>NW_026947510.1:41984700-44580950 GCF_034190915.1 Cavia porcellus
TCCCATTGTTTGATTGCAAAATTGATAAAAGAATAAAATTTAATAGAATACTCAGGGTAGAGTGATATTTAAATGGTGCGATCTCTTGGAGGAGGTGAAATTGACACAGAGAATGTAAAATAGATGAGTGGAAAAGCACATAGTGTTCATTGGTGACCTTGTCTTTATGGCACCGATAATTCACTAATTATTCATGTTTGTATACAAAGGAATATACACATTAACCAGACTGACAGCATCCCGGGACTCTTCCTGTAGCTACTTTTACACTAATACTAACAGCTATTTATGAGATCTTTACTAAGTTCTGGGCACCATGCTCAGTGCTTTGCATACCTTATTATTCAAGCCTTAGATAAGTCTGTAAGGTAGGTACTGTTATCTCTGGTATATAGATTAAGGACAGAGGTTTAGGAGGTTGCTGAAGGTCAGACAGCTGTGAAGTGGTGCATTGCTGAGCTGATATTGATTGAATTGCAGGCCTGTCTCGCTCAAAAGCTCCTGTCCATTTCTTTTGGCCGTGCAACCTACATCATGCCTGGATCTTTACTGTAAGTAGCAGCCCCTATTCCTAACTCAAAGACACTATCATATGGTCATGGTAGGATTTAATTACACTGTCACTTTTCCTCATTTATCGATCAGTTAGGAAACCATTAATTGAGTGCTTATTGTGTGTTAGGCGCTGTGAACAAAGCTGGTGAGGATAGATATTCTGGGACTCTACCTACCTACATTCTAGTAAAGGCACAAGTCAACAATTGCTATAAATATATAAGATAAAAATAAGGCATTTGGC
Source organism: Cavia porcellus (assembly GCF_034190915.1). NCBI lineage: Eukaryota > Metazoa > Chordata > Mammalia > Rodentia > Caviidae > Cavia > Cavia porcellus. Next base: position 41,985,500 of record NW_026947510.1, read on the forward strand.
TCATGCCCAGCTTCAATTGCATAATGAGATCCTGTCTCAAAAATACAAAAGTACCAAAAAAAAAAAAAAAAAAAAAGCAGTTGAAGGGATGAGGAAGTTACGAATTCAGACAGAATTTTATAGAAAACTTTCACCTGAACTGAATCTTGATGCATGATATGGTAGTTAGCTAGTTACCTGATGCCTAGCAAGCAGTAGACCTTATGCACAGCAATTTCAGAGAACTTCTGGTGAGTAACCTGGACAGAGTTGTTTTTCAAGAGGAATAACCAGAAAATAAGGTCAGAAATGAACGGAAGTCAAATAATGAAGGATGATCTCATGTAAAGATTTAGCATACAATTTTAAAACCTGGAAAATTACAAAGTAATTTAAAGTTAATATTTTTTGAATATACTATTTTTTGTGAAGCGGAGAATAAATAATTGGTGAAATAGAAAACAAATTGACAAGGCAAAAATTGGGAGAGCTGAAATATAAAATTGTTGAGAGGGCATATTAGAAGACATAATTGGTAGTATATGTTGGTTGGTGGCATGGGGGAAAAATTCAGAATCATTTCAGGATTTGTACCTCTGAGTTGGTTGAATGGTAGACAGTAAATACACAAGAAAGAGAATTATTAGCAACCAGAAATTTATTTTCGAATATTATAAATTGAAAAAACTATAGCACATTTTTATGCAAAAGAAACTGTCAGATTCTAAAAAAGAAAGATATTAAACAGAGGAATTGCATAAGGGAAGAAACTATTGTTTCTATTGCCATAGTGCTTCATTTGGATGAGATAACTTATGACGATAGCCAAAGAGTGAAACTGAACCTCAAATTGAGCAGCTATGTATATCAGGCACGACTACCCTGGACAGGGGCCCATGTGGAAGGTTTGCTTAGATCCAAGTAGCAGTTCAGATGGAAAAATGAGTTGAAAAATAAGAGTAGGTTATCAATTGGAAAAAGCTGCCAAAACATGAAATGAGGGATATCTGGAGCACAGAAATAGAGGTCAGCGTTCTTGATTAATTAAGTCAACCAGTCATTTAACAGTCGTCTATTAAAGTACCTACTCTGTTCCTGACATTATGGTTAGTTGAGATGTAGAGAGAGCAAGTAAAGATACGGATTTTGCTTTCATGAATTAGTGTTGTATGGGATGCCAATGAAGCAATGAACAGACAAACAATCATAACAAGTGGTTATGAGTGCAAGTCCTAAAATGCAAAGGAACTGTGTATAGTACAAGTGGAAGGCTGTTCAGATCAAGTGATTAGGTAAAGAATTTCCCTAGGAGGATGACTTTTAAACTGGTATAGAAAATGACAGAAAGAGCAAGCAATGTGTGCAAAGAGCAGGGAGAGAGAAATGAGGAAGAAGAAATAGCAAGTGACAAGTGGCTGTGGCAGGACAGGTCCTGGAACATAGGGGGAGCTGAAGGAAGAGCATTGTGGTAATTGACGAAGTGAGGACAGGAGCAAATAGCCTGATCACGCAGCACTTTGTAAGCCATCATAAGAAAGTCAGATTTTATTCAAAGTGCAATAATGAAAAATCACTGAAAGGTGGCATAAACAAGTCTGAGTTTTAATGTCATTCTTGTTGTGTAGAGAATGAATAAGAAGACTGAGTACAAATGGAAAAATGCAGAGGAAGATTATACGGTATTCTGGGTGACAGATGATAGCACACGGAATTAGTATGGGTTTTTGAGACCCAGAGAAAGAATGGATTCATTAGATCCAGGGACTGGCTGGTGGACTGCTGGGAAGTGAGGAAGGAGATCGGGAGGGATGACTGGTTTGGTACCACGTACTCAGGTCAGGATTCTTGAATGGTGCAGTAGACATACAATAGTGAAAACCAGGGGCAGAATTTAAGATGGTTAAGTTTGCAGGTGTAATTTTGGGCATAATCAATCTGTGGATGATGGTTGACGTCATAGGACTGGATAAGAAAGAAGACCAGTATTTTGTTTGAGGGGAGGAAAAAAGGAGTCAGATAATGTGGATAGATAAATATCTAGGAAAGGGGATAACATGAGTGGAATATTCCAAAGAAGAGGAAAGATAACAGTAGAAGCCTTGTAATTCACGAATAAAGACCAAGAGAAAGGAAGAGGGAAAAGGAGGAAAAGACAGCGGAGGAGGAGGAGTAAGACAAACCATTGCTCAACTATAAAAATAGTGATAAGCCAGGACATTGGGAGGCCATAGATTTATGAACTTGTAATAGCATGAGTGTTTGGTTGAGTCCCCTTCAGTTTAGACAAAGGGAATGTTCAATTAGATTTATTCATTTGGAATTTACAGAAAAACATGAAAGGGATGCTGTTTGTAGGCAGAAAGATAGGGTGCTAGTAAAAGAATTATTGCAGATAGGTGTTCTGCACTGAGGAAGAAAAAAATGAAATTTAAAAGGAATAAAAGACTGATAAAGCGGCAGCAAAAGACTCCAAAGAGTGGCAATCTCAAAATAAAAGGTTTTCAACATTTTGGGTTAATTCCCAACAACAACAACAACAACAACAACATAATAATAATAATAAATAAAAGAGAGAGATTAAAAATGACGCTCAAATTTCCCCCCAGGTTGATGAATGGAGTGTCCTTCACTAAGTACATCCATGCATGAAGCACAGGAAACACCCTTTTCTCTCTTTTGAACTGTTGTATCTGAAAGTTTGATTTGGTTTTCAAAGCATCTGTGTCTGATGTAGACTAAAACAGGAACTCAGGATTAAGGTCTAGGTTGAAAAGCAATTAAGTGGAAGATGTTTCAGAATAGATAAGATCTCCCCAGTAGACAATCAGAAGAACTGTTATTTTTGATTTCACATTAATAATACTTCCTTTCTCAACACTAGTTCCTATTTTCATAGAGCGCACATCTGCGTTGGCAGTGTTCTCTAGCCATGGGCAGTTTTTTGTTACTTGCCTAGAGAAATTTACAACTGCCAGGATGCAAATCCAGGCTTCTCTTCGGTGTTTTTATCCAGGCAAAAGCTGATACCTTTGGCCTCTGAAGGGCTAACATCTGTCCATTATGCAGGACTTATTTTAACTGCTGGACAATTTGAATGTTCTCAGAAATGCCAGGGCAGAGGACTGGACCCAAACACTACACAGCTGGCTTTCAACCATAATAATTAAGTAGTTTGACTTAAAGCTTCCATCAACATAACAAAGCACAATCAACCTTTATAACATGGTTTACCTGTCCCATCTCATTGAGAGGTTAAAACTCTGACATCTTTGACATCTCCAACAACCCCACAGGCCCAGGACCATCTGTGGAAGGAGAAATTATGCCTGGAGCCTGCGCCAAGAATACATTGCTAGAGAAGAGCTGCAGTTCAAAATTATATTGCTCAACTTTCTCACTGATGGAGCAACGAAAACCAACGCTTCCATTTTAAAAAGAAAAGGTTTATTTGGCTCAGTTTAGAAGGAGTCTGTGAACAACTGACTGGATCTGAGTCAAAAACTGCAGAAGGTTGAAGAGGAGGAGAACAACTCACCTCATGGGAGACAGGAAGCAGAAGAGAGGAACCCAAGAACACACCCTTTGGCACTCTCAGCATCTCACCTCTTCTGAGCAGGATCAACCTCCTGACAGCACACTCAGTTACGAACTCCTTAGTGGACTAAATTACTGATCACTCTAGTATTCCCATCATTTTACAATATCTCCACCTCTGAACACAAGAGACTTTTGGGAAACTTTTCTAAATTATAGCATTCTGCCCCAAAAGCCTCATGTCCATCATCTTATGCAAATACATTTAGTCCTTTTCCATGATGGGCCAATTCTAGCATTTCTCCGATGTCTAAGTCAAAGTTTCCTCTGAATAATAACAAAAAATCTTACCTGTGAGTTCTTATAAAAACCAAAAAGAAAGCTTAAAAAATTTTAACATGTAATAGCACAGAACAAAATTTCCATTCTAAAAGGGAAGGTCAAATTCAAGATCAAAATCTATCAAGGTAAATTTGAAAACCATGTTTAGTACCTGGAGCATGTGTAGTGAGGTATTATCTCCAAAGAGCTTGGGCATTCTGGCCCAGTGTACTTTCAGGATAAGGCCCACATCGTCCCTCTCTTGAGCTGGCTTTACCCTGCCTATAGCTTTCTTCAGAAGACAGTCCATATTTCTGGCATCTCCAGGTACCTGGGGCCTCCACTGCACCTTTACATGCTTAGAGTTCTATGCATAAACTTCTCAAAGACTCTTTGCTTAGCCTCAGAGGCACTCCTTTGAAATCTGGTTGGAAGCTTTGATGGACCCACATGACTGAAAAACCAGCACCATGTTGATTATGCTAATGTCGGCTGCCAGCTTGCAAAGTAGTGAGACTCCTTTAGACTACAACAGTAGTAGCCCCAGAATGTCCAGATAGCTATAATCAGGGACTTACTTTCTTAGGCAGCCCGAGAGTGCAGAATATCTTACGGCTTTCTTTCCAAAGCAGTATCTTTCAAAGGAGTTTAATCCTATGACACTCACCCTTGAACCTATGGAGATGTGGCCAATTTCTCATATGCCTGTGCAAAGTACTTAGCTCTCTCTCTCTCTCTCTCTCTCTCTCTCTCTCTCTCTCTCTCTCTCTCAAGGATTTGCAGCAGCCATATTCTCTTGGCCTCAATTTTACACTTCTTCCTCTCTGGCCAAATTTCAAACTTTTAAAATTCTTTGCCTCTGAGCTTTGTTCTTGATTCTTACTATACTGCTGGCTAGGAGCAACTAGTCATACCATTCCACTATCAGAGTGTTGGGCAGCATTTAAAATTATTCCATCACATTCATTAGCCCTCCACTTTTGAAAGTTTTAGCCCATGAGTAAAATGCTGGCAAGTCCTTTGCCAGAATATATCATAAATGAGTCCTAGTTGAGTTTCCAATATAATCCTAATTTATTTGTGAAATTTCATAAACTTAGCTTTTTCTGTCTTCATTCTTGGTAGTTTTCTGGTCTTCTGAGCTCTAACTAGAACTACTACAAAGATTCTCTTATAAGCTTCTAGGCATTCTCAAGCCCAATATTTAAAATTTCTCCATATTCCTCCAGTAATACAGCTCCAAAATCTTCTGAAATACATGGTTAGCTATAGGCACACCAAAAGCCTCATTCCTGTTACCAATTTTCTATGTGAGTCAGCTTTCTCATAGCTGGGACAAAATACCTGACAACTGCAAATTAAAGAAGGAAACATTTATTTTGCCTCACGTTTTTTCAGACTTCATCCATGGTTGGCTGGCTCTGTGACAAAAATTCATGATGGAAGAGAATGACTGAGTGAGGTATTCACCTCATGGTGAAACGGGGGGGGGGGGAAACAGAGAGAGATGGAGAGAGAGAGAGAGAGAGAGAGAGAGAGAGAGAGACAGAGACAGAGAGAGACAGAGAGATAGAAAGAGACAGAGAGAGACAGAGACAGAGAAAGACAGAGAGAAACAGAGACAAAGAGACAGACAGAGACAGAGAGATAGAAAGAGAATCAGAGAGATGAAAGAGACAGAGAGACAGAGACAGAGAAAGAGAGAAAGACAGAGACAGAGAGAGACACAGAGAGACAGAGAGAGACAAAGAGAGACAGAGAGAGACACAGAGAGACAGAGAGAGACAAAGGGAGACAGAGAGCTACAGAGAGACAGGGAGAGACAGACAGAGAGACAGAGACAGAGAGACAGAGAGAGACAGAGACAAAGAGAGATGGAGAGAGATCAATCAGGGAGTAAGAAATCATCCATCTACACTTCCCCACTTCCAGATCACTTTTCTTAGAGATCCATTTCCTTCAACCAATTCTTATGTTATAGCAACACATTTACTTATGGGATAATCAAGGGATTAATCTACTAAAGAGTATAGTGCCCATGATTCAGTCGTCTTTCAAATACCTCTAAACAATTGACAATTTGGGGGGATACTATAGATCTAACCCATAATACAAACCTTTGTACTTCATAATATTGGCTTCTGATCCCTTTGGTATATGATACATCTGTAAATCACTCATCTTATGTAGGTACTCAGAAATAGAATATGTCTCCCTTCTTTCCATTTCCCATTGCCAGTTTCAAAACTCATAACTATAAAATATATATACACATAATACATTTGCTAATATTTCAGTATGTTTTGGAAGTGCATTATAGTATGAATAAAATGTTGGTAACTAATATCTACCTTGCAGTGAAGGATGATCACATGCATATATATACACATAAGTACATGGGCTTATACATATACTTTTATGTGTAGTATATCTTAGTCATAGCTATGAATTCTTAAATGATAAACTGCTGTATAAATTCAAAGCAGTATTTGTACTGGATATTGTTTTATTTTCAATTTGATTTGTATTTGTTGATTTTTTTCTTGTTGAGGCATGAAAGTCATTAAGAAATTTGCACCTGAATTTTCATTCTGTTCCTATTCATTCACATAGTAAGATTTAGAATTGTAAACTTTTTTTCTGTAGTACTTTGCATCTTAGGCAATAGCATGCAGTTAAAATCTTATCTTGACCAGTATCTTTAGCTTGATTTATTCTAGAGGGAACTGTATTCCTGATTTTATTACTTCACATATTCCCCCATCCAGAATTCTGTACTTTGTTCAAGATCTGCAAATTCCTCTAATTATTCTGTTCTCTAATAGGTGAAAATTTCTTCTCACATTATTCATATTTCTAAATCTCTGTTCTTGATATCTTTTCAATTGAAAATGCAAATTGCATCACTTGACTGTCTACTAATTTTGTATTTATTATTTTATTAATATTTATTAAAATTAGTAATATTAATAATAATTAATATTTATTAATATTAGTATTAATTTATACTATGGAGGTGATTATAAATATACTATAAGAAAAGTGAACTATAGTTTTGAATATTTCTATTCTCTTCCTTACGGATCTCTGTAGATAATCAGTTCTTAATAACATTGTGAGTTTTCTTTCAATTGATAAAAGTCAAAATTTTCAGAAACTAATGACCTCAAGGATACTTAAAAATTGATAGTTGTAGATTTAAAAATGACCAAAGTATAAAAAGGTTTAAAAGTGGATTAAGAGTAAAAATGAAAAGCGAAATAAACTTGCTCAATTGTAGATACTTACTACATAATTTCTCATACTACTAACATCTCAAAGATCCAGAAAAACTAGCTATGACCTTATTAACTATAGTTCTTTATTATCTGAAGGAGATAAGTTCCAAGCCCTCAAGAGATAGTTGAAATCACAGATAGCTCTGAACCCCATATATACAGTGATTTTTCTCTATACATATATACTTGTGATATGGTTAAGTTTATAAATTAGGCACAGTAGAAGATGAACAATAAAAATAGTAGAAGAGAATAATTATAATAATACACCACCATAAAAGTTATGAGTAAATACATTCTCTCTCTTGAAAGCGTCAAGACAAATATCAATGTCAACATTAATTGATCCTGATTATGGTATGACTGACAGGCACAAAATAATAAAAATAATAAGAAAAAGATGACTTTGGATGATGGCATTTTTATAATATCTTTTATTATATTTTAAGGTACTTGGTTTATGACAAGTAAATTTAAACTACAAATACATTATCAAATTAATTATGTAAAACAATGATTTTCAGAAAAATAAAATAAAACATAGAGTTGACAAACTGAGCTGTGGAAGGATTATCGTGTTTATGTATGTAGATTTTACTGCTCTTCTGTTCTCCATTCCATTCTTTGTTGCTTTCTATGAATGTTTGTTATGCCAGGCACTGGGCCAGCTTTTGAGGACAGAAAATGAATAAGACATTGTTCCTGGCACCAAGGAGTTCAACGTGTAGGGAATTCATGTATTATTTCACCATCCCAATTTTAGCTCTCTTAAGAAAATAAAGAGATGGATATAAAATTTCTTTGAGTGAAGTAACTTTGATCAATGTAATCATGTGAAAAAAAAAAACGACCTGGAATTCTCTTCCCTCAAGATCTTAAATGGGTGTTTCATCTTTGCCATGACTCTGCTCAAATGTCACCTTTTCATTAAGGTCATTACCAGCCTGCTAAATTAGCATCCTCATGTGCTCCAAATCTTACTTCAATTTTTTCCTTAGCACTTATCACCTTATTAAATGTTCTATGATTTATTTATTTACTTGCTTTTAAAGTTATCTGTCTTTTCCCTTTAAAATATGTTCCAAAATGTAAGTTTTCTTCTTCAGTGCAAGTTAGAAGCTTTGATTCAATTTGTCTACTTGTGAATTTTCAGTGCTGAGAAAACTATGGACTACATACTACACATTTAACATATATTCATCAAATCAATGTAAGTGAAACTGTTAGAAAAATAAATGTGCATTTCTTTTGGAAGATTTAGCAAAGAAGCCACATTTAGGTATTATTCTAGATAATTCAAAGTTATCTCTGTACATCCAGAGAGCCATTCTACTTATTTCCACCCTAAACTTTGATAAAGTCTTCTTTTCAAAGCCTATCTAACTTATACACTGTAATAAATAAAAGACAATTATTCAACTACACTACAAAATCTATATGGAAAACTCTACCAAGTAATTTCTCTATATTCTGGAGGACTGCTAAGACAATTTTTCCCTTGAACAGAGATACTTAAACATTTACTATACACATTATACACATAAAATACAATTTATTAATTAATAAGTTGTGCTTCTCCTTTATTTTAGCATCAGGAAAATTATATTTCTTCTTCTTGAAAAGGAGATTGTAAACTAAATTCTAAAGAATATGGCATTACTTTGAAAAATAAGAAGACTGATTGCTCGTTTTAAAAATTATAACACTGAAATAATTAATTTTAGTAATTTTAAATTTTATTTATTTAAATAATTTTATTTATTTATTTAAAATTTTAGTAATTTTAAAGTAAAATATACGTTAAAAATACCTTTCTAGTGTTTCAAAAGCTCAACAAGACTTCAAAGTGTAGTCTGTCAATTATCATGTCCTATTCTGTCTGTTTCTGTCCTTTTCAGTTCTGTCTCTCTCTTAATCTCTCTCCCTCTATCTCCTTCTCCCTCCCTCTCTCTCTCCATCCCTACCTCCTCTCTCTGATTCCCTTGGTTTCTTTAAGCTTCCAAAGTCTAGGATAGCTTGAGAAATCATATAGCTTACTATTACTTTTTTATTGTAAAGAGAAAAAGATAAAAATAACACTGAAACTGAGTTTCAAAACAGGTTAGTTAGATGGTCGCAATAATTAATACAGTGCATATTGTCTTCCTAGTAGGTATTTGGAGTACAAGATGTAAGTTGAAAATAATATATTTGGAGTTTAAAAGCACTGAAATTTGTTTCCTTAGGATGGACGTACTGTCACAGACAACAGAGAATATTACAGTACTGAATACCTGGCTATATCTACTGAACAGAACCATCGAGAAAGAACTGAGTAACTCAGATGGACAACTCTTCCAGAAGCTCATACAAAAGACACAGGATCATTACATGCTTTGTGATACCAAGGATGGCTTTAAGTCCCTTAAATGCAAAGAAGAAGAGATGTTTTATTTCCAAAATATTCTATTTACAAGAGCTGTGAGTAGAAATGTACATTTAGAAGGTTATTGCACACATTACATTCTTCTTGAACATTTAATAAGATTATAAAATTGGTATATATGTATTAACTATATTTGAATGATAAATTGATCTTGCTTAGATTGCAAGTAGGTGAAGTTACTGGCGATGGAATTCAACCCCTCAGACACAAATGCTAACTCCACCACTTCACCCTCATGTAAGTTAATGATGATTGCACAACTTTGGAAATTCAGTGAAATTATGTGTTCTTTCAATCTTTAACTACACCTGTAAAAAGAACAATACTATCTCATGAGGTACTGTTATGTCTAATTGGAGTTATGCCAACATTTTCATTTCAAAATTTTTAATGTTAATTTATAATAGAGCCAGTAAAATTTAGAAATACTTAAATATTTATTTATTTATTTAGCAACACAGGCGATTGGACTCGAAGCCTCTGCACTGAGTTATAGCCTCAGCCCCTTTGTTAGTTTTTGCTTTGAGATTCTTTCTCACTGAGTCTCTAAATTGTTCAGGGTGGGCTTAAACTTGTAATTCTTCCACTGCAGCCTCCCAGAGTTCTGGGATTATAGGAGTGCACCAACACACCGGTGAAGAGAATTTTAAATAAGATATTTTATTACCCATTGTTATAAAGAAATAATTACTTAGAGATAAATCATATATCACATTAAATATTGCTTTCATTTACTGTGATGATTATTTGATTTTAGGGATGATACTCGATTTTAGCGACTGATTTTAGGAATGTCATAAGTTCTTAAAACAGTAGCTCTGTCTGCTTGGATATATGAAAGAAAGAGAGAGGGGTGAAAGAAAAGAGAAAGAGAAAGAAAAGAAGGGAGGGAGGAAGGAAAGATCAAAGGAGGGAAAAGCAGTAAAGGAAAAAGACAGAAAAATTCAATAAAAGAAAGGGAAAGAAAGGGCTGCCTAATTCTCCCGTGTCTAAGATCTGTGCCAGGCAACATTACACTCTTCAACATCACAATATATAAAAAGTTCAGAAGACACAGAACAAGCTTATTAGGAGATTAAATTTGTCCAAGAACATCCCTATTCCATTGGGTACGTTCTAAAAGGTCGAGATACATGGGAACACTGAGCATAATCTCAGTTCAATAACTTTAGATGATGCCAGCATCACATTGGCAACAAGAACCACCTGCGTTACTCCCCGAAGTACAAACACCTATGGACGAAGTCCTATCAATAATTTAAAAAAATGAAACATCACACATGTACATATAAATGAAGAAAATGAAGATCACGAATGATAATTTAGGAATATTACTCCTTTTCACATTCTCCATAACACTGAGCAACATTTACTCTATGCCTTTCAAATATAAAAAATTAAATAAATGTATTTATCTTCAGGTACAGGTGGTAATTAATCTTTAAGGAAATTACGAATACTACATTTGTCAAGAATAAATATGTTTCATTATACCATCAAATGGAATTTATTTCAGGTCAAAGCTTGCAGCTGCAGAAAAAACAAAATGCTTCCAAGAAAACTTAAAGAAAATGAAGTTTAAATATATCTGTATCTATATCTATACCATCTATATCTATATCTCAGTGCCAAGCATATAATTTCTTTTTATTTATTTTATTGAAAAAAGGTAAGACAACATTATATAAGAAAATAATAGGAGCATAACAGTAGTTAATACATTGCATATTGTCATCTTCAAAGTAGTTACTCAGCATAGAAGATATGGTTATAAAAATTCTTCAATCAATATTAGCCTGAATCTTCTTTTTCAGTGAACTAAGAGACACAAATAGTATAGCTAACTTGCATTTTTCTCCTTTTTCCCTTGTTTCTTTTCCCCTTTCTCCCATCCTAGTTCGTTTTTCCTTTTAAACAATTTCTTCCCATATCACAATACCTTTTGTATAGTTTAGCCCTTCTATACTCTTTCAACTTCTCACACCAGGGAGGCAATATGATATTGTCTTAGTTACTTTTAACACATTGTTGAGACAAAATACCTGATGCCCAAATTTGGGAAAGGAAAGGTTTATTTCCCACAGTTTTTTGAGGTTTCAGTCCATACTCAGTTGGCTCCAAGGCAGGGTGGCATGGCTGGGCTGCAGTTCATGGCAGCTGCAAACAGCAAGGCAGAAACCAGCAAGAGAGAAACACACACCTTCATCCTGCCATTACATTGTATGCTGGTTCCAACTGTAGGCCAGTGTAGCATTCACATCCTCAATCTAAGCACTAGACAATGAACCAATCACAAATGTATAATGCAAATACATGAGGCCTGGGGGCCACTGACATAAACCCTGACAGATGTTTACACATGTGAGTCTGATCTCTTTCACTTTATGAGTATGTTCTCAAGTTGCATCCATTTACTTGCAAAAGTCTTAAGATGATCCTTCTTTATGGATGGTTAGTACTCAATTGGGTAAAAATATCACATTTTAAAAATCTACTCCTCTGCTGATAGGCATTTGGGCTGTTTCCAAGATGGAGCTATTACAAATTGTGTTACTACAAACATGGGTGCACATATTTCACTATGGTATGATGTTTTCAGTTCCCCCATGAAGATATTCAGAAGGAGAAGAGCTGGGTTCAATGAGACCTGCAATCCTAGCTTTCTGAGGAATCTTCATATTGATTTTCGCAGCAGAAAGATTCTTTTTTTCCTATAACTTGTCCAGTATTTATTATTGATTGATTTCTTGATGATAGCCATTCTTGGTGGAGTGAGATGGAATTGTAGTGTTACTTTAATTTGCATTTCTTGAATGACCAATGACGTTGAACACTTTTTAATGTATTCATTTACCATTTCTGTTTCTTCATCTGAGAAGTGTGTTTTCATCTTAAATGCTCCTTTTAGCAGTGGGTCCTTGAATTTGGGAGTTCTGAGATTTTTCAATTCTTTACAGGATTTAGATAGAAGTCTTTCATCTGAAGGACAATTTCCTAAATTTTTTCCTATTCAGAGAACTGTCCTTTCACTCTGTTGGTGATTTATTTTGATGTTCAAAAGCTTTTTAATAAGATGAGATTCCAGTAGTTGATTTTAAAAATTTCCCATGCACTTTGGATTTTGTTCATGAACTCATCCTACCACCATGTCTTCACGATGTCTACCTACTTTCTTTTCTAGTAGACTTGTTTTACTATTTAGATCTTTGATCCATTTTGACTTTTAGGGCATAGTGATATGCATAGGTTTAGTTTTAGTCTTCAGCATGTAGAGAGCAGATTTTCCAGCATCATTTATTAAAGAGGTTATTTTTCTTCCAGTGTTTGGCCTCTTTGTCAAATTTGAGGTGACTGAGTGTGTTTGTGGTTGTGTCTACATCTTCTAATCTGTTCCATTGATCCTCAGTGTGTTTTATTTGTTTTTCCAGTATCATGCTGGTTTTATCACAGTAGCTCTGTAGCATAATTTCAAGTCACAGGTAGTGATGTCTCTTGCCTTGTCTTTGTTGCCCAAGATTGCCTTTATTATTCTAGGTCTCTTCTGGTTCCAAATGAATTTTAGGAATGTGTTTTCTAGTTCTGTGAGGTGTACTAATTGTATTTTGATCAGATTGCATTAAATCTGTATATCAGTTTTGGGAGTATGGCCATTTTCACAATATTGGCTTTTCCTATTCAGGATCAAGGGATAGTTTTTTGTTTGCTTGTTTTTCTGATATCCTTTTTGATCTCCTTTATCAAGTACTGCAATTTTCAAATACAGATATTTTGGTTCCTTTATTAGATTTATTCATAAATATTTCAGTTTTTTGAATGTTATTATGAAGGGTGTTTTTTTCCTTATTTCTCAGTGAGTTTGTTGTTTGTGTACAGGAATGCTTGTGATTTTTGAGTTTTGACTTTGTATCAAGTTATGCTATTACATTTTTAAAAAATTTGATTATTAAGCCTCTAGAACTCTTTTGGTGGAGTTTTTGGGTCTTTTATAGAGTATCATGTCATCTGCAAATAATGATAATTTACTTCTTCGTTTCCTATCCTTAGTCTTTGTATTTCTCTCTGTTGTCTAATAGCTCTGGCTAATGTTTCCAGAACTAAATTGAATAGGAGTGGTGATAATGGACATCCTTGTCTTGCCCCTGATTTTAGGTTGAAAATGTTCAATTTTTGTCCATTTGGTAAAATGTTCATTGTTGGTTTATCATATAACTTTTATGAGATTGATATAAAGACCGTCTATTCCTATTTTCCAGGATTTTTTAAAATCATGAATGAATGTTGGATTGTGTCAAAAGGTTTCCCTGCATCTATTGAGATGATCATGTGATTCTTATCTTTGGCTATTGATATGGTGTATCATATTTATTAATTTACATATGTTGAAGCACCCTTGCATTCCTGGGATAATTTCCACTTGATCATGGTATAAAATCTTCTTGATGATTTGCTGCATTCTTTTTGTCTGTATTTTATGATATCACATTTTCTTTATCCATTTGGTTAGTTAACTCTTAGATGTTTAATTTTCTTGATATTATTGTGAATATTTTTCCCAGTGGGCTAATTATTGGTGTAGAAGAATGCTATTTATTTATTGCTTTTGAATCTTGCTACATTGCTAAGTTTAGTTATTAATTCTAGGAAAATTGTTTGGATCTTCTATGTGAATTATGTTATCTACAAATCGATCATGATTTTCCTATTATTTTTATTTCTATCTTTTATTTCTACCTTTTATTTCTATCTCTTGCCTGATTGCTCTGGCTAATGTTTTGAGTACTATTTTGTACAGAAATGATGGCAGTGGAGATTCTTTTCTTACTCATGATTTTAGAGAAAATGCTTTCAGTTTTTCACACTTACTATGATGTCACCCATTGGTTTATCATAATGGCTTTTATCAGACTAAAATAACATGCTTCTGTAAATATTTTCTACAGGGTTTTTATCATGAATATGTGTTAAATTTTGTCAAAGGCCTTTTATGAATCTATTGATATAACCATGTGATTTTTCTTCTTGTTTCTGTTTGAAATGTATTACATTTATTGACTTGCATATGCTGAATAATTTTTGCAACTGAGATGAAACCTACATTTGTCATATATGACAAAAAATAGCCAGCATCTTATTAAATGCAGGAAAACTGGAAACATTCCCCCTAAAATCAGGAACAGGACAAGGATGACCACTACCACCACTTCTATTCAACGTAGTACTGGAAATACTAGCCAAAACAATTAGGTAAGAGAAAGAAATAAAAGGGTACATGTAGGAATGGAAGAATTCAGATTATTATTATTTTCAGATGACACAATAGCCTGCATAGAAGACCCAAAGAACTCCATCAGAAAACTCTTAGAGTTAATAACAAAATTCAGTCATGTTGCAAGATACAAGACCAACACACAAAAATAATTAGCACTGTGTACACCAACAAAGAACAGACTGAGGAAATTATGAAAATATCATTCACAATAGCTTCAACAAAATGAAATACGTAGCAATTAGCCCAGAGGGAAGTGACAGGCCTGTACAAACAAACAAACAAACAAACAAACAAAAAACTCCCCCCAAACCCCCAAATCTACAATACTCTGAAAAAAGAGATTGAAGGGGACATTGGGAAATGGAAAGTCATCATCTGATTCTTGATAGGCAGAATTGATATTATCAAAATGGTCATACTCTCAAACTTTTATGCAGATTCAGTTGTCTCTACCAAATACCAACAGCATATTTCTCAGATCTAGAGAAAACAATTCTAAAACTCATATGGAGCCGTAAGAGACACAGAATAGCAAAACCAGTTTTGAGCAACAAGAGAAAAGAAGAAGGCACAGTAATACCCGATTTCAAGCTATACTACAAAGCAATTGATAAAAACTGCATGGCACCAGAACAAAAGAGGTATATGAATCAATGGAACAGAATTTCAGATACAGAAACTTTCCCAGACACAATCTACCTATTTGATCTTCAACAAATTGGCCAAAACAATATGTTTGGAAGAAAAGGATTCTATTCAACAAGTGGTACCAAGAAAACTGGTTATCTGTGTGCAGAAGAAAGAAACTGAACCCATATCTCTTACCACATACTAAATTAAAATCAGAGTGTATCAACAATCTAAGCATTAAAACAGAAACATTAAACATGTTGGAACTTCAAAAAATCAAAACACTTGAATACAGGTATAGAAAAGATGTTCTAAACAGAATCTCAATTGTATAAGAAATAACAGCAATAAACAACAAATGGGATTATATTTAGATTAAAAACTTCTACACAGCGAAAGAATCAATCAGTAGAGTGAAAAGACAACCTGCATAATGTGAAAAAAAATCCAGCTACTCCTCAGACAGAGGATTAGTATCTAGAATATACAAAGAAGTAAAAAAATTGACCACCTAAAATTAAAGACCCAGTCATAAAATGGGCAAGAGAATTCACAGACACTTCATGGAGGAAAAAAATACAAATGGTCAGCAAATATATGAAAATACGCTCAACAGCTCTGACCATTTTAGAAATGTAAGTTAAAACAACACTAAGCTAAACTTTAGTCCAGAAATCTTAGTTTGAAAATCTTAGTCCAGAAAGAACGGTAATGATTAAAATGTCAAACAACAAATGTTAGTGAGGCTGTAGTGAAAAAGGAACCTTCTTTCACTGTCAATGTGAGTTAAACTAGAACAACCACTACGATAATCAGTATAGAGATTTTTCAAAGAAGTGATATTAGAAATTCCTCATGACCCAGTGATCTTCCTACCAGATATCTTTCCCAAATAGCTTAAGTCATCATATTACAACAATACATACACACCAATTTATAATAGCACAATCATAGTAACTGAATTGTGGAAGCAGCTTGTAAATCCATCAATAAGGGATTAGACAAGGAAAATGTGGTATCTACCTATAATGCACTACTACACTGCTATAAATAATCACAGATTTGAGACATTTTTAGGGAAATGGATGCACCTAGAAACAAGTTGAATGAAATAAACTAGCCACACAAGCTTAAATATCATTATGATATCTGTCATTTGAATGAGGCCAAGTACAAACAAAATAAAATACCAAAGGATGGATAGAAGGGGACAAGGGCATGTATCTCTTATAATAGAGAAAAAAAAAAAAAGGGAAAAAAGTGTGCTGCCCATGGGTAAGAAGGAGCGTGAAGGTAAATAAGCAGAATGAAGCTATGCCATATAGAAGAATCTTGTCTTGGTTACTTTTCTGTCATTGCTGTGACAAAATACCTGATGCCCAAAATGAAGGAAGGAAAGGTTTATTTAGCTTATGATTTGTGGAGGTTTCAGAGTTTACTCAGCTGGCTCCAGGGCAAGGTGGTGTGGCTGAGGGCAACTGTTCAGGGTGGCTGTAGCAGATATGAAAAAGCAGAAAGGGCAAAAAAGGAGCAAGCCTCTTTCCCTTCCTTATACTATGTGGGCTCCGCCCCAGGGTGGGTGCAGCACTCTCACTGCCAAGCCCAGCACCAGACAGTGAACCAATCCCAAACACTAGATTCAGCTACCTTTGAAAGCCCGCTCACCATAACACCAGGAAGCTTTGCGGGGACACCCAGACACAAAACTGGTAACCTCAACTGATGTAAGCATTTTGTTCCATGGGATAAGATTAATATTATTAACAAGAAGAGAAAAATAAGATAGAGAATTTGGAGTGGGAGAAAGGGAATTTAAAAAAGAAACAAGCGGAGTAGGTACACGTAGCCACTCCACAAGAGGATTACAAATTGTGTGAACTGAAAACATGCACTAATAGAATAAAAAAGGTTTTTAAAAAGTCACCTGTTGTGACAGAGAGAGAGAAAGAGGGAGCGAGAATAAGTAAATCAAAGCAAAAAGACAGAGAGAGAAGACAAACAGTCCAGCAGGAACCTAGTTCAAACACATTAAAAAGGGAATATATGCAGTTCACACATGAATGCTGTGCCAGAAAAAGGCTGAGTATCCACGCATTATGTACCACAACAAATAGTAATAAAAAAGAAAAATTAAACAAACAAAAATATTGCAAAAGTTATTCAGTCTCAAGAACTGCCTCTTTCAGCCAGAAGGTGGAATCTGATGCTGTCTCTGGGTATGGGTTTGGGACTTTTCTCCCAAAGTGTGATGGTGCAGTCTGGGGGCCTGTGAGGCCTGGTCCTCAGGAGTTGGCAGGCACAGTCCCACGCCAGAGGGTTTGTAGGAGTTGCCAGTCCTGGGTGAGCCAGCTGAAAGCCTCAGGTGTTGGTTGGCTTCAGCCTATGCCTGAGAAAGTTGATGCTTTCTCTCTCTCTCTCTCTCTCTCTCTCTCTCTCTCTCTCTCTCTCTCTCTCTCTCGAGTGTGGAGTATCTTCCCAATACTGGTGAAGATACTGCCAGCCCCAGAGCTTCGAGGGCAGGTGATAGGATGAAGGAGCTGGAATATGCAGTCTGTGCTATGATTCCAGGCTCTCTAGTGCTCCTCTCTTACCTCAAGCTGTTTGGCTATACTCATGATGCTTATTCCCTGGAGGAGCAGTGCATGGAGTGATATGGACCAGAAACGGTGGCACAGAATCCCCTTTTCAATGACCCAGATACTTGATGATCTATGTGTATGTATACCATCTTTCCGATTAATTTTATGTCCAGCAGTGTAAGCTCCTCTTCAACTACGGTGTACTTGTGGCTTGGTGAATCTTCCCTGAGTAGCTCTGAAAAGACTCCTCCTCTAGTCGGTCTGTTAGATCTCAATCAGAGCCCTGTCTGCCTTAACTCCCTGGTCTGGATGGGAGAAGTATAGAAGCCAGTGAACTCAGCTCTAAACCAGCAGCATGAGTGTGGATGTAGCACACAGGACGACTCAGCTCAGGGACTTGAGGAGTATTTTTCCTCACGCTCTCCGTTCAGCGGGCACTGTGCAAACTTGCACAGTGATTTGTTGATGTTGGATGAGTCATAGATGGAAAGAGCCTGGTTCTCTGAACCATTGGTTAAGGAGAGTGGTGCACTCACAGAAAGGTTACTCCTCAATTCTTAACAGAAAGAAACAAATTTCTGTCATACTTGAGCTCCTGGATATCGATTCTACGAGCTGTCTCAGCAGCTATGATTCCTCTGCTAATATGGAGGTTTATGGCCCTGCTTTTTCTTGTACTTGCTCCTTGCTGTCCAAGGGCACCTTCTATGCAAGATACAGCAGAACTGCCTTGAAAACAGAGTAAGCTAAGGCAGGGGCCCTGTGCCTAAAGTGCCTAAAGAACACTTCTTTAATTATTACAACTTTCTCTCCTTTGATTTTCCACTTTCAGATCCCGAGAAGCAAAGAAATTTTTCTGAAACTTACAAACATAAGGAATTGAAATATATCCGCTCATCAAAACAGTGTGTGAAATCATCGAAGTATGATTTTATCCCATCAAAGAAATTAATATAACCCTAGGACATCTTTAAACTCAGTCAAATTTAATTGTTAAATCTTTGTGAGCCTACACATTCTTAATGGGTGCATGGGCAAAAGGATGACATAAAGGAAGCTTTTGTCTCGGAGCTTAAAAATAAATTCCAAGGGGCTAACAAGCAAATTATGTTTCATTTTTATTCAAGATTTAGTCTGTCTTTTATTCTCTGCTTTTTAAATTATAGTTTGTAAAGGAGATATGTTAAATGAGGTGCTAGTGGCAACCTATAATATTACTTTACTGTAATTACACACTACCAAGACAGTCAAAGTCTAAAATTCTGATCCCAGATTTAATGGTGAAATATTCAGTTACAGATGGGAATCTAATTGACCTGCTAGAATGAGAGAACTAGCAGTTGACATTACATTTCAGATCTCTAAGGATCTTTTTTTGCCAACTCTACTTAAGGTTTTCAGTTGAAAGGTTTTAAACAGATAGATATTTTGGAGACTCCCAGGAATTCTCACTTATGCAGGCTGTAAATAATTTTTAGTTCTACCTATTTGATACAGCATCAATTCCATTTAGCATATAAAAGATATTCCAGTGATATTCACACTTATGCTGTTGAAATTCTGTTTACTGATTAAACGGCCTTTTAAAATATTTTTATTTGCCTGCATCTCAGTTTACCTAACTCTGAAAGGAAAACCCAAATACCCATCTTGAGGACTAATTGAATGAATTTAATGAGTTGTTTCATTAAAATATGGCCTTCCAGAAAAGTAGTAACTGTTGCAAAGATTTTCTACATGTCTGTTTATCTACGCTTTAGATCACATCCCCAAAGGAATTTCTACTTTATAACATAGTAAAAACTAATTTTTGGATAATTGTTTTAAATATATATTGACATGAAATACTAATATTCTAAAAGTAAAAAGTTAGCAAAAGATAAAATTAAAATCATTGCTTTTTGTTTTTTGAACACACACAAAACACTTTCTAAACGTTATATGTATTTCCCTCTGTAAATTTGGTTTTGAAAGTCTTTGCCAATAGTAGGTGATATAATGAAGAAACAAGAAATTCAAAAGCAATTGACAAATTGAGAAATCTTATGTTTTAAAATAATTTTATTAGTTTTTAGTGCACATATTTGTGTTAATATAATTTTTTATTAATTGCATTGTTCTCTATGTACTTGATAAAATTATATACAGATATCTGTTTAATTGTGTCCTGTATTTCTTTTTAATGCTTAACTTATCTTTGATAATATTCCATAATTCACATTTTTCACAAATTCAAAACCGTCTGTCTACTCTCCAATTGTCTTTCTCCAATTGATACCTACAAGACATTTTTTTGCTGTTGTTTTTGAAGGAAAAATAAATATTTTTATAAAGATATTTGCCCAACAAGATGGAACTAACTTTATTTTATTTTTCTTATTATTTCTTTTAAGAAGAAGATACTGGGCTAGAAAAACAAGAAATAAAACAATAGAATTAAATTTTATCAGATAACAAAAATAACCTATCTATGAATTTTCAGAACCTGCTTTATTATATCATTATGATGAAATGATTAGACATACACATAAATTCCTCATTGATAAAGAGGAATTTACAGAAGAGGAAATTGTACTTTTTTATTCAGTGACCTAATAAGGGCAGAGAATTTACCAAAATTATTTTCAAAAGAACCTTAGTAAAACAGATAACAAGACCCAATCTTCTAAAGATTATGTTGCCCCCCAGTCTTATACAATTGGTCCCTCTGTGCGGAAAAAGACTTTATTGTGGCGTACTTTGTAAGATGAGGAAGTCATCCTTTTATCCCGTGGATACAGCCAAAGACATAAGAGCTTGAATTCTGCAACCACATAAGATCAGGTCACCACAGAATAAGAAGTTCTATCTTTAAAAAAATCTTTTCCCATAAAGATCTTTTAAACTACTTTTTGGTGACCTATAAAGAAACACTTCATAATCACATATATCTAGTTTCTATCAGTTTAAAATAAAATAATTGCTTACCATAAATGAATGTTTCATCTATGAAAACAGTTTTTGAATGAGTCCTGATGTACAACGCAATTTGATTTTTCTGTGTAAGTTATGTTCTAGCACTTTGAAATAGTAGGAGCATTCTTTTTAAAGACCTTTGTAAATGTTCACTTTCCTTTTAACATAAAAATATAAAATAAGCTCATAAATTATATTACATTTTAATAGGTTATAAAGTGGACTGAAGAGATTTAAAAAAAAAATAAAACCAGCGCTGAGGATTTAGCTCAGCGACATAAGCACCTGATTTGCAAGCAGGTGGTCATGAGTTCAATCCCCAGTACCAGAAAAAACAAAACAAAACAAAACAACAACAAAAAACAAATAAGCAAAAAAACTATAAAACCCTTGAAATTTTAGCCAATTTTGGTTGAGTGTATGGAAGGTCACAATTCTGAAGTCAGAATATAAAATGTATAAGATCAAGTCAGAATAAAGAAGACAACGTATAAAAACTGCATCACATAATACCTATTATCACCACCACAATAAAGGGATTTTTTAAAAAAAATCCCTTTTCTATGAAATTTAAATAAAACAATATTTATGATTTTGGAATTCATGTTGATAAGAACAACCAAGTGTAGGACTGGGGTAACATAGTGCAAGACTCTGGATTCTACCTCTAGCACTGCAGAAATGAGGAAAGAAATTAAAGGCCACTTAGCAAAAATGCATTGCAGTAACAATAAAAGGTAAGAAGATTGTATTTGGAAAAGTGAATAAATGATACAGAGCTGGAGCAATAACTGACTGCACATACAACAGCTGTGGGAAGAACTGAGCCTCTTCTGCCCACTCCCAGAACGTGATCACACCTCAATAGAGACAAGCAAAGAACATTGCAAGGAGGATGTTGGAAATGCTCTCTGATTATCTTCTGTTAAAAATGAGGTTGATATGTTACCCATGCCATAAGGAGTTCACCAAAAGTTATTTTTAATGCTTTTTAAAAAGGGATTCAATTCATCACCCACTTAGCTATTTTAAGACCTTTGTTTACTACACCCATTTAATACACAGTAAAATGGAGATACACTTCTGTACTCTAATCATTCCTCTGAACAAACTGCACTTCTGGAAATCTAGACCAAGCTCTGTCTGGTAAGCCTGGCTGGGCACCCTCCCTGGTGTCTAAAAGCTCCAAGCACCTTTCTTCCCAAGTCATTCTGGTTGTCAATTACTAACTTTATTTTCTGCTCAAGTTTCCTGAGTTGAAGGAAAAACAAAGTTTTCTAAAGATGACAGTTTTCTAAGAACGTTTCTCTTTATAAAATTCTAAGCTTGGAAATGATAGTGGAAGAAGATTGTGATATTTGATCTGCAAGAATTAGCATTTGGGAGGAAAAGTCTTTGTTTTCAGAACCTAGAAAAGTCATTAAGAGGACGGTAGAAAGCACTACCATTACTTCTATCTTTAGGTCCCATCAGTGTTGCTCAATAAAATCCTTGAAATTTTAGCCAATTTTGGTTGAGTGTAGGGAAGGCACAACTCTGAAGTCAGAAAATAAAATGCATAAGATCAAGTTAGAATAAAGAAGACAATATATGAAAACTACATTGCATAATACCTGTTATCACCACCACAATCATCATCACTACCGAGGACTCTATTTTAAATATTAGCCTTGCCACTTACCAGACTTGTGAGACTGAGCAACTTTTTAATCTTTTCTGTGACTCAGTTCCTATTTGTTAAAGTGAGAAGCTACCTTAAAAGATATTGTGAAAATGACTTTGACTTTGTTTTCAGAAAACACCTAATAAACTGCAACTGGTATTTTTATTTGTGATTAGAATAAGGGCAAAGACTAGAATGGAATTTCTACTGTTGTCAAGGAATTTGTACTGTACAGAATAGTAAGTCTCTTTAAAAAGTCAATTTATTAGTCAAATCTCAGAAAAGGTAAGGGAAAAGAAAGATGAAAAATAAAGAAAAACAGCATTAAAATACAGTATATAAAATACATTCCTTAATCAGCCATCCATATTTATTGGATTTATTTATTTTTTTTTTTTTTTTTTTTTTTTTTTTTTTATTTAAGAGGAAAAAGAGAAAAACACAAAACAAGACAAAGCAGTGTAAGGTTACACATAATACAGAACTACAAAAAAAAAAAAATAAACATAACAGTAAGAAATCACCTGTTAATAGATTACATAATATCATCTTGGAAATAGTTGCTCAAATCACAGTATCAAAGAATACAAAGTAGACATTCAAACGGAGAGACTGCAAACAGCTGTGTTCAATGATCCAAAAACATTAAGCATCCACCACCTTAAAAGGTTTTGAAAGATTTGCTATTTTTAATAAAGTCTCATGTAAAGCACTAAATAAGCTCTTAAAAAGCCTGAAAGTGCAATTCCATTCAAATTCTATCAATAGGAATTGCCCAGGTGTAATGTGCTTCATGCAGTGCATATCCGGGGAGTGAGCCCACGGAATTCTTTGCCAATGAAGGCTTGGAGGTGCTCTTCCTGGGGAGTTGTTCCCAGAGTATTCAGGAAAAGGTCAGAAAGCAAATATGAAAATCACTAGCATCTTTTGATTTAGAAATGTACCTTGTGGCGTGCTTACCTGGTTGACATATGAATCAGGAAGAGCTCAAATTGATGCTTTCATCAAGAGTCTCATGGAATAAGTTTTCATAAAAACTGCTATTCTTCCCCCTAAATGTAACATAAATAGCTGAGCTGTTGCTAGATGTTTTTTTTTTCTCTGTTAGGATTTTAAGAAAAGAAATAGGTCAACCCTTGAAAGCAGAGTAGTTTTTAAAATACTGCATGTTTGAAAAGATTTTTTGTAAATATCTGGTTTCTATTAGTCACAGAAAATTTGTTCTTACAAATTAGAAATGTCTCACATCATCTTTATTACCAGTCATGTTACTGGCATATGTATGACATAGAAAGAGTATTTAATTATATATATATATATATATATATATATCTCCAAACCTAAATTTGATCTAAATGAATTTTCAAAAGTTATAAAATACTGTGTTCAGATTCTGTTTTCTCCAATGGATTAATCTGAAAAACAACTGGGACTCAATTTAGAATTTCCTGGCAGCAAGCAAGAGAAATGTCAAACTCACAGTTTTATTTTATTGAAGGCCCTCTTAGGAGTCCAATGGAAATAACTGTGTGTGCCTAGTAGCCAGAGAGCGGTGGGAGGTAGTATTTAGTTTATTAATGTCTCTTTGATTTTTTTCATAGTGTTGATGCTTAGTATTAAAAACCAAGACCTTGATCCAATTTTCCCTTTGCCCTCCTTCTAATGGAAAAGAGCTATGAAAAACAGATAAAGTTAACAAGATGTTGCATAAAATCAAAGTGCATTTCAGTAATCCCAAGATATCCAATATATTCCATTTGCTTGTGCATTGGAATGATTCAGAAAATTATGTTCCACTTGTAAATATTGAATTTTAATATTAAAGTGCCAACTGTACATGTTTTATACACATTAGACAACCTTCTTGTCCTCTGGAAGCTTAAGTTTTATAAAAACAAAACTAGTACTTTTTAATACTTTTTACATTTTACATTTCACTAACCTAGAAAGAACTCTCAATTTTTAATTGTACCCTTGGGCTTGTAGTCTTTATTTTCCTATTGAGCTGGACTTGACTTTTGAGAAATCTATAGTAAGCTTAAGGGGGATCTAAAGGTGACAGTGGAATTGCTAAGTAACAGATGAACTCTGGTGTATTAATGGCTAATAAACTATAAAAGACATTTTTGACAACTGACGTAAAATAAAATTATGGTCAAATGCTTGCTGTCTTGTTTCTCTCATAAACCAAGAAACAGATACCAAAATGTCAGACAAATATATAAATGGCATATTGACAATGCATTTTGCTTAGTTATTTCTAGAAATATTTTAGAAGGATGGAAGAAAGATCAAGTAAGCTGGAAATATAGCTGAAACTTAAGTACAATCTATAAGCAACTAACTACATAGTCCTTAACATGTTATTACCAAAGTATAAGTTAAAAATTCTGGTGGTGTTTTTTGGGAAAGCCATAGTAGTCTAAATAACCCAACTACCAATAAAATGCTCTTGATCTCAGGTTGTTAGTCATAGTAGTATTGATTTCTGTTATGTTGTGGTACATTTTGTAGTAGTGTTTTGGCATTTTTTCTTATCCTATGATTAGGGGAAAATCACATTATTTAAAAAAGCAATATTTTATAATGTTCTTCTTAGAACCACTTTTTGGTTTATCCCTTATGCCAGCGCTTAAATTTCAATACTCATTCAAGTCTTCTTTTTTACACATAAATTCACTGCATTTTGCAGAGGTTTTGTTCTGTGTCTTACATAATTCCAGACCGTTGTAGTGAAGTATCTGCCTCTATACAACTTGTAAAATCAGTGAGGTGATGCCATGCTCAACTGACCAACTTCCATGTGCTTCTTTTCATTGGCAGTATCTTTTATGACATCAATAATAATTACCAGATACAGGCATCGCTCTATTTTGCATACCCCTTCTGGAGGATCAATTTCCAAGCCTCTGTGTTTTGTATGGTGCTTGATCAAAATAAGTAGAATGGCAAAGGTTGTTAACAGGTCATGACAAGTCAAACTTAATTTGCAAGTCTAAGTTATGATTAAGTAGAAGCTAGTATTTGGAGGGAAATTTAAATTGAAATAAGAAATGATTGAGCGAGAAAAACAATATAAGAGACACAAGGAGACCGAGAATGAACATGGCTTTGTAGTTCTTAGAAGAAGAATAGGAGCTATAATTGCTTCTTTTCTTGATGACTCTTGTTTTTTCAGGCCAACCTGTGTGTATATCATTGAAGTTTCTTATATTGAAAATAATTTAAATCATTGTTTAACAAAAACAACTGTGGGTAAGTAGTGAACGAATCTTCCATGTTAGATTAAACCATAATATCATGGAATCATAGATACTGTTTGACAACATATTGAAATATAAGAAACAGAAGTTTAAAAACATAATAAATGTGATTAAAATTACATAGTATAGATTTTTAACACAAATCTGGATAGCTGATTTAGACATTATGAAATGTTTCAACAAATCTTGCTGATATTCTTCAACGTAGATACCCATGGTTACATTGTTAATATGTAGAAAAAATATAAATCTTTTTCCTAGAAAGCTAAAATTCTGCATAAGTAACTTAATTCTGGTCATATTGGCTGTAAGATATATTTTGTATTATTGTAGCATATCATCTTTGCAAAACTACTGAGACATATTTTAAATAGCTTTAGAAATATAATGATATCTTACAGTTTGGGAAAATGTTTCTATTTCTTACATCTTTGGAAGCTATTTATTCAGAGTTCTCATAAAAATTTGGCCTGGATCTAATAAGAATGATGAAAATATGATGGTGAAAACAATGACGCATACCTGCATTCTTCATAGCTCTAAATGAGTGTTCTTCAAGCACTTCACCTGGCATTTCAAAAACACAAATGATCTTTTTTTAGTAATACACACTATCCTTATACTTTATATAGTGTTCAGAGTCCATCACTATCATAAAATACCTGAGAAAATCAGCACGAATAAGGAAGTATTTATTTTAACTAATGGTTCTAGATGTTTCAGTTCATGGTCTCTTGGCCCCATCCTTTGTTTTGGGGCCTTGGGTAAAGCAGAACATGGTAGGATGCTTGAGATAGAGTGAAGTGGTTTGCCTTCTGGCAACCAGTAAGATAAATAGAGAAAGAGGAACGGTTCTCAGTGTACCCTTCAAAAACAAGCCCCAGTGACCTCTTCCTTCATGGAGGCTCAGCCTTCTAAAGATTCCACACTTCTCAAAATCTCAATCAACTGAGGACCAAACCTTCAATAAATGAGTCATAGGGGACACTTAAAATTCAAATCATATCCATTTTAAAGTCAGAAAAATGAGAATTGTTATTGCTTCTTCTACTTAACTCGTCACTGTCATTCATGCATATAGTAAGTCTTTAAAAGTCTTCTAATTGCAATTTGGATGAGTTATTCAGGTCCTGTTTATATCTAATTGCCTCTGTTTGGACAAGTGTTATCTTTCCTGTGAATATCTGAATGACTCCTCTAACCAGATTACATATCCCATCCAAGGATAGAATGCCTATTACCACTGACATCATGGAAAATTAAAGTACTCTGATAAAAAAATCAAAGAGAATTTCAAAAATGGAAAGACATTCCTTGTTCATAGATAGGAAGAACAAACATTGTGAAAATGGTCATTCTTTCAAAACTGTTGTATAGATTTAATGCAATTCCAATCAAAATACAATTAGCATACCTCATAGATCTAGACAAATCATTCCCCAAATTCATCTGGAGTCAGAAGAGACCTAGAATAGCAAAGGCAAGGCAGGAAGTATCATAATCCCTGACTTAAAATTATAATACAAAACTTCTGTGATCAAATCAGCATGGTATTAGAATTAAAAACAGACCTGAAGATCAATGGATTAGATTAGAAGATGTAGACACAAGTACAAACATACACAGGCACCTCATCTTCAATAAAGAGGCCAAAACATGCTCACTGGAAATAAAAATACCTTTTTTAATATTTGATGCTGGAAAAACTGGCTTTGAATGTGCTAAAAACTAAAACTAGACACATGTCTACCACTATGCACTACAGTAAACATGGATTTAAATCTAAATATTAAAACATAAATATTAAAATTAAATATTAAAATATTAAATATTAAACCTGCTGGATGATAAAGTAGGTAGAAATCTTAAAGACATACAGGTAGACAGAATTTGTGAACAAAAATAAAACTTCAAAGGAAATATTTCCCGGAATCAACAACTGTGATTTCATGGTATTGAAAAGCCTTTGCATATCAAAAGAAATCTCTAACAGAGTGAAAATAAAACCCATTTATTGGGAAAATATATTAGTCAACTATCCCTCAGACAAAGGATTTTTTATCTAGAACACATAAAGAATTAGACAATATCAAGCCTACAAAAGTCCAAGACCCAATCCAAAAATGGGCATCTGAGATGAATACATACTTCTCAGTGAAGAAATGAAGTAGCAAATAAATATATGAAAAAATGTTCAGTATTAGTGGTCATTAGAGAAATGCAAATTGAAACAACACTGAGATTCCATCTCATTCCATGAAGAATGGCCAGCATCATGAAATCAACCAATAATCAATGCTGAACAGGCTGTGGGGAAAAAGGGACCCTTCTCTACTTTGGTTTGAGTGCAGGCTGGTGCAAACACTGTGGAGTCAGTGTGGAGATTCCTCAAAAAGTTAGGATTAGAGATTCCATTTGACTCAGCTCTCTTGCTCCTGGGCAATTTCCCAGAAGAATTGAAAACATCATATCACAGTGATGTATGTGCACCAATATTTATAGCAGCACAATTTGTAATAGCCAGATCTTGGAAACAACCTATGTGCCCATCAACTGAGGAATGGATAAAAAAGTTATGGTATTTTTATACAATGGAGTACTACTCAGCTATAAAGAATGACCACATTGAGATATTTATACATAAATGGACACAACTTGAGACCACACTCATAAGCAGAATAAATCAAACTCATATGCATAAATACCATATAGTCTCCCTAGTATAAGAACCTAAAAGATATAAGTATATAGTATAAGAAACCATATTTTCTCCCTAGTATAAGAAACTAAAAGATGTAAGTATATAGTATAAGAAACAAATAAGACCCAAAATCCACAATAAATATTGTATAAGCGTAAGAAACTGCTCAAGGGGAAGTGTAACTGGGATAGGGGAAAGAAGGGAAAGAAAAGATATAAATTACATACATATGTATATGTTTATATATAGTATATGTTTGTATATATATGTATATATATATATATATATATGTATTACATATATATGTACATAAGATAGCTAAGATGACTATACTACTAATTCTATTAGTTCTTGGAAAAGAACAGTTAATATGCATATGATTAGATCAATTTTGCATGTCTGTATCTGGTATTCTAAGCAACTCTTGGAGATAACAATACACAATATAACCAATGTTAAATTCCCATCATCTTGTTTTGAAAACTTATTTTGTTATTGTTTTGGATTTGTAGCTTGTTGTCTCTTTTGCTTTTTGTTTTTATTTTCTGTGTTTTTTCTTTTAAATAAAATTTAAAAAAATATGATAGCTGTACAT
Source organism: Cavia porcellus (assembly GCF_034190915.1). Classification (NCBI taxonomy): domain Eukaryota; kingdom Metazoa; phylum Chordata; class Mammalia; order Rodentia; family Caviidae; genus Cavia; species Cavia porcellus. The sequence goes on from NW_026947510.1 coordinate 42,014,692, forward strand.
AATGGTATATTACTTGGCTATAAAGTAGGACAAATTCTTTTTTAAGGATGATCTTGAGGCTTTTATCAGTAAATGGAGGCAACTTGAGACTATACTCATAAGTGAAACAAGGCAGACTCACATACGTAAATATCTTATTGTCTTTCCAGTGAAAAAAATAACGTTAATAAAAAGTTGAAAGATATACAAAATGTACAATAGAAACTGTAATAATGAAAGGGACATAAAGTGTTCAAAAGGAAAGAACAACTTGTAGGGATACACACGTAACTCCATGCATATTTAAGTGTACAAGATAGATAACCATACTACTAATTTCTGTTAGTTCATAAAAAAGAATAGTTTGTGCTGTCATTGTTTGATTGTATGTTCATTTTATGCTTTGACTTTGTAACTTGAACAACTACTTCTAAGATAACAATATGCAATATATCAGCTAGTGATGATTTCTTAATGTTACTTTTTTTGAAATTCTGTATCATTTCTACAGTTTTTTTTGTTTTGCTTTTTAAAAATAAAAAAAATGTGTTATGCACATGCACCGAGTCAGTATGATAAATGTAACTATTATGCACTCTATATGTGTACTAATAAAGACACATAACCAAAAAAAAATAATAAATTCAAGGCATTTGCAGGAAAATTGAAAATACAATCTTAAATGAAATAAATCAGATGCATAAGCTTAAAAATCATGTGAATTTTATCATTTGAGTAACCCAAGGTACACATAAAGAGCAAATTAATAGCTTGATAAGAGGAAATAGGTAGTAGACTTTATAAAGGAGAAAAAGACAAAACGTCTGAGGTTGGGGGAAAGATGAGTAAAGAAAGGTTGTAAAAGGCTGAGAAAGTGTCATGTATATGTCCCAACTGTTCTCAATGAGTACAGTCTTCATATGTTACAGCATGAACTACTACTACTACTACTACTACTACTACTACTAATGGGGCTTAGGGATCTAAAAGTAGAGGGAAGGAGGTGGGTGATGGAGTTAGGGGAATAAAAAGAATCAATCAATCAATCAAACAAACAAAAAAACTTTTTATGTAAAGTAAGCCCTACTGGAAATCTTTAAATATAAGCCTGCAACCATTTTCTATGGCTATATAGGGGTAGCAAACCCTCATAGAAAGTAAGACACATGATTTCTAAGGTCTGTTTTGACAAGAAAGACCATGATGTTAGAAAACACTGAGAATTTTTTTCTTCCTTCTTATGAAAGAAAGACCCTCTTAAGAGAGTTTTAATTCAGTTCAAATTTATGACTTATGCCATATAAAATGATTAATTGAAAATTAGCCATTTACTAAGAGAAGGTTGTATGAAGAGCTAAGAAAAATATACAGAAAAACTTAGTGGTCTATGTTATGCCTTTTAAAAACTAAAACTTCAAAAAACTGAAATATAGTATTGAAATCTAAGATACACAAAATTTTCAAAGGATAGAGAACTACCAGCAAGTCACTGTTTTACATATCTGGGTAGTCAAACATTTGGAATACTATTGTTTCACCGTAGACATTTAATTCTAGCTCATGGAAAGGTATTTATGTTTCACCAAATCAACAAAAGTTTCAAACAACAGCTAAAGAAGCATCTCAAAAGGAGTTCCAGCTTATCCGACAGATTTTGAAGTTGTCACTAAGTTGCTGAAGGATATACACGACCAGTACACATCTTGCCTATCAAATATTTTCCTCCCAAACTCCCCAATATAAACTCTCTTCTCATCAAGACTTCCAGATATCCATATTTATTTTTGCCCTTCACATTTTAAGAATATCTTTCCTTTTGTTTCCTAGCCATTAAAACTTTACTGATCATCATGGGGATGTAGGTCAGTGGTAAAATGCATGCATTTCATGCACAAGGATCGGTGTTCAAACTTTAGCACTGCAAAACAAAACAAACCCTAAATGCCTCTGTAAGTTTTCCTCAGGTCTTCTCAAATACTTGAGCTTATGCCAATTTCATCCTTCACTGATCTTGACATACTAACTATCGACTATACTTCACATCTTTGTATTCAATCATATCTATATTTATGCTACATTCTTATTCCATCTTGGCTTTATTTTTTTTCTCAATGAGAATATATGATCTCCAAGGACAGTTGACACATCATATGTTAATTTTTCATGCCCTAGAATATGTAAATTGGTGCTAGAAGTTAAGTCAATGTCTTATGAATAATTACAAAATAAAATTGGGTCATAGGGAATTTAATAAAGTTTCTCATGTTTTCTTTGACTTTGAAAATAAAGATTGTCATAAGAAAATTAAATTTTATAGTGTCAAATTACTCAAACTAAAACAGTTTTTAAAAGTTGGGTACACATAAAATGGGATCAAAGAACATGTGAAATGTTGAAATTCTTTAAATATTATAATAAAATACACAATGACATGAATCCCCTCAAAATATGTTCTCTCACTTCAGACATACTCATCATATCATATTTCCCACATTCTGGAGCATTTGAAAGAGTCTTTTCTTGTGAGTGTCTTTAGTTGTGCTCTCAAGGCTGCCTCAGTGTCCTGAATCCATTGAGAACGTTTATCTTCCATCTAAGTTTGGGAAAGAGCCAGAAATCACGTTACCAGATGCAGTAACAAAGGTGGATGAATATACACTGTAATGCTTTTATGAGTCTACCTTTCTGTTGGATGGCACTTGGTAGTAGCATTACTGTAGTTTTCATCAGACCTTGTCAAGACAGATAAGGTGAGTGTTTAAGAAAAAAAATTACACGAAAAAGACATATTTCTATTAACCCCCTTCAAAACACTCCTCTGGTTTTGAATAGAATTAACCCACAATTGTCACATTCTGAAGCAGTTCAGAACTCCTTTTTAATTCCTTTCTTTAGAATGTGACAAAAAATACATCAAATACTGCTGTTGAGTGTCATCCAAAGGAAAGGCAGGCATGTAAAAACATTACAGTGTGGGACTGGACCAAGCCACCGACCCCTCTCAAAAGTTGGGGAGCTGAGGCCATGTGAAGTGAATCCCAGACCACCGGAACTGGCCCAGGGAGATTTTAAGACCATGGCTCCTAGCAGTTATGTGCCTGCCCAGCTTCCTGAAACACTGGACTAGGAGGTTTCTTGGGCCTGACTATACCTGAAACACTAGACTGGGGGCCCATACCAGTGACCTTCCTTCAATCCAGAGAGCTGAGGGAACATGAGGAGAGTTCTAGCATGCTGGCACTAACCCGGGGAGAGCTTCAGACCATCACACCCAGTGCTTAGGAGCCCACTTAGCTTCCTGGAACACTGGAGGTGGCACAGGAGGCCCTGCAGGCCTGACTGGATCAAGATCAGCAACTTCCATTCAGTTCCAGGAGGACAGTGGAGGTGATTTCCAACATGCCTGGGGGCAACTGTGGAAAACTCTGAACACGAGGATATAGGAAAATGACAAGACAAAAGACCAAAATGCAATCTCAAACCTCCAGCCCAAACCAAGGAAGACTACAACCATGTACGTAGGAGAAAATATAAGCCATACCCCTGAAACGCCTGAAATGATAGCAACTCCCAGAAGCTATAAAGGATCTCAAATCAGAAATAATCTCCCAGGTAAAAGAAGAAATGATAAAAGCAATGAAAGAAATGCTGAACATACCAAAGGAGACATTTAAAAAATTAGAGGAACAATGCAAAAAGATAGAATCCCTGAGTGAACACTATAATAAACAAACAAAATGCATGAAGCAGATTGAAAGAGATATTAGGGAAATCAAACATTCCTTTGAAAGTTGCCAAAATCACCTCAATGAAAGTGAAGATAGAATTTCAGACCTCAAAGACAAGCTTGCAGCTAGTGAACAGGAAAGAAGAGATCTTTTAAAAATTACAAGGAATCAGGAAATAAAAATTCAACAGCTGAAAGATGATGCAAAGAAAAACAATATAAGATTAATAGAGATAAATGAAAAAGAAGGGGACAATACAAATGATATCAAGAGGCTATTTACAGAAGTCAGAGCTGAAAATTTCCCAAATATGAGAATGGAAACTGACATAAGGAGTAGTGAAAGCATATAGAACTACAAATAACCATAACCAAAATAAAACTACATCCACACATATAATATTCACCACCCCAGAAATCCAACATATGAATGGAATATTAAAAGCTGTTAGAGAGAAAAGACAGATCATCTAGAAAGGAAAGCCTATCAGAAACACAGCAATCTTCTCAACACAAACAATGAAGTCAAGAAGAACATGAAGTGAAGTATTTCATACCCTAAAGGGAAATGACTTCCAACCTAGACTGATGTACCCTGAAAAACTGTCCTTCAGAATGAATGGAGAAATAAGATACTTCCATGACAAAGAACAGCTGAAAAACTTCATGATCACCAAACCAACCCTGCAAAGAATACTGAAAGTCATTCTAGATACACATAGGAAAAAGCCACTAAGCAAGGCAGACAATTAAACAGAATGAATAGGTAAAGATACAACAGCAGAAAGATAACATGTCAAAAATAAACCAATATATAACAGTTATAATCATTAATGTAAATGGCCTCAATTAACCAATTAAAAGGAACAGACTGGCAGAATGGATCAAGAAACAACATTCAACCATACACTGTCTATGAGAAATCCATCTAACCCAAAAGCAAACTCATAGACTGAAAGTCAATGGATGGAAAACTTCATGCAACAGGACACCCCCCAAAAGTCAGAGTAGCTATTGTTTGCAGAAAAAAATGAACTTCAAACCAAGAATGATTTGAAGAGATAAAGAAGGTCACCACATACTGATTAGGGGAAAACTTCCAGAGGAAGAGGTAACAATCTTAAATGTATATGTACCAAATTCCAAAGCAACCAGCTATACAGAGCAAGTATTAACAGAAATGAAAAATCAATAAGCAATAACACAATTATAACAAGAGACCTTAACACACTATTGACACGAAGGGACAGATCAACCAGACAGAAAATTATCAAAAAATAACCGAACTGAATCACACCTGTGAACAAATGGACTTGATAGATGTATACAGAGTGTTCCATTCAACAACATCAGAATATTCATTCTTTTCATCAGAACATGGGGCATTCTGTAAAACAGGCCATATACTAGCTCAAAGAACATATTTGAATAAATGGAAAAGAATTGAAATTATCCCATGCATGTTATCAGATCATAGTGCCATGAAACTAGAAATTAATGATAAAAGAAACTGCAAAACCCCCACAAACACATGGAAATTGAATAATGCACTCTTAAACAATCAGTGGGTAACACAGGAAATTAAAGAAGAAATTAAACAATATCTACAAGCAAATGAGAATACAAATACCAGAAAATTACCAGAATCTGTGGAATGCAATGAAAGCAGTCCTCAGAAGAAAATTTATTGCACTGAGTTCCCATATCAGGAAAACAGAATGAACACAAATAAACAACTTGATGCTACACCTCAAACATCTAGAAAAAGAAGAGCAAGTCAAGCCCAAAGCCAGAAGAGAGGAAATTATAAAAATCAGAGCAGAAATCAATGCAATAGAGACTAAGAAAACAATCCAAAGAATCAATGAATCAAAGAGTTGGTTCTTTGAAAGAATACATAAAATTGACAAGCCCCTAGCCAACCTTATTAAAAAAGGAAAAAAAAAAAAACCTCCTCAAATTCATGCAGTAAGGAATGAAAAAGGTGAAATCAATACAGGCTCTGTGGAAATACAGAAACCTAGTTCAAAAACCTCTACTCTCATATGTTTGATAACACAGAAGAAATGGACAGATTCCTAGAAACATATGAAGTACCAAAGCTGGGTCCTGAAGATGTAAAACTGCTAAATAACCCCACTTCTATTAATTAAGTTGAAAATGTAATTAAGACCTTACCAACAAAGAAGAGCACAGACTCAGGCAGATTCATTGTGGAATTCTATAAGAAATACAAAGAAGACTTAATCCCGCACTCCTCAAACTCTTCAATGAAATTGAAAGGGAAACAATTCTTCCTATGTCATTTCTTTGCTCCTTTTATTTCTCTCTCTTGTCTGATTGCTCTGGCTAATATTTCCAGTACTATGCTGAATATGAGCAGTGATAAGGGACATCCTAGTCTTGTGCCTCATTTTAAATCATTTCTGGAATATTAATATTACTCTAGTATCAAAACCTAAGAAAGACCCAACTAAAAAAGAGAACTACAAGCCAATCTCCCTAATGAACATAGATGCAAAAATTCTCAATAAAATATTGGCAAACAGGATGCATCAAATCATCAAGAAGATCATACATCATGATCAAGTGGGATTCATCCCAGGCATGCAGGGATTGTTCAACATACATAAATCAATAAATGTAATCCACCATATCAACAGAGCCAAAAGTAAGAATCACATGATTATTTCTATAGATGAGAAAAACCTTTTGATAAGCTCCAGCACCTATTCATAATAAGAACCTTCCAGAAAACTGGAATAGATGGTCTTTATCTCAATATGATAAAATCCATCTACAACAAACCAACAGTCAGTATCATATTAAATGGCCAAAACCCAAAAGCCTTTATCTTAAAATCAGACTCAAGACAAGGATGCCCCAAAACTCCATTGAAAGACTCCTAGATATAATAAATAAATTCAGCAATGTAGCTGGATACAAAATCAATATTAAAAAATCAATAGCATTCCTATACGCTAACAAAAAGTCACACCCCTCACGCTAGCATCCAAAAAATTGAAATACTTGGGAAATAATCTCACAAATGTAGTAAAATATCTATACAGGGAAAATTATAATACCCTGAAAAAATTGAAGCGGATCTCAGAAAATGGAAAGACATCCTTTGTTCATGGATAGGAAGAGTAAATATTGTGAAAATGGCCATTATCCCAAAATTGTTATACAGATTAAATGTAATCCCAATGAAATTGCCATCAATGTACCTCATAGATCTAGAGAAATCACTCCTAAAATTCATCTGGATCCAGAAGAGATCTAGAATAACAAAAGCAATTCTAAGCAGCAAAGGCAAGGCAGGAGGCATCACAATCAATGATTTGAAGTTATACTACAAAGCTACTGTAATAAAATCAACATGGTACTGGAATAAAACAGATCTGAAGATCAATGGAATAGATTAGAAGATACAACCACAATTATAAACAAACTCAACCACCTTATCACTGGAGGAATGATAGTCTCTTTAATAAATTGTGCTGGAAAAACTGGCTCTCCATATACTGAAAACTAAAACTAGACCCATGCCTATCACCATGTACTAAACTAAAATCTAAATGCATAAAAGATATAAATATTAAAACAGAAACATTATATCTGTTGGAAAATAAATGAGGTAAAAATCTTGAAGACATAGGGGTAGGTAGAGATTTCATAAACAAGAATCAAATCACACAATCAATAAATGGGACCACATCTTATTAAAGAGTTTCTGCATGTCAAAAGAAATCTCCAGCATAGTGAAAAGAAAACCACAAATTGGGATAGAAACTTAATTTGCTGTACCTCAGACAAAGGACTTCTGTCCAGAATATATAGAGAATTAAAAAAAAAAAAAATCAGACCTCCACAATTCAAAGACCCAGTCCAAAATGGGCATCTAAGATGAATACACAGTTCTCAGATAAAGAAATACAAATGGCAAATAAGTACATTAAAAAATGTTCATCATCATTAGTCATTAGAGAAATGCAAATCAAAACCACACAGAGATTCCATCTCACTCCAGAAAGAATGGCCAGGATCAAGAAAACTACCAACAACCAATGCTGGAGAAGATGTGGGGAAAAAGGAACTCTTCTACACTCTTGATAGGAGTGTAGACTGGTGTAACCACTGTGGAGGTCAGTCTGGAGATTCCTCAAAAAGCTGGAAGTCCCATTTGACTGAGCTATTCCACTTATAGACATATTCTCAGAAGAAGTGAAAACATCATACCACAGGGATGTATGTGCATTCATATTTATAGCAACACAATTTGTAATCGCCAGATTTTGGAAACAACCTAAGTGCCCATCAACTGAGGAATAGATAAAAAAGATGTGGTATTTTTACACAATGGAGTACTACTCAGCTATAAAGAATAATCACATTGAGATATTTATAAATAAAGGGACACAACTTGATACCATATTCATAAGAGAAATAAATCAAACTCACATGTACAAGTATAGTATAATCTCTCTAGTGTAAGAAATTGTAAGTGTACAAAAAATGATAATCATGATTCCCCATTACATTGCTTTGAAGCTTTATGTTTTCATCATTAGTTTGAATGGTTTTATTCTGTTTTTGATGTTATTATGTGCGATGGTATGAACACCTATTTTCAAGAAAACAAGACATTATAATAGCCATTGCCGATTTAATATCATCTTGCTTTGAAGTCCTAACATGTTTTGTTCTTCTATTTCCATTGGTTCTGTCATGTTGTGTTTTATTGGAGTTTAATATGTGTGATACTGTAAGCCAAATTTTTTATGAAAAATGAGATATTATATTAGCCATTGTTTATTTTCTGTCATTTGATTCTGAATGCCCTGTCATGGTTTATGTCTGTGTCCCCCAGGCCTCATGAGTTTGAATTGTGCATTTGTTATTTGTTCAGTGTCTAGTGCTTGGATTGATGGTGTCAGTGCTACACCCACAAAGAGGTGGAGTCAGGATGTGATGTAATGGCAGGAAGAAGGTGTCTCTTTCTCTTTTTGCTGGTTTGAGCTTCTGTTTGCAGCCACCATGAAAGGTGGCCCAGCCATGCCCGCCTGCCTGGGAGCCAACTGAATGTGGACTGAAACCTCCAAAAACTGTAAGAAATAAACCTTTCCCTTCCCAACTTGGGCATCAGGTATTTTGTCTCAGCGATGAGCATAAAGTAACTAAGACATGCTCCATAATACTTTCATTCTCTTGAATGGTTTTATACTATTTTGTTATGTTTGATATTATTGTATGTACAGGTATGCTCAACTACTTCAAAGAAAGAGACATTATGGTAGCTACAGTTAATATCCAGTTATGCTGTTATGAAGTACTGTGTTGCTTACATTGTTCTGTTCTGGATTGCTTTGTTCTGTCCTCTTGTTTTGTTCTCTTTAAAATAAAATTTAAAAAAATAAAAAGGCAGAAAAAACATTATAATGTGTTCTCATCTACCTTATTCACTAGACGTACCTCTGTATGACCCTATCACTCTTCTACAAAGTCAAAATGACTGTGAAAAGTAGATGTTGAAATTGATTAAGGCCTTAGGGCATCCACACAGATGTTACTAAAGATATTCATGAAAGTAGTCATATAGAACTGCTTCAGAAAGTTGTAAGAAGGTTGGGAGAAGTGTGTTTGAAGCAAGGGGAAGTATTTTGTGATGGATTCATGGCAGTGAGCCTTTCACTATAATGTATTTTTTAAAAATATATACATTCATTTTTTTAAAACTTTAAAGAGGCTAAACACAACAAAACAGAACAAAACAGATCGATTTTAAGAAACGTAGATTTCAAAGCAAGTCCACGGAGATCTTCACTGTCTATCAGATCGTCTCTAGTTTTCTTCCAAATAGTTGTCCCCATCTTCATACACATTGAATACATACTGCACATTATAGTACTAATCTAATCAGAACAGGATGATGAAGGCTTTTTAGGTGTTCAAGACTTGATATTAGGGAAGTCAACAATGTTTGCCATAATGTGTCTCATTCTCTTCAAAGTAGCTGTCCATATCTTTATGTATGTTGAAATTAAACATAAGAGACTAGACTAATATCACTCTGAACAGTGAATAATAAATAGTATTGCTAGATTTTATATCTTAATGCTACAGTATCTTAGTGTCTCTTCTTCTTCAGAGTATCTGTTCATTAAATCATGCATTATATAATCTGTTCCTCTAAACTGTTTAGAAATTCTCCATATGTGTGAATACCTACATATATATTCCTATCCCTTTTGTGTTATAGGGAAAAACAGATCAAAACGAGACAACAAAACAAATTCCTAGAAAAACATGAAATGCAAAAGACATATAAAACCACAATATTAGGTAGTTACTATGCTTTCTCTTGTTATTTTCAATAGAATTGTCTACATCATCAGACATAATATAATTGAACATAGCATTACATAGCAATTTTAATAAAAACACAACACTGGAGACTTTGTAGGACTTCAAAAGCAGTTAATAATCAAACCAGAATGGATATCTTATTAAATCTTGTCATCTTCAGAGTAGTTGCCTCTACTCTTAGACTTGATAGTGTAGAGCATATAAAATTCAAATAAAATCAGTCAAGACAAAACCGTGGTCTAATAAACCAGATTCAAATAAGATTAGTCAGAGTAAGACAATGTGAGTAATACAGGGCTTAAGTATAAGTTAATAGGGAGTTAAGGATATTTACCATAGTATATCCTGCTATTTTTGGGATAGCTCTCTGTGCCCTCAAATCTAGTATGAGTAGACAGACTGGAACAAAATAAAATCAAACTAAACAGAGTGGTAAGACTAATGTGGCTTTTAAATCCTGATACACTATTAACAATGTCCTCTGCCTTCCTTTTTTAGGCAATTCCTCCCCTTTCCCTTTCTCAGGGTGCTTTGTATATTTTGGGTCCCACTATCTCCTTCAGTTTTTAGATTAGTGTGGCAACCCATTATCTATCTAAGTGGTGTCGAACCTTTTTACCCCTGAGCTTTATCTTGAGCTGTATTCCTTTACTTACTAAAGCCACAAGGTTTTCCTTCTTTATAGCTGAGTAGTTCTCCACTGCTCAAAAGTGTCATGTCATTCGAACCTATCTGCAGCTGCTGGAATTGTCTCCATTTTTCTCTGGTTCCCTATCTCATAAAGCATCCTTTTCTCATCTTTGACTTTTAGTTTATTAACCCTCTTTCAGGTTGAGTATATTTCCTATTCAGAGCATATTGATGGATCCTGCCTCCTAATCTACTCTGCCTGTGTTTCTTTTTGTTAGTGTAACAAGGCTATTTATATTAGAGATTATAACTCACTTTATCTGCCTCATCTCTGCTATTCTATTTTTCTGCTATTCTTTGTCCACTTTTCTCCTTCATTCCACTGTCTGCCCCATTCATTGAGGCCTCTCTGCCACTGTTGCTAGAATCCTGGTATTTTTTTCTATCTCTCTCTAGAACATCCTTTAGTATTTTTGTAGGGCTGGATTGGTGGTTATGAAACCCCCACAGTTCCTCCTTGTCTTGGAGACATCTTGTTTCTCCATTAATTTTGAGGGAGAGTTTTTCAGGGTACATCAATCTGGGTTGGAGGTTATTTTCTTTCAGGGTCTGGACTACTTCAGTCCAGGCCCTTCTTGATTTGACAGCTTGTGTTGAGAAGTCTGTCATTATTTTGATGGATTTTCCTTTATAGGTAATCTGTTTCTTTTCTCTGATCAATTTTAATATTCTGTTCTTGTGGTGAACTTCTGGGATCTTAATTATTATGTGTCTGAGTGTAGATCTGTTTTGGTTGTAGTTGGTTGGAATTCCATATTTATCCTCACTTATCTGGATATCATTTTTTCTCCTATGCTTGGAAAGTTTTCCTTAATTATTTGTGTAATTAGCCTTTGTAATTCATTTGTTATTACTCCTGCTTCTTCGCTGATGTTTTTTATTCTTAAGTTATAGATCCTCCTATCATCTTCTAGCCTTTGAATTGTTACTTCCTGGTTCCTTGTTATTTTTAAGAGGTCTTTTCTTTCATGCTCACATATTGCAAGTCTACCTTTAAGTTTTGAAAGGCTAACTTTGTTTTCTGTCAAGGCATTTTGCCAGCCTTCAGTGGAGTTTTAAATTTCCTGGTAATATCTTTGGATCTGTTTCATGTATTCTAGATATCGTTTATATTCTTCACCAAAGGTTTCTCTTCCTTTTCTGGGTTCCTCCATTTTTCCGTCTGTGTCTTCTTGAGAGGGGCTTAGCATTTCTTTTATTAATCTTTTTATGTCTTGCCTCACTTGGATTAGAACTTCAGTTTTAAACTCATCTATGAGGTCATGAAGGTATTTCTTTGTCCATTGATGTGGCCGATATTGCATGATTGCTGCACTGGATCTCTTCTGTATTTACTTCCCTGGACTTGTTTTCCCAGGGTCGGTGGCTGGAGGTTTTTTTCTTAATCTTTCTCTTCATATGTTTCTGGTTTCTTTTAAACAGGTGTGTGATGGAGTCTCAGGCCCTCTCCATATTGCTTACGGTTTTTCTGAAGCAAGCTGGCTGGGGACTTTCTGCCTTCTCCAGTTTGCTGTTATCTGGGGGTGCATGCAGGGACTGTGGGCTGGCCCCACTTCTCTGAGCCAGTCAACAGGTGAGTGTCTTCAGCAACTTAGTCTGTGCTGTGTGGACATCAAAGGTTTGGGACAAAGTTTTGTCCTTGGCTGTTGGGTAACAACTAGGGATGTGACTCAGCCCAAGCAGGTCCCACCAGTCCTCTTTGGGCCAGGGGTGGCTGACTGATGCCACCGTGGTGCTGGACTCAGGCCTATCCTGCTCAACTGCAATGTGTCTTCCAGCTGGCCTCACACACCATGGGACCCAATTTCTAGCACTCACCAGGAATTAATGCAGTTCTCCACCTTGGCTCCACTCCACACTGCACTGTATCCTCCTGCCAAGGGCCCAGGACTCACCAACTCCCATTATCATGGGCCGTGGCTTCAGCACGACTGTGATTCGTCTGACTCCACTGTGTGCCCAGCACAGTGTGGGACTGGTCTCAATGAGTGCCCAGTCTTTCCTTCAGGCCTTCACCTGTAGTTTTCCTTCTTCTTTTTCTTTTTCCTCAATTTCGTCCTGGGTCATGAGAATTCCTCTCCCTTCATCTGGCCTTCTCCATGTTGTCAAATTCCAGTGTCTGAGCTGTTTTTCCCAGAGAGGCTCTCCACCCAGCTACCTATCAAGCTACCATCTTCCTGTCTCCGACATTCATTTTTGATCATTGTGTGCTCACGTGTATGCACATATGTATGCATGCATAGTGTATGTCTGATATTACTGTACCACTGTACCACTTGCTTCTCTAGTGTATTTTGCTATAGGAGACTAGGACATAGTCAAGAAAGGAGATGGATAGGATTTCATCCCAAGGAGTATATGATACAATAAAAGTAGTGTTCTAACAATGTTTTTTTTTAATAGCTAAAGATGTCATTCATGTGCAATTATTTTATGTACAGCTATAAAAACTGTCAAAGAAATAGTTTGTGTTGGTCTGTCTTAAAATCAAGCATCTTTTAAATCATTCAGTGCAGTGAAAAAAATTGAAATTACATGGTACAAATCAATAATTTGGCTCTGATTATGGAATTAAAATTCTGAGTTTAAACTTCTTACCATTACGTGCCTGCTGTATCAAACTTAATAGCATACTTTAAGTAGATGGAGACTAGAATATCATTTTAATAATCTTGTTTCTTGAGTACAATGCATAAGATCCTGAATAGATACATTTGTTCAGTGAGTAGCATTTATTATTTCTACCAATGTTTTACTTACTTATTGAATAGGTTATATTCTCTTTTCTTCTATTGGTTGTTCTATTGTTTCTGCTTGTCTGCTTCCCTCTCTAGAAAAATATAAACACCTTGTAGGGAAGTCTTATGGCTTCTTTCAAAATCAGATTGTTTTATTCTTTTTCAAGAATTTCTTCTTAAATCATTTAGCTGCACTGATAATTCCTTGAAAAGAAGGATATGCATCTTATTCATGATTACTGCATTTTCTACTGCTAAACTAAACCTAAGTAATGAGGAGCTACCTAATTGTATGGAAAAAAGTAAATATTAAACTTTTTTCCTACTTAGCATTTAGAAGCATTAATGAATACTGAACCACTATTAAACACAAGCTGAAATAGTGGGCAATATTATGGATAGGATTTTATACACAGGATTTTGAATTAAAACCCTAGCTATGTGACATTGGTAACAAGTTACTTAACTTCTTTAGTTTGTTTAGTTATAAGGATAGTAAGTATATTAATTCCATAGGACAGTCAAAAACATTAAAGCTTGTTGCATACTTATGACTCAATAAACATTAGCTGTTTTTATTACTATTAGTTCCTGTAAAACAGAAGCAATATATAGAAAGGCCAATAGTGTGTAAATTCATTTATATATCAGTCACCTATAACCTTTGTACTTTCTCCATCCTCAGGGATACAGTTTCAGCTGAAAATTCTTATAACTTTATGCATCTCAGCATCTTTTAGATTTTACACTAGTAATATCTGTCTTGAATCATTAAAATGAAGGTCAAACAAATTATTGAAAACTAATATCAGATAATAATTATGTTAAATGTTTCTTATGCAAAGTCTCATGAATCTGTACACCATTTTATAAGATAAGCCTTATTATCCTAATTTTGCAGGCAATGATCTTTATAATTTTTGAAATATACTATAAATTTTTCTCTTAGTCTGTAGTCTGTATCTGATGTACATATATTTATGAATTTTTATGCATTTAAAAAGAATTTTTGTTTCACTACTAATGTCTAAATTCTAAAAGGATATATACCACATCTTCCCTCCTTTTTTCCTTTATCTCTCTAATTTCCTCTTCTTTTCTCTCTACTTGCTTTCCCTTTTTCCTTCTTCCTTCCTTCTTTTCCCTCCTTCCCTCTCTCCATCCTTCCTTCCTTTTTTCGTTCAATTATCATATAATAGAGCCTTGCACAGTTCTCAAAACCTAACATGAACTGAAAAATGTATTGTCAAGATAATGAATGAGATAAGAATATGTCCAAAATGACACTGACTAAAGTGATGGCATATGGGTTCAGTCTCAGAGCTATCTCATTTTGGAGGTGGTGTTATTTTTACTATGATCCTCGTTCTTCTGCTTGACTTTGGTGACTTGCAATTTACCTCTTAGGAAAGTTCCTGATCTGGTAGATGTACTTACTGATGTCCTAGTCACTGCTCCTCAGTTTCTTATGTAAAGCCTTCTGGTGGCCTTCTATCATCCTTCCTAATAAGCTGTGGTGTTCCCCACAGTCAGGTCTTAGTTCCTGCTCTGCTTACTCATTACATCACCTCATCACAATTCTTGGCTTTAGGTATCACACATATTCCATTGACTCTCCCATCTGTATCTTTAGCTTGACTTCTCTATAGAGCCCCAGATTTGTATATTTAACATATATGACATCTTCATTTGGTGCTTAATTTTCAACTAGCCTAAGCATAATTGCATTATTGCCTAAAAATTTGCTCCACGCATTGCTCTTTACACAATCCAGAAACCTTTTCTTCTTACTACAGTATTTGCTTCTACGTACTCAATGAGCCTTGTTAGTCATCTGAGTTGACAGCACTGCTCTTCCTTGTGTAGATATCTAAATTTTCTCATAGGACCCATTTTTCCTTTGGCTAATCAGTGAGAAAGTATGTTTTCTAGAATCTTTTGTAAGGTATAGTTGGCAAAGAGCCCCATACCTATAAAATTCTCTGTGAGTAGAAAGGATGTATAATTTCTGGGTTATCTACTGAGGGAGAAATCTACTTCCTGTAGACTGTTCTGTATCCTTTTATTGCTACGAAGTAATAAAAAAAATCAGTAGTGAGCTGTTGGGTTCTTGGGTGAATTTGTGGAACATGGTTGAACTTGACAAACACCTTGTTTATATATTTTTAGCAAAAAAAGAACAACTCTTACATGTGGTTCAGAACACTGTATTTTAATGTCTTTTTATTTCACCTGACAGTGTATTATAAAAAACTCACAATATTATTTCTCCTAGTTCTTGTCTTACTCCAATCCATCTCTCATACTTTTAAATGAATGTACATTTTCTCAAATGTAAATATGATCCAATCAGCTCCTGTTTAAAATTTGGAAGTGGCATTTGCCTTACTTCGTTTCTAAATTTTCAGATAAGCATATATTGATTTTATAATTATGAGGAAGGAAATAATCATTAGTGACTCCCTCAAGCCTTCAACATAAAGTTCAAGTTGCTTATCAAGGGCCAAAATTTCCTTTATATTCTGCTATTTCTTGAGTATTAATTTTTACCACACTCTCACACTTCTCTAGACATGTGCATTTTTCAATACTTGGATGGTGACAAGCCCATGTGTACACATCTGTATCCTTACAAAAACCTTTCTCTCTGTGTGTATTCAGGATTTTTTTCCAGACTAAGGCTACTCACCCTTCAAGACTTAATTGTAATTTAAGATTAACTATCATATCTTCCATAAAGCTGATACTTTCAGTATTCATTGAGACTTTTATCTGTGTCCCTAGAGAATTCTGTCAATATCTTTATTAGAGCACTTTTCACATTTAACTCAATCTATTCTCCAACAGACTTTGTGCTATTCCCCGCCCCCCTACAAACAAAAGAGTTTTCAGTTAACCAGGTTCTATGTCATTTATTTTCATATCATGCATAGCTGGGGTTCAAAATTTTTATGGAGTAAAAAGGGGACACATTTTGTTTAAACATACTGTCTGAAGAGACTTCAGCTCCTATCTACTGCCATTTGAACTTTTATTGTCTCTTTTTCTTATAATGACACAGATCATCAGGATATTTAAATTGAAACATAATTAACATAATTGGATGTTTATAAGAATCGTATCTTTTGTTTTAGTGTCAGCTTTTCCTAATAACTTAAAATTCCATGTATAGTGAGAATTTAGGAAGTTAAGTAATTTTATTATTGAATTGATAACACTTTTGTAAATGTTGAAGTGTTTTATTAACAAGTAGTGAACACTGAATGAATAAACTAGTGGTTCAATTCTAATACACAGAATTATCAAGCAGTTAAAAACTAAAAATAGTATGAAAGTATGCTCAAAAGCCAATGTTTGGTTTCTTTACAAAGAATTAGTGAACTTTACAATTTTCTATGTTCCCAACAAGTGTCTATTCTTTCTTATATTTTTTTGGTTGGGTGAAAAGTTAAACATATCCCACAAAAGCAAAAAAAAATATTGATTTTCTTTTAAAAGCAAACAAAATTCTATGAAACATTTTCAGTTTATAAAATTCAGAACCTGAATTCTATAGCAATTAATATTCCACTTGTCAGAATTTTAAAAAATTTGATATTTGATACAAATAGCTTCATGTTTGTCTGATGTGAAACTGTCCTAGTTATTGACTGATATTTTGAAATTTTAAAAAAGTTTCCATTTTTCTAGATTTTTTATTCTTGCCCTCAGCTTGTTTTTTACATAAGAAAGTTCAGTGAAAATAAGTTATTCGTGCATGCTTTAAACCTATTCATTTGTTAAGCTATTAATACAAGCACTGTTATGTATTCTACTGCAAATATACTAATATATGTTGGTTAAGGAGAATTTTTATAATTAGAACCATCTTTGTGGTTGCACATATTGGAAGACCCTTCTTTTGATTTATGCTTAGCAATTACTACTTTGGTATTCTTAATTTTGGGAATGAGAGCCATTTGATTTCCATTTGATTGGACTCTACAATTGATTTGATTCCCATTTGATTGGACTCTACAATTGCTGTGGCCAGTCCTATGTACAATTTAAATAATTCTTTTAATTTTGTCATATTGTCAGGGAGTACAAGTGTAAAATACTAATTTCTAAATAGCAACACATGAACAACACTGAACCTAGGGTCCTAGCTGTCAGGCTCTCCTTGTCCAGCTTAGCTGTCAGGAGCAGCATTCAGGTTAAAAGAGAAAGATTCTCCTAAGTATCAATCCCTCCTGCTGGCTCGAGAGAATGAAGCTGGCAGGCAAAGTGAATCAGATATAGTACTGTGCACGCCCAAGCTTCAGAATAAAGCCCATAGGTCTAATTTCAGCTTACCAGCCTTGGCAGTGTCCCTTTAAGTTTACTAAGTCGGATATACCTGTAAGCAAGCAGCCTAATGTTTTTGTGATCTTGCTGCTGTGAAAGTATTTAATAATAAGCCTCAGAAGTTGGGCGGTAAGAAGGAAATCTATGATGTCTAATGCCAAGGTGCTGTTCAATGTGTTGAAAGTTGATTAAATTTCTTTTTAACACCCCTTGAAACTGACATTTTGCTACCATTTAGAATTTTTTTCCCCTCCAAACTATTTTTTATACTCATGATTTAGAGTGATACACAGCAAAGCAGCGGCTATGAATTGGCTCAAAATGATTCTAGGGGTAATGAGCAGGGATTGCAAAAACTGTTTCTGCTCATTTAAGGAAAGTAAAGCTAACTTTATCCTGCAACTGCATGCCAAGGCAGGTCAAAGATTTGAGACTGCTCAAACAGTGCCATCCAAATTTTATCGGTTTGAAGTGATAACCAGGTCCCAGAAGCCCATAGATTGATAAAAGGAAAATATATTTAAATAGATGAATGCATCCTCAGCTATCAGTTGTGAAATTGCTTGCTATATTCACACACTTCCATTTTTAAACTTACATCTGCTTTAATAAAGCGAGCCTCCATTTGAAAATTAAGAAATACTGCATGACTCTGCATTTGGTATCTCAAGTATCTGAGGTTTTATAGATAGTTATTGTTTCTATATGTGTAACTATGATGGGAAAATGTGGAAGCTAAACCTGAAATGCTGTAAATGCCACTGGTGGAATACGTGTTGACATGCATAATGCAAACCACTGCAATTATTACATGGATGCTCAAATAATACAAAACAGAAAAACTTGTAAATGGAGTGTACAGAGCCTTTCATATACTTGACAGTCAACAGTTGCCAATGACAGAGAAATTTATTTAGTAGAATTTAGAGGAATTTATTTATTCTGTTTGTTTTTCTCCCACATTATTCTGTTTTTCACTATATCAATGGTTAAAAAACAGAAATGTAGCAAGAATTTCTTATAATAATTTCTACCTATTTTCTTTTCACTTGAGTCAAACTCCATGGTTCAATTTTATTTAACATAGTAATATAACAGGTTTTTTTTAAAACAACAGATATTTTTAAATGGTATTCTGTTTAGGAGGCTAAATTATGAAAATTAAAAAGCAGAACATCATGCAGACACTAAAATTTTTAAGAAATAAAGATAGGTGCTAATAAGCAATATTTATTTATATATGGGAAGAAAAAAATGAGAAATGACCTTAACCTATGCAAGGATAATACGTCTTCAGGGTACTGAATTGTGATATTCTTATAAAATACTTCCCTCTACTAAAATAGAATGGAATAATGTTAAAGAATTATATGAAGCTTATTATTTACCTTGAATTCCTATCATATGTCAGGATGTATAATCGGACTCTAGCACTTATACAGACCTTGAGAATACTAGTCTTTGATAGACATTACACAATAGAGATGGCTCATAATAAGATAGAGTATTAAGAAAAGATATAATTATATGGTAGATCTCTATATACATTATCTGAATAAGAGTAGAAAAATCACTGACAACACAAGAATAAGTAAGTAATTACAATACGGAATCTTCACAATATTTCTTTCGGTGTATAATATGTGAATGTAAGTGTAATTTAAGTACAACATGCTTACAGCTTTTGTTAATGCTCTACTTGCATTTCATGTATCTGAATACTTAATGTTTTTTATATCACTACTTAAAGAGGTCTTAAATATTTTTACTTTTGTGTTCAATGTGACAGCTGTAAAGAATGAGTGATATAAATGAAGAGTGGAGACTCTGATACCTTGAGTAGCATTGCCATAGGTAATAAGGTTTCGAAATATGGTGAACAAAGCTGGATAAAACTCCTAACTAAATGAAGGAAAATCTTTCACAGATTGTTTCAGCATAATACTTTTCTGGAAAATCCAGTCTATTCAAAAATTGTGCATCTGTTAATAGTGACAAATTCTAGACTCACATAAACATGATAAATAATTATTTTTCCTATGAGTATTTCTCATGGTATCTTGGAAATTTATAAAAATTGTAAAGCAGTGTACTTCATTATGTGGGACTATCTTACTTATCAAGGTGTGCAGAATACTGGTACCCATTACCTAAATGTCAATCACTGTGACAAAAACCAGCTTGTGGATTTCTAAATTCTCCCTGGGGGAAGACAGCATTTCCACCAGAAAAACTAAGCACTGATCTATGCTTTTAGAAATTTTATTTTCAATAATACAAGTATATCTTATAGTGGAGGTATTACTTTTATTTTTGGATTATACTATGGTGCTCTTTACATATAAATTAGTAGCATTATTTGTTCACTTACAAAAATAAAATTTTACTTCTAGTGACTGTAAGGAATTTTAAGTTGGATATTTCCCTAAGGTAGCACATTCACTGGACAGCAGGGCAGTCTAACTTTGAGAGAGGTGGTTTAAGTTTCACTCATGGGTTTTATTAGTCGTGTGACCTAGTTCAAAGTACTTAGTCTTCCTAATATTTCATTGCTTCTTTTGTATCATGAAGATAATAGTGTGCCTCACATCTACCATGATTTATACAGTGTGGATTTAAAAACAGTTCCTCAACAATTAACTCATCTGTGAGCTATTCCCATTGTTTGTATAAATATAATTTTGGATTTGGGTAACTAGTTCCTGACCTTTTATTGATTTTCTTGTGAAACTAATATCAGGGAATAATAAATTGCATAGGAAGCTGTGGACTGTGTCAATCTAGGCAATTTTTTTTTCAGAAAGTAAAGTGTGCATTATACCAAATGATATGAAAACATGTGAGATATAAATAAGCTATTTTTCTACTTTAAAAATAAATATTTTCCTAGTTTGACAAAATGTCATACACCAAAGTCTTCCATTTGCTTTTAGTGTCATGAGAGGTGCTTTTGCTATTCAGGCATAGTAAGCGATGCCACAGTTGACCTCAGTCTGCTCTAGTCTCAATAAGTAGCTTATACACAGCCACTGGTGACATACTTTTTAAGATTATGCAAAGTGCGTTAGCTTGCTAAGAGCCTGCCTAGTATTTTTAAAAATGATTTTGAGTTAGAGTCAATATATTTTAGTCTCCACTCTAAACATCTCAAGCACTTCAACCAACATTAACCTAATTTATCAATGTTCATAGCATAAACAGGCAAGGTACATGTAAGGTGTGAATCTGGGCTTCTCTTTTCTGTATCTGCAGAAGCTAAGGAGTTGTTTTAAGCACACATGGTCATTTGGATGATAGAAAAAACTAAAAACAAAACAAGATGAATTTCCCCAATCAGAGCTTAATTTAACCACAGGTCTTATTTCTCCAACTCCTTTTGTTTTTCTTTAATTCACCACAAAGTTCCTGCAATCTACTCAACATTTAGATCTTACACATTGGTCATATAGTCAGCAGGCTATTCTTTTCTCTTTGCTTTTTTGAATATATTACAATAACATTTGAATATTACACAGAACTTTTTATCCATACCCTCTATAAAATAGTAGTATGCATTCAAAAACCAGCCGCCTTCTTTTGATGAGTCAATAGCCCCCACAACTCTATCACTTTACATGACTAGTGATTAGACTGGGAATGGTTTAACCCAAATTAACTGATTTGGCCTGAATGTTAATTTAAACAAAGTCATTTTCATTTAGATAGATCTCTTGACAGGTTTGGGATCTTACTGCAAGAGGGATTAATGAAAGGATACTACTGATGGATTTATGCATCTCTCTTTCCGATCAAATAAAGTATATTTGGGATCAGGTAGGTAATGCTGCAATCCCACTATCTCATTGCTCTGTGTGAGGGAGTTAGTCCCTACCTCTCTCATCTGTTTCCTCAGCTTTGAGCTCTACCTCCTACCCCTGGCCCTATTCTATGTACCTTGTTTTATATATTTGTTTGTTTCCTAGTTCATTTCATTACCTGAGGACAGGTACTTAGTGTTTATCTGGATTATTACGTCTTCAATGGAAAAAAAAAATAAAGCCCCCCTGTGGCTGGGCTTTGTTTTGGTCACTGCTCTTATTGTGCCTGGAAAATGAAATGCAATAAATGTTTGTTGAAGAAATAAACAAAATAAAGGGTTTTTTCTTTGTCTCTGTTCATACAATCAATTTGAGACTTTTTTTGGTTATCATCCTCTGAAGTGAACTAGTGTAGAATTACACTTAATATGGAAGAGTAGACAATTTAGACATTAACTGGATAGGAAAATCATTATGTAATTTAACCCTACATGGAAGTTGGAATTCAAGACACGTTAAGAGACTAAATGAAGACAATCCTAAGATGCTTCCAGCATACTCTTTATATCCTAGAGAATGTAATGGTGAACCTTTAGAAAAGCAACACATTCACATTTGCAGTTATATCAAACAACATTCTTAAACAGTATTTCAGCCCTACTTATGTCCAAATATATCTCTCTTATATGCTATCTACAGCCTTCGTGGGTGAGTTGGCGTAATTAAGAATCAAGTCTACAAACTAAAAAAATTAAAGCAACAACAAAAACAAATCACAATTGCTATCTCCCACTTGGTACACCACAGACGTGAACAAGTGACCCAGAACAGAAGTCAAATATCACAGGACGTGTACTGTACCCATTGATACACATATTACGAAAATCATCTAAAGTGCATTTTAAGGTTCCCGGGAGGTCTGAGGATTCACAATTGCATAAGCATCCATATGTTTTATATATGTTTACATTCGATACTCAAAACTCCTCTGATACTCATGTAGATAAGAATAAAATATAGAACGAGATCGTATTGTAGTTGTAGGCAGGTCAAATATTCAGAAAATCAAGGAGTTGCAAAAGGTTGGAATGGCTGAGCAAGAGGCAACTCTCTATCTTCGTCTTTCACACTGGGGAGAGTTGCAGACTGAACTGGAGAACACAAACAGAAAGTGGATCACAATGAAGACTGTTCTTGAAAACAGTCATGTCTGCTAATGCTAATATATTGAACATTTAATTGGTTTAAGGCACCATGCTAGCTCCCGTAGGAATTGCTTTTGAGATCCTAGATGGTATTGAAGTAGAATTCTGTCTCCACATGGTGTGCTGGTTTCAGACTCTTTACACAAATGAACTGCCTGCTATTTTTTCCACTGCCTTCTCTCTTCCAAATAATACCAACATATATACTTAATTCAGAAAAGCATGCTTCAGTTAAAGTTCTTATTTTACTAAAGCTTAAGAAAATTTACCAGCATATGATTCTGAGGTTCATAATTTCCCTTGAAATAAGCTATAGGTTAATGTGTAGAAACCCCTGTGGATTTTCCCCTTTGTTTAAATAATATCCTGTAATTCAAGCCAATATACTTTACAATAGCATGTTAAAAGCAAATAGGAAAGCAGTTTAGCTCTAAATTAAGGTTCCTCCATCAGCATTTCTACACACTCTGGATATTTTCTGATACAAAGCTTTGGTCTCTCCTTTCATGATGTTATTTTGCAGTAGTAAAGCAAGTAACCACAGCTTCATAATGCTAAGCACTCCGGTGGGAAACACAAACAGAGTGCATAAACCAAAGTATTCATTTCATGAGGTTTTATTAAAAGGCTTCACCTCTAAATTGAGCTGTCATACACTGTTGGGAAACTTTTTACCACAGTTTATTTTAACTATGTAAAACGTTAAAGGAATGGAATTTCTTCAGCTTTTCATATAATGGGCATGACCTCTCTTACACACCACAAACAATCTATACTGCATTTAATCAAATTGGCTGGAGAATAAAATCAGGCCATATGTTTTCCCAGTTTCCCCCATTTTCAAAAATGACCCCAACCTCGTTAACATGCTGTAGATTTTCATGTCTACCCAGCAAGCACTTTGGCGTTCTCACTGAGAAACTACACTGCATGATTAAAAGATATTCTTCAGATGAGAAGGACACTGGTAATTTACAAATTTTTCGTGCCACTGCTTATTGTAGTATTTCAAGGCATTGCATTAACTGGTTTGCAGTTTTCTGAAACGTTGCTTTCAGTTGACAGTGTCATAGGTCATTACTGATTTTCTCCTTATGTAAGCAATACCAACATTCTATTAAAAATACTAATTTCCATCCTACTACAGTGTCTTCTGAAGTAGCATGTATATTTAAAAAATCAAGTTGCTTTGAAATATTAAAGGAATATATTTAACTGAAGGGTTTTCAGACAGGTTGTTTTTCTGTATTTCCTGATGGCAGAAAGATTTTAGCCTACAAAGTCAATAGTAAATTTTATTAAAGTCATTATTTTCCTGTTACAGGCCTCATGCTTTAAATAAACTACAGCTGACAATGCTGTCTTACATACTGTCATACTGTAAATGTCCCCTCTTTATTACCACAGGGACAACTCATTTAGAACTTTGAAAATGTTTTCGCATTAGAGCTGCTCATTTGAGGAGCTGGCCTATGGCTGTGTTTAAAGAATGTGGTTGATATTTCTAAATATTCTAGGGAAAAATATAAACTTGCCAGCACAACATTTTTTAGATAAAGATTAATGTCCTTTCTCCATAGATAAAATGTATCTCAATCTTCACACATTAGTGTGCGCCTACTAATGTCACTATTTTCCTCCCCACCACACCATGTGTAAGAGCAACACACTCTTTTGCTATGGCTATGGAATATTTTGTTTCAGGAACTTTTATTTTCTCCTAAATTTCATTGTCTGGTTAATAACTCACCTCCTGTGCACCATCTTTTTTTGATCACTGCAAACTTGATTAAAAGATCATATTCTAACTGTAAATTGAAGAATCATCCAGAAATTATTTTCATTAAAATCCACATGAATGTGTGCTTTCTCTTGGAGTCACAACATAGCATTCTAAGTTGTAGCCTCTAAATACCCTGCACCATATATATCTGGTCACACCATCCTTTAGATTATATTGTTTCACTTTTTAAGTGGATATTTCTTCTCTTTACATGCACTTCAAACCCTGCTTTCACACACATGTACACAAACACCCACACACACTCCCCACATGCATACACACAAGACGATGAAAAGAACAGAAAAAAATGTATTAAACAATGTGCTTCACATTTAAAGTAAGATATAATCAATGCCACAGATTTGTATTAACAAAGGTATTTTTCTCTTATTTCAAAGTATATCCTTAAAAGTACATCTGTACTTTTCGTGATTATGAACACCAAATGAATGTTGACACTAAAGTCTTCAAACTCACGTGGTCATACATGCTGGGCTCTTCTTTCCTCCTTTCATAGAGATGAGCAAGACAGGAGAAGCAGGTACATGGTTAATTCTAGGAGTAGCTATGCTTGGTCTTCCCCTCTGCCCTCCTAGTCAGCATCATTTAATTTTAGCTTATGCTACATACAATCGCACTCATAGGAAAAATGAGAAGATGTTTATAAACTCTTGTGCTCGACTAGCACAGGCTTAATCAATGGTAAGTCTTTGATTTCAACCTCAGTTCTCTCATCTTCTATCTTCAGTGAGTGATCTTCGCTACTGGTTTGTGCCTGCATTCACATCTTACTGGTATCTAGTTCTGTGGCCTCATAGATGAAATAGAATATAAAGCAACCATAACATTTCTGCCAGAAAAATGAAGCAATTCACTTCAGTAATGTGCTATATATGAATAGTTAAAGTGTCATCCCTATAAAAAGATTTAATTAACATACATTTGCAATGTTTTCTGTTTTTGTTTTCTTCAGTGTAACACTATAACTAAATATGCTTGGCTGTTTTATAGTCAAATCACTCCTACTTCCTAACACACACACACACACACACACACACACACACACACACACACACAATTCAGCCCCCAAATCTTCAATTTTCTCCTTATTTCTTCTACACTGTTTAGAATTCCAGCTACATCATGATCACAGGAGTTTGTCACACCACACGGTGTGGATCTAGATTGTATCAAAATGCCTGATTTGTGATGTGTGTGTGTTACTGTTCACTTAAAAGTGCTTTTACTACCTTTTCTTATCAATGAAAAACTTTCAAGATATTTAAAAGCAATGCTTTTCAACCTTCTGGCTGCAATAAAGCAAAAATGGCAGGTGGTTCTATGAAAGCAGTAGAATAGGTTTAAAGGAAATCACTCATAGGGAAAAAGTGTAACTTTGCTTGGAGTCCATTTATACACTTTCTATTGGGAAGAATGTGTTTGGGCGTGATGTGGGATTCTTTCCGTTTGCTCAGTGTGGACATTAGCTGCTTTGTAGGCAATGCTGTTATTTTTAAGAAATAGGGAGAAATGAAACATTAGAAAACCTTTCCAGCAATCAGAAGAGCTGAGTTCAGCAATGATAAATAAAGAGGCCAGCAGGCTAAACTTAAAACCACAAATTCCTTAAATAGAAGAGATTAAAATTCTTCACCATTAGGCAACCTTTTTGGGGAGCAGAGGAGAAGCAACCTAATGCTTACAAAGCAAGACTTCTGACTAATTAAGGAAAAGGAGAGAAACAGATTGCACTCTCCATTCAGAACAGGTTATTTGATGTGACTAATGCATACTTGTTAACGGCACAGTGAGGGGAGACTTTGGCATTCAGGGAAAGAAAAGACGAATATTGTTAATATAGGTCACTGAGATAAGTCTGAAACGGTTTCACTGAGAAATAAGATGCAAAGCTATACCAAATAAATAATACATCTACGTCTTTTAAATCTGTGTAGCCCCATCTTGCTTTCTTTTCAATCACTCTTGTATTCACTGCATTCACTGACAGTTCTGGCTCTCAGCAAAATCAAAAGTTCAAGACTCGCCTGGGCAACTTAGTGACACTTTGTCCCCAAATTAGATTTAAACAGGATAGGAGATGTAGCTCAGTTATAAAGCATCCCTGGATTTCATCCCCAGGACTGCAAATAAATAAAGTTGAACAAAAAGAGTGCACGTATTATTAAGGGAAGATTTTTTTTTTACCATTGCAACAAAGAAAGATAAAGCTTGATGAAATGGATCACTGTTTAAAAACAGAAATTAGTTATATTTAAGACATTATGAGCCAGGAATGGTGGCACACATCAGTAATCCCAGCACTAAGAAGCCTGAGGGAAGAGGATTGTCATGAGTTTAAATTTGAAGTTAGCCTGGGATGCATAGTAAGTTCAAGGCCAGTCTGAACTACATAGTGAGACACTGTCTCAAAAATTAAATTTTTTAAACAAAGAAAAGTTGGCACGATAAGTATGAGAGTCAAACTGATTGATTTTTCAAGCTGTGAGCAAAGCTGCATTTATGAGAGTAAAACTTGGAATGGACAACAGTTCACTTCCTGTCACCGTTACAGATCTTTGCAGCTGCAGAGCTGGGGCCCAACTCCCTGCATGTTACCTACAGGGATGACAATTTGGACTTGAAGAATGCTTTTCCCCAGGGTTAAGGCCCCATCAACAAGGATTAGATAGGGAAAATTTCTTGACATACTTGAATCTCCTCTTCGGTCCCTACATTTGTGGGAATTGAGCCAGTCTTCTGTATGATTGTTGTTTCAAACTAAGTGCATTCAGAAAGTGAGCAAGTACACATGGCCAGAGGATAGAAGAAGGGCAGTGGATGCTTTTAACAAGAGTGAATTTTTTGTTAAAATTCTGAAATGAAGTGTGGGATGTATTTCATTGGTAGAACACTTATGTAGTTTGTGTTTGATTCCTGGAACATTGCCCCACACCATTAAATTCTGAAATAACAGAATCAGAAAGATAAATTCCCCCTATTCTTGCAATTTTTCTATACTTTGTCTCCCTATCACCTTTGTCCATCTTTTATCATTGGTAGTCTTCCTTGGTCCTAATAAGTAATTAGATAGTTGATCTCTAAATTTGGAGAACTCTTTCACTCATTTTTCCTAATATTTTTGGGAATAGAGAAGGAGAATGTTGAATTGGATTTGCTCTAAATCTTCTTTGATTAATTGAAAGAATATATTTAAAGAGCAATGACAAAGTTGAAAAATACTTATTTAGCATTTATAAACATAGTAAATGTGTGCAAATGCTTTGCTGTGTAAGGCTCTTTAAGTATTACTGAGTTTTATAGAACTATGTAATTATTACACAATATACATATATGTATATGCATGTAAATGCATAGGTGGTGTCAGTGTTACCAACTGGGAAAAACAGATGTATAAACACTAAAAGAGATGTGTAAACCAGTGTTACACTGATCATGAAAAAGAATGTTCTTATATATAGACAAGTGTGTCGTACTGTGGAATGAAGCATAAAGGTCAAGGCTAGCGGAATGTATTCATCTGAGGTCTGTATCCATCTTATTTTTTCTCCCATGTTCTAGAAATTTACAGCCTGGAGTTTCCCGCCCAAGTGGTCCTAACTGCTTTCAGTGACTGCAAACTTTGGCCCTGGGCCCAACCTTTCAAAAGCTGACTTTAATCCTAGAGTGTGTGAACTGAAGCCTGAGCGAGTCTCAGTGATTTATTGTCTGCAAAGTTTGCACAGTCCATGAACATGGCTGGGTGTCCAATCCCATGTGCGTGAAGCTCCTCAAGGTGTAGGACCTGCTAGAGGACAGGCTGTGGATGCGTGAGGAACTCTATCTAATTTATTAACTTAGGAGCTTCTCTTTTAATGGATTTAGCCTGATAGATGCACTTTAAAATCTCAAATCAACATTGTAAAGGTAAAAGAAAAAAGCTCTTCAAAGAAATAGAAGAAATAATGTCTGGTGCTCAAACAGAATGGGAAACGGCTCATTCTCATCCTTAAATTGAAAACTTCAGAACACAGGGAACCCTGATTAGAGTACTTGGGACAGGATTGATCCTGCTGTGAGGATTAACAAGCTCCAAAAACTAAACACTGCTTTATCAAACAATTCCTAAAATTCAACCCTGATTGTAACAAGATATTTGTAAGTGAATTAATTGTATGCTTGAAAGAAAGCTCAAGAATACGTAAACAGAAAATATACATAATAAAATGTGTAATTCGTAGCATGGCACCCAAATCAAACATTGCAAGGCATACAAATACAGAGACATGTATGAAAATATAATATGTACAAAGAGTAAATCACTTACTTGAAATTGATTTGAAAGTGATCTAAAAAGAAAAATTACCAGATAAAAGAGTATAGGCCAGTAATATAGCTGTAGTATACATATTCAGGAAGTTAAGTGAAGATCTGGAAATCAAATCTGTAGAGTGGAAAACAAACTGGGTAGAAATAGCAGATTGAAAATTAGATAAGAAAATATTAGTGACCTAGAAGATAGAGTGACTTAGAAGATAGAGTGACCTAGAAGATAGAGTGATAAAAGCATTCCACAATGAAACTCAAGAAAAATGAGAATTTTCAAGAGTAAACAGATCATCAGTGAGCTGAAGAGTGATTTTGGTCTATTACAAAGTTAAATGGGGGCTGGGGATTTAGCAAAATTCCTCTGAATCAAAACCAAAAATAGTGTCAGTCTAGAATTCGATACCTAACAAACATGTATTTAAAAATTAAAGGCAAACCAAATATATTTACACACACCTAAAAGCAGAATGGTTGTATCATTAGCAGATTCACAATAAACAACCTCAAGGAATTCTCTCAAGAAGGAAGGAAACAGTGAGGATTAAATGTGGTTGTTCACAAAAAATGAAGAATAAATAATGGGAAATTTATCAGCAATTACAGTGTATGTGTGCAAGTTCTTATTATTTAAATATTTTAAATAGAGAATTCACTGAAAAGAAATCATGAAATATACTTTTGAATAAACCTCAGACGAAAATCAAAAGCGTCTTAGAATTTGAAATACAGTGACAATAAGAACACAACCTACCAACATTTGTGGTACTCCTCTGATGGTGCATTAGAGGGAAATTTAAACTATAGCTGTAAATGCCTAAAATAAAAGAAATCTTAACTTGATGATATCTTCCCTGTCTTAAAAACAGATAACTTGTGAAATAAAACATAGGAAAACATAATGCTGAAAGTGAAAATCAGGGAAATAGGAAATAGACAAAAATCATTTAAACCAAAAATTATGGCTAAATTCATCATAAAAATAAGAAAATACAAGGGAGATTATAGTAATGATGATTATATACAGCATAAGAGGAAAAGGACAATGTTTTGAAAAATTTATGCCAAAAATTAGACAACATAAATAAAATAAAT
Source organism: Cavia porcellus (assembly GCF_034190915.1). Classification (NCBI taxonomy): domain Eukaryota; kingdom Metazoa; phylum Chordata; class Mammalia; order Rodentia; family Caviidae; genus Cavia; species Cavia porcellus. The sequence goes on from NW_026947510.1 coordinate 42,044,724, forward strand.
CATTCTTTTAATCAAAACTCGCTTTAAAAAGCAAAATACATAACTAGAAATATACTAAACATTTCAAATTATATTTAAAAACTTTACCATGAAAAAATTCCATGCTTAGATGATTTTAATGGTGAATTCTACCTAACACTTCATGGAGAAATAATATTAATTTCACATGTAATCTTACAGAAAATTGAAGGAGCAATACATTTTTAATTCATTCAGTGAAACCGGTATTATCTCATTAAATCTCAAAAGAGGTTTTAAAAAATAGAAGTAGAGAAAAATATCCTTAACTAGAATGGATGTAAGCACTTTAGAAAATTAAACTCAATATTATATAAGAACGTAAACACATCATGATCAAATGGGTTTTAGTGCAAGAATAATTTAACATTCAAATGCATCCATGTAAATCAATGTAATTTACCAAATAGACAAAAAAAAAAAAAAAAAAGAAAAAAGAAAAAGATGATCATCTCAAAAGATGATGGAAGGGAACATGTGACAATCTTCAACATTTTCTTTCCCATAAAAACTCTCAGGGCTGGGGATTTAGCTCAGTGGCATAAACACTTGGCTGGCAAGCGCGAGGTCATGAGTATGATTCCCACTACCAAAAACAAAACAAAACAAAAGAAAATCAAAACTCTCAGCGATGCATGAGATCCTGGGTTTGGTTTCTCAGCATTGCAAAACAAATCAAAGCAAACCAAAATGAAACAAAACAAAATGAAACAGAACCTTCTATGTTAGTGGTGGCAAACCTTTGGCATTTATGCCACAAGAAGCTGTTTGTTAACGTTGAAAGCTCTGTATGTTTCACCATCACTCCTCTTAGTTATGTGGGAATACAAAGCATCTCAACGTGATAAAGGCCATCAAAATGAACTTTAATGAGAAATAAAGTAGAATTGTCTTAAAATCAGCAAGAAGACCAAGATCTCCATTCTTACCACTTTTATTCAATTTTGCAAGTGGAGCGTTAATATCTATGTTTTACAAACAATATAAGGAATCTAGATTAGAAAGGCAGAGTTGACACAGTCTTTATTTGTAGATATGATGATTGTGATTTAGAAATTTGCTGGCCAACCAAAATGCTAATAGAACCATGCATCTTAGTAAAGTTGGGTAACACAAGATTGACCTAAGGAAACCAATTATTTTTGGTCTGTCCAAGCGATTAGCAATCAGAAAATAACATTTAAAATTACTCTGTATAATGGATAAAAATAAAATTTCTAACAATAAATCTAACAAAATATGCATAGGTCTGAACGTTGAAATATAGAAGATACAATTTAAAGAAATAAAACAAGATGTAAATAACCACAAATATATACCATATTCTAGGTCAAGAGGAGCAGTGTGGTTAAGATTCCAATTTATCTAATGTTGATGAGTTGTTTCAGTATAATCTCAATGAAAATCTGGATAAGTGTCAATCTTTTCAAGTTGACAAGCTAATTTTAAAGTTTAAAGAGATACACAAGTAACATAGAATAGCTTAAATAAATTTGAAAAAAAAAGAAAAAAAGAAAGTGTAAGAAGACTAACAGTACCTGATTTGAAGACTTACTGTGAAGGTACATAATCAACATATTATTACAGTGACATGATAATACATATATCCATACAATAGCATAGGAAATTCATTAATATATCTCATAGATAAGACCTCATTCTTTAAGATGTGAAAGCAATTCTTAAAGGAAACACAGGCTTTTAAGCAAATCAATTTAAAATATATAGAGAGAAATATGATCTTAAATTTACAACCTATATCAACTCTAAAATTAGTTCAAGGAAATGATAAATTAAATATAAAGGCCATACTCATAAGTGAAGTATTCCAGACTCACATGTGTGAATATCATATTGTCTCTCTGGTGTAAACAAACAAACAAACGCTGGAAGGATAGTGGAACCCAAAGTGTACAATGGATTGTGTGAAAATGAAAGAGAAGGAAGGATGCTCAGAGGGAAGGAATAACCAGAATGGGGGAAAACAGAACAGGAAAAAGAGAAAAGATTATATGTATGTAGGTAAACATATATATATGTGTGTATGTACATGTAAACAAGCTACATAACTATACTACTAATCTTTGTAAGTTCATCAGAAAGCACAATTTGTGCTTTCATTGTTTGATTGTTTGATCATTTTCTTTATTATTCCTGAGTTTTGTAACCGGAATGACTACTTCTTGGATGGTGGTATGCAATGTACTAACTAGTGTTAAATTCCTGCTATTTTTTTTTTGGAAATTTTGTATCATTTCTGTCTTTTTGTTTCATATTATTTTTAAACACACAAAATCTAAAACCATAACTGATTGTTTATACTCACTCTAGGAAAAAATGATTTAGAAGCAGAGTTTCATTTCATTGGTGTTAATGTGTGTATGGTAACCTTGTTAGTGGTAAAGTCTCTAGTAAACTGCTCCTAACGCCTAGAAGTGTTGATGAAAGTCATTAGTTTAGTAAGTCCTTCTAGGCAATTTAGTTCGCATGTAGTTCAATGTAATCATGTCTGAAGTTTCATCTACAGATCTCAGAATTTTATTTATGTGTTTATTTATTTATTTATTTTTGATAAGCTTCTCCTATGTAGCTCAGGCTGGCCTCGAACTTTGCTATTTATTATGTAGCCCAGGCTGTTCTCAAACTCCTGGCAATTTTTCCTGACTCAGCCTTCTGAGTGCTGGGATTATAAGTGGGTACCAACACCCAGGACCATCTCAGCAATTTAGTAGTGATATAGTTGGTGATTATTTCAAATCTCCAGAGATAAAACTGAATAAAAACAACACTAATGAGTTTATCTTGAAAGGAAAGCTAAGAGAGAAACATATCTGCATGATACACTGTCATAATCATTTTTCTTATTCATCACCCGGATATTACATCATGGTCTAAATCATCTCAGAAATGTGTTAATACAGTTTAATAATTCTGATTTTAAAGCTATTGAACCCAGAACATATCAACAGTCCTTAATTTCTATTTATAGACTGTTTCATTGAAACAACTTATTTTACCTATTTTTAAAGTTCTTTTAGAATTTTCATATTTTTTTCAAATGCAATTGGAAATATTTTCAATGTGAACAAATATGCAATGGGATCTACATACCAAGAGAAGTGACTCAGACTTACTAACATAGTTGCCCTGTGTAAGAAAGTATGGATGATGATTATAAAGATATTTAGATGGAGAAAAGAGGAAGGAAAGGGAGGGCAAAGAAATAATTAAATCATTAAAGTGTGTTTTTTATGTATGCAACTCTCTATGATGCATGTAGTCTTTAAGTACTATGAAGATGTACTAATGAAAAATAAAGAGGACGATTGAATAGTATATTCAGAGTGCTTAAAAAATAACTTAAAAGTGCCATTTATCTTTACAAACACCATGCTCAGTGATAAAGCCAAAGGTAGCAACAGGGTTTTAGGACGCCCTGGTGCTTTATCTTTACCACAAGTTAGCTGGCGATTATCACAGTCAAAGCATGACATTCCATTGTAGTCTATACCAAGTTATAATTTGTCTTTGGTAGGCAATATATTAAAATAAGCTACAATGTTAACTAATTTGTCTGACGGTTTCAGTTTAAAACTTTGGGTATTTTTGTGTGCATTTAAACTCAAAGTAGTGTTACTATCGATTTGGGAAGCTTAGAGTTGTTCTCTGGAATTCATTCACCTACTTTGATCTGCACATACCTACACACTTAAAATTTTATGAAAAAGCACATCCATGCAGTGAATTTAGAGACTGTTCCTGCAAAATTATCAGGTGTGTATCATGCATAGAGATGAGCTATATCTGCTTCTTTTTATAATATTGAGTTTGTAGCATTTCTTGTCCAGCAAACTAACCATGAAGTTATTTTAAATACTCTGCAGCAGGATGTTTTGATCAGTTAGGCTAATTTTCTTTTTGAAATAAAAATATTGGTACATATTTTTGACATTGAGACATAAACAGAGATCTAATTTTTTAATTTCCTGATTTCATGCTCCTCCTTGTCATGTACTTGGACATGCTAAATGGGACCACAGCAATCATTTTGTCACTCTGAGGTGGGGCAATTAGATGTGAATGAAGATTCAGGTGCTCAGTGATTATGGAGCATACAGACATGAAGACCCCCAGTCACTGAGGGCATCACGTACTTGCTCTTCAGGCTTCTCACCACGTGAGATAATTAAACATCTTTGTTACTTACATCTTCCTTTAGTAGATTTTCTAGTTTTTGGAACACAAATATTCCTAGGTAATACACTTAGAAAGCATCTTTCACTTGAACAATGCTATGCTTCAGATAGAACTAGTTAACTATCAGATGCAGTGAGTTGCCATACCTATTTCTGTTATGAATACAAAATTTATAGTCACAGAGTAAAGGAAACATGCTCATGGTATGATTTATTACTCAGGAATATGTGATTCTGTTTGTGTTTAATGTATTTGATAAGTGAAAAAACAAAGAGCTATTTAACACAGTGATATTATTCAAAATTGTTATGAGAAGGCATATTGTTACAAGAAAAAGTTAAAATAATTAAAAATGTGATCAGTGAAAAAATAATGAATATTATACAATACAATGGAATAAATAACAGATATTTACCATTTGACTCTAAAGAATGGTGATTCATGAAAAAAATAGAAAAAAATGATGGACTAATGGAAAAATTATTTTGGATGTGTTACTAGAGTTTACCTTCAGTCTTTCATATATTCCATTCCATTCCACTCCATTCCATTCCATACAATCAGTTCAACTCAGGAAGAGGTTTGGTAATGGTTTAAAGTTAAGAAAATTTTACTGCTAAAATTGTGTTACAATCAGGGGGATAACTTAAAAGACCCATTTGAATATTGATTTTATCAAAATATAGCAGATAGGGTTTGAAAAAGTTTCAATTTTGTTGCAATTATCAAAAATGAGAGGTTATGAATTGCTGGTTCCTACTCTCAATATCTTCCTTGAGGAACGTTTAGCTCCTGCAAATGGCAGCCCGGAATATAGTTAATGAGTTGTAGTCTCCTTGGCATATGTGATCACATGACTATCAAAGTCTAGCCTATCAAAGTCTACTTTAGTTGATGAAAGCCATAGATGTATACTACTTATCCTATACTTCATGGAATTGTATGACAGCTGAGCTGCAGCAGCCATCTTGGATCATTAGAATGAAATCACAACCTAGGAATGGTCATGTGTGTTTGAGAATTTACATATATGTACTTTTAATAGAATTTCTTTCTCTGTGAACTGAAAATGAGGATAGTGTGGGGGCCTCTGTATATTTTTAAATATACAGTGGGAAAACAGTTCATCGTGGCTTTATCAAGACACTGATTTGTCTGGTACACTTTCAGTTGTGGTGGATCTAAATTATCTAATTACTGCTATTGTAATGTGTGGTAGAATCTCTGCTAATTGGAGATTGACTGAAGCCTCACATTAATGTCTGTCAACTAAAGAGTAAGTAACCACAGAAGTTTGTCAGTAGTGAAAGCAGGATTAGAGTCTAGGTAAACATGTGAATAGATTTGCACACATTGAAGAATGGGGTGAAGGAGTATTTGCGTCTGTCAGCTATCCAGGAACAGATAAGCCTTTTCAGGGAATCCTGATTCTTTGTACAACTAAGCAGAGGTGGTCAGGGGCAAAAGAAGTAACTCCTCCACCTGGATATGTACAGTGAAATTCTAATCAGTCAACTTCATTTAAATCCATTATAATTCAAGAAAAATATTTCTTTTAGCTCTTTTAGAGCCCAAAGAAGTTTATGGCTCAGTAACTCCCCCCTTATCACGTAGTATATAATGTTTACTATTGTATGTAATTTTTAAATTCTTAAGAAATTTAGTTGCTATATTTATAAACTGATACTGAGACTTCTGTTGATGATAATTAGAAAGTGAATATAAAGACTGGAATCAAGATAAAACAGCCACAATCAATACTTTAGAGCCTTGGGTAAAGCTAGCCAGGGGAGATGGTTAGATACACATTCCTACACAATGTAGGTGGGGAAACTGGGAAGTTTAAAAAGCTTGATAGAATGTATCAAGTTTATGAATCCATTGTTGAAATAGAGGCAGAATGACATTTTAGAATGAAATTGGCCATTAAGTGAAGACAAATCAAAACTGAATATATAGTATTCATTAACATTAAGGTATGTGAACTGGATTTGACAATGCATAGGCTCTTAGGTGCTCATTTATGGTGCTGCAGTAGTGACTATAACCTCACATTTGTATTTTAAACAATTGTAAAGTTTCATAAACACACTTGGAGCCTTCAATCATTTTAACCTTATAAGTTCTCATTTCTCAATTCTTGATTCACAAATTGTTCTATGGAAGACACTTGTCTCTATGAGTGAGAAAGAACTGATAGTACCCATTGTGTTACAAATCCCTAAATACAGTATTTCCATGCTTAAAAAATGAAGTACCAACCTATATTCTAATACATGCATCATCTTCATATTATTTATTGGTCTAGACTACTCAGTATTTTCTTCAATTAGTTATGAAGAAAGAGAGCTAAGTAAGTGAAGGCCAACCTATCTGTAACATTTTCTAGTAGGATTTTAGAGTATACATTCTTTAATAGCAAAAACTGTCCCACTTGAGTTGTCTAAGATCAGACTACTTACACTAGAACCTGTGTGCTTAATCAGTAGATAAAGTCTTAAGTGGCATTTTTTTTTAAAGCCAGATTTTGTTTTGGTGGAGAGGAGGGGTAAAAGAAGACAAGCTTAATTAACCAGACTGACAGGCTCCATAAATCTCTCAAGTGTTTAAATTAAGGATTGTAAGTTCTCGAAACTTGACAAGCCAGGCAGGATCCTCACTGCTGCTGTCTGAAGCAGAGGTAAGTACAGATTAGGCTTGTCCTATTTTTATCATAAGCATTTTCCAGGATCTAAGAACTTCACAGTGGGAACAGGCTTGATGGTTTTCTTTATTACTGGAGAATTCATGCAATAATTAAATTCTCACATTTTTCAAACAAGATTGCTCCTTTAGCACTCAGCATTTCTATGTTGTAGAATAGCATAGTTATTGTATCACGTGTCACACACAGAAGTACCCTTTATGAAGAGAAACATTCATTCGCACTATATATATACACTACACATCCAATCTCTGACTTAGTGTATTCACATCAAAGACCTAGACTGTTGTACATTGAATCACTGGCTATGGCACTTTAGGGCTAGAGAATATTAGCTTCCACCCACGTGGGTTTTCCTGTGGGATGAGATATATCCTTTAGGTTATTTATTTGCTCTGTATGAATATATTCACAAGTATAAATACATACATATGCTTGGAGCATGTTCCAATACATTGAACATCTGGCAAGTCTCTATTATGAGACTTCCAGTGCTTCCAATGAGTAATAAAATGGAATTACAAAAAAGGGTTTGAGGATGGGGAGTCAATACTGTAAATCATAGCTCATGAGTCTCTTTGAATATAGGCAAGTATCAAATGTGTATCGTCTGTAAAACATCTAATTCTAACCTCTAAAAGCTCCTGTTTAAATGCTGATTTCTGAAGGATCAAAGGCATTGGTTATTAGAAACACACTTTTCAGATATTCACATGTTCCTTTCTTGCAAAGGAAGCTTTTCACCACGTTTACATAAAACAATGGCCTAAGCACATCAAATGTTTCAAGGAGTTTGCAGAATGGGCACATACTTTATTCTTAAAAGGGGAAAAAAAATCGACTTTCAAGAGGAAAAATGTTTTGACTCTCTCTCCTCTCTCTCTTTCTCTCTGTCACCTGGCTGAAGAATATAAAAAAAAAGGAAGAAGGAAAAAAAAGTTACTGTGTGCAGTTAATATCGAACAGCAGCCATCTCCAGATGATCCCTGCTGCATCCAATTTCTGCCAAAATGCTTTCTGTTAAACCTCCATCAAACAGACACACGGCGCACAAAAGAAAACCTCATCACCAAGGGAAACTAATCCACCGGTGCGCAATGTAAGCCTGTCAACTTTTTATTATAAGAAGTCATCACTCATTTCAGTGAAGATTAAAAGTATGACTAAATTGAGAAAATCCTCTTAGCCATTTGGAATTTTAATAGAGGAGAAAAGGGGGTGAGTAAAATTTAGACTCTCTGTGTGTGTGTATGTCTGTGTGTGTGTAGATGTGTGTGTGTGTGTGTGTGTATGCATATATAAATATACACACAGTACCTAGGTACATATGTGAATGGACACACTGTATACCATGCATATCAACATTTGTCTATATATATAATTTGGATGAATGTTGGTAATTTTGCATATATCTGCAGCTCCCTAAAAGGCAAAGCTACCACAATTCATACATAAACATGTAGCCTTGTAGTAGGTTTTCTCAGTTACCACAGACAAACAGTTTCTGATTCAGAGGAGCTTAAGAGATAAGAATGGAAAATGAGTCCTCACAGCTTTAATTACATCGCCACTGGCAACAAGGTGTTACAGTGGCAGAATGACAATTGGTTTTACTCGGAGTATAGATTCGGGGTCAATATGCTATTTCATCCTCGTGCACCAGGGCAGATGAGCACCATGGTGTTGCTGCATTGGCCTGGCGATGCTTGGTCCCTGTAGGTAGAATTAGTCTGATGTGCAATTAGAATTACAGGAGATATATACATCTGTGGTTAACTGGAGCTGGGTTCCACAGATTGTACTGGATTTGGTGTGTTTCACTCAAACCATCACTGAACGTGTGGGTGCTCTTCTACATTTAAAGACCACAATCACCTTCCCATTCCCAAGATTTCACCTGTGCGAACAGCACAATTAATTCTCTAGTCTAGGTCAACTTTGAAGTTCGCAAAGAATCCATTGTTATGCCTGAAGTGCTAAGTCACTTTTTAAAATTCACAGAGAACTTTAAATTTGTGTAACTTCTTCCACACCTTGATGTGTGTTACCTCCTCTGCCCAGCCCTCCCCCTCTTTTCATAGCATTAGGAATCAGGCTGCCAAAGGAGCACATTTGGTTACCAGTTTCTAGCAGTAATCCTCAACATAAGCTCACAGTGATCACTGGAGAACAAACAAGTAAGTCCTGTCACTTGCCAAGAAGATAAACTACAACTGTATCTTACCTTTATGCAGTTGCACGGGCACCAACTGGCAGGGAAGTGAGTTGAAATTTTTTCTGCAAATCACTAAAGACCATGTACGACCAGGAAGCCTGCTTCCCTGAGCATAGCAGAGCAGTGATGCTGACACCTTTGGGAGAGGCCGGGGAACCTGTCAGCAGTTTCAGCGTCTTCTGGACCTTTGATTAAACTCTTCCCACTTCCGCTCCCCTCCCAAACTATCTAAATCCTTTTGCTATTCAAGTAGTGGTAGAGGACCACTGAACTGTTTCTGCTGTGAGAGCCTACTTTACTTTCCATAACTTTCCCTTCTGTCCAATGAAAAGCAACTGTGGCCTTTTACTAAGTAAATGAGCAAATATTTTCCCAGTGTTCACCAGGTTAGATCCCCATTTAATTAAACTGGCTCATTATGTCCCTATCTGATTAGCAGAGTAGAATCAATTATTCAATGCACAAACATGGCTGCAGGAGCTAGAGGTGTATACAGAGCTGTTCATTTAATTCCAAGGACACTAATTAGGTACAAAGCAAGCAATAACTTTAACAATTGCAGGCACAAGCATACACGCAGTACAGGACAAGGGGAAGGGAAAAAAAAAAAAAAAGCAAGCCTTCATTTTCTTAATAAGCTGGATTCTCTTCCCCCTAACAGGGTCAAGAAAAAACAGAAAGCGAGAGAGGATGAAATGTAGATCAAGAAAGCTAAGCATCCAGGAAATAACCCTTGGGATTTGCATATGTAATGGTGTGCTGCTACTTTTGTACTTTATAATCAAACAGTAGGCAATTATCCAAATTATTGACAGCAGATTTCTCATTTCAACTGCAAATTAAGGCCATTAATAAAGCTTTCTAATGCAAAAGTGACTAATTAACTAATGGAATGGAACTCTGAAGCTGTGATATCAAAACCAGTCCACCACATATTGTGGAAACACAGGGGAACTAATTAGTTTAATTATCAAAACAGCTAATTAAAATTACACAGTTGCCTAATTAGTTCTTTGCGTTTTTTCTCTGGTTTAATTGACAGGATGGAGTTAAATAGGTAACTGGTCTCAAAGAGGGGAAGGGAAAAAACCAGGAATAGCTCCTGCTGAATATTTTAGCTGATGTTATCTCATTCATGTGGCAGACCAGTAACAGGAAAATAAATGACTCTCATCCTTCTGGTAAGCAACTCCAAATTTTCCAGACATAAATCTGCCCTCGGAGTAAGCTATCTGAAAAGATTTTCATGAAGTTAAAGGGCTGGGACGTCTTGATGCCTCCAAAAGGTCAGGGCGAACACATATTTTGGAGGAGGACAGCATGTGGTTTTTCTTCAGGAAGTTAATTTTTCACTTAGTTTAATTTATACCATACTGTATGTGTGGTTCTGTAATCACTGCCAGGGGACATGTAAAAATGGCTTAGATAGCACAGGCATTTCTGAGCCTGAGTGTGCTGAAAGGTATTGTGTATTGCTGCTGACTGAACAGAGAGGCAAGGAGGTGCTTTTCCCCGTAGTCTGAGGTATTTCTTAAATGTCATCTTTGGTGCTGGGAAATGGGACCAGTAGCAACACTATACACCCACACTGCTGGTCCTCGTGGACTCTCTTCAAGGATTTTTCTGCAGCCTAATCAGGCTTTGCCTAACATTTCAGCACTCTTAGTGGTGGTCAGCACCCATAAACCCCCAAACACCTGAATTTTAGGTTGCACTGCTATTGCACTATTGAAATCATGGAGCTTTTTGATTAAAAAAAAAAATTAAAGAATCCATAGAGTCCCTTATTCTATTTATAAGTGAATTGCATGGCAATACTTTGCTTCCTGATGGCTTCATAGGGCATCTGTCGGTTACAGGCCATGTTCAGTGAGTATTCCAAAATGAAATTTGGAATATGGTACAGTATTCCAAATGCAGTACAGTAGAGTGTATCCTTTTTAGATTTCTTCTTAATGAAAGAAAAGCGATTAGCAGGTGCACATAGTTGCTGAATGACTTTTATGAAGTTTTACTATTGGAGATAGGGTCCATATTTTAATCCTGCAAAATAAATCTTTCTGTTTTTAGTCCCAATATAGACTTGCACCTAAGATTATCAGGTTTTTTTGGAGGGCATTTGATTTGGAAAAATGAAGTGTAATTTAACAAAGAGGTCTCCACCTCCCCAATTATCCTGTCTTCACTTTTATTATTTTCCTCTGTTTTTATTACTAATTTTTCAATTCATGTATTGGTTGCAAAAACCAATGACAAACTAAGGAGCATAATTTATGGTCAGCAAGTAGAAATTTTATATTTAAAATATGATGTTACATTTGATATTTACAAAACATATATGCAGCTTATATAAGCGATAAACCACATACATGATAAAGCATAAAATAGAATTTCATAATTTTGCAACACAGTAAAATTGGTAACCATGACCAGTATCTTTGATATATTCTATGAACCATTCAGAGCCATGTTCCTCTTTTCCACTCCAGGCCAGCTAGTTAAATGCTACTTTGGATTTTATAATTCCTTTATCACATGAACTACTAAAATGTTTCATTTAGCTTTGTATATTGACTACAGAAACATAGTAAATTAGGTATGTAGTCTTTGGGAGCTTGTCCCTTTTTTTTTTTTTTTTTTTGGCCTAAAATAACTTTTCTAAGATTCATGTACGTTGTTTCATTAGTGCAATTATTCTCACACTGAATAGCATTCTTGTGCCTAGATGAACTTCATTTATCCATTCCTTTGTTGATCACGTGGAAAATAATTTGACTTTTTCCTAAAGCTAAGCATTCACATATCCTGTAATCCAGCTATTTCATTTTTGGAAAAAATCCTAGTATACCTATAGTGAAAGAAATATACAAAAATATTTTTAGTAGATGAAAGTTTAATTATACTACTATTTATAATTAATATTTAATCATTATATATTATTGGTACAACCAGCAGGATCAATAGTGTAAGTAAGAGGATTTAGGAGGGTTTTAGAGAGGCCCTGTTGATTGAAAAGGATTATTAGCTTTATGTTATCTAAATTATTTAACATTCAATGTTCAAAAATATCTTTGAAGTACTACAGTATTTCAGGCACTTTTCTATTTATAGGGAATATGACACTGAATAAAATAGAAGTGATTTTCATTATGGGATCTTTATTGTGGGGTGTCGACATTAAGCACATTAATAAATAACATATTAAAGGATGGTTAGTTGTATAGATACATAAAAAGCAAAGGAAAGTGATATGTTACAATAGGATATCTGATATAGATATTATGGACACTGGTGATTTCTTTACAGAAATATGATGTATAAAACTTCATGGAAATTGTGGAAGTTTTATCCATTCCTTTGTTGATCACATGGAAAATAATTTCATTTTTTCCTAAAGCTAATCATTCACATATCCTGTAATCCAGCTATTTCATTTTTGGAAGAATTACAAAGAGCATAGGATTGGCATATATTTTTATTGATTTAGAAAGGCAACAAATACATCATTTAAGGTGAAATTATATTTCTAAGAGGAAGAAAGATTACACAGTGTTGGGGAAACAGGCCAGTACTTGATAATACAGCCTTTTGAGGGCTCCCTGGTTTTGCTACTTATCCTGAATGTGAATTCCTCTGATGCTTCTGCACAAAGGAGTTAGGACTAATGTATTTTGTGTTACACAACTATCACATTGGTTGGTAAGTGGAAGAAGTGAGAGATAATCAGATGAGGGACACATTTGGAGAGTAGAACAGAAAGGATGTACTTGCTGTGTGCTTATACATAAACATATATGATGAAATTTCAAGAATGACTCCAATGTCTGAGGAATATTGTGAAAGATGATGTAATGTAAAGAGATGAAAAACAGTGAAGTAGGAGGGACAATTGATCAGGAAAGTCCATCATTTGGTTCTATATAAGAACTCTAGCCGACTCTCAAGGGGAGCAAATTGTCAAGTAAGTATTAGGTGAGTTAAGTTAGAGTTCGGGAATAGAGATTTAAATTTATATTGATATTTATAGTAATGAAATTGGGGTCCATCAACTAAATGGTTGGTATAGATAGGGGAAAAAAAGAGGTATGAAGAGTGCGCTGATGATGATAAAACCGATAGATTGAAGTAAAGGTCTCAGATTTTCCCCCACCTTCTGCCCACAGTTTTTGCCATATATCTTTTGGGAAACTTCCCAAAAGTTGCCTCACCCTGGGCTCAGCTCTGTGATTTTTTTTTTTTATACCAATGATAGACTAACAGTTGTAACACTGGAATCTGACAAAGGGACTTGTATATCTCTGGTGTGTACTTTACACTGCACCAGTGATGGTGAGTGTTTTAGAGCTTTCAGTGATAGCTAACAGCTGCAGCATGCCTCACACAGGCTGGGCACCACTGCACTATGCCATGAATAACACTGAGTTTGAGAATGACTTTCAAGGACCATGACGATAGGAATTTATACGTGAGACACCTGGAGTATTTTAACATTTAGAGATGTAGACCATAAGGAAGACCCACAAAGGATACTGAAGGATACTTAAGAAAATCTAGGACAAATGGTGTTTAGGTCCCCAGTAGAAGAAGGCAATCTTTCAAGGAGAAGGAAGTCAACAGCTGATACAAATACTACTTAGAGTCACTGTACATTGAAAGCTAAAGACTGATTATTGTACTTGGTGAGATAATTTCATTAATGCCTTTTATTAAGAGTGGGGGGAAGAAAAGCTTAATTCAAGTACATTCTGGAGAGAATGGCAGATGACCAAATACAGATACTAAGATTTTTGCTCTAAAGGGTAGTAGAGAAACGGTTTCATAATTGGAAGGGAATGTGAATCGGCAGATAATATTTTTGTTACATGATAGATTGTTTATATGTGAATAACAGTACACGGGGGGAATTAAAACTGAAAACATAGGAGAAAAGAAGAATAATTACAATAGTGAAGATCTTAAGTAAGTAGGTTGGGATGAGATATAATGATAAAAGATGGAATTGCCTTGCAGTAGAACAGGCATTTGGTGCACAGATTCAGTGCTGAAGGCAAGGATTAGAGGGGGTTTGGAGGTACAGAAGAAGAAATGAACAGTCAGTCACTTTGTAGTGACCTGGAGAGGCCATATAGTAAGAAAATGTGGGGTCTCAGGGGCTAAGCCTGGTCTTTGGTCACAGACAGCACTGAAGTGGGAATCCCCATCCTGAAGCTGCAGGTAATTCTGTGAACACCAGTGACCTCTCAATCACAGAACTGATCCACAGCTCTGCCCAACAACCTGGTGTCATCTGAATAAGTTCCTGAGCACAGAATTCAGTTTTGCCACACTCGAGTTCTTGACTATTAAAAAAAAAAAAAAACCTGTGAGGTAATAAATGTGTGTCATTTTAAGCCACGAGGGTTATAAAGAATTTGTGATAGCCACAGGAAACTTATATGTGATGTCAGAGGTCGGAATTATGAGGAAAAACCATGCATAGAAAGAGAATGAAATGCCTAAAGAATATAGAGTGATTAGTAGGCAGAGTGGAGGACATATTTGAGTTTTGGTGCCATAAATTTAAAGTCAGACCCATCAGAAAGGAAACTTGAGAAACACACAAGTTAGGTGTCAGATTTAGTACAATGTATGGTGCAGGCAGTTAACCATGTGTGAGGGGAAAGTGGTGATTAGGATAAAGTTATGTGAAAAAGGATTAGTATGCTAGAATAAAATACCAAACAAAGAAAGCAAGAAAGTAAGGACCAGATAAGGAAAATGTACAATAAGACTTTATGTCCAAGGGACCAAATGTGTTTAATGGTATTCTGGATTTGTAATAAGTGATAAGGTGAGAGTTATTTATAAACTAGTGAGCCCATAGATTCATTTTCATGTCTTTTGTCCAATTTTGCATAAAGTATCAGTCTTCTGAGTTTTGACCCATGTGCTCTGAGCAGATTTGCTCTTGAACCTATGCTACCTGAGTAGTGATCCATCATTTACGGGCCACTTCTTCCAAATTTTGGGGAAATATTTCTTAGAGAATATATATATATATATATATATTTTTTTGTTTTTGTGCTACCGGGGATCGAACTCATGACCTTGTGCTTGCCAAGCAGGCACTTACACTGTGAGCTAAATCCCCAGCCCACTGGGGAAATATTTCTAAAATTTATCTTTTTCTCTAATATGAAAGTCTTCTTTCAGGAAAAGCTTGCTTAGTACTTATAACTCTCTGTACATATTAAGCAATTTAAATATTATGCACAATTTTGGGGTAGTGCTTCTGTTTCTGTTAAAGAGAATTTTTTATCTTAGAAGCTAAGAAGAAAAGTTTTCTTTTGTGGTACTCAGGATTGAATCCTAGGACTTTACACTCATTTACACCCTCAACTCTTTTTGTATATATGAGAGAGAGTCTTATTGCACAGGCTGAGTTTAAACTTGTGACCACCTAACCTCAGCCTTCCAGAGTAATGGGATTACTGGCAAGCACCATCACACCTAGCTAATATTTTTGTTGTCTAAAAATCAGAGTACTTTTTGGTACCTCTAACCAAAGGGATGGCAAACTAAGACGGAGGAGCTAACTCTGTCCAACGTGTTTTTGGTTAGGTTTGGTTTGGTTTTTGGTTGTATGGAAGTCCATCACACCAGTTCATTTGCATACTGTTCGGAGCACATTTGTACTGCAGGTCAAAGTTGACGAGGCTCCGTGAAGACTATTTGTTACACAAAGAAGAAATAATTTACCAATGGATCTTTTGAGAAATTTATGAATCCTGTGCAAGTATGTCTGCCCTCAAATTAGTAGGTTTTTATTTTCTCACGGTCTGTGATATATTTTCTTAGAACTGGAGAAGTAGTAAATTTGGAAGATTAATTGTAGAAGATGAAGGGGTGCTATAGAAATCCCACACGATTTTTCCTATAGTATTGGATAAAGTAAGAGAAACTAAAACAATGCTAACATGGGCATCTTAACAATGGAAATCTGCTCTATCCTGTGTTCTAGGAGAAGAGAAGGAATTCTGTAGAAATGAGTGAACACTGACATGGTCTGAACATTGATAAATAATGGAATGTTTTTGTGATTTCTCATATTGCTAAAGATTTTTCCCCTTTGTTTCAGGGAGACAAAACTTTGTTTCCAGAAGAAATTATCTCCCCCTGATAATTCACAGATTGGCAGAAAATAATTCTTTTTAGCTCTGTTTTGTAGATCTAATGTTTTATGTATCTATTAAACTACATACTTCCTCTGCATTTAGAAGAGGGGCAAATAGTACCTTTCCCTTAATTAAAATATGACCACTAGAGAAATACCCTCTTCAAACTAGTCTGATGCCAGTCAAAACTATGCAGAAAATCTTCAAAGCCATAGCACACAAAAATGAGAGGGACATCCTCTTTCCTAAAGTATTGCCATATATGCATATGTAGCATTAATATTAATTTTTTTCTATCTAGTTTTCAACATTTTATTTAAATGTTTCACAAATATTTTCAAAGAATAGTCCTTAGTTTTGATGATCATCTCCATCAATTGTTGCTTATTTAACATTTTTTTAAAATTTACAATCTTACTGTTTATAATTTCCCTTTGTTGGGATCTTAGTTACATTTACCTGAGACAAAATACCTTATGCCCAAATTTAAAGGAGGAAAGGTTCTATTTATCTCACAGTTTGTGGAGGTTTAAATCCATGGTCGGTTGGCTTTAAAGCAGAGGGGCATGGCAGAGAGGAATAGCAGGGGAGAAACAGTTCATGGCATACATGACAGCAACCACAGTGGGCAACAAGCAGCGGACACTCTTTCTAACCCTTAAAGTCTATTTAGGTTATCTACCCTTAGGGCACGCAGTGCTTATATTCAGGGGAAGGAAGCCTTAATCCAAGCATCACATCATGAATCAATCCCAGCATCAGGTCCCTGAATCAAGCATCACACACCTTAGATCCAATCACCTCCAAAATAGCTTTACTTATGACTACATGAGGCTTTGGGAGGACCTCTAAAGATAAACCATAACAGTTGACACTGGGTCTCTTTAAACTTAGTGTAAATATTCTGTTAGGTTTATACTTAAAAATATATATATAGTCTCTTTTGTAGACAGTATACAAATTAATTATACATGCATTAATTGTGGTATAAAAGTAGTCATATTTCCATTATCTTAATGGTAATCTTTACATTTTAAATATGTGTATAAACTGAATGCCATCTCATTTTCATTCTATTATTCTCCCCCAAAATCTAAACTCTTTAAATATGCTGGTTCTGCATACTTTCCTTTCATCTTCCACGTTTTTATCTAACATTTCATATTTTCTTCTGAATTCCTCAAAACTAGACTGTGTTTTGTTAATTTTTTTCAGTTAAGGTGAAAATTTCTTTCTCTCTCTCTCTCTCTTTTTTTTTTTTAGTTTTTTATTGCTTTGGAAATGCAATTGAGAATCTTCTGTACTTTCTTTTAAAAATTTATCTCCATAGAAGATCAAGTACTCTTGATTTTATCATTGATATCTGTTGAATATATTTCCTTTTCCTCATCCTCGCTTTTCCCTCTTTCACAGAAGAGCGGGTGACCCTTATCTTTGCCTAAAAACAGTTGGGACACTTGCGCCTCTGGTCTTCCTGATTCCACTCTGCTAATCTGTGCTCCAACATTCACATCGTCAGCCAGAGGATCCCTCCTAACAGAAACTTCAAGTCTTGGTCAGAATCATCAGAGCTCTCCATTGTATTTATTTACTTATTTCTGGTACCAGGGATCAAACTCATGACCTTGCCAGGCAGGCGTGTATGCCACTGAGCTAAATCCCCAGCCCTTTCCACTGCTTTCAGAAAAAAATATAGATTCTTTCATGTGATCCAACAAGCTGTACTCTCCACTTTTACACCCTATTTCTCTCTACTTGTGCTCGTGTTCCTTATCATCGTTCTGAGCATCTTTCAGCTTGATGATCACAGCAACTTCTTTCATCTGTATTCTGCTACTTGAGCATTTTTTCTGACTCTTGTTGGTATTCTTTGGTTAATGTTTATCCACTTTTCTGACCTCAACCTTGCAGTATACTAGAAAAATAGTCAAAAGTATCTTCTAATCTAGGTGTGGCATCATAATTATTTGTTATTATATCTTTTAATAGTCCTTGGTTCATTTTGTTGTACCTGCTTTTTAAAATTTTCTCTCCATCTTGGGAGACACTAAAATCTGTGATTGTAGGAGTCAAGTTTGCAGTGCTTAGCATACAAAATTACATAATAAATATTTGATTAATTAAGGTCGAATGGAATTTTCAAAGCATAAATTGTTAAATATAGGTGCTGTTCTGGAAATATGCTTACACTGGAGAAACTTATATTGAGAAATACACTGGGAAGCTAAAGGTAGAATTTGGTAAGCAGTAGGTATATTTTGACACCAAGCAAGGAGAAAGAAATATGGAAATATCACAAATCAAGAAGCCTAGAAAATAGTACTAAATAGAATATACTGAATAGAGAGCTCATACTATCTATTGTGATACAAATGATAGGAGAAGATTGATATTGATAGCAAGATAAATGGAAAATTGTAGAATAGTATTCTTTAAAACTCAGAGAACTCATGGTCTTGAAATAAATCACCATCTCTTAATGTCTCATTTTAACTATTGAGTATATAATGAATGATTATTATTATTAACTACTGGATAGGGTATTGTGAGACTTAATTTTCTAACATTTATAAAGTGCCTTAGATTGTCTGATTAAAAGTATGAAGTATCATCATTATTGTACAATAAAAGTATTTAAAATTTTGTTTTAATTTCATAAATATGAAATTATACCTTTTTATTTTTCTTAAAGTAACTGAAATCTATACTCATACATTGGTCCATGTTTGAATCCAAGTCTTCAGACACTAATATTTGTTGCCATCATTGCTATCCACAGAATGTGTCTGTATTTCTGTTGTCTAGAAAGTTCGTAAGATTTTGGCTCAATAGACTGGACACAGATCAACTATTTTTGATATATTATTACACACATGAACTGAAAGTGCTGTATTATGGTTAATTTTCTTTCTTTTCACCTTTCATTTTTAATGAATCAGTTCATTTTTAAATGTGATTGGTTGACTATATTTAGCCATGTTCTTCCCACAACTTTAAGTGTTCCTTTTAAAGTATACACTGAGCAAAAACCCATAGTTTGAACTATTTTTCTTGGAGACACTTACCTGTTCATCAATTCGCTGCTTCTTTCTGGCTTGATTACCCCACACTCCACCTCATCCCATACCTGCTATAGACCCAGACCAATACAGTGCAGCAAGTCTCTGGGCTTTCTTTTTTCAAAGTCATTGCTTTTATGTTTCTAGGTTTACTACCCAATTCCTTCAGTTTTGCTTAAAAATGAATATGGGAGGGGAAATTTTGGTGGTGTCATCTGCCTTAAAATGTTATTTTATCTAAACACTTTGTTGTTAATTCCAATACAGATTTCCACAATATCTAAAAAATATTAAGAAAGTAGTTTTGACCATCAAGAGGTCTGCAAAGGCCTCATAGTCTTCTCTAGCCCCCAGACCATGCAATGTAGGATCTGCTGTTGTTTGTACACACACATGCTCACATATCATCCCTCTATGTGCAAACACACATATACACACACAGGCACCCTGGTGTGTGTGTGTGTGTAGCTTTTCAGAAACTTATTTTTATTCTTTTATTTTATTCTCCAGGGTTTTTTTTACTCTTTCATTCATTTTAGTCTTTAAATATTGTGTCTTATTTTTCATTACAGAATATCATCAAATATCTGATAACAGTTGCCTGCAAGTGGACATTTAAGAATACAATGTGTACGGAGCACTAGGTTTGAAGAAAGAATTATCAGGGAGTAACTCTCAGGGCAGTGGTTCCCCCTCCCCTAAATGTGAAACACATTTTAAAAAGTGAATATTTTATTGACTCACCTTTACTGCTTTGAAAGGAAAATTGCATTATAATCTAATTTATGAACAGGGCTACTGTAACCAAAAATATCATGCTATGCAAAATGAAAATAAACAGAAAGTGATTCATACAAATGTGTGTATTTTAATGTATTTGTCATAAAATATCCACCATATTGTGGACAAAATAAAGGAGACGATGACACATATGGACACAATCTCTGTGAAGGTGGCAGTTTTAAGGACAGGGTGAAAAAATTGAGTTGAAGAACAATATTAATATTTGAAATACTATGAGAAACACTGCTTTTTTAAATAAAGTTTTATTGTATCCAGAGTAGATGATGTTAAGAAATACATGAATATATAATAAAATGGTCAGAATAATTAACCTAGTTAACATATCCATCATAACATTACCCTGCCAAGATTACATATAAACTACTCATTCAGCAAAAAAATGTGAATACAGCACAATAATACTAACTTAATCCTCAGGTTTTAGATTAGATTTTTAGATTTATTGGACTGTTACTTTATATCCTTTGATCTACTAAGCCTGTTTTCCTTCATTCCATCCCACCCCTGATGGTCACTTCCAATGTTTTGTATTCTATCTCTGTTTGAACATTTTAACAAAAGAACCCACATAGGAGCAAGATTATGCAATATTTTTTCTACCTCTGGATGATTTTACTTAGCTTGATGCCCTTTGACTCCCTTCTTATGTTGTGCCAAATGGCAAGTTCTCTTTCTTTTCAAAGGCTGAAAAATATTCATTGTATAGACATACATTCACACGTATATTATAAAGTATTTACACCAGAGTTTCCTTCACTGATAGACTCACAGACTCTTTTCATGTCTTGGTTATGGTGAATAATACTGTAGGAACACGAAGCTCAGACATTTTTAAGAGGTGTTGATTTCGTCTCCCTTGGTTATGTACTAGAAGAGAGAAATGCCCTTGCAAAGTGGATTCAGGAAATCGCAACAGAATCTCTTGGTTCAAGTGCAAATTAAACAATACAGCATTTTATTTCCATTTATAATGACATTCCTAAGAAAATCAGTCTAATTTAAGGCCATGTGAAAAGACGTATGTTTATTAGTCAAGATTTGTATGTTATATAAAACTAAGTATGGCATAGATATAGGTGAATTTCTCCCCCTTTCCATTATCATCTACATCATTATACGAAATATTTAGGGATCAGGGATAATTTTTCATTATATGTGAGCTTCCGCATGAGAGATGACCTTTATTGTCAGAGACTCTTACACATTAAACACCAGAAGTGCTCCCTATGGAGACAAAGTACTTGCTTCCCTTCATCACTCTATGCATCCTCTGCTGTATGGTGCTCAGGCTGAGAGTCGGAATTATGTTTTGGAGAATTATGTTTCTGTTTACTAATCACCCCCTCCACACTCTGTGACTTTTATGTCTGTCTCTAATTCCCTCTGGGTGGAGGTTTATGTTTGTTTTAGGAAACCCCTTTCACTCCCAAGCAATCAGGACCTGTCTTAGAGCCATGATGCTACTGATAAAGCTCTCAGCCAGCTAGTTCTTTCATTGCAGACCTTTACAATTCTGCCTTTTGTTGCCCTTGATGGCATGTGGTAAAATTTGACAGTAGCATTCAATGTTAATAGATGAGTAAAGATAATATATTTAAAGTAAAAAAATTACTCTCTTCATGATAATTAATTATACATAAATGGAATAGAATAAGATCCATTGATTATTGGGAAATATGTCCATCTGCTTAATGTGTTATCTTCTGTTCTTTCCCTTGCCCTCTCTAATCATTTTCTGCTTGTGTTAAGAATGAAGTGGCTATAGTTGGTTCTGATCTCAGGTTTCTCTTCTCTTTTAGGACTCAAATATCCTATACTCTACACTATATCCTACATTGTTGAATCAGTGTAGGGGTAAGTATATTTTAAAATTCTATATGACTTAAATGAAAAATAAATGAGTAAAGTATTTTTTACACATAGTGTATATACCATATTGACTAAAAAATGTATAAAGTTTAGGTAAAAATTACAGTCACAAAAGCTGTTCTGGTCTTAAACCATTCGATTGATAGGCTAGTATAAATATTCCAGCAGTTAACAGAAGAATTTTGGTCAGAAAGATATTATCACTTTAATTCTCTACTTTATTTAAAAAATAAAAAATGCAAAACTCCATGTATTTCATACTTCTATATACTTATTTAAAATCAAGAAAATATGATTTCATTATGAGATATTTCATTATGGTAATAATATTCTTTGTTGTTTTATAGTATGTTTTTATTTACATAACACTATGAAATTTACATTAACATTTTAATGTTAACCATTGCATTATTTGGCTGTGTTGTATGTTGAAAGACAAGAAATGTAATGTGTTAACCAACTGACTATCTTTATAAACATAAGTGTGTGAATAGAATGGAATTTTAAATGCAGGTACATTTCATATTCATATTTTACTATTACAATTCTTATTTTTGTAATGTTCTTTTGTTTGGTTTTAGTCAGTGTAGTTATAATTATATAATGCCACTTTTTAATGCCTTACCTAAGAGTTTAAGAATTTTTATTGCTAGAAAAGAAAATTACGAGATCTAAAATAACATTTAATCAGCTTTCTTACACTCAGTCTAACTAATGAAGCTGAATACGAAAATATTTTATCAGTAGCTATTTTATCCAAGAGAAGTCTCTCCCAGCAAACAGAACCTACCCTAGTTATTCCAATATGAGAAATATCACATAGTGAATTGATTGCACAGGATGAGAAGAGCTGTAGACCAAACAGGAAAAGGTAAGACAGTCCACAGACTGAAAAGAGAAGAGAGTCCCTACTCGAAGGCCAAAGGGGTCTACGGGTTACAGGCAGGGGCAGGTTGCCTGCAGACACTTCAGTAACGAGATGTCTGGCAGAAGCAAGAGGAAATATGCAGATGTTGTCAGAGATGACTCTTAGGAAGAAAAGAAGAAAAACACTGCCTCACTCATAGACTGTACTGAAAGGGATGCCCAATGATGGAATCTAGCTGGAAGCCAGCTTCTATGGAAAGCAGGGAGGTATAACCCATAGAGATTAACTTTCTAATGACACGGAGCCCAGAGAGGAGAAAGTGGGCAGGATTCTGCTGGAAAACGGCTCCGAATCAGCACCAGTCATTCCTTAAACTACTCTTTATACTTGCATTTATATTTCACACAACTTCTCGTATACATATAAATCAGTCAGTTAAAATATGAGTCAACCATCTCATGAAATCATTTTTGTCACTATCTTCTTAAACACACCATACCCCACACACACACACACACACACACACACACACACACAGTCCCTTAACCCTTTAATCTCATTCTTGATGGATAGCTCAATCACTTGATATCTCATGGTTAATCTTTATAAAAGTCCAAGAAGGCAGAATCTACTTCTACAGGGGCAGCATTTATGACCAAAGCATGCTATGACTTTACTTAGGAATCTAAAAATTGGCATTGTGATTTTACTTTTGAGGCTTGCCTGGAACTCGGTATAGCTTTTTTTGTTATTGTTGTTGTGGCTGTTTGTCTGTTTGTTTACTACCAACACTCTGAGCATCGAAACAGCTTGTACCATAGCTTGATCCTGCAGCAGAGTCTCCTGCTTCTTCTGGCTGAATTTTAAAAGTATCCAAAGCAGAACTCTTTTAGCTTCTCTGGTAAATGGACTAGGGACACATCAAAATGAGATATGTATTTTTAGAACCAGCAAAACATTATACTCTATTTCTCTATGATTACATTTGAGATTTGTTCATCTAAGAACTCTGTTTTCCCAACCTTGAATTCTGAGTTGTGATAGATTGCATTAGTTTCCCCAATTCATCACTCTCCTCTCCACCTGTACTTTGTCATGACTTCATCATTTTTGCAGGCAGATAAAGAGAGAAAGAGTATGATGTTGTTTTCTTTATTCTTTGAGAAGCATTCATCTTGCAGGTACTCTCCAATACGTTCTCTGTAAGCGACTATTTGAAACAGAGTTTGCTTTTTCAGAGAAGTAAATCCAAGAAAGCAGTGCCTACCCTAGAAAGAATAGTTTGAAAGAGCCACAAAATTGCATTTTGGAGCTGGAGCATTGGAAGGAGTCAGAGCCCATGCTGTAGCAGTGCAGCCACAAAAGACTTCAGAGGTGTTTGAATGAGATAGCTGTGCAAGGGATTCACTGGTGGGTCCAGCATTTCAGGATTTGGGGAGTGCATATTACAGTGACTCTGGAGTTGCAAGCTCTTCTCAAGGGCCAGTGAAACATTCTACCAAAGTGACAGAGTGGGGATAATATGCAACAGATGTAGGAAAGTCAGAGGTCTCTCATTGTCACACAGAGGATCCACCTTCTATATGTGGAGTACAGAAAACAGTAGGAACAAGCTTAGAAGTTAACCATATAAGTAACAGAGTCCTGAAAAAGTTGATTTCTCAGTCCTGATGTGTTGATAGTCAGCTTTGCCTTACTATAACAAAATACCTGAGATAAGGTAATAAGATATTTTATTTATATGTATCATTTCCCTCACTAAGAATTTAATCATTATGTGCCACAAACACATATTAAGAAAAAATAAGAATTGCAAAAAATAAATTTGAAGGGTGCATTTTGACCACCATTTTAGATGTTTCAGACCATCATTGGTTCCATTGATTCAGGTCCATGGCAGCAATGTGTGGCAGAGAAAAACCACTTATCTCTAGGCCAGGGAGCATGAGATAAAAGAAGCCAAGTACTGATATTCTCTGTTCCCTTTAAGGATATGTTCCTAGTGACCTAAAATTATGCTCACAGTCTTTTCCTCCTGATCATTGCTACCACCCAGGAGTGCCATGCCACATGGCTTTTGGGGACACTACAGATCCCACCTGCAGTACCTGGAATTTCTGTTCATTACTGTGGAGAAAGAATGGATCTCAGAATTTGGATTAAGACAGCTGCATTAATTCTCTCCTAAACTTTAAATTTCCACATCTCCCTAAACATTGTGTTCTTTAGCAATGACTTGCTCGTCTACATTCAAGACTAGCTTTTTCAGTGATCCTTCTTGTGGTAGATGCAAAAGGCATAACTTTGTAAGGAAATAAACATCTCAGGACCTGCCTCCAACTCTCATGCTCTCTCCTCATTACTAAACCAATAACAGGAGTTAACATACAATATAATTCAGCTGAGAAAGGGCTGAGCTTATTAAGAGCAGAAAAAAATTCCAAAGGTTATAAAATCTAGAGCAAAATGGAAGATAGATGTAGGAAAGAGAGAGATAGATCTTTTATAAAAGCAAAGGGGTTCAAGAAGTGGGAGGGGAAACGGTGGGGAGAGGAAGGAATGAAAAAAGCATTAAAATGTGTTATGTATGTGGACCGCCTCCCTACAAGGAATGTGATTCTTACATACTGCAAATATGTACTATACTAATAAAATATAAAAGGTGAAGAAAAGGAAGCTGGGTCCTGAGGGTGCAGGATCAGGGCCGAAGGGAAGAGTATAAACTAGAGGGCAGTGATGGAGGTCCAGTTGTTTGGCACGGTGGGAGCTTCTGGAAGAGACTGGAAAAACAATGCAGACATTAGACATAATTTTTGTTTGTCCGCAGTATTGTAGTGCTAGGACATTTGCATGGAGATAACCCCAGATCTCTTTAATTTTTTCTTTTGAGACAGATTAACACTAAGTTGCTAAGTTGCCCAGGCTGAACTCCAACTTGCTGCCTTTCTATCTCAGCCTTCCAGGGCAAATAATTCAGTTAAAGTAAAAATAAGATTCACAATAAGCAAAGATTGGGCATTATTAATTAAAGATATTTATGACATTAATTGTTGCCTGGTTTCTTTCTTCTTTTTCTTCTATTTTTATTCTTAAAATCCTCTTGAATCACTCTATTGGTACTTTATTTTATATCTGCCAACATTGTTGAGGTAAACATGTTTGTTTCTACTGATTTACTAATTCATTGATAAGTTTTAAATTTTTAGCACAATCTAGGAATTGCTCTAAATGTTGGCATTCAGAGATTAACATTACTATGTCTCTGTCCACAGAGTTAAGGTTCAGGACTAAGACAGAAAGAAAAAATAGGACTAAAATATTCCAAGCATTGAAGTTTTATGAAAATGCTGTGTCTGTAAGGAGATCATAGAGGACTTATTCAAGGAAGTTAGTTGCATAGATGAAAATAGATACAAAGAAATAAGGGAGTGAACAATGATAATGTATCAGCAAAATAAATTAAGCTCTATCTTCTAGTATATTAACCTTTAGTAACTTGACCAACCAGAGTCTGTCCTAGTAGAACAAAAATACTTGTACCATTATTGCATAGAATCCTTAATTATAAATATGGCTCCCAACTAAGTGCTTTCACAGCCATTCATGTTTCTTGCTATGTCATTGATTGCAAAGAAATTTGTTTTTTTCTTATCAAATTTTAATTGTGTATTTTATATTTAGTACATATTATTAAACTCAATGCGTACTTACTGAATTGTTGGGCTTTTGGTAGTATGAAATGCTACTTAAAACACAGAGATACTAAAACAAAATTTTTGATGACAAGCACATTACAAAATGAACAGAAAGTCTTGATAAATGGATGCAAATAATTGACAAAAAGAATATACAGAGAATTTTGTGAGAAATAAAAAGAGTAAAATAGGCACATCAAATAATAATAATCACAATAATAGTGCCAATAATAACATTGCTAATAATTATCTTTAATTATTCTATTGTTGTGTGCCAGGAAGCTGGTAAATACTATCTCCAAGTATCAATTTGGCAGAATTTCTCATAATCTTGTGTACTACACAATACTAAGAACTTTTCAAGTGTTTTTTTCTGTCTTTAGTTATAAACTCTAATTTGCTTATGAACTAGAATGCCCTAAGTCAATCTTATGTATGGATATCAGTCATGTGTTCACCAATGGAAGAAAGAATTGCTATTTGTCAACTGGACAAAGACATCCTTCACATTGCTGCCAAGTTATAAAATGGCTCGCTATTATTTGCCAACTGCACAACAAAGAATCTAAAGGGTAGAGAATTTGTGAATATTCCTCTTTCCAATTGTCAGAGTTGGGCTATAAACTGGAATCTGTCTGAAACAAAAAATCTAGATTTTGAAAAACTGTAATGTATGCTTATTTTTTCTATGGTTGGGGTTATGAAAGGAAAGAAAAACTTCAACATATTTTTGGAGAGAAGGAGAAGAGCAGGCAGTAAGAGTTGAGAGTGAAAAGACCTAATAAGTTATAGAATGCCTTTGCCTGAATTGAGTGAGTGAAGCAAGAGAGTACTGCACGCTATCAAGAAGTCTTGCAAAATAATGTTACTGAAACTTAAGAGGCTTTGGGGAAAAACATCAAAAGATTTTGAAATAGAGCACTGACAAAAGAAGAACTTTTTTTTGAAAATGCACTGTTAGTAGGGTGGGCTAATAAAACAAGATGTTAGACAATCATTAGCAAATGTCATACTGGAGCTGAGACGTAGGACATAGGACATAAAGTTACATAGGACATAAAGTTACATAAAGTTTACATAGGACATAAAGTTTTGACTTTTCTTTTGACTCTAGGCATAATTAGATTAGCAATAGTTGACACCTCTTAAGGATAGAAGCACATTACCAAACTCCCTGTGGTGGTTTTATACTTTGTGATTTTACATGAAACATACTGACATAGTTTCAGCTTCAGTCTGATTCAGGTCCTGGGTTCTATTAGTTTGCACGGTTCTATTAGTTTAGTTGCTGGGTGAGATCATTCTAGTGGGTCTTTATTCAAGCCCCAGTGTAAAATTTGTGATCAAGTCTGTGGTAACTACAACCAGATCCTACATAATGTTAAAGATAAAACTCTATCATTGCTCTCTCTGACTCCTCTTTTTACAATTCTCTTGAAGGCAGAGAAAGATTTGTCTGAATTCTTTTTGTTTTATTTTAGTATTTCAGTTTTAGGTTAACTACAGCTTTGTCATTATGGATTTTGATGACACTTGTTATCTTGCAATTTTAACACTAAGCTAAATTCAATGCCATCTGAAAATGAGCTGTTACATAAAATTTCTTCCATTTCAAGACCAGTTTCTGAGGTTACGATATTAACCTGTCTACTTTGTTTGATAAACCAACATTCACCTGAGGGTCTAAGGTATACTGCTCCCAATCAAATTTATGAACAAAAATAAATAAGGTATAGTGTCACCGTGCCAATTATTTTAAAATTGGGGACATTAGGCAGGAGAATGCCAACTTTTCCTAGGAGATGCTAGCAAAGAAGCTGCAGTCTTTACAATACTAGGGTGAATTCTTGAAACAGAACTATAGATATCAAACAAACTGAAGAAAGGGAATGTATAATTGTGCAAAGGTCATAGGACATCAAGAATTACAGAAAATTTTGAAAGTAGCAAAAAGTTCGATGTGAATGTTGAATGAGGAATTGAAAAATTGAAGACTGGAGAAGAAGATATGGCAACATCACGGAGGAACCAAAGTTGGTCTTGGATTTAATCCTGATTCATATAGATAGAATAGAAATTTGAGTAACATAGTAACATTAGCATTTTTAAAGGAGATAACTTTGGAATGCATTTGGTTAACTTAATTAGCTATCAGAGATTAGTGAAAGTATATCAATTAGGAGATTGTTGGAACAGAGAGATAATAGAGTCCGAGGATCTTAAAGGAGATGTTTAAAATATGAGCAAGGCAGGGAAAAGAAAAAAAATGCAGACATGATTTTTATCACCATTTGGATACAGAGGGTAGAAGTAAGCAAATTCTCTACACTGCATCTGACACTTTTAGGCTGAAGCAGACAATGTTGATACTAGTTTAATTTTTCCTTACCCATTTACAGAGGAAAGTGAATTGTGATATGTACAGAAAAAATGAACTTTCATTCAAACACATTATATGTATTTGTATGAAGAAGATGCAGATTGGTAGTCAGAATCATGTTTTCTGCCTTGGAAACAGAGATTTTTCAGAGCAATTGGTGATGTGGTGGAAGCCAGAAACTTAACACTGATAGTGATATTTCTGTATCATCATCTCACATCATTTTTTTTTGTACAGGGATTAAACTGACAAGCTTGCACTTGCCAGGAAGGCGGTCATGCTGCTGAGCTAAATCTCCAGCCCATGTCACATTATTTTGTTTCATAATTAGCACTGATCCTATGACAGAGTGCCTTGTTGACTTTATAAAAATATCAACAATTTGTGGTAACTCTAGTAAATCATTTTAAATGTCTAAATAAATTAATTCATTAAGTTTTCCTCATTTAGAGGTTTTTTGTTTGATTTTTGAGACAAGTTTCATTGTGTAGTGCAGGCTAGCCTTGAACTCAGGCTGGCCTCAAACTCATGGCTATCCTCCTACCTTAGCCTCCTAAATGGTGGAGTGATAGGCAGGCACCACCATGCCTGACACCCTTTGTTTCTGTGATAGGGTCCCACTATATTGCCCAGTCTGGTCTCAAAGTCCTGAACTAAAAAGATTGCCCCATCTCAGTCTCCCTGATAGCTACTATTAATAGCGCATGCCAAAATGCCTAACTTATAGTCTCTTGTCTTGTTTGCTCTTTTTTTTTTTTTTTAAACTTTTTATCGGTACTAGGGGTCGAACTCACGACTGCCTGCTTGCAAGGCAGGTGCTTATGCCGCTGAGCTAAATCCCCAGCCCCTAGTCTCTTGTCTTAATTAAGTTCCTTGTTTAGATATAATTTTTGTGCTTATATATTCAGTTATTATACCCCTGATTCTCTTAATTTTTCACTTTTAAAAATGTTCCTAACATGAATATAAATCTCTACTTTGCAATTTCTGAAATTGTTAATTGCCTACAGACAAAAGCTGTCTTTGAAAATGAGAATTCTGGGAGTATCAGTTTTGCTCTTTATACTAGTATACAGTTGTAATTTAATCTGGTTTCCCTAGAATAACACACAACACTGTTTGAATTAGATGTGCTGATCCTGTCACTGAACAAAGTTTAACAGATATATAAGCATCACTTTTCCATTGTTAGTGTCTTTATTCAAGCATGTGTGTTCACACATGTACTTCTTATTAGCAATGTACTGATGAAGTATCACAGACTTGAGGTTATACTCTGACTCTGATCCTTACTGGTTACAGAACCTAAAGAAATCACTTAGCTTCTCTAAGTATGAATTTACATGAAATTGTGGGTGTTGAAGCAAATATATGATAATTTTTGGTAGCAATTAAGAGTCTATGACCTATTTCAAAGTTTAATTTTAAAACCTTTTTCTCATTGATCTTTAGTATAACTCCATGGTGGGAGCGCTGTGTTCTCACCTGTCCTAATTGCCTGTATTCTGTCTTAGAGATTTCTCCATTCTGTATGTTTTCTAAAGTGGAATCTCACATGTGTTCTTTTGCTTCTGATTTCTCATGAAAACATTTTAGAATATTTTCAAAATTAATGAGAATGGTAGCATGTAATAGTATTTTACTTTTTGGTTTAATAATACTACATTGTATATACATATTATGTTTATATTTTCAATTACCAGGGGACATTTTGGTTGGACCTAGTATCTATCTTTTATGAATGTGCTGCCAAAATATGTGTATAGAATGGAACACATAGGAAATACCAATGAAGGAATATAAATTATAAAAACTGACCAATAGAAATTCTGGAGATATGAAGTAAAATAGCTGAAAAATTCAGTAGAGGGTTTAAGAGAAGATGTGAATACATTGAAGAAAAAAATCAGTAATATGAAAATAAGTCAATTAAGTTTGGCCCAAATAAATACATAAATACATGAATAAATTCATCCAGTCTGGGACAGAAAGGAAAAAGAATAAGAAAAAATAAAGCCTGAGCAGTCTGTGGCTACCACCAAAGCATATCATATTCCTTGTGGAAAGATGAGAAAAAAAAGAACATGAAAAATATTTTTTAAAAATGTGGATAAATTTTTTCATACGTGATGACAGGCAGGAATATACTTATGCAAGAAACTCAAATGTACTCCAGCCAGAATACATACAGCAAGACCCACAGGATATTTAATTACAATGTCAGAAATCAAAAGCAAATAAAAAATTGAAGCCATCAAGAGGACAGTTACCTATTCAACACAAAGGAGGCTCAATACTATTAGATATTGGTTATTTTTATTAAAAATCTAATTGTCAGGAGGCAATTGGATGACATACTTAAAGATCTGAAGGGGGAGAAAGTGATAACCCAAAATTTCATACATTTAAAAACTTTCCTAAAGATTTTATGCATAGCAAACAAAGTTATAGCTTATGTAACCTGTAAAGTATCTCTTGTAAATTACTTCATTTACTTTTCCAATTCTGTAGAGTTTCTTATGTGAACTTTAATATATTAGTTGTGGCCCATTCTGTAAACACTACCATATTATTTTCTTTAGTGTTTATCTGTATGAGAGAAACTTAGGTTTCATTTGTTTGTATTATACAGCCATTAAGCATTTTTCAATATCTACCTTTTCTGTAGTATAACATTTTTAATTTTGTTAATAATTTAATACATGTTAGAATCATGCTTTTCATTTCCTACTTTCCAAAGAAGTTCTAAGTTGTTAACTAATGTAAAAAAAATACATATAGATAAAAATTTTCCTTCAACAATGAAGAAGAAACAAAAGACATAAACAGTGAATGAGAGCTTGAAGGTGTTTGTCACTAGCAGAGCTGCACTAAAACAAATACAGCAGTTACTCCCTTCGCCTCAATGAAAGAGTACTAAACAATCACTTGAGACCTGGAAAAAAAATCAAGAACATTTTTAAAGGTATACGGGTGAATATGACACTCATTATTATTTTACTGCTTCTGTTTTAATTTTACAATTTAAGTTGATGTAAATGGGTTCACCGTGTCTAAAGATGCAATCTGTGATAATTAGAGCAAGCAGAGAGGTCAAATATGGAAAAACAGAGGGTTTAAACCTGGAAGCTAAGTTTGCATTATTAGAATTGGATTGTTACAAATTTAACACACTAATTATAATACTGAAGGAAATGACTAAAGATAGGCACGTAGAGAATACAGAAAAAGAAAGAAGAGGAACCAGTATACAGAAAATATGAAGTTGATACAAAAAGAACATAGAAGAAGAAACTGAGAAGAAAAGATGAATAGCTAAATGGCAGAAATAAATCCTTCCATTTAAATGTAACAGGATATAACTCTTCAATTAAAAAGAAGAAATTGGCAAAAATAAACTTAAAAATTTGTCTCCATGTTATTTAAAAACACATTTTATTTTAGATAAAAAGATACATTAATGTTGGAAGTGAAAGAAAATATTACATGAAAAATATAATAGAATTGTGTTAGAAAAAGCATTGTTATAAAATAGACTGTGGCAGACTAGTATAAAGAACACTGAGGACAATACATATTGCTAAAAGCTTGATAATCCATAAAATGTAATAATTGTAAACGTATAATCATAGACGTGACAAAAATATATTTGAAAAAAATGATAAAATTGAGTCATGCATAGTGGTACATAATTGTAATCCAGTACTTTGGGAGCCTGAGAAAGAAGGATCACAATTTTGAGCCAAATAATAAACAACTTAATGACTTAGTGAACACCTAGATCTAATAAATAGATAAAAAAGAAAGAAATAAAGGAAGGAAAGGAAAAGAAAGAAAGAAGGAAGAAGGAAAGAAAGAAAAAAGAAAGAGAAAAGGAAAAGAAGATGGAAGAAAAAAAGAAAGAAAGAAAAAAAGAGAGAAAGGAAAGGAAAGCAAGCAAACTCAGGGCAAAGGCCCTAGATTCAACCTAGAGTATTAAGGGAGAAAAAAAATCACAGAATTATAAAGAAACACAGGTACTGTGGTCACGTTACAATAATTAATATTGTCAAAATGTTGGTCTTACCCAAAATAAACTGTAGATTCACTGAAACTAATCAAATTTTTCGTAGAAATAGCACACATAATATTAAAAACTTTATAAAATGACAATAGATCCTGAATAGTTAAAGCCTTCCTGATTGAGAACTCACAGTTTCTAATTGTATTACAAAATGATAGCAATCAAAATAATACAACAAAGAAAAAAATAGGTGCATAAACCAATGAAATGGAAGAAAGATCTCAGAAACAAATGACACATATATATCGTCAACTAATACCACAAATGTAAAATAGTAATGGTGTTGAAAACTCTGGATATTTACGTGTGAGTAAATGTGATTGGAAGTATGATCCATAAAAACCGACTTAGAATAGTTAAAAATTAAAGCACGAGACTTAAAAGTATAAAACTCCAATAAGAAAATAACAGGAGTAAAATTCATAGCATTGTTCATTGCTTTTATTTTGTACCAGGGATCAAACTCACGACCACAGGCTTGCAAGGCAGGTGCTCATGCTGCTGAGCTAAATCCCTGGCCCAAAGGCAATATTTTTAAATCATGTATTCGATAAGGCATTAATATTCAGAATATAAAAGGAAATCACACAACTTGATAGTAGAATAACAACCCAATTAAATGATAGGCAAGGAGTCTCGACAATTCTGAGGTAAATGCATTAAAATGGTCAACAGGTACAAAAATGTGCTTCACACAACTAGTCATCAGGGAAGCCCATGTAAAAACTATGATGAAATGTAAACTCCCATTGTTTTGATGGCTATTGTCAACGAGTCAAAAAGAAAGTGTTGGGCTAGATAGTGGAATGCTTTGTTGGAAAGATTGTTACTCAGTAGAGTCACATTAGTGACTGTTGTACTATTGAAGTTTGTACTATTGAAAGTTTATTGTACTATTGAAAGTACTATTGAAGTTTCCCAAAACTTAAAAAAAAGCACTGTTATCTGATAGATCAGATATCTCTACTTCTGTGTTTGTTGCAGTACCGTTCCATACTATTACCTAAGCTGTGAAAGCAACCTAAATGTCCAGTAAGGTGAATGAATAAAGGAAAACTATAGAGTGTGATTAAATATCTTAAAATATATGAATCAGGTCATTTGAGAAAACACTGATAAATCTGGAAGACACTACATTATTGGAAATAATCAGACAGAGACAACTATGATGTCAGTTTTGAAATCTAAAAACTGTCAAACTCATAGAAACACATAGAAGATTGGTTGCTATCAAGTGACTGAGTACAGGGAAAAATTGATAGATGTTGGTCGAAAAGTACTTTCAGTTATCTAGTGAACAGTGTAATGAGTATTATTAATAATAAGCTATTATTTAGTATTTGAATTCGCTAAATATATATATTATATATCTTGATTAATGTTACCTGTGTACTTAAAAAATCAATAATTCCTCAAGTACTGGTGATCATGTTATATAAAGGTCAGCTTGGTAAACAGTGTATTCAAATATTCTACATAGTCAACTGTTCTGTTTTTCTGACTATTTTATCAATTATGTAAATAAATATCTCCATCTGTGATATTGCTGTAGTTTTGGTGATCATCACCCTACTCTGTTGATATGCATTTCATAATTTTAAAGTTCCATTACCAAGCTTATCATTTAGGAATGTTACTTTTTGTGATACTGTTATTACCAATGCAATATTGATACCTATCCTTTTTCAAAAATTATGTCTGTTTAGCTAAAGTGTATTTCTTACAAACAGGATAGAATCAGGGGGCTTAATTATTTGTATGATTTTAAGTCTCAACTTGCAATCTCTTTGTTTATATTGGGACAGTCAATCCTCGTATATTTAACATGATATTGAGATGACTGGCTTAAATGTATCCTAATGATGTTTGTTTTTTGCTTATTCTATGTTTTTGTCTTCCATTCTTTCTTTGGTGTGATTTTTTTATGACTCCATTTTGCCCTTTCTATTGGCTTTTATGTATACCCTAAATTTTTAATTGTTTGTATAATGACATATAATTTATCCTTAGTATAGTTTATCTTGTATTAATATTTTAACATTTTATTTATTTATTTTGGGGCTGGCATTCAAACCCAGGCAGGACCTTGGGCTTGCCAGGCAGGCACTGCACCATTGAGCTACATTCCCCCACATTTTATGTTAAAATTAAACTGAAAAGTAGTATAATTTCCACTACTTTGTCCTTAACATTAGTGTTTTCCTATATTTTGCCTCTGCATATTTGTTTCTATTAAAAATTGCTAGTGGATTTTGTTACAGTACTTTGTTGAGTCATTAAAGATGATTCTACAGGTTTTCTACTGTTTATTTTTATAAGCCTTCAATTTTTGTATTTAAAAATGTATTAGTATAAATTTACCATATATAATGATCACATGCATCATAGAATATTTGTACCTCTTCATAACATGTTTTAATTCTTCTTGTTTCCCATTTCCCTCCTGCATCAGCCCTTCTTCTCTCTCATTTACAAAAGCTTTATCTATGTGATGTAGCATGTTAAGTGTGTTTTATATTATAAAACAGATTTACTTTGCTGAAATTAATTCCAGAGACTCAGAGTATATTACAGATTATAAATTTAAAATTTGGTATCATATTGTTATATACTTTTGCATGTTTAATTATGAAAGATAAAGGCAATAGTGGACTCAAAATATTTTGGCATATGCTCTCCAGTGAAATAGATTGTGATGACTACTATAATTTATTTTGTTTTTTATTTAGACAAAAAGGCAAAACAGAAGAAGGATAGAAATAATACAGAATTTCAAAAAAATAACAGCAAAAATGACCAGTAAAAAATAACAGTAAGAAATCACTAGTTTTTATATTACATATTTGCTTAGAAGTAGGTGTTCCAATTACAAATTCAAAGCATAAAAAATGGACAGACAATCAAACAATTACAGTAGAAACTGTTCTGTTTGATGAACTAACAAAAACTTAATAGCATGGTTATCAATCTTGCACACGTAAACATACATACAGTTATATTCTTCGTATTATTTCTTTTTTACATATTTGAGTGAGATTACAGGTAATCATTCTGAGACTTAAGAATTTTCTTTATAGATATATACTGTACTTAGTTACTCATTCTTTTTATAAACTTTATATAAATCTGTCAAGATTTTCTACCTCTGAATCAATTTTACTAATTAATATCTTACTAGGAATTTACTTGCTCCATGTTTTTTAACTTTTTGGCAAAAATTTTGTTTGTAATATTACCTCAGGTGTCCCTTAAATTTCTTTTGGATCTATGTAAACCTCTCTTTTGTTCCTAATATTGACAATATGTGTCTTCCTTTTTATCATCTTGATGAACCTTGTTAAAAGATTACTGGTTTGGTTGATCATTCCAAAGATACAAGGTTATTTTCTTTTGGTCTCTTTATTACTTTTGCATTTGCAGTTTCATTAATTATTGTTCTGCCATTTGTTCTTTTCTCCCATTTTCTTGTTTTCCTCTTGTTTCTTAAGTTGAGAAGTATGTCACTAATTTGAAACTTCTTCAAAGAACATTTAACGTTACAAATTTTCTGTCAACATTGCTTTCATTTCTGTCTATATATTTTGATTAGTTGTGGTTTTGATTTTAAACAACTCAAGGTATTTTCTAATTTCCATTTTGATTTCTTGAAACCATAGTTGATTCAGAGATATTTTAAATGTTTTTTGTGTTTATTTTTCTAATATACAAAGTATTTAAAGTTTTATTTTGGAGATTAAAGAAGGGAAGGCAGGACAAGAAAACAAGTGGGATAAGTGTTTAGCAAAATGGGAGACAATGTACATTATCTCATGAGAAACTAAAAAACACTGAATTTATTGTAAGAAACATTTACTTGACATTGAAAACTTTTTCATCCGAGCCATAAATAAATAACAGACCCTAGAGTAAATCATAATTGAGGAATTTACTTCCCTTATTTCTTCCTTTTTCCTTTTTTAATTGACAAAGTTTTCCTGATAGCGTAATTCCGCCCAATCCCAACCTCAAGACATTCAATTTAATGACAATTTGGGATGACAAGTCCCAAGCTTTTATTTGGGGTTGAATGTGAAAAAGAAGTTAGAAACTGAGGGCATTCATGGCTGGATCTGTGTGGCAGATCCCGCAGGGAACCCTGTACTTCCAGTTGAATGCACTGTTGTTTCAGGGCAACAGAGCTACTGGGACCCCAGCAAGAACCCAAATGGCTACTTGGTATAGCAGAGTAGGTGACTGTGGCTACTTGCATAGACAGTGCTAAGGAAACAGGGCTGATGGACAAGATCTCTGTTGGACTTGAATACTGACCTGTTGATGTGTAATTACAAAATCAAGAAAATCACTTGCTAAGATCCACATGAAATGAGTAATCTCTATACGTGTCCTGAGCAGAATAGGAGATTTTTAATGCTTGCATAACTTTTAGTATGGGCAATTTTTATTTTTGGAGGTATTTTTGCAAAAGTAAAAGAAGACTGTTAAGGTAAGTAAATCACTGTATATTGAAATGATGATAATCTTTCTCACTGTTTAAATTTATGATGGGAAAGTTTATTTAATTATACAGAAAAATCAACTATATAGAAAAACACATGGCATAATAAAGGAAAACTTTAAACAATATCTCAAGAATTGAGCATGTAATACATACTTAAGTCTTTGAAATACAAATTGTCATGAATCATTTCTGTTAGTGTTTGATTATAAGAATGAGGTGACTAGTAGATATGAAGAAAAAGAAAATAATAAAGTTAAGGAAAAAAACAAATTTAAGTGAACCTGCATGCATAAGTATCAAATGCAAAAAAATAGATTATAGAGGAATAATTTCACGTGGCAAACAACTAGATTTAGACACTTACAGGTATAATTTTGAGCCTTGCTACTGCCACCTTGGAATTAAATCTATTTGAGCTCCCATTTTGTTACCTGCTAGTAAGAAAAATATATCTCATAGGATTCTGTTGTAAGTAACAACAATATACTTAAAAGGTCTTTAATAAATGGAAGGGATGCTGATGTAAAAATAAAGTTTGAATCACTTTCTTGGATAGTGGCAAATGCAGGAAATTTCTTAACTCTGCTCTTGCCTTCTTTCATTTTTAATTTCTTTGTTGTTTAGGTAATTGATTAGTTGCAAGCACTCTATAGAAACACAAAGAAGAATCCCAGAATTCAGAGCTTAGCCTCAGTATTTACAAAGCTAATGACTCTGCCAGCCATGAGAAGTCAAGGGCGCTTACTGTTTGTTACTGCTAACCTCAAGCTTAAACTAAAGGGACACCTTTCTTGGGGGATAACAGTTCATTTGTCTTCATGCTAACTCTATCAAGGAATTTTCCTGTGCAGAAAACAGCTAGTTCCACTAAGCTCTGTATGTGCAGTGTTTTTTATGTAGTGGACTGACAGCCAGTAACCAAACCTAATCCGTCAAACTCATTTCACCTAAGACCTCAAGTATAACTCCAATTCTTATCCTTAAGGTAAAGGCATCACTGAAGGACTTAGTTCCTGACCTTTTGTTTTGAACGCATAGTATTCTGGAGTTTGGGAAAGAGGAGTATATTTCTGTTTGTAGTGAGAAATATAGTCATTGGGTATCGCATTTAAAAGCATTATGCTTACTGTATAATTTGCAGCATTGATCAAACAGCCTTTGATTGAGTTGCTTTGCATGAGCAGTTTTCCAGTTTACTAAGCCACATATATTTTATTGACCAATTGAATTTTTGCAAGACTACATTATTCTTAGTAAGACAATTATTAAGTCGCATATTTTAATTTTGTCTAAATATGCAGAATTAACTTTAAGATGTACAGCATTCATCTTTACAAAAATGCAATACTTCTCCTTATGTCATACATATTTAAAGCACTTTTTTGGGGTACAATAGATATATGTTAATACTTGCTCGGTATTTTTTTGGCCAAGCATTTGAGAATTAGCAAATACTTGCCTTTTAAACTGTGTAGAATGACTTTGTGTTTCCTGAGTCAAAGATCAGGTTGTAGAAGACACTTAGCATCATAAACTCTGCAGTTAACAACAAAAGGATGGGAAGAAAAATAATTTATACCCAAGGCTGGTATCTGATAGTAAATTAGTTGAGCATATTCTGTTGCTAACGATTCTACTTCAGTAAGAACAGCAAGACTCTTACTATGTAACTACTATCTTATGTGGACGAATTAATAACAATTTAGAAAGGAAGCAGGAGTTTTAGTTGATTTCCTTTTAAAAGCATTCTATTATCAAAGAATCTTTATTTGTGATAGTTCTATTTTCAATATTCAGAAAGAAATGACTTTGACACTTAAAATTAGTCTAATGTTGCTTTAAAGTAAATGAAATAGGCAAATATTCCTAGATGCAAATAATTTTTGAATCTTTTTTTAAAAAGAGGATTCTAACTAGCATAAATCATGTTGTAAATGTTGTCTACTTAACTTTCTTGACTCTTTAATGGAAGTGAGTTATTTTTAAAATTTAGTGGACAAGATTTTAATTTCTTAATTTATGCTTAAATTATAAAAAAAACTTTAAAAACAATTTGACAAAATGGTTTTAAGAATAAAACTAACTTTTCAGACAATAAAATTTGATAATATTCATACATTTTCAAGCAATTTACATTATGATTATTATATATACCTTTGAATTTCAGCTACAGTTTAATAACTGATAGAATTTGTATACACTGCAAATGTTTCCAGAAAGTCAAAGTGAATTATCAACCTACAAATTGTTACTGGTTTTCAGTATTTCCAGATTTAAATAAATGTCTCATTTTATTTAGAATTACAGATCATAAAAGCATGTATCAATTTTCCCACAAATGTGAGTTAACTTCAAAAACCATACTGGTTTATTTTACATACACATCTACTGTCTAGTGAAACACATGAGATTGTATTACTAAAGATGAACATATATTTGCTTAGTTTTGAAAGTCTAAAAGATGTTAACATTTGCAGTTCAACCCTAGTAAGAAAGATGAAAACTTTTTATTATGTTCAAATGATTAGGAAACTTCTACCCATCAGGCTCACTACAGTATGATTTAATCTTAAATGGTGTCCAAATGCCACAATTACTTTTTGTTCCATTATTCTTGGAGAACGTGTTCTTAATGTTCTGATTTCTCCATTATAGGAGAACAAAATTTTGTGTTTCTAAATAAATAAATTCAGGGTTTGTTCCCTTGGTGGCTCCTCAATGATAATAAAGACATATAATTCAATCAATTAGTTGTTTCTTCTTTGTATGATAAGGTATAAAATTAAATGTTCTTTCATGAATAGACAGAACATTGTTTTGACTAACCAAGTCCACTGTTTCATCATCATGTTAAACTTAGCTTTAGGGTTTCTTACTTAAGAATAAATCTATACTTAAAAACTTCTCTAATGCACAGATTTCTGATAATTTCTCTTATTATCCTTTTGCATTTTAGTATCATATGGCTAATTATAGTTTCAACTATGGTTTCTAATCAAATTATAAATAAAGTTATTCTCTAAGATATTGTGAAGATTATGGGGAAATATTCCACTGGCCATAAATTTCTTGTTTCACATTAATTAAGGTCTTCATGTCTTTCATCCACAAATTCCTTTGTGTGGGTCAAAGTAATGCTCTTCTGAGAATTTAAAAGTAATTTTCTTCAAAAAATGTGTAAGGAGAACATTACTTTTAAAAAAGAAACAGCAAACAGAGCTCTGGGAAAATAAGGAACAACACAGCTCTTGTCCTTAAAGATCTCAGAATAAATAAATGAAAGGGATAAGTTTTTAAATGGAGAATTTGAACATTTGCGCATATGTTACAGGAAGAGTAATAAAATTCATTTTCACAACATAGAGATGGGCAACACTGGACAGTGGTGGAGATGTTACCCATTATGTTGGCTCTCAACTCAAGAATGAGCAGGAGTTGGCCAGGTGTCTAGCTGTGTGTGTGTGCTATCTGTGTGTGTGTGTAGGGCGTTACAGATAGTAAATGGTGGGTGAAAGAGGAAAGATATGCTAACTAAATTTATGTATCACATATTAACACGCTTTAAAAATGAAGGAAAGGCAAAGTGCATAGGCACAAGCCTACAATTCCAGCATTCTGGAAGGCTGAGGCAAGAGGATTATAAATTCAAGCCAAGACTGGCAACTTGGTGACTTGGTGAGACCATGTCTCAAATGTAAAAAAAAAAAAAAAAAAAAAAGTTGACAAAAAATCGACAATTTATATTTGTACAAAAAAAAAAAAAAAAAAAAAAAAAAAGCTGGTTACTTGGCTCAGCATGAAAATCCTGGGTCCAATCCACTGTGCCAAAAGGAAGTGGGCATGAAATCATTTTGTATATGAAATGGAGAAATGAAGCCAGAGGAGATGTGGTCAGGATCCATCAGCTTTGTATTTTATCTAAGGATGGTGCCCTGAATCCTGCAGATGGTAGAGTACCACTGAAGCAGAATAAAGACTAGGTTAGTTTTGTAGTTCAGAGGAGTCATTTTAGCAAAAATGTGAACGAATGGATTTCAAGAAGGGCAAGTCTGGAGTGTGGCAGATGTCAGGTCAAAGGCTATGACGAGTATCCAACCTTGATTACAGGCAGAGGTAACATAGAAGGAGAGAACACAGTGGATTTGAAAGGAGGAAAGTTTAGATGTGGTCCTCCACCATTACCCTTTCGGTGTAGATCGATTGCTGTATCAGAGGAGCACAGAGAATGAAGAAAACCAGTGTGTATGCAGTGGAGTAGTAGTGAGGACCAAATGACTTAAGGCAGAATAACCATAATGTTTGCTATTATTGTTATCAAGGAACAAGGATCAGTAAAAACCATAATGATGCACTGGCCTCAACAGGTAGGTATCAGTGGGGGCTGCAATCATGCTGTGCACCCTGGAGTCATGAATCTGCCAGAGGTACTTGTGTTGAGTGGAAGGCAAAGAAAAAAAAGTGTCTCAGAAGTTGTGGACAAATGGAAACTATCTTGCAAGATAGACAAATACATGAAGAAGTCAGAGTGGAAGCAGGATATGTTCCCAATAATTTCTTCCAGCCATAAAAGGAAGATGTTTGGTTTAGGCACAACCTCCGTGTTTCTCTACATTGGAGAATGCCTTCAGAAGACCCTGAAAATGTGTCCCTACATTCGCTTCTCCCACCATCTCTGAAAGTACATTAGGAAGATGCAAAACTATGTGAATAGAAATCCATAGAAGTGTCACATGTACATTCCACCAGCTTTTCACTTTACTCAAGGATTTTTGTTAGACCTAAAAAACCCTCTGATCTGTTTGGAAAGAGGATTTGCATTTGCAAATATATTTGCTGGCAGATCCAACAAGCAGGGCTTTGCCATTTGCAAATCCACTTGAAACATCTGGGTTCCTGTCTAGCCCCAAAATTCTTATACAAATGGACAACCCTAAGATCATAGTTTGGACATGGTTTAAAAAGTATGGATAAATGCTAAGTAATTTGCATAATTTTGTTGGTTTTTGAAGGCATAACCTATTTTGCTAATAAAATAAAAGAACAAGCAGAAACTAAGCATTTTCTATTAAAGGAGAATTAAATAAGTGAAATCAATAAGAAACAGCAATAAAAGCACCTCGGCTTTGTTAACCAGAGAAAGGCTGTGTGACATTACAGTGAAACACAATTATTAATGAGTATTTTAATTTACAGTTGAAGTCTATCTATATTCCTGATGGGAAAATAAAGAAAAAACTTGTATTGGTGACTTATTTATTGTGGATATGGGGATATATTTTCTCTGCAACTTTTAGTCAGTAAAGTTCTTTTTTTTTTTGTTTAAAAAAGAGCATTATAATAGAGTCGATATAAGATTTACTCAGGCTAAATTTATACTGTACCAGCAGAGTATAAGAATTCCATTAATGCTCCATTGATATCATCAATGAAGGAAAAGGCAAAATGGATGTATTGCTTCTGCTCCACTGGGTCTGTAATGAAGCAGCATTACACCAGCTGCTGTCTTTTTAAACAGCTTTGTTTTCCCCCCCAAGGCATCACTTGGTATATTGCAGAATTCTCCTGAAAGAAAAATACCTTTTGACCTTGTGGCCCTTCGCTGTTATTATTTGTATTTTTTTTTTTTTTTTTTTTAAGAACCATGGCATCTATTTGCCACTGTGGTGCTATGTGGTAATTTGAAATGTACAATGGAAGTTTCAAATAGAAGAGATGAGTTTGAGATTGATACTGCCAAAAGCATCTGTACCAATAAATCCTAATATTTCAGAAATGTTGTCCATTAGAAAGTCTTACGGCCTTTCGCGATATGACGGAGAACTTGCTAGAGGAGGAAAAGTCTCATTCATTTGTTTTTTCAGTTAACAACATAGATGGAGCCTCCTACAAAGGTAAAGTTAATATTTTCCAGACTAGAAAACATGGTGATGAACTAGATTCTTGTCCAGTTAAACTATTTCAATGTCTTGCTGACAAGACGTTGATTGTCCTTGCTAAGTCTTTCATGAGCAATCCACTCTGATTACTGGGTTTGCCCTGCTGAAATCAGTTAAGTCTGAGAGTGGTGTGGTATGGTGGTGGTGGTGGTACTCATAGTGGTGTGTTGAGGAGGGGTGTGTGTGTGTGTGTGTGTGTGTGTGTGTGTGTGATTTGAAAGTTTCTATACATACAAATCAAAGTATAGGAAACGTTGACAATGTAAGACTTCTAAAGGATGGAACTTGCATTTTTGGAAATTATAATGACTGAGCATCTCTATTAA
Source organism: Cavia porcellus (assembly GCF_034190915.1). NCBI lineage: Eukaryota > Metazoa > Chordata > Mammalia > Rodentia > Caviidae > Cavia > Cavia porcellus. The sequence continues at coordinate 42,088,510 of NW_026947510.1, forward strand.
TGTCAAGGGCAAGACATATAAACAATTAAAATGAAAACAATGAATGAAGTACATTAGCTGCAAAAGCAACAAAAGAAGCTTTTTTTCCTTTAAAAATTGAGTTTTATTATTATCTTTATTAATCTAGTAATGATATTTTATTTTAGAGTCAAGAAATTAGATTTAAAGTAGCAGCATGAAAATTTACGTGCTGTGATTTTTTTTACTCCTACTTCTTATAAGATAAGATTAATTTTTATGCCATATCTCCATCTTAACACCAATAACTGAGTATCTGACCATAACTATGCTCTGATCTGTATCTGTATTATTATTTTATACTGTGAAAGACAAAAACACAATAACAGTATTTTTTTTCTTTACGATCTGATTCTTGATGCATCATATTCCCTTTAATTCACAGTACCTTCTAATCAGTTTTGGCCACTGATTTAAGAAAGTTCTGGAAATATTTTAGTAAATGACTTAGTCAACTACTGAACATTATGATAATTCATGCTAGCCATTTATCAATTCATTATCATTTGCATGATGGCAGGACACAAAAACAGAGTTTTCAGTGCAGAACTTCAATGCTTTATTGTTTTGGTGGTTAGTAACACTCAATTTTAAAATCCAATTGTCTTTTATTACAAATAGGAATTGGCTGACTTTCAAGAAGATAGTAGCACTTCAGATGTACATAATAACATTCATCGTAGATAGTTTGTACCTGTGCATGAGGTATCTTGCTTAGTTTTTCCATACCTCTCCCCTGTCAATTTTTCTTTCTCTGCATATTTACAGAAACTTTGTTTCCACTTGTTCTTCTATTCTTTTTATTTCCTTGTCCTTCTTCCTCATTCCTTTCTCACTGAAACATTTTATTTCCATTTCTCATTATCCTTTATACAGTTTAATTCTTCTTTATGTTTTCTGTGTCTCACATAAGAAAAACAATCTGATATTTAAACATGTGTGTCATTTATTTCACTTGAGAGTATCGTCTCAAGGCATTTAGTTAGATATGTCTCAAGTTTATCCTTCTTTACACTCGTTTACTCTTCTTTGCATTAAAAAATCCACATCTGTGAATCCTATCATCTAAATATTTTATATTTTTGAGATATTAAAAACATACTCCTTATTTTTGAAATACAATTCCTATGAACTTCAAAGTTTCCCATTCATTGTTTTGGGTCATTATTCCTACATGATCTAACACAGCATTGGTAATGTTCAGTGGTGACTCTGCCTTACACTTTTCACACGCCATAACTGTGTTGTTGTCTCCTATCTGAATTCTATTGATAAGGATCATTTTTAACCATTTAACCATCTATTATCAAAAGCAACTCTTGGATATCATTTTCTACTTCTTCTTCATATTATACGGTCAAACAAGTCCTAACCTATTAGTTTCCCATCTAAGACAATTACTTTCCTTCCTCACCATCCTGGGTCTCTTTAAATCAGTATTTCATACTTTGATTAGTCCACTTAAATGTACTTCAAAAATTTATCTTTCTTGGTCTCACTGATTTCTTTTTAACTCATTCTTTTACCATTATTAATAACATTTCTAAAGTATCCAACTGAGTATGTCACTTTTGCATGTTAAAGGACAACAATAGTTTTCCACTGTGCAAGTTCTTCGGTGATCTGTCTTCTTATTCCATCTCAGAATTAGCTTTTTCTTTCTCCTGTTGGTTTTACACCTAACTAGTTTTAGCCTCTTGAATGTTTGTCTAGTCATTAGGATGGACAACAAACAAAGCGAAGCTCCTGTTTTATAGGTCAAGTTATGTCCCACAAAGTTCACATAAGCATCCCTGGTTGGCAATAATTCATTCATATTGTCACACTTTGTTCCTGAGAGACAGAAATGTTGTCCATGATTCCAAGGGGAGAGGACAACTGGCGCTTCTATATGTGAAACCTTGCTATATTCTGCCCTTTTTCCCTTAACCAGTGTTGGCCTCTATGTTTCACTGTAAAAACTATAACCGTAAGTACAACTACTTTCAGTTGATATACTTTTAAGCACATTATTAAACTTGAAGTAATTTTAGGAGCCTGTCATCTTGCAGGTGCGCCTGTAGAGAGAGTAGTCACAGACACCCTATTTGTTTTCAAAGGCCATGAAAGACAGGAGTGATTAAATATTTGTAAATAACAATATGGCTGCTACAACTCTCCACTGTCTATTTTCAAAGAAGGTCTAGAAAAATTCTTTAAGAATGTGAGTCATTTTGCCTGTCTGCTTAAAACTCTCCAAAAATGTCCATTTGCTAAATGATGAAGTTGTATTACAGGTTTTTGCAAGTTGAACTCACAAAAATATTCTCATTGCTACCGAGAATAGCAGCTACAACCCATCTGACCTTCCTTGCCCATATGAAGCATTCATGTCTCTTAGGTATTTTGAGACTGCTGTTCCCTTTGCCCTTAACACTCTTTTCAAATTTTTCTCGATGTATCACTTTCCCAGTAACTCCTACTTTAATATGTCTCTTAAATTCCCACAGTGGTTTCCATGGTCCATCCAGACATCCCTGTAAATGTGCAGTTTTTCATTGTACATCTGCCTGACCATATGGCTAAACTATAGGCTGTCACTCATGAGTCAGTGAAAACCCAAACACAGTGGATTTTATCATTATTTAAGTTTTTCTTCAAGGCAAAGAAAACAGCATGTAAATCATTCTTACCTTGCTCAATCAGTTTTTCCATCTGCTGGTCTTGGTGTAGCAGTCTTCCAACCAGAATGATAGTTTTTCTAGTTTGGAAATGCTGTCCATAAACTTAGCATCTCTTTGTTAGTCAACATATGAGCTATTCCTAGAGCACTGCCCATGAGATCTCATAGGCTCTCTCCATTCCTCTATGGTTCCAAAGCTGTGCCAATGGAAAAAATAGACTACCTATTCATAATGCAATGATTATTTTCTTGCATTTTCTCATTTAAATGTTTCTGCACAAATTATCCCTATTTTCTGATGGGACTACTGTGAACACATTTCTCTAATATTACTCAAACCATGATGGGCAGATCTGGTTTCCAGAATATTTTATGTCATTCAGACATGGGACTCATTTCAGTTAAAGTCCAATAGCACCCAAAGTATTTGCTTCACAAATAACTACACATTGCATAATTATGTATTTGTAAGCAGGTAAAATATTTTTGAGAAAAAATAAGAAACATTATTAGGTATAGGTGTTTAAGTAAGCTTCTTTAATAAGTTGAAACATTTGATTATGTCAGATTGTTAGGCAGATTAAGAAGAATGTTTCAGAGGAGAAATGAGGTATGGAGAAATCCTGAATTGAAAAACAAGATCAACACTTGTAAGGACCCAAAATAACAACATGGGTACAACAAATGCAGAGGGTGGTTTTATGTGACCTTAAAGATGCACAAAGGCCAGAGGTTTTAAAACCTTAATTCTTATTTGTATATTACTATACCAGCAAAGTACTTTACATGCATTTTAATCAAATTTTCAAAAACATATATTCTGATAATAAGAGAAAAAATTAGCGATTGCATACCTATGAAGACAGTGAAGTGGCAAATGTACTCTACATAATCCAGCTTGAATAGGTAAGGAGAGAAAGGAAATTTGTAAGAACAAGTGTATTGCAGATTTTCCTAGTGATTGCCCTTACTCAAAAATTTTGTGGAACCTGGGAAAGGGCTTTCTTTATATAATTTGACCCTGGGAGACGTCTTACAAACACGTATCTCAGAAAGCAAAGATAAATTTTAGAATCAAATGTGATACAAAATCCAACAAGTGGGTTTATATTTCCCACTGTAAACATCCATGTGAATGAAGATACAAGGGGAAAAAAAAGCAGTAAGAAATAAGACATTAGGTGCATTTTGGCTTTGAAAAATCTAAATGTCTCTCTATACATTTCACCTTCTGCTGTGATACAAAAAATTTGTACTAAAATTTACCACCATTTAAACTAATTTAATAAAGTTAAAACAAAGACCAATTTGTTTAATGAATAACTAATATTTGCAAGATATTGTAAATGTACTTACTTGGGTTAAGTGAAGACCCTACAAGCAAAGATTATTGTCGTCTTTGTGGAGGGTAGATTCTCCTGGAAAAGGATAGCCAATAAAACAATTTACATAGCCAATAAAACAAAGACTTAAATGCTGGGATAGCATTTAAGTGTTTAGGAGGCTGTTGCTTTAAGTTTTGACACATAATAGTCATTAAATATCATTCTTAAAATAAACAAAAGTATTTAAAAGTCTTAAATGTATATATTTGTTTTGCATGGTCACCTTAGCGAATTCATGGCATTTTCTCCTTGTAATCCAAGCCTAACTTGGCTAATCAAACTATTATTATAAATTGCACATATCATGACTATCTTCTCATTAATAAGCTACTACATGTGTGACATGAATATTGATTATTATGACATTTCTTATAAGCAGTAGAAATACAAAAAAAGTAGAAATATGGTTAAAGTGAAAAAATCACATTAGAAATGGGGAATTAGTAAGATGAAGTAAAAATGAGAATGTGGAATTAAGCTTTCTTGATATATTATACTAAAACAGAAAGAAGTTATTAGTACATAAGTCTCCTAAATTTATTTGTACATTAAGCGAATGTTTAATGAATAACTAATATTTGCAAGATATTGTAAATGTACCTACTTGGGTTAAGTGAAGACCCTACAAGCAAAGATTATTGTCTTTGTGGAGGGTAGATTCTCCTGGCAAAGGACAGCCAATAAAACAAAACAAAATGAAACACTTAGATACACTGAAAAGTAAGTTAGCATGCTTTGTTATGAGGTTATAAGTGTTATGGGGAAAAGCATAGCAAAATATGAGAGAAGACAATTCCAAAGAATGTGTCAGGTAGAAAGTTATATTCTTGGTAAGAATATTGAGAGGGTGACGTCAAAACAAAACCTAAAGAAGAAATAAATTAGTTATGTCTTAATAGGAGAATATTTTTATTGTAATCCAAATAATGTAATCTCTTTTCCTGGCTACCTCCAAATCTGAAAAGTTTATATTTGTAATCACACTGAAATATTATTGGAATCCTGGTGGCTTAATTTTAATCTACCACCTCCAGTGCAATGCCTGGCCAGAATAAAGACACTAAGATGTATTAATAGTTACGGGCAGCCAAGGGGTCCTGAGTCCAATCCAGATGAGGATTCACGGGACCAAGGCCTTGACCCGAGGCTTTACCTAGAATGTATTAACTCATGAAGAAGGGAGTGCCTCAAGGATGAGTGACAGTGAGAATGGTGAGAATTATGTGAGTCTGTGAGCTAGGATTAGCTAGGAGGTCGGAAAGCACCTCTGTAATATCCAGAGAGAAGGGTATGCAAAAAGACCAATTTACATAGATATGCTGGGGTAGCATTTAAGTGTTTAGGAGGCTGTTGCTTTAAGTTTTGATGTGTAAATTTGTGTTCCCTGGGAAATCATAGCCTTTCATCTTGAGGCTTGAGCCCAGTTGACATTCCTGGAGCTATGTGGCTCTGCCATCCTACTGTGCTCAACCATTTACAGGGAGACATGAAGCAAGAAAACGGAAAACTGTCAACCAGTATACGTCAGCACCTCAGCTAGCCCTATTTACATTGCCTAGAGCCAATTTAAGGGAGAAGGAAATAGCTTAGCCAGCTCTGTACATATCAGTACATGGAGACAGGGCCTGGCTTAACTACATCAGAGGTAATTGTTCTGCAAGGAGAGTCATCCAAATGATCTACATATTTCAAACAGAATAAGCAGTTCAAAGGCCTAAGATGGGAATGGGCCTGGCATGTTGAGGTCATAGAATGGAAAGAGAAATATTAAGGCAAGAATAGTAGATAGTGAAGCCAGGTCATGATCAGGATCATCCAAAGCACTAGATGCCTTTGCGAAGAACTTGGATTTCAGTGAGACTGACATTGAGTTTTTGGAAGATTCGAAGCTGTAGAACAACACGATATGTTTCATGTCTTAAACTACCACTGGTACTGTTATGAGGCAACTAGACTATAGTGAGTAGGACACAGAGTAAGCAAGGAAGCAAGTTATGATTTAGAATGGTTAGTTTAGCATTGTACCCAGTTGCTGGTTCAAACACTAATCTAGATGTTGCTGTGAGCGTATTTTATAGAAGGGCTAAGTTTAAAGGATATTATCATTGATAATATGGGGGAGCATAATCCGATGTGTTTATGTTTATCATATATACAGACATTTGAAGATACATGCTGGTGTATATTTGCATATATACATATGTGTATGTACATTGGTAGAACTAACAAATGGAAGTAGTTCTGTGAACAACCCTGACTGATAAGGAGGCTTCTTCATTAATCTTCACAAGGTAGAATTGGACTGGCAGTAACAATTCACTCTGTCCATTTGAACTGAGATATCTATCTTCTCATGATCTTTCCTACTGTCTGGAGGTCTAGCCTAAAACCACAACTTTCCAATCCACAGTTCTTAACTTTAGACTTGTATTGAATTACATCACAGGCTTTTCAGGATTTCCAGCTGTGGTGGTAGTTAGTGGGATGTCTAGGCCTCCATAAATGTGTGAGCCAATTCTTATGTAATTTTCATCTGTTCTTATTCTTGCTCTCTCTTCATCAACTCTGTTGGTTTTATCTCTCTAGAGAACCTCTATTAACATGGCGATATAGCCATGAGCAGTAAGCATCAAACACTTCCAAATTCTGGAAGAATAATTCCTTAGACTCAAGGAATTCATGTGGAAAGCACACCACAATATCTGTTCTACTGTGCCCACCATGATGATCAATTTTAGCAAGCCAGGCTCTCTTCTAGATCTTTGTTGGAGGTGAAGGAATATTTGGAATCTCTTATTCCTTGTGTCTTACTTCTTCATCACTGGGGTAGGTCACTTGATACTTACAGTTTAACAAAGTAAATATTTATTTTGCCTTATGTTTTCAATCCATATTGGCTGGCTATAGTAAGGTAGAAACAGCACAGTGGGAGGGCTGGGTGGAGGACAGATGCTCAACCCACGATCTCCAGAAAGCAGAAAGCAGTAAGTTGTTGGTGAGGAGATACAAGCTCCCGGGTCTGCACACAGTAAACTTCATCTTCGAACCTGGCCTTATTTTCTAACAGCATATTCAGCATGGATTCATAGGTAAATCAGCTCACCGGTGAGAACTGCATAGTACCTCCCCAGTCCAGGCACTTTGTAAAAGACCCAGCCCTGAACACATAGGGTTTTGGCCGAACTTGTTAAAAAAATCTAAACCATTCTATTCCATTTAAACCTAGGGTAAGCAGGAGAGCAGAGGGATTTCCCAACAAACATTTTAAAGTTTATCATTGTTGGGCATTTGATTTGAGCAAGAATCTTTTTTTTTTTTTTACAATAAGTTATATCAAATGTGAAATTTGTATTTTATCACTATTTATTGAACAGTTGAAACATTCTCAGGTGTGATTTATATTAAGCATACGTGTACAATTATGTATGCATAAAATCAGACAGAACATGGAAAAAGGCAGAATTGACATGCATTTTCAAGGTTCAAATGAAATTCTTATTTAGATGATTAATATATTAAATCTTGTGTCATAGCATAGTGGTAAAACCCATACCAAGCATATACAGAGGACTTGTATCCAATTCCCAGTGCCAAAAATAAAAACAAACAGTTTATTGTAGGATCCACTTATTAAAAAGGAAACTAAAGTTCACATTTTTTAAAACTATGATCTATTTTAATACACTGTGAAACAGAGTCACCATGATATTATGAGGAATTGGAGATGCTATGAAATATCCAAAGAACTCTTCTATTTATAGCATTTATCAAGACATGGGGTTGATTTCTTCCAAAAAGTCTGTAAGAATCATCTTTAGAACTAATCCAAATGAAATCTGTGAATGATTTACGATGACACGGAAATTCCACCTTTTTTTTTCCTGAAGGGTGAAAGTCAGACAGCGTACCTATTTTCTAAACTATAATTTAAAAGGCTCCTAGCATCTACACAGAATTGGTAAACCACTCCATCCCCACTGCAGTGTGAGGGAAAAAGGAGGGCACTGAGTTACAACCTGAGAGTGTCAACTGTTACTTATTGAACAAGAACCTGCATACACCATGTCAGTGATGTGATTAATCATTTTCTGGTCCAAAGAGAAGTTTGTTCACATTGAAACTTTGATTTATGTGTGTTCTTGAATTATCTCCTAAACCCTAGCCACTTGTCAGCTTGCATTGCTGTAATGAGTTTGGCATTTGTGTGGGACTTTGAAAACATTAAATAATGAATCCCCCAGAACATCTCATATTGCTATATCTTACTCAATTTTTAAGTGCAGGAAATAGTGTATAATTTCACTCAATCTTCACCCTGTTAGCTATGTATGAGTCAACTATATTCAAATATTAAATTGCAAAATCATTAAATGTAATTTCATAGCATCTCCAATTCCTCAAAGGGTATCATAGATCTAAAGAACGGATTATTTAGCTAGGTATGTTGGCACATACCAGTAATCCCAAAAAGGTGTGTGTGTGTGTGTGTGTGTGTGTGTGTGTGTGTGAGAGAGAGAGAGAGAGAGAGAGAGAGAGAGAGAGAGAGAGAGAGAGATGCAACTTAGTACAAAGGCCCTGGATTCAACCTCTAGTACTGCAGAAAAAAGAAAAACAAAACAAAACAAAACCTCAAGGGGTGTAGTTTATCAAGAAAATAGGGGAATAGGTGGATTTTAATGGATTTATGTTTTTAATTCATCAACACTCATATTACCAAACTTTTTTTGTAGGTTAGCCATTATCATGCTCACACAAAAATTGATGATTTTTAATGGATCAAAGTTTAATGCAAATTTCTACCCCATTCTTTAAAATACTAATGCACTAAATGTTAGAATATGTTTTCTTTGTAAAAATTTATCTTTGATAATAGAGTTAACACTTGTTGTACCAGTGTGGAGAAATTGCCTTGTAGCTGGTGTGTTTGTCTTTGATTATCAAATATTAGTAAACTTATTGTGTGTCTGGAGCTTTGCAAAATTATATGATAAGCCAACATGTATTAATCTGTGTAAAGACTGAAATTGCAAAGATTTTAAACACTTTTCTTCCGCCACTTTGTTAAAGCACTATAGATAGCAGGAAACTCTCTGTGGTTATGAATAAAGAACATGGAATGTTTAATGGAGGAGAAGAATGTGGCTATAATCATGTATGTTTCTGGAGCATAGATTGAACTAGACCAACTTAAACTTTGGTTTTGGCTACAGTTTTAGTTGGAGAATAGCAATCAAGGTGCAGTACTTTAAAGCACTAGCTAAAAGCTTTTAAGAAACTAGCAAAAAAAACCCACAAAAAGCTAGTAAAATACAGTATAGTAAAAGAATTTCACATACTAAGCAATGGTTCCAGAGAAGTTGGAATTATGGGCTGATATCACATGGATTTACAGGATTCACGTCAGTTAAGTACCAAGGAAACCTCCTACCTTTCCATGGCTAATGGAGACTAGATTTGGTAGCGCCCCCTCATGCTCAGTAGGAGCAGATGCAAATTCTCTAAGACTTTATGAAAAGTCTAAATGTATTTTTCAAATAATTTCACAAGGGTAGTAACAATAAAAAGTAAAAAAACTATTAGTTCTAATTGACTCTGATATTAATAAAATCGTGTTAATTTTATTTAATATTCACAGAGCATTTTAAATTCTTTATCCATTGTTTGGGTATCTATGTTTCAGATATAAATAACTCTTGTGGTGAACATGCAATCACTTTCTAGTCCAACCCTACGAATTTGTTTTTTGAACACATTAAGACCATCTAAATTATTAATAGAAGAAGCAAACTTGAAAGTTTCCAGGTATTAAAAATATCAATTACAGACATTCTTTTAAAACCTCTAATATTTAAGAAGAAAAAAGGTAAGTGCTAAGATGTCAAAAGGGTATGTAAATGAACAAAATTATGTAGCTAAATTTAAAAGATACTCCAATATAACATATGTGTGAAAATAAAAGCAACTAAAATTTGAAAACTTTATTAATGTAATTGTTCTAAATAAAGCATAGAGTGAGTTTAAAGAAGGGAAATTACAGAATGCAACACAGAAAGAAAAATCAAAGAGAAAAAACGAAAATATCTTGAAAAAGTAGAAAACTGTATAGTTAGAATGAAAACGTTAAATCTGATTGAAATAAAATAAAATAATAAACAAAATAGGATAGAAGGAACATTGATGAAAGTAAAGAATTAGCATTTCTGGAATTAGTAAAACATTGTTATACATTCCAGGTTCAATGAGTCAGCAAATCTGTAGCAGGATAAAAAAGAAGATTCAAAATACATAAAACTGGAGAATATTAATACAAATAAAATGAGATTAATAGTGGCTAAAGAAAAAGCTGATCCTTTTAAAAAATGATGATGAACTTCTCAATAGGTAAAAGATGCCAGAGAAAGGAAGGTAGTACCCTGATTACTAAATAAAGAAAAATATAGAGCAATAAAAACCAATACCAAAGAAGGAAATGAAAGAGTCAGAAATAAACACAGATCAGGTGCGGTATACCTGAAGGATAAAGTAGGAAATTAGTAGTTACTCTACATTTAAAGAAACCCAGTGTCTAAAAATCAAAGTTGTATGACTGGATTAGAATGGGATTGCTTGTTCTTTAAATAGTTACATCTCAATCATAGATACCAACTCATGTTATCACAAGAGTTATTTATATTAGAACATAGATACCAAAATATATTGGGAAAAAGGATTAAACATTCTCTGGATATAATAAATAAAATTAACATAGTTTATTAAAGGCAAAACAAATTATAATTTAAAATCAATACCTTTTCATAATCTGAGAAGATATTATACAAAAAATAGGCACAAAAATTATTGGAGATATAGAAAATTTATATAACAAAAACATATCAGTCAAGATATTTTCATTTCCATTTATAATGCATATAATTTACATACATGTAATAAATATGTATGTAGATATATTTCAATATGCATACACATATATGTACTATAGTAACTGCAGAAAACATATTTTTTAAAATTAATGAACTTTATTGGTGCATTTTTGATATAATAATGATTATATTTATCATAGGGAATTTCTGCCTGTATGTAATATATCTTGGCTCTTCTTTTTCCCCATTCCTCTACCCTCCCCCTAGAACTCTTCCCCTCATTATTTACAAAACTTTTATTTTTATTTGTCCCTCTCTTCTCACTTTTTTCTTTTCTCTTCTCCTTCCCATTTGAACATTTTATTTCTATTTCATAATACCTATTACACATTTGGTTCTCATTCATACATTCTCTTTCTCACAGCAGAGAAACAATGTGATATTTACACAAGTGTGTCTCATTTATTTCTCTTAAGAGTATGGTTTCAAGTTGCATCTGTTTACCTAGGAATATGTCAAGTTTTTCCTTCTTTATGGCTGAGTAATACTACATTGTATAAAAACAGCATAAACTCATTATCTTTATCAGTTCATTGATTGATAGGTGTCTGGGCTATTCCCAAGGTTTAGCTATTACAAACTATGCTGCTATAAACGTGGGTGTACATACATTGCTGTGGTATGATGCTTTTAGTTATTGCAGGAAGATAGCAAGAAGGGGAATAGCTAGGTTAAATGGAACCTCTCATTGTAGTTTTTTGAGAAACCTCCACGTTGATTTCCATAGTGATTATACCAGTATACACTTCCACCAGCAGTGAAGAAGGCTTCTTTTTTCCATGCAGCCTTGTCAGCATTTGTTGTCAACTGATTTCTTCATAATAGCCATTCTTGGAATGGAATGTCAGTGTGGTTTTAATTTGCATCTCTTGAATGACCAGTGATGCTGAACAGTTTTTCATGTATTCACTGCCATTTGTACTTCTTCATCTGACAAGTGTTTATGCATTTCAAATGCCCACTTTTGCATTGAATCTTTAAATTTGAGGGAGTTCCCTTTGTCTGAAGAAGAGCTGGAAAAAGTTTTCCCTTATGAAGGAAATCTTCACTTCGTTGATTATTTCTTATGCTTTACAAGAGGTTTTTAAAAGATGAGATCCTAGTTGCTGATTCTTTGTAGTATTTTTCCACATGATCGAGGTTTTGTTCATAAAGTCTTTGCTTATACCTTTGTCTTTGAGTTCTACTTATGAACTCAATCTCTTCTGGCAGATTCAGTGTCCTCTGTTTTAATATTTAGACCTAGGTTCATTTTGATTTTAGTTGAGCATATAGTGAGAGACATAAGTCTAGTTTTAATCTTTGACATATGGAGTGTCAATTTTTCCAGCTCCATTTATTAAACAGGCTATCTTTCATCTAATAAAGATGTTTGGCTCATGGTTGAAGGTAAAGTGGCTGAGTGTCTTTGGAGTTATTTCTGCATATTCTCATCTTTTTCACTGATTATCAGGTGTCTTTGCCTTTCCCAATACCATGTTCTTTTTACCACAGAAATTTTGCAGTATTATTTCAAGTCAAGGGTTGAAATGCCTCCAGCCTCACCTTTGTTGTCCAGAAATACTTTTGGTATTCTAGGTCTCTTCTGGTTCCAAATAAATTTTAGAATTGCTTTCTTTAATTCTGTGAGTTATGCTATTGGCATTTTGATTGGAATTGCATCAATTTTGCATAACAATATTTGAGATTATGATCATTTTCATTATGTTTGTTATTCCTACCCAAGAGCAAGGGATTTCTCTCTATTTTCTGACATTCTCTTCAATCTCCTTTTTCAGAGTAATGTAGTTTTCAGTGTAAAGTTCTTTTACTTCCTTTGTTAGATTGATTCCTAGGTATTTCATTTTTTTGGATGTGAAAGTGTGGTTTTCCTAATTTCTCTTTCAGCAGGTTTATTTATGTATGGGAATGGCATTGATTTTTGAGTGTTGACATTGTATCCGCTATGCAACTGAATTTGGTCATTAAATCTAGAAGTATTTTGGTGGAGTTTTGGGGTCTTCTATGTAGAGTATCGTCAACTGCAAATAGTGATAATTCAACTTCTTCCTTTATTTTCTTTATTCCTTTTATTACTTTTTCTTGTCTAATTGCTCTGGCTAATGTTTCCAGAACTATATTGAATAGTAGTGGTAGAGCATATGCTTGTCTTGATTTTAGAATGAAAGCCTTCAGTTTTTGACCATTTAGTATTATGTTGGCTGTTGGTTTGTCATAGATGTCTTTTATCAGATTGAGATAGAAAACGTCTATTACAATTTTCTGTAGGTTTTTTTTTTATCATGAATATGTGTTGGACTTTGTCAAATGATTTTTCTGCGCATTGAGATAATCATGTGATTTTTTTTTTTTGTCCTTGGCTCTATTGAAATGGTGTATTATATTTATTGATTTGTGTGTGTTGAGCCATTCATGTATCCCTGGGTGAATTGTATTTGGTAATGGTATATAATCTTAATGATTTGATGCCAGTACTGTAATAAGGATTTTTTTTCAGGTTCATTAGGGAGTTTGGCCTTTTGTTCTCCTTTTTGGTTGGATCCTTCACTCGTTTGGCTATCAGGGTAATAATACTTGCTGCAAAGAATGATTTTGGGAGTATGTCTTTCATTTTAATTTCCTTAAAGAGTTTGAGGAATAGTGCCATTGGATCTCTTCTAAACTTCTTGTAGAATTCAGCACTGAATCCACCATGATGCGAACTTTCCTTTGTTGGTAAGGTTTTAGTTACATTTTCAAAATTATTGACTGATATTTAGTTATTTAGAATTTTTATGTCTTCTTGATTCATCTATCTTAATTCATATTTAGCTAGGGACTTTTCAGTTTAATTTAGTTTTTCAAAGAGTCAATTATTTGATTCTTTGTATTGTTTTCTTGCTCTCAGTTGGATTAATTTCAGCTCCATGTGTATAACATGTATAACATGTATAACATTTGGTCTTGATTAGTTCTTCTTTTCCTAGAAGTTTGAGGTTCAATACTAGATTGTTTATTTGTGCTTACTCTATTTCCCTGACATGAGAGTTCATAAATTTTCATCAGAGGACCCCTTTCATTTCATTCTATAAATTCTGGTATGTTGTATCAGCATTATCATTCAATTGTATACACTGTCTATATTTTAATATGCATACACACATATTTTAATATGTACACATACATATTTATGTATAGTTACACATATTCATACATACATACATCAGTATTTTATATTTTATGTCTATTTTAGAGAAACTGCCTATATTTTGATATTTTAATATGCATACATGCATATATATATATATCCACACACACATATATGTACCCTAGTAACTGCAGAATACTTGATGTTTTTAAGCACATTTAGAATGTCACAAAAATTCACCTACTTTTGAGATATAAATCAAATCCCATAATAACTAAGAACAGAAATAATAGCAATTAGGATAAGCATTAAATAGAACAAAAATAAACACATATTTCTATGTTTTGATAATAAATATTTACCTCTATATAATTTTTTGTGAATTGGGAAAAATTAGTTGAGCGATTTTGATAATGGAAATTTTAAATTATATCCAAGCTTATGAAAGGTCACAAAAGCCACACATAGAGAATAAATTTATATATATAATTACATGTTTACATGTAAGGTTTTAAAATATTTGTGTTTATAAAATACATTCATAAAGAGAGAGCAACTTGGAAATAAATGAGCTACAAATTCAAGTCATGCAGTAGAAACAGAACACAAAACAATAAATAGAAGCAGAAATTACTTAAATAGAAAATATACAGGTATGAGGATTATAAACCAAAAGTTGCTTTCCAAAAACATTCTTGAAATTTATTATTCCTTAGATCTGATTATTTTTGGCAAAAGGGAGAATTTCCAAATAAATAACATCATGAGATAAACAGGAACATATCTGCAGATCCCCTCTAATACTAAAATTATTAGGGTGAGATGAAAATTTTTTCAGTGAATTGTTTATACAGTTAGCTAAAATAGCTACATTTCTGGAAAAATGTTATAACCCAAAAGAGACTCCAGAAGGAAGAGAATATATAAATAGTATATACATAGACATTAAGAAATTAAATCATTAATCAAAAACTTTCCCACAAAGAAACTCCAGTCCCACATGGCTTCATTAATAGTTTCTGCCAAACATTCAGGGAAGAAATAATTCTATCTTCTCAAACTCTTCCTGAGAATTGAAATAAAAAGAACACTCCCCAATTCGTTTGGTGAGGTTAACATAACCTTGACTCAGAAATCTGACAAGAATATTTCAAGAAAACTACACTATACACTACTTTAACTCATGAATATAAATGCAAAACTGCTAAACTAAATATTAGCAAATTAAATAGAAATATCTAAGAAAAGAATAGCACATAACCTTCTGCTGAAGCCCAAGAGTACACTGCAGTTTAGCTATGGCTCTAAACACGTGGACTTGGCACAGATCACCCAGGTTTAAAAATCATTGCTGCCCTGCATCCCAGTATCAACAGTTCAGAAATTCCATGCCTTCCAAACGCACACTCTGATCAACAAGCTATAAATTTAAGGATTTACCCTTGAACTTCTCCATTATGGTAATTTGCTAAGTAGTTTGTTTCAGAGAACACAGTGTGTGTTATACATACAATTTTTGGACAGAGACATGTATCAGGCAGGAAAAGTGGTTGCCTTGTAGTTAAATTAATTCATGAAATTTATCAAAGTAATAGATTGGAAAATAAAACTTATAATCCACTTGGCTTAGTCATTTTCCTTATCACCCAGGCACAATAACTGACACTCGCAAACTAAAGGAGCTGGGGTTCATTTTAGCATGTTTGCAGTACATAGTTTGCTATGCACTGGAAGAGCAAGATGGAAAGATGTGACACAGGAAAGGTCTGTTTCACATCACGGCAGCTAGGGAAACAAAGAGAGACAGGAAGGTTCTGAGAGGGAGATAGACCTTACCAGACCCTCCTCTTAAAACAGGGTGCCTTTTCCTCAGGGTGCCTCGAATTAGCTACGAACTCATTGATGAATGGACCACTCCACTGATGAGTGTAGATTGCATGATGCATTTGCCTTCCAAACATATGGGACTGCGGGGGCCATTTCACACTTCAACCATAACACTTTGCAACAGATAAAAGAAAAAAAAATGCATCTTCCAGTCGTGAGAAATTCAATATCTATGCACAATGAAAATCATAGTAAATCAGAAGATAATGAAAGTCATCTTAGATTCTTCCTACCCTGTGCATGCAAATAAAAAATAAAACACAAAACAAACCAAAAATCAAAGAGAAAAAAGTGTTACTCATGGAAGAATTTAGGTTCTTTTGTTTAAAAGATATCTCTGATACGCATGTGTTATCTTTTACTAGATTCATATTACTGAGTAAAAATTTAGTGTCCTTTAAATTGGAGAAGTGTTTATAACTTAGTTAATATACCCAACTCATTGTAGGTTGGTATCACATTTCTGAACCTGGCTATTTTCATCGCATCCTAATGTTATCTCTTCTAATACTTTGATAATCAATGTAGGAGAATTTCTTCATATTTTTACTGAAATTTTCAAACAGGTACCTAATTAACATTTGAACTCCAATTGATTGTTTATTGCCCAAATTATGCATTTCAATATCTTAAGCCCTTTTCTTTCATGATCTTTGGTATTTTCAATGTTCTGTTGCCAACTATTTAAATTGCATATTGTTGTGTTTCCAAATATTAGAAAATAAGCATAAACATGGAAATGTAAACTTTCTATAATTTACTTTGTTTGTGCAAAAGTAAGTTACCAAATCACCTATGAAGTACATGAAGTAACCTGGACTGCCTGTATTTTTAACTTAAAAGTATGGGAATTAATTTACTGAAAATCTCCATGGGAAGAAACTGTAGGTCACAGATGCCAAATTAGAAATCTCCAGGTTATAAGATCATAACCCCTAGAGGAATATTTATCTGTATGTTTACTTAATATCTAACAGCATGTGAAATTTATTTATTAATATGCCTGCAGGTTTTTCTCTAATCCCACTTCTCAAAGATGCACACACACAGATATAAAGTCAGGAGGGGGTGAATTGCCCTGGAACTGTTTCCATCTAAGCTGAAAAACATGGTTATAATGGGAAAAGCAAAAGTTGTTCTCCTTCTGACCTTGAACATTTATATAGACCCAAACTAAAGTATGTGGTTGAAATCAAAGCCTGTATCCTCATGATATCTACTTCAAAATACTCTTGGCCCAATTAACACAACACAAAACATAATGTCTATGATTAAAATTTATCTATAGGCTCTATTTCATCATTCCTTCAATTATAGCTTCCTGGTATTTCTCTATTTCTTTAGATGCTTTATGTTGATAGAGATCTGGTTAAAACTTATTTTAACACATGGCATATAGCAAGTAGCTTTGTTCACTGGCAGCCAAATATTTGTTAAGTATACTTAATTTGACCTGAAAACTTAAACTAGTATACTAACTAGTTTACTAGAGGGCAATGATGTTAAAACAGAAGTGCACACATTTCTAATTAGTCAAGAAATAAGTTTAAGAAGTTTTAGAATGGAATTTTCAGTTTTCACAGAGAGCCATGATATAGGCTTTTATTAAAAGTATTGTTATCTGTCAAAATTTTTGTCCATTCAGAGTAAAGTGCACAATTGCAACAACCCTAAATAATGTAAACAAAATACGTTTACTTCCATCTTAGATTGATTTAAGGTATGAGTATTCATTTGGTTTGAGATATGCAGTGATTGCCAGTGGGCTCTATTTCATTTAGCATGTATGCACTTAGCTACACTGACACAAGTCTTGAGGCTGTAACAGCTGGGCCATATACAACAGTAGTATCAGACACTTGGAACTATCACTTTTATGTGTATCATAAAAGTGATTTTTATGCTTATCATAAAAGTGATTTTTTCCATCAGGTATTTCATTTGGCACACAGAGGTAAGGGTGGAGAATTTGTGAGAGGAAGAGAGTTATTATAATTCATTTCTTAAATGCACAAAAGAAAATCATTATAATTGTTATTGTTATTATTTTTGCAATACTGGGAATTAAATCCAGGGGATCACACATGCTAGGTAAGTGTTATAGCACTGAAACTCATCCTCAAATTTCATTTTGTGAAAAAAAATCTTGTTAAGTTGCTCAGATAGTTCCCAAACATGGAATTGTCTTGTTTTGACCCCTCAAGTAGGTAAGATTACCGGTGTACATTATCAGTCCCAGCAATATATTTTTTTGGCAAGTTACTAAGTATCTGACACAAAAGTTTTTTGTTTATATAGGCTTAATTGTTTTAAAATGAAGATGACAGAGAGAGAGAGAGAGAGAGAGAGAGAGAGAAAGAGAGAGAGAGAGAGAGGAAAGAATCTAATGGTATACATAGGGATTTGCTATTCCTAATGTTAAGAGTAAAAAATCAGACTTTTATAATGCTACCTTATAGGTATTTGTAAAATCACCATGGTGATATGTAAAGTAAGATTATTCATTTTAACAAAAGGACTGAAGGAATTTTCTATAGAACAGTTGGTTGTTCTTGTTCAATTGTCAGAGGAATGAGTAAGAACCTAAGTGGAAGGTGTCCCAATCCTGGGAAAAAAAAAAAAATAGAACCTTTCTAATTACAATTGTCTATCAGAATTGCTAGTGTGAAATGTGCTATTTACAGCTTAATAATAAATTACATAGAAAAAAATAATGGAACATAAACTTTAAAAAGGAGAATTGGACCAAGCTATGAATAGCTTTGAACAACAAGGTAAAGATTCTGGCTGTTCATTTGTAGAAAATCAGGAAGTTTTAAAGGGCATTTTCTTTTGAGAGAAAGAATGTTAGTAAATATTTCTGTGAAGATGAGAAGAAGATGAAAATGAAATGTTGGAGTAATAATCTTTCAAATACCTCACATTAGGCAAACAAAATGTAATCATTTGCATGGTCATTAGGCAACACTGACAAGGCAGGTCCTGGCTGTGGATAATCTGCTTCCTGTGATCTGCTCCTCCCCATCCTTTTGAAACACATTGTGCTCCCAGAAGCTGTCAGCACCATAGCAAAGTGCTTGGTGCACTGTTGGGAGAATCTTGCTTGTGGCAAAAAAGAGAAATAGCATAATTTAGATATAAATCATCCCCTAAAATTTCATGTGTTCAGAGTTGAGCTTTTTAAAGAATTATGAGGGCTCTACACTTACCAGTAGTTTAGTCCACTAATGAAGTCATAGTTGAAAATGCTATCGGAGTGTGGGTTCTGGGCAGAGGAAGTGAGCCAAGGAGGACACGAACACAAAGGGTGTATTCATGTCCTTGATTTGCTTGTTCTGTCTTGGCATCCTGGTTGCCATGGATTGAGCATCTTGCTCCACCAGGCCTTTCTACTGTGTTGTTTCTGACTTGGATCCAACCAACCATGGACCAAACCCACTGGCAACGTGAGCCTAAACAAGCCTCTCCTCTTCTGAGTTTTAGGTATTTTGACCCATCAACAAGAAAGTGACTAACACAGAAAAATGGTACTGGAGAAGTGGTTGTTGCTATGATGGCCCCAAAACATGTAGTTTGGAAGCTTTGGAGCTTATTTGTAAGCATATTTTGGAAAAATTTGGAGGAAACAGATGAAAGAAATCTTAGAATGCTTTAGGCAGAAAGTTATGCATGGTTCTGGTTGGTGCTCAGAAGACCAGAAGGATGATAGAAATACAGAAAGTAAAAACTATACTAATGAGGTTTCATTTGGGAATGAGTGCTGTACTGGAAACTAGAATAAAGGCCACATGTATTTTATTCTGGCAAAAAATTTGTCTGTGTTTTGTTTTAGGACTTCATATAAAGCTGGATTTAAAAGTGGTAGACTTTTGATTGAATGGAGGAAATTTTCAGACCATCCTACTATTTAGTCTAGGTATGGGTGCTGTTCACTTCATTTAGCTATAGTTACAAAAAGAATCAGAAGCAGCAAAATGTAGAGATACATGAAGAAAATTTTACAGTTTGAGCAGAAAAGAAATGGGCGTAAAGTTTGGGCCTAGGAGAATGTGATTGTCAAAACATTAGTGCCATATAAAAGAGGACTTTGCACTAGGATGATAAAAAAGATTCATTCAAGGCATATCATTTTTGTCCAGACCCCACTCATCACAAGTGAAAGGCATAAAAGGTAGACACCTTAGAAGCCTTTACTTTCAGTACAGAGCTTCAGTACACATTCCTCACCCAGTTCTGGCTACAGAAATATCCCAGGGCTTAGCCTTCCAAGCAACAGTGCTACTGTTGTCACTGTTCGGGGGGGCTGGCAGACCTTGTTATCATCCATCTGGTGCTGGTTTTTCAGGCATGCAGAATGCAAATGTTATAGGGTCATGCAGGGTTCCCCCCATATTTAAGAGGAAGGCCCAAGAGACCAGGTGGCTGATAAAGCGAAACTAAAGGCATAGTGGAGACCCCAGAAAATTCAGGATGCTAGAACATCTGGGAGAAATAAGCCCAATGTAGTAAGCATAGCTTGTGGGCCCAGGAGTAGATGGAGATTATAGGGGTTAAGACTGCCCAAACCACAACATGTCACAGGCACTAGACATGAGGCTATGGGATTTGATGCTTGTTCTGCTGGTTTCTGGTTTTGCTTTGCTTTGCTTCCTATTTACTGAGTCCACCATTTGGGGCTGGAAATGTTTATCCTGCACCATTATATGTTGAAAGCATTTAATATTATTTTGTTTTTACAAGCCTTGCAATTAAGAATTTGCTTTGGGTCTCAGGAGAAACTTTGTACTTGAATGTTTTAGAAATGAGGAAAAACTGTAAAGACTTTGGAGGGTCTTAAATAGGGACTAAATGCATTTTGGTGATTGGGTAGACATATACCTTTTGAGCTTGGAAAGAATGCTGTGATTAAAATTGAGAATGTCTCCCAAAGTCTCAGGCTTTCAGAATTAAGGATTTTGGAGGTAGATTGGATTATAGGGACACTAAACTCATGAGTGCATTAATTCAGTGATGAGTTCCTAGTGGAGTGTGCTGTGAGAAGAAAAAACTGATTAGAAGGATTGGATACTTGATGTTTGGTCAGGGAGTGTATATTCTCTTCCACGGCTGCTTCTTTCTCTCTATGCTTTCTGCCTATCATGGATGAAACTGCTTTTTCCTCCAGGCCTTTCCATCTCGCCATTTCTACCATAGCACAATCCAACACTGGACTGACCCCTCTGAAACTATGAGCCAAAATAAACATCTTATCCCAGTGCTAGTCACCTATTTTATTCCCATGATAGTAAAGTTACTCATAGATGGAATTAATAAAGAGGAGAGAGAAAAATAAAACATGAAATAGGAAAAAAGAAGCACAGAATCAGAAGAGTTTTTTAAATCATAAGTCAGGGAGAAAAACAATGTTTTTATGAATTAAAGGAGTTGTTATGGGAAAACAAATGGAAGCTAAGATTTAGGCTTTGCATACAGTATTTTTATCCCTTGTTTTCAATTAGGAAACGTTTTGAGTAGTAGAGGGGATATGGAAAGCAGATTGAGCAGTGATAGGGAAGGAAAGTTTACCGCTTTTTCAGAACTTGGGATATGGAAGAAAAGCAACAGGTAGAAAGGATGGAAAAGACTCACTGTGCAGGTTAATATTTGCCTGCTCCTGTATGTAGCTCAAATTAAGCAGAAGCTATCAAATGAAAGAGTGGGATTAAAGTAAAAGAGTCAAAAGAAAAATCTGTTTGGTCAACTGAGAGAGCGAACTTATATTCGTATGCAAAGGGATAAATCTTGGCACAGTACAAAAATATATTTTTCTTTTAATTCAGAGAACAGAGAATTTTCATATGAATGAAAGGAAGGGGAGTTTTTGAAGAATGCTATAGAAATGTGAGAGTGCTCTCACTCTCAAGGTTTTGTTTTCTTTTTTAAAAAATGTGGAAATGATAGCAATCATTCAACAATTCCTCTTGAGGCAAAGGACAGGTGACAGGGTGAAGTGAGAGCAGGGTCAGATGAGACTATCAATCACGCTCTCAAAACTGTGTTTAACACTGTGCTGGGTGCTGGAGGGGATATAAAATATGCATAATATGATTCCTTCCCTTACAGGGAAACACATATGCAACTACTTATACACACAATGATATCTTTATGAGTTCAACTATGACTCTCTGGAAAGTGAATCAACAGCTCTATGGACAACAAAATTTGGGTGGTGATGACACAGAAAATCTCTGTGAATTATTTAGAAAGGAGAGGCACAGATTGTAGAGAAAAGCAGAGCCAGTGAGAGGATGGCACACTTACCAGTAAGTGATCATCAGATAGCAGAGAAAGTGAATGGATGCAGTAAGGACAGCGATGTGACTGGGTAGACAGGAATAAACCAGACGACAATGTCTGCAGGAAGGATGGAGATGCTTGAAGAATAATTAGGTATTTACATGCAGAAAGGAGAAGTGCGTGGAGAAAATAGAGGTAGGAGAATAATAAGGCAGGAAACTGTCACAGCAACCCAGATGTGAGGCTATGCAAGAGAATTACCAGCGCCATCATGTAGAGAAAAGCATGAATCTGAGAGATATTCTAAGGGAAAATTTGCTAAAATAATGTGACTGGAAAGAAGAAAAGAATAAACTGTGCTTTCAATTTTTTTTCTTATTTCTGGGAGATAGAAAAGTGATGCTGGTGCCGCAATGAAACATCTGG
This sequence comes from Cavia porcellus, assembly GCF_034190915.1. Classification (NCBI taxonomy): domain Eukaryota; kingdom Metazoa; phylum Chordata; class Mammalia; order Rodentia; family Caviidae; genus Cavia; species Cavia porcellus. Next base: position 42,111,211 of record NW_026947510.1, read on the forward strand.
GAGAACAAGACAGTTGGGGGCTTTCTGAAGTTTAGGTGGCAACAGTGAAGATTGTCAGGGAGCTTCTAGCGCTTCAAGTTTGTAACAAGAAGTATAAGAGCTTGTTCTTTGAGTTATCACCAAGAGGTCGTAAGTAGCTTTGGGAGTGGATCAGCTCACTGAGGATCTGCACGGGGAGAGAGAGGATCAGAGAATGAGGGTTGACCCTAGAGTTAGAAAAGAAGATCAAGAAGCTGAGCTTCAGAAGGAGGAAACATTCTGAGTAATCGGATAATCTCGGGGAATTAATGAAATGATGTGTGCTGGAAAGAGAGACAAGTTACCTTCAAGAAGCAGAGGACTTAATTACAGGTAAGGTGTAAAAGAGAATCTACAACAGCGCATTGCATTCAACTAAAAGAACAAGATTTTAAGCCTTCTAGTTTTAATGAAATGATGAGAGTTAAAGAGAATGAAAGCACCAGGTAAAGACACAGTTGGTGTATAAATATGCTCAACTGTTTCTGCTAAAAGACATATTAGAGTTTCCAAGTGAGATTTGAGGAAGTCATTTTTGTGATCATTTTTTAAATTGATGTGGTATCACACTAGACTCTTCTGGCCCCAACACCTTCAGTCATTTAGATAAGTTGCCTTTGTGTGTGTGTGTGTGTGTGTGTGTGTGTGTGTGTGCGTGTGTGTGTGTGAGCCCTTGTGTTTTTGCGTCTGTTTGTGTGTTCACATGTATGTAGATTCAGATGTTTTCATGTTTTATTCAAAGAGATGATTTCTGCTAAAATGAAATAAGAATTCAATAACTACTCTTAGAGTTTGGCAATTAAAGAGACAAAACTACTGGTTGCAACAAAAGATAACTCCCAATATGTTAGAGAAAACTGAGTGCAGATGCATGTACCTCTCATTTGTATTTCAGCTCTGTTTGCTGGCTACATGTGTGAGTTTCTTGATCTTTCTCAACTTTAGGTTTCTCCTGCCTAAAATGTGCATAGTGGGTTTACTGCATAGTCTGTTAGAATAAACCAAGAGTGGACAATCGTGCTAGCTTCTTCTGTTGCAAATTTCCATTTCAGGGAATGTGTCTCTTTCACAGATCATATCCTCAGGTATATAGAAATTGGAATGCCATGTTCTATGATTGATCTTCATCTTGGGATCTTATTCTTATGGGTGGCAGAAAACTAAGCCACTGCTAGGTGACATCTAATTTTGTTTTCTAAGAAATTTCCATGTTAGGCCCAAGTGAAATCATGATTTGTCTCTCACAGGGTGGCACTGAAGAACTCATGCATGCTCCTTGGCTTCCAGGCTGGTATCTAGTCTATGGTCACCTTGTTCCTGACTGCTCCAGCTGACATTTGTGTCTGGGCTTCTCCTGGAGATGTTATCCTGCACACATGTCCTAGCTGATGTAGAAACGTGTTTTTCTGGAACAAAACACGTTGCCTCAGTGTGGTATCATTGTAATCTGATGAAGGGTCCCTATCTCTTCTCAAAATATTCGTTGGGTGAAACTGTACTTTCCTTGCCAGGAATGTGTGACTTTTTCCTAGCAACGCGTTGAGGTTCACGTCTGCTCCAGTGATTTCACTGAGTCCTCTTGGGCTCAGTACTTCATAGTTGGTCATTGCTTCTTTCAGGTCTTCTATAACACATTTTCCTGCAAGAGACATTGCCCTTACAGACCACACTTTTTGAGTTGAGCTCTGCTCCTGAATGTGTGAACCCAGGTGAAGGCAATTTTGCTCATCGCCTCTAGGAAACAACTGGAAAAAAGCAGTTTACAAATAAAATGGGGTTTCTTAGAAACCTACCCTGATGCTCAAATTCTGTGGCTTTTGCCCTTCTGACCTTACCCTGAACTCACTCCTTCCCTCCAGCCTATGGCATATCCATCTAAAATAGGGCAAAACACTGGTTGCTCCTAGGCATGCACATTTTCAAGACTTCTGTGTCCTCAGCCTGCATTTATACTATTACTATTCACCTACTGGTGAAATGTCTTTTGATGTTTTGACATTTCTGCAAACCTGCTTATAACCTGGACTTTGATAATGCTGGAAAATCTGGCATAACATGGACTTGTCACAATGTGCTGGGAAAGCTGAGCCAAGTTCAATGCCAAGCAGTAATCCTGAAGCATCTTCCCTGAATAGTGTGCTTTTATTTTGTTTTGTTTTTATATTAAGCTACTCACATAGGCATGGCTCAAGCAGGAAATGAGTTAACTCAGATTTTGAGGGTTTGAAAGGTACTTAATTACAGGTGAGGAACTTAATGGCAGCCCAGGCCATTCTGTCCCCTGGCTCTCTCATCATAGTATTGTGGTTATTTTTTCCACTTTTTAAGCACAGATATGCTAACTGAGTTGATTGATAATCACTCAAAATGGAATATCACTTGGGATTGCTTTGGATCCAATCATGGATCCTAGTAAAGTCATTTGACACCAAATTAACTGAGAAAACTGCTTGTAGCAGCTTCTTTAGAAAGAAGCATAGAAACTGGTATTTATTTTTTAGGCTTTTTTTGTTACAAATCTGTAGAAATTTCTACTGATCGTGATATTCCTTTATCTCTTTCTCTCTTGCTGTCTCTGTCCCTGCTTGGCTGTCTCTATCTCTGTCTTGGTTTCTGTGGCTCTCTGTCATACAAACACACACACATGAGAGAGAAAGAAAGAGAGAGAGAGAGAGAGAGAGAGAGAGAGAGAGAGAGAGAGAGAGAGAGAGAGACTTAAAACACACTTCTTTCCACATACTTAAGCATCGAGATCCATCACCCCTATAGGGTAGTTAAGCCCTAGGAACAACTGACTTTTAGGCTCATGTTTTATTCTACTTATTTAAAAAAAAACTGCTGTGCAAGATTTTCGGTTAAATGTTCAACAATCAGCTCCACGCTGCACTGCCACATTACTTGTTCATTTGCTTTCTCATTTCCTGTTTTATTTCTCTTTGTCTCTGTCTCTTTCTCTTTAGATATTGACTCAAAGATTAACTCAATAATGTATAGACTCATCCATACATCTATAATTTATCTAGGACTCATGCCAGCTGTCTCAGTCCTTTTTCTGTTATTATAACAGAACACTTGAGGCTGGGTGTTTTATTTAAAATAAAAGAAATTTACTTAGCAGGTTCTGGAAACCCAAGAACATGAATGACACTTGTGTCAGTTAAATTTCTGGTAGAATCCTAAGGCAGAAATAAGAATGTGCCAGGGTTCATACAGAACAGAGTTCACATAGCAAGTGAAGAAGAGAAACGGGGAACAGAGGAAGGAAAGTTGCTTCCTAAAAGCCTATTTTTGTGGAAACTAGTCCCTTTCCATGGTAACTTATTCCAACACTTGAGAAAGATATTGATCCTTCCCAAAGGTTCCACAACATTTAACACTGTCACATGGGAGTTCAAGCTTCAGTATAAGTTTTAGTGGAAACAAATCATAGTCAAACAGCATCAACTGACATTAACCAAGTTGATGTCTTCGAAAGGGAATTTGTTTCTACCATCTAAATGCACAGTTGTTAGTTTTCTTGTTTTAAACTCATAGGAACTTTGCTACGTAAAGACTTTTAAAAACTTATTTTCCTTGTTGCCCAAACATTTGGGAAAATATATAAAAATATTATCACCTTTCCAGATTTTTTTCTGCTCCTGAAAACCAATCCATATAAATGTATATGATCTGATATCTTTGGTTTATAGAAGATTGATTTTTCAGTGTTTCTTTAGGAGATTACAGACCTAAGAATGTTTAAGATCTGAGGATAAATCTAAGGAGGAAAGAGGAAAGAAAGACCCCCAGGAGTTGGTCTTTCCCAGAAGAAATAACAAAGATATTCAGTCTAGACTTCCTAATATTAGGGTTACTTTCAAAGGAAAGGACACTATTTCTTCTGCAAATGACTGAATGATGAAAGCTCAAGAATAACGATGACTAAAGCAGACAAAACCAAGGTGTTGATGATGCATTGAATCACTTCATTCTCCTTTCATGAGGTTTGGAAAACCAAAGAAAGCCGGGGTGTTTTAAAGTCAAATTGGAGCTTTTTACATTTTGCACGAAACAAAAAAGACACTTAAATCATAGTTTTTTGTCTGTGTTGAACAGCCCTGGAAAGGAAGTAAAAGTAACTCAGTTGTATGCTCCAGAAAATATTTGCTACTAAAAGATAAACCTGTGGCCTTTGCTTGTGAAGGCTAATAATTTACCTCTCCAAATTTGATTTAGGAACTTATTCTTGATGTGACGAAGAATCCAAAGCTATCATTTAATAAACTCCAACCAATCCCAACCACTTCACCCTTCAGTACTCCACTCCCTACCTCCCAGGTTTAATCCTATAATCCTCATAGGTATCCAAGTTGAAGTTGCAAGTGAGATTCTGTCAAAGCGGTGCTAATGTTTTGCAGCAGATCTACAAGAACCTAGCTTTGCTCTCTCTAAAGCTTCCGCTGGCACTCTTCTGGTGGTCAGTGTTTAACCCAAATTGTGTTTCAATTTTTTTCTTTGAATACATACCTCAGTTAATTAATTGGACAGATAGGATGTCCACAGACACACGTTATGTGTCCCTAATATTATGTGAGCATTTCCCATGGTAGATCAAATTAACTGGATTTAGAAACATGTAGAAATTAGTAAAGAAAACTGCTGACCATAGCGTTGTGACCCTGTTTATGGGCCCTGGACCCTGCCTCTTTGGAACTTTGTCCCTCTTCTGCTTCCCAGTTGCTAAGAACTGAGCAGCTTTATTCTACCATGTCTTTCTTCCATGATGTTTCTGCCTTGGAGCTATCTGGCTATGGACTGAATCTCTGAGACCACAAGCCAAATTAAACCTTTCCCCCTTTAGATTGTAGGTGTCGGATTTTATGTTAGAGGCTAATTACATGTGAATTTCACAATAACACAAGTAGAGCTTATATGAATAGAGCAGCACTCCATCTGTGAATAATATTTGAATATTAAAAATTCCCTCCTACATTTTATAAGATTTTTGTTATGATCTACTTCTTGGCTTGGTATACTAAAGAGCCTGGAGACATTTCTAGGTCTCTTTAATAGGGTGTTTTCTCATCTATCTGCAATTCCTCTATAGCCCTGGGGTAATTTGTTTACCTTCTTGGAGCTTCAGTTTCCTCATTAGTGAAATGGAAGTAATTACTGAATTACTTCATCACAAAGTTATTTGGAAGATTAAAGGGGCTCATAAGGTAATGATCCTAGAATAATCCTGAGCATATGTTACAAATAAAATTAGTGTTTGTTCCCTTCCTTTGGAGTATCTCCTTCTTTAGCATTGGAGGTCTGCCAGGTGAGGTTGCATATTCTTGAATTCCTAGCTACTGGTCAGACTAAGGTGAAAGAACTGTTTGAGCTCAGAAGTTAGGGACCAGCTTAGACAATATAGAGAGCTCATTTCTTTAAAAAAAAAGTTGGAAGTGTGCCATAGACTGAGAACAAACAGAACTTGCTCTCATTTTTCTATATGTATGGGCAGAGAATCTAGGGTATCCCTGGCTCCACCCAGACATTTCTGCTCTCTAAATTTATGCTCACTGTGAAGAGGAAGAAAGAATTTCAGAAGTAGCTGAGGGAAAAAGCCTTCAAATATTCATTGGCCTCTTAACTACTGGGAAATAGCACTTGTGCCTTTTGAGTTAGGAGCCACAGAATTTAATAGTTTTTATTTTGTAGCTGATATTTCTTGTTGTATGTAGTATTATCAACACTATGAACTGGTCTGTTAGTAACTTGTAAATATCTTTACAAATGGAAATTAAAACTTAACCTAATTGTGAGTATAAATTTTAATCGCTCAGATGTTCGACTTCACATGAGCTAATAGCCAGTGGGAAAAATAAGTTGCTGCCAATTTTTTTTGTATTAAAGTTTTACAATGTTTTTCATAGATAGCTTTCCTCTTTATTTGCCTTTTTGTTTATTTTTATCCATCTACCTCTTCCTTAAATGCAATTGATGTTGCTTGTACATGTGTGAGTGCACACACACACACACACACACACACACACACATCTTTGCTCCATTCCATTCTCTCATGTCACTGACTTTTAAAGAATCTATGCTCACACAGTCTGGACAGCAGCAATCTAAAGACAGATTCCATCAAGCTCCTATCTGTTAGAACCTGCAGTGCTTGCATTTGGTTTCGATATCTAACAATAATGTGGTATTTTATAAACATTAGTGAGGATGATTTTGCTCTGGTCAGCAAAGGTAAAAAAAAAAATAGGTGCTTTGGGAAAACAAATAAAAAAGGAATTGGATCTGTCTCAATAAATCGCACAAATTGTAAATATCCCAAAGATGCAGCCGCTTGCTCAGGCATAGGAAAATAAAGCTGACAATTATGCTTTAGCATGAATACATGAGTAATATGATGGCTAAAAATTTTCTTTGCAGTCATTTTTTTATTAAGTGCAGCATTATATTTATTTATTAAACAAAATTTCTGTTTCATCTGCCCATTCATTTCTTCAGACATTATTTTAATGAAGCCAATTAAGATTTACATTCAAGTCATGATTCTTTTCTGTTTTGGTTTGAGTCTGTAGATATACTTGTGCCATTGATTTAAACATAATTACAGAATAATCTTTCACAGATATTGTAGTTACTAACACAAGGGAATTTGTAAATTCTTTTTAATGTATATACAATTAAAATTTCATGTGAAATTAAAGAACTTGGGATATCCAAATATATTTTAAAGCATCCTGTAGTGTTTTTAGCATAGTTTGTCTAAAGCCTTAGACTGGGCTATGTTTGCTTGGGATTACCAGTCCTGCATGAACCAGAAGCAACTTGAAATGAATTATTTCTGGTTCTGATAATGTAAAACATAGTTTGATTATGCACTACACATTTCACTTGGTTTTAGAGTTCAGAACCTGACGTTTTACTCAAGTTAGGGTCTGAAAAGAGTTTGGTATAATGGGAAAAGTGACAGTCTTTTTAAGTTTTACAGGTACATGTTGTAATGCAGAAACCCTATATACAGATACTTGTCATTTACAGAACTGATGATTCAGGGTATTGTTTTGAAATGAATTAACCATACTGTCACACCAGAGAATTTTTTTCTCTTCGTTGAAAAGAGGGACCTACAAGACATCATTTAATTTATCTTTGAGGGATTTCCTAGTGCTTTGTTTACAGTTGTACTAGTTCCAATGAATATAATCTGTAAAGTAAAATTTAGTATTATACATTATGGAACTGTCTCTTATTTTGAATCTTTTTCAATCTATACTGCAGTAAATCTCTAGCTATTCTCTGTATCAATGCTCTTCATGGAATATAATGAAACACTATGTTATAAAAGAAAGATAAGAAATGTTATTCTGTTGTATGATGCTACCTAGGAAGTTGGTAGACCTTGCTGTTTTGAAATAATATCTGTTTCATGAAATATTATTTATTTCCTTTTTTGTCTTTATAATAATGTTTAAAGAAAAACTTAGAAAACATCACCCAATATTAACTGTTAACATTAGCTTGGTTAAATATTCATAGATATGTTGATTAAATTAACTTGGTATTTATAAATGTAATCTTATTAAATGTGTGGGGATAGATGTGTTTAAGATTCACATATCTGGTTTCATAATTAAAATCAAAGGATAAACTCATTAAATCCTGAGTTCATCAAGTCGTTTTTAGGAATACTTTTGTGTTTTTCAAAATAAGCTCTAACCACATAAGTCTTAAAATATTCTAAACTAGTTTTATAAACTAATCAATATATTTTAGCTCTATATTACTGTTCTTTTATGTATTCCTATATGCATAAGTACTTTTCCCTCCAACCAAGTTCCTGAACTATATCTGTGTATTCGCTAGGATACACTGATTTTATACTATGAAGGGCGAGCAGCAGAACTCTACTTTGAATGTCATTTAAATCATGTACTTCATTGAAATATTTATTAATCAGTCGTGTATAGCTTACTCAGGATAGTCTCAGTTCATACTTTTCACCCAATCAGAGTTATTTATTATGCTTCTACTTCCTTTTCAAAATAAAATCCTGGTTTCAATAATAAGATCTCTTATTTTGGGCCTGTGGATACTCATCAAAATGTTTAAGATTCAGATATTAAAATAGAAATTTACCCTTTTCCTTCTTTTCGACTTTTTCTCATGTTTTCTTTATAACTACACCTTCTGTCTACTTCCATTGTGAATAAACAGAGATATAGATAAAGATCCTTGGCACTGACCTTTTGCCCAGATGTGAGGGTAAGTAGGTGACACTGCATTGAGCAAATGAAGAAAGGGCCGCTTGGATCAGCACTCATTTAAGACAAAGATCATTTCTCCTTCCTTGTTATTTAGCCAAGCATTTGCTTTGGGGATTTTCAAAAACCGAGTATTAGGGCTTCTGTCAGAAAGTTGATGGTCATTCATACACACATATCTAGAAAGCAAATAGTTCAAAGTCAAAGGGCACAACTCATTGCATTTATTCCATGCATGTTGCAAATTTAAGGTGTGTTTTTCCATCTCAAAAGGTCAGGAAATATCACTTTGATAGCTCATTCATGTTATGCCTAATATTTTATTTACTCTACATGCAAACACATCCAAAAGTTTAAAATGGGCAAAGGAAAATCATGTAAATTGATAATCTTTGTTTAGTGGGAAAGTTAAACTTAGCAGCTCTGTTCATCTAACTTTATAGGGAAATTAAATGTCATAGGAACTTTCACACGGCTGAGTGGCCTTTCTGCACTTATTATTGGGGGACAGAAGAGATGGAAAGGAACAATGAAGGCTGAGAGAAGACTCATATAAATTCTGCTAACATAAGTCCCTTTTGCTCAGTCCCAGCCCTGCCCTGAAACTGGCTCATCTGTTTTGGAGAACAAATTATCAATATCTTTTATGAGCACTCTAAATTCAGTGACATTATGATGATAACATGATGTCAGTATTATGGGACTACAATGTCTTGACTTTGATAAACACTAAGTATGAAGACTATTTTCTTGAAGAGCAATTGTTAATTTCCAGCATACATGCAGTTATTTATTTCAATATTTTGCACTCATTTTAATGCGTGACACAATGTGTTACTAATAATTTGTGTTTAATCATGAAAGAAAATTCTTATGTGTTATCTCAGATTTTTTATGGCTGTGTTCTTTTGTACAAGTAGCACCATTCATTTTTATTTTATTTTATTTTATTTTTTGCTTTTCACTTTTCTTATGACATTAGTACATCTTGGGTGATTTTCTTAAAGCAGCAGATACAAATATACTTCATTTTGTGTTAATACCTAATTGTATAGATGTACCAAAGTTTATTTGTATTTGGATGAAAACAACAATGTATATAGTTTATCTGTTATAATAAAAACATTATTGATAATATTTTTACCCTGCCATCTTAGAATAAGCCATATTTATGTATTAGAAATTTGAATATATTGAGTTGAAATCTAAATATTTATATATTGGATATATATTGGTGATTTGTACTCTAAAGTGGGTATAACTTGGCATCATTTGAAGTATCATATATAACATTCCTTTTTGTTCTATCAGGCAGGCTGTATCAGATTTGAAAACACCCTGCATGAAAATACCATGCTGCTTTGTGTTTTTTTCATCTTCCTTCCAGGGAGATATTTCTGGAAGAAAGCTAAGTTAACAAAATTTAAAATTTCTATGTTCTTTTTAAATTCATCAAATAATTAAGAATCACCTATCTGTGTATTAAATACTAGGCTTCCAATATATGTGGCTTTCCATAACTAAAGAAGACAGCTCTAGCCCATGACCTCATGTAGCTTAAAGTCTAATAAAAGAACCAAAACCAACACAGTCCAATATATTGGACAGTCTCTCTCTCTATATATGTTAGGACATTTGTTCTTTAACCTCCTCATGTGTTTTTCTAGACTTAATTTTCTAAACTAGTTATGAAGGGACTCTTCATCATTGAGGAAACGTCCCCCATTTTTTTAATGTGTGGCAATTTATCTTTGCTTCTCATAGATTTCTTTCCTCATTTTTCACATAGTGAAATAAAAAATCAATAAAAAATCTTTCAGTAGCTTTTTTATTACCACATATTTGTGACACATAGTGTTCACATTCAACTTGGGGATTTGGTTCTTATACATATAGTATCTTGATCATTTTTATTCCCTCTTTCATTTCTGCCTTTCCTAGACTTTTGCCTCTTTCTGCAAGATCCTTCTCCATTTTTTTTCTCCTCCCTGCACCACAAACCCTGAAGTTGTTCTGGTACACCTTCAACAAGGTTCTGGCTAGGCTGTATTCTCCAGCTTTTTATTTATGATGTCTTGCTTTCTGTACTTCTCTAAGTGCTGTTATCCATCCTGTGAACTCAGTGGTGCCATAAGATTTGCAGTGGGCACTGAACAGGGGTCAAGAGATACACTGGAAAGTACTCTTAGTGTTTGAGAGGTCAATGAATGAATATCTATTTGGGGGCCATTTCAATTATTTGGGGCCACTCTCTAAAATCTCACTATTGGTATTTTCTGCTTGCTTCTAAAATGAGCTACAGTGTTTTTTGGCACTCAAGTCTAGGTCCCTAAAGAAGACACGCCGTTGTTCGCTGTATTTGCACAGGTCTGCCAGTCTTATCTCACTTGCTGTTTGCCAGCTTTCAGTTTGTCTTGTCCTCTATTCTGTTAATAATTCCTTCACTGAGATTTTTTTCCCAGTGGGGAGTCTGGAAAGGTTAGGAGGAGCTTGGCTATCACTGCAGTTCTGGTCTTCTCCCTCAGGGTGCTAGAGTCCCTCCAAAAGCGATGTGTTCCCTGACTCTGGAGTGCAGGAGGTGTCACAGTTCAGGGGTGGTCCAGCTTTTCTTTCTAACTTCGTGAAATTTGATTTGGATCTGGTGAATTTGTCCTTTGACTTGCCTTCCCCTGTGTGGTTTTCTTTGGCTTCTCCTTTTCTGAGTACATGTGTTTCTTGTCACATTTCCTGTGCTTCCTTTGCCTCAAAAGTGACTTAAGAGATATAGAAAACTCAAATAATAGTACAGCTTTCAAGAAAAATGACCAGAAGTGGAAATTATTTTTTCTGCACCTGGACCACCCTGAGAACTGCCTCAACAGCCGTGTTCAGAGCCTCTCAGAGCCCAGGTGCCACCCTTCAATTTTGACTTCAAAAAAGGACATTGAAAATATGCGTCTGACATCTGGCTGTGTTAAAACATGATTATTCCTTCATATTTTATTTATTTTCAATTATTTAAGAATTACGGTTTTAAATACATTTTTCTTGGAATTTTATAGGGTTTGTTTATTATTCCCTGGATTTCCCTATCACTGTTGAACAATCTAGTATCATCCATATTTACATAATTATGTTTTTAAAAAAAATATTTAATATTTAAAATATTTAAATATTTTAAAATAAAAAATATTTAATATTTAAAATATTTAAAAGACAACAGAACAAAGCAAATCAGAACTGAACAATGCAAACAACACAGTGCTTCACAACAAGACAACCACTCATCAACAGTAGCTACCATGTCTCTTCGACATAGTTGAGCATAACTTCACACACAATAATATCAAACATAGCAAAATAGTATAAAACTATTCAAAAGAATGGAAGCATTATGGAACTTCAAAACCAAATAATAGGAAATGAACAATGGATACTATAATATCTGATTTTCTATAAAAAATTTGTTTATACCATCCCACATAATAAAATCAAACAAAACACTACATGATAGAATCAATCAAAACAGAAGAAAAAAGCATGATAGGGCTTCAAAACAAGATGATAGTTTAATCAGCAGTGGCTGCCATAAAGTCTTGTTTTTTTCAAAATAGCTGTTCATATCATCACACATAATAAAATCAAACGAAATAGAATAAAATCCATCAAACAAATGAATGAAAGCATTATAAGACTTCAAAGCAATATAATAGGAAACTATGATTACCATAAAATATCCCATTATATTCAAAATAGCTGTCCCTACCATCTGACAGCATAACATCTAACAAAACAAGACAGAATATGGATAAACCTAACATAATTATGTAAGCAATGCAAGAGTTCAAGACAAGACAATAAGAAATTGACAGTAGTTTCCACCTTTCCCTCCCAGGTATTCTCCTTTGCTCTTACATTAACTATTTTGCTTTTGGATCCCATTAACTCCTGTTTCTTATGCTAAGGTTCACATGTATGGTTTGAACTGTTTCTGCTATGAACATGATCTCCAGTTGCATCTCTATATCTACAGGGACCTTGAGATTATTCTACTTTACAGTTGGGTAGCTTTCCACCGCATGAACATACCATATATTCCTTATCCATTCTGCAGTTGATGGGCAGGTTACCACTGCTTTTTTTTTTTTTTTTTGGTGGTCTCCTATCACATAAAACAATTATTTTCTCTCCTTTGATTTTCAGTCTATGAATTTCTTTCCAGTTAGATGTGTTTCTTGTATATAATACATCGATGGATCTTGTTTCTTGATCCACTCTCCGTGTTTCTTTTTATTACTGATATGAGGCCATCTACTTTAATGGTTACAGCCAGCATACATTGGTTTGTCTCTGCCCTGCTATCCTCCTGTTGTTGGCCCTCCACTTTTCCCCTTGATTCAATTGCCTGTCTTGTTTGGCGATCCTCCTCTGCTGCTGTTCCTGGTACCATAGTCATCTTTATCTCTCTCTAGAATATTCTTTAGCACTCTTTGTAGAGTTGGTTTGGTAGTCATGAATTTCTTCAGTGGTTCTTTATCATGGAAGTATCTTATTTTTCCATCAACTTTGAAAGATAGTTTAGTTTAAGGTAGATCTATCTGGGTTGGAAGTTGTTTTCTTTTAGGGTTTAAAACACTTCACTCTAAACTCTTCTTGACTTGATGGTTTGTGTTGACAAGTCTGTGGTGATTTTGACTGGTTTTCCTTTGTAGGTGCTCTGTCTCTTTTCTCTAACACCTTTTAATATTCTGTTCTTGTGCTGAATTTCTGGATCTTGATTATTATATGTCTGAATGTAGATTTACTTTGGTTATGGTTAGTTGGAGTCCTATATGCCTCACTTATCTGCTTGCCAGATCCATTTCCCATGTTTAGGAAGTTTTCTATTACTTCTGTGAATATCCTTTTAATTTCATTTCATTTCACCCCTGATTATTCATTGATACCTATCATTCTTAAATTAAGCTTCTTTGCATCATCTTGCAACCATTGAGTTGTTATTTTCTAATTCTGTGTTATTTTTAAGAGCTCTTTCCTTTCATGATCATTAACTGCAATCCTCTCTTCAAGGTTTGAAAGTCTATCTTCAGTATCTTTCAAACAGTTTTGCCAGCTTTTGATTGAATTTTTAATTTCCTGCATCTCTCTGAATCTGTTTCATGCACTGTAATTCCTTTCTACATTCATTCAAGGTTTCCATCATTTTCCTATGCTCCTCTTTATTGTCTATGTCTTCTTTAGACCTGCTGAACAATTCTTTCAGTATGTTTATGATTTTTTCTTTTACCTGAGACATTATTTCTGATTTGACTGCTTTTACAATCTCATAAAGTTGTTCCCTTACTTCAATTGCTATCATCTTAGAGATTTCTGGTGTGTGACTTCCATTTTCTTCCTTGACTGTATCTCTCAGACTTCTTGTGTGTGGGCTAGAGGTCTGAGTGTGCCTTTTGCTCCTTCATCTTGACATTATTTTGGATTCCTCCAAACAACTTGTTGTAGGGTCTCAGTCCCACATTGGCTGCCCCTCCATGGTGTAGGGGGATGAGAAAGGGTGTAGGGGGATGGGACAGGTCTCTCTAATTCCATATTTACAGGCAGGTAGCAGGGTGTGGAGCAGGCTTCTCCAGAGCTATGCAGCTACACTAAGGCTTTCCTAATGATGAGGGATGCATGTAGTTGGGGCTGCTTCATTCAGCCTGTGTGTCTACTCTGGGACTCCGACCATGGTGGCAGACACACAGGGTTGTATTTGTCTGATTCTGCTAGTGGATGATGGCTGCCTGAGGGAACCAAGGGCCTCAAATGGTGGCTTATGGATGCCCAGGGCTTACCTGGCTGTGTGTCCCTTCTCCTGCTGGCTGCCTGCTGAAAGAAGTCTTCTGGTGGCAGCTCCCTGAAGGTGAAGGTGGAGCTGCTGGTTTTCTCTGCCCACACTGGCTGTCTGTAGGGCATAGGCTTTTGGTGGCAGCACATAGAGGGCAGAGGTGGATCTGTAGGTGGGTCTTCTCCTGGTTCTCTTTGCCCAGGCTGAGCGTACAGAGGAAAGGGCTTTCAGGTGGTGGTGCCTGGCAGGCAGAGGCAAACCTTCTCCTGGTTCTGTTTTTTTATGTGTTCTTTATCTTAAATGTTCTGCAGTATCATAATCAGCTGTCTTAAGATGCATAGTTTTTCAGTCATTTTTATAGAGTATTTGGTAGATTGTTTTAATCTGGAAACATATTTTTTTCAGTCCTAAGAGCTGAAATACCAAAAGTAGGTCAGCAGTGCCTGTGTATTTTTCTTTGGTACAGACAGTCACATTCTCATGGGAATTTCAAAATAGAGTAGTCCCATCTTATCCTATAGAGACATGTCTGAAGACCCACAGTGCATTCCTGAAATTGTGGATGGTATTGAATGCACATGCACATTTTTGTTGTCTCTTACATGTGCTTATCCATGTTAAACATGTATGTTAAAGTTTCATGTATAAGCTACACACAGTAAGATATTAAGAACAATATAATAAAAAGTAACAATTGCAACAATGTACTGTAATAAATGTTATGTAAATGTATTTCTCTCAAAATTATATTGCGTTGTGTTTATTCTCCTTGTAATGTGAGATGGCACAGTGCTTGCACTGTAAGATTGAATGAGATGAGTTACATAAGCAAGTGATGTAGTGTTAAACTACTACATAAGAGTTACTTGAAAATAAGCACCATGATACCCCAACAGTTGATTTGATAATAGAGATCTCTAAGTGTGTAATGAGGCATGGTAGGAAATACAATGTTAATACACTAGAAAAAGTATATTTCACATCAAGAGCAGGATAGAGGAGAAGGCCCAAAGATATCATCATATGACTCAGAATGCTACTTAATTTGAAACATAAATTGATTATCTATGGAATTTTCCATTTGGAAAATGGACTGAAGGTTGACTGAAGTTAACTGAAACCAAAGAAAACAAAATTATAAGTAAAATAGGACTACTGTACATCAATGCTTATAAAATATATTTTTCTTTTGACTACAGCTTGCTACAAATTCTCTCCCCAAATTTCTTACTACTCGTAGTGTGTTTACTAATGGTCAATTTGTAATTCCAAGCTGAACTGAATCATTGTGGTGCTGGGGATGGAGGACTCACCTGAGGACTGTTGCCAACAGCATTGAAGGAGAACTGGAGGGGAAGATGCTGGGCTGTTGATTCACCTGGAGAAGCCTGTCATAATGGTTTTCCTGATAAGAACTCAGCTGATCTCATCAGAGGAAGAGGAACTCGGGTCCTCACTGTCGCTGAAGATGCCTGTGGCTCTTTCATGGGTGCTCTGGTTCTTACCTTGAGTGCTGCTTCCTGCCTCCAGTGCAGATCCCTCAGCCTGCTGGCACAGATCCTTTATTCTGCTGGTGTAGACTTTCTAGCTTCCACCACTGACCTTTGGGCCTTCCCAGGGCAGATCCTTGACACTGACTTCTAGGTCTTCAACTGGACTTATGATGGATGTTGCTGTAGGACCCATGATCTCAGCTGCAGTCTTTGTGTCTTTAGTGAATGGACAGATTTCCTGTTAGCCCTCATTTGACTCTTTGGGTGACTATTATAAAATAATCCTGTAAATTATGCATCCTATATTAAATATTTTCCCTTGTTAATCCTGAATAAAACACTACTCAAAGTCCTGATCAATTGCTGGTTATTATTGTTGAGTTTTAATATCTATGTGAACTTTTAATTAGCACGTCATATTGCTTATGTTAAATATAATCTTCTGCATGGTAATTAATAGAGAGAACTACCAGTTAAAAACCCCTTTCTCCTTTATAGGTAGATACAACTATGCAATCATTTTGATAGTACATTTTTACCATTTCAAAGACATCTGAACAGTTTGGGCGCACTTTCTATTTTTCAGCTTCTGTTGCACTAAATATTACTGCATAAACAAAAGTTTTGAAGCAAATAATAATCACATGGTGAATGCAAAGACAATAAAATTTGACTTGAATTTCACTTGTTTCATTCAATGTGACCTCTCAAATGTCTAATTTAGATTTTAGAACTTTAAAATACGGAACAATGTAACATGTGAGGTATACCATTTTTGTTTTCTAAGTGCACATTTAATACATCAAATATTTTACTAAATTTAAATAAAATCATGAAAGTTGTTTTTCTCCTTTTAAAATTATTTTTAGTAATATGATATGAATCAAGAAAATCATTATTAGTAATTAAAAGATCAGTGTGTTGATTGGAAGACCACAGAATTTAACAGTGATCTATTCCAGGGGTCAAACAAATTAGGAATGCCAATGATTCTAGTAAAAAAAATCATAGTCTTTTTTTTCTCTATTTTCTCTCTCTCTCTTTTTTTGGCAGCTCCTCATAGTTATAGATTGGAAACCTAGGTTACCTCTAATTTTTATTTTCTTTTATTTGTTTTGACTTCTTATATACTTGCAAATTTTTATTTCTATTGTTGAATGATTTTTTTAAAAAAATATTTTAAGTTTCCAAGACCTGTAACTTATTCTCTGAATTTTACTTTTTTAATAGTATCCTGTTCTTGTTTTATAAAAGACATACACTGTTTACTGTCTTCTGGCTGCCACTCTAGGGAGAGTAATTATATATTTTAAGTTGCTTTTCCTGTCCCCTGACTTGTATACTTGTATCTACTTCACTAGTGGCCCTTTGTATTGTTACTGTTTGAAGTTTGCTGGCTTACATGATAATTTTTGTTTCTCCATTCATGTTTAATATTATATTGCTAAAATTCTAATTATGAGGTCACTTTGCAATGAGGAAGCTCTTTTGGAGGGGATAGGGAAGGCAGCATCGTGCCATGTATTTCAGGCTTGCTTTGAACTCACTATGTAACCCAGGCCAGCCTGGAACTAGCAGTGATCCTCCTTCCTCAGCTTCCTGAGTGCTGGGATTATAGGTGTGCATTACCATGCCCAGTGAGAAAGCTTATTAATGGTTCTCGCAGAAGAATAACTGATTAATGGCCAGTAATATAGTTCAGTGGCATAAATGCATGCCTGGCAAGCACAAGGTCCTGAGTTTGACTCCTGATAAAAGAAAGAAAGAAAAAAGAAAGAAAGAAAGAAAGAAAGAAAGAAAGAAAGAAAAGAAAGAAAACAAAATTGATTAAGAACGCAGCTGTTTGCTTTATGACCTTAAATTACCATATTTGTGGCCATTTATTCTCAGTAGTTCAATTTCCCTGAAGTGAAATATTTTAACTCTCTGTCAGTAGAAGTGGAGAAAGAGAAATGTGATATGAGGTGAAAGTCCAGGTATGAAAGTTGTAGGAGTTCTTTTTCCTGAATGTCCTTAGGGCCAAGATACTCACCTCAGATCTTCAGAAAAGTGTCCTATCATCTGTCAGGTCATGTGGCTTAGGAAGCAGTAGGGCTGAGGTATAACTGCGTATATGCACACCAAATAATCCACCTGGGTTTTATTGACTCCATGTTAACAGTCCTATAGCTCCTGAGTTTTGTGCTGTAAATTGC
This sequence comes from Cavia porcellus, assembly GCF_034190915.1. Classification (NCBI taxonomy): domain Eukaryota; kingdom Metazoa; phylum Chordata; class Mammalia; order Rodentia; family Caviidae; genus Cavia; species Cavia porcellus. The sequence continues at coordinate 42,128,972 of NW_026947510.1, forward strand.
TTTGCTAGTTCTTCTGTACTTACTGAAAAAAAAAAAAAAGCCTACAAACTATTCTGCTGCTATGGCTAAAACTGCTACTACTGGGTGAAAAATATTGCTGGAGTGATGTTTAAAAGAATTGCATGCAGAGTTGACAAGTGACAGAAAAAGCAAGTAGCCTTTCCTTTTTCAGTCTCTTTGGAAGAGCTTAAATAGTCACCTGGCAAAATAGAATAGTAGCTTGCAGTTATAGCTTCCACATCACCAATTCCCAAATTTATGGGTATTGTTAGAACTGAGAAATAAGAACTTACTGACTAGTAAGATGGTGCAAACTTTTAATTCATAATCAAGGTAAATCATTTTCACGAATGATGCCAATGTGTTCAACTCAGTGAGTATTGACAAATGCGTGTGTAGTACACTGAAGTGACCAATAGCCTAAAGAAGATACAGACTGTTTCCATCACCTTAGGGAGCAGGTCTTTGCTTTCAATCATCCTCATCTCCCATGAGCAATTGCTATTTTGATTTGCATCATTATATATTTATATCCTTGGCTCTGGAACAATTTCCTCCTTTTCCTCATTTTCCTCTTATATATTTTTCTCTTTGTCCTACATGAAGCCTTGTTTTATTGGTCAGTTGGTCTCAAATTCTTGGGATCTACCAGTTGATTGAGACTTCCACGTAGCTAGGATTACAGGCCCATGCACCACTTCCAGCTGTAACTTCTTACAAGTGGAATCTATATTTTATTATCTTCAATTTTTTACTGGGTTTTATTCTTGAGTGTCAAGATCCTAGCTGAATCATTTTCTCTTTTTTCTGTTATCTTCTGTTAATTATATTATATTGAACAACATTTTATCAATTACAATATGATCACCTTTACCCATAAGTCTTACATATCTAGGATGAATTCCTAAAAATATAGAAATATTAAGAAATATCTATTATTGTTAGATTCTTGGTAAATATAAACAAATTGCTTTTCAGAAAAATTGGACCAATTGAATACAATCTATTGCTATATAAATCAGTAAGAGAACTCTAATTAATAAACATGCTAAAATAGATTGAATTTGTATCAGCATCAAAAATTCACAGCAGTGCCTAGCTCTAGGAATTGTAAGTCATAGTACTGGAGAATACAATGCGAGATAAAAGCAGAAAATTAGCTGGTAAAGTTATATTTACTGAGTACCCAGTGTGGCAGTTGAGTGCAGCACCCAAGTATACAGGTGAAGATTCACCTTGAAACTTAATTATGTCAAGGGAAGTACTTAAGCAAATGCAATTTATAATTGCACAACAAATACTGAAATATGGGCTCGCAAAAATTTGAGAAAACATCTTCCTATAATATGCTCATATAATTTTTTGAGATGATTAACTAAATGGCTGTGACTCCGCTAGCTTATATTTTCTAACACATTACTGAACATAGTCTGTGCTTATTCAGCTGCCCTATTTTGTCATGTTTAAAGGTTATTTGCCATTTAAGTAATTAGATGTACAGAGGATTTTGCTTATTACAATCCCTTTGGGGTATGATGGCTTAGATCTATTAACTATCTCATATAGTGACAAAAAGCTCTTGAAAAAAACACAGTAAAGTACTTCTTTCATTTTACTTTTTCTCATTCAATTCAAATTTTGAATCTATAGTAAGTATAACCGAGAATCTAGAGGAAGAGGGTACTTTATATACAAAGCACCTGAATTACCTTCAGTAATTGTTCTGTTGACTTAGCTGAACATAGTTCCTTTGACTTTCTGTTCAGTCTCTTGGGACTGAGCTCTACAGGGATTACTTGAACTCTCAAGTTCATAGCTCAAGTGCATGCTGTGTGTAAATGCAGAATGACATGGAACAATGGTTTCTACCGGGAAGAGCCCTGAGCTCAGAATTAGTTCATTCCCAACAAGTCCTCTGAGAGATCACTTAAAATGGAATGGTGACCCAATGTAGCACCCTGTAGGACAGACCCTAGTTCATTGCTTCAGAAGGAAATAATTATAGAAAGTTACTGAACATCACAAAAGCGCTAGGATGTAACATTTCCCTGAAGAGGAAATCTGAATACCGTGTAGGTTTAGACAATGGTAGGTTTTTAATTATACCTTTCATCACTCAGACTAAAAATAATGTTTTCCACAAAGATTTTTAAGATAAAGATATAAACACGTAAAATTTATATTAGTGCAAAAATTTTAGTGAAGATATTTTTCTAATGCAGAATTTACCAACTTCTTTTATCTCTTTTTGGAATTCATTTTCATCAGTGCACAGGACTTGATCAGTGCCAGGATCAAGGTTGTCATTTAATAAATATTGAACTGGTAGGTCAATTGATTGTTTCTACTAACTAACTGAAACAATGGCTGATACAGCTTTATTTCAGATGTCTTTCATATACAGCAGTTTGTGTCTATTCTATCAGTTTTACCTTAAATTAAAAAAAAATCAAGGTTACTGAAGAGTATGAAGAAAAAAAGAAAGTCATGATTTTAAAAACAACACATAATTGCAAAACTACTCACAGAAATGTAGGGAGATGTGGTTTGCCCCCTATTCATTAAATAACAATAAAGATGATTTTCTTCCTTGACCTCATACAGATATTATTTTTCTAAAAAGGTTTTCTAAAAAGGTTGAAATATGAATATAAATAATATATACATATATCTATCTGTAAATTTTTTTATTATGCTGTTTACATTTTTAGTTCAAATAGCTAGTTTGACCCCTACGCATGTACATTAGAGAATTGTTTTGTTCAATGTATTCATAAATTATCAGGAATTGGAAATCAAAATTAGACAACAATTTGACAAATAGTGTAAAATGAGAATGTATAACAAGCACAAAGAATGATAGAGAAAATTAAGTCCCTATTTCTGCAATGAAAAAATACATGCATAAATTGATTGGATCTGCTCGGTCTATTCCAGCTGGTACCAGCACATTTCATATTGTGATGATGTTATGGGAGGAAAACTTCTGAGTATTTGAGGCATTCACCTAGGGCTTGCTCCTCTTTTTCTTTTACATAATTCTGATTTTGTCTTTCTGTCTTCAGATCTCCAGATTTGATTTTGGTAGATTTACAAACAAGACACTCATTTTGGCAGAGGATGGAGCTCCACTGCAAGCTTTGAACCTGGGGGGGAGATCTTGATGAATCTCACATTTTAGGGAGATTGGTTTTATTACACTTAGGAAGATTATTGGAGGAGTAGCTGGGAGGTAGACTGACCAGTTTGAAAGTTATGATAATTCAGGAGAGTACAAATGGAGAAAATTGAATGCATTAGGAATTTGTAAGTGGAAATATTTTACAAAACTACGTTACCAACTAAAAATAGGAAATGAGAAAAAGAAGTCAGTTTCTAAATATTTTAAGATGAAAGAAAGCAGATTTGGGTGGGGCATAGTTTTGGTGACTTTGTTCTCTGTTTATAGAATGATACATCATTTCCAAGTGTCAGAACAGTATCTAGCTCATAGGAAACACTCAGTGAACTTTGCTGAATAAATAAGCAAATGACAGATAACTAAAGTAAATACATTGTGGTGGTACCTTCAGGGCAGATGGGTGATACAAAAGGAGAACTAGGGTTGGATGTGAGGAAGTGGAACGTCTGATTTTGGAAGTCTTAAGTTTTCAGCAACTTGGAAATTCCAGTTTAGAGATTCTACCTGGACATCCAGCTGAACAGCTTTAAACCATAATATGAAGGACTAAGACTTGGGAAGTTATTAGCATATAAGATTTGTGTAAGTGGTGATCAAGAGTCAGATTATCTTAGAAGAATATGTTGACTAGAAAGTTACTAGAACCCAGGGTAAATCCCCAAAGAATGCTAATATGTAAGGACTATTTAGGGAGAAAGAAAATTTACAAAGGACAGGAAGTGTTTCAGGCATCAAAAGTGGGAGACTGGATGTTATTGCAGAAATCCAAGGTAAAATTTTCAAGAAGCAGTGAGGCGTAGTGAAATATGCTTGAAATCCGAGCATTTTGGAAAGGTGAGGAAGGAGGATCACAAGTTTGTCCTCTGTCCAACTTAGCAACTTAGTGAAACCCTGTCTCAAAGAAAAAGAAAAAAAGAATACTAGGTATACAGCTCAGTGTAGAGGCCCTAGTTTCAATCCTTAGTACCAACCCAAAAAAATTCAAGAAGGAAATTCCATACTATATTTTTAGTGCCTAAATATGACTGATAAATTAATGCTATTTTTATGGCTTATTCATTCACTTCTTTGTCTTCATTCATTTAAGAGCAGCCATTTTTACTACACACAAGACATGTAGTTGGACATTTTCTGGGGAAGAGATGGGGTTAGGTATGACAGTATCTGCCTCTAAGAGATAATATAGTAAAATAAAAGTAAAAACAATGAAGAGTGAAATGAATTGATGGCATTGTTTCATTCTTAAAATTCAGTCTGAAATGATATATTTAGTAAGAAAAATAGGATGTGATGGAGTCCCGGTGGGATGGGCAAACCACGTATACTAGATTGGAGGATAAAGGAAATTTTCTCTCAGGCAGTAATTAAGTTGGAAACTCAAGCATGAGAAAGAGCCACCCAGGTGTAGAAGAATACTCTGAGTTAATAGATGAACTAATGTAAAGGCACTAAGTCAGGAATGTGTTTGGTGAGTTCCAAAAGCTGAAAGCTAAATGTGAAGGGATCTTGTAGGAAATGAAACAAGGGGTGGGAGATAGTATCAGGAATAGGTAAAAGGGCTGATATGCAGGAACTGATAGTTCAAATTAGAGAAAATGAGCTTTATTCTAAGTGCAAGAAGCCCCAAAGAGAAGGCAAAGTGTTAGCAAATAAGATCACTAAGTTGTTCTGAGAAAGACTGGATTGGAGTCTGCTTAGAAAACGGTGCCACTGTCTAGGAGCGATGGTGTTGGCTTGACTCAGGTGACTCTAGAAGAAAAGGAATGAAATGGAGAGATTGGGGCTCTGGTGTGAAAATGATTTTACAAATGGTTCCATGTGGAATAACAGGCTAGTCTCAGCTGAAACAAGCTGACAGATTGTTAAAAAGTGCATTAAATTTTTTATTTTATGGAAAAAAGTAAAACAAAATTTCTTCTAAAATAATAAGAGAATAGTAATAATACTCTACCTGTTGTTATCTTTGAAGTAGTCAATCAGGGTAAAATATGTGGGCATCAAAACTTTCTCCAATCAGTATTAGCACAAACTTTCCTTTGTAACGAACTAAGAAACATTAATAGTACAACTAATTTTCATTTTTCTTTTTCCTGCTTTTCTTTCCTCTTTCACACTTTTCTCCTTTTGGAAAGTTTCTCCCAATTTCATAATACTATTGTAACTTTCAGACTTTATTTACTCTTTCAATTTCTCACCCAAGGGAGACAATACGATGTTTATACCTGTGAGTCTGATTTATCTCACTTATAAGTATAGTCTTGAGTTGCATGCACTTATGTATAAAAGTCTCAAGTATATATATATATATATATATATATATATATATATATACATATATTATGATTAAGTTATACTCCATTGTAGCAAAAACCTCACATTTTTTGTTGGCATTCCTTGGGCATTTAGATGGGCATTTAGATTGTTTCCAAGATTTAGCTGTTACAAATTGTGTTGCTATAAATATGGTAACACATATATCGCTGTGGTATGATGCTTTTAATTCATCTGGGAAATACCCAGAAAGGGAATAGCTGGTTGGAATGGGACCTCTAATCCTAGTTTTTGAGGAATCTCCACACTAATTTCCACAGTGGCCACACCAGGCCCCACTCCCACCAACAGTGGGGGAGGTTTCCTTTTTCCCCTCAGCCCCGCCAGCATTTGTTATTGGTTGAGAAAGTACATTTTCAGGTGCTCAACTTGTATCATCTTAGCAGTGTCACTGAGGTGCACAGCTGGTCTAGACAAGGGCCTCACAAGTGAGAGACGTGCACAGCAGAGGCCACTGAGCACTCATGCTGAAGAGGAAAACTGCTGCTTCTCGGAAGCAGAATGAACAGGTGCACTTGCTGGCCCAGCGTTATTCTCACCGTTGGCCAAGCAGAGGACCACCCACTGTCACATCTGCTCAGGAAATTTCAATGCAAAATCTTGTGACATTTTTCCTTGGGCTTATACATAAAAATTTGAGGAAGGGTGGATAATATTGCATTGCCACTGGTCAGCAGTAGAAATCTATGGTTTGAAAATTTGGCTTGACCCCGACTCTGTGTATGTGTGAGTTATTCGGCCAGCTCCTGCTCTGTCTCAGAACTCTCTCTCTTTCCTGAATCTTGCTAAGCAGTTGTTTCTCTCTCACCAGTGGTGATTCCTGCACAAGACCTTCAGGTCTGGTACCTGTCAGTTTCTCACTCACTAACCCTTAAATTGCCCATAGCATTCCCTTTCGTTCAGCCTGCCCTAATTCCAGGGGCTGGCACATTCTTCCCCGTGTTCAAGGCCAACCTCTTTATCTTTGCCATGTAACCCCTCATGTCTTTTTTATATCCTGTTCCGACTATCACGTTTATCTTTGAATTCCACCCTATACTTGCCCATGCTCTTAAAAAAGTGATATTAACTCCCATCAACTATTATAAACTCCCCTTTAATTCCATTTGTTTTTAATATTCACAATATTTTGAGACATGCCTGTGCTCACTTCACCCACCACCTTCTGCACCTTTCCTTTCTTATAACCATCGCAGTTATTGCTAAAATCAATAAGAATGTTTAACTGCAAAATCAGTGTCATCATCTGTAGTTTATCACTTTTTTTTTGCAGTAAGTCTACCAGAAGTTACTGAAGCCCTGCAGTCTTTGATACCATCATCAAATTTTTGACTTTCTTCCTTAAGCTCCTCATTTTAAAATGTTCTTCAAAGATTTGTATTCCCAAACTTGGATTGACTTCTGTTTTCAAATTTTACACACCATCTTTTTTCAAATTTTACACACCACGTTGTTTGCTCCTTTAATCTTTAGGTTTTCAGGGCTCCTTATATTTTAGTATTCCTTAACTACTTCTCTGAACTTGATATCTCTTATAAACGTGCTTTCTTCTATATAAAGTTGCTATCAACTGATGGTCTGCCCAGTGATACGCAGAGAATAACTCTTGATTTCCCATCACCTGTGTCACTCAGCACAGGCAGGAATTCTGCTGTGAATGTCTTGAATTTATTGCCTCCTTTCCATCCCCACTGGCACAGCCCCAGGGCGGGCTTCCATTCCCTCTAACTGCAGTAAGAGTCTCCTAACCATGGTCCTTGTGTCTAGGCTTTCCTGCTCTCTCCCTTTGCCTGGCACATCTCTTCCTCCACTCCTTTCCAACCAGAGAGTCTCCACCCCATGGCTTCCTTAGCAGGGCATCCTGGCTCCCTGCGCTCTGACCCGGGCCTCCATTCCTGCCCTCCCTCCTGCTGCTCTTCAGCTTCCTTTTATGCTGGTACAAGCGAAATGGTCTGACTTTTCCCAGAAGTTCATCTCCCAGGTTGTACTAACGATTTTCCCTCTGCTTACAAAGTCACTTCCCCGGGGCTGGGGATTTAGCTCAGCGGCATAAGCACCTGCCTTGCAAGCAGGCGGTCGTGAGTTCGATCCCTGGTACCGATAAAAATGAAAAAGACAAAAAAAAAAAAAAAAAAAAAAAAAAACAAAGTCACTTCCCACTGTTTACCCTGGTCAGCGTACAGGTGTCACTGCCGGGACCGTTCCAATTTTTCTTTTTACATCCTAGATCTGTTGGCACTGGTTTCTTTCATTTTTTTCATAATCCTGTCTGTACAGCTGTACTTTTTTATTCACCACTTTACAAATATGTAACATATAGTGCATCTTTCCCTCTAAGAGTGTAGAGCTTTAAGCGTAGAGATATGCCTTTTTTCTATAAATTTGTATATTGCCTAGACACAAAGACTCAAAAATTAATTGATTACATATCTGATATAGATACTGATTATTACTAGGGCTGTAGACATCTTGCCAAAAATAGTCACAAAACATCTTTTCTGAGTCTTCCCTCCCTGAGCCTGCTCTTCACAATAAGAGCCTCATTCTTTTAGTCTATACTCTTACGCAAAAAGCCTGTGGATATAGTAGTTATTCAGGGTCAGAAGGATGAGCTGTTGGAGAAAAGAGATGCCTACAGGGAAGACTATGGCTCCCAGAGATGTTTATCTGCCTCAGTGCAACCACACTGAGGGAAAAGAACTATTTTCTAATAAGTCCTATTGTGAGTGGAAGTTTTGTAGGCGCTGTGGTTTTTCCTAGGAGAGCTGAGAGCACCGCAGGTCCCCCAGTTATACTTCCTCCTAGACTATTGTCTTCTGACTATTCCATCCAGGCAGTAAGGTCCAAGAGCATTATTTATTTCTTTTTGATTGTTAGCTTTTGTGCATTAAATTTTAAGCAGCTCAAAAGGAATGCAATGTCCTACTTCTTTTGTCACTTTTTATAGGCTTTCTCTGGAATTGTGGATTCAGTGACAGGTCCATAAAGGATTCTACACAGACACAGATTTCTTGAATAACCAAAGACAGTATGATCACATGACGTAAGTTTGAAGAAGAAAGGTAGGAGAAACTCAAGGTAGAAAACACAAAAACCAAGTCAAGCACCTGCATAAGAGAAATAGATTATGTTCATTTGAGATGAAAAAAGATCCTTAATCTATAAATGTTTAGTTTTAAATGTCTACACAAATCAATAAAAAATGTAGAGCCTGTGCTAGCAAATACCTTCACTGAGGCTGGAGTTGTCCCTGACTTCATGTGACCCAAACCCTGCTGTCAATGGCATTAATGCCATGTATTCTGTGTATTAAATTTAAAAAAAGAATTGTTCTGTCTTACTGCATGAAAAATTCATTGTTAGTGGCTTTGCGTTTATCTCCTTTGTGTTTATCACCTGTCAAATTGCTTAAGAATTTTGTTAAGAAAATCTCTGCTTTTATTTATTATCTTATTACATTTTTAACTGTTGATGTTTATTTTTTATTTGACATTCAATGAATTTTCTCTGGGTCTGCCTTTTTAGTACTGGCTCATGTTTTATAACATATTGATTCCCAATATTTTAAACTGACCCACGTGTGATATGAGGATCACACTAGGAAGAGAGATGTTTACATGTTGCTATGAATAGCAGATAAATGAAATAATAAAGGTTGTCAAAAGCTGAAGAATAAAGTAAGCCAGGTTCTTCTTTGCTCTCAAGGATATATTGCTATCGAGTTTAGAACCAGCTAACTTCACAAAGCACAAAGAGTGAAGTGGTTCTGAGCAACACACTATGCCTTTAAACATTTGAAATATTGAAGGAAAAATTTTATGAGGAACACTATTCAAAACAGAGTGTTTAATATTTGTCCATCACAAAGTACTTTGTTGAAAATAAAAGCCTTCCTCTACCAGACTCTAGAGACTGACTACTTAAATTCATATCCTCTCTGTACTGCTTTCTAATTCTGTGGCCCGACCTTGAACAAATCATTTAGTCAGTTGGAGCCTCGGGTTCCTGAGATATAAAATTCAAATAATAATAATGCATATGATTGCTATGGGGAGCAACAGAGATAATGCTAGAAAGCATTTAGAACATTGCCTGATGCATAATAAGTATGTAACAAATGCTAGCAATTATTATTACTATTGTAATTAGTCACCAGGGAATTGCTATATAAAATTATGTAAGTGGAAGCATATTCATTTATTTCTGATTTTGTTTCTTTTGAAATAAGCAACACATTTAGTCCATAGAGTATTACTGTCTTCCTCCTCAGTTTCAAGAAATGAGATGTCTACTTCATCAACTAGCATCAATTTTTGAGGTTAAATTGATTTCCTTTCTTTGTTCTCTCAAGGAACTCAGCTTATACACTCTCATGGAATTTGCCATGGCATATCATAACTCGTCGGCTCACATATACATTTTCTGAAGCACACTGTTGATTCCTTTAGAGCAAGGGCAATATTTTATTCTTCTTTTTACCTCCATAGGGGAGGAGTGGGCTTGGGCAGAGTGGTTGGTGTCTATATATTTGTTAAATAATGGATAGCAATGAAATGAATTCTAGTAATATTGTGTCTTCCAGGGCTTACATTTTGCCTGGTTGCTGTGTCTGTGTTAGATATCTTTTGTAAGTGGTTTTGCTAACAGATTCCAATATCCTAAATTTTGATTTAGTAGAACAACAATGTTTAAGATGGAAAAAAACGGTTAGAGTAAGCGTTGTATACCTCGCTTATCATACATATTGGTTGTGACTGTAATTCTTGTATGAGAGTGTTAGCTTTCTACGGAAAAAACTTATATCCTGTTCTTCATAGGACATCTATCTTTTTACTTTTCAAAAATAGTTCTAAAATTCAAGTTACTCTGAAAAAACAAAAAGTCTACTATGACTTCTCTTAATCTGCCTGTTAAGGAGTACCATTTCTCTTAAACATCCTGCTGATTCTAATATCCTATTATAGGAACTGATTTAGTCAGGTGGTCAGTGAGAAGATTGTATGAAATGTCTGTATGGTGCTAAATCAGAAGGCAAGATTGAGCAAATTAACTTACTAACCAGAAACTAGTAGGCAATGTCAGACACAGATTGCCCTTTTCTACAGTGAACCAGAGGAACTAAGAATGATAACAAAAACTAAGAATGAAACAAAAACAAACAAAAACTGAACAAACAATGCTGACTTAAATAATCCCTACTTATAGAGAGTATGAATTAGCTCCTGTGACATTAGCTTATCAAATTTCAGCTATCATTTCTGCTTTGAGGATGTGTTGGCATTCATGATCTTTACAGAAGGCTCTTTGTGTTTTTATTGGGGCTGGTGTTTTGATAAAGGTATATGTTATCAGGCATCTTACATGAAATGTGAGCTCTTCAGTCAGCATATCTAGACTATACTTGCATCTCTATGATGATCGCGTTAGAAGTTAAACCCATTCTTCAAAAAGCAACCAACTATGTCTATTTGGCTTAGTTGAAGTTACTATGCTTCAGAGCAATAAGATTTAAGGACCTTCTTGGGCAATATAAGAAATCTATAAATATACACATTAAAAGACATCAATACTTATTGTGTCTTGCAAAAGTATATATTAACATATATAATATGTACATACATTGAGGTAGCTAGTTAAAAGCACATTAGGTTTTATTCAGTGTTTAGTTGCTAACTGCTTTCTTTTGTATATTATGATTAACTTTATTGTCATTAGATTTTATGTTTATGAAAAAATCTTTTACTGAACTTAGTCAGAAATCAGGAAGAGAATTAGAAATCCAAGCTTGTAGAGCAGCCTCTATTATAATCTGATCCACTCTCTACAATTCTATGGTCAGATAAAGACCATGAAAGAAAAAAAAAATAATGACAGCTTTTTCTGTTTTTGAACAAAACTGTTCAATAGTACCACATATTTAAAAAAAATATTTAATTGTTCAGTATTAATATATACTTCCAAGCTTTTAAACTTCTGAGGAAACGAATTAAAAGGGATAAGCTTTCTTGATTGGTGTGTGAGAAACCCCATGGAATGTGTAATACAAAAAGCTACATAGGCAATATGTTTTATAAGCATGTTTAAAAGGGGAATCTATCAAGCCATTTCTATATGCTCCTGATTGCTGGCTTGTGTGCCGTGAAGAACAAAACTTCAACTCAAAATGCAAATCATACAGGAATCATAAAAAGGCATAACTCAACCCTGCTATCACAGTAATTAAGATTTTCAAAGTAGAATTATTTTCTCCCTTTTATACTGTTCTGTCTCTTAAAAAAATATAGTCAATTTAATGGGCCTAACAGTTTGGTGTTTTTTTCAGTTAAGATGTTGCAGGTAAAATTTCTGCCACATTTGTCAAAAAAAATAAAATAAAAAAATAACAACAAAAACCAATCTCTGTTCTTACGTATTAAGTCCCTCCCTTAATTAAGCCTTTTGGGGTTTCAGTGTGTTGATCTCATTTTAAAACTGAGCTCAGCACAATTAGACACACTGAGGAGATGGGAGATAAGCGGTGTATACAAAACACACACACACACACACACACACACACACACACACACACACACATTTCAGATACAAATGATTCCTATTGCAAGACCCAGATTTTCTTTTTTCCATTAAAAAAAAAAAGCCATGGACTCAAATAAAGAAAAGAAAAAAAATTGATTATTTCCAGCTTGTCATACACCTCATTTGGAGTGGGTCAGACCTCTCCATTCACAATTACCACTAGTTAATCTTATCAGAGAAAAATTCAATTACATTTATCAAGGTTATTCCATAGACTCAAGCTATTGCTTAAAAAAAAAGATTTCAGTGTTAAGAATGTTAGCAATTTTAAAATAAAAATAAAAAATAAATAAATGGTGCCTTTATATCCATATTATTAACGTAGAGTTGTAATAAAGTAATATTTTACAGCTTTGTAAAAAGGATTATTAATACATAGATTATGGAAGTTTAGGAGGAAGGCTCATAACTGTTAACAGACTTCAATTCTCAGCCTACACTGACATTTAAAAAAATCTAGTTTCAAATTTGATAACAGATTACCAGCTAGGCTGGAAGCCAACCACCTGATTAAGGCAATTTAAATGCTTGCAAAGTGGTGAGATTAAAATCAAATAAGTGCCGATTTTTTTTTTCCTGCTTCACTTATCTTTCCCTGGATTCGTTCCTTAACTACCAGGTGGTGGAGGACTCTGGGTAATTTTCCTCTGCGCCAATTACCCCAGGATGGTTTTTAGGGTGAAGCAGAATAATTACTGCACTATCAATCCAAAATGGGATGCTTAATGTGTTTAAGAGAGATTTTGAGCCTTAGCAGGGAAGCTGCCTGAAGCGTGCTCTGCTCGCGGTGCCAAAGCCCACTCGGCCTCCTTGGATAGTTAACTGTTCAGTGAGAACGCAGCACACACCCAAGGTGAAAGAAAACAAGAGAAACTCCTGGGAAGCTGTGGGAAAGTTAATGAGCTGCTTCCAACGTGTGGCAGGCTGCAGTCGCAGGTGGCTGACAAACCTAGGCAGGTTAAGAAAATAATATTTATCATCCAGCTGCCAGGACTGTCTTTATCAAAACTCTTTCTAAAATCCATACAAGACGAAGAAAAAGGGGGCTTGAAAAAAAATTTTTTGAACAGAAACAAAAACAAAAAGCCCCGCGCAGCTGTGATTCAAATGCTCTATCCTTGCAGAAGGGTTAGAAAGAATGCAGGCCGGTGCAATTGAATCTGACAGCAATTTAAAAACATTTTCCTGCAAATAAAACGGAGAATAACAAACAATTAAATCAGGTTATTTATTTAAAAATTAAAATTGAGCTGCAACTTTGAAATGACACTGCTAAATTCTATTTTGCAGCAACCTCAAATTAAGTAACGTCTTCCATCTGTTGAGCCTGCTCTGAATTTCCTTAATTATCATTATTTGAATGTAAATTTTGAGTTTTAGCCAGTTTGTCCAAAGAGCCATAATGCTAATTTAAAATAAAAATGAAGAAATCATTATCTGTAAAGGGGCTACTGTTGTTTTCTTCCTTTAGTTCTTTATTTATACGGGTCTTTAAGTGATCTATGCCTTCTCTGTTTGCAGTGTGCGTGAGATTTTTTAAAAAATTATTTAATCAAAGGCTGATTTATGATTTAGTTTGACAGATGGCTTGTGATAATGTGAGTCAAAGTGTTTTAGAGAAATTTAGTGTTCGAATTGTGTCCATGAGGGGTGTGTGTGTGTGTGTGTGTGTGTGTGTGTGTGTGTGTGACAGTTTCTGTTTTTGGGGACATGCATACCTCTCTGTGTACATACCTGAAAGTCAGAGCCTCTGCGTTGTGACCCCAATGGTGTAGCATTTGCTATGAAACTGATTTATCAATGCAGCCATTCCTTGCTCCTTACCTTGGTAATCAGTTTCATCTGCAAAGGGGAAAAAAGATAAATGAGAATCAAGGGAAACGCATGCTGTCCTGTGTTCCAAGTACACATGTTAAACTACATGTTGGAAAGAATATCATGAACTTCATATTGGTACGAAATGAACTCCTATCCGTGCTGACAGATGCTCTGGTTATACAGAAAATTATTTTGTAAGGCTCACACACAATCCATTTAAGATTATCACATTAAACCATATTTACTTCAGAGGTCTGTAATAATTACATATGCACTTGAAAATCCCCAGGACTTTGGCTGCTGTGTCACAGATTTATACTCAAACATTTTCATTTGATGTGCAAAGTGAGAAGTACTCTTTAGTGGCAAGACAATTATCTGATTCTACTAATAAATGACTGCACTAGTAGTCATTTTTAATTGAACAATTATAGGATATTGCACTGTCAGTTGATTATAGAAGTCATTTCATAAATGTCAAAAATCTCTTTAAATGAATTATGAAGCTCCAAAATAACTCCGGCAATCAGCCAGCAATAACACAATAATCTGTTTACCCTGTTGTCAGCTGAACTCTTACCATTTCCTGGAGGGGAACAGGCTAAGAGGAAAACCGAGCACAATGTTGGAGCCCTTTCTTAAGGATTATGCTTAGCTTCAGCCAAAGCAACTACCTAAGCTTTGATTAACACAGATTTTGAGTGTTCGTAAGAGCATGACTGTGTATGCACTGTATTACAGAATTAAAGTCACAAAGACAGCCATCACAAACACGTAGGTGCCACTCGCGAGGAACATTTACAAGATGTTGATCCACCAGCACTCAGTTACAAATTTTAAGGCTGGTACAGTGCTAACTTGAACTCTGCTCAGTGTATTCAGTGGTTTGGTTTCCACACTACTTCAGTTCTTTGTTCCACTAATACTCGAGCTGATTTGCCTAAGTATTTCTTTAACTGACATCAAGTTTTATTTTAAAAATAGACCCAAAAGAAATGTCATTTTTAATAATATGTAACAGAATGCTATCCTCCTGTTTTTAGAATCTCAACTTTTGCTATTGGCTTAGAACATGTGTTCATGTTTGTCTGGAGGTCTGGAATATTTTCTTTTGGACTGGTAAGAGCAAAAATAAAGGTTAAAATACACCAAAAGAGAAGTTGCCCTGATAACAGAACAAAAGTTTCTGAATCTGAGGATGGTCGGAGATGGGAAAGGAGAAGAGAGGATGTGTATATGTATCAATTCTCCAGTGTCCGTACCCATTATGTATAGCAAACATATACTAATTAAAAGAGGGGTATAGCTCAGTGGTAGAGCATTTGACTGCATATACTAATTAAATATTTTGCAAATAAAATTGTAAAACAGTAATAGCAAATAGTGTTATGTAACTTGGCATATATTTTCTTAAAATACACTAATTTTGCAAAGTTAGTATTAGTAATTTGGTCTATGGTTTTTGATACATTAACCTTTCATAGTTTTGCTTTCTGCTTAATAGCACTCTTCAATATATTAGCTATGTATTTGTTTCTCTATGCTCTTCCAGCAATGTGAATTACAAGAGAGAATATCAATGTTTGTTTTCAGCTAGATGTATAATTTATACATTTTTTTGTGGAATAAAAATTTGTGGAGTGAGAAGCTATTTTGTCAGTTTAGGATAATTTAATTCAAGTTATTTTGGATGGAAATCACTCAACTAATTTTACTTTATTCTCATCTAGGTAATCATAATTTTACTGTCCCTTACTAAATATATGTAAGAGACACAGGATCTTATTTGTTGTGTATTTTATTAACGAATGACAGCACAGCATACAAATTTCCCTGTCCCTAAAATAGTCTCCTGAAAGATATGGTTCTGTTAAAATGGTTTTTGGTTTACAAAATTGTTCCGTTAAAAATAAATTGTAATGCTTTAAGAAAATACTATGAACAGAGCAATCAAAATTATTCTAAAGTTCAGAAAATTGGTTTTGCAGTACTTATATACAAAACAGCTGACGTCCTTATTTTTAGCAAGACTAGAACAACAGCCCATGGTCTTGTAGCGCTCTTACTATGTATGCTGCTGGCAGCATACACAGAGAAAACTCAAAATAGCAAACAAAAGCCACTGGGAAACCCATATGATGTCTTGGGGAATGGGAGATAAAGAAGAAACAAAATATGTGAGTGTTTTTGACTCAGAACTCTCCAAACTGACTGAGTAGTTTGCTGGTGACAAGGGTCAGGACCTTAGGTTGTGTTAACAACAACCCTGCCCTTACATTTTTTTTTTCCAATGTCTAAAATCAGTAGTGTCTCAGGAACCTACTTTTCAAGTGGATTGCTCAAGTAGTTTTCGCAAGGTTACATAAACTTAGATAAAAATCATCACAGCAAAAGTTCCTGTTTACCTGTAATAAAATAAAAGTGTTTGGTAAATGGTTACAATACCATGTTGCTATCTCTCTTTTCAAAGAAATATAATTAATAATGGTATTTTATTTGAACTGAAAATAATCATTATTAGATACTTATAATTTTATATATTACCAAGAAGGAAAAATTTTTGCTTTTAATCACATCAATTTTAACATATATCCAATATAAAAAAGGATAGAATCTGAAAAAAATGTAACCCTCAGTTTCTCTCAAAAAAGTAGCATAGGGGCTGGAGATTTAGCTCAGCAGCATAAGCGCCTGCCTTGCAAGCAGGCAGTCGTGAGTTCAATCCCCGGTACCGATGAAAAGGAAAAACACACACACACACAAAAAAGTAGCATAATGATGACATAATCTTGATGATAGATAAAGGCATTTCAGTCTCCTACTATGCATTAAATAGAAATTATCATTGCAATTATTATTGCAACATTGAGTAAAATAATTCAGTGTATTTATAGGTATATATTCTTTATAATAAGCAGTATCTTAGAAAAAATGAAACAATATGATCTAAGTTATATTTCTGATCTCAAATTACAAAATATTTTTCCTTACTGTCATTGGATGATTGGACATTACAAATACATACATCCACACATATGCACACATGATTACATGTTTTGTGATCAAACATACAGTGAATGTGTAAAATTTATTGCAATGTAAAAAAAAATGCCATCATCACCACTTAATCACCCCCCTCCTTTCAAATACACTTATACCATCATCCTCATCACTTTCTGAAGCAGTTATGGATATGACCCTTGCTGAGGGTCTTTGTACATTATGCTGCTGCCCAGTGCCATCCAGTGGAGAAACAGACATGTAAAACCATTAAGGTGCATCCACATTCACCTTACTCACCAGATCTGTACCATGTGATGCCTGGCTCCTCTCCAAAGTCAAAATGACCATGAAAAGTAAATGTTCTGAACTGATTCTGGACATGGTGGTGGCTAGACAGTGCTACTGAAGATACTTACTACAGAAGATCTCCAGAACTGCTTCTGAGAGTGGCGAGAATGATGGGATAAGTTTGTTCATAAAATTAGCACATTAAAGAGATGAATGATCATGTTTCTTTTACTGTAATAAAAATTTCAAATTTAAACTGTCATATTTTTTATCACACTTTATATATACATATACAAATATATGTACACAAATAAATTCATTTTTTACAGATTTTTAAAATACATGCAATGATCCAGTGTCTACAACTTATTTTAATAATTCTTTAGTGTAGGTAAACTATAAAAGTGGGAATGAAAGTTATTGGCACACACAGGAATTAGGAGATTTCTGCCAATGTGTATTTCTATCAATAGTTCTTTCTAGTCATATCAATGAAGAAAGCATAATAAAATTTTGAGGGCAGTGTAAAAATTTTTAACAAAAATATCACAAAGAGTGTTACTTTGTAATTTGAGTATTAAAATATCTGTCAGGAAATTGACTGATGCAATCATATGGTTACTATCTCACCTTTTTCTTCATCTTCTAAAGGCTGAAGAAAATGTATATATAGTAAAAGTTATTAAGAGACATGTCTAGGATAGCTTGAATTTTAAAGCTTTTGTAAAGAGCTAAAATGCAATGAGTTGTATATTTTAGGCAATGTTTAGAGAGCCTTCTGTATTATTTAAAGCTACCACAAACCATTTTCTCTCTAAAAGTTCGTTTTTCAATATAATAGTCATTAAACTGAAAGAATAATTGACTGGATTGATTGGTTGGTTATCAGATTCTCAGTGTTTACAAATGCAAGTGCACTTCAAGCAGTCCTTTTCACATTTGTTTAAGGGTAAGAAGTGGCAGGGACAAACACAAAGAAAATGCTTGATGCATCACAGAACTGGTCCAAACTGGAAGTGAAAATACTATGAATTTCGTTACTTTTCATCTTTATTTTGTCTGATCTTTACACCTGTTTCTCTGGTTCCTTTTCTCTCTCTCCACCATGCTTTAAATCCTTGTTTAGGTACATCTCCATGTTGATCTTCCATGGCTGTACCTCATGTTTCTGAGTACCATATGCTGTATTTTAGTTCCAAAGACTTCATTAAGTGCAGTAATGATTTGTGTCTGGTTGTCCCCCCAAAGCCTCAAGTAGTCATGGGAGCATGTTTTTTCGGAGGCAGACTTCTAGAATTTGTGATTGGTTCAGAGACCAATGCTGGGATTCTTGATGTGAGTGCTGCACCTACCCTTGGTTGGGTAGCTTACATACAGTATAAGGGATAGAAAGTCTTCTCTCCACACTCCTCTCCTGTTGCTCTTATTGATTTTGTTGTCTTCTGCCATGATACTCTGTCTTGGAGGCAGCTGATTATGAACTGAAGCCTCCACAAACTGTGAGCTAAACAAACTTTTCCTTCCTTGATTTGGGGCATTGGGCATTTTGTCTCAGCAATGAAAGAAAAGTAACCAAAACAGTGACTAAAGTCTTTTAGTAAAATTACTTCAACATAACATATTTGTATGAGCCTATTAATATGTTACTTTTACCACAGTTGAGAATTTTCACAGGAAATCTGCTAATATATGGTTTCTCTTGATAATCAAATACTTGATACTAGCATTTCAGAAACAGGGACAACTCAATGGTGGGATATTTGTCCTTAAATTGATACAAAATACTTCTCAGTTTGTGGGTATGTTTCTTTATTATTGTTTCTAACTTAAACTATTTTCAAGAATTCCCAGGTGATCCTAGGAAGTTTTCACAAGTCATCTTGTCTTGGCAATTCAAATCCAATTTGGTCCCACTCAACATAATGCAATTTACCCAAATCCTCTTCTTTTTCTTGTGGAAGATTAATTTCTCAGTTAATAGTATGTGCTATGTAAGCTTCATCTTCTGTAATCTTCTTCTCTTCCAGCTCTCACCTGTTTTAGCCTTAGTCTTGTGGCTTCATCTCAGAGATATCTCTTGAATCTGGCTCCTTTGACTTGCCTCACCAGCACTAGCTTGTTTTAAACCAGTAACTTGTCTTCATAGACAACAGTTTTCTCGAATTTGCCTGTAACAAGTTTTTTTTTTTTCCTGTGAATTTGGCAATTCTCTTTCCCTTTATTTTATCACTATAATCACCTTTCTATACCATATTTGTTAGCGTCTCATTATTTTTATTAAGAAATCTACTCATACAAGCATAAAGTTAAAACAACAGAAAAAAGAAAACTTCATATCTAGATTTACATTTTCTTTTCAAATCAAGATTTACGTTTCCTATCAGCTTTTTTTTTTGCTTTTACTGAATATTCACCATTCTCCAAATATATAGTGCTTCCATTTATTACATATGGTCTACTTATATATCTAGAGCACAGCCCATTTACAGTCATTGACAATTTCTTTCTCATTTTGTGAGATTTATTTTAGGTGTCATTTCCTCTGCTAAAGCTCTCCTGACTCTAGCAGTCCCTAGATATTATTAATTTAGGTATTAATCATATTGTAGGTGCTATCAGCCTATCTTCCATAATGATCAAGTTCTACTCATCAACACACACATTGAACTTTCCCGTCTAATCATAAAGACATCTCCAAGTTTCTAAATTTCACTCAGTGTTTTGGAGTTATGAAAGTCCTGAATCACTGAGATACCAGTAGTACCAACACAAAACTATGTGGGAGGGGTGCAATTCACTCACTTTTTGGACCATGATAGGGAAAATGATAAAGAACATGCCATATTCTGGGGGAAATGGTAAGTAGCACACAGGCTATTGCTCAGAAAAAGACTTCAGTGATGACCAAGAAAAGTATAGTTAAGATCCTGAATGATGACTGTGTTCATAGAAACAGAGCAGCCAAAAATATTAATCAGGGCATCATGACCAATAGAACATGAGGTGAAGTAAAGAACGAAGTCTAGACTGACTTTCTGGTTTCTGGTTTTGTTACATATGGATTTTCCGTAAGAGAGAAGTTAGAATTCAAGAGGAAAAGAAAATTGGAACCATTGTGATTTATCTATCTCAGTGTATTGAAGTATATATTTCCTTTAGAAAATTTGGTACATTGATTTAATCTTTCATCATAAGGTCTAGTTCAGATGTGGGCAATTAAATCATCGAGAAACCAAACAAATATTTTCAGCTCTTGTGAGAATATGTTGTCTGCTCAACTGTTCAATTCTGCCTTTGTAGTATGTAAGCAGCCACACACAGATGAATAGGTATGGCTATGTCCCATTGAAAGCTTATTTTCAAGAGCAGGCGACAAGTCAAATCTAACCTACAGTCTATAGTTAGCTGACACCCAGACTAGATGATCATGGTCTTCTCTATCAAGGAGGATGAATGTCATTGAAGTAAGAGAGATTACTCAAAACATGAGCAGGGAAATTGGTGTACCCTGGATCAGGAAAGATAGAATACAGAAAAATAGGATAAAAAGAGATGCCAGAAATATTGTAAAACAAGAAGAGAGTTGTCAGGGAAATAACGAATTGGAGATTTTCAATAGGACTAACCATATTAAAACACAGTGGAGAGCTTTAATGATTATGGAGAAAAATAAATAAAAAAGATCACTGACAAGATTTTGCAATGAAGCAGTTATTAGTGGCCTCAAAGTGAGGAACTTCAATAGAACGTGGGCCAGATGTTATTCTGCAGTGAACTGAGGGGTCAGTGCAAGCATAAAAGGGAAATCCAAGAATGTTAATTACTCTTTTAAGAAATTTGACGCCAGTAAAAGATAGGCAGGCTTGATTCTAAGGAGGACATTTTTGTTTGTGTAAGATTTGCATTTCCTTTGACCTTTCATGTAGATTTAGAAAGGCAATGAGATATTTATTAATAATTATACACTGCTGCCACCATCAAACATAAACTTTGTAATTAATGTTGGACTTACACGGAATGCTGACATGTTAAGTGCTTTAGAATTTTAAGAGTGAAGATTAGCTGGGCATCTTGCAGCACACTTGTATTTCCAGCACTTGAAAAGCTGAGGCAGGTGGATTGCTTTGACTTTGAGACCAGCCTGAATAACATGGTGAATTTGAGGCGAGCCTGGAATATGTAGCAAGGTCCTGTCTCAACGCAGGCAGTCGTGGGTTTGATCCCTGGTACCAATAAAAACAAAAAAAGACCAAAAAAAAAAAAAAAAAAAAAAAGATCTTGTCTCAAAAAAAAAAAAAAAAAAGAAAGAGAAACTTTAACAATTATATATCTGTTTTCTGGTCATCTTGTTTTAATTTTTCTTTCTAGGTTGCTTTGACTATGATAGCTGTTATTCAAGTTTCTTATTTCAAGTTTCTGTCTGTCTCTCTCTCTTGTTATGAAGTAAGGGTAAACATTTCTTCTCCATCACATGCTGTTAGTTCTCATCTCAGGCTCAAATCAAGGGCGTCAAGTGACCATGGACTGAAATCTTTGAAACACTGAGCCAAAAGCAATATTGGATTTTAAGTTTATTTTCTTGAGTGCTTTGTCCCAGTGATGGAAAGCTGACTTGAAAACTATAATCTGAAGTGTAATAGCCTATTTAGTAGGTTAATTTTATTATGTACAATATTTTATAATCACTATATAAAACACAATTTTTACATATATATGGAGGGCCATATATATTTTTACATATATATGGAGGGTAAAATATATATATATATATAACATATCTCTATGTCCTATGTCCATGGATTCAATCAACAACAGTTGAAAATATTTTTGAAAAGTTACATTTGTTTGAAACTCCACAGTTCTCCAAGCAGAAAACTTACTGCACCCGTAAGGCTCGAGGGTCCTGAACAGTTTGGGCTTGGGGCAGAGTGCACTGGGCACTTACCACACGCCGCGGGGCCTCTGGAACTGGTGATGCTCCGCTGCTTGCTGAGAAATCTACAGTCCTCCAGACACATGGGGAGGCGGATACAGGCACCCCAGATCTGCCCAGCCCTTACTCTGCACCCAGATGATGCGAGAGTGAAAAGTTACATTTGTGATGGTCACTTTCTAAGTCACTATTCTCTAGACAGCTAATTAAGTAGCATTTAAATTGCAGTAGGTATTGTAAGTAATTCAGAGATTTTTTAAAATACATGAGGAGATGTGCAGAGGTTATTCACAAATCAATGCCATTTTCATTTGACCATCTACATGTTTTAGTATTTGTGGGGAATTTTAGAACCAGTCTCTCAAGATGCCAAAGGACAGCTCTCTCTCTCTCTCTCTCTCTCTCTCTCTCTCTCTCTCTCTCTCTCTCTCTTCTCTCTCTCTCTTTCTCTCTCTCTCTCTCTCTCTCTCTCTCTCTCTCTCTCTCTCTTATCCTTAAGTTACAAAGAGGAAACTAAGTTGCAAAGTGCTAGATTCTTTACTAAATGTGACTGAAATTAATTTTTTAGCATATGTAATGGACTTAAGTTCAATTCATTCATCACCCATTATTTGAAAAGATTTGACAATTTTTAAATGAAAGATTCAATGATATTTAATGAATAGGAGAAATAAAATCATTACATGCAAATGCTTATGGTAAAATGTGAGAACATTACTGGAAATGGAGAGCTTTGACCTGTATTACAATCACTCGGAGGTAGCAATGAAGGCAGGATTTGGACAGCCTTCAAAACCAAATTTTCATTTGCTACTGATTTGGAAAGGTGTTGAACACCATTTACATGAATGAAGAAAGGTATGATGAAACTTTACAGACTACAGAACTCTATTCCAGGCCTCAACCTAAATGCTTAATATACAATAATTTACCTAATATTTATAGTAATCCATAAACATAATGCCTATCACTATCCTCATTATAGTGTAATGGCTAGCAGAAACAATGACATGACACCCAGAATTTGGAGGCAACAAGTACTAATTGGGATCATCCCCAGAATATCAGGAGCTGATCTCTGGTGGTTTAGCACTTATATGGGATAAGCAAACAGGAAGTACAGAGGCAGAATGGCTTCTCAATTGGGAACTTGTTTGTACAGTGTGCATCATAGTGACCAGCTGTGCATCACAGTGATGAGCCATTTCTAAGAAAACAGGATCCACTTGAACAGGAATAGGAGCTATTATCTCAGCAACTAAGAAACTGAAGCTTACTGGCTGGAGGGAGCATTTTCTGTTAGATTTCCCGCTCTTTTGGTTTCTCCAGATAATCTTTGCTGGGTGTATTACATGTGGTCTGATCTTTTGAGACAAGGTTCAAATAAGATCAGTAACATTAGAGTTGTCAGTGACCCTAGAATGGCTCTAGCCAAGATCTCCAAAATTGCTATTTTTATTTAGAGGAAAAAAGTGAAACAGAAAAAAAGAGTAGAAATAATACATAATTTTAAAAAGTAAGAAATCACTAGTTGATAAATTACATATTGTTATCTTAGAAGTAGTTGCTTACGTCACAAAATCAAAGCATAAAAAGTGGACAATCAAACAATAACAGTACAAATCATTCTGTTTGATGAACTAGCGAAAACTTAGTAGTATGGTTTTCTATCTTGCACACTTCGACATACACACAGTTATATCCTTTAGAGTACTTTCGTTCCTGGCGAGGCTGTGAGAAAAAGGAACATTTCTCCACTGTTGTGGAGAGTGTAGACTGGTGAAGCTACTGTGGAAATCAAAAAACTAGGATTGGAAGTTCCATTCAATCTAGCTTTTCCTTTCCTGGATATTTTCCCAGAAAGTTTGAAATGAAAGATTCAATGATATCAGTGATATATGTGCACCCATGTTTATTGCAGCACAATTTGTAATAACTAAATCTTGGAAACAGTCAAAATGCCCATCAGCCACAGAATGGATGAAAAAGATGTGGTACTTTTTACACAATGCAATATTACTCAGCTATAAAATGATTATCTTGAGACTTTTATAGGTAAATTGAGGAAATGTAAGACTATCCTCATAAGTGAAATAAATAAGATTCACATTTATAAATATTGTATCGTCTCTCCAGTATAAAAATAATAATAAAAAACTGAAAGAGTGATTAGATCTAAAATGTATAATAGATATCAAGATTGGTTTAATACAGAGATTTTCACTAAGTTGTTTTTAGGAAGAGACATAATTTAGATCTGTTTGCTCTGTAACATTATTCTGGCAAGGTATTAAGGGAGTTAATCTCATCTAGGAGCATATCCATGAATGTCTTGGATGTTCATCAAATCTTTATCAAGTATTTCACTGATTGTTTTACTCTCTTGGGGCACCCTTCTATACAGCTGAGGCAAAAGAAAATCCAGTAGGTTGGCATGGGGAAGCAAGGACTTGGGTAGGCAGCCTAAAAAGATATAAAAATCAATAGGAATGGGTATAGAGCAATCCTGTGAGTGAAGTCCTCAGACGTAAGCCATGCATGGAGTAGTCATCATACAGAGTGACCAGAACAGGGGGCTTTGAGTGCATTGTCTCTTTACAGTGAACCTGAGAGGAACTGTACTGGCAAATTTTCTAGTGAATGTAAGGCTGAATTTCTGAAAATTGTAGAGGTAGTCAATATGTACCTGGGTTATATGTGTATGCAAGAATGGTATTTTAACTGGTTACAGCTCTTTTTTTCCTAAAAATGCAGGTCCATTATCATTGCCAGTGACCAAGGGTAGACCATATATAAGGATGATGCTTTGCAAACTATTATTGTCTTCTCGGTACAGGGAGGGACTAGAAGGTCAGGGACAGTGACAGACACTGGAGCCTGAGATGGCTGAAGGGATATGGGTGTCAGTGCTGGACTTGCACTTGCAAAATATATGGTGCAGGTTTGGTGGCTGGAGTTGATATTTCAGTTAATTGAATCCCCAGGACTCTAGACTGGATTATTTTGTGTCATCAGGGGAGGTTTCCAAATAGCAGCAGGAAGCAGTTTGCTGTGCAGATGTCCCTGAATGACAGTTTTTGCCAAAATAGCTCTGTCCAAGGTGACCACAGCATATCTAGCCTGTCAGGCTTCATTCCTAATAGAGTGACTTCCATCTGTAAATAGGACATATTCAGCATCTGTAGTGCTCTATAGTTATTCATGAGGTCCAGTACAGAATGTGGCACCTGGACAGAAAGGTTGTAGTCTAAGGTGAACTTGCAAGCATTCTTGATCAAGACAGTGCTTATTAGAGAAAAAATGCAAAGGAGAATGAAAGACCTTAAGGACCAGGTCCAAGTATTTTCATAGATATGCCACTGGGTGTTCCCAGAGGTTGAGAGTCTGAGTACGCATCATTGTTTTGTGAGTGCAAGGATCCAGATTTTAGAGAAGTCTGTAGACATTTTTGAAGTTTTTTTTTTTTACCAGTTTCTGCCAGATATTCTAACAATCAAACAAGTTTTTGAACCTCTTGGAAGTTGAGTCCAGACCCAGAGTCTTTGTAAAGAGGGGCTGGCTGGAAGTACACAACTGAAAATAGAAGAAGGCATTCTTCAGGTTGAGGCAGGTGTACCAGCAGGCTATGGATGGCAGAAGACTGAGGCAATATATAAGGAAGGCAATCATGGCAGCATTGGCAGATCAAAGATCTTGAACTGGTTTTACAGACCAGAGAAGTGTATTTCAGCACTTCAACAGTCTATAAACATTTTGCAGTTTTCAAACTTCTGGAAGTGTGGTTGAATTTCTAGCTGAGTTTCTTGTGGCATGGGCCAATATTTGATGCAGGTGGGGGTACTTCAGGATGGAGTCTCACAATCAAAGGTAAGTGGTCAATGTCCCAATCTCAGAGTCCAGGGGACAGTGACAGAATTATGGAGTTGTAAGTAATGATGAAACAGGCTGCATCAAAGCAGTTAAATATCTTGTTAAAACCACTCTGAAAATAGCAGGAGAGGTTCTAAGCATTTTACAGCAGCTGAATAACAGTCCAAAAAGAGTGTATGGGTTGGGAACCACAGAATGTAAGGTGATGGCTGTGTTGACAGCAAGGAGATCTTGCCCAAGGTAAATAACAGGCTATCAGTCCAATGTATGGCCAGATGTCTGTTTGTACTTCATGTGACATCTGACAGCACTGGGGGTCATGATGAGGCAGCATGGTTGCCTGAGGCCTGGCCCAGAGGTGAATCTGGTTTATAGCTTTGGGGAGATTTTCAGAACTTAAAGCCTGCAGTTATCTGGCTAGTCTGATGCAGGTGTCATTTTTTTTTCCTCTGGGAGTGGTCAAAGTTGTAATATCAGGGTCAAACAAGAGGGTAGACTGACTGACTTGGTGAGAAGCAGATTTACTCCCAGGCTATAAGTTTGTGATGGAAAAAGGGATGAGAGACAAGCATCCCAGTTGCCCTGCAGCAACTTGTTTGACTGAGGGAACTTTTGAAGGCAGAGAGTCCTTTCTTATTGTCTACCAAGATAGTCACAGGTTTATCCCTGAGTTTTGCAGTTACTGAAGACTCTTAGGGTCCCAGCTTTATAGAGCTCAGATTGTCCTATCTATTTAGGCCTGACAGGGTGCAGTTTCTTTTTCAGGGCCGATAGTCTAATTTATTCTCAGTCAAAATGTGAAACTCAAAAGAAATTGTTGACAATCATCTCAGCTGGGCATTACATGATGCCCACTTTACCAGGATAGGTATGTCTGGTACATACTTATCTTGGTGGAGAAGGGAGGCTGTGTGGCCAAATGCAGGCAATTATAGCTGGAACTAGTTCAACTGATTGGAAGACAAGTCAGGCGTGGGAAGCGAAGTTGTTGGCAGCAACTATGCTGGCCAATGAGGGTACCAAACCCAAATTATTAGGAAGAATAGGCCTCTTCTTTTTTTTCCCATTCAGATACAGGGAGCAGTTTGTTTTCCTTTTTAACTCCATAAAAATATTTTTTTTCTACAGTCAGGGACTGTGAGTTTTAACTAATTAGTTCCCCTCTATAACTTCCTATGTGTGTGTTGTATACCCTTAAATGATGGTACAACAGACAAATGGTCAGTATGCCCCGGAGAGAGACCATTCATATGTCCATGTGGTCATGCCCTTTGTAGGTACCTGGGTGCAGTATATCTAAGGAGGGTGTGAGCCCTCCATTATTCTATATGTTTATTGATATGGAACTGCAGATGAGGGTCCAATCAGCCACTACAACCAGTGCTTCCCAGGCCTGGTGCACAGATGGAGCAGCCTATTGCTTACACTGTCCATGCCACTCACACATTCAGCAGGAACTCAGAGGTTAAACATTCCAATCGTCTTCCCTTGAGTGTGCCCCTGACTGAGAGTTGATCAGACTTTTCTTCTGCTCAAACTGAGCAGGACTGGCAGAACTGGGATAACTCTGGCAACCTTACTAGAATCAGGCAGGCTGAAAGAAAGACTGTGTTCTCCCTTTGGGTCCAATTTGAGCTCTTTGAGCAGGGAGCCAGGAATTCTCCTCCAAATTTCCCAAGGTAATTAAGAAATCTTGAGGACATGCCTTGGCATCAGAACCTGGAGAGGAACTTATTTCATCTACAAGGTCCATAACTGGTGACTAAAGAGTTCAACATGGTTGGTCTTCCTGACCAATGCACCAGATGCAAAGACAAGCAGAAACACTGAAATGACATTCAGGGTTTGGAGACAGATTTTTTTCATGTCAATAGATACAATCAGGATCATTCCTAGAATAGCAGGCCCTGATCTCTAGTGGTCTAGAGCATATATGGAATAAGCAAGCTGGAAGTACAGAGGGAAAATGGCTTATCAATTAGGGATTTGGTTTATATATCCTGCATCATAGTGACCATCTATGCATCACAGTGGTCAGCTGTTTCTAAGAGACCAGAAGCAACCAGAATTGGAACAGAAACTACTACTCAGTTTCTGGGCAAGTGAGAAACTGAAGTATACTGGCTGGAGGGGGCATTTTCTGTTACAATAAAGATGAAATTGAGTTCCAGAGAAGTATATCATTGCTGCAGGTGATACAGATAGGGCAGAATGGAGCCAGAATTTGACTCCAGGAAGATGTTGTTGGTTCCTTAGCCTCCAACATCTAAATCATATGGTCAAGTGTTAACTTGCAAATGATGAGAACTGAGTCACACTGAAATATTATCAATTAATTTGAGATAAAAGAATCAAAAGTGACTCCTATTCCTTTCATAATACCGGAGGGCAGCATTCTTTATACTAATAAAGGTTCAAGATATTCCTTTCTATTTCCTTTAAGTCTCTAAAGCACTATGCATAAATAACCAAAGAGTATTTCTTATTCCATTGCAACTAGCAAGAGGTTTTAAGGTTTCTCAATCCCACTTGAAATACAAGTCTTTTTAGAAAGCACACAGAGGGGCTGGGGATTTAGCTCAGCGGCATAAGCGCCTACCTTGCAAACAGGCAGTCGTGAGTTCGATCCCTGGTACCGATAAAAATGAAAAAGACAAAAAAAAAAAAAAAAAAAAATCTCCAGGGCACTGTAATCTAAGGGGGAATGTCTGACTCCCAAAACTTCAGAATAGATTCCATCTGAGAATTACAGAAAAAAAAAATAGGAAAAGCAAAACTTCACTGCAGTTTTCACTTCTACTAGTCTTTCCCTATCCGATTTCAGTTCTATTTCCATTAAACGATTTTTATTTTATTAATTATATATTTATTTGGTATTGATGATTGAACTCACAACCTTGTGCCAGGCAGGTACTTATGCCACTGAGCTAAATCCCCAGCTCCTATTTTATTTATTTTTAATGGTGTTATGGAGAGAACAGGAAAATGAGGAGATATTTAAAAGAAACCCTAACTAACAGAGCTCAAGAAAGAAGAAAACTGATCAAGTATTGAAGTGTTTCTGGTGATGCTCCATCAGAAGCTTGAGGAGTTGAGGCAATTTCTCTAAAGCAGAAATATCTGTCTACTATTCTGCATTTTGCTGTATCTTATTGCTAGAAATAAACAAAGCATTAATGTCATTTTGTGTCTTTCCCAATGATTTTATTTTTATTCCCCACAAGTACATACATATATGTCTCCTGAAAAATATTCAACTGAGATTTCCTTCTGTTTAGAATTTTGGCACCACAATTAATTCTCTCATATTTTTAAAGAAGATCTCACTATGTTGTCTAAGCTGGGCTCAAACTCCTGGGCTCAAGTGATCCTCCTTCTATAGCTTCTCGATTAGCTATACTTACTGCCAGTGGTCATCATGTTATGTCTAAATTACATGATTAAAAAATCTTTCTTAAATATTACATCTAAATAATTTGCATGATTTCACTCGTGTAAGTGCCCTACTAATTTAGACAGTACCTTCCTAGAACATTTGGCCTCCTGCTATTTGAAATAATATCTCTGAGGTAAAACTTATCACTATAACTTGAACTGTTCTAGAAAGAAATTTAACTGACAAAAGTGCCAAACATCATATAACTGGAATTAATCAAGCAGGCAATCAATGATACTGAGAATTCTCGGGGACACATACTTCACTAAGCATCTTGCTGTCATTTAAGTCACTTATGATGGAGAAAATAAACATTTTCTTAACAGCGATCTTGGTTATGCTATCTTCTGGGATTTAGACATGCATCTACCAACTTCCCTTTCACTGTGCTGAATAAGTGACAGTAATGTAGGCCTCAGATGAGGGACGGTATGTGCAGGTACATTGTCCAGCTCAATGCACAGCCTGGTAGATGTGCTTGCTCACTTCAGTGGGTTCTCCTGGTGACAATTACATATTTCATGTGGAGGAGGTAAAGACAACTCGCTTTTAGACTCATCTCAATTACTGTTTTCTTTTTTTTTTTTTTACTTTCCTGTTTTACTTCCCACCTTCCCTCTTTGTCCCTTGGTCCTTCTTTTTTATATCCTCTCGATTTCTTTTCTGTGCTTCTTTCTCTGCCATTCCTTTTCTTCCTCTCTTTTTCTACTATTATTAGTTTTTTCTTTATTTTTATAACTGTCCTATAGTAGTATTTATAATCCTGAAAAGAAAGTTATTGGAAATCATTGTTCAAAAAGAAAAATAGCTAACAAAATATATGGCATTTCTCCTATGTAATTTCAAAATCAAGAAAATCAATTTATTCCTTTGTATTCTAAAATAAGATGATATACTTTTATACTTTAGCTGAACATTTCAGAAAATCGGCAGAGAGGAGCAGAATGACCTAAGAGTTGGACAAGAGGACCCAAAGCACCATTTAGTGAACAGAACATCAATAAGAAAGGTGAAAGACACAAGAAATTTAGTTGGTCAGGTGGCTTTGACAATGAGAAGAACAAACATCAGTGTAGACTTTTTTGAGAACACAGGAATCACACCATATTCTTGATGAGTTAAAAAATCAGAGAATGACCATACAAGGATATTTTTGTATATTGATCTTAAAACAGAGATATCAGAGTGAATAATCAAATTTTTTGGTTTTAAAAAGAGAAAGATCAATGGATCTAAATATTTATAGAAA
Organism: Cavia porcellus; assembly: GCF_034190915.1. Lineage (NCBI taxonomy): Eukaryota > Metazoa > Chordata > Mammalia > Rodentia > Caviidae > Cavia > Cavia porcellus. The sequence goes on from NW_026947510.1 coordinate 42,159,657, forward strand.
TTTTAATTAAAATATATACATATATGAAAAAGCCTCAAGAAAAATGTAAGGCTATAAAAATATAAGTGATAAACATATGTCATGAATATGTTACAAAATTTTGGTGAATAGCTTGAGCAGTCTTAATTCTAAAATCCAAAATTTGAAGGGCTCTGAAACTCAAATTTAAAGTATGTTGTGTTTCTAATTTTTAAATTAGAGATGCTCAGTTGATAAAACACAGATATTCCAAATCCAAAAATGTTTGAAAAGTGAATCAATCTTGGTCTTCAGCCTTTCAGACAAGGGAAATTCAATCTGTACTGAACATGCTATTTCTTTTGTCCTTGACGATTCTGCTCCTTTGGGATTCTGCCAGACCCATAATGGCACCTACTTAACATGGTTCTAATCCACAAAATGACAGTATATCTCTGCAACACTAACTTCTGTATTCTTTATCTGGTCCCAAAATAAACTTCCCCCATCCCTTTCACACACATGCCAAAGGTCCTCCAGACCTCTCCTGGCACTGTCCACTCCCGTAGTCTTCACCCTCTGCATCAAAGGTCTTCCAGTCCTCTCCCTACACAATGAACTATTCACTCACATAGTCTCCACTCCTATCCCTATGCTATAAAAGCCACTCCCCAGCTTTGTCTCCTTTGAGAGTCCTTGCAATCTCATGCAATACTCTTGCACCAGCAATAAAGGCTATTTTCTTATCTCTGTGACTCTCAGCCATGCCAAAAAACCCTAATGTTTTGGTACTGTGACTTGGATATGGTTGGAGTGTTCAACTTCTGAGGTTCTGCTCCAGTTTGAGTTTCCTCTGTCAACAAGTCACCCATCCTCTCAGTCATGTCTCTGACTGTGCTGTCGCCAGCCTCCATCCAACACTGGCCCATATCGTCCCCCACAGGTGAGTCACTCTTCATTCCAGGAGCTCCTGCCACTCTCTTTTAAAATCATGGGCCCACATCAGGACTCCCTCACACCCTCCACGGTGCCTCTCTGCCCATATGTGATGACCAATGGGGGCTGACAGTTGCCTCCCTCTCTCTATTACACCCCAATGAGTGTGATGATTCTGCTAGGTGGATTGTGACCAGCTTCAGCCTTCAGATCACCTCCAATTCAATCACTAGTGGAAATATTCCTTCCCAACCCCCAAAACACATCCTACTTTCATATCTCTTAATGAACTTAAATGCCCTAGGTCTCCAGGAGACCATTAAATCAAAATCTTTTATTGCAAGGCAGCTTGGACCCAATTCAAACGACAACAGCAGCTGCTGGCCAGAAGAGGGCACTTTCAATTTTAACATACTCCACAATTTAGATAACTTTTGCTGTCACAACAGAAAATAGTCAGAAATTCCTTACATGCAAGTTTTTTTTGCTCTCAGAGTATACCTCTGTCTCATCAGGCATGGGGGTTGGCCTAAATGCTTCTGACCTTCTCTATGCTGCCCTACCTGATAACCCAACCAACCCTCTTGACAATGTCTCTTCTGCTTTTGCTCCCCTCTGCCTTATTTACAACCTCTCCAATGGCTTCACTCATCCCACTCCATATCTCCCACCACTTCTCCTTCCTTTAGCTCCTACATCACCATTTTCCCTGGCCTCACAACGCCTACTTTGCTCTCCCTCCAAAATCCCCACCATCTCCTCCTCCTTCACTCTTCTGTTGCCATTTTCACCTTCAGCACTCCACCTGATCTCACTCCTCCCACTTCGCACCATCTTCTCACCAGCCACTGCCATCTTCTGGTCAGCCACCATTTTCTCAAACCCAGTCCCTCCTCCCTCTGCACAAGATGGTTGACTCTGAAGGACTATATTATGCATTCATGTCTGTTTTTCTCTTTCTGACTTATCTAAAAGCTCTCATGGACTAGGCTTCTTCTCCACAGATCCTTGTATCTATATAAAAGAGTTCAAATTTGTGATTAATTTCCAAGAGTTACTTTTCAAAGATCACTGTATCATTCTTACATCTACCCTTTCCAATAAAGAAAAAACTAAACTGTGGGAAGTGGCTCAAGGTGAGGTTGATCAGAGAAATCAAACTTATCCTGACCATCCCTCTGAGGCCACAGAAGTACCAAATACAGACACCTATTGGGATTGTCAGGAGAATAATGGCTCTCAAGGCATGAATGTAATCACTGACTGTATTACTGCAGGCTTAAGTAATATTTTCCACATACAAACTAATTACCAGAAACTTCATACATGAACTCTATGCACCAATAAAAATCCTGCTGAATTTTTCTTGTCTCACTTGTATCTTAACTAGATACACTAATGTCAACCCCTAATCCCCTGAGGGAAAAGTCCTCCTCACCTCCCTATTCATTTATGAATCTGCCCCCTGACATCCATGATAAATTAAAAAGGACAGATCTTGACCCTCAGACCCCACAAGGAGACCTTCTTAATCTGACCCTCCATGTGTTCAACAATAGACAGGAACAACAAAAACAGAATAAACAACAGCATGACAAACTTAAATGCCAACTGTTGGCTGTTGCACTTGAGGCTTTTGAGAAAGCTAAGCCAAAACAAAACAGTGCCACCTAAACCCCTCCTGTATCATGCTTTAAGTGTGACAGGAAAGGATACTGAATAAGAACCTGCCCCAACATGAAGCCATCGCCAGGACCTTGCCCATCTGCATGCCAGAGGGTTACTGGAAGTGTGACTTCCCTGTCCACAGGAAAGGGAGAAAATCATCAAACTCCATGCCCTAACAGGAGATCTCATCACTACTACAGGACTCATTGCTAGCTGACCTTCTCAGTCTTGCTGCTGAAAGGGATTAACAGGGCTTGGGTTCCACAGCCCTAATCAACAATTCTTTCCCAGAACCTAGATATCTCAGGTAAGACACTCTCCTTTCTTGTTGACATGGGGGCCCCTTATATTGTCCTTCCTGAAATTTCATGATGTTGATGGCCAGCCTATATAACCTCCAGACAGGGCCCATTCCCTTGCTGATTCCATGCCCTTTTCTTCTCCTATTATTTCCATGTCACCCCACCCTGCCCCACACTCCTCTTGGGCAGAGATCTCCTTCAAAAGCTCAACTTCTCTTTCACTTTGTCTCTCCCGCTGGCTCTCATCCTTCAAACTCAGTCACCATGCATCACCAGTTCCACTCCTCCTCCCCCCACCTCCTTTGTTGATTCTGTAGTCTGAGATACTTCCAACCCTACTCTTGCCACCTTAGAGATCTTTCAAATTTCCCCTGCATTTCTCAATATCCAGTAGCCCTCCTCTGTGACCTCCAGGTGTCAACTAAAAAACAACAGATTATATCCTTTCTTGGTCTAGTTAACTTCTTTCACTTTGGATCCCTAACTTTACAACTCTAGCCTAACTCTTCTATAAAGCATGCAAGTGTTCACTGTCAGAGCCACTCAACCCCAACACTTCTATACACTATTCATCCTGTGGACTAAGAGACCTTCTTAAGAGACCCAGCCTTCACTCTCCCAAACCTGACCCAATCCTTTGTTCTATACACTACCTCTCAAGATCATAATGCTGTAGGAGTTCTAGGACACAAAATGGTACCTTCCTTCTAAGTAGTAACATACTTACTTCAAAAAAATTAGATAACACAGTAATGGCTGGCCTCCCTGTCTTCAAGCTTTTGCCTTATCAGCCGCATTAATACAAGAGGCAAAAAAATTCATTTTAGGATAATCAATCACAGTCCACTCACCCCATTGCCTCAATGAGCTCATTTCACACAAAACACTCCCTGCCTTAATGACTCCCTTATGCCTACAACAAGTTCACTTAATATTCATACAAGACAAATTCAATCACTATCTCTGCTGGAAGTTCCTTATCTGGCCTCCTTACTCCACAATTGTGAGATCTTTCACCAAAATTGCTTGAGGTCTTAAAGATGATCCCGATTCCTTTATCCATATTAACAGCTCTCCTCTCTCTATAGCCTCTGACACATGGTTCATAGATAGCATCTCAACCAATATAGACACTCATAAAAAGGACAGGATATGCTGTAGTCCATGGCTGTAAGGTAATAGTGGCATCCCATTGCCACCTGGGACATCTTCACAAAAAGCAGAACTTTTAGTCCTTATATAAGCTCTCACACTGCCCAAATAAAAAATCATAGTTATCTTTATTGACTCAAAGTACATATTCAGTATTCTTCATTCCATATCACCATATGGCAAGAAAGGGGTCTAATCAGAACTTAAGGAATCACCATCACCAATGTACCCCTCATCCTCAAAATACTAAAGGCAGCATACCTCCCAAAATAGGTAGCAGTCCTTCACTAAAGGGAACCCCAAACACCATCAGACTATTTATCAGGGTCACACCTTCACTAACACACAGGCCGAGTTATCTGCATGACACCTGTACTCTTCTCATCTTGTCTCCGTAGTCCCAAACACACTACCCTCATTTCAATACTCACCTCAACAACTACAGTTACTCCCCAGATCTACCCATACCCAAAACAAGGATGGAATTTTCCAGAATCAGAACTTCTCCTCAAAGACCAACACACCTTAAACATCATCACAACCTACATACCTGCTTTCATGTAGGCACCAAAGCTCTGTATAAACTTCTAACTTCAGTGACTACCAGGCTCTCCCTAAAAACCATTATTCACCAAGCCACCCACAATTGTAATCTCTATGCCAAGACTTCTCCTCAGGGGACACCTACCTCCCCTTTCTTTCCTAACTTTCCAACTTCATCGATATACTTTAGGTGAAGACTAGCAGATAGATTTTTTACACACATGGGTCATCATAAGACTTACAAATATCTACATATTTTAACCTGAACTTTCTCAGGATACATAGATTCTTTCTCACTGCTCAAGAGAATGCAGACATAGTTTCTAAAATCCTTATATGACAGATTATCCTCCAATTTGGCTTAAGTCGAGCTATTTAATCAATGGACAAGCTTTTATTTCTCACGTTATTCAATAGGTATCCAATGCCATCCCTTGGCACTTACCCATATCATACCCCTCACAATTCTCAGAAAAAAAGTAGAAAAGGCAGATGGTCTTCTAAAGACACACCTTACGAAAGTCATCCTAGAGCTACACTTAGCTTGGCCACATATCTTTCCTTTAACCCTAACCCAACTCAGGGCAATTCCTGAAGGACCCACTTTCCTAAGCTTTTTTACTGTTGTTGTTAATTTTGGCTCATGTATGGTAGAGCCTTACTACTTCACAGTTTACCTACCTCAGAAAACCTGCACCCTATCACAATATCCCAGTTATCTCTTTTCTTAAACACTTTTTGTGCTGACATGCTGGTCTATATCTTCCACAACCAATAGATAACCCCAAATCAGACCTTCCTATAATTCCTAGAGACTTAATATATCTCAAATCCTCTAAGCCCACAAGACTTCAACCAAGGTGAACTGGACCCTATCTGATGATCCTCATGACTCCCAACAGTGGTCAAGATCACCAGTCTTTCATCCTGGTTTCACACCACCCAGGTTAAATGCTGCCCTGACAATCTTAACCTCAAGTCACCATCTTCAGGATGGTCATTGCACCATCTGTCTCCCACTCATCTTCACCCCACACATCCCTAACTCTCATATGTCCTGTTACCCCTCTTCCTTACTGCTTTCTAGCACTAGTCCTTGTATTTGCTGTTGCACTCTGGATAATCTCTCCCAACAATACCAAAACACTAATTACCATCCTATTTCTTACTACACATTTAAGCTTCAGTTCTTTAAATTCCCAAAAATGAAGTCCTTAGCCTCACTCCTTTTTTTACATCTCCTATTGATTCTATTACCAGATCATTCTACCACCACAGACTCTTTTGACCTCACTATCTTCCTGCAATAGCTTTCATTTTTACTTGAAATCATGAACAACAAGTGGGAAAACAACAAGTGGTCCCTCACCAACCCACTAGCTCTTATGCCACTCTCCAATGGATGCCTAGCCAATTATATCAAAAATAAGATATTTTTACACTGGTCAGGCTGGTCTACAATCCAAACAACTTGAAGTCACCCTAAAAAAACTAGTTTCGATCCTGTTAGTTACTTTTTATTCATTGCTGAAACAAAATACCTGATGCCCAAGGTTAGCAAAAGAAATTTTTATTTCTTACTCTTCGAGGAGGTTTCAGTGCATACTCAGTTGGCTCCAAGGCAGATGGCATGTTGGGGCCGCAGTTCATGGCAGTTGCAAACAGCAAGATGTGAACTGACAAGAGATATAGACACACCTTCTTCCAACCATTACATCATACACTGGCTCCACCCCTAGGTGGGTGTAGCACTAACACCACCAATCCAATGCTAGGCAATGAACCAATCACAAATGCTAGAGTTGGTTTAGTTCATAATTCATGAGGCACGGGCCACTGACATAAATCATGACAGATCCCCATCAGTTTTTTGACATAACCAAATCCTATTGCAGTGACACCAGTCTACAGTCCCATGAACTTGAGCCTGTTATAAAAAGCTACTACCAAATTCTCAATCTGAACCTACTTTCCTCAACTGGTCTTACTTTACTTTTGCCAACTAAACACATGCCACTTAACCCCACACCTCTCAACACTCCAATTAAAATCAATCCATTTTTACTTTATCTAGAAGTCATTACAATATCCCCAACTTCACCTTCACCATCTCCAAAACTGATGGCAATGTTCTTACAGCAGTCAGTTACATATCCACCAATACATCCTTCACTCTTCACTTTCCATATTGTCAGCTATGCCCATTTTCACAAGCATGCAATAATATGCTTCACAATTGAATCTTTCATCACCTTCTGGAAAGGTGGGTCCATCTTAGTTCCCCTCCCAATGATCTCAAACAACAGTAATGCTCTGTTCCTAAACATTTTTACACCAAAAATTGGGGGTATGAAACAATCAGTCTTTATCATGATGGCACCCTTTGGACAAATGGATCTCTACATTTCAGTGTCCTTTTCTAATGGACAAAAGGCTATAGACATAGCTATCAAAAATACTTCCTTTAAACAGTACTTCCTAGACAAAACATGGAGATATGCCTTCTCTGATGGAGTGAGTCCCTATTCATGAAGCGAAGGAGGATTTCTCTTATTTCACTCAACACCCATCAGGGTCCTAATCCCAAATGCACTTACAAAAACTGTCTCCTGACCAGAATCCACCCAACAGCTGCCTTGCATTTCTTCACTCCTTAACCAGATACTTAAGACTCTCTCCATCCAGACAAACATCATTGACTGCTGATTATGCATCCCAACCAAAAAACTATATACATAGTCACACCCCTCATAAGGAACAAATCACATTTACATACAAATAACATAACAAACCTATTGACTCACTTGCTATGTTATGGTTGTTTTGTTATAGTCTGGGTCTGGGTGGCCCCCTAAACCTTCTGCAGTCATAGAGTTGGCTGAATCTAGCATTTGTGATTGGTTCATTGTTTAGTCCTGGGATTGATGGCATGAGTGCTGCACCTGCCAGGGGTGGGTAACTGGCATACAATATAAAGGAGAGAAGGAGGCATACATTTTCCCTTTTTAACCCTGTTTAAACTTGCTATTCTCAGCTGCCATATACAGTTGCCACTGTGCCACACTACTCTGTCTTGGAGCCAACTGAGTATGGACCTCCAAACTGTAAGCTAACTAAATCTCCTCTTCCCTAATTTTGGGTAATAAGTTATTATGTTTCAGCAACAAGAGGAAAATAACCAAGACAGAATTTGATACCAGAGGAGCGGTGGGTGTTGTTGCTGTACTTGTACCTGGCCATATAGTTCAAAAGCCTTTGAGAATGGCTTGTGGGAAGAATTTGGAAAGGTTGAGAGATGTTACCTGAATACATAGACCTGGAACAGCTTAGGCTGTTCGGTATGGGACATTCTGGTCAGTGCTCAGGAGACCAGAAGTTTGGCAGAAAGTCTGCCAGTAAAGACCAGGCTTGGGAGGTTTCTGCTGGGAAGAAGGACTGTTTTGGTTGTTGGACTCCAGATGATGTGTGCTATGTCTTGGCAGAAACTTTGGCTGTATTTTGCTTCTGTCCAAATAATTTGCCTGAGACTGAGATTAAGGGCATTGGACTGATTAATCTGGCAGAAGAAACCTCAAGGAAATCAATTGTTGAAGTGGTGGCATGGCTATCATTGGGGGCTTTTAGTCAGATTTTTTTTTTTTTTTTTTTTTTTTTTTGCGAATCAAGAGCAAAGAGCCTAGCATGGTGATTAAAAATGTTGTGAGTTGGCCAGAAAGAAAGCTCTAGTAAATCTGTGGCTGGAAAAATAAAGCTGAGATATCCATTGCTGGGAAGGAAAAGAAAAATAAGAAAGATGGCAAGGGAGCATCCAAGGAAGCAGTGAGTCTCCACATTTTGCAGCCTCAAAGCTGCAGAAGTGGAAGAATTTGCTCAGAGGAGAAAGCTACAGAGCACCAGAGTGGTGGTAGAAGCTACATGAGGTTCCAAAATGGCAGTGGCTGAACCAGGTTCCTGAATGGTGGTAACACATTCCTCACATTCAGGTTCAGAGTGCCCAGCAATTCAGATACTCGACTCCTGCAGCCAAGAGAAAGGAAAGCCCAATGACTGTTCCAGATGGCAGCAGTCCTTGGAAGCATCCATGTGCCACTGGTTTTTTGGCACATAGAGAATGCATGAATTCTGAGGCTTAGGCAGCTTCTACTCTGGTATCAGAAGAAGGCCTGGGGGGCAGGCAGTGTACTCCTGAGAGGGCAGTGTGTGAGGCTGTGAGTGTGAAGTCAGAAGTGGAGTGGAGAACCGTGGAGTTTGAAAAAGCTAGGAGCATAGATCATCTAAGAAAAACTGCAAGGACTGAGAATAGTGAGTTTAAGAGAAGCTAAAATCCCTGGAAGTGCCATCAGGGTGGAGTCAGTCAGGTCTTTTGGAGCTTGCAACCAGACTAATTCAGGTGCTGAGTGTGGAACTGCAGGACTTAATGTTTGCCCTGCTGGATTTTGGACTCTCATTGGTCTCAATAGTTTTTTTTTTAAATCACATTTGTATCCTTTATAATGGTAATATTTATCTTGCATCGTTGTATATTGGAAGTGCTTAACTTTGTTTTCATTTGTATAAGGGCTTGAGCCAAGAGTTTGCCTCAGATCTGAGGAGACTTGGGCCTTGAACTTTTCAGCAATGCCGAAACTGTTAGGAGTATGGGGACTCTGGAGGTGGGATAAATGTCTTCTGTATAAAGGATGTGGGCCACACCCAGTGATCTCCAAGAAGCTAGCAAGGGCCTGATTTCAGTCCTGGGAGCTGAACACGCACAAGCTGAATCACAGTGCACAGGGAAGCTTTACAATGTCATTCCAACGCAGTAAGACCACACCCAGGTCCCAAATCACTGGAGGACAAAAAGGAGGTCACTGCAGGCCTAAGTGGGACATGCCAAGTGAACTCCAAGTGGCTAGCAGGGGCCTGAATTCAGTATGGGAGCTGAATGTGTGTGAGTTGAACCCCAGCAAGTAGGGATGCTTTGCAACGTTGCTCCTAGGAGGTAAGACCATGCCCAGAATCCCCATTCACCAGAGGATGCAAGGGAGGTCCCTGTGGGCCTAACTGGGCCATGCCCAGTGGACTCCAAGTAGCTAACACGAGTCTGAATTCAGTGCAGGGAGCCGAATGTGAGTGAGTTGAATCACAATGCACAGGGAAAGCTTTGGAACATCGCTCCCAGCCTGTAAGACCACACCCATTGTCCCAAAGCACCAGAGGATATATGGAAGGTCACTGCAGGCCTAACTGGGCCATGCCCAGAGACCTCCAGGGATTAGATGTTGCCTGCAATCAGGCACAAGACAAGGATGTCCATAATCACCACTCCTATTCAACACAGTGCTAGAAATACTTGCCAGAGCAAACAAAAAGAGAGAGAAATAAAAGAAGGAAGGATAGGAAAATAAGTTAAATGATCATCATTTGCAGATGACATGATACTCTACGTAGAATACCTCCAAAACTCCATTGAAAGACTACTAGGTATAATAAATAAATTCAGTAATATAGTTGTATACAAAGTCAACACTCAAAACTCAATAGTATTTCTATACACTAACAACAAAAGCACTTAGAGAGAAATAAGAGAAGCCACACCCTCACAATAGCATCCAAAAAAATGAAATACTTAGGAATTGATCTAACAAAAGAAGTAAAAGATCTATTCAGGGAAAATTATAATACCCTGAAAAAGAACTTGAAGAAGACCTCAGAAAATGGAAACACATCCCTTGTTCATGGATAGGAAGAACAAAAATTGTGAAAATAGCCATTCTCCAAAAATTCTTATAAAGATTCAATATAATCCCAAATAAATATCACTAGCATACCTCACAGATCTAGAAAAATCACTCCTAAAATTCATCTGGAACCAGAAGACACAGAGAATAGCAAAGGCAATTCTAAGTAGCAAAAGCAAGGCAGGAGGCATCACAATCCCTGAATTGAAGTTATTCTACAAAGCTGCTGTAATAAAGTCAACATGGTACTGAAATAAAAACAGACCTGGAAATCAATGGAATAGATCAGAAGATACAACTACAAACACATTCAGCCACCTTATCTTTGATAGAGGGGCCAAACATGTCCAATGGAAGAAAGATAGTCTCTTCAATAAATTGTACCAGAAAAATTGGCTCTCCATATGCTGAAAACTAAAACTAGATCCATGCCTGTCACCATGTACTAAACTAAAGTCAAAATGGATCAAATATCTAAACATTAAAACAGAAACAATAAATCTTTTGGAAAACAAAGTAGGTAGAAATCTTGAAGACATAGGGGTAGGTAGAGAATTCATGAACAAGAATCAAAATGCACGCGAAATACTTCCCAGAATCAACAACTGGGATCATGTCCTATTAAAGAATTTTTGCAGGTTGAAAAAAATCTCCAGTCTAGTGAAAAGAAAATGCACAAATTGGGAAAAAATTTTAGTGAACTGTCTCTCAGACAAAGGACTTCTGTCTAGAACATAAAAGTATTAAAAATATCAGATCCCCAAAATTCAACAATCCAACCCAAAAATGGGCATCTGAGATGAATACATAGTTCTCAGATGAAGAAATATGAATGACATGTAAGTACATGAAAACTGTCCAGCATTTTTGGCCATTAGAGAAATTCAAATTAAAACCATCTCCCTCCAGAAAAAATGGCCAGGATAAAGGAAACTACCAACAACAAATGTTGGAAAGACTGCAGGTAAAATGAAGTCTTCTGCACAGTTGGTGGGAGTGCAGACTGGTACAAGCACTGTGGAGGTCAGTCTGGAAATTCCTCAAAAAGCTGAAAGTCCCATTTGACTCAACTATTCCACTTCTAGGCATATTCCCAGAAGAAATGGAAACATCATACCATAGTGATATATGTGCACCCATGTTTACAGCAGCACAATTTGTAATAGCCAGATCTTGGAAACAACCTAAGTGTACATCAACTGAGGAATATGTGGTATTTTTATACAATGGAGTACTACTCAGCCATAAAGAATGATCACGCTGAGATATTTATAAGTAAATGAATGCAAGTCGAGATCATACTCATAAGTGAAATAAATCAAACTCACATGTGTAAATACCATACATTTTCCCTAGTTAAGAAATGTAAAAAGCATATAAGATACAAAAAAAAAACCAATAAATACAGTGAAAGAATAAGAACCTGCTTCAAAGAGAAAAATATTATCTCAGGGAAAATGAGGAAAAAGAAAAAAGAAGTTAAAAAAGTATCTGAAGTTATATAAACACATTTAGGATAGCTAAGATGATTGTGCTACAAATTCCCTAAGTCCTTGGAGCAAAATAGTTAACAGTCATAGGCTTGGAACAATTGTGTCTATTATTGTATGGTGATCTGAGGAACTCTTGAAGATCATTATGTAAAATAACAACCCCAGTTACGCTCCTACCACCTTTTTTTGAAGGCCTGTATTGTCAGTGTTTTAGACTCTTTGCTATTGTTATTTATTTGTCTTTTTTGTTTCGTGTTTTTCTAGGTATGTGTTTTGTTTTTCCCTCTAATATAGAAAGGACAGATACACATATAGAGATTCATACATGTGGAGAACTTCTCCTAAACAGTTTATGAGAATCGATTATATAATGCATGTTGAAATGAACAGCTACTTTGAAGAAAAAGAGACACTATGGTACTCAGTGCTGATTCTGTAGTGTCATGGTGCCATATCCAGCAGTAGTATAATTATCTGTTCAGAGTGATTTTAGTCTGTTTTGTGTTGTTTAATTTCAACATACATGAAGGTATGGACAGCTATTTTGAAGATAATGAGAGACATTTTGGCAACCATCGATGACTTCCCTATTTTCTGGTCTTGAAGATCTAAAATGCCTTCATCATCTGGTTCTGATCAGTTTAATACTATTTTGTTTTGTATGAATTCATTGTATGTGAAGATATGGACAACTATTTGGAAGAAAAGAGAAGACAATATGATAGACAGTGATAGTCTCCTGTTGTCTTGCTTTAAAATCTCTATCTCTTACATTAGTCTTTTCTGATCTGCTTTGTTCTGTTTTGTTGTTTAGTTTTATCATCTTTAGAATAAAATTTAAAAAAGTAAATAAAGATTGTGCATGAGTCCTTGAAGGGCAGAGGTAGAATGTTATGGTTTGTGTCTGGTGGCACCCCTAAGCTTCATGCAGTCACGGAGGAAGCTGAATCTAGTGTTTGTGATTGGATTCATTTTCTATCGCTTTGCTAGGTGGCGTGAGTACTATACCTGCCCAAGGGTGGGCAACTGGCAAACAATACAAAGGAGGGAAGGAGGCATGCTTTTTCCCTCTTTTGCCCTTTTTGTAGTAGCCATGAACAGCTGCCCCTCTGCCACACCACTCTGCCGTGGAGCCAACTGAATATAGACTGAAACTTTCAAAACTTGTAAGAAACCAATCTTTTCTTCCCTAATTTTTGGCATTGGATGTTTTGTCTTAACAACAAGAGAAAATTAACCAAGGCCAACCTGAAAAAATTCCCTCACAACCAAAACTGCTTCAAAGTGTCTCCACAAAAACATCACAAACACAGGTAGTCACTGTATCCCCCCATTTCATCTTCATCCCCAAGACTTCTCCACATCTCTTTGTCTGCCTCATGAGTGGTTCATGTTATGTACAAATGGAACATATGTATATCTCCCTGTACACTGCACTAGCACCTGCACTTTAAGACTCCTAACACCCTCAGTGACAATTCATATGATGTCATTGAGGCATCCCTTTCAAATACAGTACATAAAATAACGTCCACCCCTGAAAACATAGGGCCGCCACCTCCCTGTCCACATAGGAACAGGCATTTTCTTGGCTATAGGCTGTGGAGGGATGGGCCGGGGCCTACTTATACCCTCCACACAGCTACATTACCAACTGTCTTGAGAACTCAGACAACAAATTGAAGAAGTCACTGACTCACTCCAGATGTTACAAACTCAGCCAAGCTGCAATTATTCTCCCAAACTTCCAAACCTTTGATGTCTTGATAGCTGAAATGGGGGGACATATGCAATGCTGGGAGAAAAATGCTATTATTTTGTTAATCAGATTCATTCGAACCAGGAGTGGACCTTCACTACCAGAGAACTCCTCATCTTGGACAAGACTCTTGACACCAACTGCTGTGTAGGCCTAATTCGTCATCCCAATGATTGCAACAGCCCCTACTAAAATTCACCTTGTCAACAGAAAAGAGTTTAAGAGAGCTGATGCCCCATAAGCAATTAAAGACTGCAATGATGGATGCTACTCATTTGGGACTCTGATAGGCTCAATGTGGTGCTAAGCCCTCAAACAGCAGTATTTCTCTCCTACACTGACTTCCATATTCTTCTAGTCCCCAAATAAACTTTCCTCTTCCCTTTTGTGTGCATACCAAAGGTCCTCCAGCCCTCTCGCAACACACTGGCCTGTCCATTCATAGTCTCTAACCCATCCCAACCACATGAAAGCAGCTCCACAGCTTTGTCCACTTTGAAGGTCCTTGTAGTCTCCTTCAACCCTTTCATGCAGCCCTCCCATGTGAACAATAAAGGCTTTTTTCTTATCTGTCTGTATTTGTCAAGTGCACGAAAACCCCTAACTGTCCTCAATTTCTTTCACCAAGAAGTGCCTGCAGAGTGACTATTTTGATGTTTCTGGTCAGTTCCGTCTTCACTTCTGTGCATGACTAGAGCATCATTGTACATCTTCAATCTATGGCTGTATCTGTCAGCTGGATGGTCTAGAGCTCTTTTCCTCATATGACTTCTCATGTGATGCTCCCCAAAAGCATCATGGGATTTTTCTCTCCATAAACAATGAGGAAAAGGGACCCAAATGAGCATTGGTGGCTGATCATAGCAGGAACTAAACAGTAGTACAAAGTCAGGAGGGGATGTGAACAGGACATTTTGAGAATGAGATGGACAATGGCAAAGCAGAATGGTACAGAGACAAGAAACAGAAGCAAAAAGGATGTGAAAAATCATTTTCTCATGGCTGAACATTTGGAATAACACACTATGCACACATACATATTGGTTATTTAATTCTTTAAAATTGGTCCATTATTTGTGAACAGTGAAAGTCAGTAATATTACTATTAATTGCATTGAAGTAAAAAACTAAAAAATGTCAAAAATCATTGGAAATTATAAATTTTAAGTAGTCAGATAAAAAAAAAAGCAAAATAGTTTCTCTGGAGACTAGAGAATATTTGATGCTTTGGGCCAGGATATAGCCGACAAATTTTGTTTCAATAAAAGGATAACTTCAAATAATAATAAATGTTTTCAAATATTAATGATTAAAAATGTATAGCAGAGAGAAAGAGAGAGAGAGAGAGAGAGAGAGAGAGAGAGAGAGAGAGAGAGAGAGAAACAGATACACATGGCGAATTAAATTCTTATTCCAGATCAGAATTGTGAAAAGTACTGTTCTTCCAAGAATTAAATCAGCTGCACTGTAGGTGACTTTGGAATTCAGAGGTGCCACAGTTTCTCATTCTGTGTTGATGGAACTGGGCAGCATTAACCTTTTCACTTGCACTAACAAAGACAAGTGAAGACAAGATTTGCTAAGACTCCTCTACGTCTGTTTTGTTTTTTTGCCCAAGGCCCTCTCCAATTGCCCCAAACTTCAGAGCTAATATTTCTACCGGTTCACCTATGTGATTTCTGCACTATTTCTGCAAAATGATAATCTCATGAACTATTTTTTTTTTGCAAAACATGTATTTTAAGGAGATGAATTAGTTCAGTATTATGATATTAAGTAAATCTTTGTCTTTTGCAAATACGTTGGCTTTATCCAAAATATATCTCTGCCACCCCTTTATCTTTTAAATAAAACAAGCATCTGTTGCTTAAAGCAGCAATGCTGACTATTCTGGCCTGAGTTTAAAAGATCAGATTTCTTTTTTTTTTTTCCTCATTTCTATATTTCATTGAAATATAGAATTTACTGGTATTTTTGCAAGTGAAAACACTGTTAAATATTTATTTCTTCAATCACATTTAAAATTTAAAAATATAAATATAAGCACATAAAATACATGTATGATAGTTCTTGTTTCATAATAAAATTATGCAAATAACTAGAATCAATATTCAGCTATCTTAGAAATCAAAATACATATGTATCCTTTTTGCTGTTAACCAATAATCTGATCATTGCAGGAGGATAGGACTTTATATTTCTTGATAATTTATAGTGTGTAATTGTCTTGACAATGAGAAGGGCTGATTGGAGCAATATATAACTGGAAGAGAAAATCCAGTAAGCATAAGTGGTAAAATTTATTTGACTATAGTTACCATATTCCTTAACGTCAATAGTTGATACATTGTTGTCAACTTGAGAAGTTTAGAAATTTAAGTAAATGGCTCAGCCAGGGGCCAGCATCTTCACTTTGTAAACGTCCTGATCCTGTGAGAGAGCAGAGCACAGAGATGATATGATGGCTTTACCCACCCGGAGGCGTTAGCCTGCACACAGGAAAAGAGCCTCACTCTTCCTTTCTCACTCTTTCTGCTTTCATTGCCATGAACTGTTGCCCCTCTGCCATGTGCCACCTCGCCTTGACACCAGGTGATCATGGACTGAAACCCCTAAAAATTGTGAGCTGCAGAAACCTTTCCATCTTTAACTTTGGGTGTTGGATATTTTGTCTCAGCATCGAGAGTAAAGCAACTGAGACACTGACTATAGAAAAAAAATGGTAGCATCCAAAGATAAGCTTTTATAAAAAATAATTCGATCCAAATAAGAATGAACGTTAATGAGTGTCCAAACTTCAGTTGAAAGAATTAAACAATTATCTTCAGTCAAATAACATAATTTAAGAGGAGTATTATCTGATTCTACTGTTACAGGGAAAGACACATCATACAATGAGGACTTTGATAACTAATTCTTTGTAGTACATGATATGAATGTGATGAGGTAATTTAGAAAATAAAAGATTTCAAAGATGTGTAATCTGTCTTCAAATATTTGAAGGACTGTGAGAGAAAAGAAAGCAAACAAATGAGGACTGATGATTTGTATGGGGGTTAATGAGTGTAGGGAATTATTGAGAATAGATAGTGTTCACATAGCACATGGAATCACAAAACAAGCTTAAAACTTGGATGACTATCTGTCAGAAGTGCTGATAAAATCATTTTTTTCCTGTAGGATCATTTACAACTTTGAACCCTTTGGGTTTATTTTTGTTAACTATCATTCTGATCATAAGAATTCTGCTACAGAATCTGCAGAGCTTATTCTAAATCATGTTTTACAGAACACTAGCTCTGGTGGCTGTTAATAGGTGCTTTGTGGGAAAAAAAGACTCTGTGGTCAAATTGCTTTGGGAAACATTGTATACCATACCCTCTTCCTGGAGAATAAAAAAATGCACATTTGCATAGTAAAAGTTCTGAGCAGTCTTGCATTAAAAATCCTGTTTAGGAATAACCCAACACTCTGAATTTAATTGAATATAGAACACTTTTACGGTGCACCTATTTGCACCACAGAAGCTGTCTTCTTGGCATATTAGTTTTGGAAACAGCAATTAATATACAATAAAATCAACAGCTTAAATTGATGCATAATGCATGTTGAGCACATTTACAAATACTAAATATACAAAGAAGAAAATTTACATGTAGAGGAAAGATTCTTTTCCTAGAAAGCTAAAAAACTTATTATGACGACTGCTAAACACCTGCTTTACAAATATAAACCAAACATATATTTCAAGTGTTTTGTATATGATTAAAATTTTTCTCTTTATTTCTCATGATTAAATATCTGGCTAATAAATCTAAATCCAGAGAATTGTGATTCTTGCTCCTCTCTTGACTTTTTATCTTTAATACACAAATTAAATTTCTAAAAGCTATTTTTATATTTGTATCATTGCTTTTGTTGTTTCATCATAAATATTTTATAAAAGACTAAAGATAAAACATGCACACTGCAATAATGTATAAAACAAATAATTACATGGGCACTGTTTCAAGATGAAAAGGGTGTCTACTGACACTGAGCAGTTGTCTGGGAGACAGTGCCCCCATGTGATAGATCAAAATTCCTATTCATTAAAAGTGTTAAATATCTAAATTTGGTGTATATCATGAGTGATTTGGAGCTGTCGATACACAAATCTTAAATACATAGTTTTGCAAGTAAACCATTAGAGTCACATTGAGTTAATTGCTTCAATTGTGAAGATGTAAATTCAAAGTTGATCTTATCACTCTCAGAAAATATAGATTAGAGGAATTTATTGCTTCACTTATAATTTGCATCCATTTCTCCCTCCCTTGTCTGTCATTCTCTAGATACATTCTCAGAGCTTATAAATGTGCTTAGGTTATCTCATCTTAAAAAATAAATTCCTTCAACAGTTCAGCTCCCATAATCCCGTAATTCTAAAGATATTCTTTTCCATCATTTGAATTCCAAGGGGAATTTTTAAAACTTATCGCCCTTTAAAAAATTAATTCTTTCTTCCATTATGCTCCATGGTATTTTATATATGGCATTATTCAAGCATTTGTGTTGAATATTAATTATTTTTATTCACTGGCCTTTCTTAAGAGAGTAGAAATTTCACTGAGATAAGGATCGTGTCTTATTTGTCACTTGTATCTGCAGTTGCTAGTATATAAAAATGTTTGTTGAGTGAATGAAAATGTGATTGAATCAGAGATAGCCATGTTCTTCTTTGAGTCCCTAGTGACTAATTTAGACCATGAAACATTGCTAGATCTTCATAGTCTCTAAAATTAAATTTCGTAAAGTAAGGCTCCATGCATGACTCATTTCATATACCACTTCAGCCACATTATTGTTATGTCACAAAATTTGATGACTGAAATAATGAAGAAACCAGTGATATTCTCCATATTTGGTATTTCCTTCTTCATTATCTAACTTGTGGTAGAATTCTGGAAATGTGGTTTTTCTTATGACCTCTTACCAAACACTCCCTTTGTAAATACCACAATAGTTTTTAGCTCTCAGAACCATTGATCTACTTCTTATACAGTGCCAAGTAAAGTATTCTTGCAAAGCCTCATGGATCCCATCAAAGTGTACCCTTTTGCATTATCTTAACTTCCTGATCATACAGTCTTACGTAGATCATCTTTATTCTGCCATCTAAATGTAGGTATATATTTAGGGTTTACACACGTGTATTTCTTTCTGTATATAATTGGAAATATCTCTAAATTCAGAGTTTAAATAATAATCTGTTTTCACTACTTTCTCATGTTTTATTCACACAATACCATCTATCTATTCTCTTATCAGTCTGTCAGACGAAAGTGCGAAGTCTTAGAGTCTAAAAGCAAAATTTCAACAACAAATTCACTGAGATCTTCTACTAAAATTCTTCGATTAATAGTATCAGTCATACATTGGGTAGAAACCTTGAAGACATAGGGGTAGGTAAAGAATTCATGAACAGGACTCAAACCGCAGGGGAAATACTTCCCAGAATCAATAACTGGGGCCACCTCTTATTAAAAAGTTTCTGCACTTGAAAAGAAGTCTCCAGCATAGTGAAAAGAAAACCCACAAACTGGGAAAACATCTTAGTGAACTCCCCCTCAGACAAGGGACTTTTGTCTAAAACATATAAAAAATTTAAAAAACTCAGACCCCCAAAATTCAAAGATCCAATCCAAAAATGGGCATCTGAGATGAATACGTACTTCTCAGATGAAAATATACAAATGGCAAATAAATACATGAAAAAATGTTCATCATCATTGGTCATTAGAGAAATGCAAATTAAAACCACACTGAGATTCCATCTCACTCCTGAAAGAATGGCCAGGATCAAGAAAACCAACAACAACAAATGCTGGAGAGGCTGTGGGGAAAAAGGAACTCTCCTACACTGTTGGTGGGAGTATAGACTGGTACAACCTTTGTGGAGGTCAGTCTGGAGATTTCTCAAAAAGCTGGGATTGGAAGTGTCATTTGTTCCAGCTATTCCACTTCTAGGCATATTCCCAGAAGAACTGAAAGCATCATACCACAGTGATATATGTGCACCTATGTTTATAGCAGCACAATTTGTAATCGCCAGATCTTGGAAACAACCCAAGTGCCCATCAACTGAGGAATGGATGAAAAAGTTGTGGTATTTCTATACAATGGAATATTATTCAGCTATAAAGAATGATTACATTGAGATATTTATCAATAAATGGGCGCAGCTTGAGACCATACTCATAAGTGAAATAAATCAATCTCGCATATGTGAATACCGAACAGTTTCCCTAATGTAAGTAATGATTCAAATATATAAAAGTATGTGGTAATCATGATTCCCCATTATGTGGCCTTGAAGCCTTATAAAGTTTTCACTTATTAATTGGAATGGCTTTATTCTGGGCTGCTTGATATTATTGCCTGTGATGAAATGAACAGCTATTTTGAAGAAAATAAGTCATCATCATAGCTAGTGCTGATTTACTATCATCTTGTTTTGAAGCCCCATCAAACTATGGCTCTTCTGTCTCCATTGGTTTTATCATGATATATCTTGCTGGATTTTGTTATATGTGATAGTATAAACAAAAATTGTTGTAGGCAAAGAGATAATATAGAAACCATTGTTCGTGTTCTGTTAGCTGGTTCTAAATACCCTACAATGCTTTCATCCACTTGAATGGTTTTACACTGACTTGATATGTTTGAAGCTATAGCATATAAAGTTATATTCAAATATTTCAAGGAAAAAGACACTATGGTAACTACTATTAAGTCTGGTTATTTGGTGGTGAAGCACTAGGTTGCTGAACTTGTCATGCTTTGACCTGTATTGTTATGTTATTTATGTCTTCTTTTATCTCAATCTCTCCTTTATTCAT
This sequence comes from Cavia porcellus, assembly GCF_034190915.1. Taxonomy (NCBI): domain Eukaryota; kingdom Metazoa; phylum Chordata; class Mammalia; order Rodentia; family Caviidae; genus Cavia; species Cavia porcellus. The sequence continues at coordinate 42,180,069 of NW_026947510.1, forward strand.
TAAAAAAATTATTTAGTTATTTTTTATGATTTTTTTAATTAAGGAGAAAAATCAAAAAATTAGCAGGATATATTATAGTAACTTTTTTGATTTCCTATTAACTTGATTTGAAGACCTGTAACACTCCCACTATCTTGTTTTGACTGATTAGACTCTGTTCCATTCTGTATGATAGTATCAAGTTTGAGGGTATAGGCAACTACTTTGAAGGCCATAAGATTCACTATGATGCCATTCTGGTTTGACTATTATCTTCTTTGGAAGTCCTATAATGTTTATAAGGTTTAGGTTTTATTGGTCTTGTTTTCTACTGTTTTGTTCAACTTTATAATACCTAATGAGATAGACAATTCTTTTTAAGGAAGCAAGAGGCATTATGGTAACCATTGTTGATAACCTTGTACTCTGTTTTTACAACATGTACTATATCTATCCTTGGTTTTGACTGACAGCTTTGTTTTGCCATATTTGATTTCATTCTCTTCCAAAAAAAGTAATAAGAACTAAGGAGTAATAAAACCCAAAATGTGTAAATTTTGTTGTAAAAAAGAGAGGAAAGGAAAGTGCTCTAAACGATACAATTGCAAGTGTGTTTAGGGGTGTTAAATAGATGACCATATTAATGTTTTTGTTGGATCATTGAACACAACTGTTTGCAGTCTCACTGTTTGAATGTCCACTTTGTATGCTTTGATACTGTGACTTTAGCAACTATCTCTAAGATGATAATGTGTAATCTATTAACTGGTGATTTCTTACTGTTTTTTTTTTTTTTTTTTGTAGTTCTTTATTTCTTGTACCCTTACACCGCTTTGTTTTGTTTTGTTTTCCCTTTTAAATAAAATTAAAAAAAATAGTATCAGTCATGGCTCTAATCGTTGTGGCTCTTTGACTTTTTATTAGTATTTATTAGTTCAACTGATAATTTGTGAGTATCTACCATGGTCCAGATACTGTCCCAAGTGCTAGGTGTGTTACATTGAACAAAATCCAGACCTTGTCCTTATGAAATTTAAATGCTTATGAAGTAAGTACATGACTGTTATGAAAACAATTGTATATTCAAAATGAAAAAAGGGAGAAAGGAAAGGAAACATATGGGGATTAGATATGATGATGGAGATTGTCAAGTTTTCAGGGGAGTCAGGAAAGATCTTTGATTTAAGTAGGATTTGAGAAGATGCCTGAATGAGTACGGGAGCAAATATTATTACATGGATAACTAGGAAATACTTTCCAGAGGGAAAGGCAAGTACAAAGTCTCTAAAAAGCATGTATGGTACATGCAGTTATAGCAAGTACTAGCAGACAGACAGGAAAACAAAGAGGTGAAAAAAGTTTTGTTTAAGGAATATAAAAGCTAAGTTCTATAAGTCTTTGTAAAGACTGGATTTTATTCTCGATGAGATAATATTTTGAAAAGAGTTGTGGACAGAACTGTGTTTCAATGTTTCTTGGCTGCGGAGTTAAGCGAAGACAACAGGAAGATAATGCTATAAGTGACCTACTGTGTTGATCCAGAAGAGATGTAATTATGGTTGATATGGAGGATATGTTTCAGGAAACTGTATGAAGTGACTGGCTTTTGAATTTCCTTTGAGTATAGGCTGGTAGGATTTCACTGGGAAATATGATAGTGGTAAAGGAAAAGTGAACTGAACACTGACTTTAGCCTCCAACAGCTGAATCATGTAGTGAACATTTACTGAACCGAAAGCAAATGCAGGCAGAGCCAGCTTGGTGGCAACTAAACTCAGCGTGAAATGACCATTATGCACCTAGTGGACATGCCGTGTTGGCAGTTGGATGCAGGAGTCCATAGTTCAGCTTAGCACAAAACAATATAGTTGAAAGTTTTAGAAGCAAGAGAACACTTGAAATCTTTTTCCTTACTGTTTCCTTAACCCTAATTCTGTGCAATCTTTTATCTAATTTTTTTCCTTCCTCATTTCATCTGCTATTATCATAGACCAAGACTTAATTTCTTACTGTAAGTAGTCTTTCTGGTATCTTCATAGCTATAATTTATTTTACTTTTTTATCATTGAATTAATCATTCTAAACTGAGCTATGTTTTCTTGTACATAATTTTCATTGGTTCCTGTACTTGAAGGCACATCCCCAAATCTCAGTTTTCCATAATCTATAATCAAGCCATATTTTCTCCTTCTGTCTTCACGTACTATATGATTTTTCAAACTAATGTAGTTCTTATTGTCTGATACTACTTGAAACAGCTGTCCTCCAGAACTTTATTCCTATATGTACATATCCTAAATGAACAGAATACTTCCCTTCAAACATCTACATTAATGTTTTCCTGGTCTGTCTCACACAATATCCAGCAGTACATTCCTCAAAACAATATAAAATTTTGTTCCTTGTGTTGCTATTATGTATCTGTGTTTATATCAGTGCCTGTGTCAGATCTACCCTAATAGACACAGAATATCCCTTTGTTTTACTGTATTGGTTATAACATAAACTCTTTTTAGAAGGTACTGGTTGGCCCCAACAAGTACAACAATTTTTATCATTGCATGTTGTGTGTAACAGGTGTTCTATGCACACTTTTGGCAAGAATGGATCTATGAGTCATATAGGCATGAAAAAGAGCTGGTAGCATGTTTCTTACTACATTGAGGAACATCAGAGTGGAAAAGAGGAATCAGGCATTACTGGTGAGAGAAGCTGCTTTTCCAGGTCCTGTAGGTACAATGGATTAGGAAGATTTCCTTAAATTGCATAGAAATACAGTTCACGGAGTCTGAGAAATGCCCTGAGTGATACAGGTTTGAGTTGCTGAACGCCTCAAGAAATACATCAAAATAAGTGGATTTCATGAGGCTGCTAATAGGGACCCCCTATAAAGTGCTGGAGCAGGATATGGTCTGATGAAAGTAGGAATTGAAGAAGATTATCTTTCAACATGAATATTATAAGGTATTATGTTCAGTAGTGATAATCATTCATGATCTAAAAGAGTAAGATCTATTCCCTCATGTTTAAATTACCAGTATGCACTTTATTACTCCTAGATAACTGTCAAGGACAAATTCAATATAATAAAATCCTAACAGTGAATACAATTTCAAACATTATTTGCAGTTATAGATTTTCTTTCCTAGTTGTTTTTTATTTTTACGTGTATATGGAATCAAAAGGAAACCACCATTTGATTTCATGTAAAGTTAATAAACATATAGGTTACCTTTGAAACATAAAGATCTCATATATTTGACTTTTCTGGATTTACTCTCCTAAAATTGAAATATAGTCATAAACCATAAGGAAGAAAACAGATGATGTTTAGAACAGAGCAAATTGAAAAGACAAAAAGTGATGAAAAACTCCATGAGAACTGAATTCTTATGGCTGATGTGGTTTCAAATAAGGGTGCTATAAGAAAATGAATTTCCTGGCGCTGGATTCATTTCTCAGAAGCACCCAGCTGAGGGACAACATGCCTCTGAACAACTCAAATATTTATTTTAAGGATATTGGGTCACCCTGAGAGTTTCAAATGCTTGTCACTCATATTGGCTAGACTTCTGAAATGTATCTAAATATTTTCGAACATTTCTTAATACTTGTCATCTCCCTCAGAGAGTCATAGGCAGCACTAATGAAATAACGTTCTTAAAGAGATTGAGCTCTTTGGTAGAAAGGACATAAACACAGAGCATTGTTTTTGTTATGATAGACTATGTTAAAAGGAGCATGGAAAAGTTTTGCAACTTCTCTTATTTTGAAGCAAATGAAGTAGAACTTAATTCCTTTCTAAAAACATTTTACATTGGTATGACTAGTTCAAAAAGAACAACTTACATTTAATTTCCCTATAATCCAAGACAGAGAATTTCATTATTTGCTGTAATAAATTTAAATCAAGTGATATAATGTACTATATAACTGAAGCAGGTGCAGTGTAGCTATTGTGTCAATTTGGCAAGCTCTGAAACATCTAGCCAATTGCCAGATTGTTTAAATAATGCTTTATTGGTTATTGTAATGCTATCATCGGTTTACCTGCTGTCTATGTTGCTGTCACAGTACATGATGAGCAGGTGAGATAAGCAAAACACAGTCCACAAACTAAATAATTTTTAATATGCAGCCCTTTGGAGAAAAATTGTTCAGTTCTCTAGTTTAGAGCACATGTTTTAAAATGCTAAAACTATGGTTAAACTAGTCATGTTTTGCCTAAGTAAAAACATAACTTTTTACAAATTCCTCAACATTTCTCAGACTAAGTTTATTTCTCTATGATACTATCCACTAAGGAGATTTGTAGTACCGTATGCATCATAATGCCTGGTCCAGCACATGGCCTGAAATGAAAGTACTGTACTGCTCTTCTCTGACACTACTAACTTAAAAAGCAGATTGAACAATGATAGTGCTAGATTTATATTTAAAATATTTTTTCAAAATTTTTCAAGTGTGATTAGATTAAAGTTCTGAGTGTGTCTCCGGATCATTGGCAGGTATGTCTATAAATTAAGGAAAAAAATTCAACCAGGATGGCAACAACCAATAGGCCAGTAGCTTCAGCAGAATCAAAAGGGAGAGAAGAGTTCTCCTTTGCTTCAGAGGAGGTCCATCTTAACCACTGCCTTTGGCCTTGCGTCTTCAGTTCCAACAAAAATTCAACACAGACTCTTCAGCCTTCCCATGCGTACGTTTCGGCTTTATGATAGAATCTCACTGGTGACTTTGCAGGGAGCTTCCAGGCCTTTGCCCTTCAACTTTTACTGGCTCCTTGGATATTCCAGAATATGGATATCATTTTGGACTCATCCAGCAAATGGCCATTCACACTCTTTCCTTTTTAAGTAGGCCTCCCCAAGAAATCCGTTCAGTGATAACACATATATTTACTATTAAATCTCTTCATCTAGAAAATCCAAATGCACCAAGTAATGATTTTCCTGAGTTTATTAGGTGCCCTAGTGTTTATGTAGGCCTCATGCAACAACATGTGAATGGTTAGGACATTTTTCTCTTTCAGTCAAGCAAGGATTATGAGGCTTGTTAGCACTAGAGATCTACTAGGGTAAGACAGAAGAATGTTAAACAAGTGGAGAAAAATTGCCAAAAAGGAAAAAAAAAAAATCAAACACCTGGAAGAAATAAATACTTACTACATCAACTTCAAAGAAGAGAAAAGATCAAAGATCTTGATAAAAGTATTTAATTTGAAAATTCCTAGTCTTATAAACATGCAGATGTGTAAATGAATTAAGGGATATACATCAAATTCCTAAGAGATTAGAGTTTGGAAAGGTGAGAATTGAAAGAGGGTGCATAGTAATAAAAGTGAACTTCAAAGATACTCAGAATTTGGATATGGGATAAACCTATGAAATTTCGAACAACTGGAAAGTTAGAATGGTTATACTTTAAGTAACATGTCCATTTAATGTCCTTCAGTGATCATACAACAGCATGATTTCAAAGAATAGTGAACTGATCTGATGTAGAACTTTGGATTGAATCAGCACTAGCTACCAAGCTTTTGTTCTTCTGTCTCCATCAGTTTTATTATGTTGTATCTTACTGGATTTTATTATATATGATAGTATAAACAAAATTTTGTATGGACAAGGAGATAATATAGTAACCATTATTCTTTTTCTGTTAGTTGGTTCTGAATACCCTGTAATACTTTTATTCTCTTGAATGCTTTTATACTGTTTTGTTATGTTTGATACTATAATGTATGGAAGTATACTCAAATATTTCAAGGGAAGAAACACTACAGTAGATACTGTTATGTCGGGTTGTCTTGTGGTGAAACACTATGTTGCTTAAATTGTTCTGTTCTGACCTGTTTTGTTATTTCCTCTTTTATCTTAATTTTTTTAAAATAAAAAAAAGAACTTTGGATTGTTGGGGTTTTATTTATGAAATAATACCTAATTATTAATTAACTTAATTTATAAAATAAATATTGATCTTCATTATGTATTGAATTTATACTGTTTAAAAGTAAAGACAATAGGATGGATTGCTTACTATAGAGATTTATACATATTCCAATGTAGAGTTTATATCCATAAAAGCTCTCTCTGTTGCAATTCAATTTTTACACAAGAGAGAAAGGATGTCTTAGTTGCTTTCTTGTCCCTGGGAAACAATACTCAACACCTACAGCTTAAATAAGGAAAGGCTGAATTGGGCTCATATTTTCATTAGTTCACTGGCTACAAGGTATGGCTGCCTGTCAAAAGAGCACAGCAGAGGAAAGCCGCTCAGTTAAAGAATCAGAAAGCAGAAAAGGGAGGAGGGACCGGTGAAATCTGCTATTACACGTCAAGTGTCCAGTGACCAGTCTCTTCCAATCAGACTCCACCTCTAACAGCAAGTCAGCTATATTGCACTCATCAGCCAATTGCCTTTCAAAAGCCCTGCCTATGAGTGCCTATGAGACTTTGGGACATTAGGTGTAAACTATATGTGGGTTGTTTTCGTACTATTATTATTTATGATGTTACTCAGGTGGGTTTCAAACTCATAGGCTCAAATGATCCTCCTGACTACCTGGAACTACAGATATGCTCTACTGGAAGTAATGTATTGCTCATTTCTATAATTATTATGCTTAGTACATAGGGTACACTCCATAAATGTTTGTTTAAAAAATTGATAAATTAATATATGAAATGTGGGAAGGTCCTTGAGAAAAATTAGGTCTCAGAGATGATCTGTGAGAGAGGAGGTTCTCAGCAAGAAGTGTACACTATATTAAAAGATTAATGTGCTAGTGAGTCTTTGAGGGAATGGATTTCTTGCAAAAGCAAGTAACGGAGTTATCTCTTACATACTTAATCTCTTTTGCCATGTGATTTTGTTTTTTCCATGCTAAGGCTTTTAGCATACATGACCACTCAGTTTTGCATGGATCAGCCTTTAGATCTATAATAAATAAATTTCTTTTCTTTTAAATTACCAACTCTTCAGTATTCTTTAACAACAACAGAAAATAGATTAGGAACAGTTTAAACTTGAATTGATATCAATTATTTATAAGGCTATGAAAAAGCATAAGATACTTATCAATTTGTTTTATAAGATCAATGCTACTCCAGAGCCATGCCAAATAAAGCATTTTTTCCACAAGAAAAGATAGCAAAATAAAATATAGATAGTAGGAAGTAGGGAGAATGTTCATAAATGGGAAGGGGAGATGGAGGAAGGAGGAGAGATAAGGGGGATAGAAAAAACATTAAAAGATAAAGTGGAAGTGGAGCTTTTGTAAATGGGGAGGGTATGAAGCATTACAAAGATCAGGAAGGTATAGGAGGGGCAGGAAACACAAACAAGTTAAAGTGGATTATACACACGTGACAAGCTGAATAATAAGTGTAATCGTTATGCACTGCAGACATAGACTACCAAAAATGAACACAGTAAAAAAGAGGAGAAATTTAAAATAGCAAAAAATTATCAAATCCAATCCAGTAATATATAGAGGATGTAAAGAATAACCATGAATTAATTTCAGCAATTCAGTTAATTTAATATTCAAATATGAATTAATTTACTAGATATGCCAACTTTATAGATTGCATGAACCATGAGTTAATCTCAAGAAATGTAAAAACTCATTTGGCCAAGTCTAAAAACTTTTCATGAAAAGCACTCAACAAATTGAAAAACTAAAAGATATTCCTAAACATAATAAAGAGTATATAAAAAACCCACAAATAGTAACAAAGTTAATGATGAAAGACAATTCCTAAATCTAAAGATAAATCATTTGTTTTAATAATTATATCCAACACTGCACTGTTTATATAATCTAAGCAATTGGGCTGTAGGAATACATAAATAAATATATGCATAGAGAATACACAAATGGCATCACAATTGAAAGAAAGGATGGATAATGACTTTATTTACAGATGACATGATCTTTTACATGAAAATTCCCAAGATTTCTATTAAAATTAGACCCGATATTTAAACATTAAAGCTAATAATTAAATCAAGCAATATTATACATTAAGTAAATCAAGTAATATTTATTGATTTTATATTATATATAACCTATTATATAATTTCATATATTATATATTACTTAAATGAAAGTAATAGTATATTTTGTTAATATATACCAACTGTCAAAGAACTCATCTTATGTAAGCATGAACAATTTATAAATTCATTGAAGGCCATTTCATTTATAGAAACATCAAACCATATGCTAAATATTAATGAACAAAGCTACAGAAGGTGTGAAAGGCAAGTAATATGAAAAAAATGCAATACTGAATGAAATTTTAATAAATAAATGAATAAGTACTCATAGATTGGAAAGCAGTGTTTTAGAAAAGTTTTAGAGTAGATCTACATATACAAGGCAAGAACTATCAACATCCAGAATAGTTTTTTTAAATCAGAAAATGACAAGTGATAGTAAATGAACATGGAATTATAAGGAACTTAGACTAAACAATATTAAAAGTCCTGGGAAACTCATACTTATTGATTTGAGTATATACGAACTGTTGTACAAAGGTATGGTAATATCTTTGAGTATTATACAGAGGTACAATAGTCAAAACAAAACAATATTGTGATAAGCACAATAACATAAATCAATGGAATAAATTTCAGAGTACTCAAATAAGCACTTCAATTTAGAGCTTAATGATTTTTAAAGAGACATTAATTTGAGTCCAGGGGAAAATAGTATTTTTAACAAATTATTCAGGAAGAAATTCATCTAAAAGTTGTGAATATCTTTTGGATACTAACACCCAAATGAATGCATTTACAGTGCCATCTCACATTATATGTAATAGTTAGCATAAAATGGCTTAAAGAATTGGATGTAAAAATTCAAACAACTATTCTTAGATAAATATCTAAGCATGCACCCCATTCATCTTATAGTAGGCAATGTTTTCTTATATGTGACAATAAAAGCATGACAAAAACAAGATAAAATAAAAACTCAGATAAGCTGGACTTCATCAAAATAAAACACTCTTGTCTTTCTGATGATTCAATCAATAAATAGAACAGTCAGCTCTCTGACCAAGAGAAAATATTTGCAAGTCATATATGTGTTAAGCAGCTTTAACCACATTATAAAGGAACATCAGTAAAACAAGAAAGTCATAATTAAAAGACAATCTCAATAGATATTTCTCTAAAAGAAGATATAAAAATTATTTTAATCACCTCAAAATACACTTAATGCTATTAAGCCATTGTGGAAATTCAAATCAAACCCCCAGTGAGCTGTCACTTCATATATACTACAGGGCTATAATGAAAATGTCACATGATAGCAACTGTTGTCAAGATTATGTCCTATATTGCTGGTGTGAATAGTGCAGGTATTTTGGAAAATAGGCAGTTATTCAAACACATCCAATAGAATATTCTACTATAACCAATTTAAAAAGAAAAATGTATATTTAGATGAAACTTGCACACGGTGCTTATAGCAACAGTATTACTAACATTAAAAACTAAACCACCCAAATGTCCATCATCTGATGAGTAGATAAGAAAATATATCTAAACATTGGAATATCACATAGAAACAACAACTAATAATGTACACATGCATTTTGCAACACAAATAAGGATTACATATATTATGTTAGGTGAAGAAGGTAGTCAGAAAAAATTACACACACAGGTCTCTTTGCATAAAATGTCCAGGATAAGCAAATCAGTACAGGAATAAGATGGATTAGTAATTACCGAAAGCTAAATGAGATACTGGAAAAGGAAGAGTGACTACTAATGGGTACCATATTTCTTATTGTAGTAATGCAAATTTCTTAAATTTATTGTATTGGTTTGCACAATTCTGTAAGCATACTAAAATTCAGTTTACAGTTTAGAAGGACTGCATGCATTATAAAAATTGCATTTAATTCTATCTTAAGAGGTAAGCTTAAAATTTTTCCTTATAAGCTGGCATTTTAGAGCTGAAATGTAACACAAGTTAAGAATGTCACATCTAGGAGTACATTAGACAAATCTAAATACATACAAGCATGGAATGTCACAATCCTAGAAAGACAAGCTGCATAAGTTTAGAAGACTAGTTACTCCAAAAGAAGAAGATACTAAGACCACGAAAACATGTGAAAGTACAACTCTTATCAGAAGAGAATATATTCAAAAGATAGTTAAAACACATTCAATATTATCAAGAGAAGAAACCATCCACCTGTAAATATCAACAAGAGAACAATCAAAGATTATTCAGGAAAACTAGAAGAATATCAACAAAAAGATTGCCACAGGTCTACACATTTAATTAACAACTCTGATTGTAAATAGTTTCAATTTCCTGGTTAAAAAATACAAACTAATTGGATGGATTAAAAATAAGACCCAACAATATATTGTCTACAAGAAGCTTACCTCACCAATAAGGACCCACAGATACTGAAAGTGAAAGAAAGGAAAATGATATCAAGAAATTGAAATCCAATAACAAGCAAGAAAGGCTATACTTGTGTATGATCACATAGATATTAATATAAAAATAAGAAGAAATGAAATGGTCATAAATTTATCATAATATCAATTTATTGTGATATATAATGATTGTAAATCTATGTGTACTTAATACTAGAAACCCAATATTATAAAAGAAACATGATTGACTCTACAAGAGAGATAAACTCCAATACAATCATATTCAGGACTTCAAAACCTTTGTCTAACAAATGGATACATCATTCAGTCAAAAAAATCAACAAATAGACTTAAATTATAATATAGATCAAATGTATTTGATAGACATTTACAGAGCATTTCAACTTACAACTGCAAAATACACATTTTTTTCATTAGTGTATGAAACTTTCAGTAGGGCAGAAAATATATTAGATAAAACAAGTTGAATAAATTTGAAAAAATGACATTACATCCTATGTTTTCATCTCATAACAATGGAATAAAATTAGAAATAAATAGAATGATAAACTTTAGAAATTATATATAGATATAAATAAAGCTATAGATATACATACAGATACAGGGAAATTATATATGTGAAGAAACTATATATATATATATATATATATATATATACTGAACAATAGGGAGTTATTAAGATAGTCAGAAAGGAAACAAATGAAAAAAATTGAGAATGATATATAAACATATTGAAACCTAGAAGATACAACAAGGCAAGTACTAAGTGGGAAGAATTACCTATATTGAAGAAGAGAAAAATTTAAAATAAATTACCTAATTATATATCTCAAGATTATAGAAACTCAAGAAAAAAACTACGACCAAATTTAATAATTCTTGTATAAAGAGAACAAAATGGACCAGTGGAACAAAGAGTTGGTTGTTAAAAAATATTGACAAACCTTAACCTAGACCAAAAGAACTGGGTGGGGAGCCTATTAAATAAATCAGAGTTGACAAGAATAGTCAAATGATAAAGTTAGAAATGAAAAAGACATTAAAATTGATGCAACAGAAATTTAATGGAACATTAGGGATAATTTTGAAAAAAATATGCTAAAACTTAGAAAATATGAAAGAAATGGACAAATTTTTGGGCACAGAAAATAAATCAAAAGTGAACTAAAAGGAAACTAAATGAAAATCTGAATTGATCCCTAGGAAATAATGAGATTGAATGTGAAAAAAATATATATTTTACAGAATGAGAAAGTCCAGGATTGAATAGTTATAATGATGAATTTTTCCAGAGTTTTAAAGAAGAATTGATGTAAATGCTTCTCAAACTTTTCCAAAGATTTAAAAAGGAGGAAACACTTCCAAAGTCATTTTAGGAGCGTTGCATTATTCTTCTACCAAACCTTACCAGTATACAATAAAAAAAGGAATTATAATATCCCTGACGAATTTAGAAACAAAGTCCTCAAACATACTTGCAAATTGAAATCAAAAGCACATTAAAAACACATCATACACCACGATCAAACTGGATTTACTCTAGGCATTTAAGAATGCTTCCATAAAACAAATATTACTGTAGTACCAAAACCTGAGAAAGACCCAACTAAAGAAGAGAACTATAGACCAATCTCCCTAATGAACACAGATGCAAAAATCCTCAATAAAATTTTGGCAAATAGGATGCAGCAAATCATCAAGAAGATTATGCACCATGACCAAGTAGGATTCATCCCAGAAATGCAGGGATGGTTCAACATACGCAAATCAATAAATGTGATCCACCATATCAATAGAGCCAAAAGTAAGAATCACATGATCATTTCTATAGATGCAGAAAAAGCCTTCGATAAGGTCCAACATTCATTCATGATAAGAAGTTTACAGAAAATAGGAATAGATGGTCTTTACCTCAACATAATAAAGGTCATTTATGACAAACCAACAGCCAGCATCATACTAAATGGCCAAAAATTGAAAGCCTTTACTTTAAAATCAGGCACAAGACAAGGATGTCCTTTATCACCACTCCTATTTAATATAGTACTGGAAGTACTAGCCAGAGAAATTAGACAAGAGAGAGAAATAAAAGGGGTAAAGATAGGAAAAGAAGAAGTTAAATTATGATTGTTTGCAGATGACATGATACTCTACATAGAAGATGCCCTAAACTGCATTGAAAGACTCTTAGATATAATAAATAAATTCAGTCATGTAGCTGGTTACAAAATCAATACTCAGAAATCAATAGCATTCCTATACACTAACAACAAAATCACAGAGAGAGAAATAAGAGAAGCCACACTCTTCACACTAGCAAGCAAAAAATGAAATATTTAGGAATTACTCTTATGAAAGAAGTGAAAGACCTATACAGGGAAAATTATAATACACTGAAAAATGAAATTGAAAAAGACTTCAGAAAATGGAAAGACATCCCTTGCTCATGGATAGGAAGAACAAATATTGTGAAAATGGCCATTCTGCCAAAACTGTTATATAGATTCAATGCAATCCCAATAAAAATACCATCAACACACCTTATAAATCTAGAGAAATCACTACTAAAATTCATCTGGAACCAGAAGAGACCTAGAATAACAAAGGCAATTCTAAGCAGCAAAGGCAAAGCAGGAGGCATCACAATCCCTGACTTGAAGTTATACTACAAAGCATCAGTAGTAAAATCAACATGGTACTGGAATCAAATCAGAGATGAAGATCAATGGAATAGATTAGAAGATACAACCACAACTACAAACACACTCAACCACCTTATCTTTGATAAAGGAGCCAAGCAGGTTCACTGGAAGAACGACAGTCTCTTTAATAAATGGTGCTGGAAAAACTGGCTCTCCATTTGCTGAAAACTAAAGCTAGACCCAAGCCTATCACCATGTACTAAATTAAAATCTAAATGGATCAAAGATCTCAATATTAAAACAAACACTAAATCTATTGGAAGACAAATTGGGTATAAACCTTGAAGACTTAGGGGTAGGTAGAGAATTCATGAACAGGACTCAAACCACACAGGAAATACTTTCCAGAATCAATAACTGGGACCATGTCTTACTAAAAAGTTTCTGCACGTCAAAAGAAATCTCCAGCATAGTGAAAAGAAAACCCACAAACTGGGAAAACATCTTAGTGAAGTCCCCCTCAGACAAGGGACTTTTGTCTAAAACATATAAAGAATTAAAAAAACTCAGACCCCCAAAATTCAAAGATCCAATCCAAAAATGGGCATCTGAGATGAATACATACTTCTCAGATGAAGAAATACAAATGGCAAATAAATACATGAAAAAATGTTCATCATCATTGGTCATTAGAGAAATGCAAATTAAAGCCACACTGAGATTTCATCTTACTCCTGAAAGAATGGCCAGGATCAAGAAAACCAACAACAACAAATGCTGGAGAGGCTGTGGGCAAAAAGGAATTCTCCTGCACTGTTGGTGGGAGTGTAGACTGGTACAACCTTTGTGGAGGTCAGTCTGGAGATTTCTCAAAAAGCTGGGATTGGAAGTGCCATTTGTTCCAGCTATTCCACTTCTAGGCATATTCCCAGAAGAACTGAAAGCATCATACCACAGTGATATATGTGCACCTATGTTTATAGCAGCACAATTTGTAATTGCCAGGTCTTGGAAACAATCCAAGTGTCCATCAACTGAGGAATGGATAAAAAAGTTGTGGTATTTCTATACAATGGAGTATTACTCAGTTATAAAGAAGGAGCACATTGAGATATTAATAAATAAATGGGTGCAGCTTGAGACCATACTCATAAGTGAAATAAATTAATCTTGCATGTGTGATTACCGAATAGTTTCCCTAATGTAAGTAATGATTCAAATATATAAATGTATGTGGTAATCATGATTCCCCATTATGTGGCTTTGAAGCCTTGTAAAGTTTTCACTTATTAATTGGAATGGCTTTATTCTGGGCTGCTTGATATGGAAATGTTTGAGGCTATAGTATATGAAGTTATATTCAAATATTTCAAGGAAAAAGACACTATGGTAACTACTATTAAGTTGGGTTATTTGGTGGTGAAGCACTAGGTTGCTGAAACTGTCATGCTTTGACCTGCATTGTTATGTTGTTATGTCCTCTTTTATCTCAATCTCTCCCTTATTCATTAAAAAATTATTTAGTAATTTTTTATGATTTTTTTATTAAGGGGAAAATTTTTAAAAAAAAAATTAGCATGGTATGTTATAGTAACTTTTTTATTTCCTATTAACTTGATTTGAAGTCCTGTAATACTCCCACTATCTTGTTTTGACTGATTAGACTCTGTTCCGTTCTATATGATAGTATCAAGTTTGAGGGTATAGGCAACTACTTAGAAGGCAATAAGATTCACTAAGATGCCCATTCTGGTTTGACTATTATCTCCTTTGGAAGTCCTGTAATGTTTACAATGTTTAGGTTTTATTGGTCTTAGTCTCTACTGTTTAGTTCAACTTTATAATACCTAATGATATAGACAATTCTTTTTAAGGAAGCAAAAGGCATTACGGTAACCATTGTTGATAATCTTGCACTCTGTTTTTACATCGTGTTCTATGTCTATCCTTGGTTTTGACTGACAGCTTTGTTTTGCCATATTTGACTTTATTCTCTTCCAAAAAAAGTAATAAGAACTAAGGAGTAATAAAACCCAAAATGTGTAAATTTTGTTGTAAAAAAGAGAGGGAAAAAAGTGCTCTAAATGATACAACTGCAACTGTGTTTAGGGGTGTTAAATAGATTACCATATTAATGTTTTTTGGTTGGATCATTGAACACAACTGTTTGCAGTCTCACTGTTTGAATGTGTACTTTGCATGCTTTGATCCTGTGACTTGAGCAAATATTTCTAGGATGATAATGTGTAGTCTATTAGTTGGTGATTTCTTACTTTTTTTTGTAGTTCTGTATTACTTGTACCCTTACACTGCTTTGTTTTTGTTTTGTTTTTTCTCTTTTTCCTTTTAAATAAAATTAAAAAAGAATGCTTCCATATATACAAATAAATAATGTTCACATACCACATGAGTAGAATAAAGTCTAACAATCACAGAATCATTTCAATAAATCAAGACAATGTATTTGATAAAATTTAACATCCTTGCAGCATAAAAATTCTGAGTCATGGAGGGCCACAACTCAACATAATAAAGACTATATGTTACAACCCCAGCCAACAGCATACCAAATGAGAAACAAAAGAATTTCCATTTAGATCATTAAGACAAGGATGCCCATTCTCGTTGGTCATATTCACTGTAGTACCAGACATGTTATCTGGAGCAATTCGGTAAGAGAAAGAAATAAAAGACAGATGAAGTATCCCTATGTACAGATGGCTTTGTTCTAAATGCAAGAAAGTTTCCAAATTCCTCTAAAAAGCTATTAGAAGTGGTAAATTTCGTATGGTAGCAGAATAGAAAATCAAAAAAGAAATATGTGGAGCTTATCTATACACCAATGATGATTCTGCTGTGAAGTAAGTCATGAAAAAAATTATTGAAAGCAGTCACAAAAACAACTATGGGAATTAATTTAACTAAGAAAGTAAAAGACTTCTACAATAAAAGTTACAAAACACTGAAAAAAGAATTCAAAGAAGGCACCACAGGGTGGAAAGACTTCTCATTCTCATGGATTATAAGAATCAATACTGTTAAAATTTGTGTTCTATGAAAAGCTATCTACAGATTCAATGTAATCCCCAACTAATGACACTCTTCACAGAATTAAGAAGAAGAACCCTCAAATTCATATGGAAGAACAAACGACCCAGAACTGCAAATTCAATCCTGAACATAAAGATCACAGAAAGAGCCATCAAAATATCTAATTTCAAAGCCTCATTAACAGAACAGCATAATCATAACAAAAAGCAGACACATAAGGCAATAGAGTATGCAGAACCCAGAAATTAATGCAGACATTTGCAGTCTTTGGATATTTGATGAAAGTGCAAAAATTTTAGAGAAAGAACAACTTGGAACATTCAATATAATATGCAGAAGACTCAGCTTTGATTCACCTCTGTCTTTCACACTGCACAAAATCAACTCAAAATGCATCAGACGTTGATGTAAAACCCAAAATTTTAAAACTAGGAGAGGGATACCTAAGCAAAATACTTCAAGACACTGACAGAAACAATTTCTGAATTTTGCAAGAACAAGAATTGATATATGGCATTCTATGAAACAGAAAAGTTACTACAGAACACAAAAACAGCAGAGGCCAGAGATGTAGCTCAGTGGCATAGCACCTGCCTGGTAAGTGCCATGTCCTGAGTTTGATTCCAGGTACCCAAAACCAAAGAAACAAACAAACAAAAAACAGCAGAGTAAAGAAACAACCTAGAGTCACAGAAAATATTTGACAGCTATACATTTGAAACAGTGTTACTATCAAGAATATATATGAAATACAAAGGCCTAGTCAAACAATTAACTATTAAAGTGGACAAATAATTTCAGTGAAAACTTTCCAAAAGAATAAATGCAAATAGGCAATGAAAATAAAAATGCTCAAAGGACAAATAAAAATATGAGATACCATTTCAATTAGAATGTAGAACTGTCTGCCTTCATATATAATATATATTATTGATATATATGTGTCATACATAAAATATATGTATAATGTTACATATACATAATATTGGTAGGCATGTAAAATAGTACAGACACTATAGAGAATAATATAGCTATTCCACAAAATAAACTAAAACTGTCTGAAGCTATCTCACTTTCGGATATATATGCAAAGAAAATGAAGGTGGAATGTGAAACAGAAATTTGCACACTCAAATATTTTGAGGCACTATTCACAGTATAAGAGAGGAGAAGAGGGTTGCTTTTCCCCTCTTTTGCTCTGGCTGTTTTTGCTGGCTGCTGCCTTGAAGAATTCCCCCTGTGTTATGACACCCTACATTTGAGGCAACTGATTATGGACTGAAATCTCCACAAATTGTGAGCTAAATAATCTTTTCCTTCCTTCATTTTGGATGTCAGATATTTTGTCCCAGCAATGAGAGAAAAGTAACCAGTACACTGTTTTTACAATGATACTGTATTTTAGAATAAACATTTAAATATGATATAGTGAGACAAATGCCAATAAAGCTACAGTATATGTACACTAAGAATGAAGTTTACTACATATAGACCAATAAGAGTTTTTTGGTAACAACAATAAAATAATGTAAAATACAATGTAAAAGTGTCTACACGTTCATGGAAGCAAAAATATGTCACAAAGTTGTGTGTGTGTGTGAGTGTATATGTTGAAAGATAGGTCAGTGTTATGGTTTAGATCTAAAATGTTCCCCCAAAGCCTTATGTGTTTGAAAGATAGCTTCATTAGGGTACAACATCTGATTTGTTGTTTTGAAGTAGGGTCTGGAGCAAGGTGACTCACTGGGGGCCAGGCATAGATGGGTGAGTTCTGGTCCCTGGCTTTTTCCTTTCCTCTTTGCTTCTTAGCTGCCATGGAAAAACAGCTGCCCTTATCCTAGGCCTTTCTACTCTTCCCTTTCTGCCTAGAGGGAGCTGATCATGAATTATACTGTGGCCCAGGAATAAACATCTCCTTTATAAGTAACAGATACCACTATTGTGTCTCAGAAATGGGAAAGCTGAGAGAGAGTCGTGTACATGCTTCACTGTGTGAAAATGGTTGAGGAAGACCAAATGCATAAACATAGAAGTATTAAAATAACTTGATGTATTTGGAGAAATACAATAGAATAGTTGGAACATATGAAGATTAAAAAGTGGACAAAAGTCAAATTCTAGAGGATTTACAACAATCATTCTCAACTGGCATGCACATAATGTGTGAGTGCAAAATGGTATTAGTAACAATTGAGAAGTACTTTCAAAACAAATTTGTTGTCCATACATATCCTCAAATTGCACTGATAGTTTTGGATATAAAATAATTGTTAATTATTATAAGTTATGAGAAAGATGATAGCAATTATGAGAAATTAATGGAAGTTGATATATATTATTTTCACTTAAATTAATGTTGAGCACATCCTATGTAGAATAGAAACTGTGGGAGACAGTAATACTAAACTTCCTGTGGACAAGATATTCCTGAAGACATGAGTATTACAATTTTTGGTATACTTTCTAGAACTAAGTAGATGCTCAAATACAATGCCCATTACCTGAAGGACAGTCTTGTCTCGTTGAAGCAAAATTTACTACTATACCAGAGCAAATGTATATAACAATGATGCCAGCAGCTCATTCCTACAAGAATCTATAGGCATGAATGGGAAAAAGAATGTTCTCTGATAGTCCAAGGACTATTGGAGACATTCTGAGTTAATATTAATAACCAAGGACCTAAACACTATAATAAGCCCCCAAATAAGCAAATATATAATAAATGGGTTACCGACCCAAGTTTATTTTGCATTTTGTGGATCAAGTTATCAGGCCTACCAGAAACCTGGGTAGATCATCACAGAATGCTACAGACTACCATAAATTTAACTAGTAGAAACCCTAATCATATTTCCTTTGCTATAAACAATACACTTCCTAGAGCTATTGGCCGCAGACTCAGGTTCATGATTTGTGATTATGTGACATTATGTGACATTTGGTGTTACATATGTTTTATGTGAGATCAAAGATTTTATGAGAGATCAAAGAAGTTTACAGTCAATAAGGATATACAGAAATATATGTTCACTGTCTTATTCTAGACCCGTGTTAATTCTATTATTGTTGGACAAACAAAAATTATGAAGAAAATACTTAATTTTATTAGCTTCTTTTTTTGAAAGTTAGAGTTTAATCTGAGTACTAGTGACAGTGCCCCTGTTATGCCTTGATCCACCACCAGTGGATTTAAATTGGTGTTCTTAGCTTGTATTTATACATGCATGCATACATGCAAAAATACACAACCAAATATCCATGATACCTTACCTTCTACACTTTACCACTTTTGTTTTATGGCATTTTACATTTTTGGAAGCAATTATGTATATTTCCCCACTGTGAACAACACTGAACACAGGATAGTTTTTCCCTATTGATTGTATTTAGAGAATACAGTTTAGAGAAAATTGTATCTTGTTAGGGTTTCATATTTCATATTTGCATAGTTAATTAATTCCAAAATTCAGGCTGTTATAATATAGGTCACACAAAATGCCCCTAGAAGCCACTGAAGCTTTTAAACATTTCAGACACTTAACTTTACCTGAGTATCTATGGACCTGAAAATATTGTAAGTTTTAGATTATATAGGAAAAAAAATGAGAGAACATTTGTAATGCTTTACATAACTAAAAAGTAAAATAAAGCAAAATGTTATGTCACTCTTGAAAACCAAATCAATTCCAAAAATGGGCATCTGAGATGAATACGCAATTCTCAGATGGAGAAATGCAAATGGCAAATAAATACAAGAAAAAATGCTCATCATCATTGGTCATTAGAGAAATGCAAATTAAAACCACACTGAGATACCATCTCACTCCTGAAAGAATGGCCAGGATCAAGAAAACCAACAACAACAAATGCTGGAGAGGCTGTGGGGAAAAAGGAACTCTCCTGCACTGTTGGTGGGAGTGTAGACTGGTACAGCCTTTGTGGAGATCTGTCTGGAGATTTCTCAAAAAGTTGGGATTGGAAATCCCATTTATTCCAGCTATTCCACTTCTAGGCATATTCCCAGAAGAACTGAAAGCATCATACCACAGTGATATATGTGCACCTATGTTTATAGCAGCACAATTTGTAATCGCCAAATCTTGGAAACAACCCAAGTGTCCATCAACTGAGGAATGGATAAAAAAGTTGTGGTATTTCTATACAATGGAGTATTATTCAGCTATAAAGAAGGATCACATTGAGATATTTATCAATAAATGGGCAGAGCTTGAGACCATACTCATAAGTGAAATAAATCAATCTCGCATGTGTGAATACCGAATAGTTTCCCTAATGTAAGTAATGATTCAAATATATAAAAATATGTGGTAATCATGATTCCCCATTAGGTGGCCTTGAAGCCTTATAAAGTTTTCACTCATTAATTAGAAAGGCTTTATTCTGGGCTTCTTGATACGGAAATCCTAATAATAATAAAGGAAATATTATTAGGGTTTCTTACTATTTGAAGCTAGAGTATATGAAGTTTTATCCAAATATTTTAAGGAAAAAGACATACACTATGGTAACTACTATTAAGTCGGGTTATATGGTGGTGAAGTACTAGGTTGCTGAAACAGTCATACTTTGACCTCTATTCTTATATTGTTATGTCCTGTTTTATCTCAATCTCCCCCTTATTCTTTTAAAAAAAATTATTTAGTCATTTCTTATGTTTGTCTTACTTAAGGGAAAAAATTTAAAAAATTAGGATATATATATATATATATATATATATATATATATATATATAGTAACTCTTTTTGATTTCCTATTAACTTGTTTTGAAGTCCTGTAATACTCCCAAGATCTTGTTTTGACTGATTAGACTCTGTTCCATTCTGTATGATAGTATCAAGTTTGAGGATATAGGCAACTACTTTGAAGGCAATAAGATTCACTAAGATTCCCATTCTGGCTTGACTATTGTCTTCTTTGGAAGTCCTGTAGTGTTTACAATGCGTAAGTTTTATTGGTCTTGTTCTCTACTGTTTTGTCCAACTTTATAATATCTGATGAGATAGACAATTCTTTTTAAGGAAACAAGAGACAACGTTAATAACCATTGTTGATAACCTTGTGCTCTGTTCTACACCATGTGCTATGTCTATCCTTAGTTTTGACTGACAGCTTTGTTTTGCCATATTTGACTGTATTCTCCCCCCCCCCCAAAAAGTAATAAGCACTAAGGAGTAATAAAATCCAAAATGTGTAAATTTTGTTGTAAAAAAGAGAGGGAAAAAAATAAAAAGAGCTCTAACGGATATAACAGCAAGTGTGTTTAGGGGTGTTAAATAGCGGACTATATCAATGTTTTTGGATCATTGAACACAGCTGTTTGCAGTCTCCCTGTTTGAATGTCCACCTTGTATTCTTTGATACTGTGATTTGAGCAACTATTTTCAAGATGATAATATGTAATCTACTAACAGGTGATTTCTTACTGTTATGTTTTTTTTTTTTTTGTAGTTCTGTATTACGTGTACCCTTACACCGCTTTGTTTTGTTTTGTGTTTTTCTCTTTTTCCTCTTAAATAAAATAAAATAAAAAAAGAAAACCTAATCAATTACCTATTATGGCATGATATCTAAAACAATAAAATAACTCTGACTAGCGAGTTGGAAGCAGTAAGGGCACCATGTGTGTACTTGAATTATTACAAAGCACTATTCACTCAAGTTTTATCTGCTCAGATTATATTTTCCCTTAATTTTCATCAGTCTCCAACAAAAAGATAAAACTTGTATTTCCCCAAATAAGAGTTTCATTTATAATGTGTCCCTCATACCCAAACAAATCAATGTAGGCTAACAAATCTAAGCAGTGTATTTCTCTAACCAATGGATTTTGAGCAATAAGTAGGAACATTCACAACCAATCATACACTGTAATATGTAGGAAAGAATGAAGAACAATATGCTCTTGTTGCTCATATTAACCATCTATAATTTGGGGGATGATACCTGATTGCCCTAATTCTTTAGTTTATTTGTTTTCTATCAGTCTGCCTCTATTCTTGCATAATTAGATGGAATGCTATCAGTCCTTCCAACTTAATAGCAGAGGATATCTTTCCACTTATTTATGTCATCTTAAATATCTTTCATCAATGTTTTATAATTTTCAGTATACATATCACTCATCTAATTAAACTTTTACTGAGCATTTTATTTTGTATATTATTGGAAATGGTATTGTTTCCTTAATTTCTTCAAATATACAGAAATTAATTTAAATAATGTATTTATAAAAACCAAAGTGATCTACAGATTAAATGCAATTTTTATCAAATTTCCAAGGCATTTTTCACAGGAACAGAAGACAGAATTTTATAATTGGCATGTAGAGTCAAAGAGAGGAGTAGAAATCACTGGCAAAATTTCTAAAACCTAGAATCCAGAATCCAGAATCCTGAATCCTGGAAAGTTACAATTTAGTAAAGAGAGAAAAAAAGTAGATCTCTAGGAATTGGAGGGGATCTGAGAGGAAAATAGTAGTTACAGAAAAGTTAGAGAAATAGATAAAATAATGAAGAAACTTGGAAACTTACCCTAGCTGCTGGGGATGGGAACAAGTCTCTGGAGACACAAGTTTTCCTCTAGAGTCAGAAATTGCAGGTAGATACAGTAGACCCAGAAAATCCCATGTCTATTGTAAACTGCAAAAACAGCATGAGGTTTTATTCTAAAAGTGACTCCTTCAGTGTGGAAGGCAACTGTTGAAGAAGGAATCAAGTACAGTGTCCAGCATATTGTCAGACAGTGTTTAATGAGGTGCCATTTCAGGAAAAGATTGGCTATTTAAGATTGAACATCAGAATAACAAAAAAAAAAAAAAAGAAATAAAAAAAGAAAACCTTCACTTCAGGCTTCCCAGTATTACCCTCCCACAATGACTGGGTAAGGGATAATCACAGGAGACAGTCATAGAGAAAGTGTGGCCAGACAGAGGCTTTTCATTTCTAGTTAAGTTTAATCCAGGCTAAGAATGACGATGAAGCTCTGTCCTTCATGGCCAAAAACTAGGTGCAACAAATGTGACTCTTTGAAGCAATTGGGTCTGAGAGCATTGACCTCACAGACAGTGGATTACTTGAGGTCTGGCTCTGTTCCTCATCCAGAACAGATCAGAAATACTATTGCTTTCCTCACCTACCAGTGTGAGCAAAGACATGCTGTGGCTTTGACAGTTGCGACTGCCTGAGGTGAACCTATAATAGATAAGCTGAAACAAGAAGTCATCTCACAAACCAGGACATATTGCTAGGCAGAGAAAACTGTGCTTTGTTCAGTTCAAAAAGTGTAAATTCCCGGAAAAAAAAAAAAAAACTCATTCAAAATACAGGGAAAGAATTTTTTGGACACACACTTTTTCTTTTTCTCCTTCACTAGTTTCTGGAGTTTTTGGATTTTCCTTTTTCTACGTTTTCCTAGTTGTGTTTTTCACTTTTTTTTGTTCTTTCTTATTATCTTTTGATTTTATATCTTTCTTATTTTTTCTTTTTATCTTTCTTTTTGATTGTTTATTCTTTTCTGTTAACTTTATATAATGCTATTATTTCCATTTCCATACTTAATAGGATCCTCTATCTCACTGTTCTGTTTGCCTTTTCATCCTCCATTGTGCAATTTCTCAAATTTTTTTCTCTTCCATTATTCTCTTCCCTATCCCCTATATGTTTACTAATATAACTTTATTAATATTTACTATTCTAAACTCTATGTTATTACTGTTGAATTTTTTCTATTTTTAATGGAGGAACTTTTTTGGAAAATTACTGCAAATCAATATTTGGTTTGTTTTAGTGCTTGTATTATAACTATACATGTTTTTCTATGGGTAAGGGTGTTACTTTATTGCTTATCATATATCAGTATCATTTCTTTTGGATTCTGACTTACAGTTTTTAGCATGGCCCCTGGTATAATTGCTGCTATCATTAGACTTTCTTTTTATATCAGTATCTAGGTTATCTTTGAATCATTAATAATATTATGATTACTTTCTAGAGAAGTAGATGCTGTGTAAATAATATTTCATCCTCTCTCCCAAATTAATGAAGGTGGTTGGATCTTGAGATAGAGACAATGACCTGTACTTAGCTATGTTGAGAGGGCACTACTGAAAAGAAGACACTAACTAAAGAGAAGGCCATACTAGAAACATGCTTTCTCTACTCTAAATGATCAAAAATCTCAGAATAAAACAAAAAATAATAGAAATACAAGAAGGCAACAAGATATCTCCAAAAACTTCCAATTGCCAGAAAGTTGATCCACAAGACACTAAAGGAGACCAAAACAAAAATCATATGGCCAAAATATTCAAAAGGATAAGAAAGGAGATAAAAAGATCAATAGGGTGCTCAGCAAGTTTAAAGAAGACATAACAAAATGAATTATGGAAATAATAAATGAAACATTCAAGTAGTCTATTGAAGACACGAATAAACTAGTTGAGCTAACCAAAATAATACAAAACACAAATTTTGAATTTCGTAAGGAATAAGAGTCCATGAAGAGGAAAAAAACAGAAATCTAGGAAATTAAAAATTCTGTTGAAAGTATGGGAAACAGAAGCAACCAAGATGAACATAGAATATGAAGATTAGAAGATAGGGCTGCTCTCAGGGGCCAATTATTCAGAGTTTCTTAAAAAGAAAAAGATACCATAAAAATGGATATGAGATCTGGTAGAGGAGAAAAGACAGACTGATCTAAGATTGCCTGGAATTAAAGAAAAATCAGAAGACAGCAAAAATAGTATAAAAAGACTGTCGGGAGGACGGTGGAGTTCCAAGCAAGCAGGCGGGCACACACTGTCCCTGGAGCCCAGCCTGTTTGGGACTCTCACACCTTCTGGGTGCAGTGGAACAGCTGGGTGGGTCTGGGGCACCTGCATCTGCCTCTCCGTGTGTCTGGAGGACTGTCGATCTCCAAGCAGGTGAGTATCACCAGTTCCAGAGGCCCCGCATCCTGGGGTAAGTGCCCTGAGCACTATCCCCCAAACCCAGCCTGTTCAGGACCCTGGAGCCTTCTGGGTACAGTGAAGTAGCTAGGCGAGTCAGAGACACCTACATCCACTTCCCCATTTAGGCTGTGCTGGGAAAACTGTGGAATTCCAAGCAATTAGGTAAGTGCACACTGTCCCTGGAGCCCAGCCTGTCTGGGACTGAGGAGTTCTAAGCAGGCAGGCAAGCGTCATGGGTTCCAGAGGCCCAGCGGCCTGGGGGAAATAGGTGCCAGAGTCCCAGGAGCTGCGAACATAGAAGTGGATTTCCAACAGACCCTGAGGAAGCTTTTGAATAACACTTGAAACATAGAAATACAGGAAAATGACAAAGCGGAAGACCAAATTACAACCTCAAACCTCCAGCCCATCTCAAGAAACCTTAGGAGTGATGTATATAGAAGAAAATATACGCCATACACTTCAAACATCAGACACAATAGCTACTGAGATAAACAAGCAACTCCAGGAAGCTTCAGAGGAATTCAAACTCGAAATAATCTCCTAGGTAAAAGAAGAAATCATAAAAGAAATGAAAGAGATGCTGAATATATTTAAAGAAAACACAGTTAAAAAATTGGAGGAACTAAGCAGAAAGATAGAATCCCTAGATGAGCAATATAAGAAACAAAGAGAATACATAAAGCAGATGGACAGAGATATACAGGAAATCGAAAACTCCACTGAAAGCTGCAAAAAACCACCTCAATGAAAGTGAAGATAGAATGTCAGACCTTAAAGATAAGATTGCAGCTAATAAACAGAAAAGGAAAGATCTTTTAAAAATAACAAGGAATCAGGAAATAGCAATTCAACAACTGCAAGATGACACAAAGAAAAACAACATAAGATTGATAGGGATTAACGAAAAAGAAGGGGACAACATAAAGGACATCAAGAGGATATTTAGAAAAGTAATAGCTGAAAATTTCCCAAGCATGAGATCGGAAATCAACATCAGGTTCAGTGAAGCCTATGGAACTCCAAATTGTCATAACCAAAATAAAACTACTCCCAGACATATAATAATCACCATCCCAGAAATCTAACACAAGAATAAATTATTAAAAGCTGTCAGAGAGAAAATACATATCACTTATAGAGGAAAACCTATCAGAATTACAGCAGACTTCTCAGCACAAACGATAAAGTCAAGAAGAGCATGGAGTGAAGTATTCCAGATCCTAAAGCAAACTGATTTCCAACCTACACAGATGTACCCTGCAAAACTATCATTCAAAATCAATGGTGAAATACGATACTTCCATGACAAAGAACAGCTGAAGAACTTGATGAACACCAAGCCAACCCTGCAAAAAATACTGAGAGACAGTTTAGATACACAAAGGAAAAAACCACTAAGCATAGCAAACAATTAAACAGAGCAGAAAGGTAAAAATGCAACAGCAGAAAGATAACATGTCAACAATAAACCAAAACATAACAGTTATAACCATTAATGTAAATGGTCTCAATGCACCAATCAAATAAATAGACTGGCAGAATGGATCAAGAAACAAAATCCAACCATATGCTGTTTATAGGAAACCAATCTAACCCAGAAGGATACTCAGAAAGAAAGTCAAAGGATGGAAAACAATACTTCACGCAACAGGAATAAAAAAAAAAAAAAAAAAAAGCAGGAGTAGCCATTCTGTTTGCAGACAATGTGAACTTTAAACCAACAATGATCAGAAAGGACAAAGAAGGTCACTACATACTCATTAGAGGAAAAATTCCAAGAGGAAGAGATAACTATCTTAAATACATATGCACCAAATTCCAGAGCACCCAGTTATATAAAACAAGTATTAACAGAAATGAAAAATCAAATTATCAATAACAATTGTAACAGGAGACCTTAACACACCATTGACACCAAGGGACAGATCAACTAGACAGAAAATGAGAAAACAAATAACAGAACTGAATTACACCTGTGAACAAATGGACTTAATAGACATATACACAATGTTCCACCTAACAACATCAGACTACACATTCCTCTCAGCAGTACATGGATCATTCTCTAAAACAGACCATATATTAGCTCACAGAACATATTTAAATAAATGAAAAAGAGTTGAAATCATCCCTTGCATGTTATTGAATCATAGCGCTTTGAAATTAGAAATTAATGATAAAAGACACAGCAAAAATCCCACAAAGGCATGGAAACTGAATAACACACTCTTGAGTAATAAGTGGGTCATAGAGGAAATTAAAGAAGAAATTAAACAATACCTACAAGGAAATGCAAATACAGATACAACTTAATAGAATCTGTGGGATGCAATGAAAGCCGTTCCTCAGAAGAAAATTTATTGCACTGAGTTCCCACATCAGAAAAACAGAATGAGTACAAATAAATAACCAGATGCTACACCTCAAACAGCTAGAAAAAGAGTAAGTCAAGCCCAAAGCCAAAAGAAGAGAGGAAATTATAAAAATTAGAGCAGAAATCAACACAATAGAGACTAAGAAAACAATCCAAAGAATCAATGAATCAAAGAGTTGGTTCTTTGAAAGAATAAATGAAATCTATAAGCCCCTAGCCAATCTTATTTTAAAAAAAGAGAAGAAAAAGCTCAAATTCATGCAATAAGAAATGAAAAAAGTGAAATCACTACAGACTCTATAGAAATACAGAATATCATCAACAACTATTTCAAAAACCTCTACTCTCAAAGGTTTGATAACACAGAAGAAATAGACAGATTCTTAGAAACATGAAATATCAAAGCTAGATCAGGATGTAAAAAGCCGAATAACCCAATCTCTATTAATGAAATTGAAAATGTAATTAAGTTTTTACCTACAAAGAAGAGCCAGGGCCCAGATGGATTCACAGCAGAACTCTACAGGAAATACAAAGAAGACCTAATGCCGACACTCCTCAAAGTCTTCAATGAAATTGAAAGGGAAGTAGTCCTTCCTAAGTCATTCCTGGAAGCAAATATTACTCATACCAAAACCTGAGAAAGAACCACCTAAAAAAAGAGAACTACAGACCAATGTCCCTAATCAACACAGATGCAAAAATCCTCAATAAAATATTGGAAAATAGGATGCAGCAAATCATCAAGAAGATTATACACCATGACCAAGTGGGATTCATCCCAGGCATGCAGGGATGGTTCAACATACGTAAATCAATAACTGTAATCCACCATATCAATAAAGGCAAAAGTAAGAATCACATGATCATTTCTATAGATGCAGAAAAAGCTTTCGATAATTTCCAACATTCATTCATGATAAGAACTTTACAGAAAATTGGAATAGATGTTCTTTACTTCAATATAATAAAGTCCATCTATGACAAACCAACAGCCAGTATCATACTAAGTGGACAAAAATTCAAGGTCTTTAAAATCAGGCACAAGACAAGGATGTCCTTTATCACCACTCCTATTTAATATAGTACTGGAAGTACTAGCCAGAGCATTTGGACAAGAGAGAGAAATAAAAGGGGTAAAGATAGGAAAAGAAGAAGTTAAATTGTCATTGTTTGCAGATGACATGATACTCTACATAGAAGACCCCCTAAACACCATTGAAAGACTCTTAGAATAATAAATAAATTCAGTAATGTAGCTGGTTACAAAATCAATACTCAGAAATCAATAGCATTCCTATACACTAACAACAAAATCACAGAGAGAGAGAGAAATAAGAGAAGCCACACTCTTCACACTAGCAAGCAAAAAATGAAATATTTAGGAATTACTCTTACGAAAGGAGTGAAAGACCTATACAGGGAAAATTATAATACACTGAAAAATGAAATTGAAAAAGATCTCAGAAAATGGAAAGACATCCCTTGCTCATGGACAGGAAGCATAAACATTGTGAAAATGGCCATTCTGCCAAAACTGTTATACAGATTCAATGCAATCCCAATAAAAATACCATCAACATACCTTACAGATCTAGAGAAATCACTCTTAAAATTCATCTGGAACCAGAAGAGACCTAGAATAGCAAAGGCAGTTCTAAGCAACAAAGGCAAGGCAGGAGGCATCACAATCCTTGACTTGAAGTTATACTACAAAGCAACAGTAGTAAAATCAACATGGTACTGGAATCAAAACAGAGCCGAAGATTAATGGAATAAATTTGAAGAAACAACCACAACTAAAAACCCACTCAACCATCTTGTCTTTGATAAAGGAGCCAAGCAGGTTCATTGGAAGAATGACAGTCTCTTTAATAAATGGTGTTGGAAAAACTGGCTCTCCATTTCCCGAAAACTAAAACTAGACTCATGCCTATCACCATGTACTTAATTAAAATCTAAATGGATCAAAGATCTGAATATTAAAACAGAAATACTAAATCTATTGGAAGACAAATTGGGTAGAAACCTTGAAGACATAGGGATAAGTAGAGAATTGATGAACAGTACTCAAACCACATGGAAAATACTTCCCAGAATCAATAACTGGGACCATGTCTTATTAAAAAGTTTCTGCATGTCACAAAAAGTCTCCAGCATAGTGAAAA
Organism: Cavia porcellus; assembly: GCF_034190915.1. Classification (NCBI taxonomy): domain Eukaryota; kingdom Metazoa; phylum Chordata; class Mammalia; order Rodentia; family Caviidae; genus Cavia; species Cavia porcellus. The sequence goes on from NW_026947510.1 coordinate 42,209,694, forward strand.
GAAAACCCACAAACTGGGAAAATATTTAGTGAACTCCCCTTCAGACAAGGGACTTTTGTCTAGAACATATAAAAATTAAAAAAACTCACACCTCCAAAATTCAAGGATCCAATCCAAAAATGGGCATCTGAGATGAATACACACTTCTCAGATGAAGAAATACAAATGGCAAATAAATACATGAAAAAATGTTCATCATCATTATTAATTAGAGAAATGCAAATTAAAACCACACTGAGATTCCATCTCACTCCTGAAAGAATGGCCAGGATCAAGAAAACCAACAAAAACAAATGCTGGAGAGGCTGTGGGCAAAAAGGAACTCTCCTGCACTGCTGGTGGGAGTGTAGACTGGTACAATCTTTGTGGAGTTCAGTCTGGAGACTTCTCAAAAAGCTGGAATTGAAATCCCATTTGTTCCAGCTATTCCACTTCTAGGCATATTCCCTGAAGAACTGAAAACACCATACTACAGTGATATATGTAAACCTATATTTATAGCAGCACAATTTGAAATCTCCAGATCTTGTAAATAACTCAAATGTCCATCAACTGAGGAATGGATAAAAAAGTTGTGGTATTTTTATACAATGGAACACTACTCAGCTATAAAGAAGGATTACATTGAGATATTTATAAATTTATAAATAAATGGGCACTGCTTGAGAGCATACTCAAAAGTGACATAAATTAAACTCGCATGTATGAATACTGAATACTTTCCCTAGTGTAAGAAATGATTCAAATATATAAAAGTATGTGGTAATCATGATTCCCCATTATGTGGCCTTGAAGCCTTACAAAGTTTTTACTTATTAATTGGAATGGCTTTATTCTGGGCTGCTTGTTATTATTGCCTGTGATGAAAAGAACAGCTATTTTGAAGAAAACAAGATATCATAATAGCTAGTGCTGATTTTATATCATCTTGTTTTGAAGCCCCACCAAACTATGGCTCTTCTGTCTCCATTGGTTTTATCATGATGTATCTTGCTGGATTTTATTATATGTGATAGTATAGATAAAAATTGTTATAGGCAAATAGATCTTATAGAAACCATTGTTCATTTTCTGTTAGCTGGTTCTAAATACCCTACAATACTTTCATCCACTTGAATGGTTTTACATTGTGTTGATATGTTTGATGCTATAGTATATGAAGTTATATTCAAATATTTCAAGGAAAAAGACACTATGGTAACTACAATTAAGTAGGGTTATTTGCTGGTGAAGCACTAGGTTGCTGAAATTGTCATGCTTTGACCTGAATTCTTATGTTGTTATGTCCTCTTTATCTCAATCTCTCCTTTATTCATTAAAAAATTATTTAGTTATTTTTTATGATTTTTTTAATTAAGGGGAAAAATAAAAAATTAGCAGGGTATATTATAGTAACTTTTTTGATTTCCTATGAACTTGATTTGAAGTCCTGTATTACTCCCACTATTTTTTTGACTGATTAGACTCTGTTCCATTCTGTTTGATAGTATCAAGTTTGGGGGTATAGGCAACTACTTTGAAGGCAATAAGATTCACTATGATGCCCATTCTGGTTTGAGTACTATCTTGTTTTGAAATCCTGTAATGTTTACAATGTTTAGGTTTTTGGTCTTGTTCTGTACTGTTTTGTTCAACTTTATAATACCTAAAGATATAGGCAGTCCTTTTTAAGGAAGCAAGAGGCATTATGGTAACCATTGTTGATAACCTTGTGCTCTGTTTTTACATCATGTACTATGTCTATCCTTGGCTTTGACTGACAGCTTTGTTTTGTCATATTTGGTTTTATTCTCTTCTAAAAAAAGTAACAAGAACTATGGGAGTAATAAAATCCAAAATGTCTGAATTTGTTGTAAAAAAGAGAAGAAAAAAGGTGCTCTAAAGGATACAACCGCAAGTGTGTTTGGATGTGTTAAGATAGATTACCATATTAATGTTTTTGTTGGATCATTGAACACAACTGTTTTCAGTCTCACTGTTTGAATGTCCACTTTGTATGCTTTGATCCTTTGAGTTTAGCAACTATCTCTAAGATGATAATGTGTAATCTATTAACTGGTGATTTCTTACTGTTTTTTTTTTTTTTTTGTAGTTCTTTATTTCTTGTACCCTTATACTGTTTTGTTTTGTTTTTTTCTCTTTTTCCTTTTAAATAAAATTTTTTTTAAAAAGACTGTCTACTAAAATAATAGCAAAAAAAGTTTCCAAATATAGAGAAAGAATTTAACATATAGATGAGGCATATAAGACTGCAATTAACTATGATAAAGAAGTTCTCCATGAGGTATCCTAGTCAAAACTTCAGAGATCCAACAAAGGGAAAGAATCTTAAAAGCAGTTACAGTGAAAAAAATTCCTTAAGGTTTACCCTACTAGAATTATAGTAGACTTTTCAAAACACCTTAAAGGCCAGGAGACCTTAGCGTGAAGTATTTCAATTCCCCTGTCCCCCTCAAAAAAAAAAAAAAAAAATCATTCCCAAATAGACTGATGTATCTTGCAAAATGCTCTTTCAAAATTGATGTAGAATTCAGATATTTTCTTGACAGATCACTCCTTAAGAAATTTATCTCCACTAAACCAGCAGAACAACAAATCTCAATACCATCCTAGAATGAGAACATAAAGGCAACAATGCCAAAGAAACCTTATGGAATGTACATACGAGAAAGTATACACATGGAGGGTGAGCAGTTAAACAGAAAAGCCTAAAAAAATTCAACGGTAGCAAAATAATAACAGAAGTAAATCAGTGAGTTTCAGTGATAACTGTCAGTGCAGATGGCTTTTATTCTCCAATCAAAAAGCACAGGATCCTAGATTAGATCATGAAACAAAACCCAATGGTTATGTCATATACAAGTAATAGATTTAATTAAAAAGGAATTCATAACATCCTGGAGAGTTGGCCTGCTGGAGGAGTGAGTCCTATCTATGCCCCTCCATTGTATCCTGGAGGACAGGTTGGCTGTAGGAGAGTGAGTCCATGCTGTATGCCCCTCAGTTCCTTCCCTAATGGCAGGCCCAGGTAGAGGAGGTGACTCCATGTTCTGTGCCCTTCTGTTCCATCCTGAATAGCAGAATGGCTTGAAGTCAATGAGTTTGTGATCTGGGCATCATCCATTGCATCCCAGAGGGTGGATTGACTCTAATAATGTAAGACTGACCCAGGACAGTAGCCTGCCACACAGACACACGCACACCTCTGGAGGGTGAAGTGATCAGTGAAGCCAGTAATGTGGACATGTCTGCAGCAGCAGCAAGGATTTAGCAGTTGGACTCTGGAGAACACTGATAGAAGACCAGCCTCAGCCCCCATATCAAGAGTCCAAGATCAGCTCCATACTTGACACATATCCAGGATGCAACATTAACATTATCACAGAACTGTAAACTCTAGAAGAAAAACTGAACATAGATGTCCCCACAAGCCTGCTAGTTGCCATCAGGGACCAGTAGCTGGCTTTGAAGTGATGGCAACTGAAATAAATAAACAAATTCATGAGGCTATAAAATAAATTATATCAGAAAGGCTCTCGCAGGTAAAAGAAGAAATTGAAAACACAACAAAAGAATTGCTGAGTATATCTAAAGAAGATATAGATAAAAATAGAGAAACATAGGAAAGTGAGGGAAAACTTGAGTGAACAATATAAGAGAGATATAGAATGCATAAAACAAATTCAGAGATATCCAAGAAATTAATAACTCCATCAAAAGCTGGCAAAATCACTTGAAAGAAACTGAAGATAAACTTTCAGGCCTTGAAGATGGGTTTGCAGCTAGAGACCACAAAAGGAAGACCTCTTAAAAATAATAAGTAACCAGAAAATAACAATTCAATGGCTACAAGACAATGCAAAGCAAAGTAATTTAAGAGTGATAAGTGTTAGTGAAAAGCAAAGGTCAACACAAATAAAATAGTAAGACTATTTACAGAAGTAACAGAATAAAACTTCCCGAGCATGGGAAAAATATCTGACACATGGATAAATGATGCAATAGAACTCCAGCTAGCCATAACCGAAATAAATCTCCACCCAGACATATAATAAACAAGATCCTAGAAATTCAGCACAAGAGCAGAATATTAAAAGCTGTTAGAGGGAAGAAATGGATTATCTATAAAGGAAAACCCATCAGAATCATTACAAACTTCTCAACACAAACCAGCAAGTCAAGAAGAGGTTGAGTGAAATATTTCAAGTCTTGAAAGAAAATAACTTTGAGCTCACATTGATATAACTTGTAAAACTATCTTGCAAAATTAATGGAGAAACAAAATACTTCCATGACAAAGAACAACTGAAGGAATTCACGACCACCACACCAACCCTACAAATATACTGAGAGATTTTCTAGAGAGTGATAAAAATGATCATGATTCCTGAAACAGTGGTAGAGAGGGATCACTAAGCAGGGCAAGCAGTTGATTGGAGGGGAAAAACAGATAGCCAATGGCAGGAGAATAGCAAGGCAGAAATGAGCCAGCACATGTTGGCCATAACCATTTAATGTAGGTGGCCTCAAGTCACCAGTATAAAGAAACACGGGCAGAGTGGATTGGGAGATAGGAGCAACATGCTTTATACAAGGAACACATTTATCTCAAAAGGAAATTCATGGACAAAAATCCAAAGAGAGAAAAAAAATGCTCCGTGTGACAGGGAATAAGGATAGGGGATAGGTTAATTGTCTATCAATTGCAGAATAGATAAAAAGTTATGGCATATTTATACAATGGAAAACTGCTCAGCTATAAATAATCATAACCTCAAGGCATTGCAGGTGAAAGGATGCAACTTGAAATCATGCTCATGGGTGACATGGTTTAGAGCCACATAGGTGAACATCAGGTTGTTTCCCTAGTACAAAAGACTGAGGGAGTTAGTGGGATTCAGAATGTACAATAGATATTGTGAAAGTGGAAGGGGGGGGGGCATCTGAAAAGGGAAGGTGGTAGCCATTGTCAGTTTCCTGTTATCTTGTTTTGAAGCATGTATTGTTTTCACTGTTCTTTTTTGTTTGGTTTTATTCTGTTTTATTTTATCAGATGGCATGGGCAGCTATTTCAAAGATGACAAAATATATTATGGTAGCCATTGTTTATTTCCTATTATCTTGTTCCAAAGCCCTATAATGCCTTCACTGTTTTGTTTTGCTTTATTTTATTCTATTTTTTGTTTGATTTTATTATGCCTGATCATATAGGTAGGTATTTTGAAGATGACAAATGACATGATGATAGCCATTGTTGATTTCCTATTGTCTTATTTTTAAGTGTATCACATTCACTGTTTTGTTTTGATTGACTCTGTTCTGTTTATATTGTTTGGTCGTACTCTCTTCAAAATAAAAAAAAAAGACATAAAAAAGAAATTTACAGCTATAAAATCACAGGAAGAAAAACAATATTCCAAAAGTATGAAAGCAGATAGGGCTATTTGTCCTATTTTCAAAGCAAAATTGAAATCAAACCGACCAAAGGAGACAAATAAGTTCTTTACTTACTAGTTAATGTAACAAATCAGCAGGAAGATGTAACAATTGTTAACATATATGTACCATACAGTGTTGTATGCAATTTCATAAGACAAGTACTACAGGATATAATGATCAGATAAACATACACAAATTTTTAATGATTGTCTGCAATACCACACTATCACAAATAGACAGATCAACTAGATAAAATATCAACAAAGAAATTCCAGGGTTGAATAAATTCTTTGAACAAATGGACTTAATAGACAAGCATGGAGTGTTCCATCTAACAACAGAGTGAAGCACATAGAAATGTCTCCAAAAAGAAACCGTGGACTAGCTCATAAAAATGCTTACGTAAATTGAAAATAATTAAAATCAGCCAATAAATGTCATCAGATAATAGTACAATGAAACCAGAATTCAATGACAAAAGAAGACATAGAAATTATGCAAATGATTTTTAAACAATAATCTTTCATAATCAATGGATCACAGATGAAACTGAAAATCATCATGGCAGTACAGCATGCCAGAACTTATGGGATGGGATAAAAATACTTCTAAGAAGAAAATTTATAGCTGTGAATTTTCAAATAATAAAAGCAAAGCAAGCTCAAATCAATAACCAGTGATACATAGCAATCACCAGTGATGCATAGCAAGCTCTTAGAAAGCAAGAACAAACTAAATCTAAAGTTAGTAAAAGGAAGGAAATTTTAAAGATCAGAACAGAAATTAATGAAATTGATTAATGAAATGTAATTCAATATCAATTGAAACACTGATAGCATTCTCCATGGAATTAGAGAAAGCAATCCTAAAATTCATATTGAACTAGAAATGATCCTGAATAGCAAAAGATACCCTAAGCAATAAAAACAAAGGAAAAGACATTGCAATCCCAGACTTCAAATTATACTACAAAAATGTAGTGATAAAATTAACACGGTTTTGGAAAAAAAAAAAAAAGTCATGTAGATCAACAGAATGTAATGGAGGATGAAGAAATCAGTCCCAGAACATTCAGTTATCTGACAAAAGGTCAAAAACATAAGCTCAGGAAAAATAGTATCTGAGAAAGACTTTGCTGGGAAAACGGGCTACTAATGTATTAAAAATTGAATTTTTGCTCATCTCTCACCCTGTATTGAAATCAAATCAAAATGGATCAAATGTATAAATGTTAAAGCGGAAACACTTCACTGCTGGAAGATGAAATAGATAAAACTCCTGAAGACTTAAGCATAGGCAAAGGTTTTCTGAATAGAACCTCAATTGCACAAGAAATCCTATCAAAAGTAAACAAATGGGATCATATCAAATTATCAAGTTTCTGCACAGAAAAAGGAAACTGTAAAACTTTTTCCAGTTATTCTTCAAAGAGAACTAATGTCTAGAATATACAATGAACTGAAAAATAGATTCCCCAAACAAAAGACCTAATCACAAACTAGATAACTGAAATGATTAGACACTGCTCAGAAGAAACACAAATGGCTAATAAGTACATAAAGAAATGTTCAGCACTCTTGGCCATTAGAAAAGCGTAAATAAAAACATTAAGGTTCCACTTATTCTAGAAAGGATGGCTATCATTAAGAAATCAAATACTATCAAGTGCTGCTGAGGATGCAGGGGAAAAGGAATCCTTCTACACTGTTGCTGAGATTTAAAACTAGTGTAGTACAACCATAAGAGATAGCAGTTGAGATCCATCAAAAAATTAAAGCTAAAATTTCCATTTGCCACAACTATTCCTATTCTACATATCTTCCTGAAATATTAAAGGCATATTACAGAGATTACAACATACCCATATTTATATCAGCAAAACTTATGATAGCTAAATCCTGGAAGTGGTCTACAAGTCCTTCAACAAATAAATGAATAAGGAAAATTTAGCAGGTATATACAGTGAACTCTACAACAAATAAGATGAATGAGTCATTTGCAGAAAAATGGATGTACTTTGAGATCATAATGCTAAATGAAGTGAATCAGACAGACAAGCTTGAGTATTTCATGTTTTTGCTTATATGAGAAAGCGAAAGTATAAGTAAAAATGAAAGACAGATAATATGAAACAGGGAGACAAGTCTTTTGAAAAAGGGATGAGGATCTACATGGGAGGAGGGAAGAGGAAAGGAAGGGGAAGGGAAGGAGATGAAAGAAAGAACTAAGATGAGTTATGTACATGTAACTTCCCACAACGAATGTAATATTTATGCTTCAAACATATACCACCAAAAAATAGAAACTAAAATAAAGTCCTTATGTCCCATTAGTCAGCTTTTCTATTGCTGCATCATTCATAATTTAAAGTAAATAACTATACTTGACTCACGGATTCAGAAGTTTCAGTGCCTGGTTCATTGGTTGACTGCTGTAAATCTAATAGAAGGCAGAACATCATGGTCGAAATACATAGTGGAACAACTTTGGTCACGTCTGAGCAGCTGGGAAGCAGAACATGGCAGAAGAGTGCCAGGGAGAAAATTACCATGCAAAGGCACTCCCTCAGTCACCCACTTCCTCCATTTGGGCCTCACCTCCTAGTGGCATACTGTGTACTGAACATCAGTGGATTAATCCCCTATAAGTGCACTGCCTTCCTGATTCAATCACCTCTCCAGGAATCTCTTAATCCAGTCAATTTGACAATTAAGATTAACTGGCACAGCATGGAACTCAAATAATCAAGGTAATCCTGGACTAAAAGGTAAAAAGCTGGAACCACATTACAGGATATTTTTAAAAATGTAAAAATTTTAATTAATATTAAAAGCCACATTAATCAAAACAGCATAGTACCATCATTACAAAAAACAGATAAAAACAATGGAAAATAATAGTAACTTGAAGAAATATATACCTATTCTAGGCTTTATAAACTGGCTATGGAAGTGAAATCCATTTACAATTTTGTCTATCCTCAGGTTCAAAGTGGGCCATGCCGTAGGATCTACAGGCAAACTTGATAACAGAGTTCCCAAATAAGCTAATCTGTTGCTTGGGTCACTGAGTAGGCAAGTTGGGAACTGGTATTTGCAGGGGCTGGCCAGATGCTGACCCCACCATGTGGTAATGCCTCTTGGAACTCAGGAATTGGAGCAGGCTTGAATCATGGTTTCACAGGGGATGGCTTGGCACTTGGGACTGCTATGTCAGGCCAGTCAAATTGATTAGTGGAGGAAGACCTGAAGGTGTGTCTGATGAGTCTGATCAGAAGACTGGGTTCACAGAGCTCAACTGTATGCTAGGATTGGAATTGACCCAGTCCTATAGTGTTGGTTTGCCACTGGGTTGGCTTTGGTGACTGGAGACAGCTGAATACTAAATTTGTTTTAGAAAGCAGATATTTTCATAAGTTATTGTACGTGATCTTGATTATTGAAACACCTAATTCTCAGCAGGAAAGGGGATTAGATAATTGGGGTAGCAGTTATGCTTAAGTATTGAAGCTATTCTGTGTTTATTATCAGGTGATTTTAAATTCCCAAACTAATTAAATGAGCGATTTGTTAGACATCATCACATACTTTGAAGAACTGAAGGAAAGACCAGGCAATAACATATAGTTAGAATGGGAAAGAGAGTATGTGAATCTCAGCACTCTCATGGTAACAACATGAAAATGAATGGCCAATTATTTACTTTATTTTGTGATTTAGCTAATAATTCAAGTACCAGAAGAAGCCTATTTGGCTGAAACAACATGTAAGACCTAATATTTGCGGGGTATATGTTTATACAATTGAAAAACATGACTGATATTTGCATTAAGTGACTAAGGACATAGAGTTAGCTTTCTCAAATGACATCAGAAAGGAGGAAAAAAAACCCTCATGAATTATGTTAAATTAGAACTGGACACACAAAAAAGTCAGACTTTTGCAAGAATTCAGAAGATTGTTTACTAGAAGATTAAATCCTTAATATAAGGTTATTTGATTTAAAATAAAAGAATACTGAGTCCAGTGTATCTATAAGTAGGAATGTATGGTTTTAGTGGAGACTAAATAGAGCTAGGAGTATGACAGGGAAGGGAATGCTCAAGATACCTAGGTCCAGGGGGCAATTAATATATGTTCAGCTAATGAGTTTGTTTTCTTCTCCTCAACTTTACACTCAATTTATCTTTTCTTCATTTTCCACACTATATTCTACTCAAATCAAAAGAAAGATTTCAGCATAGTGTCAATTATGGGTCATTTGCTAATGCATTCTGTTTATTGAAATTGTGTTATATCTGAGAGATTATTATGTAGAGCTGACACATAGAATTCTTTCAGAGCTAGAAATCTGCATTTTCACACTTATTTTTAGGAAATGGTGTAGGCATCACTAAAATTTTGCTAAAGAATGAGTACATTAGGAAAAAATCAAAGCATATAACTTCAAAAGACATCTGATTTTTATATTGACCAATTAATTCTTAGATTATAAAGACTTCCATAATTTCCATACCTATGTAACGTAGTTCAATTTCAAAGAGATTATTTTTAGTAATTTAATTTTTATTATTTATTAACATCTAGAGTATTTTCTGATTTTACAGTCTGACATCTATATTTGTTAATCCTATATTTGGCAGCCTACGAATTGGATAATAAATTATGTTATATAAATTTGGGTTGGCACTGACATGACTGGGAAAGGCATTTGGTGAAATTTATAAATTATAGGGAACTGCATTAGTCTTGATTCTCTGTATAACAGAACCTGTTTTAGAAGACACATAACTTTAACACACACACAGAGTCAGCCCTCAATATTACTTGATTCTATGATTGTAAATTCAGCTGACAGTTCATTAAATGATTTGCCTGTACTGAACATATACAGACAATTGTCATGTTTTATCTCCTTAAACAATATCGTTTTAAACAATTTCACATGTATTTGGTATTATAAGTGATCTAGAGATGATTTAAGGTATACAGGAAGATGTGTACGGATCACATGCAATTACACTACTTTATGTATAGTCTTTGAGCACAAATTCTGGTACCAGAGATGTGCTGGAACCACTAACCATATATAGGTTACGAGGAATGACTCTCGTGTGTGTGTGTGTGTGTGTGTGTGTGTGTGTGTGTGTGTGTGCATGTGCGCGCACGCGTGGGTGTATATGTGTGTAAATTTTATTTTAACGAATGGTAAGAATCAATCAATTGTGCAGATCAGCAAGTCCCAAATCTGCAAGGTAGGCTAACAGATTGAACATACAGGGATGTTGTAGTTTAATTCCAGAGGCAGACCGCAAGGACAGTTTCCTCTTCTTTGGAAGAGCTGGTCTTTTTCCTGAAAGTCCACAACAGATTGAGGCCAAAGCGTATTACAGAAGACAATCTGCTTTAATCTTCTAATTTCAATGTTAGTTTCATCTCAATGCAACTTTAAACAACATGGATTCAAGGGTTTGGCCAATTTCTGGATACTGTGGTCTAGCCATGCAAACATATAAGGCTGATCATCCCAAGATCACTTTTCCACAAAAGATACTTGACCAGAGAGGCCTTCCCAGAAACTTCCTAGGATATTTTCACATCAGAACTGGGGGACAAATCATTCAGCTTTCAAACTTACCCATTCATTTTAATTATGTTCTTAAAGTTCATTTGCTGATACTCTACTTCATTTATAAATTATGCAACACACATACTTTTAAAATTTTATAAATATTATATATGTATCAATAACATTAAAGAACATTAGCTAATCACTGTGATTACCCTTAAACAAATTTTGTTCCTTCCCATCAAAACCACAATTATTTACTAAGGTAATCAGGATAAAAAAAAATAATCAAAGTCATTCATCCTGACAAGTTTGTTTCTTATTGTAGTTTCCTCCCAAAACTGAAAATCTGTGCTGAATCATTTTGAAGCATAAAATCTATCTGTTCAGATTATATTATTTGCATTCAAACTCTGTTACAAAAAAGGGGTAAATGAAATATTTTAATACTAATATATAAACTTGCTATTTGAAAAGAAATCTTTTCTTATACTATAATTGCTAAATAACATTTATAAAGTGATTCTGTCAATATTTTAAATTTATTTGAAATATTTCTTCTTCTTCCAGAAAAATACAACATACCATATTTTTATATAGCTGAGGATGTCAATAATATTTAGATAATAATTTCGGCTTCCCTATAAATGCATTAAGAAGATTTTACCCAGGGAAGCCCTACTATATATCTATTATTCATGATTTTCAACTCCAGCTTTTTATCCCTTGCATATCTAGTTTTAAGATTGGTTGAGTGTGTTTTACAACCCATTGCTGTTGTCAATCATTGCTGGGAACCATGATCTTTCAACTTTGAAAATGTGGGGAGTAAGTGAAATTTAACTTGTAAAAAACGTTGCATTTGACAGAAAACTGAAAATCTGCTCAAAGGACTGCTCTGTATGTGAGAAATAAGTTTGTGATTTCCCTGGGTGTGCCCAGAGATGTTTTCTATAATGTTAGCATTGCCAGCTGAATCAAGCCTTGGTGAATGTGAGAGACATCATGGCACTGTGAAACGGGCGTTGTGGTAGAATCTAGAATTTTGGCTTCATGTCCATGCTCTGACACATTGAGAACTTACATAAGTGTATTCACATTTATATATTGTCATTTCATAGTCTGTAAAAGGAGTGGATGGAAGTGGTTTGCTACTTAGAAAATATAATGTCTAAGCGGTCCTTTTGTTGAAGGATTTTTTAATAACATATAATTTTAATGCAAATAACTTATAACCTTGCCTTATGAAAATTTTGACATCAGTGCCTATGTTTGAAAAAGCTTGCACTTACAGGTAAGATTGACATTAGAATTTTAATATAAATGTAGCTGTATTAGTGCCTGATGGATTTATATTTTCTGTATACAATATTTGCTTTCTGTGATACTTTGTTATTAGAAGCTTTGGGTATAATTTAAACATAGTCTTCTCTTTCTATCTTTATTTGAACATACATAATGAACTGCTATAATCCACAGATTTGATAAAAAGCAGTGATTTCTACCTGAAAAGCCTCTGTACACAGTTATGTTCATTCACTAAGGTTCACTGTGTAACTCCAGTGTGTGTGGCCACATCAAAACATCTTTGATGACTTTTAACTAAAAAAAATCATCTATTGTATTTGCTTAATTTATATATTCTCAATTATTCATTCATCATTCACATGTTTATTTGGAATCATATTCTTTTAGGAAATACGTTAGATTTGCCTTCTCGAATTGGATAGCAACTCATAAATTACACAATAAGATAACTACAAATTTAGAATTCTTAGAGTGAACTTTTAAAATTTGATTTTCTCAAATTTGCAATATAATTATTTTAACTGGCTTTAATAAGTTATAACATAATATATATTTGCCCACTTTAGATGTACTGTTCAACAAATTTTGACAAATATGTCTGGTTATTTCATCTGGATTATGATATAGAGATTATCTCCTGAAGGTTCACTAACTTTTGTCTTAGTCGCTTTCTTCATTGCTAGAACAAAATATCCAACACGAGCAAGTTAAATGAGAAAGCTTTTATTCATAGAGATTTCAGTCCCTACTTGGCTGACTCCAGACAGAAAGCCTTGGCACAGAGACAGCCAGGAAGAACAGCTGCTCATCTCATGGAACCAGAAAGCAGGAGGCAAAGGGAAGAATTTAGGAGAGAGTCAAACACTTCCAGTCCACGTTCCGGTTGACGCTTCTAACCAGCCTTCATCTTCTAAAAGCAGGTCAGCAATAACCTGATCACATTCCGGAAGTCCCTCCTTTAAGACCATGAGGTTCTCTGGGTGCACATAAATACAAGCCATCACAATGCTCCACTACAGTCAATCGCAGACTACCAAGTCCAGATTTGCAGTTGTTTTATTAAAATTTAGTTCTAAGAAGTTCATGAGATTTTATCTTATTGTTCATACTGTCTTTGTTTCTTTTGTTCTTTCTTTTTTCTTTGGTACTAGGAATCAAACTCAGGAACCTTGTGCTTGCTAGCAGTTGCTTGTACTGCTAAGCTATGTCCTCGGCCCTGTTTCTTTCTTTTTCTTTCTTTTTTTTTTTTTGTGACTTTTCTCTGGCTTTTTGAGATATAACTGATATACAAATATGGAATTAAAGCATACAGTTTAGCAAATTGCACATAGGCATATACTCATGTTACTATTACCACAATCCTGTTAATAAACCTGGTTACCATTTCCCATACTTTCCCACATCTATTTCTTTTTTTCCTGTATGAAGTAAAAACACTTACCTTGGGTTAGAAATCTTGATGAATTTTTAAGTACATGTGCTGGTTGATACATTATGTTAACTTGAGAATTTTAGTTTAGAAGTTTAACTAAGACACTCAGCAGACAGCCAGAATCCTTACTTTGTAAACATCCTCAGACCGTGCAAATAGAGGTTCTCTGGGTGCATATTAATTGTATTAACAAGCCATCACAATGCTCCACTACAGTCAACTGCAGACTACCAAGTCCAGATTTGCAGTTGCAAGGAGGTTTTGGGAATGCTGCACCTGCCCTGAAGGCAGTGTAGCCTGTGTGCAATATAAGAGGTAAGAAGAGACTTGTTCTCCCCTCTTCTGCTCTTGTTGCTTTTCTGTCTTCTGCCACCTTAAAGTGTTGCCTTGATGCCATGCCACCCTGCCTTGGAGCCAGCCGATTATAAACTGAAACCTTCACAAACTGTGAGCTCAGCAAACCTTTCCTTCTTTCATTTTGGATGTCTATTATTTTGTTCCAGCAAAGAGAGAAAAGTAACCAAGACAGTATGCAATAATTTAGTGTTATCAATAGGCTAGATCCCTGATACTTATGTTATACAATTGTCACATATCAATTTGACAACAACTTTCAATTTGTAATTTTTTATGTTTCTTCTCTTACTGTTCTGATGGGAATATCTGTTACAATTTTTTCCAGAAGTAACAACAATGAATATCATTTTCCTGTATGATTGTATGGCATAATATTTTGTCATTAATATCTATGTGTGGTAAAAATTGTACAGATGTGTTTTACTAAGATGAGCAAGCCACTTAAAAATATGCATGTGTAGTTTTTTTCTGTACCTATTCTGAATTAACTAGAATAATTATATATTTGTCATTTTTAGCATATTTAGGAATAGATTACAATGGCATCCAATTATGGCAGACTTACAATCTTTCATAAGGTAACCTCTTCTTGTATGTTAGAAAAATTTGCCTGAATTACTTCTGATAAAAATGTTAGAATTTACTAATACAGTGCTAAGGATTTAGAGTTTCTTTGTGGAGAGATTCAACAGCAAATTTTTTAAAAATATGGTAGTACTTAGACTACATGTTTTCTCATAAGTGACCTAAGGTAAATAAGTTATTTTGAGATTATTCCCCATTTTATTCAGTTATCAAATTGCCATGAATTTGTTCAGATTATTTTCTAGTATTTCTTTTTATCAGTCGAACAACGTAGGATTGCACCTTTGTTAATCTTTTAAAATTCTGATGCTGGTCTTCTCTTTATTTTTCTTATTAGTTTGATTGAAGTTTATCAATTTTTTTGATCTAAGAAAGGTAACATCTTTTCAATTATTATTTTTAACAATGCATATTTGCATGACATAATGATTGCATTCCTTGTGGGCGTTGTTGTTACATATATACAACACCTCAATTCTTTAAGGGATATAAAAGTGAAATTCTGAACTTCAGCTTACTCCAGTCTTCTTGTGTTTCCCATTACACATATTTTTCCCTTACCATCTGCATTTTTTTCTTTTACCTATATTTGGATTAATCTCTCTCTCACTCATTAAACTGAAATCAGACATAAATGATTTACTAGCTTTCTTGCTTTAAATGCTCTAAACTTCCCTTAAAAGTGTCTTATCTACATCTTACAATATTTTAAATGCTATGTATTCATTTTATTCACTTACAGTGTGTATCATTTCCCTTATTATTTCTTCCCTAACCAATAGATTATTTAGAAATATATTTTTCATTTTTTAAATATTTGATTTCAAGGTGCTTGTTGTTGATATTTTTACTTTGTAAGAGCTACAAATATACTTTGTATAGATTTTTCTTTTCCTTTTTATATTTGTAAATAATTTTAGTGCTGAGAATAATGTCCTACAAATATCAGCTAAGTTGTTCAAGAATATTATGTTATTGTATAACATAGGTATTGTTTGAATTATTCAGAATGATGTTTTGAAAATTTAAGTTAAATAATTTCCAGCTTTCATCAAACCTAATATGGAAATAAAACTGTATGATTGTAAGGAGCCCACCATGATGGTTTTATAGTGATACATTTTATGATGTAATTACCACAATCAATTAATGTATGCCAAGTTCTTTCTCTTCTTTCTTTGCCTTTTCTTTCTTTTTCTTTCTTCCTTTCTTATTTCTTTCCTTCTTTCTTTTCTTTTCTTTCTTTCTTTCTTTCTTTCTTTCTTTCTTTCTTTCTTTCTTTCTTCCTTCCTTCCTTCCTTCCTTTCTTTCTTTCCTTCCTTTCTTCCTTCCTTCTTTTCTTTGTCTTTCTTTTTTCCTTCAATCTTTCACTCCCTTTCTTCTTTTCTTTTTTCCTTCCTCCCTTTACTCCCTTCTCCCGTCTCTCCTTCCCTTTCTTCCTTGTTTTTTTTTTTTTTTTTCTATTTTGTAGTTAGTACTTTTAGGCAAATTTCAAATATACAATTCAGTAGAAAATTTATTTTTAATAAATAGGAAGGTATAGATTCTACATTTGTGAGTGCTTGATTTTGTATTCCTTTAAACAGGATTTGATTCCATTGTAAAGTGAGGAGTTTATTGGGTACACTGGATGTTTTCCCCTAAGATTTGTAATGTCAAATGCTTTATTCTAGGGCAAACTTATCCCTATCAGTATCACAGGGCCTTTTCTCTTATTGTTTTATATTGCTAGTTCTTCTCTTGTTGATATGAAAATAATTTATAAATTTGAGAGCTCTGAAAATTGCTTAAACTACTGGTTTCCACCATTTTTTCACAATCTCAATTAGTGATTTCTCTAATTAACTGTCCAGAAACATATTAAGTCAAATATTAGAACAGGCCTTTCCCCTCATCTCCCTTCATATTCTTCAGAATTATGTTAAAAATTGGCCTTCTGAAATTTCAATATTTCTCTGATTTAGATGAATGCCTGAGGTCTTTTTGGAACCCCATTCTTGGAAATATTATAATATTTATGTTAAAAATCACATTATTAGACCATATTATCATGGTTACATATGTTCAGGGAGTTATTTGTCCAAATAACTGCATGTTACATTTGTTATCATAAATCACACCCACAATTTTATTCAAAGAGCCTATGCACTCCATTTTTCTAATGGCTTGTAAATCCAATTCATGGGATCGGTAATGTGGGAAGAATAGTAAATATCTTCACCCTGATTGAAAATATTAGCATAGGTTTTGGGTATCATTTTGAATTTTTAAAATTATGAAATGTATAAAAATATCTAAAAAAAGAAATCAGGTATTTATTACTTATTAGTCACTTCACAAAAATGTTTTCAGATTTGTGTATATTTACATCATTCATTAATCTTCAATACTATTTGCCTACTATATATAGTATGTAATATGTAACTATAAAGAAAATGTAAAAATAATGCAATTTTATAGCTTAAATTATATCATATTTTTCTCTTTTAATTTAAAACTGTTAGTATCATCAGTGGTCACTCTGATGACCCAATAATTTGCAAATAATGAAGTGTATAAAAGTTTAATTCTCTCTCTTATCCGCACAAATAAATCTGTTTCATTCTTCATCAGCTTCAAAGTATTTGTAAAATTTGGGGACTTATGATATTCTGGTTATTTTAAGAGTCTTAATTTTTAAAAAATTTCTAACCATGTACTTAGCCAGTAGTATTAAGAGATAGTGCCTAGATTTAGTTCCGGCACTATCTCTTAATAGATTTTAGTTCACTAGAAATACGAAAGATTCCACTTATTTTCCTCACTTGACGGACAGTTACTGGATAGTTTTTGACAGGAGAGCTCCTATTATGTGTAATGTTCTGGTACCAGCAGGATAGAGAAATAGGCAGATGTAAGGAGTTATATAAAATGAATTCTTCAAATGTCATTTCTTAATCTAACACGTACAATGTAGAAATTAATTCTCTACTTGTCTCTTGTTAGTATTTCATGTCTCCTGGTGATTTTCCAAAATTATTTCTGAACAGATTTTTTTTTTCTGGAAGCAATCATTCCTATATACCCTGTGCTTTCTCCTCTTATATCTTGAATTCTTTTTACTTACAACTCGAACTCCCTTTCTTTACCTCTTGTAAGACAATAGAGAAATGTCGTAATTATGCTTATATATCTGCAGGATTGTTTTACTGACCAACTCTAGTATACAGCATTTCATCTCTAAGAAGTTCTACATCAGTAACAGGACAGTAAGTAGACATTTTCATTTAGTTTATTGTAAATGTACAACCTTGTTATCCATATAAGTATGTAAATGCATCAGTAATGATACTGTTTTAGAAATACAAAATGCAAGTATCACATTTATGTTTCATTATGTCCCATATTTTTCGTTTTTATTTAACAAGAGCAAAACATTAATTTAGATATTTGATATATATTTCTTGTGTGTACTTTATATAGGTCAGAAATTGTGTTCTTGCTGGAAATGTTATAGTACACAAACTACACACAATTAGTCATTTGGAAGAAATTTCACTTAATAGGGTTTTAATAAAAAAGAAAGAAATTAGTACATGAATATGCAGTTTAGAATAAATTTCAGCCACACTCTGAGTAAAAACATTTTCTATTCTGCCTCATATAAACACACATAACTGATACTTAGATAATATTTAAATTAAAATTTGTAATATTTAATATTTAAATTTTAAAATAATGTCACTGTAAGCAGCCTCTGCATTTTAACAAATATATAGTATTTGTGAGACTCAGACAACTTTCCTACACAAATGTTTTCTTAAAATAAGATTAGCCGTATTTTAGAATTTTAAAAGTGTAGCTCTAATCCTTTAAGCAACTGTTAAATTTGATATTATGAAGTAGTGTTTGAGCAGTGCAGAGTAACATGAAAGTGCATTTGAAAAAGTGTCTTGCTGGGCCTGTAGATCAGTGCGGTAATGTAAAGGTCTCTGGAACAAAATTGATGTATCTGAGATGTTATCCAGGATGTACACTTCTGCTACTTTTTGCAGAAGGATTTGTCAGATGCTTACCTGTTGTGAAATCCAACATGATTTCTTGAGGGTGCAATCTAAGGCTGAGTTATATCATCTCCTCATAGCGCTGTTATATCAGCGCCTATGTGACTGTAATTCTTTCTGGGCCCCTCTTTATTCAATGGTTGTTGTAAAGAAAAGGGGCAAAACAAATATGTCATGCTGTTAGAGAATTGTATGTCACATGTATTTATCAAGAGGTTAGAGAAGGAAATGTACAAAATGTTTCTTTATGTGTAATCTCTTTTATAGTAAGTCTTTAATACACTTCATTTTGGAATAGCTAAATCAGGGCAAATATATATATATATATATATATATATATATATATATATAGTCTGAGATGTACCTCAAAGATTTGAAATTAAGAAAGTTAATGCCTTACCATTAAACACATAAAAATTGAAAATTAGTCAACACAGTGAATCACTTACAAATAATCTGTGTATCAATCTTTTTTATATAAGTATTTAGTTGGAAGATAAATACCTGCCCAGAAAGAAAAGCCAAAAATAAAACACATGTAATTAATGCTTAGGTCTACAAAAGTGTGTATAAATTATTTGTTCAGGAAAGAACAATGACACTTAAAAAAAGAATGTAGCTATTGCAGAAGGTTTGGAAATTTGTATCTCTTAACATTTTCTGAAACATTCTCATGTTAATGCGGATGCCAACTGGAAAATTCTTTAGTTTCATTTTATACAAGATTAGATTATAAGTGACTTCTCTAAATATTGAGAATTTTGATTGCATATTTTCCAGAAAGTTTAATTTCTTAAAGCAATTTTCCTTTAATAAAGTATAACTTATATCTAGAAAAATTATGAGAAAACTATAACAGGCCAGTATTCATACAGTCAGTCCCTATAATTTGTGTCATAACTAAGTGCCTCTTTCACTGGCAAAACCTAAATCATTTTGTGATTATGCTGCTTTTTGTATGTAAGCAAGAACTCACTGGCATTAATTCATTAATTCATTAATGCATGAATCTAAAAATCCTCACATTTCTAGGTGACAGTTGAAGTTGTTAGTATTGAAGAAAAAACAAAGGGTTAGGGAATGTAAAACATGTCCAATGCATAACACCCCCGATCCTCCTGTCTATCCCACCTGCTCTCCCCCTTTTTTTCTCTTTATTCCCCCCTTTGCCATCCCTGCTCCTTTGTTTCCTTATCTCCTCTACTCTTTCTTACTACCTTGAAGTACCCTACTTTGAAACCTACCCTGTTCCTATCTTATCTTTTATCTTTTCTTTCTCACAGCTCTTTTCTATTTCACTTTGACTAAATTTCATGGGCATCTGTATTTGATTCAGAACTCTTAAAGACACCTGACTGTGGTAAGCAATCCCACACCACAAACATACACCCCCAAGACGTGAATGCCCAACCCAGCAGAGCAGAGTGGCATGTCACTGGTAAAAGTGAGACTGCTGGTTTTGGCCCTAGCAGATGCAAGCTTAATTCACTATGAGTTTTCTTATGAAATGTATTGCGGTGGATTTTTCCTATCTGTTGTAATCCATTTAAAATGCTCACCTCATTGTGGGATGACTGTCTTCGTTCCTTTGCTTTTTTTTGTAAGCCTGGCTACATAACTTTTCATTCATCTGTGCCTGCGGTCAGAGTCCCAGATATTCTTTTGCTTGTGGCTCTGTGTGCTTTTTCATGTATGCTATTATTGATTTTATACTTTTCTCCATTGATGACATTGGTGTTTTGTAAAATGGCTATATTAATCATCCCTCTAAAAATTTATTATCCCCACTGTGGCCCGATTTAATCTTTTTGTTTACTCTTAGTTTCCATATGGTATTAGGAACTCAAAGTGGAATTTAAATGGGAAATTATATAGCTAATACCTTTTTATATCAATGACATCATTATTTATTGTCCTTTATTTTGTAATTAGTGCTTAGGAAAAAAAACCTATCATTGTTTCATGCCAGGCTTAACTACAGCAGGGGATTTAAAGAGGAATTCAGATTTCAGCCTTCCCCTGCAGCTGACGGACTTCTCCTTTCAAAGTAGGACACTTCTATCTGATGGCATTAACCATAAAATCCCCCATTTCAAGTCTATGATATCCTGAAGGACAACGGCTCATTTCATTTCTTATCAAGAAATCGGTCAGATCAGTCATATTTCCCGAATCAAATGACATTTCAGAAAATTCATTTGAACCAAAAATGAGGTTTCTTGTCGGCAGATTCCAATTAGCTTAAAAGTGGTTTTTTGATGAAAATTTTCAAAATAACTGCAGTTCATGAAAAATTCTTATTTGTATGTATATGACTATATCAACCCATATTTCACACACGCATCCACTCATCGATGTGTGCTTCCACCCAGATTCCAACGTCCTTCAACACATCTACACACACACACACACACACACACACACACACACACACACAGATTCCCCAAGAGCTACAGCTCATCATCCTGTCAAAGAGTATAAATCTTTAATTTTAGTGATCAGCATTAAGAGGAAAATACTTAATTTCTTTTCTCTCCCTTTTTTTCCCGTTGCCTTCTGTAATCCAGTGGGAGCATACGTGCTTTTTTGCTCCCTAAGTACACAAAATTAGCTGCTTATCGGTTGATCTTCTTACATGATCCTTTAAAAACCCTTTGTGTGTGTGTACAGGCACCTATGCAGCATGCAAGGCCACTTCTGCCTTCAGAGGAAGCCTGGACCTGCCACCCCAGCCTCTTTCTTACCCATTCGCAGGGGGCTCGGGCCTAATTAAATTGCTCTCAAAGACAAAAAGGGATGAATTTTCTTCTTTCCATTTCCCTTGTCACCCATTTAACTCAGCTGACATTCACTGACTCCTTTTTACTTATGTTCAAAACACATACACACACACACACACACACACACACACACACACACACACACACCATAATGACAGGGTTTAGAGAGCTCGAACCAGTGGGGAGGGGCCGTGTTCCTGCATAAACTCTTAATCTGGTTACTCGGTGTGATTTATAATTTCAGGAACAAACAATGGACACAAGATAGAGAGAAAGTGTCAGAGGACAAGTCTGATTTTTTCTGGCTGGTTTTGATTTTCTGCTATTAACTACTGAAGACCAAACGCGCATGCGCGCACGAACACCTCTCCCCACCCCCACCTCAGTGCTTCTGGTCAGCACCATACCCCTCTGGTTTCTGTATGTTTTGCTTCTTCCTGGGCTTAGATTAATGAGGGAGGCTTCGGCTTGGAGGCTGAGCAGAGCCTGCGAGCATGGCTGTGCCCACGAAGGGCAGAGGGAACTGAGGCCACTTTGGCCAGCCAGCTATTGATTGGGCTGAAGGTCACCAGGGAGCTGCTGCTGGAGCTGCACTGCTCAGGCTGGAGTTGAGGGAGGGGGCCTCGGAGCCTTGGCTGGACCAGACAACAGGCGCCCTGTGCAAGCCAGAGTCCAGTAAGGGCCCAGGAAGAGCCAGGCAATTAGCCTTTGAAGGTCATGGCAAGTTCCCTCCCCTCCCTCTCTCTCCACGACAGGATCCAGCCTTCTTTCCCTCCTCCTCCTCTCTTCATCACCCTACTCCAAACACATCTGAGGAATCCATTCAATTAAATCGCTCTCAGCTCCAGCTGGCTCCTCAGTGAAAGGTCAGCCGAGTCTAAGAGGGCGAGAAAGACGCAAGGAGGAGCTAGAGATCCTGGCTGCCTCGCAGCCTGCGATCCCACCGGCCCACGGGCTGCCCTCCGTGCCGCTCCTCGCGTGCTTTCCACCAACCATCTTTAATGACACCCGATAGTCAGCCACTCCCCAGCAGAGAGAGGCATGCCCTGAAGCATCCTTGTGGTGGGGAGAGATCGATCCGATATTTTCTAAAAACATGATAATGATAACCTGTGGACACCATGTCAGTTTGTTTGCTGTGTTTCTTGAAGGCCCTATCCCTGTTTGCCTGGGCCAGCTCAGAGGCTTGGAGAGGTTGTGGGAGGCCTTGGTATTCTCTTCCATTCTTTTGCCTCCCTTAAAGAGATCTAATGAGATGGAGAAATACTACCTGTCCTGCTAAGCTCCATAAACACAAGTGTTTTGCTGACTGATCTAATTTTTTCCAAAACATATAGCTTCAAAGTATTTAGTATCTATTCTAATATAAGAAAACACTTGGATTTTCTTTTAAAGATGTAGCTAAGTATGCATAGACTGAAGCTGTTAAGTCTGCAAATAGTTTAATTTATAGGCATTAACATAATTTGGCAAAAGATTTATTGCCTAAAGGTAGTTCAGAATAAGAAAGTTTGCAGAAATTTTATACACACATGCAAAGGCACACAGTTCTTTTCTTTGACCACAAAATTATGCAAGAGGATATTGTTAATACCATTTTGATCAAAATATAGTCTTTTACTCACACAACGTAGCACCAGTTACATTCAATATTTAATCATAAATATTTTACATTATGTTGCTATTCCACTATATTTTTAAAACACGATGATCTTATGGTACCTGTACACTTCTCATCTGTTTATATTTACAAGGCTCTGTACTTCCAATGTTTCCTAAAGTGTGGAAACACTGATTCTAGTCCAACTAATATCTTACCTGCAATGCGAGTTTTTGTTGTCACATTATTTTCTGCATCATTTGGTGAATCAAACTACATTTTCTTGCATTCCTATTAAAGTATTTGATGATGCCTTTTATTTTGTTATATAATTGGATGAGCAATCATGTGATAAGCATAAGTTTGGCATGAAATCAAAGAAGCAATGTTAAAAACAATGAATAAATTATCAGGAAAGTTCCTAAGATGTTAAATCTTTTAGAAAGGATCATTTAAATAGTATCACTTCTTTGTAGCTTTTAATACTATCAAGATGACATGTTAAGAGGTATCTAGCATAGTTAATGTATGATGCTTTTCTCCTATAACCCAACATAATATTGTCTGAAATTTATATTAAAGGTAGAAGCTTGTGTGTTGAGCAAAATCAGAAACAACTGTAATCTCAACTGGGTTGTTTTATTTATTTATTGCTGTTTTTGTTGGGAGATTAGGAAATAAACAGGAGGAAACGGCATATAATTACATACCTTTAAGTTTTTCAAATTGAAGATTTTCTTTATAAAATAATAAAAGACAATACCTAATGCTATCTGGTGTTTTATAAACAATTTGTGTAGAACTCTTGCATTTATATATACACAAGAGAGAATTCAGCATATCATATAGGTGTTTTGTGTGTGCGTGTGTGTATACCCTCACTTATACAGAATCATGTGATATTGTCAACTAAAGAAGATGATTAACCATTCTGGTGGTGGCTGCCCAAATTTCTAGATTTTCTCAGGAAATTTTTCAATAGTTAATGGAGTTCTTAATTCATTCGTAAATACATATTTATAAAGCACTTATTGTATGTAAGATTTTGCTTGTCAATAAAGCCACACTGATAGAAACAAAGGATGAATGCATACATCCCCTGCCTTTGTGGAGTCGAGTCTAACATAAATGAAAAATATTACAAAAATATTTGAAAAGAGAGAAATCCAATATGGGAACCTCTGACAAGTCAAATAAAAAGACGCAAAGCATCACCTCCCTGCATTTGTGGTCACAAGCCCCAGTCCCAAAGTTATTCCCAGGCACTTCTTGATTTAATTACACATGTCAGGTAAAATGGCAGTAGCGGATGAGCAGTTTTCTTGAGAATTGAAGTTTAGGTCATTGAATTCAAAAGCACAAGGAGTTTGGAAAATAACATAAAGAAACAATATCAGAAAGCAAGTTTGAAAATTCTCTGAGCAGAGAATTAACAGTATCTGGTGCAGGAATGAAATAGGAATTTTGGTTTGCATGTGTCTGTATGGGTTATATGGATAGATAGTCACTTCATTCACTGACATAGGGAAAATAAAAGTAGTATATTGACTAAATATATGTGGGTGAGATAATAAATTATGTTTTATATTGGTTAATTTGAATTGTTCCGGAGATACTATTTAAGGGGCTCAGTATCTATTGAATATGTAAGTCAAAATCTCAAAGGAAATACAGTAAGGTTGCAGGAATAAAGTTAATATACAAAAGATAATTACTTTCCTGTACATCAGCAAAGAACAAACATTTTGAAATTGAAAAGATAATACTATTTGCATTAGTAACTTCAAATTTAAATACTTAGGCACAAATCTACCAAAATATGTACAAGTTCTATATGAGGCAAACTACAAAGTTCTGGTGAAATAAATTAAAGAAGAATTAATAAATGGAAGATAGTCTATGGTCATGAATAGGAATATTCTCTCAATAATGTCAGGATGCCAGTCAATTTAAACTTGGTATATGGATTCATTAATATCTCAATGAAAAAAATCATAGCAAGTTATTTTATCATAACAAAATGATTCTGAAATATATATGAATAAACAGAACAATTGCCAACACAATATTGAAGCTAATTTAATTGAAAGACTCACTCCTCAAATCTTCAAAGCTTTATAAAACTACGTCATTCAAGCAAGGTGCTGTTGATGAAAGGATAGATGAAAAGATCAATGGAAATAAGCAGAGAACTTAGAAAAAGATCCATATAAAAAATGAGCTGAAATTTGACCATAAAGCAAAAATAACACAGTAAGGAAAAATTAGGCTCTTCTGCAAAACGTGTTAAGAAAATTGGCCATCCACATAGAGCAAAATCAGATCTCAAATAATTCAAAAATGAATTCAAAACATGTAAATATAAATGTAAAAATATAAAACTCCTAGAGGATCACATAGTAGAAAATCTAGATGATGGTATAAGTTATTTTAAACTATAACACCAAAGGTACAATTTTTGAAGGAATTGATAAGCTGGACTTCAATAAAATTATAAATTTCTGCTCTATGAAGGAAACCATCAAGGAAATGAAAAGATAAGCCACATTCTAGGAAAAACAATTTGCAAAGGATATGTACAATAAAGGACTGATATTCAAAATATACAAAATCGCTCAAAACTCTGTAGTACAATAACCTGAAAAAAATGTGAGTTAAAGACCTTAACAAATATTTCACCAAAGAAGATATAAAAGTGAAAAATAAACAAATGAAAAATAATTTAAGTCATATCACATAAGAAAGTGTACAATGAAATAAGATAACACACTGCTATTAGAAAGTCAAACTTTAGAACACAGACACCAAATGCTGGTAAAAATGTGCAGAAACAAGCACTTTCATTCATTCTTGACAGGAAAATAAAATGGCACAGCTGACCTGGACAATAGTTAGGCAGCCCTTTACAATTATAAACAAATAGGCCTTGTGAATACTATTTGGCAAAGGTATTTCTTTATATTTGTCCCCAACAGTTGAAAATTCATGTCCACGGAAACACCTGCCTTTCGTCTTCGTTGAATCATTCACAATTTTCAAAACTTGAAAGCAACCAAGTTTTCCTTCAGTAGATGAATGGATAATCTGTGGCACACCCAAGCTTTAGAATATTAATCAGTGCTGCAAAGTAAATGAGCCGAGGTTACGTTGAACATATGAAGGTAACTTATATACATATTCCGAAATAAATGGAATGTCCTTTCATTCCTAAATAAATCAGAAAAGGCAATGTTGGAGCTCAGAAACAATACTCCAAGGCTTACTGAAGCCTTGTGTTATGATTTGGATGTTAAAAATTCTCCCAAATTCTCAACAGTGTGAAAAAAACACTGGATCATAGGAGACTATGTCATGCACTGTTGAGTTTAGTACCTGGCTGTAGGCAAGTTTCTGGGGCTAAGACCCGGAAGAGTGTGTTCTTGTCCCTTGTTCTTCTCTCGTCTCTCTGTTTCCTAGCTGTAGATTAGTTACCTTTTCCTCAGCTTCCTTCTACTATCTTGTTTTTGTCTTGCAGCCAGCCAGCTATTGATTGAAGCACAGAGCCAAAATAAACCTCTTCTTTTTCAAATGTGGGCGTCCAGTATTTTGTCCAGCAATGGGAAAATGATGGAGACACAAAGTTTCTCTCTGACCTCCCTGCCTTCTGATTCTCACTCATTTCTCTCCGAGCCAGGCAATACAGACTGATTCTAACGAATTTCCTCTTTGCCCAAGTAGATCATAGAAATCAAAACATTTTTGATTTTAGGTTGAATATCACTCGTTAGTATGTTATTTTCGGACCATATACTGTTTTGAGTAATCACATTTCTATACGATTGTTCATATTTCATTGAATCTTTGTAAGCATAAAAATGGAAATTTCCTCCTGGGTCTATGGGTCTTCATTTTGAAGACTGCTGTGTCATATGAAACTATGATCAAATAAATGTGTATCCTTTATTCTCGTGTTATTCTGCCTATGTCCAGTTTATGTCAGTAGACTACTTTTTATGACATTATAATGGAGAATACATGGCATTACATCTGTACAAACATATAAAGTGTACAGTACCAATCACACTCCATAGCTTTGGACCTGGGAAATAATGTGTGTCAGTATAGGTTTATGGAATATAACAAAAGTAGAACTTTGGTAAAATATATTGTTGATGGAATTGATTATCTTTGTATTGGCTTGAAGGCTATATGTGAAATCTGTACTTTCCATTTAATTTTGCTGTCACTTTCAAATCTGTTTAAAAATGAGAGTTACTCAAAGGAAAGGCAATCTGATGCAGAGATACAAATTTTGCTGATGGTCTGTACAGACAGTCACAGAAAATTGAGGACTGCATAAGATTTTTTGAGGAGGATGACTCAGATGAAGTAAGGAGTTACCCTAGAAAAGATCACTGAACAATTCTAACATTTACTGTATAGGTCTGGGTAAAATACATTGCACAGGATATGAGACATAACAGAAGACAGCAGGAAAACAGAGCCAGAACCCTGAGAAAGTAATCAGAATCTAAGTGATGTGTGAGGCCACATAAAATATGATCTGACTCATTAGACTAAGTAGTGTGGTGCCTGTTAATTTGCACAATTTTGGGAATAATTCTGGTGCACATATTTAAATCAAAGGAGAAAGTCATAATTGTAGTGTACTATTGAGTAAGTGAATTAAGAGAATGAAAACAAAAACCAATATTTTAGAATAAATGATATATTTGAAAAATACATATTTAGGCACAAATAATTATGTTAAGTGGAATACAGTCTCTGGCACTCCCTACCATATAATATCTTCCATTAGGTTGTGACACAGCAAAGCCCTCAAAAGATGCAGTCCCTTGATCTATTTCTCAGCCTGCAGAATTAAGGGCCAAATAAACTTGTTGTCAACAAACTACCTACTCTTGAATATTCTATTACTGTAGCAGAAAACAGACTCAGGGTAGTCTGCAATGGAATAAGTGTCTGTGGTCCTTCCAAAATTAACTTTTGAAACCATCCCTATCAATGAAACGGTGTCTGGAGTTGAGGCCTGTGTGGTCATTAAGGTGAAATTGGGTTATGATTGGATTACTGGAAGGAATATTTCTGGAAAATGTCATTAGGTGGTTTCACTGTAATCAAACATCATAGAGTATACTTGTATACACTCGGATAGTTATGATGTCACTGTACAATAAAGTCCTCTAGGACCTACACCATATATACAATCCATGACTAAATCACTGCTATCTGGCACATGACTGCCTGTGGGCACTGATGTATAGCAGATGACTGGACCAAAGTAATTCCATGTGAAATTTGCTGTCTGCAAGCTTGGGAGAGGCCTCTCACTAGCATTTAAATTTTCTGGCACCATCAACATCCATGATTTCAGAGTTAATATCTGTTTCTTAAGCCACTCAGTCGATAATAGTTTGTTATATCAGCTTGACCAAAACAAGGTAGCATCACTGTAATGCTGGAAATCCCTAAACTGTATACATGATCATGGGAAGTATGGACCAGTTTGTAGATGAGTGCTACGCTTTAGATGCATTCTTCCTCCAAAGACTCATGTGCTGGCGCACTGGCCCACATTTTGGCAGTGTAGAGGGAGTGGAACTCGTAACGGTGCGACCTAGTGTAAGATACTTTAGGGTTTGGGTGCCTGTAGAAGAGGTTAACAGCGGTTTTGTGGCATAAGTTAGTTCTTACAAGAGCGGGTTGCTATCAATGAAACAACTCCATCAATTTGGTCCATTTCTGCAAGTACTGCTTCTATTCATGCTTCTCTTCCATAACTTAGCTGAAGAGACTTGCACGAGGGCTAAACAGATGCAGCCACCAAATCTAGACTTCTACCCTCTAAAACTCTGACCTAAATGTTTCTCTATAAGTGGCCAGCTCAGGTATTCTGTTATAGCAACACAAGATGGACAAAGATAGTGTGTAGAATGTAGTTTTCAAACACTTTGTAGATAATAGTGATACTAGTTGTAATAAAACATAGGAGTCTATTTTTAATGTTATGAGAAATGGAGAAAATGTTAAAATTACCCTTATAGTCTTGGCTTTCAGACAACTGGATAGATATTCATGTTAATAGAGATCAAAAACATGTACTGATAGATGGATAGATATCTACCATTTCAAAGAGTAGGGCAAAAAATGTCTTTTCTTGGTGACATTTATTAAGTATCCAAAGTTAATAAATTGCATTGAGAATTTTCTTGTGAATTTGAATCACTTAATATTCCTGTTTCTAAAAAGAACATCACTCATATATTAATAATAAAAACTATTAGACAGCAATAATTACTCAGAATTTTTCAATTTGCCAATAATTATTATAGGATATATATATATTTTAAGAAACTTATTTTAAGTGGATAATGGTTATGTTTACAGATTTCTAGTATCTGAAGTCATTATTCAACAAAAAATTTAAGAGAAAACAAAATTTCCTTGATCAGTTTCAAGTTCTTATTTATTCATTTCAAAAATATTATAACTAGATGCAGGTTTACCTGTGGTATGCTCTAGGATGAATTTAAGTATCAAATATTAGTTTGAAGCACTCACTTATCTAAAATGTAATCAGGAAGGGGGAGACTAATGAATTCTGTCCTTGGATTTCTATGTGAAGCTTCACATTATCCTGATTATCTCAACATAGTCATTCATAGTTCAAAAACACCTTATGAATGTGGTTAAGTTTTACACAAAAATTACATAAATAATAAGAACAAAAGCAAAAATTACTTGAGTAGTTATATATTTAATTATGAGCTGATCCAACTACATATTGCTACGAACTCAATTACATAGTGGCTGGGGGTTTAACTCAGTGGTGTAAGTGCCTGCTTGGCAAGCATGAGGTCGTGAGTTTGATTCCTGCCACCAAAAAATAAAAATTAGTTACATATGGCATACGGAAGTATAATTCTAGGAAAATAAAAAAGGTAATTTCAGTTTTGGTGCTTTAGCATAAAACATTCCTGAATTTTGTTTAATGAATGTAAAATTTGTCATTTGAAATCTTTTTTAAAATGAAAATTTAATTATATTCGAGGTACACCACCTATAACCACAGGACTTCTTACTCAGGGATGACAAAACTTGTAACAGTGATGTTTGTGTGTATGAGTAAGAGAATCTTTTCCATTAGGTTTGAAAGTAGAGAGCAATATGAAATTGGGAGCTTTCTTATAGGCTCAACATGAAAGAGGTTAAAGGTGAAAGATTCAGGTGAGGAAAAAAAGATACAATCTTATGGCTTTTCTTGAAATTGTATCACAAGCCATGATTGATGTTGGAACTGAACATGAAGTAATATGAGCTAGTAGATTGCATGTTAGGTCATTGAAAATCAGATTTCTTAATACTTGCAAGTGAAAGTATCTTTATGTGTACACCAAAATTTTGTATAAAGATGAAAATGTTGGTCAAAGATTTCCTGAGAAAAATGGATTTATATTAAAGTTATTGGCACTGTCTATCGCAATTAAAAAGTTATGCACATTAATGATCTACTAAAGGCTGTATTTTCTTTTCATTTTTCTACATCAAAATTAAATAACAATTGATCTTTTTGTTTACAAATAGTTGAGAATTATCAGGGTCTTTCATTCAATCTCTTAAATTTTTATTCGACTGTTGTGCTTAAATTTCCATTGCCTCAGACAATTTCAGAATTTTTATTTTAAAGCTGTGTCCTGGGTTAGGAATACTTAGGTCTTAAAATAAACATGCATACATTTGTTAGACCTTTCATTTAATATTGATTTCTGCAGTTTTCTTACCTATGTTTAGTACAACACCCACTTATGCTTTAATTCCTCATGAAATCCTGTTTCATACCCAGATGAAATCTGACCACACATTCAAAGTGCTGTCTGTTTAAAATACTTCACTCTTTGAATAAATTAAAATTAAAACTTGTACAATATTTTCCAATTTTCTTAGATTTTTTGCTATTTCTTATCCTCCTCCAAAGTTGAATCATGTATTCTGTTATATTTAAAGTGCTGTTGACCTTGATGTCTCTAGATGACAATGACAGAATTTGGAAACATGGAATTACACATAAAATGGGACCAGTGGTGATATCGTTATTTCAACATTTTCTGACATACTGTTGTTTTCATTTATAACATAAGGTTCACTGAACAAATGCTCTGAATGTTTACCATAATATTTGCATCTTGCTTAAAACAAATTGCTAACCGGTAAGTTTATGGGATAGCATATGGATCTCAGTTCTTCAGTTGGCGGCAGTTAAACAAATCCTACATTTTTGCTCACAAATAAAGGCTTGTGAAAGAAATTATCCATTTTATGTAATCATATGTCCATTTGGATGAAGGTCAGGAAGGAGTCAATAGAGTGTTTGTCCACATAAAACCCCATGCTAATTTCTATTTAGTTGCAGGCGTTTGTTCAGCTAGCTATGTGTATGTTACGGCCATATGTACAGCTACGTGTATGTTCCTTACTGTTTGTAGATAGGCCAGATGGACCTTGCCTAAGTATGAAACTGTTACGCTAGATGGACTAAGAGTGGCTTAAATAGTTTGATTTTGTTTGTTAATAAAATGGCTCATTCCAGTGCCCATAATTTTAAGTTATTAGAGATTTAAATTCCAAAAGCTTTACCAAATCCTATTCATTCATGCTGTTCTTCAAACAGACTAACAGTATCACTTTGAATTATACACAAAATCATCGTTACTAATTCTGATGTTTCAAAAAATTGTACATTAACACACTAAAAATGGATAAAATGTAAGAAAGTTCTGTATGGCGATTATTAGTTTTATTGCAGCACACACAGTATCTGCATATAGAAGTTTTTTACTTTCAAAAGATAATAATTTGAAATTAATTGATATGGATGAATGAAATATTCAGAGTATCTAAAAAGAATTTATAGTTATTGCAGGTGATAACTTCCCTGAGAAAACATTTCTGATGCAAAGCATATAAATAAAATAATAAGATTGTGTTCACTAAATCATTCTATGGCAAATCAACATGAAGAAAACATGTTTATGTTGGTTTAATTCTTGCTGTTACATTTAAATATACTAAAATTTCATATCAAGTACTCTAAATTAATGCTTTTCACAGATTTATATCAAGATCTTTTAGTCTTAACTATGATATAGTAAGTTACAAATTTTTTGATTTTCATGTTCATGTGACTTGCTTGTTGAATCTAAACACCTAGAATGAAAACAGAAGAATTCATAAGGATATATTATAATATGTAATTAACAAATGTGAATGGCCTCATAATCTTTCAGTTTGTAAACCTAATTTTAGTAGAAAAGAGAAAACAGGTATAATATTTTTAAAAATTTCTGAAGGCAAAGCAGTCAAGTCATTTAATTATCCATTACCAAGCAGGTCATCAGGCTAAAGCAAACCAAACTCCAAATGTAAAAGGCTAGATAAAATTATAATTAGGAAAATTCTATCATCATCATTCTAAGTATTTTCATATATATAATTCAGGAAATGAAAATAAAAGTCAGTGAACTTTAACTAGCATAAAATTTTATTGATGAGTTTGGAGTTTAAAATTCATAGATCTCAACAAAATATATAACAATATAAACTTTAGCAGAGGTTAGCAAACTACAGTAAAAATAGGGAAAACTGAGAAATTGTCAGTGATTTTATAGTAATCTATCATGATAAACGAAGTGCCTTTCTTTTAATGAACTAGTTGTCTTTTGATGTTACCACTTTTTAACTTGAAGTTTCCTGCTTCTTGAGTTTTAATTTAGATGATAGTTTAGTGAAAGACTGCAACGTTCCTCAGATAAATAATTTTGCTCTAAGAAGAAAATGAAGGGAGTAATTTTCAGACTCATTCATAGAAAATTATAAGTACTGTATAAAAGAATACCTCCTTTCTGCAATGCTATGAAAATTTCCTTGTCAAGAATGATGCCCATGAGTTAACAAAGTCAGGAGAAAGTTGTCACTGTAAACTGTTTCTGTATTGAGACTCTCAGAGACTTCCAGGAGAACATGGTGGACAAATAATAGCAGCCACAGAGGCTCTCTGAGATTACCAGTTTAGAATCCAGGAGCGGTGCCGTGTGAGGAGTTTTACGCGAGGGGAGATGTACCCTGTTGACCCAGGAACGAACTAAGCTGAGAGAAACCAACTGGAAATGCAATCCTGATGCTATAACAGGAACAGATAAAATCTCAGTGCCAAAGCTGGATCCCAGGCCATTGGAAGCCGCGATTTGAATTTCCTGCTGCTGATACTGCGTCCCAATCCACACGGCAGGGAGAGAGACGTGCAAAAGCTCTGAGCGCTGGAATTGGCAAACCAAATGGTGTTGAGAGCGGGACTGGCAGGGATCCCTGCATCGACCTGCGGTGCATGAGAGAAATGGGGACCCTTTCATAGACTAGGAGGCTCCAACAGAGGACATTCTGGGATGGGGCAGACTAGCCGGAACAGGGCCCTGGAATGACTTTAGTCGCATGTTCCCCTCTCAAGCGGGAGTGGTGGGGAGCGCTTGGCCTGGTGATGCCGTGGACTAAGATCCTGTAGGCTAGCCCAAATCAGGTCCCTGCGCCTGGTGGTGCATCCTAGCAGTGAAACATTCAGTAGGTTGACCTGGAGGGGCGGGCCCAGCAGGGGCTGCCCAGGTCTGTGTCTCCCTAGTACACTCCAGTGGGCAGGAACACCTAGCTGGCGGATTCAAACAAACTATAACAGACAAAGAGAAAAAAAAAACAAAAAACAAAAAACAAAAAACAAAAAACAAAAAACAAAAAACAAAAAACTGGGCCTCCTACATACGCTTGTATGGAAGGAACAAAAAGTATGGGAAAAGGGAGCAACAAGAAAGGCTCCTCAGTCCCCAATCCTGAGAACACTGATCCAGGAAAGGTAAATGCAAAAGAGAATGAAGACAGAAAACATGCAATATCAGACACGGCACCTATAGACATAAAGCAGTATCTCCAGAGCCTCTTAGACGAGTTCAAAAATGAAGTATCTAATGAAATAAAGCAAGAAATAATTAGAATAGTTAGAGAAATGCTAAGCACCGCCCAAGAAAAAACAGATGGTGGAATGGAAGAACAGAAAAAAAGGGGAGAATTGTTTGATGGAGAAAATAGAGAAAACATAGAATATGTGAAGAAGGTTCACAGAGATTACCAGGGAACTAAAAACTCTATTGAAAGCTGGCATAACAGCTTGAAAGAAACTAAGGATAGATTATCTGAACTGGAGGACAGATTTGTAAGGTGGGAGCATGAAATTAAAAACTTCTTAAAAATAACAAGAAAACAAACAGCAATAATACAAAGACTAGAAGATGATAAGAGGATCTATAACTTAAGAATTAAAAACATAAAAGAAGAAGTAGAGACTCAAACAAATTTACTACAAAAGCTATTCACAGAAATAATCCAGGAGAATTTCTCTAATTTAGCAAAAGGTAAAGATACTCAGATGTATGAGGCATACAGGACCCTAGCCACCTACAACCCAAACAGAGCTACGCCCAGGCATATAATAATCAAAGTTCCAGAAATCCAATATAAGAACAGAATATTAAAAGCCATCAGAGACAAGAAACAGATCACTTACAAGGGAACACCCATCAGAATTATAGCAGACTTCTCGGCACAAACCATCAAATCATGAAGAGCATGGGAGGAAATAATTCAAGCTTTGAAAGATAATAACCTCCATCCAAGATTGATATATCCTGCACAACTGTTGCTAGAAGCTGATGGAAAAACAAGGAGCTTCCAGAATAAAGAGGAAATAGGGGAATTTGCAACCACCAATTCAACTCTACAGAAGTTACTGCAGGATATTCTAAAAATGAAAAATACCAAGGTTCCAGAAACAGTGGCAGAGAGGCCACAATGAATGGAGCTGAAAGCAAAATGAAGAGGACAAACTGACAACTAATGACAGAAAAAGAGCTCAACAGAAATGAGGCAGAGAAGGTTGGATGGTAGGAACAGCCATTTTGGAGAAAACAAGACATCATAATAGGTAGTGCTGATTTAATATCCTCTTGTTTTGAAGTCCCATCAAGCTTTTGTTCTTCTGTCTCCATCGGTTTTAACGTGTTGTATCTTATTGAATTTTATTATATATGATAATATAAACAAAAACTTTTATAGACAAGGAGATTATACAGAAACCATTGTTCATTTTCTGTTAGTTGATTCTAAATACCCTGTAATACTGTCATTCTCTTGAATGGTTTTACATTGTCTTGATATGTTTGATACTACAGTATACGAAGTTATACCCAAAGATTTTAAGGGAAGAGACCCGATGGTAACTACTATTATGTCAAGATTATCTTGTGGTGAAACACTATTTTGCTATGTTTTGACCTGCCCTGTTTTGTTGTTATGCCCTCTTTTTTATCTCAATCTCCTTTTTATTATCTACTTTTTCATTTTTATCCTTTTTAATTAAGGGAAAAATAAATAAAAAATAGCAGGATATATTATAGTAACCCACTTTGATTTCCTATTAACTTGATTTGAAACTCTGTATTGTTCTCACCATCTTGTTTTGACCGATTTTCCTCTATTCTGTTATGCTAGATAGTACCAAGTTTGAAAGTATAGGCAATAACTATGAAGACAATAAGATTCATTGTGATGCCCATCCTTTTGATTTGACTGACTCCGTCCTGGTATGTCATATTTGGTTTTAATTTCTTCAAAAAAAAAGTAATAAGAACTGTGGGAGTAATAAAACCCAAAATGTGTAATTGTCATTGTACAAAATAAAGTTCTCTAAAAGATACAACTGCATATATATTTAAGTGTAAAAAATAGATAACCATATTACTGAGTTTTGTTGGATCATTGAACAAAACTGTTTGCAGTCTCACTGTTTGAAAGTCCCCTCTATATGCTTTAATTTTGTAACTTCAACAACTATTTCTAAGATGACAATATGTAATTAACTAGTGATTTCCTACTGTTTATTTTTTCTGAAATTCTGTATAACTTGTTCCCTTTTTCTGTTTTTTTTTCTTTTTTCTCCTTAAATAAAATTTAAAAAAATTGTTTTTGTATTATTTGATTAAGAAACAATTGTTTCTTCTATAGCACCTAAGACAATCATTTTGGTTTACTCATATACAGTATTATAGGTGGAACCTTTTATAAAATCCAGTACTATTAAATCATCACACATCATCTTAGAAATAATAGAATTCACAAGTTTCTCAACTCCAGCGCTATTGATTTTGGGCCTGTAACTAACTGTGGTGGACCCTGCTCTGTACGTTATGGGATGTTTACCAGCTTCCCTGACTTCTGACCACTGTGGAAGTTTTCCCCCAGCTGTGGCACTCCAACATATCCCAGATGTTTTCTGTATGACAGGCTCAATTCTAGGTAACCACTGACCTAACTGTAGGTGCTGATTAAATTTGTACACATTTTGTGTTGCATGAAAGGAGATAATAATGGTAATATAGTATTTTACAATTTTAATTTTGTGTGTATTGGAGGGTTAAGTAAATGCAGGACCTTCATATATTTACCTTGAACTCTAATATTGAACTAAACCTGAGGACATTAACATGTTTTAATTTATATAAAATATGAATTTAAATTTAACATTTTTCTATATTTATAATAAAATTGTATAGATATAAAGATCTTTGTTGGTAATATTTTCTCAAGTACAGGAAGTTCTTATCACTTAAAAATAAGGCATATATATATATTATACTTTATCTATAGAAAATGAGATTTTAAAATCACACACACAACTGAAAAACAGTAGACATTAAAGAAATTAATGTTGTTTTTAGATCAGGCAGATAATTAATTTGCTGTATATGACTTTTTTACTTTAATAGTGTAATTTGATGTATGCTACACAAGTATTCCCTGTGGAAATTGTAGTGGATGCAAATAGTGAAAAATCAACCAAAAAATAAGACATTAACATTACTTCCTCTGATTTTCTTTCAGATTACTGACCATTAGCTGGTCTATTTAGTTGCAAAAATTGGAAAATAATTATTGAGGAATTTTTCTTATTATCTACATAAGCAATTTACTTTAATTTTAATGAAGTATAGCTAAAGTAGGAAAACAATTACATACAATATCTGCCTTAGTCCTATTTACTATTAAGTATAATTCTAAAGATATCAGAGTCCTGTCAGATTTGGGGGCAGTGACATAAAATATAAGACAGGAAGACAAAATATCTTCCAGATTTTAAGACTAGTATTAATCCTTTCTACATTCCATTATTTATTAGAAAACTTCTCATAATAAATTATTAGTGTGTCCAGCCTAGTCAGGACTCTAGAGAACCAGAAAGGCACTGGTGGTTTGCTATTCTTGGGCAGACAGGAATAGTGTAGTGGAAAATTTTAAAACAGCAGTGAGAATTCAAGCCAGCAGTTAGTAATTTAGGTGAACAAGCATTTTGCTTCAGCACACAGACACATAGACTAGAAGCAGGTGGGTGAGGTCACCATTTTTTTTTTCCAAAAGGCTGTGGGGGAGCTCTAGTAACAGACGACCAATCTCAGCTACCACACCAGCTCACAAATCCCAGTGCAAATTTGACTGGAGAATACAACGCGTTTCTGGGGGTGTGTCTTGGATCTACTACAGAATTAGACACACAAGAGGAATTTTACCTCTCTTATTTTTCTCTGTTCAATTGGTCTTTCTTTTTTTATCTTTTTAAGACTGAGTTTTGTTTGTTTGTTTGCTTGCTTGTTTTATTTTGTCTTATTTTAATGATTATTTTTTATTTTTTCTGTTTATTTAATGACATATTTCTTATCTTTCATTTTGTTTTCTTCTAATTGTGTTCTTTATCTTTTTCCTCAACTATCTCACCTGATTTTACATTACTGTGCTGTGAGTAAACACTCTCTCTTCTCTTTTCATTCACTTCTGTTGCTGTTATTGCAATAGAAATAAGAAAGAGCAAATGGAGATGAGAATACAATATCAGATCTAGAAGATGGGATTTTAGCCAGTGACCAGTAAAAGAAATACATCATAAAAGTAGCATTGTAAAGCCAATCTAACAGCTAAAAAAGAAGCAAAGTACAACACAAGATTGACTAGAATCAGTGAGAAGGCAGTGAGTGTGCAAAAGCCATAAAAACTTCTTCACAGAAATAAAGGCAGAAATCTTCCCAAACATGGATAAAAAATTTAACATACAAATAAATAAAACACATAGAACTCCAAATAGTCATGACCAAAATATTTAATTTAATTAAATTAAGTAACACAGAGAATAATCAAAATTTCAGAATTCAGCATAAGAACAGAGGAGTAAAAGAGGTTAGAGAAAAGAAACAAATCACATATAAAGGAACATCCATCAGAACATAGGAGGCTTTGCAGCATAAACCCTCAAATCAAAGAGTGCTTGGAATAAGGGATTTCAAATTCTAAAAGAAAACAACCTCCAACCCAGATTGATGTTCCCTTAAAACTATCTTTCAGAATCAGTGGAGATAACATTCTTCCATGATGAAGAACAACTGAAGAAATGTATTACCAGTAAAACAGCTCTTTAGAAAACTCTGAGGGATATATTAGAAAGAGAAAACAAAGACCACAAGCACAAGAACATCAATAGAAAGAAATCGTAAGGCAGGTCAAGCAGTTAAACTGACGAGAAAGGCAGGGAATATACAACAGGAAAATAACATGAAAACAATACACTAATGTATATCTGTTATTACCATCAATGTAAATGTTCTCAAATCACCAATGAAAAAATAAACCAGATTGGTTAAATAGATCAAGAAGCAAGATTCATTTATATGCTACATTTAAGAAACACATTTAATTAAAAAATAAATTCATAAGCTGAAATTCAATGGATGGAAAACAATCCATCCTAAAGGAACCCAGAAAAACATGGAGGTAGATATTCTATTTGCAGACAAAGAAAATATCAATCAAAGGAGACAAAGAATATCATTACATACTTCTTGGGGAAATTCTAAGAAGAAGAGATAACAATCATAAACACATATGCACCAAATATCAATGTACCCAACTACATAAAACAAATATTAATCAACAGGAAAAATCAAATAAGCACTAGCACATGTAATGTGGGACCTTAATACTCCACTGTCACAATTAGACAGATCAACGAGAAACAAAATCAACAGAGAAATATCAGAACTAAACCAAAGCTGTCAACAAATGAACCTACTATATGTCTACAGAGTGTTCTGCCCCAAAACATCAGAATACAGCTTCTTCTCAGATGTACAGGGGACTTGCTCCAAAGTGTACCACATACTAGCCCATAAAATGTACTTAAAAATAAAGACAGACGAATTGAAATCATTCCATCCATATTGTCTGACAAAGAAATTGTGCAAAGAAATTGGAAATCAGTGGCAAAATAAACCACACAAACTACATAAACACAAGGAAATTAAACAATATCCTCCTGAACAACCAATGGTAATTAAAGAAGTTAAACAGTATCTACAATTAAACAATGATGGCAGTACAGAATACAGAACTTATGTGATGCAATGAAAGTAGTCCTATGAGGGGAATTTACTGCAATGAATTCTGACATCAGGAGCAGTAAACAACTAATGTTGAATCTCAAATTTCTGGAAAGAGAAGAATAGACAAATTCAAATCTCTTACAAGGGAAGAATTTATAAGATAGGCACAGAATTTATAAGATAAGCACAGAAATTTACACTATTGAGACGAAGAAAATAATACAAACTCTTCAATGAATCAACGAGTTGGTTCTTGGAAAGATAAAATAAAATTGATAAAATCTAGTTAACTTCATCAAAAAGAGGAAAGAAAGACTCAAATTCAAGTAATTAAGAATGAGGAGGGGAAATTACTATGGATCCTGCAGAACTCCAGAAAATCATCAATACCAACTTCAAGAACCTGTACTCCAATAAGATGGAAAATATAGAAGAAATGGACAGATTCCTAGACATAGAATCTCCAAAACTGAATCCAGAAGATAAAAAAATTAAAAGTAACCTGATATTAGTGAATGAAATTGAAAATATAATTTAAAACCTTCCAACAACAAAAGCCCAGTTCCTGAAGTATTCAGTTAAATTCTACAAGAAATTTAGTAAGGACTTGCTACCACTTATGCTGAAATATTTGAATGAAGTTAAAAACAATATTTACCAAATCATTCCTGGAAGCAGTCTCATCTTATTAAAAAGATTTTGCATAACAAAGAAATCACCAACACAATGAAAAGATAACCCATATATAGAGAAAGAAATCTGGCCAGTTTTCCCTCAGATAAATGATTTATATAGAGAACATACAAAGAATTGAAAATAATCAGACCCCTGAAATTAAAAGACCCAATCCAAAAATGGAGATCTGAGATGAATATGCATTTCCAGATAAAGAAGTACAAATAGTTAATAAATATATGTGATGGATTAAAAGCTCATGGTCAATTTAACACCAGCTGAATTAAATTAGCATGGTGCTGAGCGTAGATGGTCACCTTAGGAGTGTTGTCAGCATAAAGAGGAGACCTGGAGAGAAAGAGAAACACTGTGGGTTCTCCTAAATGTTGTTGTTTGGAGCTGTTGGTTCTTTTGGAGCTGTTAGTTCTCCTGGACAAGCTTACCATGCTGGCTTCCCTGATATGCTATTGTCATCAGAGGAGCTGTAAATTATGTGTCCTGTATATAATTACTCTCCTTGCAATTCCTGATTACAACAATACATGAAAAACTATTCAACATCATTGGCATTAGAGAGATGCAAATTAAAATGACACTAAAATTCCATCACACTTCCAAAAGAATGGTTATCATTAAGAAATCAACCAGTATGCTGAAGAGGTACTGGGGGAAGAAAGAACACTTCTACATTGTTGGTGTGAGTGTAGACTGGTGCAACAACTGTGGAAATCTGTATGGAGATTCCTCACAAATGTAGGACCCACTCAACCCAGCTATTCCCCTTTTGGGTAACTTCCTGAAATAATTAAAAGCATCCATACTGAAGCTATATATTTGCACACATTTTTATAGCAAATAAAAATTAATATAATAGCTAAATCTTGGCAAAAGCCCAAATTCCCATCAACCAAGGAATGGATAAAAAGATGTGATCTTTATATACCATGGAATACTACTCAGCCATGAAGGATAAATTTGAGGTAAATGAATACAACCTGAGATCATATTTATAGGTGTAAACATCATATTGTCTCCCTGGTGTGAGAAACTGAAAGAGTAAATAAGGACTATAATATACAATAGATAATGTGAAATGGGAAGACATTGTTTTAAAGGAAAAAAGAACTAGAGTGGAGGGAAGAGGAAAGAAAAAAAGGAAAATAAAAAATACAAGACTTTCATACTACTAGCTTTTCTTAATTCATTGGGAAAAAAATGTTTGCACTAATATCATTTGGAGAAATTTTATACCCATATCTTTTATTCTGAGTAACTACTTTGAAGACAACAATAGAGAGTGTATTAATTATTGTTTCTCTTCTCGTATCTTGCTATGAAATTTTATTTTTCCTTAGATAAATGAGTTTCTTCAAGCCAGATCCAAAATTTACTAATGACTGTTACTGTTTTATATTTGGATTGGTTATCTAAGTATATAAATTAAAAAGAAATGAATAATTTTCAAAACAAGATAAGAAGAAATCAACAAAAGGCTACCACAATGTCTCTTGTTATCTTCAAAATAGCTGCCCATACCATCAAACAAAATAAAATTAAACAAAACAGAACAGAGTCAATCAAAACCAAAGAATGAAGACATTACAGAACTTCAAATATTTGAAAATGTTATTTCAATTAAAGAAATGAAAAAGGTAGTCCTCACAATGCAAACTATATGGATTAGCTGATTAATTTTAATATTTAAGTAAGAGTCATTTTCACTTCAGTGCAAGTATTATTACACAAAAGAAGAAAATGCTTTTGAGCTGTTTTTGTGTGGTCAATACAATCTCATACCAAAATGACATAACTTACAAGAAATAACCCACAGAATCTTTCATACCTATACATGCAAAAGTCATTTGACTACTAGCAAAATCAAATCAGTAATATATAAATAAAAATAACACTCCATAACCAATTGGATTTATCATGGCATACAAAA
The DNA here is from genome assembly GCF_034190915.1 of Cavia porcellus. Lineage (NCBI taxonomy): Eukaryota > Metazoa > Chordata > Mammalia > Rodentia > Caviidae > Cavia > Cavia porcellus. The sequence goes on from NW_026947510.1 coordinate 42,251,946, forward strand.
TTTTGTAAAAACTTAAAGATAATCATTAGAAAGTGTTGTATAAAAATAGAGAAAAACTATAGATAACTTTAAAAGATTCAGAAAGGACATTTTAGCAAAACAATTTACCCACTCATTGTTTTTAAAAGTTCAAAATAAGAATATAAGACTAGAAATAAATAATTGTAATTTGATTAAGAATATGTATTGGTCAAAGAAACTATTATACTTAGATTATCACCAGTAGATTATGTTGGAAACCATATTATAGGAGTGTTTGTCTCTTGTATTTTTATTATTTTGGATTACTAAGTATGTCTATCTTTATATCAAAATCAGTATTTGATTACTGAAGATTTTAGCAAATAGGAAAATGTGAGCTTCCCAATATTCATCTTTTTCAAGATTACTTTGTTTATAGGCAGAGGACTCTATATTCACCAAGAGTATGCATCTCTGTGGGTTGTTCATTTGTAGCTTCTACAATACAATTTCCAGCTTTTTGTAGATTGTTGACTGTTTTTATGATGAAACAATTTAATTTTGTCAACTACTTTTCCAGCATATATTTAGATAATGTTTGCCACCTTCATTTTGCAATTGTGCTTATTCACTGTATTAATTGATATTCATATCTTTAACCATTTTTATCTTCTAGAATAAATCACACTTGATCTTGATGTATAATATCTGTCACTGAGTTTGATTTTCTAATAGGTGAAAACTTTTGTATCAATGTTCATGAAATCTTGGTGGTTTTTTTTTTTTTTTTTCATTTGTTCTAGTACTGTCCCTGCCTGATGTTAATATGTGAATATTGACTTTGGATGGGTTAGAAAGTATTTCTCAACAGATTTTTGAAACTTTTGAGAAGTATTGTTGTTAATTCTTTAAATATTCTGCAAAATTCACCAGTAGAGTACTTAGAGGTTTTATTTGTTGGGATATTTCACTTACATGTGTATTTTCTTCATTAAATACAAAACTACTCAGGTTTGCTTCTTGATTTAGTCTTACAGGTTTTTATGTGTTTAAAAATTCATTCATTTTGAGTTCCAGCATGTGAAGCTGGTTCAGGAAGAGTTTAAGACCATTGCTCCCAGTGGTTAAGTGCCTGCCCAGCTTCCAGATACACTGGACTAGTCTCTGGGGGTTTTGTGGGCCTAACTGGACCATGCCTATAGATCCTTTTTCAATCCAGGGAGCTGAGGCTGTGCATGATGTGAGTTCCAGCACACAGTGCTGTCCCAGGGAGAGTTAAAGACAATCTTTCCCAGCTGTTAAGTGCCCATCCAGCTTCCTGAAACACTGGACTAGGCTTGAGAAGTTTCACTGGCCTGACGGAACCACCCCTAGAAAACTTCATTGAATCCAGGGAGCTGAGGGCATGCAAGGTGAGTTCCAGTACATTGGTGCTAGCCAGGGGAGAGATTTGGACCATTACCTCAAGCAGATAGGTGCCCACCCACCTTCTTAGAAAACCATAGGTGGCACAAGAAGTCCTGCAGGCTTGACTGGACCCCACAAAGCAACCTCCATTCAGTCCCAGGAGCCCAGGGCATAGGGGCTGATTTCCAACACACCCAGCGGAAGCTTTGAAACATTGCTTAAAACATGGAGATCTAGAAAAATGACAATACTAAAGATCAAATTGCAGTCTCAAACCTCCAGTGCACCTCAAGAAAGCCTAGGAACCATGTACATAGAAGAAAATATAAGCCATGCACCTGAAATGCTTGAAATAATAGAAACTGAAATAAAGAAGCAACTATGGGAAGCTATAAAGGAACTTAAATCAGAAATAATCTTCCACGTAGAAGAAGAAACGATGAAAGTAATGAAAGAAATGCTGAGCACATCTAAAGAAGACACAGTTGAAAAATTAGACAAAAAATGCAAAAAGATAGAATCCCTGGACGAACAATATAAGGAAAACCTGAATACATGATGCAGACTCAAAGAGATATACAGAAAATAAAAAATTCCATTGAAAGTTGTCAAAACCACCTCAACAAACTGAAGATACAATTTCAGACCTTGAAGACAAGATTACAGCTAGTGAACAAGAAAGGAAAGATCTTTTACAAAAAAAAAAAAAAAAAAAAAAAAAAAAAAAAAAAAAAAAAAAAAAAAAAAAAACAAGGAATCGGGAAATAACAATTCAACAGCTGTAAGATGATGCAAATTAAAAGAACATAAAATTGATAGGGATAAGTGAAAAAGAAGGGAACAATACAAATGATATCAAGATGCTATTTACAAAAGTAATAGCTAAAAACTTCCCAACATGAGAATGAAAACTGACATACAGATTAGTAAAGCTTACATAACTCCAAATAGCCATAACCAAAATAAAACTACACGCAGACATATAATATTCACCATCCAAGAGATCCAACATGAGAATGGGATATTAAAATCTGTTAGAGACAAAAGACAGATCACTTATAAAGGGAAAACCTACCAGAATCACAGCAGGCTTCTTAACACAAACAATAAAGTCAAGAAGAGCATGGATTGAAGTATTTCAGATCCTGAAGGAAAATGACTTCCAACCCATAGTGATGTACCCTGAAAAACTGTCCTTTAAAATGGATGGAGAATCCTGCAAAAAATACTGAAAGACAGTCTAGATACACACAGGTAAAAACTGCCAAGAGAGGCAGAAAATTAAACAGAATGGAAAGGTAAAGATGCCACAGCAGAAAGATAACATGTCAACAATAAATCAATATATAACAGTCATAACCATTAATGTAAATGGCATCAATTCACCAATTAAAGAGTCAGACTGGCTGAATGGAAAAAGAAAAAATCCAACTATATGCTGTCCACAATAAACCCATCTAATCCAAATGGAAAATCATAGACTGAAAGTCAAAGGATGGAAAACAATACTTCATGCAACAGGAACCCATCAAAAAGTTGAGATACCTATTCTGCTTGCAGACAATGTAATCTTTAAACCAAGAGTGATCTGAAGAGATAAAGAAGGTTGCTACATACTAGTTAGTGGAAAACTTCAAGAGAAAGACATAACAATCTTAAATATATATACATCAAATTTCAGAACACCCAGCTATACAAAGAAAGTATTAACGGAAATGAAAATTTAAACAAGCAAGTACACAATTAGAACATGAGATCTTAACATGCTATTGCAACAAAGGGACAGGTCAATCAGACAGAAAATTAGCAAAGAAATAACAGAACTGAATTACACCTGTGAGCAAATGGACTTGATAGATGTATACAAAGTGTTCCAATCAATAACATCAGAATATATGTTCTTCTCAGGAGTACATGGGACATTCTCTAAAATAGACCATATATTAGTCCATAGAACATATTTAAGTAAATGCAAAAGAACTGAAATTATCCCATTCATGTTATTGGATCATAGTGCCATGAAACTAGAAATTAATGATAAAAGAAACTGCAAAAACCACACAAACACATGGAAATTGAATAATACACTGTTGAGCAATCAGTGGATTGCAGAGGAAATTAAAGAATAAATTAAACAATATCTAGAAGCAAACAAAAATAAAAATGCAACTTACAAGAATCTGTGGAATGCAATGAAAGTGGTTCTCAGAAGAAAATTTATTGCACTGAGTTCCCACATCAGGAAAACAGAAAGAACACAAAAGAAAACCCTGATGCTACACCTCAAATATTCAGAAAAAGAAGAGCAAGTCAAGCCCAAAGCCAAAAGAACAGAAGAAATTATAAAGAGCAGAGGAGAAATTAATGCAACAGATTCTAAGAAAAAAAAAAAAAAAAAAAAACGAAAAGAATAAATGAATCAAAGAGTTTGTTCTTGGAAAGAATAAATAAAATTGATAAGCCCCAAGCCAACCTTATTGAAAAAAGGAAAGAAAAACTCAAATTCATCCAATAAGTAATGAAAAAGTTAAAATCACTACAGATACTGTGGAAATACAAAAGATTATTAACACCTTTTCAAAAACCTCTACTCTCATAGGTTTGATAACACAGAAGAAATGGACAGATTTCTAGAAACATATGAGGTACGAAAACTGGGTCAAGAATATGTAAAACCGCTGAATACACCAATTTATATTAATGAAATTGAAGATGTAATTAAGTCCTTACTAACAAAGAATTGCCCAGGCCCAGATACTTTCACTGAGGAATTCTACAAGAAATGCAAAGAAGATTTAATGCTGACACTCCTCAAACTCTTCAATGAAATCGAAAGGGAAGCAAATTTTCCTGAGTCATTCCTGGAAGCAAATATTACTCTACTATCAAAACTTGAGAAAGACCCAACTTAAAAAAAAAAACAAAAACAAACAAACAAAAAAAAAAACTATGGACCAATCTTCCTAATGAACATAGATGCAAAAATTCTCAGTAAAATTTTGGCAAACAGGATGCAGCAAATCATCAAGAAGATTATATACCACGACCAAGTGGGATTCATCCCAGGCATTAAGGGATGGTTCAATATATGTAAATCAATAAATATAATCCACCATATCAATAGAGCCAAGGTAAGAATAACAAGATAATTTCTATAGATGCAGAAAAAGCTTTTGATAAGGTCCAACATTCATTCATGATAAGAACCTTACAGAAAATTGTAATAGATCATCTTTACCTCAATATGAAAAAGATCATATATGACAAACCAACAGCCAGCATCATATTAAAATGCCAAAAACTGAAAGCCTTTATCTTAAAAATCAGGCACAAGACAAGGAAGACCCTTATCACCACTCCTATTCAACATGGTACTGGAAATATTAGCTAGAGCAATTAGACAAGAAAGAGCAATAAAAGGTGTAAAGATAGGAAAAGAGGAAGTTAAATTATCATTATTTGCAGATGACATGATACTTACATAGAACACTCTCAAAACTCCATTGAAAGAGTCCTAGATACAATAAATAAATACAGCAATGTAGCTGGATACAAAGTCAATACCTAAAAATCAATGGCATTCTTGTACACTAACAACAAAATCATAGCGAGAAATAAGAGAAGCCACACTCTTCACACTAGCATCCAAAAAAAATTGAAATATTTAGGAATTAATCTCATGAAAGTAGTAAAATATCTATATAGGAAAAATTACAATACCCTGAGAAAGAAATTGAAGGGGATCTCAGAAAATGCAAATATATCCCTTATTCATGGATAGGAAGAATAAATATTGTGAAAATGGCCATTCTCCTAAAACTGTTATATAGATTCAATGTAATCTCAGTGAAAATACCACAAACATATCTCATAGATCTAGAGAAATCACTTCTAAAATTCATCTGAAACCAGAAGAGATCTAGAATAGCAAAGACAATTCTAAGCAGCAAAGGGATTGCAGAAGGCGTTACAATCCCTGACTTGAAGTTACACTACAAAGCTACTGTAATAAAATCAACATGGTACTGGAAGAAAAACAGAACTGAAGATCAGTGGAATAGGTTAGAAGATACAACAACAACTACAAACAAACTCAACCACTTTATTTTTGATAAAGAAGCCAAACAAGTTCACTGGAAGAAATGGTGCTGGAAAAACTGGCTCTCCATATGCTGAAAACTAAAAGCAGACCCATGCTTATCACCATGTACTAAATTAAAATCTAAATGGATCAAAGATCTAAATATTTAAACAGAAACACTAAACCTGTTGGAAGACAAAGTAGGTAAAAATCTTGAGGACATAGGGATAGGTAGAGAATTCATGAATAGGAATCAAATTGCACACGAAATACTTTCCAGAATGAATAACACAGATCTCATTAAAGAGTTTCTGCATGTCAAAAGAAATCTCCAGCCTATTGAAGTGAAAACCCACAAACTGGGAAAAAAATCTTAGTGAACTGTCTCTCAGACAAAACACTTCTGTCTGGGATATATACAGAATTTAAAAAAAAAAAAATCAGACCCCCTAGTTAAAAAGACCCAATCCAAAAATGGACATCTGAGATGAATACACACTTTCCACATGAAGAAATACAAATGGCAAATAAATACATGAAAAAATGTTCATCATCATTAGTCATTAGAGGAATGCAAGTCAAAACCACAGTGAGATTCCATCTCACTCCAGAAAGAATGGCCAGGATCAAGGATATCAACCACAACAAATGATGGAGACACTGTGGGGAAAAAGAAACTCTTATGCACTATTGGTGGAAGTACAGACTGGTGCAACCATTGTGGATGTCAGTCTGGAGATTCCTCAAAAACCTGGGATTCGAAAACCCATTTGACCAAGCTATTCCACTTCTAGGCATATTCCCAGAACTGGAAACATCATACCACAGTGATATATGTGCACCCATGTTTATAGCAGCACAATTTGTTTTTTTTTTTTTTTAATTACTGTATTTGTTAATATTAAGAAGAAAAGGTAAAACAAATTTCACAACAAAATAATGAAAAAGTAACAATTGTTGATAAATTACACATCATTATCTTTAGTCACTCAAGTACAAAATATGGGCATAAAAATTTCTTCAATCAATATTAGCACAACCTTTCCTATTCAGTGAACTAAGTGACACTAATGGTATAACTAACTTGCACTTTTTTTCTTTTCCCTTCTATCCTTTCTCTTTTCCCCTATTTTAGTTTCTTCTTTTTATTAAACAGTTTCCTCCCATTTCACAGTGGCTATTGTATATTTTGAGCCTTATGGTTTCACATATGTCACTGTGGTGTGATGTTTTTCAATCCTTCTGGGAAGATACACAGAAGGGGAATACCTGGGTTGAATGGGACCTCTAATCCTAATTTTTTGAGGAATCTCCACACTGATTTCCACAGTGTATATACTAGTCTACTCTCTAACCAACAGTTGTAAAGGGGTTCTTTTTCCCTACAGATCCAGGAGCATTTTTTATTGGTTGATATAATTTTTTAAAAAAATTAAATAATTTTTTAATGAATAAGGGAGAGGATGAGATAAAAGGGCGCATAACAACATAACAATACAGGTTAAAGCATAACACTTTCAGCAACCTAGTGCTTCACCACCAAATAACCCGAGTTAATAGTAGTTATCATAGTGTCTTTTTCTTTGAAATATTTGAATATAACTTCATATGCTATAGCATCAAACATATCAAGACTGTGTAACACCATTCAAGTGGATGAAAGCATTGTAGAGTATTTAGAACCAGCTAACAGAAAAAATGATCAATGGTTTAAATATAATCTCTTTGCCTATAACAATTTTTGTTTATACTACCACATACGATGAAATCCAGCAAGTTACAACAAGATAAAATCAATGGAGACAGAAGAACCATAGTTTGGTGTGGCTTTAAGACAAGATGTTATTAAATCGGCACTAGCTGTTATTATATCTTATTTTCTTCAAAGTGTCTGTTCATTGCATCACCAGCCATGATATCAAACAGCCCAGAATAAAGCCATTCCAATTAATGAGTGAAAATTTTATAAGGCTTCAAGGCCATATAATGGGGAATCATGGTTATCATGTACTTTTATATATTTGATTCATTTCCTACACTAGGGAAACTATTTGGAGTTCACAGATGTGAGTTTGATTTAGTTCACTTATGAGTATGGTTTCAAGCTGCACCCATTTATTGATAAATACCTCAATATGATCCTTCTTTATAGCTGAGTAGTACTCCATTGTATAGAAGTACCACAGCTTTTTTATCCATTCCTTGGTTGATGGACATTTGGGTTGTTTTCATTATCTGGCAATTACAAATTGTAGCAGCACAATTTGTAATAGCCAGATCTTGGAAAGAACCTAAGTGTTCATCATCTGAGGAATGGATAAAAAAGTTATGGTATTTTTATACAATGGAGTACTACTCAGCTATAAAGAATGATCACACTGAGATATTTATAAATAAATGGATACAACTTGAGACTATACTCATTAGCAAAATAAATCAAAGTCATATATAAATATCATATAGTCTCCCTACTGTAATAATAGTAAGAGTACGTAAAATTTTATGATAATCATCATTCTCCATTACCTTGCTTTGAAGTCTTATAATGTTTTCACTCATTAGTTGGAGGGTTTTATTCTATTTTGTTTGATTTTATTATATGTAATGGTATGAACAGCTATTTTTTGTTTTGTTTTGTTTTTCTTTTTCTGGTACCAGGGATCGAACTCACTGCTGCCTGCTTGCAAGGCAGGTGCTTATGCCGCTGAGCTAAATCTCTAGCCCCATGAACAGCTATTTTGAAGAAAGCAAGGCATTGTAACAGCCATTGCTGATTTAATATCATCTTGCTTTGAAGTCCTACCGTGCTTTTGTTCTTCTCTTTCCATTGGTTCTATCCTGCTGTGTCTTATTGGATTTTAATATTTTTGATGAATAAACAAATTTTATATGGGAAATGAGATACCATAACAGTCATTGGTCAGTTTCTGTTATTTGATTCTGAATGCCCTGTAATACTTTCTTTCTGTTGAATGGTTTTATACTACTTCTTTATGCTTGATATTATTGTACGTGAAGGTATCCTCAACTATTTCAAAGAAAGAGACATTGTGATAGATGTTATGTTAACTGTTAATAACCTGTTGTCCTATTGTGAAGTGCTGTGATGCATACATTGTTCTGTTCTGATCTGCTTTGTTCTGTCCTCTTTTGTCTTAATCTCATTAAAATAACATTAAAAATATCCATTCATTTCATCTGTATTGTTCTATTTACTACTGTAGCACTTACTATTTTTTAAATTCGTATAAAAATTCATAATAGTGTTCTAACTTTCGCTTTTCATTTTAGCAATGAACCATTCTCTTTTTAGTCAGTATATCAATTTTACTAGTATTTCTAATAGACCTTTTTTTTTTTTTAACTGTTCTAGGAAATGAAACTCAGAGCCTTTGCCTTGTACTGCATCTCCAGTCCTTTTTACTCATTTGTCTGAGGCAAGGTTTCAGTGAGTCTCACTTGCCCAGGCTGGGCTGGAACATACATTTGTCATGTCTCAGTTTCCTACAATCCTGCAAATGCAAGCATTGCCACAATACTCCCAAAATTTTGATTTTGTTGATTTTCTCTATATTTTTCTAGTTTCTATTTTTAATCTACTTTTTTATGATTGCTAATACCTTCATACTCTTATTACTATTTGGTTTATTTTTCTGTGTTCTACTTGTCAAATTGTAAATGTAGGCTAACAGGATTTAAAAAAAAAATTCCTGTATCAACCTGCACAGATTTCAATTTCTTAATACTGATTTTTTTAACATTTAAGTTTGGGGATTTTGTCTTTTCTTTACTGTTTCTTTGTTTTCTAGTTGTTCTTGTTATTTCTTTTTATATATTGTGGCACTGGAACTGAATCCAGGGTCACGACATTGAGATACATCCTCAACCCCATCTCCTTTTTTTTATTATTAATACAAGTTTCCAGTACATAATGATTACATTCATTGTAAGAAATTGGTCTATGTACTCTTCACCCCTATCCTCTACTCCTCTTTTATTCTTCCAATTTCTAGTTCATTCATTCATTCATTCATAAGACCTTGTAAATTTAATTTTTGCATATACAGACTGAAAACCAGAGTAAGAGATCAAAGAACACCTGAAACATGTAAGGCAATTGTACAATTCTTCTCATTTTATTTTTGTTTTTGATATAGAGTCTGCTCAATTCCCAGGTTGCTTACTCTGGACGAGAACTTGCAACCGTTTTGGATTAGCCTGGTAGAATGCTGGAATTACAGGCATGAACCACCACATCTCACTGCTATTTCTTCTTTAATTTATTTGCTAATTTAAATTGTGCAATTCAACTTCCACAAACTAGTGAATTTTCAGCTTTCCTTCTGTTCCTGATTTTTATTTTCATCCTTTGCAAAGAGCACATTTGCAGGTATCAATGTTTTAACGTATATTGAGATGTCATTTGTAACTTCCTACCTATTTTGTTTACTGCAAATGTCTCAGGGTTTCTGTGAAGCACATGCATTCTCATGCTCATGTGTAGAATATTCCGTATATGTATTTACAAAGTTAAAAATAATACTTCAGGACTATAGTTTTGAAAAATGTATTAGTCTGTTAAGTTGCATTGTAATAGTTGAATTGCAAAGTATTGCTAAAATACTACCAGCTTTTATATTTGTCCATTGGATTTTGCTTTCTGATATCTTAATTTTTATAAACATAGCTTTCAGTTATTGTCCAGCATCTTTTCATTTTAACCCAGAGGGTTCCTTTTCAAATTTCTTTTATGGCAGGTCTGATGTTAATGAACTCACTCTGCTAATGATTTTTTAGTCACATTTAAAGGGCACTTCTGGTGAATATAGGTTTTATGATTGACACTTTAAATTTTGAATATTATTAGGCCATTGTCCTCTGTTGTCCAACACTTATGAAAGAAACTCTTTAACAATTCTTGTTAAGGGTTGCTTAGATGTTATGAATTGTGCCGCCCTCAGCATCTCTCTTTGATGTTGACTTTCAGCAGTTTGTGATGTTTTTCAGGATGGATTTCTTTGAGTTAATACTACTTGGAGCTCATTGAACTTCTTGGATATTTATATTCATGTCTTTCATCAACTTTTAGAAGCTTTGGGCCACTATATTTTTGTTTTCATATAGTCTCTGTAAGTTTAATATAGTCTCCTCTAAGACTTCCATTTTGTTGATGTTTTTCCATTGAATGTGTTCTTCAAATTGCTTATGCTCTGTACTTTTAAAAAATCTTTTTAATGCTTGATCTTCAGATTGTGTCTATATTGAGAATCAATCTGAGGTATAAACTAAATGTCTCTCTAGTTTTCTATGAGCCTTCCAGTGGGGTGTGCAGTGATGTTCTAATTTCCTTTGTGCATTTTTAAAAAATATATTTATCTTTATTTCACAGTTACCAAGTGGAGAAAATGGAAGAATAAAAAGCACAAATTTAAATTTCTGGAATTCCCTTCAACTCAAGGGTTGGGACTTTCAAAAAAGCTGGTGTAGAATAATGGATGCTTATGATTGCTTATGATTCCACAATCATAAATAACATTTAGCATTTATAGAACTCAGTAATTGAATGTCAGTAGCCTTATTGATGATTGTTTTAGGTAGAGTTCATCAGAAAAAAAAAATAGTAAGATACATGAAATACACATTCCTAAAATTTATATAAATACAAAATAAGTAAGTTTATTAAAAATTATCACATACTATTATGGATTAGTACAAGTCCAAAGAGCTGAAGAATTAGTTTACAAACTGGAGATTCAGGGAGAGTTAATGTCTCAATTTGATAAATTTGATAAATTTACCTACCCAACCAGGTAGGTAAATTAGGAAAGACAGGCTTTCTACTGGATCATTTATATGTACATTAGAGAAAGCAATCTTTTTTACTTGGTCTAGCAAAGTAAATGTTAGTGTATCTTAAATCATAGTTACAGAAATACTAATAATGTTTCACCAATGTCATCTCATGGTTTCCCATGTAACATAAAATCAGTTGTCACATTCACATTAACTGTTTCACCTGTGTGAAGCCTGCTACAAGAACACATTTACAGCTACCTGCTGCACAATGAGAATGTGGAAATTGGTGGTTGCTATTCAGATATTACCTAAAATTTATGACAAATAATAGAAGCTTACCATCTAAGCTAGAATATAGAAGCCAGAGTCCTTAAATTGTTACAGTGACAGCTTCTGTCTGGTGGAGAAACTGAATCCTGGTGTCTCATACTCTGCCATCTTCTCAGAATTCTCTTGCACTTTTGCTAATTTTTGGTTTAATGTTGTATGCAGTATGTTATTAGGGTTTTTTTTCAACCTCATTGTCTTTCCTTGGCTAATGTTGAAATCTGTTTTGGAAAGCTTTGAAATTACTGGCTGGCAACTTAATTCTTTTGGAGGTTTGTTTTGAAACATTTTTAGGTAAAGATTCTAAAATTTTGGGTACAGTGGTTCAGCCAATATTGCCAGAACATGGGAGGCTGAGGCAGGAGTATCATGATTTAAAGTTGAGCCTGGGATACACAGCTGCTGTCTCAAAAAATTACACTTTTAACACTATTTAATTTTAGCTTATTTATATTACTAATATGTAGCCATTCATGAACCTAGGCAAATATCTTGATTTAGTGAAAGAAATCTATTCAGGTGGCTGGTGAACAATATTCATTTTAGACACAGTTTTATCAAGATATTTTTACAGTAATTAGTAGAAGTGGACACCCTCGATGTCTTTTACATAATAGCAGAGGCACAGAACATTAAAAAGAGAGTCAAAAATCTTTCCAAATTTCCCATATTACCCATGTTTTAAATTTTTTATTCTTAACAGTAATTTATGTCTATCTTTTAGAGTACAAGTTCATTATATTTATTTATATTTAATATTAAAACTGATGGAAATTAATTTTCATTTTCCTAGATTCATATAAAACCCTATCCTGAAAAACATCTAAATGGAGTTAGTGGCTATTGGGGCTTATTAAAGTTAACTGACCCACTAAGAAACGATTCTATATGTGAAAAAAAAATGGACTTCAATGTGCCAGAACACACACATGCGGGACTGGGAGAGAGAGAGAGACAGAGAGAGAGAGAGAGAGAGAGAGAGAGAGAGAGAGAGAGAGAGAGAGACAGAGAGAGATAGATGGTGAGAGAGGCAGAGAGAGAAAGAGACAGACAGACACACACACACAGAGACAGACAGAAAGACACAGAGATAGAGATAGAGAGACACACAGACAGACACAGAGAGAGAGAGACAGGATGGGGGAGAGCACAAGGGCGTATACAAGCTAAGGGGAGAGGCCTCACAAGAGAAACTTCTTCCCTCTGACTGCAAATCCTCAAAATTGTGATATAATGAATTCCATTGTTTAAACCACCAAGTTAGTGATGTTTTATTGTGGTACATTGAGCAAACTTGGTTATGTTTATAAATATTTTTCATTCCTTTTAAAACTATTTCAGTCTCATTTGACATTGATCTGTGTTTTTTTGGTTGTTTTTTTTTTTTTTTTTTTTTTTTTCCTTCTGGCATGATTTCTGATCCTGTGTGAATCCTTTTAACATGGTGATCACACTTGTTTTAAAGCCTTTATAGCTATATTTCTATATCGGTGAGGAGGTATTCTTTTATCATTTTACTTTCTTTTCTGTACTTTGAAAATATGATTTATTGTTGATAGTTTGTTCAGGAAAGGTATTTATTTATTTGCTTTATTGAGGAGAAAGCCCTTGTACTCTGAATTAGGAAGCGTGCATTCTGGGAGGTTTCATGTTCTTTATTCCTTTCTGTAAGTAAAATTTATATGCATCTAGTGTCAACTTAGCAACCTCAGGGTACTACATTATATTTCTTTTGGTCTTTTTATATTTTTATATTTTATTGAGTCTGTGAGGTTAACAGGTATTTTTGCTTGTAGTTTTTTCATTTCTTGTTGCACAGATTGAGTAGCATTAAGTTCTTAATGTAAATAGGTTATTAAGGTTATTACATATTTATGGCATATTACCACCTATTAGCTGTGTAAAATGATACCTGTCTCTATCTCCCAACCTCCACTGGGTCATTTTGGTTGCAGTTTTAAGTCACTGCATTGTTCAGATTTTGGTTACTAATTTTTGGTTACTAAAATTGTGAACTTAATTATCTTTTCTGATTGTTCATTACCTAAATAATTTGTTCTGCATTATTTAATATTTTCATATGCATATTGAGCAGGAAGCATTTCAATAGGAACTCAGTTCCCCATATCAAACTGAAATCTTTTTAACCTCTTTAAGTGTATATTTCAAAATCTATAAAGTAGGGACTGTAACTTCCTGCTTACTAAGGTGTTCATGAAAGCAAACAAATTAGCATATGTCAAAAGCTTAACATATTTTCTGGTGAATCTTAAATAGTCATTAAATGTTATTCATTTGTGTTAGAATTCATAGCAACATATACTTAAATTATAACATAAGAATCTACCAAAACTCAATATTTGAGCAATGATGATATTATTCACTTTCAAAATTTTTTCTAGTGACTGAGTACTTAAATGTTTTTTCAAAGTAGCTAAAATGAGGAAATAAATTCTGAAAGACATTAAAATAGCCCTTGTATTATTTGCTTTTGTTTAACTTCTATTATGTATTTTAAAATGCCTGTTGATGACTATGTTTTGGATTACTATATGAGATTTGCAATTTTGTGCAATGATCTTATGCAGGACAGTCTCCAGTGTGCTGTACTCTGCTGGAAACATTTTTAAGTCAATGCATTTTTAATTTTCCTTCTATGGCATTGATAACTAATGAATAGATTTTTAAAATCTTGTATTTGTAGGAGAGAGGTAGTTAGGACTGAGGGCAGAAGATTTGTAATTTTGAACTTGTGATTTTTCATTAATTCATTTTAATGCACCTAAAAATCTATATATACACACATTGTCTTTCCTTTATTGATTCAAATAGTGACAAATCATCTGAAATATTAAAATAGAAACTTTGTGGAATCTTTATGGGACTTAGAAGAAGAAAGAGAAATGGTGCATCCACTGAATTAAACTAGTAAATAATTAAGAGGAGGTAAAACAACAATGTTCACACATTTTTTAATTTAAAACCTGCTCATTCCTTTTAAAATTCATTTGGAGCTGCAATTATTTAAACTGCGAGCTGTGCACTGAAGAGAGGGTAAAGCTATAGATTTTAAGATTGTAGCTGGAGGTAATATATAAATCCAATTGATCGGTCTGGCAGAGAATTGATGCCACAATTTGTACCCAGTGGCATTTTTCCTCTGTTCCTCAACTGGCTTTAGAACATTATCAGAAAGTCAATACGATAGGCCAATCGAGTGATATACTTTCAGCCGTAAGTCCTTGTTCCGATTAAAAACTTAGGATCTCACATTGTGGAGAAGAGTGGACAGACTGACTGCATATCACTGTGTTTCTCTCAGAAAGAACTTTACTCAAGTTTACTCCAAGTTTTCTTACAGTTTTTATGATTCCCAAGTGACAATGAAAGCAGTAGTAAAGGGCATCTATTTCTTCAGGATAAATAAAGAAGAGGAAGAAAAAAAGAGGAGGAAGAGAGGGAGGGAGAGGGGCAGAGAGAGGAGGAGGAAAAGGAGCAAGAAGAGAAGGAGGAGGGAAAGTATAGTGTGTACCCAGCTCTGCAGTCTTGCTTTCTGTCTGTCTCCAACAGCCTCCTGTCTCCAGTTGTTTCCCTGAAGTTCTGATCAGGTTACCTTTAAAATTCTCTCTTGATTTCAGTTTTGACTCTTTATCTTTTAATTTATTAATGCATTCACCATCTCAGCATTATCTTTCCAGCTCATTACCTTTTGTGCTTACTCATTCCCATAAAGCTACTGAGAAAGTTTTACTGCTTCCCATTGCATTACGTAAGAACTTAATTCTGAAATTTTAAGTCAGATTTTTGCTCTCTAACACTGCAAAGCTCCATAAGAAGATCGTGTATTTTATCCTCGACAAATACATTCAACTTATTAACAGGCTTTAAACAAAGATAATTTTCAATAATTTTAAAGTTTGGATTCCATACAGTGCTGTACAGTAGATCCCACAGAGACTTCACATTCAGGTTTGACTAAGGCAGTATCTAATAGCATGTGCTATGCTATGGTATGGATGAATGAATGTCCCCAAAGGCCTTTGGATTATGGGGTGCTAAGCTGACTTGCTGTGCAGAGTTAAGTAATATCAGAAGAGGTGAATTACTAGAAAAGCACATCGGCCTTCCTGGTTCCTCCATTCTCTCTCTGCTTCCTCTACCATGACTGACAGCCCTCTTTCACTGGGATCCTTCTACCATGGCCTTCTTGCCTTGGAGTAGCTGATTACTGGCTAAAAGCATGATCCAAAATTAACCTCCCCTTCTTGCATTTATGAGTGCCATATATAGTATCTCAGTGATGAGGAAATTGACTTATATATGCTGTTTACCAAGTTTTACAGCAAAGATAAAAAATATTCTTGCAGTAGACTGTTAAGTCATAACACACTTGGATAATTTTAAATATTTTTCCCCTGCAGAATTTCTTTAACTTTGGACCTTAGGTAAGCAAGAAAAAGCTTAATTATAGAATTTTACTTCATTTACTCCGAATGAAGTTTTTGCATTGAGGTTCATTCATTTGTAAATCTTATTTAAAAGTATCTTCTCAATGCTTTCTCATACTACGCTTGCTTCAATGAAGCGAGGGAAAGAAGATCTGCTAATTCTCCACATGGGACCTATATCCCAGCATGCAACACAGAATCATTTAGCAAGCATAAATAAATAGTGATGAATAGACAATAGATTGATAATGGGGTAAAGACAATTAACTCCGATGAGATCAAGGATGTACAGAGGTCATGAAAACCTATTAGATGAGGTGACATTTGAGTGGGGATCTGTAAGATATAAAGGAATTGGCCATGTAGACAAACAGGAAAACAGCATTCCAAGCAAAAAGAAAAATATCTAAAATCCCTGAGGAGTTGGAATATGATTGTAAGTTGTAGGATTGTAGGTTGCGGAACATATATATCCAAAATACTTGTGCAAAGTAGTGTTTTTGTATCACAAAAATATCAATAAACTTAAAGTTAATAAAAACAACATAAGACTGATGATATCAGGATGAGCAGAGTGGACAAAGTGAAGAATTATGGTTGACTTCCTCTAAGCTGTGGATTCTTATTCAAAGAATTTTAAAGAATTTTTAGGTTAACGGGAAGAGGAAAGTTAAAAAAAAAAAAAGCTAAACAAAAGTCCAATTGCAAGCATAGCCTTCACTACATCCTGCTTCTTCCGTGTCCTCTGGAATTTAAACTTACTGCGTCTGCACCACTTGCAAGTATGAGACCTGAACTTTCAAACACCAGCAGCTTTTAGTTATCAGCTGTGATTGGCACTCAGGCCCTTCTGGATACCACAGCGCCACAGCGCCTCAGCAAAATAGCTTCAGTTATCTCTAGGGCCCTTGAAGAAGAAGTAGATGCAAAGAACGCAGAAACTCTGGGCATGGATGCACAGATTCAGAAGTAAAGGCCTAGGAGATCTCAGAACACAGGGGAGGAAAAGGCCATTGCTCACTGCACCCTGCTTCATTTACCCTTGGGAGTAGCTCTGGGACTGAAAAGCAGAAAATGAAATATTAGAATGTGGTTCCTTCAGCAATCATGTAAAGAAAAACGCATCTATAGATACAAAGTTAATTTTGACTGTAATATGGATGAGAAAGAAATATTCATTTAGCCATTATCGTTTGTGTTAAATTTACTATAGACGTAGGTACCCCTACAATATCATCCATTATTTTTCATATTAACCAATATATGAAATAAATATATATGCGGTAAATTGGTGAGATTATGTGGCTGCTGTGACGCTGCTGAGAAGAGACACAGATGAGATTTCAAGGTGGAGCTGTGAACATGTGAACATGGAATCGGCAGGAATATATGGAGTCCAAAATGAAGTCTCTGCTTTTGTGGTGTCTTAATTCTTTCCTCTCCATGTCTCTATCTTTCTGTCACTTTCCACCCCTTTTCCCCCCAGACCTGTTTTCCTTTTGTAGTCTGATGGATAATTGTTTAGGTTAGAGAAATTATTGTTATTTGCCTGTAACATCTCAGTGTTCATATTTCCAATGAGTACTCTTTTAAAGCTATTGATTGCTATTAATACTTGCAGACATTTGCTTTTCAATATTATCTCTTTCAAATATTATCTTTGCATTCAATTTCCCTATTTTTTCTGATTTTTTGTCATTTCTCCTTTGCTAATAACTTGCATAAATGAGGAAAGTACATAAAACATCAAAATATCAATATAGGCTAAATAGTTAATAACTAGAAATATTGCTTTATTTATCTATAACAAGACCATATTTCAATATAATATTTGTCACTTTGATTCCTTACTGAATGAACAGTGTTTTTTTATTGCTGTTTGTAATCATTTTAATTATTTATTGAAGAAATAGAAAAGAATCCTTCATTTTAGCTTTTCCAGTTTTCTTCTATGATTGCTTATTTGAAAACAAGTGTTAAAATACATGTGTAAGTGTGAGATCATTTCCTATTAGACCCACAATAAGTGATGAATAATCTCTAGCAATGAATAATATTCATGAATGTTTTAGGTTTCTATCTCAGGGAAAAAGCAAATTTAGAATATGTATCCTTGCAAATTTTAAGAAATCACCAACTTTGAGTAAAAGTTTAAAGTGCTGATACATGCATGTATGTAAGTACTTAACAAAAGTCTCTTCAAGGAATTTGCTGTTGAAACAGGCAGGGGCCAAGAGATGGAGGGAAGTGAGGATAGATAGAAAAGAAATAAAAAGCATTGAGACGTGTTATATACACCCACCAATTTTCCATGATGAATGTAACTGTTGTACTTCTGCAAACATATACTACTAAAATAAAAATTTTAAATGAAAACCACAATGTCTCTATACAAAGAAAAATGTTTGCATTTTAGTGCTGTTGTCCTGCCTACCTCACTGAATTTTGAGTCTGACACTTACATATGCTGTGCTGATTTTATATGTTAAATACGTAAAATGACAAAGTTATAAAAAATGTGATGCTTTAGAATAGTGTAATAATAATACATCTTTTCCAAAAAGAGAAAATGTGATAAAGTATGAGTGCAAGAGAACATTCAGATCACTCAAAATTAAATATCAGTTTTCCCAAAATGAAAAGAACTGCATTACCACTGAGAAATATTTTGTAGATTTTCTTTCTATGGTTACATTTTGTCTCTGTTCTGTCTCTGGTATTATTTTATTCTGCAGAGTTCATGACTGTAATCTTATGTGCTTCAGAGTATTGTACATTGTCAGAAAGAAACTCATGATTAAACAGGAACTGTAGATTGTGCGTATGATTATACTATACGATGTCCAGTTTTCCTTCTTAATGTTCTAACAATTTTCCCAGATGTACTCTATATAAGGAAAGTTTCTAGGGTCAAGGATCCTTGGAAACTTCAGTGGGACAATAGTTATAAAAGTTCATCCTTAACAGGGCAAACTGAAATGACTTCCTAAGTGGTTACTAGATGGGCGCATTAATCATAGCACTTGGAATCTACCAACTATTGAAAAGAGAAAAATTACACACAGTGACAAAATAAGGGGAGAGATTTCATTCCCCAGTGGGACTGAAGGGGCAGAAGAAAAGAATTTCCCTAGAGGTGAACATAAGCAGCAAATACTTGATGATTTAATTGTGTTTTGCCTTCAGTTCTGTTGGGAAAGTCTGTTTTATTTTCAGGTCATGTTTGGAGGGTAATCCCAAAGGACAGAGGTGAGGATCAGAAGCAAGAAGAGTGTAAGGGACCAGAAAAAAAGTTCTACTAAGACGAGCAACCTGAGCACTGAGGGCTTAAACCAACTAGAAGGCACCTTCATAAACCTTTTCAAATATGTCCCCCAAAGAGCAGGCTGAAGGAGCTCAAGTTGAACTTCTGTTGAATATTAGTACATTAGTTTCCTCATACTTCTAGCAGCTTCTATGAGGGGGAAGAGAGATCAACTCAGGACACAGCTATGCAAAACTTGCACGTGGAAACTGAGTTAAAATTTGTTCAAGCCTGGCTAATATCAGAGCTGAGAGTAATCTGGGATGCAGGCAGTGGTTCTTTAGTGACTGGTGCTTAAGACCCACGATACCTGAGACTCCAACTTTTCAGAACAGCTGATATATCTCTTGTATATGTACAAATCTAGCTGTTAGGCAGCAGGTGCATGAAAATGACTGCCAGTTTGTTTCACCATAGATCCTACTCAGTTAAAATAGGTGAAATTTTGCTTCCTGGAAATCGCTTAATGTTACATTCCAAACCAATCTTAAAGTGACATTTGTTTATTGTTGAATGTTTCTTACATACTTATATCTCAATTTTCCTAAGTTTAAGGACTGTAGATAAACCACTCTCATTTCATGAGAGTTAAATGACTGACTCAACATTTTCATTATCTTTCTGATAGGTGCCTATTTAAGTATAAGACTTAAATCTTAGGTTAATCTCATGCCAGGGAAACTCCCATAAGAAGTAATATATTTGCTGAGTCTCTAGTAGGATACTTAATCTTTCATGTTTCAAAATTCAGTCCTTTTCCATCATTAGATTTTATAGTTTTAAAAAATCTAGGCAGAAGGAATTTTCTTTCTTATCTTTCCTTACATTGCCTCTAGACTGAGGAAGAAAGTAGGTAAAACAAAAGATTTTTGTTTGTCTTGAACCTAAAAGAAGTTCAAATGGAAGCCTCAAGTGCAATGATCTTAATGACTACTGCTCTTTTATCAGAACTGTATTCTTAATACTTCATAGAATATTCAGTTCAGCAGGGCACAACTTGAAATTTCATTCAGAAGATGTATCCTCTGTAGGGTAACTTTCCTTTCCAGTAAGGGTAATTCTTTTGTGCCTAAGGTTTAAGAAGCCTGCAAGAAGCAAAAGAAATATTTGAGAATATTTCAAGAGCGGTTAAACTGATGGTATATAATACAATTAAGTCTATATCTTCTACCTTGTCCCTACTACCAAAGGAAAATTGGAATCACTGACAATTCAACTTTTTTTGTGTGTTAATCTACACAACAGATTTTAAGCTGATGAGAAATATGCTGAAATACTAATAGAATGACATTAATATTTTAAGCAAATCGAAAATACTGTTCATGACATTAACACAATGCATATGATATATATGTGCTTGTGAACTCTTGCCCACAGGAATGAGAATGTGAATATATTTGCATGCATACAGAAGACAATTTGCATCAGCTGGAATAAGATATTGGTAGATTTTCAGAATTTTTTTCAACCAATTGGTAAATTCAGCCACAATTAAACATTGAATCATTGAAGCTCATATGGAAATACACAAATATTCAAAAGGCAATCATGAATACTCAAAGGTCATTACTTCTTATTTTACTAGATTTTACTAAACCTATGCATTTGAAATTATATATGTTTATTGTTTACATATAGTTAGACTATGTTTATGGGATAGCACATTTGCATTAAGAAAAGTAGGTAGCTTGATTGTAGTACAGATACTTATACTGCAGAAGTCAGAAAATATTCCAAATAAGTACAGTTATGTTGTTTTAGTGGTTGACCAAACTTAAAAAATGTTGGGGAAATGTTAGTAATGCAAATTTAATTTTAAAAGCTTTAATTGCTAGTGACATAGACTTTTAAGAAAAAAATCAAAGGATTACAGACTCATCTAATTCAGCAAGAGTGTGGATCCAATCACTAAAATGTTGTGAATTTATGAGTTTCATTGTTGCTGAATCACTTTTGTGTTCCTTATTACTGTAAATGTTGATAGTAACCAGTTTTCATCAATTGGAGCTATAAGTGAGATATAAGAATGAGGGATAGAGAATAATCAATGAAAACATTCTACAAGAATCAATTTGTTATATGAATTTAACATATATATTAAATCTGCTTTGTAATTGCTTAATACTACATTTTCCTGTACATCTGTGTATCTGTGTATCTTAATATACATCTGTTTATTAAATATATTATCTATATGCTGTAGGTATACATTTATAGATTACATATTTTGTAGATGGCTTTATTCTATATATAACATACTCTATATATCTTATCTATACATTTTTTGCTTTACTCAAAATGATATTAAATTTGGTGTTGGCATATTTTTATTGTATTACTATAATAATAATAATAATAATAATATTATTATTATTATTATTATTATTATTATTTTGTAACAGAAATTGAACTAAGGACCGCATCCCTGCCAAGCAAATACTGCACCACTGAGGTGTATCCCCGGCTTTATTATTGAGAATTTTGTGGTATACGTTATGAGTAGCCTTGAGGATGGCATTTGCTTGGAAATAAAAAGCATTATTTATCATTCTTTCTCTGATTTTGGTTGTTATTCTTCATCGCTACTTCTGCCTTTTACTTTTCTCAAACATAGTTTTGTTGTTGTTGTTGGCTTGTTTCTTTTTTCATTTTTGTTTTTCCTTGAGTAAACTAAGAGTTTGAGCAGAAATTGTGTAGTCAGATATTGTGACCCAGAAATGTCAAAATGCATAGAGAGTTCAAATCATGATACGTCCTAGTTATTGGACTGCTACATTGTTATGGGTACATATTTCCATTTATTTCAGGGCTTACCTGATATTTAGGGAAAACTTAATAGGGTTCAGTCTAGTTTTATAGTTTGGGTTCTCTCTAAATTTCTTTATTGAAATTAACATACTGCTGTCCTCAGGTACACAGATACTTAATACTTCTGAAACAGAGGTTCACAAACTTTGATCAAACATGGCCCCAACCTGGAGTGGAGTTGTCTCTACTCTTTTACATATTGTCTAGTTGTGTGTTGTGATGGTATTATAACTGCAGAGTTGAGCAGTTGGCAATAGAGATCTTCTTGCAAAGCCTAAAATATTTATTATCTGGCTCTGTAAAGAAATTGTTTTCAGACTCTGGGGAGAAAGCAGGGATGATAAACTAAAAAAATTATCAACTCTTAATACAGTCATGTCTGTAACGGATGAAACAGGAACATTTATGCCAGAACAGGAAACAGGCATATTTATGCCAGCTATTAGTTGTGAGTTGAAGAGAATAGGTTAGTCATTCTCCTTTTCCCTAAAGTTTTGAAAGATTTAAGAATATTCATACATATTAAAATAATATGACTATACCAAATGTATCAGCATAACCATAGACTCAATTTATTCTTATCATTTCTAAACTATTAGAAGCCATAGAATTTTTCATTCTCTGTCTCTGTAAATTTTAAGGAAATCATCTTCTGGTTATATTTATGAAGATAAAGCTTTATAAATTAAGATCCAAACATTTCCTTTTCTATTGTGTCTGTTATTTTAATCTACTTCTTTAATCTCTCTTGTCACAGAAATGAACATCAGCAAAATACTGATAAATGTGTTACAGACAGAGCATCTCTCATGTGAAATGTAAGTGCTTCAAGATCTGAAACTTTTTCTACAGTGGAAAATTCCACACCATGAAACTTTGTTTCATGCAAAAAAATTATTTTAAAATATTGTATAATGTTTCCTTCAGAATTTGCACATATAATCTATATATAAAACATAAAATGAAGTTCGTATTTAGACTTGGGTCCCCAATCCAAGCTATCTTATTATGTATATTCAATTTTTCAAAATTAACAAAAAATCAAAATCTTGTATTTCTGGTCCGAAGTATTTTGGATGAGTAAAACATAATCTGTTCATATTGAAGGCATTTTCCTTCTTTCTGTTTAAAATTACCCAAAAACTCAGCTTAATAATACTATATATATATATATATATATATATATATATATATATATTGCTTCAGCAGTAAACCAGAAATAGATTCCTTCATTCCTGTGTTACAGATCTCCTGATACTTTCTTTCAACTGTCTGCATCCTATTGATACTTTTTCCATGGATTTCTTACAATGTTTCTTATTTGTTGACTTTTACTTAGGTACCTTTGTATAGCTTTGACATTTGCCTTCTGATTCCCTAAACGTAGACTGCAGTTAGATAATGTTCCTACTCTTTTTTTCATCCAATAAAGTGACCATTTGATCTTCCCATCTGCAAACCTTTACCAAGCAGACTGGTACAGAAGCCTGGATTTGAGAGCTGGCTGTATGATTAATTCTTTATGTGACTCTGACATTTCTATAAAATTTAGTATTCTTGTTAGTACAATGAGGAGGGCGGTTTAGGTGATTCAATCCCTTGAGCCCTAAATCCACTCTTGCTCTGAATGATTCTCTTTATAGGGCTTCCTCATCCAAGCAGTTCACATAACAGGTTTTAAACCAGAGCAGCATGTGCTGGGCTAGAGGTCTGCATCACTTCAGCACTCAAATTCCTGCATCATGTTTCCTTTAAACTTTAACCTCCACTTTGTCCCATTCGCCTTCTTCCTTCCATCCGCCCCCTCCTTCTTCCCTGCCTTCCTATCTTGTTTCCTCAGGTACACCCTCTTCATCAGACATAAAATGAAACCTGAATCCCACTAAATATTTTAATCAATTGCTTTTAACTCAGGTAGATAGTGTGCCATTAAGAGGTTCACAAAACTGTGACTGTAAGCTATAGTAGGTCACAACTTTTGAGAATCCTCTTAAACAAAGTATAAAAAAGCAGTTTTGAAATAAAAACAGGTGTATTCATTATATATTGTGTTGTTAGGTATGTCCCTCTCACCGCAGGTGTGGATTCTCAGACACTTTTCTCTCTGTTCATTGATGGGTTACTTAAATTAGCACATGGATTTAGACGCAACTCCACACTGGTTTGCATTCTAACAGGAAAGGCTTTGTGGTACATTCGAGGTATGTTCAAGGAATGTCATCGCAATACTTCAAGGGTCTTTTCTTTAATAAAAGGGCAATAGGGATCAAACCAATTCACTGAATTTGCATGTTTTCCCCCTCACATTGCTGAAAACATCTTTTCAATCCAGCTTCAAACTAGAGCGATTAGGCGGGTAATTGCCCTAGTGTGAACTTAGCCTTAAAAGCTTATTCTATGAAACTAGAGTAATTAGACTTACTTCTTCAGTCTTTTTTCTCTGCACCTCATTGTTCTCATGCATTAGGCTAATGTTGCTGTGCTTGGGTTCACTTCAATGCAAAGAAATGTAGGCCAGGGACAGGAGAACAGAAAAGCTTAAATGGATAGGAAGCCCTGCAAACAAATCTGAAACTCAGCTTGTGACAGCAATCATGAAAAACTTCTGCATTCTAATAGGGCTTGTTAAACAGCATTTTAATTAATCCGAAATTTGCAGCATACCTGCTTGTCACTCTCCTATGTAATGACTAGTTTATATATCCCTAAAATAGATATACAAAATACTTCATTTTTGCCAAATTATTTAGCAATGCTTGGCTATATCAAATTAATCTTAGTTGTTAACATGATAACAGTTTTTGTTGTTTTTTTCTGCATTTTATCATGCTACAATCATTATCCAAAGGGAACATACCAGGTCAAGTGTTAACAATATGTGCATTGCAAAAATAAAAGTTAAGATTTGCCATCTGTTCAAAACAGATACCATTGCATCAGATTTTTAAAAACTCATTTTTAATTCTAATATGCTTGACTTTGTTTCACTTTATAAAAAAAACTATAGATCTATTTTTGAGAAACAAAACTGCTATATACAAGAAAGGAATCAGAATTCAAATGTAAGGCTATAGAGCGTACCTTTGGGCAATGTTTGAAGTAGATAAATTAGAGTGTAATTTCTTGGGACGTGTTCCATGGATGTAAATGGAGAGCCGGGGATGGCATGTGTAATATAATACTCATTAAACATTTGTTCAGTTCAGTAGATTGTATGATTAAAACTTGCAATTTTGTTTTCATGTTTATATTCAAAGTGTCAGTCAGAAGTGCTGTGTGAATCTTGACTTCAGGTTTTTGTTTTATCCTATACCTCCTCCAACTTTCTCCCCGTTGTTGGCGATATATAATAATTTTGTGAGACTTTATTATTTCCTGCCCCAAGGTCTGCTATTTGTGTATATGTAAGTGGGCCCACCTTTTCTGTTCAGTGCTGCTTGCCGCCCTTTAGTTCTTCTGTTTCTTTGTTCCTCCTCTGCTTGTGTTGTTCAACTGCATAAATGTTTTCCACTGCCTTATACTCGTAACGTAATTTATTTCAATCATACACCTTCAAGAAATGACCACAGCATCCAAATAAAATGTTAAACAAGTGTGATATTAAACCTCTAGTTTCGGGAGTACAGTTTCAGCTTCTCCAAAATTGAAAAGGAAATGTTTGAGAGCGATGCATATTTAGCCATGGTTTATTGGTTAGAATGGAGAAGAATGCATGGTTCCTTGGTGTCTCAGCTCTGGGTTCTGAGCTAAGCCATTGCTAGTGTGTGACAACAGACCACTTCATCCAGAGGAAAGAGGAGAAATGCGTTCATTGCCCACAGGAAAACAAAGCTAAAAGGTAAATGTGCAAGAAATTTCAAGCACTATTTTCTTTTATAAACAATGTAAGATGGCCTAGGAAACAGAACTTGGACTTTGAAGTCAGGAAGATTCAAGACCCACTTCTGCCAATAGGCTGACATGGTGAGGTGGGATTTTTGCACCTCCTGAGTTTCATTTTTTTATTTGCTTTATGTAGTCAATTATATCTAAGATTGTAGAGAAGATTAAATGAGGTTAAATGCAAAACCCATTAATAATACCTGTTATGAAACCACCACAAAATACAGTAATTAAATGTATCACTCCAAATCTAGAGTTGATAGGGCTGTGAGTTCCTGAAGGCAGGGATCTTGTCATGCAAATAATTTCTGTTGCTGTGCCTAACATATAGAAAGAATCATGCATTTTATGAAGAGAATAGGTAAGCGAATGAGTAAAGGCGTGCATTAATAAATGGTTAGAATGCAAAAGAATGTGGATATAATACAGCAGGTCAAAAAAGATGTAAATACTTTTTAATCATTGACTTCTCCTATCTCTGTGATATGCTATAAAATTGTTGCTGTCATGGAGAGGAAGAGTAGAATGAGAAGATTCATGGATAAAAAACCCTCAAAAAGCCTGATCTTATTACTTACAAGCTGAGATATCTGGAGAGAAACATAACATATTATATTCACTAAGTGAGGACAGTGTATTACATGATCTTTAGCATGCCATTTACCCTTTCCTTCTAGAGTCTCATAGGGTCCATCACTTTGAAGAATGCCAAAGTTTATACTAAGAATGTACACTGCACACTTGAGGGGAAATTAGTCTTAATTCTCTTCACTCCCACTCACAAATATCCAGTCTCAACCTCTTTCGTGAACAGGTTTTAGCAAACAGATTCACAAGATAAATAAACAAACATGTAGGAAGGCAGAGACATTTTACATATGGACTTACTTTTAAAATTGGAAAAATATAATAGACGATGATTAATTAGCACAGATTCTGAAAAATAAATGTGTTAATTAATCACTAATTTTGATTATCAAAAGGTCATACTCATCTTTACAAAAACACATAAACCAGAGATTAGAGAGAGATATTTTGCCACCTAGCTCCCTTTCTGTAAAATTATTCCAAGCTCCTAAAGCAATCTGCAGGAGATACATACATCAGGACGTGAGTGTCGTGGTATTCTTTTCATATTTAAAGCTTAAAAAGTATTCTTATATCGTAGTGTCATGAGCTTTTAAAAACTGTTAACTGCATTTTATTGCTCTCAGCATGTAATTACTCAATTACTCTTTCTCAAAACACTTACTCTGGCTTTTATTGTTGGTATATTGCTCATGTGATGATGTTACTGAGGAATCAGAGCCTCAAAGACTTTAACTTTCTCATCCAAAGTAAAATAACCTAATTGAACAGCTGTAGAAGAACAAGAAAACAGCGTGAGACCAAAAAGAGGTTACTCGGTGGGAAGTTCTTGCTGCCAAATACCAATTCACACCTGTTTTAGGTCTACAGATAACATCAGGGGTGCTGCTCAAATGGACTCTGTATACAAATTACCCATTGTTTGGAGTTACTGAAATGAGCTATATTGATCTTTCTTTTTAGCAATTATTCCAGTTAAGTGGATGCACCATTTGTCAGGGTACTGATTATGTGGGCTTGGTAGTAGACATTGAAGAAAACGTGAAATCCATATGTTCTAAGGTTCCATCACATTCACTACTGTCTAATATTATATAGTCAGTACCATGAAACATTTCACACACACAAAAGAAAACATAAAAATGAGGGTTAGGGTAAGGATTAAAAGTTCTACGTGAGTGGATTAAGATTTCAAATGTCAATATGAGGAGAGGTAACTTTGAGTTGGAACTAGCTGCTATTCTTGCCGTCAGACATTTAATAGTATATTTTCTAATTCTAAAAAGCTTGTTCTCTGAAATAAAGGTCACATTTTCTTTAATAATTAACACATTTATTTGGAAAATATAAAGTCCAATTTGCTGCAAGTGATTAACATAATGCATTAATGACCTAAACAGAAAAAGCCTATTTGTGGTAATCCAATTTAGCATTCTAAATTATTAAAACATATATTGGTTTCTTTTCTATGTTAATAAAATTTTTTAAAGATCAAAATTTCATTTTTAAATTTTTAACAGGCAAACTATATTCCACTCCAGGCTAGATTTCCCTAAACAATTGTATGCAAATTGAAAGTGTAATCATATATTTATATAAATAATCAGCACTTTAAAAGATGGCCAAAAAAAGATAATGAATTCAAATATATACAAACTAAACTGAATTGTAATATATAAAATGAAAATATTAAACAAATTTAATTTTTCACTATAATATTAATTGATCATGTTGAGTCTTAAAATAAGTCTGAATTTTGAAATGAGTTTTACTAGAAATGAAAGGGAGCCATTTGTAGATTGTTTAAGTGTGAGAATGTGGTAAGTGAAAAAGGAATGTTTTTCTGAATGAGGAATACTCTCTAAAAGGTTTTTGACCTATTCTTAAAATACATCCCTGAAATATTGATCATATGTTATGTACATGTGGCAACACCCCATGAGGACTATGATTCTTATATACTGCATGAATAAAAAATGAAAAAGCATGATATACAAATAAATAACAGCGTATTGGGTAACATTACAAGCTACTCTTCAGCTATGTATTGCAGTAACTACTCCAGGTTCATAGACATCTAAATCCAAGCAATCTGATCAAATATTTTTTTCTGTCCTCTCTCTAAACTGTTTCCTGTGGTAAGTGCTCCTTCCTTCTCTCTCTCTCTCTCTCTCTCTCTCTCTCTCTCTCTCTCTCTCTCTCTCTGTTTCTTCCTTCCTTCCTTCCTTCCTTCCTTCCTTCCTTCCTTCCTTCCTTCCTTCCTTCTTTCCTTCCTTTCTTTGGTTTTGGAGAGAAAGTCTTGCCATGTAGCCCAAACTGCCCTTAATTGCAGTAGACCTCTTATCTCAGGCTCCTGAGTGCTGGAATTACATGTGTGTGTCCATAGGCCTGGTGCAACTATTATTTTCTAAAAGTATTTTTAGAAACAAGTTTTGTTCATGGCTTCAAGCGGAAAGGACCAAAAGTTTATTTGCATTCTAACACACTTTCTACCCCAGTTTGGACACTGGCAAGAGACAAGTCTTCTAGATCAGAGACACAAAAAAGCTTACTATTCACAATGACAGAGTCTAACACCCACAGGGCAACATAAAGAGGGCTGGAAGAGAAAACAGTAGCTCTCAAAAGTGAGGCTCAAGAGAGGCAACCTCCCCTAGGTAACCCGAATCTTTTATGCTGTACTGTAACTATGCCTGCCTTTGCTCTGGAGGGAAATGCTAATCCTATTTCCAGAGGCTGTGATCAAACTTGTGTTTTGCTACAAGGTATGATTTTATTACAGTCCCCAATGATTCTTCACCATTCAATTGTACTTGAAAAGATAATCTTGACCAATAGCAATTCAGCCATTGATTCCTTTGCTTATGAAATGTACAGAAACACAAGTGAGCCATAAAAGAAATCTTGATTCACTAGTGAAAATGAAAGGAAGTGACTCCATTAGAGCATATTCTTTAATCTTCTCTAATGTATTACCTTAAAAAAATCATATGCAAACTTCAGGATTCTCATTAGGAATGCGTTATTTGTTGTAGATCTTAAAGTAAATCCTCATATAAATTGTCTCAGAGCTTAATGATTGAAAATTGTCATCATGAGACACATGCACATTTTGAGTGGACACTTTTATATGCAAAATTGGTTTACATCCCTGGAGATTGAGGAAATTGTCAAACATATGAGAATCCTTAACTTGATACCGTATTTAGGCAGCAATCATTTCTTTTTTATGAAGAGTTCATTTAATGAGTTTTACCACACCTGCCAATCAGTTTCAACCACTAGTCAATTAGGTAGTAAGCCAATGTAACATGTTAAAAAATAATAATGATCGACTTGATTTGAGTGACTTGATTTTACTCTCCTCGCCATCCTTGAAATGGTTAGTCATTATAATTAGACAAATATCTAACAGTTACCATATTTATTTCTATAAAAATGATTAGGAACCACCATGGAAATGGCAATGATCTAAAAACGTGTTTTTAGAAACGGGTTTCAAGTTGGGTCACTGCTCTAAACAATTAGTAACATGATAGTAAATGGCGCAGGGTGATTTTTCCCATAATAACTACTTCACAGTGCTACAAAAGCTTATTAAATATTTACCTAGTGCCTGATGGGTTAGATGGCAGCTAGAGTTCTCTATATTGTTCTTCCTTCATTTGTCTTTGCTTTCCTGCATCTTGAGTTGTTCCGTAATCTCCATGTTGTCTTTTTTCTAATTTTACAGGCATGCAGTCATTGCAGTTTCGAGTTTTAACTTTCTGTAAAGCTGTTTTATGACACTTTGAGAATATAGTTTACTTCATGATCTTCTTGCATTTGTTCATCATACGACAAACACTGGATAGCCCCAAATGTAATTGAAGACCAGAAAAACTAAAGAGGAGGGAGGAAAACAGTCACAAAATTTTAGTGTTAGAGATTACAACTAAAATTATATAAATTGAAGAAAATGAGAGTAGAGATGCAGAAAATAGGAAGAAGGAAAGGAGCAGCTCCTACGAAAGAAACAGAACATAGAAAGTATGAAAATCATCAGACTAAAATCAAGCTTTTGGTCCTCTTTTTCTGAAGGTGACGTTGCATGGAATTTTACCATTTAAAGGCTAAATTAGAGGAGTGAAATTAGAGGACCCCCAAAATTACTTTAAAGATTATATTATTTCATTATTTTTAAAAAGAGTACATAACTAACTACTGGGGTCTATAATATTTACAACTAAATTTAATATATAGTGGAAGGTAAATTTTACAAAGTGTACGTTTCAAGTTCCTGTAAGCTATATCAGTGATGAGATTTGCAGCTTAATGAAGAAGTTTGTCAGTGCTGATGCTAATAAGGGTGTTTTTTTCTCAAATGAAATGATTCTCATCAAAGCATATGTGATCAGCAATAATAGAATTATCAGAGTACTTATAAGAATCTGCCAGAAGTTTTGGCAGACCAAACTTCACATCAAGTATTTGGTAAAATACATGTTCAGCACCATTGCAGCCATCCTGGAAGTTACCCCTCCACAACACAGCCCTGCAGGGATTCTGTTAGACAGCTAAATGAACTAGGAATGTGGCTAAATGCAAAATAAAAACTCTTGGAAACAAAGTGGAAAATATTTCCTTTTCTGAAAGCTAAAATTATAGAATTACAAGGCAAGGCAAAAAAAGGATATTTCATTTTTGTTCTCTGAATTTTTATTTCCTGAAATTAAAATATCTAATGTTCATTAAATCCAGAAGACCTAAAATTTTAATTTTTAAATTATGCATGAATGCTTACTTTCTAGCATATTTTTGCATCACTGGAATATTGAGAAAGACTTTTGTCTGTTTGTTGTTTACTACAAGAATGAATTTTGCAGGGTATTTCCAGCATCTAAAATAATGTGTTGGTGCTATCATAGAAGAAGTAGGTATTTGCTAAATTGATGTGCATCTTCATGATAATGCTATGAAATTCATACCATCACTGATGTTTTGGTGTAGAAGAACTTGAGAAATAGGAAGTTCAGAGTTTGTTGAACTTACCTAATTCACCAAGTTGGAATTTGGATTTTGCTTTTGATATTCCAAAATTTTTTCTTTCCCTTTACATTTGAGGGTATTCTAGTGAAATCAACTTGTAAAAGCTGAAGTACCAAAAATAACCCAAAAAGCATCATATTATTTATTAAACATGTAGTATGTGTTGGATATTTTTGAATGCCTTGTTTACATCATTATATTTAATTTTTGTGGTTAACCCTATTAGGTTGAGTGTCTAGTTTAACAATGTGAATGCTAAACTTAGACAGCCTAGATTTAAATTCTGGCTTTTATTCCTACTAGTCTTGAGAACTCAGATAAGTTGTTTAAACTTATGCATCTATTTCTCCACAGTAATGCTATGTATGAGGAATTACATTGGTCAAAATATGTAGACCACACAATACAGTTTGTGGCAACAAATTGTGGTAATAAATTTTAGTTTCTACCCAAGAACATTCAAGCATAGCAAGTTAACCTTTTGGCTAAAGTTTGAAATGTTTCTAGTAAAGAGTCAACAAACATCACACTTGCTAGAGTTTTGGGATAATTGGGAAATAACATGAAAAGATATAGACTGATTCAGAATCTTTGATTCCATTGAAGATTCAATGGTAAGATTTGTGCCAATTTCATGTTTTGTTGTAAAATAAAAAGGAAATTAAAAAAAACCCACCACCCTCAAAGCAGCTAATTGTGGCAGTAAGATTCATATTAAATTAGAGGCTATTAAAATCTCAAATATTATGCTATTGAAAGTCAATGAAATACAGTAGATAAGAGGTCCAGTTTTTACTTTTATGACTAGCTAAATGATTTTAAAGAATGCAAAATTTATCTATGAGCAAATGAATTTAATAAAACAGAGTTTTACAATTAGATTCTATATTTTTAGGCAATCACAGGCATTATTGAGCTACCAACTAGCTGTTCCTTTAGGAATACAATTTTCATGCTTGCAAAAGATTCATTAATAAAGATGTGGGGGAAAGGCCATCCCCTAGAAGAACAAGAAGGGAATTATGTGGCCTCTGGGTGCTCGGTTTCTCTTTCCACATACCAATCAGAGCTCACTGTTCCTGTTGAGGAGGTGGGGATTGCTACATTTGTAAGCACTGCCCCCTTCAAATGAAGAATTCCTAGGAACAAGGTAAACCCTTACTTCACGACAGAGCAAGTATCAAGTACAAGTTTGTCTGACTTCAATACCATGTCTTATCCATTGTGCTAAGCACATTTTAAAAACAGAAAAAAATGGCATACGTTAAAGAATGCATTTCTGAAAATTAAACCTCAGAATGCAAACATGACTTATGAAAAATGCTAAAGGTCCAGAGAATCATGTAATTTTACATTTAGAATCAACTCTGAAAATGAACTCTTCAGATATAAACAATGATCACCGATAGAGCCCTGATTTGTTAAAACTAATTACGATTAAATAAGCTCAAATTTTCATATGCAAAAGAAGCATACCTAAGATTAAAAAAATAGATTTAGTATTCAGTCAAATTATTTCCGAGATTGATACTGTGTATTCCTATAGAAGAGAATGATTTTAGAAATGAATGAAAGATAAGTGTTGACTTTCCTAAAAGGTAGAAAAAAATGAGTTAGTAAAATGGGTAATGATTATTGGCAAAATGGCACAGCAGATTACCAGGTAGATAATATGCGAACTGTTCAGGAAGAGAGATGTGATTACTTATATCCAAGGTAGGTTTTATTAGATTTAATTATTTAAACTCTCCTTAGTGTGCTGTATGCTAACTTTACCTTTTCAGTATCATTTTCATTACTTACTTATCAACATTGTCATCTCTTTCTATTTGATAGATCCTTTTCCTCATGCACTTGGACTTATGGCTCTAAAAACTTCCTCTCAGTAAAACTTTGGGAACATCAGGGACCTGCCAGATTTCACTGACCATCCCAGATCTCACCCATCCCCCCCCCATTGCTTATGTACTAAAATCATGCTCTCTTCTGAAGATTAACAAGCAAAGACTGAGCATGATTAGGTACAACAAAGGCCTGTATCTGTAGGAGCTGAGATTCTTCTGGAAGCCTTTATCTTAAGAATGTCTCTTTGTGCTGGCCATGGCTTTCTTAGAAGCAGAGTGGACTATGAAGCTTGATCTGACTCTGTTTGTCTTTCCTTCCCACTCTTCGATTAGAGGTTTTAGGTTGGGATTTTGTGCTGAATGTCCTTATTTATCCATTTCTTTTCCTTTCCCTTACATAGTTCCTTCAATAAAGCTTTTATCAGTTTAACGTGGTGACATTAACAGAAGGAATCATTCTTTGGAAATGTAAAGTTCTTTAGTAAAACTATGCACTTATAACTCTTCCTTTTGCCTTCTAATTCCTTGCATCAAGAATATAGTTTATTCCTTCATTCTGTTAATATTGCAACTTGTGCATATCTTGCTTTGACTACTGAAGTGTGGGAAGAACTGATTGCTTACTAACTTGGGCAGAGCTCTTAGAGCACTGGGTTTTTCTCCTTGCTTTCTCGTGTTAGTGTCACTCTCCATAAAAGAACCTGCCACATTTACACAGAACTAACGAAAAGAAAAATTTATATGGAATACTCCTGATTCAAGCCCAAAGCCTTGAGCCAAGCATAATCAATGCTTATCTGAAACAGAGACCCATGAAGAAATGAGATAAAAATGAATGCTCATTATTTAAATTTCTGCATTTTAGACTGATTTACTATGCAGAATTACTTTAAAAACCCAATTTAATTCTAAGTTAAAGATTCTCATCCTTAAAACTATTGACTTTTTAAGACAGGTAGCTACTGAGGGGAAGGGAAGCTCTGCTATGCATTACAGAAAGGTACCTGCATTCTCCACATTCTCTCAGTACATGCTAGTAGCAATATTCTCCTTTTAAGCTGTGTCAACTGAATATGTCCCTGGAGTGTCAAATGGTTGGGAGGTAAAATCATTAATAGTTGAAAACCACCGTTTTGCATTCTAACTATTACCTGATATAGTTGTTAAAGTTTGAAAATTATACAGTAGATGCTATGGTCCAAATATTTGTGTTCTACCAAGGAATATCTGCTGATGCCTTGATCTTGGACTCTTCAGCTTCCAGAACTATAAGCAATAAATATCTATTGTTTATAGTTTATACGGATTAGCTTTTGCTGTAGTAGCTTGAATTGTTCAAGAGAGTTATTAATCAAAACTGCTTTTCCTAGCACTGTGAAGATTCTTGATCCAGAATTTACTTTAACTTGAAGAAGAGAAGTTTAAGTAGATATGATCACTCATAAGAGCTAGTATTTCTGATTTTTTTGATATCTGTGGACCCAGAAAAGTAGCAGTGTGTGGATAGTGTGACAGTAGAAGTGAAAGTAGGGGCAGAAAAAAGAAAACAAGAAGAATGAACAACTCTTACTTTTGATTCTTTTGTGGCAGTATTTATTAGATCAGTTTCCTCATAAGGAATTTCTCCAAAAGAACACAGCTAGGGAAGAATCCATAAACACAGCTGAGGCTGTGGGAAACTTAATCAGCTCCTAGCATTGTACAGACAAAAGTTGGAATTCAGGGTTTTCTGTCGTGCACTGACACTGGAAAAATCTTTCTATTTAATAATGTAAAAAGGTCATGACTTTTTACATAAGAATGAATTTAAGATGGGCCAACTTCAATTGTAATGATAAGCTGTCTTGGTGTGTTATTTGATATCTCGAACAAACAAGTTATATGTGGCAAAAGAACAACATCTAAAGCATTATGGTTTTTAAATTAAATCATTAACTACCAATAAAAATTACAGGTCCATGTAAACAAATGAGAAAAAACAAAGAATTTAAACAAGAAATAGATTAAAAGAAGGTAAATTCTTTCTGAATCTGAACTGTATTCAACTAAAACATGAGAGTAGAAAATCACAAAATAAATTAACTGAGAATAGAATTTAGAAACAGATTCGACAGTAGATTTGGCAGAGAAAAAAAAACAATAATTAATGATCTGAATGTGTTCCCCAAAATTAATGTGCTAAAGAATTGTCCTATGACAGATTTTGGAAGTGGGAGTTTTGGGTGGTGTATAAATCATAAAGCTTCTGCTTTTATAAATGCATTCACATCTGTTTTAGTATGTTTTATGCTCCTAATAACACAATATCACAAATTGGGAGCATTATGTTTGTTTATGGCCCCAGTACATTATCTATGATCTGCATCATGAGATGGTTTCCTTGTAGACATATTTTCAAAACATGGTTAGAGAAAAAGATGGCATAAGATATTTATTCAAATTTATTTTTATACCAGACCTATTCTCCAGACAATCTGTTAACTCATTAATCCATTAATCACAAGAAGGGAATAATCTACTCATGAGAAGGGCTCTAAGTGTCTCTTTGCATTCTTCCGTGGTCACAACTCTTATTGCTTAGTAATGAGGATTAAAATTCAGAGTGAATTTCAAAGGAAAAAACAATATCCAAAGCTTAGTATTTATAAAAAAAAAAAAAATGGAAAGGCAGGTTGACAGAGAATTTTGAGTGTTTTTTGTCTAGTTGCCTGTCTTATGGGGACCCAAATTCCTTCACTTTGGAGAACAAGTTTTTCAAGGTGGCATCTTAGAAGCAAACAACAGCTCTCACCAGAGGTCATGGTCTTGATCTTGAAATTCTCATCATATAACGATGTATACAGTGTATTTCTGCTCTTCCTAAATTACCCAGTCTGGAGTATTTAGACTGTGACCAACTGGAAGATAAATGAGTAAAACAAAATAAAACAAAATCTCTGACTCAGAAAAAAAAAAAAAAAGACAAAAGTTTGAAAAGTGTTGAAAAATGAATGGCACATAGAAAAAAAATAACATTTTTAAGCTTTTATGAACTTTCAAAGCTTCTGTAAGCGATGTGGGGAAATAGTGAAGAAATATATTTTTAATAGGAATTGACTAAAAACAAAACAAAACTCAAAACATTTACACTGCCAAAAGATGCCATATGGACAAATAAGTAATATATCTGTGAGCACAATGTAGTAAGCTGACTAATAAACACAGAGAGAAATAAATCAATAAATTACAGAGAAAAAGATACAGAGCACTTTTAAGAGAGCAATTTAAGAAATAGAATATAATGAAAGTTCCACTTTAAAGATTCAGGAAAAACAATTTCCAACAAAAACCCAACCAAATTCTTCAAAAAAAGTCAAAGATGTTTGGTAGTTTATAAATAAAAATGATAGACAATTGTTTTCTATCACCAAAGCTAAAGAAATTCTATAAAAGTTCTTCAGACAAAATAAGAATGATGGAATATGGAATCATAAGACGGCAAAAGCAAGTAAATAAGGAAAACAACAAGTGATCGTGGCCACAGGGACATTATAAAGATATTTCAAGCAGATAGATATAAAAAAATTAGCACATATATTAAATTTAAATAAAAATAAAAACAGCATATTGAAACATCGAATAAAGATAAACTACTCTTGAGAGGCAATGTTATTGATAGAAAATTGATGAAAATAAAATGGAAATGGAAAAATATTAACACATTCAAAATCCGATTTCTGAAGGAGTAACAAAATCAGTGAGATCCTGTAAACACAAATTTACAGTAGGAACACTGAAAAGACATTATATATAACAGATATTTCTCAATCAAGAAGATTAAAAAAAGGGCCATTAACAAACTTATACCAATAATTTTGACCGTCAGAGATAAAACAGAGAATTTTCTTTAAAAACACAATTACCCAGACTCACCTGGTGAAGATAAAATATAAAATCAGCTTTGTATGTACTAGAGGAATAAAACTAGATGAGAGCCATCAATAACTCAAGATTAAGTCCAAACATTTCTCTGATGAATTCTATCAATAAGGAAGAAATCATGCTGACATTATTTAAAAAAAAAAAAAACTTTCAAAAAGAGAGAAAAACTAACCAAAAACCAGATATAATTTTGGTAGTCAGCAAACTACACTAAATTCTGTTCAAAGTATTACCAGACAGTTTTATGATAATATAACTCATGAATGTAGACTGAACTTTCTTGCAAAATAGTCTCTCCTTTATCTGTTATCCATGAAGTCCATATTAGTAAATTTGTTTACCTGCTGCTGTTCATTTGTAACCCCAAAATCAATCCTGCTCCAGTCATTTGCACACCTTCTCTGCAGATGGGAGCTGTGGGTGAAAAGGTTGAGTCATCACAAGTGTGTGTTTCAAGTTGAAATCAAGCTGGAGGGCACACTTTCATCTTCACTCACCTTTTCTCGGTCACCTAGTGTGTGTAGTATCATATTTTTCACTCGTTTTAGTTTCCTTGTCTGTTGGTATTGTCAGGCTTTAAAATAGCTTCAACTGTAGCAGTAAGGTGCTCATAAGCTAAAGACTGTCATGTGCATGTGTTAGCTAAACTTTGTCCAGCAAACTGTTAAGAGTATTACTGCCAAACTGTTAAGAGTATTATTGCATGTTGATTCAATGTTCATGGACTCAATGATAATGTTAATGGATACATATATATATATATATGGTGGAGGCTTCCTATGATTGGCTGTGAAAATTTTGTTACTAAGGCTCAAGGGAATTTACCTCTGCTTCCTATTTTGATTTTGGCAATTTTAAAAAACATAACTAGGACTAATAAAAATATCAAGGGTATAGAAATTCAAAGCTGAAAATAGTAAAAAAAATGAGATGAGTCATTATCTTTTGGCTTGAGAATGGATCAGAAGTTTATTTACACTGCAAGAATTCATCAAACTATATTAAAACTTCGTGTATTCTATATAACTTCCATTGAAAGATCACAGCATAATTAAAAGGAAGGCAATTAAATGTCAACCATCATGAATAGGTCCTCTTTTTTAAAAGCACAATTTTGAGACCTACACCTGACTCAGTCTGTTCCTCTAAAGTGGGTCATTATTCTTTACTCACCTATCATTTAAGCACTTTTAATTTGATTCACTAGTCAACCTATTGCTGCACCTTTTCTTAGATCTGCTTCTTGCTACTTGCATTTTGGGATCTGGAGCCTAAGACTGACTGAAATGGTGTTCTAGATCCAGTTTATAACCTACTCAAGGCTATATTACAGAACAGATATCAGTTTCCCAGATTTAGGTTCACAGAAGGAACCACAAAAGTTGGAAGCTCAGATACACATTTTATAAAATTTATTTCAATTTTGAGTGATATTAATGCTTAATTTGATATTTTCCATCTCTTCTAAGAAATGAATTACAGTGGGAAACCTAATACCAAGGTATTCGTGTAGTAATGTGGCTAACTGCTTCAAGAAATATGCCCTAAACTGTGTAATGGCTTAAGCACAGGCGTTTATATCCCTCCTTTTCATGTAAGACTCCAAGATTGTCACAGATCTGCTTTGGAGGAGATATTATTACAGCGCTGGAAGACTGGATGTAGGTGACTACATGAACACAGTGTGGAAATAATGGGCACCAATTCTGACAATTTATTGGCAAGAACTCATCGTGTAGCTTCAATGAAGGGAATTGTGGTCAAGTTGAGTTCCTAGGAAGAGGAGAAAACAGCTTTCCGTAAACAGTCAGCAATTTCACCAGAACTAGGAAGCATGATGCTTTTGGAAGTTTTAGGTATGAATTATTGATATTTTCAACAGTATCAGTTATTAGGTTCTTTCACAGGGCTAGCATCTTACCTTGGAGTTTTTCAGGCATATGCTGCCTATGGTACAAGACAAAACACCTCACAAAGAAGAGGTCAACGTAAGACAAATTTACAGACTAGCTAGAGCCACTTATTTATTTCAGAAACCACCAGTGTAATTAGAATCAAGAAATAGCCATTTTCATGAAACCATCAGAGCACAAATTATAGCAACAGGGAGATTATTTCAGGATTGGAGGGAATTGTAGACATGAAGTTCATTATTTGTAAACCCTTCTATCTGTGGAAATAGATAATGACATACGCACTGTTACAAGCATGGCTGGAGCTGCCACACAGCAGTTTAACCTCTAGTTCTCAGCTGGATTTACATTAAAGTTGGAGACGGCTGACGCTCCATATAATGACCGTTTCCTTTTTCTATTTGCTTCCATTTCAGTAGTTGCCATTTTGTTTGGCTCTCATAACTTCACACATGGGTTATTTCAGCAGATTCCCAGCTCTTCTCTCTCAATTCAGTTTCATGCCAATCTAGTCTTCATAGTGCTTACAAAATTAATCTCCTGAAACACTGGTTCATCTCATCTCGTTCCTTTTCCAGAATGACGCTGTGCCCAGTTACTTTCTAAATCAGACATCAGCTCATCCACTTAAAAAAAAATCTGCCTTCATTGTGCTAATATGCCTTTAAGGGCCCTTGTCATAGGCATCTAATCTTACATCTCTCCATTCAACATGCTCCTTCATAACTGTGTCTTTCACTCTTCTTATCCAGAGGAAAACCCTTCAACTCTAAGACACTCTTTCTTCAAGGAGTAACCAAATATCAAAAATTTTACAATCCTGTCCTTCTTACCCATTGAGAAACTCCTAAGAGATGAATATTCTTGATTTACATAAAATTTCACAGATAGCTTCATATTTACAAATTGAACTTTGCTCATTGACATGATCTAGAAGAAATGCAGGCATGCAGTGATTTATGTGTTTGAACACTCCTGTTTGCCTTCAGAGTATCCAGGAAGAGCTAATACATGCAGAAATAACTTGGTCTACATTGTACATTACTTATACAAGCGTATTTTAATTTTGCTCACACTTTGCAGATTAAGATTTACCTTTTGAAGATGCATATTATATAGTAATACAAAAATATATAGCTTGTACTTGAGTCAAGAAATGTTTTAACAAAAGCACGTGCCACTGACATCCTATAAGCTTCATCAGAGCAAACCAGAAATTTGGCTGTGGGGTTTCTAGAAGTCACCTAATAAATGAAATCCTGCATGGGAGAAAACTAATTTGTGAGGAGTATTACAGCTAATCCATATCCCATATGATTCATATAACCCTATCCATAGTCATATAACTATTCTTAGATAAATGTTTTATGATCATTTTTACTCTTTGATTTCTGATACATGGAACTGAGTTAATTAGGACCCATGAGTGTTAAAAGAAGTGACACAAATGAGTAGATTAGTAAGTCTCTTGATGCGTCTGTGAATGACTGGCATGTAAGAGAGCAAACTGAGTAGGGAAGACCAACATCTCAGTTCCTTTAGTTCAGGGCAGACTCTTCAGCCTTCCAACTCAGACTGAGTTTCCTACGCAGACTCATGCCTGACTCTACAGTGAAGGTGAGGTCTTTAACCTTGGACTGGATCCTCTGGCCCTCCAGGATGCACATGACTATTTTCCATTTTTCTGCCTCTGATTTGGCAGAAGGCTATTGTGATCTTCTACTTCTGATCCTATCTAGTAAATATTTTTGTAAGATTTTATATAGTAAATCATAACACCCCAAATATAGTCAGTGAAAGTTGGAGCTTCGTTTGCGGTTTGTTTAGTTATAAACAAGGATCTGAAAGCACAGTGTAAAATGGATGGGTGTGAAAAAGTGAAGGCTACTATACAATGGTAAAACCAACCAACTTTCTTGGGTGAAAATATAGCCAGGAAATGTGTACTTGATATCGTAATGAGAAGTTCACATCCATGAGAAAAATGAAAGTGTCATTTGCTACTTTGAATTCGAAATCTGCTCTATCAGGGAAATGTTTGGAGTTAAGTATAATACGGAACCAGCTGAGGACAATAGGTTATAAAGTAGTACCCAAAGGACTACAGGAGGCTCAGATACACTAGTGCATGCCTAGATATTGAATGTTATAGACCAAATAGTTAAATACTTGCATAAAGACTCATCAGAATTTATACAGTTAGTACATTATATAGAAAACATATACTTTATTTATGGTCACTTTGAGGTGTTCATTCAGGATGATAATTTTTTTTCTGGAGTATGTTCTTATTTTTGGATATGAGCTATGACCTCTATAAGTTTGAATATTTTTGGTCTGAATAAAATGTTGAATTAAATATAATGTTCTGCTATTACAACTGGTATGAACTTATCTTAAAACATGACCATTAAATGTAAATGCTTGGAACAAATGAAAATATGATAGCATCTTCAATTAAAGAGTGATGGAATTATTGAATATCTATATGCAGAAGAATTATCCTGAACTTCTGTCTCTCTGCATCTATAAAAATTTATTCTAAATCTATTGAAGATTTAAATATAAGACCAGAAATTATAAAACAAAATAGTTATGCACAAGAAATATACTTCGAAGCATTTATATAGACAATAATTTTTTTGAATATGTACAAATGCATAGGCAATAAAAAGCAATACTAGACAAATGGTTTTGTATTAAAATATGATGTTTCTACATAAGCAACAGCATGATCAACAGAGACTGAGTCTGAAGAATGGGAGACAATATTTACACAAAAAGGCTTAACATATGGAATATACTAGGACATTAAAAAACTCAATAACAAAAAGATATTTAATTCATTTAAAATGACCAAACTCCCAGTGCCCCACCAAATTAAAATAAAATAAAATCATTGAACAATTTGAATACATATTTTTCTAACAAAGTTATACAAATAGCCAAAAATGTACATGGACAAAATGTTCAATATCACTAATCATCAGGAAAATGCAAATGCAAATCACAGTATCTTTCCCCAGTTAAAACAGGGATTATCAAAAGAAATGTTGGAATGAATGGGGAGAAATAGAAACTGTTACATACTTGGTGGAATATTAATTAGTTGAGCTTGTATAGTAAGCAGTAGACTGATTCCTAAAAAAAAATAATAAAAATACGTTTATTATGTGATTCAACAATCTCACATGAAGGTACAGGACCAAAACAAATACATTTGTCATTTGTGCAAATGTGTTGTCTAACTGCACACCACTGCTTATTGCATTACCATTCATAACAGCTAATGTACACAAGTAACTAAATGTCTATCTGCAGGTGAATAAAAATGTGCTGTAAATACACAATGGAAAATTATTCAGCCTTAAAGAGTATGAACTTTGAAATTTTCCATAAATTGATGGAATTAGAGGATGTGACAATAAGTCAAATAAGGCAGAGACGGAAATACTAATGTTGTTTGTTCTCAATCACATTGGGACACTAAAAATGTTGATCTTATAAAAGAATAGTAAAATAGTGATCATTGGAGGCTAAAGAAATACAGGATGAATACTGGGATGTGAGATGGTTGAACAAAGAGAGCCAACTATGTCAGGAAGAGGAACGGATTCAAGTGTTCTACAGTGCAGAAGGGTAATTTGCTTTCCAACTTATGTATTTTATGAAGAATTAGAAAAAAATGAACACACAGATTTCCAACACAAAGATA
This sequence comes from Cavia porcellus, assembly GCF_034190915.1. Lineage (NCBI taxonomy): Eukaryota > Metazoa > Chordata > Mammalia > Rodentia > Caviidae > Cavia > Cavia porcellus. The sequence continues at coordinate 42,294,969 of NW_026947510.1, forward strand.
AGTTTAATCATATTCTGCCCCAATTTGATCACACACATAGTGTACACATATTGAATTACTACACTCTCTGTACTCCATAAATGTGTGCAATTATTACGTATCTGTGATTTTAAAAAAATTCTATGCATTATAAGCAGCTGTATTGTAAAGAATAGTTTAGAAGCTCATAGGGTTCGTGATGGACCTTTGTTTCTAAAGAATATACTCCTAGCTTTGTTATATTTTCAAGTTATTTCCCCACATAAATTAAATAAACCTTTATAGCACAGAACTAGGAAATTCTGGCTCATGAAGTAAACATTCACTTAACACAGGATGGAATACATTCACTTCTAGTTTATTTATCACTGGATGTGTTCAAAGTAACCACTGAACTGGATTACACTGTGTCACATGCCCAAAGCTGAGAGGATTCTGTCGTGAAACCCATCCATATTTTAAGCAAAGTACCATTGTTTTTATAAGGGCAGTTTTATCATAAAATTGGCACAAAATTGTAGAGCCCTCTTCACTAACTTGTTTTTGTGACAAACACATTCATGAACTCTGGGACTGACTGTGTCATTTTCAATTATAAACTAAAATTTGATTTTCAGCACCTCCCTATTATTGCTAAAAATTATTTTTGTGCAAAGAGAAGGTAAATTTTTTGAACTTAGAATTTTTTCCTAAACTTCTGAATCAGTCTTGTCCTAATGTATTAATATATTTCATATCTGCCTATGAAAAGAAATTATCTCAATATTTATCTCTGGAATTTGTGTACCATTTTACAGATTAGTACCTATCTTAGTCTGTGTTTTGATAATGAAGTGTCATAGACTGCTATGAACAGTGGAAATTTACTTCTTAAAGTGCTGGAATCCTGAAAGTCTAAGATCCAAGCAAAGACATTCTCAGTGTCTGGTGAGGGCCTCTTTCCTTGTTCCTTGTCTCTTTCCTCGTTGTAGAACAAAGACAATTCTCTGGGGCTTTTTCATTACAGGGTCCCAATTTAAAAGGGCTCCAGGGTCATTACCTAATCACCTTCCAGTTTCTCCACTTCCAAATGCCATTACATTGGAGATTAGATTTTAACACATGGTTTTAGAACATAGCAGTACTTATATGCCACGATGGATTCAAACAGTCCTCAAAATAGGGGAATAAACATTATAGGCATTTTTCTTGGAGGTTCTTCGCATCCCCCTAATCATCAGAATGATGGGCTGGAAAGCTGGGATTTTAGTGTAGAAACTATTACTCTATTCATTACCACCGAAAGTGATACGGGCTGCTTCTGGACTACACCCTTTTTAGTATTTTCGATTCATTTTTAATTGTACAGATAGAATTTATTTTTAGAACCTTAGACTGTCCTTTTAGTTATAATTTCGTGTTTAGACAAAGGGGTTTTCTCTTCCAGGAATGCTGATCATCAGAGATGAATGGGCTTGTATTTTCAATTTTGCCATATATACAGTCTGGTATATCTGCGTAGTCAATTTTCAATACATACATATATATATGTATGTATATAGTGTTGAACAATATCAGAACTAACCAAGTACAGTTTCTTATTTTGCATTGATATGAAAGATTTAACATTGAATTACAAAGTGGATTTTGATTTTTGATTTTAAATCCATAGAGCAAAGTTTTCTACGTGAGGGCCATTCCAGCGAGTGAGGCTGCCTCCAGTGCTGACCACCAGGTGGCGGATAAAATACTTCTCATGTTAGTTGCCCCAAAATATTATTATTTTCTTTTTTATATGTTACCATCAGTGAGCTACTATCATTAAAACTTTAGAATGCTAAATAATTATACCTTGTTTATTAGTGGTGGACTTCATAGAACAGTTTATTAGGAGCGCAGGTCCATGTGCATACTTCATATTGTCATTTCACATGATTAAATTTTAAAAAGGGACTTTCTAAAACCATTTCAGGCCTGGGCTGTTTGATTGTGTTGGAGCATGACCAACCATATGGGCATTTCTGAGGCTGTCCACGGGGTATCTCAGAACCTTTCTGTGGGAAGAGGGTCTCAAATGGCGAGGAGGAATTCACAGAGCATCGCTGAGGGGGAGAAGGACTGACAAGGATTTCTGCAACATGGTCTCCCATACTTACTAACAGCCAGTTTTCGTAAACATGAAAACAGTTTCCAAGAAGCAACTTTATTGCTTTTCCTTACAATTAGGGGAAAGGAGGCAGTGGTGTTCAAATGATGCTTGACAGCCTGTGTAACAGCTCCAACCATCTGTGCTGTAGCAGCACTGTTTGTATTTTTAATGTTTACGCATACAGCAAAGATAATTAAAAATAACTATAATTAAAAATGATTACAACAAATTACTTTTCCCTCAACAGTAATATGTGTCTGTAACTTATAAGTTACTTACTAAAGTAACCTTTATGGAGTTTAACAAGAAAACATTAGAATTTCTGCCTTGTTTTTGAAAGTTTATAGATTTGGGGGAGGAACACCAGTCCACTCAAGATGCCAGACATGCCATTAAACACATGACCAGTGGAGGGAAATTCCACAATATACTTTAGTTACAGATATTCTGTCTTTAAAATTTTTTGAACAATGTAGAATTGAGATATTCACAAAATGATTCTAGCTGCAGTGGATTCAGATCATTTTGAATATTCCTTGCTTCTCCTTTTATCTTCTAGTGAACATTCATCTTATTTCTCTTCTTTTTTTTCTCATCCCCCTTCTACATACATCTTTTTTCTGTTAAGTTTGACTATTTTTATGAGAAAATTAGCTTGCTATTTTTCATTCAATTATATAAATCAGAATATCCTGTAAAGCCTCTTTTTTTTGGTACCATGTTGAGAACTTTCTCAACAAATTTGAAGAAGACTGTGACAAAGATTTAGAAACTAGGGAAAAAAAAAAAAAAAAACTCGCGACCTCATATTTGCTAGACAGGCACTTATGCTGCTTTGCTAAATCCCTGGCCCATAAAGCTTTATTTTTAAACAAATTTCTTTGCCTGCTTTTTAAGATAAATCTTAAGGTGTGGAAATTATATACCACTGTGATTAATAATACTACCAATAACACAAATTATAGAATAAAATGTTACTAATGAGATAAATATCATATGTTAGTATTTAACATTCTGGAATAGGGCTGGGGATTTAGCTCAGTGGCATAAGTGCCTGCCATGCAAGCACACGGCCATGAGTTTGATCCCCGGTACCGGGAAAAAAAAAAGAATTAATACCATTCTGTAATACTTTTGGGTTTAATGTGAACTCAGATAATTTCTGCATTTGTAACACTGGTGAAGTAATGGGATATAAAAAAGCAAAATGAAAAGAATGCATTCAGTACTTACTAATATGTGATGATACATAGATAGGTTATAGATATATGAAGTTCTTTCACTTTTTCCAGGGGAATATGTAGAGAAAGGACTGTAGGAACAGATGATTATACTTCATTCTCTGATATCTAAAGAATAATGTCACCAAAATGGAAAATCAAGTAAAACAAAGGCATGGATTGACACCAGAATTTGGACAAATTATGGATACCAATTTCATTTTCTGAAAAAAAAAACACACTGTATTAATAAATGAAACCTATTTAGTGCTTGTAACATTTGCCAATTAAAATTAAGTATTAGAGGAACTTCATGGCTTCCAGTTGTACTGGACCAGTGCTGCGGGTCCTGAGCTGAGCGGGCCTGCACCGGCCTTGCTGTTCCCTGCCATGCTTGGTGAACTCTGGAGTTCTGAGTGAGCAGGCACTGTCAGTTCCAGAGGCTGGGTGGCCTAGGGTAAGTGTCCCCACACCATCCCCGGAGCCCAGCTAGCTTGGGATGATCGTTTGGCCCCAGACAGGTAATTTCACAGCTCCCAGTTGCACTGGACCTTGTGGCAGGGCTTGAGCAGGCCTGCCGCATGTCCAGTATCCCTCTCTCAATTTGGGGAACTCAGTGGCTAAAGTTCCAGGAGCTGAGGCATAGAAAAGGATTTCCAACAGACCCTGGGGAAGCCTTGGAATAACACTTGAAACACAGAAATACAGGAAAATGACAAAAGGAAAGACCAAATTACAATCTCAAAACTCTAGCCCATCCCAAGAAACCTTAGGAGCTAGGTACATAGAAGAAAATGTATGCCATACACCTCAAATATCAGACATAATAGCAACTGAAATAAAGAAGCAATTCCAGAAAGCTTTAAAGGAATTCAAACTATAAATAATCTCCCAGGTAAAAGAAGAAATGATAAAAGAAATGAAGGAGATACTGAACATATCTAAAGAAGACACAGTTAAAAAAATTGAAGAAACTAAACAAAAAGATAGCCTTGGAACAATATAAGAAACAGAATATGTAAAGCAGATACAGAGAGATATATAGGAAATCAAAAATTCCATTGAAAGTTATCAAAACCTCCTCAATGAAAGTGAAGATAGAATTTCAGACCTCGAAGACAAGATTTCAGCTAGTGAACAGGAAAGGAAAGATCATTTAAAAATAACAAGGAATCAGGAAATAACAATTCAACAACTGCAAGATGACACAAAGAAAAACAACATAAGATTGATAGGGATAAATGAAAAAGAAGGGGACAACATGAAGAATGTCAAGAGGATATTTAGAGAAGTAATAGCTGAAAATTTCACAAACATGAGATCAGAAAAAAACATCAGGATCAGTGAAGCATATAGAACTGCAAATAGTCATAACCAAAATAAAAACTACACTCAAACATATAATAATCACCATCCCAGAAATCCAACATAAGAATAGAATATTAAAAGCTGTCAGACAGAAAATACAGATCACTTATTAAGGAAAACCTATCAGAATCACAGCAGACTTGTCAGCATAAATGATAAATTCAAGAAGAGCATGGAGTGAAGTATTTCAGATCCTAAAGGAAAATGATTTCCAACCTAGACTGATGTACCCTGAAAAACTGTCCTTCAAAATGGATGGAGAAATAAGATACTTCCATGACAAAGAATAGCTGAAGAACTTCATGATCACTAAGCCAACCCTGCAAAGAATACTGAAAGATAGTTTAGATACACTTAGGAAAAAAACACTAAGCAAAGCAGACAATTAAACAGAACAGAGAGATATGGATGCAACAGCAGCAAGACAACATGTCAACTGCAAAACTGTCCTTCAAAACGGGTGGAGAAATAAGATACTTCCATGACAAAGAATAGCTGAAGAACTTCATGATCACTAAGCCAACCCTGCAAAGAATACTGAAAGATAGTTTAGATACACTTAGGAAAAAAACACTAAGCAAAGCAGACAATTAAACAGAACAGAGAGATATGGATGCAACAGCAGCAAGACAACATGTCAACAATAAACCAACATATAACAGTTACAACCATTAATGTAAATGGTCTCAATGCACCAAGTGGCAGAATGATTCAAGAAGCAAAATCCAACCATATGCTGTCTACAAGAAACCCATCTAACCCAAAAAGATACTCACAGACTAAAAGTCAAAGGATAGAAAACATACTTCATGCAACAGGAACTCCCCAACATAAAGTGGGGGTAGCTATTCTGTTTGCAGACAATGTGAACTTCAAACTAATAATAATCAGAAGCAAAAAGAAGGTCACTACATACTTGTAGGGGAAAACTTCAAGAGGAAGTGATAATTATCTTAAATATATATGCACCAAATTGCAGAGCACCTAGTTATATAAAATGAGTATTAACAGAAATGAAAAACCAAATTAGCAGTAACACAATTATAACAGGAGATCTTAACACACCATTGACACCAAGGGACAGATCAACCAGACAGAAAATCAGCAAAGAAATAACAGAACTGAATCACACCTGCGAACAAATGGACTTGATAGTCATATACAGAGTGTTCCAACCAACAACATCAGAATACACATTCTTCTCAGCAGTACATGGGTCATTCACTAAAATAGACCATATATTAGCTCACAGAACATATTTAAATAAATGCAAAAGAGTTGCAATTATCTGTTGCATTTATTGGATCATAGTGCCATGAAATTAAAATTAATGATAAGAGATACTTCAAAATCCCACAAACACATAGAAACTGCATAACACACTCTTGAGTAATGAATGAGTCACAGGGGAAATTAAAGAAGATATTAAACAATACCTACAAGGAAACAAAAATACAAATACAACTTACCGGAATCTGTGGGATGCAATGAAAGCTTTCCTCAGAGGAAAATTTATTGCACTCAGTCCCCACATCTGCAAAACAGAATAAATACAAATAAATAACCTGATGTTACACCTCAAACACCTAGAAAAAGAAGAGTAAGTCAAGACCAACGAAAAAAGTAGAGAGGAAATTATAAAAATCAGAGCAGAAATTAATGCCATAGGGACTAAGGAAACAATTCAAAAAATCAATGAATCAAATAGTTCATTCTTTGAAAGAATAAATAAAATTGATAAGCCCCTAACTAACCTTATTTTAAAAAGGGAAGAAAAAGCTCAAATTTATGCAATAAGGAATTAAAAAGGAGAAATCATTAAAGACTCTGTAGAAAAACAGAAGATCATCAATACCTATTTCGAAAACCTCTACTCTCAAAGGTTTGATAACACAGAGGAAATAGATTCCTAGAAGCATATGAAGTACCAAAGCTAGGTCATGAAGAAGTGAAACTGCTGAATAATCCAGTCTCTATTAATGAAATTGAAAATGTAATTAAGTCCTTACCTACAAAGAAGAGCCCAGGCCCAGAGGGTTTCACTGCAGAATTTTACAAGAAGTACAAAGAAGACTAATGCCGACACTCCTCAAACACTTCAATGAAATCAAAAGGGAAGCATTCTTTCCTAAGTCCTTCCTGGAAGCAAACATTACTCTAGTACCAAAACCTGAGAAAGACCCAACTAAAAAAGAGAAGTACAGGCCAATCTCCCTAATGAACACAGATGCAAAAATCCTGAATAAAATATTGGCAAATAGGATACAGCAAATCATCAAGAAGATATACACCATGACCAAGCGTGTGATACTTCCCAGGCATGCAGGGATGGTTCAACATACGTAAATCAATAAATGTAATTCACCATATCAATAAAGCCAAAAGCAAAATCACATGATCATTTCTATAGATGCAGAAAAAGCTTTTGATAAAGTCCAACATTCATTTATCATAAGAACATAAGAAAATTGGAATGGATTGTCTTTCCCTCAATATAACAAAGGCCATATATGACAAACCATCAACCAGTATCATACTAAATGGCCAAAAATTGAAGGCCTTTACTTTAAAATCAGTCACAAGACAAGGATGTCCCTTATAATTGCTCCTATTTAATATAGTACTGGAAATACTAGTCAGAGCAATTAGACAAGAGAAATAAAAGGGGTAAAGATAGGAAAATAAGAAGTTGAATTATCATTACTTGCAGATGACATGATACTCTACCTAGACGACCCCCAAAACTCCATTGAAAGACTCTTAGATATAATAAATAAATTCAGTAATGTAGCTGGATACAAAAATCAGTATTCTATGATCAATAGAATTCCTGTACACTAACAACAAAATCACTGACAGAGAAATATGAGAAGCCACACCCTTCACACTAGTAATCAAAAAAATGAAATATTTAGGAATTACTCTCATGAAAGAATTGAAAGACCTATACAGAGAAAACTGTAATACACTGAAATAAGAAATTGAAAAAGATCTCAGAAAATGGAAAGACATCCCTTGCTCATGGATAGGAAGAACAAACATTGTGAAAATGGCCATAATCCCAAAACTGTTATACAGATTCAATGCAATCCCAATAAAAATACTTCAACATACCTCATAGATATAGAGAAATCACTCCTAAAATTCATCTGGAGAGAGAAGAGACCTATAATAGCAAAGACAGTTCTAAGCAGCAAAGGCAAGACAGGAAGCATCACAAACCCTGACTTGAAGTTATACTACAAACAACTGTAGTAAAATCAACATGGAACTAGACTCAAAACAAAGCCGAAGATCAATGTAATAGATTAGAAGATACAACCACAACTACAAACGCACTCAACCACCTTATCTTTGATAAATGGGCCAAACGTATTCACTGGAAGAACAATAGTCTCTTTAGTAAATGGTTTGGAAAAACTGGCTGTCCATATGCCCAAATCTGAAATGAGACCCATGCCTTTCACCAGGTACTAAAATAAAATCTAAATGGATCAAAGATCTGAATATTAAAACAGAAACACTAAATCTATTGGAAGACCAACTGGGTAAAAACCTTGAAGACATAGGGGTAGGCAAAGAATTCATGAACAGGAATCAAACCTCACGAGAAATACTTCCCTGAATCAATAACTGGGATCACCTCTTATTAAAAAGTTTTTGCAGGTCAAAAGAAATCTCCAGCATAGTGAACCAAAAACCCACAAACTGGGAAAAAATCTTAGTGAACTGTCCCTCAGACAAAGGACTTCTGTCTAAAACATATAAAGAATTAAAAAAGAATCAGACCCCTGAAATTCAAAGATCCAATCCAAAAATGGGCATCTGAGATGAATACACACTTCTCAGATGAAGAAATACAAATGGCAAACATATACATGAAAAAATGTTCACCATCATTAGTCATTAGAGAAATGCAAATTAAAACTACACTTTGATTCCATCTCATTCTTGAAAGAATGGCCAGGATCAAGAAAACCATCACCAACAAACAGTGGAGAGGGTGTGGGGGAAAAGGAACTCTCCTGCATTGTTGGTGGGAGTGTAGACTAGTGCAGCCATTGTGGAGATCAGTCTGGAGATTTCCCACAAAGCTGGGATTGCAAGTCCTATTTGTTCCAGCCATTCCATTCCTAGGCATATTCCCAGAAGAACTGAAAGCATCATACCACAGTGATATATGTGCACCCATGTTTATAGCAGTACAATTTGTAATAGCCAGATCTTGGAAACAACCTAAGTGTCCATCAACTGAGGAATGGATAAAAACGTTGTAGTATTTTTATACAATGGAGCATTACTCAGCTATAAAGAATGATCACATTGAGATATTTATAAATAAATGGGCTCAGCTTGAGATCGTATTCATAAGTGAAATAAATCAAACGCACATGTATGAATACCAAATATTTTCCCTAGTGTATGAAATGGTAAGAATACATAAAAGTATGTGGTAATCATGATTCCCCATTATATTGCTTTGAAGCCTTATAATATTTTCACTCATTAATTGGAATGATTTTATTTTGGGTTGTTTGATTTTATTGTCTGTGATAGCATGAACAGCTATTTTGAAGAAAAAAAAACACCATAATAGCTAGTGCTGGTTTAATATCATCTTGTTTTGAGTCACATCAAGCTGTTGTTTTTCATTCTCCATTTGTTTTATCATTTTGTATCTTATTGGATTTTATTATATATGATAGTATAAACAAATTTTTTATAGGCAAGGAGATAATACAGAAACCGTTGTTCGTTTCCTGTTAGTTAGTTCTAAGTACCCTGTAATATTTTCATTCTCTTGAATGGTTTCACACTGTCTTGATATGTTTGATGCTATAGTATACAAAGTTATACTCAAATATTTCAAGGAAAGAGACACTATGGTAACTACTGTCATGTCAGGTTATCTTGTGGTGAAACACTATGTTGCTTAAATTATTCTGTTCTGACCTGTGTTGTTACCTTGTTATATCCTCTTTTATCTCAATCTCCTTTTTAAAAATGTTTTTTATTATTCATTAATTAAGGGAAAAATAAATAAAAAAGCAGGATATATTATAGTAACTATTTTGATTTCCTATTAACTTGATTTGAAGCCCTGTATTGCTCTCACCATCTTGTTTTGACTGATTTTACTCTATTCTGTTTTGTTTGATAGTATCAAGTTTCAGGGTATAGGCACCTACTTTGAAGACAATAAGATTCACTATGATGTGTATTCTGGTTTGACTATTATCTTCTTTTGAAGTCCTATAATGTCTCCAATGTTTCGATTTTATTGGTTTTGTTCTGTACTGTGTTGTTCAATTTTATTATACCTCATGATATAGGCAATTCTTTTTAAGGTAGCAAGAGGCATTATGGTAAACATTGCTGAGCACGTTGTATTCTGTTTTTACATCATGTACTATGTCCATCCTTTGTTTGGACTGACTCTGTTTTGTTTTGTCACATCTGGTTTTATTCTCTTCCAAAAAAAATAAAAATTAATAAGAACTGTAGGAGTAATAAAACTGAAAATGTGTAATTGTTATTGTAAAAAAGAGAGGAAAAGAAAATGCTCTAAAGGATATAACTGCACGTATATTGTATTACTAAGTTTTTGTTGGATCATTGAAGAACTGTTTGCAGTCTCACTGTTTGAATGTCCACTTTGTATGCTTTAATTTTGTAACTTGAACGATTATTTCTAAGATGACAATATGTAATTTATTAACTAGTGATTTCTTACTATTTATTTTTTGGAAATTCTGCATTACTTGTACCCTTTTTCTGTTTTTTTTTTCTCTTTAAATAAAATTTTTAAAAAATTACATATTACACATCAGAACACTAATAATTCAATAAGATTAAGGAAAAAATCCAGCTGCAACACATTAAAATGTTTAATCCTATATTACTGGAGAAGGATTGCAATATTAATTATATTTCAGACTCAGAAAATAAACAAAATGAGCATTGTTGTCATGTAAATCATAAACACAAAACCATACCAATAGTTTGTCCTATGAAGTTATCACAAAGTCAACCAAACAAACCACCAAGGACTGAGTTTTGGAGCAAAGAGAACTAAATTCTGCTGTTATTTCTGAGAGTACTTCAAAATAGACAAGTTTGAATGACATCTGAAAATGTAGGCTGGAGGAATTGATGTCAATATCCAAACAACTAGTCTTGTTCTATAGGTGAGAGACACCTGTGTTTTCATGTAAGTCAAGTTGACTCAACACCACTGAATGGTCATTGAAGAATATAAAGCCATGAGTGAGAGTAAAACTGTAGGAAGTCTCTTTAAATATAATTGGTTTTTAAACTGGTGGCTCAGAAACTCACTTTGAGGATCAAAATCAAGCTAGATATGGTTAGAGCTGCTCTCAGGCTGAAATTGATGAGTAAAACATATTATAGTGAAGATTTGTTTCAAAGATTATACATTATATACCAATCAGGTGCCAAATTTTTTCTTTGTTTTCCAATTAGATTGTATTGGTTCATTTTAGATAAAGATCACATTCATCATAGAGAATCTGCACACTTGCTGCTTTTTAACAATTTGAAATTAATAAAAATATGCTACTGAATATTAAATTTTCCACAATTATTTCATATTTTTTTAATCCTAGAAAATGTTTACAAGCCTATGACTGATCTTTATAACAGGATATAGACCCTATTAACAATGATATAAAATCCAAACACAAATAAGAAATATATCAATTCTTTTCCCACTTGAGTCATATTTCAAGTGTAATGGGTTAGGAAATCATATTAAAATAATAATAGATAAATTCTATTTAAATTAATTTTGTTTCAGTGTGGGGGAAAAGTATAATGGAATGTAAAGTCTAAATTAATGAGTAAATAAACGACAGCAAAATGAAAAGGGGGCTGGTGATTTAGCTCAGAAGCATAAGCGCCTGCTTGGCAAGCACGAGGTTATGAGTTTGATCCTCGGTGACAAAAAAAAAAAAAAAATAAATAAATATATTAAAAATTAGAAGTAAAAAAAAATACTTAGAAAAAAGAAAAATGGAAAGATCAGACTACAGGGGAATGGAATAAAATTTGAGAACAGAAGGTAACTCAGTTGAGTTTTAGATATTTCTACATATTTCTTAAATATCTCAAAAGTATAACAATTGGCTTTCATATAGGAAATCTAAAGATGTTGATGATAGCAACCTGTATTATCTTATTTTAAGAAATCAGTGCACATGGCTGGTTGAATTGAGTAATTTCATGTCTTCTTCCACCGAAACACTGCAAAACAAGTATAAACAAGTAAATAACCACTATATCACTCTATGTCTCATGATAAGACATACTTGGAATATCACAACAATCAAATTAGAATAAACACATCAAAATGAGAGGTAATAATAGTCTATATTTTCAATGTGATTTTGCTTTCAAGGTAGGTTAGTTCAGGTTGGTGAAGGGCTTGCTGTGGAGTGCACAAAAACCTGAAAGCTTCCACAGTATGAACCACAGAAACCGGCTTCCATTTACTATCTATTCCTGCATGAAACTTGGAGATAGCCCTGCCAAAGGAATTTTCAACTGTTCCTTTCATAATGTATTTATATGTTTATTCTGGAGGTTAGAGATGAAGATGATTTAAGAAGAGGATTATGGAAGAAATCAGAATTTCAAGAATACCAAATTACATCTTATGGTCTTGTTCATTGCAACACGAATTCCATGAATTTCATTTTCATATTGATTATCATAATAATATGTCTGTTTGTAAAATAATGAAATCGACTTTTTAAAAAGTTAGAGTAGAACTTACATAATCAGAGAATGTTATACTTCAAAGCATTCTCTGAGAGAACACATATATTCATTGTATGTGGATGCCTTTTTTATTTAAAGAGAAAAACAAAACTAAACGAAGCAAGACAGTAAAAGGCTAGAAGTAATACAGAATTTCAAGAGAAAAAATGTACAGTAAGAGTTCACCAGTTAATAGATCACACATTGTCATCTTACAAACAGCTGTCCAGATTACAAAATTAAAGCATACAAAGTGGAGATTAATACAGTGAGATTGCAGTCAGTTCTATTCACTGATCCAAGAAAAACTCAGCAATATGATTCTCTATCCTACACATTTAAATAAACTTGCAGTTATTTCCTTTAGATCACTTTCCTTCCTCTCTTTTTTACGCTAACAATCACACCTTTTAGTTTTCATTACTTTCACAGTTTTTTTTTTTTAACTTTTTCTTTGAAGAGGAAAAGAAAAAAGATTTTTAAAAAGCCAAAAAACAACAAAACAAAACAAGACGGACCAAAGAAAAACCCAATGTGACAAAACAAAACAGAGTCAGTTAGATCAGAAGGATGGACATAGCATCAAATGAAAAAAAAAAAAAAAAAAAAAAGACGGGGGGGGGTTACTAGGTGATCAACAATGGTTACCATTATGCCTCTTGTTATCCTAAAAAGAGTAGCCTATATCAGCTAGTATAAAAGAATTGAACAAAACTGTACATAAGACCAATAAAACTACATTGGAGAGCTTACAGGATTCTAAAGAAGATAATAGTCAAATAATAATGGGCATCGTAGAATATCTGGTTGCCTTCCAAATGATTGCCTATACCCTCAAACTTCATACTATTAAGCGAAACAGAATATAATAAAATCAGTCAGAACAAGATGTGGAGAACACTACAGGGGTTCATACCAGGTTAATAGGGAAACAAAAAAAAATACTATAATTTATCGCACTATTTTTAATTTAATTTTCCCTTAGTTAAAAGATAATAAGAAATAAATTAATTTTTAAAAAAAGGAAAGAAAAACGGGCGGAGACTGAGATAAAAAAAGGAACATATCAATAGAACAACACAGGTCAGAAACGAAAAATTTAACCATCATTGTGTTTCACCCCCAGATAGCCTGACATCAATAGTAGCTACCATAGTGACTCTTTCCCTGAAATATTTGAGTCCAACTTCGTATACTATAGCATCAACTTTATCAAGACAGTGTGAGACCGTTCAAGAGAATGAAATTATTGCGGGGTATTTAGAACCAGCTAGCAGAAACCAAATATCAATTTCTATATCATCTCCTTGTCTATAAAAAACTTGCTTATACTACCGCATACATTAAGATATAATAAGGTGCCACATGTTAGAACCAATGGAAACAAATGAACAACACTTTATGGGGCTTCAAAACAGGATGATATTAAATCAGCGCCAGCTATTACAATCTTATTTTCTTCAAAATGATGTCCCCTGTCACCCCTCCTATTTAATATAGTAGTGGAAATACTAGCCAGAGCAATTAGATATGAAAGAAAAATAAAAAGCGTAAAGATAGGAAAAGAAGAAGTTAAATAGTGCATTTTGGTCTTTCGTTTTGTCATTTTCCTATATTACTGTGTTTCAAGTGTTGTTCCAGAGTTTCCCCTGGTCGTGTTGTAAATTGACTCTTATGTCCTGGGCTCTTGGGACTCCTCTTGTAGTAGCTCCCTCCTTGGGCAGCGGAACCCCTGGATTAAAAGAGGCTTGCCAGGCTCCTCTCAGGTAGACTTAAAGCTTCCTCAATTTGCACAGTTTCTCCTTCTGGTAGCAAAGCTCCCCTGAGGGATAGAAGGGCACCTGGTGTGGTCTAGGCAATCCCAAATCCTGTTAAGCCCAGTATAGTGTGGCTGCAAGCCCATTGGGCCCCCAAACCCCTAGAGCAAAGATCTCATAATCTTCCAGGAATTGGATATTTTGTAACAATCCAGCTCCTTGGATGGCAAAGCTCCCCAGGCTTATGGAAAGTTCCTTTATGGCATAAGTAGACCTCAAACCTCCTCAGCAGGACTGCTCCTTCCTCCAAGCAGTGGCAGTAGTGTTGGTGATCTCCAGATCATAAGAAGGTCATAGGTGAGGTCAGAGCAGGTTTCAGCAGCTCAGCCCAGCTCCCTCCTTCAGGCCAGCAGCTGTGGTGTGCTCCTTGGCCAGAGGAGGCCGTGGGCAGACCTGAGTCCCCTCCACTGGGCTGAGCGCTCACCTTCTGGTTCGCAGCGGTGGTAGTATTGGCCACAGCAGTGGTAGTATGGGCCCCGGGCACCTTCTGGTTCGCAGCGGTGGTAGTATTGGCCCCAGCAGTGGTAGTATGGGCCCCGGGCGGGAGAGGCAGCAGCAGGGCCTGACCAGAGTCGCCTCCGCTCAGCTGGACGCGCACCTTCTGGTCCCTGGATGCATTTTTAAACCACATTTATAATTACTCTTTTGAGATTTTCTAGAAAATTCCTATTTTATAAGTCACACAAAAAATCCACCTTTTTGTTTCATAACTAAACTTCACAACTGAGAAACCAAATGCTATATTATCCACCTTAATCACTGAATTTTCATGTTCTCTTGTGGCTATGAAGAATTTCTTCCTGTTACAAAAATATCAAAAGACTCAAAAGATTACGATTTATCTCTAGTGAGGATATCTTTGATAAGTGAACAAATGCATAAAGCATGCAGTAAGTTCAAAAGTATGCATTTTCAGTTCAGGAGATAATCTTAAGGGTTTCAATCTGATAATCTCAGCAACGGTAGAATCAATCTGCAAGCTTAGACTTAGCCACCTAAGATAGAACCAGATCATTTGCAAAAATAAGTGCTTCTGTGTTTGTTCAAAAGTATCACATAGCTTTATAGGCACACTGTGTAAATAGAAAACAGTGCAGCACACATAAAAATGAATATAATGAGCGCGTCCTTTTACCAAAAGGAAGCAATTATCCTCAATAGCAAGTAATTATTTTAGTGAAAAGTACATTTGCTTTTCAATTTTATTCCACACTAGAACTTGAGATGAAAGAGACCTCGGAGACCATTTAGTCCAAACCACTTAATGTTTCATAGAAGAGGAGAATGAGCCACAGAGAGACTGGAATCGAGGTGATTTGTCCAAAATTACAGTTATGTGCTCTCTTTGGCAGGACATATAGCAAAATTACATAGTTGTGAGTCTTGGATTACAATGTAGGCCACGTGACTAGTGATATAAGGATCTTCCAGTGACAACATGGAACATCTCTGGTAAGATATATTTCATTCGAGATTTATATGATCCAACCCAATTTTAAATATTGAATTATACAATATGTTAATGTGCCTTTTGTGGACTTTAAAAGAATAAAACAGTGGTATTATGTTTCTTTCACATGCCAAGAACACTACACTTTTTCAAACTCACTTGTGGGTGATTCTGAAAAGTGAATCCTTTAAGAAAAAAAGAAGCTTCTTTTTCATCAGTTTCACTGTTTTATTACTTTATTCAGACTGAACAGTAAATTCAGAGTATTCATTTCCAATTTTATTCTTTGTTTTTCACTCTGATATTAACACTTCCTTAGTGCTTTGGATTTAACCAGTATTCTATTCTGTTTCCTTGGAATTAATTTCCAAAATATTTTATTAAAAACTTTTTTCACATTTTCTGGTTGATAACATTGACAAAGTCATGGATGGTCCATTTGGGTTGCTATGGTACAATACCTTAAGCATGGTGACTTGCAAACAAACACGTTTTTTATAAATCTGGAAGGAAGGAAGGAAGGTAGCTCAAGGATCTGAAAGACTCAGATGGCATCGGCTTGGTGTCTGCTTAACAAATGATATTTTCTCATGCCTGTCTCACATGGCAGAAGAGACAAAGTCCTCTGGGCTTCTTTTCCAATAGTATTAATTACAATGATTAGGAAAAACCATTATGACCGAATCACTTCCCTGAATGTAACACTACTACGTTGGAGAGAAGTATTCAAATTTTTCTGTGATCTACTAAAGTGTAGATCACAGCATTCTTATCATTCATTGTCCAAAAGATATTCACAAAATACTTCCTTCTGGCAATAAAACACACTTACCAATGGTTTTCAATTTTTACTCTTTTGAAGTTCAACTAGATGATAGACACAGCATAGCGCAATCTTGTTTTCCCTTTACAGACCTCCAATTTGAGTTCCCAGTAGTCACACTTTTACAAGAGCACCATGAAGTAACTTCCCTTGTTTTTTTAGAGGTGTGAAGTTGCGAGGATGAGTAGAAGTCCAGGAATCACTTCATAAAACCATATCAGAGTAAACAAATAAGTAAGCTACAGGAGTACCTAACTCTGAAAATTAGTTTCACTTAAAGTAAGGGAACTGTAGTGGAATTATGTGTTTTGATAGTCTCAAAAAAGATGCAGCATAATCATACAGTGTCTGATAAATACAAACAGGGATTTTCAGCCCCATGTAAGACAGAGCAATGAACACAGAATACTGAACAATAGCCTAGGGTATAATAACCTTACTAGACCAGAATGGAACCTGTACTGAAGAATTCTGTAATACAAAAGCAAGCACTTGATTTTTGTAAGTGGAAAGAAAGAGAAACCAACTTGTACAAAGACCTTATAAAAGAGAAAAGACAGAAAGAATGTGGCCTTTTCCACAGGAAAAATTAATCTACTATGCATGAAATACAGAATGCCGAGGAAATTGGCCAGGAATAAGATGGGAAAAGTTAGGACAATCAGTTTTTGATGCATCAAAGAAGCATTTTTAATAATTTTATATTTAATCTGGGGAATAATATGGAGCTATTGAAGATACCCTTTCTATTGGTACAGCAAAAACTATATATTAGAAAGATCACTCTGGTTATAGTGTGTAAAATAAACTGTACCTAGAGGCCTGCTTGTTAGATAAGAAAATATTTTTAACCCACATGATATAGGATGGTAGCTTGGACAAGTCTAAAGTAGGTGAGGTTGATGTAATTCTATTCAAGACATATTGAAGTGATTAACTGATGAAATTTGGAGATCAGGTGTATCAGAAAAGGAAGCCGAATAAATGAGAGGTAAAATGTTGCTTTTTCATTTAGAAAGCATGGCACATGAAAGTGCCATTTCCTGGGAAGGAAAGGAAGAAGGAAATATGACATTTGAAAAGCATAGTAGCATCAGCCTTTCATGGTGCATTTCAAGGATGTGTTTGACAAGTACATTGGTTAGGATTCTCTAGAGAAACTGAGATAATATATTGTTAATGCTTTATACCATGCATTAAAACATGAAGTATTATGGGTGAATCTTAAAAATTATTGTAAATGTTGAGCTTGAAAAAAGTAGCCAAAGTACATGCCTGTGTGTTAAAACACAAGAAGAGAGGAAACAAGTGGATAAACTGTTAAGGTTTATATCTAAAATACCACCCTGAAGTCTCATGCATTCAGAGATGGGACTTGTAGAAGGTGATCGGGTCATAGGAATAAAATGTCTGTAGAGCATTATATCATTCATTAGTTCATGGCTGGATGTATTGTAGGATGTGGGCCTGTTTGGGAGAAGGTCACTGGGCCATGACCTGAAAGTGTTTAGGCTTGCCCCTAACATTTTCCCCCTCATCTGTCTACTTTCTGGTTGCCATAAATTCAATTGCTTTCCTCTGTCAAAGTCTCTGTCTACCATGCTATTTCTGCCTTCTATCCAGTTAAGCACAGATTTATCCCATTAAAGCATGAACCAAATTAACCTTTCTTTAAATGATGTCTGTCCAGCTTTCTGTCCCAGTGATGGGAAAGAGGTTAATATAGAAAACTGATGCCAGAGAACTGAGATTTGGGTTGTGATTATACATAACCATGCAGTTTAGAAGTCTTTGGGAGAAGTTTGTGGGTGTATTTAGAAAGACCTGGAGATGTGCAATAGCGAAGATACAGATTGTTGTAAGCCAACCCCTGTTGAGGATTTTGTTTGGATTGTAGAACACAATAATAGGAAGTACACCTTACATGTTAGGTTCGTGAGGCTTCAGAAGGAAATTAATACTGTATTGGAAACTAATAGATCTGGCGTGAGAAATTTCAAGAGTGCCCAATATTCAGACGGCAGTGTGCCCATGGCTGGCTGCTTTCAGCCAAATACACCATGAGATCAAGGAACAAAGTACAGAGCCAGATTATTAAAAGACCAAAATACAGTATGTCATAATTCCCTAGAACAAGTATAATTATTATTTATCATTGACATATATTAATAATTTCCTTTAAAGATGCACCTATTATCCTTGTTGATTTTCTATTATTTTGAAGCTCCATGTCACTTTCAGTGTTTTGTTTTGATTGGCTTTATTTTGTTTTGTGTTGTTTGGTTTTATTCTCTTGAAAATAAAATTTAAAAATAAAGAAAGAAAGAAAATGCACCTCACCCTCAAATAAAGTATCTACAAGATAGAACCAGCAGGAGAGTAGTTACTGAAAAGGATAATATTTTTTTTTAAGAAGCCAAATGCTTTCCATCAGGCAAATATGCAAGATTCCTTTACGAAATGGCCAGACCACACCATCCCAGTGTCAAGGCTGAAAAAAGGTAAACTCCTTTGAGAGACTGCCTTGAGAAGAGAGGCCCAGTGCACCACAATCATTCAGGGCTAACTGAAGAAATGTTTCTCTGAGTTTGACCACTGAAGCATTCAGAGGTCATTAGGGCCGTTTTCCAAGGGAACAAGGTTACTACATGAGTTGGTAACACACTTTGGCATCATCTACATGGTGTTGATTTTTTCAGGCACGCTGAATGTAAGCATCAGAGAGGGCAATTGGGTACATTTTCCACGCAGATTTGAAAAGCCTTCGGAGGTCAGGCCAAGATTTGTTTTGGGTCACAATTTCTGCCAGGGATTATAGATAGAGCAATAACTGAGGCCGTGAGAGTGTACCTGAAGGTGCAGTGGAGACCCCAGGAAGTTAGAGATGCCAGGAAATGGAATTTCTTTGGAGAAAAGTTGCATATAGTTATCAAAGTCATCCCAAGCAGGAAACCATTTGGGTAACAGCCAGAAAGACAATGGGAACAGGGTTGTTCAAGACATTTAGAGTTAATACTTCACCACAATCTTCCCTGGTTACTAGACATGGAGCTCTAGTTTACCGTGCCGAGCTTCCATCTTGCTTTGATCTGATTCCATACTCTATCCCCATTCTTTCTTTTTAAAACAGAAATGTTTGCTTTGTATGATTGTATGGTAGAAGTATTTAATTTTTGATTTTTACAGGTATTCATAGATAGTTTGCTTTGAGTTTTAAAGGAGACTTTGAACATGGACATTTAAGTAATGCTTGAACTGCATTTGTGAAGTTTTAGAGATGGACTAAATAAATCATACATAATAAGACTGTCATGTATCTTTTGGAGGTCAGGTGTAGAATTCTGTTTTGACCTAAAATGTTCACCCCTGATAACTAGTATTCAGAATCAGTTCTTTGGAGTGACTGGATCCTGAGGGTGCTATTCTCATAGTGGACAGGTCCATTGATGAACTCAGGGCTGACTGTGCTGTCAGGAAAAGGATACCAGTCAGAAGAGCCTAGTCACTGAGAACATGACCTAAAAAGGTGTGTTTTTGCCCTAGTTCCTTTTTATTGTCTCTGCCATGAACAGAGCTATATTCCTTCCACCACGATGTTTATACTTGAAGCAAAAGAATCACAGACAGGATCCTTTGTAAATCTTAAACCAAAATAAACCTTGCATCCTTTCCAGATAGGTGTCCAGTATTTTGTCTAGTAATTGGAAAGCTGACTAATACAATAAACAAATTATGGCTTGTATAGGCAATGCAGCATCGCTCAATCATAGTAAGGTACATGTGTGACACAATGTCAATGAACCTCCAAAACATTACACCAAGGAGACTCCAGAAACAAACAAACAAACACGTATCTCATAATATTAGTACAAAATGTTCAGAACAGATATGAAAACAGGGACAAAATGTAGACTGGTGATTTTCAGAGTCTAAGAGGATTTGAAAATGAGAAAGTATTTAATGGGAAAATGATTTTGCTTTGGTGAATAATATGTTTTGACATATTGGTTGCACACTCTGAGAACATTCCAAGTATTATGGTTTGTATCTTGATGTCCCTCAGAGTTTCATACAGTCATGGGGAAGGGGCTTTTCAGAGATGGCTGGATCTAGGGTATGTGATGCTGGGAACAAGGATGAGATGCCAGGATTGATTCATGATGCTAAGACTAAAGGAGTCCATACCTGGCTTACCTGCCCTAAAGATCGGTAGCCTGGAGCAGGAGTAAGGAACAGAAAGAAAATTGTTTGCTGGTTATTTTTGCTATTTTGCTATTTTGCTGCACTGTGCCAGGCTGCCCTGCCTTTGGAGCCAACCAAGTATGGACTGAAACCTCTACAATCTGTGAACTACAATAAACTATTCTTCCTTTAATCTTGTGTATCAGGTATTTTATATCAGTAATGAGAAAAGTAAGTAAGACACCAAATGCCACTGATTATTCATTAAATATTTAATACAAATTTTACATAAATAGTTCATCTTTACCTGAAAACAAAGTAAAGGGCAAAAATCAAAGATATTGTTGGATTGAGGAAACTAAGGTCTAAAAAGTTTTTATTGTTCTAAACATAATAAATCTGATAGTGTTGTAGTGGGAAGAGGCCAGATTGCAGTGGGCTGAGAATGAGTAGGAAGAAGTGGAGATATTAAATGTGGAATGTGTGAGGACATTTGGCTGTGAAGGAGGGGAGGAAGGTAAATTTCTATTTGATCACTGTGTTTTTCAAGGAAAACATTTTTCTTAAGCTGAGGCAACGTTAATATGTTTAACTGTTCACTGAAAAGGTGTAACTTTCTTATCATGAAACAGGGCTATTCATTGATAATTTTAGTAAAGATAAACTGGATTTCTCTTCTAGGTCCTTATTGTTTCAACAGGAAATGAAAATAAAAGCCGTCTTCTGTAAGTGATGGGAAGGAGATGCAGATGGCGTTTCATGGAGCTAAAGGACCCCCTTAGAACAGCTTTGTAGTAATGAAGAAAGAAAGCTGACTTAGGAATGGTATGTTGGGATCTCTGAGGCTGGAACACGGACTTTTTGTGGCACTGTATATGCCTTCGTTTGAAGCTCTCATCTTCTTGGATGCAGGGGTAGGTAATATAACTAATTTAAATGATGCTTTGTGTGTTGCACCTATATAAGGACTTGCAGAAAACAGGAACACCTGGAGGCAAATCACCGAGGCTTCTAATGACACAATCTTTGCCTTGCTGTTCCGAAAATGTGAAAATGACCATTGCTTTCATTTTGCAGTCTCAGGAGCATTATGCCCTTGATTACCAATAGAACAAAATGGGTTTATTACTAATATCTCCATTTGATGGGTGAGAGGATAAAAAATCAGAAAGGTTAAAATGATTTACAGTCCACGTAGGTTTTCTAATGATAAAGATTGTGTTTTGGAACATACACATTAAGCGTTAAGATCTAGGTTTGATTGAATAACTATAGTTGTAATTTACCAGAATATAAGCTAAAGAAACAAAGGCAATACCTAGATGGCACACAAATGAGAAAATGGAGGTTTCTATGAATTCTGACAACACAGTTAGATGCAATATATAAAATATATATTATATTTGAAAAGAAATCAATCGTTGGTTCATAGCTCAAAATAGCATCTTTTTCCCCCTAGTGTAAAGCAGAGGATGCGCTGGTATTATATCAAGCAACATGTAGTGACCAAAAGAAACTGAATGCAATATATTTACCAACAACAGTGCCATGACTTTTTAAGACACAGTATTGATTTACTTTTTGCAAAACCAAACTGACAGCGAAGGGTTGGGGGAGATCACATGATTCAAGGAAGATATCTGAGGATTTCAAAGTAGCAAACACAATCCATTAGTTTTAAAACGTGTCAAAACACAAACTAGAAAATTCATTGACTATTAAGTGAACCAGTGGATTCAACACATATTGCTACATAGGGAAAATACAGGATATCATATAAGAGAGACGCTAGGAGGAAATCTGTCAGAAAAGGAGAAGAATAAGCATAGTTCTGTAAATCTATACTTCAGTAAGTTCAGCCCTTTTTATGATTCCCTGCCCCAGTAATTATTGATTTTAATGTTTTATACTCAGTAGATGTGCATAATTTTATTAGCTATTTTCAGAATATTTGTAAAACCATTCCAGTAATTTACTTATTATTAGAGAGTAAATAAGGCAGCATCTTGCTTAGTCATCTCTTTTCCTGTATGTCCCAGTGTGGCTCATGTATATGTTCAGTTAGATTTAGAAGAGGTTAAATTGTATTTTCCTTGCTTCTATTATTTTACAAAGTTCTGCCCTCCCGTTTTGAAGTAACAGAACCATGAGGCTTTGCTAATGGCTTGGGCAGCACCTTTCAGCATAGGTTAGTTATCCTCAATTCAAAATACATTTGAAACAAATTTATACTCACTATGATGTATGGGAAAACGGCACAAGATTAGAAGGGGTACCAGAATGACTGAGTCATCCCTAGCAATGAGAAGATGGCAGGATGACTAATGCAGAGCTTGGATATGCATCACATTGGTTCAATTTTCAAATTTCTTAAAGGTAGAATATTCTGCTTGTTCCAGTGCTATATTAATCCTTCTAATACCTAAGCCATGGAAAGTCAGCAAAATCTTGCAAAAACGGTATGTTAGTTTGACTAAGTGTAGAGTAAAAAATCTTTTTATTTCTAAGCTTTTGGTACAAGTGCACTGAAAGTGCTAGAGTTGGTAGAGTTCTGCTCAATAATTTTCCCTTGGTTGCATTTAAATGTTACTACTATTTTTCTCATTGGTTCCATGACAGACTCTGTAATTAGAGTTTCATTACCTTACAGCACTTAAAAGCAATATTTTTCAAAGTGTGCCAAGACCACCTGCTTGTTAAAATGATCCTATCCTAGTCTCATCTTAGATTTTTTAAATCAGAAACTCTAGGAGCACAGCACTGAAATCTGTATGCTTAACAAGATCCCTGGGTGACTTTTTAAAACATTAAATGTAATATCTATAAAGAAAAGTACATTTTTCACAGCCACATATTGTGCTGAATTTTCATGATCGGAATAAAGTCTGATAGCCAGCACCTTGATCAAGAAACAGATTATGAGCAGCACCTTTTAAATAATACTTTTTTACTGTCCCTGCCAAGTATAATCACTACCTAATTTCTAAAATCATAAAAGAACTCCAATTGTTTGATCATTTATAGCCATTGAATCAAACCATAAATACTTCTTTGCAATTATTTTGTTTTGTCTGAAAAACTGATTTGTGCTTTTATTTGTAGTTGTACACTACTCTTTGTTAAGGTTGAATAATTATTTTGTGAACATACCATTAATTACTAATTACATTTCTACTTAATTATTTATGGACACTTGTCTGGTTTCCATTTGATGTTATTTTAAATGGTTCCCCATAAACATGCTAGTGCTTGAGGGGAATGTCAAGTCCAAATTTGCACTAACCAATGTTGATTAAGTAAGAAAGACTTTCTTCAAAGCTGTTGTATTGAGATACAAAGACCAGATATAGACTTAACTGTATTCTGCAGTACACACGAGGACTGGGAGAGCTACCAAGTGCTAGCGTGGGACTTTCTTAGAAATTCATATTTATTAATTGACCATATTTAGCAATATTTAGTTCAGAAACAGTTACCTAGTGAAATTAGCCTCTTACTCTCCTCCAAAGACTGGAAATAGATTTCCCACTCAATTGTTGGTTTTATTTCAAATGGTTGCTGCCAGATTTTATTTCAAATGGTTGGCTGGAAGGTGTTGGATCTGGGTAGTGAAACTGGCAAGAGGATTTAAACATATTTACTTTTCAAAGGATAAAAAAATTACAATTGCAGGTTTTATAAGTAAACGTTTAAGGAAAGTGAAATCAGCATTCAGAAGTAAGGTCTTAAGGAAGAATCCCATCTACCAATTCCTCATGGCAAATGCAATCATTATATATTGCAGACATGTACTAATAAAATTAGAATTAAAAAAAGATGAGGGAAATACTAAGACTGTCATGGTCAATAATATATTTACAGGTAGAAGAATGCCCTAGTCATGTGTGCTTATAATCCAGAACTCGGAGTCCAGAGGTAGAGCTCAGACCTGAGGTTCAATCTACAGTACCATATATGTGAACACACACACACACACACACACACACACACACACACACACACACACACAATTGTATACATGCAAAAAAAGAAAAATGTTATATGCATTAGAGCATATTATTCCATTTCCCAAAGATGTTATACTAATTTACTTATCTTCCTTCTACCACTATAGAAAAACTCTACTGGGTATGCATCTTCTCCAAAACTTAATTTTCCTTTTTTTCTATTTTAACCATTCTTGTGGATGTAAGTGGTATTTCACGGTATTCACCCATTTCTATTTTACTAGATGACTTTTAATAACTATGGGCTTTGAATTTTATTCGGCTTTTCATTTCATTTCATTGAGTTATTTTTATGGATCTTCCTTCTATGCATATTAATGGGATGAATTATTTGTAAAGAATATCTAACACTGGATCATCCTATCATTCACAAATTAGTAAAAATCATCCACTATTTTATTTATGTTAAAATAGTTTATTTAACTGTTGAATTGTCTATTGATATGTCATTGAGTACTATTTCACTGATATTCCTGGGAAAATATTCCTTAGATTTTTTAAAAGTTTTTTTCATTAACAGACTTTGGTATTACTTGCAAGAATTATTTGGCAATATTGACTTATTTGCAAAGCACTTTTGAAGGTAATCTTTGAAGCTAATCTTCACTGGATTATTCCTTTTTTTTTTTTTTTTTTGTCTTTTTTGTTTTTATCAGTACCAGGGATCAAACTCATGAATGCCTGCTTGCAAGGCACGTGCTTATGCCGCTGAGCTAAATCCCCAGCCCATTTTTAGTGTGCAGACTACAGAAGTGAACACACGTCCATTAAAGTTTCTTTTTTTTTTCCTGGTAATTGAACCAAGGGCTTCCCATTGAGCTACATGTAGAGTCATTAATTTGAGACAGAGTCTGGACTGGTCCAGATTGAGCTGAAATTTGCAATGGTCCTGTCTCAGTCTGCAGAGTGCTAAGATTGTCAGTGTACTTAATTTAAGACTATAAATTGTTCACTGAGCTTGATTCTAATATGTATTTTTCCTCCTTTTTCTTTATGTTTCTCATGCTTCTTTTGGTAGTTATTGACTGTCAACTTGAGTGGAAACATTCAGATGATTTGCGTCAGCACGGTTGTCAGAAGGGTTTTTTATAAGGAGAATGGAGGGAAGGATTTCAGATGATCTTCCTCTGAAGAGCTTCACTGTGGCTTGTATTCCTCAGAAGAGTTTCAGCACTTGTCCTTCAGAGGAGCTTAGGCTGCTTCTTTTTTTCTGTGGATCTTCACTGCTCGTCTGCATCTTGGGTGTCATCTCCTGGTTTCCAGTGCAGATCCCCCAGCCTTCTGTTTTGGATCCTTCAGATTTCTGACATAGACACTTCAGCTTCCAGTACTGGTCCTGGGTCTTCCTGGTGCAGCTCCCTCTGCTTCGGATCACAGATCCTTTAGCTCCTGATATAAACTTGCATGGGCATTGCCTTAGGCTTCAAGGCCTCTCCTGGATGCTTAGGGTCTCCAGCGTCAAATAGATAGATGTCTTGCCCTTTTCTACGTCTGACTCTAGTAAACACTATTACACTTCTTTTCTTTCTTCTTCTTGACCCTGCCTCTAGTTCTTGCTATTATGTCTATCTAAATTCATTCACTGATTATTTACTTCTCTATCCAGAATGTCTTGAATATTTTGTGTCTTATTGCAGATATCTGGTAAATATTTATCGAATGAATGAAGAGCTGACAGAATAAATTTATTCTGTAATTTCAAAAGAGTTTATTGCTTTGGAGGTTTGTGATTTTTTTCCTCTTGTGAACTTGGCCTAGGTCTGTGAAGTTCAGTAAAAATTGGAAGGGAAAATGCTGAATTCTGATAAAGATTGGGGGGCTTCAATAACCCCTTTAAATATTACTTTGTTGTTTTCCTAGAATGTGTGTGTAAGTTCACATAGACAACATATATTTGCATTTCATACAAATTAGAAACATTGGTGAAACAATTTAATGGTTTAACAAAAGTTAATTGTTTAGCATTTATTATAGTGGTATGAGAAATTTAACTTCTATTCATTTCTTAATGTAGATGGGTGTTAATATACTGGCATTTTGCATCTATGAGGAGATATAAAAATAGAAGGCATAAATCATTAAAATGGCTGGGATATGGACAGAGGGATGAGATATAAAGAAATCTAATGAGGAGTAATTTATCAGAAGCTGAAAGAAGATTGAGGATAAATGGTAAACAGAGACTCAGATCCTATAAGGACAGAAATTATTTCCTTTGATATATGAAGATTGTTGATCACTACTGACTTTAGAATAAGAGGTTTTTGTAGCTGTATAAAAGAGGTCAGACTGATTTGGGTTCCAAACTGAAAGGAGAATGAAGAGCAGAGATGATAAAAATTACACATTAGGAATGCCTGGCCTCCGAAAAAAAATAGGAACATTGCAAAGTAGCTGAATGCAATGTCTGAAGTGACGGGAGGTTTGACATTTTTATTATGGAAGGGAGTTGGTCATGTTTATAATTCTGGGTGAAGAGGCAATAGAAAGGGAATAAAATTTATTAAACAGAGAGATGGGCTCATTGATGGAAGAAATTACCTGCACCAGCAGTGGACACTAGAAATAACTTTAAAAGTGAGCAAGAGCTATCCAGGTATATAAATGTCATGATTTTAAGGTTTACAGACCTGTGGCAGAACCCATTCTATGTTTACTCAAAAGACATTCTCCCTCTACTCAATCTGTAAGCCTTTCCTTTATTAGAGTGGTGGTGTGGCCCTTTCTACAAGGTCATTCAAGCCATTATTGACTTACGTTAGTGATGAGAAACTCAAGATACTTATTCAAGTGCTTACTTTCTTACCTCACAGGAAGCAGAAAATTTCCTAGGGGGCATCTGTCCAAGTTTCTCAATTACTGATAAGAAGAGAGAACTTAACAGAAAGATCCCTTTTCTACCATCCTAATTTCTGACTTTGAATGCTGTTGTTTATGCTTGAACCCACCCTGAGACTCTGAGGTCTTTAAAGATACAACTTCAATGATACTAAACAGGGAGGACAAGTGGCCTCAGAACCCTACAGGTCTGCCAAACCAGTGAACAGTGCCTGGTGCTGTTAAGCATTTTTCTGTTATTTACAGTCAGAGAATAACTTATTGAAAGCATGCAAACTTTCTTTCAGATATGATTCACTCTCATATGCAAGGCTTACCCACTCAATGTGAAAGTATATCATCCACTGAGTAGTATTTTCATTTCAATATATCATAGGTCTCAAAATTTTGTTAAAAAATGAGAATACCCCAAGTTTCACCATTATGTTTGTATTTTCATCTTTATGGAACTATGGCAAAATTAGGCATTAGCAAAACTGATTAGAGAAGGTGTTTTAATGGCTTTGCTTCTAGTTACTTATGTAACTGAGATTTAATAAATATTCATGCAAATAAGTTAATAAAATATAACTCACTGAGTTCCTGTTATATGTTTCACTCTCCTGTCCTGCAGGGGGGAACATGGAGATCACAGTGGCGAGCCTCCTGCTCATGCAGCCTGGACAAGTACTCCGGGGACCCAGATGCCAGAGGGCCTCACTGTGACACTTACACTTATTTGCCTTTTTTATTCCTTCATTGACCTCATACAACACCCAATCAATACAGCAGCTTCCTCTAAACTCCAATGCTGTCCATGGAAAGATGAGGATGAGGTATATGGTGAAAACCTAAAACTCTGAATATTTTCCTCAGTGACATTGTATAAACCTGGAAATATTAGGTTGCACTGAACATGAAATAATTAATCCATTAATTCATTTCCGAAAAGAAATGGAACTTTCTGCCAGAACTCAATTCTGTTTCATGAGAAAGATTTTCTGCGTATCTAAGTTGTGCCTATGGATTCTAAACTAGATTATCATGTACAAGATGATCTATTAATACTTAAGTCTGTTTAAACATTACATTTTAAACACAGGGACAGAGAGTAGGAAGTGAGACCTCTGGCCTATTAGTGAGGAAGGTACTTTTGATAACTGGCATCCAGTTAGGAAACTACTCATCAGAAAAATGTGAACAATTAATTCTAGAAGAATCAGAATCACTTTATAAATCTGTTTCAAGTACTTCTGACTACAATGTTGGTTGAGAAAATAGTGCTGAAATCCTGTCATACTTTTATTAAAGTGATATTAAACAGAAGAAAGTTCAAAACCTTTGGTGTTTGGAAACTTCTTTGGAGCTCTTTGGCATAAGTGATTTCTTTCGCGATTTTGACAGTCACATTTTTCTTTATTGCTTTGTGTTTTTTAAAAGCAGATAACCATGTCTTAATATAACACATGAATATCATGACATAATAAACTTCCTTAGAAGTGCAACTAAGCACAGTTCTGTAAACAAACTGCTTTAATACCATTTTTGGATTCTATTGGCAGCTATATAAAAATGGAGGTTACTTTGTAGGAAGTTCTTGACAGAGAGCAGATTCAGGAATACTAAAACAGCATTGCAAGAAAATTTCTCCCTTGCCTATCTGTGCTTTGAGCTCTGATTGAGATTTTCCTGGGCACGGTCGGAGATACACTGCTTCAATGTCACATGCCAATTTTAAACCAATAACAGCTACCCTCGCATCACAGCCTCTCAGCTATTGTATAATGTTTATAAAGGATCTAGAGGTGATTATATCCACTTAATTTTTCCCCTGTTTATTTTAAATAGGAGATGGATAAAGGAGGAAAGGGAATTTGAATGTTGCATAAATGTAACGATAGGGAAAATAACATGCACAGATTGTGACAATCCACTTGGAAAAAAATCCAAACTAATTTTGTTCTATTTCTTCTAAGCCATCTGAGAGTCTTTCTACATTTACCCGTAAAGACTAAATTATACTGTGATTGAGCTTATGGAAAGATAGCAGCGCATATGTAGATGATAGTGCAGACAGATATTTATGAAAAACTGGGTTTCTATAAAAAATAAAAAAGGAAAGTTGGTGGGTATTCTGAGGTATATTAGTTAACGTTTAAAAATGGAAACTTTAAGAAATATGCCACAAACATGCCATTTTTCCTCAAAAAGAGAGAAACAAGTTTTCTCTTACAGGCGGTTGTTAAATGTTGGCTTGGTGGTACAAGCTTTTATCTTCCCAGATGCATGAATCACCTCTACAATATGTCCCTTTTGTTTGCATACTGGGATTCAGTGCCTGTCTGGGGGTGGGGGAAATGTGTGGAGAAAAACCTGTTACTTTGTTACCCTACGACCAGATTGTTTCAAGTCTGTGTGTGCATATTTTATTTCAGAGTCTTTCCTTAAATCTTGGCTTTCTTTCTTTCTTTTTTGCATATTTATGCCCATCCAAAAAGAATAAACCTAGTTTTGAACCAAAAATAAATTGCATGTTATTAATAAATTATATTTTGTAGCTCCCTTCTGTTTATTCTGAAAATTGCTTGGGTGAGATAGAAAATACACTGGCCTCATGTGTCCTACTTCTAGTAAATCCAGCCCTTTCTTTGTAAATCTGTGGCTTCCAAAATGCACTTGCATTTGTTAATATAAGATTATGAGTCTTTGACTTTGTGGGTTTGTAATCTGTATCTATATTTACATACAGGCGGTTTATGTTATTTATAATTTGTACATGTATGGTGTACATACATTTACCAAGAATCTAGGCATTGCGGGGAACATTATTTTTGTCAAATTCTTTTAAAGTTGGCGTCAGTATCACCACTTCAGATATGGAAGCAGAAACTTGGAGAAGTCAGAAGGAATTTATCCTCGCAGATAGCTTTGTTGCTTCACTTTTGAACACAAGCATACAACCTGGTACAGACAGGGGGCCAGCCTGAGTTTCCCTGTGAAGTAGAGCTGTATTTGAATTCAGAACTGTCAGACAAACTTGTGGTCTTTAAATTAAACTAAATAGGATATTACAATCTCCCTAAATGGAAAAGAAATACTTTAAAATGTTTTTTGGGTGTTTGTTTTACATTTTCATTTTTGTTTTTGATGGAGCTGGGTCTCATCATAGAAAATATACTGCATTACGTTTTAGGTTTTCTTTTTTATTGTTTTATCAATTTAGACATGGGCTGTAATTTTTCCTGTTGAAGTTTTGTAGTTAAAAATCATGTTTATTCACTACAAAAAATTGAGGAGATATGTAAATGTACAAAAAGCTCTGACATTAAGATAAAATCACTGTGGTATTCTTGCCCTATATACTTGCATGTTTTTGCAATGTACTGTGTCTGTGTGCACTTGTTTCATTAACTTTGGAGATTATATTTAGGAATGTAAGAAAATCAGTTCTTAAGAATTGAGATTGTTCATGTCCTATTGTAAAAAATGGTTATTATGTCAGCTTAATAATTCATCATAAAGTTGTACTTGATTTTTTTAGCCAATATTTTATTGCTTGAAATTTTAAGTCCAATCTTTCTATTCTACAAATATTTCCATGACTATGTCTCACCCTCTAACAGCAATATTTGCAAGTTTCTGTTTGCATACTTATACAAGTGTTGGATTGTTACAATTATGAAATGATTTGCAAATTGGGTCGGCAAATGTTTTATTTTAGTTTTAACTTTTACATCTTGCTTGATTGAATCTCTTCCGTTCATGTGGTGATGTTTATTCATTCTTTTAAGTATGCGAATTATGAAACTACTTGCAGAGAACATTCTGTGCGGTGAAGTACATATTTGGTTCCAGCCCACACAAGACTTACAGGTTCTCAAGCCTCATGAACAAAGGACATAACAAACAAATGATTTTTTAATTGGAAAATTTTCTAAGTTGTCTGAAAAAAAAACTCAATAGGGTGCAAATAAAGAAAATAATTTTTTTTCTTATAAAAGAACACAGTGTATTTGAGTGGTCAAAATATGTGCATAGATAAAAGTTAAAATATTTTAAAAGAAATAACATGACAGTAGCTGTCTTTAATCTTCCAAATTTTATCTCCAAAGGAAATCAATATTCAGTTATGTTCTCTATGTCTTTACATATATATTGTTTGCATGCATGTACAGAAGACTTTTTAAAAATGAGAACAGACTCATCACTTCTCATTTTAACATTATCATTCGGAGTGTCCTTTTCAGTATACACACTACTGCCTCATTCTTTGCAATGAGTGTATATATTTTAGAAAGGTTCCCTGTATGAAACAATTTAATATACCACTAAAAATATTTCCTTTGATTTTATGGTTGTGTTCTATTTGAATTACACAGTCATACATTAAGTGATATTTTATTTATCAAATTACTTTTATTCTTTCATATTTTATGTTCTTTGTATTATTTACTTATTGTGATATTTTATTCAGTATGTTTATTGTAGAGTAAATTTATGTACAATTTAGTTCATTATAGTTTATTAACATTTTGTTTTAAAAATATTGTTCATTGCTCAAACAATGGATAGAAATGAAATTAGTAAATTTATGCTTAAATTTTCTGTTCTTCAACTCAGTTTTCTCTTCTACAACTCTATTTTCTCTGACTATATTGCTTTTGTTTCTATTTTAATTTAATGACATAGTGTTCTTTCATTATTGTCTATAAATAATATGTTTTAGTTTAACTGTAAAAATAACTGGATCGCTTTATAATGATTATTACATAATTATGTAATTTGTGATTGCTTACCATGTAACTTACGGTTTTAGTTTGTATGTGTTTACTTCTTAATTTTAATGTGTGTTTTGTGTGTATATGATAAAATACAATTTATTATATATGTATATATTGTAGAATAGAAAACCATAGCTGTTTAACATGTAACTTACATTGTAAGTTTAAAATATTTGTGATGAAAATAGTATACACTCTGTAGCAATGTTCAAGTATACAGTGTACTTCCTATAATTCCCATGCAGTAGAATATATCTCTTATTTCTCTAGTACAGCTGAAATTTTGTGTCCTTTGAGTAACATGTCAGCATTCTCCCCATTACTTGAGGTTCCGGTAACTACAATTAACTCACTATTTCTCTGAGTGTGACTTAGATTATACATGAGAGCCGGATAATGTGGTATCAGCCTCTGGTCTGAGTTTATTTACCTATTACAACTTCATGTGTTATAACCAGGGTCACTGGTGGTATTGTACCTGACAAAATTGCCTTCTTTTTGTTAAAAATTGAATAATATCCATTGTATGTATATGCCACATTATCTTTTCACTTCAGTTGGTTTAAGTGTTGACTATTTTGCCTAATACTAAAATAAACATGTGAGTTGTGTCTATCCCCAGAAGTGGAATTTTTGGATCATATGGTATTTCTGTTTTTAGTTTTTGGGGAAGAGTCTGCATTTTCCATAACAGCTATCCCAATTTGCTTCCATATGAATGGTGTGTGAGGATTTCATTTATCCATATCCTTCCCGAAGTTTATTACCCTTTGACTCTTTGACAGTAGCTATTCTAATGGGTATGAGATAATATGTCACTGTGGTCTCTATGCACATTTCCTTAATAATTAGTGACACTGAACATTTTTTTAAAACGGAAACCTAATGATCGTTTGTATGTTTTTGGAGAACTGACTATTCATGTCCTCTGTCATCTTTTAACCTAGTTGTTGTGTCACTATTGAATTCATTGTGTCCCTTATATAATGTACATATTAATCCCTGATTAGGAGGTATGGTGTAAAACTATATTTTGCCATTCTGTGAATAACTTCTTAACTCTGTGAATAATTGCCTTTGCTGTACAGAAGTTTATAAATTGGATACACAGCAATATCTTCTTGCTTTTGTGTCCTGTATTTTTGGGATCATATTAAAAAAAATAGTCATTGGCCAGACAAATAATATAACTTTTTCCTATATGTTGTACAGTTTTGTTTCTTACATCTAAGTTTGTAATTCATTTTCAGTACATTTTGTATTTGTTGTGAGTTGAGGGTCGAAATATTCTGTATGTGCATGTCCAGTTCTGGTAATGCCATTATTGAAGAGAATGTCCTCTCTCAAATATGTATTCTTGTCATTTTTGCAGAAAATAAATTACTTAAAACTTCATGAGCTAATCTCTGTCTTACTATTCTGTTCCATTGATCCACATATTTTAGCTTGTATAAGTGCAATGCTATTTTTGTCATATAGCTTTGTAGTGGATTTCAAAATTAACTGTAAGTCATTGTTTAATATTTTATCTTCCCTAGGCTGCATTTAGTGAAGTTGAATTGTCTTGGGCTATGTCCAAAATACATAATATATTATACATATCAACTTCTTTTAGTTATATTATAATTTATTAAATTATGAAATAGTTCAACAAGCCCAATTTAATAAACAAGCAAATTTGCATATCCACTCAGTAACAATAAATGCTGGTCTTCATAGACACACGTGTCAGTAGGTTGAAATATTAATATTTGAATCTTACTCTTCAAGTCGTACTAGCTCATGTAGCTTTTAATACATGCAGGCTTTGACTGGATTGAGAGGGAGCTAGCAATACATTGCAAAATCTTCTGCAGAATGTTCTGTTGCTGTCTCTGCATTCTGTGCTCAAGCACCATGCAATCAAATCATGGCATTTGTTGTTAAATATAGCATAGAAGTGTGCAATAGAATTTTGGTAAAGATGCTATCAACTCTGTAAATCATGTTGGTCTTATAAAATAAACATGGACTCTTCTCTCTCTCTCTCTCTCTCTCTCTCTCTCTCTCTCTCTCTCTCTCTGGAGAAATTTGAAGCAGTATTACAAGTTTTTAAAATATACTTAGTAGAATCTAGCAACATAGTCATCAACATTTAAGTTTTCCTTGGTGGAAAACTTTTTATTATATGTTCAATCTTGCTACTCATTATTTTTATTTTTTATTCTGTCATGATTCATATTGTCTAGAAATTGATGATTAAAGATTGGCAAATATTTTTGTTATATAATTGTTTGTAATAACTTTTTACCATCTATGGCTATCAGGAATTATAGTTGTGATGTCCCATATTACTATTTATTTTTGGATTTTCTCTTTATTATGGTGTAGCAAACTGACTGTAAATTTTGTTTGTATTTTCAAAAATAATCATTTTATAAATATTTTGTATCAGTTCTCTAGACTACATTTTACTTATTTGTGATGTTACCTCTTATTTCTCTTTAAATAGAGCAAAATTTGTTCTCTTCCAAGTTCCTTAAGGTGTAACATTACATTGTCTACATTCACATTAAGAGTATATTTTTATAATTGGACTACTAGAAATGATTTTGCTAAATCCCAAAATTTGATGGGTTATGCTTCTATTTTTGTTTCTCTTAAGATATTTTAAAAAATTTCAATCAATTTTCACTTTGAATTTCTCATTTTACTCAGTGGTTTCTCAGGAGCATATGGCTTAATTTCCATACATTTTGAATTTTCCAAAATTCCTAGTTTTATAACTTTGTAGTTACAAAATTTTTCACTTGATTTTGGTATTCTTAAATTATTTTAAGACTTTTTAGAGGTGGAATATCTTATTTATGTCTGTGAATGTTCTGCATATGTTTGAAAGTAGGAACCTTTCCTTGCTGTTGGATAGAATGCTCTGTATAGATGTGTGCTAGCTTTTGTCGATCTAAAATGTAACTGAGGATCAATGTTCCCTTGTTTATTTTCTGTCTGGGTTATATGACTGTAGCAGAAACTGGAATTGTAATCATATTGCAGTCTTTTCTTCTACACAGATATTTATTTATGTATTTTGATGCTCTGGTATTGGATGTATATGCATTCTCTATCATAACTTATTGATGAATTCCTTTGTTTTGATATAGTATCCATCTTTGTCTTGTTTTACAAGTTTTTACATAAAGTGTATCTTATTAAACGTAATTTTATTTACCCTGCTCTTTTGCAGTGAACACTTGTACAGAATACATTTTGCCACATTCTTCAGTTTCATGCTAGGTAGATCCTTAAAACTGAAGTGAGTTTCTTATAGGCAGCTTGTAGCTGAATATGTAAAATTTCTTTAAAATTTATTAAGTTACTCTATATAATTTAATTGATCAGTTATGCCTTTTATATTCAAGCTAATTATTAATGGGTAAAGTGTTCATTAAATTAATCAGGTTAATTATTTTCTTTGTTTTATCTCTTTTATCTGCTACATGTATTTGTTTTGTGGTTACAATCAGACTTACCAAAATATTTTTATTAATAACAGATTATCACAAATTATCATTTATAACCAAAGATACTTTCCACTTTTATTCTTCCTTTACAGTTTTTGTTTGTAATATCACAATTTACATTTTTTAGATTATGTACCCTAAATTGACATAAATATCATTATTGCTATTATTTTAATATTTTTGTCTTTTAATCTTCATAGTAAAGATATGCTACTTATGAATCACCATAATAGTTTTTGAATATTTTGATTTTAATTATGTACTTGCTTTTACCAGTGAGTTTTATACTTTCACATTTTTGTGTTACTAATCAGCATTCTGCCTTCCAGCTTGTAATGGCTGATTGATTGTGTCAACTGGAGACATTTAGAAGCTTAACTAAATGGGTTTAGTAACTCTACACCCAAGGGTATAGAAGACCCACCCTCGGGTGGCTCATCACTGGAGGTATAAAAGGGA
This sequence comes from Cavia porcellus, assembly GCF_034190915.1. Lineage (NCBI taxonomy): Eukaryota > Metazoa > Chordata > Mammalia > Rodentia > Caviidae > Cavia > Cavia porcellus. The sequence goes on from NW_026947510.1 coordinate 42,331,279, forward strand.
AAGAGGAAAGAGGGATGCTTTCCATACTTTGGAGAAGCTCCAGTCTTCGCCTTTGGTTTGGATGTCATCTCCTGGCTTCCAGCGTAGACTCTTCAGCCTTTTATCACAGAGCCTTGGGCCTTCTGTCGTAGACCCATCAGCCAGGCACTAGGGTGAACTCCAGACCTTGGATGGAATCCTTTGGCCTCCAGCCTGAAGACACCTTCTGTATGTTTCCTCATCCGATTTTGTTGCTGACCATCATAAGCCAATCTTGTCTTTTCTTATACATTTGTATATCTCGTGTTATATCTGTTTTCTCTAGTAATACCCAGACTAATACACAGCTTGAAGAGCTCCTTTTCTTCCCTTTCACATTTTTTAAGTCAAGTCTAGTGGTGATAATCTCTTTCAGTTTTAGTTTGTCTAGAAAGACGTTATCCTTTCTTCAATTCTGAAAAACAAGTTTGTGCAATGTAATCCTATTTGGTATTTAGTCTTTCCACTTTACTCTGTATTATGTATAGCTTTTTTTTTTTCATTTTGATGAAATTATCCATACACTTGTGTGTGAGATCCCATAGTATTCACTTATTCACTGGATAGTTTACTTTTTAAAATTAAGTTCCAATCTGGTAGGTTCTACACCTAAGTCTTTTCTGAGTCACATTTTCTTGACAGCTTTATATCTTGACAACTAGTTTTGCTCTTTGGCTTTTATTACTGTTACATGATGCAAGTCAGACACAGTAGTGCACCCCTGTAATCCCAGCATTTGGGAGGTTGAGACAGGAAGACCACTGTAAGTTCAAGGCCAAACTGAACTGCATATCAAGAGTCTGTCTCCAAAAACAAGCTAAACAAACATAATACATTAAGTAAGAATGTATAATAAAGTGCATACAATTTACACATAATTAATTTTATAATTTACAACCGAAAGATTCACCTTTTGTCTAGGTAGTTTTGTGGGAGTTTATACAATGTATTGAATAGTTAAATCAGGTTTTTTTGTGTTACTCCAGCTATATTTGGTTTTAGTGTGCCAGAGATGTGAAATTCTGAAATGTCCATATGGCAGAGTGATGTAATCATATGTTTGGAATGTGACCTGGCCTCCTACATGTGTTCTACTAAGTGTCATAACCTACAGGCAATTGTTTGGTTGTGCCTCTTGGCTCTTTCCCCATGCTCTTCTCTTCTACCAGAGACATTTTCATGCCATTGTAATCAGGGTTTACAAGGAAAAGATTTAGTACAAGGCATGTAATTTATAGGATTATTTTATAATATTCACAGAAGTTCCTGTTTCAGTTCAACTTTAGGCAGATTCTTTTACCTGTTTTTATAGGATTAGCATTTTCAATGCTCCTATTTCCTCTCCATGGTACTCTGATTCTTCCTTGTATGTTTGGGGAAATGGTCTCTTAAATTTCATGTATTACCATACGCTCTTATCTTGTGCTTAGATAAATGGAGCTCCTTGCCTATTTTCCAATGGAGCAATAGCTACATTGGTCCTTGCTGCATACCTTGCTTGAGTGGATTTCCTATGCTCAGACCACTGCGTCTAATGGACTTCACTTCCATCCTCCACTTATTGCAACAGATTTTCGCTTGGTACCAAGTATGGCATAGTTTGCTGCTCCTTTCTAAGTGCTTTAGAGTCTTAATGTCTAGGAGGCAGACAGATTTGTCTGTGTGACATGAAAAACTCTCATAGCTCCTCCTCCTCCACATCTTTTCTTGTAACTACCAATGGAGACTCCAAATCAAGTTTTTGTGTGATTCTGACTTCCAAAGTTTCAAAACTATCATATTAACTTTTACAAAATCATTAACTATTTACTTAATTTAATTTTGTCAGTTGTAACTATATCCTGAAAAACGTAACATTTTTCATGTCTGTATTTTGACTCTCCTTTGATTTAGTTACATGAAATTCACCTGTCACTGAAGTATCCTCCATATAAAATCAAGGAAAGATATAATCATGTAGATTATTTATTCTTATAAGGGCAGAAGAAAAGCTCTTCTGACTTTATCATAAGACAAAGTAGAAACTACGACTTATTTGATATTTATTTCCTATATTTTCTTTTCTTTGAAAACCATATTACACATCAGAATTTAATCAAATATATTTTCAGACAAGATGGATTAAAATGTTATACAAATTCAGAGTTTATAAATATAAATCGACTCATCAGATTTGTTATAAGTTATTAGCAGAGATCTCAATTATATTTCCTGTATTTTCTTGGGGTTGACTAGTTAATGTTTTGTTTCTCAGTGCTGGTTTACCATTAGTATTTCAGAAAAATATCTGGGATTCTTATTTTTAAAATTGCTGAGCAACAAAATATAGAATTTTCATAGTTTTGTGATAAGTAGCTGGTGAAGTCTTTTCCAACTGCTATGTTTATATTATCATATTTTTATTTTAATTGTATTTTAACTAGATATTATATTAGTTTCTCCATGATGATATTCATCTTAAAATATGTGATATTATTTTAAAACTATTTTCATGAAAATAACGAGGGCTATATTGGATGATAGAATTATTACTAGTATGACCAAATTTCCTAATAGTAGAAGCCTGCATGTGGATGAATTAGCAAGCTTATAGGCTACTCACACCTCTCTACTATCTCCTTTAATTCTTTTATTTCAAATATATAAAGTCATAAATGATACATTATTTATGTGTGCTTTCTTCAAGTTTTCATGGAGAAAATAAGAATTTCTAGTCAAATTTCAAATATCATCCTACACAAGCGTTTCCTAGTGTTCAAAATGTACGTTACTGATTTTCTTCTCTTAAACTGGCTTTGTACTTCAGGAACCTCCGATTTCGATTTCCATGGGCAAGAGAAATGGCTGTCTCATCTTCAGAAGAGAAAGTGAAAGGGGAAGAAAAGAAGAGAGAGAAACAGAATGAATAAATGAGTGGTACCATCCATACCCACTGAAGGTGGATCTTCTCACTTTCCACAGATTCAAACACCAGTTTGCTTCAGAAATACTCTTATAGACATAAAGAGAAGTAATGCTTTCCAGTGATATGCATGTTCCTTAATCCAGTCACAAGTATACCTATTGGTAGTATTTAGAACTTTTAGTTGATATTACTTCTCTGAGGCATTTTTTGAGTGTAGCTGGTTTTTGAGTCTTGAGTCTGTTGGAAGATCTTACCTCTTCAGTTTGTTGGAGATGAGAAATTGTTCATTTGACTTGGTCCCTGGTTCTTTGACACCACGTCACAGTATTTTTTGTGACCCTTAGTCTTAGTCATGGATTATCAGAGCCAGCAGCTATTTAGAAAAATTATATCAATTTTGCTGTAGTGACACCAATAGCATCAAACACAGCCTATAAAAAACAAACTGAGCTAACACTTAGTTTGCAACACTTAACCACATGAACTAGATTTGTGATTGCATAACAATAAGTAAAACAAATCAGATAATTAGATGCAATATATAAGTTCATGATATGTCAATTTTGCCCTTTAGGTTAAAATTTAAAATGGATTAAGGAGAAAACAGAGAAGTGAAAGAAGATAAAGCAATTACAAGTAAGGTTGGAGGACAAAGGTGAATTCCACCAAATTGGGGAAACTGGTGCAGAAGACTGAAGGAAAAAAGACAGATAAAAGAAAGAACAAACAGAATCACTTCCATGAAGAGGTTAGGAACCACTCTCACACGTGTACATAAAACAATGAAGGAGAAAGAGAAGAAAAAAGAAACTAAGTAAAACAATCCAAACCAACCAAGCAAACAAACAAAAAAGTAAAAGAAAAGCATAGTTCACTTCCAGGATTCTCTCTGGTTTTACTAATAGATAGCAGAGTCCTGAATCATGCCACTCTACCCCAGCAGGCCAGCAGCTGCTTTATGGAGGAGTAGTAGACAACCTCTGCAGGCTTTCTCTGAGATCAGACTCTCTGGGCTTGCCACACTGCAAGCAATTTCCATGGGTCTGTGTCCAACTAGAGCTGCCAGAGGAAGCTGGCAACAGTTCTGGCCCAACTCTGGGGAAGGACTGAGTCCCCTGCACCCACTGCAGTGCTGCATGTCTGCCAGCCCCTCCACTACTGTGTCTCTCTGCAGAAAACTCTGAGGTTGCCAGCTGCCACTGTCACCATCACTGTGACCATGTGGTCCCCAGGTCCCAACAGCACCTCTCAAGCAGTGAGTCCTGTCTCAGGGAGAAGACGCAGCCCGCTAACGCTTTCTTCTTTGTTGAAGCTTTTCTTTTTCACTCTTTCTGTGATCCTCAATTCATACTTCAGATTCTCCTGGGTCCGGGAGACCCATTTCCTTCCTTCTTGTCTTCATGATGCTACAGTTTAGCGGCTGGATGGTGACTCTCAGCTGCTTTCTCTGCTCTTTTCTCTGCCATCTTCCTGGAAGTCCCGTATCAATATATAAAAAGAACTATAAAACGTGATGTTGACTGAATGGTGGTGAATTTGAGAAGTTTCACAAGGGACCTCTGAAAATTCTGTTATCGTCGTCATCATCCATTTCTTGCAGGAAAATCTCTTCAATCAGCGCGAGGATTGTGTGTCCTCCAGGCTTTCCGGACAGCAGAGGAAGCCAGGGGATGGAAATGCAGTCAACTTTAGCCAACTCTTTTCTGGTATAGCAAAGTCTGACTTTCCTGAAGATGCACCAAGAAAGGAAGTAAGCTTACTCCAAACTGATACTTACACCAATGTGCTGAACATTTAACCATGTAAACCTCATGAAGAGTAATTTCATCACAGGTTAGAATTTTAAATTTTATCCGATGGCAATGATAGACAGCTAAAAATTTTAAATTAGAAAATAATTACCAAATGAAAGTGCTAAGATAATTTATCTGATATGTGGACAATGTCTTGAGAGAAAAAATGTAACAAAGGGAAGTAGTAGATTTAACAGTTTATTTTGTGGTCAGAAGAGTTAAAACTATGATTAAAACTAATGCAGGAATTGAGAGATACAGACAATTTAATATATGATTTTAACGTAATGACCCTTTGTAATTTGTCTTTTTAAACTTGAGTACATGTTTTTTTTTTTAAGTTTTTTTTATTATTATTTAAAGAGAGAGAGAAAAAACCAGAACAAAGCAGTAAAAGGGTACAAGTAATACAGAATTTCAAGAAAAAAAATATACAGTAAGAAATCATTAGTTAACAGATTACACATTGTCATCCAGAAACAGTTGTTCAAATTACAAAATTAAAGCATACAAAGTGAACATTCATACAGTGGGATTGCAGACAGTTATGTTCAATGATCCAACAAAAACTCAGTAATATGGTTTTCTATCCTACACGGTTAAATATACATGCAGTTATATCCTTTAGATCACTTTCTTTTCCTCTCTTTTTTACAATAACAATTACACTTTTTGGGTTTTTATTACTCCCACAGTTCTTGTAACTTTCTTTTTGAAGAGAAAAAAAAAAAAAAACAAATGTGACAAAGCAAAACAGAGTCAGAACAGAAGAATGGATATAGTACATGAAAAAACAGAATACCAGGTGATCAACAATGGGTTACCGTTATGCCTCTTGTAATCTTAAAAAGAGTTGGCTATATCATCAGGTATAGTAGAATTGATCAAAACAGTACTGAACAAGACCAATAAAACCTACATTAGAGACCGTACAGGACTTCAAAAGAAGAAAATAGTCAAACCATAATGGGCATCATCTATCTTATTGCCTTCAAAGTGGATGCCTATACCCTCAAACTTGATATTATCAAACAAAACAGAATATAGTAAAATCAGTCAGAACAAAATGGGGAGAGCATCACAGGGGTTCAAATCAGGTTAATAGGAAAACAAAAAAATTACTATGATATATCCTGCTATTTTTAATTTAGTTTTCCCTTGATTAAAAAAAAGAAGAAAAAATAAATTATTTTAAAAAAAGGAGGAGATTGAGATAAAAGAGGACATAGCAACAGAACAACACAGTTCAGAACCAAACAATTTAAGCATCACTGTGTTTCACTACCAGATAACTTGATATAATAGTAGTCACCATAATGTCTCTTTCCTTGAAATATTAAATCAGCACTCGCAATTATGATGTCTTGTTTTCTTCAAAGTAGCTATTTATACTATCACAGACAATAAAATTGAACAACCCAGATTAAAACCATTTGAATTCATCAGTGAAAACATTATATGGCTTCAAACCAATATGATTGGGAATCATGATTACCACATATTTCTATCTATTCTTACCATTTCTTACACTAGGGAAACTATTCGGTATTTATAGATGTGAGTTTGATTTATTTCACTTATGCATATGGTCTCAAGCTGCACCCATTTTTATAAATATCTCAATGTGATCATTCTTTATAGCTGAGTAGTACTCCATTGTATAAAAATACCACAACTTTTTTATCCATTCCTCAATTGATGGACACTTAGGTTGTTTCCAAGATCTGGCTATTACAAATTGTGCTGCTATATACATGGGTGCACATATATCACAGTGGTATGATGCTTTCAGTTCTTCTGGGAATATTCCTAGAAGTGGAATAGCTGGGTCAAATGGGGCTTCCAATCCCAGCTTTCTGAGAAATCTTCAGACTGACCTCCACAATGGCTGCACCAGTCTACACTCCCACCAGCAGTGCAGGAGAGTTCCTTTTTCCCCACAGCCTCTCCAGCATTTGTTTATGGTGGTTTTCTTGACCTTAGCCATTCTTTCAGGAGTGAAATGAAATCTCAGTGTGGTTTTAATTTGCATTTCTCTAATGACTAATGATGAATATTTTTTCATATATTTACTTGCTGTTTGTATTTCTTCATCTAAGAATTGTGTATTCATCTCAGATGCCCATTTTTGGATTGGGTCTTTGAATTTTGGGGGTCTGATTTTTAAAAATTCTTTATATGTTTTAGACAGATGCCCTTTGTCTGAGGGGTAGTTCACTAAGATTTTTTCCCAGTTTGTGGGTTTTCTTTTCACTATGCTGGAGATTTCTTTTGACGTGCAGAAACTTTTTAATTAGAGGTGATCCCAGTTATTGACTCTGGGAAATATTTCCCATGCGGTTTGAGTCCTGTTCATGAATTCTCTACCTACTCCTATGTCCTCAAGGTTTTTATCAAGTTTGTCTTCCAATAGATTTAGTATTTCTGCTTTAATATTTAGATCTTTGACCCATTTAGATTTTATTTTAGTACATGGTGATAGGCATGGGTCTAGTTTTAGTTTCAGCATATGGAGAGCCAGTTTTTCCACCACCATTTATTAAAGAGACTGTTGTTCTTCCAGTGAACATGTTTGGCTGTTTATCAAAGATAAAGTAGTTGAGTGTGTTTGTAGTTGTGGTTGTATGTTGTAATCTATTCCACTGATCTTCTGATCTGTTTTGGTTCCAGTACCACATCGATTTTACTACAGTTGCTTTGTAGTACAACTTCAAGTCAGGGATTTTGATGCCTCCTGCCTTGCCTTTGCTGTTTAGAACTGTCCTTGCTATTCTAGGTCATTCTAGCACCATATGAATTTTAGAAGTGATTTCTCGAGATCTATGAGGTATGTTGATGGTATTTTTATCGGGATTGCATTGAATCTGTATAGCAGTTTTGGGAGAATGGCCATTTTCACAATATTTATTCTTCCTATCCACGAGCAAGGGATGTCTTTCCATTTTCTGAGATCATCTTCAGTTTCATTTTTCAGTGTATTATAATTTTCCCTATATAGGTCTTTCACTTCTTTCATGACAATAATTCCTAAATATTTCATTTTTTTGGTTACTAGTGTGAAAGGTGTGGCTTCACTTATTTCTCGCTATGTGATTTTGTTGTTAGTGTATAGGAATGATATTTATTTTTGAGTATTGATTTTGTATCCAGCCACACTGCTGAATTTATTTATTACATCTAGGAGTCTTTCAATGGAGTTTTGGGGGCCTTCATGTCATCTGCAAATAATGATAATTTAACTTCTTCTTTTCCTATCTTTACACCTTTTATTTCTCTCTCTTGTCTAATTTCTCTGGCTAGTATTACAAGTATTATATTAAATAGGAGCGGTGATAAGGGACATCCTGTTCTTGTGCCTGATTTTAAAGTAAAGGCCTTCAATTTTTGGCTATTTAGTATGTTACTGGCTGTTGGGTGCCATAGACGGCCTTTATCATATTGAGGTTAAGACTATCTATTCCATTTTTCTGCATGGTTCTTATCATAAATAAATGTTGGACCATATCAAAAGCTTTTTCTGCATCTATAGAAATGATCATGTGATTCTTACTTTTGGCTCTATTGATATGGTGGATTACATTTATGGTTTTACATATGTTGAACCATCCAGACATGCCTGGGATGAATCCCACTTGATCATGGTGTATGATCTTCTTGATGATTTGCTGCATCTTATTTGCCAGTATTTTATTCAGGATTTTTGCATCTGTGTTCATTAGGGAGTTTGGACTGTAATTCTCTTTTTCAGTTGGGTCATTCTCAGGTTTTGGTACGAGAGTTATATTTGCTTCTAGGAATGATTTAGGAAGGATTGCTTCCCCTTCAATTTCAATGACGAGTTTGGGGAATGTTGGCAGTAAGTCTTCTTTGTATTTCTTGTAGAATTCTGCAGTGAATCTGTCTGGGCCTGGGCTCTTCTTTGTAGGTAAGGACTTAATTACATTTTCAATTTTCTTAATAGAAAGCGGGTTACTCAGCAGTTTTACATCTTCTTGACCTAGCTTTGGTACTTCATATGCTTCTAGAATCTGTCTATCTCCTCTGTGTTATCAAACTTTGAGAGCAGAGCTTTTCGAAATAGGTGTTAATGATCTTCTGTATTTCTATATTGTCTGTAGTGATTTCGCCTTTTTTATTCCTTATTGCATGAATTTGAGCTTTTTCTTCCATTTTTTAATAAGGGTGGCTAGGGACTTATCAATTTTATTTTATTCTTTCAAAGAACCAACTCTGATTAATTGATTTTTTGAATTGTTTTCTTAGTCTCTATGGCATTGATTTCTGCTCTGATTTTTATAATTTCATCACTCTTTTGGCTTTGGATTTGACTTGCTCTTCTTTTTCTAGGTGTGTGAGGTGTAACATCAGGTTATTTATTTGTATTCATTCAGTTTTCCTGATGTGGGAACTCAGTGGAATAAATTTTCCTCTGAAGACAGATTTCATTGTATCTCACAGATTCCAGTAAGTTGTATTTGTGTTTTCATTTGTTGGTAGGTATTTTCAATTTCTTCTTTTATTTCCTCTGTGACCCATTGATTACTAAAGAGTATATTATCCAGTTTCCATGTGTTTGTGGGATTTTGGTAGTATCTTTTATCATTAATTTTTAATTTCATATCGCTATGATCAGATAACATGCAAGGGATAATCTCAACTCTTTTGCATTTATTTAAATATGTTCTGTGAGTTAATATATGGTCTATTTTAGAGAATCACTGATGTACTGCTGAGAAGAATGTGTATTCTATTGTTGTTGGGTGGAATACTCTGTGTATGTCTATCAAATCCATTAGTTCACAGGTGTGATTCAATTGTTGATTTTCTGTCTGGTTTATCTGTCCATTAGTGTGAATGGTGTGTTAGATCTCCTGTTATAATTGCATTACTGCTAATTTGGTTTTTCATTTCTGTTAATACTTGTTTTATATAACTGGGTGCTCTGGAATTTGGTGCATATTTATTTAAGATAGTTATCTCTTCCTCTTGAAGTTTTCCCTTAACCAGTATGTAGTGACCTTCTTTATCTCTTCTGATCATTACTGGTTTGAAGTTCACATTGTCTGCAAACAGAATAGCTACCCCCCACTTTTTTTTGGGGGGGTTGCTGTTGCATGAAATATTGTTTTCCATATTTTGACTTTCAGTCTGTGCATATCCTTTTCGGTTAGATAGGTTTCTTGTAGACAGCATATGGTTGGATTTTGTTACTTGATCCATTCTGCCAGTCTGTTCCTTTAAGTTGGTGATTTGAGGCCATTTACATTAATGGTTATAACTGCTATATATTGGTTTATTGTTGACATGTTATCTTTCTGCTGTTGCATCTTTATCTTTCTGTTCTGGTTAATTGTCTGCTTTGTTTAGTGGTTTTTTCTTAAGTGTATCTAAACTGTCTTTCAGTATTCTTTGCCAGGTTGGCTTGGTGATCATGAAGTTCTTAAGCTGTTCTTTGTCATGGAAGTATCTTAATTCTCCATCAATTTTGAAGGACAGTTTTTCAGGGTACATCAGTCTAGGTTGGAAATCATTTTCCTTTAGGATCTGAAATACTTTACCCCATTCTCTTCTTGACTTTATTGTTTGTGCTGAGAACTCTGCTGTGATTCTGATAGGTTTTCCTTTATAGGTGATCTGTCTTTTCTCTCTGACAGCTTTTAATATTCTATTCTTTTGTTCAATTTCTGGGATGGTGATTATTATATGTCTGGGTGTAGTTTTTGATTTTTTGGTTCTGGCTATTTGGAGTTCTATATGCTTCATTGATCTTGATATCAGTTTCCAATCTCTTGTTTGGGAAATTTTCAGCTATTACTTCTGTAAATATCCTCTTGATATCCTTTATGTTGTTCCCTTTTTTTATTTATCCCTATCCAACATTACATTGTTTTTCTTTGCATCATCTTGCAGGTGTTGAATTGCTATTTCCTGATTTCTTGTTATTTTTAAAAGATCTTTCCTTTCCTGTTCACTGGCTGCAATCTTGTCTTCAAGGTCTGAGATTCTATCTTTACATTCATTTAGGCAGCTTTGAAAACTTTCAATAGAATTTTTGATTTCCTGTATGTCTCTTTGCATCTGCTTTATATATTCTGTTTATTTCTTATATTATTCATCCAGGGATTCTATCTTTTTGCTTAGTTTCTCCATTATTTTAACTGTTTCTTCTTTAGATATATTCAGCATCTCCTTCATTTCTTTTATCACTTCTTCTTTTACCTGGGAGATTTTTTCTAGTTTGAATTACTTTAAGACTTCCTGGAGTTGCTTCTTAATTTTGGTTAGTATTATTTCAGATATTTCAGGCATATAGCATGTATTTTCTTCTATGTACATGGCTCATAGACTTTCTTGGGAATTGGTGCATGTTTGAGATTGCATTTTGGTCTTTTGTTTTGTCATTTTCCTATATTTCCGTGCCTCAGGTGTTGTTCTAAAGCTTCCCCGCGGCGTGTTGGAAATTGTCTCTTATGTCCTGGACTCCTGAGACTCCTCTAGTGTAGCTAGCTCCTTGTGCAGCGAAACCCCTGGATTAAAAGAAGGTTGCCAAGCTCCTCTCAGGTAGACCTAAATCCTCCTCAAGCTACAATGCTTCCCTTTGGAAGCAATGCTTCCCTGAGGGAAAGAAGGCCAGTTGGTGTGGTGCAGGCAATCCCAAATCCCGCTAAGCCCAATCTAGTGTGGCTGCTACCCCAGCGGGCCTCCAACCCCCTAAAGCAAGGATCTCATACCTCCCGGGGATTGGATGTTGTATACCATCCAGCTCCTTGGATGGCAAAGCTCTTCAGGCTGATAGAGGGTCCCCCTATGTCCTAGGAAGGCCTCAAACCTCCTCCCTTCTCCAGGTGGTGGCAGTACTGCTGGTGCTCTCCAGGCTGAAAGAAGGTCGCAGGTAAGGTCGGAGCAGTTTCCTGCAGCTTGGTGCAGCTCCCTTTTCCTGGTAGGCAGCTGCAGTGTGGCCTTTGAGTGAGAGAGGGCGGTCTGCAAGACTGGAACAGGGTCCCATGGCTCAGCCTAACTCACTCTTCCCGGCGGGCAACTTCAGTGTAGTCTTTGGGTGAGAGAAGGTGGTACAACGCCGGAATGGGAACCTGTGGCTCAGCCCAGCTCTGCGGTGTGGCACTGTGTGGAATCAGTTTAGTCTTCATAGCCTCAGTAGGGCATTTCTATCCACTTCTGTCTTCCCCTTCATGGATGGATAAACCACTGCAGGATGATGCAGGGCAGCAGGAGAGCACTCCACATACTGCATGCACTTTGTTCATTGGCTTGTGAGGCCAGGTCTTTCAGGTCTGCGCCTCTGGTCGTGCTCACAGTAGTGGTCGGTGAAGTGAGCGGGGCACACACAGAAGCTTCCCGGCACGTAGGTGCCCCCGTACCTGCAGCAGCGCGGTGGCGGTGCACCTGCCGAGTACATGTTTTTAATAATTTTCATTTATCTATAAGTTCTTTTGGTATATTAAAATGTGCTAGCTATACTTTTGTAAATTTTCTTTTGCCTTTTGCTATTTGACATTGGATTTACTTTATAGTATTTCTCATATTGTCAAACTGACATTCGTCTTTGGTGTTAACATTTATTGTTCACTAATTATGACATTGCCCATGAAATCTGTGGCATACTTAATAACATATCAATGTGCTTAAAAGTGTGATAGCATAATTATATACTATCTAATTTCTTTGTATAAGAGAAATCTTTTAATTAATTAATTTTGACACACTCAGCTTTCCAAGCTTGGCTTCCCCACAGCTTGGTCAGGAATAAACAGCATTACTGAGGTGTCATCATACACTGGGCTTTAGTTTTTTTTTTTTTTTTTTTTTTTTTTTTTTTTTTTTTTTTTAAGAATAAAAAAATAATTTTGGAGGCCTAATTTTACTCAACTATGTATAGTAGACATAGTCCCTTTGTGTTTAAAACACATGCATTTGAAAATGTAAATTTTATTGAGTAACAACAGATAACAAAATAAAGAAAAATCTCAGTTTATATTACATGGGTATTTCTGGTTCCTGAGAACTCACAAACTAATGGATACTATGATCATCAGGATGGTGAACTTTAGAAGAACTGAAAACTTTGAGTTTCAGTTTTGTAAATCCATGATGAATAGCCTGAGGTTGAGCTCAAAGTCTTTTTACTGAGTAGGAAACAAATATATTTCTGATATTAACAGTGGTGCTCTTTGAAAATTACAAAACAAAGCTGTTATGAGTGTGTCGCGTGCCTGGGAATTTCTGTCTTGAAGAAATTATGAATACCAACATCTGTAGGTTTTATAAGTAGAATGATTCTTGTCTCTCTAATTTCTTTGTGCCTGCTGTAGTCAGTGTCTGCAAAGGAAACTATTTAATACAGGACATATAACTTAAAGGATATTGCATAATAATCACAAATGAGTCAAATACAAAAAGAGTTCAGGAAATCTGTCCACACAACTAAGGACTCAAAAGATCCAGCTGATGGCCTGGATCCCATGATGATGTCCTATATGAGCCAACTGGAGGCCTAGAGCCATGACAATATCTCATGCAATTCTGTTTCATGGATCTGTGCTGTGAAGGCCCAAAGGTCCATGGTGGAAGCTAGAAAGCGTGCACTGGTGGCATGATTGTTCTGTGCTAGCAGGTTGAAGGATCTGCCCTGGAGCCCAGAAGCAACACTCAAAGTAAGCACCAGAGCTCCTCCAAAGTGAACCATAGCCATTCTCAGTGGCAGGAAGGTCCTGAGCTCTTCTAATAATGAGAAGAATGGTGACAAGCTCCTCCAGGAGAACCAGCAGCACCACTCTTTCTCTCCAGTTATTTCAATGTTGTTGGCATAATACTCAGGTGGGCCCTCCACACCCAGAACCACACTGACTCACTTCAGCCGGTTATCATCAGTTGTCAACCCACCACCATGCCCTTTACATAGGAAGACTGCATTCCTTTTGAATTAGGGGTTGTTTGCAGAAATAGCTCAGTATCACTGTCCATTTCAAGTTACTCTCCCTCCCAATGATGAAGTAACTAATCTATTGGTTAAAAGGCATTTCATTTTTGGAATACTGGACTCAGTAAAGAGATTTATGAGTCCATCTTGTGCTATCTGTATCAGTAACAGAAAAAAATAAGTTACCATACAGGGATGAATACTACTGTGTACAAGAAAATGTGCTCCATGGCTTTCACTCATTCCCTACAGTTCAGTTTTCAGTTGTTCCTTACCCTGTTCACCTGTTCAGATCACATTGTACTGTTTCCTTATACTGACTTTGATCTTAGCACATCCTTTTATGATATTAAAAGGAATGCAAATGATGTCTGATATTTATTTCCTCGTCTTCTTCTCTCTACAAGGTTATATCATTACCACTAAAGCTCCCTGTTTTCCTCAATATTTCTTAATATTGTTGGGAGGAAGAGTAACTTGTGTTTCTCTGAATTATAGTTTTTATTTAATTATTTTTTCTTCTTGGTCATAGGATGGTAATAGTGGATGCTACTAGCCCTAATTATACTTTCTTTTATGGTGCACCTTAAAATGCCTCTGTAAATAGTTATTTTCCAAACAAAGCTTCTTTAAATGACTATATTTGAAGTGTAGCATCTAACACAGGACCTCCTCAACAGTTCACATCTAACAGCTTCAGGGAAAGAAGAAGAGATGGTCGATCTTTTGAATGGAACCTGTCAACACTGAGATTCTCTTTCGTCTATGAGCATGAAGGATCTGAATTTTGTTTGATGACAAAAGCTTTCCTATGGTTACATTTAATTTAAGAAAAATATCCGGAACGAGTTATCACCCTTTGAAGCCAAATCCAAATAGTTAATTTAAACAGAAACTTCTTATATAAGAAATCTCTATTTCCCAAATTTTCTTTTGGTAATAAATTGCTATCCAAGTCAGACCAGGAAAACAAGTAGGACTAACAGCCAGGATCATAAGGTTGGCTTTATGATTGGTAAGAGAAGTTGATATGTCTTCAAATGAAATACATTAGAGATTGTCTCTGTTGGAAAAGTAAGAAGAATTTCCTCATGGAGAAAAAACCACAGACATCAATCCTTTTATCCATTCTCATAATATAGTAGTTAGTTCCATTTCTTTACTTCTTTGAACTTGTGGCAGTGTGTGACTCTTGATATGTCCTTGTTTTAGTGTTTGGGTCCAAACTGTAGTTCATAATGATTTCTCTATCCTGAAAGTGCAGCTGAGACTAGGTTTGTCCACTTAAGCCCTAGAAAATCTAAAAGAAATAGAATCAAAGTAATAGCATGTGGCTTACTAAGTATATGAAAACACTGATCTCATTTTTAGATTGGGGAAAATTACAGGCGTAGTTCTTGAATAGTTATTAACATGTCAGCATGTGGAAGAGGCTGTGTTTCCTATAAATGTCAAAGGCATGTCTAGGAATTTCAAAACCTATTCCCTGAAAAAGTGGTCTTGTAACAATCAAGGCATTTCTTATTTCTGGTTTAAGAACTTCCTGCTGCTCAGTACAGAAACCTACTTCCAGATTAGGCACCAGGCTATTTCATTCAATGAAGTCCAACACAAATTTTCTGAGACAGACCCCTCATCACTGTTATTGTCTCAAACTGGTTCCTTTTGTTATTAAAATGGTCTCCTCCATGGCTAGCTATTCTACTTCACAATAATCGTAAGTACTTAGCTCTTAAATGATTTAATTGAAAGCAAAAAATTACTTCCCTCAAGACACTAAATGAACTCTGTTTCTCACTTGTTCTCAGATAAAAGAAGAGTTTGCAAATTCATTTTCTGGTCTCTGTTCATGAAGTTGCCAGGCTCATGCTTCTTTATCCATGAAGTCACAGTCACTAAGCACAGGAAGTAGATGATATATGCAAAAGGGCTTTACCACTGAGAAAGAAAATATATCAAAGTTGAGTATGTTATACTTTGATATCCGTAATGAAACACTGCTGAACAGAAATTACAAAAATCGATTTATTTGTTAGGACACTAGTTTTGGTTTCTACCATCAAACAACAACAATAACAATAAAAATACTCCCCCAACCCCAACATTTATTGATTATCCATTATTGCCTCTGTGACTCTTAGTCCTTTAGAAAGGTCTTCTCTCTTCATTGAGTTCTATGGTCTTATTACATAGATTTTAACACACTGGCCAGCTTTGAAACCCACTAAAATCTGTGCAGGGATTAAAAGTCAAGCATAATTTTAGTATTAAGCCAATAACATTGTTTTTGAAGACATAATGTTATTTGTTCAACTACAACATTTCCTTAAAAAAAAAACTTTCTTTGGGTTAAATTCAATACTTTTTTGCCATTAATTATACCAAAATTAACTTTTAATCATATTTCTCTCCAGGATAATGCAACTTTCTTTTCACTATAGTGATTATAACTATGCCAAAACAGGGTAATAGTATAAGATTTTTCTTTAATCTTTACTGACAGACAGTAGGCTTGCTTTTAATTTTGTTGCTGCTGTTGTTGAGAGATGTCAAATATCTGGAACATTTTTTCTATTTTTTGAGTTAAATAAAAAATTTAATTTTCCAATCTTATATATTAATAGCTTAAGGTGATTTAGTTGAATCAAAACACCAAAAAATCCCTTCCAAAATTATAATCTATCCTACCCCTGGATTAAAATTTATCAATTTATGACTGAGTTCATCTCTTTCTTATACCTTTCTTAGCCTTAAGAAACACTCAATGGACTACAACATGCAGTTTCTGTCTCCAGTCCCCAGGTTGTCTCTCTTAAAGACAAATTACATTTTCAAAGCAGAGAAGTTAAAACTCACCTTAAGGATCTGAGACTTCATAAATCATATCAGTTAATTAAACATTGAATACTAGGGACCATTTAATAATAAAAAATAGAAAGAGTGAATGCTTACATCTAGAGAGAAAAAGCATATTCAGGAATTAGAAAACATGCTGAAATAATGCTGGAGGGAAGTGCAAGGGAGAAAAAGTTAAGAAGCTAAAACATTGGAAATACAAACAATGGAATATTAAAGGTATTGTTTTTAGATGTTTTGAAACTGTTTCTAGATTTGTGGTCTGATTTACTTAGGAAAACATCCTCAGAAGTAGGATGAAGAATGAGAATTAGTGTCATACATCGCAGGCAGATGAGACTGCTTCAAAGTAAGTAAGGAAAGTGAAAATAAAGTAAGAATAAAAATGTGCCTAGGTTTTGAGACCCAGCAGAAGTGATCTGATAAACTGTAGCAAAGAAAAGAGCAAAAGCATGCTTGAGGGTGGAGACACTTACTTGGCTTCATGATCCTGGTGGACCATCTTTGCACAGATGTTCAGTCTGCAGTTAAGGACTCAGCATAAGGCTGTTTAGAAAGTGCTGGAATTAAGGATGTAAGCAAGTGAAATAAAGTTATGAATGCAAACGAGTTCATCGTAGCCGGAAGGTAAAAGTATCCTTGTTCAACAAATTAGCACTTCACTTCATGGTAGCAAGTAGGGTAGAAGTAAAGATAGAGGTCAACAATGTGGGTATCTTCCCTGCCCTCGTGGAATGTGCCACATACTTAGGTCAACAGAAGTAGGCAAAGAATGATACAAACTTTCAGAAATATAAATTGTGGTAAATTCCATCAGATAGATTCCTAGGATCTGTGTTAGAATTAAGCATTGAGGTTGACCTGGACACTTAAAGAGCGGTTTCTTCCAAAGTAATTTGTGTAGTGAGAATTGATGGATGAAATGCATTAAGGCGGCAAAGAATGGTTACCAACAAAACCTGAAGAGTCATGCTTTTGACTTATTTATTAATTCTTTCAATATTTATATACTTAGTGATTTTTACCAGAGTGATATGTTCCCCCAAAATCAAATATAACCAAAGGATTTATGCTGTGAAGAAATTGTTCATCATTACAGTTCCGTAGAGAATTGTACAAAAGTTTGGGCAACAAAAAGTTTTAAAAAATGGCTTAAAAAGAAAATGTGTTGAAAAGGCGTATTCAAAGAGACTTAAAAATATTCAGACGTAACCTAGGGATTCTAAAAGACAGTGAAGGCAGGTACATTTTTGTACTTGATGTGAACTGTGTGTGTGCTCATAAACTGGAGCTCTGAGATATTTTTCACCTCTACATAATCTTTAGCTTCTATATAAAGAAGAAAGGAAAGCTGAAGTAGAGTTTCAAAATGCCAAACTGAGTGACAAATGTGCATCTCAAGACACACACATGTGCACACATGCATGTATGGGCTCATAGATAAACTTAATCCAGACTGGAAGCTTAGTCCTATGTATTTAAGGAAACCTTTGCCCAATCACTAAGCTAACTAAACATAGATCACACAGGCATAAACAAACTAGCTTATGAAAATCACCTAAAGTCAGGAAAAAAGTTTTTGTTACTTTGCTTTTTTACCCTGTGTGCTGCATTATTCCAGTTGCATCACATTTTCTTTTTAATGCCTTTATTCTGTTCTTTATTTTATATTTAATCAGTTCCTTCCCTTAATAGATGAGTGTCTGCCTATATTTAAGATTAAGATGCTGAAAAGCTGACTGGAAGTTCTGATACCATTTTCCACAGTGAGGTCTGTGTCACAGAGAAAGCTTGCCCATGATTGGAAGGAGGATGTCAGGCATCCACAGAGGTTACAGGACCAGGCATCCAAAGGACTTTTCACCAGGACCACAACACAGCTTCTGGGAGAAGATGTTCTAGAATGGTAAATAAAACAGAGAATAAAACACTGTGAAGAGGGCAGTAGATCTGGCAAAGAACAGCCTGAAGATCGCTGCTACGGCAGGCATTTCCACAGCCCAACAGGATGTACACAGCAGGCCAGACAGCCAGTGGAGGTGCCTGAGGCTGAGGGCGGTGTTGCAGATGATTTGATTGAAAAAGTGAGTGTGTGTGTGTGAGAGAGTGTGTGAGGATGAATTATAATCTGAAGGAGAGCCAGTCCAGATGTTTGTTTTAGATGGTCTTTGCTAAAATGAGACAAACCCAAATGAATCAAAGGAAGTCATTTTTAATTTTTCACTTACCAAAACTCTTTCAAGAGATGTGCACAAAATGGATTCAGAGATTTTAATTTCATCTCTAATGGCTTTTTTAGTCTTTTGATGTGTGTTCTGATCTACGGAGTTATCTAGAGACAAATGGCCGGAAGAAGGAGGAATAGTCAAAGACCTAAGCCAGTAATAATTTAGAACATCGATCCCTGAAAAATGGTAACCACGGTCCAGAAGGTCCAGGGCTATCTTTTCGTAGGCAAGAAGTTGCCTAGAATAATGTTATTAAATATCAGGCCTATGTAACTGACTGTGGTAAAGGAAACATCCTCCTTCCTCCTCTCTCTCCCTCTTTCCTTCTTTTCTTTCCTTTCTCTTATACTAAGTAGGTTCAAAACTAAAAAATGTGCTGAACTTGGTGGAAAATTGTTTTCCTATCTATGTATCTATTGATCATCTATCTGTGCATCATTAATCATCTAAGTATGTATCTGTATGGCAAATGCAGTGAATTGCAGAGAGAGAGAGAGAGAGAGAGAGAGAGAGACAGAGACAGAGAGAGACAGAGAGAGAGAGGGAAACAGAAAGATTTGTTTTTTTGACAGAAAAGTAGTGGGAAAGTAAAAGGAGACAAGTGGAAGAGAATGTAATATATCTGGTAAAGATATCATAAAATGTCGTTCTGATATTGCACGGTTACTGTTTTTGTCATTGCATTAGACTAGCATGCCTATTTGAAACAGGATCAGAATAAAAATGGTAACTCGTAAACATTTTTCTGAAGGAATGCAAAGTTAGCATTACTACTTTTTTGGTGAATAGTGAGAAGGTCAGGCAACTGGGGGCTAATTTTTGGTTTTCTAAGAGCACTTAGAGTGGGACATGGAAAATTGAACCTGCCTACTGCTCTATTTAATGGTTTATGCGGAGGCCTAGGAGTGACTGAGCTTAATACATCATCAAGAATTTCTTTGGTATTCAGTCAGCATCTCTCGATATTTTGTTATCTATTTTATCCAACAAGACCCGAAAGTTAAAAATTCTTAGAGAATAGCCCCTCCCTCCTGTTTCTTTGAACAACAGTTGGTTGTGTCAACTTGAAGTTTAGAACTTAATTAAATTAACTCAGTGATTTTACCCCCAAGGGTGTAGAGGATGCACACTAGGGTAGCTCACTGCCTGAATGGTATAAAGGGGAAAGAGGGAGGCTGGATTAGCTCCTGTTTGAAGGAGCTCCAGGCTTCGCCTTCAGCATGGACATTGTCTACTAGCTTCTAAAGCAGAATCTTTAGCTTGTAACCAGTATCCTTTGCTGTTCTGCTGTATATTCTTCAGCCTTGCATCACAGACTCATCGGCCTCCCTGCGTAGACTTGCAGGGGATACAGTAGTGAACAACTCCAGAACTTAGACTGAAGCCTTCAGTTTCTAGCATACAGGCATCCTCTGCAAGCTTCTTCATCCAACTTCATGACTGACCACTGTAAGCCAACCTTGTAATTTCTTATACATATGTATATCTTGTGTTATATCTGTTTCTCTGATAAAACATTGAGTGATACACTTTGTTTTCTCTTAAATTGTGTATTTTGGGATATTATCTACAGTGATATCTTTCAAGAAATGTATTTGGTGTTGGATGAATGAATAAAAAAAAGGAAAAATACCTCAATAAAGTCTCCCAGATGAAAGATACATAATCTAATATTGTTTGAAACTTTAAAAAGACAATGCTAATGATAGTACTTTTCATAATGTCTGGGATTAACAATATTGAATTAATGCAGAAAATGTTTTAAGTTTACTAACAATTGAAGTAAAAATTCTTATTCTGAGTGATTCATGGCACCTGGATGATTATAGAGTTCTTGAGAAAAATCTCCAATAGGATTCTTTTCTGTATTCTAAAGACCTTTTTCTTATTTAGTTACGTAAACTAGTTAGGTGTTTTCTCAACAATTCCATATAAAACAACACAGAAATGGGAAAGTACTGGGCTTTTTTTTGACTCCTTGAATAGCACTCTGCTTTGTTCAGAATATTTAGCCACCAGCCTAGTCCCTTCCTTTGGTCTTGCTTTAGCTTTAGGTGTGGATGATGTACCATGTCCTAATTTTTGCTCCAAGTGCCTGTTAGATGGGCTGAAAGGTAGTGGTAGATACCCTTTAGCTGCAGGTTTATATCCAGCTTAACTTTTAGACCTTTTCAACATAAAACACAATGCAGTCTTTGCTTTTAAAATTGGCTCTAAAACTCCAGTTTAAGATGTTTGTAACAACTGTCTTTATCCACTTGAGATGATTTGGACACCCTGGGATCTAGAGTTCACATTGGCTCTTATGTGATACTCTTGCTCCATTTTTTCTTACTGCAAAGACACTGCAATTAGAGAGTTATGTTTGTGGGGTTGTCACTAGTAGTTTTGTTGAGACAGTTCTTCATTTTGCTAGACAGCCTAAAATACCCCACTCACTTTCAAATGCTTCTAATGGATTGAATTTCCTGAGTCTGGAAGCTAGTCAGCTGAAGTTTGAATGTGGGGTAATTTTGACAATGAAATGGGAATTGATGGCTTGGATATGTTTGAAGAACTATATTTTAAACAGTTGGTGATGGATTATGGTTGTATTTCAAGTTCTCTGTTCAATTTTGTGGTGCTCAAATGCCTTAAGGGAAAAAAGACTTTAAAAATCATAACAAAATTTCAACATATTAAAGTTATTGCTAATATAACTTTATTTCTTTCTTATAGTATCAGTATACAGTGGGGATTGCAAACCTGAGTCTAGGTATTGGTTTCACTGGAGATATATTCATTTAATTGATAAGAATAAATGTTTTAATAATATTCAAATCCAGAGAGTATGTCAGGAAAGATTAAAATGACATTTTAGAGCACTTGAATGATTTTTTGAAAATATTGGGAAACATTTCATGTGGCCCCATGATGTGATATCAAAACAGAAATGCATTTTAAAAATTACGGTCATTTCCTTTTCTTTATAACCCTATTTTGGCTTACAAAATAATTTTTATTTATCCAATATACATATTTGAGTATTTTCATATTATGAGCTTTCTTTTCATCAGAAGTTTTCCACTTTATTTCTCCCTCAGTAAAAATGTGTCACTTTGTTTTCCTTGTCTTTTACCTCCTTTTATCTCTGCCTGTAGACTTCAAGTGCCTGAGTTGACTTTTCTCTCTATGGGAACATCACAGTCAATAACTTTAATGAGAACATTTGATGCATAAATATTACAAATCTGGGATCTTAGTGATGAGATGGTGAAAGAGAAATAAACAGCTTAACTGAAGCAAGTGGGATATTAATGGTGCAATTGGAGTTGTCCTGTGAGCCGCCAACAACTGGAACTTTAGTTTCGCTGACAGGAACAGAAGCTTTTCAGACAGAGCCTGTACTGCAGCACATAAAGAAAATAAAGTTACCCTTTGACAAGTAGTCTTTAGTTTGAAAGTTAATACCTTTCCAAAGAAGACAAACTTTGAGTCCGAAATATAAATGTGAATCGAAAATCCGTCAGAAATTTAAAATAATTGCAAAATAGGATTGAGCAAAATAGGATGAGATTTTCCCGTTTATCTTGGCTGGCTTTTAAAACAATATGTAGATCAAAAGGGAAAATAGAGCATTCCACTGTGCTGGAACAAATTCGACTCACATTTCTTCCTTAAGAAAGGACCAAATATATCAAGTAAAGTAGGAAGTATTTCTTGGATGTCAGCCTTCTTCTACTACATTCTGTTTTGCACCTGTTTTTTCCTGAAATTTTACCAACAAGGGGTCTAGGGAAGTGCTCCTTACATTTGGCCTACAGCCAAGTCAATAAACGAAAATGTCATTAATCACCGTCACTTGTTAATTCTCCATTCAAGAAATTGTCTCTTTTCATTGTTGCTACGAAAGCGCAGGGAAATTGATAAATTTTGTTTTGGATAACTAAGACCAAGATTTTAAAGATGAAAATTTCTTTCAAAGGGGTATAAATGTGGCATTTATAGGTAGATTCCAGCTGCAACTGAGTATATCTGTGAGAGCAAAACCATGCACATACATGTGACCGTTTACTCAAGAAATTATACTAAATAGGATGTATATTTTTACATAGTGGTGTTTTTGCTGGACATTTCTCCTTGTTGGTTACAAATCTGGTTGTGGTGTAGGGTCTCAATGGACATATTCTTCCCTTTCACTAAGCAGCCACAGAGATGGAACACAATCTAACAGCAGAACCTTCTTAAGATCTTCTAGGTTCCTACCCCAAAAGTTAGGTTCTCAGTTCCTTCTCTTCTATAAACAGCATATGTCAAATTAGCATATATCAACATCACTTAACTCAATTTACAGAAATGTGAAGTTGCCTGAGCATGGGTTTCTGTTAATCTGGCAGAAACTGTATGATTTAAGAAAATGATGATAGAAAATGTTTGTCTATAAATTTCACTGTATAGAATTTAAGTAACTTCATTAGGGACTCTGCGGTTTAGTCTATTAAGGATGGAAAAGAAATAAAAATTGGAGACAGAATCAGGTACACTATCTGCAAGAAATGTGTTGAAGTGGCTGAGTATGGAGTATGAAATGAAGTCAATATGAGTTGGAACCCTTGTAAAAGATCTGTAATCTTGGTAAAGTTAATAAATTTGTTTGTATCTGTTAAATGATACCTACATACCAATGCACACACACCCACGCATGCATACACACACACACAAACACACGCACACACATCTTCTGGAGTTGAGTATCCACAAGTTTAATAGCAAGTACTGATACATACACAAATATTAGACATGAACAAAATCTTTGTTCCTATTCATACTACAAGATTGGGTTTAAAATTTCATTATGTTCCTTTGTAGCCACTATACAGCATCAGATTTTTTTGTTGTAATTGTAAAATGACGAAAATGGCAAAACACAATTTAATTACTTTTGTAAGGATTAAGTAAAAATTTATATGGTAGGACACAGAAGAGTACTTAGCGCACACATTTTCCTCAATCAATGTCAATTTAATTTGAATCTGAAATTGCATGTGAAAGTATCATTACCAAATGCATAACAAGCTGCTACGTACTTTCGTACTTTCGAGGACTTTTTCAGCCAAAATGGTGAAAAGGTTGTGGATGGATTACATTGTCCTATTGACATCTAATTGGATTTGTGTGCTTAAATAACATTGAACAGCCAGTGCATTGTGCTTGCTATTCTTATCTCACAGTTTGGGATCTAGAAATCCTGGTAAGGACTTGACAATGTAGGGACCAAAGGCTGAAAGATCTCTAATACACTCCCAAGTTTAAGCCCTTCAGTTTGTGTGAGCAAACTACAGTCTAGGAAGCTTACATAACTTGACCAACGGTTCAGTTTTGCACTGCTTAGTGTAATAGGAACCAGTTTCATCACTAATCTAGAACTGTTTTCATTACTTTGATGTGTGGCAATCATGTGGACAGCATTTTCCAAGCCAGCTTCACTGATTAGGCAGAGGGAGAGGTGCACTGTGAGGCTTCAGAATGGAAAGGTACAGGAAGTCTAGATATTTTATTCTTAGTTTAACTGTGGATTAATAGAAACGAAATTCCATATTGTTTTGCTCTTTCTATAGTAAGTCTGTGGAAAGGGTACAAAATGCCAATTTGAACTTTAAAATATTTTTAATATTAATTTTTTCCACGGAAAACAGGCATTTTTACCTCCATATTTTTTAAAACACTGCTAGGTGTTTGTAGCCTTGCCAAAAATACCTTTATGAATAAGTCATTTGGAACATAATTCATTTATCTTTCAAAAATAGAAAGTGAAATTACAAGTGGGGCTTGGATTTGGATATCCTTCCAGGAAAATTAGGTTCTCTAATCCTGATCATTAGGCCATCACTAATAGCTCTTGGCCCAACTTCTACAGCACTGCTATGTTTTTCCAACATTTAACTTATTCACTAACCTGTGCTGCTACCATGAACACATGAGTGGAGTTCATTTTTATATTAAATAAATCATTTTTACATTAAACTCATTTTTAATGAAGTGAGTACACATTATAACTTACACCCAAGAAATTGCAATCTACTGTATTTTCATGGCATTTTTCTTAAAGAGAAATGTTTCCTTTGAGTACATTTCACTCTCTTTCCAGTGCTTCTCTTTTGGTGCCAGGATATTGATGTACACTAACTAGTAAGGTAAACGGCCGTATAAATACTGGGGATATTCCCAAAGGCAGACGCTTGTTTGTCTTTTACTTTTTTTTTCCAGATGTAAAGATGACAGTTGGTTCTTGGGGGAAACTGGTTATTAACTACCTGCTGAGTTTATTTGCTCAGGTCCTTCTCTCTATTTTCAGGCATCTAAAATTAATTTGTTGCTAGATTACTTTTTTGTATATATTATTATGTTGAATAATATAAAAATTTTGAGGGAAGGAAGAGGGCAATTCTAAAGCATTATTTTAGGTCATTCAGTCTCTAATCTTTTCTAGAGCTCTTTTGCATGTAAAGTGTCTTTTTATTAAGTTATGGAAATTGGAATCTATTTCCAGGTTTCTAAAAACAGCTATTATTTTTGTCTGTGTACCAAAGGTGTTTATGCCTTCTCCTTTTCCTATTATAATCCTTTTTCATATTGTTTTATTAAATCTTCTGATCCCTGAGTAAAGTGCCTTTTTTTTCAACCCTTATTTTCATTTTTGTACTTTTTTATTTTCTTGGGGACTTATGCTTTGGTTACATCTTCTTTGAATTATACTTCCTAAATTTAAAGAATTTTTCAGGTTATCTCTTAAGAAATGGCCGTATTGCTAAAGAATATCTATATATTGTAATTATCTTCTTTCAATTTTTCAAATATGCATCTTTCTGCAATTTTAAACTGTAAAACATTTTTTAGGAAATTCTGAGTGTTGATAAATGCACTGAATGCCGATAGACTTTTTATCAGTCTGCTCATTTTTGTATTTGGCTACATATTAAGAGGCAGGATCTTTTATGTTGGACATCTAAGGCTATGGAAGAAATGGAGCCATTATTTTTTTTCTTTTTGGTATGATAGTATTTCCTCTGGTAGAATTAAGGAAGGAATGTAATTGTAAAAGCTGCCCTTTGATTTTCTTCTATCTTGCTATTATACTGATATAAGCACTTTATCTTTCTTTGCTAACTACTGAAACAAATTTCTCAGCAATTACTCTTTTCTATCCATTTCAGATTCAGTTTATTCTACTTACTGCTGTTTAATTATCTGACATTATTTTAGCCAAGTTATTCCTCTGGTTCAGTTTTCATTGACTTCACATTGTTTGGAGAAAAATGATCAAAATACTTAAGTTGCCATTCAAATGCTTGGAAAATGAAGCTCCAATTTAGCTTTCCCATAATATCCCACCAGATACAGAAGCATGCAAAATTCTGGCTTCTAGACTACTATATCATAAACTCAGGCCAATTACTTCCCTCTCTAAACTCAGGCTTCTCAGAGCTAAACTGAAGAAGATTAAGAGATTGATCTCATACTCTAATTTAATTGTATTGAATGTCATAATGCATGCAAAGTTTCTGGAAGACAATAGACAAAAACTACTCAATAGAATGTAGTTTTAAAATGTTTTTATGATTTATTTGGTTCATCTCCCTGATATTGTATACCTCTTATTCCAAATGATCCCGCGTGAATAGAAACATTTCTGTTGCATACTCAACATAATTCATTCCTCTTATACACTTGGTGTGTTATAAATCTGTGTGAATTATCTGATTACTAATACCACATTTTATTTAATTTCAGTATAATAATCAGATACATTTATTCTTAGCCATCAACAGATGTTGAGCACCTATTATATGTAAGTCACCAGAGTAGATATATTTCAGTTCCAACTCATTCTATGTACAATCTTTTCCTGTGATCAAGGCTTTATTGCTGCTTGAAAAAATTGTCTAGTAGATAATATCGAGCCTTAAATGCTTGACTAATGTTTATAACTCATGATAATCATTACAAAATTGGACAAGAAAACCTGCAAAACATTATTTTGTAGTCAAATACCTTGCGCTTATTTTCATTACTCTGATTATCCTTCTGAATGTAACTGTCTTGAGGTTAGAGAACAATAATTAAACATAAATGAAATTTTGTTTAAAAATTATGTGTTCACTTAGATATCTCTAGGTAAAAGAAACAAAAATACATCAAGTAGAAAATAATAATTATCCTGAGCATAGTGAAGTGAGAAAGGAAGAGTGTCAATAAAATAAAAATGTTTACTTCTAATTTTATATAATTCTGATGAAAAAGAATGAAATTAGGTTTGAATTAAAATTTATATTATGCATTCTTTTAAAATAAAAAAATACGTGTATATGTGCTTATAGATTCATTAGGTCTCTGTATAGTAATAAAAACAGTATAAGAAATAACACTTAAGGCTTCTCATTTTAGTTTTAGTGCATAAAGAACTTGGAAATGATTATTCCCTCATACTAAGAAAAAAAAAAACGAACAAGTTAATATACAATACCTTTTCTTAGATCAAGCAGAAAATTTCAGTCATAGAATATACTGCCATCATAAATACTAGAGATAGACACATACAAAAGTTAAAGATTTCAGTGATCCATTTATTTTTGCTGTTGCAAAATAAGTGAAGTTTGATAACATTAGAGAACACAAAGGTGTATTTAGCTCAGAGCTATAAAGGTTTAAAATGATGTTAAAACATCTATTGGCAAGATTAATGGAATAAATGTTAGAAATGAGGAGAATTTTGAGGGGGGTTCAATGACAATGCAATTTCACAATATATTTCCTGAAACTTAAGTATTTATTGTATACTTAGATCATACGCACTACTAATGTACTTGTTTGCTATTACTACACCTAGCAATATGTGGAAATTGCAGAATCCAAAGACAATTTCTAAAGAAACTTAAACACCTTACCTAATGAGGAAAAATATAAGAACTGCTTGGGATTTCTCTTCAGGGATCATACAATAAATAAGAGCAGTGAAATAGCTATGTTCAAAGCAAGGGAAAAAGAAAACACACTAAACTAGAATCTGTACCCATGAAAAGATCTTTCAAAAGAGTAGACAAAGATAACTAAGCTTAAAAAACAAACACACTCTAGAAAAAAGCAAGTGCTGGAGAGAATGTAGGAAAATTAGAACTTTGGCACAACTTTTGATAGGATTGTGATCTATATAATTGTCACGGAAAACAGTGTAGAGTATTTTCAAAAAAAAAAAAGAGCTATAAGATAATGCTGCAGTCTCACTTCTGGGTATATATTCAGAAGAAATAAAACAGAGGCTTGAAGATTCATTTCGACATGCACGTTCACAACAGAATTGTTCATAGTGAGCCAATGGTAGAAATGTATCCACAAAGCAATGAACGGATAAACACAGTGTGGCATATAGACACAGTGAATTACAATCTGTCCTCAAAGAGAAACAAGTCCCATCATATGCTACGATTTCAATAAAATTTCCAAATAATATGTTAAAGAAGCAAGTCAAAAATAAAATTGGGTAATATTTCACTTTTATGAGGAACACAGAGTAGATAAATACACACAAACAAAAAGGTACAATGGTGGACACCAGGTGTTTCTTTGAGAGAGAGTGGGAAACACGACTTGTTTAACAAGAATTTCGGATTTATGAGGTGAAACATTTCAAAGATCTGATTTGCATTATGACTACATTTAACCCTAATGCACTGCACTACTGAAAATGACAAAAGCTCTCAATTTTATGTTATTTGGTTTTTACATAAAAGAAAAGAAAATATTGAAATCTTTGTCTCCTTTTTTAAAAAGTGAGAAATATACTACTAAGCAAAAAACGGAGGTAATTTACAAGAGTATACCTGCTTTCCAAGAAATATTTTTAAAACCATTTTAAAGAGAAGTGTAATAGTATAGATTAGAAAGTTAGATCTATATAAAAATAAAGAACACTGCAAAAAGAATAAATAAAAATAAAAATAATAGTTTTCTGCCTTTTAAGTGATCTACTTGAAAGTTATTTGCTTATAACAGGAGAATATTTGGTGATTCTTAGGTGATTGCAGCACATGGATAAGTTAAATGAATATTAGTAACATTAAAAGATACAGGAAAAAGGAATTAGCAATATTTAATTATAAGACACCTGCATTAATGGGAAGCAGAATAGAGTTACTGGAAAGTGGCTTTGTATTAGTAACAAAAGTACACCCTAAACTCTAGAACAACTAAAAGGACATGTATGAATAACCTTTTTTATAATCACTTTAAAACAAATGGCCTAAATGTACAGTTTCAAAAACACAGGTGGTCAATGTATGTTTAAAAAAAAAAAAAAGGAGAAGCCAAATGTGGTAGCACGTACTTGTAATTTCAGTATTCTGAGAAGCTGAGAAAGCAGAATCACAAGTTTTATCCCAGTCTGAGAAACTGAATGATGAAATAAAAAAATGTCTACAAGTAAAAATAAATTACAAACAGTTCTGGAGATGTTCATTCCCCAGGATTGCAAAATAGATGTATAAAACTATAAATAAATATGCAGATTAAAAGACAATAAACAAAGTCCAAATATAGTCTATACCAAACTCACATTAAATATACAGACGTATAGACTAAAAGTATACAGATAGGCAAAATATACTGTAGTGGCAAAATTAATTTGTTAATTATAGATAAAGTGGATCTAAGAAAAAACGAATATTATGAATAATATACCAAATTAATGATAAATAGGTTAGCCATCTATAAAATAAACAAGTCTGTTTATTTAAAAAAGAAATATATAGGGTAGAGGATTTAGCTCAGTGGTGTTAGCACCTGCCTGGCAAACGCAAGGTTGTAAGTTCAATCCTTGGTACAATATATATATATATATATATATATATATATATATATATATATATATATTCACTAGATAATATATATATATATATATAGATGGTGTGCACAATAGAATCCAAACATCAAGTAAATGAAATTCAACAATACATTATCCCCAAATAAATATATTAAATAAAATTAAAATTAGGTACAATATTAACTATCAATGATACATAGAAACTGGATCATAGATACACAGTCAGTGACCACTTAACAAACACTGGGCTGTGTTTTTCATAATGAAAGTAAATATGCAATTGCTCTAAATGTTGGCAGGTGACACATAACATATATCACAGTGCAAGCAGATCTATGTTCAGATAAAAACCAATAAATGAATATTCATAGAAGCTTTACTAGTAATAGCCCCAAAGCAGAAGTACATACATGCATACATATATTTTCCCCAAATCTTCATAAGTTAATGATAGGTCATTGGTTGTCAAAGTTTAAAGGTTGGAGGAAGATGAAAAAAAGGAGATTGGATGTAGTTTAAAAGGGGCAACAGGAAAAATTCTTGTGGGGATGGAAATATTAAATATCATCGTAGATATATGATGTTGCACATAAGAGACAAAGTAGTAGAGAAATACATATACACACACTCACGGGTACATGTAAAATGGAGTAAATGTGAATGTTAGGTAGTTTTCTCAAAGTCAGGTAGTTATAATTGTTTTCACATAACTTTTCCACTTACCTCACCATATTAACTTTTTTGTACCAGAAATTGAACTCAAGACCTTGCACTTGCCAAGCTGTACATCAACTATTGTAACAAGATTGCTGTGTTTATTTTATAAGTGACAAAACCCAACCAAGACTGACAGTTTCAAAAGTCCTGAGACTATTTCTGCTACTGTGATATATTTGTGCTGTGTAATTTTGTAATGTAAAAATGTGGTTGTTCTTTATCCTCCACTTCCTGAACTGTCTAAACTTTTTCCAGTGACAAGCCATACCAAGGAAAATCCATCACCTAAATATTGCTAAGTGAAATTGAAATTTTTTCACTATTTTAAAATGTCAAAGATTTCTATTAAAGTCTTTTTGATAATTTTAAGAGAACATTACAAAAGAATTTGCACACACACTTTAAAACTACTATAAAAATTCCACCAGGTTATGACTTTCCTTTTGTTTTCCTAGTTTAAAATTTGTTAAAAGTTACTAATAAGGTTAGAAATTAGTTAAATATTCTGCTTGACTCGGACCGTATAATCAGATGTTTATTAGATGTTTTTCAGTTAGCATGGTACATTTCTTTTTTTAAAATTTTATTTAAAAGGAAAAAGAGAAAAAACAAAACAAAGCGGTGTAAGGATACAAGTAATACAGAACTACAAAAAAAAAAAAACAGTAAGAAATCACCAGTTAATAGATTACATATTATCATCTTAGAGATAGTTGCTCAAGTCACAGTATCAAAGCATACAAAGTGGACATTCAAACAGTGAGACTGCAAACAGTTGTGTTTAATGATCCAACCAAAAACATTAATATGGTCAGCTATTTAACACCCCTAAACACACTTGCTGTTGTATCCTTTAGAGCTCTTTTTTTCCCCTCTCTTTTTTACAACAGAATTTACACATTTTGGGTTTTATTACTCCTTAGTTCTTATTACTTTTATGAGGGGAGAGAATAAAGTCAAATATGGCAAAACAAAGCTGTCAGTCAAAACCAAGGATAGACATAGCACATGATGTAAAAACAGAGTACAAGATTATCAACAGTGGTTACCATAATATCTCTTGTATCCTTAAAAAGAATTGTCTATCTTATTAGGTATTATAAAGTTGAACAAAACAGTAGAGAACAAGACCAATAAAACTTAAGCATGGTAAACATTACAGGACTTCCAAAGGAGACAATAGTCAAACAAGAATGGGCATCTTAGTAAATCTTATTGCCTTCAAAGTAGTTGCCTATACCCTCAAACTTGATCCTATCATACAGAATGGAACAGAGTCTAATCAGTTAAAACAAGATGGTGGGAGTATTACAGGACTTCAAAACAAGTTAATAGGAAATCAAATAAGTTACTATTATATCCTGCTAATTTTTAAAATTTTTCCCCTTAATTAAAAAACCATAAAAAATAATTAAATATTTTTTTAATGAATAAGGAAGCGATTGAGTTAAAACAGGACATAACAGCATAACAATACAGGTCAAAGCATGACTGTTTCAGCAACTTAGTGCTTCACTACCAAATAACCCGACTTAATAGTAGTTACCATAGTGTCTATCTTTTTCCTTGAAATATTTGAATAAAACTTCATATACTATAGCTTCAAATATTTCCATATCAAGAAGCCCAGAATAAAGCCTTTCCAATTAATAAGTGAAAACTTTATAAGGCTTCAAGGCTGCATAATGGGGAATCATGGTTACCACATATTTTTATATATTTGAATCATTACTTACATTAGGGAAACTATTCGGTATTCACACATGCGAGATTGATTTATTTCACTTATGAGTATGGTCTCAAGCTGTGCCCATTTATTGATAAATATCTCAATGTGATCCTTCTTTATAGCTGAGTAATACTCCACTGTATAGAAATACCACAACTTTTTTATCCATTCCTCAGTTGATGGACACTTGGGTTGTTTCCAAGATCTGGTTATTACAAATTGTGCTGCTATAAACATAGGGGCACATTTATCACTGTGGTATGATGCTTTCAGTTCATCTGGGTATATGCGTAGAAGTGGAATAGCTGGAATAAATGGGACTTCCAATCCCAGCTTTTTGAGAAATCTCCAGTCTGATCTCCACAAAGGTTGTACCAGTCTACACTCCCACCAACAGTGTAGGAGAGTTCCTTTTTCCCCACAGCCTCTCCAGCATTTGTTGTTGTTGGTTTTCTTGATCCTGGCCATTCTTTCAGGAGTGAAATGATATCTCAGTGTGGTTTTAATTTGCATTTCTCTAATGACCAATGATGATGAACATTTTTTCATGTACTTATTTGCCATTTGTATTTCTTCATCTGAGAAATGCGTACTCATCTCAGATGCCCACTTTTGGATTGGATCTTTGAATTTTGGGGGACTGAGTGTTTTTAATTCTGTGTGTTTTAGACAAGAGTCCCTTGTCTGAGAGAGAGTTCACTAAAATCTTTTCCCAGTTTGTGGGTTTTCTTTTCACTATGCTGGAGATTTCTTTTGACTAGCATGGTACATTTCATAGATTTTTCAAAGATTTAGATCACTCTTACATTTCCAGAACAAATCCCCTTTTCTGTCAAGATGTATTATATACTTAATACATTCTGCATTTGATTTGAGAGATACTGTTGCAAATTTTCAACAATTATATAACATTTCATGCATGGTCTCATAAAAATTTTAACACATTTATTGACATTGTATATTTTAAAATAATTTATAAACAGATTTTTGTTTTTCCCATTTGGAATAAGAATATTCTTTGTAATGACAAATTGAAGTTCTTTGAAATATTAGACTGTTTTTATGTTCTATAAATTTAATTAAGTGATGTTTTTAAAAATTTGTACATTTAATATATAAGGAATTTAATAACCATGCTATTTATGATATCCTAGTATTATTTTTCTGTTTTTCCTAGCATCCATTATTATTCTCCCTGTTTATAATAACTGTGAAGTGAATATTGGAACTGCTTTTTATTAATTAACATTCTTAGGTTTGTATTCATTTTTAAATATTAAAATAATCAAATTCAAACATTTTGAAATTTATGTGCTGTGTATTTTTTCTTCCTTTTCATTTTCATTACTTTTTCAATGTTTTTTTAGTTTCTATTTTCAGTATTTTTGAGATGAAAGACTAAACTTTGATTTCAAGCAATTTCTTTTATGTTAATAAGCCACTTTTTTCCTGTCCCTTTTTGATTTTGCTTGTCTAAGTTTTTCTTCTTCCTTTTTATCATCCTCAGAATGTGAATTAAAGTTTTTTAGTATTTTTAGCAAGTATCTAGACATCCTGTCTTCAAATACTTCCACCCGATGTTTTTATAAAGGCTGAAATTAGATTTAACATAGAAATCTGTGTTGTGTTTTATCTGTTATTTTTAATTTTGATGTTATATTTATGTATTTCCTATTGACCTGCCTTCATTTATATATTTTAATTTTAAAATATAAAATTGATAATAAAATTATATGCATTTACTCTACATTTACACATTCTACAGTGATTACCATAAATAGAATAATTAGCATATCCATCACTATTTATAGTTACCATTGATTTTTGTGTGTGGTGAAAGACTTTCAGATTCTGAGCTTTTATCAAATGTAAGCACTGAATATATCCTTAATTATACTCCCGTATCACACATTAGATTGCAGTGTTTATCACATAACTAAATGTTGTACACTTGGATGTTATGTTTATGTGATGTCTTTTTTTTTTAACTTAGGCATTCATCATTATATACAGTTTTGCCTCCTCCTCTGTCATTTTACTTTGTATAGTTCAGTTATACACAGTCCGCTGATCCAAGAATATTAATATTTGTATTGACTCTTCCAGAGAGACTATATTCCTGTAACTTACTGGTTTATTTTTGTGATTTTTCAATTATATTATTGCCTGTTATGAATATCTTACTGTCATGGTTTATTTCAGTGGCCTACAAGCCTCATGCAATTATATATTTGTGATTGGTTCATTGTCTAACACTTGGATTGGTGATGTGAGTGCTACACCCACCTAGAAGTGGAACCAGGGTATCGTAAAATGGTGGGAAGAAGGTGTGTGTCTCTCTCTTGCTGTATGCTTGCTGTTTGCACCAGCCATGAACTGTGGCCCCGCCATGTTACCCTGCCTTGGAGCCAACTGAGTATGGACTTTGCACAAAGATCAGCCGACTTTGATACCATATAAGACATGGAAATGGATCTGGTAATAGTTATGTCCTATCCATGTTCACCTGAGTTCTGAGAACCATCTTGCCTATCCAGGAGCCCATAGACTAGTATGTTTAAAAATACCCTTAGAGGTAGGCCTGTAGATCTGGGGTGTCATTAGTGGTCTTGATTCAGCCTTGTACCTGGTTTTACTAGATTCTTAGAATTCAAAGGCCTCTAGAATGCATTAAAACCAATTGCAAAAATTGATAAAGTAAATTGACAAAGTAAAATATTTTCAAACAGCATGAGATAATACACATGGGCAATCATCCATAGGATTATCAGTAAGCTTCTTAACAGAAATCTTAGAAAGCAAGTGGGAACAATGTTATTTCCCAGTGAAGAGAGGGAAGAATAACCAGCCATGTATACTATCCTTGGAAAAGTAACCTTCAGAAATCAAAAAAAGAATCATACTGGATGAACAAAATCTGAGGAGGTTCATTGTGATGACACAAGAAAAGAAGTTCTTCATGGTGAAAAAAAAGGAAAATGAAATAATAATGGAAATATATGATAGTATAAAACTCATTTATATAAGTAAATTTACCATTATATTCAGAATATTCAGTATTCAATATTCAGTAACTTTTAACTCCAACAGAAAACATAGAAGATAAGTTATTAAATTAACTATAGTTAAAATAACTTGCCAATGCATATAAATTATAATAGATGTGAAGTGTAATATGATGGCATGAAATAAATTCATTTGGCAGAAGTAAAAGTAAGATTATTTATAACAGGTTACTATAAACTTCATTAAGATATTATAACTATGTCATTTTATATAACTGGTGACTAGAAAGAAAAAAAACAGGTGTGCATACCAATAAAAACATAAAAGAAGAAGGAATCGACACATAACACAACAAAAAAATGAAAAATTACACTGGAAGAAATCAAGAGAAAGAAAGAGGCAAGTGTAAAATATTTGGAAAATAGTAAACAAAATGTTAATAGACAATCCTTAATTAATAATTAGAGTATATTTTTCAGTTTAATAATCCTGTTTTATTTCACTTAACTATTAATGTAACCAAACATTGAATTGTTCAATTTGGACATTATTTTTAAAAATCTAACATGTCCAAGTGATATTTTAAGTATTCAACTTCTCTTATTATATTCATGTATTCAAAAATTTTCTGCCTACCATCTTAAAAAATTACATATATATATATATATATATATATATATATATATATATATATTCCCCAGTCAAAACTGTGGAAAACTGAACATCCACTAATTTTCAGCAATTTCTTTGAGTTACAAGCCAAATTTTCTTACCATATTCCCTATTTAATAATTTCTGGTTATGTTATGAACAGTGTTGAGATAATATAAGTTTCACCTAAGCAATTTCCCTCTCACCTTTTGGTAAGTGGCAAGGGAATGGTCATTTTAACTGAACTAAGACTAACAGTTCTTTTATGAAGTACACATCTTAATCTTACTGGCTAGTCATTTGAACTAATTCTCCATTTTCTCAGGATCCAAATATTGTGATGAATTGAGTTTTTACTTTCAGATGTTTTAGTCTATTTCATAAGCTTTTGAAATAAAAAAATAATGTTTTCAAGGGTAATAATTTCTATGATGTCTTTTTTTTTCCTATGCTTTATAATATTATCAGTATTTTTACTATCTTTTTGCAACTTTTCTTCTGCATATCCAAGCTTCTGGTAGAGATCATAAGTCAGAATATTAAGACTTACATTTAAATTTGTTTAAGTTTCTAGTTGATTCCATTAAAACCTCATGAGAAGTAAAATTCTGTTACATATTCTTGCACCAAATGGTGGAATTGAGGAAAACAGTCTTTTCTATATGAGAAATTTGACTCTGTCTAAGAATTACCAGATAAGCAAATAAACAATGAAACTGGATACAGATTGCCACTTTAACACCAAAAGCCCTGATTGTGTAAAATCTGATTTTTTTCTATTTTTGTTGTTGCATCATCATTTGGATGTTTTTAAAATATATTTTAAAAAATTTATCCAAGCTCCCTTACTTTTTGAGGTATGAACATTAACTGACCATGACAATTTTAATCGTTTTTCAAAAGCAAAATCCGTTCCTTTGACTTTGGTGCTATAAAACATTGTATATTAATAGTGAAAATAATAGAAAATCCAATGGTTTGATACATATTATAAAATACATATTATAAACAAAGGATCACAAAATAAATAAAAAATTCTAAGAGGCTCAAAGTAACACACCAAACTGAGTCTAGATACTTGTGAATTTGTAGAATAAAATTTATTATCAGTTTAATTTTCAAGAACTGGTACTCAGTTTGAGAAGTGAGGTTTAAAACTTCCTTCAAGGCTATAATAAAGCCAGTAATAAGTATAATTATTTATGAAAAATAATGCTGATTCTACTAACATATTTTACAAATGTATCAGTAGGTAGAAAAGAGTTTATAGATTCATTTAATTTGTTTACAAGAGATTAATATTACTGTGCTTTGCTTCTACTTAAAAACTATATACCAGGCAAAAACTCAACAATCTCTGTGATTTTTATGACTAAAATGGATATTTTGAAAATTAATTATAGGAAATAAATTTTATAGGTATCATCATGTACATAAACAAGAGAATTTATAAAAAGTAAATAAATGCATGGTGGATGCCATGTTACAATTTTGAAAGAAAGGTGTACAGGTACAGTCAGAGAGACATATCTGGGAATCATATAGGAAGCTCCCCAGGTTATTCTTAAAAACATAAATGTTTAGGCAATCCATGTCATGAATTCCAGTGTAATAAATAACTGGCAATAATACCCTGAGGATGCAAATCAGTGGACAGCAGATTATATTTTTTTAACTTTTATTTTATAACCAGCCTCTCATTAACTCCTGTCACTATACATACCTGGTTTTCTTTCCTTGTTTCTTTTTTTAATATTAATCATTCTAATGTCAGTCTCCATTCTTTGTATGTCTGCCATTCTCAAACTAATCTCTAAATTGTGCTTTCTCTATAAAAGACGGGAATCCACTGTACTTAAAAATGTTCAAAATTATTTTTAAATTTGTTTTCCAATCAGAATCCAATAGCAAATCAAGACCTTTATATATAAACGAACTGTGTGTCTTATGTCAATAAATTCATAGTTTTTGTAGGATTGTATACCTTTCTCTTTCTTCTTCTCTAAGATTTATTTTGCTTAGATGTTGTCCCTCCTGGTGTTATTCATAGGAGAACTCAGATGCAGTTGAAGAATCAGTGAAATTTGAAGGTGAATTTTTTTTTGAAGGAGACGTAGAAATAGAACAAAAGAGAAAGACCAACAGATAGACATAGAAAAGCACCTTGTGTACACAGATCTCTCTTATTATTTAGATTTTGAGAGAATATTATTGCATGGGACAAGAGGAATACTTTGTGCACATATGTTATTTGATCTGATGATGAGTGTAAAATACATTTTACATAAATATACATACTTTCTAACAGTTAAACCAGGAAAATGAATTATAGAATATAAAACAAGTCCTTAGTAGCCTGATTGTACTATATGTCTGAAACTGTGTGCTGTACGAACAGAGCTTCTTTGAAAGACTATTCTGAATAATATTTCTAGCAGTGTAAGGAACAAAGACCTTGAAGTAAACCTTATTTTTGAAACTGCGTTTACTACTTTAAGATTCTGTGTGGAATCCTCTGTGCATTTATACGCGGCTTCCTACTTCTTGCCCTGTGTACCTCAGTTCTGACACAGTAGAACATGAGAAACCAGCTTATGCTCCAAAGCTCATTTCTGATGGCTGTTAGGGTACAGGTCAGTGACAGTGTAGACGTCAGAATCTTAATACTTTGCTCCCTGTGTGCTTTGTATTGGAACTCAAGTGAAACTCAGTTGCTTGGAAAGATCAATCAACAGATGATTAAACATCCATGGTGAGCTCCACGCAACCGTATATTAAAGTTGTATCAAACAAAGGCTATGATCTGAGAGTATTAAACTTAGCTGGCAGTAAAATAAACAGAAAAAGAGCATACCAAAGATCTCATAAATAATTGTATAAATTCAGCTAAAGTTATAAGATAACTACTGTCAGGTCTAAAATCAACATCTGATTATTGTCAAAAATACAGCCATTGCTTGCATTTCAATAACTAAAAGCTAAACTACATGAACATATGTAAATGGCAATGCACAATAATTTGTCCTACCAGCAGTTTGTAAACAGCTGACGTAGTATATTATTGCATTAACACTGATAAAATCAGACATGGTCGGAATGGCAATAGTTATGTATTCAAATTACTATTGTATATAGTTTGAAATTGATAGGATTTGCTTATGAAAAATTCATGTGAAATATGAAATAAAAAGATTTCAAGGATGACAAAAATTTTAATATAAGCAAATGACAGTGCCCATCGCCACTCAGTGAGCTAGAGAACAGTAAATGAAGAACTCATTTGAAAAAAGAAAAGTAGAAGTTTAGATTGAGATACGTAATGCTATTAAAAATCCTAGTGTAAATGGCAAACAAGTGGGAAGGCAATTATGTAACTCATAATTTTAGAATAATATGGAGATCTACTCCTGGGAGTCAATAGTATACTGACAGTGTCAAAGCGATGAGAATTGATGAGATTATGAGAGAATGAGCATTAAAAACAGAAGATTAAGGGACAATTCTTTAAAGGATATGTAGATGAAGCAAAGAATAATCTGTAATTAGGGACAGAATCAAGATATAGTATATATCAAAAGCCAAGCAACTGAGTTGGTTTGTAATATAGGTCCTGAACATTACATCCATGCATCAGGCAATGCAAGGTGCATGCTGCCAATGAAACATTCCCATATCAATTATTGATGTATGACTTTGCAAATGGCAGTTTTATTGAAAGATGTGGAAGAACAAGCGATTTTCATGTATCCAAGAGAGAAGAGGAAACTAAAGGAAAAGAATGAAGGCAAACAGATTCTTGAAATTTTAAGAATTTGAGGAGAAAAAAAAGTTGCAAATCACTGTAACTTTTCATTAGGAAAGATGTTTCTCCATATTTAAATGCTACTGAAATGATGAAAAGAGGAAATAGCTAAGAATGAATAAGGGAGAGATAAAATTCTGAGACATAGTTTACAACAAGTAGGAAGAATGATTTCAAAGAGCCACATGGATAAAATACCCAACACTGAATAGTTGCCCAATGGACCATCGTTCGTATCTGGTTACAGGATGCAAACTGAAGCAGATACAGGTTGGTAGGCACAGAAGTGTCTCTTCACTGCTTTTACCATATTAGCAAAATAGGAAGCAAAATATTTTCCAAGTGTGAATAGAGCGGAAAGATTATGTGAAAAAATATACAGTTTTAACAACAGTTGTTGAATGATGACACCAGAAAACTAGCACAATATACTAGAAATGTTAAGTAGCACCAATATTTAAGAGTCTTTGACCAACAAATCTCTTAGTGTCATTTAGGTATGTGCTTTAAAGTCACATTCATTTCTTTAATGCGAAGAATAGAAAGTCATAGTTGTACAATTTACTAATATGCATAATTTCCAACTAATTTACATAATATGCAACTAATAAAATATTTAGAGTGAGGGGCTTTGAAATATAATGGAAGACATTATAAAATCTAATGTTTTCTCAGGCTTGCTATTTTTTCCACGTAATATTATCTATTTGAGATTCACCTATTTTTTTGCAAATAGTTTGTGGTTCTTCATTTATAGTTTATTTTAATAACCTACAATAATTTAGCAATCCTTAGGGTTATTGACACTTTATTGCCAATATTTAGGTATAATAAATATGTTTGGCAAATTCTTAGGATAGGATATCATTTTGCACAAGTAGTGGCTGGTAATTAAAATATTTACAGGTTCTTTTTTATTTTAAAGAGATTAAAACAAAATAGGACATAACAGAGCAGATCAGAACAGAACAATGTAAGCAAAACAGTATTTCAACAGAAGACAACCCATAATTAACACTAACTACCACGATGTCTCTTTCTTTGAAATAGTTGAGTATAACTTCATATTCATATAGAATAGTATCAAACACAACAAAATAGAATAAAAACATTCAAGAGAATGAGAGTATTACAGGGTTTTCAGAACCAAATAACAGAAAACAAACAATGACTACTATATTATCTCATTTTCCATAGGAAATTTGTTTATACTTTCACAAGTAATACAATCCAATAAGGTACAACATGATAGAGCCAATGGAAACAGAAGAGCAAGAGCATGGTAGGACTTCAGAATAAGATGATATATCAGTACTGGCTATTATAACGACCTGTTTCCCTCAAATTAGCTGTTCATATCATCACAGATAATAAAATCAAAAAATCAGGACAAACACATTACAACTGAAATCATTCTAAGGCTTCAAAACAATGTAATGGAGAATCATGATTACCCTAAACTCTTGTGTACTCTTGCTATTCCTTACACTATAGAGACTATTCAGTATTTACACATGTGAGTTTGATTTCTTTTGCTTATGAGTATGGTCTCAAGTTGGGCCCATTTTTTAGTAAATATCTCAATGTGATCATTCTTTATAGCTGAGTAGTACTCCATTGTATAAAAATACCACATCTTTTTTATCCATTCTTCAGTTGATGGACACTTAGTTTGTTTCCAAGATCTGGCTATTACAAATTGTACTGCTATAAACTTGAGTGCACATTTATCACTGTGGTATGATGTTTTCAGTTCTTCTGGGAATATGCCCAAAAGTGGAATAGTTGGGTTGAATGGGACTTCCAATCCAGAATTTTTTAGGAATCTCCAGACTGACCTCCATAGTGATTGCACGAGTCTGCACTCCCACCAACAGTGCAGGAGAGTTCCTTTTTCCCCACATTCTCTCTAGCATTTGTTGTTAGTAGTTTTCTTGATCCTGGCCATTCTTTCTGGAGTGAGATGAAATCTCAGTGTTGTTTTAATTTGCATTTCTCTAATGACTAATGATGATGAACATTTTTTCATGTATTTATTTGCCATTTGTATTTCTTCATCTGAGCATTGTGTATTCATCTCAGATGCCCCCTTTTGGATTGGGTCTTTGAGTTTCCAGGATCTATTTTTTTTTAATTTTTAAATGTTTTAGACAGAAGTATTTGTCTGAGGGACAGTCCACTAAGATTTTTTCCCAGTTTATGGGCTTTCTTTTCACTATGCTGGAGATTTCTTTTGACGTGCAGAAACTTTTTAATAAGATGTGATCCTAGTTATTGATTCTGGGAAGTAGTTCCCATATGGTTTGATTCCTATTCATGAATTCTCTACCTACCCCTTTATCTTCAAGATGTTTACCTACTTTGTCTTCCAACAGATTTATTGTTTCTGTTTTAATATTCAGATATTTGATCTATTTAGATTTTATTTTAGTATATGGTGATAGGCATGGGTCTAATTTTAATTTTTGGCATATGGAGAGCCAGTTTTTCTAGCACCATTTATTAAAGAGACAGTCATTTTTCTAGTGAACATGTTTGGCCCCTTTATCAAAGATAAGGTGGTTGAGGGTGCTGGTAGTTGTGGTTGAATCTTCTAGTCTATTCCATTGATCTTCAGATCTATTTTTATTCCAGTACCATGTTGATTTTATTACAGTAGTTTTTTAGTATGATTTCAAGTCAGGGATTGTGATGCCTCCTCCCTTGCCTTTGCTTCTTAGAATTGCCTTTGCTAGTCTAGGTTTCTTCTGGTTCCAGATGAATTTTAGGAGTGATTTCTCTAGGTCTATGAGGTATTTTGATGTTATTTTCATTGGGATTGCATTTAATCTGTGTAGCAATTTTGAGAGAATTGCCATTTTCACTATATTTATTCTCCCTATCCATGAGCAAGGGATCTTTCCATTTTTTGAGATTTTCTTCAATTTCTTTTTTCAGGGTATTGTAATTTTCCCTGTATAGATCTTTTACTTTTTCATGGGATTAATTCCTAAGTATTTTTTTTTTGGAAGCTAGTGTGAAGGTATACCTTCCCTTATTTCTCTCTTAGTGATTTTATTGTGAGTGTATAGAAATGCCATTGATTTTTGAGCATTGATTTTGTATCCAGCTAAATTGCTGAATTAATGTATTATATCTAGGAGTCTTTCAATGGAGTTTTGGGGGTCTTCTATGTAGAGTATCATGCCATCTGCAAATAATGATAATGTAACTTCCTCTTTCCCTGTCTTTACCCATTTTGTTTCTCTCTCTTGTCTTATTGGTTTGGCTAGTATTTCCAGTAGTATATTGAATAGGAACAATGATAAGGGACATCCTTGTCTTGTGCCTGATTTTAAGGTAAAGGCATTCAGTTTTTGGCCATTTAATATGATGCTGGTTGTTGGTTTGTCATTATGGCTTTTATCATATTGAGGTAAAGACCATCTATTCCAATTTTCTGTAAGGTTCTTATCATGAATGAGTGTAGCTTTTCTGCATGTATAGAAATGATCAAGTGATTCTTTCTTTTGGCTTTATTGATATGATGGATTACACTTATTGACTTATGTATGTTGAACCATCCTTGCATGCCTGGGATGAATCTCACTCTGTTGTGGTGTATAATCTTCTTGATGATTTGCAGCATCATATTCACCAATATTTTATTGAGGATTTTTGCATCAGTGTTCATTAGGGAGATTGGCCTGTAGTTCTCTTTTTTAGTTGGGTCTTTCTCCAGTTTTGGTACTAGAGTTATATTTGATTCCAGCAATGTCTTAGGAAGAATTGCTTCCCTTTTGATTTCATTGAAGAGTTTGAGGAGTGTGGGCATTAAGTTTTCTTTGTATCTCTTGTAAAATTCTGCAGTGAATCCATCTGGGCCTAGGTTCCACTTTGCAGATAAGGGCTTAATTACTTTCAATTTCATTAATAGAAATTGGGTTTTTCAGCAGTTTTACATCTTCCTGACCCAGCTTTCGTACTTCACATGTTTCTAGGAATCTGTGCATTTCTTCTGTGTTATCGAACCTATGAGAGTAAAGGTTTTTGAAATAGGTGGTGATGTTCTGTATTTCCACAGGGTTTGTAGTAATTTCACCTTTTTTATTCCTTATTGATTGAATTTGAGCTTTTTTCTTTCCTT
The DNA here is from genome assembly GCF_034190915.1 of Cavia porcellus. Lineage (NCBI taxonomy): Eukaryota > Metazoa > Chordata > Mammalia > Rodentia > Caviidae > Cavia > Cavia porcellus. The sequence continues at coordinate 42,374,903 of NW_026947510.1, forward strand.
TTTTAATTAGATTGGCTAGGGGTTTATCAATTTTATTTATTTTTTCAAAGAACCAACTCCTTGATTCATTGATTCTTTGGATTGTTTTCTTAGTCTTTATTGCATTAATTTCTGCTCTAACTTTTATGATTTCCTCCCTTCTTTTGGCTTTGGACTTGACTTGCTCTTATTTTTCTGGATGTTTGAGGTGTAGTATCATGTTGTTTATTTGTATTCATTCTGTTTTCCTCATGTGGGAATTCAGTGCAATGAGTTTTTCTCTGAGGACGGCTTTCATTGAATCCCACAGATTCTGGTCAGTTGTATTTGTGTTTTCATTTGCTTTTAGGTATTGTTTAATTTCTTCTTTAGTTTCCCCTGTGACCCACTCATTGCTCAAGAGTGTGTTATTCAATTTCCATGTGTTTGTGTGTTTTTTGCAGTTTCTTTTACAATTAATTTCTAGGTTCATGGCACAATGATCTGATAACATGCATGGGATAATTTCAACTATTTTGCATTTCTTTAAATTTATTCTGTAGGTTAGTACATCATCTATTTTAGAGAATGTCCCATGTACCACTGAGAAGAATATATATTCTGATGTTGTTGGATGAAATGCTCTGTATATGTCTATCAACTCTATTTGTACACAAGTGTGATTCAGTTCTGTTATTTCTTTGCTGATTTTCTTTCTGGTTGGTCTGTCCCTTGGTGTCAATGGTGTGTTAAAATTTCCTGTTAAAATTGTGTTATTATTAATATGATTTTTCATTTCTATTAATACTTGCTTTGTATTACTAGGTGCTCTGGAATTTGGTGCATATATATTTAAGATTGTTATCTCTTCCTCTTGAAGTTTTCCTCTAACCGGTATGTAAAGACCTTCTTCATGTCTTAGTATCATTCTTGGTTTGAAGTTCACTTTATTTATTTATTTTTTTAAGCCAGTCAAATTTAGCAGTGTGGGGGGGTGGTATACCAACTTTAGTGACACTAATGTTAATAAGTTCTGATAACCCACTGCCATTGGACCAGCCTGAAGTTCACTTTATCTGCAAACAGGATAGTTACCCCCACTTTTTTGGGGGTTCCTGTTGCATATAGTATTGTTTTCCATCCTTTGACTTTCAGTTTATGAGTTTTCTTTTGGGTTAAGATGGGTTTCTTGTAAACAGCATATAGTTGGATAGTGTTTCTTGATCCATTCTGCTGGTCTGTTTCTTTCAGTTGGTGAATTGAAACCATTTACATTAATTGTTGTAACTGCTATATATTGGTTTATTGTTGACATGTTATTTTTTGGCTGTTGCATCTTTATCTTTCCATACTGTTTAGTTGTCTGTCTTGTTACTTGGTTTTTTCTATGTGCATCTAAAGTGTCTTTCAGTATTTTTCGCAGGGCTGGTTTGGTGATCATAAAGTTCTTCTGCTGTTCTTTGTCATGGAAGTGTCTTACTTCTCCATCCATTTTGAAGGACAGTTTTTCTGAGTAATGAGTCTAGGTTGGAAGTCATTTTCCTTTACAATCTGAAATACTTCACTTCATGCGTTCTTGATTTCATTGTTTGTGTTGAGAAGTCTGCTGTGAGTCTGATAGACTTTGCTTTATAGATGATCTGTCTCTTTTCTCTGACAGTTTTTAATATTCTCTTTTAGTGTTGGATTTCTGGGATAGTAATTATTATATATCTGTGTGTAGTTCTATTTTGGTTATGTCTATTTGGGGTTCTATATGCTTCACTAATCCTAATCTCAGTTTCTGCTCTCATGTTTGGGAAATTTTCAGCTATTACTTCCATAGTCTCTTGATATCATTTGTGTTGTCCCCTTCTTTTTCATTTATCCCTATTAATCATATGTTGTTTTTCTTTGAATCATATTGCAACAGTTGGACTGCTATTTCCTGAATCCTTGTTATTTTTGAGAGATCTTTCCTTTCCTGTTCTTTAGCTGCAATCTTGTCTTTGAGATCTGAAATTCTATCTTCACTTTTGTTTGGCGGTTTTGACAACTTTCAATGTAATTTTTGGTTTCCTGTGTATGTCTTTGAATCTGCTTTATTTATACTGTTTGTTTCTTATATTGTTCATCCAGGGACTCTTTTTGTTTTATTCCTCTATTTTTTTTAGCTGTGTCTTCTTTAGATGTGCTCTGCATCTCTGTATTTACTTTTATCATTTCTTCTTTTACATGGAACATTATTTCTCATTTGAATTTCTTTGAAGCTTGCTGGAGTTGCTTCTTTATTTCAGTTACTATTATTTCAGGCATATGCTATGTATTTTCTTCTATGTACATGGCTCCTAGGCTTTCTAGGGATGGGCTGGATGTTTGAGATTGCATTTTAGTCTTTCATTTTGTCATTTTCCTGTATTTCTCTGTTTCAAGTGTTGTTCCAATGTTTTCCCTGGGCATGTTGGAAATTGTCTCCTATGTCCTGGGCTTCTGGGACTCCTCAGCAGTGAGGCCCTGGATTAAAAGAAGGTTGCTAGGCTCCTCTCGGCTACTCTTAAGGCCTCCTCAAGTTGCACAGCTCCGCCCTGTGGCAGCAAAGCTCCCTGGACTGAATGAAGGCCACCAGGCATTGTCCAGGCAGACCTGAATCTCTCGCTAAGCCCAATCTATTGTGGATGCAAGCCAAGTAGGCCCCCAACCACTTAGAGCAAGAATCTCAAACTCTCCTGGGGATGGGATGTTGTGTAACCATCATCCTCCTTGGGTGGCAAAGCTCCCCAGGCTGAAATAAGGTCATCCCTATGGCCTAGGTAGGTCTCAAACCTCCTCCAAAGGACTGCTCCCTCCTCCAGGCAGTGTCACTAGTGCTGGTCCTCGCGAGGCCAAGAGAAGGTTGCTGGAAATGCTGGAACAGGTTCCGTGGCTGGCTCAGCTCCCTCCTCCAGGTGGGACAGCTGCAGTGTCTATTTGCAGGCTCTTGGAGGAAATATATAATGTGCTATTTCTATAGTGCATTCTGAACAAAACTGGATATTTCTAGGACAACATATGGGTACTTCTAGATTTGTATTTAAATTCATAAATTTGTATGCCATATAAAACAGAAGTTTCCAGTTAATTTGGATATTTTATACTACAGATGTTATTTAAACATTTTATTATTGCTTCTTGCTTTAGTAAAATCAGAAAATGATACATTTTTAATTTATCAATCATAGCAAGAGACTATATAGACTACTCAAAATATCTGCTTTATAAAAATATGTATATTATAATAGCTGCAAATGTACTATTTTAGGGTGACTGCATGATTGGCATAAATGGGATTAGCTTATTGAAACACTTTTCATCTCTATGTGCATTATATTTTGTTGTGAAGCACACTATTCCTAAATCCATATGAAATTCATGTCCAGATATTTGTAGGTTAATAAATATCATATATTATATCAGGAAAATTAAAGGATGAAATTTGCCAGTTTCCAAATAGAATCCAGGGAAATCATATAATTTCTCTGATAATAATTGCTTCACTGAATTTCTAATCTTTCCATTAGAAATGATTCTCATGATAATTGGAATTAAACTATAGAAAAGTTTTTCATAAACTCCAAAGCTGGGGGTTGAGGAGAGGATCTGTGTTAAAGTGATTTCTCAGCATGTTCAAGGCCAGTGGTTCATTTTTCACCACAATGTCCAACATAAACTAATAAATGAAAAGAACATAATTATCAATGTACAATAAACTGCTTTGAGAAGAAGTTATCCTGATATACATCAGCTTTTTCCTCTTAAATATCTGGGGGCCAATGAACAAATTGGAACTCATAATGTCAATGATATCCTGGAATAGTCAATGTTGAAAGCAGTTAACTTTTTAAAAATGGTGTTTTCTTATTTAGAGTTGGTGAAAGTTCTCTGTGTTTTAAACTCTGAACTGTGTTATAAATACTATATTCTGCCATAAATCAAAAAAGAAATGAAAGCTGTATTATGAAACTACTGTGCTACTGAGATGTCAGGATGGATTTGTGAATTTAGGAAGCATTTAAATCTGTGTACATGCCATTGACCTCTTTCCAAGTATAAAGTACCGCATAAATTTTTAATGATGACAACAATGACCGAAGTTACAGTTGTCTAATGTTTTTCAGCTTTAAATATGGGTGGTGCAAGTTCAGTTCATGAGAGAGTAGTGCCTACACCATGGAAACCTTTATTACAATCAGTGCTGATTTGCACTCTAAACAGAAAGGCCAAGGTTAGAGTAAAGCGGCTAAATCCCTTTCTTGTTTCTGTGACTATTGCTTCTAGTTTGGTATTACAAGCAATTTTTATATCTACTTTATACAAATTCTTACTTAAGCAAATAATACATTTCTACATGGTTCAGAGTTGAAAGTCCTGGATTTGAACAGTCTAGTTTTTAAGTCTTATAACTTTAGGGGAGTCATATAAACATTGGAATCCTCCATTACTTAATCTATTAAATAGGGATAACAATACTTAGTAAATTAATTTGTAATACAATAAGACAATGAATAAGAAACATGTTAAGAAATAAACACCTTTCAATGAGATATAGGTTATTCAGTTCGAAGTTTTCTTGTTAACTAACTTTGCACATGCTTTGGTAGCCTTTATCTACAGGGGCTACTAAATTTTAAGAAGTTAATGAAACTTTTGTCAAGTCTCCATTTTTTAAAAATTTAGAATAATTGCAATGAATTTACTTGGTTCTTATTGGTGGAATTTGATTGTTAACAAGCCAAAAGTGATAACTGAGTAACTACTCACAGCGGGTTCATTTCATTTACTTAACAGAGTCTCAAAACTGGACTATTGTTTCAATATTGCCTAAAATATACATATTAAATTTATTAAGACATGTTACTAATTTCAACTAAAATTATATCCAAACTAGATTAGTTTTCCTCTTTTTCCTTTTCTTCTACTTTCTCACATATTATTTATTTGTCTGGTGTTTAAGTCTCACAAAATCAATGAGTCTATGTTTCTACCATGGGTAAAATTACTAACCATTTCTTATTGCATGTAAAATGAATTTAAAGCTCCAGATAGTATTAATTGGCCCCTGCCTCCTCCCACATATCTATTTTAGTTCATTGCCCTTTCTCTAACTTTGTTGAAAAGGCTTCCTCCTTTCACATTTTCATTTTGACCTAGTTTTTATTGATTTTCAAATTGTTGCGGATCTTTGATTCTTTGTAATACTCTACCTTCTTTCCACGAAGTTGACACTTCACTCTTCCAGTCTCAACTAAATATCACTTCTTTGAAGATACCATTGATGACCATCTCACATAGATTCCCCCCATATTATAATTTAAATATTTTGCATTAACTTGCTTTGGCCTGGCTTCCCGATAAGAATAAGAGTTGCATGACCACAAAAGCCACATGTATGAAAATCACCAATGTATCTCCTCCTTTTAGTTGAAGACCTACCACTTGCTGATTAACCTATATTAATGGATAAATTAACATAAGACTGATCAAGTTCTCTGAATGGTTGGATGTTTTAAAACCTTGCCTTGCCATCAAAAAGGATGAGAAATCATAACTACCTGCCAATCAGGATATTGCTATTACTTCTAAGAGTCTCTATAAGCTGGTATTTTATTTTTAAAACATGATTTCCCATTATATTTTCATGAATTTTTATCATTTATTTGATATGATTTTGGTAAACATCTGAGCAACTTAAAATATGTCTTCTGATTCTTGAGAAAAGAATTAATAGCATCAAATACATCCAAGGGTGGGAAAACATTTGTGTCAATTATTGTCATTTCAGAACCAATGCCCACTCCTAATCTGTCTATCTGTCTATCTATCTATCTATCTATCTATCTATCTATCTATCTATCTGTCTGTCTGTCTGTCTAGCTATCTATCTGTCTAGCTATCTGTCTAGCTATCTAGCTATTTATCTCTATCTTTATCTCTGTCTCTCTCTCTCTGCCTCTGCCTCTGCCTCTGCCTCTATCTCTATCTCTATCTCTATCTCTATCTCTATCTCTATCTCTATCTATTTCAGTTTGTCATGCACAATTCCACTGACAGGGAAGTCATTATTTTCTATACATTTGCATTTCAAAAGATGGTGAAGGAGGCATGAAAAGAACAAATAACCAGGCTAGTTTAACTACTGGATCTTAAAAACTAATTTTCCAGATTAGAAAACTAATAATGTGTTTCTTTTTTCTGCTTTACATATTTGTTTTATGTCACATCCACTGGAAAAAATGACATTTACATGTATTATGTTTACTGCACATTTCAACTCTTCAGATCAAATGAAATAATAAAACACAGAAAAATTTATTTTGCTTGTTTTGGTCTCACCAAAACAGACTGACCTCAGCTATTTAAACAGAAAAAGGCACTATTTGCTTTTTAAATTGTAATCATATATTGATGGATGCTAAATTATATTTTAAGATTTAAATTACACTGAAGGGAATCCCTTCTCAGATCTTGTGAAAATATTATGCTTTATCCAAGATTTTTGCTGATTACTTTAATTTATATTCTCAAAGTCACTGTTCTTTTTAGTCTTTTTTATCACACCTTACTTCTCTGGATTTATTTACATTTACTTAAATGTATAATTTTATGCAAATTTGTTATGCAAAGCATATGTATTAAAAAGTATTAATAATGCATGTCTACAGAGAGCAGTATATATTGTAGTCAGTCAATACTACTCATTAACTTTTTAATTTCTTCCCTTAATCCCTTTTTCCTATATCTTACATTTCTGTATGATGTCCAAATAAAAGATACTTGGATTTCTTTACTTTATACATATTCTTATGTCATATACCAAAGTAAGTGTTTTAAATGATTTAGAAGTTAAAAATAATTTCTTTTAACTAATAGAACAAAGAGATACAATATCAATGAAAGTTCCCAATGAGTGGCCATTCAGATAAAATTTTCCTTTGATAACCCAAATCTCATCTGGTGATAAGAACACCATCTTGTCCATAATTTTTTTTTTAATTTAAAGAAAAGGAAACAAAAAAATACATGGAGATAAAAAAAAAAGGGGGTAGAAATAATACAAACTTACAGAAAAACAAACGGTAAGAAATTGCTGGTTGATAAGTTACACATTGTCATCTTAGAAATAGCTGGTTATGTTATAGAACTAAAGTATTTAGAATGACATTCAAAAAGTGACACTACAAACCGTTCTGCTCTATGATCGAACAAAAGCTCAGTAATATGGTTATCAGTCCTACACATTTGTTTTACATCTCAAAGAGGGTAAGATTAAACATATCAAAACAGAACAAAGCAGTTAAAAAAACAATTTAAAGAAATACAGATTTTGAAGCAAGTCCACTGGAGATCTTCATTGTCTATATAAATGTCTCTAGTTTCTTACAAATAGTTGTCCCCATCTTCACCCACTTTATATACTTATTGCATATTATAGAACTAATCAAATCATTGGAGGCTTTTTAGGTCCTCAAGTTCCAAATTAGGGAAGACAATAGTAACTACTATCGCATCTTTCATTCTCTTTGTGATAGCTGTCCCCATCTCTACATATGCTGAAATTGAACTCAAGAAATCAGCGAACACTAGTATTGTTAGAATTTATATCATAATGCTACAAAATTAGCCTCGGGTTTCTTAGCGTCTCTTCCTCAGAGTATCTGTTCATTACATCTTGCATTATATAATCTGTTCCCGTAAATAATTTTAAAAAAAAGTGTGAATTTCTACATATATATCTATCCTCTCTGTATTATAGGGAATACCAAGTCATAGCAAGACAGCAAAACAATTTCCTAGAAAAACATGCAATGGATAAGACATATAAGACCACAATATAGATGATCTTCCATAGTTACTATGTTTTCTCTTGTTATTTTCAATAGATTTGACCACAACACTGGCTTATTATAGTTAAATATAGTATCACCTATTTTTATAAAAACTTAACTTTGATAGCATTGTAGGATTTGAGAGCTGTTACTAATTAATACCAGTATGGATATCCTTTACATCTTGTCATCCTCAGAGTAGCTGCCTCTACTTTTAGGGTTGATACTAACAAGCATACCAATTTCAAATAAAATCAGCCAAGGCCAACCCATAGTCTTATGATTCAGATTCAATTAAGATCAGTCATAGTAAGACAATGTAAGTATTGCAGGATTTCAGTTTAAGTTAATAGGAAAGTAAGGATAGTTACCATGGTATAACCTGCTATTTTGGGTCAAGATGTCTGTGCCCTCAAATCTGACATGAGTGGACAGACCAGTACAAATTAAATTCAAACTAAATATGGCAATAAGACTACTGTGTCTTTTAAATCCTTATACACCATTAACAATGACCTCTGACTTTTTTTTAATAGAGTTTCAGAGCTGTCTATACTAAAGACTATAGCTTACCGTCTCTGCCTCATGTCTGCTACTCTACTTTTCTGCTATAATTTGTCCACCTTATTCCCTCATTCCACTGTCTGCCCCGTTCACTGAGGCCTCTCTGCCACTGTTGCTGGAATCCTGGTATCTCTTCCTCTCTTTCTCTGTAATGTCCTTCAGCACTCTCTGTAGGGTTGGATTGGTGGCCATGAACTCCCACAGTTCCTCCTTGTCTTGAAAGTATCTTTTTTCTCCATTAATTTTGAGAGAGAGTTTTGACAGGTATATGAGCTTTGGTCGCATATTATTTTCTTTCAGGACTTGGAATATTTCTCCCCACTCCCTTCTTGACTTAAGAGTTCGTGTTGATAAGTCTGCTATTTTGATAGTTTTCCCGTTGTAGGTAATCTGCATCTTTTCTCTGACTGCTTTTAATATTCTGTTCTTTTGGTGGATTTCTGGAATCTTGATTATTATATGTCTAGGTGTAGATCTGCTTTGGTTGTAGGTAGCTGGTGTTCTGTATGCCTCTTTTATCTGGATATCAATTCTTTTTGCTATACATGGGAAATTTTGCTTTAATATATCTGTGAATATTCTTTGTATTTCATTTTTGGTTGCTCCTGCTTCCTCACTCACATTCTTTATTCTTAAGTTATGTATCTTTTTGTCATCTTCTAGTTTTTGAATTGCTTCTTTCTGGTTCCTTGTTATTTTTAAGAGGCTTTTTCTTTCACGATTATATGCCATAAATCTCTCTTCAAGTTTCAGAAGGCTGTCTTTAGTTTCTGTCAAGGCATTTGCCAGTGTTCAATGGAGTTTTTAGTTTCCTGGTAATCTCTTTGGATCTGTTTCATGTATTCTAAGTTATGTTTAAATTCTTCTTCAGAAGTTTCTCTTTCTTTTTTGATTTCCTCAGTTCTTCCATCTGTGTTCTCTTGGGCGGGGCTTGTTATTTCTTTAATTAATCTCTTTATATCTTGCGTCACTTGGATCAGGAGTCCAGCTTTAAATTCTTCTATGAGATCATGAAGGTACTTTTTAATTTCGGCTGATGCTGTGTCGAGCAATGGATGGTTACTGTGCTTGTTCTCTTCAGTGTTTACTTCTCCTGGGCTTATTTTCTCATGTTGGGCAGCTGGAGATTTTTTTTAAATTTTTATCTCTTGTCATGTTTCTGGTTTCTTTCAGACTGTCCTGGGGTTCTTGGGCCTTTCCGAATTGCTTAGGGCCTTTCAGAAGCGTGCTGACTTGAGTTTTCCCTGTCCTCCCCAATTTGCTGTTATCTGGGGTAGGCTGGGATGCAGGGCGGTACAGGCTAGTTTCCAGCCTCTGCACCAGTCAATCCGTAAATTAGGCTGTACTTTCTGGATGTCACTGAGCTGTTACTATTTTGTATCTGCTTATTGGGCCCCAAGCAGAGGCTTGGTTTAGCCCCAGTAGCACCTGCCGGTTCTCTTTGTACCAGTAGCAGCTGACAAATGTCACTATGGCACAGGGTTCTGCCCAAATCCCAGCTGTTCTCTTCCAGACTTCTCTGTGACAGGAGCACCAGAACAGCAGATCTGCCCAAATCCAAGATGTCTCCCACTAGTTCTCTGTATGACGCTGAAGCCAGCATGTACTCAGGCTCTGCCCAATTTCAAGATGTCTTCCACCAGCCCTCCCTACAGGGGGACTCAGTGATGCCACCAAGCTGTAGGTTCTGCCCAACTCTAAGATGGCTGCCACCAGACTCTGTGTTATTGATGTCCCCGTGGTGACGGGCACTGCCCAGTTCCAAGATGTTCTCTGGCCAACCCCAGCAGCTGCGGGGTCCCCAGTACTCACCAGGGTCCAACGCAGGTCCTCTTCCCGGGTCCACCGTACACCATGCCACCCACCTTTCCTGCACTCCCGGCACAGCGCGGAATGGTCAGAAATATGCACAGCGTGCACTCCCGACACAGTGCAGAAATCTGCTCAGCGTTCGGCTTTGGAGCTCCAGAGCCTTTCACGATCTCCTCCGGTGCAGCGGGGCAGTCCTGGCTGCTTCTCAGGGTCACATGTTTCAGTTTCCAGCAGTCACCAAAAGCCAACACAGTTTTTCCTGTTGGGTCCATGGGTCAGTTTGTTGATTTAAAGGCGTGGTATTTGCAGCCTCCCGTTATCAGCCTTCACAGTCTCAGCATGACTTTAAATCCTCCAGCTGCACTGTCTTGGTTAATAAGAATTGTTATCCATTTGTCTGGCCCTCTCCATGTTGTCATATTCTAGCTTCTATAATGATTTCTCCAGAGAGACTCTCTGCCGGATCCCCTAGCAAGCTGCCATTTTCTCTCTTGTCCATAATTGAGTCATGCACCAATTTCTTCATAAGCAAAGGAGTAATTTAAAAGTGCATTGACTAACAAATAAAGAGGAAACCTGATTGGAGAATTTTCACCTACTTAACAGTATAGAAATCTTACTGCATCAGCTTTGATTGTTTGTTGGAAAACTATGTTGTCTACCAATAAAATTTTAGTCAGAATATAAAAGAAGAAAAATTAAGAAAATTTTTTGGAGCTTCCAGGAGAACATGGTGGACAGATAGCAGCAGCTATGGAGGCTCTCTGAAACACCCAGCTTAGAATTCAGGAATGGAGCAGAGTAAGGAATCATAAGCAAGCGGAGATATGCCCCGGTGACCCAAGAACGAACTGGTCTGAGAGAAACCAACTGGGAATGCAATCCTGGTGCTATAACAGGAACAGATAAAGCCTCAGCGTGGAAGCTGGAGCCCGCGATTTGGGTTTCCTGCCAACGCCGCCGCTGCATCTGCATCGGCTCGGCAGGGAGAGAGACACGCGGAAGCTCTGAGAACGGGAATCGGTGAATGGAGTTGAGAGCGGGATGGGCGGGGAGCCGTGCATACACCTCTGGTGAGTGAGGGAAAACTGGGACTCTTCCACGGTCTAGGAGACTCCAACAGAGGACATTCTGGGACCTGGCAGACTTGCGGGAACAGGGTGCTGCAGTGACTTCAGTCATGTATCCCCCTCTCAAGCGGGATTGGTGAGCAGTGCCTAGCCTACATGACGCTGCTGGCTGAGACCCAGTAGGCTAGCACAGCCCAGGTCCCAGCTCCTGAAGGTAGATTGACCTGGAGTGGCGGCCCCACATAGGCTGCCTGGTCTGCAACTTCCTGGTGCACTGCGGTGGGTGGGAACACCTAGCTGGCGCAATTCAATCAGACTGGGGCTGACAGGGAAGGAAGCTGGGCCTCCTATATATGCTTGCATATATAAGGAACAAAGAATATGTGAACAGGCAGCAACAAGAAAGGGTCCTCAGCCCCCAATCCTGAGAAAGAGACAACAGCAGACACAGCACCAATAGACATAAAGCGCTATATCAAGAGCCTCATAGACAAGTTCAGGAATGAAGTTATTAATGACCTGAAGCTAGACATAAGCAGAATAGAGAAATGCTAAGCACCACCCAAGAAAAAAACAGATGGTGGAATGGAAGAACAGAAAAAGAGGGGAGAATTGTTTAATGGAGAAAATAGAGAAAGCAAAGAATACATGAAGCAGGTTCAAAGAGACTATCAGGAAACTAAAGAGTCTATCAAAAACTGGCATAACAGCTTGAAAGAAACTAAGGACAGATTATCTGAACTGGAGGGCAGATTTGTAATATGGGAGCATGAAATGAAAAACTTCTTAAAAATAACAAAGAAACAAACAGCAATAATACAAAGACTAGAAGATGATAAGAGGGTCTATAACTTAAGAATTAAGAACATAAAAGAAGAAGTAGGGACTCAAACAAATGAACTACAAAAGCTACTCACAGAAATAATGCAGGAGAATTTTCCTAATTTAGCAAAAGGTAAAGATACTCAGTTGTATGAAGCATACAGGACCCCAGCCACCTACAACCCAAACAGAGCAACATCCAGGCATATAATAATTAAAATTCCAGAAATCCAATACAAGAACAGAATACTAAAAGCCATCAGAGACAAGAAACAGATCACTTACAAGGGAACACCCATCAGAATTACAGCAGACTTCTCAGCACAAACCATCAAATCATGAAGAGCATGGGGGGAAATAATTCAAGCTTTGAAAGATAATAATCTCCAGCCAAGATTGATATATCCTGCACAACTATCCCTGGAAATTGATGTAAAAACAAGGTGTTTCCAGGATAAAGAGGAACTAGGGGCATATGCAACCACCAGTTCAACTCTACAGAGAATACTGCAAGATATTCTAAAAAAGAAAAATACGAAAAATCCAGAAGTAGTGGCAGAGAGGCCACAATGAATGGAGCAGAAGACAAAATGAAGAAGACAAACTGACAACTAATGACAGAAAAAGAGCTCAACAGAAATGAGGCAGAGAAGATTGGATGATAGGAACAGCTATTTTGGAGAAAATGACGTCTTAAGAGGTAATACTGATTTAGTATCATCTTGTTTTGAAGTCTCATCAAGCTTTTGTTCTTCTGTCTCCATTGGTCTAAACAGGTGGTATCTTATTGGATTTTATTATATATGTTGGTATAAGGAAAACCTTTTATAGACAAGGAGATTATACAGAAACCATTGTGCATTTTCTGTTAGTTGATTCTAAATACCCTGTAATACTGTCATTCTCTTAAATTGTTTTACATTGTTTTGATATATTTGATGCTACAGTATATGAAGTTATACTCAAAGATTTCAAGGAAAGAGACAATATGGTAACTACTTTTCTGTCAGGATAATCTTGTGGTGAAACACTATTTTGCTTAAATGGTTATGTTTTGATCTGCACTGATTTGCTGTTATGCCCTTTTTTAAATCTCAATCTCCACTTTATTATTTACTTTTTTTATCCTTTTAATTAAGGGAAAAATAAATTAAAAATAGCAGGATATACTATAGTAACCCACTTTGACTTTCCATTATCTTGATTTAAAGCCCTGTATTGCTCTCACCATCTTGTTTTGACTGATGTCCCTCTATTCTATTTTGCTTGATAGTATCAGGTTCGAAAGTTTAGGCAACAGCTGTGAAGATAGTGGTATTCATTATGACACCCATTCTGGTTGACTATTATCTACTTTTGAAGACCTATAATGTCTCCAATGTTTTGGTTTTGTTGGTTTTATTCTTTACTGTTTTGTTCAAATTTTATTATAACTAATGATATAGGCAATTCTATTAGAGATAGCGGGAGGCATTATGGTAACCATTGTTGATCACCTAGTATTATGCTTTTACATTATCTATTATGTCCACCCTTTTGATTTGACTGACTGTTCTGTTATGTCACTTTTGGTTTTACTCTCTTCCAAAGAAGTAATAAGAACTGTGGGAGCAACAAAACCCAAAATGTGTAATTGTCATTGTACAAAAGAGAGGAAAAGAAAGTGCTCTAAATGATATAACTGCATGTATATTTAAGTGTATAAGATAGATAATGATATTACTGAGTTTTGTTGGATCATTGAACAGAACTGTTTGCAGTCTCACTGTTGGAATGTCCACATTATAAGCTTTAATTTTGTAACTTGAACAATTATTTCTAAGATGACAAAATGTAATCCATTAATTAGTGATTTCCTACTGTTTTTTTTTCTGTAAATCTGTATAACTTGTACTCTTTCTCTGCTTTTTTTTTCTTTTTCTCCTTCAATAAAATTTAAAAAAAAAGAAAAATTTTCCATAGGATGATTCTCATTGTTATCATTTTGCAAACAACACTGAATTCATTTTGAAACCCATAATACAAGGGTTTTCCATATTTTTGGGGTGATCTTTGTAGATGTAAACCAGCAGGATTATTCGGGAGGTTGCAAACCCACATGAATCAGGTGACAGTATTGCCATGATCTGCACCAAACTTTCTGTAAGACTCACTCATTTCACTCAAAGCAATGCATAATTGTTTCATTTTCTTGTCTTGAAACAATAGGATGGTATTTCCCCCCCTGCAGATTTACTCACACAGAACAATATAAACTTTGATTAGTGATTCAAAATTATTTTATAATATGAGCCTGAAGGAATCTTTTTTACCAGTGGGGGGGGGGATGAAAAAATTTACTTTAGCTTGCATGGAAATAATCACATAAGATTTTTTTTCAAATTTAAAACCAAACAGGTGGAGACTGTCAGGACATACTAGCAAAAAATCCGAGGAGCTAACTCTAGCTTAGTCTTTTCTATTAACATTAATTTTTCTCACACAAATCTTCTTTCTGCCTGATCCACTGTTGGATAAGATAATAAACACAGCTGTGGATCAAAGATGTCATTTATAGATCTATCTCAAGGATAAGATAAATGATGGAGTAGTCTAAATTCCCTGGGGCTTTTATTTCTCAAACATACCTAATGGTAACTGAGATTCACTACTGAAGTTTCTTTAAATTGTCAACTTTTCTTCTTATCCTCCAATAGTATGTTTTTTCAAAATTTTACTGTTAACATTCTGTAAATCCAATTCTGTAAAAGCTATACACATGGACTTCCATGCCTAGTTATGGGCATTGAACATTGACACATAGGTGCCAAATGTTAAAATAATGCCATAGTAATTAACTTATGTTTTCCAAAGAAAGGCATACATAATTCAGTGCATCCTGTATTTCAGCAATTTCAGAACATGGGTTCATGATTCAGAGCTGGGCAGTTCATATTGATGCAGATATCAGGAGAGAAATAAATACGTCACAAAAAATAGAAAGTTAATGATAACTTTATTCATGTAATTTAAATTTAAGTAGTCATGATCAAGATGAAATTAAAATAATGAAAATAATGGCTAGATAAATGTCCTTATTTATTTTCAATACTAGTGTAATATGTGACTCACTGGTGATAGTGGGGGTCACTCTGTTAAGTATTTTATATGTGTTAATTCATTTATTGCTCAAAATAATTCTATAAAATAGGCTGGTACCCATTTTACAGATGAGGAAGTATGATTCAGAGAAAGATATTCCAAGATACACAAACAATATACTATTGAATTAAAGTTAGATTGACTAAGAGAGATAACATCTGGGAAAATTACACTTGAATATGGACCATCTATATGCAGTTTATAATTTTACAAAGAGGTGTTTTCTGGTGTTATCTATGCAATTAGCACCACAGGAAATTATTTATGTTTAAAGTTAATTAAGAATATCCTGCTTGTTTCCCTCTTCAACTGTCCACCTTCAAAGGAAATTACTCTTTTGTATAAACATTCTTTCAATATTTCCATGATCAAAATAGAGCTATTCTGCTTACGTTCCAATTGCACCTTAGATGATATATTACTTGATTTATGTTTCTGGTACTAGGAACTGAGTCTAACAGAACAGAATATTTTATATTATGGCCAGGTGTTGGTAGAGGTCATATATCATACAAAATTAATGATCAGAGCTCAGCCTTAGAAATCTAGACTGCATGGTAAGAGAAGTAGATATTTTCCAAAATGATAAATATCTTTTTAACTCTTCTGCTTATATGCTTATCTGTTATCTAGAAAAATGTTTTGCCTGAAACAGACTTCAGGAAAATCACTGCTCCATCCCACCTATCTGTATTTAGAAAATTTAGAAACTACTTGTAATTCTCTTTGCTTTTGAAACAACTTAATAAATTAATATAAGCCCCTCAAGATTTTCATAAAGACCTGGTACGTACAAACAAATGAAACACTTTGCGTCTCCTTTTGAATTCAAGTGATCTTTTTGAAACCTTCATGAGATATACTGCGTTTGATCTTTTTTCCTGAAGTACTGAGTGCACATTGGATGGTCTTTCTTGTGTTTCTCAAGGTACTAATTATTTAGAATCCAATCACATTAGAAATTACTCTTCACTGTTACAATTAAATGAATGAAAGAATATTTACTGTTATGTGTTCACTGAAAGCTCAGGAAAACATAAATAGATTTTAAAAATGCAATTCTACAAAAAAAAAAAAAAGCATATGGCCTTTTAAGTTTTTTGTACAATTCTCCTTGGCAATGAAACAACACAGTTCAGTTCTTTGAATTGAACATAAGACCAGAATTTTGTGAGTTGTCACAGTTGGAGTAGGGAGAATGTTTGATTTTTAAAGTTATGATGTTAGCAGGAAGAGAAAATAGTTGGAATAAGGTTACATTTGAATATGTGTAGCATCCCATGCATTTTGACATATATTTCTAAAATATTAGGAATTTAAAATTCTTGCTCTAGATATGTACTATATATTTTTATGGTTTGTACAAAATCTTTTAAAACATAGAAAGATCAAAATGTATTATTACTATGGTCATAATTAGTATAGAATAATGAAAACTAACTTCAAAACAAGGTTCACAGCTAGGAAAATATGCAGTATTAATAAATTCTTATACTATAAATTACTGGAAAAATTATAAGGAAATACTGTGTTTATACTCTACATTAATCATAACAATGTATTAAGTGATAGAAAATAATCAAAATTTCTAACAAGCCTCTGAAAGAAATAAAAAGAAATTCTGTGAAAATTTCTCCAATTTTTTGTATTGGGGATGGGTCTCACAAACTAAACTCCCAGCCTAATTTCTCCAATTTTTTTATACATTATTTGTGGTCATATTTTCAAGTAAATAGTTTAACATTCAAAAAAGATCTCTTGCAGGGGATATAGCTCAGTGGCACAAGTGCCTCCCTGGCAAGTGCAATGTTATGTTTGACCCTCCCCACCATGAAAAAAAAAATCTCTTTCATGTAAAAGAAGAAATCTAATTCCAAAATATAAATAAACTTTTTTGCCTATTTTGCATAGTCTTTGAACTTGATGATTACCTTTTCTTTATTCTTAATTAATCAAGTAACCTAATTAAGTGCAACATTGTCAAACTAAATTAACCTAGTATATTGTTTGTCTTCTTTGAAGGTATAAAAGCAAATGTTTTCCTTGGATGGCAGAGGAGGTAGTCCTTGCTTGTATTCCCACAGAAACACTGATTTTAAATGAATCCAGGGATTATAACACTTTTATGAGCCTTCCAGAACCCAAATGAGAGGTCACACAAGCTGGTATACTACAGTAATTACAAATGTTAAATTGAATAAGTTATGTTTCACTTATGTAAACCAGCTGTCTTCCAAGCTGTCAAACTGAGGCACCAAAAAAAGATGTCCTTGTCTCACAAGAAATGTAGATCTACACACTGCCTGAGAAAAATTCAAGATAATTATTTCAAGTTCAGTGAGGTACAATCATCTCAACTAACAACTGATGAAAGTTAAGAAATTATATATGACTAACATTAGAGGTTCTTCAATGAAAAACTGTTACAGAGAACCAAATACAAATTTTGGAGTTGGAAACCACAATGATTGAAGTAAAAAATTCAATAGAGACTGATAAAATCAGCTTTGATGAAGCAAAAGAAAGATTTGAAAATCTTCAAAACAAATAATTTAAAAATATCTGGTCAATGGAGCAAAATAGGAACTGGGGGAAAATGAGTAGATAAAGCCTGTGGGACATGTAAGCCATCATCAAGTAAACAATACACATTTTATGGATGTTACAGGAGGAGAAAGTAAAACACAGAAAGTTTGCTTAAATAATACTGGCTGAAAATTTCAAAATCTAGGAAAGACACTTTATATTTAAATTCTTGAAACTCCTAAATCACAAAGTAAATTGATCATAAAGAGATCTATGCCAAAATGTTATATAATCATATTTTTAAATGTCACAAATAAAGAATTTTAAAGTACCAAAGCAAAAACGACACAGACAAGGGAAGAGTATAAAACTCTTAAGTGAAAACGCTATGACCTGCCTAGTAAAATACTCAAATTCAAGAGTGTTAAGAGTATCAATAACAATAACAATTTACTAAGTTGTATAATATAAAAACAAACAAATGATAACATCAAAATAGGGTACATATAGGAGAAATTGGGCCAGGGATATTGCTCAGCAGCATAAGTGCCTGAGTTATATTCCTGGTACCAAAACAAATTAAAACAAAACAAAACAACACAGCTGGACTCCATTGTGAATGTTCCTCACTATAGAAGAAATTACAGTTTTGTCTGTGAAGTTAACATGGTATCTGCTTAAAATACACTGTTACAAACATAAGCAATTTTGAATGAGAACAAATTTGGAACTGTCACATTTCCTAATTTAAAATATTTTAGCTACAGTAATCAAAATACTGTAGTACTGGAATATATATAATTACCAACAGAATAAAATAGAAAGATCACATACAAGTTAATTGATACTTGATAAGGATGTCAAGAATACACAGAATAATCTCTTCTAAAAATTCAAAGAATGAAATCAGATTCTTATTCTTCATCATACATCAAAAGTTAAAATGGATTAAATACTTAATGTAAGGCCTAAAACCATAGCAAAAGATCTCTTTGATATTCATCTTAATGTTAAATTTGGTTAAAAAAAAGTCAACAGTACTCACACCAAAGCCTCAATATTATACTGCCTTGAAATTTTCTCCACCAGATTAATTGATCAGTTACAGTTAATACCAGGTTCCTGCAAAGCCTGAGGAATTTCAGGAATAAAAGACGAATAAAAGGCAAAATGTAGACAAATTTTCTGCTAGACAATGACACACACAGCCTTACTCCAACTGCAAATGTGACCCCTTGCTCCTAGCTAAAATCTCCTGAGTCTGTACTTTTCATTTCTATGAGCTGTCTAGAATCTTCCATTGTTCAGCTTACAGGATTCTAGGGGTTCTCTATTCTATAACCCAAACCTTTCTAGTTTCAAACCACATGACTATGCATGCCATAGCAATGACCTACCTTCTATCTTACTTTCTTGTTGCTGGAATGAAATATTCAACACTCAAAAATTAAAGAAGGAGAAGTCTACTTCGGTTCAGAATTTCAACCCAAAGTGAAAGATGAAAACAGCATGGTACTAGGAAACTAATTCCCTCAACAGCATTTCTCCAGCAGAATGCTCTGGGGCTATTTTCTCAAATAAAGTTTTTCAAAACTCTTACATAATTTTGTTGTTTTTGCCTGTTTTTGTTGTTGTTCCTTAGACAGTAAAGCTTCTCGGGTCATCCTGGAGAAAGATAAGAGAAAATGGAGGAGCCAGTGATGGAGATGTATCTTTCCAGGTCAGACGTACAGTGACCTACATCCAACCAGGCTGCACCTCCTAAAATAAAATTAGCTATGGATGCATGAGTGGATTAATACACTGATGAGTTTAGCACCTTGATTACCTAACCATTTTCCAAAATCCCTACCTTTGAACACATGAGGCTTTTGGAGGACATTCTAAGTCTAAACAATGATATGGGGAAAACCCAATGCCCCAATAAATGATAACCAGATAAACAAATATAATATGGATATATATATATATATATATATATATATATATATATCTTATAAATACATGTTCCTGTATGTAAATGCAACCATTTTAATAAATGTCCTCCAAAATGTATTAAAAGTTGAAAATGCCTTTTACAAGCTTTATCTACCAAACAGAATAACACAGCTTAACTATCTTAAGTGTGCTCAGAAGTTTTGCATGATAGTCCATCTAACACAAAATCTATTTTATAAGGTGCTAAATAGCTTATGTAAGTAGTTGGATACTCTCCTGAGAGTAAAAATGGGAATGATTCTTCTGTATCCCTAATTTAGGAAAAACATCAATTAAAATTTTGAGGTATGGCTTCTAAGGAATATGTATTGATTTTGTCCAATTTAAAGTAGAAAAAAAATCGAGCTATCCCAGATCAGAGGCCAATTAAAATTTGTAGTCATCTTACAAAAGAGAGAAATTCTGTCATTTGTTCCATCGGTAATAAACCTTGATGCGATCGTGCTAAGCATAGTAGATCAGATCTAGAAAGGTAATTAATAAATGATCTATATATAGGCAATATAAAATACTAACACATAAAACTGAGGGTACAATGGAGAATTCCAATGACTGGATAAAATAGGAAATGGTAAGATATTGTTCAAATTTCAGGAATAAAAGATGAACCATTCCTAGAATCTACTGTATATAATGGTACCTATCACTGACGATGCAGTATTGTGTAAGTAAAACCTTATCAAGAGAAAAGACCTTGTTTTCAATGCTCTTATCATACACAGGGCAATAATAAATAAAAAAGGAACTTTAAAAAATTATGCTTATGGAATTGATTGTGGCGATAGTTTCATGTGTGTCCTTATCTCCATACTCAACCAAGTTGTATATGTTAAATAAGTGTATCTTTTTGTATGTCACTCACAGAGTATGATAAGAGTAGATGAGATAAAATTCATGTCGTGCTGTTGTCTTGATCCTTATGTTCTCTCCTACTTGACTCTGAAATGAATGTACTTTTCTGTCTCATGTCGATCCACATTCCACAGGAACATGAAAAGTTATTTTCTTGTATAATATGTAATTCTGCATTTAATACAGGATATTTTTTCTATGTCTTATATTTATCAAAGTTCATGTTTGACATTTCCACTCAATATTGATGTTACTTCTATTATCATTTTTGTGTTTTATTTTCTAAATAAATCCATGAGTGTCTTCTAATATTGTGTTTTTAGACCCTCACATGCTATATTACTGGTAATATGTAACACTTAGATTCTGATTCAGTAGATTTCTTGTTATTTCTCAAAGTCTGTATTTCTAGTAAGAAGAGGCCAGTCCTGCTTCCTTCATAGTCATTCTGAGTAGCAGTATCTTAATAGCTTTCCTTTACTATTACGAGAGCATTCATTTCTGCAGGCTCCTTACAGTGAATGATCAAAAGTATGTACATGCATTTGTGTTCTTGTGTGTGCAAGGAATGCAAGTAAAAATTGTATTTTTTTCTGGTTTATGACTTTCAAGGTGATAGCATAGAATGTTTTTCCTTCATTAATGAATAATAAATTTATTCATAAATCAATATCTTACTTAAAGAAGATTTGAGTACTACTATATAGCCATGTCATCCTACATCTGTACTTTCACTCTTTTGCTCAGTGGATAACCATTTATTATATACTTTATTCCTGAGAATGCATGGGGCTGCAACTACATAGTACTATATGATATTATATTCCTCACATTCAAGATCTCATATGTTTGTGAAAGAGATGAGCATGATAAGAAAGATGGTGATATTGAGTTCAATGGATTGAACTATTATTGCAGTGGCAAAGGTAAACACTGCACTTACTGGATTTGGAAATATCCACAGAGTATGTGACATACTAGAGTCAAAATATGCAGGCAGTAGAACATTACTTGCTCTTTTGAAGGCAAAAGTAGCACTTGCAAAAGCAAAGAGGCATTAAACAATCACAATTGGTATATTCAAACAATCACAAATAATTCAGGACTATAGAACTGGCAAAAGGCAAGGCTACAAAAAGAGACTATCAAACACGAATGGCCTTTATTTTAAGAGAGATGCATCTTTTTCTTATTGCCAATGTGGAAGCACTGAATTGTAGAATTTAGGAATGATGAATAATAAAAAGTCACATCTGAAGGAAGTCATAATAATAGAATGGGAAAATAATGAATTCTGAATTGGGATGGCATCAATGATCAGAAGAAAAGTTTTTCTAGAAGCCAAAATGACAAATCATGGCAAATTGGATGTTGGAGTAAAGCAAATGAAGGAAAAATATTCTCAAATTTCAAGTCTGGTTAATAGGTAGGAAATCACAGTATTTTCTAAAGCACTGTGTGTGTTATTTAAGTGTGGGAACTACTGTCTTAGAAATAGTAGTAATGAGTTGAGTTTTCAAATTGTTAAATTTGAAATTTTTTAGGGAAATCTGACAATTAGATATCAGTTGATTGAGGATGTGCACTATATATACCTATACATATGCTTTCTACGAGCTTGGATTACCTTCTGTCTTCTATTTGAAACCCCAAAATACTGCTTGAGTAAATCAAACAGCTGTCTTAATCTCCAAATCATAATTGTTCTTGGGGCTTGCTTTTGAATTTGAAAACCTACAAGGTCATAAGATGATAGTAGTTCTTTACATCAAGTGTGATAACAGCAAAGATGATTAGGATTTTTAAAACATTATCGATAATTTAAAATTTAAATAATTTCTTATGTATATGAATACATATATATACACATATATACACTTAAGCGCTTGTTTGTGAAAAAAACAAGTGAATGAGGTCTCACAGTTTTAAAAAAATTACTATTCTCAAGTATATTTTGCTAATAGCTCAGAAATTCACATCAGTGTACGGCACCAGGATGTTTTGATAATATTAACACAGATCTTTGCTTGATCATATACAAATATTTGGGTATGCGAATGATCCCTGTTGATAAATGACCAGGTATTGTAAAAGTTCCCACCTGTCTTTCTCTTCACATTTAAGAAGGGAATTGTCTCTTTAGATCATAAATAGTCTATGTAGCTCTACTTTCAGGGCTCCCAATAAAGTGTGATTACTGAGGTGATTACACTTAAAATCAAAAGGAAACTGAAAGTGAGGTTGACTGCAGGTAGGACTGAATGGATTAGAACAAAACGTAAACTTCATGCTACGGGGGAGCAGTTTGTTCATCTGCAGTCATAATGCCGAGTTACAGCTTGTGATTAATTTATTTACATACACATCAGACTGATGAGATGAGGCTCACATTTGCTCTACTTCTCTGTTTCCATCTGACTATCATTAACTTTCGAGATTGAATAAGAAACTTACTGAACTGTAACATCAAATACTTATTAGTCAATTGCGAGGTAATTATATCTGTATGCTATATATTTATATATTTACACATAACCTACCTAAATCTGCAACCAAAGCCACTGGTAACTTTGTATAACTCTGCTCCATTAATTTCTTCAGAGTGACATTCTGATGTGAGCTGAACAGATGGAATTGCAGGATTGTTCTAGCAAATTTATCATAAAAAATGCATCCGACACCTGTGTAATTTGCCTAATCATTTTCCTAATAAGCTCCCACCATTAATTATGCACGATTTCCACAATGCAATCAAGATAAAAGTAAATCTGATGACTTAATACCCTTCAAAATAATTGGTTCACCCAACACAAGGCCTCCTTTGCTTTCCGTAGCCATTTTAGTTAATTAGAAATAGGGTGCACCCCGTTGGAGTCAGCAGAACTGAGGCCTATGGCGTGGTGGGAGGTAGACCTGCTGGGTTTTTGGGCAGGAGTCAAGGATATTAACTCGTAAAAGAATAGAAAGGAATATTGCCCCTCCTCTTCTCATCTTCCTCCACAACCCCCGCTCTGACTTCCCTGTCTCCCCCCACGCCACCCTAGTAGCAAACAGATGCGATTAGTGTTCTTCAGCCATCAGAAACCTGACTGCAGGACTCTGTGGGTCTAATGAGAATCAACTTTTCTGAGGCTGCTGTCTTGCGGTGCAGTCCACCTGTCACATCATTAGGTGCGGCATGTGCTTTGAATTCACTTTGCTAAATGAGATTTACAGGCCCCACTGAAACCCATCCCGCAGCATCCCTGCTTCAATTAGCTAAAGATTAATTGTCTGAGAAAGGGAATGAAAGTTTTACTTCAACTGACCTGAAAAATAAAAGGTAAGGGAAAAAAAAAAAAAAGAAAAAGAAAGGAAAAAAGTATGGTTCAGGTATTCCACATAGGCCTGAGGCAGTGTGGAAAAACGTGATAATTTAAAGGTGCTGCAAATCTCTTACACCTCGCCTGGATGAATGAAATTAACTAGCACTAAAAGCTGTCAAATTAAAGGTTGACTTCCAGATATTAGCACCTTAAATGTCACCGAATATTCTTTTTCTTCTTCTTTTTTTTTCTTTTGGCAAACATTCACATCAACACACCTGCACATGCACACAAGCATTTCCTACTGCTGTTCCTGCTAACTGCTTGTTCGTGCCCAGCCGGGAGTTACTTGCTATAAATCTTTGATGTAACCATGGCTACAAAATAACGGGCAATTACAAAATTTCCTCCATGCTAATGTTACACTAATTGTGTTTGAATATGTTTTAATGGAGAAGAGGAATTGGAGGTGAGGAAAGCCCCTGAAGAAGGACGAAGGGAGAATTTCTGCTCCAATTTGCTGTGAGTTTGTTCCCTGTGCTAGGCAGACACAGAACAACCGAGTAGAGGTATAATGCCGGTAGCTTTATTTCTAAATGTCAATGCAAATTAAGGGAAATAAATCCTTTAACATTAAGAGGAATGACGTTCTATTAATAAACACTCATTCATTTTTACCATTGTGGGATATACAATGACTTATTAAGATTGGAATAGGTATAGTTTAGCTGTTCTTACCAATTACAATTTTTTTAACTAGTTAAATAAGAAAAACATCTCACCTTTCTAACATTCAACATAAAGACCAGCACTGGCAGTCTCTTGTGGCTGGCATGTTTGATGGTGTATGGAACATGAGGAGTCAGGGTGCCCCATATTTGGAACGTGTGGTTTTAGCTTATTTTTAGGATACTGTAACTTATCACATCTTGTGTGAGCCCAGTTGAATTTGCTTGCTATAATGCCTAGTTTCAAGTAATAATTTCACAAAATATAAACTTAGCAAGGTAAAATCCTTACCCAGATAGCACAGAAGTGTGTGATATTAAAAATGCAAACAAAAGAGAACTATAAGAAAAAAACAAAACTGAGATACTTCTGCTTTGCATATGACTTTCAAATCAGCTACACTAAAATATTAAACAAGGAAAAAATCGAATATGATAAAGAAAAATTTTGAATAAATTATTTTATGATATTAAGAAGTCTATTTCAAAGATAAATTTGAATGCACTTTTGTAAACAATAAACATCACTTTAAGTATGCAATATATTTAACTAGTAGCTCATAAAAGTTTTAAAATCATAAAATCATAAAACTCATAAAAGTTTTAAAATCCTCTAAAATATTGTTTATTTCTTTTAAAACTGTGTTTGCTTTAAATGTGTATTTTAATATAGTACAGATTTATATAATTTCCATATATTGATTCTTAGATATATGTTCATTTTAAATTTATTTATCTTAATCATTTACCTCACAGTGTACAAATCCAAGAGTTTCAGAAAGCTGAATTCAAAGATTTCACTTCCTCACCTACAAAATTAGACAAAAGGCTAGAAAAACCACAGCTGCTCAGAGTTACAGGTTTCTTATGGACACAAATTTTTCTACATCTATGGAGGTTTGTTAATTCAAGAATCTCCTTTCTTAAATCTGATAGTTAAGAACTAGTCAAATACGAGGTGACAGATAAATTCTTCACACTGTACATATTCTCTACATATTCTGTTCTCATTTTTGTACAAATATCTGCTCTGTTGACAAGACAACTCAACAAAATTGTGTAAGTACTGGATAGCTTTTTTGAAAGCTACTTAGCATAATCATTAGGATTTTGATTGAAAAGCAGCATATCATGTTCTAGAAGCCCTCTCATTTTCTAAATACCCATGTTCATGTATTAAAGTTTAACATGCATAAAACATTAATTATATTACAGACATTAACAAGTATGACACCATTTAATCCTTACCATAATCCTATCAATAAATAAGCTCTATTATTTTGTTACTTTTCTGATGAGTACAATTGGGCTATAATTAAAAAGTAACTTGCTCAAGAACACCATAAATAACTACACAACTAGAGTTCAAACACTTTCCATGAATCACCTTATATTGTATGTGACAAAATTCAAGCCGATGAATTATTGTTTAAAATAGATACACATGTGATTTCCATGGAAATTTGCAATAGTGATGAAGCTTAAGTGATTTCTGTTTTATAGATTTGGGTGTAAACAAATGACTGTTGCAAGAGAAGGGTAGGGAGGGGAAGGTGATTATGTATGATTTATCATATAAATAAGCTGTCACTTAGCTCAGTCCTTGGTGGCATCATTTCCATGCTTTTGATTTAATATCTATGCAACCATATGTTTTTAACTATTGCTTATCCTTGGGCTTAGTTTAGTTTTCAATTTAGGTCAATAGACTCAATTTGCAAAACAGTACTCAGAAACAATATGAATGAAGCTTCATAGTCTAAATGCAATACAGTAGTCTGGGAGTATCAGATGTGTGAAGTTTTCAATAGAATATGCCTTGAATAAAATTTAAGTAGATCTTATTTGGACCTCGTAAAAATAATTCTAGAATACATCTGGATAAATACTATAGTATATTAGGTTTTAAAATAAGAGTGAAAGATAGTTCCTACTAAATAATCTACTATTCCAAACTATACTGATAAAGTACCATTTATAGAGTTGACCTAAAGACCAAAAGATAGGGCTAAGTATCTTCAAAGCAAAAACACATATACATGTGTAAAACTGTTCAATTGCTGGTGTCATGGAATGATATCTGCATGATGCCTAACGAGAGTTGTCTATCACTCATTCCTTTATAGAAAACGGGGCCATATAAAAAGTAAATGACCATATTCCAAGTGGAGTGACTAAGGAAGTTCACTGGACAGTGGCAGGGGAGTGCTAAGACTCATTTGGATTCTGAAAACTCCATGTTTACACATGACTGGATTGGTTTACAGTCAATATAAATTTCTGCTTATAAGGAAACTCAAATTGGAGACTATGAAGTGCCTGTTTTCATGGTAGATAAACTTATGAGAGATTTCTGCTCTCCTCAGAGGCCAAAAACACAGTTTAGAGAGTTGATTGGAGTTCATTTGACAGTGTTGACACAGAGTATACATCCACATTATATATTTATCACAATCCTGTAACCTGTGTAACTATGGTTTGGCACTGTTTTAATAAAGGATGTGCTATTAAGATGCAGCCTTATCTTAGGGACTAGTATTCAGAAAAAAAAATCTTCATCTCCTGGACAACTTACTATGCGTGCCTCAACAGCTATCAAGATGATGACTCTTCTGTGCCCACCACACTGCCATGCAGCTCCTAGAACCCAAGCACAACTCTGTAGCCTTACAAGTGTTGAACCTTAAGTCATACTTAGCCCCTGCACAATCAGCGGGGCACACATTATCTTCTGGACACATGTCCAACCCAATAACCAGGCAGTTGTTCCAATGGTAGTGCTCTCTACAAAGGTGGCCATGTCAGTTCACCCAGGGACAAACATGTTCAGTCACATAGCCACCCAGATGGGGACTCCATTTCCATGGTAAGTCTACTATATATCTAATTGTTCTGCAACACTTATGCACACCTGAATCTAAACAGAAGTCTGTCAGATTTGCCTTCCAAAAAAAAAAAAAAAAGATGGAAATTAAGGTAAATTATCACCACTAGACCACTCAATCATTATTATAGACACTGGTTAACTATACCCACAAATGCTCTACCTGATCCCACAGCCAGGTAAGAAGTGCTTTGCAACACTGATGACAAGCACATCACTGTAATTACAAGGACCTGCAGCCTAAGCCATGGAAGAAATCTCCAGAAGCAGATGCCAAAATAAAGGTAATTTCTAAAATGCTTGAAAATGAATTCAGAGTAATCCTTTTTAAAAATCTCAGAAAATATAGAAGTTGATACAAATAATTCAATGATATCAGTCAAACAATTTTTGTTGTAAGTAAGAAATTTCCAGAGAAATAGAAGTCATATAAGGGAAACAAACAAATTTTTCAGAGAATACCTTCCTAAGACATGAAGCAAGAGAAAGAATTTCTGACTTGAAGGCAGAACCTTTGAATTAACACAAGAAAAACCAAAAGAAGTTAAAAATGCACATGGCTTATGGAATCTCTTATACACATCAAATAACAAATATTCACTTTGTAAGAGCTCCAGACACCTGATGAAGAAAGTTTCAGAAAGAGTATGTAACAAATTAATAGGTAAGAACTGTGTCCCAGACTTAGACAAAGGTATGGATATGGAGATCTCTGAGGCTCTGAAACTCACGATTAGACTTGATTTAAAGAGGTCCCTTCCATAGTGCATAGTATCAAGTCATCAAATAGAAAAAGAGAATTCTGAAACCAGCAAGAGAAAAATATCAAGGCACATATGAAAGAATTGCCATTGGACAAATAGCAGATTTATAAGCAGAAACCTTACAGGACAGGAAAAGATGGTGTTTTTCTGATTTTCTTAAAGAAAAATACACTTCAGCAAGCATGCAATACACAGAAAAGATATCTCTTAGCAATAACAGTGAAAGAAAATATCTCTTAGACAAGTAAAAAATTGAGACAATTCACCAGTACTAGAGAAGATTTATAAGAAACAATTAAGGAAATTCTGAATCTAGAAGTGAAAGGATGTTTTCAACTAATTTGAAAACACTCAAAATTATAAAACTCACTAGTGGGACACACAGATGAGAAAAAGGTATTCAATTTAGTTATTACAGAAAACCACCAAAGTACTAGAAATACTGGACAGAGTGATCAAGAAAGGGAAAGGAAAAAAGAAAATCTAGATTACAAAGAAGGAATATATCATATCTGATCGCACATAACCTGGTGTTGCATATAGAAAAACAAAAGAATTTTACAAATAGTACCAAAATCACACAAATTCAGTGATGTTTCAGGATACAAAATAAATATACAAAAATCAGTAACATTTCTATATGCTAAAAGGGAGTATCTAAAAAGAAATTCTAAAAAACTATGTCATTTATAATAGCTATAGTAAAAAATAAAATTTTTACAAAGAAATTTAACAAACTAGGTAAAAGAAAACTCAACAATTAAAGTATGACACAGAAATATTTTCTAAATTTCAAAATTTCATATGAAAATTTTCAAAAGATCCCAAATAATAAGCAAGCCTAAAGAAAATAAAACAAAGTTAAAAACATTTTAATACCTGCCCTTAAAGGCTATTGTATCTAAAACAGTGTGGTACTGGTATAAAAACTGATATATGTGCCAGTGAACTAAAATACAGAAACTAAAAGTAAATCCACATATCTAAAGCCAGTTATCTACAGATAAATTCACCAAAAACATACTCTGGAGAAAGGACAGTCCTCCATAAATGATAATAGGAAAAGAGATTGGGAAGATCCAAAATGGAAGCTAAGCCCTTGCCTGTGAGCCATTTGGAGCATGGATTGGGGAGATCAAGGAAGGAAGCTTAGCCTCTGCCTGTGACATCTGCATCATTCGCTGGGAGCAGGAGAAAGCCCCATCCCTGCAGCCCTGTGAGCAGCCAGCTGATTCAGAGCAACTTTATTGTTTGAATGACTTTGTAAACCTAAAGCTAAGCAACTATTTAGAGGACAGCAATACATAATATAGTAGGCATTGTAGGTTTCCTACTGTTTTATCACTGTTCCCACTCATTTTGTTGCTTTGATTTATTCTCTTTAAAATTACAGAGGAAAAAGAAACTGAAGAAGTTAGTGGGATTCAAAATGTACAACAGATATCATGAAGTTGAAAGGTAAAATGTCTAAAAAGGGAAGATAGCAGCCACTGTTAACTTCCTGTTGTCTTGTTTTGAAGTCATGTATAGTTTTCATTAGTTTGGCTTTATTCTGTATTGTTTTGTTAGATTCTATTATGTCTGATGCTATGTGAAATTATTTTGAAGATAACAAGGTATATCATGATAGCCATTGTTGATTTCCTATTTTCTTGTTTTGAAGTCCTATATCATTTTCATTGTTTTGTTTTGACTGATTTTATACTGAGTTGTTTTGTTTTGTTTGATTTTATTATGTCTTATGGTATGGACTGCTACTTTGAAGATAACGTGCGGTATTATGGTAGTCATTGTTGACTTTCTAGTATCTTGTTTTAGAGTCCTATATCATTCTCATTGTCTTTTTCTGATTGGCTTTATTCTGTTTCATTTTGTTAGGTTTTATTGTCTTTAAAATAAAATTTAAGAAAAACAAAGAAAACAGGGTATCCAGATCAAATGAATGAAACTAGATCTCCCATCACTCTGTATATGAAAATATCAACTCAAACTGGATAAAAGACTTAAATGTAATATGGAAAACTATTAAATTATTATAACAAAACATATAGATCTTCTAAATGTTACTCTGGGCAAAACTTTTTGGATATGAACACAGAAGCACAGGTAGTATTAAATGCTTACTAGACTCAGATGTAGAAGAGGTTAAGGGAACTCTCTCTGTGCTAACGATGCAAAGAACCCAGCATAGGACCTGGATCCTATGACAATGATCCCTTTCAGTTTAGCCAAAGGCCTAGAGCCCACAGCAATGTGCTGGAAAGTCCTAGTGTCAGCGCCCTGAGGCGAGACTCTCTGCCTTTACAGGCCAATACGCTGATACTCAACAAGGGAGAATCCACATCAAGAATCAGGAGAGACACCCAAAGCCAAGGTGAACAACAAAACTCCCAGAAGAAATGCCTGCAGCAAAGGCATAAAGATGACTGTCATGGCAAAAGCAAGAACCAGAGCTCCTCCCAAAAGAACAACAGCTATCTTTCCCAACGACCACAGTTCAGCCAAGAAGAGCCATAGCTTCTCTGAGGGAAATCAGCATAACATCTTCTCCTCCAGTTCTCAATTTATACTTTCCCCATACCCACACTAACTCAATTTAGCTTGGTGTTCCCACTCAAAGTGACCATTAATTTACCACCACTAACAACCACATATGTAAGCAAAATAATAAAATAAAATAAAATAAAGTCAAATGGGATTACATCAAACCAAAAACTCTCTGCGCTGTAAAGGCAACAATCAACATAGTGAAGAGACACTGTAGAGTGGTTGATTATACTTGCAAACTATTGACAAGGGACTAATACAAAGAAGATATAAGGAGTTCAAACAACAGTAACAAATATGTAATGTATCCCATTAAAAATGGGCAAATGAGATGAGTTGACTCTTCTGAAAAAAGGATATTAACTATCCAGGAAACATCATAGGCTGCTCATCATCACTAGTCATGAGGGAAATGCAAATGAAAATCATGGCTATAAATCTCACCCTAAGTGAAATGGCTGTTATGAAAAAGACCAAATAATATGTGCTGGGTGTAAATGAAGAGAATATGATACATTCACACACTGTTGCCGGGAACCTAATTTAGTAGTTATTATGCAAAAGAGGGCAGAAGTTCTTAAAATACGTTAAAATAGAAATAGTATATGATCCATCAGTCCTACTACTGGATATGTATTCAAATGCAATAAAATAAGTACTTAAAAAAGATACATGAACTCCAATGTTTATTGAAACCCTAGTCACAATACCTAAGATGGGGCACTAATGTAGGCAACCAACAAAAGATGGATGGGCAAAAAATGTGGTATCTTTATACATAATAAAATAGTTTACTCTTACAAAAACAAAACATTTCATGTGTGACAAGAAGGCTGAAATTTGATGGATATTATGCAATGTGAGACACATCAGGGGCTGCATGTTCTCATCCATATGTGGAAACTAGAAGTAAGAAGAATAGTAATCCTTAGAGCCTGGAAAGCTGTATAAGGGTGTAGGGATGGAGGAAGGATAGTTTACAGGCAGTCACTTTTAATGTTTTATGGTAGACCAGCATATTTCTTCAAAGTAGGTAGTAGAGGAATTTTGAAAATTTCATTAGGAAAGTGTAAAATCTTTAGTAACTGCACATGGCAATTATGGTTATATAATACTATGCATTGTGTAGGTAGAAACACTGGTCCTTAGGAAAAAATTACGCACTTGACAAAATTGGCAGTAGAAGTCAAAGTTATTTAAATGTCTTTGTATTTCTACTATACTAAATTATCTTGTTTCAATCATTTATTTTGATTAACTAATATGTTATTACAATATGATGCAGAAGAAAATAATTGAAGTGTCTAGAAAAAAAGGGGATTTGTTAAATATATTATACCAATTTAAAGATACAATTTAAAAATAGAGTTCATAAAGTAATCCTCTGAATGTTCAGCATTATATAAAAAAAATAGTATAAGAACAAAATGTGGTAGCACATGCCTGTAATCCCAGCACTTGAGAGACCAAGGCAAGAGGATCACTGTGAGTTTGAGGCCAGCCTGGCCTACACAGGGAGACCCTATTAAAAAAAAATTAGTGCAAGAGACTACATGTGATTTAGAATATAGCATGGAATATTGTGGGCATGTATAAAATAGATAAAATTTTGGTGTTTTATACGTTAAAAGCTAAGTTTTGTACACATTACAGGTTTAAAATCTAGCATTAACATTCTAACTATGGATCTTTGCAAGCTTATTTATACGATTTGAATTTAAATTGGTCTTGCGACAACGATAATCTGCATCTTATAACTTTATGGGATAGACAGTAGGTTAAGTATACGGTGTGTTTCACTGAAAGGCAGGCAGTAAACCAAAGTATGGGACGTATCCCTAGCTGTTGCCATCCCTAGGTGGTAATATAGTATTATGACTATTTTCGTTGCTTTTGAACATATTTGAAAAGTCTTTTGATAGAATATCAACAAGCTTATTTGTTTAGGCCTCGTGACAGGAGATCTAGAGCTGTATTTCTCTAGAGTCAAAGTAGTGGTATTACTAGAAGAAACAGAGGTAGATAAAACTATTTCATCCCTTTTATCAACTGTAAATATATCAATCAATAAAATATACCTCTTTCATTATATACAGATTATAATCTCTTGGAGAAGAAAATTAGGAAAAAGTGCATCAGGGGGCAATGCATATTAGAGAAAGAAATAAACCGAAATACAATAGGTTAGTTTCAATACATTAATCAAGAAAAATCTACCTAGAGAAACCATCAACCTGGAGAAATCATTTTGAAGCACAAACCTGAGTGGATACTTTATTATGACACAGAACTTGTCAAATCAAGAATGTAACAACTGTCTTACTATTCAAAAGTCATTGTACAATCTACAAAGCAAAAAGCAGATTTGATGGCAGGTTGAAAGCAAACTTCAAACATTAAAAAAACAATTGCAGGACATTTCTCAGTATATAAGTATGAAAAAATTTAACAGATTGAACTGTGTATTTCTTTCAATTTCTGAATGGCCAGGCAAGGTAACAGCACAGTACTATATAGTAATTGTCCCTCTGCAGGAGTATCACTTTGAACAACTATCTGCACTAAAAATACTTTCACTAACAATATTAGATAGGAGAATACAGTATTTGGTTGACATAATAATGAGAAAAAAACATATTGAGGCGAGAAGGATGGACAGTTTTAAACTACCTGTATTTTTCATCCTTAAGCATCAGCATTATAAAGCAGAAAGTGACACCACCTACTTAGGGCAAGAACGAGAAATGAGACTAATGAAAATCACAGCAGAAATATCCTCCTGACCCAATCTCAGATCGGCATCCAGGGCTTCCACCCATGGAACTACACTAGCGCTAACAGGAAACTGTGGCTCCTGCAAGATACCATTGCCAGTCAACAGTAGTGACTGTGGGCTACGGATGAACCTCAGTGACACACAGGCCTCAGAAGACATAAACTCCAAGTATGTCTAGTACTGCACCAGCTGTGGGACTCATAGGCTTCCTTTTTGGAGTTAGGTTGGCCACAGGCATCACCAGATTCCAAATTTCTATGGCAAATTTAATTTAGGGCATGGCAGTCTTGGATAGTTGCAATAACTGCAATGCTCCAAAGTAGTAAGGACAAGACATGATAAGACAAGATAAACTACAAAGACTAGAATGAACATCTACTTATTTTGTGAGCAAATATTGACATACAACTACAAGAATAAAATACAGTTAAGGAAATACGATTTTACCAAATGTACAGTGGTCAACTTAAACACCAGCTGAACTGAATTAATGTGGTGCTGAGTGTAGATGGTCCACTTGAGGATAATTGCCAGCATAAAGAGGAGACCTGGAGAGGAAGAGAACTTCTGAGTTCTCCTGTTTATATATGCTGTTTAATCTACAGAAGCTGGTCTTGCTGGCTTCCTGAAATGAACTTGGGTGTTTGCATTGTAGAGGAGATCAGCACCTCATTGTCATTGAGAATGGCTGTGGTATTTTTTGTGGGGGCCCTGGTTCTTCAGGAGTGTTGCTTCCTGACTCCAGTGCAGAACCCTAACCCTACCAGCACAGATTTTTCATATTGTGGCAAAGACCCCCTAGCTTCCACTGCTGGCCTTTGGGCCTTCCCAGCACAGATCTGTGAAACAGACTTGCATGGTGGTGGGCTGTAGGCCTCCAGTTGGATTCATGGGGGGCGGGGCATTGTTATGGACTCTGATCTTCAGCTGAACTTAGCTAAAACATTGCTGTGGGATCCAAGCCCTTGGCTGGACTCTGTATATCTTTAGGGTGTGGACAGATTTCCTGTAATTTCTTTGTATTTGACTGTTAGGGTGACTATCATAAAATAATAATATAAATGATGTGTCCTGAACATAATTGTTTTCCTGGCAACCCCTGACTAAAACAAACAGGAATATCTAGCTAAAACAGAATTTGAGTTTAAAAAATTGTAAAATTAATAAAATTGCAAAATGACAAAAGAATCAATTTGACAAGACTAATAACATTTACAAATATTTAGACATTCAACATTCAAGCATCTAAATATAAACCCTATAGTTTTAAATATGGAGATATACCACAATACAATGATATTGTAAAATATTAATATCTCACTCTTTCTAATGGGCAGAACAACAAATCAGAAAAATCAATTAAAACCAAATTAAACTGAACCTAACAAAATTTATAGAATAGTTAACACGATAGTTTTGGAATAAACTTTCTTTTTCACTATACATGAAACATTCCCCAAGCAATAGCATGTATCAGTCCAGAATGCAACTCAAGAAATTGTACAAGGTTGAAATCCTATCACATGCATTTTATCAAATTGCTATAAAAGTACAAATCAAGAATAGTAAGAACCACTGAAACTATATATATAAATATATATAATAAAATATATAAATGTACATATAAATTAAACACCATGCTCCTAAATCAACAATGGGTCAGAGGAAAAACAAAAAGAAAAAATAATAATTTTGGCAAACAAAAATAGAAACACATCATATCAAAACCTATGGAATCTGGCTAAAGAATTTTGAGAGAGTGGACTATTGAAATAAACACTTATATCAAAAAAGAAGAAAGCTTGCCAACAATGGATAACATTATACTGTAACACAAGAATAGAAACACAAGAATAACACAAAATTAATAGAAGAAAGGAAGTAAAGATTAGAACCGAAATAGATGAAATACAGACTGGAAGAATACTAAAGACCAATGAAACAATTATTTGAAAAGACAAACAAAAGAAATAAAGCTTTGAGAAGATTACCTTAGGAAAAAAGAAAAGAGAATCCAGTAAATAAATTAGGAGATTAATAAAGGAACATCACAAAAATACCAAAGATAAGATAAAATTGCTATTAAAACTATGCACTAATAAATTGGAAAACCTGGAGGAAATGGTTGAATTCCTGGACTCCTATAATATATTAAAATTCAATCATGCTGAGATAGAAAATCTGAGCCGAACAAAAATAAATAACAGAATCAAATGAGCACTAAAAGTCTCTTACCAAAGAGAACCCTGGTACCTAATGACTTCACTCCTGAATTTCACTCAACATTTAAACCACTGAAGCCGATTCTTCGCCAACCATCCTAAAATATTTTCTAATTCATTTTACAAGATGATAGTGCCTTAATACAAAATAAAATGAGGACACAACACAGAATAAAGCTATATGCCAATATTTGTGTTGAATACAGCTGCAAAAGTTCTCAAAAACACCAGCAAAGTGAATGCAAAATAGAAAGATAATTCCTCAAGTTTGATTCATGTCAGGGGCGATAAGATTATTTAACACAGATGAATCAATAAACATGACACATCACATTAAAGGTGAAAGCAAGATGAGCAGTTCATTAAATACGAATAAAGCATTAGACAAAATTCAATATCTATTCATGACAAAAAGTCTCCACAGGTGTAGAAAGAAAGTACCTCACCATAATACCATCACAATAAATGGAGAAATGTTAGAAGATTTTCCAAAAAGATTTAGAACAGGAAATGATGTCACTTTTGCCATTTCTATTTTATTCTATTATAGAAGTCTCTAGTCAGAGCAATCAAGCAAGAAATTAAAAATAGAAATAGCATGTCATAAAATAATTTGTGATATATATGAAATGAAATTAGTATGTTAAAAATACCTGCATTTTTGTATTAGTATTAGCAACACTAACAATACTCAAAAAAGTAGAATCAATCTCTATTCATTGATGCATAAATGAATAAAATACAATAACTAATAGCATACTGTTCAGCCAGAAAAGAAATAAGTGCTATCAATTACAGCACAGCAAATGAATTTGGAGGACTTTAAATGAAATGAATTAGAAAATATTTCATGACCTCATTCATATACTGAACCCAAAAATGGTGGTCTCGTAGGAGTAAATAATGTATTACTAGATGTTTGAGTGGTTAAAAGAATAAAAAGATGCAAGAATGTTGGTCAAAAATAGATGGTAAAAGTAAATTGAAAAGATCTATTGCATAGCATGGTAGCTATAAGTAGTAGTAAAAGATTTTCTATTTGAAAAATTCAGAAAGAGTGGATGGTAAATATTTTCACCTCGAAAATAACTGTATGAGCTAATGCATCCATTAAGCTAACTGTCACCCTTCTACAATGAATATGTGCTTTAAAACATTATGTTCTTCAAAACATAAGTACAATTGCATTTGATCAATTTAAATCTTTAAATAAGAAAATAAATTCATTTAAGATATAATTCTTATATATTTATGAAACCAAACTTCCAATTTTAATTTTTCCATTTCCGTGTAACTCTATATAAATTGATGTATTACACACATAAGAATAACAATAATCAGTAATATTTACTGAATAGTTATTTTTTTGAGGTGAAATATGCTAAACATGCCTCACAGGGACTTCATGAGTATCATTCCTATTTTTAAAAAATTTAAAAAAGACAGAGTCTTTTTTTTTTTTTTCAGAACCATCAGGTTGCAAGTGCTCGGCTTGTAATTCAAAGCAGGTCTATTTGGCACCAGAATCTGTGTGATTAATCCATCAGGTTTGAGCTCTGAATTCTTATGAGAGAGTTTAATTTTAACTAAAAACTTCTTTAATTATTTTTAATTAATAAATTTGAACTTTAAATCAGTCATGTGAAAAAATCTTAGTAGATTTGGCTGCAGTACAATAATTAACTGGTTCATTGCTTTTAAATATGCATATGGATTTGAGACAACTCAAGTGTTAGTTCTTTATAACAGTCTAATGCAAAACTTCACAAAATAGTTCCTTGAGATTTTAGTTTTCAAAGTTAAAGGAAGTTTAGAAGTTACATGCATTATTAAACTAATCAACCATGTAAATATATAATAATGTACCTTCTAAGTCCTGGTCGTTTTATAGATATTGTACATATTAGAGTATAGAATAATACACCATTGGAAAACAAGCCAAAGAAAAATTTATTAAATACTCAGATATTCAGGAATAATTATGGTGGTACCCTAATAACTATAAAAATGTCTTATTTAAATAAAGTGCTTAAAATGGTCCAGAAGCTATGATTTTCATGGTTGAAAATTCAGGGTTTCAATTACCTGGAGTAAGTTTATCAAGTAGAAGATACACCTACAAATGTACAAACTAAAGCATTGGAAGTTATATAAGGTTCCCAACTTTTTCTAGCTACTTATCTAGTACCAGATTTTAAATTTATAGTGGCCAAACAATGACAAAGTTTCTAGAGTAAAATATATAGCTCATGGTGAAGCAACGCTATAAAAATATACTCACTCTATGTTATATCTACCCTTGTAGTACAAAGGATTCTGTTCAAAGTGCAGAGGAAGTTCTGCTGTTCTAAAATGAATGCAACTAACCTTAGTACACTAAGAATATAATTCATTTAATAACATAAAGGTGGATTATATAATTAAAGTCATAATGCTCTGATCAGAGCTCAGCTTTGAACCAAATGGCAAAGTAGGAGTATCTCTATGAGGGTGTGGAATGTCTTTTAGTTGTACTGGAAAATCATAGAAAAATAATCAATTAGTCATACATCTTTTATAGTAATAAATATGCAAAGTACAATTTAGATAGTTGAGATCATCTGTCCCAAATATTAGAACTTACTGTTTCCCTACAAATGTTAAATGTGGCCAAATAGCACAGTGATGTTCTGTAGGAATATTTCATGAAACATTTGTTTATGTTGATTTCTTTTTTTCAATCTTGAAAGTAAGCAACTTTTGTCTGCCTCATGGTGAATTGTATAATGTATGTGCCTTTTATCTATTTAATTTTAATTTCTGTTTCTAAAATAGACATAAATGTATCTGACAAGTAGCTATATGACGTATCACTAACTGCGTATTAGAGCCTACAAAGATGTCTTATTTCCAAAAAACACCATCAGTCTCTGCTCTCAAGAGGCTGACTTTGTTGCCAATTGCTCTTTAAAAATGATGAAGTCAACCAGTGGAAATAGTTTTAAAAGTTATTTCAGTGGGGGTATGGAAATGGAGGAGAAAAGTAGGATACTGATTCTTCATACATATGCTTAAAGTGGAAAAGTACTTTGGATTTCCGGTTCCTTCTCTGTCTTACGTTGAAATCACTAAGCACAGATAAAAAATGTTTTATCCATGTGTCCACTGTATAAAATGTGTTTC
The DNA here is from genome assembly GCF_034190915.1 of Cavia porcellus. Lineage (NCBI taxonomy): Eukaryota > Metazoa > Chordata > Mammalia > Rodentia > Caviidae > Cavia > Cavia porcellus. The sequence continues at coordinate 42,413,875 of NW_026947510.1, forward strand.
TGTATAAAATATGTTATTCTTGCATTCCAATATTTCATGTCAAATAAAAGGATTTTAAAATGGTAGATGCTGTGCAGTTTTATTTGGTATGTTGTCAAAAGCAAAGTTGAGGTGGAACAGAGAGATACTTTTTGATATTGCTCATTTACAAGGAGTGAAGGGTGTTTTACTCAGTGTAATATTTCTCTCTGTGTCTCTGTGTCTCTGTCTCTGTCTCTGTCTCTCTCTCTCTCTCTCTCTCTCTCTCTCTCTGTGTGTGTGTCTCTGTCTCTGTCTCTGTCTCTGTCTTTCTCTCTCTCTTTCTCTCTCTCTCTCTCTCTCTCTCTCTCTCTCTCTCTCTCTCTCTGCTATCTTATAAGGGAAATTTTAGACACAGTACACACATACACACATATACACATGCGCTCGCTGACTGGTGACCATGGGACAAGAACACAATTACAGGTTTTCTCCGAGCAGTTTGCTCCCCAGCTGTTCTTCAGAGGCCTGCGTCACCTTGATTATGCTAAAGCACCCCTGGATTCCTTCCTCTTTTGTTTTATTTCATCCAGGGTCTCAAAGTTTAAACATTTTGCCTGTTTGGGCAGTTTTTTTCTCTAATTTCACCCAAGCTGACTGTGCAATGAATGTAATGTGGCAGTGTAGCCTGTAGTGCAAGGAGTTTCTTCCGTATTTTTCCCTCCAGCCATCTGAATGTGGAATACATTCCAGGTTTGAGCAAATCTGCTCTGACAAAAAGTTAAATCATATCACCAGAGAGATAATATTTCCAGAACAAGCTGATTTAGATCAATATCTTTGCAGACATAAGTTGTTTGAAACTACAAGCTTCTGGGCTTAAACAGCATTAAGGAGACTCCTTAGAGAAAAAAAAAAAAAAAAAAAAAAAAAAAAAAAAAAAAAAAAAAAAAAAAAAAAACCAAAAACTTTTGCACATACAGTCCCAAAACATTTAATTATGACTTTTTTGAAACTCAGTATTAAGATAACAGGTAGGATGGTTTATTCAATAATTAATTTTTCATGATCAAAGATTAAGAAATGTAAATATTATATACAAAATCTGCCAAAAATGTATACACACTTTACAAAAAAAAAGCATACAAATATTTCAGTACTAAATTTATTGAGACATGATGAAGTTAGTACAAATTATCTTTGGTCTCTGCAATGATAAGAGATTCTCAAAGTGGTGGTCAGGATGTTCCAGACATTTACAGCGAACTGCTACTCGGGCCGCCTTGCTCATCAGATTGCTGCACCTGCAGTTTCGGTTTCTTCTCTAAGGCCAGCAATAGAGTCGGTTTTCTGTGTGTGATATACGATGTCCTCTAGAGAACCCCACAGGAAGACAGCACCATCTGTTGAAAAATTGTTATACTATGGCTCCCATTCTCTCGGTATAGTATATGTATGCATACATATATATGCATGTACACACACACACACACACACATACATATATTTAGAACAAAAAAGCACAAAACTTTTGTAAAACATCAAATTTGTTCCTTAAGCAGGATTTACAGTTTACTTGCAAGCATGTCTCTTTTGAAGCTCTCTGGAACTCTGCTACTTTGTGAGAAGATAGCAGAGCTTATAGTGACATTTGAGAGTCGATGACATACAGAGACCACCATAGAGAGAGGACATACATCCGGATGCTCTGTTACTCATTAAAATCATAGTCTTTTTTGTTTGTTTGTTTCTGAGGCAGACAGTGACTTGAAGGCTGCTTTTCCTAAAAGCATAGTGATTCTTCACTTGAGCTTACTGATGTCCAAGAAGTAACCAAAACCCACAACCTGACCTTCATTTTAGATCTGCTTTTATTGTTTTTCCCCACTGAGATTTTGGAAGTTTATCTATTACAGTGATCTTTATTACCTGACTGACACAATTTGTAAATTTCACATAGTATTTTTCTGGGGGGAAAGTCTCAAGCTCTACATTTAGCATGTTAATCATTTAAAGTGTCTAAAAGCGCGCAGAACAAATTAGCCATAAACCTGACTCACTTATCTCATTCCCTTTCAAGACCAAATACATTCACAGAGACACTCAACTACCAGTGAGTCTACAGACTTTAAACTATCGTCACCGTGGATTGCGGCAAGGACTCCATAAGACTCAGACTACCTGTAGCAAGGGCAACCATTGCATGGAAACCCAATGCCTTCTTCAGCAATAGGGCTGTCTCCTGGAGCCATCTGAAAAAACCCCAAACTGAGATAATCATCAACTGGCTCTTAGAGTACCTTCATTACTGTAAAAGTTGATCTTATTCTCTTGTTCAGGGGGTCAGTCTTATTCTGTTCATCAAAATTGTTCTCTCCTTTTGCTCTTCAAACTGAAATTCCTATTTTTTTAATTCTTCCCCATAAATCTGCCCAGGTTCCACACAAACAGACCCTGAAAAGCTTATCTATAACAATGCCTCAGGAAGCTGCTCCGTAGGATGAGTTAAGGTCTCCATTTTTCTCCTTGGGCAAACTTTTCTGATTCTTATTGATGACATATCTAAATAATCATGGGTCATTCTTGTGTGCCTATAAATCCTGGAATATGCATATGTATATCTTGGACTCCATATATGCCTTCTTTATTCCCGGAAAAATAAAAACAGATTCTTTTGATTTTATTCTGATTCATTTCTTGATCAACCTAATTCCTTTGTAGATTTGTTAAGCATTAAACAAATCTACACGTTAAGAGAAGTATAAATGTTGGGGGTAGCATTTCAAATCTGAATAGCATATTTCTGAGATGAGGAAACTCTGATATTTCTTTATAGGTTTAGATTATATGATCTGTGTATGTTTTAAATTCCAAAGCAAATAGATTGAAATTCGTGTGTCTCGAAAGACAATTTGTTGACCCATGGATTTTTGCAGTTCTATTTCTTTGCGAGATATGTACATCTAGAGCATGACAATCACATGGTTAACTAACACTCCTACATTGAACTAAAAATAAAAAAAAAATACCTACAGTTCCAGTCCTTTCTTTTTCACTCAAAAAAGCATACTGAGGGTGATCTGAGTGCCCCATAAAAGGTCATGTGTAAGAATCAACTCAAGGGACTGGGGATTTAGCTCAGCGGCATAAGCACCTGCCTTGCAAGCAGGCAGTGGTGAGTTCGATCCCTGGTACCGATAACAAAAGAAAGAAAGAAGGAAAAATAATCAACTCAGAAGGACAGAGCTAGAGAATAACAAGATGACTAATTATCAAGAAAATTGGAGAATGCCTCAAGAGCATTTCAGAAAATTTTGAGTTCAGTTTGTTGCTCGAAGTATAGACACGCAGATGTTTGGCAAGGATGGGCCCTTTGAGGCTCTCAAGGGGATCGTTGTCTAGGATGCTGCAAACTTGTCTCATAGCCACTCAGCTCCTGCAGACTTTCAGGGGTACATGTGAAGCTGACTTGACAGGTGGTCAGATGGCAAGAGTTAGGGCGTCATGGTAGTGTCTATTCAAATTTCAAGGAAAAAGATAGGATTCCAGGCAATACTTGGACACAGGGTCAGAACGCCTGCAGGAAATCCTTTATGGGCAATACCTAGTGGAACTGAGGAAATGACGCTAAAGCCAGGGTCCTGGGAAGATGAAGCGAAGAGCAGCAAGCCCCCCCAAGCTTTGGAAAGCTGCCGGCATTAGCGTGTGGCCAGTGGGAGAAACCACGTGAACCAGCAGAGCCAAAGGGGCAGAGCTTCCCTAGAACTTTGCTGTTCGACACTTGTGACAATGCTGGAATTGGAGCTTTAAGGTTTAATATCTACCCTGCTGGGTTTCATTCTTGCTTTTTAATCTTGATTTGACTTTTGCTTTATACCTTTCTAATTCCCCGTAGGCTCCTTTTGGAATATGAGTTGTTATGGTTTGGATCTAGAGTCCCCTAAAGCTCCTAGGTGTTTTAAAGTTGACTGGATCGTAGGACTGCTATGCTCATCAATGAATTAATCCATTTCTAATGGAGTTGTTGACTAGCTTTAGAGGCAGGGCCTGTTTAGAGGTGGGTCAGTGGGGGCTTGGCCTGGAAGAGTGTAAGTGTCTTTCCTTCCCAGCTCCTCCCTTCTCTCTGTGCTTCCTGGTTACCATGACAGAAGTCACTTTCCTCTGTCAGTGCCTTCTACCTAGCTCTTCCTGCCTTTGCACCAACTGAGCTATTAAAACAAAATAAATTGAGTTACATTAATTTCATAAGCAGTTTATTTGAAAATGATGATAACATAAACATTTTAAGAACTTCTTTTGAATACCTCATAATGAAGCACGGCCATCATGTTGGCATACCTGTGACAAGAATTACCATCTTGCAACAGCTATGTGGAGAATAGTAGGGCCATGAAGTCTCAGTGTTTGCATCTACTAAAATTCTCTGTTTTAAAATCATGATGAAAACTTCCCTAGTTCTTATAAAGCTTGTCAAGTATCACCGGTAGATGTAGCTACCTTAGATCTTATGGGAAAACTAATAGAGTACTGAGTGTCACCTTTACCTCATTTACGTGCTCTGATTAACCAGTTAAGGACTGTCATTCTGTCAGAGGCTCAGCAGTCAACATTGACTGGGAAACCGACATTCAGCTGCCTGAAGTGGTGTTTTAAAGGCAATGTGAGATAGATAAATTATTCTCTGTCACAGTGCATTAAGAGAAAATTCTGCCTTCACCATAACAACAAAGAATTCCCCAACTAAATTTTCTATGATTCTGACTATATTTATCTCAATGGAGGTGAAGCTTGAAGGGAGAATTAGGAGGAATAATATTATTTCATTTTTAAAAGGTAAAATGAGCACCATAGAAAGAAAGGAAAGACAACAGCTGTATATATTGGCCTCTGCTCTTACTAAGGTATTTGATTTGATGGTGATGTGATCACTTTGTCCTTTCATTTTCTGGTTGGTAAACAGGAGCAGCTGATGGCACTCTGTTGCAGGAGACAGGGTTCCCTACATGTAAATAGATTGTATACTGATGAAATATATTCACTAAACTCTGTAGATGTGCCATAGCCTCTTATGCACCTATTTTGATATGAACTTGAAGAATTTAAAGTGTTTATAATATCTTGTTATAAAACTTTCCTATCTATGTGATTCTTGACTCAAACTGAGTCAAGCATCTAGAGGGTAGTAATGAAGTACCTTCAAATAAAACTCTCCAAGGACTGGTCAGGGGAAGCAACAGTATACCAGCTTTTGTTCACTGCTCATGTGTAGATAATATTAATTAAGAAAGTCAGAATGGGGGGACTTATCTAATCAGTTAAAGAGCTAATGGTCTCATTTCAAGAAGAAGAAATTCTACCAGCTATCTTTGAACTCAATAGCAATGCCAACCGTTACCCAGGTCTTCAGTCTGTCAGTCTACAGTGCACATTTTGAACTTATCAGGCTTTAATATTGCATCAACTGATTTCCTATTGCATGAACTGATTCTCTCTCTCTCCCTCTGTACACACACACACACACAAACACACTATTCTATTTCTCCAGAAATCCCTGAATAAATTTTATATTATAGACAAAGTGCTGAGACAAAGTCAGTGGTTCTTTACTAGCCCAAAGGTGAATTTAGACTAACAGTTTTAATATTTATTGCAATATCTAGTTAATTATCTAAGATAACTAATATTTGATTATTTTAAACGTGCCAATATTGATTACTTAAAAATCAGTCATCTCTTCCATTCTGTGTAATAGCAGCAGTCAATGTCTTAATGCTTTCAGACGTGTAACTATCTAAAAGAGAAGATAAAAATAATTGAGACTAAAATATAAAATGTTTCAATGCATGTTGACCCGACAATATGGACACGGTTACATTTACAGCAATAATTCTTAACATAACATCAGTAGAAATATTCATGAAGAAGTGGTATATGGTTCACATACTATATTAAATAGAAAACAAAATTTGTGCAGAGTTTTGCATTTTCTTGAGGTAATGTGTAGATAGATTCATTAGTCTACAAGTCTCCAGTTAAAAGTAAAAAATTTAAATTAGTAAAGAGCACTCAATAAATCTCTCTCTCTCTCTCTCTCTCTCTCTCTCCCTCCCTCTCTCAAACTTTCATGGATTAATAACAAGATATATGCCACAAAGTTTCTTTCTTTATGTTTTCTGTTGGAAATGGTAGTATATCTTTCTCTATGATTTTGTCTGTCTTTGTCTCTCGTTAACTTTCCCTTTCAACAATAGCAAAAAATTGTTCGTTAATAGATTTGCTCATTTTTTCAAATGTAAAACATTAAATATACTTCGACTCTACCATGATAAGTAACCGCAACTCTTTAAAGTAACCATTTAATATTAACACTCTTGGATAATTATATCCTGATAAACTTGTTGTTATTTTTTATACCTCATGCTAGTAAAGATTTTGTTAAAAGGTTCAATAGTAATTTCTTTAAATTTTTGTTGCTGCTGATGTTGTTGGACATATGATCTCTGTTGTAAAAACATTTATTTTGTCTTTGTGGTCCAAGAACAGTTGTTGTCTAAAGTTTATTTGCAAAACCGAGCGTGAAGCCACACATGCACAATTTGCATACTGCTCTAGATCATACAATCATTATATTTTAAGGTTTTTGCTGACTCTAATTAAAATATGTAATTATCTATATATTGAATTATTATGTTTATAATCTGTGATATTAACTCCAATACTCAGACAAATCTGTCATTTCATTTCTAACATTTCTTTTAAGGATATGTATATGATTTTTCCTAATTCAATCTGAATTTTAAAATATTAAATTTAAATTTGTTACTTTTTATTTTACTTATTTTTGTGCTTAGTCATTTGATTTCACTGTGGATTTACTCTGTATCTTTTCCTGATTCATAAGTACTACTTTACTTTTCTTCACTTATTAATAATTTCCATTTTTTTTTTGTCTTTTTCATTTTTATCGGTACCAGGGATCGAACTCACAACTGCCTGCTTGCAAGGCAGGCGCTTATGCTGCTGAGCTAAATCCCTAGTCCCGTAATTTCCATTTTTATAGTAAGATTTAAAATATCCCACAAGAGTTGATTATTTTTTCTCTTTCCTGATATTCCTAAATCCTAATGTTAATTCAATGTGGAAGACTACCAGCTGCTTAAGATAATGTTCATAAATTTTAACTCTTCTCCTCCCTGCCTGTTAAGTGTGACAGTCTATTCTGAGTTATACTTTCATGGCTTGAAACAAGGGGCTAAAGTGACATTTTATTTGTGATTTTACAAAGCACATTTTATGACAGAAGACCCTTGAAAGTTTTGCAGTTGTAGTATTTATACCTTTAAATCTTGAAACCTTTGGCCTCCATGAATCCATTTATCAACAGAAATTTTTGTTTGGCAAAAACAAATACAATTTCTGGAAGTCAGATGGTAGAGAAATCAGAGAACTACCCATCAAAATGTATAGTAGCTGTCATTCGAAAATGAAACTATATGTTGTCAATAATATAAACTATCCAGAAATATAGAAATAACTAGTAGATGTGTCTTAGGCTGCAGGATATGGAGCACGCTTTTATTTCTTGGGCCATTCAAATAAATTCAAATTCTCATTACATCACATTTAAATAAGTTGGATATTAGAGCAAGTTCCACAAACTACTGTGGACTTTGGTTTCCAACCTCATTGTCTTAATAAATTGGAAAGGAAATTACATATTGTTATAAGACCACTTTTTATATTATTTAATGTTTTTCTCTGTGTTTGTGACAATTACAAAGATACAGGTTAGCTAAAATGAAATATACTCATTTAAGATGTACACTTTTTTGTCATTATGTGCCTGTAGAAACTGCCATAGAATCAAGACACAGCACTTTTTCACTATTTGTATTGTGTCCTCAACTCATTTGCAGTAAATTTCAAACTTAATTTTTGCCACAGCCATTTACTGATCTAATGATGGGTTTTACTCATTCTAAAATTTCATTTCAGTGAAAATATGCACTATATATAAAATTGTGTTTGGATATTTTCATATATATATATATATATATATATATATATATATATGAGCTTCAAGTTTTTAATTGTGTCAGCAGATTGCTCTTTCTTAGTTAAATCTTTAAGATTTTTATTTTAATTAGTACCTTATTACAGTACATAAAAGTTATGTTCATCATGGAAGATTGGGTTAGTCCTTTTTATGATGAATGTATTTTCAAAGAATTGCAAATAGCATAAATTGGATCCTCCTTTTCAGTACAGTATGAAATTTTAACCTTTTTTATGTTTATTCAACTCACAATTAATGTAATTATTAGTACTGCATTTCATTCTTTATCTTATTTCTATTATTTCCTTTCTATTTGCTTTACTTTGTTCCTGTTTTTTTTTCTGCATTTCTTCCCTTAGGAGTCACTTGAATATTCTTATTATTTCATTTTGTCTTCTTTACTCATGCTTTATATCAAATTACTTTTTACAGTATGTTAAGTTGCTGCAGTGCTAAAAATATGTATGTAATATATAATTTAAACTCACTGCAGTCATTCAAATATTATGTCACTTATATATGCAAACACTTATATATTTTCTTCTTTTTGTTTTTATTGTCATATGTTGCACTTCAGCACATATCAGTGAGCACAATGACACTATTTTAACCAAAATAATTATTTTTGGAAAACTTAGAAAACATAAAATACTTTATATTTTACATAGAAGAGATCTATCTAACTCTGTGCTATTTTAAAACACATAAAATTTTCTTCACTTCAAAGAAGTTCATATAATACAGATTGACAATTAATATAAAATTTCAATTTTTTTATTTTAGTGCTGTTCATTGAAACTAAACACATATGCTACCATTGATTTACATACCCAAGCACTTTAGCCTGTCTTAAAATAGCATTAGTTTGGCACAAAATTCTATTTTGATCATTAAAATAAATATTTTCCATTTTGTGCCTTTGCCTTAATATTAAGTCTGATGAGTGTTCAGTGGTCATTTTAATTTTCTCCTCTATATAATATATGTTATTTCTTTGGCTGCTTCTATAGTTTTTTTTCTTTGTCAACAGTTTTCAGCATTTGATTACCATATATATTTTATGTAAAGAAAACTGGAATTAAATAATTATTTGTATTCAGGAAAGAAATTTTCATGAAATTGTTTCAATTTTAACTCCTAATTTCTCAAGTATTTATTTGCCTCTCCTCATCTATAGGAGACTCTGTTTATAAATGTAAGCTAAAATCTTACACAGAAATCATTGAGAATGTTCATTTTATCAGTCTTTATTTTTCTTCTGATGGTTCAGTTAGGATAATTTCTACTGCCTTGTTTTGAATTTAGATATAACTTTTACTTTTAGAAAAAGTAAATCCTGTCTATTGCTTTTTTCTTTTTTTTTATTTAAAAGGAAAAAAAAAAAAGAAAAACACGAAACAAAACAGCATAAGGGTACAAGTAATACAGAATTACACAAAAACGGTAAGAAATCACTAGTTAATAGATTACATATTGTCATCTTAGAAATAGTTTTCAAGTTACAGGATTAAAGTATACAAAGTGGACATTCAAACAGTGAGATTTCAAGCAGTTGTGTTCAATGATCCAACAAAAACTCAGTAATATGGTCTTCTATCTTAACACACCTAAACACACTTGCAGTTGTATACTTTAAAGTACTTTTTTTGCTCTCTTTTTTACAACAACATTTACACATTTTGAGTTTTATTATTCCCATAGTTCTTATTACTTTTTTGGGGAAGAGAATAAAACCAAATATGACAAAACAAAGCAGTCAGTCAAAACAAAGGATAGACATTTCACCAAGGTTTGATATGTATCAAGTGTGTCAGATTATTTGATTCTTTCTAATTTGCATTTCTTTTACTACCTTGCTATGTTTTCAATTAAACACACAAGTTCATAAAAAGTTGATATTTTAACCATCCCTGGATCTGTTTTAAAGGTCTAATTTTTCTCCTGATTATGTGTCACATTTTTATCTTTTTTTGCCTTGTTATCACTGATTGGTTATTGCATGTTCAAGTGTATGGATCCTTTTATCCTATATTATTTGATTTTGTTCTTCTATTTATTTACTTGGATATCACCCTAATGCTTTTTTAAGCTTGTCTTTATTAATGTTAGTGCATGTCCAGAGTACTAGTTTAGTCTTTGTTCTGAAATATGACATATCTAAAGTATCCATGGAATTTCCTGGTAGTTCAGGGAGATGTCTTTGAAACTATAGGATGTCAAGTGTGTGAGCTCAGTTCATAGTGCCAGTGTAGGTCTTACTTATACACACTTGGTTTCACAGTGTCTACCTTTGCACATTCACCTCAATAAGTAGCTAAAGCTTTAAATGAGTCCCTTTAAGTTTTTGGACATACTTCCTCTCTGTGATCACCTTCTCTAGGGTAATTTGGCCAATAACCAGGTCAGCTTTCCTTATCTTGGCAAGGTTTTATTATGAAATGCATTGAATTTCAGTCTGGAAATGTTTCTACCAACAAAGTGTGGCAGTGAAGAGGATACTTTGCTTTCATTCTGACTTTTTGTGAACCACAGCTCTGTGTTGTTTATTCTTTATGAAAATATTTTAAAATTTTGTTTATATAATTTCCTAGTGTTTTTCTTCTCCTTCTATCCCTCCTCCTCTTTCTACTTCTGCTCCTCCTTCCTCTGAGAATGTGTGTGTGTGTGTGTGTGTGTGTGTGTTGGTGTGTGTTGGTGTGTGTGTGTGTGTGTGTGTGTGTGTGTGTGTGTGTGTGTGAATAGCAGGAGGACTAGTCATATACTACCCAGTGTTGGCAAGAAACCAAAACTTTCTTATTTTTTTATCTGATACAAACCCAATCTAATGATCATTGTCTGGTTCATTTAATTTGTGATTCCTGTATATTCACCACTTCACACACTTCTGTGCAAAAGAATGCTTACATAACTCTCCTAGACTCTAATGTTCTTTAGAAGACATTTTGGAGTCTATCGTTTAACAAGATCTTTACAGTGTGTGTGTGTGTGTGTTGGGGGGGGAGGTTGTTTGTGTGTACTAAATAGAATGAATACAAAATCTCAAAAATCATGTAAAATTTATACTATTAATTTCTATATTACTATGTAGTCTGACTAAAAATAATAGAAGAAACATGAATATCAAATGAAGATATTGGAATTATAACATTTTGTTCTGCTATAGAAGTCAATATCCTCTTCAAACCTTGAAGGATTCAGATGATCATTTTGTCCAGAGGAAATTTTACTCATTTAAAGCTGCTATAAATTCTTATTTTTCATCCTATACAGCTTCAAATTTCTCCTTTGTTTACTATTATTTACCTTAATACTACTACTTTTTACTAGAATCTATAGATGTTCTTAAACTTCTTTTTTATACTCAAAGTAATAGAAGTTTGTGACCTTTGCTTGTGAGTTTTATCCAAAGAAAAATTCAGAATTAGTGAATAACCCTTAATCTTATCACTAGCACCTAAGTCACTGAAGGCTAATTTTATTTCCATCCAAAGTGTGAAATCAGTGGGGAGAAACATGTGAAGGGGGAAAAAAAAGCATAAAACTACACCATCACTTTTTAAAAACATTTATGCTCCATTAATACTTCCTCTGTGATACTGATCAATGTATAAGGCCATAACAGGTAAATTAAAATTTCAATCTTTTTATTCCCAAATAAGTATGTTTTAATCATTGATTTACAGGAAAGATAGTCATAACTTACAGGTAAGGTGTCTATTGTTTTCACAGGATATTAACTTCTTCCCATAGTGCTGATAAACTGAATGAATTGGTACTTTACATCTAAATAAGTTAAGTGAGTTGAATTGGACCATTGTGTATGATTGAAGAAATTCTTTTTTTTTAAATGTACTACAGTAAAATATAAACTAACATTAAGCCTCTTCAGTGTATTTACCCTTTCATCAAACATATTCGTGTCATTCTTCTTGACACTTTGTGAAGCAGTTCAAGAAGTTCTTTGTAAATCTTTTCTTTAAATTTTTATTTGGGGAAAAAGAAAAAACAGAAAAAGGGTACAAGTAATACAGAATTTCAAAAAAATAAACAGTAAGAAATCACTAGTTAATAGATTACATATTGTCATCTTAGAAATAGTTGTTCAAGTTACAAAATTAAAGCATATAAAGTGGACATTCAAACAGTGAGACTGCTAACAGTCCTGTTCAATGATACAACAAAAACTCAGTAAAATGGTTATCTATCTTAAATACTTAAATATACGTGAAGTTATATCCTTTAGAACACTTTCTTTTCCTCTTTTTCTCCAATTACACATTTTGAGTTTTACTACTCCCACAGTTCTTATTACTTTTTTTGGAAGAGAATAAAACCAAATGTGACATAACAAAACACAGTCAGTCAAATCAAAAGGATGAACATAGTACATAATGTAAAAACAGAATACAAGGTGATCAACAATGGTTACCATAATGATTCTTGTTATCTTAAAAAGAACTGTCTATATCATCAGTTATAATAAAATTTAACAAAACAGTAAAGGACAAAACCAATAAAACCAAAACCTTGGAGACATTACAGGACTTCAAAAGAATAAAATAGTCAAACCAGAAAGGGCATCATAGTAAATCTTATTATCATCACAGTTGCTGCCTATACTCTCAAACTTGGTACTATCAAGCAAAACAGAATAGAGTAAAATCAGTCAAAATAAGATGGTGAAAGCAATACAGGGTTTCAAATCAAGTTAATAGGAAATCAAATTTGGTTGCTATAGTATATCCTGCTATTTTTTATTTATTTTCCCCTTAATTAGAAAGATAAAAATAAAAAAATAATAAAAAGGAGATTGAGATAAAAGAGGACATAACAACAAAACAGCACAGGCCAGAACATAACCATTTAAGCAAAATAGTGTTTCACCACAACATAATCTCAACATAAAAGTAGTTACCAGTGTCCCTTTCCTTGAAATCTTTGAGTTAACTTCGTGTACTGTAGCATCAAACATATCAAGACAATGTAAAACCATTCAAGAGAATGACAGTATTACAGGGTATTTAGAACCAACTAACATAAAATGAACAGTGGTTTCTGTATTATCTCCTTGTCTATAAAAGTTTTTGTTTATATTATCACATATAATAAAATCCAGTAAGGTACAACATGTTAAGACTGATGGAGACAGAAGAACAAAAGCTTCATGGGACTTCAAAACAAGATGATATTAAATCAGCACTAGCTATTATGATGTCTTGTTATCTCAAAAATAGCTGTTCATACCATCCAACCTTCTCTGCCCAATTTCTTTTGAGTTCTTTTTCTGTCATTAGTTGTCAGTTTGTCTTCTTCGTTTCAATTTTTGCTCCAATCATTGTGGCCTGTCTGCCATTGTTTCTGGAATCTTGGTATTTTTCTCTTTTAGAATGTCCTGCACTATTCTCTGTAGAGTTGAATTGGTAGTTGCAAAATCCCCTAGCCCTTCTTTATCCTGGAAGTACCTTGTCTCTCCATTAATTTCTAGAGACAGTTGTGCAGGATACATCATTCTTGGCTGGAGGTTATTGTCTTTCAAAGCTTGAATTATTTCCCCCCACATTCTTCATGATTTGATGGTTTGTGCTGAGAAGTCTGCTGTAATTCTGATGGGTGTTCCCTTGTAAGTGATCCATTTCTTGTCTCTTACAGCTTTTAATATTCTGTTCTTATATTGGATTTCTGAAATTTTGATTATTATATTCCTGGGTGTAGTTCTGTTTGGGTTGTAGGTGGCTGGGAACCTGTAGGCCTCATACATCCAAGCATCTTTACCTTTTCCCATATTAGGAAAGTTCTCTTTGATTATTTCTGCAGTTTTTTTTGTTTGTATCCCTGCTTCTTCCTTTACATTCTTAATTCTTAAGTTATAGATCCTCTTATAATCTTCTAGCCTTTGTATTGTTACTGCTTGTTTCTTTATTATTTTTAAGAACCTTTTCCTTTCATGCTTCCACATTACAAATCTGTCCTCCAGTTCAGATAATCTATCCTTAGTTTCTTTCAAGCAGTTACATCAGCTTTCAATAGAGGTTTTAGTTTCCTGGTAATCTCTTTGAACTTGCTTCAGGTATTCTACATTTTCTCTATTTTCTCCATCAAACAATTCTCCCCTTTTTTTCTGTCCTTCCATTCCACCATCTGTTTTTTTTTTTTTTTCTTGCAAGGTGCTTAGCATTTCTCTAAATATCCTACTTATATCTTGCTCTATTTCATTAAATGCTTCACTTTTGAACTTGTCTATGAGGTCCCGGAGATATCGCTTTATGTCTATTGGTGCCGTACCTGATATTGCATGTTTTCTGTCCTCATTCTCCTTTGCATTTACCTTTCTTAGATCAGTGTTCTCAGGATTGGGGATTGAGGACCATTTCTTATTGCTCCCTTTTCCCATACTTTTTGTTCCTTCCATACAAGTGTATAGAGGAGGCTCAATTTCTTTCTTTGTCGGTTACAGTTTGTTTGAATCATGCCGGCTAGGTGTTCCCACACACTGCAGTGTACTAGGGAGACAAAGACCTGGGCAGCCTTTGCTGGGCCCGCCCCTCCAGGTCAGTCAACCTGCTGAAGGCTTCACTGCATTAGGGCACACTGCCAGGCACAGGGACCTGGTTTGGGTGAGCCCACTGGGTCTTAGTCCTCACCGTCACCCAAGTCAAGTGCTCCCCACCAATCCTGCTTGAGAGGGGAATATGTGACTGAAGTCACTGCAGTGTCCTGTTCTGGTTAGTGTGCCCAGTCCCAGAATGTCTTCTGTTGGACCCTCCTAGTCTCCTAGTCTACAGAAGGGTCCCCATTCCTCTTTCTCACTGCAGGTTAATGCAGGACTCCCCGCCAGCTCTGCACTCAATTCAGTTTGCCGATTCCCACTCTCAGAGCTTTCATGTCTCTATCTCTGCTGTGTGGATTCAGATGCAGCAGCAGTGGCACAAAATTCAAGCTGCGGTTTCGAGGCATGGGTTCCAGCTTTGGCACTGAGACTTTAGTTGTTCCAGTCATATCACCGGGATTGCATTTCCAGTTGGTTTCTCTCAGTTTAGTTCGTTCCTGGGTCAGCAGGGTATATGTCCCCTTGCTTAGGACTCCCCACACCACACCACTCCCGGAATCTAAGCTGGCTATCTCAGAGAGCCTCCGTAGCTGCTGTTATCTATCTACCACATTCTCCCAGAAGTGATGAAAGCATTCAAGCAGCACCTTGCCTAGCTACCAGTGGTCTCTGCTCTGGCCTCCCATTTTTTAGCCTTTCTAAATCTTTAGTTGCCTCCCATTTTTTAGCCTTTCTAAATCTTTAGTTATGGCTATCTCAATATCTTAAATCCACTCAACTGTTTACTTTTGTGGTCATTTCCACTTTGATGAAGAGTCAGAAGTCACATGGAGCCACATCTGGTGAATGAGGTGAGTAGGGACACACTGTAATGTTTTTATGAATCTGCTTGTCCGTCAACTGTCACTCAGCTGTTGAATTTGCTGTACTTTTGATTACATGTCATAAAGAAATTGGGGGAAAAGGACTTCCAAAATTGCTCCCGAAAATTCCAAGAATAATGAAATAACTGTGTTCAAAGTGAGAAGGACTCTTTTGAGGGAAATTAAGAACTGTTGGTCTTTGATCATCCGTTGCATGTGTGCCATAAATCTCCTTAGATTTTTCACCAGACTACACTCTAGCTATGGCACATATTCCTCTATGACCAGTAGTTATAAAATAAAATGTGGTGTTGTATACTTTTTGCTTTGGTTTACTCATTCTCAAGATTCTTTACTTTTGAAGGGCAGTTTCATCTCGTAGAATATACATGCTCTAAGCAGTTCAAGCCCTAGTATCTCATCTCATTTATCGTCAACAGATGGATAAATAAAATGTATTATTTATACTAAATGGATGTTACTCTGCTATAAAGAAGAATAAATGAAAAAAAGAAGTGAGCTACTTGTAGGATTGGATGCACCTTGAGATGATTGTATTAAGTAAAGCAAACCATACACGCAAGCTTAAATTTTGCAAGTTTTCTCTAGTATGAGAAAACCAAAATATAAATAAAGAGCAAAATGAAAATTGGATAATGGGAAACAGGGAGATAGCCTTCTTACAAGAGAAAGGGACCAAAATAATGAAAGAGGGGAGTAATAATGATAAAGGGTTGAAAACAAATAATTTAGATGTGTTAGGTACATGTACCAACTCCCACAATAAATGTAGCCATTATGAACTGCAGCCATGTACTAATAAATGAGAAAAACTGAAAGAATAACATTCTAATTTCTACACACACACACACACACACACACACACACACACACACACACACACAGGCATGTATCCCAGTCACAAATAATCCACAGACTTTCCTTGGCAAGTCCACACAGAGATTGTCCCAAGATCCCTCCATGGGCATGGAAAAAGAGAAGCTGCCTTTCCTTTGTAACAGCTAGAATTGGTTAGCTGGCAGGCTCTGAATGGATGTGACAGTGGATATCTTTCCTGCCATGTGGAGATAATCTACTGGTGAATTAAAGCAACACGAGGAGGATACTACAGCCAAAAGATGCAGAAAATGACCCCAGCATTTATGTCTCTGAATAAAATAATATCAAAGCCAAACCAAAAGCTGAAATTTCTGGTCCCAAAGCTAATGATTTCTATCTATACAAAATATTTTCAATTAAGTACCTATGAATTATTACAAAAATTATTAACATAGGAACTGAAGTGAGACAATGCTTTGAATTCTACTTAAGATTTAGGATTTTGTAATGCATCTATGTTGATGCTTTAGTTTTTCTATGATTAGTATTCTATGTTGTATTATAGGTTTCACGTATTTTATGTTTCATTTTGTTCTGCATATATCTTTTATGATTAACTTGTAAATGGATATTTTAAAATGCATTCTCAATTTCCAAATCTCTATAACTAAATTTTATTTTTCTTGCTGGGATTTAATGGCTCACTAAATGTGTCTTGTTTACTTTCAAATCTTTCTTGGAATGTTTATTTGTTTGCCTTTATTCTATCTTACATTGATAAAGATGTCCATAATTCTGTTGTGGAAGGTAAAAACTTATCATACTTCTAGAAAGAAGTGAACATAGAATTCAGACTCATTTATTCTTGACCCTACTGCTTGTGGTCTTGGTGACTAGCATATATTGCTGCTGAGGTACAGGATGGTAATATATGCTTACACCCTTTGAAGTGGTAATGGAACACAAAGATAACTAAAGGAAATATTATTAACTTTACATGATTGGATTCATAATGATTCAATTTAAAATTAAAGCAGTGTTGGTACATGGGCTAACTAAAAAATCTGTTTGGGTAACTTCACTTGTACTGTGAAAATAATCAGGACACCAAACATTGGGAGGAAACTTTTTGAGAGATAGATGACAATTATATTGGTCAGAATTATGTAAAACATAACAATATATATATATATATGTACATATATATATGTATATATATATATATGTACATATATATATGTATATATATATATATATATGTACATATATATATGCATAATTATGAAAGAGGATTTATGAGACAGGCTAAAAGTTCAGAGGCAGAGTAACAAGTTCAGAAGCAGAGTTACAGGTTCAGAGGCAGAGTTACAGGTTCAGAGGCAGAGTTGTCCACTAAGGCCCTCTGCACATAGCAGGGTCAGAGGATGCTGAAGCTGCTCCATGGAGGCAGCGGAAACTAGAGAAAAAGAGGGATCAAGTTGTCAGTGCCAGTGGAAGGTGGAAAGCTGAAGCTCGCTGGAGAGTCGTTAGTGTAACTCTGCTGAATAAACTTGATTCTGACGTCCAGAGATGACTGCAGCAGCAAAATAAGAACTTGCTCAAGCTGAACAGAGCTGTTTCGCAGAGCCTGACTGCCTCTTCTTCCCCTTTAGTTCTAACTGGTCTGCAAGCCCACTTGATGGTGCCCTGTCACTCATGTTGTTCTGGCCCACGTGTCCATCATCTCTAGGACCACCTCTTCACCAGGAACCTCCCAATCCAGTCAGGTGGACAGTCAAGGTTAGCTATCATAGAAAAGACAATTTAAAACCAAACAAGTTTGTCAGGACTTTGTTAGAAAAGTTCCACTTTAGTAATAACTTCCAGACTAGATTTTTAAGAGTACATTGCCTAAGAATCTACGGAAGCCACGGATTTAGACTCAAAGGCAGACCAGAAGAACAAAGATGGTACTTAGTGAGCACATAGACATTTGTGTTGTAAGGATTCAATGAAGTAATAAATGTGCAGACCATTGGAAACAGCTCATGGTGTAAAAGAATGTGCCAGACAGTTTGAGGAGGAGGAGAATATTATAAAAAATTTAACCTATCTATAACATGACTTTTCTATTTTGCTTATGCCATTAGGTTCAATTCTAAAACCAAACCTTCGAGAATTAGTCCAGCATTTACTTGATGTGACACATACTCTCCAAATGTTATTTTCAACTAGAAAGAAATACTCCAATATCCAACACCACGTTATTTCCAACAAAAAGAAATGTTGGATAAATCCTAGTTAAGCAACTAAGAGTGATACTTGTGCAGTGATTTTTTTCAGACTCTACAACAACTACACTAACTTTTAGGGCTGCTAAAATAGCCTTAGATAAATACTGGAAATTTTTTTATAGCCATATAAAATTTTTCTCAGATAAAGCAGTAAGATTTATCAGTACATTTCTTTACATTTCTCACCAGGTTACGCTGGTATAATTTGGTCACGTTCAAGTATATGTGAAATGTAGTTTTTATTCTTTTCTCCAAACACATCTTCACACAGTGAAGGTGAAATTTGTACATCTCACGGGACCAGGAAAAAGAGGTGCAAGCAGAAGTTGAAAGGCAAAGAGCAAGTTCAAACTGTCAAGCCCTGTGGTCTGTGTAAATTTCACCCAGGGGAGCTCCCATTCCTCTTGTCAGGAGCCGAAAGAACCTGGGAGGCTAGAAAGACAATTCACAAATGATAGGAAATGCCAAGGAAGTGGCAAAAATGAACGATACTATTTTACACACTGCAAAATAGTTTTACTCCAAAAATCATTTTTAGATCGGGTATAATTTCTTACTTTCTATGGTTTCTGAAGTTGATAAGATTCATAAAGGTTCAAATAATCTTGGGAGGAAATGGCGTTCCTTGATTAACTTCATGTTTTGTTTCCATAAGGTGATATTTTCATGCTAGAATTTTAAATTCAAATGGAAATTATAGCAGTTTTGAATTCACTTGGTTCCACTCCAAACCCTTCTAATTATATTTCATATATATGTTCATATATATATGTATATATATATACATATATGTATATATATTTGTATTTTTTCTTTCTGTAATTTTTACAAAATAATTAAAAACTGGAATAAACAAATAACCATCAAGAATTACTTTAATAAGGAAATCCATTCTGCTCTCCTAAGGCTGGTAATACATATCTGATCTGCATTATGTAATGAACTGAGCACAGTCATTATTAAATTGACCTATTCATGAAAAATTAAAATGATATTCATTTTTGCAGATCCAAAAAAGTTGCTTAATGTCAAAGACTAGTATAATTATGACTAAGATCATCTAACTTCAAAATTCAAATCATACTCATTTTAAAAAATGATTTTGCTTTAAGGTTTTCAGTGTCATGGTCATAAGAAATCATTTTACTTTATGAAACACATCTATAGGTATGTCACTTGGTCTGAGTTTGAGAGTGTATTAAAAAAATGTCCGTGCTGAGCTCATGTGCGTAGGCATAATATAGTCAAAGATATAAAACATCAAAAAATAACCTCATGAAGTTTCACATTGGTAAATTATGAATTTATTTTAGAGAAGACAAATGAACAATAATTTTTTGTTTGTATTTACATTTCTTTCAGGAGACCATTAATGTCTTTCCAATAATGTCAGTCATGAAAACCTCAATGCAATGTGTTATAATTGGTGTAATGTTGAATATATTAACTTAGTACCCCTTAAACGAGAAACAGTACATGGATAACATAGAAAGCAATATCTGTTCCACTGAGAAACCCTGAAATTGGATGGTGGATATTAAAGATAATTTACACAGAAATACCCAATTAAAGTGATTTTCCTTTCTTCCTTTAATGCAGCTACTTTAATTTTTCTTTTTCCTTTCTAATGTTCTTAACAATGTCACTTTAGGACTTGATCAAGTGCTTTTCACCGCAATGTTCCAGGAAGGCCTGACATGACAGTTCTCATTCCCCAGCTAATAAAGTTGTTATATCTATATAGAAATCTTCTTGAGAATTCATATTTCAATATTTTTAAGGTTTGATATTTGTCATATTCTGTGGAACCATAAATTTCCTAAAAATTAAAAACTTTAGGGGAGAGGTGACAAGAACGCATAGCCTATCCCAAGATGCAACAGTAATTGAGAATATTCCTTTGATTACCTATGCCAAATACTCATTTAGCAAATTTCTGGGATGGGTGGTATCAATGAAGACAGAGAATATGAGAAGCAAAGGAGGTTTTACTTATAGTGTGTGTAGTAAAGAGAATATATTATATTTCAGGGTAAGATATGTCCGTATTTCTCTGAGGCTTTCTGAAATTATCCATGATGGGAAGATATATTGCTTGAAAGTCAACTTATTCCATTTTCATTTGGGCCAAAAAATAAGCGTGTTTCATGAGTGTAAACATCCTTCTGCTGTGTATTCTTATTCATGTACCACACCATAAATCTTTTAAGGGAACAGTTAACTTCTGTTCTCACCAGTGTATGAACCCATGTAACGGTGATGCCAGTTAACATACAGGACATCTTCACACCTCTCAAAAGTTCACTCATGAGGTGCGATCAGTCCCAGACACTTCCAACTCCATTCTGTAACACTGCTGCTCTTGCTACACATTCATTTTGTCTTGAAGAACTTCACATACACAAAGACCATACAGTACCCTACTTTTAGAACTAAATTTTTGCACTGAGCAAAATAATTTTGAAATTTTACATGTTCTTGCATTTATCAGTCATTTCTTCTTCACTTTAAATTTTATTTCTTTTCATCATACTACATGGCAGTACAGCCCTTTTATGGATGGCTATTGATTTCTAATTTGGGGTTACTCTGCATAATGTTATGAACATTTATATACAGTCTATATGAATTTATTTTTCTGGGGAAAATGCTAAGGCTTGCCTGGTTATAGTGTTAGACAATTTAATTACTTTTAGAAATCACAAAATCTGCCTTCAGCAGTGGCTATGTCTTATTAACACCCCACCAGTTAAATAAGAATGCAACCTCCTCTGTATCTTCACCAGTTGGTACCGTCAGTCTTTTAAAGCTTAGCGGTTCTAGCATGACCTGTACATTGTGGTTCTATTTGTCATTTCCCTAGTAATCTAAGATATTATACATCTTTTCTCATGTTGATTAGTTAATCACTGATTTTCTTTACAAAGTATTTAGTTAAATACTTTTAGTTTTCGTGAAGCTGCTTGATTTCATATTAAACTTGAATTTTTTTTTACTATGGATGAAACTCTTTTAACAGATATACATATTGAAAATAGTTTGACCTAGTCTGTGGCTTGTTTTTTGATTTTTATTATTTAAGTGTGTCAATAATTGGAAGTTTATGTTGAAGGAGTCCAATTACTCATTTTCTTCTATTTTTGTGTCCTGCAGAGGAAATCTTTTCAACCTCAAAGTTATATAGATTTTTGTATGTCTTTGTCTAGAATTCTTATCATTTTAGCTCTACATTCCAGAGTTATCAATTATGAGTTAGTATTTTCATTTTTATTTTATTTTTATGATTTTTGACTCTTTAGGCTCTTACTTATAATGATAAATGATAATTTGTGTTATTCTCTGTATAAATATTTTACAGATTTTGGTAAAGTGTACCTGTTTTATATAATTCTTATCTGTTCTAAAATTTTCTTTCCCTTTTAAAATGACTTCATCTTGAAATAAAATTTCCTTGTCAGTGCTGTGTATTGAGCTTGCTAATTTTATATACTAATTCTTAATTTTTAAGTAGATTTTAAAATTTTTCACACATTCAGTGGTGTTACCTTTCTGATACTGTAACAAAATGCCTAAGATAGAACAAAGGAGACAAGGTTTTTTTCGACTCAGTTTCAGAAGGTTCAGTTCATAGTTGTGTCACTCTGTTACTCTGGGCTTGAGGGAATACAGTGTATTACAGCAGCAGCATATAGTAGATGCCTATTCACCTCTTATCACCTGAGAAAATAAGGGAAGGGAGGCAGGGAGGGAGGGAAAGAGAGACTCTCATGTTCCCAATATCCACTTCAACAGCACATTCACTGGCTTCCATATAGATGCCTCTGCTAGACTCTTGAACTCCTAGATGGCCTTTGGAGTGGCTGTGGGCTCATAGATGTGAGGTATCTTATTGAGGTTGTAATAGTAGTTATTTCACTGATTAGTTTAGCATAATTCTGATTCCGGGTGTGGATAATGAGCAGGTGGTGTTGGTAGCACCAACCAATAGCCTTGTAGTCTGAACGAAATGTAAAGAGAAAGGTAAACTTATCACATGGTACCTTTTGCCTGCCTCTCTAGGGACTGTTTCTGCTCTGTGATGCACCTCTGTCACTTTGCACTGCCTTGGTGACAGCTGACTATGGACTCAGACCTCTGAAAACTGTGTCTCTCATTTTACCTATGGGAGTTGGGTATTTTGTCCAAGTAATGAGAAGTTAACCAAGATACCCACAGTGATGCAAGTTCTTCTAAGCACCTCCTGATAGCATCACACTCTGGAGACGCTATAATAAATGGACATTTGGAGATATTTCAGGTCGCAATATAAGAAGAATCCTATAATTCATAGTAATTTTAATCGCTGTATGCTTTGAATCCCTATATTTTCTCCATTAATTATACTGACTAGGATTTCGAGCACAGTTTTGAATATAAATGCATTCAGCCTATAATCGTGTATTGATGAATTTTCAAACACTTACATTGATTTGGTCATAATGTAGTTTACTTGTACGTAACGCTAGTTGAATTTCCTTATATTTGTAAAGTTTTACCATTATTAATAAGAGATCTTAGTATTATTCTTTAATTTGCCTACTATTGGAAAGTATCTTTACTTCTCTGTTTCAATTTATGGTTTAACATATCTTTATATATCCCTATGTATCTTAATATACATATATGATTCTATGTTAATATATAATTTTAGTATACATATTAATAATAAAGAAATTTTATCCTTGAGAATCTCTTTTCTTTATAGTTGCTTTGTGACAATGTTTTAAATTGTATTTATACATTATTAGTCAACATAGATTAATACAATTGTTTTATTTTTATTATTCTAATTTTATTAATTTATTGATTGCAAAAATGTGCTTCTTATTTAAGTTATTGAATTAATGGAAAAAATTTAATTAAATACCCTTATAATTTTTTCTTTTTTTCTTTTAAATTTTATTTAAAAGGAAAAAGAGAAAAACACAAAACAAAACAAAGCGGTGAAAGGGTACAAGTAATACAGAACTACAAAAAAAACCAGAAATCACTAGTTAATAGATTTCATATTATCATCTTAGAGATAGTTGCTCAAATCACAGTATCAAAGCATACAAAATGGACATTCAAACAGTGAGACTGCAAACAGTTGTTCTCAATGATCCAACCAAAAACATTAATATAAATGCCCTTATAATTTCAACATCTTTAGTACCTGTCAAAAATGCTAGTTTCAAGTTTTTTTTTAAATTTATTTTTCCTTCATCAGTTTAGCTAGATTTTTATTAGATTTAGGGATCCTGTCAAAGGAGATCTTTTTACTTTCATCCATGTTTCTCAAAAGTTTCTTCTCTTCATTATTTTATTTAGTTTCAAACTTATGCATTTTTCTTATGTTTAATTTCTTCTTACTGTAACAAGATAAAATTTGTATCATACATTTAAGATCATTGTTCTTCTAATGTAAAATTTAGACATTCTTTTTCTAATATAAAAATTTAGAGTCATGACTTTCCCTGTAAAAACAGTTTGGCTTGTTTTTATAAACTTTAGTATATCCCTTTCAATATCAATGTACAGAATTTTATAATTTCTTTAATTCTTCTTTAATACATAGGTTATTTAGAACATTTGTTCTACTTCTTAGTAGTTGATGCTTTTTAAAAATATATTTTTTATTCATTTCTGCTTAATTCTGTCTTCTTGTGAATGACTTATGCTTAATGACTTCACAGTTCATTGTACCTTATTTTACTGATCAGCTGTAGATTATCTTAACTGAAGTTCCATATGCACATGGAGATAATGTTCCATTATTTTGAGGTGAAAAGCTTTGTTGATAATATCAGGTAATTACGGTTGAGAGGCTCATTAGATCTTTCTCACTGATATTCTCTCTTTTTTTTATTAACTTTGTAGAGGATAAAAATGAATGACAAGGGTTGTAGATTTGTCAGTTTTCTGTAGTTCCTAATGTTTTGTTTCACATAAGTAGTTGCCTTAATAATACAAGGTACACACACTTTAAGTATTAATTTATACAGTTAAAGAATTTCAAACTCACTTGTTATAAAATAACACCAAAAATCTTTGGTGGTTTGCAGTACTGACTTGTGAATCACAAGGGGTACTGGGAGGGGTACTGGGGATTGAGCTCATGATGTTGTGCTTGAATTTCTACAAACTGTGTGCATTTTCCCCAAAGTCTTTCCACTTGGGTTGGCTAAATTCACACCAATACTTTGATAGTTTTAAAAGTTTCCTACTTTATGAATCTATGATAGTTGTATTTCTTCAATAATTTTCTTTGCTGGGTCTTCAGTGTTATTCTATCTATAAGGAACTTAGTTTTAGGCTAAGGTATCAGGGTGGTGATGTTACAGATGGTTAGACAGTTTTCTGGGTAGCTTACTTTTTATCAGTAATCTGCCTTCCAAATCTCAGCTCTCTGTACCTTGTTGAACAACAATTTCTCTGTACTCTAATCAACAAAGATATAAAGCCATGTTTTTGCCGGTTTTCCTTATTCCAGGGCCCTGTAATTATCACCATGCAGAAAGCTGGGCAATTCTGAAGGCTTTTCCCTTGTTGTCTCCTTATATAATAGTTGACATTTCATTGTCACCTGCTGAAACGAATGCAAATAGATGTTTCATGAACAGTTTCCATTTCTACATTGATTCTACATTTGATTACCTGTTACCTCCCTATATGTTACTATGTTACATTTTAAAATAGAACCTTTATTTCCTTTTTAAAATACTGTGACATATTTCTGAAGTTAAAGTCAACTTTCTGTAACTTTTATCCATTGATTTTGGGGTTTTTGGCAATTCTAAAACTTCATACTTCTGTTGTTTTATCTTCCTTAAAATAGCCACAAACACTAAATTATGGGGAAAAAAAACTTTTAGTTTTGATTGTTTCTCTTGTTGCCAGCAAATACAGAGCTTACTTTTAAAAAAAAAAATTGTTATTCCTCATGCTTGGGATCAATCCCAAGCCCTTGAGCATACTAGGTAAGCATTCTATCGCTGAGTTACAATCCCAGCCTAGCCTTTTTTCAAAACTTTTATTCATTTAACTTTTAGAATTTTGAAGCTGAATTCTCATTTAGTCATTGCAACTATTTGCACCTTATTTATTGAGAAATCTTTTCATTTCCCTGAATAGTAACATATACCAATTAAAAATGTGAAAATAGTGAAATCCAATGCAAATGACCTTTTCTCTTTTTTTACTGAAATCTGAAAATTTAATTCAGTTACGTTGTATAAACTATCTGAACCATAAAGTAAATATTTCCTGGGTGAAAGCTTCCAGAAAGATTTCTTATATCTAATTATCAAACTCTAAGATGAGAAATATTAATGTATAATAAAATTTCAATCAGTGTTATTTTAAAATAAAGTGTCAAGGGTTTCACACTAAGTATTCCTGATGTGGTCAATTACATAAAAATGTAGCAATAAAACACTGACTAGAAAGCAGAGAACAACCCACCCCTGATACATTAGAACCTTGATCTGGGTTCTTGGCCCCTCGAACTATGAGGCATAACTCTTGCTCTTCATAAATTAATCAGTTTGTGATACTTTGCTATAGACACAAGCAAAGACACTGAGATTTATCCTGTGAGTTTTAATCTTAAAATTGCTATTCTTTTTCCATGCTGAAAGTTGTTCTTAGGGAACATCGAGTTTAACCTTCCAAATAAAAATATTCAATATACTTTCTGAGATGTGATCAAATGTATTTGAAATACACTTGACAAACTTTTTTCACATAAACTACTGATTTTTATCGAAGTATAGAGTAGATAACTCTAAAGTAACATCCTCAATAACTACTTCTTTAATTTTCTTCTTGAAAGATGTAAATACCATTTAGGTGAAGTAATGGAACATTTACAGAACTAGTTTCTCATAAGAATAAAGACACTAATAGAAACTAGCTATAGTGGAATAAACTTTCAACTAATTTATGCATAAAATGAATATTCAACTGCAAGTCAATTTTAGATGCAGCATTTATGGACAATCTTTTCAGTTGCCTTATTTGGTTAATACGTATTTCTCTTAGATTTCTTTCACTATACATTGTACCTTCTATGTGATAATTAGAAACAAGAGTAGTAATACACAGATTAAATATGCAATGACTATTTCTTCTTAAAAGTCATGAAGAACCTATTATATCTGTGGAAATTCTCAAGTTGTCTGAACCAGGAGATAAAGCATCGATATCCTTGATATCATATCTTTTTTTAAGTGTGGAAAACTTTTCATGGTATGAGTTTAAGATGTATTTTATTGACCAACCCAAGTTCAATCTATATTCAAATAGCTTCATGGTAGGTCCAGGAGAAACACATATGATTTCTCATTTATGAGTCAAGCTTCACAGTGACCCCCCCAAAAAAAATATGAGGAGAAACACGGGAGCCTAAAGAAATATTTCGCAGCTCAAATGTCTGCTCCTTACCAGCTCTCCATTTTTCTAAAGTTATTACTAATTTAAATTTGAGGAAGGCACTAAAGAAAAAATTTTTCCACTGGTTTTACCCATGCTGACTTTGTGGACAGTGACACAGAATCTAGTAGCATGGCCTGCAATAAGCCCTGTCCCTAGGAGTTGAGTGCAAGCAACGGAGAGGAGGTGAGACATGGCGAAGGGTCCAGCTTTCTTCCCCTGGGTGAGTGTCCCTGGAAGCACATCCCTTGGCCTTTCCTTAGCCAGGTTCTCCTCTTAGGTCTCTCTAAACCCTCATCTAGCACAGGATAGTAGTGAAATGTTAATGGCTAAGTACTAGACACACCATGGTGTGCATGACAGTGTTCAGAAATCCTTATCCTCTCACGCTTCAGCTGTGCAGTTCATTTTTTAACAAAGGACTGGAAAGGAAAATGTGAGTGAAAGAAAAGTACAGGGGATGAAAGATCACTTTATAGCAAATGAATTATATTCAAAGTCAATTCTTAACTAATTCTTCCTGTGGCTATTAAAGGAGCTAGTATTACATAGAGTCACAAACCAGTCCCCAGAAAATAAGTATCAGTGAGAGGTCCACTTCTAGACATACAGCATCCTCTTTAGAGAAAATCATTCTCCAAGTCCATATATTAAGTTTGTTCTCACTACTCTAAGGCAGGTTTAAAAAAAATAAAACAGAAAGGACAGAAAAGCTGTTGGATTTATCCAACGTAAAGAGACCATAAATTGACTCCCCACTGATGACAAAGTACTCATGTGGGAAAGAAACTAACAAAGAAATCCTTCACAGCCAACAATAGAGATTGTTTCAGCTCAATTTCCTCTCATTTCAAGATTGGGCTTTATATTTTAGTCCTATAATACTTTATTAGAAGAAAATTTAGGAACGTTAGCAAATAAACCTGAAAATAAAGCCTAGTACACACAGGCACAAAACATTTTTATAATTTCTTTGCCTTCTGTAATGCAAACCAACCTCCTTGACTCTCTTCCTCCTTCCCTTGCTTTCTCCATTCCAATTTGTAGAATATAGTAGGGAAAAGCTGAATTTCTTCATCTTAAGTAAAACTATTTCTACAAGCTCTTTATTGGCCTTTACTTTTACCATCAGGTCCTGCACTGATAATCTTATGTTGTAATATATAGTAACATGCATTTCAATCATACCAGAAAAGATAACCTCAGGAAAGAATCTTAATTTCCAGTCATCTCACCTATGTATCAACTAGTATGTTGGATCTTCATGGAGGTGACCTCTTAAGCTATGCACATCTTGTCATCAACAATCCATAGGAGAGTTTGAAATGGGGTGTGAGAACTTGCAACCTTTTACTCCGTGTCTTGGGAGACACCATTATCATGACCCTTAAATTTACTGTCTTTGTAGATAACTTGCTATGGGAAAGGGGGACTTTGGAGTTAACTCAGCAGCTTTAGTAAATGAATGTTCCATGAGAGTATTACTGCAAACCCCAAGAGGGGACATTAGTGTAACTCTTCATTAGCAGGGGTGAGAAAAAGCTGTCCTCTGTGTTCCTGGGTAGGCAGACTTATTCCTGTAGGAGTTTCTCTCTGGAATTCAATTCTCTGAAATTCTTAGTGCTCCCAAAGTCAGACTTGTCTTTAATGGAAATGGGATAAGGGGAGTCTGAAAATGTCAAGTGCAGAGTTTTATTTTTCAAGGAGACTGTGGGTTTACAAATCAGTAGAAAAAACAAAAACAAAAACAAAAACCTCACCATTCCTTTAAACAGAATTAAAGTGCAATTGTAAAAGTCCAACACATTACAATTTGACAATGCACACTAACTGATAATGCCACCCACTTGACTCATTTACCAATTTAAGATTATTTTGTAATCTCCCTGTAGCTTCTTAGCACACCAGCACTCTGACAGTTTTGTGTGTGTGTTGCTCAAAAAAAAAAAAAAAAAAAAAAAACTTCCCAGTGTTAGAAAATACACCTAGCAGATATTTTCCTTATGTCTTATATAGCAGTGATATTTGTAAATTTTTACAGTTGAGTTTCAGTGCAATGGGTGGATACACAATATATAATATAAATTTCAAAATAATATAGACACTTTTAAAAATGATCAGGAACAGAGGGAAACTATGGATGAAATAACTGCAAGGATTTAATAGTGAGTGTGGAGACTAAATAGAAATATTCTCCATATTTGATCATGAAAGTATTTTTTTTTTAAATCTGATTTTCTTTTAGATCTAGTCCTAAATTTAAAGTGGGTAAATATGGAATCATTTTGATTGGGATTATTACCTAGATGAATATTGTGATGGTGTCAAACTTGAATTAATCATATCATGTGATTTTCTTTTTTACATTTGTGAAAGCACTCTAGGGAATAAATTACAGCATTCAAAAAAATTTGGGGCCCAGACATGTATCCAAATCATAAAATTCTTACCCATCATCATGCTGTAAATAAAATGATTGTAATATTTGTTTTTCATGCTGACATTTTTTAGCTTTATAGAACATATAGACGGGGTTTGCAAGCATAAAATAAAAATTTAAGTATCCTCTGGACGGTCAATGAGAGGTGAGCTCCCTTGGTCTGGGTGCACAGTTCTGAGTGGGAAGCTCATTGAAACCTGAGCAAAATAGCTGTGTTTTTGAGGAGCTCTAACACGAAGCCTCTATCTTATAACAAATGAGCAAAATTTTGTTTTTAAATCAATCATGACAAATTTATTATCCCTGTTAGCTTTTAGAATAATTGAAGCTATTTGTATTCACTTGCTCTCCTGAATTTCTGAAGTTCTCTTCTTTAAAATACAGTTTTCCCTCTTATTTACATCTTGTATTGGTAGTTATTAGTTCCCCGATCTTATATCCAGTTAAATTTACCTAGCACAGAGCTTATGTTTTGATTCCATTTTCACCATGTAAACTATTTGTATTTCCAGAAAGCTTTAGTATTGCCTTTCTTCTGCTAATTCTGTCCTGTTTGTGTTTCTGTGTCTGTTTTCTTCTCTTACCTGAAAGTTATTTAGACTTAGCCATCTTGTTTTGTTTTGTTTCTGCCTGCTCCTCACTCCACGATTATTTGATCTTTTTCTTTCCTTTTTGGATGGAATTTCACTCCTAAGCACTATTTCTTCATTCTTCTACTGGTGTTTCACAAATACCCACAATCTCAGAGTGATCCCACCTTGGTTTTACACCAGCTTGGTCAAAAGAATCTGAACCAAGTCAGAGGTGAAATATTCTAGCTTCTTTAGAGATTCATGAAGTTTTGTTCCATGAGTTCCACGTGCCAGAGGCTCTGTTTTATCCCTGTTTGCAGACCTGAATTTAGTGTGCTAAATATTAATGATTATGGCTTCAGAATGCAGAGGCCTTCATGCTGAGTGAGGTGCACATCTCCTCTGATTTACCATCAATAGTTTTCTTCAATTCATACTTCGGCTTCTCAAAAAAACTTCCAGTTAAAAAAGTTCAAATTCAGGAGGTTGCAGAGTTTCTTTTCTCATAAAGAGCACGAGAGCTGCAATTCCTAACTTTTCTAACTTGACCACTTTCCTCCAAGAGAAGACTCTGAGATGCTAACTCCTTCTAAGATGTCTGTTGAGAGTTCTCAATTTGTATTCATTGGATGATGTGATCATTGCAGCAGGAGTGTTCAGTGGTCTTTACCTTCTAATTTACTATGAAATACCTAAATGGTATTCAAAGCCATGTGGTTCCAATTCTCAGATTAAGTTTATCAGAAATGGCATAATTGGCCATTTTAAGGATCAAGCCATGGTTTTATGGATTCAAATTTCTACCTAACCCAAGACTGAAGCAGATGAAAGATTCATTTCTAGTGGATATTGCCAAGTGGAGATAGAGATAGCCATGGGATTCATCTCATCCAGCAACACATGGTGGAGCAAATAAAGGAATCATGATACTTATGGCCCATAGTGTGTGACCCCTCCCATCCAGGATTGCAAACACGAACTATCATCTTCTACTTATTTGAAAAAAAATGTAAATAGCCATATAACACTCAGTTTATATTGATTGGATGAGAGACTGAATGTCAGCACTCTGTACAATTTTTATTGGGTCATATCTTACCATGTCAGGCAGTTACTTAGAAGTTATTTTCACTGTCAGGAACATTTTTGTATTTATCACTGATCTTAAAGAAGGAGGTAATTTGGAATCTGAATTCAGTTACCCACAAACTATCCTTTCGGAATCTCCTTTGTGTTACATTATTCTGGCTATCACTGTTTCCACATTACTGATTTTCTTACCAATGAAATTGTATTTTATCAATGCTTTAGACTTACAGAAAAAGATATTTATTGGTACTTGGGATTAATTAGCAAAGAAATAGTCATTTTTTTCCTTTTCTGATTAGCAGATAAACATGAGTATTGATACTGTTCTGGTCTAGTCAAGTTAGGCTAGGGATAGAGCTCAGTGTCACAGAGCCTCTGTTCTAGTCAAACTAGATTTTGATGTATGATTTTAAATCAATTCTGCAGGACTTTCTCCCATTTGACTAAAGGTTGAGGGAAATGAAAACGGTAAAAGTAACTTGACCTCACTTTTTCACAAGTGCACATATATCTAGTATCAATATTCCCAACCAAGCAACTCAACATTTTCACTGTGGCTCCTTACAAAGAAACATTCTTATGAAGAGAAATATTACTAAAATGTTTTTGACTCTCAGTCGGGCTTAAATGAGGTAAAAAATTGAATAATTATATAAATGAGAATGCTCAATAAGAATAATTCAGTTTATGAGAGACCATAGCTTCTAGTAATGGGATTTGGGCATCAGAACTATGCTAAATATTTGCTCAATTTAATCATTTTCCTTTATGGACCTAACAGAATAGTTTCATAAAATGACAATAAAGTACTTTTCCACAATATTCTACTTAAAATATATTCAATATGACAAGTATTGTGAAGTTGAAGTCTCGCTGACAATTACTAGAATATTCTTTATGAAAAGGTAATACACTTTAAGTATACGAAATGTGTTTTTAAAATGGCTAGAACCTCATGGGAAAACATTGGAGAATGTATTCAGAAAACTCTGTTTAATCTATATTATGTTGTTTTTCTTATTTTTTAGTGATAGAGACAATGGTCTAATTATTGAATTATTATAAATATCTCATCTGTGATTTGTATTCCTTTAGTTTTCTAAGCTTCAAGTGGCTAAATTCTTTATCATCATAAAGTTAGTTTCTCCCTCTTATTGCAATCAGTGTGCAATAAAATGAGAATTCAATTGCATTTTACATTCTATTTTAAAATTTCATTCATCGCCACTACCTTATTTTTTATTATTATTTGAGGAGGCTATATTGTATTTTTCCAGTCTAAATATTTTCAAGACAGAAATTTAATATTTCAGGAGTATCTAATCCAGGGCCTGATACTTCACTGTGCTTTAAATAAATATACCCATATACCCATATAAAAGTTATGTTTTGTGTTATCATTTGAATAGATTTTTTCCATTAAATGCTTATAATAGATATTTATGGATCTCTACTTCTTGTTTATCACTCTTCACGTTCTATTTAAATGAAATTTCAGAACATAGGTATCACTGTTAGATTTCAGTTACAGATGATTGTTTCCCCTTAATAAATTTTAAGAACTTAAAATACTGTTGTTTGCTTTTTGGTGGAAAATAGAATTATTCTTTGGAGACATTATAACATATGCCCTAGGTAATACGTCAAGCCATTTTGCTAAATAGATTCAAATTTCTTTGATGTATAGAAAACTTTAATAAATATTATTATTAACTTACACACAATCACTGAAATTGCTTTATCTCTCAGTCTTTCTGAGCATCTTTATTATTTTTCATGTTACTAAAAATGATAAACATAAGCCTTTAGCCAATGATCTCAGATTTGGTCTCATGAGCATCACTTGTAATGAAAACCAAATTAAGAAACTAATGTTGCTCTCATGGACACTACCTGCTTTCCACTGGACTTGTATCTGATTTCCTGGAAGCCTTCAGTATGTGGACCAGGTCTCTTCATTAAGTTGTCGAATATTAAGGGAAATGCCTGGACAAATTGTCTTTAGAAGATGAATTTAAGAAATATATTTGTTTTTCTCACCTCACATAGTTAATGTAAAGAAGATGTTTGCATTGAGTCTGACCTGCTACAGTAGTAAACATGTTTTTGAAAATTATTATTCAACTGCTTTTTGTCCATGTGACACATACTTAAAAATTGATATCATACAGATACATACTTAAAAACTGATACCATATTCTCTCATATGCCTAATTTCAGAAATTTGGAAATATGGTATTTGCAAACACTGTCTCCCACCACATGAAATATTCTACCTTCACAAGGGCAAATATATAGTGTTTTCTTTGCAATAAATTGGAGCCTCAAATACTCTGACATCATTTTTAAGAATTTCAGACTTTTAGTGATTGCCTAAGTATAAAATTATGTATTATGCCACTTTTATTGAGCACCGCTATATACAAAGTACTATACACTTCTTGGGCAGCATTAAAATGAAGACAAAGGTCAGTTAATCTCAAAGAGCACTGTAGGTGAGCCCACAGGTGCAATGGCTACTGAGTTAATATCACTCAAATGGCAATTATTTTATTGTATTATCATGCTTGTATGTGCTTATGGACTCAGATTTAAGTGCTTTGATTTTATTTGTTGACAATTTTAGAAGTTTTCAGCTAAAATACTAATGGAAACTTGATCTCAGTTAGGACCAGGGCTCCCCACTTCTTTTCCATGTAATTTTATCTATATTCTGAAAGCATTTTAAACCTAAATCCTAAACTTTAAGCCATTGCAGAAGACTGTTGGGAACTGGGAATAGAAAAAAGCTCTTTAATCCCCTTTCATGTATTTTTGCCTGAGAAAATTTGCAATGTATATCTTTAAAAAAGTGTTTCACCAGCAATAATTGATCATATTTGGAAACTACTAATGATTGTAATCATTAGTTTCTGCTTTTGATGGTGCAGACATGGGAAGTCTCACCTGCAAGCACACATTACTAAGTGAATAGTTGATACTAATGGTCCATTAGTTTTATTAGGCTCAACACTATCCAAATTTACATACTGGATATTTACTTTCAGAAATAGTAGTAGTAGAATTAAAAGTAATAAAAAATGAGCTAAAATTATCTAATCCCATCCATTCTGCAGTGTATGTTGTCCATGTTAATGTGTCGTATTTCTGTCACTTCAAAACTAAGGAATGAAAGAGTGTAGCAAAGTTTCCTGAACAGGGGGATTATCCCATGATGCCAGACTAGCACATACCCTTCACGTTTCATGTACAAGTCAACTTTCCATACCTGTGACAAACTACTGGAGATAAACAACTCTTCTAAAGAAGACAGACTTATTTTGGTTCACAACTTCAATCTATGATCATTTGGCTTGGTTACTTTGGGCCTGTGAAGAGGTATGACCACGTATCAGTGGGAAGAAATCCCAAGACTGTGCACCTTTTAAAACTAGAAAGGAAAACACAGAGAAGGGGCCAGGAATCCAATACCCCTTCACAGGCACACCATAAGCAACCTCACTTCCCTGCAACAGTTCCAACACTTCATCCTGGTACACAGACTTGAGAACAAGCTTTTAGTTTCTAGAATTTGGAGGATGATTTTGATCCACACCATGACAATTGTTTAATAGCTCTTCATTGATGCCTTCTAGCCTAGAATAAGTCACTTCCCTGTGTGCTGTATTTGTACCTTGTAACAACCACTATCAGATCAGATCTCATTATATCACAATTTTGGTACCTCAGCTAGGTAGCAAATTCTTTGTAGTGACATCAATTTTTTTTCACCACGTACCTGGCACACAGCCTAGAATAAAAGACTGAATAACAGCATAGATATATTTTCTGCTTTCAAGAACCGATGTACATTTTTTTTCAATTACAGTCTGAATTCTTAGTTTAGAGCATGACCCTTTAGTTGTCATGAATGTTTTATGGTGTTGATAAGTCAAATATTGTTACTTTATCATTGCTTAGAGGGTTCAGTTCAAATGATCCTAGCTGAGACCTAGTTTTAAAAGAAAAATAGCCTCCCAACTAAAGGAAATGATCTTCAGATGAAGTTCGATTAAACTCTATAGTGAATTCTAAAAATTAACTACAGTAAAAGATGCATTGTCATTATTCCTCTTCCCTCTCTCTGTCTGTACACATTTATCCTACAATTTTTTGGCACTTTGTGAAGCAGTTCTGAAAGTCCTCTTCCATGAGTTGTGGTATGATACAGTGAATGATGCTGCTGAATTCCAAGGCAGGATGATCGTAAAAATATTGCGATGGATCCTCATAGATTCATGCATTAAATTTGGTACCATGTGCTTTCGGGATCTCCTTCAAAGTCAACATAACCATGGAAAGTAAGAGCTTTAAAATGATCCAGGACACTGAGGCAGGCATAACTGTGCAATACACGTCAAAAGAGAACTCTCAGAACTGTTCAGAAAGTGACTAGAAGAATGAGAGAAGTGTGTTCCATGCTAGGTGGAGTAATTTGGGAAGGATTAATGCAGTATATTTTTTATTATAATAGAATTTTTAGAAAGGTAAGCATTCAGCACCTTTTAAACTACATTTTGTATTACAAAACAGAGGACTTGAAATTTTTGCAGGAATGCAAATGATATCCCAGGTGCTTTTTGCCAAAACAGAATTAGAAACCATTTATGTCTTCACAGCGATACTTTCCCTTTGACAGAGGTTCAAGCCATGGCAGCACTGATAACACACTTAACCTAACTGAGCAGAGAAACAGCTGTGTGCACCTAATTTCCTTCAGCCACATTGAAGTCCACACCTTTGTGTCTCATAGCTCTGCTCTGACCCTCACAGTCACATCTTGTGCTGCTGATGATATTAGCAGATGTTTTAAAAGGGGCAGTGATATCTATATGTATTTACACTTGAATCATCACAATTGCACTCCCTGTCAGATAGTGTCTGAGATAGTTTAGATACACTCACAACTAAGAAACAGGCAGGCTTCCATAAGCATGAAATATTCTGCTTAGTTTTGCCTTTACTTCTCCCCTTCTCTGCCCTTCTGCTGACACAGTTCTAAAGTAATAGCACATGTTTAAAAAAGTTGTGAGCTTCAAATATATATGTGCACGTTCCCTTCACCCTTCTGCCTTGCCTAAACATTGCCTTCACCAATTACTTCACTTTAAGGGTTAGGCATCAATGGATGACTTTTGGAAGGACACAAGAATTTTCTCCTGATGATATTTTTATTTCTTCTGCTAGCTATCCTGGTTACCATTACCACTTACTGACTAAATTCTCCACTGGAAGTATTTCCTCGCTTGGCTTCCTGTCTTTCCCTTGTCGGACATTTGTTTAACACAGCTGATTATGATCTGATCAATGGCTGTCATGTTTCACCATTCTAACTTTCAAAACTTTAAACTTTTACTATTAGTTCACCTTCTAAAAGAAATAAAATCTAGTAACAGTGTCCAGCTGTTGTATATTAACAGATAACTTAGAATTAATATGATTGTTGATACTCCAGATCATACTTTTAAAGGAAATAAATCAGACTCACGTGCAGGCATTGAAATGTCCCCCTGATGTGAGGAACTGAATTAATAAAGAACAAAATGCACAACAGATATTGTGTATTGGGGAGAAATTGTTCAAGAGGAAAGAAGTGGAGTGAGCGAAGGGAGAAAGGAAAGAAAGGGAGAGGGAAAAATATTTTTTAAAAGGCTATAATGGAAACAAAGCTTTATAAATAAGGAGAAGAGAGTGGGTTAAAGGGAGGATATAGACTGGAAAGATAGACAAATCAAAATAGATCATATCGGGCACAAGTTTCCCATGATAAATGTGATTATTATGTATATTTAAAATGTACCAATACACTTCATTATATAAAAAATTATTTGGAATCTCTGAACCCAAATTTTTGATAACCTATGATGTTATAATTCTATGAAGAATGTTTATTTTTAAAAGGCTTAAATTGACAACTCCAAGTTGTTAGAGTTTCAGAATTTTTATAAATCAATTATGTCATTAAAATAATAAGGATAACTTCCAATAAAACTAAATACTATGTGATTGGTCTTTAGTTGCTTCAAGATATCTTGTTAACAACTGATAAATTATTGCCTCCTGATTTAAAATTTTAGGTTTTCTCTCTAGTACAGCTAATGGAAAGACAGTGAGCAATGTTAACCTTATAATAATCCTTTCTTCTAAAATACTGATGTATCAGCCTATTTTTCATTGATATAGTAAACTACACTAAGTAGGTTACTTAATACAGAAAAGAGGTTGATTTTAACTCACAGTTCTGAAAATGGAACATTTTGAAGCCACATTTAATGGAAATTTTTTAAACTATTAAGCATATGTTAAGTAGAAAAATAAAAGATTCACTATAATATTTCCTTTCAGGGATATAACATGCATTGATCATATCCAACCGCACTGTTTTTTGTCTTAACCACCACTGGTACACTTTCTAGATTCAAGTTATCACTAATCTACATTCAGATTGATTTAAAATTTTTTAGGTATATGAGAAACAGTGTATGATATTTGTCATTCTTTGTGTTGTTTATTTCACTTAATGTCACACTCTCCTAGTCTTTGAATTCCATTCATTTTTCTGCAAGCTACAGAACTTTATTATTCTGTATGATTGGATGATATTCCGTTTTTGTCATAGATACCACATTTTCTTTATAATGATGATTTTATGGCTGACAAAGGCCCAGAGCAAGTGATAGAAAACATGTGTGCACATATGTCTTTCTGATTTTTCTGCCTCTTCTTATAAAACCACCAATATTAATTTTGAGGGCTTCTCTTTATTGACTCTATCCAATCCTAAACACTTCTCAAAACTCTTCCTGTAAGCACCATCTACAGATTAATCTTCTATCCTATTCATATTTCCCTATAGAGATTAAATTTCATCACTTACACCACTTTCAAAGCACAATGCACATGATACACACATGCACCGTTATTTAATTATTTAACACACATGAGAAGCTACAATGAGAAAATCAGAAATTCATCTTCACACTTGAGCAATACCCTTATAATCACTTTTATTATTTTTTATGATTTTCTAGTGTTGATCACCAAGCAGCTGTCATAAAATTTAGGATCTAAAGATAAAATATTGAAATTTTAACGAAGGGAATACACATTTTAAAAGACTAGAGAATTTCCCCAGTCTTCAGATATCTAATCTAGAGAGAAAATATTAGATAACCTAACCAGATTTGAAGTACTGTGCTTGTAAACATACACAAATGTATTTCAGTGGCATTTATTACTTATTTTGGGGATGCTTTTTATTTATTTTGAATGGGATGTTTATTGTGATATGTATAGATTGTGATTACATTCCTACTTAGATATATAATCACACATTCTTTTTCCTGCTCATCTCCTTTTCTCTTCTTGTTTCTTTTGCTTTCTTCCACTTCTGGTTTCTTTCTTCTTCCCCTTCCTCTCACTTTATCTGTTTCTAGACATAAAATTCTACTATATCTTTTCTCATTTTTATGAAATTATTTTGCAGCATGAAATGGCATTATGTGGGTGTTTTTCTTACTATGTCTTCTTGCTAATGTTTTTAGGAGAAACATGAAAGGTATATTGTCTTAATCTCTTGGTCATCTAAACTCATTAAAATTTGTAAGAAGAGAGAATTTATGTATAGAATAACTTTGAGAAATTAAAACATGCTCAATCATCTCAAAATGAATATGACAAGAGATACTGTGGCTTCTGTTTTCAGACCTCTGATAGTATTTTGAAGATTTTTCTTCTGCTATCTTTTTCTTTTCTAATGATATTTTGGAAACTTTTTGGTACCAAATTCTAAAACTAAAAAAAAAATGTTTACACAGGTAATTTCAAATAAACTAAATATCTCATTCTGGTACCATTTAATGCAGAGGTTTTATTTATTTATTTATTTATTTATTTATTTATTTTTAATGTGATTCACCGTTGTATCCAATGATGTCTCTTATAGTTCCTTCTTATTAAATAGAACTCTGAGTCTTTTAATGGCTACTGTGCCACCACTTATTTATAAAATAGTTCTCTGTCCTTCATTAGAACTCTGGGACATTTGCTATAAGAATTTTTTTAAATTTTTATTATTAATAAAATGTCTAAAAGAACTTGCACTTTAATTTTGGAGTCAGACAAAATGCACAGATTATATTTACTGCTCTTCTTAAAAGCTATTTTCATGTGTCACTAATCTTTGAAATTAGAAGATAGTATATTCACATTGAAAAAAGTACTTAAAGAAAGTATATTTTTAGGATGTGATATTTAAAATTAGACAGATAACAAAGCCAGATAAAAATTCTTAGATAACAAAACAAGTTAATTTAAAAAAATATATACCAAGGAGCACATATAAAAATAGGCAGCCTAAAACATTGTAATAGTCTCATTTAAATCTAATTAACATATTTTTGAGATGAGTTTCATGGACCTAAATTTAGTCTTGAATATTTTTATTTAAGAATCTCATGCATTTGTTTTAACAACTTATGTAGGCTTCTAAACAAGAATGCACATAGCACAATTATTTATATGTCTATATATACACAATGCTTTCAGTTCTTTTTTTAAAATCTTTCATTCCAAAACACGTACACACTTGCAATAATTAAAAATGTTGATGAATTTGTTTTCAACAATAGGAAACTAAATTTATTTACATTTTAGCACACTTAGGTTAAACGTTGTTTACAACTAAATTTAAAAATGTATGTGCCACCATGCAATTTTAAAAGCGTAGATGTGAAGCCTTCAAAAAGGGTTGTGGTGAAAAATAAGCATGAAAAAAGAGTGCTTGAATGACATTAAAAAAGTTAAAACTGGAGAATTAATCTTTGTCTGCACACAGAGTGGTTGACGCTAACACAATTGCAGGAACCAGGTATTTAAAGCTACATTTTATAAAACCTCACTGGCAAAAATCAATAGAAAGCTTTAGTGGATAGAATGTGTGTAATAGTAACAAGTAGAAAGGTTAGTGTAGAAGTTAATGGTTCTATCAGGAATAAAACAGAGTTAAAATGTGAAGGAAAGGTCTACCACAAGTGGTTCATTAACCTTTTAGAACCCCCGTGTATCCTTGCTCTAAAGATTACAACAAATCTGACTTACACTCTACCAGCCTTTGATAATGCCTCCTCGGTTCAGCCCTGTTTAAATTTCTTATGATAGAATTATTTTCATTTCAATTTCATGTTTCTGTTAAACGACTGATTCAGTATGACTAGATAACAGAGGGCATCAGTAACCACATACCAAGGATTAGACTTTCTTTTCCTTGTTTTTATTTAGCTTCCTTTCACACCTTCTTTTTGTAACCTATTCAACTTCACACTGCCTAATAGAGGGAATATATAATGTAAGGCCCAATAAAAAATTATTTTGTGATCAAAATCAAGTGGATATCTATACCTATCTCAGAATCTGTTGATTTCAGCTTACAGTATTTCTTGTATTGAGTGAATATTGGAAAGGTCTAATATTTATCAGCTCTTCTTTTCAGAATGCAATATTTTTGTTCAGAAGAATGCAGTAATCTTATCCTTTTTTTGCATAAAATGTTATTTTCTGGTCTCTAAATCAACTGGCAAAAGCTATTTGGAGGAGAATGAAGATTTGCCTTACACTGCGATAATTCATTGGTACAATTATAGTATCAAAGGCACAGTTTGAAACACATGGGCATTAGCAATAACTTAATGTCCTTTGATGAGAGGTGGTCACAGTCCTGTCCCTCTGCCTTCTGTAAATTCTGTTTCATTTTTCAACCTTAAAAAAGCAATGAAAGAAAATCTCATTGCTACTTTCCTCCTCATAATATCCATCTGGCTTCCATTCTCTTCCTGTCTCCTCCTCTCTCTTAAATCGTTCTTGCTTTCCCTTCAGTGAATTTTAGGGTCGGAGTTTAAATGAGCAGCTGCCACAGCAGGCAGCGCAAACGTGCTGGCCAGCCAACCAACAGAGGAGACGCTGGTACAGGATGGCTGACTCCCCTCTGAGACAGACGTAACTGCTGTGACAAATTCAGAGACCACCGGCTTCAGACCTTTCATCCCTTCCAAATTTTCCAGTTCGTAATCTATCCTGCTGGGCTGAGTCCCTTCAAATTTCCATATAATCCAAAAATGAAATTATTTTTATACCTTTTTCTATCTCTGCTCTCTGTCTCTCTGTTTTTCTGTCTCTGTCTCTCTCTCTGTGTCTCTGTCAATCTCTGTCTGTGTGTGTCTCTAAAGAGGGTAAAATTCAGTTCATAATTATGAGGAGAGTCATTTTTGGATTCTGCTCCCTACATGAAATCTGTTATAACTACGTCGTGCCAAAATCCTTCTGAACTGTAATGTGCCAGTTTTGTAATGGGTTTAGTTCTCTGGTCTTTTTCTCTAAGTCCAAATTCATTGCCATTTTAAAACATTTTGTCCTTGAAAACCCTTTTAATTTACCCTCACCATTTTCATCCTTCCTTCCTTTTTTTCCCCCCTAAGATGATGTGGTATGCATGTTTTAAGCCATCCCATCTGTGACAGCTGAAGACAAAAACGTTGGCCTGACTTTGGCACAAGTTGGGCATGTGTCCTGTAATCTCATTTGTGCCTGTCCTAAAACCATTTGTATTAACCAGAATTCTTATCTCAGAGCCACAGCCGAGGGCAGTATTGTGGTTCTTTGAGTATAATCAATGCATTGGCAAAGACGATGTCCAGATCTTTGTTAGAGCAGACATCATCTTTGGGAGTGACTCTGATGTTGAAAATTGCTGAGCCCCTTAATCTGTTTCATTTCTCTTGCTTGAATGATGCTCTGAACGGTGCAGCTTCAGAGGACAATGGTTCTGGCTCTTTGCAGTGTTGATTTTCATCTCTCCTATGATGTGAAGCACACATAAACTACATACTTGGTCAGTGACAATAAGGCTTTCTACAAAAAAAAAAAAAAAAACCCACCATATTTACTTTGTAGTGGGCTTTGCACTTGCCAGAAAGCTTTGTCATAAACATGGGACAAACTTCTGCTAGTTATAGCAGAACACTGACTTTGCGGGAGTGATTTCAATTTTTTATATTTGCATTGTGCCCCTTTCATGTGTCTTTAAAGTCAAAATTTCATTGGCCTAAGGCTTAAGAATTGGGACTACAGTTTTCTTTATTTTGAAACTTCATTTATAAGTTAAGGTTTTATATAATTATGCTGTATTTATTTAATTAATAC
The DNA here is from genome assembly GCF_034190915.1 of Cavia porcellus. Lineage (NCBI taxonomy): Eukaryota > Metazoa > Chordata > Mammalia > Rodentia > Caviidae > Cavia > Cavia porcellus. The sequence goes on from NW_026947510.1 coordinate 42,456,199, forward strand.
AAAATATCTCATAATTAATATCAACTTATTATAATGATTGCATCACAGGATTCTCCATTCTAGAATGCCATCACATTTGATCTTGGCATACGTGATTTAACCAACTATTGGTAATTTAGAATTTATCACACAGGAAGAAAGACTATATAGAAGATATCTAAATATAGCATTTAATCAATATGATTGAGATCTTACATTTATTTTTCAAATATGAACTTATTTCTATCTGTAGTGTGAAAAACCCAGATGATAATTCATTATCATAGAAGATACCATCTCAAAATCTAAAAAAAATCTACGTAAAATGCTTATCTATAAAAGTAATGAATGAGAACATTTTTAAGATTTGAAAGAAGATGTATTACATTTGTATTTTCTAGTATAGTTCAACTTAGAAACTATGGTATCAACAGCCAAGTGATTTTCATGCACTTTCTGTACCAGGAAACCAATTTCAATTCTGGAAGTTTTCAAAATTTACATATGGTCACAGTTTTTACTAGATAAATTTCTAATATCACAGGCAAAATAAAAATAATTCTCCTAGGACCAGAGATTTAGCTAAGCAGCAGAAGTCCCTGCTTCACAAGTGGGAGGTCATAAGTTCGATCCCCAGGACCTCCCCCAAAATAGTAATAATAATTCTCCTACCTCAGTCCATGATCTCATTCCAAAGTCTAAGTCTGGTATCCTGAAGTCTCCATTTACAAGCATTGTTTCTCATCATCATGCAGGAAAAAGAAGCAGAATTTGAACAACAACTGAGGCACTCATAATCTCAAGGAGACTCACAATCTTTGGGATCCCACATCCCTCAACTAACAGTAAGACATAAGATTGCAATGAATACACTTACCAATGAAAAAGGGATTATAAAAGTGTGGAAAAGAATTTCCATACGCTCAGAGCAAGAGCTGCTGAAAAAGCATGATTTCTTTCTAGTTAATTTGATTGCAAGACAAATAAGAAATTTTATGCGCAAAAAGAAATGGAAACTGTAAAAAAAATGTTTTTGGCTGGGGATTTAGCTCAGCAGTATAGGCATCTGCTGGCAAGCACAAGGTCGTGAGTTCTATCCCTGGTACAAGAGAGAGAGAGAGAGAGAGAGAGAGAGAGAGAGAGAGAGAGAGAGAGAGAGAGAGAGAGAAAGAGAGAGAGAGAGAGAGAGAGGCAGAGAGAGACAGAGACAGAGAGAGACAGAGAGAGACAGAGAGAGAGAAAATAGATTTCTTTTTTCAAATATAATCACACACACAAAAAAAGAATTCACAGCTTCCAGTTTTGAAAAGTACATGTGGCTTCTTTCATTCATTGTGTTCAATTGAAAAATTCTCTCTTCTGATACTGTTTTACTATGATTTAAAAAATGTGAGAAATATGCAGTTGAACTCCAACTCTAACACACGCAGGTATTTTGATTCTTACTCAGAGCAAGTCACAGTCCAGTCATAAATCTATTCATTGGCTTTCATGGATTCCAGGTCTCCACAGAGCCCTGAATCTACTGCCCCCCAGCTGTCTCACACTAGGCAGGGTGTGCTTTATCAGCTGGCATTTCAGGTGCCTGGTTTCCAAAACAAACATAATAGAAAATGTTTCAAGGATGGTTCTTCAGATTCAAGCTTTCCATTTGCTGCTTCCCATTCTGTTTCCTGGTCCCACATCCCTACTCCATTATAAATGTTCACCTGTTTACCTTCCCATTAATCCATCTTTCTTTCTTCCTATCATCGATCTATCTACCTGTTTGCCTGATAGTACCACTTAGAACCAGAAGTAGATCGTCTACACATAAAAAAAAAAAAAAAGATTGAAAATAACACAACAGATAATGTGAAATGTGACACGGGACAAATAAACTATTAAAATGCAAGCATAACTAATAAAATCAACCAACTGCAAACACACATGGACACACATAATGAATGTAACACATAAATTACTATGCTTTCCAATTGCTTCTTTTGAAAATTTAGAATATAATTTTACCCATTCTCATGTCATCATGAGAACTCTTGAATTTGATTTTACCCTCTAATTGATAAGAGAGGCCACCATATAGGAGACCTACAGCGATGTCAAATATGCAGAACGGTGTATAGTGTTTTGCAAAATGGACACTGCACTTTGCCAATGTGGAAATAAGCTTAATTGTAGAAGTTATTTTTTATGATGCTGGAATAAGGAAACATAAATGTAGACTAAATATTTAATTGTTTAATATTTATAAAATTATAATATGATAAAAATAGTATAGTCAAAACTACACTGATTTCAGTCAGTTTAAAAAATACTAACTTTAGCTTAACTGGCTACAAATGTCTTTTTTTTTTTTTTTTTTTTTTTTTGGCACTGGTATTGAACCTAAGGCCTCATGTGCTACATTTGAGCTGTTTTCCAAGGTAGTTGTTTGTTGTTTGTTTAGTGAATCAAGGTTTTGTCAAATTGCCCAATCTGGCCTCAAACTTGAATTCCTCCTGCCTCAGCTTCAAAACTTGTTGGCATTACATATTTTCTCCATTGTTAAATGTCCGTCTTTAACATTCTCAAATATAAATTAGCTAGATGGTTAACTGCCTTTTAATTTATAAGAAACAAAAAATAGTATTTAGTGCCTATTGCAAGATCAAACTAAATGGATTTAGGCACATTCAACCACATCTTGGACTTTTCTCATATTTGAGCACATTGCCGAATGACTTTATCTTGTGACTCAACTTGTTTAAAATCCTAAACTAGAAAAAGGTTAAATTGCTTATGTATCAATACAAAGTAATTAGCTCACATCTCAGAGCCAATTGGTTTAATTTTTAATTTATCTTTCAGAATAATAAGAACCAAACACTTTTTTCATCTGCTAGTTCTGGAGGTACCATGATATTATCATAAAGAATTTAATTGTACTACGGATTTCTTGAAAATGCTTAAGTACATATTCCTAAAATCCTTTCACCTGAACATATTTATTGATTTTGGTTTTAATGGATACAAGAAATGTACTGTAATATGACACAGTTATTAAATGAACCTGCATTTTTAAAGACTGGACATCACTACTTTCTGTGCCATACCCTTATTGGAGAGGGAAAACAGTATTTTTATTCTTTTAGTAAAATACCATCAGATAGAAAATTTGATCATGTATCTCAATTTACATCAGGACAAAATTTCAAGCAATAAAAACATTAAGCATTTACCTGAGAGATCATGGAAAAAATATTTGAAATCTTGGGAGAATTTCAAGCCCATATTCATGATGCAAACTTCACATTTCTGGCTCAGACAACCGAGATGAATAAGAATTCAACTCTCCAGGTTAAAATGTTTCCCTTTATTCATCTTTTATGGCCATTAATCTCTATATACCTACTTTGCTGGGTTCTTATGAAGACAAGGGGAATAGTTTGCTCTGAAGTGCTTAAACTCTTTGGAGGAAAAATATGCTGTAAGAGCAAATTATTATTATCTTTATTACTGTAACAAATACAGGGATAATTATTTTTGAGTCAAAAAGAACAAGGTAAAGTGTGATACTGCATCAAAAATGACATGGTGGGTAGTAAATGGTTCTCAGTTCTATAAAGAGCAATACAGTAATTTTCACATTGCACTGCTTATAGCATTTATCTTCTGATGGCCTTGCTTCTTGCAATACTTTTAAAATTTGTCTCTCTTCCCCATATAAATTTATTAGATATTGCCCTTTGCAACACCTGAGTAGGAGTAACAAAATTAGTTCTAAAAAGTTAATTTCTGGCCAAAAATAGACTCTACAGATCCCGTGAATTCATACACAAGAATTTACCATCTTGTGTTTTTCTTTTTAACTGTGTAATTTTAATGTAAATTTGAAACTTTTCGTGACAGTTTTTGCTTGCAGATTTTCTGTAATTATTTCTTGTTTATCCTAATGAAGCACTTGGTTGCAGACTATCCTGTGAGCTTTAGAGAGAGACCATTTTCTCTTTTCATGCTTTGTTCCCAAGCTTCATTTTTTACAGTTATATTTTTTGAAATTTGCGTAAATTGTATATGGAGCACTCCTTAGTTCTTAATAGTACTGATATAAAAGCAGGGGAATAATCTCACTTTGTAGGCTTGGTGTTCATAGAAACATGAAAAGCAGATTTTGTAAACAACTATAGGTGAGCACAAATCAGGAGGTGCCACTTTTTATACAGGCAGTAAGTCTAGCAGTCTGTGCTTAATTTCATTTAACATTTTTTATTCTACTCTATCTTCTCTCTATCCCATCTATCTTTCATTTTTTCTCTCTTCTGATGCTTCTGTATTTTTACTCTGGTCAGACATTCATTTATGCATGCATATTCTTCCCCCCAGTCTTAAACTGATATCACAATCTATTAAATCACAGACTGAAGTATTTTTGTTTTCTTCTCGTAGCCATTTCTCCTTCCCTTTTCTGTAGCTGGCAGGGTTTAGTGCTAAGAACAAATATAAAGGGGATATATAAAGAATTGAGATATCTTAAAACACTGTTACTGCTTTTTCCTTAACCATTCTGGGAAATACGGCAATAAAGCAATAATTATATCATATATATATATATATATATATATATATATATATATATATTTTTTTTTTTTTACTATACAGCTATATCTCTCCTGAGTTTATAAACTAATTTGGACCAACTTATTACTCATATTTCACCATTTTTGGTGACGGGACAATGTTCACAGTAAAATCACATTCTTTTTACTTCCTTATTCCAACACTGTTCAATTTTAGTGTTTTTGAAGAAAAAAGGGGCTGTTCTTAGAAGGATGCTTTATCATATCCATCTCACTCTGAAAATGGTTCATGACTGACTTTCAAAATTTTGTGAGCATGTAACTTAAAAAGGCAGGCGTAAGTCAACAGCTTGTTGAATGTTTCCGCAAAGGTGTTAGAAGCCTAGGAATTGCAAGATTGTACCAGCCTATGTGATTCTGACATAGTCTACTGGACTTCATGCTAATTTCTGCAGGTGAATTTACTGAAGAGCTAATATGTAACAGTGTGCAGTAAAAAGCATTCGCTTTAAGTATTCACTTTACTTTTCAAAAATAATAAGAGTTTGTACCATGAGGTATTAGAATAAATTGTGCTTATTTATTATAAATAACTTTAAGTAGTTATTCCTTTTGTGCGCCATGCATTGCTTTCAACTTTTGACTTAAACTGTTGAATATCACAGATGGCAACCACTTAACTGAGTGATGCTTGCATCTTAGGGTAGAGGGACAGTCAGCGTAAATTGCTAAACTGGTAAGTTACTGGGAAATTGAAGAACTGGATTTTCGGAAGAAGAAAAAGAAAGAGAGAAGAAGAAGGAGAAGAAGACAAGATGGGGAAGAGTATGAGGCTTGGAATATGCTACAGGCAATTGAGCATGCTGAAATGTTAAACAGGACATTTGGTTATCAGCTTTCATGAGAAAACAACATAAAGTAAAAAGGCAAAAAAAAAGTTAGGTCAAGGACTCTTTGGTAGGGTATGTGTTTGTCAAATTTTATGAACAGAGATCAATAGAGGTAGTGTATGAGTGTAGAAGGTGAGAGTTTTCAAAAAATCAGAGGTAACTGGGGCAGTAAACTCACTGATTTTTAGTGGAGAGAAATGAGTGGTTATTGTGAAGTTCTAAATAGAGAAGTGACATGGTTGACAACTTGAAATTTGTATTTTATTTGAATGGCGTCAAAACAAAATCTTATACAAAACTGGGGCCATTTTTACTTTCTTTATGTAGAAAAGTTTTCACCCTAATTCTCTGTAAATCAAGACATTTTCTCAATTGAATCAATTAGAATTCACCTGAGGATGTGACCTTTAAAGGAATCTTATACTCAACCTTTTATAAAGTAAAGGTTCCTTTAGTTCCCTGCAAATAATCATATTGTAGTTTGTACTCGGACCATGTACAGCATTTAGAACAAAAGAAAACTTAGGTAACCAAAGATAGTATTATCTGGATATTATCTGGATAAAATAGCATTATCCTTGATATATTTATTGCATTTTTGTAACTTGAATTTTGAGAATGTGTTAGTTTAAGAAGGACTTGGGTTATTTTGCAATTGCAATAGAATAGATCTGAAGCCATATATATATATATATATATATATATATATATATATATATTTGGTTGTGTGCACATATGCGTATGCATAGTGTGCATGGGAGGGGAGGAGGTTAGGAGAAGATCGCTGTCCAGCCTTTCTATCAGTTGTATTTGATCACTATTTGTTCAATGGCTGTATCTGTTTTTATCCCAGAAAATCAACAAGATTAAAATGATCTTGCATCCCTTGTCAGCAGGAGTAAAATTTGGATAGCAGAATACCAGTGAAATGTGTCTTCCATGCCAAGCAGTAGAGAGGTTGAATCATAAAGCAGAATACAGTTTTTTTGTTATTCTTTTATTACAGTGTCAGTATGTGACCTTTCTTGTGTATAACTGCCGCACTAATCATGCATATTATCCAGCTGGTTCATGCTCCATAATAGTGTTGCTAAGCCTAATTTTGTGCATTCCATGTTTTACATTAGTCTGTGTGTTTGTAGATTGCTACCTTGGTTTCAAATTAATAATCTGAGGAGAAATAGTAGGTAACACATCATATATGCTTCAACAATACAGAAGTTATATCCAGAGATAAAGTAATTTTGGGGGAAAAGAGAATAGAATTCACACATACATACAAATAAAGTTCACATTTTTCAATGTTAATCAAGGCCATGTATTTTAAGTCATTCTATATATTAAATGTCATAACTCTCTATTTAGTGGCTCATTCTAGCTATTTGGATATATCTTACAGTTCTTAACTTTCAATTTCCTAAGATATAAAAATCTTAAAACTTATTAACTTTTGAATTTCTTTACAGGATAAACTTAAAGAAGTTTGTAAACTATTTTCACTAACAAATTGCCTCTATATATTGCAGGTATTAACACTTTTGTGATATCTTGTTGAAGCCAAAGAGAAAAACACTCCGCAAGTTTTTTTTTTTTTTTAATCCCAAAAGGCCTAAAGATAAAGCACTTATGTTTAAAATAACCTATAATATGTTAAGGATACTGATCATATTTTACTTATAAAAAGATCAGGAGATGAAGTATCGCATAGATTTACAATAAATGTACAAACCATAATACATAAGTTGTGTGAACAAATTGTACATGTCAAAAATATATATGACCTTCAAAAAGGGGTGAGTATATATATTATAAAAATAAGATTTTACATATTTTTATTTGCATGAATATTTTCTGTCAATATGCATCTACCTTGTAAGGATCACTTTTTAAAATCACTATCTTACAAACTTTAATGAACCCTTAAAAGCATGGATATTGTATTTGTATTTTCTTTGTCTCCTGATTGTTTACCACTAACATGTTTTTTTTTTTTTTGCTTTTTTCTACATTGATGACAAGTGATCATTCATTAATAAAATGACAAGTCTCTTATTCAAGTTGTAAACAGAGTAGGTTCTAAAACAAAGTTCAAAAGATTAAATTTCCTCTGTTTCCTATAGAGTATACACATCAATAGAGTTGACACTGTCACTTTCTTCTGTTAAGGCCAGCTAAATTAGCCACTACACATAATGCACTGAAACTGAAAATATTCTTTTAAGAAGTAGAGGTGAAATCAAGCAAAAATATTGTTAGAATTTTTACCTTTCTTTGGAGAATTCAGACTATTTACGAAAAGAAAACTAGGCAAGAGACAAAAATAAATTTTAAATAGATCTTGAATAATATGTATATTTAATCATGTTAAAGTTAATGTCATTTACTTAAAAGTAGCAATAAAAGCAATTATTTATTTTAAAACAACTTAATGTATCCCAGTGATATAATGAGCCCCTTTGTTAATAAAAATTTGTTAAAAGACAGTGGTTGAAATCATACAAGTCAATGTAAGAATTTTTGTATTTAAAGTAGATTAAAGAACAGAATTATAATTCAGTGGCACAGCACCTGTCTGGCAAGAGAAAAATCATGGATTTGATCTTTGGTACCAGAAAATAATAAATAAATAAAGTAGATTGAAATGTTCAGTGTTATTTGAGGAATCTGGGAGAAAATATAATTTGTAAAAAAATTAATTTTTCATCAAAAATGTAAATGCAATAATTACAAATATTGTGTTGTAGAAGCAGAAAATTGTTTTGACTTGTATCAGATGCTCCCCCAAGCCTCATCCAATCATAGATGGGGATTTTCAAAGGTGACCGAGCCAGAATGTGTGAATGATTCACGGTACAATGCTGAGATTAAGGGTGAGTGATTAGTAAATCAGTATACTGATTGTTGTGGCACAAGCCTCAGCTTGGAAACCTAGATACAGTATAAAAGGGGCAGAGAAATGCTGCTAAATTCCCTTGCTTGCTTTGCTACCTTCTGCCTACCATGAATGATTTTTCCTTTGTGATATCTGTCTGTCATGCCATTGTTGCCGTGGCGGCAGCTGAATATGGACTGAATTTCTACAAACTGTGAGCCAGATAAACCTCTCCTCCATAAACGCTGAGTGCTGGGCATTTTGTTTCAGCAAGCAGAAAGGTAACTAAAACAAAGATGTCTTAAGACACAGAAAGAAATGAAGACAGAACATAACATATACAGAGAATAGATTTCAGTATATTTCAGTTTTTCTAATTATTTGTATAGATTTGCGATACACAATGATTGCACTCATCTTGGAGAACTGGCATATGTACATATCACCTGTTAATTATTTTTATTTTTACTTCCTTTCTTCTCTCTCCATTCTTTTCCTGTTCCTGATTCTCTATTATATTTAATACCATCACCTCAAAATTTTGAAATTTGATTTGATTCATAAGTATAGACACTACTGCACATTTAAACTCATTGATTTGACTAATAAAATTAAGTATTCTTGATGAGGTAGAGAGATTTTAAAAAGTAGTATAGTCATTATTCTTAAAAATTAAAATGAAATTATAGCAAAACAAAAATACTTGAGGCATCTCACTAATAGTGTAAACAAATTTTATGTGTGGCAAGTAATCTGCTGAAGTAGCAATAGAAAGAAAAATATTCTGTCAGGGGCTGGGGATTTAGCTCAGTGGCCTAAGTACCTGTTTTGCAAGTGCATGGTCATGAGTTCGATCCATGGTACCTATTTTTTTTAAAGTATTATATTAGAAAATAGTTTATTAGTAGCACTGACAAGATTCTAAGCACAATTAATATGGGAAGAATGAAGAAAACAATTTTTTTGACCTTTCTTACAATAGTGCTTCGATGGGTTCACTGTCATGACTCAAGATAGAGAAAAGGGCTTAATCTGTCTTTGTTGTTATAACAGATTAACTGAGAATGAGTAATTTTTAAACAGCTGAAATGCGTTTGTTAAGGTTCTGGATGCTGGGAAGTCCAAGATCAAAATACTGTCATCTGATATCTGCTGAAATATTTATTCCTATTTTTTTTCCTAGTCATAGGCAAAAGACAAAAGAAATAAAAATCATTCTGCAAGTCTTTTTTTTATGAAAAGAAATCTTTTCATGAGAACTGAACACTCATGACAGAAACACATATCCAATTATCCAAAGCCCCAACATTATTTCAACATATAAATGCAGAAGACACATTCAAAGCACAGTAGCAAGTTTGAAGTAAGTAGTATTTTGTTGGGAACATGTGGTGTTAAGATATCAGTGTCCAGAGTTTCAAACTTTCAGTAGAAATCAGAAAGATTATTGGAAATTACTCAGCAGTTCAAAAGAGATTTGATAGTTACCATGAAAAAAGTGGTAGTTGAAGCCATGATTGATTTCTTTTTTATAAGGTAAAGAAAGATTAATCTTGATTTTAAAGAAATCTAATAAAGCAGATAATATAAGAGTTTGCCACTGAAAAATAAATGTGGATTTCATAGTTAGGTATGACAGAATTATAAAAATGTGAGAGTTTGTTATTTTTTTCAATTTGAAAGTGATATTGTCTACAAATATGTGAACAAATTCCCATATGTACATAAACACAGTTATTAGCCATGCATGTGCATACAAGCATATGTGCTTCTAATGTTGATCATTTTGTGAATGACTCTAAAATGTAATTTATAATTAGGAAGGAGACTTTTATGAATGACAGTTATCAATCTGTAATCTCCTAATGACATTTACTTTACTTTTATTGTCCTATTTTGTGAGATTTTGAATAAAAGGCTGTTTTATTATTATTTTATCTAGTGTTAATATCTCATTTATTGAGGTTTATAAAACTCTTAATATTTTGTCTTCAGCTGTGAAAGACCCCCCCCCCAAAGATGTATGCAGAATTTCAGGTTGGAAGCTGTTTTTCATTTAGCCCTTTCCATCCAGTGTTCCATGGTAGGCCAGCTTACATCATGTGTGCTTGAACTGTACCTATTTCCATCTTTATTGCTCATACAAAAGCACTGCATACAAATGATTCAGGCATAGTGGCTGTGTCTCTAATCCCAGTACTCTGGTATAAGGTTACAGCTTAGTATGAAAGACTTGGGTTCAATTCCCAGTCCAAAATAAATAAAAATTTCCCATGAACTAATTTCAGACTTTCTCTCTTAGTCTTGGTTTTTCAGAAATTTAATTAGTTTGTGCAGATTTAACATAGAATAAAAAGCAATATTTTAAAAAGTAATAATTTTCTGTGATTTATTTTGCTACACAAAAGGAACAATACAAAATACTCGAGGTTTGGTACTTTTTAAGTAAAGAGGTTTATTTGGCTCATATTTTTAGAGAATAAAAATCCAAGATATGATGGCCCCATTAAGCCCCTGGGGAGGTTCTTCTGACTGCGTATAATATGGCAGATGGTACTTCACAGCAAGAGAAAATAACAAGAAAAAAAAATAAAAGATGGACAGAATTGAAAAGGAGAAAGATTTTCCTTCATTTTCAGTGTCAAACCTTCCATTTTTTCCTTTTGGGAGCCTGCACTGTACACCGTGGCAGCTTCCAGTTGTGCCTTCTAGTAGGTTTTCTATCATTCTCTCCAGATGTTTTCTGAATTTGTTGAATATCTTAAGCAGATAACCTAAATTCATTGTTATGTTTTTGAAAGTCCACCAGATGTCTTTATCTTAAGCCTCCAATGTTGTCTTCTTCTCCTTATCAATTTAAACATTGCATCTGCTAGTTCTGCTTTTCTTCTTAAGCAAGGTCTTGGTTCCTACGTTCATGTTTGAAATACAGTAAGGACAAATATGCTTGGGCTACAGCACTTTAAACTGTCAGTTTCTCTTCTGACCAAATGTGGCTTTTCTTCTCCACTTTAATACTGGTCTCTCTAAAACTTCATTGGTTTCCTCCTTTTGAAATGTTTTTGGTTATGAATTTATTCAGAATGTATTCTCTCATAAGCCACCATATGGTACTCAAAATAGAAATCATACAAAACTCTTTTAAAATCCGTTTTTAAAAAGTGAAAAATTCAATCCAAATCATGTTAAGTTTAATTATTATCACAGAACAGGATTGTTTTAGTGTTTCAGTGAGAGAAAAAGATTACATAGTATCAGGGTAATGTTGGTGGCCCCTAAGCCTCATTCAATTATGGACTCAACCAAATGCAGCTGCTTGTAATTGGTTCATTGTCTAGTGCTCGGATTTGTAGTGTAAGCTTTCACCTGCCCAGGGGTGGAGCCAGTATACAATGTAATGGCAGGAAGAAGGTGTGTTTCTCCTCTTTGCACCTTGCTGTTTGTGCCAGCCATGAATGGTGGGCCTGCCATGCCACCCTGGCTTGGAGCCAGCTAAGTATGGATTTAAATCTCCAAGAACTGTAAAAAATAAACCTTTCCTTTCTTCATTTTAGGTGTCAGGTTTTTTGTTCCAGCATAGTAAAAAGTAACTAAGAAAGACAGTAGCATGAATTATGAATATAATCGCTGTTGTCATGATTACTAGGAAATTACCAACTGCTATTAAAAATTGTTTCACTTTGTATATGGTATTATTCATGAAGGTATGTTAATATACAATGGTAATTGGTTATGAAAGAACAAAAACTAATATAATAATATTTTAAAGATTGGCTTTAGCTTCTTTTCTATGAAAGTCCTAGATGTGGATAAACAATATAAAAAGGCAGTGCAGTGATTCAGGGGAATATTTAGAGAAAGTATGTCATCACCTATGAACTGTAGACCTCTTGCATGTGAACAATAAAAGGACCCAATTTCTTTGATTCTCAGATTTCTGAAGAAAACTATGCTAGTATTATAAAAATATGTCATAGACCATGGTGTATATTTTTACCCAACTGAAATGGAGTTAATTTGTGCAATCTGTGGGCTTCCTTTTTTGCTTGTGATGGAGAGATTCTAAAATAGCTAAGGTATCACCAAATTTATAGATTATGTTTATATCAACACCTTTGGTTACAAAAAATAGTTGAAATAATTGTAAATTTTTTAAAAGATGGGGGAAAATAGGGCTTGTTCTTTTACCAAAAACTATGCAGGTCTGTGTGAAATTTGATATGAATGGTGGTAATATCTAGAAAAAAAATCTCTCACCAAGGGGACTACTTTGAACAAGATCAGCTATAAAATTTAACAAATGCTTCAGACATTTACAACTCTGCACAAATATAATAGAATCTATTCCTACTGCTTATATTAAACTGCAGATTTCATGACATAAGATGCTGTACCCAATGAGTTGGAAATGTCCATATTAATCTTGTGATGGAAATGAAGACAATCAACAAAAAAGTCCCACTTATTGTAAATAATAAATAAAAAAACACATTTTATGCCTTATTGACAAGAAGTTATATATAACCATAAAGTAATAGAATATAGAGAGCTGAAATTTGAGTTTTATGATTATGAAACAAACCCTAAATTTTCACAAAAGCAAAGACTATGCTGAAATATATCAAGATATTATACTTTATACTAATTCAATGATAATGCAATAAAACATTTAACATTAAACTTCTTTGATGTAAAGATTACAAAAAAATCTCTATAAAGCTTTATTTTTGCAGTGGTATATTTGCTGTGAATGCAATTCATTGACTTTGTATGTGCTGTAATATATAGCAGTTTATCTTCCTTTTTAATATAACACTATCAGAAAAGAAATGCAGTGAGTTTGCTCTAACTTACTTGGAGCAATTGTTTAAAAACAGAAATGCATTCAAACTAAGATAAAATAATTGAAATATAAAAATGATGAGAGATAAAAGGTCACACTATTTCTGCTTTTGAAAAATAAGATTCAATAGTGGCAAAATGTGTATAAGATGTTGATTTAAAATCACCACTGTTGTATGATAAGTTGGTTATTGTTGAAAGCTGTGTATAAGTTCTATGAGTCAATGACTCTTGACTCTTTAACACTGAGGGGAAATGTATGTCAATAGGTTGGCCAGACAACCTGATCCCTCTTGCTGCTGGTCCACAATGTTTCATTCAGAAGACTTTATTTCCATGGTTTACACATCTGAAGCAAAACTTTAGCAACTTGTTGAGTAATGTCACTTGTTAAGTACTCTAAAATAAGAACAAACTAAATGGAAAATTAGTAGAGCACACAGTAGTAATTAGAGCAGAAATAAATAAAATAGAGACTAGAACATTTAATACAAGATCAAAGAAACGAAGACTTATTTTTCTGCAAAGAAACAAAATCAACAAGGTCTTATCTTGAATAGGTATATATGAAAATTCAAATAAATAAGAAAAAATAAAGAGAAGCACCATAGATACCACAGAAATACAAAGACTCACAAGAGTGTTTTATAAGTAAAATTTCAATAAAACATATAACCTAGAAGAAATAGAGAAATTCCTGGATACATCCATTTTGCCAAAATTAAGCTATGAAAAACTTGGAAAATCTAAATAGACCAGTCAAAAACAAATACATTAAATCCATAATAAAATATATCCCATCAAAGAAAAGCCCAAGGCTATATAGTTTCTCTGTTGGTTTATACTACCAAATATTATAGAATGTATAAAATTCTAAAACTGTTTCAAAAAGTGACCCAAAATCTCATCTAAAGTCATTCAATTAAATCAGAAAAACCCTAGTAGCTAAACTAAAGGGCAGAGACAAAGAGGTAGAGAGAGAAAGAACTGTAAGTTAATATCCTCGGTGTCCAAAGATACAAAAAAAAATCTTCATCAAATTGCTACCAAATTAATTCAGTAGCCCATTAAAAAATCATTCACCATGACCATGTAGAGACATCCAAGTTATGCAAGGATGATTCGACATATGCAAATCAATAAATGTGCTACACTACATTAACAGAATGAAGGACAAAATCCACATGACCACTTCAACAGATGCAGAAAAACACTTTGCAAAGTTCATTGTCTCCTCTCAATAAAACGTACAAGAAATCAGGAATAAAAGGAAATACTTAAAGCCTACCCTTAAAAATCACCCATTTAATCTACCATATGAAGCCAAAATAAATACATGAAAAAAGATTTTTAAAAAATTTTATTTAAAGAAAGACTAAACAAAACAGAAAATGGGTAGAAATAACATATGTTCAAAAAAATAATAAACAGTAGAAATCACTAGTTGATGTTTGCATACTGTCCTTTTACAAATAGTTGTTTAAGATACAAAAGTGGAACATGTAAAGTGGGAATTCAAATAGCAAGATTGCAATCAGTTCTGTTCAACTATCCAACAAAAACAGTAATATAGTTGTCAATCTTATACACTTAAACATGCATGCAGTTATCCATATCTTCATTTAGGTTGAGATTAAACAAACTAAAGCAGGCTAAAATCATTCTGCACAAAGAATAAATATTATTGCTGGATTTCACATCATGACACTCTGGGATCAGCACTGGGTACTGTAGCGTCTTTTTTTAAAATAATTTATTTGAAGAAAGACTAAACAAACAGAAAATGTGTAGAAATAATACTTACTTTAAAAAAAATTAAACAGTAAGAAATCACTAGTTGATGATTACAGATTGTCCTCTTACAAATAAATAGTTATTCAAAATACTAAAGTGGAGCTTATAAAGTAGGGATTCAAACAGTGAGACTGCAATTACTTCTGTTCAAGTATCCAACAAAAACTTAGAAATATGGCTATAAATCCTATACGCTTAAACATACATGCAGTTATCTATATCTTCAATTATGTTGAGATTGAACAAACCCAAGCAGCTAATGTCACTTTGAACAAAGAATAATACTATTGTTAGGTTTCACATTATGACACTCCAGAATCAGCGCTGGGTAATTTAGTGTGTCTTTTTCTTCAAAGTATTTATTCATTTCGTCATATGTCATAAGACCAGATCTCATAAACTGTTTATAGATTCTACACATGAATGAGTCTTAACACGTATTTCTATCCTTTCTATATTAGAGGGAAAAACAAAACAAAGTAAGACAAATCAAAACATATTCCTATAAACACATGAAACAAAAAAGACATATAAGACCATTGTATAAGTAGTTCTATCATAGTTCCTGTGTTGTCTCTTGTTATTATCAATAGATTTGGCTATATCATCAGACATAGTATAAATGAATATATCAGTACACAACAGTGTTAATAAAAACACAACTTTGTATATAGTATAAAATTTCAAAAACTGGCAATTATCAAACCAGAACCTGTATCATAGAGTCTTGTCATCTTCAGTGTAGTTGCCTATACTCTCAGACATGATACTATTAATCATATCAGTTTTGAATAAAATCTGTTGATACCAAACAGCAATCAAACAAACCAGATTCAACTAAGATCAGTGATGATAAAACAGTATGTCACACAGAGTTCCAGATTAAATTAATAGGAAATTAAAGATGATTACTGTGCTATATCCTGATGTTTTTTGGGATAGCTGTCTGTGCCCTCAAATCTAACGCAAGTAGAAAAACTAGGACAGAATAAAATCTATCTAAGCAGAGTGGGATGAGTAATGTGGGTTTTAAATCCTGATACACTATTAACAATATTTTCTGCCATCTGTTTTAAGACTCTCCCTCCCCTTTCACTTCCCCAGGGTACACTGTGCATTTTTGGGTCTGACCAAGACCCTTGGTTTTAAATTTGGAGGGGGAGGCAACTTGCTATTTATGTAAGTGGTTCTGAACCTTCTCTCTCCTGGACTTGATCTCTAATTGTATTCCTTTGCCTATTAATGCCTGTCTTTCCAACCTATCCACAAATACTGGTCTAGTTGCCTCTATTACTCTGGTTCTCTGTCACATAGAGCATTGTTTTCTCATATTTGATTTCCAGTCCATGTACTCTTTGTCATTTTAGGTATATTTCCTATAAATAGCATCTCGGTGGACCCTACTTCCTGATCTACTCCACATGTGGTTCTTTTTTTTTAAATTTAGTATATAAAGGCCATCTATATTAGAAATTATAACCAACCTTCTCTGTCTCATTTCTGTTATGCTCTTTTTTTTGCCATCAGTTGTCTTCTTATCTTCTTCATTCTGTTTTCTGCTCCATTCATTGAGGCCTCTCTGCCACTGTTCCTGGATTTCTAGTACTTTTTTCTTTCTCTGGAATGCCCTGAAGTATTCTCTGTAGAGTTGGGTTGGTGGTTGCAAATTTCACAAGTTCCTTTTTGCATTGGAAGCATCTTGTTTCTCCATTAATTTCTACAGACAGTTTATCAGGGTGTATCATTCTGGGCAGGAGGTTATTGTCTTTTCGGGCTTGGAATATTTCACTCCAGGCTCTTCTTGACTTGATGGTTTGTGTCAAGAAGTCTGCCATTATTCTGAAGGGCCTTCCTCTATAGGTTATCTATTTTTGTCTCTCTAACCGCTTGAAATATTCTGTTCTTATATTGAATTTCTGGGATCTTGATTATTATATGCTTGGGTATAGCTCTGTTTTGGTTTTAGGTGGCTGGAGTTCTGTATGCCTCATACATCTGAATGTCATTTCATTTTCCTATATTTGGGAAGTTTTCCTTAATTATTTCTGTGGATAGACTTTGTAGTTCCTTTATTCTTCATTCACATTCTTTATTCTCAAGTTATAGATCCTCTTGTCATCTTCTAGCCTTTGTATTGTTACTGCTTGTTTCCTTGTTATTTTTTTAAAGTTTTTCCTTTCATAATCCCACATTGCAAAACTGTCCTCCAGTTTGGATAATCTGTCCTTAGTTTCTTTCAAGCAGATTTGCCATCTTTCCATAGGGTTTTTAATTTCCTGTTAATCTCTTTGAATCTGCTTCATGCATTCCATATTTTCTTTATATTCTTCATCAAATGGTTCTCTCCTTTGTTTGAGTTCCTCCCTTCTTCTGTCTGGGTCTTCTTGAGGGGTGTTTAGCATCTCTTTTATTAATCTTCTTATATCTTGCTTTACTTGGCTAAATATTCCACTTTTGAACTTGTCTATGAGGTCCCAAAGATACCTCCTTATGTCCACTGGTGCCGTGTCTGATATTGCTTGTTTGCTGTTCTCATTCTCTTCTGTATTTACCTGTCCTGGGTCAATGTTCTCAGGGTTGGGAATGGAGACTTTTCCTTGTTGCTTCCTCTTCTCCCATCTTTTTTGTTTCTTCCAGGAGGCCCCAGTTTCTTTCTTTGTTGGTTACAATTTTTCTGAAGTATGCTGGCTAGGTGACCCTCCCCACTGCAGTGTACTAGTGAGTTGCAAACAGGGACGGCTTATGTTGTCCCCTCCCTCCAGGTCAGTCAAACTTCTGAGCTTTCACTGCATTGTGTGCACTGCCACTGGACCATATGGAATTGATTTCGCATAACCTATTGGGTCTCAGCCAGGTCACCTGACCCAGACCTAGCTCACTCCACCAATCCCATTCAGGAAGGGAACAACTGACTGAAGTCACTGCTTCCCCTTGTACTTGCCAGTCTTGCCCAGTCCCAGAATGTCTTCCACCAAGCCCCCCTTTCTGTGGAATGCTCCACTCCCATCACTCACTACAAGTCGATGCAGGCTCCCCACCAGCTCAGCTTTCTGTTCAGCTGGCCGACCCCTGACCTCAGTGTGACTGCACCTCCAGTGAGTTGAAGTGGTGGGACCTCAGATGACTCAGAAACTTGCATGCTGCAGTGGAAGCACTGAACCTTTAGCTGTTCCAATAATAGCACCAGGACTGTATGTTTGGTTGGTTCTTCTCACCTTAATTTCTTCTTGGGATGAAAGAATTCATCTCCCTCTGTTCAAGATCCCCATGCTGCATTATGTTGAATTCAAAGTTGACTATCTCAGAGAGCCTCTATTGCCAGCTGTTATCTATCTGTCATCTTTGCTCTAATTGACCCTGTCCCCACTTTGAAAGGGACCTAGCTATGAAAAAGGATTTTATAATCCCCAAGCACACTAAATGGCATCATTCTGGAAGAAATGTGTGTATGTGAGGGGAGGGAGACAGAAATATGGGAAAGAAATATTAATTTAATACAAAAGCAACTATAGTGATCAATCTACTGAGTATGCGACTTAAGTACATCATTGTTTGCTCTTCTTTACCTCACCACTTGTACCTTTTTAAAGCCATTTTTGCAATGAATTACTATCTAAACCTTCACAAGTTTAAAAATCAAATTCTGGATTTCTACCATCAATTTTATTGTATTTTCTTTGTTCCGACTTTCAGTAAATAGTGATTCCTTTTTATCAAACATGCAATCCAAGATGCATGACATCTTCCCATCTCTTCCTTACACATCACACCTAATTTATCAAAATATCATATGGGTTCCATGTTTAGAATACATACAGCATGGAACTTATTTCTCACATGTACTCCTGGATATCTGTTCATGTATGTAATATTCTTCCCTGCAATAACACAATAGATTTTTTTTATCTGTTCCTCTAACTTTTACTTTTGTCCTGATGTTATTTTCAGAGAAATGTTCTTTCATTTTTTCATACCAGGAATTGAACTGAGGACGTCTCATTTGCCCAAAGGTCTGTGCTGCTGTGCTATATCTCTGGCCTCTTAGGATTCTTTTAAGCTATAGCCCTGATTCTCTCTGCTATTGCTCAAAGCCAATAGTGAATTTTATTTTACCTGATATAAAATCCAAAGCCCTAAAAGTTTCTATGAATTATGCATTGCGAGTTTCCTCGTACCATCATCTACTCTCTGTATCTTCCATTCTCCTCATTCTCTTCCACTCAACCTTACTGTCTTCTTTACTATGCCATTTGCTAATTATTTTTAAACAAGCTTCTAAGGCCTTGCAATTGCCAGTGTGGGAATGTGGCTTAGGGACAAATGTAATGGCAGCAGCTGAGACTATCAGTTCAGTAGGTCTCCCATGTTAGATCCAAAGAGCATGTTATCATGGACTCCATAATGTCTAACTAATGCATCCACAAGTCCTACCAGAAGTATGACCCAATCAATGAGTGCCTAAATAGTAATATTTCCCTTGCCAACAGTGCTATTCATTGATTGATCGTTGACTCTTTTTTCTTCTATTTGCTTTTTGAACAAATACTATTGTTTTATTCTATAATCATTTCCTAAGGGCAACCTGGCTTAAAGTAGCTTTTATTTTCCTAGGAATATTAAATATATTTGCTATATTAACTGCTATTAACTTGGTATCAAAATGAGCACTAATTATTTAATGAATGTATTTCTTTTTTTTTCATGAAATTATGAGTTCTCTGATAGACAATACACCTGAAATACACACAAATATATTGAATATATATACTGGTGTTGATATATATAGCAGTTATTTAAAAAAGAATGTTGAATCAAATATGTAATGGATCTCTAGTCAGTAAACCATCTCATGAAAATGTTTGAAATATGTCTACAACTGAGGAATAAAGGATGAAATACAAGCCATGTTATTATTGCAAGACAACAACAATAACAACAGGACCCAAGATGCAAAGTTTCTGAGGGAAAAACATTATACTTCCTATATTTCCTAACCTTCCCTGAATGTAGTTATTATGATAAAGGTTTATGCATATGTATATGGCAATATATGCAATGGATAAAATGTAAACATTAACAGTGTTTAATAATAGAAATTCATGATGATGCATAAACTGAATAGAGGGGTATTATTATTTATTTTATGTTTTTCAACCTATACCTTAAAAATCATTGGAATATTTTATTATGTGTAGATATAGCATTATGCATCCCTTGCAACCTTATAATATTTTGACATTTAAAAATCATTAGATTGATTATGTGAAATAAGTTAATCAAATTATGAACAGATCCTTCCCTTTTTGTGAATTCTGTGAGGTCAGTGTAATAAGTATGATACTAACAATAATATAAACATGAAATTCCATTACTTGACAAGTTGTCGTACTGCATGAAACATGGGAGGAACAAAATACATCAGTACATTATTTGTTTTAACCTAAAAACCAATAAGCAGAGTATGTTTTTCGTTGTAACAAAACTTGAGTTCAGTGGTTCATACAAAATTGATTAAAAATTGTTTAAAGATATATAAGAAAGACATTGAATTCTTCCATGATAGTTACTCTTTGATTTTTTATCAGTAAATATTAGTAGTACAAAGTGATCACATTTCACATGGGGGGAGGATACTTTTTTTTAAGGGCTTGAAAGTTCTTCAGTCATGATTCTATTCAGTAGCCTGAGTAGGAGTACCCTCTACTGTTTCTGTTGAATGGTGATTTAGATGAAGAGAAATTATATAATTGAGTTATTTATGGTATGTCTATGTAATATATAGAGAGAAGCACTTATATTCTTTAATATAAAATGTGATACAGAATCACTAATAAAATCATAGGCTCCTAGTGAATTGTTGACCACTGCAGATTTATTTTTCTCCTCTTGAAGACTCTTCCCTTCCACTGCATAGCTGTGTAATACTTTGACTTTGAAGGAAAAAAAATGATAAAATCTAGCACATAACCACTAATAACTATCAACCTCTATCTCTGCTTGAATCTTACTTCTTCAAAATGTCATTGAGGGGATTGAGGAAACACACCAACCATACACTGATTTGTAAGTCTTTGAATGCTTGTTAATCTGTTATTCTGATCTATAGTAAGTAATCTCAATCTTCTTTATCATTCTTTTCAACATTTTTCAACTAACCAGAATTGTTCTTATTTTGGAGAACTTGACTGACATGTATCAAAATATAAACGGTCAGTGTCACCTTTAGCAACTATATCTGTGCCCTGCCATCCTCTATATAAATTGATATTCACACGTGAAGACAATGTTGTCAGACAGTCATAATTTAATGCTTTCAGTGTACAGGCAAAGCAAACAAAACTGGTTAATTCTGTCCTTATAGTAGGCAGGTGGATCTCAAGATGATAACTAATAAGTGAAATTTCTGCTATTGTGGGTTCTTCAATGGTCATTTTTTTATGAAATTCAGTACAATACTGTGCAGGGAAAATATCACAAATTCATTATCAGACATGTAAAATGAACATTTACAAACCCTGAAGTGTATCCAGATATCGGTAAAATTTTTTAAATTACATACCTCCTTTGCATAATAACTGAAAATCTGGATGGAAAATTCATGTTTAGACTTCAGGATTATGAAATTTATATACAAACCTTTCTACACGAAAGATCTTTAAATATAAACATGTTATTTGTTTTATATTAGGGTAAATTCATTAGTATGATCATTTTAAATCTTTAAAAATCCCTAGCTGATAAAGTATAACTTTGATATATTGTTCTAAATGATATGGCTCACAGATACATATGTTTTGTTGCTGAACCTATTTAGGAACCTGTGTGTGCAAGTTGGCAAAACAAAGATAACACTAACATATTTATAAAATAATTTTATATAAAAACAGTAACAATCAACCACAACCTATTATTCATTACATTTTTTAAAAACATTAGATTTTACTGTGTGATATAGGCTATTCTGATATATACAGCTTCTGCACTTTCATTGATACTAATTATAATTCAGAAAATTAAAGTTCTGACTTTATATTACAAATAAAGCTGATGTACCAAATACAAACACAGCTGTTAAGTATAAATCTTCTATATAAGATGCAATTTGAATGCAGAGCTAGCAGAGATTAGTAATGCTTATATTGTTTTAAAGGTGCCGTTTGATTAATTATTTTGCATTTGTGTAACAGAGAAAATAAATTTTTCAGTTTAGACTTAAAATTTTGTAAGTCTATGTTAAATCAACAATCAATTCTATTGTTTAAAATAATCATCTCCCCCTATTCTTACTGTATTGTCTTAGTTTTAAAGGATTAATCATCTTTGGTCAGGATTTTGACAAAAGTTTCTAAGTGTCCCCGTCTATTATATTACCTCTGTTGAAACTATTCTCTAAACAAACACTGCTTTCTCTGAACTATAAAATTATCATAGAATACCCACTCTGCTCAAGTAAATGTCAATTTCCTTAAACTGTTGTATGAGACTATTTCACCTTGTCCCTGCCTATATATTAAAATCCACTTCTCGATTCCCTACATCCACTGTACTCTTCAGCTATGCAGAGCAGTAAACAATACTTAATTTTAGAGTACCCTCTTTATTGCTGTTTTGTGCCTCTTTTAAGACCTTTATTCCTTTCTCCTGCTACCTAGCCCCTACGCATCAACCACAGGTGCATTGCATTTACAACACTGTCTTACAATTGTTTGCTAACTTACCCATCACTCTACCTGTATCATGAGCTCCTCAAGATAGCATCAACCCTTTATTTCTTAATCCCTAGTAACAGCTGACATAGTAACATACACACACACACGCACACACACACACAGAGTCAAGTAGCTTAAAGAAAACATAGAGTTAAGTAAATCACTTGAAATTAATACGAATATGAACAAGAATTTTTCCTATACAGATGATTTTTACCCACTAACCTCATTTTAATTCTCATCATTTCAATGTATACCACTTGTGTGTAGCCAGCATATATGCAGCACTATTTCTAAAGCCATCTGCAGATGTAGACTGCAAGTAAAGAAAATCTGCTATTTTGTTAATTTGCACTTATGCATAAAGCCCAATGTCAACTTCGGAATTTAGCTTGTCAACTATCAGCTTAATAAGAGTTATATTTTCTTTAAATAACTAGTAGCATTATCAACAAATTCTAAATTAGCAAAAAAAAATAAAATAAAAAACTCATATGGGGCAAATGAAAAAAAGTAGCAAGAAAATAGAAGCATCATCTAATATTGTGGATAACTACAGGATATCATTCCAAATTTTTGAGTGGAATAAGTAGAGAGATTCAGCTATATTCTTATTTACAAAACAATTATTTTTAATACGACAAAGATCTGTTAAAAGTGAAAATATATAAGAAAAAATATCATGGAAATTCCTTGGACACTTTTTCCTGCAAACATATTAACTGAAAGATATGACCCAGCAACTTGTCTTTGTGAGAAATTCAGAAATTAATTTCAAGTTTCCTGAACGCTGGGAAAGCAGTATCAGCTTTGTTGGACATAATAGTAAAATCAAGATACTTGCTTACCACAGTTTCTATTCCAACATAGTGACATACCTACGAGAAAAAATATCCTAACTCTAGACTTGTCCCTGTACTGGCAAAGGCGAACACCACATATCCAAAAATTTTACTTTTCCATAGGCTTCCTAAAAGAATAGCTTTTTTTTTTTTTCCTATCTCAAAGAATTAAAGAGATGTGCCATAGCCGAAATACCTAGAATTGTGATAACAACAGTGATTTGATCTAGCTTGGAAGTGGTTGCCACAGCCCTTCCTATCAAGTCAGTGTGTAAGTGCATAATAAAGTAAAAGTTTGAGAATTTTGCCTGTTTCTACAAAGAGATAATTGAACAGAGTGTGCAAAGGCATTCTTGTCTGGAGATTGCTGAGGATTTTTTTTTTTTTTTTTTTTCTTCCATGGAGTTATGAGGAGATCGGAGAAATTAGCATTAAAAACATGCAGTTTAGGCCCCCGGAATTTAGCTAGCTGCAGAAGCTCCTGCCTGGCATGTGCGAAGTCATGGGATTGATTCTTGTTACCAAAATAAATAAATAATGTTGTTTAGCTGGGCAAACCATTTAATGTCCTCAACAGCCCTCCACCGCTGCCCCCGACTACCTGAACCACCAGATCAGACGAACTGATGACAGTCCCTTCCTGTATATGGCCATTCTGTATAAACCTGAAAAGATGACTATTTGTTATTGATATAGGGGGAATAAACTCAACCTACTTGATGTCTGGTAATAGTTTATAGTCTCTAAAATAGAAAAATGAATTTTAGAAATAACGGAGGTTAAAAGCAAAATATGTTTTTTGAGAAAAGAAACTTTCTGTCTGCCAGACCAACAGAAGGGGTCTCAAGTTGGTTGCCAAGGACCCGGTCTTCTCTAGGGATTTTATAGAGCAAGAACCTAAGGTGAGGCAATTCCAAGATGGGGGGAAAATGTGAGCTCGCAAGGTGGACATCAGATGGCACAGAACTGTCGCCAATCAGTAAGATTAATTGCTCAGGTAATATTGATTAAATTGGAGACAAATGGGGAAGGAGTCAGGTAGCATGCATACCGAACAGTGGCTGTCCTACTAACTGCTAACTGCAACTCCCCGCTGCATAAGGGTGGTAGAGACCTATTTAGCATATCAATCCCTGATGTGTATCCTTAGGAAGTATGTGGATGCGTTTGTTTTATCTTTTGTCCTGAGATCTGGCCCACAGCTGAGGTGTCTGTCTGTCCCACAGTTGCAGGGTATCTGGTCTGCTGCTCCTTTGAATGCCTAATCCTGTCTGACTGACTATAATATTTCTGTCTAGTCCAGCTGCATATAACATTATTAGTGAAGATGTAGTATCACATTGAATCAAAGGTAATGGGAAACAATAAATATATCTCCCCCAAATGAAGAGCACACATTTCCCAAAATTCACACTGTCATATGATTCAATTGACACAGAGTTCAAAAAACAATCTTAAAGCTTCTCAACTAAGCAATAAATGGACAAGGTGAAAATTATTACAAAGGAATTAATTTTTTTTAATTGTAAAATAGATACTCGGTCTGAGAATCTTACCAGCTCAACTGAATTGTTGACAGGAGTAGTTCAGTAATAGAGCATTGCATGCAGATATAGGAAGCAGAAAATATGAGACAGGTCATTGCAGATTGTCTAGTCCAAGGACAGAGGGTGGGCAGAAAGAATGAAAACCTAGAAATAAATAGTGGGGGGAAATACAAAAACTGACAAATATCTGAATATTAAAGAAGACATAGAAGCACTTTGGTCAAATTGGGCAGAAAATTGTCAAAAACAAATAAAAACAAAATTAAGAAACAACTTTAGGAAATAGAACTATAACAGCCCCAAACTTGGCATATAGCAAAAGCCATGACAAAAAGAAAGTCTATGTTAATAAATTTCTACATTTAAAAAGTAAACATGCCTAAAATGGTCTGTGTATGAGGCGATTAGCTTCATTTAGACATCTCAATGTATATATATATATATATATATATATATATATATATATGTTTCAAAATATCATATATAATTAATGTACATGGCTTTTATAGATCAACTGTAAATAAATAGAATAATTTAAAAACACAGGACAGCAAGTTAATTGTCTAGCTTTATATTTCAACAGACTATGAGAGCTCACGATAAGCCTAAAGTTAACAGAAGGGAAAAATTATAAAGTGGAAGAAATAATATAGAAAACAGGTAATAAGAGAAAACAATTGTAACACTTAAGTTTTATTTTAATGAGAAACAATATTGACTCTGCTTTAACTAGACTAAGAAAAAACTCAGATTAGTAAAAAGGCATTAAAATGTGTACTACAGAAATAAAGATCATGAAAGATTATTGTAAATACTTAATTGTACATCAACAGAATGGACAACCGATAGCAAGTAATAGTGAAATAGACAACAGAACTATGACTGTAAAGAAATTGAGTCAGTAATCAAAAAAATCCCAACAAAGAAAATCCCAAGGCTGATGGTTTAACTCATAAGTTATAACAAACATACAAAGAAAAATTAATCTAATCCTTGAATTCATCCTAAAAAAAATTGAACAAGAAAAACTTTAGAAAATGCATTTAATAAGGCCAACATTACTTTAAAACTAAAGGAAAATGGAAATATTAAAATCTAAGCCATTTATAGGTAAATATTGCTGATAAACTTCGAAAAGTCCGGGGGAAAAGAAATGAGCCACCCACATTTAACAGCACAGTAAATAGATCACAGCATACTGTAAGACTCTATCTGTGTGTCATTTAGGAAAAAAAAAAAAAAAAAAAAAAGAAACAAAGGTAAAAAGAAAAGGATCAGTGATTGCCAGGGCTTACTTTGTTTGGAGACCTTGTATCAGAGGGAGAGTAGGTGAAACACAGAGCATTCCTAGGGCAGGGAAAATGCCGTGCATGTGACTGTGAAGTTGATGAAATATCATAACACCCGTGTCAAAATCCGCACCATGTACAAATCATCAGTAAACCTCACTGTAAACAATAGCTTTCAACCAACACTAGATTGATAATATATCAATCTAGTTTCATCAGTTACTTTTAATGTACTGCTTGAAGTGTTTATCAGTGGGAAGCTACATTTCTTTGTATCCCGAGTTCTGAATGGAGACTAGAAGAAATTGGAAAAGTAAGAGAAAATGAATAAAGACTGTGATTAGTTTCCTTCACATTCTATTCATTGTTTCAATGTGCATTGTGTTGTTACTGAGTTAAGTGAAAATCTAATAGCTTGGTTTTGATAAGGGTAAAAAAATTGGTCTTAATAAGGATTAAAGAATGAACTTTGGGAGCCTGGGGATTTAGCTTAGCGGCATAAGTGCCTGCCTTGCAAGCAGGCAGTCGTGAGTTCGATCCCCGGTACTGATTAAAAAAAGAAAAAGACAAAAATAAAGAATGAATTTTGTTTTCCTCGTGATAGTTGTTAAAGTTAGGCATTTTTTAAGAATTATTGCATATTTTTCTCATATCAATGAAAGCATTTTTTTAAATATAATTAGGAAAGATAATTTTTTATTTTGGCTAAAACATGAAATCAAATTTTAAATGTTTTTGTGAGATATTTTCTTCACACAAAATGAAAAATGAATGGATTAATCTTCAGGTTATTATTATTACAATTTTGTTTCACTTAGATTTCTTGTCTCTGAATCTATTTTGCTGTATATTGTCATCTATGGACATCCAAGTTCTTTCATACTTAATCATTATATTTGAAGATTATTTCATACTCCCAATTCTACTTTATATATATATATGTTATACATACATGTTATACATATACTATATATAATATATATGCATATGTATATATAAAATAAACATATTGCCCCATTTTCTGTAGTTCTGTGTAACATGTCATCTTCTTAGCCAATGGTCTTGGAGATGAATCTTGTACTCTTCACAACTAATACTGTGACAGAGGTAGTTTCCTACACATTTTTATGGAAAGGAAATATCCTTGTCTTACTCCAGATTTGCTCCAGGCTTCTTAGCTGAGTAAATCAGAGACCACACTCATAGTTTTGGGCTGTAGGTTTTTTTTTTTTTTTTAACTTCTTTGATTCATTTACAGCTTTAAAGTTTAGTACATATAAAAAATCTCCTTACCAGATAATTATTTTTTATTAATTTCAGCAAAGTCTAGAAATTAAGATATGTCTGTAATTCATGATAGGCTCAGGAAGTGTTTATATTCTATGCACAATTGGAAAAACATACTTACTGGTGTTCAATGGAAAAGAGAAATATGTATCAAAATCGTGTTAGAATACTTAAACTTACATTACATTCAAATATCAGGCAATGTCAATTCACTGTACAGTTAGATGCAGTATGCATGATTGTTCTTTATTTTATTCTGTATTTGCCTTGTTATCACACCCAAAAGAAATTTGTTGAGTTGCATCAGATAGACACTGTATTAGTCTACCTCACGATTCTCTAAAGAAACAGAACTGAGCAAAAGAGCAAACAGAGAGAGAAAGAGAGAGAGAGAGAGAGAGAGAGAGAGAGAGAGAGACAGAGACAGAGAGACAGAGACAGAGAGAGAGAGAAAGACAGAGAGAGAGAGAGAGAGAGAGAGAGAGAGAGAGAGAGAGAGAGAGAGAGAATATAAAAGGAGAGACCATACTTGTTCATGTGATTATGGAAGTTAGGAAGTCCAAACTTTTGGTGTCACTTCGTAAGCTATAAATCCAGGTATGTCCCAATACCAGTGTTGCATTTCAGTTCTGACAGCTGGGTGCTGTAGAGTGATTTCTTGTTATAGTTAGGGTCATCTTAGGTCCAATAAGACCTTCAGTCTTGGGGTGGTGACTACCCACTTGATGGGGGGGGTGTCATTCTGCTGTGTACCAAAGTCACTGATTTAAATGTAAACATCATTCAAAAGTATCCTCACAAAAAATATCTGGAGTAACATTTGACCAAATATTGAGGCACTGCATCCCAATCAAAGTAACACATAAAATTGACCAACACAGGGTTAGCGTCTATCAATCACCTTGATATCTGTATGCATCTAGTTTAACCATACTATACTTAATTTATGAATAGAGCTAACAATAAAGTCATGGTTCTGTGTAACATGGTATACATCAGTCCTATTTAAAACCAAAATTCTACTTATTTCCACAGAAAGCATGTGAAGCCCTTGAATGATGGTTACTTTTCTTTATATCCACAGATTAAGTATTGTAAAAGGATAAGAAAAGAGAAACAAGAATGTGTACACTCACACTCATAAGAAAATGGTGAGACAGTATTCAGGTAGGTATTGCCCTTGTTTCTGTAACTGGTCTTATGATCATATTAGATATTAGGGAACGTGCTTTTGTTTAGGAAATAAAACCACATCAGATGCTGCAACTGCAGTTAGCACTGTTACTTGGTTAAGCTTGCAAAGCTCTGAACTTTTCTAGAAAGGATGATGAGTCGTAAGTGTAAATCTACTGCAATATTCCTAATATATGGATCGTTTCACGTGTAGTAAGGCAAGGCAAGGTAGTGTGACATTTCAAGCTCACTATGAGCCCCATTTTGCTCCTTGCTTCAACCAAAGAACCACACAAGCTTTTAGAACCTTTTTAGATTCTAGAAGAAAAAACACAGAATGTGGAATCCCAGCTTAGTGCTAATAGTTTGGCCCAACCTAACTTCATGTTCTTTCCACTATTAATATCTAAAATCCATTCACTAATATCTAAAATTCATTCTTACATATGTTTTCCTGTTTTATTGAATAAATCAAAAATAATTCAAGTTTGTTTTGAAATACAGTGCTGTTCCTCATGAGTGTATATGCTATGTCACATTTATGAGCTTTCTGAGACTTGACTCTAGTTATGGGTCTAGAGCAAAGAAGGGTGTTAGGGATGATTCTAGAGGATAATCAGTAATGTTTGGCAAGGTAATTAGAAAGGAAATTTTATTTTACTTTGTGCTTCAGTGTTAAATTTCACAAATGAAAGTAAAGTGGCTTATTCTGCTGCCAGTGCCTCATTAGAATTTAGGACTTCTGTGGCTCTAGCTTTATCGTGGTTTTTGCACGTGGCCCCATTACAAATTTTAAGAACCAGTTCTTTCACACTTAATTCTTACATTTTGGGCAACTCTTGAAGCTAGAAATTCAATTCGTGTTGTAATTAAGCCATTGGCAGATTAAATATGGGGCTTACTTTATAACTCTCTCAACTCTGTGTTTATAGGAAGTAAAGTGTCTTGTAGGTCAGAAGTAGACATTTTCCTAATATTTGTGCAGTGATACAGCCAATAATTTTAATTCTTGAGTTCATTCTTTTCTTTGCCTACTTTCTCCAACAACATTAGAGCAAACAGCTCCTCTCATTACAGTTGTTAGTTTGAACAATCAGAAGTACCAGTATTTTCCTTCTCAGATCCTTGCCTCTTAAAAGTATTTGAGTAGAAGAATCTGATAGTGATATTGTAGATGTGTTTATCTCCATAGCATACCTTTGGACTTTTTATCCAAGACACAGAGTCAGTCATGTCTTTAAATCTATTCAGATAATTAGGCAATCTGAAAAATTTATTGTAAAGGCTAATTTATGTGTCATCTTGATTTGATTAAGGGGCACCTAGAAGGCTGGTAAATCATGTAGGGGTATGAGTAAGAGGCTTTTTACAGAAGAGATTGACATGTGAGTTGGTAAACTAATTGGAAAAAGTTTTTCCTTAAGATTATATGACCATTCAGAGGCTGGAGGTTCAGATAAAACCAAACAGGAGAGTAAAGACAAATATTACTCCTTGGAGTTAGGACACCCTTCATTGTTTTGTGACTTTGGATGATAAAACTCCAAGTTCTATCTATGTATTTATTTTTATTCTAGGGCTCGCTTTAGCTAGCTGCCTGAATTCTTGAATCTTTTAGCCTGAGTCTTATAGTTACATTATCAGCTTCCCCAGGTTGGAGACTGTTAGTCCTGGACTCACCTTTATGCTGCCTTCTCTGATTTTCCTGCTCAGAAATGGCCTTTAGTGAAAATCTTCATTCTCTATAATCATGTAAGTGAATCTTTTTAATAAATTCTCTGTCTATACATCCATTCATCTGTCCATGCATCCACTCATCTGCATTGCTGGAAAATCTTGACTGTATTCATTCTCATTCACTAGAATCATTTCTCACACCAAAAGCTGAATAAGTCATATATATGACATAGAAAAACACAAATATATTATTTTGAGATATTTTCTCTAGGGAATTGGGCTAAGCAATTTGGAGGCTAGCAAGTCCATAATCTACAGTGTGAACTGGCTATGTATATTCAGGGTAGAGCCCAACTTACCGTTCAGGTCTCAGGGACATTTGTGGCAGAATTCTCTCCTGCTCATGGGATATATGTCTGTGGTCCATTGAATCCTTCAGCTTACTGGATGACGCCTATCTGAATCATGGGAAACAATGTGCTCTAGTCAAGAATCACTGAGGTAGATGTTGATCTCATCAAAACAATGAAAATTACCACAGAAACAGTTTTTGATCAAATATCTGTTTGTATGCTTATGACCCATCCAAAGCATCACTTGAAAGAAATCATTGCAAATCATTGCATGAAGCTCTTAATATGAACTTTATTTGACATAATTTAGTTCATATTAACATTGGCTTCCACTTTGGTAATAGTCATATCCATTAATATCTACTTATATTTCCAATAATTTGATAATTAAACTTGCCTTTGATTCTGGTCAGTAAACTTTGCATATAGAAACTTGGGAAGGGCATATTATAACTTTTATCATTTCAATTCTAGGTTTAGTAGAGAACATTTGTTTCTCTTGCCCTAATAATTTGTGATGTGCCATCACAAAGACTGACACCAATCCACAGGGACTTGCCTTAAAATTTCCTCAAAGAGTTTGTGGTCTTAATAGGTCACTGCCTAAGATCTGATGAAATTCTAAAAGAGCAAAATTTCATGTCTAAGGAATATCTTATCTTAGATTTCAAAGTCTACACACTTTAAAGGAACCAAAACTATTTGAAATTTTTTTTTACTTTTCACTAGTTTTTTTTTTTACTAGTTTCCCTATATTCAATCCTACTATAAATACTCTATTAAAAGTAACTAGGTTGAATTTAACATTTTACACATAATGATTTCCTGAGTTCATTACCTTTTACTAGAGGAGTACTTTGATGGAACAGATATGTGTAAACATCTAAACATATAATATCAAGATTTCCTGGAGAAATGATTGCTTTCCTGGTGATAAAGAGGTTTATCAAACTTTTATCAAAGTTCAAGGTATAGTTCAGGACCTCAAAAGAAACGTGTAACTTCTAACCTTATGGAAGTGGATTTCCTGAACCTTAACTATCTTTTAATTTGTCTCCCTTTAATGCAATCTTTATAATATCTTCAATTGCATGATCTTGTGCTGGAGAGCAGTTTGGAAAAGAGTTTCCAGGAAATAACTCTACCTGCTGCCCTGAATTGCAGTATTTTCTCAGTCATATCACATCTGTGATGCCGCTTAACACCTGCAACACACTTAGAGCAGTGAATTGCTGTCGCCTGCTCTGTGACTTAATAGTACAGAATAGACAGCATATGTTGGTAATTCTTCTATAATATGTTTGAAAATGTGCATACAAACGAATCCTCTTCAGGTGCAAGAGCATGAATTTATAGTGCAATTAACAGTTTGAGCTCACACCTGCTTTAAATACCACATAGTTTTATATTTTAACTACAGGGTATATAGTGAGACCACCCAAAGTCTCTATTCCATATGTAGTCTAAAGAATTGGAGCAGAATTCAGTTCCAAGGTGTGAGCTTTGTTTGCAAATGCAATACCTTTTAAATTTAAAGATTCTTTCTAAATAATTCAATTACATAAGGATTTAAAATAAAATGACGTGCATTTTAGCTTAAAGACAAGTAAGATCCAATGAGATGTTTTAAAATGTGATAAATATACATATAGGAAGAAATAAATTGAGACTTTTGAGTTAAGTGTTTCTGATTTGGTCACTTGTTCTCCTGTTCAACATATCTGACCTAGATTAAAGAAATAATCTCATACCTAACTATCTCAAATTCTATCCAGTTTAAATGGAGCTGTTCATCTTATTGATCTAAAAAAACATTTAATTCTCTATGTATCAATTATTTATGGTTATGCTAGGTGCAAATAGTTTCTTCCACATTATATCCAATTAATTTTCACTATAGTACATTTGTGAATAGCGAAGGTTAATTTTTATGTAGTAAACATTATTTCCTTCATTACATGACATCACATATGTTACATCTGGACAAATGTTTCAACAGCCAGCTGATGGCTTGGTATGTTCTCTTTATTTGCATCAGTGAGTTTGCAGACAGATGTTGCTCCTTTATCCTGGGTTGCAGCATTAATACAATGGGGAGAATATGAGAACTGTCCTGCATAAATATTCAGCAAGAAGGAAAAAATCAAAGTTTGGTTTCAAAGATACTGAGGGTTCTATGTCTCTTGTCAATAATCCAAGCATGCTGGGGCAATGAAATGTTTCATGAGCCCCCCCCAATTATATCAAATAAAAATGTCTTGTAAGAGATAAGATTTATTAAGATTCACTAATGGATGCTAACAGGGAAGTAGAGGGTTAATTGATACTTGATATCAGGGAAGGGTCCAACTCAGAAGGTCTGCTTGGGGTGTACATTTTAAATTATCACCAATTAACAAAATCTCACAAAGGATGAGAACTCAGCAATATCACTACATGACAAAATGTGAGACACATTCTGTACAACAGCATTATTCAACAAGTCCATAATTGTGTGTACTTGGTAGGAATGCTCAGAAGGTACAGTGGGGACAGCCTAGACAAGTACTCATCAAGAAAGTACTTGGAGTGTCCAGTGGAGGCCAGCTGGGCTATAGCATCCACAGTGCAGTGTTCTGCATCCATTATTACAAGGAGAAATTTTATAGATTAAATTACATAGCAATGATATCACTGGTTTGCATTGTTCCATTGAAGGGCCAGCATTTTAAAGAACAACTGACTTAGATGTGAGCAGGAAGGAAATTTCGACAGATGATGCTACTTTACCCAGTTTCCAGGTTACCTCAGATAATGCCTACGAGATAATACAGTCTGCCCACTTACAGTGGTCTCTTTATTTGGCAAGAGTCTTACAAACACACACACACACAAAATGTTTCAAAGAAATGCCCTAGTGCTCTTTTACAGCAGCACTGCAAGGATCATTTGATACTAATTCATGTGATTTTCAATTTATTTTTTTGGAGCATCTCTCTTACCTTCAAGGAAATATCAAGACATTTTTAATCAAGTGGAACTGAGCAGAGGTGGAGGTACAAAGCTATTGCAATGGTAAATATTTTCTTCCCCTGCAAGAAAAAACTCCTACAGGCATATTTTAATCTGTAATATTTACTGATCTGTTTGTCTTTTTGAATATAAATGCAGTTGATTTTTGCATATAAAACTGCTTTGTTGAAGTATTCTAGTCTGATTTCAAAGAAGTATTTCTCTGTAAATATATGTAAATATATATGTGTGTGCATACATATGATTGCAATGTATGCATTACTTTGATAATATAATGAATTCTATTTACCACTTATATACTTGTCAAAATGCTAACTGAAAATGGTGACCACATGAAGTAGCAAATCCAGTGAAAATATCTTTGAAGAAAAATTGAAAAGTAGACACAATTTTAAACAGAAAAAGATGAGGTTCTTCAAATGAAGTACAATTAAAGTAAGAACTTCTGGAAAAAGAAAATATCCGGGATAAAACATGCAACAAAGAGAGAAGGAAAGCAGGGAGGTGGGCTTTGTGGAGACGGAGGGAAGGTGGGGGAGGAGGGAGGGGGTGCAGGGAAATGGGAGTCAAATGATTAAGATGTCATGTGTGTATGCGCCAATTCCTCCATACAAATATCAGCATGCATCACACCAAGATATTAATAAAAATAAACAAAGAACAGTAAATGGAGAACTGAAGTTAGGAAAGGGACAATTTTGTAACTGGAAATTAGAGTATAAAGAGAAAATAGAACAGAAAAATTTGGAAAATTTAGTGAAAGACAAGCTGATACACTATTAACACTTTTTGTAAACATTTCTTAATAAACTTACTTAATAAACATTTCTTAATAAACTCACTTAAATGCAGAATTCTATGGAATTTTTTTCTAATAAATGAGGAAGACAAACTGCCTACAAGAAAATAAGCCAATAAAACCATCTTCCAAACTGCATAAGCAGCATTTCAAAAAGGTAGTTTAGACAGTTAAATTACAATGGCGAATATGCTAAAAGTATTATTAATCAGAAAAGAGCAAAATAAGATTTATATTCATTTTATTTATTATCCAACATCTGAAACAAAATAAATTATTTACTTCCAAGGTCTGGTGAAAATGTAGAGCAATATGAACCCATGTGTGATTTTACATTCTGTAGCTGTAAAATGGAAAAAACAGTTTTAGAAATAGTGTTCTACCTACTACATAGTAAATTAGAATATGTGAGTACCCAGTAAACTCAAATTTTTACCCATAAGGAGTTGTGCCTTCAAGAATAATTGAATGTATCTATCAAAAAATACAGCAAAAGAAACTTTGCTTATGAATTAAAAAAGAGAAAAACTGTAATATTTCACATCAGGTGAAAGGATAAAAGTATACTGATGTTATAATACAGTGAAATGCTATGCAATAGTGAAAATGAATCAGTTTTGCCCACAGTGTCAGCATACATCTCTAAAACAATGTTAAATGTGATGAAAGCAGAGCATTAAAGAATCTATTTAGTGTTGTTCTATTCATAAAATGTACAAGTTTCAGAAAAATGGGAGCTAATGTATGTATGTATAGAAAATCTATTTTAAATGGAAGAAATAAGTAATAAAATTAAGAATACTAATTGTTTCACAGGTAGGAAATGCTATCTGAGAGATCCATAGTTAGTTGTTATTTATTGTTACTATTCCACTTTAAATAATATACTGTAATCTCTTTCCGTTTATCCATTTTTGAGTGTGTATATACACAGATGTATGTGTGATTTCTATATATTTTATACAAAATTATTGTTGCATAGTGTTTCATATTGTTAAATAAATTATTTATAATTTTTCTTTTGTAATAAAATATTTGATAACAAGTATTCTGAATTGAGTAACATATATTGTCTATTTATGGTATTTTTTAAAACAATTCTAATTTGGCACATACTAATGAATGATTCTCAGTAAAGAATTAGTTTTGGTATTTCAAAGCATTGCTGACAATGAAGAGGCACCACCTTAAGATATTAAGATATGACAAAATTGAATAGATGCAATATTTAGGAGCAGATTTGACCTCTTCCAACTTGACAGGGCTGGGAAGAAAAACAGATGATTCTACAAACAAAGGGATGGTTGTGGGAGCCCCTGGAGTCCTGGAGGAGCCAGGGTTTGTGGTTCAACTTTAACAGACACTTGTGCAACATTAGCTGCTAGACTCTGGATGATGTATTGTAACAGTTATTATATCATGTAAGTTGAAAAACAAGAGGTATATAATACTGTCAATTTCAGCTGCATTTACTAAAATGGAGAAAGATTAAGTTACCAATTCAAAGTTTCATTGCAGTTCCTCAAGTCTGAATTTTCAACCTTTGGCCCCCTACCTTGCTTCTCTGATGTTGTAATATTGAATTCAGAGGCAGAATGTAGCAGGTGAACATCTGGAAAGAATTTCATCCTTAATGTCTTAAATTATCATTTCTATTCTTTACCATTTTAGTGTGTTTATGCTTTCATTTCAATGTCCATGATAATTGGCTCTTAAATTTTGTTTGTTGAACTTTCCATTTGTTCACAAACTGGCCAAACTCCTTAGCATATCCTAATTCCATTTTATCACAAGTATCTATGAAGAGACTAATTTAGAAAGATTCCTATTTTGACCAAAAGCAAGATTTATTATCATTGTTGTGGGTAAATCTAAAAAAAATAATTATTGAACAATTAGTTGATCTTATTTTTAATAAAATGTATCTTTCTTTTCAAAGAACTAAGATAATCTAGTAGTATAAATGTAACCAACTAGCGTCTATATTGAACAATATCTAAAGCAAAATAATTTGTAATTTGGGGTAGTATTTGAACTTCTCCCTATTTTTTATTTATTTCTCTTTTACTGCAATCTTGTGGTTCCCATTTAAGAGAAAACATGTTTTATGTGAGCTTGTGTGTCCAGTTTATGTCTTTTTTTTTTTTTTTTTTTTTTTTGTCTTTTTTCCTGTACCAGGGATTGAACTCACGACTGCCTGCTTGCTAGGCAGGTGCATATGCTGCTGAGCCTAATCCCCAGCTCCTCCAGTTTATGTCTTTTAAACATTTTAAACCATACCTTGCACTTTCAAATAATTAAATGGCTCTAATGAATCTCACAGATATGCATGGTTTCAGGTTATAGAACACAGAGCATCAGAATGAACCAGACAAAAAGAAGTAAGGGTAAGGAAGAAAGACAAAGCAAGGAGTGAGCACAGAAAGTCAATTGTGCATGCTGTGTGCACTGAGTTCAATAGTGCTTCCCCCAAACACTTATTCATTCAGGATTCTGTGATCAAAATAAAGTCTTAGGAGAAATAAAGTAAGATAAAATCTTCCTGAAGAGGGATGGAGTATGTAATAAATTCAATATAACTTGAGCCTTTATAAGAAGAGGGAACTTTGGACCCAGATACGATGAGAACGTCAGATGAAGGCAGAGACAGGGACTGGAGTCGTGCAGCTTTAAGTCAGAGAGCGGAAGATCACGCGTATGCCTTGAAGCTGGAACAGGCAGAGCAGGTTTATTTTCTCCAGGCTTTAAAGGAAACACAGCCCTACTGACATCTCGAATTCAAACTTCTGGCTTCTAGAACTTTGAGAGACAAAACTTCTGTTTGTAGTATCTAATATCCCTTGTGTCTAACTGTCCCTTGGAAGCTTCATGCGGTCATAGGTGGGATTTTCCAGAGGCAGCTGGACCTCAGTGTGTGATGCTGGATTAAGTATGTTATAATGGGACTCAGGGTATGTGATTACTAAATTAGTCCATGGATTGATTTGGAGTAGTTCTGGGTGTGGGTAATGGGAAGGACCAACCTGGCTGTGAGTTTTACCCACTTTTAGGGCATGCAGTCAGAACAGAAAGAGGACTGCTGTTCATAGCTTGTTTTGCTCTTTGGTCCTTTGCTGCGTTTTGCCCACCATGAACTGTTTCTTCTCTGCAATGTCCCTGTGCCATGAAACCCTGCCTTGGAGCCAGCCCTCTATGAACCAAAACCTCTACAAAATGTTAGTTATAATAAAACTTTCCTTGTTTAACTTTGGATGGTGGGTATTTTATCTCATCAATGAGAAAAGTAACTGGACAATATCTTGATTTGTGAAAATTTGTTGTATTAGCCTAGGAAACTAATACAAATAACATCCACACATATATCATTTATGTGACATAGTCCTGTATTTTGCATGATGTAAGATCAATGAAACTGAATGGAGAAATTAATCCAGAAACACAAACTTTGCTTGCTCTTTAGCTAGGCTACCTCTACCTCTGCAGATGAGACAGGACTCTCTTTGATGTTCTTCTAATTTCCTTACCTTATTTATGGACACAATTTTTTGCCCAACTGAAAGTACTTTTTTATACAGGATTTTTACAAAAGGTGATCTAATTTCTTTTGTTTCTGCCTGTCATCAGAGGTGTTTTTTCTCTATTCCTTTAAAAAATTAATTCCAAGGAGTATTTTAAGAAGTTATCCAGGAAAGGGAAAAGTGAGCAAGAGGATTAAAGGGTGGTTGTGAGACAAAATTTATGCTGTAAGAGGCTGCAGATGTGGGGTGACACTCTCCTGATAGCTGAAGTACAATACTCAAGGGTAGGGAGGAGAAGCACTGCTTATAATCCATGTATTTTGGGTACATACTTAGTTTTCAGGATATGCTATTGATTTACTTTGTCAAAGAAACAAGTTGATGTGCATGGGAACATTTCAGCTCTGACAGAAAGGCATAAAGAGGAAACTGGCTTAGCAGCAAGTCCAGTCACTGACATGGACCACAGCTCAGAAGGGAAGTCCACTGTTACCTCAGTGTGTATTCCGTGAAACGAAAGCAAATCCACATGACTGATCTGCTGGCAAATATAAGATCTGGAGAGATTACCAAAGAATTGAATGAGAGGAAATTCAGGATTTCCAAATGAATAAGTCAGTCAGGCTTAGTAGATAATTTCCAGTTCCTAGTTTTATGGATATTTCTAATGAAGACTGTCCTAACAAAACGACTGGTTTTAAAGTTTAGATTTAGAGTGACTGATGGCAGGATCCAAGTTGCTGCCCAACATCAAGACACCTCTACTGTCATTCCTACAAGAATTCCTACAGGAGACCAGAGCCTACCACCAGTGTGAAGCATATCACCTCATTTAGACAGTAAAGATTATATGACACATCTGTGGTGTGTACTCCAGGCAACTCTGGCATGTACATTCCAAAAAAGATAAATCACACTGTAGAAAAGTTCTTCAGCTAACGAAGGATAATCCAAATGTAAACATGATTGTGACATGTGCACCCATTCTAACTATTAATATGTATATTGGTAAACCACAAGAATAGCATTTCTGGAGGTTTTGGGGGGAAAGTCAAATTCTCAAAATTATTTACTATGTTCCAGAGAGCAGAAAAAAAATATGAGTTTAAAAAGAATAAAATCAATGATACCTTAAAATATGGTCACTTTAAAACATATGCAAGGAGTTGTAAAAAGAAAAAATACAGAAATCATAATTAGTCTAGGATAAAAATATTTTTCCATTAAATTCACACAGGTAATATCATGCTTAAAACTTAGTAACAGCAAAAGCAGATTTGACTTTTAAAATGGTAAATAAAGTAATAAAATGACTATACCCATGAAAGTGCCAACAGTAAATGTGATGTACACACAAAAGAGAAAATTGAAGAGGGACTAATAATGCAAAAGAATATGATTTTTCATACAGGAAAGTCAGTAGATATTGAAATGTAGAACAAAACAAAATGGAATCATTTAAATTCAAAATATGACTTTTAAAAAACATTCATACATCTAAGCTGCTTCCTTTTTCGCATAACTCTGGTAAAAGTAGGATGCTATGGTAGCAAAATCTTAAATCATGAAAGAATCTCACTGAACATGTTAAATAAGCTAAACCCTGCTGAGTGTGAGTGAATTTTCCCAGTGGAACATGCAATTTCGTGGCAACCAGCTAATAACTAATGATGATCATCAAATCAGTAATTGGCCAATATGTTCACAACCTAATCCTTTTCTTATTTAACTGATAGTTTATTTTCTTATTCAAGATCATCAAATAGGATTTTGAGGTTCGTTTAGTTGATTTAATTTTTTTTTGTGACAAAGTGTGAACATTACGAGTGGACTTTATAGTTGATATGAAGGGAATTTTTTTCCCCTAAAAGTATGTAACTAAATTTGTTTTCCTGGTTATTCCAGTTGTCAAAACCAGACATGTGAGTCTCATCCTGTGCTTCTACTCTCTTAATTCCCAGCATAATAAAAATTATCCTTTTAATACTATTTTTTTGCCTCACGCAACCCATGTGTCTCTTTCTTGGCCTACTAGTTTGCCTATAATCATTTAAGCCTTTGTGAAACTAAAAAAGCATAAAAATCATCCCCAAGTGTCCAGATTAACTTTATATTTTCTTTCCTTTCTTTTCATGTGTATAAAATGATAACAAAATGTCACTCTCTTGTTCAAAGTATTGCAATAGCTTAATAATATCTACTCACTGAAAAAATTATAATTTTCTTTGATTAATTCCTCATTACAACAGTAGGGAGTAATGAATTGAAGATAAATCCTTTTATAAACACTTATTAGGATTTTTGTCACATGTAGAAAATCTGATTTCTTGGAGGATTTTTTCTCAGCCTGCTTGGCTCTTGCAAGGTAAATGATTACAAGTGTCTCATAATACATGATAGTCCTATGATGGTTAATTGAACATTTTCTTTGGGACTCATTCTCAAAAATTCTTAGTTCTTACTGCCTTCTCAAGGTATTCTGATTATATGTTCTTTCTCTCCACTTGAACTCACCATTCTTCTATGCTAGTGTGGAAAAATATGCACAATGGAGTTTGGAGCTAAGACTTAAATTGGGTGCTATACAGGAAGGTTTTTAATCCACACTAACGTCTAATACAGAACAAAAGAAATCCTGGCAATTTTCTAAACCACCATAAAGGGTTAGGTTTATGTCTGAGGTAAAGATCTTATGTTAAAGCAGTTGAAAACTTGCATAGTTTTTTATATTAGTTAATAATTTCCCTGAAAAAGTTTTGATTGCTAAGAGTGACCAAGAAAGATTTAAGAATTCATAATTTTTTTAACATTAGCCACATTCTCATTTGCTAAAGTAACTGACTGAACATTTGAAATAGGAACGGAAGGCTTCAGGTTTTGTCAGCTATTAGTAGTTTTCTTTTATAAATCTACTTATTTTAACTCTAGTTGTATCTGAATTTTCCACTGTATTTCAACCATTCCATTGTAGAGATTCTAACTTTTTCTATATATACTATAAATAAATAGTAAACTCCTACTCCTTAAAGATTCAATGTGATTATCATGTTTTCCTGTTCTCCAGGGGAAGCCTTATTACAAGACATCTAATAAAAGCCATCATTAATGCTTAACGGTGTATTCATTATTCTGTAAACACTTAAGCATGATTACCATGTTCTGTAATCCTTTCCCAAAAGTATTAAAAACAATCCAGAAAGTTAGTACAATCATCGATGTATACACAGGGCAGGAAACCAGAAAGACAGATTTGAAGACTTTTTCTACCATTTTTATGTTAGATAAAGCCACTCAATATTTCTAAACTTAATTAATTTGTATTCATTTTATCATTAACATATTTATGCTTTAGTCATTTGAACATTCACCGAACCTACCATTAATTATTATGAAGACATATGCATGTGTATGCATTATCTAAATATTAAATGATAAAATAATTGGATAAATGAACAACAGATAAAGGATGAATAGAAATCTGGGTAAACAGCAAATGGCAATTTTAAATATGATGTCAGTCTCCTTATCAAGGTAACAAGCAAGCAGTGACTAAAAAGATGTAATGCTACCCGGGGAATAGTCTCCTAGTCAGAAAGAAAATTGATAAAAATTTCCTATAGAGCCCAGTGTGGTGGTGCATGTCTGTAATCCCAGCATTATGAAGGCTGAGACAGGAAAATTTCAAGTTCAAATCCAGCCAGCCAACTTATTGAAACTGTCTCAAAATAAAAGTAAATAAAAGAACTGCTGGGAATGCAGCTCAGTGTGAGACCTAAGGTTCAATTTCTTCCAAAAGAACATGGTAGAACAATGCCTGTGATGTGCATGGCAAATCAAGGATATCAGTAGACTCTAGCGAAGTGTGCAAAGGAAGAGGACAGAAAGGAAAACAAGAACAAGATTGAGAAGAGCCATAAAGGTAACTAGAAAGATTTTGAGTTTTCACTCAGCAAAATGAGAGAGCAGTGGAAGAGTTGGAGCAAGAGAGAAGGCTGGACCATTTCACATTTCAGGGTAGCTCTCTAGTATTGTGCAGAAGTAAAGAGACCTCAGAGGACATGATTGCAGTATTCAACGTAAGTATTGATATAGATTGCTACATTATGTATCATGATTACCGAGGATTGGGTGGCATGCTAAGTGCTGAAAACTGAACATATTTTCTAACATAGTGCAAGTGTGGATGTTAAGTGTAAGACACCAGTGAGAACACGAAGGGATGTCACATCTCTGAGTCTTGAGTTCAGGGGAGAAATTAAAGCTAAACTAATTAATTTGGAAGTTGTCAAAAGTGCGTGTTAGTTAAATCTATAAAGCTTTGTGGTGTTATTAAAACAGTGTGTGTTATTAGAGGTGGCAGACCCCATGAAGTAATCAAGGGGAGCAGATTAATATGAAGAACTAGTGGGAATAGGGAAAGGAAAGAACAGCTGCTGAGAAGAGGACAAAAAAATTTGGGGAAAAGAATAACCAGGATTGGTAATTAGACGGTAATTGTTTCAGAAAATTAAGGTGAGTTCTCCTGTGTACTACTTGTAAGTCATGTAAGTTATGACTGATAATCAAGGCAGAGATGTGGCTCAGTGGTGGAATGTTTGTCTACTATGCTTAAGACCCCGAGTAAAATCTCAGATAGCATAATATAAGTGTGTGAGTGCGTGCGTGTGCGTGTATGTGTGTTGGTTAACAAAGGACTGTAAGATACAGAAATATAGATGTTGATTTAAAAAGAGTAGCTTTCATGAAAAGGTGAAGGTAATTATGATTGTGAGCTGTTAATAAATATAGTTCAGGTGATCAAAATATTAGTTATTGATCTAACTTAGAATACATGGCATGTATATATACATATATATATATATATATATATATATATATATATATATATATAATTATTCTATATGCCAAAAGTTCATGTATATGATGCATATAGACATTGCACATATATATGCATTTATACATTTTAATATATGTCCATATATACAAATTCATGCAGTGTTACAAAGAAGCAAGAAATGAGTCTGAAATAGGAAAGAAATGTGTGTTCCATGCTTACATATGCACACTAAACCTCAAGGGATAGTTTTCTCAAATACCCAAAAGACACTGCTATGTAAAGTACTCCCCAAAAGTGTGTTCTGATAAAATTACCCACCAGTATACAGGAAAGGAGCAGCTGTATAAGTTGAGAGTTAGAAAGCTGTATATATAGAACTGCAGAAGTAGTTATTCATAGTATTTTTCTGTGGCTGCATAACAAATTACCACTCACTTAACTTGTTAACAACATGTATCTATTTTTCCTGTTACCCTGAGTGAGAAGTTCCAATGGGGCCTACCTGTATCTACTGCTCAGCATCTCCCCCACTTGCAATCCAGATGCCTAAGGGTTGAGTTTTACCCAAGTCTTGGGTCTTCTCATCTATCTTGATGGTTGGCAGGATTTATTTCCTTGTAATTGTAGAACTCAGGACAATTTTCTTCTTAAAGCTTAGGATGGAGAGTGAGATGTCATCCATTTTTGAGTTCATCTTGGGGACAAAGCCTGGCTACTTTAAAAAGGTCTCTCCTACAGGCCCATCCAGAATAATCTCTCTTTTGATGTACCAATATCAATTTTTTTCAACCTGAAAGAAATCTATGAAATAGCTTATGTTGATTAGCTTTATTTAGATATTTGCTGTGTCTAAATATTTTCAAACATCACATTATACATGATAAATAATAAAATGTTTATTTGTAATGTACAGAAACTAAATAAGTAAAGTGAATTAAATGATCAGAGACCTTAATTATATCCA
Source organism: Cavia porcellus (assembly GCF_034190915.1). NCBI lineage: Eukaryota > Metazoa > Chordata > Mammalia > Rodentia > Caviidae > Cavia > Cavia porcellus. The sequence goes on from NW_026947510.1 coordinate 42,500,139, forward strand.
CAAATTCCCTTACCCTTTTTATATAACATAATTGATACCTTACAAAGTAGACAGGAAACAATGTCAAATTTAAAGACTGAGTACAAAAAGGAGGTATTAAAGTTTTGCGGGAAAAGGCATAGGCTAGAAATTACATAAAGGAGGGAGAGAATGACTGAGAATTTCATACTTACTAGACAACATAAAGGGCCAATTTGAGATTGGTCATGAAGTGAATGATGATCTGTGTTTTTCTTCAGTCACATTAGGTGCGTTAGCCCTACTAAATATAATAAAGAATTGGATTTTAACAAGCAGAGGTACAACAAACCAGAGAAAAGGAACATAAACAAGGGGAGTAACAATCTTAGTTCATTCTTCAATTTTGTATCCTCTGGAACACATTAAACAGTACCTTTCCCTAGTAATCATTAAAAATTCTTAGCAAATTTAATGTATGCGAACCCGGGCACTGTCCTATGAGTATTCATTACTTGTTTGATATTTGTAACAAACATCAATTCCTTGCTTGTTAAGGAAAATCTCATAGGAATATTAGATTTGTCTTAAATGTTAATAAATATGGAACATTTATCTATATTCCTGTATATGAAATATTTTTCAGTAAATGTAACCGTTTCCCTTAATCACAAAACCCAGGCTTTATTATGTCTTTGGATCTTTTCCTAACATCAGAATACTTTTGAAAGGAAGATATAATGAATATGAAATAGAATTAAAAGTTCTCAAATATGTTTTGTCACTTTTGCAAAGTAGATGTGAAACCCTGCCATTGTGCTTTGCATCTGAACTCAAATCAAATGTATTGGGTATCAGTATAATTTTTGGCATCTAAAAAAAGCCACTGTGTGAAAGCATGTTTTGTATACAGTCCAGGAATGGCCTGCTAACCACTGTGGGGTGGAATTCTTGCAGGCCAATGTTTAAGGTAATTCCATGCAGGAATGCATAGAGTGTCACATGCAGACCATGCAATGAAAGACAAATAGATGGAGTATGAATAAAAGCAAAAGAAAAAAACAGTAAGATGGAAGGTTTTAAGGTACATTCATATGTCATTATTAAAGTTAATGAACATTGCTTGCTTAGTCATTACATTAATACTTTCTTCACCTTAGGTAATACCTAACTGGCTGCTTTGGAATAAGAAACTCTCTAACCTACGCTTTTCTAATCTGAAAGATATGTCATAAAGTATTAATATTATACTAGTGATTCAGATACTAAATCTCAGACTATCTTATTATGACTACAAAGTCTTGAATTTTCTTACGTGCAAAATACTATCAGAATGACTACATAGCTGTAACAGTTGTTAATGTTTTATCTGTTATGGATACTGTACATTGTTTCTTTATATCGTGTTTGGTTAGCACAGTACTTGTAGTAATTGCAAAACAATTATGAAAATCTAGATAAGTTGATAAATACTAAGATTTTTAAAAATGTGCTATTGCTGAACAAAAGACATGAAACTAACTGAAAAAAATGACCTAGATGATGAAGTAATTGCCTTATTTAAGAATTATGACACTAATGGGAGGGAAGGAGGAAGAGAAGGAGAAAGCATAACTGCAGTGATTGTCTTTTCTTTTTAAAGCATTAGAAAAAATTATAGGCAAAGAGCAGAATTTTTTCTGCTTCAAGAATTGTAATTTATATAATTTGATACTGTAATTTTTTATATCAGGCATACTTGATCACTTTCCTCATTTGTACTTTTTCTGCATCCTTGCCTGATACTTTTTATCATTTAATTACCTTATCAATCATTTTTACTCCTCTAGCTCTTAAGTACAATTGAAAATCATCTTCACAGTGTTAGGAAGCAAAATTGATTTGCTCTTCCTCCATCTCTTTACCTTAACTAGCAAGGGCTGATCCCAACATAGCTAAAAATTTTACATTAAATTTTAACATGGAGATTGTTTATTAAGCTTTCATCTTTCTAGCTTGTAATTATAGAAATCGTCTGCAATACAAGCATGTATTGCAGAAGAAATATCAATTAAAAATAATAAAATGAAAATGATATATTGAAACAAACAAGAAAGTGAGCTTGCTTCTAGAGTCAGTTTCTTAAGTATACTTAACTAAGAACAAGCTGATAAGGAACTCATGAGAGACAGAAACACAGAGAGAAATGCACCGAAACACAAGGTACATTTGTGTAATAAGTCCAGAAAATATTCCAGGTTAGTTTGCTATGGTGATACATAGTTATAAAAAATAGGACCCAGTGACTTTATTTTTTCCTTTTTTTCCAAAATGAACTGGTATCTTTCTTTTTTAATTTTTAACTTTTTTACTTTGAAAAGCAAAATGGAACAAAAAGAGACACGATACAGAGTCAGTGACTTTTAATATTTAAAATCATTGACTTTTAATGACTTTCAACACTATCTATTTTTCTATGTGGTGTATTTCAAAAATACTGAATTCTTTCAAAATACTAGGCATTATGTAGCTGTTGGTGAGACACACTCACATGCACACACACTCACACACACACATTTTCTTTTAAAGTGTATATGAGATATCCTGAAAAATTTATCAGAAGAAGGAAAAAGACATAAGGAACAAACTAAAACTAGTACAATTTAAAAAAAATCAGGGTTAGTGAACAGTAGCACATCAAAAATGAGTATATATGACTAAGTTTCTGGCAGAAGATAAAATGGACTACTATCTTCTTTAGCCAAATATGATAAAAGAATGGAAAACCTGTTAACAAAAGAATGATTTAGAGTTAAAAAAAATCACAAAGATGAATATAAAATGCTCAGAAATTCTTAGAGTTAGCAAAATGACTTAAGAAATGGTACAAGAATTAAGAAATCAGAGCAAACTTTCAAATACATGACAATAACATGGGATTGTTGGTTTGCTCTTTGGAGACAGGGTTTTGCTATGTGGTCTAGGCTGACCTCAAACTGACAGTGATCTTCCTCCTCAACCCTCAAGTGCTGGGATCACAGAGATGCACCACTGTGGCTGACCCATATATGATTATAATAAGGGGACTGAGGGAAGTGGGAGGGCGTGGAAGAAAACAAGTAAGACAAGATCAAGATTCAAGATACGTATCAGTTTCCCAAGATGAATGTATTGGATATGAATTACAAAGATATACTAATTCTTTGTAAAAATTTAAGGATGTAAGAATGTATACAAGGCCAATTCATAAATTCGTTAGCTAGACAAACATCTCATAAAATCTTAAAAGAACACTTGGTACAGTCTAAGAATCTATTAAGACTAAGAATCTATTAACATTTTAATAAATCTTTAATCCATTGTTGTACAATATCCACAACAAGGTGCTCAAGGGAGAAACTACAATATTTGAAATAATTTTAAGTGCGATTTTAAAAGGAGAAATATAAAAGATAAGATGTACAGAGATTTTTATTAATTATGTACCAACTTTGAAGGGAGCAGCCATAGTAACTCAAATTTTGAAGAGGCCTACAGAGCCCAAATCTACTAAATACAAGAAACAAAGTGAGAAGATATAACCTCATTATGTTATTTCCAGGAAAAGGCAGATATTTGGAAAGGGGTCAGAGAGAGGGTGTGGGTCAGGACGCGTGCTGAATTTTTTCCCAGGAAGGCCTAATAAAGGCTTTTAGTGAAGGAATGATAAACTGTACAAGGAAATTTCAAAATTGTTATAAATCAGAGACTGTTCCAAGCCTGCCATCTCTCTTTTTTGTTTTGTATGTATTAAAATTATTGTATTCTTATGTGCTGAATACATGAACAGTAAATAGCTTGTCTTTGGTTAAATGGCCATCAGATTGAGAAGGTTGTGCATCACAGCAACCACAACTTTAATTAAACCATAAGTTTCTGGATCAAGAATCTGAGCCTAAGGTCATAATGAAATAAAACTAGAGAGTATCAGTGTATTCTTCATGAACAAAAAATTTATCGGAAGACCAGAGGGAAAATTTATCATGTGACCAGAGGGCAAGCTATGACATGCTGAAAACAAGCAGTTAATCCAGCTAGCAAGGTACATAACACATGTGACGTGGTCTATTTTTCTTTGATTCTTTTCTTATTAAAAGAGGGCTTGACTTTACCTCCCCTTGACTCTGGATAGGTCATATGACTATATTTTAATGAGTTTATTATTGTGGAAATGAGGCTATGAAATGTCCTAGGCCCATTTAATAGACATTTCCTATATAGTTGAAATCTCTAAGCAAAACATTATATGAGTAGCCCAGCTTTGCTAAGTTCTGAATGCTCTGAGAAAGCCCAAGCAGGTACTGTGGAAAGATCAGCAAACTGATCAGCTACCAGATGCCCCAGTCACTATGTTCCAGATAGGAGAACAGTCAAAGAAGTAAGGTTTACATGGGATCTTCCACCCTCGGCAGTTGCCTTGTAGGAAAGAAGAAAACCCAAGTCATATGCTCCTAGATGGACTCTTCTAGCCACAATCAAGACTCCCAGATATCGTGGAAGGAAAGATGAGCCATTTTCACTGTAACACCCTGAAATTCTTGATTCGTAGACTCAAGAGCTATGTACAAAATGCTGTTGATTTATGAGTGCTTTGCAAGAATTTTGATTTGTTTTTATTTGTTTTGTTTATATAGCCATGTGTAAAGGAAAATTGCCACATTCTGTGAGGAGACTGGAATATTATTTATCACATAATAATTGCTTTGTGTACATTATGAAAAAAATTTAAAAATTGCTGTTTTCTACTTAATGTTTACATCATAAGACAGGCTTAACATTTGGATGGCATTCAAGTAGCTAAATATCCAAAATTCAACTCTTAATAATTTAATTTCAGATGGTTGACTTAATTTCTCTGTTGAATGACATTAACTTTTAAACTCGTATCTCTGTAATCATATAAAGAAAATAAGCTGAAAAATACTCATTTAACCACAGTTTCTTCAGTGTTTATTGTAAATACTAAGGGTCAACCTTTCCTCAGAGCTAACACGTAATCAAATTTAGAAAACAATCAAAAGCAAGGTTCAGGCTGCCAATGTCTTTCATGTAAAACTTTTTACATCTTTTTTTTTTTGATCTACTCATATGAATGCAAACATAAAAACATCAGGAACAAATTATAAAATTGATTGGAGAAGCCTGACTAGATATATTAATCTAAAAGTAAATGAAATACTTGTGGAAATTTCTCAGAGTAAATTTTTGTCATTTCTACTCTAACTAAAGATTTGATCATATATCATGAGGTATGCATGTCGTGGGCCAAATAATATTTCCTATGATTGTGTTATTAAAATAACTTTTTAAATTTGAACAATTCTAAGATTTCAAGATTCTCAACAATTCAGATAATCAGTTTGGAAATCATGCCATATCAGTAGCATTTGGTGGCATGAAAGAATATTTGAGTTCACTGTCACTAGTTTCTAATGTGGAAGAGGTTAATTGATTTATTGCATAAGTAGAAGTTGAGTATATATACATGTAACCTCTCTTAGGCTCAGAGGATACATTACAATAATGATCTTTCTCCCTATAGGCTTTATATTCTAGCAAGAGAAACAACTAAAATTTAATAAAAAGATATATCTTTATGCTAAATAAGATAAATTTTGCTTGCACAGAAATATAAAAAAGAAGATGTGCTGCTATTTTTTTTCCCTCTTAAAGAGGGCATAAAAACAAAATTTCTAAACAAGATTATGGCAATAATAGTTCGTACCTGGCATATTGTTGTCTTTAAATGACTCAGAATATAAGATTTGATTTTCCAAGCAATATTTGTACTGCTATTTTAGATATGAGGGTCAAACTGAAACTCCCGTGAGTGGGTGGGATTGAGTGAAAATCTGTGTTGAAGAATAGAATGAGAGGTGCTAATTTATGGGAACACGACTTTCCAGACAAAAGGGAACAGAGAATACTAGAAATGCAATGGAGTCCAGTGTGAGTGAAGTATAGTGATTAAGGGACACAGATTTCATTCTCACTAGGAGAGGTAACATAAACCAAATTATGTAGAAACTTGCAGGCAAAGGAAAAGATTTTTATTTTATTCCAAGCATGATGATATATTTGTCAGTTTGATGAGCAAACAGATTAATTCAAGACCTTAAGACTTAAAGTAGTTAACTTATTTAGCTCATGAGTCTGCTGGTTCTCTGTGTGACTCAGCTGATCTGGGCTAGCGTTGCTCCCATTCCAAAGAGTCAGCCTGAGCATTGACTATTCTAGGATGTCTTCAGTTGATATTCAAGGCTGAAATCCACACATTCTTTCATCTGAGATGAGGTTTGTTCCCATGGAGCAAGTAGGTGGGCATTTAAGAGTGAACCTGGAAGCCCAGAGAAATGTAGTGGAACCTCTCCTGCTACATTTTATTAGTCAGAGAAAGTCATAGCCTGGCTCAGATTCAGGAAGAACAATTTCACGTTTTGATGACAGTAACCACAAAGCTATATTACCAAGTGTATGGAAAAGGTGGGAAATGTAGGCCTCTTTTATATTCTATTGACAATCAGATGCCACAGGAAACCAAGAGAGAGGCATTAGAAAAAATAATAGTTAATGAATTCTATTTTAAATGCTTTAAATTTGTGAGTTGTATATGATTTTCAAGCCATGATGCCTGGGAATTGATTAGAAACACAGGTTTTGGGTTAGGAGAAAAATCTGTACGATTTATACAGAATTATACAGGTATATTTTGTAGATAAAGCCTTGGGTGCAGCAGAGGTCCAGGGAATGGGTAGAATTAGCAAGGAAAACTGAGAGGAAACAAAAGATTGTTTATGAGAGGGGAAACCAAAACTTTCATGCAGGTATCTAATAATTCATAAATTAAAGTCAGGTATAGTTCAGTTTATTACATGCTTAAGTTGCTAAAACAAAATGCCATAGGGCAGACAGAATAAACTAGCACAGCTGAATTCTGGTGACAGCTTTCTTTTTGACTTGTAGTCAGATACTTTTTTTGACATTAAAGATGATAAAAAAAGATATTTGATATGCTGATTACTTTTATTTGATTATTTCATAATCTAAAACATTACATTGCACCTGTAAATATGTACAAATCAAAATGGTTGTTTTTCCAGTGTGAGATTTTTTCTTTCTCTTCTGTAGCTTCCTATTTAAATCTATAATCAACCAATTAAACCTTTTTATCATATCAAATTCATTCACTGTCACAAAGTTTAATATGTTGTGATATCTAATTTAGAAATACAAAATGCATCTCTCCCAAACTTTGCATAGATAAGCTGCCAACTGTTCAAATTTCGATGTTGTTTTTTTTCTGTTTTCTTTTTCCATACCTCAAATGTAGTCTTATATTCCAGGGCTATTAATTGTACTTTCAGAATTTTCAGAATCCAACTATGTATCACAATGCTGTATCCAAATAGCAGTCATGGTTGATCTCAAATCTCTTTTTGGCTGCAAAATGTAAGTGGACCTAAAACACCTTAACATTTCACAGAACCACTGAAGTAATCACAGAACCTGTAAAGTAAAAACCAGAAGTCAATCTTCTACATAAAGTCCTCCAATAACTTTATTTCATTCTGAGGTAAATTCAGTCATTGATGTGTCCTGCAAAGTTCTACGTGACCCACTATCAGGTTAATATTTTAACATCAAAGCAAAATTATTGATCCTGTTAACAATGTTATCTGTCTTAATCTCTTTCTTTCTTTTTTTCTTCCTTCTTTTCTCTGTCTCTGTCTCTCTCTCTCTGTCTTTCTTTCTCTCTCTCTCTCTCTGTCTCTCCCCGCCCCTGTCTGTCTTTCTTTCTTGCCTCCCTCTCTTCCTTTCCATTTCTTTCCCTTCCATTCTCCTTCCTTCCTTCCTTCCTTCCTTCCTTCCTTCCTTCCTTCCTTCCTTCCTTCCTTTTCTTGCTTAGGAAGCTGTCCCCCTGAATTTGCATGTGCTCACCCCATTTCATTCCTTTCACTCAGTTCTATACAAGCCACAGATCCATTTCCACATACAGTGCTTTGCTTAGAACTTCTTTCCAAGTATTCTCTATGCTCTGATTCATCTATATGTAAACATGCATTATACACATTGCTGTAAGGCAAACTATAGGATTAATACATTGCATTCATCATATATACATTTTCCAAATTCGTATCATTTAATGAACTTATGTATTTCTAATTTTCTATATTTGTTTAAAATTATAGTTTAAACATACAATAAATTCACTCACTAACCATTTGAATAACGAATACTTTCAACATTCTATCTTCCACCTATTTTGATACATAAACTGCCTTATGATGAAATAAGCAGTGAATATATGATTTGCACACTACTACTTATTGACTTACTTTAAAAATGAGTGAATTTATGCATTTAAAAATGGAAATGGACCCCATTTCACTAATAGTCATGATATTTCAATGTGGCTCTATAAGATATTTAATTAACACTTAATGATATTGGGGTGTCTACACTTTTGTTGAGAGGAACAGTGCTGTATTTCATACCGCAAAATTATTCTTCAAAGTAACATTCCTGGATTACATTTATTTAAAAAACGTACACAGATTACTCACAAAAATCCTTTACATTTATGCTTCAGTTTAAGAATATTTTGAGAAGGTTTTGCTTGGATATTACAAAACAGTTCATACTTCAACAAACTGATTTCTTAAACCAGTAATTCTCATTATCATTTATCTTGAATTTCTTTAAAATTGTTCACTTATAGCTATGCATCCAGATACCTGCTTATTATCTCTAAATAAGTGGTCATGGAATTAGAGCCTGCAATCTGTGAATTTCCAAGCCAGTTAACTATTTATCAAGTTATACAAAGTAGAACTACTAGAAATAATTGGAAAGCAAGAGTCAAGGAGACATCTTCCTTTTTTATTGTTTTCTGTCAAGATTGTTTCAACAGCAAAGACAGTCATAACATCACTCGTCTTCATTTGAAATTTCAAGCTGTAGTTACATGATGTCTCATAGCGATCTGAAAAATAGCCATGCCAAATTTCTCTTCTTTGCTACTAGGTAATTTTTATTTCACCTGGCCTTGCGAGTGGTAGCCAATACTTGACATTAATTACTTGCATTTGGATTACCTCAATATCCTTTGGAAAGTTTTTCCTTGTTCAAACAACTGTGACCAGTTGTCAGCAAACTATCTTCCACTTGAAATGGCTAATGTAGCTTTTGGTTTCCAGACTGTTGATTATTCATTATTGTAATTTTGCTTTTCATCTCCTCAACTCCTATTTTTTAGATACTGCTTTAGAATCACTGATGGGGGTGATTGACCCCAATTTTCAATGGAAAATTAGATTAATGGTGCATAATTGGTGCAAGTGGAATTCTGCTTTACATTCACAGTCTTTTCTGACAAATTTCCTCAACTTCTGAACAGTAAGAGATTTAATGGATACAAACTGAAAACCAAGCAAATAAAATATGAAATCCCACCATCATTTATAGTTATGTGGCAAGTTAGAGACAAAAATCTCATAGAAATGATTTTTATTTTGCTCTCTGCTTGATACATATGTGTGTGTGTGTGTGTATACATATATCTTTATAGGTACTGAGTTATCTTTTACTTTGCATTTCTTTATTATTTACATAAGAATTTTTGTTGGTAAATTTTTAATTGAGTATGTAGATTACAGAATATTCATGTAGATTTCTGTTTAAAGCTGATAAATACAACCAGCACTTTAGTGATGATACTTTGGGTATAATGACCATTGGAATTTTGCATCATGCATTTTTAAGAAGATTGGAAAAGTGTTTTTTGTGAAGATGGTTGTGCTTTATTGGGAGGAACCCTGGAGCTGTTATTGATGTTGTATGGAAGCCTAAATATTCTTAGAAATTAATGGGTACTAAGTAATTAAAGGGCTGAACTGTGGGAATCACAAACTCTCATCTCCAATTCAAAACTTCTATATTCTCCTTTCTTATACTGGAACTGAAGGAAGTTAGCTGTTAACCTCTAGGTTCCTATTACATTATGTAAGTGGGAAGCATTGAAGGGAGTTTTATTGACAGTCAGATAGACAGCTTGTTTCTAGTCCTATGAGTACTGACTCAGAAATAGAGGATACTTGCAGGACCAGCCAATGGCAAGGAACACCATGCCCACTGAGCTCCACAGAGGTCAAATATCAGGGGCCCTTGACCAAGCCTTCATCAGGAGTGCTGGCCTCCTTTCAACTACATAAGCCCCTGTACCCCTTTTGCCTAGATTCTAAATCAAACTTTTCATTCCCTAAGTATTAAGAAGGGCAGCTGCTTCCTACAGAAGCTAACATCTAGACTTCCTTATCATCTGTAGTAGAGCTCTCTAGAAAGATAGAGTCAGAACAATACATACAGCAGGTATATGAGAGAGTACTGATCAGGAGAAATGGCTCACCCTGCTGCAGCAGCAGAAGACTCTCATGAGCAGTTGTTTGCAAGCTAAAGTCTTTGAGATGTTCAGTTCCAGTTCAAATTAAGCCAATGAGGCTGAGTATCCCAGTGGTAGGAGGACAGATACTGGTTAAGTCCTATAGTCCAAAGGCCAGAAAGCGTGGAGATGTGATGGTCACAGCAGGATGTGTGTCCCACCTCATGGAGAGATACAAATTTGTGTGCTCTGTTCTCTCAAGCCTCCAGCATATGTGAAGTACCTGCTCATCTGGAGTGCTGTCTTCCATACCTGGTCGGCACAGACCACTCTTCTAACCTTCATAAATGCCCTCACAGCCAAAACCCAAAGTAACACTTCTCCAGTGTCAAAATATTTCTTAAAATATTCGAAGTAATTCATCACTCAATGATTTCTGGTATAAAACATGCATTTGGTTTATTGATTATCAAAGTGTTATGGTTAGCATCCTGAGCAATTTCCAAGGTTTGATTAAACAATCCCTTGTTTAAACCACCCACTGTGATTTATGTGTTACTTTTACTAGTATGGAACTTTTAAAAATTATACTAGTGCTTATATAATTAAGGAACATATTCATATGAATCACTGTAAATAGACAAGATTAATTTTATTTAATTAATTAATTAATTAATTAATTTGGTACTAAGGATCAAACTCACAACCTCAGGCTTACCAGCCAAGTGGTTGAGCTGCTGAGCTAAATCCCTGGCCTGACAAAATTAATTTTGAATATTACATTGGGGTATTGAGATACTGAATGATTTTGTATTCATTTATTTCAAAATGTATTCTAAATTTTCTATAAAAGAGACCTCACTTCTATAACCAGAAGAAAATTAAAATAGTTGTAATAATATGGCAAGTGTTAGGAATCAAATGGTACCCTATTTCCCAAAGGGCTAAGCTCTCTAGGTAATTGTCTGATATCTAATATAAATAATTTGATTCTAAATGTCTATGCTCTCAGTTTTTAGAAAATATTGGGTTTCTGTATTAAGCCAATTTCTTTATTAAGACCAGATACCTTACAGATGAACTTTCAATCTAGTATGGATATTTGTTGTAATCTCTTTTCAACAAGTCTAAGGCTAGTCCTATGTATGTTTTGGTTTTGAAATGTATCTGTCTCTGGTTGTCCAGGTTTTGCTTCAAACCATATATGGAGATATTTTAACAAACACATCGAACTGTGGACATGGTATTTTATGGAAAAATAAATACAATGAATTGCTAATGTACCTCTGGTCACCTTACTGGGAGATTTTTATTCCACTTGTAAAACTTGAATTATAATACGCACATCACATTTCATGCTCTCCTAGAAGGACTTACTCTAATACCACCATTGATTTGTGGCCAACAGGTAAAATACTTATACACCAAGGGAGAGTTCTGTTTGTTTTCATTCATCATGATGTCATTGTAAGTAAACAAACAAGTAAAACATGAGTCATTTTGTGTGAAAATGAAATGGAATGTTTGATAAAGACCATAGAAATTTGAGTGCCTAACATGCTACTATGAAATCGTGTGGGAAAGACATCTAAAAAGTGTAGTTGGAAATATCATAGCATATAGAACAGTGTTGACTGTTTGTCAATTATCTTGAAATTCTTGTTATACATTTAAACTCTTTCGGTTAAGGAAAACTTGTTATAAATGTAGTTCACACAAAAAAATACACAGAGAAATCATAATGTAGAATACACTGAAAGTTCTGAGCTGCTACCTCAAAATACTGTCTCCAAGTGTGATTTTAAAAAAGATCTATTTTAACATTTTAGTTTTCACTCAATAGACTAAATATATATACAAATCCAAAACTACTGGGTAAGGGACTTTGTGATTTTTCCAGGAAGACTTCAGTATGACACATTAACTATAACGTCCTGGATAGCCTTAGAGGCTCTTCACGTGATTTAGGATTCAGAACAAATCAGTTTTGACCCAGGATCAGGTAGACAGACAGTAGAAACAATATCACATTTTAGGAAGTACTTCACTTTAACATTACACTTCAGAAGTGAATTTCATGACTATTGGGAGATCAGCAATTACTGTAGGGCTTCTTCATAATTTCTCTAATTCCAGAGATAGAAAATCAAGATCCTAAAAACAAAAGGTTTCTTGCAGATGAACTTTCAATTCAATACAGACAGCTTTTGTAATTCCTTATGAGACAATGCTATCTAAGCACTTTGTTGTTCAGGATTACATACTACACTTCATTTTAGATTATTTAACAAATTAGACACTTGACAGTTTAAACTGGATCCATAATATTAAAAAAAAACATGAGATGATAAGATATAAGGTAAATATAGCTACTCAAATTTTCTCTCTCGCTCGCTAGCTCACTCTCTTTCTGTGTGTGCATGTCACATAATTCTTAAATTTCAAATATAGAAAATAATCACTGATTTTGTGTTATTTTCAGAAATCACACTATCAGTGTGATTTTAAATTAGAGACCATCTACACAAATAAATAGAAATCTTCTAATAGACATTCACAGCTTTATGGAAAAAGTAAAAGGGCAAAATGTGAGTATGATACACAAAACCTAAGAATAATAGCATCCCAGTTGTATTAGGATTATTAATATCATGCTTATTTTATCAATCAGTAAATTAGTTTTGATTTTTGTTTTGAATTTGAGTTCCAGGGATCATCAAAACAGAATCTCCCAAATTTTATTTAGCATAAAATGTGATCTTGCATGGATAGTGGAAGAACACAATTTAGGAACACCAAGGGAGGAAAAAAAAAACTAAAGAGCAAATTACTTATTCAAGGAGAGTAGGAGAGGATGAAAGTTGGAAAGAATTATGATATTTAAGGACAGAAAATTATTGAAGAAAACATATCAACTCCACAAACTTTCAGGCTTTGTATAAATAAAAGAGGGATAGAGTGAAGCGAAACTAGAGCTTTACTTCAGCTGCTTTACATATAAATTTTTCTAGGAAAAACCACATATAAAATAAGGAATAATAGATTCCGTGTACACATAGATTGGATACCATATGATATATACATCTATCATCTATCTATATCCACATAGTGTTTGCAATAATCCTGAATATACGTGATTACTAGCCACTCTGAAGTTAATATTTTATTTCAAAATAGTCTTAATTCAAATTGAGCACAGCATTGTTTCACTTAATGTTGTATCAAATGAAAAAATATTTATTATGCTTTTCAGCTGTGATATGACAATGAAAATCGATGCATGTGGGAATACTTTGAATGTCCTGAAACTCTTGCAATATGTCCAGAATGGCAAAGATAATGGATGAATTTACATTTTGAATGAAGTTCATTGCTTTGTAGTCAATATATTTTATGATACACAGACTACAAAATTGATAATCTGAGTATAATATATACTAATCTTCTGTTAGCTAAATTATATAGAACAGAATATATCGTCCTTCAAATATGTCTCTATACATCTGAAATTGTAAATTTTTACTGCCTTCTGGTTTATATTGTTCTATTTTTCATAAAAGAAGGGAAAAGGAATTTCTCTATAAATCAAAGAAGCAAGTAATTCAATCATCAAGCAAATATCCAAAATTATATATTCAAATAAGCATTATCTTCTTCAAAATTTGCCAAAGAATACACATGAGAGTACAATTGTGTATTATTATTTTCAGTTAATATAATAATATAGTTAAGACCTTTAACACAAATACTGAGACTGCTTTTAATGTGTATGTATATTTTACACATAAGCAAAGGAAAAAATCTCTGCATTGGCAATGGTTTTCAGAAAACAACTATCACTGCTGAGTCTGGTAAAAATAGTAAGTAAAAGTGGTTAATATTTTTTTTAAATAAGATATGATCATAAAATTGAGATGGGTTTTGCTTAAGTTGTTAAATTTATCTGAGTTTATAATATTTATAAAATTGGAGATATAGTGGCAAACAGTAACGTATGCTTGCTAAAATAACCTGCTATTTGTTAGGCTTTTAAAATATTTTATTTTAATTTGTTAACTCAAAGGGAGACTCACTATTTAACATTTTAATATTTGATTTTAGGTTATTACGGCAGGATCTGACTATGGAGTGTCAAATTTTGGAGTGGATGTGCAGTGAACGTGCTGAGGGAAACAGTTCTTGGTCAAGTCATTGACTCAGCACAGGGTGCCTTGCTTTCTCATTTGCATAATGTTGCTGTCCAAGGTAGCTCGGTGCTACCACTTCAGATGATCACTATTTTTCACATCCTGTGTATTTTGTCAGTCTCATTTGCAATTAAATACATGAAACATGTCCTAAAGCGAAACAACTTATGAAAGATAAAAGTAGACTAAGCCATTTACATTTTCTAGCATTACATTTGCATATTGCTATAGCTTCAAATAATTTTTAATGAGATAATACAAATGTTGAGAACTACAGGGATAATGGCATCAAGTTTTGTGATTATAGCTTTGGGATTTGATAGCTCATGGATATGAATATTAGAATGTCGTGAAAAGGTATGTTGTTCAACTCCTCTTTTCCTTGTTTGGTACATCTTCAAAAATTATCTGAGTAACAACTCAGGTAAGTGTTCCAAAACACAAGTTGTACTTTCTTGTAACTAAAAGCATGTCCTCTAAAGATTTCTGATTTGTGGAATGGTAGACATTCTAGAAATTTTCCCGTATTGAAAAACAGAATGAAAAATAGTGTCATGCTTTGGGCTTCAAAACCTATCACAGTATGTAGTTAAATACTTTCTCTGCAACAAGAGGTCAGATACTCTGATATAAGCATCTTTTCTCTTATAAAAATGACACACATTTCTAACCCTCAAGATTTTGCCAGATTATTTTTACTAAAAACACTTACTTGAAGAAGTTCAGTTGTATCATTTTTGATGCTAATTCTCATAATGAGAATTCAAAAGGACATCTAAATCCAAAAATACTGAGTGCTTGTTGTATTTCCGGTGGTATTCTGGAAAGCATTACTATTTTAGTGAAGAAGTGTCTTCTAGAAAGAGAGAGCAATAAAGACTTATTTTATTAAGATATAAAAAATTCTGTAAAGAAAATTATTATTCTGAGCAAAAGTGAAGAAGAGATTGTCTTTTACTAAGATGGAAAAGCCTGAAAAGTAGTGTGTTTCACAGAATGATTAAACATGAATTTAGAAGTAACATCAACTATAAACCCTTTGACTTTACAGAAGCTGACAATCTACTATGAAATATTTCTTTGTTCTTTAAGCTCTCATTTTCAGTCTTCATTTTTATGCTATTGTTCTGTAGCTCATCTTTTGGAGGGTTGATCTATTTCTCAGTGATTTTAATGAATTTTTCTAGCTGATAAACACATTATTTCTAAGAGTCATCAACTAATCTGAATGCTTCTCTCTAGATTCCACAAAATCTTATTTTAGGTACTTAATATAAAATACTCTATGTACCAGAGAAATACAATAATTATCCTAGAAAAAGTTCACCTTAGTTTTAGTTGACTAGTCTAAGAACATGGGTTTGGTTGTTTTGGATTTATTTTTGGAACTACAATTCAGGCAACTATAAATGAACATTGCAAAAGGAAATTTGATCCCCATAAAGAACCAGAAGACAATGATTTTCTTGGAATCTTCCTCTCATTGTCAATAAAATTCTTACTTATTCTTATAGACAAGTGTCTACAGATAGGATTCAATATGTGATTTGTTACAAGTCAGGATACCCTGTGGTTTTCCTTGCTAAATGGCTGTGCCCACATGGATCAAAACTTGTACTGCATGTTTAATGATAAAGAATAGAATATCATTTTGTCATTACTCTCATTCAAATGGAATGTTACTGCCCATTTTCACTTAATAGCAAAAATTATGAACAGAGCTGATTCATGCATTTGCTCACAATTATAAGATGTATATATTGTCTTTCTTATGCCGCTGAGCTAAATCCCCAGCCCCTATATTGTCTTTCTTCCATTAGTTACAGTGAAGGGTATTTTCTGTTTTATCAGAAATGACAAGAATAGTGACAAAATAACAAATACAACTAAATCCCTTCTTTTTTCTAAGTCCCTTCTTTTATGTTTGGTAATAACTGTGCTTAGTGCACAGTGCCATGTATAAAGTGTTTCATAAGCAGAACTCTTATTGTTTTGGAACGTAAAAAGACACTAAAATCCTTTAGAAAGTCAGCTATGACAGAAATTTTTCAAATTCAAGTATTAGAACTTTCATATCATAGGAATATAAAAATAATATTCATGAATTTATTCTTTCAACAAACTTTCACAGAGTGTTTTTGTATGGTGGCAAAGTTAGCTTGTTTTACTGAACAGAGCTACCAAAAACATAGATCATTCCTTACCATTATGATAAGTCCAGATTAGTTAAGAAAAAAAACATTCAAGAAGAATTTGCAGTAGAGTGTGCTAAGAATAGTGATTGTAAGAAAAATTTGAGTCAACACTATCTCAATGTTCGCTTCCTAGTCCTTGGGGTTACAGTATTGCTTGTAGAAGTGAGTCATTCCACACAGGAAATATTCACTAATAAAAATAATTATTTTAAAAATTATTTTCATTCAAAAATGCTCTGATCTGACACTAACCAACTAACCAGTAGCTTGGACTATGGGGGCACTGCGTGATCCAAGAATTACCATTGTAGCTCTGCACTGTCAGAATACAATTAGATTGGTGAATATAGCAACACCTGGCATTTATCACACTTCAACATAGCAGCTGAATTTCAAAATATGAATACCTTGAACAATATATTCATAATGTAACAACTGATACAGCAATAGTAGTATCTGTTAGCTGGCTGTTTATTAGTTGAATTGCTAAACAATTTCCCTGTGCTCCTGAAGTCTCTTGAAGTATCTTGTTTCTTGCTAGCTATTGTAACTATCTCAAAACAGTGAAAGCACATACCATGGGATTGCAGAATACTATTACTAGACTTGTAAAAAGAATTACATCCTTTTTGAAGGATTTCAATAAATTCTTAAGCAAGATGATGGCAAATTACATTAATCACTGATGACTATTAATTACACTAATCATAGTAACTACTTGTGAATGGAGTGAAATGAAGCTAATATGGTTAATGTAGATTAATGTACTTAATAAAGTAAAAAATTACATTTCATAGTGGCTAAGAGAAGAAAAAAATAAAGGGAAGATAAAAAATTTAAAGTTGGGCTCAACCTATAATCTGATTTTACAGAAACAGAATAAGATGGGCTAGGGAGAATTGACCAGCACTTAATTTTTTATGATTATGTCACAAAGGTTAAACTATCATTATAGTTATCTTTATAATCTTACTCAAACTTAGATTTTTTATTTCATTATGAAACAAAATTTTAGGTATAAAGCAAAGTACACGTCCATATGATTTCGTTGTCAGAAAAGGAACTTAATTATTCTTAAAGTTAAATGTTCTTAAATATTAGATGACAGAGACATATATATGCATAGTATTGCTTTAATTCTCAAGACAAATTTCTAGTGAAACTGTTTGTCAGTATTTGCCAGAATTTTAAAATTTTTAAGTGAATTTAAGTGGTTGTAAATTTTATATTAGACTTCATAAATAAAAAAACAAAATTAAACATTAGAGGTTTATATCATATGGGAGCTGAATTAATTCAAAAATTCCTCATATTTGATATAAGTGCATGTTTTCTCTTTTGATGATCATGTTCTTCTGATATATTTTTACATATCATCTGAAATTCTTTTTACATATCATCTTTAAATTTGATTTTTACATATCATCTTTAAATTCTCTCTTTCCCTTTTCAAACACGTGCCTCTCTATATCCACTGACCTCAAAACACATACCTATAATCCCAGCACGCTGGGAGGCTGAGAGATGAGGATTGCAAACTGGATCCCAAACTGGGCAAATTAGTGACTTAGTGACACCCTAAGATATTGCTTCTGTAAGACACTACTCGATGGGTGCTGAATTTATATTCCTTGCCTTTCAATTTCCTCTTAACTATAGCAACCAAAAGATACTGATATAACAGAATTGTAGAAACCTGCATATGAAATAAGAATGTTTGTGAAAAACAGTCTCACTTATCCAGGCATGTAACTTCTTGTCTGTTAGATGGCCATATTGGAGAGGGGCTGGTCAGTAACTTGCAACCATGGGCTATAGCTACTGTTACCATGGAATTTTGCAGTCTCTATGTTGGGAAACAGTGCACCCATAAGGTGTTGTTTCCTTAGTAGTTCAAAAGTTCAAACCCATTATTCAGATTTAGTCCCATTTTGGCCCAAGTGAATGTGTGAGGCCCCAGTCTACCTTGCAGAGGAAATGTTGCTATCACAGACTAACACAGAGTGGATAATTTCTTAAGATATTTATAGGATTTATTTGTCTCAGTGGTTTGCAGGCTTGGGAGTCCAAGATTGAGAGCCTCATTTAGGAAAAAGCCTTCACGATGCATCATAAAATGTCAGAGGTGACACATGGTAAGGAAGATCGGAAGATGAGAAAGCAAGAGCAGGAGGGAGGGACGGGTGACCTCATCCTATTGCCATGAAACCACTCTTCCAATGACAACACTAATTTATTGATCAGGGCAGAGTTTTCATGACCTAATCACCTCTGAAATACCCCAACTCTCAACACTTGCACTGCAGGTCATTCCCAGTACATAAACCTTGGACACCTTCTAGCAGTAACAATGAAGATCCACATCACAAGGCTGTTGGGGATTAAATTAATTAACACATATTAATACAGGGTCAAGGGGTTGATCAGATGACTGCAATCAAAGTAGGTTAACTTATGATATCAAATAAATAACCTTTGCAAGCATCAATTTTCTTATGAGAAATAAACAGAAACATTGGTATGTATTTTGTTTTGAGTATTAAATTAAATATGTTGATACAGGTGCTTGTGTATAGAGCACAACGTGAGATAGGCAAAGATTCAGAGATGATTTTGTCTGTCTACGTCGTAAAACAAGCTTTCTCCAAACCCAGTTTCTATTTCAGGGACTAAAGAGAGTGACAATGAAAAATAGCACTGACAGTGGGGTGAATATTGAAGCAACCACCCAAGACTGAAATAATTAGAAAAAGTACATAATTTGTTATGTAGGAAACAAGTAAGAGACTTGGAAAAATTTGAAATCAAAGATAGTAATATCCCCAAAGTTTGCTCATCTTAATTACAATATGAAAAGTTTGACTTCTCTGTTGGAGTAATTGTCATGGAAATGATGAATTTCTGAAGTAAACATTCCGTGTGTATTTTTAAAACTTTTCTTTGTCCAATAAATAATAGCAATGTTCTTTAACAACAGTCTTACTTGGTTTACATCTTTGGAAGTGTGAATTTCTATTAACACATTCCTGAAAACATGAACAAAACGATATGTAACAGTTGTAGGCCAGCAGAATTTTGATATGTTTTTATTTCTCCCTGTCTTCATAGTGTCATCAGAGTCTCATTTCCAATTGTCCAGAATCTTGCCAGGGTTAAGGCTATGCTTATGTGTTTGACATTTAGTAAAGAATTTCTTACCTTGTCGATTTTGTTGTTGTTTGGTTAAATGATTCAAATTTACATATATATTTTCCATTTTACAAGGGTCAGAGGCAATTTCTCTATGATAACTTCCAGCCTGAAACACACATAAAGCATCCATAAAAGGATGTTATATCATTTGAGAATTAAGTAGCAATTGGCATTAGCCATTAATCATTAAAATGAAGGAATTTGTCATTCTTTTTGATACTAAAGTATATTCATATACTTGTAATTGATGAATAGGTTTAATTTGTGCCATTCATAATGCAATAAGCAAAGTAAAAAATAGGTTCTGATTTTGTAATTGGACAAAAGACTTTGCTTAGATACAATTATAGAGAGTTGCTAAGAGTGCAAAAATTTCTCTGATGCAAGAAAATTATTTTTTGATCTCTAAGTTTTTAAAATGTTCATTGAGGAAGAGTCATTCTTCATATAGCAATCTTCCCAGGAAATTTAAAAAGTTATTTTTTTATCTTATATCCCAAACTGGAAATTACAAGGCCTGTATTATTACTGGAAGAATCGTTTTTATTTTTTATATTCCTTTTTACTTATAAAAAATTTCTATATGAAATTTCTAGAAGACTACATTGTATATAAACTCTAAAAGATGTTTTAAAATATATCTTCTGTAAACAAGGAATTCCACTCCCTTCAACCTTGAAAGAAAAAGATTAAGACTCAAAATTACTGGTTTTAACTTGAAATTTTGTATTGTGAGGAAGAGTACAGCTTAGTGCAGTGATGGTGAATCTTTTAAGGGTTCAATCGAGACAGACACCCCACTCTGACACAGAGGCTGTAGGTCCATCACATTGGTCTGGTGGAGAAAGCACCTGAGTACTCAGAGTTAAGGAAACGCAGGTTCCTCTCTGCTTTTCTATTTCCCAGCCACGTGACTTTCATTGAATTAATCAAGCCTTTTCATCTATTGGCTAAGAGAGTTGGGCCTACCAGGTTTAGAACACCACATCATTCTTTAACACAATATATAAAAGTAAAGCCAAAATATTAAAGCAGAAATTATTACCAGCACTTATAAAAGTGCAACTCTAGCGATATATTGGTTTCTATCCAATGCATCCTTTCTTTTCCCTTTTATTTCTATTTGTGTGTGTGTGTGTGTGTGTGTGTGTGTGTGTGTGTGTGTGTGTGTGTTCTTAAGTTTCCAGAAGAGGACTAATGAAAAGATCAGATGGAGTAAATTCTAATATCAAGAATAAATATTCTATACACTTAAGAAATTCAGAAACGTTCTTTAGATTAGGACTTTAAATCCTATGGAAATAAAATAAGATCCTCATGTCAATTTTATATCTCACTCAAAAGGCCTTGAGTTTGAAGATCTTTCAAGCATCGTTACATTAAAAAGAAAAAAAAGCATATTTTATAAAACTCCTAAGCAATATTTTTGATATAAATTTCCTGGAAGCTAAATTTAAAATAGTGTTCAACAAATTTACCTACTGCCATCTCAGTTGACAAAAAATCATGTAATAAGCTAGACTGTAAAAGCTATTTGTGTGTATCTCATATCAGCATAAAAAGTTTATCTGCCATATGACAATAGTATTAAAAATTACTGCCTGCCATAAAAATAAGCTCATATGTATCCAAAGTGAAATAAATGGATTTGATAGAATCTGGCTATCTTAAAGTAAGTATATGTCACAAAATATACTCTAATGAGAAAACTGCAATAGAGTAAAAAGACAACAGATTTCATTATTAAGATTTTGATTAACTTCATTATTTTATATGTATAAAATATGCTTTTTTATTTTTCAAGAGCTGCTATGTATTTAAATTTGAATACATTTCATGGAACATGAGAGTTACTATAATTGTGAAGAAAATTTAAATTGCACTAATTCTTCACACAGTAAGTGAGGAAAAGCTCATTTTATTAAAAAATTCAAATAGGAAAATCTTCTTAATTAAAAATTCAACTAATATTATATATTAATATTTCCTACAGAGTTTACAAAAGAAGATAGAAGACACATGATATATAAATTGAATTCTGGCTTTTATTTTAGGGCTTTTCACAACTCTTTCTAACTCTACTCAGCTTCCACAACAATTGGTAGATATGCCCAATTAATATTAATTATGAGTGCTATTAAGAGCAATATAATTGTGTTATCTTGACCTCAGTAAATATTTACTAAATGAGAGATTAACTGGGAATTAAAGATAAGATTTTGTGCAGTTTATGTATGCATACTTAGATTTATTCAGCAATTGTCAAAATAATTACCTTAAAGTGGCTGACATCTGATAGTATCTGATGCTTACAAAACAAGTTTTAAAGATTTACTTTCAAAAAAAGTAATGGTTAGATTACAGGGCTTTGGGGAGCTGGAGTATCCCCCGAAGGTGATTTCTAGGTTCATTCTGTCCCAAACAGCTGACCAAAGAATTGTAATTATTGGCAACATTTCACTTATTAAAGGTAGGAAAAAATCAAGCAGAATGAGTTTGGATCAAATGAAAGTAGGAAAAAAGGTGTGAAAAAAATTTTAAAATACACACTATGGTATAAGGTGGTCTCTTGTGAAGAGACACAGTAACAAATGCTTAGTCGTGTTTGTCCCTCTTTTATATTTCCCACACCAGCATCATGTCGAGGTCATCTTATCAAAAAACTCTTCAAGTTTTCCCAAGAAATCCATATGCAGGACTTTGGGAGCTGTTCTGTGCCTGCATCCTGGGATGATCAATATTTCTCATCTAGTCTTAGCCATATCCTCCCTCCCTACCTGAATTATAGTTCTTACTAGTTTGAGTCTAAGAAGACAAATATTCCAGTATTTAGTTACTCAGACAATTTGAAATGTTTTACCCTCTTCATGTAGATAATAATCATATTGTCATGTTTTAACATTAACTTTCTTGATTTGTATACCAGAGTGACAATAACAAAGTTATATTGTTTTGTGTTTATTTTTACTGTAGAATATGTGGGGGTGAGGAGGAAGACATATGTGTGGTATATGAAAACATGCATATACCAAACAATGACATTATCTACTTGTACACTGAAGGGAAACAATTTTATTGATCCAAAAATAAATTAATAAACAGAACATGTTCTTTAAAGCAGTCAACAAACAGATTGAACAAAGGTGTGCTCAGTAGTAAAACTTTTACTGTAATACATGCTGTTCTGTAATAAATTCTGGTCGTGAATTCACAAGGAATCATAGCATATTTGTCAGTGTTTACTAGAGTCAGATGGAGAAGAATAAAAAATATCTGTCTGCACATTGGAGACACAAAGGATCCAGTCATGGGTTTACAGCTCACTACAACATCCTGTGCAATTTCTTAGCAGGAGGGCAAAGGCTCCCACATGGGAAGGAAGAAGGATCTGCCCTGTAAAAGCCAAAGAACCAAAAGACAACGCTGGAGGCCTTGGTACCATTGTCTGTGTGCAAAGGCTGAACCACAACACATACAGCGTTGTAGTGACTTGGCTATGAATGCAAATTAGAAGCTTTTTAAGGATTCATTAACCACATCATCTGAAAAGTAACTCATTGCACTGAAGAATTACTAGGACTCGAAAATGTTTCTGATTATATGGTATATATTACCTAGAATTAGAACACTATTACCTATATACTATGATAAATCCATAACACTGTATCCTTGTCATTTTAAGTAATTAGAATGTTATTCTTAAAGCCAGATTTAGGTTACATTAAATCCACAAAAAGTTATTATCTCTGATCTAGGTCTGTCTCACAATAGATGCAGAACACCCAAATTCTCTTCCATTCTCTTTCAATTTTTAAAATCTCACATCCTCTCATTTCTTTTGAAGCATTCTTATTTCTTTTGAGTAAAGAATCCAAATGCCATATTGTAACCACAAACTGTCAGATTACCTTTTGTATGCTTACTATCCAGGTGACTGTGCAATCATTGTTTGTTTTTAATGTCTTCACTAATAAAGAAGACTGTGGTGCTTATCTTCTAGTACAGTTATGAAAATTGAGTTAAACTTTATAAAGTACTTGATAAATAATATATATTGCATAAATTTTGTGTACCTTCATATCACAATTTATACTGCCCTATTTTATGGTACATACTGTATTACATCATCATATAGTTTATTCATCCAAATTCCTATAATTATTTTATTTTTTAGATTGTTATACACTCTTAAAAAATCTTTTAGTCACTAATATATAGCAAATCCCTAGTCAAGGATACACACAAAAGAGCATATGTTGTTTTTGTTGAATATGTAAGTGACAGTAACCGATTTTAAACTATAGAAATTAAGCCTGTTCTAAATGTACAAAAAAAACTAAATATAAAAGTGTATTTAAAGCACTTGGAACTCTGCCTGGGTGGTAACTACTCAAAATGTCTTAGTTATGTTATCAAAATAAAATAATATATGTTAAACAGATGCTGTAAAAGTTTTAAACTGTCATCAGGTAGAGACGATTGCCTTTGTGGATGACAGAAAGAATGGCAGGCAAGTTAAAACATAATATGAATCTTTGGAGACTAGAAGGCATTTACCTGGTCCCACTGCATGTAGCTGGAAAGAAATGACCACATTTTATTTCTAAGTGTGAGTAGTTTTAAGCGGTACCACCATAATAGACATTTTTCTGTGGATTGAAGATTAAACATATACAAAATTATAAAAAAATACATGGAAGAAACTCATTCAAAGATATTTTACCACTGAATGGCAAACATATGCTTTAATATGGTATAAATTGCATTTAAGTCAATATACATAAACTTGTGTTAAAATTTAGTTTATAGCATATTTTCAAAGTTAATCCTCATTTTTATCCTCTTAACCAAGTCATTCTTTAATTTTGTTTGCATTTTTAAAACCATATCAAGGCACTGTTGAAGTTCAGTGTTACTAATTTTCTTTTATATGCAATAGCAATTGAAACTCGTAAGGCAACATCAAAGAATTATTGTGATAGCAAAGAACAGATCTACACTATGTAGGCTGTGTAACAAAGCCTCTCATTATATTGTGAAATAGATTGAAAAAAATTCACTCTATGCTGGATTAATGAAAAATCATAAGGACTATTAAAACAATTTGATAGGTAAAATAAAATTATTTTGCTTTGATTTCTTTGAAATTGTGATAAAATAAAAATTCTATGGGATAAAACTATCAAAATGTGTACGATTAAGTCCTGAGTCACTGGAAAACAAAAGCAGCAGCCATAAAGACAGAAAGAATAATAAAAATAGATTCTGGCTTGTTCACTGAAATATTTTGAAATGTAAAATTTTATTCTGAATTTCAGTAATAAGCACTCAGCAATACTATTCTCCATCAACTAAATTTTCCTCCCAAGGAGAAATTTTTCTTTCCAAATATTTCAAAATTTCCAAGTTTCAGAAGGATACTTTCTGAGATTCTGATATCCCCTTGTAAGTTTTGAGCTCAAGGCAAATACCTTTTTTAAGTTAAAAAAATCTATGATATTAAGTGAAAAGGAAAAATGAAATGGCAGTTGGCCATGCCTTAATGATTTAACTTGGCATCTGGTCAAATGACCTGGGCAAATGTTCTTTTGAAAAATGTCATAGAATTTTTATTAATGATGAATATTTAAGGTCTCAAGCCATTCTCATCTTAAAGAAGACTACTTTAGCAGTCTAGGTTCTGTCAAAACTCAGTTTTGAATGACTTGACCCTCCTCATAATTGAACTAGTACTGCATGTAAATGTACTCTAAATCACCTTTCCCTCAAGCATCCAAATTCTTTTGTTGAATGTGAGCACAATATGCACCAAGTATTAAAGAGATATACAAGCATTTGTTTTCCCAGACAACTGGCATTTGCTATTCAGTTGCTTTTTGCTATGCTACATTATGAGAACATAAATTATGCAAGTTTGGTTTCATACGTGATATAACTTTTAGGAATCATTTCTCAATGCAACTTGATCCCAAATGGGAAATACTGCAGAGAGATATAGATTCCTGTAAATTAAGAATGAGAAAATCTCAAGAGTTTCATCTTTGAATCAGTAAGCAAAAAAAAAGAACAATAAGCATATTCATTTTACTGTTAGCATTTTAATTTACTAACAATATGCATGTGCCATATAATTTCACTTCATCAATGGTTTTGTGTGAACCTTTAAATGGAATACAAGCATGCTAGTGTTGTGGGTAGCAAACTTTTTCAGATGCCATCAAGGAAAAAAGCATGCACTTCTGGAAAGGTGGAGAAAGGATTTCTTTTGGCTAGCCTGGCTCAGAGAAGCTCACATTTCATAATTTCTGACAATCGAAGACAGTGTTACAAAGGTTTTTATATAGTTTGTGGTGGAAGAAAAAATGGGTTCAAAGAAAGTCAAAAATGACAGATTTTTTTTTAGCTCAGTTGTGTAAGTGCCTGCTTGGCAAGCATGAGGTCTTGAGTTTGACCCCAATACCAAAAAACATAAAATAAAATAAAATTTAAAAAATATAAAGCAAAACAAAACAAAAAGACAGATTTTTAACTTTAGCCTTCTGGTCAACCTCATTCAGTGGGGACTCTAACTATGGTGTGGGAGGTGGGAATAGGTGACACCAATTAGGGAGTGAAGCCCCAGCAAAGGGTGGGAGGAGAAGAAGGAAGAGGAGAAAGAGGAAGAAAAGGAGAAAGAGGGATTCAGACAACTGAGAAACCCCTCTACTAGCTTATCAAAGCGTAGCTCAGGTGGGGGAAGGGAGCAGGGAATGTGCTAGCTGGGAACAGAAGCTGTGGTGATCAACCAAGACTGAGGATCGCTTTTTAAAATAGAACAATTTCTTCTTCACTAGCATAGAGTTGGTTAATGACAGAATCACGAGTGAGTAGAGTGACTTTTCAAGTGAACCCTTAAAATTTACTGGAGAAAAAAATTCCAGAATAAGAAAGGCCTGGATTCAAATCCCAGCACTAAACAGGAGAATAGGATGTGGCGGAGTGACTGGAAAAAGGGGTGTGACCTGTTAATTACAAAATCCCAGGACAGATGCACAGAACAGCTCTCAAGGCCCTGCACCTGTACTTCTGTAAGAACTCAGGCAGGTTTTCAACAAGCCTGCACAGACCTGATGCCACTGAAGGAGTCAAAACCACACTGAGCTCTCCACTACTCTGTCCCCTCACAATATCCAACATTTGTCCTTGTAGGGTGCTCTCAGTCCACTTGGAGCACCCATGGGAAATTTTTGTGGGTGAGGTCTCATGATTAAAGAATGCATGTGTGTAAGACATCAGCGACAACAGCGGGCAACATGGAGCACAAGAGTGCAAAAGCACAAGAGCGTAAGTGTGCAAGTGTGGAAGAACAGCCCAAGCCTTTATTGTATAATTCGTTTTGTTTGTTTGGCATTCAGTTCAGGTCCTTGCGCTTACCAGGCAGCTGCACCATACCCCTGGCCCTATTATGTAAGTCCATTACAAATTTATCTCATATTTACATTCTTACAAAGTGCTGTAACTAACCCATGTGTGTTCAACTGTTTTGAGTCATGGTTACACAACTGTGTCCCACTATGTGCCTGTACTAGACAATCGGGGTCATGTCCTCAGTTGTCCTTAGACACCCCTGAGCTTTGAAGGAGTCTGAGTTGTTCCACTCAAGTGTACTTATCTTTTGACCTTTACTTGCCCCAAACTGGTTCTGCAGGGTCTGTTTCTTTTTTTACCCTTAGTAAGTATAAAATCTTGTTGCTATTTTTCACTTGCTCAAGCAAAAAATAAAATAAAAGTATAAACCTCAAGAAGGTGACTCCAGGTCCCCCAAACCTGGAATGGGAACAGTAATGCCATCTAAACAAACTATCTCGTAAGACATATAGAGAAGCGTATGAACCCGGAAAAGACTGATTCAGGCACATATGATACTATCATTATTTTATCATTAGGTATTTACTACTTATTATTTTACTGTCCTTTGGGAACTATTTTTAATTATAGTTGTATCTTATGGATATCCCTTATAAATAATAACCTGCATTTATTACAGACAAGAATACCTTTATAAGTCAAGATTTTTAGAATGTCAAATATTAGAAAATTTAGTACTCAGTGAGATATTAGGAACTGTATTATCTAGAATACACTAGTTCTATATTGTCTAGAACTCACTCTCCCCCAGCCTGAACCTGGGCAACACCACAGGATCAACCTCTTCTGATCTTTTTCTAAGGAAAGCAGAAGTACGGATAACAAAGACTCCCTCATAATTTCTAAAATTTCAGGCCACCGTACCTACAATAACGTTGGCTCACCTGCAACTTGTTACTGGTCCATCCCTATGCACTGCATGCCATATATCTCACTATAACCAAGTAAACCATAGGAAAGGATATGCAAAGTAGATAAATGGAGACTCCTCACTCTGCCAATCACATTGTCAATCATGCCCTAGAAACTCTAAATAGAAGCACTGTAGGTGGGGCATATATTTTCATATGTTTAAGGTAAATTTATTTCCTGTCCATTACATTCTTCTTTCTACCAGCATTGTATTTCCTTTTCTCCTGGCCTGAGCCTACTCACTTTGAGTGCACCTTTCCCCATTAACTTAATCACATTTATCTTTGTTTTCATTACTATTATGTGCAATTCATCACTCACAAGAACTTGGAAACCTGTCTTGGGATCAGCACTACATTATAGTACCAAATATACCCATAACTATATTAAAACTGGATTAGTTTAAAAGGTAATAGCATAAAGCAAAGTAGTAAAAGAAGAGCAACTATAAAAGACTGAAATAGATTCTACATGAGCTATATAAAAGGAAAAATAAAAGAAAAATGGAAATAGAAAACTAATGAGTGTATTAAATATGTAAAATTCTCCATTAGTTTCTAAAATATACAGGTATACTGTGAATATGCACCCACTCACTAAAATGAATGTGCTGCAAATGTGCTGATAAAGCAAAAGTATTAAAATACATGTTTTTGAAACCTATCCTCGTTTTTTGTTAACTCCATAAGCCATGCATAAGATCAGTCAATTAATTCCGAAATCCACTCATCTCTCTATAGCGGCCATCTTGAACTTATTCCAGACTACTATCATGTCTCACTTTTGTTTAGACAATTCCCTTCCAACTGGTCTACCTGCACCTCCACCTCATTTTTCCTCCATATCTATAAAGACTGATTTTTGGAAGAACAAGTCTGAGCTTGCATCCCTATAGTATTCTTGTATTCTTCTTACTTTTAAACCTTTCAGTGGCTTCTCACTTACAGAAACATGGCCACACTCAGCCACTCTCTCAGGGATATTCTCAGACAACTCTTACCTGTGTTCTTTCTTTTTTAGTCAAGTAACTCCATTTCACTCAGTTCTTCACATGACAAGTCACTCTACAGACATAGGTATTTGCACCTAATTAGGTTCCATAATCTTTTGCCTTTACTTGTTGATGTGTTTAACTCTGACTCATCTTTGTGATCTCAACTGAAATCAGTCACTAAAAAAAAAAACCTTTGGCTTCTGTGATGTGTAGGATTTATATCACAGACTCTGAAATCAGTAAGTGCCTGTACTTCAGCATGATCATAACAGTTACAACTTTATATTTATTTGTAGTTACTGGCATTTATTTGACTCTTCTAGGTATGACTAACAATAATTAATGTGTACTAGGTATTTGCTAGGTAACATGCTTTGTTTATATACATAAATAATTTATATGCACATATATAAATTAGAATTTTAGTAGCAATGTGAAGAGGTAGCTCTACTATTAACAGTATCACTTTATAAAAGAAAAAATAATGTAAGATACAGAAAAGATTCAGCATATTGTTCAAGGTCACAGAGTAGCATAAATATGCAGGATTCAAACCCAGGCATTACATTCAGAGTATATTTTCTTAATCACTTCATTTGTTACCTTTTAGGAGCTGCAAAAGGATTGATGTTATTACTATTGTGTCTTCAGGAATGAGCACAGCAGTGGAATATAAATTGTAAGAAATCATTAGAAGATATTTTGGCATTATCTATCAAAATGTAAAATGTACTTAGGTTTTGAACTGGAAATAAAGCTTCTCAGGATTATCTTTAAGCTCCCTTGGTACATGTGCTTGATTCAGGTAAAAGGATGTGTATTGCTTTATTGTGTGGTACAAATAAACTAAGAATTATGGTAAGTTCAGTAAGGGCAAAAATACATGTATCTTCATGTACCCATATGAGTGAATATTCTATGGTAATATAAAAATTAAAAATGTAATGCTGACATGAGACAGTACAGGACATATATAAAGTTAAGAACATACTGAAATAAGAAAAAATATATAATAAAATAGTATTTAACACTTACTATGATTTTTAAAGAAGTAGTGTAATATATGTATGCAGAATATCTATAAGGATTTATATGTTAGAAACAGTGTTTGCCTTTAGGAATACTAGAGGCCAGAGATATAATATTAGAGTGACATTCCTTAAACCCATTTCACTATATTATTTTCTTCTCCCAATAACATATATTGACTTGCAACTTTTAAAAAAATTGATCCTTAGCTAGGGGTTAAGAAATATAGTACAAAGAGAAGGTTTAAAAAAATTGTAACACACAGATGAAAATTTCTATTGATGGGTAAATTACCCTTTCACATGAACTATTAACTATAGTTGAAGAAAATAGTATAACATTTTTCTTTAATAAATACACAAATATAGAAATAAGATGATGTTTCCATAATGCATACCTTGTGTAAGGAGTAAGTCAGATTAAACATTTCTATCTTTTAAAATTATCATTTGCTCATGCTGAAAATATTCAGATTATTTTCTTACAGCTTTTTATAATGCACGGTACTTAATTATTACCTACTGTCACTCCACACTGCAATAGCACAGCAGAACATCTTACTTTTATTTAGGGCTATCTGCTTTCCCAATTGGAAGGGAAGAATGAGCAAGTCTTCGATAGATATTTAAGAAAGTAATTGAAGACAGTCACTTTCATAGATTAGATGACTCATAATTTATCTTAGGAAATATGGTTGCCCTTTTAGCAGAGCACTCTCATGGCATCTGGAAAATTTCCTTAGCTTTATTGTAAGAGGTTCTAAGCATCTCAAATGTGTCCATTAGTTAGAGAAACTAGACCAACATACCAAAGATTGTGCAAATAATTTTAGTCAAAATGGTAATAGTCAACATTTAATTTTTATTAGTCTTCTTTTCTACAGTGCTCCAAGTCTTCAGAAAAAGCAGATCTATTGATGATTTGGGATACTGAAAATGCAATTGAGCAGTCATCCAGATGATATCAAATATCACCTGCAGGACAAGGAAAGACAGGAGCATCAAGGTGCAGGTTATAAAAGAGCAGACTGCAGAGGAGATTTCGTGGAGATAAATGTAACTTTCTTTGATCCTCATAGACTAAACTTCTTTCAGTATGTTAGATGACTACCAAAACTTCCAAACAGTGGAAAAATAGAGCATCAATATACTTTTAAAAATACTCTAAGGTAAGTCTTAGAAG
This sequence comes from Cavia porcellus, assembly GCF_034190915.1. NCBI lineage: Eukaryota > Metazoa > Chordata > Mammalia > Rodentia > Caviidae > Cavia > Cavia porcellus. The sequence goes on from NW_026947510.1 coordinate 42,531,591, forward strand.
ACTAACAGAATTAAGACAGATGCCCTAAAAATTTGAACTTACCTATATTATAGGTAACGTACATAAATAGTAATAAAATGTAAATAGAATATTAAAATTCTACCACATATCAGCCAGGCCTTACTAGAAAATCACATTTAATGAATTATGCATAAATATTTAAGAATTACAAGATTGGTTTCAGTGGTTGCTCACAGAGTCAGAAGTGAAGTGATGTCTGCTCTGGTGATCCGAAGGTTCCGGTTGAAGACCTGAAACTCACTGTAGTGTTCTGTGTGAATCCACATCAGGAGGCTAAAGTGTCTGATAGGAGGCTGACGGGTTTTGGCTAGAAACCAGGAGGCAACTTCAAAGATGAAGGGGAAGGCTGGAGTTTCTTGAAGGAACACAAGGGAATTTTGCTTCTTTATTTATTTTAATTCCATTCAGGCAACAAAGCCCAACCAGAGTGTTTTCTGTTTTCAGGAAATCCACTTAAGCCACATTCAGATCTCTGCTGATCCAGTTTAGTTGGGCATTTCTTATTCAAGTTGGCAAAAATCAAATAACTATCAGATATCATATATTCAATGTCAAAGTTCACCTGTTACCATTTAAATGTGGCATAATTTAACTAACCCAAATCCAATGGGTTTAGGCATCCCTTCATCATGAAACTATGTGCAATGAGTTTGAGATATATTAAAACAAGAAAAAGAAATTGTCCATATTTTTGAAGAATGTGAGATATAATTTATAGGCAGATCTTATTTATATTTAATCAGTGTCCCCAACATTTTATAATCAGTTGACAGTTCCTAAAGTGATGCATATGGTGATTTGTATACCATTCCTCTCATTCAAACATGTATTTCTGAATGTCCTTTGCCAAATTTTACCCTCTTTGTTTGGCTTTTGTTGGTTTATGACAGCTTCTTACATATCTGACCTCAATCAGATATATGGTATGGTGTTTTCTGCCATTCCATATATCCCATTTCAACTCTGTAACTGTTTCCTTTGTTATACAAAAGTATTTAAGTTTGATGTAGTCCCTTGAGATTATTTTTACTTTTGCTGCCTGTGTTTTGGTGTCATATTAAATAAATTATTTCAAATAACTTGTAATAATAATACATTGTTAAAAATATTTCAAATCCAACGAAATTTATTTTTCCTATTTTTCTCAAAGTTTTATAGTTTTAGGTCAGTGGTCTTATTTGTGAAGTATTTTGAGTTAACTTAAGTAACCACTGAATTTTTTTTTGTTTTTTTCAAGATATGAAGCATGATTTAAAAAAAAATTACTGTAAATGAGGGTGAGGAGTGCCATACAACACAAAGATGAGGATTTGCAGTATGAGAAGGGCTGTTAAACTCTAGTACCAGTGTTCAACAAGTTTTACCTCATTTGGTGCAGTCAGCCTATTGTAAATTCTGGTTGAAATAAGTATAATTAAATAGGAACCACTTTTGTGGAAGACATTCCTAAGGTTGGGGTAGGTGAGCTGAGGATGATTCCAAAGCAGTAACAACCTACTCTTCTGTCTTGGATAGTTTTTTTATTGGTGTGAAAAAATAATGGAAAGCCACAAGTTAAAGGAAGAGATATTTATCTATCTAGTTTAAAGAAGTTTTAGTCCATAGTTAGCTGTTTCAAGGCAGGGCTGTATGCTACACTGGCATGGGAGAGGAAAATGAGCTGGAGACATGAGAGGTAGGAAGCAGCAAGACTTCTTCCTTTCCCTTTTTATTCCACCCAGGATACAAGCCTGTTGGTTGATCCCACAAACACCTGAAGTGAGTCTTCACTCTTCAGTAAATCCTTCATTCATACCCAGAACTGTGCTAAACCAATCAGTGGACTGAACCAGTGTAACACAACCAAGATTCAGTTACTCCCTAAATTTCTACCCCAAAATTTGGAGGGGAGGGCTGGGGATTTAGCTCAGCGGCATAAGCACTTGCCTTGCAAGTAGGCGCTCTTGAGTTCGATCCCTGGTACTAATTTTAAAAAAAATTTTTTTTTTGAGGGGAAAAAACTAAGCATAAGCCATAACACTCCCATTTACAGTTCATAGTAGGGTTCACACTGCTATGAGAATCTAATGTTGTTGCTAATTTAACAAGAGTTGGAACTCAGGCTGTAATGGGAGTTCTGCTGCTGAGCAGGCCAGCTCCTTGTCGACATAATCGGCATGATGCATGGCTTGTGCATTGGTAATCCTTGTTTTAAAGTAAATCATATTGGAGTTGTGCAATTGAGCCCTTTCAGATTCTATTAAATGAAAATACTACAGTGCATACTACTGGCACCTAGTAACAGCTGATTCTTCCCCACAGTAAAATGACTATGAACCGTAAATATTTTGAATAATCCAGAAAATGGAGGCAGCCCGAAAAGTACAATTTAAGACACTCAAGGAAGAGGACTTCCAGAGCTGTTTCAGAAAGTGGCAAAAAATAAAAGATAAATGTATTGAAGGATGGGAGTTTTCTCTGAGTAAGATTAATGGCAATGTATGTTTTACTATCACAATTTTTAATTTAAATACTCGTATATTTTATCAGATCTCATATTTATTGAAAAGACTACACTTTCCATATTGTATATAATTCTCTCTTCCCACTGCCTATATCATCTGACTTGAACAAAATCAGAAGAAAATTTATATGAAACCTTTCAAATGCATAAAGATAACCAACCCGTGGGCTCACAAATTTATCTCCAAGTATTTTCTTTTTTAACACATTTTGGTATGCCAAAAGTAAATTTTAAACAGGAATGCATTTCAGATTTAGAAGATAGCTGAATTGGGAACTTATAAAGACACTGTAGTTAGTATGAAAACCCATATATATTTCAATCGAGAATTTTTACACTCTTCATCATGTTATCACAGGTGAAAAAAAATTCAGAAAGACTAAGTAAGGTAAGTTGTTATGAAACAATAGGAAATTGTTACCCAGAAAAAGAACGGTATTTTGGTCATTAAAATAATTTCAAAAATACTTTATGTGTACTTACTCAGGAGGTCACTTGCCTGTCTGCCAGGTTATTGGTATTTTTATTGCCTTTTTTAAGAAAAATTTATGTTAAAGGTTCTTAAAATTTGAATATTAGTTGATAATTCAGGCTTTCTGTAGATAGATGACTATTTTTTGTCTCTGTAAAAGCAATAATGCTTATAATGCTACATGTCTAGATAAGAGATAAAATGTCTAGTTTAATAACTCAGAACTATATGTTCAGAGATAAGAAAATTTGCACTTGTAAAAGTTTAGGAACTTGTATGTAGGGTTATTCATTTGACATTGAAATACAGTATCTAAATCACTGTCACACAAAATATCTATGTAAGTATACTCTACTAATTTAGGGACAAAAGCAAATGTTAACACCAAAGGAAAATGTAAGTATTACAGATATGTGCCATCTATAATAAACCACTGTGTAGGATTTTATATGGAAAAAGGACATGGTACACTGATGTCTTACAATTAAATCTTTTTGATGTATTATAAATTGGAAATTATGGTAGTCTGAATACTTAGGAAGTACAAGAAACTAGGAAATATGAAAACCTGCAGGTAGAAACTTTAAATATTGCATATTTCATTGGATGGTGCTTTCTTAATGTCGCAAACATCAATTATTAAATACTACCAACATTATTTAAGTAGTTGCTTTTAATCATAATATTTTACATGTATATTTATACCACTGTAATGAAAGCTCCTAATGTGTTTTACGAACTATACACAGCTTTATTAATGAAATGTGGCTATCTCTACTAACAGGACATTTTTATTCAAGATAATTGTACCGTGCAATAGACATCGATTATGCTAATAGACAAGAGAGAGAACATGAATAAATAAAAGCCATGGATAATCCCCAAACCTAATTTCAACAACCATTTTAAATTTTCCTCTTCTTCCAAACCTTTATAAGGGTTGCTAATAAGTAATAAAATTGACTGATGGGTATTTCATTTTCCTTTCCTTCTTTTGCACACCTACTGGTGGAAATGCTAATGAGCTTGGGAGCAGGCATTGGGCAGGTAGTAGAGGGAGGAAGGAAGAGAAAGAGGCACAGAGGTAATCCACCAGCCAGATAATCAGCTCATGAATAACAGAGAGTTGACTGAAATGATAACACTTAAGTAAGTACTGTAATAAACTCAGTAATCAGCATCCTCAGTGGCTTGGAGGCAGGTAACAGAACTACCACCTTTACAACCTCCAGCAAGTCCATGATTCTTCCAGAAGCTATGCTGCTAACAGGATATCAGACTTCAAGGTAAAAAACACAGGGTACTTGAAGAAGACTGCTTAGATCATCTATAAGCTTCCTGCATATACTTACATAAAGCCCCTAAATTCATAAGAAAACATGATGAGAATATTTATCCCATGATGATGCCATTGCTGCTGGCAAACTCCATCAATTACAAAGGTTCACAAGATGAGACCTTGTGGATCTTTATCTTCTCCAAATTATTTTTTTTTCTTTATTGTGTGAAGATGATTATTTCCTTAGACACAAGGAAGTGTTGTGAGAAGATATGATAGTTAGACACAGACGCACAAGTATTTATATCACAGTTATTTTTAACACAATCTTAGTTGAGGATTATGTCTTTATTATTTTTCCCTTGCTCTGTCATGAAATTCTAAAGAATGTCCAAGTAAAGAAGAGTTGCTTGCTTAATAACAAGATAAACAAACACTGGTTGTGTCATCCTCTTTGGTATCTTTTAATCTGTTTCTTTCTATAATCATTGTTAAATGTTTACCAGCAAACCCAGAGATTATAATCAAGTCTTCCCCTTACAGAAATTTTTCCCTCCTGAACTTTGAAATATTGACTATATTTTTCCAGTGTTCTACAAGAGTTCCTGTCTCTGTCTCTCTCTCTCTGTTTTCTTTTTTCTTTTCAAGTCAGTCACATTCTTGCCACCTTCAGGTAAATGTATCTTCCAGGAACATTTCTACTTTTAAAAAAGATCAGTGTCTTCACTTTGAGGTGTGCATTCTTAAGAAAGTCAAAGTAAACTACCACTCTCCTATTTCAGATTGGTGAATACTGGAAAAAAAGTTAATGACCTCATCACTAGATCGTTTTGTAATATCACATATTTGTACATAGGGTATTAAATCTCTGCATCTGTCACTCGTAATCGATTTCTAAGCAGAAAACGCAGTACTCAGTGTGTCCTCTGTAAAACTGTCATCAGCAAAACAATGATGCAAAGTCAAATTCCAAATTCTCTAAGGTCTAACAGCCAGTGTTTAGTATATTTTCTTTTGTGGACCTACAGAACATCTTCTGACATCTAAATGGACAGGTGTCATAATTATGGTTTGCCCATATTCAAATTTAGAATAAACAGGAAGTAGCTGATAGTAGCATTTTAAAGAGATGGAGTCAGGGGGTGACTTTAGCATAACAGTGAAATCATAAAATGTTGGTACTCTAAGATAACAAATTAACATAACTAAAATAACATATATTAATTTTAGACATTTTCTTTCTATATTTCAAGGAAATATGCACATGAGGAGTGTTCTTTTACAAGATTTCTCTAAATTTTTTGTTATTATCTCTCTTCATCTCATTTAATACAAAATGAATCCAGCATACATAGGAAAACATGAAGGGAAAGGTGATATATAAACACTTTTGTCTGGAGTAGAATAAACTTGGGTTCAAAAGGCCAACTGGAACATCATGTTAAGTTGTTAATATATTATATTTAACTAAGTCTAAATGACAAATTAAATGAGGATGTAGAAATCAGAAAATGCTTTTTTTCTTCTTCTTTATAATATGTTGAAACTACGTTGAACTACTGGAGAATATGTAGATGCCACTTCAGGCTTTTAAATGTTTTGTGAAAGGTTAAATTTTTTTTCAGATAGATTTCCCAACACATTCGTTTGTTACTTGGTGTGATCTGAATTTTAATCTTCCAAATTCAAATTTCAATGGTTAAGAATGTTGATAATTACAAAAAACAACTATTGCACAATGTCTATCAAACTGGAAGAATTGTAATTCTACTGCTGAGAATGTTTTAATAAGAAAGAAAATAAAACCCCTTATGGAAAATTGAAGAAAGTTGCGATATACTATTTTATTTAAAGTATGGAGAGGGAAACAAGAGTAAAAAACTCTAAAATTGTCTCACTTACTTCATGGTTTAGATCAATCTTTTTACTAAAACATTATTAGAACAAAATGAATGAAAGAGTTCACTATGCACAATGACTTACCTCTGAATTTTGTAAAATCATTTAAGCAAATTACCAAATGAGTACTAAATAATAAAGTAACTATTACTCGTTTCTGCTAAAATTGTTAAAAGATTTTGTATTCCTTCTGCATTACACAGATTTTATTGTTTCTGTTGTTTTAAATTTGGATTTTTTTTTCCCTTTTAGCTAAAAGTAGAGAAGAACGAGGCTAAGATTAAACACTGCAATAATGAGTCCATTGCACTGGCTATGAATAGCTACTTTGTGCTGAAGTTTGGACAGAGCTAAACAGTATAAGCATAGCACCCACAGGGAGTCGAATTCAAGACTGCTGATCAGAGCAAATGTTGAGTAGCCTGTTTAGTGCTAGTGAAGAAAATTTAAAGGGTGCAAGGAAAAACTAGGGTATTTTCATAAAAAAAATTCTCCAGGACTTTTAAAAAGAGTTTTGGTCTTGCTTAATGAAGTGACACTAAATGTTTACCCTGGAAAACAGAATATTTAGCTCAGATAGTATAGCTACGAACAAATTCTGCAGGTTTTCCATGTCATGAGTTAGAGTCAATTTCATTGGTATTTCTAACCTTCATATGTTTTCCAGAAAATGTATGATAAAATTGTTAGAATTAAGACACTTATATAATGTCAGGCTATGAACCAGATTTACTTTTTTGAAATATTTTTCTCATGAGTTATGAACTATGTTTAGCTACTAAAATTCTCTGAGTCCCAGTTTCAGATTTTACAACATGAAAATTGTATTTCCAGACATAAAGTTGTTTATAGGATTGTGTTAAAATACAGAAATAACTTACAACAGAGTATGGTACCGTAGGAACTCAAAATTTGAAATTGCCATTTTATTGCAGAATACATTTAGTCATTAAATGATTAGTGGAATGAAGTACTTTCAGTATCATTGCCTACATAATATTTTGTGTGTCAAATAGGAATTTATAACATTTAAAATAATCTGTCAGAGTAAGATAATGTTTCCAAGAAACTCTGCTTTAGTCCACATTTCCTGGCAATGTCAATACATATTTGTTAATCTAAAATTATTTTTGTCTCTCTGATTCTTGAGGTAAGCATTGAAATCTTATGTCAACACTGTTAGTTAGAGATTGAAAAAAAAAATACATTCCTGTCCTATTCAACTCATATGTGATCCACGTACGATAATTCTTGCATCGTTTCCTGGAGATAAGTTGACTTAAGTATTTTATTGCACTTATTTAGTGATAGCTCTATTATTAAATGCTGTTTAAAAAAACACTGTGTAGTAGATCATATAAATTTGTATCAAATTATCCACAATAGTTTAATAAAATATTAGCAGTGTTTATTCATTGATATTTATGGTCAAAATCATGTGACCATTCTAATTTAACTATTAAATATATTTAATAAATTTCTATATAATTATTAATATAATTTTAATTTTTTTTGAAAACAGAATATTGGTTCTTCTTTATTGTTATAATGATTTTTTGAACTGTATTTCCATTTATTTCAGGATGAGTTCAGCCAAATTAAATATATAGGTCAGTTTTGTTATTAAATTTCCTTACATTTGCAAAAACTAAGAAAGTTACTATGAAAATAAAATAACATGTAGGTAAAACTTCACTACTGATAATGCATTTTCATCTCAACTTTTAAATTAAATCCTTACAGTAATTATATGTATTGTTGAGAACAGGCACATCATGTTACCATAACAATAGCCAAACTGTTTCTCATTTCTTATTCATTATACCTGTTTACTGTGGAAGAACTAGAGTTTTTACTATGTTTTACAATATTTGGAAACTTAGATAAACTAAAACTTCATCTCAGTGTCTACGTCTCAAATTTCCCTAATATAACAGTTAAAAAAATAATAATGTGTTGCAAACTGACATAATTTCTATCAAGAAGGGACATATGTCATATTTCAAATTTAATTGACCAATAGAAGTCACATGACCTTATATATTTCAAGGAGATGGAGAAATAAATTTTAACAATTGCAAGAAAAAAGGATGCTTAGAAATATTTCATGTATATGCTAGTAATTATTATATTAAGAAAAGTATTTTTATGTCAGAATATTTATTCAGATATTTAGTCAAGGTACTGCTTTGGATTTCTTCACTAACAAACATAGAAGGTGATTACAACAGTTTGCTTCATTTCTTTGATTGTTTTAAACAGTTAAATATATTCTGGCAAACTAGAAAAGAAGTCCACTACTTTTGTGTTAAATCGCCTTCCCTTATTATATCTATTGAACTGTCTTCAGTTCACTAGGATATAGTCCATTTAACTGACTTTATTATCATTTTTCCAATACTCATTATAAAAGAGCCAATATGAGTGACACTGGTTGGAAAAAGTTCCTCAGCAGATGAGATCAACTATAAGTGGATGAAGATTTTAGAAATCATTCTCCTTAATAAACAAATCAGAATAAGTAAATATTCAAACAATTGATTTGGTCTTTTAATTAACAAACCCTCCAATTTCAGTTGCCGAGTACCACTTTTTGAGTATGATCTGGAGATGACAGCACATTATCTATAGTTGCAATGTTTGGAGATGAAATTTGTTTTTGTAGATATCAGTTTTCTTTTCTAAAACTCTCGATATATGATAGGCCATATTTTTGAAAAATAATGATTATTTACATATGAATGTGTCCATTAGTTTCTTCATTTACGAAAGACTTTTGTTTTTCTCAGTTCTTTGTTTTCTTACACACAAGAGAGATTTCTTTGCAAAATGGTATAACTTGATCTTAGCAAGTTGTTTTCACGTTTGGTCCACTACCATGAGAACACAAGCGAGCTCCTGGCAATTTATGGACTCACTTTGATTTTTAACCACTTGTAAAAAAATGATAAAACAGACAGCCATGTGAGCCAGAATCAGTGTGGACGCTTTACTTACATAACTGTGTGTTCTGAAATTCATATTGAAATCTGTTTCTGTTTCCCTTCAAACGTCCTATGTAATGTTAACTTTAACTCTCTCTTTTTAATTTCTTTTTTTTTCAGTTGTACCAGTGATACTGTGCACAACTTTATCTGTGTTCATAAGTATATATGTTTTTGTTAATAAAAATGGAAAAAAAATCCTAATAAAACAAAACATTTAAATCAACATTGTTAGCTAATAGTAACAGAGAGGGTTGATTAACTGAATACTTCTAAATCATAAGAGAATCACTGCCAATGAATTTGACTTAGAAAATATGTGGAAAACTGACAAATTAAATTCAGGAAGTTGGCAGAAGGCAAAGATTCTTGGGAGGGTGGGCGCAGAAATCAGAACACATCAAAAGCTGTGTTGTTTCATAGCACCTCTCCTGCTGCTTTAAATCTGACCAGCAAATGTTCCCATGTCATTAGAATATTATCTAACACTTCATAGGTTTCTGATTGAGATTAGTTCACAGGGCCAACTCTTGGCTCTATCCATGTATGTGTTCAAAAGGGTAAAATGTGACTTATCTGCTTACTCTAATTCTAAGAATATAGACGTTTGCTATGCAGGGTGATTCACAGCAATTTCCAGTCATAGAAAGACACATAACCTATTGAATTATTGTGAGCTAGATATTACTCTGGCTGAGTCAAGGAGTGGGGATGGATACAGAACCAATTTTTTTAAAATAATGAAACAAATATATACTACCCTCAAACAATTCTGAAAGTATGACTTACAAAAATGTTATCTCTGATTATCCTTTTTGTATTTATCTTGATCGTTATTAAAGGAAACAAAATAGTTTTATATTCAGGATAAAATTTTATTGCTATCATTACTTATTTCCAGGAAAAGTGTACAGTATACTTAGATTTTTCAATTCTGTGGCTCCAGGAGCATATCTTAATTGACAACTAAGACTAGTAGAACCATCCAAGTCTTTATTGTTCATATCTTGAATGTCCCTGAAATCCCAAATGCTAAAAGATTTGGTTCCCAGCCAGTTGTAGTATTATGCGACCATTTAAAGGGTGGTGGTTATTGGTCACTGGAGGCATGACCTTGAGGGGTCTTTTGAGATTCTGGCCATTTTCTCCCATTTAATGCTTTTTGGTAGCCATGAGGTGCACAGGTTTGCTTGACCTCATGCTGCTCAGCAGATTGTTCTAGTTTATCATGTTTCAAAGTAATGGAGCCCAGCAACCATGGACTGAACCTCTGGTAACGACAAAATAAATCCTTCTTCCTTTTAAGTTGATTATCTTAGAAACTTTAGTATAGTGACACAAAGTTGACTAAGCAGTTATTTCATAATGAATTGGAAGAAATTTAAAAAACAAGAAGGAACACTTATGTTTCAATAAATATTTTTGCCAACAATCTGGAAATTGTGGCAGGAGGCTCGCTTAACTGCATAGCTAACCCTGTCTCTAAACAACAAAAATAAACAAATATTAATCTTAACAATCTTAAATAGAATAAAAATTATTATGTTTTTTCATATTTTTCCCCTTGGTGTCTTGGAGGTTTATACATTGTTTTCCTAATTGTTCAGAAAACTTCTACCTAACAGTTAGATAAGATATTAGGTAAGTTCCAGCCTCTCATCCTCTACCCTGTGAAATAATGTAACCTCCCTAACCCCATTCTGTACCCTAAAACCTCAATTTTAGAAAAATATTCCAAGTATAGAAAAAAATAGCAAGTTTGAGCCAAATCTAGGTAACTGAGACTCTGCCTGGGAATAGTGATACAGTTCAGTACCAAGTTCCTACGTTTGATCCACAGTGTCATAAAACAAACATACAGGACTGGATGTATAGCTCAGTGCCTGCCTGGCAAATGCAAAATCACAAGTTCAATTCCTGCTACAAAATAGAAGAAAGCAAAACAAAACCCTGGTATAACACACAAATAAAAACAAATACCTTAAAGGAACTGCATAAGGAATTGTTATCTAGAGTTCCATCTGTGGTTAGTTTAAACTGGATCAACTTGTCTACTTAAGGAAAAGAGATCACAGAGAACTTGAAGAGAGAAAATACAAAATTTTAAGAAATGTTGCCATCTTTATATTCCAATATTATCTATCTAATATTTGGCCACTTTCATGTTCCAAAATGTAAATGTTTATGCTGACTGCACCAAAAGCATTTTATGTGGTTAGAATGATATTTTAAAATTTCCAGTGAATTTTCATGACCAAAGTCCTCAAAGAAATCAGACAAATTATACTAGAAATCAGTAAAAGAATTCTAACCCAAATTTGAAAAATATGTTTTCTTTATACAGACCTTTTAAAGCATGTGAAAGGAAAGGCTATTTTGAATGAAAGAGATACAGTTAACAGAAACAGAGGTGACTAGAGTGTCTTTAGACAGCTTCTGGCCTGAGAGTGTTCTAACAAACTGCATTGAAATGAATGGAAGCAATTATAAAAGGAAGCTGCTGACCTTTGTGAAAAGGCTGCCAATCCATAATACCTCCTGCAATGCTCATCTCCTTTATTCCTGCTTAACAAACCTTGTCACCCTTGTCGCAGTGCCTCAGAACCCCTTGTTAACTTTTCCCCTTTTGTTGTCTTTAGGGTATCTGCAGCATGCCTGTCTGCTGCAATCCCTCTCAATTGCCAATTAAAGCAAGTTTAAGAATGAGTACCAAAGGATGAATTAACCTAGCAAGTTAACCTGGGAAAGAATATGTTAGGGACACAAACTCTCATCATCACAGCCTTCCCTATTTACCTACTCATCTGACTTGCTTGGGAGAGTGTGTGTATAGGATGATGGTTTTGTGTTTGCACAACTGGAAATCACCTCAGTGCAGTTTTCCAAAGTGTAGGCAATCAGAGTCACAGACATCAGAATCCTAGAAACATCTTCCTACGTGTTCCTTTTTCCCTCAAGTGAAAAAATACTAATATTCAAGCACTGCTTCGCAGAAACACTTACCAGCTACCTGTAGGCACTATAAAGTAATTCCTTTAGGAAGGTCTTTATCCCAAATAGCTTCTTGCTTTATAACGCTGACTTAACATATAAGCCCTCGGATCACTCCTGTTTGTATTAACAATCATTTGAATGATTATTAAGCAGAATTCTCTAGAACTGAGTAGTTCTGTTACTTAGATGAGAAAAAAAACTATATTTAAATTATGATTTCAACATCTAAGTGAGATTTTTGTTTTTGTTTGTGATTTTCTGCTCTCAAAAGTAAGTAGTTTTCATCAAAGGATATTTAACACCATAAACAAAAAACTTTAACTGGTTAAGTTGTAAACCTACTTGTGGTAAGAGAGTGAAAAGAATTTATGCAGTGGATTTGATTTAGAGGCATTTATGTTCCATATATATCACAAATTTTTGCTAATATTTTCTGACAACATGTATAACCTTTTTAAGCTTAGAAAGGTAAGGGAAAGGAGAGAGATTGTGTGATGAGTTTGACCTGTTATAACCTAGCTTACCCCACATAACGGATTTAACATCTTAACAAAACTATGATGTTCTTATTAATCCCAAGTTTTAGACAAGAAACGTAAAACATACAGATGAAGTTATTTTTCAAACCACATAACTAGCATGAGGCAGCAGAACTGTTAAAACTCAAACAGAAATTTCTAGTTCAAATAAAATTTTCATGTATCCACAGTGAGTTGAGGTTTTGTTTCTCTTCTATATTTTACCACACTGGGTTGTTTATAAATTAATCCTTCCCCATATCAACTGGTACTAAATATCAATTTTAGAAAAGTCAAATGTACATCAGATACAGGGTATGGGACTTCCAAGTAAATATATGATTTATAGGAATACTAGAGTTCATATAAATTTAACTTCTAAATTATTTTTTATTAATACAATCTGAAAAACATCTGTTTCTTTGGGTTCACCCAATTTCACAGTGGAAAATTGTATTATCTACAAGAAGAGAAATGAACATGTAAGAAGCAAAATTATACATAGCTATCGCTTGATTAAAATTTCTAATTCTAGTGACAGTATTACTGAAAAGCAACGCAACTTGCCTAAAGATAAATAGTAATTACGCAAACAGTAAAATAGTGTGTGTTATAATCTTTAGGATGGAATAATGTCAGAATTACTTTTGTTTATTCATTAAATGTTGACCTGTGTATTTATATCAGAATAAGCATTTTTTCCCCATGATTCCTGAGAATGTCTAAAATACAGTCAAATTATATCTACAATATCAATATTTATAATATAAACATATATATATATATATATATATATATATATATATATATGGACAATGCAGCAAACTTACAGCTTAATTTTTCCATATTTCTAAATTCTGGATATTTCTGTATCTTATCTAAGAGGTGACTCTCCTCAGAAATTCCTCACAAATAAACTCTCAGTGCTAGGACCTATAGATGCATCAAAAATTTCTAACTTCTAGTCTCACTGTACCTGCTTGCTATAGTGCTTTATATTTTTAATGGAAATGAAAGGCTTTTCCCCTTTGTGTAATATTTATGTTCTAATTCTTAGTTGGTTAAGAGCATATTCTCTAGCCTTCTACAGAAACAGTTCACCAGGGTACTTCCAAAAATACTATCCACATACTAGAATTTATGTCAGAAGTGCTTTTATTATGTTTCCATGCAAAAACAATTCAGCTTTCTTTCTTTCTTTCTTTCTTTCTTTCTTTCTTTCTTTCTTTCTTTCTTTCTTTCTTTCTTTCTTTCTTTCTTTCTAAGCTTTACCCAATACAAAATACAAAAGTTAAAAGAGGCCTGGCATGGTGATGCGTGCCTGTAATTCTAGCACTTGGGCCTCTGCGGCAGGAGGATTGCCAGGAGTTTGAGGCCAGCCTGGGTTACATAGTGAGTTCAAGGTCAGACTTAGCAAAAACATGTTTCAAAAAAACAAGCAAAAACAAAACAAAACAAAGCAAAACACCTTTAAAAAAAAGTTAGGAAGGAAAAAGTATTATCACTATTTATTGATTTTAAAACACTGTATTTGATTTATCTATCTATGTATCTATGTGTTTCTTTCTGAGACAAGGTGTCACTATGTAGTCCAGGCTGGCCTCAAACTCAGACAATCCTCCTGCCCCGGCCTCCTGAATGCCGGAACCACCACACTCAGCTTTAAAACACAATACTTTAAATTTGGCTTTTTAATTTCACTTGAAGTAAGAGAATTACTTACTACTGTATGAATTCATAAAAAATACAGTCATCTGGAAAGATATGTAAGTGTAGGTCAAGTCAGAGAGAATATAAGTACATCTGATTTTTCCAGTTGCTTTTTGAATATTAAGCTATTATAAATATGTGAAGTTCCAAAAGACAGCTCTCTCTACTTTTATATGGTATGAAGAACTCTTTTTGTTTTTTAGATGGCGACCCCATTCCCACTTTTGAAAAATAGATGACTCTCAAAGCTATTTCATGCTACATCGAGGAGCATAACAAGTTCTTATTTTTTTTCTTTCAGGGTGTCTTAGAATTGCAGAGGGAAATTTTGGAGTTAGGAATTACAATTAAATAAAAAGGGTGAAAAGAGAAAGAGGCGGTCTCCAAGCCAAGCACTTTCATGAGGATGTTTCCCATCTCTTTTCTCTTACTCTCCTTATGTATCCTGGTGGTTAGAACATAATTGAAATCATACTACATCATTTCTTTTCATTTCGTAAGTCTTTTAGAAGAAAAAATGTTCTGAACAAAAGGTATCCACAACTAAATTCTAATTGCTCAGCATGAATCTTAACAATGTTTTATATATGATAAAAATATCCTATAAGTTTATTATTTGAGATTCCTTATGGTACTTTACTAAATTTCTTATTTATGGTCTGGGCCATAATTTCCTTTCCACATTCTGTGCTTTGATCTCATCCTCAGCTAGACAAGTGCTTTATAAAAAGAAAAAAAAAAAAAAGTTGGTATACGTACTACAGTAATTAAGAACTAAAAAGATGCTTTCCCAGCTGTTGCTTTTGAAGTCAAGTTTAGTGAGTGGCAAGGAGCCAATTTTCAATTAGAAATAAGATTTTTACTTAAAAAGTATAATGTGTTAGATCATGTCAATAATTCATTTTTAACACATTCTTTAAAAAAAAAAATATAACCTTCTCTGCCAGTAACAAGGTCCCAAACTATCAATTATTAAAGGCAGCAACGAGGCCTCTGATATGATACAGTCTTCGTGTATTTGTTTGGATTTTGTTTCTTCATCACTTGTCCCTGTGAATCAAAAATCTTACCCTTATTTGTCCTCACTGCTTAAGAATTTTAGCTGAGATTTTTTTGTTTCATTTCATGTCTAATAAGTTTTATTATAAATACTCAAATACATGTACATGTACATACATTATGTCTACGTTTTAAAATCAGAGTTGACTATCCAGTAGCACTGGGGTCGCTTCAGTTAAGTTAGTGGTAACTTAACCTTTCCTCACTTCTCTTTTCTTGTAATAATAAAGAGGCGGCTTCTTCACGGCGACAGGTAAGGCACTGTGCTTGTTTATCAGGATGATCCCAGCGGAGCAAGCCCAGGAGTGACTCCTTAGCTTGGTTGGAATTTGGCTTTGGCTTTGCCTCATAGTGAACTCAAGATAGGCAGATGTGCCAGTAGCTGAATATTATGATTGAGGAAGGCCCAACACTGACCGCGCTCTTTGTTCCCTTCTATAAAACACATTGTACTTAGCTTTAAAAAAAAAAAAAAAAATATGATGATGGTTCAATTTCTGAAGAACTACAATTCAGATGATTTTTCATTAAGGAAACCAACTGATTCATTTCTTCCTTTTGTCAACTTTCCTTTCCTGGTTTTGGCCTGCCTCTGGGTGAAGGGTACCTAAAGCTAATGAAGTTCTCCATGGTCCAATCTTAGTTTCTCACTGTGAGGTAATTACCCTGGCATCACAACAGCCCTTGGCAGCTATGGCTTTTGACTTGGAGATATTTATCTAAAAGCCTGGGCAGAGTTTTAATTCATTGCCAACTTAATTGTGCTTCCATTCTTGGGTGTAACCAAGTCTTAGCAATATATTTTTCCCTCTCCAGGTTAGTTTTTTGGCTAGTGATAATACTAATGAGGGAAATTGGAATTGCAAATCAATTCAGGGATTTAGGCAAGGACTGAGTATCTGAGTGTGAGTCTTAAAGAAGCCTAGTTAACTTTTCTTGTTATTATATTGCAACCTGGTTACAGCAAGATGTCTTCAGTGAAGAAGGGTTTTCTTCCCACATATTGCTTTAGATAGGTAGGATAATCTGGATTCACATAAGAGGAAATTGATCGCCATTTTACATCACAAATAATTTGAGTAGAATTAAATTTTAAAGTTTTTAGACAATTTTAAGAGTGAAAAAAAGAAAAGTAATAAGGTTAACAAATCACCAGAATTATGATTTTTATTTTGTTATACCAAATGCTAGTTAAGTGACATTTCTGGAACCTTGAAATTTTACAGCTGATAGTTAAACATGACAAGAAGCACTCCCTTTCTTTCCTCAAACTTTTAACATGTTCTCTCCTTATTGGCTTGCACTGGGAATCTTACTTTCTCTATGCCACTGCAAAAAGAGTATCAGGCATCAGTAGGATGATGGCATCCACAACGTGTCACCATTATATGTATCCACGTACCTGTATTTTGCCCTCATATGCTTCTCTCCCACTGCTTTAGAAGTCTTATCCATGCCTTAAATCACTAGCCTTCCCTCTGTGTGTTAGACCCATCTTCTTCAACTATTTAAGAACAGTACTTCAAGACATTAAGTAATTTTCTTGAACTATTTCTTTAAATCCACTTAATATCCTTATTGATCCATAAAGAAATACAAAAGGATAAAAGACCCATGACACTGTATTCTACTACATGTCCATTTTTCTGATTAATTTAACAACAATGTCCCTTGAATAAGTGGTCTAATCACCAATTCCTTGATTTCTCTTATTTGATATGCTCTATGTATTGAATAAATATTTTGTTGTTAAATTCCTCCCAAGCATGAGACTTCAGAGATCAAAAGTGTTGGTTTGTACACAATGTGAATGATTAAATTCTAGAAGAGAATCTGATATAAGAGTTTATGTGTGTTTCTGGAGGGGAAGGAGTGAAAATCATGTACTCACTGGTAAAACTATGTGTACTGGTAAAACTATGACTCATTCAGGGAAGTTTTAGGAGGTGGGATACCTCTAAGATGTGATCAGATCACCAAGGTTTTGCCCCATGAAGAGGGTTATTGTCTTCATAAGAGCAGCCTCAAAGATAAACCAAGAGACCTCATACCACATGAAGAAACAGCTAGAAAATACTATGTCTGAACTAGAAGATGACACTGAATGAGACTGACTCTCTCAGCATTTTGAACTTGGACTTTCCAGCCTGCAGAACTATGACAAATAATTTCCTGTTTAATAGTTACTCATTCTTTGGTGTACTGTTATGACAGCACCAAAATTCTATGACACTAGCATACTTAGGGAAAATAGTGTGTTGTGACTACAAATTGATAAAACTGAACTTGGTCTGCCTTTTCCCACTTGTAAAACCTTCTGTGAGCTTCTTAGTGTGTGCAGAATATAAGACAGATGATGTCTCATATCTTTATGCCACCACTCCAGGAGGCTGACAAAGATCTGAGGTAACATGAAGAGGGTTAGTGTTTAAGACAATTGTGGAGTATCGTACCTGTACAAAGTGAACATTCAGGAGCAGTTTGATGTAATATCTGGAGCTAAGCTGAAATCAACTCCATGTGCCGTTTACTTCAAGGCAATTGTCCTGCCATAAACTCATAATACTACATCTTGAAAAATGACTATATATATTGCTTAACAATTAAATTTGGAAATGAATAATTCCTCAAATGTTAATTACTTAAAAACAGTATTACCAAAAGATGTGCAACTTTTAAATCCCTCAATATATTTACAAATTATAGTTAAATAAGCTAATGAGAGACACTAGAGTTTAAGACAGATTCAATCACAGATCCTTATCTTTTTAAGTGTTTGTGTTTGAGTATTTCTCTAAATATGCTTTTCATTTCATTTTTTTCTGTGATATTTATTTATTTCACATGAGTATTTCTAACAATTTCTAAATTTCATACAAAAAGTGCAGCTTTGAAAATGTTTTTCCTTGGGGGCTGGAGGTTTAGCTCAGCTGCATAAGCACCTGCCTTGGAAGCAGGCAGTCGTGAGTTCGATCCCCGGTACCGATAAAAACGAAAAAGCCAAAAAAAAAAAAAAAAAAAAAAAAAAGAAAATGTTTTTCCTTGAATACATATAGTGTTTAGGGACTTGCATATCTATTGTAGAGTAATGAAGTAGTCATATTCTCTTATGTTATAAATAACACAGCTCTAATTCTGTGGAAGAAACTATCCATGTATTTATCCTCAAAATTAATTTATTATATAATCTAAAGCCCTTATTAAATATGATTTATTTTCTTAGTGATATCTTAGGTGTTAGTGGTGATCAATGTAAAGCATAAAGAGAGATATAATCAAACAGGCAAATAACATTTCTTCTCAGATATTGTGATTCTAAAATACACAACAATAAGTAAGAGGAATTTATATATTCAGAAGATAATGTGGGAGCGCGTTGTTTCTTTGTATTTATATGACTCTGGAAAAAGGAAGAACGTAAAATACATAAATACAAATATCTAAATATATGTATTGAAAGAGAACTAGCAAGAGAGATTATAGAATTAAGGCTGGCAAGAGCCTTGGTAAATATGTGACCCTGGTATATTCCACATACAAAGAAGAATGAGCCATAAAAAGAATGAGACATAAAAAACAAACCTTCAATGGGGATAAATATCCAAGTTAGGATGGCAAAACAAAACAAAGTGAAGATGGGGAAGAACATAGTTGTTACAGTGTGATTATCGGCTTCTGTGGGGTCTTTGAAATATTTTTGGGTCATGAGCAGTTTGCCATCATAAATACCTCTATTAAAGCGGTTTGCCATCATAAATAACTCTATTAAAACAGCCCCAAGAAGACCCTCAGTCCCTTCTACCAGGTGAGGACACTACAATGCTACTTTTATGAAGCAGAAAATGATCGTCCCTAGCCCCTGAATCTGCTAGCACCTTGACTGAACTTTCCAGGTTCCAAAACTATGATCATTATGTTCCTGGTGTTTATAAGTCACCCGGTCATTTCATATGGTATTTGCTATTACATCCCCCAAAATCTACAACAATAGCATGTTTATTAAAAACTAGTTCAGTGTGATGAAAGGTTCTTGAAGAATTAGAAGAATGGTAGGAACTGAAGCATATGTTATCTGGAAATAAATTAGAATAAAAGGTTGAAGACAAGGGTACATCACATAAAACTTCATACTTTTTTGGGGATTTTTTAAAAATTTTATTCTAAAGGCTTATTAGATTTAAAGTTTTATTCTACATGGTGATAATTTTATTCTAAAGGGTGGTAAAATTTTACTATTCTAGTGGCTATGCCAAAAGAGAATGTAGGGTTATTAGAATGAAAGGTGAAATTCCATTTGCTATTTATTTACTCTAGAAAATGAATGGTGGGACTTGATTCAGGGCACACACAATGATCAATGATTTAACGTATAGGTATATATTTTTACTAAAACTAATACAAGCTGCTGGCACATTTTTGGTGAGATCTAAGGATAAAATGGGACATTATCAAAGTTTTAGTCTATGGGAGATGCACAAAGTCTGTTTTAGTCCTGCCAAACTTGGGTGCATATTCCATACCCAGCCACTGCAAAGTACAACAAGAGGCAGGGACATCTCAAGTGGAGTGCAGAACTAGGGAAGGAAGTAGACGAGTTTCTCCTATTGAGTTTGACATTTAGAGATACGTCTAGTTGTGATTACTGGCAAAGGGCAGAAATAGTTCCAAGTCTGAGGCTGATAGTTTCTCAAACATAAATGAGAATAAAGACAGGAAAGGAAATCCAAAAAGAAGAGAGAAACCAGTAACATTGACAATAACCTAAATGTGTGAGATCTCTGAGGCCAAATGAAGAAAGTATTTCAGGGAAGAAGTAGGTGTATGTCTCAAACATTGCAGAGAAATTGAACAAGACGAAGCTGCATAAATGTCATAACACTAATAGGTATGTAACTATTTATTCAGGTTAGGAAGGAGAAATGTTATAATTCATTATCCAGTTTTATATAACAGTGATTTTAGGATAAAAATTCATGCACTGTTCCCTAATATAAAGTCAGTCACTTACATATGGTAAACTAACTATTCATTGTCTCTCTTTGGTTCATAGTCTGAAGAACATTCAGACCTTGATACATAAAATTATTAGAAGCAAATCTGAGGATAAAATTTATTATACTCTTATCTGCTTCTTAGAGTTTTCGTTTTGAATACAGGGCTTCTCAAGGTCTAGAAAAGCAAGAGTCTAATGGGCAAAAATTTGAGCATTTCCTCCCTCTTACATCCTTGGTAGGAATGTAAACCAGCACAACCACTGTGGAAACCAGTACAGAGATGCCTCAGACTAGAACTAGAAATTCCATTTGACCCAGATGCCCCCCTTCTAGGTATTTTTTAAAAATAGTTAGAAGTCATCATATTATGATGACATACACATACCTGTGTTTACAGCAGTAGAATTCATAACTACAAACTATGGTAGAAAAGTACAACCTATGTTTAAATTCAAAACAAATCCCTTTTAGTAAAAGATACATTACCATTAACCTTCCTTAAATCATGCCCTAGAGTCAAACACACATCCCATTGCTCCTGTTAGTTTGTGGAGCTTCTCTAGAAATACTCTTTCCTAAGCATCTTTAGTTTTGAGGTTTGCCCACTTCAGTCCTGAACTGATTCAAAGTGGTTATCTTTCACTTTCACTTTGCCTTTGAGGAAAGAGGCAGAAGTCACAGAGTGTGAGATCCAGTAAATATGGTGCATGAGGACACACAGTAATGTTTGGACAAGCCTGCTTGTCTCTCGGAAGGTACTCAGGAGCAGTATGCGCTCTACTTTTTATCATAACTCATAAAGCAGCCACAGAAGAGCACTTCCAGAATGGCTTCAGACAGTGGCAGTAACAATGGCATAACTATGTCTGAAGAAAGGGGAGTATTTGCAGGGAGAGAGGTTAATGACATTGTGTCCTCAACTGGGACAAATTTTTAAAATTTAAACATTTACGTTATTTTGGATCACTTCCACACACCAAAGACTAACATCTTTGCAAAGAAAGATGGACAGGAAAGCAATAAATTAATATTTGTTTACCAAGGATGTTTTGTGTTTGCAAGGGCTTCCTGTTTTCACTGCAAAGTTAAACTCAGATTGCCATTCAACATGACGTGTGACGTTATAGCACAGAAAGAGGTGGTTATGTTAAAATAAGCAAATGAATTTGTTGAATGTTGTAATAATTCAACAAATAAATTGGTTACTTTTGGAATTGTAAATTTGCTCCATCTCATCCCTTCTTTTTGAAAGATGATATGAGGTTACAAAAAAATAGGTACATCTTTTGTTTAGGTGCAGATTTGAGCTACAAATATATTTTACATTTCTTACATTTATAGCAAAAAGTGACACTCTCAATGTTATACACCTTCCACTTGCAGTATACTGTAGTATTAATGTGTGCAACTCTGTACTGATCATTTATGCAGAAATGGATACAGAAAACGTCAGACCACACATTTCTCTCTCCATGTGACCCACAGATTCCTTTATTTTGTGTCATTAGCCCTCATAAGTATTGACCTTGTCAAAATTAGGATTGCCCAATTTTGAAATTTACAGATGTCTGTGTGGCTCCCTGCATTAGTCTATTGTGTACTAGGACAACTAAAGAATATCTAAAATTTGAGTTTGTTGTGTCATCTGCTTTTTGAATCTGACTTTTAATTCTATGATTACATTGTTTATGCATTTCATTTCCCCACCTTAAAAAAACTGGGTGAAATAATCAATTCAATAATTATTTTTGTGTGGTAATAAAGCTGAAAAAGCATTCCACATATTTGCTAGCTCTGAGCATGATTTGATTTCATTTTTTAATTTCCACACCTGACTTGGGGAAGAAATATTTCCAAGGTAGGGTGGAGGCATGATTCGGGTTAATTTCATGCAAACCGTTTGCTCTTTTTCCCCCATATATCAATCCTAAATTAATACAATAGGCGCTCTGCAGCCAGCATGGTTGCACATTGATCTTGGCCGCTTGTTTACAGTGTGTTGGCAAGTTGCTGATGTACTTCTCCCTGGGGACGGAGCAGGGGTTAATTGCTGTTAAACTCTCAGTGCCAAGTAATGGTTCAGCCTCTCTGCTACATTAAAGATGACACTAATAAGGAAAGAGCGCAGTGGATTGCTCTATGTTGAAAATTGGACTGGTGGTGACAGAAACTTGGAGCAGAGCAGATGTAATAGGAAGCCCATAATGTAATTATAACTGCTGAACATGTGTCATACCAAGTTAAATGATACATTAATGAATCAAAACAGGTGATGAAGTGTTGCTCTTTCCGCGGATAGAGGTGCTTTTAAGGTTAGATTGCCATTAATTTAATAATCTGTAATATGGATATTCCTCAAATCACAAATGAAATCAACCTTAATGCTTTCATACAACATTGCTTCTTGTGTTCCAAGCAGATAAGATAAAAGAAACAAAGCAAAAGTGACCAGAGTTCAATGCCACTCATTCTGTCCTTAATTTTGTAGGAACAGGTTTTACATCAGAAGGTGAGTGGTTGCCCAAGGCCTTCTTCTGTCCTGGTAGACCACTTGATCACTTTAATCCACAGTTAGCCCCTGTTTTCTAACAAGGAGGCATAGACCTTCAGAAGCAAACAATTCCATCTTTTAAATGGTCCATTGTGTATCATCTTTACCTAAGACTGTGCTAAAGCTTATATTATGTTTTTAATAGATGGAATACTGATAATACCTCTGAAATCTTGCAATCTATTGCTATGTGGTCGGTTTCTTTACATTTCTAAGTGTTTGGAAGCTTTAAAGCGTCTTTCCCTTTTGAATTTTGTCATTAATTTTAAAAAATGACATCCAATAATGCATGATGAGTTATGATCTACGATTTCAAAAGTTTTTCTAAGGTATTTGTTTCAATAGTACTACTATTATAACAACTAAAAATTTATTTAGAGCTAGTGGAAGTGTGATAACACAGCATTTTTATTTTTATTTGGCATTTAGGGTCTCAAATCTTGGTGAATAAATAATTTAAGTCATTTTCCTTTTTAAAATATCGTAACTTTGTCATATTATACTAGTAGGAACTATCTAAATATGAATCAAACTCTTACAAGGATAATTTTCAGATATTTAGCTTACTATGTATTAACTTTCATCATGTAACATGCCATTTTAGTTTTTTGATATATTATATTCTTGCTTGACAATTAGTTATTGAGAGGTATTTTACCAAATAACTGAAATCAATTATAAAAATAAATATTTGATTTTTTTAAACAAAGGACTACTGCTGTACGAAACTAGAAATAAATGAATAAAATGAAAAATAATATAAAGTCATCATTTTACATATGTATTGGAATAAAAATCACACAATTTCCCCTTTTATACTAAAGTTTCCTTTTTAATTTAATATTAAAGTATGTTCTCAAGAGAATTAAGCAGATTTGAATACCATCTGCTTTAGTATCACTGATGACATTAAATACAGTAAATGCTATCACTTATTACAGAGTTCATTATCAAGTAAAAGTTGCTTTTGTTTTCAAAAATAATCATTTCAATATGGAATTAACCAGCCTGTAACTGCCAGGGGAATATAGAATTTAAAAGCCAAAACAAAACAAAACAAAACAAAACAAAATCCAAATTTTTTTCACATAGGCATCGCATTGTATCTGCCCACATCTTCACTCAGGAAAAGAAAGAAAAACATTATATGTATCCATTGGCTTTGCCTCCCAAGACCTCTTGCTTTATACAGACAATTGCTCTTCCTTGTTTTGGGCAGTGATGTGGGGGTCACGGAGGGATTGATGATGTAAGGGACTTTGGCACTCAGGTGAGTACACATGCACAGTGACCTAAGAATGTTGCACATTCATGCACAATAACCAAGCTGTGTGACAGCGTTGTATCCAACCCTGACACTAAGCAATGAAAGTCAATCTTTTGTAAGGTCACAGGGATTCGAAAACAACAGCATCAGCAATGACCAGTGTGAAATGATAACTACAGATACCACCTTTGAAATTGGTAGAACATACAGCACCCCAAAAATTATGCACTAACAGAGAGCAAATTCTTTACAAACCTGCCTGAAAAGCCCACTAACAAAATTCTCATTAACTGAGTAAGTGGTAGTTCAGAGAATCATCTTATGTAGCAAATGTAAACAAGGCATATTGTATTCTTGAAACTGAGGAGGGAAACCGATTCTCGCTATATATGGAGTTCTAGAAATTTGTAACAGAAATTCCCCTAAACAGTAACAGGTCTTATTTAATCACTAAAGATAAATAGCATGCTTTCAGTTTATAGATAAGAAACTGAAGGCCAGAAAGAACATGTATATTTACCAAAACCAGAACAACTAAATTGCAGAAAGGAGACTTGAACCTTGGTTTACAGCTCTAGAGCCTCATCTCTAACCAGAACATTTCACTATATCTGAAAGAAAATAAGAAGCAATGATTTATTCATTGTAGTTCAATTCTAGATTAATCTGTAAAGAAATTCCTTATTACATTAAACAAAAGATTATAACACTGAGAAACAGGTCTTACACATTTCAACTTCTGAGGATTAAGCACTGAAAGACTGCTGACATTCTAAACAAACACCTGTAATTAGATAAGTGCTTTTATGGTTAAATACAAAACAAACAGACTTCTTTTCTTGTGTATTATTGGCTATTTGGGATTCAATTATATGTGTTTACATATTCATTCTACCAATCACTTAATAGATGTCTATTTGTGCAATAAATTGTACTTCCAGGGGAATAGCCAAGGTTAAAGGATACAACATTCCATAAGTTGGTGTCTCTAATGGAAGGGGAGATAAATTAATGGAAAAATATAGAACTGTATAAAAATCATATGGTTGGGCTTGAAGTATATGCAATACATATTGTGAAATCTTACAGCATTAATGTTGGGCTTGGATTATGACAATGTTGGCAGGGGAAATAAAAGAAGACATAAAGTTCAAAAAATATTTTAAGTAAAGTACAACTTTTAAAATATTGGACTAAATGAGAAACTGCAAAAGACAATAAAAATATGGTAATGCTTGTATATATAAATAATACTGATGGAATTTAGAATGCTTGAGGGTAGAGGAAAAAGCTGTGTTTACAGAACAAGAAGATCCATTGTCTCAACCTCTATTTATTCAACACTGAAGGAAATGAAAAAAACATTATTGGTAAAAGACAATCATAATCTAATAAAATTAGAGTTCACATGTATAACTAAATGTTATTGCATAATAATGTGAAAATGGCATTGAAGGAAGAAATAGGAAAACATGTTAAGAAAGAGTTATGTCAAGAACTATGGGAAATGAGCTGAGGTATCAGCTATGCATCTGAAGAAGAAGGGTCTACCTTGGAATTTACACTATGTGTTTAATTAGTTTAATTAGTTGTGTGGAATGAGAAAAAGAATCACGTTTGACTGTCACATTCTTCCCACAGATAATTTAGTGCCTTTTCTCAAAAACAAGGAGATAGGGGCCAGGGATTTGGCTCAGTGGCATAAGCACCTGCCTGGCAAATGCAAGGTCATGAGTTGCATCCCCGGTACCTAATGAAACAATAACAACAAAACAATACAAAACAAAAACAACTCAGAGTAATATAAGAATGAGGAAGAGCCATTCCGGGATGAAATATGCTGACAACAGGAGACACTTGATATGAACTTGTTGGTGTACGTCTAGTGCCTAGGATTCAATTGCCTGCTGTAAATAAACAAACTTTGGAAAGACCCACATGCCATTAGTGTAAAAGAATCAAGACCTGACGTTACCACTCTTCAACAGATGAGGAGCTAAAAATGTCACTACAGAGGGAATGAGAGTGAAGAGAGGTTTATGAATTTCTGACAAAAATGAATTCAGCGAAAAACTAATCTCTAGTACTTGGAAGAAAGATACCCAGAAGCACATTGGGTTGGGTTACTAATGGGGACTCATTTTTATAACCACTAGAAGGAGAGAAAAACTTTCAGTTTTGAGAGTAATGTAGCACAAAGAAGACTTTTTAACTTTAAGGAAGAAACTTAAAATTCCATGTATGCAAAAAAAGGGAAGAATCAGTTTAGAGGAAAGGCCGTAACAGTGAGATACAAGCCAGAGCAATGGCAGAGAGCTAAACTTTCAAATTTTGAAAGCAAATTCTTCCATGAAAACTGTAAATATTGGAGGCCTTGATGGTATGAAATCAGTTTTTTTTTTTTTTTTCTGCATGTTGACCTTTATTGTTTATATGACTGTCGTTCACTTTTGTCTGCAGAGTAGGGCATGAATACTATTTTGTAGAGTGTTGAAAGGCACAATTAGAGGACTTGAGAAAACTAATGCACTAACTGAAATAGCTGTGAGAAATAGCTTCTGCGACAAGTGTTTAACTGAGAGATTAAAGGAAGCCAAAAGCAAGTGTTGGGGGAAATGGCTGTTCAGTCATCCCTTGGTATCTACTGTATCTACAGGAGACTGTTTTCAGGACCCCTATGGATGCCTACATATACAGATAGTCATGTTCCTTCTATAGCATATGAACATCTTCTGTGCATTTCAAATGATCCCTAGATTATATATAATACCTAGTAAGCACAAATGATAAAGTATACAAAAAGTCATTATATTGTACTGTTCAGGGGATCATGACAAGAAAAGATATTTGTATGTGTTCGGCACAGTCCTAGTTATTTTTACATAACATTTTTAATCTGAAGCTGGTTGTTCCTGTGAGTACAGAACCTGAGGAAACAGGATTAACTGCTTTTTTGTTGCACGGGAGAAGTGAAATCTCTATCTCAACTCATAGAAAATCAGGTCAAATTTGATTGGCTTTACTTGTTTTTGTTTTTGAAACTTCTTTTCACATTATTTTTTCCTATGTATTTGTTATTTGGTCAGAAAAGGATGATTCTTTAGTAATCATGCATATCAAGATAATAAGATAAACAGGAAGTAATGAGAAACTAAAACAAATCAAATGAGAGACTTTTTGTGGTGTTTAGAGGCTATCTAGAATCGACATATAGCTTTATCTTAGTGGGGTTTAACTTGTAAAGATGACTCCAAAATGAATTGAGCAGGAACAGTAATTCACTGAAAACTGCTGCTGAGTTATTGCATGCTACTGCTGACCAAAAAGAAAAACAAAACTCCCCAAAACCACAAGTCAGCAACTTGAGGTTAATGTCCCCTTGTTTATGTTCCTTTAACTACTTTATTTTTTCTGGATGACACTCAGAATGGTATTCAATTTTTATGAATTTTTTCCCAGATGATTCATATAGTCTTGTTATCAATGTATTGCTTCTTGATGTTATTAAGTACAAAAATTTGAAAGCTACTTGAGAAAGTGTGTGTGTGTGGTTTAATGAAGAAAATAACACACTCTAAAATGAATATCACCCTTTATTTACACAGCTCATTTCTACAAGTATTTGACTTGATCATTATCTTCAGGAAAGCCTTAATTATTGGGTCTATTCTTTAATATTTGAATTCATAGAATGGGTTTTTGTTTTCTGATGATATGAGTGTGCAGAAATGTATAAGATATGGTATTAAATAAAGGAATTATTACAAGATGGTTGAAACTATGCTCATTGTTTACAGTGACTTTCTTTGATGAGCACTGATGTGATGATATTCTATTAATGAAGTATTTCATAATTAAGGGAGTTATAATTAAGGGAACTGTAATTTGCTAACAGGCCTCACAATAGCTGCCTGTGGAATAAGACAATATGCTTTTCGTCTCCCTACTGGGCCTAATTCCCCAGTAACCTTATTGAAAATGTGCATGGGCTACAAAACTAAAGATTAACTGTCCAGGGACCTGCTTCCTGGAGCTTATTTGAAGATTAAATCAAATGGCAGGCAATATATATTTGGTAATACGGCTTTGTTGCAGTCTTTTCCCATGTAGTATAAGTGTGATAGAAAGCGATGATACTTTATTGCTGCTTAAAAAAAAAAAAAAGATTTTTCTAAATGTGAAATAGTTCTGTACTCATGCTGAAATCGAAATGAATAATTTATTTCTTCATAGTCAAAAAACATCTTCTGCTTTTTGAACACATAATAGAAGATCTCTAATTACAAATTTTCCATAATTACAAATTGTTCAACCTTTTGAAAGGTTATTATTAATCATTATCTATTTATTTCATAACAAATGGCACAAAAGTTGTTAAGGACAGGTTTAAAATGCCAGCTGAAATACTGCAACATTTTATTTAAATAGAAAGCAGTTCAAATATATATTTAACAACATAGCTTTTAGACTACACATTAGTAAATGGATTTCTATTTAACAAATCAGAGAAAGATGGATGAAGATGTTCTGCTTTTAAAAATACTATATTTAGAATGCCTGTGCAGAAACAGTGAAGTGTGATTTGTCCTCATAGCAGACATCTGAAGAACAAGTGACATTCTTACACAAAATCCATATTGGTGATGTATTTAATTACAGAGCTGATTGAAATTGACAGCTTTAGTGACCTGCGTTTGCACTTGTAGTGATTGATGCATGCTTCCACTCTGGTTACTTTTAAACCAATTCACATATTGCTCAATACTATAATATCATCCTGTCAAATTGCAAACTACATTTTTATAAGTGTGGGGACTGCAGAGAGTGCATGTTTAATTAAAGCGCGATAGAGATGAATTGTTTAAAAACACCTATACAATTGTTAACGGAGACTACTGTTATTCGGAGGCAAAGTGAAAGAAAATTCAATACACTTATTTGGACATTTATGTTCCAGATTCATCTTTAGGCTTGGAAAATACAGACCTGACTGCTATGTGGTAAGAACGGGTTTTATAGTTTTGTATCATTACCTGTAAAACTTTGCTGTTTTTGAATTGATGTCATCCTTTAAAATAATAACTAAAATTAATACCATACATCAGAATGACCTTACTGATTGTGTACCCTTGATCCTCTGCCTATTTGTGTCTGCTTGTGTTTAGTTGTTACTCAGACAAGATAGCTGCTCACCAAAGAAATGACTTGGCTGTACAATGACACCAAGTTTGTTTTACTGTGTAAAACAAGAGTTGTCTTCACATCTTTTCATTCTAAGTTCACTGCACCTTTCTCATGCAGAGAATTTCTTCATCTACATGTCTTTCCCTCCTTAACTCACTTTGTTGTGAATACACACATTAAAATGACAATTTTAAAGGCTGGAGATTTAGCTCAGCTGCACAGCACTTGCCTTCAATCATGAGGTCATCAGTTCAATTCTTGTACCTAAAAGAAAAAATTACAATGACAATTTTATTACCAACTGACAGAACTTGATCAGATGCTTTCAACTTATATCTTTAATTACACTAACATGAACCATTTATTGAAGTTTACTATGTACCACATTCTATTCCTAACATAATATTTTCTAACAACATAGATGTTAATCATGATACCACTGTCAATTTATTGATATGTAGTGAGACTAAGGGAGGTTTAGTAAAATTTTCATATCACTTCATGCAATAAATAAATAAAATAGGGCTGGGGATTTAGCTCAGTAGTGTAAGCGCTTGCCTGGTAAGCACAAGGCTATGAGTTCAATCCCCAGTACCACAAAAATAAATAAACAAACAAACAAATAAATAAATAAAATTTAGTTAGTTATGTTGAATCTAAGTCCCATAGCCCTTTTCAGTATGTAACACTGTTTTCCCATATCCAAAACTTTTGTTATTAAGTTGAAATAGTTTTTATGTTTATTTGTTTGTTCTCGGTACTGAACACAGGGTCATGCATGTGCAAAGAACATGTCATACTACCTGGCTACAGCCTCAATCCCCATGTGATTTCATGGTAGCTGCCATAAATAACTTGTGTTTCAAGGGATGTTGGTACTTGTTCAGGATTAAGACTAGAAACATATATGAGTGCTTTAGAAATATATTTTCCTAAAGGAAAAAAGTGGGTATAATGAAGTGTCAGACTCATTTCCAAGTAAGAAATGTAGTGCCAGTACAAATTTATCATTTTATTGAAGGATTTTATTTTTAAAATTTAAGGTTTACTGGAAAAATTTTTATATATACTAATAAGCCAGACATACTGACTGGTACATTTATAATACAGTATTTCAGAAGGCTGATGCAGGAGGATTACAAGTTTGAGCCCAGCCTGGGAAACACTGACTTAGAAGATACTTAAAAAAAAAAAAAAAAAAA
This sequence comes from Cavia porcellus, assembly GCF_034190915.1. Classification (NCBI taxonomy): domain Eukaryota; kingdom Metazoa; phylum Chordata; class Mammalia; order Rodentia; family Caviidae; genus Cavia; species Cavia porcellus. The sequence continues at coordinate 42,562,228 of NW_026947510.1, forward strand.
AATATATATATATATATATATATATATATATATATATATATATATTACTGGGGAGGTAGTTCTCATGCTAAGGCTTTGGGTACATTTCCCTGCATCACAAGAAGGAAGGAAGGAAGGAAGGAAGGAAGGAAGGAAGGAAGGAAGGAAGGAAGGAAGAAGAAGGAAGGAAGGAAGGAAGGAAGGAAGGAAGGAAGGAAGGAAGGAAGGAAAGAAAGAAGAAAGAAAGAAAGAAAGAAAGAAAGAAAGAAAGAAAGAAAGAAAGAAAGAAAGAAAGAAAGACGGACAAATCATTACTATAACTAATCAAGAACTCCAATTCAGCACCCAATATTTCAAGATATCCTTGAAAAACATCAGATGAATTGGAAGTCATAAATGCCCCGCCTCTGGCCATCATGCTTAAAAAATGTCCGCACTGTGTTTAATTCCTGACATGGCAACTCTTGTTTAACAGAAATATTCCATTTCAATCCACTATTAGACATAAATATGCTGGTTTTTTTTAAGCCCTTATACAATCATGGAAAGATCTCACAATATGGTAAAGAAAATAGGAGAAACAGATAAGTACACTTCAAATATTATATGTCAGGCATATTTTAACCATTTTTGTACCAGATCTGATCCCCATCCCTTATTTCTATTAAGAACTCTTTGCCATATTTGGCTACTCAATAACTACTAAGCCTCTTAATTTTTTCTACAATGGACTAGAATAAAAATGGAAGAACACAGTTACGCATCAAGAAAACATTGTTTTTTTCCAATGATTTTCGAGTATTTTTCTGATTAATTATATTAAATATAATCTTAGATTTTTTTGTTGCAGTTTTAGACCAGATAAAAATGTACATTTTTAATTTTTGCTCAAACTTCTCCATGCTGCTCAGAAGACTTTTAAGTAATAAGAATGGTGCAAACCCAATAGTTTGATAAAATTACAGAAGTGAGCAGATAATGTGCACTAGCAAATTCTTACAAAATAGAATGAAAAAGAAAGCTGAATCTGAAAAAAAATATACAAGTGTTAAACACCAGTGGGAACCAAAGCAATTTCACTCAAGGAACTCTACAAGAGTTTAAGGATGGAAGGCACAATCTGCTCTGCAAGGTACATTCAGAATCCCACACTTACAGAATGAGTCATATAAGAAGAAAAAGAAGTACACACAGAAAAAGAAATTTTGAACAATTATTGGAAGGAATAATGAATCTTACTGTTATAGTTTGTGTTCAGGTGGACTCCCAAGCCTCATCCAATCATGAAGGCAGCTGAATCCAGTGATAGGATTGGTTCATTGTCTAGCACTAGAATTAGCTGTATTTGTGCTGCACATGTCTGGGGGTGGAATCATCATACAATGTAAGGGCTGAAATAAGGTGTGTTTTTCCTTACTCTTTTTGCTTGCAACCACCATGAGCGGTTGCCCCTCAGCCACGTCACCCTGCCTTAAAACCAGCTGAGTATGAGTACGGACTGAAGACTCCAAAACTATAAATAACCCTTCCTTTTCCTAATTTTGGGTTTCAGGTATTTTGTCTCAGCCATGAGAGAAAAGTAAATGGACATACTTATTCTGGACAAGTTATCAAGAAAGACTGCCAGAGAAATACAGAAATGAAATTGTGAAGCAAAATATTACTTTCTATCACGGTTGTGGAGTTATGAATTGAAGAATATGTCTACACTGATTTCTGTCATCCTGCTGTAACTGATTCTTCCCATTAGGAAACTGCAGAGCTTAATAAAATTCCCATCACTTTATTTGTAGCAAAACCTGCCAAAAAGGATCAGAAAAATTGTTCCCTACAACATTTCTACTTTCTGGGACACACACATCTACTATGAATAGACTACCTCACATAGAGAAGCCCAGAAGGCAGGCAGAGTGAGAAGGTCAAATGGTCAAGCTTGTGTCCCTTGGCAAATATGAGTCATGGGATTACAAGCATGTTGAAAATGTGGTGGATTTTAAATAAGCATCGAAATCATAACTTTTCCTCGTTATTCTGTAATGTCATGTGATTGATTATCTGTTGTAAATTCAAATAAAAGAAAAGAATATTTGTTTTCCGGGGAAAACAGAGTATTTGAGGACACCAGTTGTAGTAAATGGAAACAGTGAGACTTTTTTTTTTAAATTTTATTTAAGGAGAAAAAAAAAAGCAGAGAAAGGGTACAAGTTATACAGATTTACAGAAAAAAAATAAACAGTAGGAAATCACTAGTTAATGGATTACATATTGTCATCTTAGAAATAATTGTTCAAGTCACAAAATTAAAGCTTGTAAAGTGGACATTCCAACAGTGAGACTGCAAACAGTTCTATTCAATGATCCAATAAAACTCAGTGATACCACTTTCTATCTTATACACTTAAATTTTGATGAAATCAATGAAGCAGTTCCCATCCTCTTACCAGGAAAAAAATGGAGAAGGAGATTGTACCTAAAGATGTAAGGGTTTAAGAATCTAAACTGTATCTTCTGTGGTCTGAATACATTCCCTAAAATTCATGGGTTAGAAAGTAAATTCTCAGGGGTTGGGGATTTAGCTCAGCGGCATAACCACCTGTCTTGCAAGCAGGCAGTCTTGAGTTTGATCCCCGGTAGTGATAAAAAGGAAAAAGATCAAAAAAAAAAAAAAAAAAAAAAAGAAAGAAAGTTAATTCTCAGTACAAAGATTTACATGGTATCAAGGTAGGAGATGCAGTACTGAAGAAAGATTCATGATTCTCTATAAATCATGAAGACCAAGAACATAGATGAAAAACACAAAATCCCTGATGACTATGCATGTTCCAAACCCTGCATGTGGGATTGGCTGGACCTATCAGAAAGTGTTATCTTCAGTTCTTTATTTCCATCTGACTCAAAACCAAGCAAGGCCTTCACAAGGACAGTTTATATCTGACATCAGGCCAAGTAAGTTTCTAATAGGAACACAGTCTCAAATGCCTTGTTTCCATGGAGGAAAGGTCTTCTAGAAACAGAAGGGAGAAGAGCCCTACAGACCTTTGTGGCTTCTGTGAGCCTTTTTCTGGCCTGCTCTCAGTCTGCAGAGTATATTGATTTTCTACTTTCACTAAGTGTAAATCTTTGCTACCTTTTCTAGATGTCTGTTGGGGACCACAAAACTCATATTTGCAGACTTTCCTAAGGAATAAAATGGAGGCTTGAGATTATCAGCATCATGTGTTTCAGATTCCCATTGTCATGATTTACGTCAGTGGCCCCTAAGCCTTAGGCAATTATGCATTTGTGATTGGTCATTTTCTAGCGCTCAGATTGGTGGTGTGAGTGCTACACTTGCCTAGAGGTGGAGTCAAAAATATTATGTAATGGCAGGAAGAAGGCATATCTCTCTCTCTCTCTCTCTCTTTCTCTCTGTCTCTGTCTCTCTCTCTCTCTCTCTCTCTCTCTCTCTCTGTCTCACTCACTGGGTTTCCACCTTGCTATTGCAGCCAATGTGCAGGGCTGCCCCACCATGCCATGCTGCCCTGGAGCCAACTGAGTATGGACTGAGATCTCCAAGAACTGTAAGAAATAAACCTTTACTTCCTTAATTTTGGATCTCTGGTATTTTGTCCAGCAGTGAGTAAAAAGTAATTAAGACATTCATTAACTCTTTAGGGATAGGTCATCCTCTCCCACTCACTGAGACCAGAACTAAGACCACTAAATTTAAAAATCACTCCAGGGCAAAATCCTTTTTATCATAAGATCATCTCCACCCTTTTGAGTCATCCAAAGATTATTTGTGCCTGCATTGTCATAGGCTCTGAGTCTTTAGTTGATTTTGAATCTTTTGTTTGTTTCACCTAGTACTGTATGCATGCAGTAAATAGTGGCTATCTTGGGAGTGTCACTCTTTTGGTGTATCTGAAGATATCGACTTCCCTTTCACTCATTATTTACTACTAATTTGTCTCTTATTTATCCTCTCTCTGTTACCCTTAACACAGACAACTGGGGCTCTTGGCTAGGTCCCTGATACAGGTCTTGTCTAATTCTTTGCTCAGAAAACCAATAACTTTGAAGGAATTTTTTTGGGACACAAAAAGTCAGTTAGCAGTACCACATATGAAAGGATTAATGATGCTTTCTAATTGATTTGGAGGAGTTAATTATCTTTCTTTATCTTTTGTCTGATGTGTGTGTGAGAGGAAAGACAGTCTTTCTCTTGAGAGAAAACAGCATTGATGGCACCATCTTGGAAAAGAAACAAGCGGATATCACACACTTGCGTCTTGACTCTTGGAATTCCCAGGCATTAAAAGTATGGTACATTTCTGGTCCTTATAATTTACTCAGCTTATAGCATTTTGTTACACAAAGTTAAGACAGTGTCAGGCTACTCAATTTAATCCTGCAAGCCATATTACCGTGGAACATTACAGAAGATAATTTTCTATATAGAGTCCTCAAAACACCCTGTCAATTAAGAGGGAAATTAAGAAAAATATTTCCACACATAATATCTATAAAAAAATTTGCATCTCATGATCTAATCTCATAAATGCACTATAAAATGAGCTCTAAAGCATAAAGGAGCAATCCAAGAAATGAGAAACTATGAGATTCAGAAAGCAAGAAAACTTCCCAGAGTCACATTATCTTTCCTAGCAAGAAGATCAAATTATAACAGAAGGGCTGAATACTATGGAAGCAAAAGGAAAAGAAAAGAGACAATAGAAACAGAGAAGTGAGGTGGTAAGGAAGTAGATAGGAGGAAGAAAAGGGACAAAAATAAAATAATAGATTTGATGTGATAGAAAGCATCAAAAATCAGGTCTGAAATTGTGTCAAGGTATTGGAATAACTTTAATCAGAGGTAATTAGAAAAAATGGAAAAAATAAATGTAGATTTTTAATTTTAGGAAAAACTAAATATATAATATATATGATAATACTTTATATTTGAACAATAGTTAATAGTCTTAGTCATGTAAAATCCAAATATTGATTAAAATAACTTAAAAGCTTGAAATGCTACAAGGAAAAAAATTATATTGCTATGGATATATATTATAGATAAATATTAAATTTCCCCCAGTTGCCTTTGCAGCATGAACATTTTAATATATATATTATATTATAAAGGGTCTCATGATGTAGTCCATGCTGGACGTGAATGCACTTGGTATTCTGGTTACCCTAGAATTTGTGATGATTTTCTTACCTCAGACTCTCAAATCTCAGCATCAACTGAAAAAAATCATGACTGATTTTCCCCTTATAGGTAACATGGAAAATTATATTTTTGCATAGTTACTAAGCTATTCATACGTTCTCGAAACAAACTGAACTTGGTTTATATGTAGTCTACTTTTTGAAATCATTGTATTATTGTGCTCACATAATCACAGGAGGCATTATTTCTATATTTTATTTTTTCTTAATATCTTAGTATGGTTTTGCTAGTGAGATCATCCTAAACGCATAAAATATATTTGAAAGTGTTTCTATGTTCTAAAAGAATTTCTATTAGATTTGTGTGATTGTTTCACTACTTCATAACAAGAATTCATGGGGAAATGAATCCAATTTGGCAATTACATTCATGAAATATTTTACTTTATGTATTCATTTTTATCAACAGTCCTTATGGAAGTATTTAGATGTCTGTCAGAAATTTTAGTATCTCAACCAAAAATTTGTATTTATCATATAAAATTTTAAATCTGCCAAATATTGCAATAAATAGATCATCTTATTATTTGCTTACTATTCCCAGAATTTGTGTAAATATCCTTTTCCTCTTTGTGATATTTTATTAATTCTCATTCTCTTCTCTTCGATTTCTTATGATAGATCTGAAGAAATATTTTCCAGTTTCATTAGTCTTTGAAAACAATTCTTTTCATTATTATGTCATGTTTATTATTTCTGTACATCTTTTTATATATTTTAATTTTCTAACTTTGTGAAGATGCTTGTAACTTTAATTTTGAAGTTATTAAAACATTTCTTGTGTTTTTTAAAAGTTAACAATATTTCTATAAGTAGTTCTTCAGTTAAATCTGTCATGCCTTTATATCATACTATCAATATACTTAGTTAAGAATAGTTGTTTATGTTTTATTAATTTATAAACTATGCAGTATATTGCCCTAATATTTACAAATTTCATTTATTTTTTCTTATTAATTTCAGCTTAAATTTAATATCATCAGTAAAAATGATCTAATCCTTCAGAGATTGCAGTGTCATCCATCAAGTACAAACTTTTTTTATCACTGTACCCCTCAGTGTTTGAGTTGTAATATGTGAATTATAAGAAATACAGTTATATATTTAATCCTTTCATTCAGCATGATAATCTTTATCTTTAATTGGATTATGTTTACTTTCTTTTGACTCTTTTTGCATTATTACCTTTCTGTTTATTCTAAAGCCTCTAAATTTCTTTTTCATATTTTTTCTGATTTTCTGAAGTTTTAAGTACTTTGAATTACTTCACATTTCTGTATATTGTGCTGATATTTGTCACTATTGTTACCATATTTTAAGATTATCTAGATACAAAACATGTTTCTTTGGGTTTTTAATGCTTTATATATGACAGTTACATTTTTACTAGTTCTTAGAAAATTCTGGAACATAGAATATTCTAATTTTATTTTTCCATACTTCAAAATTATTTTCTAATATTGTATTTGTTGTACCAAAATGCTAAAAAACTAAAATGGTTGGTTAAAAAGATAGTTATTAGCAGTATTGTCATTCTGTGCTGTGCTAGTTACCCTAGTAACTATGAAGCACCAACCACATAGTTATAGATTAACTGACCACATTGTCATGCTGTTCTGTATGCATCATCCCCTGGGTAACCTGTTTGCTTGTCAACCTTTGTTCCCTTTGTAAGAGACAAATGATGCTCTGTCAACCATTGTTCCCATTGTGAGAGACAAATATTCCTGGAATTGGCAGACCAAGGGCTATGAATTGGCTAACCACTCACTGTAAAATGCCTCTGACCTCAAGCAAACGGAAACAAAGGCCCACCTTGTTTCTGTTTCTTATCGCTTGTACTAAGTGATCAATGACCTAACCATAAATGAACTATAAAAATCTGTTAAAATTCTAATCCAGTTGCACCGCTTTGCAAACTCCACTGCACTGTGCCGCTGGGTACCAGCTTAAATAAAAGTGCTTCTCTTTTAAAGACGTCTTGCTCTCTTCTTGACAAAATCATGGGGCTTGTTTTTGGAGTACAACAGTATTTATTTTAATTCTATGTATATTTTAATTCACACAGATATTTTAATTATTTTCTGTACTAGCAGTTTTCATTGATATTCATATGGCTATGTTTACTGTTGATTTCATTCCTTGCTATGTATATTGAACTTTTTACATCTTTTGTCTTCTAAAAAAAAATCCTTCAGTTTTTCTGTGGATATGAATCACTATCCTTTCTTCTCTCTGTAATTGTCTCATCTTTTGTTTCAGTGACATTATTGAATATATATTTCACTTGAAATGGAGCTGTGTGTTTACAGTACTTATCTTTAAACATATGGAAGGTACTATTTTTTTTACAGGCTTTTGGCTTCTACCATTGCTATGAGAAAATTAAACAATTAATATAAGCTTTGCTATTGGAAAATAATCTATTTTTGTGGAATTTTCTTAGCACTTTAATATTTCTATTTCATTTCCAAAATTTTTACTTTGATTTAACAAGGCATGTTAGTTTTGCTACATTGTTTGAGGCCACTGAGGCTTCTGAATTTGTGGCTTGATATCTTTAATCACAGAGTAATTTATAGATATTAGGAAGCAAACAACACCAGAAAGTGATCTCTGAAAAGAAGGATGTGAACTAAATCAAATTTATTCCCCAACAGGTATTTTAAACCTAGGTAGGTGGTGGAGAATCCTAAATAGAACCTGGTTATCCTAGTCCTCTGTCTAAAATGTGAAGTCAAAATGTGAAGTACAGGGTGGGAAGCCTGAGTATCATAGAAAAGTGTACATAGAGTAATGCAAAGATTGCACTGTAACTCAGTCTTTCCTTTAAACTTTAAACTAAATAATTTCTAGGGTAGTTTTAGAAATTGTTAGCAGTTGAGCATGAGTGAATTTCATGAAGCTCTTACAAGGTTAAGACAAGAGAAGAGGATTCAGTTTATTGGAAGAGATTATCTTTTGTACTATTGTAGATAGCTTAAATTGTTCTATGAGGTAATGAGAATAAATTACAATAATTTAGATAAGGACATGATATGGTTAGACTCATGTTTTAAAAAAATCACTCAAAAGTGAATGTATTTTTTAACAATGAGCAAAAAAGTAGGAATAGATTAAAAACGGAGTTACAAGAAAATTAATTATTTGTTGTAAGACCTAAATCCTCCATTGACTCAACATCTAAGGCTAATATCTACTTTATACCATTCACTGGATATTTCTGAAAATTTTCCTTTGTTTGGGGACTTAGATTATACTCTTAATTTGAATTATATTTTTCCTTCTATTCCTTCCAGTTAATGTATCTTTGTTTCTCATGGCCCTAGAGAATGTATATTCTCCTCATTAAAATTAGTCAGCAGAACTTAATAGCAGTTTAACTATAACTTTTTTGTTTTAGAAAATCTCTATTCTTTGCAAAGCATCAGTATTTCCCTCAAGATCCCTATTTGAAAGTAGAATCCTGATAGATTTCAGCATTAAACAATCACTGAACTCAGGATGAATCCTTTTTTACTTTGGACCTTCCCTCATCTTTGGGACTCTAGCATCAGGGGCTTTCTTCCTGTACCATGAGTTTTTCCTCTCTTCCATCATTGTTTTTCATTTGCAAATATGTTTAAGAATTTTTATTACAAACTTCTCCTGGTGTTCATGTATGTGCTTTTCATTACACTTGAGCCCACAAGTTCCTTTTTCAGTCAAATCTTTATGGAAAAAAATCATCATCCTTCTCCCTCAAACTCACTTACTTCTGTCATTCAGTTAGATGAATTTTGTTTTTGATAAAAACAATTTAAATATAAATTAAATTGAATATTTTATCTTTCACTTTGTTAAATTTTTAAATTCTTTTTCATTACAATTTCTAGTCCATTAAATTCTTAAAAAATCAATTGTGGATTTCTTCTAACTTCTTTCCTTTTAATGGTTTTGATTCTTCTGAGTTACTCACTTATTTTTGTTACATAATCAGAAATGCTGCTATCTCCCTGCATTAATCCTAGGCTAGCTTATCCACTTCTAAATCTTCAATAACTTGCTTACATATAGATATAATAGTTTTATTCATTGAATCTAGTGTGTACAGAACATATATATTAGTATAAGGCAGAAAAAAAACTCAGTCTATTTCAGCAGATTTAGAGTATTTGAGCTAAGAAGAGGTAATGGATGTGAGCAAATAGAAAAATAGAAGCCATATTACACTTATAAAGTTATTCACTACAAGGGAGACAAGCAAAGAGAAAAAATACAATAAAAATTTTAGAAAGATATTTTAGAAAAAAAGGTAACTACACAACAAACATTGTTTTTTCCTATGCTATTTATGTATAGGATGCGTAGTCTAGCAAAAATAATCTATTTTCATATGGAAAAATAATTTATTCTTTTATGTAGTAAATCAAGCCATACACACTGAAACCTGTGTTGAACAACAACAGAATAAATTTGTTGAATCAGAGTTTTCAGTCATTACTGGACTAATTGATCAGGTATTTGCTGGATACCTTTGAGATTACCTAGGTTTATCTCACCTAGATTCATCAGTCAGCTAATTTCCACTGCATTGCCATTATATCAACATATTTTCAACTCCAACTACAACTTCATTTAATATTACATTGAATTATTTTCCTTTATTGAAAAATCTTAACTTCCCAATGAATGTTGATTAAAGTTCATAATATAGAGAAAGCAGGCTGTAAAACATAGTCATAAAATCCAATACATGTTAATAAATGTTTTCCACATAAAGAAAGTTACAATCTATGTAGTGTGGAAGATTGAGATATGTTCTTTACATACAGCAAAACTATGTTAAGATAATCAAATTCATCTCAGAATACAGAAGTATCAATTACATTAGCTCTATTGATTATGCACATATGAGTTAGGTGACTATACCTAAAGTATTACAGTATATTGCTCTTTGGGTCTACATTAAACACAAAGAATGATGGAGACCTAGGACATTTATTTGGGAAATATTAAAAGTATGTCCCTTATGACATGATGACCTCAATTTATGACTACATAATTTTGTCATAATGGTTTAAATCAGTGCTAATCCCTCTCACTAGTTTGTAAGAAAAATTTTATATCATTGATTTGTATATTGCTAATGCCTTATTTTGTGATGTAGTAAAGAGTACATAACTAGTTATTAAGTAAAGGAATAAAATGAGTGAATAATAAGTAGTTTTTTGCTGTTTTACTCAGTAAATTACTAGCACAGGTATTGCTGTGTAAATAATCTTAACCCAACTTTAGATTAAAGATACATGTTGACTTTAAACGGATTGTAGCGGTCAGCATTTTAGATCCTTCTTTCTCTTTTTAACTAAGCGATATGAGTTTAGTATGAACACTAGCCATTCCACAGTCTCTTAGGATCTTCTCTTCGATGTGTTTAAAATTTTCCTGACACCAAGAAAACAACAGTTTGAATGCTGACCAGATGGCACAAGAACTGTAGTAATTTGACTGGATGTAAGATGAGCATGGAAGCATAATGAGAAAATTAGATATTTAAATCATTTCCACATGAAGGTTAACCTAATGGAGGAGGCAACAGCACACAGTAACATTTAGTGTTTATTTATTTCATTTATAAAAGTTTCTGACTTTTGATAGGTTGATGGAGGGAGATGTGACTGGTAGATTAAATGGAAATATATTTCAGATATTATCTTCTTAGAACTGCCCAGGTTGAATCCTTCCTAATCTTAGTGTATGAGGGGAGGAATGATATCATCTAGGTACGTGGTTAAAACCTTGGAAACAATCTTGTATCTCTATTCAGGAGAGTAAAAAAGGATGAAAATCCTCCAATTGTCCTTTACCTTGTCATCTTTTTAAGGATTATGGGATCAAGGGAGTTTTCATGTCTAGAGACATAATTCTGGTCTTAAAAAATTCTGAAGACTCTTTGATGTTAGAGATAATTGCCACAATCAGGTTTTATCAGAATTGATAGGAATTCTTTCAGCACCTGAGGCTTTTCCTGGGTTTAGGGGTTGGATTTGAGGTTTCTCACTTTTTAATGATATTGTGTGGTCCGAATGATTGACTTAATGGAGGGAGTGAATTGAGAGCAAGTTCTATCATTTTTCCTGCATGGTACGGAATTGGAAAATATATTGACTAGTTTCAAAAACATTTTGAAAATATGAAATGCCTGTCATTTGCCTTTCTGAGTTAATAGCATACTTTAGTCTAGCATGTAGTATGTGATATTTTTTACAGTATCAAAACAATAGATAAACGTGTATAAATTAATCAATGTTGGAGGTATTAGAAATTAATATTGTGTGTACAAAGCATACAGAGATAGAGTACACAGAAATACAGGTATACAGAGATATAGAAGAATATGCCGTTACTGTGAATTTTCTTCTTCAAGTGAAAGTGCAGAAAATTTTTAAATTAAATGACCTGTTGAACAAACTGAATTATGTCTATTCATTTCAATTCTATTTCTTAAAGACATTTCATAATACTGTAGAAAACCACAAAAATAACAGCTGTTTTATGTCCTGTCAATTGTTATTTCTAAAGTGCTACAAAATTCTTTAAAAATGTATTCTAAAATATAGCAAGATACATAGAGATATCCAAACAATTGTAAAATGTTCTGTATTATCAGTCTCTATATTCATTTTCTCAAATGGTCTGTGGTTGATCTTTTTTAATTCAATGCATATGCATATATACTAATTTGAGAAGTTGAATAGATACCTTTTTAAATGTAAAATTATTGGCCAAGTTTAGTGATATATGAATTTGGTGAAAGAAAATGTTGTACTAAACTTACCTCCTTGTTCATTGTATTTATTTTCTCATTGGGAAAGTTCTCTTGTTTTAATTATGTCTTGTTGTTAAGGACTTACAGTATATAACTAATATAGAATACATAACTTGGGTCATCTAGAAATGCATGAGACTCCAGGGTTACTTATCTGAAAATGCAAAGGATGCATAAGAAATATTTTAAGCAATGTACTAAGATAATGTTGAGAGAGAACGTACTTGTTTGTGAGAACTACACAGCGTGCTATTTCTCTGTTTTACTTGCAGAAATGTCTAGGATAAAGACAAATAGGGATAAGTAACATAAGATATGGAAAAGAAAATAGGGAAGAAAAAGAAGGGAGTACAGAAAAAGGAAGGAGGGAAGAGGCGGAAAGAGAGAGACAACTTACCATTTTCTTTTGAGTATCTCTGGATCACCAGTATGAAAAGCCAATGCTGTTACTTTGACTTTGTAGGATGTCACTCAACATATTTTTGCTTAAAGTTTTTATCAGGGCCGCTGTTTCTTACTGTGAGAGGAATTTATACATTAATTTGACTGAAGTTTGAAAAATGGATACTATTTAAGGATAACAAAAACTGTAGAATCTACACTGTATTTAAAGAAGAAGATGATGAAGAAAAAACAGACTCAAAGAGAGCTGGTGTCAAAACATAAAACATTTTTTAACAATAAATATCTTTATTCTGCAGCTAAGATAAAATAAAAGATAAGGTAAGTAGTTGCAATGACTCTAAAAGTCACTTTCCAATTTGGTTGCTACCTCGATATGGTAAGGAAGGGAAATGTAGTAACTTAGAAATACTTAGAAGTTTAATTTGGTGGTGTATGTTGGAAATGAATCATGTTTTACTGCTGACTCTATGCATCTTTAAAGTAGTCTGAAATAATTTTAGGAGTGAGAAGTGAACAAGATCTTGTGTTTATGTGATGAATCGTTGGAACTAGCAGACACCTATTTCCATTTTCATTCTGAGCTGTGTGAGGAACAGGAACTTTTATTCAACAAATATAGCATGTCTACTGTGCACCAATCACTAGGGGTAAATGGACAAGGTAGAACTGTTCCTTTCACTCCAGAACTTTGAAACACATTAAAGAAAAACACTGAAACTGTACCATTTAAAATAACATAAAACAAATGATGCTCAGGGGTGAGTGGTGGCTCTAAAACACATATAAGTAACATCTTACTCCCGTTCGAGGTTTATCAAAGTCTTTCTGGATAAATGGCTACCAACATATATTCTTGAAAGATAAGTGGAAATGAGCACTATCTTGAAAGATAAGTGGATATGTGTCATAAAGTCAATGTAGTGATTCAAATAATTAAGATAACATGCACAGAAGTCCAGAAGAGAGTAGAAATGACACAATGGAAGTTTTTCAGTACAGATAAAACATACAAAATAGAAAAAGCGAAGAATGGAGAAGCAGTCAGAAAATTAGGAGACTAGGATAATCAGGTGGAGTAACTCAGTCTCTGTCCCCCCCCAAAAAAGATACCACTGTTGAATCAGAAGTTATAGGATCAGGTTTCGTATCTGAAACAGATAACTGCCTGAAGATTGATGCCTGATTCAACACTAAAATATTTAACGGGATATTACAGTGAAAAGATTGTACTATGTGGTCAAAAACTTTATCCACACAAACCCTGCATAAGGATATTTACAGCATCTTTATTGATAATTGCCGATACCGGCAACAACCAACATGACTTTATTAGCTGCATTCACATGGATCAGTAAATGGTAAAAACATTCAGACAAGGAAATTTTTTTGCTGCTAAAAAAGCAATGAGATATGAAGCCATGAAAAGATATGAAGGCATTTTAAGTACATGTTACTGAGTAAAACATGAGAATAAAAAAAAAAAAAACTACTTATTTTAGTATTACAGAAGTGTGATGTTCAGAAGAGGCAAAGTTATGGAGACAGTGTAGATTAGTTGTTTCATGAGTCAGAAGGGAAAGAGTAATGAACAGTCAGAACATAGGTGAATGTTAGGAGAGTTCAAATGCTTTGTACTTTAATAGTAGATTCATACCATTACACACTGACCAAATCCTTTAAATAGACAATGTGAAGATCGAATACTGCTACAAATGTGGACTTTGGGTGACAAGGATGTGACCTTATAACCTCATCAGTTCTAATGAACATACCACTCTGCATATGCTGGAGGTGTGATAATGTACTTTGAGGAGAGAGAATGTATGTGAAAATTCTGCAATTTCCCTCAATTTTGTTGTCAGTCTAAAACTACTCTATAAGTATCTAGTTATAAAATTACAGAAAGTTACATGGAAACTCATTACAGGGAACTAAATGTTCCTACAGTGAAGAAAGTCAGTACTTTCAAAGTCATTTAAGGAAGCAAATATTTGACAATTTATTTAACGAGTTGATTAAGAAAATAAAAGTGTCAGAGAGAAAGGCAAGGATTTTTTAAAAACTAATTGTGGGCCTGTCTTCAGCAGGAAGAACTAATACCAATATTTAAGACAAGATCCACAGTGGGAATTTATAACTGGGTTGGCTCAGGCCCTCTGACTTGGAATCCCAGTTGTTACAGTATGGTCATGAGTGTAGGCTCTCTCACTACGGCCAATGATGCCAATCTGAATCCACTCTTTTTTTTTTAATCCCCAAGAAAGAAATATATGGTAAAATTCAAACTGAGAATGAGAGCATTCTCTCCTACTGGCAGAAAGGCTCTTTGCCGGCTCCTTTGCCACATATTCATCTATATTCAAAAAGATTTAGAGTACACTAGGTACAGGTCCTAGAAATCCTTGTGTAACTATAAGCTTTTGATGATCAGGTTTATACCATGTAAACATAGCTCCAACAAGCATCCAACAGCCATCTCTTTTAATGTGAATTATCATTTCGCTTCTAATGTAAATAATAAACAAACAGGTCCCAAAGTGAACTCCTGTGGGTTAGCAAAGTGGTCAAAAAATAAAATGAACTTGGAAAGAGCCCTGAAGATGTTAACACTGGATAAATTTTTGTACAAAACATACAGAGTAGCCCTAGCAGTGAGAAAAGGACTATTTGTAATACACCAGGGTTCAGAATAAATTCATAATAATACAAGGAGGAAATAAAAATATGAAAGCTAGTACTTGAAAAAAGAAATTACTTCAAAGAGAAAAACGTATTAAACTTCATGACCCCTGCAGTCTAACTTCTTTTTCTGTCATTCAATTGAAAATATTCTCACCAGAGTCCCTAATGGTTTCTTTTTGCTATATGTCATACATACAATTCAGTCCTTTTGAAAATTTGGTCTCTTGCATTAAAAAAGAACTAATTTCCATCCAGTAGAGACAGACCTACAAAGTGAATCAGAGAATCATAGGACCCTTACTTTCTCTCACACTTGACCTAAGTAACACTCTTTATGCCTAATGCATTAATACTGCCTTCTGCCAAATCCAGCTGGTAGCTTTTCCAGGAAATTTAGAATAAGTTTTGAAATAGTCTACTCAAGAAGAATAATATGTCTAGGTGCTTTTCTCATTGATTGATTTATCCCAGTTTTGTTGCTAAAGAAGTTGGCAACCCAAAATAGTGCCTAATTTCTTCAAAATCAAAGAAATATTGCTATCTTTACCCAAAGGACAAGAAAAAGGAACACATAGCATTTAGGTAATAACTTTTGTACTCCAGGCATAAACAGTAGAAGGTAATCAATAGCTCCTCCTACACTCATTCTGTCTATAATCCAATAGGGCACTAGACATACCTCCCTCCGAGGATCTATCAAGTATCCTAAACTTCCACTCGGATATTGTAAGGAAAAACCAAGGAAGGAGAATTTAAACCTAAAACATGCAATTTATTCAAAACTTAATTCAAAATAAATCCCAACTTTGACTGTGAACTGTAAGCCTATAATATGTAAGAAAAGATTCTTAAGCAACTAGACGATGAATTTTCAGTTTTAATAGCAAAACCATGAATCATAAAAAGATAATAAATTAAATCTCATCAGATTTAAAACTGTAGTCTCAAAGTATAAGATTTTCTTTATTTTTGAAAAATAATGTTATTCGAATTTTAATACAAGTTGCACTGACACTCTATGGAGTTTAGTGTATGACAGACAACTTTTATTTTTTTGATTCCATAAACATATCTATTTTTTGTGTCAAATTTCTTTCATCAATGCTTTATAATTTTAAGTATATACATTTTCCTTTCTAGGGTTAAATTTATTCCCAAGTGCTTCTTAAATATTCTCAATGAGATTGGTTCCTTTAATTTTTGAGACAGTTCATTGTTAGTGTACAAATGCACTACTTAATTTTGTGAGTTGATTTTATGTTGTACAAATTTACTAAATTTTCAGATCTAAGTTTTTAGTCTCAAGAGTTTTCTATATACAAAATCGTCTTATCCGCAAACAGAAGCAATTTGAGTTTTTCCTTTTCAATTTAAATTCCTTCTATTGCTTTCTCTTTCCTAGGAACCCCAAGATTTAAAGTAATCAAATAATGCATGTCAAGAAAACAAATACTATAACCTGATTAAAAATGGTCACGGTAACTGAATAAACATTGAGTTTATATATATATATATATATATATATATATATATATATGTGTGTGTGTGTGTGTGTGTGTGTGTATGTATAATATAGTGTTGTATATAGTTTAAATACATTTTATGTGTATATATAACAGTTACACAAATATTTATATATATATATATATACATATGTATCTATATCTTACTATGATTACTTATGATAGTCAGCAGGCTTATATACATTAAAACTGAAATGATATTACAAGTCAATACTTTGACAGAGGACATTAAGTGTAGGGAAGATATGGATAAGGAATTATTATGCAGTGTTGACAGGAATATAAGTTAATACAGCTCTTCCGGGGAACAGTAAGAAAGTACCTCAAAATATTAAAAACAGAACTACCATCAGTAAAATCACTAGAGAAACACATCCCAAATCAAATCAGAATGTTGAAGATATATCTGCACTCATGTCTTATTTTCAAAATTATTAACAGTTGCCAATATCAATTCAAGTGCTCATCAATAGATGAATGGGAAAAGAAGCTATCATGTATACACAAAATAGAACAGTAAGTAGCTGTGAAGAGAATACCCTTTGCAGCAACATGGATGAGCCTGGAGAACATAATGGTACATGAAATAAACCAGGCACAGAAAGAAATATATTGTGTCACTTCATTTTATATTGAATCTAAAAAGATGAATTTATAGAAGCAATGACTAAGATAATGTTCACAAGAGCTTAGAACACGGAAGGATGAGGGAAATCATTGATTAAATAATGTAAAATTTTAGTTGGACATGAATAATAAATTCTAGGGATGTATTACATATTATGGTGAATAATAATATACTGCATACTTGACAATTGCTAAAGAATTAGATTTTAACTGTTGTTGTGAAGAATGGCTATGCTCATGAATCATTATATGCGTTAACTAGCTTAATTTCCCCATTCCATAATGTATGTTTATTGAAACATCACATTTTACTCAAAAATTGTATACAACTTTTATCAATTAGAAATAAATTCTGACAAAAAGCCTATTAAGAGGATGAACTTAAGCTATAGACTAGGAGTTGCCAAACATGTTAGGACAAAAGAGTATCTAGAACATGTAAATAACTCACAGAGCTCACCAATAGAAACCCAAAAGGCTAATGAGAAAATCTGTGAAATATATAAACTAACACTTCCCTCTAAAAAGCATCAAAATGGAAAATGAGCACTTGGAAATATATTCAACAGTTTCACATCTATTAGGTAAATGTAGATTAAAATCACAATAAGATATTACTGCACATCTATCAGAATGACTAAAATAAAATATAATAATAATACTAAAGGCTGGAGGGTAGGGAAACTGAATCAGTGACATTATGGACCATAATGTAAAATAATACAGCCATTCTGGAACATAGTTCGATAATTTCTCAATAAACAAAGCATACAAATAGTGTGCCACAAGATTTCAGTAACTGCCTTTCTAAGTATTTGTTACAGAAAAATAAATACATATATTTACACAAAAACCATGTACAAAATGCATATAATAGCCTCATTCATAACAACTAAAAGCAGGAAATTTTTGTCCTTCAACAGTAAATAAACTGGAGTACATCCAAAGATGGATTAAATAATTAATACAAGCAAAATCTTGGATAATTTTTTAGGGAATTGTGTTGAGTGGAAAAATATTAAAAGTCACATATTGTTTGATTCCAGTTCTGTAACATCTTTTAGGTGACACTATTGTAGAAAACAAAAAGTAAAATGACATGGTTTCATAATGTATAGCATTAATGTCATACAGACATCAGAATCATACTCTCTGTTGCTATCATCATTAGTTCTAAGCTTGAGGGCTTTCTGATGGCTGTGGTTGCAGACTGAGTTAGTTTTGGAGGAGCTTGGAGTGGTTGTAAAAGGGCACATTTGGAAACTTTATGCTCATGAAAATATTGCATATCATGACTATCACTGTATTGGTTATAGCGTTGTATTATGGTTTGGCAAGAGATTCCCTTTGGAAGAATATAGGAAAAAAAGTAACCATGGTTTCTCTGTATTATTTTTTTTTACAAATGCTTATGGTTCTTGAATTACCTAAAAATTAAGAAACATAATTATAAGTATTAGTATAGCTTGATTGAGCCATAGCAACAGCAACAGGTAAGCAGTGGGTGTCTGAAATTCAGTGAGTGATTTTATCTCTGTGGACTATTGCTTCCTTCACTTCCCATATTCAGACCATAGATAGGAAAAGATGGATCTGTGTGTTATTTAGGAAAGGTGGTGAACAGTTTTGATTTATGGGATTGTGGATGCTCTAATACAAAAATCTCAAAAATATAAACATTTGCATGTAAAGTTAAATTCGTACTAAATGACTAAATTTTACACCATAAAAATGAGATATTGTTGTATTTTGCTTCAGTTCATGAGATACTTTTAAGTACAAAACAAATGAAAGTCTAAAAGAACATTACTGGTAGCAAGCCATGGCATTTAGTGCAATTTGTGTCAGAAAGTACAAATGGAACTCAAAAACTTCAAATTTAAATAATAAAACACAAATGCATGTTCTAAGTTGTCAACTGACAGTTTTTCAGGTAGGTGACGTGTGCACTGTAGGTATAAAATAGTACGTTATTTTTAGACAATTGCAAGCTGCTTACTGGGTAGTAGAGAAGTTGAAACCCATTTATCTTTTATTACTCTACACTACTTTCTGTTTGTGGGAAAGTCGAAGGTAATCTAGGTGGAAGAAAGCTAAAGCTAAGAGGCAGAAAGGTGGTAAAAATCACAAATTCTCCTAGTGTCTAAAACTCTTCAATCAGTAGATACCTGCTACATTTTCAAAATATGTAATGCTTTTGTGGATGTCAGGATCTGTACTTTCTATTGCTAATATCAATAGTTTTATGTTTGAGAGTTTTTTGATGGCAGATATAGAATCATTTAATAGAAATTTTCCTAGCGAGTAATAATCATAGTGTGAAAGCCAAGAGAAAAATTTGATGACATTTCAGCCTCTTGTTTTTTTAAAAAGTTCTCCCAATAAGTCTCATTTTTTGCAAAACATTAAAAAAGAGAAATTATTCTTATGCCTTTATTTCTCCCAGAACACATTTATACACACATTCTAGGGTCTTTTAATAGCTGCATGGATAAGTTCAGTATGCAATGATGTATTATAAAAAAACATAAATGAAAATTATATAATTCTATATGATGCAATGTAAATACAAGTTTTGCTCATTGATTTTTGTTTTGCAAATATCGGTAAAACTTTAGAATCTGTTACAGAAACTTTTAAAATAGAAGTAGCATAGTATTTTTCTTTTACCAAGGGCCAAAGTATACTATTTATTTGAGGCTTAAAAGTTATAGAACAAACACTATTTTAAAAAAATCCTGATATAAAAAACGGAAAGGTATCCTTGATGTTACTTAAGTTGTGAGAGATTACTTAGAGGAAACAATGATACATTAGAGGAACATGAACGTGAAGAGCAGCATCAAATTCTTGATCAATTCTAATTAGAAAACAAGGAAACTTTTAAAGATGATGTTGAAAATGAAAAGCAAAGTGATGATTCAAGTGGGGAAAGAGTTTTACTCTACTTTAGGAACCGCCGTATGAATTTTACAGGAACCCTAAATAGAATACTAAAGGAATTCCATTTGGAGGCTCCCAGATATGCCCCACTAATCCCCCAGACACTAAACTGATAGCCTTGGGGTTTTAAAATTTGACTTGAGTTGTGCTTTATCCTTGCTAAGGTAGTACTGCATTAAAGTCTAGCTCAAAGAAACTTTTTAATTTCATGTTGTTTACATAACACACATTTTGTTTTTTTTCACTGTTCCTTTACATATATTTAGGTAATATTTATACTGGAGTTGCCAGTAATTACCATTTAATTTAAAGTGGTTTATGCATTTCATGTATACAAACCAAATTATTTTAGTGATCCTTTTATGCTTGTAAACCTGCCCTTTGAGGTGAGAATGAGACTATTTCTGTAGGTGTTGTTACTTCATTTTCACTATCGCTGATTTTTTTTTTCTTTTCTTTTTTTTGCCACTCTTTCACCCTTTTTTTTTCTTTTTCTTTGTTTTTGTTTTGTTTTGTTTTTACACTTATGGATAGTTACTGTTATGTAAGTCCTATTTCACTTATAACTGAAGACCACCTAGATTGTGTCATTGGGTTAGACATTGTTTGTCCTGGTCATTTAGACTATTACAACAAAATGCCATAGGCTTTGGCTTTTCAAACAGCACAGTTCTGGAGACTGGGACGTGCACTATTAAGGTGTTAGGAAATAGGGTGCCTGATGAAGGCCTGCTCTCTGAGTCAGGCTCTCACTCTAACCTCTTGCGAGAAGAGAAAATGTAGCTCTCTCAGGCTGCTTTAATACAGAGGTTACCATCATTCACGAGAGCTGTCCATCATGGACCAGTACCTCCCACATGTCCTGCATCCTAATGCCATTACCTTAGGGATTAACGCTGCAAAATATGGATTTCAGGGAGACACAAATATATAGACCACAGTCTTTTCTCCAAGAAAATTATGGAAATATAGTCCTTTAAATACTAAATTTATGAAGCAGAGTATCTCTTTATAGAAACAACTATTAGTTTATGTTCAGACCAGCAAGGAAGTAAAATGTTTAAATCATTTAGAAATGTTTTACCTATATTCAACTCAGAAATGTACTACACAGGCTTATTAGCTTCTAAAGCTTCATTGTATAGATTTGGTATTATAAAGCCATGACACCTCCAAATAAAAAGTATTACTTCTCTTTTCGGATCTTGATAGTTTTTCTCATCTTATACACGAAATAGAATTTTCTCTAAAATATTTAGGGAGAGTAATAAGAGAAGATTTGTTTGCTTTGTGCATGATTTTAGGATAAGTGACCCAAACTCTATTGTGCATTAACAAGAATTCTGTATTTGTTAATCTTTTCCTACTTGCAGAAGTTTCTATTAATACTTTACTGAAAAGTTTTATTTTAAAATCATAAAAAATACTGGATTGTGTCTAATATCCTTGGGTTGTGTCTAATGTTGGATAGTGTCTAATCTCAATTAATATGATTGCATTTTTAAAAAATCTATTGATACTGTAGTTTACACTGCTTGATTTGCTTGTGCTTAGTATACTTTACATAACTGTCACAAATGTTCCTTGACCATGGAGTATAACATTTATATATCTTTGGATTTGAGTTTCTAAGACTTTGTATTTTTTTTATAGTTCTACTTAATAGATGTTCGTCTATTGTTCTCCATTCCAGTAGTATATTTTGCTGGTTTTTAGAATTAAATAATGTGACCCTCATAGCCTGTGCTATGATTTTCATCATTTTTACTTTCTGGAAAACAGGTGGTATCATGTCTTGCTTAAATTTTTGGTATAAAATACTAGTGAAACAATTTGGATGGGGTTTCTTCAATTTTGGAAAATTATTAAATTAATTCAAATATATTACTACATAGAAGGTTACTAAGAATACCTTTCTTATGTGAATTTTATTAGTTTATGAGTTACGGTCAATTGCTCCATTGAATCTTAATTTTCCAAATTTATGAGCACAGAGTTGTACATAAATCAATTTAATATATACATTTAATATGCATGTCATCTATAGTGATATTACCCCATTGACTGCTCATTTTGGTAATATATGTCTCATTTCTTTTTTCTTCATTAGCCTGCATAGAGCTTTATATATTTCGCTAATATTTTTACTGTTTCAGTACAATTTTGGTACTATTTTGGAAATTTTTGGTTTCATTTTTCTTCTGTTTATATTTTTAAAGTTCATTGATTTTTGCTTTATTTTTATTTCCATTCTTCTGTTTCTATTAAATTAATTCATTCCTTCCCTGTTGCTTCTAACATATAAGCTTAGTTTATTGATATTAAATATTTTTCTTTTCTCATTTATGAATGTTATGACATATATTTCCCCATTATTCTATGTTTTCACTGTCTGTTACAAATATTGATAATACTGCATTTTTTCCACTTGATTCAGAATTCTTGTTTGAGTTATGAGCTATTTCAAAGTGTTTGTTTAATTTAAAACATGAAATTTTTCTCTTTCATCCTCATTTTCTAGTTAATTTCTTTGGGTACTGGGAACATATTTTGTATGATTTCACTACATAATTTGTTAAGGTTCACTTCAGGTCTCCGAATGTGGCCTGCCTTGGTAAATACTCAATTTTTGCTTGAATACAGTGTGAATTCTCTTTTTGGACTGGCTGGAATATTGCATAAATAACAAATACATCTATTTGGTTGATAGTGTTTGAGTTCAGTTTTTCTCTTCTTCCATTAAATACTGAAAGAATGTTTTTAAAGTCTTCAAGTAAAAGAAAGGATTTGTCTATCAACACAATTATAGCAGATCTTACATCTTTTGATATTATGTGCATACGTCTGAGATTGTCACATTTCCTTGGAGAATTGTCATGTTTATTGTTATGTAACACTGCCCTATGTGGCTGATTTCTTTTTCATATTTTAGAGTTTGTTTTGTCCAACATGAAAATAGCTATTCCAGATTTATTTTGATTAGTGCTAACATATTATGTTCTCTGGTAACCCATTATTTTAACATGCCTTTAAATTTAAGGTGAATTCTTTTTCTTCAAAATGAGTCAGTGTTTTATTTTAGACACTTGTCATAATTTTTATTGCCTTTAATAGTTTATCTTTTTCCATCAAATAGTTGAATTCTAAAAATATGACTTTGAATTTTTATTCTCAATCTCATTTTGATAGGCCTTTTCTTTTTAATGGACATATGTAGAACTGTCAATTTTAAATTAATTATTGATGTTATTATATTAATATCCACCATAATTGCAATATTTTTCTATTGTTCACATTTATTCTTTACTTCATCTCCCCCTCATTTTTGTCTTCTGTGATGGTAATGGAATGCTTTTATTTTTATTTATTTATTTAGTGTTTTGTAAAATGTTGAGACAGGGTCTTGCTGTGTAGTTCAAGCGGACCTTGAACTTAGCACAATCTTCCTGCCTCAGACTGCCAAGTCCAGAGATAACAGGCATAAACCATTACATCTGACCCTTCTTTGTATTCTTATATTCTTTACACAAATCCACATTTCTGATTGAGATCATTTTCCTTTGCCTAGAATAATTTTTTTAACTTTTTTTTTCTTTTTAGAACATCACTGTTCTTGATGAATTCCCCCAGTTTTTCTTACAAAATTGTGGTTTGTTACTCATTCTCAAAGGGTAATTTTCTTGAATCTAAATTTCTAAGTGGATAGACTTTCCTTTAAACATTTTCAGTATTTCTCTCCAGATATGTGTGAGTTTCAATGATTAAATGCTCTATAATTCTTCTTATTGTTCCCCTAAAGATAATGAAGTTTGTTTCTACTCTGCTTCATTTAAGATTTTTCTATGATTATGGTTTTCTGCAGTTTGATTATGACATATAAATGAAGATTACATGGCATTTCTCTGTCTGATGTTTTCTAAGCTATTCAGTGGTTTAAAATATATCATTAATTTTTCAAAATTCTTGAACATTACTGCTTGAAATATTTCTGTTTACTTCTTTCCTTCCTTTTCTTGTATTCTAGTTATGAACAGTTATTAGATATTCTCTATTGTTCTTTTTTTCCTCTCCTTTAAATTTCTCATAACAAATATTGAACTTCATAATTGTTTTGCTGGCTTTCTCAAAGTATTCCATTGACTGTACAAGAGACAGTTTATAGTTTTTGTATGTGTCGATGGTTGAGCATTTCCCAAGTACACTAAATAGCCTGGATTCAAACCTCAGCATCCAAGTTTTTTTCAAAACATGAAACAATTATATTTTACTATTGTAATTCAGTGTCTAATGTTCCTTTTTTGAAGAATTGCTATTTTTCTGCTTATATTATCCACTTGATGTCTAAATTTTCCATTGTGGCTTTTTGTATATATTTTTTAACACCAGGCTAGATAATTTCAAAATTTGAGTCATATATGAATTCAATTATGATATTTTTGACTATTCAAAAAAAATTTTGTCTTTCAAACATGCCTTGTTTCTGAATTGTTTGGGGTAAAAAGAAATAAGGCAAATGGAACGTTAGTGTGAAGTTTTGCACTGGACTCATTAGGAGTTGATTTGTGTTTCATATTTACAGTCACCATATGTGCCAGGGCCAGAGATTTTTTCTGTTTTTTTTCTTATTTGTGTCAAACCACTTGATTTTTGCCGCTATAAATTCTTGCCCTCAAAGAAAATCTGCCTTAAAGATCTTTCAGCAACATTCCACCATCAGTATTTTGGAATCTCTTTATGTTAAATTCTCTGCGTGTGAGAAAGAGAGTCCCATAATCACACATTTCAATCTCATGGTATAGTGCATGTACTTCTTGAGGCTTGGCCTTCTTACACGTTGCTGCAGAGACACAGCATTTTCTTTTGCTTGTCGCCTATTATTTTCCTGGCTGTAATTTTCTCATTTTATTTATTAACACATCAATGTCTGCTAATATGGTCTTTTACCTATTCATCTGACAAGACAAAAACTAAAGGATGTGTGGGGGTAATGTCCTATCCTACTGAGAGTCTCTAGAAAAGCTTGCTTTCCTGTGTTATGAAAAATGTTTTAAGCATGTTTTATATTGTCTATTCTTCTTCTTCTGCCCGAAACGTGAATGCCTTTTCTTGATACTCACCATGAAAAATGGTGGGGTTCATGAAGAGCAACCTTGTGGATCTCTGGGTTCCCAAAAGATTCTGCACAGTTCTTCGAGATTTTATCATTCTCAAATCAGTTTTCCTTTATGTATCACCAATCTTCATAATTATTATTCAAATAGTTTTAGCAGTTTGCAGTTCTGATGATTACAGTTTCAGGTAAGAAAATTCTGATTGTGTCTTTCAGGATAGTGTATCGCTAAATTTTGTGGTGGTGTTTTTCTCGGTAACTTCTGTTGTATAACATGCATAAGAAAATCACTGATTTGAGGTTAGTCCCTACTTTCTTTGCTGTAAGAAGTGGAGACACAGTACCTAAGTTTTTTATATGTTCTTAAAATTACAAATATTATTTTTTAGCTTGCAGGTCACATAATTTCTTGCATAACTTTTAAACTCTGTTATTATGGTGACAAAATAGCCACAGACAGGGTACAAATGGTTGTGAATGCTTTTCAAAGTAACTTTATTTGCAAGAACAAATGTTCTTTCTATGATAGTGTTCACTGACCCGCACTTTGTACTGTAGCTAGACTGAAGTTCCAGAAATCATGAAGTATTAAGTGAGACATGATAATATGTGGATATCACATTATCTATGTGAATGTCATAAATCTCAATACTTCATGAGTCACATGATTTGACTAATATAGGCAGAATTTAGTTAGAAAAATTAGGTAAGGGATTTAGTTAGGAAATTCAAAACATTAGAATGATTTAACTAATTTAGATAGGCAGAATTTAGCTAAAAAATTTGTATGTAAGAAATGGTTATGAGATCAAGGGAAAATATATGTAAAGTTGGCCTATGCTGAATTTGTTGATACAAACCATCTAAAAGGGAGATGCCGGATTCAATATTTTCATTTGATGAAGTATTAATGGCTGTAACAGTTTGCTTTATTGTTTAAAACATAGAACAATAGCCTATACTGTATGGAGGTGACAAGCTCAAACTTCCTTTGTGTCTTTGAGAAGAAGATAATATTTTTAGGGATACTGGAATAATGCAGTGATTCATCATGTAAGATTTTATCACCTACCATGAAACAGAGAGATCATTTATAATTTTTGCACAAATAAATTTATGAAGTGTTCTGCTTCACAGACTCAAACCCCTTCATTATAAGAGAAGACAATAACCTTGAGAACAGTCTCTGCCATTTCCTCAACAAATTTGTGGTATTAATTATCCTTCCAACCATCCTTATAAGGACCTACATCTTTACTAGTAGGAAAAATAATCAGAATCTTCAAAATTGACTGGACCTAGAGTTTACTTTGACTTATCGGTCAGAGTAAGGGATTATGAAGATTGGATGAACATTTAAGAGACTTTGTTCTTTTTTGTTTGTTTGTTTGTTAATGAAGTTTTAGTTTTGATCTGTAACACAGAAGGACTGGTATTTCTAGGATTGACCCATGTAATTTCATATCGTCTATTTGCTTTGGAAAGTTATAGGGGCTGGAATATTGTATCCCTCCTCAAAAAAAAAAATTACATACATCTTCTTCAACAGTCAGATCCTTCAAGCAGAATCTTACTGTGGAAAAAGTATGGAAACATTTCTCACTTTCATATTCCTTTATCTTGTCTGAACACAAGGTGTCTATTATCAGTGTATGTACTTTTATTCAAAGACTTTACAGGACTTAATCATTACTAAACAATGTATTGAGGAATAAGGAATTAGGCTTATGAAATGCATAAAAGATCATCATAAACAAAATAATACGGATCAATTTCAATTTCCACCAAAGTTACTTCATAAATTCTAAATTAAAACCATTCACTCTAAATTAGTGAACTAGCTAACTCAACACATAGCAAAAGCACTTTCCATATTTTACTAAAACACAAGAAATATTCAATAAAAGTGTTGACCTTCATATCACTCACATTATATTCAGGAGTACATGAATCTATAGTGAAAGATATAAAAATATTTGTCAGTGCTTAAAATCACTTTTCACAGCAAAATACATTATTTAATATAAAGTTAAAGGGCTTATACTGAGATTCAAATAATTTGAGTTTATTAGATGTCATTATATGGACATCTCTGTCAGCAATTACTGGGTATAAAAATATGAAAACAAGTACAATTTGTCTGAAATAGACATTTTCCTTTCAAGGTAATATGAATGTTTCTTTAGTTGTCCTCTTTTTATTCAGAACTTTATAAAAGAACCAACAAAGAGAGTGTCAGAAATGTAACTTCTTTTTCCCAAAAAGGGTTTAATTGAGTTTTAGCATTAGCCAACCTTTACCTTTAACATGACATGAATGCACCAAAAAGTCACTTTTAAATCACTTGGTATGATTAAAGCTACATTACGAATATAAATGTATTAATTTATAGATATGGATACTAATTGCTTAAATATTGAGTTAAAAAGCAAGCATTAATATGTGCAGAATAATTGATTTTTGCTGTAGGAAGAAGCCATAATAGAGAACATGAAAGTGCTGTCACATTTCACAGAACTAGTAAAATCTCAGAATATTTTAAAAATATTCTGAAAGAAAATGTCTTGGGGCTTTCTTACTGGGAATGAATGTGGTTTTAAAAGATCAAATAATGCTCACATATGTCAAATACAGGTTTTAATATCAGTTAGAGATAATGAATAAAATTAAATAGGCTAATTTAGGTCATTTATTTTCAAAATGAAGTTATACATCATAATCACTACTGGTTAAGATATAATTAAAATCAAATGTGATATTTACCAAAAGAGCCCAGCTACTAAATGTAAAAGATCAACATGAGTTATTTTATCATTTTTTAATTTTAAACTTTGTCTCTTTTTATCAGCATATCAGCATTTTGAAGTTAGTGGCCATATAAATATTATAATGTCTTAATGAATAAGATGAGGGTAAACAGCACAGTTATGAAAGCAGAGGATTTTTGTTTTCTCATCATTATTTTAGCAGTATTCAATTGTGATTGAAAAACAAAATTATATATATTTTTTACCATCAATAAAGAATTCTTGGATATATGTATCTTCTCTCAGGGAACAAATGACAACAGCAAATGAAAAGCATTCTTTAGACTTGTAAAAATAATTCCAAAGTTAAAACATCATATATATATATATATATAAAGTAATAGTAGTCTATACTGTTTAAGACAAATTTTATTTCTTCTATATATATCTCAGCACTAAACTTATCAGATCATGATCCAAAAGGAAATATTTTGGTTAAAGAGTGCTATCAACTTATTAAGTCTGTCATAATTTCATTTAATTATCTAATTTTATTTAAAAATTGAACTCTAGGAAATCATTTATTTAGAAAACTTGATTAGGCTTTTAAAATCCAGTGAGCGTACTCTCAGAAATAATTTTATTTGATGTCAACATTTTGAAAAATGTGATTGTTCTAACAAAAATTCTAGATACCCAAAATTAATTCTAGGAATGATTAGAGTTTCTTAACTTCTAAATGAAATGAGTATGAGCCAGATTTATAGTTTTGATTTATATGGCTCACAAAAATATAACGTATTTAAAGGTTGTGTTTTTAGCAGGGGTACTATACTATTCTTCAGTGGATGGATCCATGCATGAGGTCCTGTCTAAAAATGTGTAGTTAGAACGTGGGTCCTGGTTAGAGGTGGATCATTGGCAATGTGACCTGGAATGGTGCATTCTTTTCCCTGGTTCTTACTCTTTCTTCTACCACTACACTCCTACACACACACACACACACACACACACACACACACACACACTTTTACTTTCTAGTTGCCATGGATTAAACAGGTTTACTTTGTGCTCCCCATCCACCGTGCCATTTCTGTCTTGGTCTAAGCCCTCTGAAACCATAAGTCAAAATAACTTCTCTTTTAAGGATGGAAGTCAGATATATTCCCTCATTATTAAGAAAGTTAATAAACCAAAATTAAGAAATGGATTTATAGTTTAACAAAATCAGATATCATAATATTTACTGTCTTATAGACATACAAAGCGAAAAGGATTAAATGTATAGTTGGACAGGTTTCAAGGAATGATTAATTTATGTATCAGGTTAAACACTGATTATTGTTATTTCTCTCATAATATGTGATATGGTCAACAGAAATCCTTAACAAATTCTGCCTCAAGTATAATACTAAAACTATCTTAACAAATTTTACTCTTATGGAACAAAATTTCTAAGTAATGAGCCACACCCAATTTAGACTCAATGAGATTACATACTGAATTATAGAAATGATTTTGAGCAAAATTTGATTTTGAGAAAAAAACCTTTAAGTATTATATGCTGTTCAAGGTGTACATGAAAATAAATATTAACTGTCCCTCAGAAAGTTCTAGTAACTTCATCTGGTAAATTATCAACCATTTTTTCAAATTAAAATAAAAAAGCTTAGCTCTTAGTTTGGGACACGTCAAGGATTAATAACTTGTACCTTTAATCTTGTCTACACCTATATTTTAGTAAGGGTCACAGATTTTCTATACTTACATAAAACTGTTTGAATTATGTACAACATGGGCACATCATAACTATGTAAGTGAATGAGTGTTCACTAAGTGAGCACATTCCAGTAACCACCACCAGGTGAAGAAAGAGAACATTAGTAGCACTGTTAGTCCTCTATATGGTCCCCTTCCCAATTAACACACTGTCCTTTTAGCAAAATATTAAATATTAGTCTAAATATTTTGTGTACTCTTTTGATATGTATTTTTTAATCTTTTTAAAATTTATTTTATTTTTATTAATTTTGAAGAGAATACAGCCAAATGAAGCAAAACAGAATAGAATCAGTCAGAATAGAACAGGAGGATGAACATAGTACCTGACTTAAAAACAAAATAGAAGGAGATCAACGATGGCTACCATAATGCCTCTTGTTATCTTCAAAAGAATTGCCCATACCATCAGGCATAATAGAATCAGTCAAAATAGTACAGCATAAAACCAATGAAAACAAAACAATGGAAACAATATAGGACATCAAAAGAAGATAATAGTAAAACCACAATGGGTATCGTAAGCATCTTGTTGTCTTCAAAGTAGCTGCCTATACCATCAGACATGATGCAATCAAACAAAACAGAATAACCTTGAGGCTCTAATAGGTAAATGGATACAACTTGAGATCATGCTCAGGGGCAAAAATAGAGTCACCTAGGTGAGTATCAGAAAGATAACAGCTGGCTTCAGAGGCTCCCTGAGATAGTCAACTTAGAATTCAACATAATACAGTGTGGGGAGCCCCAAACAGAGGGAGAGGAATTCTCTCGTCCCAAGAAGAAACTAAGGTGAGAAGAGCCAACCAAATATACAGCACTGGCCAGCTGTGCCACCATGCAGCCCTGAGCACCCCGAGTTGCTGGCTAGACAGGCCATCCCCACACTGCTGCACTCCAACCACCACCCCCAACTCTGTTGCTGCAGGCCTGCTGGAGGCTGGGGGAGTGAAGCAACTCACTGCCGGCCCCACCCCCTCCCCTAACCCCACCATTGCCATCGCCACCGCCGAAACTGCCGCCTTCACTGCCTCCCCTGATCCAGGCCACAGACTGGAGGGCAGGGAGGAGGAGGGCATGCTGTGGCATCGCGGGCGCAGTACTGGACCTGCTGGGATGCATCACAGCCTTTGCCCTTACCACTCACACGAGGACCCAAGCCCACGGTGCCAGTGCTGAGTGGATCCTCGCTGCCGGAGAGACCCTGAGGTCCTGAATGGGTGAGTATGTTTTCGTTGCTGCCAGGCAGCCAGAGCCCCATGGAGCTGCCACCACAAACAGAACCCAAAGAATCTGCTTCTGAAAACACCTCTTCAGACAATAATCAAAAATACAGAACCAGAACTTTCTAGTTTCCTGCCATGCTGGACCAGCTTCAGGGAATTGGACCAGCCTGCCTGCACCCTGAACTCTGCACTGGGTGGACTGGGGTGAGTGTCCCTGCACCATCCTGCTCCCCTTGGAGGGAGTTTAAGATACTTCAGATAACAGCAAATTAGGGAGGGCAGCAAAACCCCAGTCAGCACACTTCAGAAGGATTCTAAGCAATACAGAAAAGGCCAGAGACCCCTAAGACACACCTGACTAAAAGAAACCAGAAACATGACAAGAGACAGAAACAAAAAAAAGCTCCAGCTGCTGACCCTGGAAAAATAAGCCCAGGAGAGGTAAATACAGAAGAAAACCAGTTGCATTAATCATGCAATATTAGATACAGCATTGGCGGTCAGAAATGTCTTTATGACCTCATAGAGAAATTTAAAACTGTACTTCTGATCCAAGGGAGGCAAGATAAAAAGATTAATTAAAGAAATTAATTAAAGATTAATTAAAGAAATAAAATAGATTAATTAAAGAAATAATTAAAAAAAGATTAATTAAAGAAATGATAAGCCCCTCCCAAGGGAACACAGATGGAAGAATGGAGGAACTCTGAAAAGGAAGAGAAGCCTTTGATGAACAATATAAACAAAATCTAGAATATATGAGACAGATCCAAAGAGATTACCAGGAAACTAAAAACTCCATTGAAAGCTGGCAAAATGCCTTGACAGAAACTAAAGTTAGCCTTCTGAAACTTGTACAGAGGTTTATGGTGTGTGATCATGAAAGAAAAGATCTCTTAAAAATAACAAGGAACCAGGAAGAGACAATTCAAAGGCTAGAAGAAGACAAGAGGATTTATAACTTAAGAATAAAAAAGATGAACAAAGAAGGAGGAGTAACTACAAATGACCTATAAAGACTATTCACAGATATAATTAAGGAAAACTTCTCAAGCATAGGAAAAAGAAATGATATCCTGATAAAAGAGGCATACAGAACTCCAGCCACCTACAACCAAAACAGATCTACATCCAGACATATAATAATCAAGATTCCAGAAATCCACCACAAGAACAGAATATTAAAAGCAGCCAGAGAAAACAAGCAGATTACCTACAATGGAAAAATTATCAGAATATGACAGACTTATCAAGACAAGTTCTCAAATCCAGAAGAGCCTGGGGAGAAATAGTCCAAACCCTGAAAGAAAATAACCTCCAACCAAGACTGGTGTACCCAGAAAACTCTCTCTCAAAATTAATGGAGAAACAAGATATTTCCAGGACAAGGAAGAACTGTGGGAGTTCATGGTCACCAACCCAACCCTACAAAAAATACTGAACAAGATTTGAGAAAGAGAGAGGAAAATATACCAGGATTCCAGCAACAGTGACAGAGAGGCCTCAATGAACAGGGCAGACAGTGGAATGAAGGAGTAAAGTGGACAAATAACAGCAGAAGAATAAAAATCAGAAATGAGGCAGAGATGGTAAGCTATAATCTTTAGTATAGATAGTCCTGATACACTAAAAAAAAAGAAACACAGGCAGAGTAGATTACAGGCAGGATCCATCGAGGTGCTCTGAATAGGAAGTACACTCAACCTGAAAGAGGTTAATAAACTGAGAGTCAAAAATGAGGAAACAATGCTATATGTGACAGGAAACTAGAGAGAAATAAGGACATTCGTCCAGCTGCTCCAGATAGATTAGAAAGGTATAACATCTTTGGACAGTGTAGAACTACACAGCTGGAAGGAAGGAAAACCTTATGACTAGTAAGTAAAGGAGTACAGCTCAAGATCAAGCTCAGGTGTAAAACGGTTTAGCAACACTCAGAGAGATAACAGGTTGGCCCCCTAATCTAAAAACTAAAAAAGCTAGTGGGACCCAAATATACAAGGCACCCTGAGAAAGGGAAAATGGAGGAATTGTCTAAAAAAGGAAGGCAGAGGATATTGTTAATAGTGTACCAGGATTTAAAAGTCACAGTAGTCTTATCGTTCTGTTTAGTTTTATTATATTTTATTTCGGTCTGTCTACTCATTAGAATTGAGGGCACAGACAACTAACTCAAAAATAGCAGGTTGTACATTGATAACTATCCTTAATTTCCTATTAACTTTAACTGAAACCCTGTATTACTTACATTGTCTTATTATGACTGCTCTTATTTGAAACTGGTTTGTTAGACCACTGTTTAGCCTTGACTGATTTTATTCAAATTTGGTATGCTTGATAGTATTGTCTAAGAGTAGAGGCAACTACTCTGAAGATGACAAGATGTAAAAGATACCCATTCTGGTTTTGATTATTAACTGCTTTCAAGTCCTACAATGTCTTCAAAGTTGTATTTTTATTGAAATAGTTATGTAATATTATGTTCAATAATATTATGCCTGATGATGTAGACGATTCTATTGAAAGTAACAAGAGAAAGCATAGTAACTATTGTAGATCACCTAATATTGTGGTCCTATATGTCTTTTTCATTTCATGTTTTTCTAGGAATTTATTTTGTTGTCATGTTTTGAGCTGTTTTCCTTTATAATACAGAAAGGATAGATATACATGTAGAGATTCACACATGGGAAGAATTTCTAAACTATTTATGGGAGCAGATTACATAATACACGATGTAATGAACAGATACTCTGAAGAAGAAGAGACACTAAGAAAACCAATGCTACTCTTGTAGCATTATGATATAAAACCTAGCAATACTATCATTCACTGTTCAGAGTCATATTAGTCTAGTCTCTTATGTTCAATTTCAGCGTATGTAAAGATAAAGACAGCTACTACGATGAGATTGAGGAACATTATGGTACTCATCATTGACTTCCCCAAAATCAGGTCGTGAAGGCCTAAAAAGCCTTCATCATCCTGTAATGATTTGATTAGTTCTATAATGTTCAGGATATGTTCAATGTGTATGAAGATGGGGACAACTATGTGGAAGAAAACTAGAGAAAATAAGATAGTGAAGATCTCCAGTGGACTTGGTTTGAAATTTGTGTTTCTTCAAATTGTTTCTTATAAACTGTTTTGTTCTGTTTTGTTATGTCTAATCTTACCCTCTTTAAGATTAAAAAAAACAAGTGTGTAGGACTGATAACCGTATTACGAAGTTCTAGTTGGATCATTGAGCAGAAACTG
Source organism: Cavia porcellus (assembly GCF_034190915.1). Lineage (NCBI taxonomy): Eukaryota > Metazoa > Chordata > Mammalia > Rodentia > Caviidae > Cavia > Cavia porcellus. Next base: position 42,596,532 of record NW_026947510.1, read on the forward strand.
TTTGTAGTATCATAATTTTAATATCACTTTGTGTACTTTAATTTTGTAACTTGAGCAACTATTCCTAAGATGATGGTATATAACTTATTGACTTGTGATTTCTTACTGTTCATTTTTCTGAAATTCTGTATTGTTTCTAACCTTTTTTCCTGTTTTTTCTTTCTCTTTAAATAAAAAAAATTTTTTTCAAGAACTTTGATATTTTCCCAAAATGATTGTGTTATCAGTCTCACCTCTAGTATGAAAGTATTCTGCTTTTCTCACTAACATCTGTTGTCTTTTATTTTTCATAAGAGACATTCTAACAAGTTTATAACATTGCCACATCCTGGCATTAATTCAGGTTTCCATATGCAACAGATTTTCATATGTACATTTTGTATCTTGTTACTTTACTGAATTTATTAACATTAAAAGTGTTTAAGTTTTTTGTCTTTTCAATTTTGATATTATATCATCTGCAAACAAGAACAATTGTACTATTCCATTCTGATTTTTGATGTCTTGTGGGTTTGTTTGTTTGTTTGTTTTTGTCTAATTGCTTGGGATAACTTCCAGTAATATACTGAATGAAAGTGACAAGAACTGAAGTCTTTGGCTTGTTACTAATCTTACAGAAAAATTTTCAGAGTTTCCCTATTGGGTTTTGTGGGTTTTTCATGTATGGTGTTTGTTATGTTAATTCCCTATTTTTTTTTTGTTGTTTTTTCAAGAGCATATCATGAGCCATTGAAAATTTTATCAAATGCTATTTCTGCATTATTAAGACAATTATATGATTTTTAGCCTTTTATGAAAGAAAATGTCCAGGAGAACATATATTACCCTAGAAGAGAAAAAAATAAAAAGGTCCACAAAGCCTATAAAGAACAGGTTAAACTTATTGCTATGTACAAATGAGAATGGTGAGCTCAAGATGCATCCTCTATTGGTTTATCATCCTGAGACCCCTACAGTGTTTAGGAAACATGACATAATACAGAATAGGCTAGGCATCATGTGGAGATCTAACTCAAAAGCATTAGTAACAAAAGCACTTTTTGTTGAGTGGACCAGGGAGACTTTCTGTCCTACTGTTAAATAATATCTAGAGAACAAAGGTCTACCACTCAGGGCTCTCACTCTGACGGGCGATGCTCCTGCTCACCCACGAGATTTGGAAGGAGAAATGGTTGAAGAATTCCCATGGCTCTCAGTCCAGTTCCTCTTACCCAATGCAAGTCTTCTACTACAGTGACCAGTGGGTTATAGCTAACTTTAGAAGCTATATACTATGGCCCTGTTCCTGAAGTACTTTCAGAGGGGCTCAAATAGTTTTAACCCTTAAAGAGCACTGGAAGAAATATTGCAAAATCCTTTCTGGTATGGAGTTAATTAAGAAATCACATGCCAAAGTCTCTCTTAGGACACTGAGATCTACCAAGAAGAAATTGTAACAAAAGAGACATTGAAGCTGTGATGAGGAGACTTAATCTTCAATCAATCCTGTTATTGATGACATTGTCACTATAACGGAGTTCATAGGCTTGCAAGTTGAAAAACTCATGGAAGAACACTCAGAGAAATTGTGTGTGGAGGAATTTTGGCAAATTCTGGCTGAGCAACAGAGAAGGACTGATCAGGAGCTTTCTGAAGAGGAGGGAGTATATCAAAAATCATCGCAGGAAAATTATTCTTCTGAAATAAAGGAAATGATGAAGACTGGACAGAAGTAAAAGCATGTAAAGATACAGAAAAATGTAAAGCATGTTCAGATGGAGAAAATGTCAATTTTTGGATTAACTTTCCTAATGACAGTGTCACATCATACTACAGAACAGTGTTAAAGAAAAAAAAAAAAAAAACAGAGGCTACCTTAGGCCAGTTTTTAGTTCTGCAAAGGTTGAAATCTGGTGAGTCAGAAGCAGGTCCTAGTGGGTTATATACTCTTTCAAATAGAGAACGGATACCAGAGAGCAAGATTCCTGGTGTTATTGTGGAAGGGAACTTTCCTTCCAAACCACAACCAGTTTGCATTTCATTCTCTCTTCCTCAAAATCAAAGATGTCAACTTGAATGGTGAGTACAGTATAAAAGTATTTCTGGTAAACGAGGCACATTTTACAACTACTTGAGTTGTGGTTAGGTACTCAATCTAAAATGATACAAGACATTAAAGAGATTAAAACAGCAAGTTATAAAGTTTAATGCAGGCACAGAGGGAGTCATCACAACCACTCTGCTGGCTCTCTAAGGATAAAAGATGTGATCTGAGCTTAAATGTACTCTGACGGGAGGATATTGGGCAGCTGACGTAGGGTCATTTTTGGAGTGCAGAGGCCTTGGCAATGGCAGCTGGGAAGAAAAAAACCCCAGGGAATCTCTGGGGAAAAGGACTTAGGCATCATTATGACTTCGCATTGCACCGTCTCCATGAAGCCTGGCAAGTCTCTGGTGGGAGATCTATCAATAAGTTTTTGGTTGAATACACTAGGATAATTATCGGTGTTTCTGGTAAATTATGCACATTATACAAACCTTTTTCATTATGAAAATGTTAGTTAAAGGTGCTTTTGGAGGTTTGGAATTCATTGTGTGTTTTTCCATTATTTCTTAACAGAAAAATAATATTCTAGCTTACAACCAACTTAAGATTCAACCAGCCCTTGTAAATGAATCGAGTCTGTAAATCAAGGATCCATTGTAATTTCTAAAAGATACAGGAATTCGTATAACACAATAGCAAACAAACTTACAGCTCAACTGAAAAGAATGAAGCAATTGAGTTGATATGTTTCAATAAAACATCAAATTCCCCATCAGTTTTATGAAAAATGCTCATATTAGAAATACAAACAAAAACTCCAATATTATGTCACCTCATAAATGTTAAGATGGCTATTATCATAAAACAAAACAAACTAAGTCAGACCAATGACAGCAGGGTAGAAAGGCTCTGGGGAAATTAGAACCTTTAAATGCAAGAATAAAAACTAGAAGAGGCAATATAAAAACACTCTGGAGTTTCTTAAGAAATTAAAAATAGAACTACTCATGATTCTACAGTCTTCCATTATGATATTTATTCACAAAAATGAAATTAGAGTGTCATGGATAAATTACTATCCCTTAAATCAGCACAGAAATTTATAATAGATATGATGTGAAAGCAACCTAAATGTCCATGAATGAATGTTTACATAAAATGTGGCATGTACTATATTCCAACCTTTAAAATAGTAGGAAATTCTGCAATGTGTGACATGGATAAAGCTTGAGGATACAATGGTAGGTGATATTATCCATGTATACATTCACTACATGATCATAATTTATATACATCATCCCACCACAATAGTCAAACTTACACAAGGAAAGAGAGCAATAGTCTCTAGGCTCATGCCGAAGGGGGCCATGAGGGGTTGCTCATCCATATGTACAAAGTCTCAGCAATACAAGGTGAATACATTGTTGAAACCTGCTAAACAATACTGTGTATGTAATTAATAGTATTTTGTTATGTATTAAAATCTATTAAGAATGTTGATTTCATGTTAAATATTCATACTCCTATAAAACAAAATGTAAAAAATTAAAAATTTAAAATAACAGAAAAGTCCCAATATTTGGTGCTTACTCCTGACTACTTTAACCCCCATGCAAGTCAGCTTTCTTCTCTTTCTCTTCTGTCTTATGTTAGACTGATATGAATGCCAGATTCCCATTTTGTTAACAGACAAAAATTTCAAACTATGAAAGTTTCAGTAAATGATCCAGGAACTTTCATCAATCATTGCCCAATGCATAACCAGTATTTCCCACTTTTCTAGCATAAAGCTGAGTTAGACTGCCTTTTGATTCTCTCAAGCTGCTTTAGGAAAACTGCTTCATACTTTCACACATATTTGTGTGAGTAATAAACTGTGAAATATGGTAGCTTCATAAGTTTCAATGTCAAAACCAAATTTTCAGTGAATGTCGAGGGATTTCTTTCCACCACTATGTACTAAAATCAATAATTCACACTTGCTTCATTTTTGTTCATCATTGTAAAGAAACACCTCGCTTAATTTCTCTAGAATCTACAGATTTTAAGGGATATTTTTGATATTGATTCCTAGTTCAGTTTTACTGTGATCAGAATATTTCCCACTATATTTATTTTTGAAAATTATTTCAATAATTTTGAAAATTATTGAAAATTTGTCATATACATACACACAAATGCATGCTTTGATGCATTTGGATGCATCTTCTATATATCTGCTTAAACTGACTTTCTTAAGTATGCTCTAATATCTCATATATAGTAAAGAAAGTTGCTTGATTTTTTTGATATTATGTGGATTCATCTATTTTTTGTCACTGTAATTTTCTATGTCTCCATGATTAATAAATGCATGTTAAAGTTTTTATGAAAATCTACTAAACTTAGAGCTCTTTCACCACTTTCTTGGACCCCACTGTTTTTGTTGAGAAGTGGCAATAAATTTTATTATTGTACACTGGAAGATTAATGGGTCTTTTTCCCCAGCTGTTAAATGTTCTGTAATCTCTTTTTCAAAAGTCTTACAATACATTTTCTATGTATGGGTTACTTTAAATGCATAAGGTTTAAGGTTCATAGTGTTTATTAATCTATAAATTGAGAAGACATTTCAACTTGTAAAATTAGTAGACATTATATCTCAAATATGTCTTCCCTACTATTGTCTCTAGGATTCCAGTTGCCAGTGTTTTAGGTTTTCCACTATTTCAGTATTCCTGGAAAGCGTCTTTTAATTTGATATAGTTTTAGCTTCCATTGAAATATTTTCATATTATTATTTAGTCCAGAAGATTGAGCCCTGGGCTCAGTCCATGTAAAACATATGCTTTATCACTTAACCACTCAGCTCTATTTTAATGTGTCAATAATTTTTGTTTGTATACAGTTTTCTTTCTCTACTTTTTGAAACAGATTTGTTGAATTGTTTTTATTTTTAATGAAGTTTTTGCTACACTTTAACTGTGAAAACATTTGACCTGGAATATCATATGGTTTTGATCAGTATTTTAGCATTTTTGATAGACATGTGGGTATTTATATTTTGAAAATAGTCTAACAGATTTGGAATTTTTAAAAAATATGTATTTTAATTAAAATCATCAAGTCTTCTGGAATACATTTATAATATTCCCCATCATTTTTGACACTATTGATATAAAGTATCACGATGAGCACTTTTAAATAGTTACTATTTCTTTTGCCTTAATAATGTACAGTATATAAAAGAAATATCTGCAATAATAGAGGGACAGCTTCACAGCACTCTAATGTTTAATTTTATTATTATCATATGAATTGCCATTTGTGCAGTTTAAAATCTTCTAATATTTTGAAGTTTTTGCCTTGAATTGTCATACATATTTCAAAATATGTTATAGGGTGTTTTTTTAAAAATATACTTTTCTGGGGCTGGGGATTTAGCTTAGCGGCATAAGCGCCTGCCTTGCAAGCAGGCGGTTGTGAGTTCAATCCATGGTACCGATAAAAAAATGAAAAAGACAAATATATATATATATATACTTTTCCACTTCTAAATTTTTTGACTTTTATATGTTAAACACAAAGTTTTAGCCTTGTTTTTGATACCTCTTCAATCTAAGTGATATTCTTTGGCATTTTTGGACTACAGATCCCTCAGAAAGAATTTTTTTAGTATTACTTTACCCGATATTTTCTTGATGTCATCTCCGCTATTGAATTATAGTTTTGCTCGGTCTTATTTTGATGAGAACTGGCTTCTTTCAGCTCTTCAACAGCCTCATTCCACTGTCTCTCAGAATATAATGTTTCTGTTAAGAGATTGGCTGTCATGTGAAAATTTGTCATTGGAAAACTCTAAATAAAAAGAAAATAAATTGTTTGAATGCTTGCAAAATTTTTCCCTCCAAATTTTATTTCGAATTAATCCAATTAACTGTAATCCTAAATTATAGAGATTTATGTTATATGTATTTTGCCTGACATTTTGGTGTGCATTTTGAATTTATAAACACATGATTTCACTATATTTGATAAATATCAGTTTGTCAGATTTTTTTCAAAAATCTCTTATTTATGTTCCTCTTTTAATCTTATATTAGAAGTGCATATATTTTCCAACACTTGATATTGCCTATAGGTTTCTGAGGCTTGATTTATTTTGGTTCTACATTTATTATTTTTTTAATCTTGTTACATAACTTAACTGATCTCTTTTCAAACTCACTTTTCTACCATTTCATTCTGTTGTTGATCATATAATTCTTTACAATTTCAAAAATTGTGCTTTCACTTTCAGATGTTCATTTTGTGTTTGTTTTTAGCATTTCTGTTTTCCCATCTAGAAATATTTCACTTTCCTGTGAAAGTACTATTTTAATAACTTAATATCCTTACCTATAAATCCAACATCTGAGGCACTTCAAGACGTTGCCAGTTTCCATGAATGGAGCACTCTTTTGTCTTGCATGGCTAATATGATTTGTATTCTAGATATTATAAGTGACAAATCTTTTTTTAAATTCTGTTTTGTTTTCTTTAGTCCTTTTATTTATTTATTTTGATACAGGGTCTCATTATGCAATTCAGGCTGGCCTTGAACTCATTTTGTAGCCCAGGTTGGTCTCAAACTAGCAAAGATCTTCTTGCCTCAGTCCTGAGTGCTGAAATTACAAGCATGCACCACCATTCCCGGTTTGTAAATGATAATTCGTTTAGGTAGTGTGTTTTACATTTTGATAACATTTCTCCAATCAGTTCTCCTAAGTAGGCAATAAAATTGACTGAGCTGAAACTCCATGGTCTGAAATTATAAATCATTTTCCTTTTTCTTGACTTCTTAACATATCTCCTTCCATGTCTGCATAACTCACAGGCCAGTCAGAGGTTTTATCAATACTTATGCAAATAACTTGAATTTATCCTTTCTTTTGTGATTTAAACACTACTTTTGTTTTATCTTTCATAGTTGTCTTTGAAATAACCACACTGTAAATTTCAACATTTCTGGAATTTGAATTACACCTGTCTTGATTTTGACTACACAGCACTTTTTGTGTCTTATCTTTTAGCTAAAAGTCACTATATACAATGATGAAAACTTCACCCAGAGCCATTTCTTCTAACCTAATTTCAGATTCCCTTCTTAATCCATTATATTGACTAACTCCTCAATTCTTTTATATAGTTATTTTCACATTTATAGTAAAATAGTAAAGGTATAATTATTACTGATTTCTATGTGATAATAGATAAAATATTTTGAAATCAAATCATCAAATTTTGAAAGTGAGGTTTTATAAATCATAAATTTAAAAAATCACTCCATGAAATATTTCCATATATAAAAGTAAGTGATATAAAAATGAAAGTAAGTGATAAAAATATAAAGCAAAAATGAAAGGGACTCATAACAACTTCAGGTCACTCTTTACAACTGAGACTGGAAGACAGCAGACTTATTTTTCAGGATCAAACAAGGGAACTTGTTCCACTTTAGCATGTCAAAAAGTAGGACCAAGGTGTGTTATTTGAATTAGGATCAGGTATGAAGCAATATGTGAGACTAAAAGATGTATGACATTGTATATTAAACACTGAAATTGCAAAATCTTACTTGGAAGTTAGGTGTGAGAGTAATGTCCCTTGATGTTAGCAGTGGCTTTCAGTTGAAAAAAGTCAACATAGGGCCTGGGATTTAGCTCAGTGACACAAGTGCCTGCTTGACAAGCACAAGGTCATGAGTTCGATCTCTCGTACAAAAAACAAACAAACCAAAAAAACCCAACCAAAAAGGTATATAAAAAAGGTCAACACAAAGTGATCACCATCAAATGATTAAATAACCTGATCGCATTCTTTAGCTTCCCACAATCTTCTTCAAGGCATTCCAGTGCCAATTTTAATGGCACTCCACCTTGCAGTCAAGAGTCAGGGCATGTGTTGAATCAGTAGGCAGAGATCAGTATATTATGAGAAAAATCTATGGAGAAAATGAATGGAGAACAACATAACAAGAAAATTCATTTTTTAAAAATATTCATAACTATGGGAGCTTACACATTTTAATATTATTGGTTTTATTCTGACATAAAACCATTTGGACATTCATCCTTGCTTTAAGAAATTCCTGTAATATAAATTTTTCTTTTCTAATAAAGAAAGTAATATTTATTCTCCCATTCTTTCTTTCTGGAGTCTGGAAACATGTGACTTAGGAGCTGCTAGTCAAATAAAGCAAGAAATAATTCAATTTATGAATGATCACTTTGAGAAATGCAGCACTAAAATGCTTGATTTTGGTGGTTTGGTGCTAGCGGTCTTTGGGGGGCAGCATTTGAAAATTATTTGGTTTCAGTGATGTGAGTTTTCTCATCTGCCACAAGCAGCTCCATCAACATTTAGTCTAACTCTGATCATATTAGGGATCAGTATAATGGACTTCAATAAACTCATCTTAATATTAAACTAACTGAAATATATCCTGTTGTTACAACCATGAAGGCTGATATAGTGTTTAGGGTTACACTGAAGCAACAAAAAAGGCAATCTTTCAGTATGTTTGTAGTTGGTAGTACAATATGTTAATTGTACAAAAAAGATGTGACCCAAGCAGTCCACCATATTCAAACCTTCTTTGATCATTAATTATAAACCTACTACTAAAGGCAGATAGTTACTGGACCAAATAGTGACTGGCTCTAAAAGTACAATTGTCACAATAAATGAAAGACACTGGAGTGAACTGTGGGCTTCTACTTGCATGGCAGAATTAAGAAAAAAGAATTCTTGTCTGAACATTGCAATATCTGAGTTGAAAAGAGTATGTTATTTTTTAAGAAAGGACATAAAATAAAGTTTAATATTTATCCAATGTTTTTATTTTTTCAAATTCTGACAATTTTGTTAGGAAGTAAGAGTAATTTATAGGAGCATCAAAACATGGGTTTGATGTTTTATTAAAGAGCTTCTCTTGTATAGTGGGAGGCGATGAAGTCAGAAACTGTATTAAATTAATTTATAGGCATAACCAAATGCTGGCTATTATAAATGAATGAAATTTAAGTGTCGAATTGAATTCTTCTCTTTCCAGAAAATGTTTTTATTTTTTTCATTTACTGAGTATAAGAAAGGCCTTAAAGCAATTAGTCAGGACTTGGGAAATTTCTTGGCAAATGCTTATAGTACATAAAGGCCTGATGGTATGGTTAAGGGTATAGTTAGTGGAGATAGACATCCTAATTCAAATACTAGGTTTGCAATTTAATACATGCATTTTATAGGACAAATTGTTTCATCTTTGATGTGGGCTCCTTATCTATTAAAACCAAACAAAAATACTCTTTTCCTACACCCACTGTTTTAAGAATTAAATAAAATAATACTTTAAAAGTATTATAGAAAAGTCTGAAACCATGTATGCATTGAATTAATAAGAAAATACATGTTCAACATGTACACGTACAGTACAATGCATGTCTGAACTGTATAATACATGTCTAAACTGAGGAGGAGTCTTGAAAAATGACATTGAGTTAAAGTGTTGAACTTAATTTTTTGGTTGCTGTGCCAGATATGACAACTATGTTAGATGATACACACATGCATACACACACACACAAGCTTCTGATATCTATTTTTATCTCTTAAGTATAAAAGCATTTATTTTATATATTTCAAAACCATTGATAAAAGCCAGGGATTTAGCTCAGTGGCATAAGTGCCTGCCTGGCAAGCATGAGGTCGTGAGTTTGATCCCTGGTACAAAAAAAAGCAAACAACAAAAACAAAAACAAAACAAACAATAAAAAAATCATTGGTAAGCTAAAGGAAACACTGTCATTCACCAGGCCAATACAAGATGACACTTCCATTATCTAACCTAAAATCTGTATCACTTTGATTTGCATCCATAGATATTTACATGTTTCATGTAATAAGAAAAAACACCCTATTATATCAATGCTAACACCACAGTAGTACTAGTCAATGGTGCAGTTAACATCATTTGGTTCTCCCAACAATCAAATGACTATATGGAGGAAAAGGATACATTGAATAAAATAACCTGTTACTTCAATAAAATTCACCATGAAGTAGAAGACACATTTTCCACCTGGTATGGCTTGAATTTAGTTTCCAAATTACATGTTTTGGAAACTTGATCCTCAATGTAACTATGTTGAAACATGGAATCTCTGTTAGGAAAATCAATACTATCTTTGAAGGGTTGGGCTCTGTGTTGTGAGTTTGTTATGAGTATAAATTTGTCTCACTTTCTTCTCTAGATGACTCTTTTGCCAGTTTGTATTTATTATTAGTGTTTATAAATTTTACAAAACATTAGACTTTAATGAATATTTTCTGATTGCAACCAATTTTGATTACTTATACCCACTCTAGCTCTCTGTTTTTGCCTTCCTCTTGTCTAATAATATTCTTCCTTGCACGTGTATGCCATCTGTTTTAGATAATACATATTAGTGACAGTATCCAATATTTTCCTTTCATGCATGCCTACTTTACTCAACTTGATGATTCTCCAGATCCATTCATTTCATGCAAATGGCAAAATTTTATTATGTCTAAATAATACTTCATTGTTTGTAGGTACCACACTTTATCCACTTGTTGATGAGCTCCTAAACAGGTTCTATATAAGTTATTGTGAAGTATCTAACAAGCCTGTGTATGTGGGTGTCTCTATAGCAGGCTAACTTCATTTCCTTTAGGTACACACCAAGGAATGATATAGCTGGATCAAACGTTAGTCCTCAAATGTTTCTCTTCTTGTAAGTTTCTTCTAAATCAGTAATCTCATTCTGTGTCCTCACATAGAATTTCAGCAGCCATCAATGTTCTAAGTCTTAGTCATTAAATAGGAGCAAAGTTAATTCCAGGAACTATCATGAAATTTGAATAATGTAGATAAAATTGATGAAGGTAGTCATGGAGACAATGGGATGAAATTAAACAGTAAAAATGAAGACCTACTTTTTAGAGGAAATCAAATATTTTTTTGGTGCCAGAATAAAATATTCCAGAAATATCTTGCACCTTAACTTTTCTTTTTTTTTTTTTTTTTGTGAATCGCATGTGTTAAGGAATATTCTACAAATGAGCTACATTCTTTTTTTCTTTTACTTGCTGCTACATTTGATTAATTCAATTAAGTACTGCTCTACTTTCTACTTGCTTCTACTATGAAGTTTGAGATTTCAAAGACTAACTTATTTTTAAGCAGACTTTTCTCTGATTCTAGAATGCAAACAACCTGCATATTAGCTCATTCTTCTCCAGGGTTGTGAGGTCTTAGAAGTGGACTGTGTTCCAAAATTATGCTTACTCAGCTGGACCTTCAAATTGTTATTTGTGACATGAATTATTGATAATAACTGTTATGTAACTTCAAATTTATTGATGTAAGAAAGTAAGAACTCTTGGTTTGTTAATGATAGACCTTCATATAATTTTCAGACAAGACAATTTCTTAGATATTCTCAGTCTCACGCAAACAGTGCAAACATTTTGTGTTACTTCTACACTTTCTCATTATAGAGTGATAGTGTAGTATTCTCAGAGTTTAACTATACTATCATGTCCTGGAAGTCAAATTCTCTAGTTTTCTTTAGAAAGACTACAGAAGAAGCATATAGCTGTCCATTTTTAAGATTAACTAATGATCTAAAACATTTTTCTTGCCTATGTGTATGCTTTCTTCCCATTAACAACCAGATCTTATTTAATTGCATAGCTATAGGCAATTATTGTCTTTGAATTGCACATCTGCTTTTAAATAAGGAAAATGTCTTATTCTTGATATTTTTTCCCACCATTTTCTATCTCTAGGGTGGAATATCACCATTTTTAGATGAGAACACTAATGAGAGAGCTTGCATATGGTATTTAGTGTGACATTAGCAGGTGTAACATTGCTTTTAAAACAGCAGTGAGGAATTTTTAAAATAAATGCGAAAACACTTAGGGAAGCCCAATCCATGAGATTTAAGCTAAAGGACAATTTCCACCTGGATTATTCTTTCATATTTCAAATACTTCTTAGCTGTATCTTTTCCTTTTCACTATCAATGAAAAACTGGCCTTGAATATCATATCCTGCAAAAGAGATGATATCAACTTAGTTTAAATCCTCAGTTTTGAACCTAAGAATATGAGATATTTCAAAGATTTTCTGGAATCCCTTTTAAAGTCTAACTGTTTTGGCTGAAATTCAGGTTACCTATACTGCCTTCATAAAAATGTTGGCACAATCCCTCTGATAAAAAGCAGGAAATTTTCTTTTTGCTTAACTAAAGTTTAAAATATCAGCTCAAAGCCCAAATTTGGATTTCTTTCAGTGCTAGTCTCATCACTTCATATGCTTAATCTACTATCATATGGCTTAGCATTTATTTTTATTTATTTATTTTTTTTGGTTATTACTCAAGGCATCACTAGAAATGTTAAGATTAGGGACATATGTTTTCTACATCACCCATGAAATATGAAAGGGCTAAAAATTCATCAAAATCAACATCTGTTGAATAAAAATGCATAGTAAAAACAAATGAATATCAAAGCAATATAAAGTACCATGTTAGTTGAGTAGAAATATAGGTATTTTTTCAAAATTGTGAAACAAATTTTGAGATCCAAATTATGTCATATATTTGAATATAAAGTGTTTGCTTTTATCATTATTTTATCATGTATATTAAAGATGAATGTCAACTAAAAGGCAGATCCTGAGAATTACTATCATTAATAAGACCTATAATTATTCCGTGGATAGTGATTATTTAATTTTGTTTTTGATGTCTAAGTAGTGTGCGACATGCTTCTTTAATGTTTCACTCAATCCTCTAAAATAACTACATAGAAAAGTATCACTAAATCCCATTCAGCTTCTAGAAAAGCTAGAAGGAGAAGTAACACCACCGTCTCAAGATAGCCTAATTCTGGAACTGTCATTTAGATGGATATGCTTTACATCTGCTTCAATACATACATCTAGGTAAGACAGAGCAAGTTCTTAAGTTTCCCGTGACTCAGATATTTTACCTGTTAATGAAGCACAATACTTATATTAATCTCACATAATCATGGTAAGAAGTCAAGAAATGTAATGTATTGAAATTGGCTAAATAAAATCTGGAATTTTGTGTGTACTAATTTGCTGTATTACAGTAGCACAGATAGTTAATTTAAGACCAGAGAATCAGCCCAAATATATCTGATAACATCAATCACTTTATATGAAATAGAATTCTTATTGAACAATGCAAAAGTTGATTATCTAAGTTCTCCAGGACAATCAAGAGCTAGAATTTAGCACACCAAGTTAAGCTAGCTATTTATATTCAGAAAGACATGTAAGTTTTGTCTCTTCATGAAATTTATGTAAATAAAATCATATTGAAATACATTCCATGTGATATATTTTAGAAATTTACTCATACTGTTGAGTGTAATTAAAGTTTTTTAAAAATTTATTATTCTATGGTACATCCATATCATATAACTATTTATCAGATTGTTCTGTTGATATTGGAAATTTGGTTAATTTCTAAAATTTTGTTGGTTTGCTTTCAATAAACATTTTTGCACATTTAACCAGTTACATATACCAACTCTACTATGGTATTATAGCCAACACAGAGTTACTTAATCTTCAGGTTCAAATCTTTCATTTGTTTTTTGGAGACAGAGTTTCACAATGTAGTACAGGCTGGCCTTAACCTTGTTGTCATCCTCCTGCCTCAGCAGCCCAAATGCTGGGATTACAGACATGTGCCACCATGTCTAGGTTTAAATTACAAATTACTAGATAATACTAATTTGTTTTCTGAGATGATTGCACAAATTATTCTTTAATTGTCATTATGTGCCTGGTCCCCTTATCTTCCTATTAATGTCCTGTATTTAACGATATGAAAAACCATAGTTTATATATGCAAAAGTAGCATCTCATTGTTCCTATAATTTGGCACTACTGATTATTAATGAGAGTGAAACAAATTTATTATCTTCTCAGATATTTGGACAAAGTGATATATTAATTTCACTGTGTCCTATTGACTTAACTCCTGTTGATTTACATGTATGTTGTGTATTTAAGCATACATATGCATATATGATGGATGTTTAAGGAGACTAATAGATTCTGAAGACAAATCCTGTAATGTAGACCTTTTGGAGATGGGGAGGGGAAAGGTATTGGAGAGTTAGGGCAGGAAAAAGACAAGAAAGGGAAATAAAAAGATTAAGATGTAATATATATATTTACTGAATTGCTATGGTGAATATATTATTACAAATATGTACTAACAAAAATAGTTATATGGTGATGTATTATTTTAGATCATGTTTGAGATAGAATTGTAGTTTTATTTTCTGTATGACAGTCTGGTATTTTTCACAGGGCAAACATGCCTTTGCATATAGATATATAATATTTTCATATATATGTTATCTCTTCAGATTCTGGTTATGATCCTTCAGTCTCTTCATTTGGCTAAAAGATGGAATCAACTCATTTAGCAGGTTCTATATAACATAGCTTTATACAATATCTCAGTAAATTTTATGATGACTTTTTCAATTATACAATGCAGAGACAGAAAATGAGAGAATAAATAAATGAGGAATGAAGAAAGAATATGGGGGAAAGGAGGAAAATAGAATCATATTTAGACTGAGATTGTCATTTCTATTAATTTGCTATGGGAGAATTGAAATATTACCCCTATAGAGACTTTAATTAGTAAGCATTTATCTCAACATCTTTATTATTTCATTAAACAATTTGTTTTGTAGATGTTTGCATACGCTTTTGTATGTTAATGTTTTCATGTCAATGTAAGTAACTTTTTCTCATTTTATTGCCTAATTGTTAATCATATGGAAATATAATTTATTTTGTATATATGTACTTACTAAAATCTCTTGGTGATTTCAATGATTTGTTTGAAGTTTCAGGGATTTAATATCATTTTTAAATGTGACTATTTTATTTTCCCTAATTTTATTTTCTCCTAATTTTATTTTCTAGTTTCCTTTACTTTCCTAACGGCTTTGTATAGAACTTCAGTAAAATACTGATCTTTAATGTAAACAGGGCATGTTGGTCTTCATCAAAAGTCTATTTCATCACTGAATATTCATTTGTTTTGGATAGGTTGTACTATTTTCTGTGCATAATTTATATTTGTGAATTGATATGGTGGAGAATATTTTTATTCATGTAGGAAAAATGTAGAAATAGAAGATGATTTAAGGTACTTATAGAAAGTCTGGGAATATAGCTCAGCTGCATAAGCATCTCTGCCTGGCAAGTGCAAGGTCCTGAGTTTGATTCCTGATGCCAAAGGGGGAAAAAAAGGATATATACAGAAACTTAATATTTGGAGTAACAATTTTGCCACCTATTTTCCTATATTTATCTAAGTCATCTAGGTAATTTTTAACCCTTTATTTATTAATAGAAACACGTCCTTATTTAATTTTTTCCTTATTTATTTTTAATGGTAAGCAGATCTGTATTGTCTGACATTAATCCAATTTAATAAAAATTATAGTATTCGTATTGTATGTGCAAATTTGATTAAATTTTGGTAATCTTTTACTGCACGAAAAATAATTTTTAAAAATATTTTCTGGTTGATTTAACATCTTTATTTTGATTTTCCTGTACTTTCTCAATAACATGTCATATTGCAGATTTCTTTTCCTTCAACAAAATGAAGCTAAGTTTAAATTAAATTTAGGGGAGTTTAACTGAGTAAAGAATGTCTTGTGAATCAGGCAGCCATCAGAACCGGAAAAGGTTTAGAGAGTTCTGTGGTCTAATGTGGGCAGGCAGCGCTATGGACTGAAAATAGAAATCCGGCACAGAAACAACTCCACTGACTAACTGCAGGTCCATGTGCCTCATTTGAACATATTC
Source organism: Cavia porcellus (assembly GCF_034190915.1). NCBI lineage: Eukaryota > Metazoa > Chordata > Mammalia > Rodentia > Caviidae > Cavia > Cavia porcellus. The sequence continues at coordinate 42,612,482 of NW_026947510.1, forward strand.
TGATGACAGAAGCTCAGCAATTTTGATTGGCTGAGACTCAGCTACTTGTTACAGAAATAATTTCCTACACTAGGCTTTCAGGTTAGTTATGTACTAAGCCAAGTAGCAGTTCTTTATATAAGGACTCAAATACGGAAACATTTACAGGATAAATTTACCTTCATATTTTTGTCTTCTTTCTTCCTCCCTCCTCCTTTCTTTCCTCTTTCCTTTCTTCTGCCCCCCTCACACTTCTTATCCCCTTCTATTTCATTCCTTTTTTTCCTCTCATTTTTATTCTCATTAAGATACAATGGACTTGACCAGTGTATCCACTGCTATCTCTCATTTGGTTAGGCAAACCCACCACAGGAATGGGTAGGAGAAGACCTATCCACTCTAAAATGAGAATTCTATGGTTTATCAAATTAGGAAAGGTTCTGCCTTGTACTTTCCCTTAACTGAAGCCTTTTCCACCACCGAACTTAATCTAATGTATCTTAATGTGTGTTGAGATTGCTTACAAAGCAAAAAGAGGATTGAATTGTCTGCTTGTTCATCTATATCTTTAACTGTAGGTATTGCATTAATTGTTCTTTACTATTACATATACTCATACTATTAAATATATTCTTTAGTAATTATCAAAATATTTATAAATATTTTCTGTATCACTTTATTTTTATAGAGAATTTAATGCTATATACCAAAATGATCAGTGAAATCTAAGTTGACAGTCTTTATTATTGTGCAATATTTTCCTAGAACATCTCATGGTCACCAAAAATACGTATTCATCTTATCAACTGTTTTAAAATATGTATCATATGCCAGCACTGTGTTCTACAGTGCATTATATCAATGAACATAAGAAATATTCTTAAACTCATGGAGTTTATGTTCTATATTTCTTGATTTTTAAATTATAATCTATTAAATAACACACCTGAGTAGATAGACCTTAATCTATGGGAAACATGTTAATTACAGCAAAATCTAGATTCACAAAGGCTTTGGCTTATTAACAATTCAGTTCATGAACAGAAGTGATTGGCGAAATTTGCTTCCATTCACACTCTCTGCATTGGATGATAAACAAGGCTGTCATCATCTTCCCCAGCATCTTGGAATAATTTAAATTTCTGAACCAAGGTATCACTGAATTAACTACAGTAAGTACTGCATTAAAAATTACAAATAAAAAGATCTTCTACTTAATGCTATTTGTAATTTATATTTTTGTTTAAATATTAATAGACAATCATAGGGGTGTTGCAAGTTGTTCAATCTTGGTTATCAACTTGCCTGGACTGAAAGAAGCCTAGAACATAGTTAAAGTACCCTTCTCGGTGTGTCTGGAGATTCCAGAGATTATTGGGCTATAAGTCAACTGACCAAAGGGGAAAGACAATGTGGACAGCGATATAATAGGCATGATACCCAGATGGAACAGAGTGGCACAAAGGGAAATCTTTCCTGTGGACACTGAGGACAAGCTAGACTCTTGCTGAAGGGTCCTATTTTTGATGCTGTCATCGCATGTATATATCAGATCCCAGATTCTTCAGTCTTTCAGGTAAAACTTGCACCAACAACTATCCAAGGAGTTCTAGACCTTCAGCTTCAGACTGGGGCTAAATAATAGACCCTCATTCTTCTGAGGTTTCTAGCTCCTTAGACTAAGCAGCTACTATTTTCTTTGGTACTCTAGTCTGCAGGTAAGCACTGTGAAATGATCCCACTTCTGATCAGTAAACCAATCTAATAAGTCAACAGGGTTTATTTTTGATTTTTTGTTGTTGTTTTGTTTTTGAGACACGGTCTTGCTTTGTACTTCAAGCTGGCCTAAACTCATGTAGCTCAGGCTGGCCTTGAAATCACAGTGATCTTCTTGCCTCTGCCTCCAGAGTAAGTGGGATTACAGGTTTGTACCACTGTGCTTGCTAAACTCACTTTTATAATTAGACATACATTCTATAGATTCTATTCCACTAAAGAAGCTTAATATGCTCTCCTTCACTTTATCCTTAATTAGTTAATTTTTTTTTGTGGTTTTTATCGGTACCAGGGATCGAACTCAGGACTGCCTGCTTGCAAGGCAGGCGCTTATGCCGCTGAGCTAAACCCCCAGCCCCAATTAGTTAATTTAATTTGCTGCTTTTTTTTTCTTAAACCACTGGAACACTTTATCAAATACCATAGATATACTTTCTTTTAGAATCTGATATTTTTCTAAATCTGAGCACATCTCAATATAATTCCTCATTTTTATTTCTTCCCCTGGAAGTATGCCAGTATATTTAATATTGAACTAAAATAGATAAATATTTAGTTATTCATTTAGTTTTGTTTTCCTTAAACCTAATAGTTCTCTCTTTCTGTTACATATATATATATATATATATATATATATATATATATATATAATTCTTGTCTTGACTATAATATTTTTAAACTATAATTTGTTTTTACCCTTTGGTCAGGCCAGTACTTTCTGCCTGTCTTTGTTTCTTTTTCATTACAATTGATTTTTAACCATCCAAAGATAAATCGTCTTTTCCAATTGTTCTGTGGCTCTGGCTTTGAAATTTCTTCTTCGAAATGGCTGAGTGAACAGGAGATGACTCTGGTCACGAGCAGAGAGCAAATAATTTCTTCTCTCAGAAAACTCTGACTCAGCATTTGGTAAGTTATTGAGATGTCCGTTTTACTTATTCTTGTCCCTTCCCAAGATTTTTCCAGCAATTATGATCAGTGAGAACTTCATAGAAAGATTCACATTTTTTTCCATTCATTAATAAAAAATAAACTGAAAATTTTTATAGAAAGTTTTTTCATTGACAATTGGGATATCATTTTGAAAGAAAAAATGTCACTTAAATTAATTTTAATTTACTTTTTCACTTAAGTATTTTCTAAGTAGGTATAATTTTATCATGAACATTTTGAAAGAATTATTTAATAGAGACTCACTAGACTATTGTTCTCATTAACTAAGAAAGGGGAATAACTTGATTGAATGTTAGGCAGTCTCAAACTTGTTCCAGCATACAAAATTTATCAGATCTTTAAAGGAAGTCACAGCTTTACTTTTACGGCTGTATATTTTAGACTAGAAAACTATACAGGTGCTACTTGTATCTTAATTTGGTTATATATACAATCATGGGTTTAAACCTAATATCTCCTTAGTCATATTGGCTTTCATTTGGTTTACTTATGGCAAAACCTACTTTTTTTCTTTTAAAATGTAGGACTTTGGAATTTATTATATGTATATATTTGTGTACCTGCCATGATACTTCGAATATTTTGGTCACCACTAAAACTTTCATGCTGTCCCTTTGTAGTTGTACCTTGTGTCACTCCAGTCTCTGACAACAACTGAACTACTCTCCATGCCTATAAATTTGTCTTTTAAACAGTGTCACATAATTTAAGTCAGGCATCATGTAACATTGACAACTAGTTTGGAACATGCAGAGTTTGGAACATGCCTTTGAGATTCATTTAAACTGTGTTAAATGAAAGTTGGTTCTTTTTGTTTCTGAGTAATATTTCTTTAAGATGAATCAAAACCTGCTTCTCTATTCACCTGCTGAAAAGCATTGCATTGTTAAAGTTTAACTTAATAATGAATGGAAATATCATAAGGATTCAACTTTAAGTTTTTGTCAAAAATCAGTTTTCATTTCATTACGGTAGACCCCCAGGAGTGAGATTGCTAGATCACAGGGTATGCATGTAGTTAACACTGCAAGAAACTTCAAACCAGTTTCCAGAATGGCTGCATCAATTTGTATTTATATCAAAAATATGATCGTTTCATTTGCCTGGTGTAACCACTTGCATGTGTTTCTGTCAGTGTTGGTAAGTTGGTAAGTAGCATGCATTTGCATCTCTACATGTTTTTACTAGCTTTTATTAATGGCTAATGCTGCAGAGGATCTATTTATGCATCTGTACTGTAGGTATGCTCCTAAACTAAATGACTGTCCCTAGATTTTGACCACTTTATAATTGTGTTGATTACTGTTTTTTAGATTTTTCTATTTATACTTTATATAAATTCTATTTTAGGTGATTTGAAAATATGTACTTCCTATGTCTTCTTTTTAACAATTCATTTATAATGGCTTTTGTGAAGTAACTAAATTTTTGATGACATTTATGGATAAATTTTATGGCCTTTGTTGATTGTATCACTGATGTCAAGTCTCAGTATACTCCGTGTCAGGAAAATTTGCACTTCTTTTTGTTTTAGAAATTTATAGTTTTATACTTTACATATAGATCTATAACATACTTTCAATTTGTTTTTTAATTTGATTTGAGTTTTGATTCAAGTTTTTTTTTAATTTTTACATAGATTTGTAGTTGTTTTAAATCTATTTTTAAAAGACTTTCTTACTGCTACATGGTCAACAAGTATTATCTAATCATATTTATGAAGATTCTTTTCTGAACTTTCTGTTGTATTTTTCTGATGTCTAACCCTTCTCTATCTGTTCAAACACAATTATAGCAATGTTATTCAAATTTTAAAATTTATTAACTTTATTCTTCAACTTTGGTTTTCTTTTGACAATATCATGCATTTCTTAAACACATTAATATTCTATACATTACGGACTTGTTTACTGATTCAGAATTTACTTTATTTCTTCAGCTTGTATTAAAGGAAAAGGTCTTTGCTGGTTTGAGTTTGTATGTTGAAAAACAAAAATTTTATGAAAACATACAAGAATTTTCACTAAAATAGAGTTCAATTCTTGCTAAAATATGGCTTAAATAATGTTCTTTAAGTTTTTTCTATGTTAGAACAATAGTTTAGAAAATCTAACCAGAATTCGCCTTCAAGCATTAGTCAAAATTGTTTACTTCTAGGGACAGATGAATATATGTGATTTAATTTTCTTTTGTTAGTATTCATTTTTACTTCTCAACATATTAAATTCTTATACAATATTAATCATATTTTACTATTCATTTATTTACTCATAATTTGGAATTGTCTTGTGTACTACCAGTTGAGAAAATGAATAAACTATTTTGTTTTTGAAAATCAGTTTAGATTTTATTTTTGCTAATATAATCTTGTCTAATTCACTTTCTTGTCTTCAACATAGATCTAAAAGTCTACATTTTGAATCAATCAGGTTGAATCAATTTACACATCTATAAGAATGAATTTCAATTCTAGCTATGACATGCCAAACTTTTTCCTAAATTCAACTTTCACATTTCTAGCTATCACCTCAATCCAGTTTGAAGAATCCAGAAGATATTCAGCTCAAATTTCTTTATATCAATATCTCCTGTTTTTCCAAATTAATCAATTACTTATCTTTCTTTCTCATACGTTTTCACTGACTCAAGACCTCAGTCAACCTCTATCCTATTTTCTTTCTTGTATTCCATGAATTTCCAAGTATAGATGACTCTGCAAATACAGTGTCCTTTATTTCATCAGGCTAGTATATTTTGGCTCAAGAAATAATTAAATCAAAATCTATGATGCAAGAAAATTGCGCAAATATCAAAATTCTTTTTTTACTAGTTATAGTATTGATCTCTATGTAAGAGTAGAGAATTCCTTTTACTACATAATTAAATTCATTTCAGGAAATGTGTAAATAGAATATTGATGGAAGTAACGGGGTTTAGCAGTGTTTCTCTGAAAGAAATTTTTGGAACATTAACTGATGAGAACAATAAAAATTATAAAACATTTGGAATTCGCTGATGTAAAATGCTTAATTAGGAGGATTATAGTTTTTTTTCAGATCTACTGATGTTTCCTTGTATATCTCAGATATTTTAACATAAAGTTCATAAAGCTAAGGGAGCTACATAATTTTCTTTTTGTCTAGGTTGTCTTTCTATTATCTAAAGTACAGTAGCTTTATTACTAAGCCTGTAAATAGTATTGGAAATAGTGCATTAAAACAATAAAACCAAGTTAGCAATGAAAACATATCATATATTTAAGTCTAAAACATCTATGCAAAATTACACATTCAATTATTTAATGTTTTTTGAGTGCAAGATATTATGCTAATTGCTGGTGATATATTAATCATAATTTGAAATAAAAGATTTAAAATAAATTTAGAGTGACTCAAGCAATCAGATAATTTTTACAGTGTACATTAAATATAAAGTAGGTATTTCTAACCCAAAGTACTATACTAAAAAGCCTCTAAGAGAACACTATGAAGCTTGATTTGAACTAATGATACTAGAAAGACAATAGAAATATCATGCTGGGTAAAAGGAGCGGAGTCAGAGTGATCACAGACAGTATCGCATTATTTCCAAACCAGCTGTGCTGTTCCAAATCTGGCCAAATACACTGTTTTGTCTTTTTTTTAAAGCCCATCTACTTCTCAGTTTCTTGACTAACCTAAGGAAAGTATCCATATGAACAATTTAATCCACACAGACTAGGACAATGAACAAGAGTTGACTGCAGAATGGGAGGCAGAGTTATTTTAACATAAAACCAAAAGCAGCCATAAACATCTAGAAACTTGAAAAGACAAAAATCTTGCATTTTCACTGACTGAAATAAACTAAGAACTGAAGAGCATGAATTAGAAATCAGAAATATAAATTGATGAATAAGTAACATATTGAAGTGTGTTAAGCTTTTGTATCACCTTGAGGAAGTGCGTGATTATCAGAAGAGGAATGGATTATGAACAGGAGGAGTAAGGTTCATTGGCATACATATAGTGTCAGCAATCTCTTATGCCACATAGTATTTTATTTTATTTTATTTTTTATTGGTACCAGAGATCGAACTCATGACCTAACTCTTGCCAGGCAGATGCTTATGCCAATGAGTTAAATCTCCAATGCAACATAGGATTTTGAAGGACTACAAAAATTGTTCCTTATGGCTAGAATCTTTAAGTACCCATAATATATGCGGAGAATGAGATTTCTGAAGAAAACAATTACCAAATGGTGAAAAGTTTCTATGGTGTGCTCTGAATTTGTAACTAATCCAATTTTTAAAACAAGGAAAGAGCTTTCTGAATATCTGCTCATTCACTATTAAGGTATACTTCCTCGCAGGCAAAGGATCATTCTGTTCATTCAATTATAAAGGCTACTGCAAATTTGGTGGAATGAATCTGACTTCTTTGAGGTAGGCCTGGGGACTGACTCTAGGGCCCTGCACATGGCCATATTGCATAAAATTGGCATGTATCTCTGTACATTTTGTTTTGAGATGAGGTCTTACTTATCTCAAACTTGTGATAATCTTGGCTCAGCTTAGAGTACGTGATGTTTTTTCCTTGTTTTTGTGGTTCTTGGAATCAAACACAGTGCCTCTGATTAACATTTTTATCTGTTATACTCATTGAAAGAACTTATATTTGTCATTTTTGATTATAAGATAGTATTAGTTATAACATACATTGGAATATAAGTTTCTACTGTGTCTAAAGTATTCCACTGAAAATTTACAAGTAAATTATTAAGATAGATACCTCAATTTTATTTTTCCTAGATGTAAAAATTTGGACATATTTTATAAATATTTTCATTATCAGAAAGATAAAATGATACTATTAAATGCAAATTGTGTACATCAAATAATATATATGAGGCCCTGTGTATTTAAAAATACTCTGAAATGTTTATAAGTGATTTCAAATATTTAAGAAACAGATCTGACTTTATTTCTACCAGGGTCAAAAATGTTAATTTGATGAAGTTATCAAATGTAGCTATTTTGAGAGTATATGATTCTGAAAATGTGATGCTTGGTTGTGTATCTAAAGAATTATAAATTATACATTAAATGAAATAGGATATATTGTAGTACTCAACAGCACTTCCACAGGAAATATATATATGCTAAGACAACCATTGTCCAATCATTTGCTGACCACTAGTCTAACAGAGAAGATAGTTCCACACAATGTACATCACAAATTCTGGAGACACCTGGAAAGTCACTAAAGAGATAACAAGTATGAGAGCAACATCACAAAGCAACAATGACTAGTTCTGACTACAGAGTTTGCATTACGTTATTTACAATATTTATATCTCAAAAACAATCATGAGTTACACAAAGAAGTAAAATAAGACATTTTTACCCACACAGGGAAAAAAAATTAAAATCTTTTTTAGTGGAAGATTGGAAGATATTCAAATCTTTAAATTATAAAAGAGAGACTTTAAATTAGCCAACACACATATGTTCAGAAAGCTAAAACACATTTCTAAAAGCAAAATTCTGGAGTGAAAAGTGTAAGTATAAAGAAAATTTGACAAGGGAGTCCAACATCTCCTGCACTGGAATAGGGTAAAAATAGTGAAGTTATACATAAGTCAATACAAATTATTGAGTTCTATCAAAAGAAGGAAACAAATTAAAATATTCTCAAAAACTTATGTAACATAATCAAGCTTTCCAACTTAGCCAATGGAAATATCAGAAAGGCAATACATAAATAGAGGCAGAAAAAAAATTTGAAGAAATATTTACCATATTTGAATATAAATATTATTGGACACATGTAAAACCTACACACATAACTGTCGTACTGCCCAAAATCAAAGACAGAATCTTAAAAGCAGCAAAAGAAAAATGACTTCACACTTATTAAGAGACTTCAAAGAGAATAAAAGCCTTTCTTCATCATTAACAATGGTGGAAGAAGACAATGGAATAGCACAGAGTGCTAGCAGATGAAGAATTCCTAATTTACCAATACTCTTCTTCAAAAGGTAAGGGGAAATAAAGGTAAGCCAAAAAAAAACTTAAAATGAGAGAAGCTGTGACTTTCAGGAGTTCTCTAAATGAACCACCAGTCTGAATTCTCTGGGCTGAAAGTATAATTAGAAATTTGAATCCACATGAAAAAGTAAAGACCGTAATACAGCACATAATTTAAGTAAGGCATGGTATAGATAATTTTTATTTTTGAATCTCTTCCTCTCTCATATTTAAAGATAACTAAATCAAGAAATAATTATGAAACAATGTTTCTGAGATTGGATAAAGATGTCTCTTAAATATTAGTACAAAACAGATTAAAAGAAATGGATACTATTTGTATACTATTGAAATTAAACTAATATTAATATAACAGAGGTTGTTTTACATTACAGTATTGTTATGGTAATCATCTAAAATAAAATTAGCAAAATTACAAAACAGTTATAAAAAAGTGGATAATGTTTATGTAACAGAACAAAGGAGAAAGAAAATTTAAAAGAATAAAAATGACATACAGATAACAGACAAGGGTAGATGTAAAATTTCCCTCATTTGTAATTACATTAAATGTAAATGGCTTCAAATTCCATTTGGCAGGTTTTTACAGTGGATTTCTTGGAGCATTGGAATTTGTACATTATCAGTCTATTTATCTGGGTATCTATCTATCTACTTTTTTATCATTTATGTGTGTGTGTGTACATATATATGTATATGTGTGTGTGTGTGTGTGTGTGTGTGTGTGTGTGTGTGTGTGTGTGTTTGTGTGTGTGTGTGTGATGTCAGGTTATACATATATATACATATGATAAAAATATATTCCATCTCAGTTGAACAAGACTCTCTAAGCATTCATATAAAGTCAAAAATATATATTGAACTGCTGCAAATACTAATCCTTTACAAGCTCTCAACGTTAATGTTCTGATGTGCCAAGCACCAAAGTAGAGAATTACTTTTCCACAATGTCATCAGACTAGTTATTCTTACTGTTGTGGCTTAAATCTAGGAGGTCTGCTAGCAGCCTTACATGTTCAGAAACAGGATTTTGCGAATGAAACAAAAGTGTGCTACACTCATCAGTGGAGTCATCCACTCATGTGCTCAGTAGCTGAGTGTGCTATCAGTTGAGCCTGGTTAAAGGCAGGCCACTGGTGGCATGATATGGAAACGTATATTTCCCTCCTACTCCCTTATCTGCTTCCTGGCCACTATAACATGAGTAGTTTTTCTCTACCAGACCTTTCTACCATGTGCTCCTTGCCTTGGACCAGGCCAGCTATAGATTAAATCCTTTAAAAATCATGAGCTCAATGAAACTTTTGTTCCTTTTACCTGGAGGTGCTGGGTATTTTGACATTTACCATATCATGATTTAAAAAGTGTAAGCAAAATTTTGATAATATATTCTTGTTCTTGAAATTATCGTAACAATATTCTACAAAACCTTGAAAAAAATCACAGAATGCCATAGAATATATTTGCAGACATCCTGATTAGGAAAGAGGACCAAGAAATTAATAAAATGTATGGAATTTTATGTTACAGAGTTAAATCAATTTTCTAAAATGTATTCATTTTAATGCAGTTATTTAATAACTGAAGACAATTCATAAAATTAAATTTTAATAAAATACCTATGGTAACTATGTATTAGACAATTACATTTACTTCCAATAAACCTCTGTTAAGAACATTTTTCATGAGTGAACCATTTACCTGTCAATTTACCTTCCTTTCATATCTTTCTATAGGAAAAATAACATGAATTGTTTCCTCTATTTTTTATGACACATACTTTCCTCACCAGAGGTCCTATAGTTATTTAAGCAAATTAAGTTATTTTAAAGCAAACAGACACCTAGCAAACTAAATATAGCTAACTAATGCATATTTATTCTGCTTGTGCTGTGAACACTCTTACATTTGCTTTCTTTGCAATTTTTCAAGAATATAAAATGCTATTAACGGGCTGAGGATTTAGCTCAGTGGCATAAGCTTCTGCCTTGCAAGCAGGCGGTCGTGAGATCGATCCCCGGTACCGATAAAAAGGGGGGGGGGAGTAAAATGCTATTAACCATAGCACCATGTATTCAGTAGATTTCTTGAAACTGTTGCTAACTGAAATTTCATGTATTTTTGTCAACATACCCTTATCAACTCCTCCTCTCCCATTCACTTCAGCACCAGATTATTACTATTTCATGCTCTATTTTTTATCAGATTAACCTCTTTAGATTCTGTATGTGAATAATCATAGGCAATATGTCTTCATGTACTTTACATATTTCATTTTATATGATTGACATCCAGGTTAATCTACATGGTAGCAAATGACAGGCTTTCATCCAGATTTTTGTTAAGCAAGAACTCTTTATGTACATATACCACATTTTCATTACATACCCTTTAACTGATAAACATCAAATTGATTCCATGTATCAGTCAGTTTTCCATTGCTGTGACAAAACTCTTGACAACTACAATTTAAAGGAGGAGAGGTTCCACTTAGCTCACAATTTCAGAGCTTTCTATCCAAACAAGGTTGATTTTAACAAAAGGACAACTCGGCTGAAAGGCATAATGGAGGAAAACTGGTGAACTCACGGCAGTTGGATAGCAGAAAACATTAGGAAGAGCCAGAAGGAAATACTCAGAAACCAGACGTAGTATCCAAGGTCTCTCTCTCAGAACTTTCTTCCTACAAATAGGTCCAAACTCCTAGTAACTTTTTCAGCTATGAACTAATTAATGCCCTAATCATTTGCTGAAGTTAGTGCCCTGACCATCCAACTATTTCTCCAAGAATCTCTCAATCCAGTCGTTAGTGATCAAGATTAACCAATGATATCTACCTCTTGTCAATTTGATATCTAATCATATCTCCTTAAACCATATTTAATCCCCAGTTAAATACAATAGCAAGGGTCAACCTAACATGGTATATATATGATATTTACTACTGCAAATCTTCTAATCCTTCCCCCTAAATCTTAGCATGTCCTGCATTGATCAGAAGTTTGTGTTCAAAGTTTCTGGGGCTTAAAGCAAACTCTGAAATATGCACTTCTGTAAATTTAAAAACACAATTTATCCTAAGCTAGAATGAAGCATGATAAACAAGGGAAGAATGGATGTATACAAAGGAATGGGCAAAAGCGAGACTGAAACCCAGCATCATGTTGATTGAGTCATAGTCTGGCATCCAGGGCCCCAGGTGGTGAAACATGAGCTCCAGAAGGTCTGGATAACACTACCCCTAAGGCTTTTTACTATAGTCATATATTTTGTCTCTCATTTTTTCTCTGCCTGTAGATTCCCTTAATGTGTATTTTCTGGGATTTCTATTGCAACTTTCACTTCTCTCCACAGATTCTGTTTCACAGCTTTGCAGATTCTGTTTCTGAAGTTCCTATTAAGGATGTTGATCTTCCCATGCATTGTTTGGACTCCTAGGTCTCCCTTTAAAACACAAATGTAATCTGTCATGGTTCCCAACTCTTACATTTTGCACGCCTGTAAAATCAGCCTCATGGTGCTAAACTTTGCTGCCCATTTAAGAAACAGTTGAGGCACCTTGTACCATGACTACAGTGACTTTGAGTGGCTGAGTCTGAAATGGTTAAATTAAACCAGAGTACCAATTTCCCAGAGGGCCCTCTTTTAGCAGTGGATAAGGGAATAAGATCCCTTAGGGTATCTTAGATACAAAGAAAAAGATGAGTTGATAGCAATTCTGAATAGGAATATGAAAGGAAATATCTCAAGTATTTTTGTTTCTTTTATTCATCATGGTGATTACTTAGTGGAGAAAAATAGGTTTCCATAAATTAGATTGTAATAATTTTCACATGATTTATAGTCTCATAAAATTCCATTGAAAATTTAATAATATGAGTTTCTATGTTTTGAAATAAAACAATCTATAAATTTTATCAGAATAATTTGTTTGTTTGTTTTTGGGAAACAAACATTTCTCATTTTCTTTCAACAAACCAATTCTTTCCTTTCATAATATATAACTCTTTCTCCTTTTACCTCATAATTTCATAGTGTCTCCTTTGACCGTCTTCTGCATAAATACCTGAATTACAGTTTCTCACTGGTACTATTTTGGAAGTATATGTATTTAGATCTCTCCTATTTTCTATTTCTTGCATTTATTTTCCCTATTTTTATGTTAACAACATTGGAATTATTTGTTACCTCAAGGCATGCATATGTGTATGTGGCATGCATATGTGTGTGTGTGTGTGTATGTGTGTGTGCTCTTTGTATGTGCAATGTGCTTATGAAGCATATCTATAACTCCATTTTCTTTTCAGGAACAGACTCAGGGAAGTCATTTGTTTTTTTACTGACAATGGAACTTGGCATTGATGACTTCTTGTCAATAGGTCAGGATTCTAGGAGAAGGTTAATTAAAAGAAAGAAACAGTCACCATGGTCCTTGGAAAGATGTTAATCTTTCAAATAAAATAAAGAGTGCATATTTCAAACTTGAAAAAATAGTCCTTTTTTACTGAATCATAGTAATCAGATAATATAAAACTTGAAATTTGTACTTCATATAATAAAGATAATTTTTTAAGAACAAATATGAGGCTTAGAAAAAAGATGACAGCTTACACAGCATTGCTTTCTGTACACAACTACATTATAAACTGTGTCTTTAAAGGAGACCTTAAACTATATAAGTATTGTTGATATAATCAATAAACATTTCTACTTGCATTCAATTTATCTTTGGCTCTATTTGGGCAAGATTTTTGTCCTAGACGCTTATTACAAGAGATACATGAAAAATGATGCAAGACTTAGACATAAAGGTAGCAACTTCACAAAGAAGGATGAATCATTGCACATTCAACAATGGATCTCATCAAAATTGTTCTAAGCATCACATACTTTACATTCAATGGTCAATCTATGAACAAACTAGTGACTGAGCTATGGGCTCCCCATCTCATTTATCACCGGAGAACTGTATCTTTTTCATTTCAAGAAAATTACAGAAAATAAAACTGCAATAAAACCAAAAAGCTGGAAACAAAGATGACACCCATGACAACATTAAAAAAATGATAGTGAAGCTGTGCAGCCATCCACTCAACTCACAATTAATGCAGCGAAAGATCGATGTCTAAATGTTCCTGGTGTAATGTCTGCCTGGACCTAACACAGAACTCAAAGGAAAGGCATCAAAATGCCCATGAACAAATGCACATGAAATCGATTATATTATTTATTTTAATTGATATATGTATAATATATGTCAGCATATTTGTATATGTATGTGTTTTTCCTATGGGCTCAATTGCAAATTCAGTGAAGATATATATGCACATGAAATTAGGTAATTTGAGCTATGACTCAAATGAATCTATGATTTTGTTCTGAGCAAATATATTGCATTGCTTCCATGGAACTTTTCCTTGGTTGCATTCACTCATCATCCAGGCTCTTTCTGTCAAGCTGACTAGTCCTACAGTAGAGATTAGAATTAAACCCTTCAGATTGCATGTTTCTGTGTGTGTATGGATAAGGGGAGGAGACAGGTAGGACAAAACAGAGTGAAGAATATTATTAACACTTAAACTGCATATAATCCTGTAATTATATCTGAAAACTAAAGCTACTATATATTCTGAATAGGCTTATACATCTTTCAAAAGAGACTGTATGCACTCCAAAAAGCATGAAAGGTAATCTTTTAGAATTTATATTCATAATTTGCCTTAAACTTTTGTATCTTATATTTTCATACAAATATATTAATGACATAGTACATGGTATGTAGGCATATAATTTAAAAGTCACTAATTCATATATCAGTAGGGTATCCTGATGATTTCTCAGTTTGAAGATTATTGCCAGATTTTCCAGTGGAATTGTATCTGTCACTGTTCCCATCAGGGAGCCTGCAGAAAGATGCAGTCTCCATGATGGTTCATCTTGAATGACCTTGTGACTGTCTTGAGAGACGCCTTGTATCTACATGAGTCTTGCAGTATCCATCCAGTCATTGGCCTGTTTCTCTAAGGATCTCTATGCTTCTGCTCTTTGTGGCTTGAACAATTTATTCTAGTTTAAATATTTCGCATCTTGTCTTCATTTTCCCTACATTAACTTGCAAATAATCGTGTGTCAAACCTAATAACCTCTCCAGTTTTACTGGGATTGTAAGGCCTGTGTATTTTAAGATCACACATACCAATGACAAAGGAGAAAACACAGATTGCTTTACTTACCTTTACTTACAGATATGGATTGCAGCAACTAGGGAACAAAAGAGATAAATTACCATAAGATTGGGTTAAACCACTTCATCCTTGTTGGCCTCTACATGAAATTTCCCTACAATTTTTAGGAAATGTAACTCTCATTAATCAAAGTTCACAATTATTTGGGAATGGGTTGGCACACATAAACCCAGTAGTTGGGAAACTAAGGCAGATTGACCCAATAAGACCCTGTCTCAAAATTTAAAAAAGGAAATTCAACAAATAAAAATAGACTGTGAATCTATCTCCGTCCTCAGGGTCACACACAAAAAAGTCATTTGGTTCATAATGTTCGTTTAGATTAATTATCATAGTGGAATTACAAATATGTATTTGGCCTCTTACTGTTTAAGAGTCACCAAAATAAGCTGCTCTTCTGACCTTTAATGCTGTAGATTAATTTCATTTATCTTTAAATTTTACATAGAATCATACACTATGTACTATTTTGTGTCTTGATTCTGATGCTCAGTAGTGTGTTTGTGAAATCCACCCATGTTTTTCCTTTTCACTGAAGTATATAATACACTACATACATAAATATATGAGAAAATTTTGTTGAACACTTGATATTTTTCCATAATCTGCTATGATTTATAATACGGCCTGAATAATTGTTTGCATGTATTTTGAATACATGTTTAAACAGCTTTATGAGTACATACTTAGAATTTCAATATTACAAAGTATGGCATAGTCAATTTTATTAAACATGTTTTGCCCAAGTGGTTGTAAAAATGTATGTTTTACTAACAGTGCAGGAAGCTTGCAACCACTCCACATGCTCCCCAACACTCCCCAGGACTTCCATATTTGTCTCTTGCCTATTTTTCTGTTAGTTTATGTGAAGATTTAATTCCATTGTAGCATAGCCACTCAATATTTTTTGGATATTAATGTGGCAATATTCTCTCTCAGACTATGATATTGCTTTCACTATTTTAATGTCTTTTGCTGAACAAAAATTCCTAATTTTAATGTAGTCTAAATTGTAATTTTTTCCCCATTTGGTACAAGTGCTTGGTGAATCCTCAAGAAATTTTTGACTATGTGAAATATTAAATGTTTTTCTCATATGTTTTATCCTGAAAATTTAACATTTTACAATTCACATTTAGCTGTTAAACTAATACTTTTCTTGCATGATTTGAGGTAAGATTCAAGATTTAATTTTTATGGGCAGATATGCAATAGTTATTGGAATGATTATATCTTTAAATCTGTAGTGCAGTGTCAATTTAGACAAAATCCAGACACTGTATTCGCACAATTAGATGGTAAGTTTGAGAACAAAATAGTAATATTTTCAAACTTCTGTTTCTGTATATCATCAGTATAATCACTTGTTGGAACTAGTTGAAGAGGAATACACTGCCTACCTGTATTCCTCAAAAAGCCATAAATATAACATGCTGAAATCAAAATATGACAAACTTTTCTGTCTTTTAAAACGTTTATTGTAGGTGATTTTACATCAAGTTTTTATGTTTGCATGCACAAATATGCATATTTTGTATAGCCTGATAAACTGTTCTTACCCACTGATAGATGTATCGAGCTAAGCAAACAAAAAGTGACCATCTCCACAGGTTAGAGACATATTGTAACACATCTTTGTATAATAATAAAATGCCATATTTCATGAATGACAACTTTAAATGCTACATACCCACCTGAGGTAATTTTATCTTCTTCCAAAAATGTTAACATGATAATTTCTGAAGATATTCTTTACACTTGGCAAAGCTGCTTACTTTTATATTAAATGCTATTTTAAAAATATATTAGCCATTTTGGAAATATAGCTTAATGGCATAGAACTTGTCTAGCATGCACAAGCCCAAGATTCAGTCTTTATCAACACACAAACACACAACCACATACACAAGTATACTAAACAAACACACTTTATTCCACAAAAATGCAGGAAACATATAACCCACCTTAAATCATTGATTCATTCATTTATTCAAACACATGTTGGGAATGGAGTTTAAAATAATGATAAATGATTCCTGCATGCTTACTGCATTCATCCATTATCCTTGCCTTAAAAGCAAACCTTTTTATAGTGTTCCAGTTACAGGTGAAACTTAGGCCAACATTGAGGTCAGGCATTCAAATGAAATTGATTTTTAGTTGTTGTGTCACCTTCAGAATAGAGAACTCCTCTCTTTCTCTGACTCTCTCTCTCTCTCTCTCTCATAACTTCTTTCCTTTAGTTCAAGTTGAGCCTACCCTCATCTATGGTGAATGCATACAAACACTAATAGAATACATCTAAAGGTCTTTTTATTCAGCTTGTTGAATATGCATTGCCAAAACTCAGGTACCATATAGAATAAAATATAATATACTTGATATATAGCCTTTCAGACTCAAGGTATCCCAAAGCACTTTACAGAGCAATGGCTTAGATAATGTAGTGCAGTGATTGTGTTGGCAAACTTGACTGTCATTACTAACTCAGCAATAGATCACACTCCAGCCTTGAACACTATAACCTGTTTGAGTGAGGGAAGCAAAGTTAGCTAAATTTTAAGAATTATACCCTGAGAGACTTTTTAAAATGAGGTTTTATATTATTATGCCTAAGACTGTGCTTAACAGCCTAGTCTTTTTTATGAAGATAGTATTAGTAATGTGGCACAGGCATTAATGTAATAATTTTCATTAGATTACAAGTTAAAATAAGAAAAGCATGATAACTGGAAATTAGAATCTACTTTACATTTTACGAATTCCAACCTATTTTTGTAACAAAAATTTCCTGTTCTACAGATGAATCTGTGAAGTGTATGTTGTTTTAAGTGAAAAATATCAAATACCAAAAAGAATAACCGTACAATAATCGATTGATATCCATGATACACAGTTCTAGGGATTTATTTTTGTTTCAATCATCATAATAATCCTGGATGTTATTAATTTCATCCTCAAGCAATAAGTGTAGAGAGATTAGGAAGCTTACACAAAATCACTTCTAGACTTGAGCTTTTGCAAATGTGGAGGAGACCAAGAAATGAAAGAGCAGAGAAAGAAGGGAGAAGTTGGGGATAAGAAGGAATTAAAATGCTGTATACGTGTACCAACTCCCCATGAGAAATGTAACTATGATGTACCATAATGTGTACTAATAAATAAAAATTAAAATTTAAAGAACCTGGCCACTCAAATTACAATTTAACTGGTTGCAATTATGATCCTTTCTTTTCTCAGGAATTACTGGTGTCAGGTGGTCTTTCTAATCCTATCTTATCATACCTGCCTATTTCCTCATGACTTGTATTTTTAAATCTTTTCCCAATGTATTTTTTACTTGTTCAACAGCTGATTCTTGCTTAAACTGATAATATAAATAGTTTTACTGTGGGGAAAAAGGTAGAAAAATAGACTTCTAATGCATCTCTGTATGGGGAGGTACAGTACTTCCTTTACTTTCATTAGTGTATGAAGTACCTGGAAGAGGAAGTGTTGACTAGGACTTACTCAAAAAAAAAAAAAAAAAAAAACATTAGAAATTAGTTGGAAAGCAAATAGGTCTAGGCTAAGATAATACCTTCGACATGAAACATAAGCACTAATGAAGAGTATGTTCCAGTAAGAAATGAAGTTGTTTTAAACATTCAAAAATAAGATCATATACTTCCAAAGTCCAGACATAGTGTCTAGTTATGGTAGAAAGAAGACTTTCTGTTAATCAATGTGAGACTAGAGGTGTCATAAAATTTCTGTGGTATTTTATCATGCAAATAAAAAGTATAACCTTAACTGTTTGTTCATTGCCTATTAATAATAAAATTCTAAACTATGGACCATATAGCTACAAATATCAAATAAATATAAATATTTTTCTCAGGAAACAGTTATACATTGCTTATCAATCAGTTTGAAAGCACTGGACTTATCACAAAGGGATGAAAGAATAAAGGAAAAGGTAATAAGAGTGAAAAGATGAATAACTTCCAGTAGAGAGATCAAGGAATACTAACAATTAGGAGGCACATTAATTAAAAATAGTGTCCAACTTCAGTATGTACTAAAACGCGGTTTGCCATGTTTGCTTCCAGAGTTGTTTGTCTTCTTATTCAGTATATTAAGAACATCATTATCTCTTTAATCATTTGTGAAAGAATATGACTTTCTTAGACTTTTTCCCTTTAGCAGACTATTCAAAACAGAATCCCGGCCACTTAAACTCCTAAAGGTTTGTTTGTTTCTTCCAGCTTCTGAGAATCCCTGATTCCTTTTTTTGTCACCTAGATTCCTCCACAAGACTGTCAATCATGAAATTGTCACAACTCAGTCTTTTTTCACAAAGGAGTCAGTTAACTTCAATAATGCAAGCAACATTATGATATGTGTGTGCTTAACTTCTCGTTTTATTCCTCAACTTGGAGCTTAAATTTCTTACTTAATTTAGTAAGATATTTTGATAGCAACTTTGTCTGCATCATTTCACCACTTATCATTCAACCTGCTAAATTCACTCATATGCATACTTGACATTCTTAGAACACATTCTATCTCCTAGAACCAAAACTCCTATAATATACCATTCCTATATGCAAGTACACCTGCAATATGCTTTTGTATGTCAGATTACAGTTGAGCACTCGGTATACCCATGTGTCACACTTAATAAGCACTGTGAGAAGTCAGACATTGCTCTATGTTCTACTACAGTTGGTATTCTTATTATACCTTTTGGAAACAGTTGCTGTGTGCCTCACTAGAATTAATACATTGCTAGTACAATATCTTCCATATAGTAGTTTTAATTACTTATTACTCTACTATGAATTAGTAATAGAGATATTGGTTTTCCTGATTCTGCTCAAGGATATAATTTAATTAGATAAATTTAAGTAACATAAATTAGTATCAATCATCAAATTTTTTACAGAAAATATTTTGGCATTACACATGCAACATTCACCATCTTCTCTAGAACATAAAATCACTTGCATGATATCACAGATGGAACGAGGACCCCACAAAGACACCCGTATCCTCACCCCAGCTCATATGAATTTTGTGCTTTATGTGTCATATTCTTATGAAAGAAAGCAAAGTCAGAAGCAGTACGGAAGATCTAATAATGAAACCAAGAATCGGATTCATAAAAAGATTCAGTGAGGCTAGGAATACAGACGACTTCAGCAAATAAGAGACCAGAAAGAAGATTCTCCCTTCAAAGCCTGCAAATAAACCAGCCCTGCTGACATCTTGATCCTAGTTCAGAAAGACTGAAATAAGGGAAATTGTGTAGTTTTTAAAGCCACTAATTGAGTGATGATTTATTACAGAGCCCATAGAAAAATAACACACATAGTGAGTATCAAGGACGAAACAAAGAAATGACAGTTATGTTAAAGAGTTCCTGTCTACAGTTTATTTATTTAATGTTTTGAAAATGACCATTAGAAACAAGTTAAAAATATATGCAGACAGGAACAGAGGTACCTGATGAACTGAAGAGTAAAACAGAATTAGTGCTTCTCATAGTGGAAACACCTTGATAGATAAATCTACCCGCAGATGTTTGGTGGGGTAGGTCTGGGATGAGTTCTGAGATTGTGTCTCCAGCAAGTTCTGGAGGAAGCTGCTACTGTTGGTCCATAGACCACACCTTGTGAACCATTTGGACAGAGAAATATTTGCTACCTTTGCTTATGCTTGTTTTCATCAAAAAATTATTCTAATAACTGGTCTTTTTCATGTTTTCAATTGTATAGCTCTTATTCTCTGATTATCTTGCAAATATTACAAAATAGTTTAACTTTCAGATAAATTAGTTCTCTTTCACCTTATATGAAAAAAATTTATAACAGCTTTAAGTTAAAACATTTTTCTGAAATTGCGTTTCTTCAAAGATTACTTGAAAAAATGAGCCTTTCTGATGATATGAAATGTCAGATTTCAAGAGTTCAATGTAATTTCTTTGCTATAGCAAAGCATAGATTTGGGATATTTTAATTTAAAGGAAAACTTTCAAATTAAAAAAGTTACTTCCAATTTGAAAAAGTCAGAAAGAAAATGTACATGCTCTATATACAAATGCTTTAGTTTATACTACATACAAATGCAGACACAATGAATTATTTGTGAGGACCAGAATAATGGTTTTCCTTTGGATTATGGGAAGTCAGCAGGGCATGAAAAGAAGTCCTGAAATAATTACAAGAGTAATTGTAAAATTCTAATGAATGATTTTTTTGCCCACAAATTCATCAAGTTAAATGTTTATGAGTTATGCATTTTTCTATATACATTTTGTAAGAATAAAATATTTATGAAATACTCAAAGAATTGTTTCTTGTGTGTTTTCTACAGAGTATTTTGCTTGTAATTGGATTGTGTTGTATTTTCTTCATTAAATATCTCCTTTGACAAAATGATATGAAGTAAGTACTGTGACACTTCTTCAATTTCTTCATTAAACAAGTATTTTCTAAAATGTGAAAGTGCCTGTTGCAATGCTGTGTTTTTAACAGAACCTGATGTGGAGTTTTTAATATTTTTGCCTACATAATTCTTAACAGTGTGTATGTGAAAACAAAATTTAATATGTGTTTTTGTGTTAAAGTATTAATATTTCTTGGTTAACCCATGCACTGTAAATGGAATAGTAGAATTTTAAAAACAGAACTTATTTTCCTTAGTTATAAAATTATTTTACAGTTTACGACATAGAACTCAGTTTGTTTTTATTGTTTATATTATTTTGAAAATGCATTCCCTTTTGCTTCTCCTGCTTATAATCTATTCCAAGAGCATTGTGTCATAGTTAGCTGAATTATAAAGAGGTAAGATAATTGGTTATTCAGTCAATGATTCTACTGGATTAAAAACAAGACAGGTTGGTAATGATCCAGGCAAAGTGAATAAAAAGAGAACAGGTAAGCACATATGGTACAACATCTGCTTTCAAACTTAGAAAATATCTTCTCTAATCCCTGAAGCTTTCTTGGCTTTTCTTCTTAATTCTCTTTCTTTGCAGAAAGCACTGTGAAAACACATCCTGACTATTTTTTACATTTATTATAATTTTTTCCAAATATTAAATCACTACAATTTCCATTTCACAGTTTCTGATCCTATCACAAAAGCTTCTGAATACCGAAGCAAATAGATTTAGAATAGTTAAACATAATACTGACTCTGAATCTGAAAAGGAATCTTTGTCTTCTTTAAGTGGATTCGAGCTGTTTTACTCTGCCCCTTTTATGAGACAGAGTGTGTTTTTTTATCTTTTTAAAAAAACTTGTCACTACAACACAGGAATGGTATACAAACAAGTTCTTACATATTTCAGTTACATTATTGCTCATTGTCACTAAAGATAGCAAAATGTTCCCATGCAGAGGCACATTGAAAACTCACCTTAGTCTTTCTTTTCCACAATGATTTTAATTTTCTGCAATCTTAAAGGGTTGAATAAGATAAATAAGTTTTAATTTAGTTTTTTTTTTTTTGGTTCCTGATAATTCAGAATTTTTCATAATTCAGAAATTGGATGATATATAAAAAGTGGGATTTTTTATTTATACAGTGAATAAAGTAGGTCCTAGTTTGAAAGAGTAATTGCATAAATATTCTCCACTCAGTTTAAAAATCTAATCATAATTATGTATTCACCAATATATCAACATTGAATTTTACCTTTCATGATAATTGCAACATGCTCCTCAATAGTTATTCTCTATTTTTACTGAGTACTTTTTACATCAGGAGTGTTCCTGACACTTGTCTCATTGGCCATGATGTCCATTGTTCATTCCCACGACAAACATCTAAATGTGAAGTTTGCAGCAAAGAGACACTGAGTGCTACATCCCATAACTAGTAAAGGCGGTGGTTGGCTCTTCATTCAAATCTCAGTTTCTAAGTGCATAACCAGTGTCCCCAGGAATCTGTGTACCCATTTCATGTTTATTCTTTCTAATGCCTTTTCCTCTATTTCAACTAAAGAATATTAAATTCTAAATACTATATGAGTTAACACATATTGCATTTATCTTTAGAAAGAAGTTTAGTAACTATGTCCCCAAAATCACTGCTGGGCAAACACTGCCTATTAAAAAAGTCACAAAACATTAGATAGGACAAATATGATATTGACTTTGGAGAGATTTACATTATTGTGATGAGTTTTTTTAAGCTTCTAATGATTAAGATGCATTTGAAAGATGTACTAATTCTTTTAAATCCTAGGTTTTATCATTATAAAATCATCTCTTTAGTATTCTAAATGCAGATGATTTTTTGGAAGGAAGTCATTTTCATTTTCTTGTCCCTCTGAAGGCAGAATAAAATGAGATTTTAGTTTACTTCAGTTTTGTTCTTAAATGTTTCTATACTTTTACCTTCATTATATAGTCTCACACAAGATACATAAATTCCTACAAATATACTTATAACATCTTTAAGTACCTTTTAAAATTTCTATCTTTATGTTATCTTTTAAACTCTTGATATTTTTATTTCTTTTCCACTAATAATATCTTTTTAAACTATATAATAGTTTTTATACTATAAAGGTAAAACCACTGTCTTCTTTTTACTTGAGGATCTAATTTGTTTACTATGCCCATGAGTAACACTAACAAGTGACCTTAAAATTACTTAACAGTCATTATTATTAAAAGTCATTTTATATTGTCAGCTTCAATATCATTCTCAGATTATTATAATCTGATCTTAAATTACAATCTTTTGACACAGATCCTCAGTAAAAGTACAGGCACCCAGCATAGGAATAACAGGGAAAAGAAGAATCTATTCAGAGAGAAATACAATATAAAAGAATTTGGCTTTATAGTACCAGGTGATGTGACTCTATTGTGTTGTATTCCATACTCCCCCAAAATCAATGACTCCTCAAATGCGTTTACAAAAGAGAAAACAGGATGAAAAAAGAGAAAGGTGAAGGATAGAAATAATCAGTCCTATTCTCCTGGCAGGCAGGAATCTTGCTAAGCAAACTCCTTAGGGAGATAGAATATCACTTTCCGGTCTGACCAGGTCTAAAGCTGCTGCAGACCAGAAACCTGCGGGTTTCTTATGCATTACCACTTTTGTGGTTGGAAAGATTTAGGAGACTTAATCCCACAGTCAGGAACATGATATAATATAAACACCACTTTTATGTAGCAGTAACACATAGGAATCCCTTCTTCCCGCGTGGTCACAAGGCTTTCCCCAGGAAGACTGCATCCCTGTGCCAAATGTTACTCAACTGTATCACAGTATGCATGTATGTGGTTTGTGTGTAAGTGTGTGTGTGTGTGTGTGTGTGTGTGTGTGTGTGTGTGTGTGTGTGTGTTTTGATGGTTCCATTTGAATTAAGAATGAAAAATGTGAGAGCATGTTAAAAGGCCAGCCTGTCTACAAATGTGGCCCACAGGCTCGCTCTTTTAATTGGGTTCAGAAATTGCATTACTCTGGCACAGCTTGGCCCCAAGTACACAAACTGCTTTATCTAATCTCTTTTCCTGAAAATAATCAATCTGGCAATTAAATATGAAGCTGAATCTTAGAAAAGCTTGTAATTTGATTTTTATTTGACTATGCATTTTAGATAATTATTTAAATATAAATTTATTATTTAAATAAATCCACCTGATTGACAATTACATAATACAGTAAAGTACTGTTATGTTATGTGTCAGACACTTTCAATGTTTTTCTAATAATATGATGTTACTTCAGATAGATAGGGTAGGTTAATTATCAGTGTCTTGCTTTGGGGTTCTGACAAACAAACACTTGAAAATTTTGTTTTGTTTCCACTTGTCTATCTTTTCAAAATTTGCTTTTTATCTTTTGGCATGTTCTAAGGTAAAAGCATACATTTTTATTTCCCACAGTTGTTCAGAATTCACTCTAGCCATTTAGAGGGTCCTAAGCTGTTTTACAAAACTAGCAGTGATCAGTTACAATTTGACTCAGCCTTAGATTATTTAAAAGATTTAAATATAAGAGCTTATCTCATTTTTTATTCTTTATCTTTACCATAATGTAGAAAAATTTAAACCATATATTAATAATTTACCTGTTTTTTAGTCACTGAATCTTAAACTTTTAATACTTTTTTTCTTTCTTCCCATAAATTGCACTCTTGAGTGTGCTGTAAGACTGGCTGTCTTCCTGGTTTGACCCTTAGTGGATGCTGTAGGAGTTGTCTCCAGACTTCAGAGTCTATCATTGGGTACATCCCTTAGCTACTGCCATTTTCGCTGTAAACCCCCTGAGTTTGAAAGTACACTGACACCTTATGAAAGGATAATTGACCTTCTAGCTCACTGAGTTTACTCCTTAATAGTTTTAGAAGCTATCCAAATGACTCCACAAATACACCAAATCTCAAACATATAAGCCACATTATTGAACTAATTTTAAATTAAAAATACTTTAAATCATGCATATTCAGATAATTTGAAAAATTTCATTTCATCAGAATTAGATTTATTAAAACTCAATTATATATGGATAAAATTCTAGATTTTTCTAATACTTTAACAGCAATTTTCATTTTGGTATAAAATTAAACTAAAACATTTTAGATGCCAATTGATGGTACATTTTTGGATTCTCAAAAATAACTAATTTCACACATTTTAGAAATTTTCACACTAAATAAGGAAATATAAAAGACAAAGAGAAAAAGGATACTTAGTGTGAGTACTGATAAACCAATCCTATATTTTTAATCATATATTTAGTTAATATCAGTGTGAAAGTCACTTTAAATTTTTAGCCTCATTTGACAGTCATTCATAATTCTGAAAAATATTATTTGCTACCAGAAACAGATGACATTGGTTATCACTTCCTAGTGAGCTTATGAATAGTCATTCAGTACAAAGTTGTTTTCTAAATTGTCTTTCTATATTTTGACCTGCATAATAACATTTATAGACAAACAAATCCACTTTTAACTAGCTGGTGCACATACCTGTAGTCCCAGAATTTGGAATGTTAAGGAATAAATATTGCTGTGAGTTCAAGGCCAGCCTGGACTATACAGTAAGATACTGCTTAAAACAGAACAAAAAATTTTTAAAATTTTAAAATTCTCCTTTTAAGGAAACATACTGAAGTATTTATTGTTTCTAAATTTATTTTCATAATGTCTTGGAAAGTTTTTGTTTTGTTTTGCTTTTATTTTTAGGATAAAAAGAGATGGATAATATCAGCCTGAGAGTGCAAAGCTCGAATGCATGGTACATTTTTTAAACAAAGTCAGTGTGATACATCTATATTTGCTATTTTTAATAGAGCTGTTTTTCTTTTCTTCTTGCTATTCTTTCTTTTCCAATAAGTGAAACTTTTACAATCCATTGGTGGGACAGAGGCAAAACTAGATCTTTTAAGACCCCTACCATTACCCCTATCATTATTCCCGCTCGGATGACAAGACAGAGCACGCTGTCACCGTCTTCCAGGTAATACCCTTATTACATGTGTCATTAGAGGATGTTTGCCATATCTGCTTTAACACCACAGACATTTTAAGTAGGTTATTCCATCACTTTGCCATTTTGATTATGACAACAAAATGACACCATATTGAAATAGATTTTGGAAAGAAAGGCTAACTGTCCAAAGAGGTCTATGCTCACTCTAATTAAAATTGGCTTAGGTGGCGCAACCTTCATAATTCAGTGTGTGACTATGAAAGATATGCATGTTGAAAACCTTCTTTGCTCATTAGTGCTATTTCTGTCAGACACTACTACCTGCTCTTTTCTTAATGAATGCTAAGCCATCTCTTTAGAAGGTTGTGCTGCTTCCCTGAACTGAAGGAACTGTCTTATTTCCTCCCAAGTTCGTCAAGAGTAAAATCAGAGAGTCACCTCTTTGACATTTCCCAACCTCTGTACTTATTTATCTCTTTGAGACCCTGCGCTCCAGAGATATCACTGTCTTAATTAAGAAGAAGGATGTGACCATGGTAAATTGACTGATTTCATTGATTAAGGACTAGCTGTACAAGTAACATTGATTTTAACAGTGGGTCTACATAAATGTAATTGTTCGAACATGGGGCTGCATAATTATGGTGATGTACGAGAATAGTTGGTTTGTCCTTTTCAACCTTCACTAACATTCTTTTGCATGATAATGTACCTTGTGCAATTAGCAGAAATCTTAAATGTTACAAAATGTCTTTTGTGAAGACATGAAGTAATAATTGTATTCTAATTTAATTCAACAACATCAGACAATTTTCCATTTTCTTCTCATTTTTCTTCTTTTTGTATGTATGACATCATGATCATGGTAACATGAATGTGGATTTTGACCTTCCATCACTGAGATTCAGGACACATAAATGTACACAAATAATCCATTATTTATTTTAAAATAGATATACTGTATATTTGCAGGAAATAATATTTTGTTATTAAATCAATATTTAAAATGTGTTTCTGATATTAGGGTTTAAATTTGACATATATGTGAAAACTTTGTCAAGATTATTAAGTTTATAAACAGCAAAATGTTGTTAAGTGCTTCATTTAAACTTTTCCTAAATAGAGCAAACACATTCAAAGCATAGTACAAATAAAACAATATTATTATGGTATTATATACTGTAACTATTTTGAAATGAGACAAAACAAAGTCTTTTAAGGTATCAATACATAGGACTTTGAGTTTCAAAATAGATGATGCTCAAATAGAGGCATTCAAACATTTTGATGGTTAATAAACTAGAGAAAGGGAAATTTCTTACCTTTTATAAATACATTAGAATAGAAATGAGAGGGTCTCATGAATTTGTCTAGAAATGAAATGATGGTTACTGAATCAGGAACATTGAATTTTTGCCATAAACCTCCCACTAATTAGTCCTGTGACCTTTAGGTGCTGTGTACCCTACATAATAAAATGCAAGAACTCATTCTTCATACTGCTGTACTCATTTATCCACTAGTAGATCAACTAAGAAAATAATTCTATAAAGTTCTGGGAAAAATACCAGTTCTCCAAATTAAATAGGCTTCTCTATGCTCTGCTTGGTTTTTACATGTTCTGCATTACTGCCTGAATTAGGAGAGAAGGTTAATGACTAAAATGGTAACAGTATGATCATTTCCATGCACGATTAGCATTCAAAACCTTTCTGGATAATCACACGGTGGCATTTATGCACAGTGAGCTCTGTTCCATTACCTTACACGTGGAACATGCACTGTTTACATATATTGCAGACAATGTTTTTGAAATATAATCCAATGAATATCCCCTTATCAATAAAACAATTTTTCTTGCCTTCTTCTCCTTCATTGAAGCTAAGTTTACAAGTTTTCTTCTCCATCTCGCACTTTAAAAACAAAAAGACGTAGTCCCACCAAATCCCACCCAACAGGTCATATCTAATTCATTTAGAAACTAGATAATGCTTCACTTCATGGCATAGAGGAAAACTGTGGGAGATGCAGGTATTTAAAATAAACTAGCTAGCATGCATATTCTCACTTCCCTTGACTGGGCAAAATTTCCTGTGGTAATAAAACCAGAGAGGAAAGTAGACTGGGGATCTGTATCTGGAATGCTAAGGAAAAATTTGCATGTGGGGTGGCTCTCTGCTAATTTCAAGCTAGCTGCTTTGGAGTGAAAAGTAACAGCACAGCAACTTAAAGACAACGACATCCTCCATCATACTTTGGCTCACATCTGGGCTGGAAAAGACTCTCAAGCTATGTGCGTAAGAGGAAAAAGTTCCTGGATCATTTTGTCTTACCAAGCTTGCCCTACCTCCTGCTCATAGTTCTCAGAACAACTGTAGAATGTTCTGAGCTAAGAAGGAACATATGGACTAGTCAGGCTGTGTCCTTACACCTAAAAGAACAGTGATGTGAAACTTTTACATTTAAAGAGTCAAGTTGCAATTGGGATATGAATGCCAGGGTAGAGTGCTTTCAGAGTGGGTCAGTTGCAGAAACAAACAGGCCTGTGCAGGGGGAATCTATTTACTCTAAGTTCTTGCCAGACCTAACAACCTTTGCGACATTTAAGAGCCATAGGTGAAAATAAAAATTATATGATTTGAAATGTAACCTACTGAACATGGGGCCAAGCTAGCAAAGCGGCAAAGACCAGTGTGACTAGCCCTAAAGAAAGTCTGGGGGAAGAAGGCTGTAGAAATTCTGCAGCTCCTCAAGGGCCCGCGACAGAATAATAAAGGAAGGAAATCTCATTCTATGGTGATTCATCAGAAAAAGTAACTATTTATATATTACCTGCAGCTCAGAAGATGACAGTGCAGTGGTACCAAGGTGGGAACAGGCTGGCCCTTTTCCCAGAGAGTAAATGTCTAGACAAGAGCATAGAGACAATGCACAAGGAACGAAGGGCCACTTTTCTATGCTGTGAAACTACTAGAACCCTGAACATCTAGACCCTTTCTTGGAGGCATTTACCTAAAGATACCTTCCATCTTGGAGACAAAGATAAACAGAGAAACACACACACACACACACACACACACACACACACACACACATATATATATATAGTTCCTAAACTGAGTCACATAAAATAAATTGTATAACGAATAAAAATGAATATCACCTGCTTTAATGTGTGGACCTACTCAATGTAATTGTGCCCAATAAGTATATTTTATTTTATTAGTAACAATAGTCTTTTCCATTGGTTCATGGCATTATGTTTGAATTGTGTTTATTAAAAATTGGAATGAATCCGGAGAACTTTCCACTGTGTTAAGGAATTGCATGCAGAAAAACATGCTATGTTGAACGACCTTATTCAAGTACTATGTTCCAAGTACAGTGGTATGAAAAATGGGCTGTACTCAATTTTTACTATTTCATTCAGTAATTAAAATGTATACACAGTAATTCAATATTGATAATGAGATGATACATTCCAAATTACACTGGGGACGCGTTTGTGTCTTTAATACACACAACATGTATGCACACACTTAGTAAAGAGACAATTCCATTACAGGGAAAAACTCACAGAACATGTTGGAAAACATTTTTGTTTTATACTTTAGGAACATCTTCCCACTTTCATTGACATCAGAAAAGAAGATCACTGAAAAACTTTACCTCAGACTGAATAGTTTTGCTTGTCAGGCAGAAAAGGAGCAGCACATAGTCAAGAAAAATAAGGCTTAGGACACCCAACTAAGTTTGGAAACCTGTAAGTTATTTGGAGAGATTGTAACACGGTTCAAATGGCATGCTGAGATGAAGACACTGAATTGTCAGAACAAAACTGTCAGTAAACTGTGCAGTAATAGAAAGATTTCCCATTTCATTCCAGACAGTAGGAAGGTACCGAAGATTTTAAAGGAGTGTGGCAAAGCCAAAGTGAATTTTAAAAACTTCTGCCATTAATGTAGAATTTAATTTAGAGAGAAAGAACCACTAAACAAAAATTCCAGACAAGAGGTCTCTGCAAATACTCCAAAGAGAAAGATTGTGTTTAAATAAAGCAGTGACAGGTGAAAGGACTGGGTGATGGATATATAATAAAACCTTGGATTGTGAGTAACTTGTTCTGTGAGGGTTCTGCAAGACAAGCAAACATTTGTGGAGACACATGATCACAACTGAGTCAATGGTCTACTTGCCCTCCTATCTCTGTCTCTGCCTCTATCTGTCTCTATCTGCGGGATTCTGGATGATTCCTCTCAAATGCAAGACGCTATGGAGATCTCATCTGCAGAGAGGAGGAGAAAAATGTGAAAGAATCCCTCATTTCAAAGAAGATTACAAACAAGTGTAAAATCGTGCAAAATTTTGTAGAAAATCACCTCCTGGATAAGGCTGTAGCACGGTGAGTGATGGATCTGTTTAATAACAATGCAGTCACATTTCTATGAAATCCTCAAAAAGAGGCAAAAGCAAGTGTCCATGGATAGGTTCCTTGTTAAAGTTGTATAAAAAAGTTTCTCCTGAGCCAATGAACAGCAGCGAATACCTTCGTGATAGTGAAAGTTGTCCTGCACAGTAACCCTCATATCAACCAAGAAGGTTTTCAATGTTAAGTGCAGGTAACTTTATTTTTCTTTACATTTTGCAATTTCTTTATTATTTTATTGTATTGCAGTATTGAAATCATTTTATATGAATATTTTGGGTTGCTGAACAAATCTGAGTTTCCATTATTTATTATGGGCAGTTCACTGTAATATACTTCTGCTTTGGATTACAAGCCAGTTTCCAGCATGGGTTATGCTTCTAAACCATGATTTTATTGTATTTGATAAGAGAGGTAAGAGAAATTACCAAATAAGAACTCAACTTGTTTTTTCTTCTAAAACTCTGCAGGGAGGGAGATAGTAATTACCATATAAAGAAGTGCAAGATCAGATTTGGGCCCTAATTCTGCTGGTATTCCCTCGATTATTCTTGGGATCTCCAGAGACTATGAGTTTATGAATTTTTGATAGTCTTGGCTGTCGGTAGAGCAATAGACCATAGCTAATAGGGTCAAATACAATCTGTAATTTCTTTATAAGATAAAATATATGTGAAGTCATAGTTAAGAAGCTTAGTTTTGTTGTTATAATTTTATGAATGATAAAAAGCTTTAACATGTATTTAATCACCTTGTTACAAATATGATATACAATGCTTAATTTATAAATGTATATTTTAACTGTTTTTCAGATTAGTAATTTTATAGATCATTACATGTAAATAATTAGTTGAGATCAATCATTTTTTCATAGATATATTTAATAAAATAATGTTAATGCATTTGTTAAAAATAGAATAGTTTGTTTCTTAAATGGTAATAATTGGCCACATTTTTTAATAACTTCCCTTGTGTCAAGGTGAACACTAAATTCTCCAGATGTATTTCTCTTTATTTTTTACCTGCATATTTAGGTAAATGCTACTCTTGAGTATGCACTGAGGAAGCATAATTCATAAGTGGTAGGAAGCACAATTAGTTTTCAAATGATTAGACTCTAAATTCTCCAAAGTATAGGTATTATTTTTGCTCTCTTGTACCTGGGATATAGTAGTTACATCACAAATATTTGTACATGTGTAAGTAAATGTCAAACTTACATTGATAGAAGAATTAATTATACAACCGTATATTCTGGAATCTTTGGGTACATATTGGATGACATAATCATGAAATTGACAAGAACAAATTTGCTTTTTAAGGGGCAAATCTGATTCCCAAAAATAAAATGAATATAATGAGGCAAGATTGAAGTTGACAAATCTAGTTATTAAAAAGCAATTTTAGTAAATCAGTGTCACATAAAACGATTGTTAGAAAGAATGGTAAAAATGTATCTAATACACCCCATGGAAAAAGAATTAGTGGAACTCAATGAGTGGTAAGATATTATGAATTGGGAAGAGAAATGAATCAGTTTTTTACATAACATTGTGCAAAGGTATCTAAAATTCACAGTTGCTTTACTTTAGTGACATTTATAAAGATGTGGCTCATAATTATTATGATACATAGAATTTGCTGCAATAATTTTGAAATCTACACAGATGAAGAGGAATCATTGACATATATAGGCGCTACAAAATGAGACAAGGAATAAAAGATGCTATGTTAAAACAGGGTTTAAAATTTAGGTTTCAGATACTTGAATACTAAAATGTCCTGCTTTTTTCACTTTTTATGATCTATTTCATATGAGTTTATATCTGGGTTCTTTTCAAGGCAAGTGAGAGTTACTTTAAGTCTACTGAGCTTTTTCAGCCATAGAAAAAGTAAACAATAGCTCACAAATGGTATAGTAAACTCTTAATCTGTTTAATCACTTTTTCATTATGTGAAATAGAGAACCTATGTCTCTAGTCTTAACATACACATATGGACAGAGAAAGTCAAGCCAACTCAAACTTCTTGTAAATTCAGAGAGTGAATTAAACATTATGGGTTAGTGTCACAAAAGACAGACTTTGAAAGCAAATCAAAACCTGGGTTGATCTTAGGTAGATCTGTGGCTCCCCTATTACTCTGTATCAGACCTTTCCTAGTCACTGCAAGAGATGACAAATCTGTGGAAAACTGTCTGCTTTGTAATCCTTAGTCATCTGAGCTATGTTTAAAGTTTGACTTGTTAGAAAACTGGAAGAGAAAGCCTCAAACAAGAGCATGTTATCTATAAAAAGATTCTCAGTACAATGAAGAAGAAGCTGCAACTGAAAAATAGTAGGAAATGCTATGGGCAAATAGAATGAGAAATCGTTATATTGAATTATTGGGAAGCACATCGAATTCTTGGAAAAACTCTTGTATAACCCACCTCAGGTGGAGTTGCTTGTTCTCTGAAAAATGCATTGTCATGGCAATGACACATCCATTCAATTTCAAAAGTCTCCAAGAGTAATACAAAGTTAAACTTCGGTGCTCCTTGAAGGAACAGACAGAAACTTCAGAGTGTCAAATAGAAAATTGTCTAACCTCTGTTTAGATATCTGTACTTTTTTAATACCCTTCTCTTCATATATCACTCATCCCAGAGTGTGGCCAGCTAATTCACTCCAGAACAAGGTAGTTATTATTTCGCTCTGGTAAAAACACCTCCACTCTCCACAGGGACCTTTGTAATCTTCTTTAAGACTTTCCTTATTCCTCAAGACTTCTACCTCAACCATACACAGCCCTGTAAAATTCTACTGAATAAAAGTATCCACGTACTATATTACCTTTTGAGAAAAGCCAAATTATTGCTCAACTTTTAACTAAGAACAAAGGAAAACATTTAAGAAATTAAAATGCATTCACAAATCATTGGTAGATGTATTGTGATTTTCATGCATTTTTTGTTTGGTTGGTTTTGTTTTTAGTATTTACTTTTGATAAGAACACATTTCTTCCAATTCAGAAGCTTTTTTAGCTTTGAGGCCTGGGTATTTGGCTTTCCTACTGCCATTGAGAGTTACTTATATGAAGCAGGCCGAACCTACTAAAATTTGCTCTAAAAGACAATGATTTGTCAGTGTGTTAGCTATCTCAGTTCTTTGGTTCAGTTGACCTCAGAGGACCCTTCACAAAGCAGTGACAACAAATGTGATGAATGGACATCTGAGCCACTCAACAATCACTAGGCCATTTGCTGCCCCCATCTGAAGCAAGGGCTGCAGGCTACAGACGTTTGAGATGCATGTTTTGTTCACTCTTGTGAATGGGAAAGAAGTTAGAAGGTGGAATTTTCACCCAAAGCCACAAACTATTCTTGTCTGAAGATCATGATTTTCTTTACATATTAGAACCCTACCCGTTCAACACCAATTTCATTATAGGAAGTTTTGGTTGTATCAATTCTAATTAGTGAGTCCTGAAAATAATAGGCAGCACATTCTTTGACTATTTGGAAGTGTAAAAGAATGGTACAATTTTTACACCAGATACCACACAACAAAAAGTCTTATAGAATGACAATTAATATATGTTGAAGAACTGAGAGAAATAGGAAATCTCCATTAGAATGCCACAGAAATAATTGCTGCTGACAAAATCCTTCGGTGAATATTAACATTGGTGAACATAGCTTCAAAGAGAAACAAGAGTATTGATAAGACCTCAAAGTATGTTTATTTATTACTCCAAATGTTTATTTATTACTCTGGTGATTTTAACTTACATCTTATTTTATTCTTTCTTTTTCTTTTTTTTTTTTCCCAAAAGATGAAGCTTAATTCCTCTTCCTATGAATATGGGCTGGCCCTGGATGTTATATGATGACTAAAATACACAAAGAAGAAAAGAGTTACTTTACAGTGGATAAGCAAGTGATCGGGATAATTTTAGCAGAAATGATGTATGGGCCATAAGCATCCCCAATAGGATGTGATTAAAAACAAAATAACATTTTTCTAGTACTCTTCTTGCAAACCCATTTATCTTATTTGGATCATGAGAAAGTAAGAGAAATTTCATATGGAGAGACAATCTACAAAACGTCTCACCATTACTTTTTGAAAACCTGTGGCTTATAAAAAACAACCTTCTCCATGAGGATCAGTCAGACTGGAAAATACTAAGGAGACATAGAAGTTGAAGACACTATAGTATCCTAGATTACATCCTGGAAGTATTTAAAAACACAGACAACTTGAACAGTACCAGCATTTCAATTATAATATTGCAGCAATGTTAATGTCTTAGAGTCTATATTTTAAGGAATTATAATTAATATGATAATGCAGGCTACTGATCACTAGGTGACCCAGAGTGGTGTGTCTATGGGAACTGGTTGAAGTATGCTTGATATTTTTCTAAGATTCCAAAAGGGATTATAAAATCAATGTCTAAAGCATGCATTTTGCAAAATATTTGTGTGAAATTTCTGTATCCCTCAAAAAACAATTAAAATCTCCAAAGTCCCTGTCCCCATCTAAAATGTCACATTTATACCTATTAAAAACTCTTTTTTTTCCTTCATGCTTTTCTTCTTTATCCCAAGACTATTTTGAGTCTCTCTTACCTGATGTCCTTCTGTCTGAACCTATCTATTAAAAGTAGCAATGGACATAAACACAATGTACCTACCAAGTGACTTTCCTTAGCATGGCAAGTTCACCAAGGCCATTCAAACCCTAAGCCTTGAATTAATTAGTCTCCACGTACTAATTAGTTAGAGTGTTTTATATCAGGAACAAGAACAGGATGACAGTAAGATAGAATTATGTTCTCCAGTGGTTTTCTATATTTAAGAACTGCTATATTTAAGAACCCTTAAAAATGATAGAAGAAACAACAATGAATTCAAAGTAAAAATCTTCATGTCATAATTTTTATTCCTTTATGTTTTGTTCCATAACCTTCAAATAAGTATTTAATCTCTTTAGACTGAGATACTTTACAACAGTGTAATAACTGCCACCCACAGCAGTTGCTGTAACCATGTCTGGGAACATCTTTCCACTTTAAACTCTACCTGCATTCACCCCGCCAAATCATTGCTGGTCCCTCGAAGACCTACTGTAAGACTTCTGGCCCGAACAACCTACATGCTCACTGTATCTTTTCCACTCTATTTCTCATCCAGAGATTTACGCCAGCTTTCCAAAATATAAATTCTGATTCAACCCCTCCAGGGTCTTCTGTGACAGATGCAGAAAATAGAAAGCTTCTTAAATGATCCAAAGATTCTACTGCCTCACACTTCTCCATGCCCACCTCCTGCTGTTATAATCCCAGGCACCGCATTCTCCTTTCAGCACTGGATAACTACCATGAATACTTCGTCATTCCCAAAGCCTCTCACTATGTGAAATGCTTGAGTCTTCCTCCACAGTTTCTCTGGATCTCCATAACAATGGTAAGGAATTGGTTTCAACATGACTGCTTATACCGGCAGTCTTCTGTTTGCTTAACTCACAGTTTAATTTCAACTTCCTGGGGCAAAAGTGAAATGGAGAGAGCAATTGAAATTGTTTTGCACTTGTTTGCTGCTCTTGGAACTTGTGACAATGGCCTAATTCTCATTACACTTTTATTTTCTGTCTCACTCTGTATATAGCTCTATGTAAGTAAATATGGATATATGCATAGAAATATTTAATAATGGATGTACATTATTTTTCATTTTATACACCATGGTATTTAAAACAAGGCAAAATGAAGAATATCTTATAGTAGTATATTCTGTAATATTTTTCCTTATGGATTTAACCCTATTTGAAGAGAATGCTAAGTATGATGCTGAGTTGACTGCATATGCTGAGTATATGTTAATGAGGTGAATAATAGTTTAAAGACAACTCCTGGAATCTGTAAGTACATATCTCCTCTGGCAGCGGCAGAACCACCAAGGTGACTTTTCTCACACTTCAATCGACATGTCTCATCTGATCTTAAAGAATCTCCATCTATCAGCAGATGTCTAAATGAGAAGCTGAGACTGGGAGTCTAGACACTACCTTTATATTGACTTTTTGGTGTTTATGTATAGCTAAGTTTATTTGCCTACATTGTGCATTGTATCATATGAAGGCACACTAAAAATATTTCACTTTCCACCATGTAGTTTATAAAGATAGTTTATATGCAGATAACTCAACACATTAATATAATTTTATGTGAGCAATATGATGGCCTAAAATACACAACTGGAAAATCATGGAAGCCAAACTCAGTGAAGTATGTACATCACAGGCATGATGAAAATTCTGTAGCAGACTATATTTGTTAGAAAGTTGTACAATGGAGAGTCGTAAAGTGCTAAGCCAACCAAAGTGAGTTTCAGAATTTTATAGTTTTGTCATTTATGCAAAAAAGTCAACATGCAATATTTAGATATGCTTTTGTGTGGTAAAATTGATTACAGGTACTTCAGATCTCTAGTTGCAAATCAAATGTGATGAACATAAGCAGTAATGATCATGAGGAAAAAAACAGACAGTATTTCTTCTGCTTACATTGGCAGAATTAATTTTCCTAAATTCAATTAGTTTCTTTGGTTATAGAAGTATTATTTTATGCTTTACTAAATGAATACAATTCTAACATTTTCTTTAAATTTCAACTCAGTTATTCTGATTGGTTACTAGAATCATACAGAAACATTAAAACAATACAACATAAGAATGCATTTAATGGCTGGGATTTAGCTCAGTGGCACTGTGCCGTGAGTTTGATTCCCAGGACCAAAAAAAAAAAAAAAAAAAAAAAAAAAAAAAAAAAAAAATGCATTTCAACAGGGCAGAACAAAAGAGGCATGTGTTTGGACAGGTTTAACATGTGGGATTTGTGGAAATACTTCAGAGATATTCCTATGTTCTCATCAATGTGAAGGTAAGACATGACTTGGAGTTAGTTCTTTCAAAATAAGTCCTTGCTTTTCTTGAAGATGTCAGTGTAATAACTTCCTTTTTTTAAGTGTCTCCATTTAAAAATGGAATAATTACCTCATAATCCAGTGGCATCTTTTTCATCATTCCCATTGAGAAGTTGCTGAATGTTTGAAATCAAAGTACAAACAGCTATCTAAATCTCAAGTGATATCTTCTAGTTGCTAACTAGAAGTTTATTGAATATTGTTGACTTTCCCTGTTATCAACTTGTTTTTATAATTATTTAAAGTAGAAAAGCCCTTGACTGTTTTGATACATGATTTGCAGTAACATAGGCACCTGGAAATTATTGCAATGCTGTCTGTAGTAAATACCATCTCACTGGGCAGATTTATCTATTAACATATTTACAACAAATGCTTTACATAATATACTTTTGCATCTGACCACTCCAAATAATTATGACTTTCCAGAGGACTTTATTACTCATTCTCATCTACCAGTTCTGCATACATGGAAGATGCAAAAAAAATCTGAATGGATGAAAGTGATTAATGAAGTCCACATTTAAATTTAATATCAATTCATTAAAATGAAGACTGCTCATTTCTCTATACCTTTCATTTATTTCAAGATCAGAAAATCAACAATAAATCTTACAATTTCCTTTTCTATTCAATCAACATCAGTATCTTCTTAGAAGCATTTATTTTTAACATTTTTGTGTAATTTGGAAATTTGTTATTCAACTATAAAATCTTGAGAGTACATTATTATTGAAAAAGCTATAAAATATTTACTGCATATATAAATAAGGCATTTGAATCTTCTTTATTCATAAGCTAACTTGCAAAATCACCAAACTATCAAAAAGTAAAGCTTAAAAATCTAAATTTAGATGCATGGATCTATGTAATGACTGCAGAATATTCATTAGAAATAAGGAAGTATCAGATAAAATCACAATTGCTCATATTTTATTATTTCAAGCTGCATAACTCTGATTAGTGATACTTGTCTTTCCTTATTCTAAAATGCATAGCACTGAGATTTGATTATAATAATACCTTAAGTAACGAAGGCTTCAAACCATGTTTAAATTAATAATCTATTAAATATTTCCAAAAAAAACCCTCTGAACTTTTGCTTGTAATTCACAACATGCTACACATGTAGTCTAAAAATGTGCAAAATTGCTAAGTTCTGGAAAATAAAACATTTACTTTTTAATGGTTTCTAAAGCAATCTTGGGTAGATTAGAAACAATTTAGAAAATACAATTTTTAGAGTTTTCTGCCTCCAAAGCTAATACTTGTCTGAATTTTTTTTTAAAGGTAGTATTTAGCTTAATGCAATAATGACCTTTTTCTAATAATTTGCAATATGTATTATTCCTTTAGGGGAATATTGGGATGTATCCTGGTAAGATGAGCTTTCCTATGTAAATGTTACCCTTTTAAGGTCAAAAGCTGTACTCAGTTAATGATGGCTAATGAAAAATGGCCAGGTGTTTAATACAAACAACACTGAAATCTCAAAGCTTGGAGATAATTCCCTAATATTTTAAGAATTTATAGCCATTTTAATGTATGTGTACTTATAGTTACAGATATAGAGTTATGTGCACATATAAACATCAGTATCTATAGTTTTTTGTTTTAAATATTAACATGGTCCTTATACTAACAAAATTCATAAAATCATCCTTTATATTATTAATACCATAATGTAATAATCCCTTTAAACATTTGCCATACACCTAGTATGACATCATAATGAATCCAAAATTCAATTAAAATGCACATTCATACAACTTGAATAAGTAAATCTTCTATAAAAATCATCCTGTCTAGTCCATAATTAAAATCAGCTTTTAAAGAAAAAGAGGTTGAATCTTTCAAATTATTTTCCCTTTATTTATAATCAAGCAATTTTACGCATCCATTATTCAGAATCTTTTCCTTCTCCTAACAGCACCTTAATTTCACAAGGTTGTGCAATCTAAACAAATTAAATGCCAGCATATTATATTTATTAGGATGACATCAATTTTTCTAAGTGAAAAACCTTAAGAATAGAAAGCACTTGAATGGTGAGGAAAATAGAATTTGTGCAGAACAAGTTTAAGAACAGCAGTTACCCATAAAGCTGTCAAATGGCATTGTTAACTACAGTAATTTATTCTATAATTTAATGTAATCTTGACCTCTGTCACATGTTAATACAGCATGAAGAATAGTGGGTAAGAAACATGCTTGTTAATGAATTGTAGAGTAATGTGACATTGTTTTTTGCCACATTCCTTTGAAATATCTTAATATTGGAATTAGCAGAGCCTAGACCATTTCAGCATGTAATTATGGCTGTCCATATCTTGCTGGCTAATGCTGTGATTAAGAGACATTTAATTTTTAATTACGCTAGAGGTAGTGGTTTGATTTTCAAGTCAATGAATACAGTGATAACTCTACACATGAACTCTGTAACATGGATTATAATTTGTTCAGTAGGAAAATTTCTGTCATTTTTTCGCAGAAAAACAAACTAGATCTAAGAGACAGTTGTACAGCTGATAATCTCTTTTTAAATGGCTTGTGCGGTTGAAATACTCTTTGTGACAAAAAAGGTAAATGTCATGTAGTGGCAACTGGATATCATCAAATATTTCATTCTTTATCCTTTCTTAAATCTCCATTTCTAATTTCCCCACCAAACATAAGCATACAAAAAAGGAGTTATACAGGAACTGTCTTATTTTCAGCTCTAGTTATAAAGTTACCTTTACCAACAGGAATCAAATGTACCGCTAGGAAGATGAACTTGTGAAGAGGTAGGTAGAATCTGTTAGATACACAGCAAGGACTGGTCCTCCCGTTTGCATTCATTGTGGTTTTCCATAGCTACCTTCCTCTCCCAATTATCAACATATAAGCAGATCAAATTTGTTAAATTCAGTAGAAAATGACAAATGTTCCAAAATTAATCGTTGCAAAAGGACAGTGACTTCAGTAAACTAAATTAATGTGTAACTCCATGATAAAGGGTTACCAAGACAGTAGCATAACTTCTGACTTACTGTTCTAACAATAAGGGTAAAGAATAGTATTAGAAATACAAAAATAGATAAGACTGAGAGCGACCACTGGATGATATTACTGTGGCTTAGCTAAACCAATTTAAATAGATAAAAACATACGGCATATATGAGTACTTTTTAAAAAAAAACTCAACAATGTGTAAGTACACTGTTCTTTTCATGTCATCATATGGGCAGCTTCTATTACTTTTATTAATTCTATTAGTGTTTTCGAGCTTAAGATTGTCTAACAAATCAGCAAAAGATGAGTTTTTAACCTGAAGATAATTGATATCATATCTTAATCTATCAAAGTGGGCCAGCTCCTACCTAATATTCTCCCCACACTGAAAGGATGCACATAGCTTGCTTGCCTTTTGACTGTTCCCAAACCAGGTAATGCTATGTGTCCTGTAGATTATAAAATGCTTTCAAAATGACAAAACCTCAGCAGAGAAATTTAGTATCACAATATGGGGAAACTGAATATTTACATGCAAATGTAAAGTTTCTGTGGGGCTACATAGAGGGAAAACACTAGACTTTTGCAAGAAGGAGTATCTTCTGTTCAATTAGAAACCAACTTGTCTTTTGTTTCTCTAGTTCCCCCTAACTTCTTGCTATCCTCTGATCACCCCTGAGTTCCCTAAAATGTCTTAATTCAGGAGATTTTTCTGCATTGACTGCTTCCTGGATTTTGAAATGTCTCCTAGTCATTCAGAGCTCGGCAAACATCACTCAGTATTTTCCTTAGACACTGTAGCCAAGGAATCAATGTGGGTGTCCGTACCCTGTTCACCAGTAAGTGAGTCCCATCTATGAAAATAAAACCACTGTTTTTCTAGTCAATAGGTATAAATTTCATTTGGACCCAAAACTTAATAAACCTCTAAGAAGTGAAAAATTAGGGGCTGGAGATTTAGCTCAGTGGCATAAGCGCCTGCCTTGTAAGCAGGCAGTCCTGAGTTCGATCCCCGGTACCGATAAAAACTCCTGTGGCTTTTGTGATTTGTAAACCCCATTTCTATTATTGAGGAGAAGAGCATTTGGCTCTGGTCTACTCTCTCTGACAGCAAAGTTATCTGTTATAATGAGAATTGTTTGACTTTGTTAAAATTTACTTTTATAAGCAGAATAAGAGGATTTTTCTCCCTCCAACTGTTGCCATCATTAAACGTTGTGCAGTGTTAAGAGTACAAGCTCTGAGTGAAATTAGAGAGTTGGATGAAGCGGCACCAATTCTAATTGGCACTTGCTAATTCTTTGAGAAATGTATCTGTTCTCTGGAGGGTAAATTTCTCCTTTTGTTTAAAATGTTATCTAACTAGCCAGGTGGTGCATGCAGTTAATTCCAGCATTCAGGAGGCTGAGGCAGGAGGACTTCCCTGAGCTCTAAGTCATTCTGGGTTCCATACTGAGTTCAAGCCTAGCCTGAATTACAGAGACCCAGTCTGAAAATGAACAAAACAAAACAAAAGTAAAAAGTTACCTAACTTACATAAAACTTTGGAAGATTTTATGACTTTGTGTGTATGTAGCAGTATGTTGTATATTTGTAATATATACTTAGAGAGATATTTGTATGGATGTGTGATTAGGTGAGGGGAGAGAGAGAGAAAGAGAGAGAGAGACAGAGAGAGAGAGAGAGACAGACAATGATCTAGAAATTTAAAATACTGTCTGGCACATACTAATCCTATTATCAAAGACAGTTGGAGGAGGGATTGGCTACATAAAGTAGTTCTAAATTTTCATGATTTTGTTGGTGAAAGAATTATAATCTCTTTCAGTGAATTATTACAGAGCCAGGCATGGTGGTCCATGCCTGAAATTCTAGAACTCAGGAGGCTGAGGCAGGAGGATCATTGTGAGTTTGAAGACAACTTGGGTTAAATAGTGAGTTCAAGGCCAGTCTGGACTACACAGTGAAATCCTGTCTCATTTAATAGGTAAATAAATACAAAGCTTATTTTACAGTCATTTCTTTGACCCTTATAAGTAATATGAACAAGTAAATCAAAATATTTTCCCCTCCATT
This sequence comes from Cavia porcellus, assembly GCF_034190915.1. Taxonomy (NCBI): domain Eukaryota; kingdom Metazoa; phylum Chordata; class Mammalia; order Rodentia; family Caviidae; genus Cavia; species Cavia porcellus. The sequence continues at coordinate 42,655,377 of NW_026947510.1, forward strand.
CTGATGAGTCAATTCTCCAATCAACCTTGCTAATAGTAATCACTAAATTGTAATATACTGTCAGAGCAGTCCAATTATGAATTTTCCCACTATGACAATTGAAAGAATTTTATTATAATTAGCAATTGGTTTTGTAATTGCTTACATTTTTACTAAATATTAACATTTCAAAGATAATCCCAAAATAACCTTTTTTGAAGTTACAATTTTCAAAATAATTAACTTGTTGAAGAAGGGCTAATCTATACAAGTGTGTGTGTGTGTGTGTGTGTGTGTGTGTGTGTGTGCATATGTGTATGATGAAGTTGTCCACTATTCTAATTCAATACCACTAATGGTACCTTGAACATAAAAAAATGCTTACATTGGTGCAAACTTGGGAATAAATATGAACAAATTCCAACTTAAAGTTTTTTACCTAATAAACTATGAAAGTGGAATTCTCACTGTTATAGCCTCCAGTCACACATGGTATAGGCATTTTTATGTGTTTTCTGATATATAGCACTGTGTCTGTGACTGGTTGCAAAAAAATATGTATTAGAACAATCACAGTTGAAACTTTTTTCAGTCTTCTAGCAAAGGTCAAGTTCGTTGTGATAGTACATAGACCACCAGCGCATTCACTACTCACATGTCACATGGAGTCAAGAAACGTTCAAGTTGGAGCAAAGGTTACTAAAGCAAAGGTAGACATGTTTGAGATTGAGCAGGTGACCCAGCAGCCGTGAAGGAAAGTGGAAGAAGTGTTAATCATGCCGGCCTTTCAAGAGAGAAGGTTCACGGGACAAGAGCTCTGATACCAAGCTTCTCTTTCTATCTCTTTTTGCTATAATTAGAAAGCATTAGTGTTCCTAATTAAGCAAACTTTAAATGACTTTTAATGTTTTCCAGCCCTACTAAAGTATCAAGGGATAGACATAATGAAAAATTTAATATTTTTTTTCAGATTTTTCTGAGTTTTGGAAATATCTTATATGCTAATTATGAGCAAGTGCTTGAAATTACAGAAAAAAGTTTTGTGCTCTATTTCTGTTATAATTATAATGAATATTATATCCCTAAACTTCTTAATAGTATTAATGTCATAATTATGTACTTATATAAATTTGATGTTAAAAAATGCACTACATCTTTTATGTGCAAGAAAATCCTTTGTTTTCAAGTTTGTTTGTTTGTTTTGACTATTTTCAATCTAGGTGTTTAGTATTTTGCTTGCCTTTTGCCAATTTTATTGTATATAACATCCATGAGTTAGAGTTCGGTCATGCATATTGTCAATACATATATCAGTAAGAAAATGAGCCGCTGCTAAACATCTAGTATACCAGAAAATAATCTGGTTATAAAAAAGTTGTTGTTTTAACAAACATCTGTTGAGATGCTACTTTCTTTACCGCACTTTGCAATATGAATAGGATACAAAAGCTATTAAATTATCAGTGTTTATGTATGAAATATGTATAGCAAATATAACATAGGCACATATGTTTAAAATATATGAGCATAATAATGAAAGCAAAATTGCACAATAACTGTGTATCAACAAAGATGTCCTGCTGTTCATTATGTTGTTACATCCTCATGATGCTTCTATGAAGCAAATAGATATTAATCTATTTTTAACGATGACAAAAATAAATATATACAGAATTTTAGGAAATTCATGAGATTCAGTTGATGTTAATGGTACAGCAAAGAAGTAACAGGATTTAAATCCAGACAACTTATTTTTAATAATTTTAATGAATTCTTTGAGTGTGTGTGTGTGTGTGTGTGTGTGTGTGTGTGTGCAAATATGATACAGAAAAAAGAGGTGTGGGTAGGGGTAAGGAACAATAAAGGTGAAGAAACACAGTGAGATAGAAACATGTTCAGCCAGAGAGAATATTAGAGTTTTGAAGGGTAATACTGTACCTGAATGAAGTTACCAGCGTAAAAATGAGCATAGAAAAGAGCAATGTATTTTGGGTAATGCTGACTGAAACCAGACTATGAATGACTAAGATGAATGGGGAAGTACTAGTGGGAGACAAAATTAGAAATTTATGTTGAGTTTAGGTTTAAAACACTTTGATTTGATACTCAGAGTTTACAATTTGTCTTGCAGACAGTGAGAAGTTCTTGAAACTTTTCAGTTGAAGAAAAACTTAACTTCTTGTGTTTTAGACAAGAATTGAGACTGCAATATAATAGAATTGAATAAAGGAGGAAGGATTGATCAGTGATACCAGACAAGTAGAATATAATAGAGATGGTCAGTAGGCATGGGTAAAAAGAAATGTGGGCAAAATTTCAGTGAAAAATTTCTAGGAACTTGTGAGGAATTAAACAGGAAATGAGTGAAACAGACTGACATTTCTGGTTAGGGCTGAACGGCGAGTGGTGCAGTTAACAGAAAAGAAATAATGGCTTTATTTCTGGCAGAAAAATGGTAAAATAACATAAATGTTTTCCATAATTAAAAGCTAATCGGAGAAAAAATAGACTATTTGATCACTTATTACACTGTGTAGCCCATGGTATGACTTAGGAGGATGTAATTATGCCACTTCTACGAGTTCTTATCCAGGTTTATACATGTCTTTACGTACCATAATAGCTAATACTCTGTAAATCAGGATATCAATATCACAGGGCATGACAATTTCTATTGTGGTTTTGAAATATAAATATGGGGAGTGAACTGAATGGATTCACAGAATCAGTAAAATCACTCTAAAAATGACCGAGGCAACCATTGCATTCCGTTTCCACCCCCATGTGACCCTATAGTAAGTGTGAAACTTTGGGTCCTAATATGTCAGTAAAAACTCCATGCCTGTATGAAGCTACCTTAATAGATTTGGTTTTACCACTGTCTGGCAAATGATTTAAATGACGAAGTATCTTCAGATAAGAAAGTGTTGGGAACTTCTGGCATGTATCTTGCTGAGAGAACTACTGCCTATTTCCATATTTGGAGCTTTTTTATTAGTATTGTAATTAAAATGATAGTGTAACTGTCTTATTAAGATTCTGATATAGTTTCTTATGTATATACTCTGGATGACATTGCTAGTAGTCATTAGGTAGTTCAATTTTAAATTTTTTGAGGAACTTCAGTATTAATTCTCATGATAGTTGTATGAATTTATTTTCACTATGATAATGTATAAGAGTTCAATTCTTTTTCTTTACATTTTTGCCAGTACTTGTCTTTTAAATTTTGTTTTTATCTTGTAATAAGTCATCCTAGTAAGTATGAGGTCCTAAATCATGTTGGTTGTAATTTGCATTTCCCTGGTGAGTAGATGATACACTTTGTATGACTTCTTTGAAAGATGTCTCAATAAATACAGAAAAACAGTAGTAAAGCTCAGTAGCCATTTATGGTAAGACTCTCAACAAGTTAGGCACAAAAGGAATTTAACACTCTATAGGCATTTATGTCAACCCCCAAAGTAATATTAGACTCAAATGTAAAAAGATAAAGCATGTTTCAAGATCCACAACAGGTCAAGATTACTCATTTTTTGCTTCTTCTACCTAACATGGTTTTAAAAGTCCAATTTAGCATTATTAAAGAAAGAAATAATATACAAATTAAAAAGAAGTAAATGCCTCTGTTTGAAGATGGTATGGTCTTTTATATGGAAAATCCAAAGATCCCCCCAACACACACACAGGCATCCACAAATTCACATGCCCAATCAGATAAAATTCATAAATATATTTAACACGATTGCAGGATATAAAATTACATACAAAAATTAACTGCATTCCACTTCACGTATATAGTATGCTTTCTTTTCTTAATTGATTAAATTTATTAGTATATTTTAGGTATAGTTAGTGATCACATTATGCTACATTCTCTCTATCCATTTATCAATTTATGGTTACTCATATTGATTCCATTTCTTCCCTGTCATAAATAGTGACAGACAATAAAATCCTGATACCTGTGACTTCATGAATGAAACGGGAGATTATAATGTTAAGTGAAATAATCCAGGCACAGACAGACATATACTACCCAATCCCACTTTTATGTGGAATCTAAAATCTGATGACATTTTGCAAGTTAAGGGTAGAATGATGGTTACCAAAGTAGGAAGGGAGGAAAGCATGGAAAATACAAACAAACAAACAAACAACAACAACAACAACAACAACAACAAAAAAAAACCAAAAAGTTCAGTGGAAAGCAAGCTACAGTGAAAAGAAATTATAGTGTGCTGTAGAGGGGTGATACAAATACACATAGCAATTAATGCACTTTACATTTCAAAATTCTAGAGAAAAGAATTTAGTAAGTTTTCATCATAAGGAAATGAAAAAAAATTGGAAAACTGGTATGTTCATTCTGAAACATGTGGTGCCCCATTAATAGGTTGAAGTTTATTTGTTGTTAACAATTAAATACAAATTCAGTTGCATTTTGTGCACTATGAAAAGTTTATCGGAAAAGGAATTTGAAGAACAATTACACTTAACAATATATGCCCACTTTCTGAGTCCTTTCCAATAGCTGCCCACGGTAATTCTGGAAATGCTTTTTCCAAACTTCCAAACGGTAAGTAAGCAGAGTCATGTCCAAGCACTCATTCCTGAGTGTTATGTTTGTATCAGTGGAGAATGCCCATGCATCCGGCTTCATATTCTGCACTACCTGCTTCCTACTAGTATACTTCACACAGATCCCACAGCTCGTTAACTTCCAGTTCACTTCATTTCATAGGATCTACACATTTCGGCTGGATATGAGTATATGCGATAGTAACAGCAGTTAAAACTCCAGTGTCAAGAGGATAAATGGTGGCATAGCCTAAGAAATATAAACATTTATCAGTAAGGTACTCATTTCATTTTAAATTTGTAAATGATCTCCCACCAAAGAGATTGGGTTCGCTTTTCTTAAGCATAAGTTTCAGGATACTTCAGCACGCCAAGAGTTCAAGTGGAATCAGTATATTCAGATTCAAACTTCTCAAAGGTAATTACCCAAATGTACCTTCCTAAGTCTCAGAGTTCATCCTCAGAGTGAGGATGAAAATCTAGTGTTCAAAGAATCTGCTACACTTACAATTAAATTATGGGCTTATTCCTCAATCATATCATTCTTTGGACAACAGGAATCTTTATACTTGTTTGTTGATTTGTTTTTTTGTTTATATTTTCAGTGTTGTGGATCAAACTCAAGATTTCACACATCCCAGGCAGGCACTCTTTCAATGCACTATAATCCCAGCATTAATGCTTTCTTTGAAACATACCATAGAAGTCATTTGACACTGATGTTTTTATTTAAAATGTTAAAACACAATGTATAATTTTTTGTCTTCCGTGAATCATTGGTGCCATTCAAACACACCAATTCTTAATCCTTGTAATGCCTTTGTTTTTCTTTCAAAATACTTTGGACTAAAATGTGACAAACTGATCTATGAATCAAAGTGCAATGGCCACCAGTTCTCATAATTTCACCAATTTTATTATTATACTAGCACACCTAATTATTTGTGTGTTTTGTGTGATTATTTTGTGCTCTAAATGTACAGAACAGTATGTATGTGGCACTTCAAGAATTACTACTCAACCTCCACCATTTATATGCCTGCAAAATGTTTACCCTTTGCATTTCAATAGAATGTTTTACTGACACTGTAGAAGAGATTTCTTACATTCCTAGGACAGCAGCTCTAATGGAGCATGTAGCTTCTACCATTCCAAACTCCTTGCTTATCATCTCATCAGGTCAATCTAAGAGCTACTAGGGATGGTCTTAGGCAGAAAACAAGGCAGAACTCCTGAAAAAACTGCACTCCTGCTTCCAAAGAACTCTTCTGTGTCAAAGAATTGAACTCAGGACCTTGTGCTTGCCAGGCAGGAACTTATGCCCCTGAGTTATATCCTCAGCCCTCTGTTACCTCTGATTACCATTAATTGTTAGGAAATAGAAGCTAGTAAGCAAAGGCCTGTAGTTTAATACAGAATTTTAAGGTACTTCCTCAGTTTTACGCTGATGTTTCATAATACTTTGTACTTGTTACATCCTCTAACATGCTAAATCTATTAAAAAAATTAAAGATTTTAAGCTGCAGGGGGCCAAGGTTTGAGAGTTTCTTAAAGCCATGATTCCAGTAACCCTTATGGTTAAGTTGTGTTCTTAAATACCCGTGTATATTTCACCACGCAATGATTTATAATAGGTTTCTTCCCCAGTGTAACCTGGGATGGCCCTTCATCTCAGCGTTGCATGGTGCTCCAAAGAAACAGAACTCAATAAATAACCTAGGCACTCAGTCTCAAATAATGGAAAAAACATACAAAAATTATTTTTTGCTCTAGGTGTGTTTGTCATTTAAATGTTTGGAATGACTTCTCAAAGTTTGATTCATTTTCTCTGTCTGTCTGTCTGTCTCTCTCTCTCTTTCTGTTTCTCTCTCTCTTCCCTCTTTTCTCTCCCCCTCTCTCTTCCTCCTTACTTTCATTCCTCTGATAGTCTTCATACTATAATTCTGTTTCCTGCTGTTTTACTCTCTGAATTACTTAATTTTGCCAAAGGGAATTCATTCTGTTTCAAATAAAATGTGAAAAAATATGTCTGCTTCAAAATATTGCTTTGAGGAGTAAAGAATACAATGATTATATAACACCTAGCACTGTGTACATATTTTAGCAATAATTTTTTTAATTTTATTTAAGGATTAAAAAAAGCAGAGAAAGGGTACAAGTTGTACAGATTTACAGAAAAAAATAAACAGTAGGGAATCACTAGTTAATGGATTAAATATTGTCATCTTAGAAATAATTATTCAAGTCACAAAATTAAAGCTTGTATAGTGGACATTTCAACAGTGAGGCTGCAAACAGTTCTGTTCAATGATCCAACAAAACTCAGTGATATCATTTTCTATCTTATACACTTAAATATACATGCAGTTATATCATTTAGAGCACTTTCTTTTCCTCTCTTTTGTACAATGACAATACACATTTTGGGTTTTGTTGCTCCCACAGTTCTTATTACATTTTTGGAAGGGAGTAGAACCAAATGTGACCTAACAGAACAGAGTCAATCAAATCAAAAGGGTGGACATAATAGATAATGTAAAAGCATAATACAAGGTGATCAATAATGGTTACCATAATGCCTCCAGCTATCTCTAATAGAATTGCCTATATCATCAGTTATAATAAAATTGAACAAAACAGTAAAGAACAAAACTGACAAAACCAAAACATTGGAGACATTATAGGTCTTCAAAAGTAGATAAAAGTCAACGAGAATGGGCGTCATAATGAATCTCACTATCTTCACAGCTGTTGCGTAAACTTTCAAACCTGGTACTATCAAGCAAAACAGAATAGGGGGACATCAGTCAAAAACAAGATGGTGAGAGTAATACAGGGCTTTAAATCAAGATAATGGAAAATCAAAGTGGGATACTATAATATATCCTGCTATTTTTTTCCTTTAATTAAAAGGATAAAGATAAAAAAATAAATAATGGAGTGGAGATTGAGATAAAAGAGGGCATAACAGCAAAACAGCACAGATCAAAACATAACCATTTAAGCAGAATAGTGTTTCACCACAAGATAATCCTGACATAAAAGTAGTTACCATATTGTCTCTTTCCTGAAAATCTTTGAGTATAACTTCGAATACTGTAGCATCAAGTATATAAAAACAATGTAAAACCATTTAAGAGAATGACAGCACTACAGGGTATTTAGATTCAACTAACAGAAAATGAACAATGGTTTCTGTATAATCTCCTTGTCTTTAAAAGTTTTTGCTTATACTATCGTACATAATAAAATCCAGTAAGATACAACCTGTTTAGACCAATGGAGACAGAAGAACAAAAGCTTGATGAGACTTCAAAACAAGATGATACTAAATCAGTATTACCTATTAAGACGTCATTTTCTCCAAAATAGCTGTTTCTATCATCCAATCTTCTCTGCCTCATTTCTGTTGAGCTCTTTTTCTGTCATTAGTTGTCAGTTTATCTTCTTCATTTTGTTTTCTGCTCCATTCACTGTGGCCTCTCTGCCACTATTTCTGGATTCTTTGTATTTTTCTTTTTTAGAATATCCTGCAGTATTCTCTGTAGAGTTGAATTGGGGTTGCAAATTCCCCTACTTCCTCTTTATCCTGGAAGCACCTTGGTTTTCCATCAATTTCCAGGGATAGTTGTGCAGGATATATCATCCTTGGCTGGAGATTATTATTTTTCAAAGCTTGAATTATTTCCCCCCATGCTCTTCATGATTTGATGGTTTGTGCAAAGAAATCTGCTGTAATTCTCATGGGTGTTCCCTTGTATGTGGTCTGTTTCTTGTCTCTGACAGCTTTTAATATTCTGTTCTTGTATGAATTTCTGGAATTTTTATTATTATATGCCTGGGTGTTGCTATGTTTGGGTTGTAGGTAGCTGGGGTCCTGTATGCCTCATACATCTGAGTATCTTTACCTTTTGCTAAATTAGGAAAATTCTCCTGCATTATTTCTGTGAGTAGCTTTTGTAGCTCATTTGTGTCCCTACTTCTTCTTTTATGTTCTTAATCCTTAAGTTATGGATCCTCTTATCATCTTCTAGTATTTTTATTATTGCTGTTTGTTTCTTTGTTACTTTTAAGAAGTTTTTCATTTCATTCTCCCATATTACAAATCTGCCCTCCAGTTCAGAGAGTCTGTCCTTAGTTTCTTTCAAGCTGTTATGCCAGTTTTTGATAGAGTTTTTAGTTTCCTGGTAGTCTCTTTGAACCTGCTTCACGTATTCTATGCTTTCTCTATTTTCTCCATCAAACAATTCTCCCCTCTTTTTCTGTTCTTCCATTCCACCATCTGTTTTTTTCTTGGGTGGTGCTTAGCATTTCTCTAACTATTCTGCTTATTTCTAGCTTCAGGTCATTAATAACTTCATTCCTGAACTGATCTATGAGGCTCTCTAGATGGCGCTTTATGTCTATTGGTGCAATGTCCGCTATTGCCTGTTTCTCAGGATTGGGGGCCGAGGAGCCTTTCTTGTTGCTGCCTCTTCCCATATTCTTTGTTCCTTATATATGCAAGCTTATATAGGAGGCCCAGCTTCCTTCCCTGTCAGCCACAGCCTGATCGAATTGCGCCGGCAAGGTGTTCCTGCTCACCGCAGCACACCAGGAATTTGTAGACCAGGCAGCCTATGTGGGGCCTGCCCCTCCAGGTCACCCTCAGGCTCTGGGATCTAGGTTGTGCTAGCCCACTGGGTCTCAGCCAGCAGTGTCACGTAGGCTAGGCACTTTTCACCAATCCTGCTTGAAAGGGGGATACGTGGCTGAAGTCGCCGCAGTGCCCTGCTCCCGCAAGTCTGCTGAGTCCCAGAATGTCTTCTGCTGGAGTCTCATTAAACTGTGGGAAGAGTGTCAGTTTCTCTCACTCACCTCTCCGCAAGTCAATGCACAGCTCCCTGCCCGTCCTGTTTTCAACTCCATTCGCCGATTCCCATTCTCAGAGCTTCCGCACGTCTGTCTCCCTGCCGAGGCGATGTAGACACAGCCGCTGTGTGGCGGGAAACCCAAATCGCGGCTTCCAATGGCGCGGGCTCCAGCCTCCACACTGAGGCTTTTCTGTTCCTGTTATAGCACCAGGACTGCATTCCAAGTTGGTTTCTCTCAGCCCAGTTCGTTCCTGGGTCAGCAGAGCATATCTCCACGTGCTTATGACTCCTTAGTCCACACCATTCCTGAATTCTAATCCAAGTCTTTCAGAGAGCCTCCATAGCTGCTGCTATCTGTCTGCCTTGTTCTCCTGGAAGTCCATACTTTAGCAATAATTACAGACATTCTGTATATAAGTCATTAGTACTACATGTATGTTTGCATATTAGTCATTTATAAAATATTTCATAGCTGATAATTCAATCTCATGTATAAAAACTAAAAATAAAAATTCATCATGTAATTAGTTTTTATAAAGAAATGTTTGATAATATCTAAATCACTCAATTTCATAAGTGTGACTGATTTCTTCTGCTCTCTAATTCTCACTGAGTACCTATAACTTACTATGTACTATGATAGATACTGGGTAGAAATGAAGAGGATATTAAATACTTGTTCCCTGTAGCTTTTGTACTTGTGTATAAAAATGAATGATAAAAAATTTATCAAATAAACTAGTAAGTGTCAAGGGAAACGTAATAATTATGTGATGAAAAATGCGAACATGGATGTTCACATAGATGCAGGTAAGGACATGTGTTAAAGTTGACAGCTGAAAAGTGAGAATGGATAAGCTATACTAAAAACAATCATGACATAATGGAAAGATCTGGAATTGAAATTGTTGCACAGTTTGTAAAGGTTAATATGATAAAATTTATTTTAGTAGAAATCATCATGTAAACTAGCACACTTTTCTAATAGTATTAGATACTTTGTTATAAAATTAAACTGTGATTAATAATTTGCATTCATTTAATTTGAAACATCACTTAAATGTTCAAATATAAAATTACTTTTGCTTTCAAACGAATATCTCAAAATTATTTATTCATTTGTAGTGACAATTATTCTTCTTCTAGAGAGCTTGAGATCTGTAAACATTGCTTTGTAAGATATACAACTTTATATATTTGTATTTGAGATATTTTCAAACAGTTTTCAAGAATTAGCAGACAGCTATCTATTAGGTTTGATAGTGAGAAAATTTAAAGAATGCTAAATAAAAATTTTCTCAGTGGAAAATTCTATTGAAATTTGTGCAGAAGTACATTCTGAGTATATCTATCTTAAAATAAATATGGTTTACTTTCAACTTGTAATACACTTTACTTTTTAAATTTAATTTGTTGGTACAATTTAGGTATGTATAAAGATCACATTCATCATAGGGAATTTGTACCTGAACATGATATATCTTCATTTTCTCTCCCATTCCCTTATCCTCCCTTCAATCTCTCTTTCTCTCCTTATTTACAAAAGTTTAGTTTCCATTTTTCCTTCTTTTCTTGCCTTTACGTATTATTACATATAGAATTTTTTTTGTTTTATAGTCTTCTTAGAAAAATTAAAGCAACTTATATCCTAGAAATTCCTTCAGACAATTACTTGATAATATTTTTTGTTTCTGTTACCATTTTATCCACTAAAAATGTGTTAACTTTTCCACTACTGAAGGCTGGGGACTACATATTTATAATGATTAATTTTTTATACTTCCCTAGGGGTCAATGGGGATTTAGTATTATCAGTATTCTCTTCTAAAATTTCTCATTAACTCTTTAGAGTTGGACCATCCTATCCCACCAAGACCAAACTAAAACTACTAAAATAAAAAAGCAAAACAAAACAAAACATTCCAAAGCAAGATCCTTTTTAGCAAAAGATTATTCTCCATCCTTTTGGGTAATCCCAGGATTATCCATTGACCAGTTGAATCATCCATGGTGATTCTCCCCTTAGAGCCTGCTGTCACTGTACATGCCCAATAAACAGTGACAGGTGTGAGTGTCTCTGTCTCTGCCCATGTGAGGAGTTAACTTCCGGGCCCTCCGTTGCATATTACTAAATCTGTTTCTGTTCTTATTTCACACTTTTGCTGAACCCTTCATACAGGCAGTTGGGGATCATGGCCAGGCCCCCAGTAACTGGACTCATCTAATTATCTGCTAAATCTCTTTTTTTTCCCCTCTATATAGTTGATTGAAAAGTAACAGATATGTATTTTTGGCTACCAGATATAAAAGGAATAAAGTAAAAGGTTAATTTCTTCTGACGTATATTTGACAGTTTAGGAGCACCAAAGATGTTTGTGATCCTGTTATTCTGTCTTTGAAAAACAAGATAGGTTAAATCATACATCTAAGGCACAAAGTCTTGTATTTTTGTGAAAATGTAGCTATAGATGTCCTCATGAGTAGGGACTTTTATAATGCCGTAAAAATTCAGCATCACTATAAATTGATGCTGTTGAAAATGTCAACATTTATGGCAACTTCTACAAGGACATTTTAAAATGATACTAAACTTGATGCAGCAACTTTTATTTAGTTAAAAAATAAGACTAAGGAACAAAAATATTTCATTGTTTGAATCTATCGGTATGGTGATTGATTATTTTTTTAAATTTTCAAGTCATGTCAAGAGTTGATGAGTACTTAAATCAGATCAGTCAAAATTAAAAGGCATAAAATCATCCTCATGTATTATTCAAATATAACAGTTAATTGATGCATGTAATTAATATACATTTATAATACACATTATACAGATTTTAACATCTGCTAAATTTATTAATGTTGCAAGTGTATGATGATGCTTATATGGGAATTACAAATAATCACAGGTTTATATCAGCTTATTTTATGTCAATCTATTCTCAGTCACGAAAAAGAGATGTTTTCATATTAGCATTGTCTAACTTTAATGATTCATCCAGAAGGATTTTTCCCTTTTTATTAATGGAACTTTCTTAGCAATGAGAAAGAGTGACATCAGTAAGAGGTTTATTTTACGCAACTACAGAAGAAGGAAAGCTACCCAATAACTAAGTCAAAAAAAGCCATTGTGGACTTATTCAACTTATTTCCACCATGCTGGCTGTAAGAGAGAAACCGGCAAAGATTTACAAAGTTCAGACCAGAATCTCTCTTTTTATTCTCCACATAGCTAAGCAACTTGAAGTCTACCTGGAAGCTCAGCCGTGCCTAGGAAAATTCTTCAGAATTAGAAATTCAAAAACTCTAGTCCAAACACATGGGCTCAGATACCATCTGATATTTCCTATGTATGTTGTACTGCTGTACAAGCTCTTCCTGAGTTCAAGTGCTTACATTTAAAATGAAGTTATGGAACTGGGGTAATTTTATTCCTCTTAAGTTTCCATTTTGAAACATATGGGTGTGATGTTTGAGTGGCATAAGCCTATTTTATTGTTATATTTTACCTGATTTGTTGAGTGTTGTTGCATTTCAATGCATTCAGATGTGATCTTTCCAATAAATACCTTGTCTAGTATTTGAATGAATTCACATTTGAGAGTTAAAGAGCAACCACTAAAAGCTTATGCCTTGCCTTCTAGAAACAAATTGGTCTTTACTTAATAAAAGGAATTCTGGGAACACTACTTCCTATAAGATAGAATATGTATAATTTAAATATAATATTTAAATAAAATATGCATATTTTCATTTTTACTCCTTAGCACAACTAGAATTCTTGGCTATTCTAAATATAAAAGAAGAGTACTCTAAAAGTTGGAGTGCAGAGAGGAGATTCACTAATGTTCTTAGGATACAAGGAATATCAGCATTTTTTGGCATGGGTTCTATTCCCAGAAATATGAAAAAAAAAAAAAAACAACAAGAAAGCATATAGTCCTTTAGATACCTTCAAAATATTATCATTCATTCCACTGTATTAATCTTTAAAAACAATGTAACTTGAAGAAACAGAGAACATAATTAGAGGTTGGCAGTAGATGTTTGTGGGGAAAATTGAAGGAATTATTAATGGGCATGAAGTTAGGTACCAGGGATTTAGCTCAGTGGCATAAGCACCTGCCTGGCAAATGTCAGGTCATCAGTCCAATTCCTGGTACAAAAAAATAAATAAATAAAAGAAGTTCAATTTCATTGTGAATTGATACTAGATATTCTTGACTGATATATAACGCTGCAAACAGTAAATCAGAGTTACACACTTTTTAGACATTGAACTGTGAGATCTTATGTAACATATATTTACAGTAAAAATCAAATAGAAAATGTAAGGTCCATCATGTCAATAATTATATTATATCGAAATAGTCTAAATATACTGTCATGGTTTATGTTGGTGGCCCCCAGACCTCATGCATTGCATTGTGCATTTGTGGTTGGTTCATTGTCTAGAGCTTGGATTGATGGTGTCATTGCTACACCCACATAGGCAGGAAGAAGGTGTGTCTCACTCTTTTGCTGGTTTCTGCTTTGCTGTTTGGAGCTGCCATACTATGGCCCAGCCATGTCAGCCTGCCTTGGAGCCAACTGATTATGGACTGAAACCTCCAAAAACTGTAAGAAATAAACCTTTCCTTTCCCAACTTTGGGCTTCAGGTATTTTGTGTCAGCAATGAGTAAAAAGTAACTAAGACATATACTAACTAATCAACAGATATTGGAAAAGTAGACCAACAAGAATGACTTGCTAATACATTGTCTAAAGTGACTCAATTCCAAAAATTGTGGAAATTTTAGATTTAAATGACTTCATTACACAAAAACATAAGTGGGTGAGGTGATATATTTGTTATCAGCCTAATTTAATCATTTGGCAATGTAAATATATATCACAATATCACATTACAACTCATAATCATATAATTATTATTTGTCCATTAAGCATCAACACAACCTTTCTGAGAGTCACTGTCCATCAGGAAGAAGACAAGAAAGAGGAAAATGGGTCCCCTGTACACAAGAAGAATCTGAAGTGCAAATCAAAGCCCACAGAGAGGAAAAAATGAAAAAGTTTCAAAGAAAAAGAAATGATAGCCAGTGACACTTTCTTCCTAGACAAGACTCACTTCACAAGAGGCACCATTCCAGCATGGGGACACATGGTCACAGTGATGGTGAAGACTGGGGAACCTGGAGCCTTTTTGGAGAGACACTGCAGTGGACAGGAGCAGTGGACCTGGAAGTCTGCACGGTCTGGCACTGCTGGTCCTGATATTCCATGACTGAGATTGACTAAGGGTCACAGAAAATACTGTGGCACAGTGCCAAAGGACCAGGGACTGGGCCAAAAAACCAACAGCTTCTTAGCTCCAACACACTAAAGAGGCAGCCAAGTCAAAGGACAGGAAAGTCACTTCTAGAAATGTTTGTAGCTGCAAGTTGGCTTTCTGAAATTATCCCATCAGGGACTGGTGAATAGGGGGCCTGGTCTGGGAATGACCTTCTCAGGTCTGAGGGATGTGGGTCTGGGTGGAGAGAAAAACTAAACAGCCATGTGGTCATACCACAGACTATGGCTAACCCTAAGGGCTCTGGAGCTCAACTGGCCAGCTAAGAGTTACTCCTATCTCTGCAAAAGGCAGCTGGGCCTTTGCATGCTATTCCTAAACTGACCAGAAATGAGCTGAGGGCCACATCCGGGAGAAGCCTAACTGTGAGCAAGGAGACTTCATCAGCAGAGAACAATGTCTGAAAAGGGGCCCAGCTGTACCCACTCCCAACCAGCCTAGACTGATGGGGTGGGTACGATGACCTTGAGAGCGCATTAGAAACAACTCCCAATAGATGCGCAGCCAACTTCCTGACCACGGACTACAAACAGGTGGAATACATACAAGAGGTGATCAAAATGTATGGTGAAGGTTCAGACTTTTAAAAAGTATTACAGTAAAAGTCGCCTTACATTACTATTAATCCCCCTTACTCTATCCCCACCCTTACTCTACACACTTTCTTGTCACTTTCTGATGCAGTCCTGGAAGTGCTCTGTCACTGGTTTTTATAAAGTGTGATCAAAAAATTGGTTAATGCTGCTATTGAGTGTCAGCCAACAGAAAGGCAGGCTCACAAAAACATTATAGGGTCTTCTCATCCACTTCAAGACGTGGTACTAGGTGATTTCTGGCTCTTCCCCAAAGATAAAATGACCATAAAAGGTAAACATTTTCAATCAACAGAGGAAACTGAGGCAGCCATAACAGCACAACTAGAGATCCAGACTGCTTCAAAAGTGGCTAGAATGATGTGTAGTATTGAAGTGAAAGGAAGTATTTTGGGGGAAATTAATAATAATGTACCTTTTGTTAATAATAATTTTTCTAAAAATTAAAAAAAAATGGTTAAAAATATGTCATGTAATGGTGTACAGATGTAGTCCTAGCACTCTGGATAGCTGAGGCAGAAAGATGACAATTTGAGCTCAACTTAGGTGATTTAGTGGGCAGATACTCTCAAAATAAAAAATAACAACAAAGGACTGGGAACATGAGACACTCAGTGCAACGGCTCTGGGTTCAACCCACAGTACCATTAATAAATAAGTTAATAAATGCATTTAAAGATATAATGATAAAATCTATTTGAAAGTAAAAATGGAGCAAAAATTATGAAATTTGAGCAATAAAAAGCAAACAAAAATGGTACATTGATGTTGTATAAAATGCACTTTATGAAAAATAAATTTAACAGGGACAAAAGGGATTCTGTGTAGAGATACTAGTGCTATCTATTGGTGACGCAGTTTTTGTTTTCCTCGGGGAATTACCTTGGTGACTTTTCAATATCAATTTATGATAAATGTATGGTTCATCTGTGGATTTCAGTTTGCTCCTGTGGTATATAGTACCACACACATAGCGCAATTGTATGATATTGCAATTATAGTTTTCCCAGTCACTGATTGATAAACATTTGCATTGCTTCCATTTTATGGTCATGAAACTAATGCCATGAATAATCATTTGCAAGTTTTTAAACATTCAATTTATTTTTGTTTCTATGTATTTTAGAGAGAAGATCTCTTAATGATACATATTAACGATGTGCATCTCACAGGGAATGGCATATGTATATATGACATCTTGATTCTTTTTACCTCCACTTCTGCCTCCTGCCCCCTTTTACCACCCACTCCTAGAATCCTCACATCTGACTTGCAAATGTATCCTCCAAGATTATCACTACAATGACTGTCTTTTGATGCCTGCTAGTTTTTAGTTTGGATTAAGCACGTTATTTCCTTCCCTTTTACACTCACACTTTCAGAGTTGTATCTAAAAACTTCGCCTTACCCAAGAAAATGAAGATGTTCTAAATTTTCTTCTGAAAGTTGAAGAATCTTAGGTCTTACATTTAGCTCTAGGATCCATTATGAGCTAATTTTGTTAAGTACTGCAATTTAAAAATCTAAATGAATATTTCTGCATATACACACACAACTGTAGCAGCACTGCTTGCTAAATAGGATGTCCTTCCCCATGAAGTTGTCTTGACACCTATGTCAACAGCAATGGATGTTTAAGTTTGGGGCTCTCAATTTTGTTCCATTGGCCTGTGTTTCTATGGTTATGCAACTATAACATTGGGTGGATTAATATATCTCTAGTCAGTACAGTATATTTAAACCATGAATGATAGTCTTCTAAGTTTTTACTTATTCAGAATTATTTTCACTACCGTAGGTCATATTTCTAAACCAACTTTAGGATTAGGTTATAAATTTCTGCCTTATTGTTTATTACTATTTAATAGGGATTGAATTAAACCTGTAGATTGATTTGGGGAAGAATGTTATCTGATAAACACTGAGTCTCCTAATATAGGATACATATTAACACTTCTTTTTTATGTCTCCTTTAATATCACTTTGCAGCTTTCTGTGTATAAATCTTAAATTTACTATGTTAAAGAAGCATTTTATTTTATCAGTGCTACTCCAAATGGAGGAACTTTCTTAATCTCATGTTTAGGTGTTATTGCTAGTATGTAAAGGTAAAATTGATTTTAATTTTTATTCTTTGAGTTTGTATCTCATAGCCTTGATAAACAAATGTATGAGTTCTACTAGCAATTTATAATTTTAGTTTCCTGCATACAGAATCATATTCTGTGTTTTAAAAGGCTTAATTAATTTTTTCAGCACAATCTAGACATACATACATTTATCTACTTATTTATTTACTTAATAACTTACTTGTTTATTTTTAGATTGCCCTGATCAAACCTATAGAAGGTGGATAAACAGAAGTCCCAAGATTTGCAAGTCTTGCCTCTCTCCTAATCTCAGAGGAAAATATCATCATTAATTTTTTCTTTTCCTTTATTTTGCAGATGACCTTCATCAAGCTGAAGAAGTTCCCCGTTTGACTAGTTTATTGATAACTTTTTCCAGAATACATGTTGAATTTTGCAAAATGCCTTTTTGCATCTAATATAATAAAGTGATTAAGAAAGTGGAAATTTTTCTGAATAGAAGACAGCTATAATGGATAACTTCAAAAAATTATCTGAAAAGAAATTAAATGTCTTTGAAAATGGCAAATCCAAATTCATAATTAAAATTAATAACTCATAATAACAGAATATAAATTTAGGGCCATTCAGTGACAGTCTAAAATAATGATATCAAAGAGTAGGAAAGTAACCCAAAATTGTATTTGAAATATTATAAAGTAATAGAGATCATCTTTTACTGGGAAAGTAATAACATCAATAACAGACAATCTCACAGATACAAATACATGGGAGTGCATACATATATGTACTTGTATGCATGTATTTGTGTGAAGATAAAACCACTTATTATTGGAAAATCAAATCAAAGGAAATTCAGATTTGTCAAAAGCAGGGAAAAAAACAGGAAAACTCAGTCCCCATAATGGTTAGCTTAGAAAGCCAGTGGTAGGATGAAACACTAATGTGTACACCTTCTACTATATTATTATGTTAACTCTAGCATTTACAATACATATCTACCATTTGAGAATAATAGGACAGCACTAAGCAAGTAAGAGTTAAACAGGGCAGAGTGGATAGGTCACAGAACTCTTAAAAAGTTTCTTACATTGAAAATATTACAAAGGCTGCCTCATCTTTACTAGTCCAGAAGTTTCCAGTCAGTGATTCACTGTTCTAGGAAGACTGAGTAAAGCAGAAAAATGTTTTCATTTCAGCAGTTACTAAGATGGTATACTCTAGTAATCATGATTCCAGCTTCAGACATAGACTGAAATGCGTGTTAGTATTACTATTAGTATTAATATTAGTATTAGGTGCACTTAAACAGATATGCCATATAGATGACACACAGGATCACTTGTCTTGACAGTATTTTTCAACCTTGAAAGTATCAACTCTAGGCATTCAGAAAAAAGTAAAATTTTGACACCGCAAATAATTTCTTGAAATTAAAGTTACCTGTTTGTATTTGATTAGTCATTAATTTTAAATACCTAGTCTTAATAAAGAAAACAAAATTAATCATTTGTGTATTCTTAATATATTTATATGAATGTGGTATATGAGAATTTTGTAATTAACAATTGAAAATAACAACCTTTCAGAATAAATATTTTAAATTTTAAGTTTATTTTTTTTTTATCTGTACCAGGGATCGAACTCATGACTGGCCTCTTGCAGGGCAGGCACTTAAGCCACTGAGGTAAATCCCCAGCCCCATAAGTTTATGTTTAATAAGTGTGAAAGGTAATGGTGTCCTTTTATCGTAGTCACCATTATAGTTTTATAGCATAATAATGAATTTCTACATAATGATGTACATTTTTGCTATTAAATGAATCTGCTGCCTTATATATGGATAAGGATAAAAACCACAAGTGTTCATAAATAATGCTGTGATAAAGAAAATATTTTTAAGATAATATGTCAAATGAATTAATTTGGGAAGAAAAGTATTGAAGTAGGAAAATTTAAAAAATAATTTGTGTTGATCTTTAAAGGAATAAATGTCGTAAAGTGCCACTGACAGAAGCACCGAAAAAAAGACTGATTTGCTTTAAATAAAAGTAATGTAGATTAAGCTGTGCCCTGTGACCCACCACACCCAGGAACTGAGGCTCCTGGGGACTGGGGAGCTGCACACAGCAAATTGCTCACATGTGAGAACCATCTCTGAGAACCACAGGGATTAGGAGTCCACACCCAGATATGCAGCTATAAGCAATTCTCAGTGAGGCCCAATGACTGGAAGAACTGCCAGTGCGGGAAACAACTAGGACTTGGCATCCAGCCGAATCAGAGAAATACAGCAAAATTCCAAAACAAAAGAACAATATGCAGTCTCAATCTTCCAGCCCATCCAGGTCTAGCACAGGAGACACAGACATGGATTAAATTAGGAACACCTGAAATTTCTGAAATGAAAGAAACTGAAGAAACAACTCCAGATGTAAGGAAATCAGATCAGAAATAATCTCTCGGGTGAAAACAGAAATGGTAAAATGAAAGAACTGCTGAGTATATCCAAAGGAGACATAGATAAAAAGAATAGTGGAGCATAGCATAATAATGGAAACCTAGAATTAGAACAATACAGGAACCAGATTCAAGGAAATATCCATGGAATCAAAAATTCCATTGACAGAAAACTGGATAAACAAATTAGAAAATAGACTGTCAGACTTTGAAGAAAGGATTATAGCTAATAATCATGACAGGAAAGATCTTTTAAATATAACAATGAATCAGGAACTAACATTTCAACAGTTGTAAAAAGATGCAAAGTAAACTAATATAAGAGTGATAGATATCAATGAAAAAGGACAAAATACAAATAACGTAAAAAGACTTTTTAGAAATAATGGCAGAAAATTTCTCAAACATGGGAAAAGAACCAGATGTACAGATAAGCGAGGCATATAAAAACCCAACTGGCCATAACCACAATAAATCTACATCCAGGAATATAATAATCAAAGATACCAGAAACTCAGCATAAGAATACAGTATTAAAAGCTACTAGAAAAAAAAAAAAAAAAAAAAAAAAAAAAAAAAAAAAAAAAAAAAGAAACAGATCACCCACAAAGGAAGGTCTATCAAAATCACTACAGAATTCTCTACATAAATCAAGTTAAGAAGAGCATTGAGTAAAGAATTCCAACTACTGAAAGAAAATGATTACCAACCCAGACTGATATATCTTACAAAACTATTTTTCAAAATCAATGGAGAAATAAGATATTTCCATAACAAAGAAATACTGAAGAACTTCATGACCATCCAATCAATCATACAAAGAGTAATGAAAGACATTCTAGAAAGAGATAAAAATGACCACAGTTCCAAGAGAAGCAACACACACACAAAAAAAAAAAAAAAAAAAAAAAAAAAAAAAAAAAAAAAAAAAAAAAAAACAAGCACAAAAAGCATTTAAATAGAGGAAAAAAAGTAGGGAACCAACAACAGAAAGGTAATATGACAAAAATAAGCCAACATGTATCAGTCATAACCATTAACTTAAATGGTCTCAATTCACCAATCAAAAGAAACAAACTAGAAGAGTGGATGAAGAAACAAAATCTAACAATACGTTGTACTAAGAAACACATTTAATTCAAAAGGAAATTCATAGATTATAATCTAAGGTTGGAAAATGAGTAAACCAAAAAAAAAAAAAAAAAAAAAAGAAAGAAAGAAAGAAAGAAAATCAGTAAACCATGCAACAGGAACCGGGGGGGAGGGGGGGGGGTTGGACGTATAGGAGTACATATTCTGTTTGCAGAAAATGTGAACTTCAATCCAAGGATGAGCAAAAGAGATAAGGAATGTCACTACATACTATTAGGGGAAAACTTCAAGAAGGGGAAACAAATGGGAGCACCCAGCTATGTAAGAAAATTATTAATAGTCATGGAAATCAAATAAACCATAATATGATTATAATGGGGGACATTAACACTCTACTGACACAAAGTGATAGGTCAAATAGACAAAAATCAGCAAAGAAATAACAACTGAATAAAACTTGTGAACAAATGAACTTAGCTATGTACAGACTGTTCCATCCAACAACATCTTAATACATATTTTTCTCACCTATGCATGGGAATTCTCTAAAACAGACCATATACTTTCCCATACAAGATGCTTAAGTAAATGTAAAGGGACTGAAATTATCCCATGCGTGTTATTTGACAATAGTGCACTGAAATTGGAAGTCAATGATAAAGGAAACCACAAAAGCTCCACAAACACATGGAAATTAAATAGCACCCTATAAACAACCAATGGGCCGCAGAGGAAATGAAATAAGAAATTAAACAATATATGCAATCAAATGAAAATGCAAATACAACTTACTAGGACCTACAGGATGCAATGAAAGTAGTCCTCAAAGGGAAATTTATATAGTGAATTCTCATATCAAGAAAACAGAAAAGTAGAGATAAATAATTGATGCTGCACTTCAAACATCTAGAAAAAGAAGAAGTCAAACCCAAAGCCCAAAAATAGGAAATTATAAAGATCAGAGCACAAATTAACTAAGAAATTGAGACTAAGTAAATAACACAAATTTTTAATGAATCAAAAATTTGGTTCTTTAAAGGATTATATATAAAATTGATAAATCTTTAGCTGACTTTATTTTAAAAAAAGGAGAGAAAAACTCAAATTCATTCACCAAAGAATGAAAAGGGTGAAATCACTGCAGATCCTGTGGAAATATAGAAGATCATTAGTACTTACTTTGAAAAGCTTTGCTCTCATAGACTAAAATCACAGAAGCAATGGACAGAGTCCCAGAAATATATGAACTACTACAGTTGGGTCAAGAATTTATAAAACTTAACACTTCAGTATCAGTTAATGCAATTGAAAATATAATTAAAACTTAACAAAAAGAAGCCCAAATTCTGATGAATTCACAGCTGAATTCTAAAAAACATTTAGAGATGATTTAATACCAATTCTCTTCAAACTCTTTAATGAAATTGAAGGGAAAGTAATTCCCCCCAATTTATTCTGGGAGGTAAATATTACCCTAATACCCAAACCAGAGAAAGACCCAACCAAAAAAGAAAATTACAGGCCAATGAAATCAATGCCAAAATTCTCTGTAAAATACTAGCAAATAAAGTGCAGCAAATCATCAAGAAGTGAACACACCATGACCAAGTAGGATTCATCCCAGGAATGCAGGGATGGTTCGACATATGCAAATCAATAAATAGTAACAGAGCAAAAGCAAAAAATAACAGCAACAGAGCAAAAGACAAAAATCACATGATCATCTCAGTAGATACAGAAAAAGCTTTTTATAAAATTCAACACTGATGCATGGTAAAAACACTAGAAAAAATTAGAATACATGATCTTTACCTCAATCTGATGAAAGTCATTTATGACAAATCAACAGACAACATCATACTAACCGGTCAAAAACTGAAAGCTTTCACTCTAAAATCACGAACATGACAAGGTTTTCCACTATCATCACTCCTATTCAATATATTTCTGGCAACATTAACTAGAAGAATTAGACAAGAGTGAACAATGAAAGGAATGAAGATAGGAAAGAAAGAAGTTAAATTATTATTCACAGATGACATGATACTCTACATAGAGGATCCCCAAAACTCTGCTAGGCTTCTACAAGACCTAATAAGCAAATTCAGCAGCATAGCTTGGTACAAACAACAAACTCTTTGAGAGTGAAATTAGAGAAGCTACACTTCACAATAATATTTTAAAAAGTGAAACACTTAGGAAATAATCTAACAAAAGAATTAAAGGATTTATACATTGAAAATTACAGTACTCTGAAAAAAAATTGAAGAGGAATACAGGACATGAAAAGATATCCCCTGCCCAAGGATAGGAGAAACAAACATTGTGAAAATGGCCATATTCCCAAAAACTGATATACAGATGTAATGCTATTCTGCAAAATACTATTATCATAATACCTCATAGATCTAGAGACAACTCACTAATACTCATTTGGAACTCGAAGGGCCTTGGAATTGCAAAGGCAATTCTGTGCATCAAAGGCAGGGCAGGTGGCATCACAATCCCACACTTGAAATTATACTACAATGCCATTGTAATCAAATCAACATGGTACTGGCACAAAAAGCAGACCTGAGGATCAGTGAAACAGAACACAACCCACAGACACAACTACAGGCACAGTCATCACCTTATCTTTGACAAAGGGCCAGACATGTTTACTGAAAGACAACCTCTTTAATATGTGGTGTTGGAAAAACTGACTTTCTATATGCCAAAGATTTAAACTAGATCCAAGTCTATCACCATGAACTGAACTAAAGTCAGTATACATCAAAGATCTAAATATTAAGACAGAAGAACTAAATCTTATGGAAAACAAGGTAGGTAGAAAGCTCGAGGATAAAGGGGTAGGATGATAGTTCATGAACAAAAACCATATTGCATAAAAAGTACTTCAAAGAATTAACAACTGGGATCTCATCTTATTAAAAAGTTTTTGCACACTGGGGGAAACTACCAACAGAGGGAAGAGAAAATTCACAGATTGGAAAAGATTTTTGCCAAATGTCCCCCAGACAAAGGACTTTTATCTAGAATCTAAAAGAATTGAAAAAAAATCATGACTCCCAAATTTAATGACCCACTCCAAAAATGGGCATTTGAGATGAATACACAATTCTCAGATGAAGGAACAAATGGCAAATATATGAAAAATGTTCAACAACTTTGGTCATTTGATAAATGTAAATTAAAACTACATTGAGATATCATCTCACTCCATAAAGAATGGCTAACATCAATAAATCAACCAATAGGGCTGGGGATTTAGCTCAGCAATATAAGCGTCTCCCTGGCAAGTGCGAGGTCATGAGTTCGATCGCCAGTACTGGAAAAAAAAAAAAAAAAAAAAAAGAAAGAAAAAGAAAAAGAAAGAAAGAAATCAACCAATAATAAATGTTCATGGCCTGTGGGGAAAGAGGAACCTTTCTCCACTGCTGGTGGGTGTGTAGACTGGTACAACCACTGTGGAAATCAGTGTGGAGATTCCTCAAAAACTACGATTAGACATTCCACTGGACCCAACTATTACCCTTTTGGGTATTTTCCCAAAAGAAATGAAAACATACCAGAAAGATATATGTGCACTCATGTTTATAGCATCACAGATTTAATAGCTAAATCTTGTAAACAACCCAAACGTTTTTATCAACTCAGGAATGAATAAAACTGATGTATTTTTATATAATGGAAAGTTATTCATCCATAAAGAACTATAAACTCAATACTTTTATAGGTAAATGGATACAACTAGAAACCACTCTCATAAATGAAATGAATCAGACTTGCATGTGTAACTATGGAATTGTCTTGCTAGTCTAAAAAATTTAAAGAGTAAATAAGATTGAAAAGTTACAATATATGTAGTAAAAGTGAAAGAAACTACTCAAAGAAAAATTTTATTGTTTGATCAATTTGGTAATATGAGCAATTACTTTGAGGATAACAATATAAATATAACAATGATTGATAAATGTCTATCTTTTTTTTGAAATCCTGTATTGTTATTGTTTTTGTTGTTGTTACTGTTGTTGTTGTCACTTTGCTTTTGTTGTTTTCTTTCAATTTTTGATTTTCTAATGTTTATCTCTTTGAAAAAAGTTCAAGTGGGACAATTAAAAATTTTTTTAAAAGGCTGGGCAGATCTGGGGTGCCTGCATCCACCTCCCTGTGTGTCTGGAGGACTGTGAATTTCTCAGCAAGCAGGCAAGAATCACCATTTCCAGAGACCATGTGGTCTGTGATAAGTGCCCAGTTCACTCTGCCCCAAGCTCAGACTGTTCAGGACCTTCCAACCTTCCGGGTGCCGTGAAGTGGCTAAGTGGGTCTGAGACGCCTACATCCGCCTCCCATTCTGGCTGCGCTCGGAGAACTGTGGAGTTTCCAGCAAGCAGGTGGGCCCACACTGTCCCCGGAGCCCAGTGTATTTGGGACTCTCCCACCATCTGGGTGCAAAGTAAGGGCTGGGCATATCTGGGGCACCTGCATCCCCCTACCCATGTGTCTGGAGGACTGTGGATTTCTCAGCAAGCAGGCGGGCATCACCAGTTTCAGAGGTCCCACAGCCTGCGGTAAGTGCCCAGTGCACTCTTCCCCAAGCCCAGACTGTACGGGACCCTCAAGCCTTCCTGGTGTAGTGAAGTGGCTAAGTGGGCCCCAGGTGCCTACATCCGCCTCCCCATTCTGGGTGCGCTCGGAAAACTGGAGTTTTCAGGAAGCAGGCAGGCGCACAGTGTCCCTGGAGCCCAGCTTATCTGGAACTACAGAGTTCTAAATAGGCAGAAGTAGGCCACTGGTTCTAGAGGCCCAGTGGCCTGGGGGAAATGGGTGCCAGAGTCCCAAGAGCTGCGAACATAGAAGTGGATTTCCAACAGACCCTGAGGAAGCTTTCAAATAACACTTGAAACACAGAAATATAGAAAAATGACAAAACAAAAGACCAAATTACAACCTCAAACCTCCAGCCCATCTCAAGAAACCCTAGGAGCGATGTATATAGAAGAAAATATATGCCATACACCTCAGATATCAGACATAATAGCTACTGAAATAAACAAGCAACTCCAGGAAGCTTTAAAGGAATTCAAACTCGAAATAATCTCCCACGTAAAAGAATAAATGATAAAAAAAATGAAAGAGATTCTGAACGTATCTAAAAAAAAAAAAAAAAAAAAAAAACACAGTTAAAAAATTGGAGGAACTAAGCAAAAAGATAGAATCCCTAGATCAGCAATATAAGAAGCAAACAGAATACATAAAGCAGATGCACAGAGATATACAGGAAACAAAAAACTCCACTGAAAGCTATAAAAACCGCCTCAAAGAAAGTGAAGATAGAATTTCAGACCTTGAAGACAGGATTGCAGCTAGTGAACAGGAAAGGAACGATCTTTTAAAAATAACAAGGAATCAGGAAATCACAATTCAACAACTGCAAGATGATGCAAAGAAAAATAACATAAGATTGATAAGGATGAATGAAAAAGAAGGTGACAATATAAAGGATGTCAAGAGGATCTTTAGAGAAGTAATAGCTGAAAATTTCCAAAGAATGAGATTAGAAACCAATACCAGGTTCAGTGAAGCCTATAAAACTCCAAATAGTCATAATCAAAATAAAACTACACCCAGACATATAATAATCACCATCCCAGAAGTCCAACACAAGAATAGATTATTAAAAGCTGTCAGAGAGAAAAGACAGATCACTTATAAAGGAAAACCTATGAGAATCACAACAGACTTCTCAGCGCAAACAATAAATTCAAGAAGAGCATGGAGTAAAGTATTCCAGATCCTAAAGCAAAATGATTTCCAACCTAGACAGATGTACCCAGCAAAACTATCATTCAAAATCAATGGTGAAATACGATACTTCCATGACAAAGAACAGCTGAAGAACTTCATAAACACCAAGCCAACACTGCAAAAAATATTGAGAGACAATTTAGATACACAAAGGAAAAAACCACTAAGCAAAGCAGATAATTAAACAGAACAGAAAGATAAAGATGCAACAGCAGAGAGATAAGATGTCAACAATAAACTAGCATATAACGGTTATAACCATTAATGTAAATGGTCTCAATGCACCAATCAAAAGAAACAGACTAGCATAATGGATCAAGAAAAAAAATCCAACTTATGCTATTTACAGGAAACACATCTAACCCAGAAGGATACTCAGACTGAAAGTCAAAGAATGGAAAACAATACTTCACGCAAGAAGAATCCAAAAAGAAGCAGGAATAGCCATTCTGTTTGCAGAAAACATGAACTTTAAACCAACAATGATCATAAAGGACAAAGAAGTTCACTACATACTCGTTACGGAAAAACTCCAAGAGGAAGAGATAACTATCTTAAATATATATGCACCAAACTCCAGAGCACCAAGTTACATAAAACAACTATTAACAGAAATGAAAACTCAAATTATCAGTAACACAATTGTAACAGGAGACCTTAACATGTCATTGACACCAAGGGACAGATCAACCAGACAGAAAATAGCAAAGAAATAACAGAACTGTATCACACCTGTAAACAAATGGACTTGATAGACATATACAGAATGTTCCACCCAACAACATCAGAATACACATTCTTCTCAGCAGTCCATGGGTCATTCTCAAAAATAGAGCATATATTAGCTCATATAACATATTTAAACAAATGCAAAAGAGTTGAAATAATCCCTTGCATGATATCAGATTGTAGCAATTGGAAATTAGAAATTAATGATAAAAGATACTGTAAAAATTCCCCAAAATATGGAAACTGAATAACAGTAATCAGTGGGTCACAGAAGAAATTAGAGAAGAAATTAAACAATACCTACAAGAAAATGCAAATACAAATACAACTTACTGGAATCTATGGGATGCAATGAAAGCTGTCCTCAGAGGAAAATTTATTGCACTGAGTTCCCACATCAGGAAAACAGAACGAATACAAATAAATAACCTGATGCTACACCTCAAACAGCTAGTAAAGGAAGAGCAAGTCAAGCCCAAAGCCAAAAGAAGAGAGGAAATTATAAAAATCAGACCAGATATCAATGCAATGGAGACAAAAAAAATCCAATGAATCAATGAATCAAAGAGTTGGTTCTTTGAAAGAATAAATAAAATCAAAAAGCCCCTACCCAACCTTATTTAAAAAGGGGAAGAAAAAGCTCAAATTCATGCAATAAGAAATGAAAAAGGTGAAATCACTACAGACTCTACAGAAATACAGAAGATCATCAACACCTATTTTGAAAACCTCTACTCCCAAAGGTTTGATAACACAGAAGAAATGGACAGATTCCTAGAAACATATGAAGTACCAAAGCTAGATCAAGAGGATGTAAAATTGCTGAATAACCCAATCTCTATTAATGAAATTGAAAATGTAATTAAGTCCTTACCTACAAAGAAGAGCCCAGGCCCGATGGATTCACTGCAGAATTCTACAAGAAATACAAAAAAGACCTCATGCCGACACTCCTCAAAATATTCAATGAAATTGAAGGGAAGCTATCCTTCTTAAGTCATTCCTGGAAACAAATATTACTCTAGTACCCAAACCTGAGAAAGACTCAACTAAAAAAGAGAACCATAGACCAATCTCCCCAATGATCACAGATGCAAAAATCCTCAATAAAATATTAGCAAACAGGATGCAGCAAATCATCAAGAAGATTATACACCATTACCAAGTGGGATTCATCCCAGGAATGCAGGGATGGTTCACCATACGTAAATAAATAAGTGTAATCCACCATATCAATAAAACCAAAAGTAAAAATCACATGATAATTTCTATAGATGCAGAAAAACCCTTCAATAAGGTCCAACATTCATTCATGATAAGAACTTTACAGAAAATTGGAATAGGTGGTCTATACCTCAATATAATAAAGGCCATTTATGACAAACCAATAGCCAGCATCATACTAAATGGCCAAAAATTGAAAGCCTTTACTTAAAAATCAGGCACAAGACAAAGATGTCCTTTATCACCACTCCTATTTAATATAGTGCTGGAAGTACTAGCCAGAGTAATTAGATAAGAGAGAGAAATAAAAGGGGTAAAGATAGGAAAAGAAGAGGTTAAATTATCATTGTTCATAGATGACATGATACTCTACATAGAAGATCCCCTAAATTCCATTGAAAGACTCTTAGATATAATAAATAAATTCAGTAATGTCACTGGATACAAAATCAGTACTCAGAAATCAATAGCATTCCTATACACTAACAATAAAATCACAGAGAGGGAAATAAGAGAAACCACACTCTTCACACTAGCAAGCAAAAAAATGAAATATTTAGGAATTACTCTTATGAAAGAAATGAAAGACCTATACAGGGAAAATTATAATACACTGAAAAAAGAAATTGAAGATGATCTCAAAAAATGGAAAGACATCCCTTGCTCATGGGTAGGAAGAATAAATATGGTGAAAATGGCCATTCTCCCAAAACTGTTATATAGATTCAATGCAATCCCAATAAAAACACCATCAACACACCTTATAAATCTAGAGAAATCACTCCTAAAATTCATCTGGAACCAGAAGAGACTTAGAATAGCAAAGGCAATTCTAAGTAGCAAAGGCAAGGCAGGAGGCATCACAATCCCTGACTTGAAGTTATACTACAAAGCAACAGTAGTAAAATCAACATGGTATTGGAATCAAAACAGAGCCGAAGATCAATGGAATAGATTAGAAAATACAACCACAACTACAAACACACTCAACCACCTTATCTTTGATAAAGGAGCCAAGCAGGTTCACTGGAACAATGACAGTCTCTTTAATAAATGGTGTTGGAAAAACTGGCTCTCCATTTGCCGAAAACTAAAGCCAAATCCATGCTTATCATCATGTACTAAATTAAAATCTAAATGGATCAAAGATCTGAATATTAAAACAGAAACACTAAATCTATTGGAAGACAAATTGGGTAGAAACCTTGAAGACATAGGGGTAGGTAGAGAATTCATGAACAGGATTCAAACCGCAAGGGAAATACTTCCCAGCATCAATAACTGGGACCACCTCTTAGTAAAAAGTTTCTGCATATCAAAAGAAATCTCCAGCATAGTGAAAAGAAAACCCACAAACTGGGAAAAGATCTTAGTGACCTCTCCCTCAGACAAAGGTCTTTTGTCTAAAACATATAAAGAATTAAAAAAAAAACTCAGACCCCCAAAATTAAATGATCCAATTCAAAAATGGGCATCTGAGACAAATATGCACTTCTCAGATGAAGAAATACAAATGGCAAATAAATACATGAAAAAATGTTCATCATCATGCAAATTAAAACCACACTGAGATTCCTTCTCACTCCTGAAAGAATGGCCAGGATCAAGAAAACCAACAACAACAAATGCTGGAGAAGCTCTGGGCAAAAAAGAACTCTCCTATACTGTTGGAGGGAGTGTAAACTCATACAACCTTTGTGGAGGTCAGTCTGGAGATTTCTCAAAAAGCTGGGATTGGAATTCGTTCCAGCTATTCCACTTCTAGGCATATTCCCAGAAGAACTGAAAGCATCATACCACAGTGATATATGTGCACCTATGTTTATAGCAGCACTATTTGTAATCGCCAGATCTTGGAAACAACCCAAGTGTCCATCAACTGAGGAATGGATAAAAAAGCTGTGGTATTTCTATACAATGGAGTAGTACTCAGCTATAAAGAAGGATCACATTGAGATATTTATCAATAAATGGGCGCAGCTTGAGACCATACTCATAAGTGAAATAAATCAATCTCCATGTGTGAATACCAAATAGTTTCCCTAATGTAAGTAAAGATTCAAATATATAAAAGTTTGTGGTAATCATGATTCCCCATTATGTGACCTTGAAGCCTTATAAAGTTTTCACTTATTAATTGGAATGGCTTTATTCTGGGCTGCTTGATATTATTGCCTGTGATGAAATGAACAGCTATTTTGAAGAAAATAAGTCATCATAATAACTAGTGCCGATTTACTGTCATCTTGTTTTGAAGCCCCACCAAACTATGGCTCTTCTGTCTCCATTGCTTTTATCATGATGTATCTTGGTGGATTTTATTATATGTGATAGTATAAGCAAAAATTGTTATAGGCAAAGAGATAATATAGAAACCATTGTTTGTTTTCTGTTAGCTGGTTCTAAATACCCTACAATGCTTTCATCCACTTGAATGGTTTTACACTGATTTGATATGTTTGAAGCTAAAGTATATGAAGTTATATTTAAATATTGCAAGGAAAAATACACTATGGTAACTACTATTAAGTTGGGTTATTTGGTGGTGAAGCCCAAGTTTGCTGAAACTGTCATGCTTTGACCTGTATTGTTATGTTGTTATGTCCTCTTTTATCTCAGTCTCTCCCTTATTCATTAAAAATTATATAGTTATTTTTATGATTTTTTAATTAAGGGGAAAAATTTTTTAAAAAGCAGGATATATTATAGTAAGATTTTTGATTTCCTATTAACTTGATTTGAAGTCCTGTAATACTCTCACTATCTTGTTTTGACTGATTAGACTCTGTTCCGTTCTGTATAGTATCCAGTTTGAGGGTATAGGCAACTACTTTGAAGGCAATAAGATTCATTATGATGCCCATTTTGGTTTGACTATTATCTTCTTTGGAAGTCCTGTAATGTTTACAAGGTTTAAGTTTTATTGGTCTTGTTCTCTACTGTTTTGTTCAACTTTATAATACCTAATGAGATAGACAATTCTCTTTAAGGAACAAGAGGCTTTATGGTAACCATTGTTAATAACCTTGTACTCTGTTTTTACATCATGTGCTATGTCTATCCTTGGTTTTGACTGACAGCTGTGTTTGCCATATTTGAGTTTGTTCTCTTCCAAAAAAAAAAGTAATAAGAACTGAGAAGTAATAAAACCCAAATTGTGTAAATTTTGATATAAAATAGAGGGGAAAAAAAGTGTTCTGAAGGGTACAACTGCAAGTGTGTTTAGGGGTGTTAAATAGATGACCATATTAATGTTTTTGGTTGGATCATTGAACACAACTGTTTGCAGTCTCTCTGTTTGAATGTCCACTTTGTATGCTTTGATACTGTGACTTGAGCAACTATCTCTAAGATGATAATGTGTAATCTATTAACTGGTGATTTCTTACTTTTTTTTTTTTTTTTTTGTAGTTTTGTATTACTTGTACCCTTGTACCGCTTTGTTTTGTTTTGTTTTTTCTCTTTTTCCTTTTAAATAAAATTAAAAAAATTTTTGAAGTAATCTGAGGTAAAGTGTATATAAAGATGAATGCTAATACATGCATATATAAAAATGACTTTTATTCAATCATATAACTTTAATATTTTTCAGTATCTGAACATCAAAATCCCTGTCTTCCACTGTCAATCTCAGGGGTAGATAATTGAGATAATTATACATTTTAGTTCATGACATGATATCTTTGCTAGTCTAAAGCCTTTTGCTATTTTTATTGTTCTTCTCTAAATCCAGGCTTTATGAAATCGTCATCACTTTAGATAATGCTCAATTATATTTCATGTAAAACCTTGGATATTTATATAGTATTAAATATATACTTATGTATGTATTGGTATATATGTTTGTGTTTGCTTTATATAATTTATCAATTAAAATTTAGTTTCTATTTAAATATTTTGAATATCTTCTTGAAATTTAATGGCTCCTGGTCCAAATGGAAACATATTTTTGAGTGTTGGTCCCCATGTACCAATTTTAAAACAATTAAGTTTTATAAACTACTGTGTGTATATGCAGGTTTATATGTAAAGGAAACTAGTGCACCCAACTTTTAATTGTGTTTTTCAGCACCAGGCACAGGCTGCCACTAGAATGGGGATAGCTAGACCCAAGCCCTGTCCAGTGCTTGGGCTGGCAAACAAGAAGTACCATTCTCTCTCCATCCAGCCTGTAAGTGACCAGTGGATCCAGAGAAACATAGGCTGTGATAATAGCTCTTTAGATGAAATGCAATTTGATACATTTAGACTTTGCAAGTCTAGAGCCGGTGGTTTGATCCTCTGTTCAGAGGATAATAATATGCAGTGTGGCATCTAAGGGGGATCTCCTTCTGAGGTTGGTAATCATTGTCGATTCCCTATTGTCTTGTTTTAAAGTACTATATTGTTTTGATTGTTTTGTTGGGTTGGGTTTTATTCTCTTTCATTTTGCTTATTTTTTTTTATATCTGATGGCATGAACAACTATTTCAAAGATAGGAAAATACATTATTGTAAGTATTTGGGATTTGCTATTGTCTCCTTTTTTTGGAGTCCTTTATTACATTCATTGTTTTTATTATTTCCATTTTATTTGGCTTTCTGATTTTTACCATATTCAAAGATATTAGCAACTGTTTTGTAAAGAATAAAAGGCATTATGGTAATTGTTGTTGATTTGGTAATGTGTTCAAGTGATGTATCACTTATACTGGTTTGTTTTAATTGGTTTTATTTTGTTTTATTTTCCTCAGTTTTATCTTCTTTAAAATAAAATTTAAAAAGAAGTGTTTTAACATAGGTAAGTCAGTAATATAGACACCAGCACTGACAAAAAACTTCTACTTTTTGACTTTTTAAAAAAATATATACATGTTCAATGTGTATTCTTTATTTAACAATGTACCTTTGATACCCTTTGCAATCTGATAAACTAAGATTTTATTAATATCGTGTTTCCTTAAGTAAGTTATGACTAATTATTAAAATAAATTCTTCTGCTCTTTTCAGGAAGTCTCTTGCACTAAAATCCAGGCTCCAGCGCATAGTCTGTAAACCTTTTTGCAATTTGAACTGGTAAATTGGTTGTTCCTTATCAAATGTTTAAACTGGCAACACTTGTTAAGGTCTCCAGGTGCTGTTTTACTGTCTAAAAAAAAAAGGATAGTAAAACTACTTTTTGCAGAACTGCAAAACATTGTAATAAAGAAAAGAACATATAAGAGTCCAGCAAATCAATGTAGTAGTTTTTAAATCATAAAGAGTATTTTTGCATGTCAATGCAAATATGCCAGTGCTATGTTTATTATTTTTATTCTTTTAATAATGGGAGATAATATAGTCAATGAAATGCTAAAATATTTCTGTTTTACTTTCACCTTACATTTAAAAATCTAGATGTATGAATTCTATTTTTGCAAGCTTTTAACCATTTCATAATTTTTCGTAATTTTTAGAAAAATCTTACAATTTTTTTTAGTTTTAAATGAGCAGTCCAGTTAAACAATAAAGTTAAAAAGTTTATGACTTTGGCATATGCCAAATAATATAATTATCCACATATTTTCAATTGTAAGTACTTAATCACATTGTCTTATATAATTTGACTGTAATTAATTTTAAGTTTCCAGCCTTGTTAGGGACAACCAAAAATATCACTTGAGAATTTATTACATTCATATGTATAGTGTATGAAGATTTCTGGGACTACTTAACAATGAAAGTAACAACCTTCCAGAGTAATTATTTTTAAATTTTCAATAATATTTTATTGTTTATTTATAAACTAGACATTACTCTGAAATGAATGCTATCCAAATTTTAACAGGAAAAATTTTATAAAATGTTGTATATCAAGAATTATGTGTCTGTAACATTGTATTGACCAATTTTAAGCCCCTACACTTCTGCTGCTATTATTACACCAGAAATCTGGGACCTTATATGTTGTTATGTATAATCTTCACAGAAGTACCCTATAACATCAATATGGTGATGGTCTGCATTATTTTTTTTAGAAATGTCATTCACAGAAAGGTACTTTTTTCCTCTTCAAAATTTGGTAGCTACATATAATAAGCATCTTTAACTAGAGTTTGCACAATTGTGAAAATTGATGAGATACTGAAATTATGAAGTATGCATTTAACAATGATTACTACAATTTAAGAAATCTGCTAAAGAAATTTTTTTAAAAAAAGAAGTTCTTTAAAAACTAAAGTAACTGAAATATATAACACAATGAATGGGTTTAATAGCCATTAGAAACAAATGAATAGGGTTGGACAATGGAATAAAATGTCCAGATCAAAATATAAAGAAAAAATGAAAATGTGCAGTAGGAACAAAAGTACAAGATATATATCCCATAAAGAAGATATCTAAGTTTACAGATAATGTATATTACCAGAGAAAAGTATAGAGAAAATGTAAGCAATATAAGATGCAATGTTTGGCAAAACCGAAAAATCAAATAAAATATAGAACATATTTTAAAAACTCTTAGAAGCTCAAGAAAACCACACAGCACACATCATAGAAAACTGCAAATTTCATCATGCACAAATTAATAAATGTAATATTCCACGTTGGACAAAATGAAGAACAAAAACTATACACACCTATCTCAATTTTGGGATATAAACATATTCTTGAAAAATATTTAACAATTTCCACATTCTTTTAAAATAAAAACTCCCCTCAAATTATTTGTAGAAGGAATGCATCCCAATACATTGAAAGCTATGCATGGTAAGTCCAAAACTAACATCACACACACTAGTAAAAGACTGAAAGCTTTTTCTGAAAGATCAGGAATAACGCAACAGAGATCATTCGTATTAACTTTCTCATTGCTAGGACAAAGTATTCTATGCCTAAAATTCAGAGGAGTAGAGGTTTAACTTCCCTTGAGGTATGAGAAGAGTGTTGACAGATTTCATGGCGGGAAATTCAAGGCAGAAGGACATGGTGGCGAAAAGCTCCTCAGTGTAGGGGATCAAGAGCACAGGGAAAGAGCACCAGAGAGGAAGGGGCCAGCAACCCCGCACAGCGCTCCTGTAACCCCCTCCTAGCTACCCAGAAGTGTGTTTTACTAATCACTAACGTGGCCCTCAAGCCAATCAAAATCAAGTAAAAAAAAAAAAGACTAGCTGTCACAACATTCTTGCCACTTTTACTCAGCACAGATTTGGGGCTCCTACTCACAGAAATTAAATAAGAGAAAGAAATAAAAGGGCACCCAACTGAAATATAGCAATGTAAATTGTCCATTTGCAAATGTC
The DNA here is from genome assembly GCF_034190915.1 of Cavia porcellus. Taxonomy (NCBI): domain Eukaryota; kingdom Metazoa; phylum Chordata; class Mammalia; order Rodentia; family Caviidae; genus Cavia; species Cavia porcellus. The sequence continues at coordinate 42,691,402 of NW_026947510.1, forward strand.
ATGACCTTATGTATACAAAAAAAAAAAAAAAAAAAAAAAAAACTAAGACACCACCAAAAACTCTTTGGAAATGATAAATGAAATCAGTAAATTTGTGAGTTAAAAAATCAAGGTAAAAATTCTCTTGTTTCTTTTTACATTGTGTAAATCTTTTGGCTTCTAATATAGTAATAAAATCTGTTGCATCAATATAAGAACAATGGATACTCTGAAGGAAAACAAAATCCTTACTGGATTTATACAATAGGATGAATTTAATAAATTTAATCAAAAAGGCATAAGATCTATATAGAAAAATTATGAAACTTTGATGAATTATATGCAAGTAGACAAAAAGATACTCTGTGCTCATAATTTATAAAGAATATTGTTGAAATGTATATAATAACTCATGTGAACCAGTGTGGTGTACTAAAAACTGATGGTCAATTTAAACACCAGCTGAACTGAATCATAGCGCTGAGTGTAGATGGCCCACTGAAGATTGTTGCTAGCATAAAGAGGAGCCCTGATCCCGTAGTCTTGTTGTGAAGTATTGTGTTTCTTACATTGTTCTATGCTGATTTGCTTTGTTATGTCCTCTTTTGTTTTGTTCTCTTTAAAATAATTTTTTAAAAAAAGGACCCCTGTTGAGGAAGAGTGGTGTCGTGGGTTCTCCTAAGTGGTGTTGTGGGTTCTCCTAAGTGGTGGTATTGTTTAGAGCTGTTGGTTCACCTGGAAGAGCTTGTCATGCTGGATGCCCTAATATGAACTCAGCTATTATCATTAGAGGAGCTTTGGACTTCATCAGTGAGAATGACTGCAGCTCACTTTGGGAGAGTTCTGGTCCTTACACTGAGCATCACTTCCTGGCTCCACAATCTCCCAAAGTTTGTCACACTGGCCTCCTAAAATGAACTCAGCCGTTCTCATTGTTGGACGAACTCAGGATCTCACTGTCTCTGAGGATGGCTGTGGTACACTTTGGGGGAGCCGCGGTCTTATTTTGAGCATCACTTCTTGGCTCCAGAGCAACACCCTCAACCTACTAGCACAGCTCTTTCACCACGTTGGCATAGACTTTCTAGCTTCCACTGCTGACCTTTGGGCCTTCTCAATGCAGATCTGTGAAACAGACTTGCACGAGTTATTGCCAAAAGTTCTAGCTCCCCAGTTGGTCTCATGGGAGCATTGTCATGAGCTCTAGGTCTTCAGCTGGACTCATGCGGGACCTTACTGTGGAATCCAGGCTCTCAGCTGGATTCTGTAAGTCTTTAGTGTGTAAATAGATTTCCTGCACTTTCTTTGTATTTGACTCTTTGGGTGACCATTGTAAATAACATTAAAAGTTATGTGTCCAGGCTGGGGATTTAGCTAAGGAGCACAAACACCTACTTTGCAATCAGGCAGTCGTGAGTTCAATCCCTGGTACCGATAAAAAAAAAAAAAAAAAGAAAAGAAAAGAAAAAAGTTATGTGTCCTGCATGCAATTGTTCTTGTAATCTCTGAATACAACACATGAATCTCTGTCAATAGGAAATAAGAGTAGAGACAAATTCTGAGATGAAAGAATATATTCCAATGCTATGTACCTGAGAAGGACTTAATATCTAAAATTTTTAAAAAGGCACAGAAAACTGAATTGATTAAAAGTCTCTGATTCTAAAAATGGGCAAGTAGACGCAGACTAGGTATTTCTTTTAAAGAACACATGCCAGTGCCTAAGAGTTAGAAAAATATAAAAATGCTGAACCATGTTAAATATCAGTGAAGCCAATCAAAACCACAAAAAGGTATCACTTCACATTTGTTAGAGTGGCTATTACCCAAGCGACAAATGATATATATTGTGGAGGATGTATTATAAGATTTATTGAGCACTGTTCAAGGGCATGAAAATTGTTACAGTTATTATTGAGAACAATGCGAGTTATATCAAAATATTCAAAATAGAATTACCAATGTCACTACGAGGTATATATGTAAATGTGTAAATGAGCTCACTGTGGTCATATCTACACTCTTGCATTCATTGCAGCATGATTCATGATAGCCAACTGCAGAGTGTGGCAGAGAGATTGGGAAAAGTGGGTGAAAAAATACAAAATTTCAGCTAGAGACGATTCAAGAAATCTATTGCATATATTTTCTATAGTAAACGATACATTTCATTTTGAATTGCTAAGAGAACAGATTTTAGTTGTTCTTACTACGTGATAAGAAAGCACGTGTTAATTACCTTGATTTAGCCACTCCACAATGTTTACATATTTTAAAATATCATTCATACCTCAGTAGTTTACACAACTTTAGTTTTCATTCAAAACAATTTATAAAATTGCACAAGGTGGTGAGAACACAAAACACCAACAATATGGAGATTATTTTAAAAGCAGCTTGGGAAAAAAGCAGGGCATTAGCTCTATGTTAGCAAAGGTAATAATTATTGACTTCTTAAAGGAAACAAAGTGAGCAAGTCATAGAATGATGTATGAAAATGCTGGGAAATTACCAAACTATAATTCTGTAGCAGCAAAAACGGTTTTACTAGTGAAAATATTGGCAGAGATACAATGTATTCGTTGATGACTTCTTTCTTTAGCCTGGTAGATGTAAATAATTACAGAATAAAATCAGGATACGTATTACTGCTGGCTAAAATATATAAAAGTACTAATTCATTGGACAATGGAAAAGACAAATACACTAACTTCTGTTCTCCACCACCATGATAGATGGTGCTGAGGGGTTTGCACTCTGGTTGAATTTTCTTTCATTAAGTCTTAGATTCAAAATTAAGTACTTTCTTTCTCTAACTGGTTAGGTCCTGATGCCTTAGGATTAGAATTGATAATAAAAGATCTTTTTTTTCTTTTGGCCTTTTTCATCTCCAGTTTCCTACTATGAGATTTTCTTTTTAAAATCTTTTGTTCACCTCTATATAGTGTTTTGCTAGCTGTCTTGAACCAAGAGAAATAGTCAGGTATCATGGTGCACATTTATAATTCAAGCACTCAGGAAGGCAGGAGGATGGGAAGTTTAAACCCTGCCTAGGAAATTTAGTGAAAATTTACCTTACAAAAAAAGGCTGCAGATGTAGTTCAGTGTGGTACCTGAGTTCGCTCACCAGTAGTGCAATACAGAAATATGTAAGTAGGTGAGTAAATAAATGAAAAAATGTTACTCATGTGATGTCCGTGTCAACTGTATCTGTGTCATGTGAAACTAGCAAAAGTTCTCCTGGCTCTGTTCCTTCCCAAGGGCTCTTTTGTAGATTCTCTGGAGATTCTGAGATTCTGTCTCCTGAAGATGCCTTCTACAGCCTCCCAGGTGGGTCTTTTAGGAAGAATCCCAGATGCCTCCGTGCCAGTGCTCTGTGTCACGTCAGCCATGGATGGTGCAAGGGAACACGCACACTCTTCATCGCCACAAATTGGTGAAAGTATGTTGACCTGAGAAAGCTAATCTCTTACTTATAGATTTTTAAATACCATTTTCTATATTAGTTCATGTTAATAATACATATTTACATTCATTGTGCGGAATGGGCAACCCTGTTTTCATCTCTTTCCTCTCTCTTTTTTCTCCCTCTACTTATCCCTTCATCCCCTTCCTTTATTTGCATGTTTCCAGCCTATATTGTTTACTCTTCTTGTGTGAAGTCGAAATATGTACAAAACACATCTTCTGCCCTCCCCTGTCCTTTCTCTCCTTACCCCTCTTTCCACTTCTTCATTCCCTTCTTTGAGATTTATCTTTCTCTCCTTCTTATCTAAGTTTTATTTTCTCTTAACACTTTGAGTTTCATATATGAGGGAAATGCTGTGATAGTGAATTTAATGTGTCGGATTATTAACATTATAGTCTCAAGGTGCATTCACTTTCCTACAAATAACTGAAGTTTGTCTGCTTTTATGACAGAGTAGTACTCCATTGTATGTAAAACCATATTTTCTTTATGCATATGTCAGCTAATATACATATAGACTGCTTCAAGGCTTTAACTATTATAAATTGTGCTGCTATATACATGGTTATAAATGTATCAGTGTAATATGGGCACTCTTCAGAAGACATATATAGAAGGGGAAGAGCTGAATCAAAAGAAATTTTTAGTTTTAGTCTTTTGAGGATTCTCCATACTGATTTCTACAGTGGTGGTACTAACTTACCCTTCCACCAACAAAGTATAAGCACTGTTTTTTTCCTCTCAGACTCAGTAGCAGTTGTTATTGACTGATTTCTTCTTGATGTCCCAGGCAAGAGTCAGACTCAAGTTGATGCCCAACAAATGCAGAAACTTCCTGGGAGCATAAATTCCCATCTACCTGGGAAGGAGTGTCTATTAGACCACCATAATTCAAATGCATCCCCTTACAAAAATATTCTCTTTTCTATGCACTTCTAACAAATTTTCAGTTCTTAAGGATGTCAAGCGTTTTAAAATGTCCTATGATAACTCTCATATACATCTAGTTCATTTGTACTCAGTTTGTAATTTAAATCACATATATCTTGGGAACTATCAATTCTGATACTACTTTTCATTGGTCTTCTCTCCACTTTTTTAATGGCTGGAAGAATAATTATTTTAATTTAGATTCAAATTTCTAAACACTTTCTGTATTAAAGATAGATCATTCAGTATTTTTAGTTTTTGACAGCATGTAATTATAATCCAATGTAATTAAATTTAAATATAGGAAGATATTCATCTTAAGATTCAGAAGAGAGAATTATAGCTTTTAATTTTACTTACATCCTAAATAAATATTTTTCTTTCTTAAAATTAAGAGTCAAAAAGTACCAAAAAGGTCTGCAAAAGAATATGAATTCAGGTTTCACCACAAAAAACCAGCATTTTTATTGGAGAATCTATAACTAAAAAACAAAGGAAAAAGAAGTCTGACCAAGTTGGAGAGTCAAAATGTGTATCTGTACTTGCGATGCCTATCCAAAAGAGGCTATTTTGAGTTTTCTGGATCATTATAGTCAAGTAATTGCGACATAGTCTGTTCAGGAAAGAGCAGCTTTAAGTACAGTAAACCTATTTTACACATCAGTGGATTAAAGAGCACACCTCTATAAAACATGATTGTCATGGTTGTCATCGTGCCAGTGGAAAAAAATGAAGACAGCCAAAGGAAAGTTTACTGTGCATATCACAAGGCAGGGGGGGGGGCATTTTTTGCAACTAAAGGCATTCTCTATAGTGATACATTCAGGTCTCCTTTTGTGACCATTTCATGAACTTTACTTATACAATTCTGTTAACAACAACTAATTTGAAGGAAAATGTAAAAAAGAAAAAAAAAAAAAACAGAATTTTATGTCAGAAAAAACTGATTCTCACAAGAACTTGCTATCTTGAGTTATCTATATTGACTGACAATTGTAACTCATAAGAGACATCTGTAATATTGAGATTTCTGAGTGATTGATAAAATAATGGTTTATGCATTTGACATTGCTCTTAAAAGCTAGAAATAGAGTGTCCCTACAGTATATACTCACTGAAGTCTTCATTTTTAAATTGCAATTCCCTTCCTATTCTTCTGAGTCCCTCAAACTCAGCACTACATTTATCTGAAGGAGGTATAGGAAATATTTGACATTCAGAAGATTCAGAAGATGCTCCTGTAATTTTCAGGTCATGTGTGTTGTCTTTCAGTATGTATTATGAATTTATTTCAAACGGAAAGGGATACTTTGCATAATGAGGCAAAGCTTTTAAACATGGTGTTTTGTGTATCAGGCACTGTTCTTTTATTTACTTATTTATTTATTTTTTCCCTAGTTACACAAAAAGGAAGATTTAGAAACATGTAAAACAATAATAGTTATTCAATCTAAGCTGTAAGGGTAACTTACTATGGGCACTGGAAGCTGAGATGGGATATTGTATTTGCATATATACAGTATGTGGAAAACTATTCTACCATTTTATGGAGCAGCAATCATATTTAGTTTAATGTCTTTTAAGTCCCATAAAATGATATTAGGAGATTTTGCTATTTGGATGGTGAACAATCAAAGCTGTGGTGTTAACTCATCATAACACTACTAGTTTGACTCTTCAGGCTTCATTAAATTGGGGATATAAATATGCCAGATCAACCAAATGAAATTGGAATGCTCCTATTTCGGGGTTTAGAGCAGGCAGAATGAGTCTGGTACGTTTTATATTTGTGGGTAGGAACTGTGCTCATCTTCCTTGTGATTACATGTTCATTTCCACAAGAATCAAGATTAAGGGATATCATTAATACTCAACTTTACATTATGACTCTCCCGAGGATACTCCAAAACAGATACTCCCCAAATCATTTCCTCTACCTTGCTTCTCATCTTCTTTTCCCATCTTGTGTACCTAGCAGTCTCCAAATCTCTCTGTCTTGCAGTTGTTCTAAACAACAGCATTTCAGAGCTAAACAGTTAGTAACACTGCGGAGAACTCTGAAATTGCATGAGTCATCACAGGTCAGATCTTCCTATTCGTATAACATGTTTCATCCACTCGATGTCTGGAGTTTGAAAATTACATATCTATAACTTCCTGTCAAACTCCCTAATTTCATCCTCTCAGTGAAGAATATGACCTATGGTGAAGTTGAAAATACTTAAATCATACAGATATAAAGCCTAGAAACAAATAAATTTTAAAAAATATTTTAACAGAATTTTTAAGAATCTTTGAATGTCGGGAACAATATTGTAAAATAAGCTATATTTCTATAAAATTCTAGAGACTATATTTAGTTTTTGTTTTCAATTTTCTAGGTTTATCTACATCATTGGAAAATAAGTCATTTTGAAACTGTAATTTTTCTTTCTTTTTCAGAGTATCTATCAAGTGAATTACATTAAACTTGTATTCTAATAGAGCAGTTTTTCAGAGATAGTCACATGACTTACATGTGACCCTTACGCTTATAGTTTTTTCTTTTGTAAAAATAAAACAAGACTCATAATCAAATAGGAAAATAACAATAGTCACCTTCAAAGTAGTTACTCAGTTTACTGGAAACAAACTAAAAAGTTTCTTACTAAAAGAAATCCCACTTTTCAATGAACTAAGATATCTTTAACCCTCTGCACACTAAGACTGTCTTACTGGTACACAGGCTTCCGTGAAAAAATTAAAAGGAGACAGATGAAAATGAAACACGAGTCATCATTCATTGCTGAGTATGTGTAGTGAACAGATGTGATCCCGGAATCCAACATCAGAAGTAGGTGCATTAGTCACATGCCCATTATTCAGACAACAGATTTATTTGGCTTACGGTTTCACAGGTTTCAGTCCTCATCAGCTGGGACCAAGGCAAGAATGTCATAGAGAAAGTGTTGGGGAGAAAAGCTGCTTAAACTTCCAGCCAGAAAGCAGAGAGAGGGAGAAGAGCTGAGCAAGAGATCCGCGCCCTGTAGCCCTGGCCCAGTGATAGGGCTTCTCCACCAGGGCCCTACCTCCTCAGCACAGCCAGCTGTGAACTCCTTCCTTAACCAATGGATGAGTCCAGTGCAGAAAGTGCTGAACACAGGAGACATCTGGGGACATTTTAGCCAAAAACCGTAACACTAGACAACACCAGAAGATACAGAGATGCTAATATACTTATTGTAGGCACAATTCATAAATTACCCCATAGTAACGCTTCTGACTCTGTTTTATAGCAGATATAAAGTTGCTCAGTTTTAAATTTAAATACATTCAAACAGTTTTAGACATTTATATCCTAACATCTTAACTTATTTTTTAATAAAATGATTCAATAAAACAATGCATTCAACATTTTAAGTAATGAGGTACAAATGCCCATTTATATAATAGTAATTGCCATTTTGTTAAATACATTCAACAAAAGAATATTCTAATCTTCATTAAGAAGACCTCAAAAAGTTGCATTTATACTTTAAAATATTTCCAATATCCTCTTAATATATTACCAAGCTACATACAAAGGATATTGATCAATACTACTGAATAATTGTTATTTAACATAATTCTATTTTATTTTATTTTATTTTATTTTATTTTATTTTATTTTTGGGGGTTACCAGGGATCCAACTCATGAACTTGCACTTGTCAGGCAGGTGCTTACACCACTGAGCTAAATCCCCTGACCCAACATAATTTTAAATATTTCTGTTTCCCTGAAAATATTTTGAGCTTTCTTTGAGGTAATCACAATTAGGAAAAATATCAAATGCTAGTAGAGCCAAGTAATTTGTTTTGTAAAAACATTAATGTCATTATAGTTTACCAATCGGAAATAAATTAGTCTAATTTAATGATGATTTTAATAATTCCTGGATTATATTTAAGTATGATCCTAGTTTCTAACAGTACCAATTAAATCATTCAGCTTGCATGATTGAGGTTAGGATTATCTGTGTATCACTGCTTTTATTAAATTAAAATCTTTTTCAACTTAAATGATTCTATTATACATAATTACTGAGAAATAAAAATAAACAGATTTGTTACTTCAACTTAATATCAGTTTGGACGTTTTGCTAAATTATTTCTTTAACAGCCACATATAACACTACTAAAAAATATTGTCATTTCACTCTTCAAGGTATGAAGATTTTAAAACTATATATTAATAGAAAAACATCTCACCCTCATTTGCTTACTAGGAACATTGTCAGAAAAATCTTTTCATAGCTCAGAGCCATTATGTCCTAGAATGTCAATTCAAAGTTGTTTGCTTGGTTTCCAGTAGAGTTAGTTATTGTGTAGGTGTGTGTACTATTCTTATTGTAAGTGACAATCACTGACGATTCTGCTGAATACCACCCCGGCCCTTGTTGGCGTTTGCTATTTGACAATTTTGTCTTTTTCTCACCTTACCCTTACAAGTGGACAGAAAAATCAGGTAATTCAAGAGAAGAAATCAAAAGTTAACCGAGATTTCAAAGCCCTGCCTGCTGTCACTTTCTATAGTTTAAGAGTTTTACCCGAAGCATTCAATGTCTCACCCTGACATCAGACTGCAGTAATTAATCATTAAATAGTGACTGAGGCAGTGGACCCCAGAAAATATCTCCATACACTACCATATGCTGGAGCCAGCTGCAAGCTAGGAGTTGGAGAAAGCAGCACAGAGGGGAAGAGCGCCTGACAGTTCCCTGCTGCGAAGTCCAGTACAGTGAGCCTCTCACTGCTGCCCAAAACAGAACGCTGGCTTCTGTTGACCTTCCTTACCTGACACTGTTTAAAAGACAAAATGTCAGTGTTAATGTACTGGAAGTTTAAACATTTAATCGCACTTTAATGAGGACACCAGCATTTTTTTTTTTCACGTTTACATTATTTTCCTTGGTTCTCTTTCATCCAACAAAAACAAAGCAATTCAGCAACATATATCTTCTTACAGTGAAGGGAAATTTAAAGTTGACTAAAATTAACAAGTAAACAAACCTAAGGTAGTCTTAATTCCCTTGTGATTTTTTTGTCGTTGTTGTTCAATGAAAGGGTAATTTGATGTTATTTTCAAAAGCTGAAAAGGCTATTGTGAATGGGGAAAAAAACTAAATCTTGTGTGCTTCTCCACAGGGAGTTAATAAAGCTCATGAGTGACAGTTATTAAAAGACATATTTGAACTCAGTTGAAGCTAGAATTTATTAACAATTAGAACTACTTAATGATACAACAGCCCTTGTCATGAAGTACTGGGTTCAGGGAACTCCCATTTTAGAGATATAAGCAAGGTCATGGTAGGAAACCTCTGAGTAAGCTGGTTTTAGGATTATGCCACTCTGTCAGGAGTCTTAAATTCAGGTTGACAAATAACTATCGATTGTTGTGTACTTAGGGTTACATATATAATGACTTACTTGTTTTATACATATATTCAAAACAAAAATATCAGCTTTGCTTTTACTGAGTATAGAAATAACTCATATTTTCAATGGGGATTTTGTTTGTGATAGAATAAAAATTAAAAGTTTTTCATCATTTAAATTTTATAAATGACCTCTGTTTTTCTTTCATATATATGTAACTAACATTCAAAGATGTTTTTATATGCAATCCATTAGAGTTCATTATCAAATTTACAAATTGACAGGAGAAGACTTTCTAACTTGGGTGTTTCCTGTAACTTTGAATTATCTTCAAATCAATTAATATTAATAAAGGGTTACAAAAATATGGTATGATGCAGGATATCTATCTTTAAGTGTTTTTATTTTATCATTATTATACAGAAGAGGCAACCCAAATTCAGAATGACTAAGTAACAGTCCCAAAGTAGGATAGAAAGAATATCTGAACATAAAGTTGAATATTTACCAGAAAGATTTTTCTCACATTTCATTTAAAGGAATTTTCCTGCCAAATAGTTCAGTTATTATCATTGAAGTAAAATTTTGCTCTTTCTAAAGGAAAGCATAGCTTAGATGAAGGATAAGAGTTGTATTTGCGAAGATGCACAAACAAAAACAATAAAACATTGAACACTGTGATTATGAACATGTGAATATTAGGAAAGTAATATTCTCCCTTTACTTTTAACATTTTATCTAGAAATCTGTTTCTTTTTCCTTGAATACTCGAAATGTTGATAGAATGATAAAAATACAAATTTGCCGATAAAGTTATATAAAAACTATGAATTTCCCCATCTCTGTTCATGAGTGGCAACTTTGACCTCATAGGTGATTCATACGGCACATGCGAGTATGTTTTCCCTGTCACTGTGTGTGTACACACGTTACAAGCTTTTTTTCATCCCTTCAAGGAAGAATTGAAGAGCAAGATGAAAAAGGTATTTTAGACTAATTTTTAACTCACTGAAATTTGGAATTTTTCCTTTTTGTTATAATGAAACTAGAATTATATTCAGTGATGGTCTGCAAATGGAGATTATGTGACAAGATGTATGAAGACAAACTCTGCCAATTATAGTTTCCAGCCACGATGACCTTTAATGTGTTTTTTCTTTCTCCTTAGTATTCAAGTACATTCATTCCTTAAGCATATTTGTAGATCTCAATTCTATTTGAGAGACACTAGTGCTGTCTTTCTCCTACTTCTGCTTTTTCAAATAACAACTGCTGATTTGAAGCCTGTAGTTAGTTTGGTAGCTACTGATACCTATCTGTAGTTTGTAGTATCTATGTTTTCAGTGTTCGACAGATGTGTGGATACTAATATCTATCTTTATCTTAGAGGTTCTATGCCTCTCTTGGTGGAAAGATGGCTCCAGTTGTCATATAACTTCCTTCAAAAGTTCTGTTTTAATGCCTAACTTCAAAGAAAGTCACATAAATAAATAAAATTTCTTTCTCCAGGCTAAATTTTCTAGTGTGTTGTAGTCTTCACGTAAGTCTCAAATTGATCCAGATTTACAATTTCTTATTAGACATCTACTTTCAGATCCTTTTTTGGTCTCATGGCCGTCAAACATGTTTTTTATTTCTTTTACTTCAAGGATATGAAAATTTTCTTTTAATTAATGGTAAACATTGGTAGGTATTTTCGTGAAGGTTAGAGCTTCTGCCAAGATGAAAAATAGCAAAATTATCTGATTAAACTGAAACATCTGTTTAGTTTTACCATTCTAAACAGAATTTCCTTGAAGTTAGAGTTAACTGTAGCAGCAAATATTTGCAAACATCACTTTTATTATTTGTTTATAACAAAGAGTTAAGTGTTCTCTTGAATTCAAAAAATCTAAACCTTCAAAATAGCTCACTTTTACAAAATGTCATTTGAATGATAATGAACAAATTTGGAAGACTGTATATTAGTGTTATGAAAGAGACAATCTAGGAGGTAAATACAAAAATTAATGTCTTGTTTCTGTTTCAATTTCTTTGGCAAACTATGGACATATGCATCAGTTGGTAGAGAATGTAAATTTTACATAGATAGAAAATGTACCTTTTACAAACATTAACACATATGGCCTGAAGTCATCATAGCATGTCACTAATAATTGACATGCACAAATTCAACCCTTTTATGTGATATATATCCTAATAAATACCAATTATAAAACTTGCAAAAATGCACATGGAAATAAATGAAGCTACATGAGAGGTACTACATACCTATTCAGCTCCATTTCATGTGAAGAACAATTGCCCGAAAAAAAACTGTACATATATCACAGTGTAAACGTGAAGCAATCAAAATCACTTTTAATTAAGGCTCTCTCTCAGTTCACTATGGAAGACTGAAAGAATGCCAAACTATATTAATGCACTCCATTATGACTTTGACTATATTTTATAACTTGAAAAATTTTCATTTTAATGGTGCCATCAGCCTGCTTCTTAATAGAAAATGTTTTATTGACATTTATGTTCTTTACCTAATGATGTGTATTTAAATGATGGCTGTCATCTTCATTAGAAGTGAATGTTGAAAGGGTAATAAGAGAAAAAAAAGGGACCCTCATCTCATTCTAATTGTACAATTGAGAATATAACCTTGGGCTAAACATTCCACCAATTTGGCTACCGGCTTTAATTAAAAAACTGTATAACTCTAACATTGCACAGTTATTTTTATTGTAATATATCATTTATTGATACATGACATGTATATGCATAAATATGGCCTATTATATATTTGTTTACAAAACAAATGCATTAATTATGCTTTTAGACTTTTCAAAAGTGCATTTGTTAATATTGTGAATGATTAACAGAAAAAAGTATCAGATTTGAGACAATAGAAGTCCCAAGGACAGTCTACTGGTCGTGATGAAAGTATACCAGTGGAAATTCTTTAGAATTACGATTAAAGATCACAAAAGTACTGTTCCTTCAATTAATTTGTGAATTGTTAATTAAATGAAGTTGTAGTTTACTTAATTTTTAGTAGCATTAAAATTAATATGAAAATTAATCATTAAAATTACTATTCTGTTCCTTATCAGTTTATAATTTATGGTTTTTTTTATTTTCATAAAGCATACATAGGAAAAGTATCTTTTACAAACACTGGCACGTATGGCCTGAAATAATTTTAACATATACAAATTCAGGTTCTTTGAAAGAGAGATAAACGCAAATAAATAATAGTTTGGTAAAGAACTTATAAAATTTCACACAGCAATATTTGAAGCTACTTGAGAGGTAATGTGTATTTATCTAATTTAATTTCATATAAAGTCTTTAAAAAAAAACACTGTCATGTTTCAGTGTAAATCGCCATGGTGTCAGCACCATGCTCTTAAATAAAATCATTTTTTCAGAGCAGTTTTTATTTTTAAAACAAAGCATCAGACAAATAAATGACATTTGTTTGTAAAGTATTGTGTAGGAAACAAATAGTCACATCTAAAATTTACAATGCTTGGACTCTATTTCATCCTACTAAGGGAAGTTTTTTCATTATGAAACCTAACTAGACTTTCTATCCTATCTCTAGATGCAATCCTGAACTTGTTATTTTTTTGGCCGTTCTGTTAGCCTAACCGTGCCTCTGTTACACTGATGTGTTTTGTGCTCAACTGGTCACCAGCCTTTAGAATGGCTTCCCATGGTTTTTGGCTCTTTTGTTGCTTACTTTTGTAATGAATCAAGGGTTTACTTGTGTGACAAAACAGTTACAAAGTAAATGCTTATACTTAACTTACCAGGCTAGGTCCTAAAGCCAATGTAATGTCTGTCTTGCTTTCTTGAAGAAAAAAAATTCATCTACTTTGGGAGAATCCGACTTCAGTGGAAGCAACATGTTACTGAGAACACAGGAGACACCTAGTCAGATGGACCTAGTGAAGCCTTGCCTAATTTTCTGACAAAACAAAAACATGAGATATAATAAATGACTATTATATTTTAAAGTCATTATATTTTTGAAATGGGTTAAGTAGCCCCAAGTAGTATATAATTTACTATGCCTTATAAAAACGTTCTTAGACACATGGACTGAAATTTTTCATATCTATGTTGAAGATACTTAGGATACTGTTGACAGACAGTGGAAACTTCAGTATTGTTTACTGAATTTAAGTATGATAGTCCTGCTGATGTCATATATCCAGAAGTGGCTAGAGACATAAGGAAAGTTCATGTATAAAATGAAATGACCACATGTATTATACAAAATTGCTTCTTTCCCTTAGAATCAGACAAATGTTACCAGGTAGACAAATTCTTCTATTCATTTTGTATTTTGTGACAGAATCATTAATTTTAAAGGTATCCAGTATGTGTCTGGTATGATGTTAACTGAAACATGTACACTACATGATTTAATATTAATTAATATTAGTTAAATATCGGGGGCTGGGGATTTAGCTCAGCGGCATAAGCACCTGCCTTGCAAGCAGGCGGTCGTGCGTTCGATAAAAATGAAAAAGACCAAAAATATATATATATATTAGTTAAATATCAGTTTATCTTTGTTCCACTTTCCAAAGCAGAAACACTGTAAATATTTCCAGGTTCATATGCACTTCCTATATTCAGAAGCAAAATTATTTTGAATCTTTTGTTTCCAATAACAAATAAATTAAAAAATCAGACAAAAACAACTATGATCGGAATTAATCCTGCCCAGGTGTAAATTCCTTTCCTTAATCAGGGCTTCATGATGCTAAATGGAGTAATTTAGTCCACTTATCACCTCTGCTTCTTTTCCATTAATTACAGTTTCATAGTTTTAACTATTATCGACAATGCTTCTGTATTATGATTATTTTAATAGAGAAGTTTATATTAAAGTGTCTCTACTCGCTACAACTGAAAAATTAAAGAATTTTTCAGGTTTAGGTAGAAACAAGAGTTTTTTTAAAAAGTTGTGAAATGGGACCAGGATTGGACTTATCAGTAGGAAACGGGGAGACAGGCTATTTGTGAAAGGGAAAGTGAACAAGAGATGGAGGAGGAATGAAGGAGAGGAAGGGAAGGGAAGAAAAAACTAACCAAGATATGTTATATAAATTTATCAGCTTCCTACAATTGATGCAATCAGTATGTTTTGCAAACACTTACTAGTAAAAGTAAAAATAAATTGTATGCCAGCAAATGTTTTCTGAAAATTCAATCAAGTGATTTTAGAAAGACTAAGATTTGATACAAAAATGCATAATGCATCACATTTATTTTTATCAGAAAAAGCAAAAATACTGCTTGCCTTTCAATAAGCCACTTTGGTCATCTTCCTTTTCCTTCACGTGGAAAATAACTTTAAAGATATCTAAAAAGACTTTCCTAATTTTAGGTGTGTTCTAGCAGCGTCTGTCACTCTCCTAAAGCTTCACCTGAAGAAGCCTACATCTGATGCAAGTCTTGCATAATCAGTGCTCTCACCTGTGACAGCCTATTTGTGTCAACCTGCACAAACATGGCATTGATCTGCAGTTTTACTAATTACAGCTCCTTACTTTAAGCATGTCCAAGGCCTTTCATACAAATTGGATTTGGCCCACGTGACACTATGATTTGATTATTTTATGATCAATATAAATAGAAGTAAGGAACTATGTAATGGTTTCTGTGAAGGAACAGTTTTCTTAATCATTACACAGAAGGAAAGATCACCAGGACAATGATTTAAAAGCCAAATGACTCCAGAGGTACATTTTATTGATAGAAGTAAATGCAGTCATGCTAAAGTGAAGCATTAATACAGAAGCAAAGACCCTTTCATATAAGCCAGAGAATTAATTTGAAGAAAAATAAAGACAGTCAAAATAAGGTCCATGTTGGCAATATTCTCAACTCTCCCTAAAACCAGCTCTTAGCTGTGTAAGTTTCCAAGGTATTGTCTTTTTTAATATTTTTCCCAAATCATAATAAATGTAAAATTATCTTAATGCAACTAAATAAAAATGAAATATTTAACTCATTTTATTGTTCAGGTAATATGTACATACTTATCAGTTGGCAACTTTACTAATTAGGGAGTTAATTCAATTGTCTGAAACATATTCTCAGTCAAGCTTATTTAGATTATAAAAAGTAATATTTTTTCTTGCTTATACTAGTTTGCTTTTTGGATTAAATATACTATTCATATTAGGATTCTTTTGTTGTAACTCACTTTTTTTCTGGATATTCTTTTTTCTTGGCATGGAAGTAGTTCAACTCAGTGTTAATAATGTTCATAGTCACCATGTGAAAGATTCTACTTGGTAGCTTTAATAAGCTTCATCCGTTCCGTTTCTTTTCATCATTTTATTAGAATGCTTATTTGCTTATTATTTATGGTCTACTCATTATGTCAGAAGTATCAGGTGATATTTATCTTAAAGTTTACCACAGTCCCAAACTTGCAGTGGGTACCTAAGAAGTATTCGTTCAATAAATGAAATGATTTATAGTACATGGAAAGACGAAAAAGCAGTGAATTTGTGAATACAATGTTAAAATGTAGCCTTATTAACAATTTGTAGAATGTCTGGCATTGGTGAGAGTTGTTGGGTATAGTGCACATTTATGTCCTTAGTAAACTTTTGTACAGATAAGCAATTACGAAAATCAGAAGGATTCCACACCTTGAGCCCAGTTTGTGTGAAAGTGTGTCCTACTGGTCCCCTCGTCTAACTTAATTCTGGTATTTGTAAAGGAGTGGCAATAGCTCAATAATAGTGCTATGCAACGGATCGGGCTGGTCCTTTTTCCTTTTTCTCATGGCCTAAAGTTAAAATTTACTCCAATTATCATCTAAGTTTATTTCTGAAGTGTAAACCTGAAGCCAGAGAAGAAATAAGTGGGGGGACACAGGCTTAAAAGTTTTTTTGTGAAATTCCAGTTCTTCTTGCATAAATGAAAAATGCTTTTCCAATCAAACATGAGAGATCTTAAAGATGTCTATTAACAAGGAAAACTGAGAAGTTTACACTTTCACTCACAAAGAGTATGGATCAATGAGTCATAGGAAATGATAATTAAAATTGTCTCACAGTATTTTGATATACTTGAAAGAAGATGTGAAGGAGATAATTGTAATTACATACAAGCAGGGAGTGATTTACTATAATGAAACATGATATTTTTCAATTGTAATTTAAAGTACATACATTGGGCATTTTAATTGAATATTTTAAAGAAATGCGTATTTTTATTTAATGTGTATACTAATTATGCACCGTGATTCCTGCTTAATATAAACCATAAATGATGAAAATTTTCCCATTTTCACAGACTTCTCCAGTACTAAGTCACTTAGGAATAGAGGAATATAATTTTCCTACAATCGTAATTTGCAAGTTCATCCCTTCTGGTATCTTGAAGAAATCAATAACTTAACTAATTATGTACTTCTATATATATGAGGTTTTCAAAATTGGTTGTTCATATATAATCTGTTTAAGTATACAGATGAGTAAATATCTGTATCATTTTTGTGATAGATTTATGCTTTAACTAGTACTTAACATTCACAGCATCTATGATACTGTGATTAAAAAGCTAATCTTTCTCTGTAACTCAAAACCTGCAATTTCAAAATTAGAATATAAAACTTTTACATGTTTAAAGTTTAAATATGTAGTATTCATATTCATATAATTTCAAAATAATCTGGATTGCACTTCTCAGAGTAAGCTTTTAGAGAAACTAGCAGATGTTACAGAAAATATATTGAGGCCAGAATTTGCTTTCTAGTAGCATAAACACAGAAACAAGCCAAAGTTTTTCATTTGTATGAGACAAAAATCCAAAGAATCATTTTTCTTGGATTGAAAACTAGTACATGTTACAGGAAATTAACAATGGAAAGTGCTGAAGAAAAATTTAAAAATGGGACATTTGCTAATTCATTCCACAAATAGTTCAGTCTTTGAAGTTTCAGAGACATAATGCTAACTTTAAAAAAGACACACAGACAATTGACAAGGCAAAAATCATTCACGTATGGAGACCTGAAAGAGAACTTTTGCCCTGAATGCTTAATTTGAAGTTGTTCCCGCTCAGCTCACTCTTGCCAGGGTTCTTACACTAGCTCTCCGAAGCAGGGAGATCACAGTTGCCAGGGTTTGGAATCACAGTAAATGCCTGAGGGTCAGGGTAAGCGAAGACTCTCTCCACTCAGGGTGGAGTCAGAGAGTGGTGGGTGTCCGTGACAGCAAAGTGAAGCAGAGCAGAGAAAAAGCCAGAAGAAGACCACAAAGAAAGAACACATTTGTTGAAGGAAAATTTTCTCTTTTGATTTGTTGTATTTTTGTTGATTTGTTTGTTTGTGTAGGAGACACAAAAATCCCTTAGGAGATTTTGAAGTCTAGAAGCTGAGGACTAGCAAGTGGTTAACAATTTTAATCAATGTGTTTTTATAGAACTCAGATATTTTAAAAGAAGTTAAATTCAAATATTAGATTTTCTATTATTTTTGGCTCATTTGAATATAGCATTTCATGATTGGGCAAAATTTATTATTACCTTGTAAATAATGAAAAAGTAGCAAAATTATCACAGTTATTTTCTCAGAACATACTGAAAGTTTGTTTTTGTTTAGAACAGGAAGATGAATAATATAGTGTAGCTATTTGAATTTGAGATGCATATTTAAAATGTAAAAAGTGAGCTGGAATATAGACTGAATAAAAAAGGTTTTAAGAAAAGAAGAACTTTCAGAAGAGAAGGAAAACACAATGGGTTAATTACTATATTTGGAATAAAGAGACAAACTCTCTTATTCTATGGCAAAAATAATGTGTAAAATTGATGTGTAACACAGAAAATATTTAATTCCTGATTTGCGCCAATGCTGCTATCATCATTAACCTTAAGCCCAAATTCTGTTCAAAGCTGGAAAGAATTTTAGAAAATGAAAGACATGAAATTATAAATTTTACACCAAAATAAGAAGAGATACAAGTTCAGGAGCCGTAGGATTCAAAACAAAAATATTTATTAACAATTCATAGGCAAATGAATTTATTGAAAAATTCTGAAACTTTAAATTAAAAAATCTTTGAGGAGAAAGTGAACTTTATGATTCCAAACATATGGAATTGTCAGTGCCATCTTATTTAATATTAAGGAAACCTGTAATTCAAAGACAGAATTTGAAGCATTTTATATACATATTTTAAGACAAAGAGAAAGTAACATTGAAGGGAAGATTTAAAAACAGTACAAAATAGTGACGGTATGGACAATGTAAAGGCCCAAGAAGTAACTGCATGTAGTAGAAATCTGGGTTTTAATGTTCAAATCTGTACTAGGGTTACAAAATTAGAATCTGTCAGTAAGGTAATTACAAGTACTCTTTCACTAACAGTCATTCTAATATCATACTCCTTAACTCTGAGAGATGTTTTGTCTGAAAGATCCTTAGTGCTTATAATAGTATCAGTATTAGTTGGTACTCAGTAAATGCTCCTGGAATTAATATGTGCACATATGGATGCATAGCCAAACAGACAGAGGAAGATAGATGATAGGTAGATGGACAGGCAAAGAGAGACAGAGGAGCGAGACAGAGACAAGTTGAACTCATTCACTCTTGCTCTAAATTATTATAAAAGTTTTAATATATCCAAAGAACTCATAGCAGAAGGGATCAAGGGAAGTAACAAACTTAAAGAAGAGCAATGGAAACCATACAAAAGGTATCACCTAAAACAGGACATTTGTTTTAAATAGTAGCTATGATTCACTAGCAATTTCAATAGATTTCATTCCAAAGGCTACACTATAATATACTCACTGACAATAGGGAAGGGCAATTGAACAGAATCTATCTTCTAAATGGCTGATGCTGATTTTGGAATTCTGCCTCTTTCTATGTTCACGTAGAATTTGATTTTTCTCTTATCATGTCTGTCCTCTGCTGAAAACACAGGGTGCCAGTGGAGAATTAATCTTATATGCTGAAACATAGCATTAAAACTTCTATTTTTTAATTAAAATTCAAGTAGCTAAAAGTGGATACAGTAGACAGTTGGACAGCCTGTTTGGCAGAAGCTGTGTCTGAGAAAAATAAAAGAGAAACAATTTCTCTATAAGACTGCTTTGGATTTCTCTTCTCTCAGCCATTCTTGGTGCATAAAGTGAAACTTTACCCCAAATGCATAGTATTTGGAAACAGAAAAGGCTTTTTTTGTTAAAGGGTACAGTGGAAAATGCATTAATCAACCTTCTCAATTTGGATGACTTTGGTAATTTACATTCATCTCTTTAAAAAGAGATGTCTTTGGAGACTTCCTATTTTTACATAAAAATTACACTCAGCATCTCCCAGCCTCTTTTGTTCACTAAAATTGGATTTGCTCACTTATACAATTCAGGGCCTAATTTGTTCAGAAGGAAGTCATACACGCCATTTATAGTATGCTCGCCTCTTATTTATCTCACTCAAAAAAAAAAAAAAAAAAAAAAGAAAAGAAAAAAAAGAAATCATATGGACCGTGGTACCTCTCCGACAGCAGCGTATACGCACTGGTGATCCATGGAGTGCGCTCCTGTGGATATAAGGCCATCTCTCTGCTACAAATCAGAAAAGAAAAATTGGCAAAGAGTAAGGTCTGTAAGTACCACGGGATTTTCTAAGAGTAATTACCCTGGCCTTCAGTATTAATGAGCATTTAGAGGAACATCCATGAAGCATCTCCTGAACTTGTGGCTTCAACAATTTCAGAGTCGTAGCTTTGCCATTAATAGAGTCTTAACTGTAATGGATTGCTGGGGAGCGCTGAGGCTGCCCCAGGTGTGATGGGTGTACAGCCTTGTTCTTCCCAGTGAATGTGTAACCACACTTTAATTTGGAAAACTCCTGCTGGGGCAGTTAGAAAAGGCAGTGCAGCACACTGCACATAGAGAAACCGCATGTCATCAGACAATGAGAAATAAATATCACAACAGCATTTAGTACATACAATTTTAACTTGACATACGCCTTACTGTTCTCCATAAGCATTTAGAGTGAGCCACATAATCAAATGAAAAGCGCTAGAGATTTAGTTATGCTAATTTTGGCTTTGTCTACACAGGGTGTATAAACTTGCACAGACCAGTTAGCTCTTTTTAAGGGTCAGTGTTTTAGATGCAATGAATTAAAACAGCATTTCCTTCATAGCATTCATGAGGGTACCAATGCCAATTCACAGAGATCCTCAAGGACCATGACCTAGGCAGTTGAAGGGCCCTGTCACCGGCTTAATGTTCTGCTAATGCCCATTTGAAATTCTTCATAATTTTTAATAGAAACCCACTATTTTCATTTTACCCTGGATCTCACAAATTACATAGATCACACAGCAAAGTAATACATCATCTGGTCCAATGATTAGCATAGGTTAAGTGTTCAGAATGTATAAATTCTTCTTTACCATTCTTTTTCTTCTTCTAAATATACAAGGCAGAGCAAAGTCAGACCACCCACTGCTTTGTATTGGCTTCTCACACTCGCAGGTGCTAGAGTTCATTTTGCTTCCTCTTCCTGGCTGTATTTTTTCACACTGTCTTTGAGGTTGCATTTTAGTACTGGCCACACATAAAGCGCCTCATACAAAGCCTTAGAAAATAATCAATAGTGTCCTTTTTCTAGTGAGGGGCCAACTCTTAATGTTAGACTGAAACAGAAAGTGGGCAAACAAATAATGGTACATTGAAATATCATTTGGTTTTGCGTGTAGCTCAGATATATTTGCTTTGGTTTGCACTCTGTTGGTAAGTCAAGGCCTTAGCAAACCACATCATCATCAGATTAGTTTTGTTTTGTTTTTTTTTACAGTTATAGTCTCTGGGGATCATATTTCATCCCTGACTTCAGACTCAATTTGTCTAAAAAGGACAACACAAACAAGTTTGCTATTTTAACATGTGGTTAATATTTTAATATACATGTTTTAATGCAGGTAAACATTCCACATGCAAATTAAGCTAAAGGTACTTCTGAAGTGTTTATTGTTTCCTGCAGGAATTTTACCCATTAACAGAACAAATTCTTGCTTTCCAAGTTTATTTAACTGTAATTTTAACTGATACTTAAAAATTACATATATAAAAATTATCAATAAATACAAATATTTAAAATGTGCCTATCACCCAGGCATTATGACAGATGCCTGGAATCCTAGCACTTTGGGAGACTGAGGTAGGAGGACAGAAAGTTTGAACCCCAGCTTGGGCAACTTAATGACCCAGCAAAACCCTGTCTCAAAATTTTAAGACAATTTAAAAAATGAAAAGGGCTGAGAAAGTATCTCAGTGTTTAGACCCAATAATGAGTTCAATATCTGATAGTAAAAAAAAAGAAAGTACTGTCCATGGTAAGGAGAACATGTAAAGTTTCAATACCTGTATAAGTTTTATAACGTATAAACTGGGTTAAAAGTATCTGTCTCCTTAATCATTCATCACTTCTTTAGTTGAAAATAGTCAAAATCATTTTTGTTGTTGTTTTTTGAAATATGTAATACGTAAGTATTATCTATAGTCACTCACATGGGGCAAAGCACATCTTTACCCTTACTCTTCCCAGCTTTGAATAACAAGCATTCTACCGTCAGCTTCTACAACAGCTACTTTTTGAGACCCCGCATTTGAGTGTCGTGGTCCTTGTCTTTCTGTGCTTGGCTTATTTCACTTCTATAACGATCTTCTACCCACAGGTGATGTTGCGAGTGACAAGATTTTATTCCACTTTTATGCATAGAACGGTACCCACTGGACATCAGTCTAACATTTTCTTTATCTGTGTATCAGTAGAGGAGTTCTTTCCATTTCTTGGCAATTGCTACCAGCGTCACAATGAACATGGGAGTGTAAATATTCCTTCTCCATTGTGGTTTCATTGTCTGTATACAGAGAATAGTAGGATTTCCGGATCAAAGGGTAGATATATATATTTAATGTTTTGGGGACTCTTCATGTTTTTCCTCAAAACTGCCCTAATTGGCTTTCATACCACTTGGGATAGAGTTTCTTTTTCTCTACATCCTCACCATCACTTGTTATCTCTAGTATTTTTTATATTAGCCATTCTTATCTAAATGATTTTAAAAACATGTTCTGATTAGCATTTCTCTAATGATTAGAGATATGAATCATTTAAACATAAATCTGTTGTAGTATGTTTTCACTTGAGAAATGTCTAGGAATAGTGTTCATTTTTAAATTTGGTCCATTTTTTTTGCTGCTTTGTGATTGCTATTTTGTTTGTTTTATTTTTGTTCTTTGTATATTATCCTCTTGTCAATGTAGTTTGAAAATATTTTCTCCCACTCCGTAAGATATGATTTCATTATCATTATTCTGTACTATAAAAAGATAAACAAATTTGAAAAACTCTTTGCTAGACTATGGAAGAAAAGATAAATAAAATAAAAGATGAAAAAGGGGACTATACAACTGATATCACAGAAATATAAAAGATAAACATAAGTTATGCTGAACAACTAAATCTTCAGCACCATGCTTGCAAAAATGAATCTAATAACAAATTAAAAAGGCGATTCACCATGTTCAACTGTTTTTTCCAGGGATTCAAGCATGTCTAATGTACATAAGTCAATCAATGTAATATGCCCACCAGAATGAAGGACACTAACTTTATGATCACCAGAATAAATGTGGAAAAATGAGTTTGTTAAAGTTCAACATCCCTTCATAATTAAACCTCGGAAGAAATTGGAGAAAATAATCTTTTATTCTCTCAATTTACTTCTCCCGGACTGGGATCTCTGCCCGTTGTGTGACCTTGTGCAAGAGTGATAAGGATCCCTGTATTTTTGCCTGGCATGCACAAAATTTAGTGTCTGTCCCATGAATTAGTTAAGTTTAGTTGTATGAAATGAGACCCAATTTGTTGGCTGCATTTGGTTTTTGGAGACTGGAACTAGGGTATTATAAATGTTAATAGTAAATTAACACATCACATCCTATGATTAGGATTTAAAAAAAGAACCTTTATTTTCTATTCTTGACCTAATTATATTTGAGCACCTAAACACTGAAATTAGGGGAGGTTATGATTTAAATACCACAGACTCTTGCTATACTTACTAAGATTTAATTAATTTTCCTGTGAATGGATTTCTTCACTGACTGTGTGCCCTTTGGATAATTTCTAAGATTATAGATGGCTGAGTATTAAAATAAAATAATTATGTAAGAGCCCATGTTTGTTTGCTGTTTCCAGGTGTTTGAGTAAATTTAGCAAGGAATTCAAATTTGCTTTTCACTATTTCTCAAGTTTCTTTGAAAACTAAGGACCCACGTTTTAATCGTAGAACCTCGTAATAAAGGAGAGACTTGTGGAGGGTCAAACAGTACCATGAACAAAGAATGGATCAGGAAGTAGAAATTAAAGCATAGCTCATCAGAAAAGACCAGCTTATTCCACAGGCTGGGAGCAGGCCAGTGAACAGAGTTCATGCCTCTGAAGAAGCCAGGAATGCATAGTGTAGGAACTCTTTGAACTGGTACAGTCAGGTACCCCAATCAAGGGCACTCCCCCTTCTTTGTGTTGGAGATGGTTCTTTCAGTACTTATATGGACCTTTGGGGAGTTGCGACAGCATCCAAAGATCATGAAGCTGGTATCAAAGACACAATAAAATTGATTTGGGGTTCCTCTAAGGTGTTCAAGATATTCTGTAGCACATGCGTCTGCAGGTATGGCCTAATTGTTAGAATTCGATGGTCTTCATAGTTTTTCAGATGGTGGCTTCCTCTCTCATATTCTGCCTCTTGGGTCTCCTCTAGGAATTTTCTCCCTCTGCTTTTCTCTCAGGGCAACTGGAAGACAATCTTGAAGACTGGAAATATATTTACATTACAGCTGAATTTGTGCAGCTTGAGAATTACAGAACTTGATTTTTAAATTTTTATTTGGATAATTATAGTGGTAATAGTAAGAATTTACAGATTGATTCAAAGATAACTTTGAATCAGACAAGCACATATACAGGAAGATATTTGAGGGAAAAGGAAATAAAAACTTTATCAGGAAGATTTATGATCGATAAATTTAACAACTGTATTTAAATTTATCCAATAATATGTCAAGTTATGTGCTATAAACTTTCCCTTTTTTCAAACCATGAAATCATAAATTATAGTCTAAAGAATTTTTAGATGATATATTACTGTTAATGGGCCTTTCAGCATCACTGCACAGAATCACCTTTGACCTTTTCCTGTTAAAAATTTGTTTTCTCTCTCTCTCCCTCTTTCACATTGTCTCCCCTCTTTTCTACATTTTCTCAGTTTTTTATACTATTTTCCTTAATTGTACATGTCTGCTGTTTTTAAATTCCTTCATTTAAAAATCAGTATTGTACATATTTGCCTTAAATACATCCTTGTCAGTTACATTCATGTAAAATATATGTTATTGATGATATTGATAAACGCATGCACTTACACTTCAGAAACCTTTCCTATTTGGATACTCTAACTCACCACGTATGTATTGTTCAACTCTTCAATATTCAATAATATTAACTAACTTTGTCTTTAACAACTTAAATAATTATCTTTATTTTCATAATAAATTGAAACAGAGATATCTGAATTCTTAAATTTAGTCTCTATAATTTATGAAGTAAAGTATTTAAACTAGATAATAAAATATGACAAATGCATCTCATGTTACCTTATTCTTTAATCCAATTGAAATATGATTGAAAAGGATTCCAATCATATTCTACATGCTCAGAAATTTGAGTTAACAGAAAATGGATTAAAATATCATTGTTGTAATTTGATGATCAGATTATTTTTACTGAGATATAAATACCTATTGTCAGGTTATATTTTAATACATAAAATTCAGCATATGAGCCATAAATAAGATAGAGTCTTACAATCTCTAGGAAGATGGGTGGACCTAGAGGGTGTCATCTTAACAAGTGAAATGAACTGGAAACAGAAAGATAAACAGCGTATGTCGTTCATGTATGACAACTAAAGAAATCCAGTCTCAAAGAAATTGAGAATAGAGTAGCATCAGCAGAGGGTGGAGCCATGTGAGGTATGGGATGGAGGAAGAGAGACAGCTCGGTGAGTACAAAGATCAATGTCTGTAAGGGGAATAAGTTTTGGTTTTCTATTGCAAAGTAAAATGACTACAATTCTTAATTAGAGCTCATATATCATCTATATCTAATTATCTCATTTGATCATTTCATAATGCTTAGGCACAATGAAACATCACATGGTAATCTATACATTAATGCAAGCATTATATGATACTTATAAAAACCTAAGTTAAAAGAGAAGGTTCCCCACTTGCTTATTTGTATTATGTATTATAAAAGTTGATGTACGTCGTTAAACTCAGCTAAGTATTCAAAGACATGTAAGTGGTAGCGTAAGAAGGTAAGTCAAACTCAAATTCTACAAATGTACCATTATTACTGCTTACAGGATATGAATTCTTTTCAATAAAGAATTTTTGAACAACTTTCACTGGTGTCTTGCTGTTGCACTATTTTTTGTTACCCTATTTTTAAGAGTTATTTATGTTCCCATAAAAATTCCAGCACGAATACAGAGTCCCGTACCTTGCTCTTCTTATGTGATAAGCTATGCTTTCCTAAAATGAATGCACTTTGCTTACTTTTTTAGAACTATTAAGCTGGGATAATTATGGAACAATCTAAGCAATGTTCAATAACCCATGCAATGCCTGACAGGACACGTTGTCTCTTAATTAGCAATGTGAATGCCTAATGCTTGTATATTAACCGAAATAATTGGATGGATGTTTTACATTGCTTTCACTTTTGCTGACATTGAAGCCAGGCTAGCAAGAATCATGTGTTTTAAAACGAAACTACATTTATATTTTATTGTATAACACGTGGCAAAGATTTAGAAGACATTATTTCAGTGATTTTGTTGGTGTTTTTCAGCCCAATGTTCAATGTGGTGTTTTACAGATTCTGACATATCTTGAACCATCTCCTATTAACAGAAATCTATATTAAATGCTTCACTTCTTTGGTAAATATCTTTTCTAATTAGGTTGGATGAATACTCTGTTTGGATAAGAAGTATTTCACTAATATAGTAGAAACATATGCAGTGCTTATATTTAGGATGCTTGGCACCTTGGTGTTTATTAGCAACTATTAATAAAAAAATCTGTGTTTAAACATAACAAATTGTTCTCTGTTAGTAATACACATAATGACCTATTTTCATAAACATTTTCAGAAAGAGATATCTTGATGTGCAAAACCCCACAGAGCTTTTATAGAAATTAGACAAAATTGTATTAAAGTGCTTCAGAGCCATATTGTTTTTCTTAACATTTTGAGAGGTAGATTATTTTAATATATATATATATATATATATATATATATGCAAAATAGGTCTTAAAGGTATGAGCTACTTTGTGCTTGAATATTTCTATGTATGTTTTCCATATACAGTTAGTGTATCTGCAAAATTTTATGCATAAAATGAAAATGATATTATTTGGAAATTACCTGTTAGGTGTTCTCACATTCATTATAAATTAATGTTGAAATATAACTTTCAGTTAAAAATTGAGCAATCAAAATGGCTCATGTTTTGAAAAAAATCTGGGATTTGTGTCACAACTAAGAGTGCAGGATTTTTAAAATGTTGAATGCCAAACAAAGATATGCATATCAGCCTTTCTCTAAGCAATCCAAATTATTCCACATTAGATTAATGTAGTAGCCATGCAAAGCATAGTGAGTAGATGCTGTGTGGGAAACAAGGCTATAATTCAGAAAAAGATGAACTCTCATTGTAAGAACAGAGTTGAAAATCATAACCTGTCCTCCTAATTTTGTGTTATAATTCAGAAGAAGAGACACTCTTTCAATTTTAAGCAGTCATTTAGTATCTACTATTTTTTTTTGCATTTTACGTTGCCATTTTGAAATCAAAGAATTCATATTACTATGTTATATTGATTTGAACAATATGCCAATTCTTCTCTTGTCAATTTTTTGAGGCTATAAATTACAAGTAATGCATATATTTGCCCATATTTGATAGGATAAAATATACATTGCATTGGAAAAGTAACAGCAAAAATTATTAATAGAACAGGAATGCTCTATGCGCAGCAGTCATCTCCTCTAAACAACAGCAAAATTGAGTCATATTAATGTATTCAACAGTGCCTTGGTGACACATCAGATGCCATCTGTCATTACATGCTTATGTGCTGAAATAGAATTATGAGTTTTTGTGGACAATTACTACAGAACTTAGTACGTAATTTCTCTCTCTCTCTCTCCCTTATAAAATTTTATAGTAATGAAGGACTAGATATGTATCCCTCCCTGTATCCCTTCCTGCTTCCCTCTTTCTCTCTGTCTCTGGTGGACAGTAGCAATATTTCATTTCGTCTTAGTCTGTAGACATAGTAAAGGGAAAATATGACATAATATAATACTGAAATTCAGATGAAACTTATCTTTCTCTAACTTACAGGAAATGTGCCTACAAATGGAATTGTTTTCTTGTTTGATACTTTTTTCTATCTTTTTGTACTTTTTTCATAATTTTATTTACATAAATGTAGAAATATATATATTCATAATACCCTTTGTTACTAAGCAATAAATCCTTCTGGAATGGAAATTTACAGAAATAATTATTTATAGGAATTAAGTATAATTACATGTAATTCATGCTGCAGCTGCTTATAATTGTAGTTTTCCCCAGGACCTTTCCCTACTTATAACTATTCGAGAATTGTTTCTTTGAAAATGGTTAATAGGAATAATAATTTTTCTGTAACTAGATGCAGTGTCACTAAATGATTAGTGACAAACATTTTTGCTGAATAACTTGATGAAGAGATAAATTTGTTTTGACAATAGAAATGAATAAATAGCTACTAGGGTAGAAAATGGCCAGGGGAATACAAGTTAGACTACGAAACTATGCAAATAACATCTGCCTCATAAGATTTTAAAATCTAGGTATAGGATTAAATTATGCCTTATACAAAACAAAGCAATGTAATAATAATTGTAATCAGCAACTTGAGAAATATAGAATTACCAAAATGTACTTTTCCTAAGTATAAACCCAATGTCTTTCACAGAAATTTAAATATTAAAACTATATTCCCATGACATGACTGGCCCATGGAACAAATGCAACATTGGGCTTCCCTATGTATATTTACATTGCTGGAATTAAAGAAAATCATGTGATCAGTGAAAATCCATGAAATTTGCAACTAACCAGAATAGAGTTTAGTAGCCAGCAGTAGCAATTTGTAGATGAACTGTTTAACTCATTTGAGGCAAATTATTTGATCTTTCTGAGGTTTCCCTCAAAATATTAATATCTAGTCCTACAATCCTATAAAATTTTACTCAGATAATGTATACGCAACTTCAGCTTGTACTTCTTTTTAGAAAGAAGAAGGATGTTTTGATAAATGGCAGAATGAAACTAACTATAACTGTGGCATTGTGGGAAGAGGATATTTTACAATAATAACCATAAGATTAGTATTATCTACTCATGAGTTTATGAAAAGAAAGTTCTCTCTATTTAATAATTTATGAATAAAACACAAGATGTTGGAGAGTATATAGAATATACAATTAAGTCTATGTACATCTCTATAATTGTATATATTATATGCATAGTTATTAGGATATATGTAGATAATTGGTATTATATAACTAACATAAAAGATATTCAGAGTATTCATGAAGAGAAGTGTAGTTCTTTGTAGAAAAAGGTGAGACTTCTTGGAATATATATTCAGACTACGCTACATATTCAGGCTAGTACTTATTTAGAGAGGACTTAAACTTCATACAAAAATGCAGATGTTTATCTTGAGTCTCCCACAAATCAAACCTCCTGGTGTTTAGATTTTTATTTTGCCATTTGTCTTTAATCATGGACAAGCTTTATAACTTACTTTGAACACTGGTATGAAATTATGCAATCGCATGCAACTCCTTAAGGTAGGTGATAATAAGAACCTCACAATCTCTTCCTCAATCTCTAGAAAAATGCGCTTTGTAGTGGCCAGACAGCAAATACAGGCAGTCTACTTTGAGACAAATGAGGGAAGGTACACCCTTTAGGCACTAGTGGTCAAGGAGAGATGCTCGCATCTGCGTTTCGACTGCACTGGACTGGGGAAATTTCTAGTTTTCTAATGAGTAGGTGAACAGATCTGACACTCATTTATTTCCTACGAGCAGTGAAGTCAAGATCCAACAGTCACATATTAACCAATAAGATGTAACAGTAGGCAGATAAATTATTGCTTACTCTTTATTTTCTCAGTGCGATGTTCAAAGCTTCCTCAGTTTTTCATGGTTCTAGGAAGCTATCCCAAGAAACTCAAAAACTAACTGTGGTTATGGAGAACCAAAGGCTCGCAGAGTACCAAACTCAGTGCTGCCTTTTCTATGTTTTCTCAGTTCTCCTTTTGGACTTCCTGCTACTGCTTTGACTTGTAAATGCCAACAAAATGCTACTTGGCAAGTTTTTGATGTAATTTAGTTTTATAGAAGATCCCATTGAGATAGCCAGGAGAAATATATTATAAAATTTTTTATTGCACCAATACATGAAAGCATAGATTTTAGTGAACAGATTGATATTTTAAGCATTAAGAACTTGCATTTTTTTTCTTTTGGAAATGGCATACCTTCCAAAATATTTAGAAAATCTAAGGCTTACTAACTGTAAATGTTTTGCCTTGTTTATAAAATAGGCACTATTATAATAGGTTATATAATAGGCACTATCCTGATGCCTGAATATTACCATTGTCTGATCTTGGTTTGATTCAGTATCTCACAGTTAAAATGGTTTTGTGTAAACATGCTGTTTAGGTCTTGGTTTTATTGTCACGATGCTTTCAGATTTAAATGTTAATTGTATTAAAGCAATTTAAGTTCTCATACAGAAATAACCTGCTATAAATACTCTAATGAACTCTGACAACTTATATTAAAAAGAATGACACAATATATGAGAGATGTCACTTTCTTCTGCAAATGTAAACATTTCATAAAGCTGAAAAGTGCTGTTACAGAGTCTCTGCCTCATCTTTGTATGTCCAGGCTAGAAGTCAGGAGAATTAGCTGCAGGTGCTTAGGGTTTAGAAAGCGCTGAAGGGACGAAAGGCCAATGTGTTGGCTCCAGGTTAGTTCTTATGATCAACTATTCTTTTTATCTTCCCATAAGACCACCTCTCTCGTTTGTTGCAAAGGATGGGGGGGATATGGGGAGGGGGCCAAGAAGGAGTTAGAATGTTTGATTTCAAATAGGATATAGAATCCCTCAGATGATGGCCCTGTAGCAATGAGAAAAAGCACATTAGTTTAAGCAAACTTGGGGAGGGTACCAGAGTGGAGCATTAGAATTTATTCACATAATTTAAAACATTAACAGAAAATCAAGACAATGGCCTCTCCAGTGTTTAGACCTGTGCAGTTTCTACCCCTTTGCACACATTTTTCTTTTGTTTATCTCCTGAGAGATGCCCACATGTGTACAATACAAAGAACTGAGTCATAAAAGCCGAGGCCTGTTAGCCTCCCCGAGGACCAATTAATGGTGTTCCAAATCTTGTGGGCAGGCAGATAAAAAGGGTAGAGAGAGCGAAGGGGAAGAGGATGAATACTCAACTAGAGTAGGGCAGGATTTTTTTTTTCAGATGTTGGAAGGGACTTCTTTAGCTATTCTTATCTAACTTCATTGGGGTTTGTGGGTGTTTTTTTTTTCTTCCTCTTTCTTTTTTTTTTTTTTTTTTTTTTTTTTTTTTTTTTCTCTCTCAACAGCTTCTGTAGTTCTAATGTGAACAGAAAGAAAAGTAGTACTTCAAAATATCAATTAGGCTTTCATCCCAACTGATGACAGCACGAGCGTGGTTGAAAAAAAATTAAAAAGGCCATTTGGAATGTTTCTGTTCCTCCTCTCATAGATTGGCAGTTTTATTGATAGGTGCTTGAGTTTGTATTACCATTTGTATCTCCAAGCTGGATATTACTGGGAATGCATGGAGCTTTGTAGTTCACCTTTAACTCCAATCTCACCCCCTAGGAGTCCACAGGCCTTTGAACAGCCACGGAGTGGCACTTTGAAATCAGGAGTTGAAAGTGTTTGACATGGAAAGGGGAGCTTGAAAGTCTTGCTCTTTGAACCTTTTCTTTTCAAAGTCCCACAGAAAGTACAGGCAGGACAATAATGGGCAGGCTGGGGGCTCTCTGGGTGCAGAAGGGCTATGTGGTAATGAGGATTTAAGTATTTTCCCAGCTCTGTCCTACTCTGCTGCCTTCCTGCTGAAGAATTAAAGCTGCCTTAAGATAAGATGTCATCTTTGAGTGGTAGAAGTTGGATTTTTCTTTGTAACATAAGAATTCATTGCTCATTAACATTGGCAGTCATTCAACGAAATTAGAAAGTGGACATCAGAATTCGCTCTTACTCAGGGAAGTTGAAAGAAAGTGGAGTGTGTTTCAAACTTGCCACCTGCTGGGCAGTGGTGATTCCTGGAACTAATCTCCTGAAGGGACAAAGTGCTGCCTTGAATTACTGGGGAAGGGACTTGGCCATTAGGTGACAACTCCTGGGCTTAAACAAAAGAGGAATAAATTCTAAATCCTACCATTTATTTTGAGACCACATTCTGATCATTGATTATATAGGAAGATAGGAGGCTCCCTCAACTCTAGAGAAATTTAGTTCTATAATAAAATAAAAGAAAATATTGCAAGAAAAAGCTTCTATACATATTGTCCATGATAGCAATCATTCTTTGGGTATGAAAATGATTGTTATATACTGCCAGCACAATTATTTTAAAAATATTTTTTGGTAGTGATTCAGTCAGTCTCTCCTAAACTTCTGTTCATCTAACTTGTACTTCTTTGATGCCAAGTTCATAGTGTGTAATGGTATGCAATTGAATAAAGAGATCATGAAGCTAAGAAATTAACATTCAATTAAATGCTTTTAAAATAATAAATTACAAATAATGTGTTTTCATTAGAAACTTAACAGTCAAATCACAACAAAGTCTAAACAAGTTAGCATCCTCTTTTTGTTGTTGTTGTTGTTGTTGTTGTTCAGCATTGTATTATCTGTTTTGAATTTGGTTCAGGAAAGGAAACCAACATATTTATTAAACATCTATTATGTGAACAGTATTTTACAAATTACTTTACATGTTTTACCACTAATTTTCTCTACAGCTCCAGGATATACATAGTTAATCCTATTTTAATAAATGAGCCTAGGCTTTACAAAGGGTAAAGTATAGAGCTGGGGATAAAACTCAGCAGTACAAATGCCTGAACTGAACTCATGTGAGGTCATGAGTTCAATCCCCGATACGAAAGAAAGAAAGAAAGAAAGAAAGAAAGAAAGAAAGAAAGAAAGAAAAGGTAAGTACATAAAACACGATCACTTTTCTTGAAAGCATTAAAATTAGAATTTATATCAAATCATTCCGATTCTTAAGGGACCATCTTTTCTAAACATTCTGATTAACCACTAATAACACATACTTTGGTTATTGAGAATGATTGAAATGCTCAGGATCTGAAAATAGATACCTCAATTTCTTATGTGGATACCGTTTAACCATAATTTATCTCTGTAATTGCTATGAATGTAAAGAAAATTTTCTTCAGTGTATGGCATTCTTTGGACTCTAATACCAAAGTAATTTGTCTCATTTTTTTGTGATTATTTCTTGAAGGATGAAAAAATGGACTGAGGTATCAAATCTCACTAGATTACTGCACATTATTGATTGGATCAAGAGGTTTTTTCCTTGAGGTTTAAAATACTAAAACATACATTTATTTCCTATCATGAAAAGGTGCATTGTTTGCATAACTAACACTTACTATATTGTGACTAACTAAAGCCGGGTTAAGAATATTGATAGTGACTCCAATAAGCACAGATTCTTGTAAAATCCCTTCTGGCAATAGAATGTCTCATTCCCTCCACAGGTTGTCCAGATAACTAATTCCAGTTCATGTTTTATATTTTGTGACTTATTGGAAATGAAAATACTTTGTTAATGTAAAAATATTTTTATTCCCTGGCTGCAGCACAACTATTTACAAAAGTGTAGATGCAAATCCATTGCCCAGTACTTTCCTCTACATCTAGATGACATCCGATAAACATTAGTCGTGGTCCTTGGGACAGAATTTCCACACAGCAGTTCAGGGCTCACGCTCTTCTTAACTACAAAGCTCCGGGCATGTTTCTCTGGACCTCTGTTTACCTGCCTGCAAAATGGAATGAATCAGTATGACAAAATTACAACTAAGTGTATTAAATGAGGAAAAACAGTGTGCATCAGATAGGTAAATAATAAACAAAAGTTAGAGCCTATCATTGGTAAAAGTACTATGTTTTTAGCTGCTATTGTGATCCAGTATACCAAAAGTTTAAACATAGCTATAAATAACATGAATTATGTACATCAGAATTTTATTCTGAACACAGAAAACTTTTAATTATACTTTTGAGCCCATTATTATTATCATCATTATGTTCACTCTTTGAGCATTAAGTAAAATATTTTAAATATTCAACCCACAGACCATTATATATTACTAATATAGTTGGAACACATTTTCTCACTAAATTTTGTCTTACTATAATACTAACACAAACCAACCAAATAATAATTTGATCAATTCTACTATTAGTAGGAAATATTCCAAGAAGCTCTTAGTGCAGGATTCTGCTTTTCAGCATTCATTTAAACACGTGCCTATAAATATATTCACTTAACTGTACATATACATTTATTGTACAGTTGTATATCATTTAATGACAGGAACATTTCTGAAAATACATTGTGTCACACCCTTAGTGTGAACAACCTCCAGTATAGTTACCCAAATCAAATGTTACAGCCTACCACACACACAGGCTATGCCATTTAAACAAGTATTCCTAGACTACAAGCATAGCATGTTCTTATACTGAAACTAGAGACAATTGTAACACGATAGGGATTATTTATGTATCTAATGATGTCTAAGCATAGAAAAGATATAGCAAAAACATCATTTGCAGAAAAACACACGACGCATTTTGATACAGTTTAGATCTGAAAATCTCTCCAGAGGCTCATGTGCTGAAGGCTTGCTTTCTGGTGTGAAGCCACTAACAAGTTGTGGAAGCTGTGAGACCTAATCAGAAGTCTCTGGATCATTTAGGGTACATTCCAGGAAAGGACAGTGGGACCCCAACTCCCTCCTCTTACCCTGCCTTATGCTTTCTGAACACGAGGCGAGCAGTTTTGTTCACCCTTTTCTCCCTGCCTCCCCACAGACCCAAACACAGTTCAGCCACTCAGGGCAAAATCATCACCTGAGATAATCTTTTCTCCTCAGAAGTTGTTAGTCTCAGGAACTCACTACATGTTAGTGGTGACAAATTGACTCCCACATAGCTTCAGGGGACAGGAAGAGCATCACAAATGGAACTTGTGGGACAGAGAGTTGCCCCAGATGAGGCAGGGAGAAAATGGGAAGAGATAGGGGACCACTGTTCATGGCTGTCAGATTTATAATCACTGCATACTCCAGTTACACTGCATTCGCAGTGAATTCTTCTGTAACACGCATGCCTTAGTTTACCTTAACTTTCACTTTATAAAATTTTAGCTTTTTTCCTCATATTAAGGCCTAGCTTAGAACACAAATGTAATGCCCAGCTGTTCAAAATACTTTCTCTTCATCTGCATTCTGAAAAAATATTTTCTTTCTTAATAACTGTATTCTTTATTTTTCTCTCTTGTGTTATTTTTTAAATTGTTCTCTTTTATTAAAAAAAAAAGAAGAAGAAGAAGAAGAAAACCGCAAAAAAATAAAGACACAGTCAGGGATCCTGGTGCAAGCCTGTAATTCCAGAATTCTGAGAGGCTGAGATGTGAGGATTGCAAGTTTGAACCCAGTCTGGGCAATTAAGTTTAAGTCCACCCTGGGTGCAAATAAAAATTAATAATAAAAGAGGACTAGGGATGTAGCTCAATGTAAAGGCCTTGGATTCAATCCCCAGCACTGGAAAACAAATGCGAGATTACAAAATACATATTAGCCTATATCTAAACAGGGTCAAGGGGGTCATTTTGCTGTCCTCTACCTCCACCATTGTATCTCAACAGAATGTTTTCAGGAGTGATTACATGCATGGAACTGCAACTATCTGTAACCACATGTCTCTCTGGAATTCTTCCAGGAAGATCTGTCCAAAGTTAACCAGGCTTCAATAAGTAGAAAATCTAAACTCTAAAATAACAATGACAAGTATAGTAAATATAGCAGTCATTCACCATCATGAAATCTTACATATTTGTATAATTGTATTGCTATTCTTTATATATCCAAAAGGGTAGTAGGCTTTTTTTTATAGCAGCATTATGACATACTCATGAATGACATATTCTACTATATCAAGACAGCTACATCATTAGAAGATAAGAGTTAAACAGTCCCATTACAATTTTAGTATACAGAGTTTATCATTGACCAAACATTTGAATGACTTTTTATATACTTTTTTTTCAATAGGACCAGCTTTAGACAATTTTGTTTTTGTAGTACTGAGGATTAAAGGTAGGGCCTCACAAATAGTTATATGCTCTACCACTGAGCTTCAAAGTCAACCCTCACAAAGATAAAATTTAAATTAACAATACTGAGAAGTATCTGCAAAGGATAAAAGAAATTAAAGATTTTTCCTCAAACAATAGAGTTCTAATGATGTGATAAAAGCACAGGGCAAATTAGAATATTGATATAGGCAGTCTATTTATGTCAATTATTATGGTACAATTTAAAAACCTTTTTAAAAATTGACATGAAATAAGTGCATATTTTTGTAATAAATTTATCTTAGATTTTCTCATCTTAGAAAACCAAATATAAATTTTAAAATTTATGATTAAATTGGAATCTAAAATTATATATTTACTGATGATACCATGTGCAGTTTCTTTCCCCAAACTTGGTTTTATAACATTATAATAAAATTATAAAGAATGAATTGGTTGATTGAGCTCCATCTGCCCAGTTCAGTGTTTACAGGGAAGGTTGGAGAGCAAGTTAAATTGTCTGTCCTGGGTCTCAGCGGTTCTACAAGTCAGATGAAGTTTCCTGTAACTGTGATTTAGCAAGTAATTTTGAGATTTAACATATAAAGAAGCCATGATGTGTTCAGTATAATTTCCTGGTTTGTAAACTGGTTCCCCAGACCTACTAGTAAATATGTTTTGTATAATTGAGAATACACTTTCATTGAATATAAAGATGCCTGTACAATGTAGTGCTAATAGTAGCACTGCTTTCTACATTTATAAAGTGGCTACAAGGGTAGGTCGCATGTTAGCTGCTCTCATTTCGAAACAAACATACAAGCAGAACCCTAATGTCATTTTCAGATGTGATGGATGTTATTATTAGCTTGACTGTAGCAATGGTTTTATAGTGTATGCATATGTCCAAACTCATCAAATTATATACATCAATGGGACAGTCTTGGAAAAATATACTCACTGTAGTTCAATAAAGGTTTTACATTTATTAATGGAAGAAAAAAGAATGAGACTTTTAAAAACAGAATAAAATCTTGGCTAATGAAATGTAAAAAATTGAAAACATTATCAGGCAAAAACCATTGAACTTGGTAAAAGTGAAAAATCCCTTTACTTATCTATGTGGTTTCTATTACTTAGGTCAAGCAATCTACGAAGCTCACCATTTCTTACTGGTTAGTAATTCTCTGTTTAAGACATACAAGTCTAAATCTCTTTCTTCCGCATTAATGTATCTTTATGACAGTTTTCATTAAAATTATAAAAAAATTAGAATATGAGTTTACATTGAGATCTACCTTCTTTTAGGCTTCCAACTTTACTCTCTAATTATTGGAAGCTAAGAGTAATGACACACCAAAATAGACAACTCTTTAACATAATTTATTTTTATCATAAACTGAAGTAAATAACATTATTATATATATTTAATGACCCTTAGGGAATATCAGGTTTCATAAATGTAACAAAATAGAGTAGTTATCAAATGAATATTTTAAGCATATTGACAGACTCAACCATCAATATATTTTTTTCTTTTTTTCCTTTGTTGTTGTTACTTTCATATAGATTAACACTTTACAATAGCCATTTCTACTGTGTTCAATAGCAATTTCATGAAATCATAACTTAAAAGAGTAACAACCAGAATTCTAAAGTTAAATATTTTAGCTTCAAATCTAGGCTCTACTTCAGAATTAATCTATAACCTTTGGAAATTTTGACAATCAAACACTAGTTCTAAAATTTCAGTATGTTACTAACTACTACTACAGTGGGAATCAGGAACACATTGGTTAATGCACCAAAGGTCATTTCTTATTGCTTGGCACATTAGAAAATTCAGTAAATATTAGTTATTATGATTACCATTATAATTATAAAAGATTTGCATTTAAAAAGCTTAAAACAAGGCTGGGATTGTGGTTCAGTGGCAAAGTTCTTTCCTTGCATGCACAAGATCCTGGCTTCAATATCCAGTCACACACACACACACACACACACACACACACACACACATGAAAAGGTTCAAAACAAAAGTGAAATACAGTCTATACATTCTATGACACTGAAGAAAAAATAAAGTATTCATGCTTGCTTTTGAAAGTATTGTCTACATAAGACATGACCTTCTCCAGTTTCCAAAACTATATATATTAAATATGAGTTTCACTATAATTCAGATACAGCGTGTTTTATATATCTAGAATTTATCAAAGTTTTGGCATTGCTAAACCTTTTCAATGCCAAAACCAAGTACCATACAGCCATAATTTAAGAAAAGGGGGACTTATTTTTGTTTATAGTTTCAGTAATTTCTGTGTTCACATGGTGCTAAGACAGGAGCATCCTGACAGGGGTCATTCATGGTAGAGCAAAGTTGCTCACCTCATGGTGGCCAAGAAGCAAACTAGTAGACCATCCAAGAAAAGAAAGAACTGGGGTCCAGATACAGACTCCAAATCTATGTCTCCATGGTCCACACAAACATACCCATAATTGGGCTTTACTAATCCCATAAGAAGCAATCAAGTTGACACTTAAACTTAACTGCCACATCCTACACCTTTTTAATTTGATAGCCAATAATACATCCTTATACCATAGTTAATCTTCAAATACACACAAGATAATTATTCCACTTAACAAAGACATATCACCTATAACCAAAAATGTATTACTCCCTTCAAAAGACACAATGGTTGAGGGATAGTTCAAAAGTCTCCTCTAAGACTCTAGGCAAACTCCCACCTGTGAAATTTAAAAGACAAGTTATGTCAGGAGTCTGGGAAGATGGCAAAACAGTAAGCAGCAGAGGAAATAGCCTCTGTGTGCGAAACAGTCCAGATGATGGAATATAACATTCTGGAGAAGACAAGAAGGAAAGAAGTGGGTCCTGTCAACCCAGGAAGAAACTAAAGTGAGAACTGAAGCCCACTGAGAGAATTAAAACAAAGAAAAGAAAAGAAAAACTTGAACAGAAGAAGATGGTACCGGCAGCACTTTCAGTGGAGCCAGAACCACTGTGCCAGAAGCACTGTTGGAAGCCAGAGTGGTGGTGCAGGGGCAGACCAGAGAATTGCACTGGCTGGTGGTGAGTTCTCCTGGAGCAGTGGGAAACTGGCCAGGTGCCATTTTGGAGTTGAACAGGATAAGTCTGGAAACAGAACTGCAGCCAGCTTCATTCAGCCACTCCTAGCTCAGAGCAAGCTAGTGGAAATTGCTTGGACTGAGCCCTGACCTTGTACATGGTTAGAAAGCCACTGCAAGGTTTCCATAAAGCTATCCCCAACCAACCCTACCCACCCAGCACATACTAACTTTGTGAAGACCCCTTGCTATTAACCAGCTCAAAAGAGAGGGGCCAGCCTGCTCTATTCCCTGCTTACACTCCAGTAGCCACCAGCAGATTGGGAAAAGCAGAAATACCTACCCAACACACTTCAGAGTAATTATAACCAATACAAGAAGTGCCAGGGACCCTGCTATCCACTTGTCCCGAAGAAAACAGGGTCATGACAAGAGGAAGAAGCAAAAGGCAATGTCCAGCCTCCAACCCAAGCAGTACTGGCCCAAGATATGTAAACACAGAAGAGATAGGGAGTTGTACACCGGGAGTTTTTGAAGAAACAGCACCTAAAATAAAGAAACAACTGCATGAAGCTATAAAAGAACTTAGAACAGAAAACTATTATAGGTAAAAGAAGATATGAGAAGCATAATAAAAGAATTGCTAAGCCTCCCTAAAGAAGACACAAATGAAAGAAAGAATAGAGGAGCATAGAAACAGGAGGGAAACTTTCAATTAAGAATATAAAAAAATTAGAACACATGAAACAGTTTGAAAGAGATTATCAGGAAATTAAAAACTCCATTGAAAGCTAGCAAAACTGCTTGAAAGAAACTAAAGATAGACTATCAAACCTGGAAGACAGGTTTGCAGCTTGGGATCAAGGAAAGATCTCTTAAAAATAACAAGGAACAAGAAAGTAACAATACAAAGGCTAGAAGATGATAAGAGGATCTGTAACTTAAGAATAAAAAATGTGAGTGAAGAAGCAGGGGTAAATGCAAATGAAATCAAAGGCTATTTATAGAAATAATTAATGAGAACTTTCCAAGCATAGGAAAAGGAAATGATATTTAGATATATGAGGCATACAGAAACTCCAGTCAGCTGTAACCAAACTAAATCTACATCCAGATATATAACAATCAAGATGCCAGAAATTCGACACAAGAACAGAATATTAAGTGCTATCAGAGAAAAGAAACATATCACCTATAAAGGAAAACCTATCAGTATCACAGCAGACTCTGCGACACAAACTATCAAATCAAGAAGAGCTTGGAATGAAGTATTCCAAATTCTGAAAGAAAATAACCTCCAACCCAGATTGATGTATCCTGAAAAACTACCTCTCAAAATTTATGGGGAAGTAAGATACTTTCATGACAAAGAAGAATAGGATCACCAACCCAGCCCTGCAAAAAATATTGAAGAATAAGATAGAGAGACAGAGAGAGAGACAGAGACAGAGAGAGAGAGAGAGAGAGAGAGAGAGAGAGAAAGAGAGAGAGAGAGAGAGAGAGAGAGAAGACCATGGTTTCGGGAACAGTGGCAGAGGGGGCTCACTGAATGAGGCAGACAGTAGAGTGAAGGGGAAAAGTAGAGAACCAATGGCAGAAAAATAATGTGGCAGAGATGAGCCAGACAAGTTTGGCTATACTCATTAAATATGGATGGCCTCCATTCACCAATAAAAAGAAACAGGTAGAGTGGATCAGGAGATAGGGTCTATCAGTATCTCTATATAAAAAGTACAATTAACCCAAAAGAGGATTTATAGACTGAAAGTCAAAGATGAGAAAACAATGCTCTATGTTGACAAGGAACTGGACAAAAGTGGGGGTAGCTTGTCCATCAGTTACAGATTGGCCAGAAAGCCATAACACTTCTATATAATAGAAAACTACTCAGCTACAAAAAAAGAAATCCTTGAGGTTCTAGTAGATAAATGTGTATGACTTGAGATCATGCTCAGGGGTAGAAAGATTCAGAATCATTTAGGTGAATAGCAGGCTGGCTACCTAACCTAAAAACTAAAGCAGTTAGTGGGATGCAAAATGTGCAATGCACCATGTGAAAGTGAAAGGGGAGGAATTGTCTAAAAATGGAAGGCAGAGGACACTGTTAACCTTTTATCATGATTTGAAACCCATATTGTTTTCATTATGTTTAGTTTCATTTTATTCTGTTCTAGTTTGTCTACTTGTATTAGATTTGATGGCATGGACAGCTATTCCAATGATAGCAGGATATATCATGGTAACCATTTTTGATTTCCTATTAACTTGATTTGAAGCCCTGTATTTCTTTCACTATCTTGTTTTGACTGATTTTATTCTATTCTGTTTTGTTTGATAGTTTCAAGACTGAGGGTATAGGCAACTACTTTGAAGACAATAAGATTCACTATGATACCCATTCTGTTTTGACTATTATCTTCTTTTGAAGTCCTATAATGTCTCCAAAGTTTCATTTGTATTGATTTTGTTCTGTACTGTTTTGTTCAATTTTATTATACCTGATAATATGGGCAATTTCTTTGAAGATAGCAAGAGGCATTATGGTAACCATTGTTGATCACCTTGTATTTTGTTTTTATGTCATGTACTATGTCCAACCTTTGTTTTGACTGACTCTATTTTGTTTTGTCACATTTGATTTTATTCTCTTCAAAATAAAAATCAAAACAAAATAAATGTAAAGAAAACATTTCACAAGGTAAAAAAAAAAGATACGGACGGACACCTATTTAGAAGAA
This sequence comes from Cavia porcellus, assembly GCF_034190915.1. Taxonomy (NCBI): domain Eukaryota; kingdom Metazoa; phylum Chordata; class Mammalia; order Rodentia; family Caviidae; genus Cavia; species Cavia porcellus. Next base: position 42,733,664 of record NW_026947510.1, read on the forward strand.
AGCAAGACATATTATGATAGCTACGGTAGATCGCTCATTGTTTTGCTTTGAAACCTGTGTCACTTACATTGTTTTCTTCTGATATGCCTTGCTCTCTTTTGTTATGACTTACTTTTAAAATAAAAGAAGACTAAGAAGATAAAAAAGACAACTTACTTAATCCCCAAAATAACATGGTGTGTTAATCCCCAAAGTACATGGTGTTTTTTATTTCAAAAGAAAAGAATAGAGGGATAGAAAAGAATCTGACCAAAAGAAGACAAGTCAAGCAGGGCAGAGTATATACCTCATGCTGACCAGGACGCAGAACAGAGGAGGAGTCACACAGACGAAGGGGCCAGGAATTGACATAGATGTTAAGGTCATATCTAAATTGTCCACACCAACACGGCCAGAAGTGTGCTGTACTCCTCTACGTCACTCTCAAGCCAGTCAAGTAGACATTTAAGGTTAAATATCACAGTTATGGGTACCACTAATTTAAAGAATCACCTTACTCTGTAAGACTTATCAAAAAGGAGTCCGCTACCCCTTTCATACAATAATTTCATCATTTTTGAGGCAACAGTTGTCAACTACAGGAAAATCACACAGAACATGGTAGTGCTACTATTTACTCTGAATAAGCAATGTGTAAAATATGTTTGTACTTTGACTTTTGCAATGCTTATTGAAGCCCAACAGCACATTTCTTATTGTCTTGTATAAAAGTATTTTGATTAACTTTGAATATTCATCTTTTCAGCAACTATGTTCGCCAAGGCATGCTTTACAACTTTTCAGGTGCTTCCTTTCTGATGAAACTCCATACTTTTCAAAGGCCTTTTTGCTCCTAATTTTTAGTGTGGATCTAATATCTGAAAACAATACTGAAGCCACAACCTGAACTTTGGGTGTCCTTGAAATTTCTTCTGCCAGGTAAATTAACTCACTCCCCTTAATCTCAGTCTTGTATGAAGTCTGAGCATAAGAATAACATATAATAACATTTCTAACAAAATCATAACAAACATGAACTCAAGTCCATCCACCAATGGAGTCCTGGTTCCTATTGAAACGTCAATGGCCTGGCCTTTAATTCCTGAATTTCTATCAGAATTCTTCTCTTCTGAGTGCTAACGGATTGTTGTAGTTGGGATTTGCAAGGAAAAATTTTAATATGGGGCACATAATTTATAGAATTATTTTATAATAATTACCCAAGGCATCAAACGCACACAAAATAAGTGCAGGAAATCTTTCCATACACTGGATTCCCAAAGAATCCAGTTGAGGGCCTAGATTCCATAGTAAGTCCAGCTGAAGACTACATGAAAATGTTCATGAAAATGATCCCTATGAGTCCAACTTGAGGCCTGGAAGCCATGACAATGTCTCATGCAAGTGTGTTTCACAGATCTCCATTGAGAATGGTCAGCAGTGGAAGCTAGAAAGTCTGTTCCAGAAGTATCTGTGCTAGTAGGCTGAGGGATATGCACTGGAACCAGAAACTTATATTCAAAATAAGGACCAGTGTTCCCCCCAAAGTGAACCACGGCCATCCTCAGTGACAAGGTTTTGAACTCCTCTAATGATGAAATTAGCCAAGTTTTTAGCAAGAAAAAAAGTTCAACAAGCTCCTCCAGGACAACCAACAATAACAGGAGAACCAGCACACTATACTACTTTTTCCTTTCCAGTTCTCCTTTTTATGATGTTGGCAACAATCCTCAGGTGAGCCATCCACACCCAGTGCCTTTCTGACTCAGTTCACTGGGTATTACAACTTGATTACCAATTGCTAATCCACCACACTGGTATTGCCCATCAAGCTTGGATTACAGTACTCAAGGGATTCTCCATCTGCCATCTTTCCAAATTCTTCCTTCTAGCAAATTACAAAGTCAGAAAATCCAGCAAGAACTCCATTCTTTACACCAAAATCTCTTAGTTGCTTTCTTATTACTGGGAATAAACATGCACAGTTTAAAAGAGGAGAGGTTTATTTTAACTCATGGTTACCATCCATTTTAGTTGTCTGCAAAACAGGAAGAGCATGGTGGAACAGTCTGGTGGAGGAAAAATTGCTCATCTCATGGTGACCAAGAAGCAGAGAGAGAAAGGAGCTAGGGAAAGAGATATTAGCCTTCAGGTCACAACTCAACGACCTATCTCTTCCATGCAGTCTCCACTGTCTACCAATACATTCAGCTAGAAAGTCATTAGGTAATTAAAAAACACATTAAACACATAATCCAGTCACCTTTCAGAAGCCCAACCTCTAAAGACACAATGTTTTAAGGGACATTCTCAGTCTAAACTATAACTCTATGGTTTTCCATTTAAAAGATTGACTTGAATATGGTTGTCCTTCCAAAGGCTCATTTATTTGAAGTCCAGGCTGCTGATAAGCCCTTGGACTAATTGAAGCATGTAGAGTCTAAATTCATCAGACAATTAATCCATTAAAGAGATCATAATCTTATGATCTTGGGAGGTGAGGGAAACAAGAGATGAGATTGAGTGGAAGGTAGTATATCATAGAGGCATGCACTTGGGAACTAGATCTGGTTCTCTGATACATCCTTCTCTCTCTGCATCCTGGCTACTGTGAGGTTAGCTGACTTTCACTGGCATGTCCTTCACTGCGACGTTCTCTCTCCCTCAGCTCATGCCCTAGCAATGGAAACAACTTGTCATGCACTGAAACCTCTGAATCAATGAGCCAAAAATAATTCTTTGTCCTCTAAATATGTTTTCTTAAACACCACAAAGTTTATTATAGGAGCGCTGTGAGGCAATTGGCTGTTTAAGCACCTATAGACGATAGGATTTCAGGGAAGGACAGGTCATGTCCTGAAATATTAACAGTCAGAGGCATGGGAAGGTAAGATAATTACGGTGATGAGTTCCAAACTTGAAATCAGAGAACAGTGATTCACACATACTTATGGAAATGATAATTTACCAACATATTAGGAATAAAAGAGGAGTAATTTTTTGAAGTATATAATTAAAATGACCAAGAACTGTGAGATGAAGGCTGTTGTCAGTCACCACAATGCAAAATCATATTTTATTCATTTTCAAGATCTGAGCTAATTCTCTTTTTCATATCTTATTGATTAAAGAAGTAGACAGATTCATTTCAGGAAGAGCTTACCAAATCAATTTCCCTAATCAGTAAATCTAGATATTTACATATTTACCTATGTATCTATGAATCTGTCTATTTAGCTACTTATTATATCTATGTTAATAGAATTAATCAACATTGAGGAAATACACCTGAAGGTGATATTGTTAAGGGTTTTGAGATAGACTAACACAAATGGATTTCAAAAGCCAAGTAGCTGTTGTTTTACAAGTAGTTGTTTGGTTTTGTAGTCAGCCCATACATATTGCAGAACAATTCTTGGTTTCTCTTCTTGGTTTTTAATTTATTTATTCTTTAATTATTTGGATTATATCCATTATTTTAATATTGGCTAAATAGAAATTGATCTATCCTGATTAGAAATGGAATAAAAGAAACAAATAATTCATAGTTCTACTTACAACTATTGTGCTAAATATGATATTTTTATGAGAACATTTAAAACAGTCTGTGCCACGTGGTATGTTACTGTTGATCTGGAGAATACTGCTTTCTATCTTCATTAAGAAAGAAGATCAACATGGTTTATATTTACATGGAAAGAACAATAATACATACTCAAGGTTTTGACCAAAACTATGTAAAAGACCCTGTTTTCAGCAAAAAGTACAGTTGATAAGAATTTTTATTTTGGTATTACAGGGAATGTTGCCTGGTATGGTGATAACTGCATATGAATTTTACTAAGAAAACAAGACGTGGCTAGTTCCTCAGATTTCACAGAAGGTCAGGCATGTTCCAAACAATAGGTGATAAATCCATGGCAGTGCAGTGTTTGGATTATCAGGACGTTGTAAGAAATCTCGTTATCTGGTGTATGCTAGAATGCATCCTCTATGGCAAAAAAACAAGTCTTTGAACATATACTTGTCCCAGTAGTTAGTATATTATTTTGAGACCTCTTGGAGTCTGGATTAGTTATATTATATCCATTGTTCTTTCTTTTGGTGAAATGACTCATGTATAGTTCATCCTTCACTAGAATATATATAGGTAGATAGATAGATACAGATAGATATAGATAGATAATGATAGATAGATTACACACCATGTCACCTGTATGTATTACAAAACAGTTTCTCATTTCATTGAACAAGAAAACACGAACAAAAATACTAATGCTAATCACTACGTGAAAAGCATCTCTCACAGTACTATTGAGCCCTTGAAGAGACTGACTAACTGGATATAAATTGATCTAAATTAGATTGGTTCATCCTTTGTTGGACATTTTCATAAACATCAATTTGAGAGAAACACTAGCAAGTCCTTCCATGATGGAAACGGTACATTTAGATCTGCCGTATTTTGGAAGAGTCCTGCCCCTTCCTTGTCTTACAATATTGCTGTTCATGGGTTCTCTCTGAACAGCCAAGGGAGGTAAAAATACTTGAACTAGATCTACAAAAGGGATGGCTTGATAAGGTGATGCAAGCTAAGCATGAATTCCTGTTATAATGATATGTAGAGATCATCCTAGTTTAAAAAGCCTCAAACAGTATACTGGAGTATGCTTGGTTTTTGAGGTTGAGCAGAGACATATCTATGGAAAGAATATGTACACAATTTTCTTTTTTATTTAATTTTTTTTAAATTTTAAAGAGGGTAAAATTAAAAAAAAACAAAATAGATCATAAGATAACAATGTAAGAGACACAGATTTCAAAGCAAGATAACCAGATATTGTCACTGTCTATCATATTGTCTCTTGTTTTCTTCCAAATAGTTGTCCCTATCTTCACATACAATGTACTCATACAAAGCAAAATAATACAGAACCTATCAAAATAGGATGATAAAGGCATTTTAGATCTTCAAAACCAGAGAATAAAGAACTCAACAATGGCTGCCAAAATGTCTCTCACCCTCTTCAAAACAGGTGTCCATACCTTCATGTATGTTGAAATTAAACAAAACAAAACAGGCTAAAATCACTCTGAAGAATAATAATATTACTGGATTCCACATCATGATGCTACGTAATCACCCCTGGGTACCTTAGTGTCTCTTTTTCTTCAAAGTAGCTGTTCATTTCATCATGCATTATATTATTGATTCTCATAAACTTTTTAGAAGTTCTACGCATGCATGAGTCTTTACATGTATACCTATCCTTTCTGTATTAGAGAGAAAAACAAAACAAACCATGACAAAATGAAACAAATTCCTAGAAACCACAAAATGAAAAAGACATGTAAACCACAATAGCAAAGAGCCCAGAACACTTACAGTATAGGCCTTCAAAACATGGTGGTTTGAACATAATTATGGTTGTTATTCACATAATGATTTTCAAGAGTTCCTCAGATCACTATAAAATACTATGCACAGTTGTTCCCATCCTATGAATGTTAACTATTTTGTTCCAAGAACTTAGTTTGTAGCACAATTATCTTAGCTATCCTAAGTGGGTTTATATAATTTGACATTTTTTCTTTTCATTTCTTTTCCCTCATAGTGTTTTCCCCTTTAACCAGTTTCTTATAGTTCACTGTAATCATTGAGATTTTTTGTATTTAATGTACTCTTATCATTTCTTACACTAGGGAGGCTATACGGTATTTACACATGTGAGTCTGATTCATTTCAATTATGGTCTTGAGTTGTATTCATTTATTTATAAATATCTCAATGTGATCATTTTTTAGAGCAGAGTAGTATTCGATTGTATAAACATACCACATCTTTTTTATCCACTCCGCAGTTGATGGGCATTTAGGTTGTTTTTGAGATCTGACTATTATAAATTGTGCTGCTATAAATATGGGTGCACATATTTCACTGTGGTATGATGTATTCAGTTCTTCTGGGGATATGCCCAGAAGTGGGATAGCTGGGTCAAATGGGACTTCCAAACCCACGTTTCTGAGGAACTGCCGGACTGATATCCCAAGTGATTGCACCAGTCTACATTCCACCAAGAGGGCAGAAGGCTTCCTTTTTTTCTGCAGCCTTTCCAGCATTTGATGTTGGTAGTTTTCTTGATCCTGGCCATTCTTTCTGAAATGAGATGGAACCTTAGTGTTGTTGTAATTCACATTCCTCTAAAAACCCATAGTGCTGAACATTTTTTCATGTATTTATTTGCCATTTGTATTCTTCATCTGAGAAGTGTGTACTCATCTCAGATGCCCATTTTGGATTGGATCTTTGAATTTCGGAAGTCTGATTTTTCTTTATTCTTTATATATTCTAGACAGAAGTCCTTTGTCAGAGGGACTTTTGACTAAGATTTTTTTTTCCCACTTTGTGGGTTTTCTTTTGGCTGTGCTGGAGATTTCTTCTGACATGCAAAATCTTTTTAATAGGACATAATACCAGTTATTGATTCTGTGAAGTGTTTTGTGTATGGTTTGATTCTTGTTCATGAATTCTCTCATTAACCCTATGTCTTCAAGATTTCTACCTACTTTGTCTTCCAATAAATTTAGTGTTTCTGTTTTAATATTTAGATCTTTGATCCAGTTAGACCTTAGTTTAATATAAGGGATAGGCATGGATCTACTTTTAGATTTTGGCATATAGAGAGTCAATTTTTCCAGCACCATTTATGGAAGAGACTGTCTTTTTTCCAGTGGATGTGTTGGCCCCTTTATAAAAGATAAGGTGGCCGAGTGTGTTTGTAGTTGTAGTTATTTCATCAAGTCTATTCCATTGATATTCAGTTAAGTTTTTATTCCAGTACCATGCTGATTTTATTACATTAGCTTTGTAGTATAACTTCAAGTCAGGGATTGTAATGCCTCCTGCCTTGTCTCTGTTGCTTAGAATTGCCTTTGCTATTCTGGGTCTCTTCTGGTTCCAGATGAATTATAGGAGTGATTCCTCTAGACCTGTAAGATATGCCAGTGGTATTTTTGTTGAAATTGCATTAAATCTGTATAACAATTTTGGGAGAATGGCCATTTTCACAATGTTTGTTCTTCCTATCCATGAACAAGGGATGTCTTTTCATTTTCTGAGGTCTTCTTAGATTTCTTTTTTAGTGTATTATAATTTTCCCTGAATAGATCTCTCACTTCTTTTGTTAGATTAATTCCAAGTATTTCATTTTGTGGGATGCTATTGTAAAGGGTGTGGCCTCTCTTATTTCTCTCTCAGTTGTTTTGTTGTTAGTGTATAGGAATGCTATTGATTATTGAGTGTTGACTTTGTATCCAGCTACATTACTGAATTTATTTATTATACCTAGGAGTCTTTCAATGGAGTTTTGGGAATCTTCTACATAGAATATCATGTCATCTCCAAATAATGATAATTAACTTTTTCTTTTACTATCTTTACTCCTTTTATTTCTCTCTCTTGTTTAATTGCTCTGGATATTATTTCTAGCACTATATTGAATAGTAGTGGTGATAATGTACATCCTTGTCTTGTTCCTGAATTTAGAGTAAAGGCTTTCAGTTTTTGGCTATTTTATGATGCTGGCTGGCAGATTGTCATAGAAGGCTTTTATCATATTGAGGTAAACAGCATATATTTCAATTTTCTATAAGGATTTTTATCATGAATAAGTGTTATACTTTATCAAAAACTTTTTCTGCATCTATAGAAATGATCATATGGTTCTTTTTTTGGCTCTGTTGGTATGCTGGGGTACTTTTATTGATCCGCATATGTTGAACCATCCCTGCATTCCTGGGGTGAATCCTACTTGGTCATGGTATATAATCTTCTTGATGATTTGCTGCATTCTGTTTGCCAAAATTTTATTGAGAATTTTTGCATCTATGTTCATCAGGCAGAATGGCCTGTAGTTGCCTTTTTTGGTTGGGTCTTTCTCAGGTTTTGGTATTAGAATAATTTTTGTTTTCAGGAATTAGGGAGAATTGTTTCAATTTCAGTTTCACTGAAGAGTTTGAGGAGTGTCAGCAGTAAATCTTCTTTGAATTTCTTGTAGAATTCCACAGTGAATCCATCTGGAATTTGAATATTCTTTGTTGGTAGAGAATTAATTAAATTTTCATTTTAATTAATTGAAATTGCACTTTTCAGCAATAATTCATGTGTTCCTAGGAATCTGTCCATTTCTTCTGTCTTATCAAACCTATGAAGGTAGAGGTTTTGGAAATAGGTATTAATGATCTTCTGCATTTCCCCAGGTTCTGTAATGATTTCACCCTTTTCATTTCTTATTGCCTGAATTTGAGTTTTTTCTTTCTTTTTAAAAATAAGGTTGGCTAGAGGCTGTCAATTTTATTTATTCTTTCAGAGAACCAACTTTTTGATTCATTTATTCTTTGTATTGTTTTCTTAGTCTCTATTGCATTGATTTATGCTCTGATCTTTATAATTTCCTCCCTTCTTTTTGCTTTGGGCTTGACTTGCTCTTCTTTTTCTATATGTTTGAGATGTAGCATTAGGTTGTTTGTTTGTGTACATTCTGTTTTCCTGATTTGGGAGTTCACCGCAATAAATTTTCTTCTAAGGACCACTTTCACTGCATTCCACAGATTCTGGTAGGTTGTATTTTTATTTTCTTTCTTATTTATTGAAAAAAAATATTAAGATAAAAGAGAACATAACAATACAGGTCAGAACAGAACAATTTAAGCAACATAGTGTTTTACCAAAAGACAACCTGACATAACAGTAGTTACCAGTGTCTCTTTTCTTGAAATATTTGAGTATACTTTCATATACTATTGCATCAAACATAACAAGACTGTGTAAAACCATTCAAGAGAATGAAAGTATTACAGGATATTCAGAACCAACTAACAGAAAATAAACAATGGTTACTATTATATTTGTATTTTCATTTCCTTATAGATATTGTTTCATTTCTTCTTTAATTTCCTCTGTGACCCACCGATTGCTCAGAAGTATATTATTCAATTTCTATGTGTTTGTGCAGTTTTTGCAGTTTCTTTTATCATTAATTTCTAGTTTTATGGCACTATGATCCAATAACATGCATGGGATAATTTTAATTCTTTTGCATTTACTGAAGCATGTTCTGTGGACTAGTATATGGTCTATTTTAGAGACTGTTCCATGTGCTACAGAGAAGAATGTATATTCTGATGTTGTGTGGAATACTCTGTATACATCTACTAAGCCCATTTGTTCACCGATGAGATTCAAATCTATTATTCTTTGCTGATCTTCTGTCTAGTTGATCTGCCCCTTGGTGTCAACAGTTTGTTAAGGTCTCCTGTTACAGTTGTGTTATTGCTTATTTGATTTTTCATTTCTGTTAATATTTGTTTGGTATAGGTGGGTGCTTCCAAATTTGGTGCATATATATTTAAACTGTTTTCTTTTTGAAGTTTTCACCTACTAGTATGTAGTGGCCTTCTTTATCTCTTTGGATCATTCTTGGTTTCAAGTTCACACTGTCTGCAAACAGAATAGCTACTCCTGTCTTTTTGGGCGGCAGGGGGGATCCTGTTGCATGGAGTACTGTTTTCCATCCTTTGACTTTCAGTCTATGAGCTTCCTTTTGGGTTAGATGGGTTTCCTGTATGCAGCACATGGTTGGATGTTGTCTCTGGATCCATTCTGCCAGTCTGTTTCTTTTATTTGGTGAACTGAGGCCATTTTCATTAATGGTTAAAATTGATATATATTGTTTTATTTTTGACATGCTATCATTCTGCTGTTGATTCTTTGCCTTTCCACTCTGTTTAATTGTTTGCCTTGCTTATTGTTTTTTTTTCATATGTCTGTCTAGAATGTCTTTCAGTATTCTTTGCAGAGTTGGTTTGGTGGCCAAGAAGTTCTTCAGCTGTTCTTTGTCATGGAAATATCTTATTTCTCTATCCATTTTGAAGGACAGTTTTGGAGAGTACATCAGTCTAGGTTGGAAGTCATTTTCCTTTAGGATCTGATATATTTCACTCCATGCTCTTCTTGACTTTACTATTTGTGTTGAAAAGTCTGCTGTGATTCTGATAGGTTTTCCATCATAGGTGATCTGTCTCTTCTCTCTAGCAGCTTTTAAATTCTGTTCTTATGTTAGATTTCTGGGATGTTGATTATTATATGTCTGGGCATAGTTTTATTTTGGTTATGGTTATTTGGAGTTCTATATGATTCACTGATCTGTATTTCAGTTTCCATTCTCATGTTTGGGAAATATTCAGCTGTTACTTCTGTAAATAGTGCTCCTGTGTCATTTGTGTTGTCTCTTTTTTCATTTACTCCTATCAATCCTATATTGTTTTTGTTTTCATCATCTTGTAGTTGTTGAATTGTTATCTCCCGGTTCCTCCTGTTCACTAGCTGAAATCATGTTTTCAAGGTCTGAAATTCTGTGTTCACTTTCACTGAGGTGATTTTCCCAACTTTTGATGGAATTTTTGATTTCCTGTATTTCTCTTTGAATCTGCTTTATGCATTCTGTTTGTTTCTTATATTCTTCATTCAGAGTTTCAATCTTTTTGCATTGTTCCTCTAATTTTTTAACTATGTCTTCTTTAGATGTTTTCAGCATTTCTTTCATTACATTTATCATTTCCTCTTTTACCTGTGAGACTATTTCTGATTTGAGTTATTTTATAGCTTCCTGGAGTTGTTTCTTTACTTCAGTTGATGTCATTTCAGGCATTTCAGGTGGTGGCTTGTATTTTCTTCTGTGTCCATGCTTGTGCTGGAAGTTTGAGATTGCATTTTCCTATTTTATTTTGTCATTTTCCTATATTTATGAGTTTCAAGCAATATTTCAAGGCTTTCACAGTGCACTGAGGATCACCTAGCCCACTTTTGACTTCTGGAGCAGACAGCAGGCAAAAACTAGCTGCTTGGATTTCACTGGCCTTGGGCCAGTTAGCCTGTAGGGATTCCCATGTGACCGCCTGTGATTTCAGATACAGGTTGTGGTCCTTCCGCCTGGGAGCAATGTTCCAAGGCTTCTCTGTGTGCTCAGTTTCAACCCCCACATACTCTGGGCATGAGACTCAATTTAGGCCCCTGCCAGCTGCTTGCAGTTCACTGGATGTAACCCAGTTAGGCCCCCTTGGATCTCCTGAGCTTCTTTGAGTGATTTCAGATTCAGGGCATTGTCTTCTTGCTTGGGAGCAAAGTTCCAAGGTACTTCCTTGTGTGCTGGGTTTCAACCCATAAACATTCCGGGCCTAGGACTCAATTTGGGTCCCTGCCAGCTGCTTGGATTTCACTGGGCATGGCCTATGTGCACAATTTTCAACAGTAACTAAAGGCTTTGTTACTTTTATAGAGAGTCTGTAAAATGGATATATAAATATAAGGGACGTTGTAGTAACTTTTTCATCCCTGGGACAAATGACTGACACAATTTGAAGGAGAGGTTTATTTGTCTCACAGTTCCCATGGGTTCAGTCCAAAGCACTGGGTGAAAGGAAAAATGATGCAGCATAAAGGCTGGCAAAGGTTACTGCTCATTCTACAGCATTCAGAGAGCAAGGAGAGAAGGAAGAAACCAGACAAGAACATTCTCTTCAAACTCACAACCATAGTGACATGCCTCAACCAATTGAGCCATACCTCCTAATAGGACATTTGGCTATTGAATTCATCAGTGGATAAATGTACTGATATCAGGATGAACCACTGATAAGTATAGAGTCCACATGACCCAGTCACCTGCCAACACTTAAGACATTTGGAAGATGTATTTGATCTAAACCATTACATATTTTTAGATAGAGATATGAAAGGAGCAGAAACTGTACTAATTCTTGTTCTTTATGTCAATGCCTATCAGAAAACATCCACCTCAGCTTTTATGTTCAATAATCATACATTTACCACCTTTTCTTTTTCTCTTTCATTGCTCCCCATGTATTTGTCTTTCATAGTTTTCTTCTCTGTGTAGGGTGATCCATATTTCTAATCATTGCAATGATATCAATGGTGCATTAATTTTAGTAGACTATTTATATCTTTGTTATAACTTCTTGATTGTTTGGTATTTCACTGAGTAGACAATTCTATATTTGAAAGAATTTACATTTAGATTTTGTACAATATTATTTATTTTCTGAACTATACTGCCTAACATTTTTCTTTTTATCTTTTCTTTCTTATGCTTTTCCTTTGTGTATTTCCTATCATTTGTTTGATTTTCTCCACACACATTTTTAAATTCCTTTTTTAAAAAATACTGGACCTTGAGCCCAGAGCATTTATATAGATGTATGGAGCTACATACTTTATTATTTCTTGTGGATTTTTTGTTTGTTTGTTTGTTTGTTTATTGATAAAGTCTTGCTAGTTCCTTAATTTTCTCAAGATGGGTTTGTGTTTCTAGTCCTCCTCCTTCAGCTTCCCAGAGTGCAGAGATTATAGGCATTTGTAACCACACCCAGGAAAACTCTTTATTTTGATAGCCTAAAATCTGAAGCAGATACAGCACAGGTTTGGAAGATTTATAAAAATTTTTAAAAATGGAATTTACTTATTCTTCAGGTATTCAGCACTTATATATCAAGAAGTATGTGACTCTTAATTCTGAAAATTTCAAAATAATAGTTCCTTAATTAATTTCTTCTACAAATTCTCCTCTATTCTCTAATGTCTTTTCTGTATTCACATTTTCTGTACTCAATTTATGTCAATTTAATGTGTTCTTATAGTGATCTTTTATTTTCTATTATCTTCTATCTAATTTACAACTCTATATCTCTTCTCTCTTCTTGAGATTTGTTCAACTTCATAATCAAAATCAATTAGTTTAATAATTATGTGTAATACCCTAGTGTCTTCTAGTTTATTACTCTCTTTAGATTATATTTCATAATGAGATTCTGAGATTAGTATTCTTTGAAAATTATCTTCTTATGACTTTATTCTTTTCAGGTTTCAATTTTTAGTTTGTTTTTTACTTGTTTTAGTAACATTTTGGCTATCCATTCGTACAAGGTCCACTAAAATATGATATATATCTAAATAAAAAAATAGTACTGTAAAAGACACATTGCTCTCTCCCCATAGTCCCCTTCTCTTTGACCACACTTATCCCATCATTATTCCCACTTTTTAAGCAATTCTGGAAGTCATTTTGCATGAATGTCTTTAGGATATTTGATGAGGTGAATGTTGCAACTCGTACCCTCTGATAAAAAGGCAAGCTCATGAAAGAATTTTGGTATGTTCTTATCCATCTTGTTCACTGGATTTGGCATCATACAACTTCTGACTTTTACTCAAAGTCAATATACCATGAAATGTAAACATATTGAAACAACTGATTTCGAAGCAAACATTTGAATCAATTTATAGCACAGACCACCATGTATGTACCATTAATAACACCCAAGAAAGATAACTTCCAAGGCTGCTTCAGAAATTTGGAAAAATGAGATAAGTGTGTTTGATGGGAACAGGAGTATTTTGAGGGAGATTAATGGGAATAGCTCTTCTACTCTAATTATGTCTTAAAAGTTCACATTTATTATACATTGGATAATGTCTAGAATTTTACAGGCAAACATTAGGTGGCACTGAAGTTGTAACACATTTTGTTTGTGCTCAGCATTGGTAGAGGATTTCAAATTTTAACACCCGTTTCATGAGATTCTGAAGAAGAGAATCCTTCTAAATGACAACATCAGAAGGACATTGGAAATCTGACTTTCTCTTGACTCCTTTTCTGTAATGGGCTTCATCCATCTTCCCATGTAGCTATTGACGCAAAAGACGTGGGTTTCTTTCCTTTAATCACTCCAGTAATTTAAAGCACATTTCCAACTTAGATGCTAGAATAATATTAGTTAATTGAAACTGAAGGATGCCATCAGAAATGTGAGTGTTCTTCTTCTGATTCTGTCAGATTAACCCAATCTACCTATTTACAGATTACTTTTATCATTCTGCCTTTGAGGTATCCTGTGTTCCAATAATCAACATTCATTAATATAATCAAATAACAATGGCTTTAATAGAAATATTTTTAAAAGGACAAGTAAACAATATTTTCTTATTGAATTCTGCTTAGTGACACTTTTCTGCTTAGAATTATATATATATATATATATATATATATATATATATATATATATATCTTTATTTTGATAGCCTAAAATATGAAGCAGATACAGCACAGGCTTGGAAGATTTATAAAAATAAAAAAACTGAAGCTTAAAGAAGTTAAATGTGCCAAGAATATTATGTACCCAGTTGTAGAGTTTTTGTTCTCAGCTTATTTTTCTATCCAGAATGCCACTGTGTTTCAAAATGTGTTAAATAAAACATTATTTTTATGTCCAACTACTATTGCTCATTAGATAAATTATTACATTTTCATGGGCATATGATTATTTCTAATATCCACAAACAGTCTTCTAAAGGAAGACTATCTCTCATCATCTTTTAATAAATTCTTGCTGAATATTATGTGTGTTTGCATTTTCAGGTATATTATTTATAGGCAAAGTGTCAATCAGAGGCTCTTTGCTGATATTTGAATTGATTTTTAATAAACAAGTTTTATTTCTAAGAATCTTAGAAAATGGAAATTCTGCTTTCACTCTCTACATATCATTAAAGCATCCAACATCCACAGCTTCCACCACTGCGAGGAAATTTGTCACCATACAATCCAGAATAGCGCACATATTTTAATCAGTGTCAGATTCCACAAGGAGTACACTGGTCAGTATTAGTTCAGTGATAAATGTTTTGATGTTTAGTATGCTTACCTAGAACGACGGAAAAGTTTAATATCAAAGTAAGAATCCTGGGAAGATAAGGCAACCACAGCAACGTTTTTTGCCCTCTTGGAGGAACCCAGCATCAGATCCTGCTTTATTTATCACAAGCACAATAGAGAACAATATCAGATATCAAATACAAGGGGCATTTAAAGGGCCAAAAAAAAAAAAATCACAAAGTCTTCACAGCAGCTTTTTATCTCTATAGAGGGAACATATGTAACATAACTACAGCATGAATTAACACTTGAAATGTGATTTATTTTAGGTAGGAAACTAAAAGAAAAACACCTGAACTAAACAATTAACTTATAACATCTCAAAAAACCATTCAAGTGTTTGATGAAAATAGCTATAAATATATATCTTATTTATCCATCATCAGCTTGTTGGAAATTTTATTTAGAAATCATAAAAACATAAAACTAGGCTCATTTTGAGATTCATGATTTATTTACAATTCATTTAATAAATGCAATTTTAAAACAAGTATATTTAAGTTCATTTTATAAAAACCAGCATTCTTTGTATTGATCTCTTAAGTTTGTGTGAACACTCTTGATATTGTTAGGAAAAGATGAATAAGAATCTTTGTACATTAAAGATGTTTAAATTCCATTAAACAATAGGCATAATATTTCTTAATACTATTTATGAAAAAGAATATAATACAAAATGCAAGAAGAAACCAATTGAAATAAATCCATATGTATATATATAGAGTGAGAGTTTATATACATATAAATATATACATAAAACAGCATTTGACAAAGGTACACTCTAAGTTGAACTTTCAAGTTAAATTTTGCTATTTAATTCTAATTCAATGTTCATTGATTAAACTTTCTCCATCCTTCTCTTCCTACTACATTTCTCAGCTTCTGGTAATGGTTCAACTCTCAACCTCTACAAGTTCAGCTTTAGAGAGATCACGTGTCAGTGAGACCATGTGCTATTTGTCTTTCTATCCCTTGTCTATTGCACTTAAAATGATGTCTAGTTAATTCCATGTTGTTACAAATAATAGAATTTCATTCATTTGCATGGCTGACTAGAATTGTGCTGTTGTACATTTCCTTTATCCAATTACCACCTGATGGACACTTAAATTGTTCTCAAATCTTAGCTATTGTGAATAGTGCTACATACACATGGAAGTGCAGATGTCTTTTTGCAGATGTCTGATGTATTTCCTTTAGTTATTCACCCAGTACTGGGAGTTTTAGACTATGTAGTGTCTCTAGCTCAGTTTTTTTGGTTGGTGGGCTTAGATACAATTTTCTGTAATGGTTTTGGTATGTCACATTCCCACCAAAATAGTAAAAAGGTTTTTTTTTTTTTTTTTCTCCACATGCTTGGTAGTACTTATATTTTTTTCACAGTAATCAGTCTTACTGAAGTAATGAATATCTCATTATCAGTTTGATTTGCATTCCTTGATAATTCTTTTTCTGAGCATTTTTTAATATTCATACCATGGATTTGTATGTCTTATTTTGATGAATCTAAGTGTATTGTCCATTTTTAAACAAGTTATTTGGGCTTTTTCTGTTAAGTTTTTGAAGTTCTCACATATTTTGGGTATCAACTCTTTGTCAGAGCTCTCAGGTCAAATATTTGCTCCAATTCCATATGTTGTCCCTTAAATTCATTAATTGTTTTCTTTGCTGAATAGAGGCTTCTTAGTTTGACGTAGTCTTACTTTTTTTTCTTTTAATTCTTATTGTTTGGGGATCTTCTCCAAAAACTTTCTGCCTATTATATCTCGAAATATTTCTGCATATTTTCTTCTAGTAGTTTTATGTGGATTCAGGCCTCACATTTAGTGCTTTGACACATTGTAAATGGATTTTTGTTAATAAGGGTCTAGTTTCTTTTGCCTGTGATTTCCTAAGTTTTCCAACAGTGTTTGTCCTTGAGGTTGTCTTTTCTCCATCTCAAGTTCTCAGCATCTTTATTGAAAATCAGTGGGCTGGAGATGCATAGGTTTACTTTGGGCCTCTATTGCATTGCCTGTCTATAAGTCCATAATTGTTCCAATAGAATGCTGTTTTGATTAACACTGCTTTGTAATAGGGGACTATAGATAAAAAACAGTTCTATATATTTCAATAAGCTATGGGAAAAGACTTTGATTTTATCATTAAAAAATGATAAATGTGTAAGGAAATAGGAAACTGTTTTAAAATTATTTAATCAGTGTATAGTGTGTACACAGGTTGAAGCATTGTATAGCACCCCATGAATGCAAATAGTTTCCACATATTTAGGTTTAGTTAAAAATAAATAAAAATAATAAAACTAAAAGAAGTAAACAGACAAATGGTTCAAGCAGAGGCAAAAATACAGATAAAAATTTGTGAGAATATTGCTAATTTAAAGTTGGGGCAGTTTTATTCTAATAAAAATTTAGTAAATACATAGTTCAGTTGTGTCATGCAGAACTTAATTAAGTGAAATTATATATAATCCTACTGAAGAAATGAAGCTGAGGAGTTTAGTTACTTGTAATTATATCTTTCAGATTAGAATGACAGGTTACTGCTTACATAGATGTGAAAAAAAAGTGTTCTATTTAGGATATTGGTTTGGAATTATAAAATAATTTAATATTAAAAGAATTTTCTAATCTCACTCCTTTTGTGTTTATGTCCATATTAAACAGAGCACCATTTAATTAAGTTTAATATGTATATTTTAACGTATCCATTAGATTATTAGATATAACTATCGATTTAGCATGTAGAGTATCTATTGATCTATCTTCTATCTATCTGTGAGATACAAGCATATTTGTTACCTTTTTCATCGTCATATCTTCAAAAGATTAAAAAGTCTCATTTTGGACATGATATTGATCCTGACAAACTCAGAAGAGACCTTTAATTGAGCCATGTTAAGCACAGCTATCAAACATTGTATCCCTCTTTCAAACACTTTACACACAATAACTTAAGCAATGCTCATCACCTCTTCAGGGAATGCACAGCACTATTGTTTTAACTTTAAAAATAAAAATTGAAGGTACACAAAATCAAATGTTTTGCCTCATGTGTACATTACTAGTACCAGAAGAGTATACCCTAACTCTTGGATTATGTACCCACGGAATTAGGCTGTCTCTAAACTTTCAATATACTTTTCTTTATTAGTACATGTTTTAAGTAGATAATAATTACAGTTTTGTGGGAAACTGATGCAAGTATATAACACATCTTAATACTTTTTTCATCTTCTACTCCAACCTTCTATTCTTTTCCCTCCATCTCTTGATCCTCTTCCCATTTTCAAAAGCTCTTCCTACCCCTTTTTATCTCTCTTATTTTACTCTCTCTATTTATATTTTGAGTTTCTCATGAAAGAGAAGCCATATGATATTGAAGCATACTGTCTTATTAATTTCACTTTATTCTGTGCTCCCAAGGTGTGCCCATTTTTCTACAAATAAGCTTATCCTTCTTTATTCTAGGGTAGTAGACCAGGGTGTATGAATACCACATTTTATTTACCCACCATCTCTTTGTAGACTGCTTCCAAGGTATAGCTATTATGAACTGTGCTGACATAAACATGGGTATGCATGAAAAAGGCTTTTTAATACATGGTACTTGGAAAACTGGCTATCCACATGCAGAGAACTGAAGCTAGGTGCATTTCTCTCACTATATGCTACACTAAAATTAGAATTTATCAAAGACCTAGATATTAAAACACTTAATCTGTTAGATGATAAAGTAGATGAACTCTTAAATCACAGGCATAGATATGGGCTTTTTGCAGAGAAACCTGTTTATACATGAAATAGAAGCAAGAGTTAAAAAGATGGAGTCATAGCAAATCAAAAAGTTTCTGCAAAAGAAATCATCAACAAAGTAAAAAATAATTTTCAGAATGAGAAAAATGATCAGCTATTGTTGACAGAAGACTAAGATCTATGCTATACAAAGACCTCAAAAAATTTAGACTTCTCCCAAATAAAATATCCAAACAAAAATACGGGCAAGTGAAATGAATAGACAATTTGCCAAAGAAATAGAAGTAGAAAATAAATATAGGAGGAAATGTTCAATTTCTATCATCATTAGAAAGATACAAATTTGAAAACACAATACTGAGATTCCACTTTACCCCAGACAAAAATGTCTGCCATCAAGAAATCAAATAATACTAAATGTGGGTGAGACTGTGGGGAAAAAGAAATAGTTCTGCTTTGTAAAGCAGGCAGTCGTGAGTTCAATCCCCAGTACCGATAAAAAGGAAAAAGCCAAAAAAAAAAAAAAAAGTTCTACATTGTTGGTAGCAAGACAATCTGGTGTAATTACTGTTTAAATCAGTTTGGAGATACCTCAAAAATAAAACTAGAGTTCTGTTGAAATCAACTGTTCTTTTATAAGTATCACCTAAAAGATTGAAAACTATTTTTATAAAGTATATTTTTACAAAGAGTATATTAATGCAGAATAAAATGTATAAATGTTTTCTAGATTCTTCAAACTAGTCATATAGATTTTTAAATTTTTTAATCTACAAAAGTAATATAAGATGATTTTTTAAAATTGTTATTTATCAAGAAAATAAAGGTACCCTATCTTGCATTCAATGACCAATCTATGGAATATTTTTTTCACATATTTAAAAGATTTGAAGGTAGTAGAATCACTGATTATGTCTTTGTGGAAAGAATATATTTTCTTTCAAATATATTCTACTAAATATGAGTTTTCCATTCAGGATACTCTATGTAGGCAATGAACTAACTCAAGGGTATAAGAGTGGTTCATTTCTGTAACATCAAAGAAAACGTAAGTCAACACGGTAAAAAACACTAGCATTTAAGAATGAGTGATGATAGCAGATAAATCAATTCTGCCTATTGCCACACTATAATAATCAGGCAAGATACTTAGAGTTTAAGGGTAGGAAATATGGAACAAATAAACTAAAATGTTGCAAAAATAAACAATCACCATACAGACTATATTTCTACAGAATATAATAGTATTGCATAATGTGGGTGGATTTTCCCAACATCCAAGTAATTTTATGACCATCTGTCTTCATATAAACTAAAAGGTCGATAATCAAAATGTATACTTTTGAAAAGAAAGTGATTGCCTATTAGACATTATTTTGGATAATTCTTTTATTTTTATTTTTGAGTTACACAGAGGATATTAAATTGCTTTTTATTGTTTGATGTTTCTTGCTTGTCCCATTCTGTGGCACCCATATCATACTGCTTTGTATGTTAGTTATTTGTGAAAGTATCCAAGTCTTTCTCACTTTTAAATTGTTTACTTCAAAATGGAAAAAAGTGAGTTTAATCTATCGGCATTTCTCAAATAGCTAAGGAAGTGAGTTACATTCGATGAGTACTCTATGCCCCATGTCTTAGCAAAAGAGTAAGCTAATAGAAAAATCCAAATTACAAGTTTAGTATTGTGCTGAAATGTTGCTTAGAGAAAAAATGTATTTCTTCAATCTCTATTTACTTATAAGGAATAAGGTCATTAAGTTATAGTATATCATTTTTATTTTCCAGAGTTTACGTCATTATTTTTTTCTGAATTTTCTAGTAGGTATTATCATTCAAAATTTACAGAGATAAAAACTATATACTAGGGAGTGTATCACCCTTTCTGTAGAACTGTTGGCAATAAATGCAAAACTCCAAGAAAACATACTCCTAATTTAATAGCCATAATCTCTCTGTGAATGAGCCTGTATCCTAAGCAATCGGTTTCTCAGAACTGAGGTATCTCACCAACGTAAGTAAATGAAGTCCCACATCCACTCATGATTTCACATTGGCAACTGCAACTTATCAGTACAAATATTGCTTTCGTGTTTAGAAATACAGTGTGGTGAGAAAGATCTGAACAGGTACCTATAAAATGGTAAAAGTGAATCTTATGTGTAATACTGAAAAGTTTTAATTGAATAATCCCAAAATTAGAAAACAGTGATGAAATAGTTAAATGATTTTCTACCTGCATATGTACATGCATGGAGAGACAAATGACAATAATATGTGAGACTGTTTAAAGAAACTTATTTTCTCTTTAACAATATGATCTTGACATTATCATTGCTTTGGAAGAGAAGCTAGTTAAAGCTTGTGATTATTTAACCATGTCCTGAAAAATAAATGGGAATATAATTGCCCATATTATATGTCAGGTGGGACATTTTATGGAATGTGACACAAACTTCTGATAACTTTTCCCAAGCCTGTTATGTCTAATTCTCCCAGTTTCATTAAACAGATGTTCTATATTTTCAGATGCACAGATCTAAAATCTTTACTTTTGGCGGGGGGGGGGTGTACTGGAAATCAAACTCACATCCTTGCACTTGCAAGGCAGGCGCTTATGCTGCTGAGTTAAATCCCTGATCCTCTAAAATCTTGAATAAATTTTTATCTTCTCACTTTTTCACACTTTACCTCTGCCTTGAAAATAAGTCCAGACTCGACCTCCTCCTCTATACTGAAACAAGTGATCAGCCATTCATACCCTACATGTGCCGTGAATCCCTACAAGAGCCTCTTAAATCATCTTCCAACCTCCACTCTTCTGATGCAACTCAATTTAGAAACCAGAATTATTCTTTCAGAACAAAGGAGACATCATCTTTATCCCTTGATCTAAACTTGTCCTTCAGTTGATATCTACTATATAATAAAATCAAAGACTTAGTATTGTCTGGGACCTAAATCATCTAGTATCTAATGACATCTTAAACTTAATTGCCCATCATATTTTGTCTTACTTTGACACACTCACAATCTCTCCCGGCTACTCTGCACCTGGGCATCCCATGCCCACTTTCACTGTTCTAGAAATTCAAACTCTTGCACACTTCATTGGGTTAAACTTCATCTTCTCACAGAAGTCCTATGTGACACTCCTTATCTCTAAAGAGCAACCCCAGTCACAATGATACCACGCATACCTACCTGACATTAAACCATCTGAGCTCTGCATGGAGGCATAATTTCCATAAACAGAGGAATTTCAACCACTGAACTATCCCTATGATTAAGAATAATGACCGTCACATAGCAGGTACTCTGTAAATATTAGAGGAATTAATGGATAGCATATTTATTTATACTTATGTAAAATATGTTTAAAGACCACATAGACTGCTTGCAAGATTGAGCGCAACCAATTTGAATGCATGCACATGCATACAGGTGCTCCTAATTTGTTAGATGTTTAATTAGATAAGTGCAGTTTAATTGGGAGGGAAGAGCAATATACCAGGGTAATGATAAAAGGGAGAGATGTGAATGATGAAGAGAAGAGAAACTCGAGTCTAGATGAAAAGGATCCCATGAAAATACAGAGAATCGTTAGACTCATACCCACAACAAAAAGAAGTGGTATATGGAGGGATGATGAGCAAAGAAAAAGAGAAATTTGTAGAGAAATTCATTGACTGCACTTCAAGTGCAGATTTTGGGTTCTATCAGTGGGCAAAATCAAATAAACAAGCTCTAGGAGACTGGAGGAGGCTGGTTCAGATGCATTTCTTATAGTGTTTTTCTTCTGGAACCTGCACCTCTCTAAAACATCCTCCCGAAAACAAATGCGAGCAGGACTGCTAGCAATGTTAAATGACTTTTTCCCCTCGGATTCTTAACAACGGTAGTTTTTCAGGCCTTTAAGTCAGATCATGACATCTCTTTAAAGTCATACATATTTTTTCCCTGGTGCCAGAAGTGGCTGTGTCATGGAAAGATGGCCTACAGCTATGCCTTATGCAGCTGAAAAAATAAAGCACAAAATGTTCCTCCTGTTGTCAGGCATTCTCCTTATAACTAAACCATGCTGTCCACCTTCATTCTGTTTGTTCTGACAAGTTTGCACGTCAGGCCATCCATTCCTGTGCAGAGTGCTCTGTTGATAAAGTGCTTGGTCACACTAAAAGTCCTGGAGAGCTTGTCAGTGCAAGATTTTTACTGAACCAGCTACGTATAAAATTTTTCATGGCAAGTCGGCAAAGCTTAACTGTGTCTCCATTACCAGAGTGCAGGTTAAATGAATTGGCCAGGTAGTTGTTTTGTTTTGTTTTGTTTTTAGCATGCAATATGTTCCATACTTGGATATAGTTATAAATGTGACACTTAAATCCTGGGATAAACTCTGTAATTGCTATTACTCTTTTACTGTTTAAAGCGTCATCACATCCACTGTTAGCTTTCATTTTTTGAGCTTCATGAGACTCTTGATATTACCAAGTGACACCTCCAGAAATGTAAACAAATATGCATAATGTGCTAATTTTACTAAATTCATCCCATGAAATGTAAGAGAAGTTGAAAGAAGCTCCAATTGGCTAAAGATGCTGTGTGGTTGGCTATCTATACTCACTTTCATAACAGCCGTCAACGCTCATAAGTTCACTTGCTTTAGCAAAATTGCTATTTATTTTAGGCTAGAGACTCCTTATCTCTTGCAAATACTAAAATCTGAGTATCATAGTCTTTAGATACGAAGATTTTACTATATAGCAAATTTATATATAACTTAATCCATTTTGTTTCCAGGAATTATGTAGACAGACATTCCTAAGCTAAATGAATAATAAAAAAATGAAAGCAAAATATTCTATTCTGGTCCAATATAGAATAAAATAAAAATTATGAAATATTGTAATATTGTTTTTACCATTGGAGTTGAAATAGAAATTTAACTTTACTAAATACCTCAAGTTGCACTATGAATGATTTAGAATTAAATATTTGATCCAAGCTATTTAAAGAATTTGGTTTTGGAAACTAGCCCTAAATATAGCCATGATGTTCTCTCCTCCATGGATGGTCTACCCTGACACTATAGGGTAAACTTTTTTTCTTTCGTATAATCACCCCAAAACTTGCTCTGTACAACCTGTTTCTTTTCTTGCCTTTAATAAGATTTGCTACCATTAAAGTTAGACAAATTAATAGTGGAAACATTTAACATTTTAATATAATTTTGGCAATTAGCCACTGGGTTCTAGGTCCCATTAAAATTAAAACTTAAAAATTAGTGAGGAAAAATATTTATAGCATCAAGTATTTTAGACACTAACATTATCCGGATTAGTTGCTTATGTAATTCCCGTACTCCAATTACAAACTACCCAACACTTCACTTTTATTTACTCATGATCACCATTTGGAAAAATAGAACAGAAAGTTCAAAAATTACATTCATTTTTCTTAAAATTGATAGAAAAATTAAAGAATGGTTAATAGAGTTTTAGATGGTTAAAAATGCTTCCTCAGAGTCCTTTTTGGAATTGATGTAAGTTCATGGGAATCAGAGAGAAGATTGAGAAAGTTGTTAAAAAATTAATAGATCTCAGAAGCTATATTGTTTTGGTGTTCCAGTATTAAACTTCTTGTTTATGATTTCTTTATAATAAAACAGATCACTATGCATGTCTAAAATTATATGGTAATTAGATGATAGTAATACATAAGCCAATACTATCCTTGTAGGGAAAGCACTAAATTTATAACACCCACTGCTACTGAAGAGAGGTATTAGATCTAATTTCCTATGAGATCTAGACCAATTTAATCTTTGGCAGTGAGAAGGAAATTCTATTCATTCATTTATAATTTTTGCAATAAATATTTACATAACCTAGATTTTAATGCTTCACCCCCCACCCCCACAACTACATTTCTGAACAAATCACTTTCCATTCCTGAGTCTCTATTTTCTAATAAGTATAGTGAGCATAATGACAGTAATGAGTCTGTATGTTTCTTCTAGGGTAAAGTGAGTTAATTCAAATAAAACATCTGGAAAAACTCTTGTTGCTGTGAAAATATTTCTACTAACATTTTTATAATTTAATATGCCTGATCATGTAAGAGAAACTAAAACTATAAAAGTAAGAAATAGGGATAAACTTTTTTATCTTCATTAAGAGCAACTATAGGGCCAGGGATACAGCTCAGTGGCAGAGCATCTGCCTGGCAAATGTGAGGTCAAGAGTTTGATTCTTGGTACCAAAATTAATTAATTAATTAAAAAGAAAATCAACTATAATTCAACTAGTCATTAAGAGAAACAATAGCTAAATGAACACATATTCCACAGAACTGTGAGCGTGACAAGTGCCACAAAGAGAGATTTTCTACGAAATTTATAATATGACAATTCAGGGTAGTAAACATGAGTAGAAGTTGATTCATTTTTTAAAAAAAGGGAAGATCATAAGAAAAACAATTCCAGTGAAAGCGTATTTTGTGTAAGCAAGCCTTAAGGTAATTGTCATTATGCACATAGAAAAGTGTAATTTTATTTTTCTTTTCAGTGAGGAAACTAACCACAGTAAAACATTAATATATCATTTTCTAATGGGAAGAAGAGTCTATTCCAAATAACAGGAGACCGTAATCATGCACATGTAACACTTAAATAACAGAAGGAGGGAGTTACACCATTGAATTTTGTAAGCTTTATCAAAGTATAATTATTATCTCAATTGTGTATCACAAAATGCTAACTTAATGTATAAATTTAGGTGAGCTTGACCATCTATAGGGTACCATCACTACATTTAGGGTTCTAAACATAGTCATCACTTCCAGCAATCTCCTTGTGGTGTTTGTTTCATGGTCTGTGAGTCTGTGTATGTGTGTGGGGGTCTGTCTATGTATTCATAAGAATGCTGAACACGAGATCTTTCCTTTTACCATTCGGTACAGTGCAGAATATTACATTATTATCTGTCAGGACTATACTGTAGAGCAAGTCTCTAGAGTTTCTCACACACATATAAAACTTTAAACCTGTGCCTATCAAAGTTCCCAGCACCTGGCAATCATTACTCTTTCCTGCTTATGTAAGTTACACTATTTTCATATTTAAAACTGGAGTTGTGTAGTATTTGGTCTCTGACTGGTTCATTTCAGTTAGCATCAGGTCCTCTAACTTCACTCACATTCCACAGGATTTCCTTACTTTTTAAAGAGAATAAAATCCCCTTGCAAGCACATAGCATGCTAAAAAAAAAAACCTGAATATTTTAAAAATATTATGGTAAAAGACACATTGTCACTAATCTTACTAAATATCCCTTCTCACTTTAAACACGCCTCTCCTATCATCTTTGCCACTTTCTGAAGTTATTCTCGAAGTCTTTGCTGGGTATCTTTAATTATTCTTTCATGCCTGCCTCCAAGTGTTGAGTATATTTTAAATGTTGGCATGTCACAATCATTTTGACTTTGGGAAAAAGCCAGCAGTAGCAAGCCAACAGAGCCAATGAAAAAATTGGGTAAGGACATGCTGTAATGTTTTACAAACCTGCCTTTCAAGTGGGTGATAGTGTGGGACCATCACTCCTGCTAAAACCAGTCTGGAAAGAGGACTTTCAGAGCTGCTTCAGGAAATGGCAAGAATGATGGGGGAAATGTCCTTCAAAACAGAGGGAGTATTTTAAAGAGATTAGTGGCAATGTATCTATAACTGTAATAAATGGTTTACTTAAGCAGCATGTGTTTTGATTAACCCTTGTACATATCACATTGTATCTGCTGATGAGCATGGTTACTGTGAAAAATGATACAGTGAAATGGGTGTTGATATCTTGTCAAGAGCTTGATGTCAATTTGTTTGATATGTAGCCAGTAGGAGGAATTGCTGCATCTTTGATAAATTGTTTTTTATTTTTAAGGAATTTTCATATCATTTTGCATTGGGGCTGTATATCCTACATTTCTATTAGAAGTGAATATGAGTTGTCGAACTTTCATGGTGGCCAAATTGTCCATTGCCTGAACAAGTCCAAATTGCACAAGACACATTTTGACATGGGTTTCACTGAACAGGAAGGCGATTAGCTTGTGCTGATTGAAACCCACAAAGCAGATACTATCTGACTTCCTATGTTCTTTGGAAAGTCAAGCTTGGATGAAAGTCTCTGAGCACTTCATGTCCACCCAGAGAAGAAGCAAGGCATGTGTTTTCACCAATTTTGTATACAATTTCAATTCTGTGAAACTGGGAAGAAAGTTGGATGTTGCATAACCAAAATAAGGCATATTAAATAATAGCAGCTGGATGAAATAAAAACAAAGTAGAACGCAGGGAGAAGGTACCAAATTACTCCAAACTGTTCCCTTAGCCAGTGCCTTCTCAGCTCTCATGAATATAAATATACCATGACACACATGCTAGAGTTTTCCAGATAACTACACTGAGTATATTAATTCATTGGATCTATAACATAACCTAAAGTTTCGTATGTTAAATAACAACATCCCAATTGAGATTGTATTAGAAAACAATACCAGGGAAAATTGTATTTAAAAACACTTGTTATAGCTGTGTAAAAGGAAGCAGGAGTATGTGGTTAAACACAGGGAATATCACTAACCATGTATCTAAAAAGTAAATTGAAAATGAAATGAATGAATTTAGGGTTTAACTGTGAACTTTAACTTTCTCAACAAATGCCTTTTCAGTATTCATAAAGTTGCAAAACTAAGAAAACTAGCATATGCATGTACAAAGACCAGTACAAGATAAATACTTCATCCAAATTCTGGTGTCTAAAATCAGCACCGGTTTTTCTACAATTCTTAATAAAATCATTCTCTTGATTTTTACTTTAATAAGTCTAGCTGTGGATCAAATATAAGATATGTCTTATTTAAACCAAAACTTTATACATACACATTGAGGTTACACATTTTTGTTCAGCTTTTATAAGTTGTTTATTTGTTCCACTGTAGCAATGAAAGTTATTGTTGTTAAGGCTTAAAATTTTATCTGGTTCATCTAACTTTGATTCTTTCCTGAGAATCCTGGAGACTGGTCAGTATGGCTAAACATCAATGAACTGTACACTTGAAACTCAGAGGTAAGAACCTTTTATCCCTGAAGTAACCTCCTACACCCTTCAGTCCCTTGATTCATTAACACTTTTATTGAAAGTCCTGAAAATCTATTGGAGAATATTTCTAGAGTTTTACAAGATTTAAAATACGTGACTGTCTCCCAATAGAGTGATTTATGCCATTAAATTCTCGCAAACTCCTGAAAAACCCATGTCTATTGCTTCAAGACAATCTTTGCAACTCTGTGTGCTTAAACTGTGCTTTGTCTTTTCTCTCTTCCATTTCAGGATATAAATTAAGTTCAGAGCTATATATCTAGATTTCTTTTCTAGTCACTAGGCCAAACTACTTAGTATGATTACTTTAATAAGATGTTTTTAATCTTTTAATCTTTGATTTTTCTAAATGTGTGTAAGAGAAGTAGATGTGAAAGAAAAAATAATATAAACTCTACCTTTTTTGTAATATGTTAACATTTTCATTTCCATATATTTTTAAAGGTTCGGACTAATTTAATTAGGAGTAGTTTCCATCTCACTAAGTGTGCCTACCATGCTAATTCAACTTTGCTTTAATGGCATAAATATCAAAAATATGTCCTGCTGCTTATATATATTGCAGTCTTCATTAAGGACTGAGGAATATCTGTACAAAGTAATGAATACCCATGTGAGTTCATAACCATCATGAAAATCACCTGTTTTCTGTGGTCATTTCTTACGTGTAATTCCAAAGCCCTTGCTCAAGCCTTGGCTCCTGCTACCCATGCCCCTTCTATAATTTCTACACCTCCTAAAATGTTCATACCTTCTAATTAATTTTATACTATAGACAAATCATTTCAATATTAGAAAACTTAAATGTTCAAATACTAATGAAATATGTTTCTAATAAACTTAGGTTGGAAAATGTTTACTAATCAAGTTATAGCAAACTTGCTACTAAAATCTATAGCATAGTGACCAGCTTTTGCTAATCTAAATAGCTCTCCATTCCATGCATCAAGCCAGTACATGGCAGGGCTTTGGAATTCTCTCGACTGCCTTCATGTAGCAAAGACATTTTGAAATGTACCAAAAAAAAAGCAACATGACAGTTTGGACAGTGTTTGTTTTCTACTTCATAATATGTAAATCTCAGTGAAGTTAAAGTCTGACAGTTTACTTATATATCCATATCTAACCACTAGTCGTTATTTTTATTGTTTTTTATGCCTCTTATGTCTGTTTTACTCTTTAGGAATTAGAAATAATTGAAGCACTTCAACAACCCAAAAGGATTATTTATCCTACTAAAGTACTCACTGAGATCCAGCAAAGGCAATAAAGTGTCACATGAACAAGGAGTGGGTAACCAGTATTTTATTTTTTCCCTCCTGAAAATTAGAGGAGGAGGGTCAGCCTGACTCTGGCACTGGTGAGGAAACGGCATCAAATTTGCTGTGCTTAAAGATAGCTGAGCTAGCAGACGGTCTGGCTTATTCTCAGATCCATATGGATGCCTTGTTAAACAGAAGGTTGGGGGACTTCAGCTTTAGCTAGACGTGTGGATTCTTAAAAGTTTTTGTTTGGGTTCCATGCAGATATTCTGATCACAGAGGATTGGTATTTAAGAAGAGATCATGAACCAAAGTTATTTAATGGTTTACGGAAGAACTCAAATTTTTAGTTCCCCATCTAGTCTCATATTTCTCTCATGTTGGTGCATATGTTTTATGAAAAACAGAGTAAAATATTTCACTCGTCCAAGCTGATGAGCCCATTTTTTACGGCCTAGTCTTTGTTAAAGGGTGGCACAATTCATATTTCCATTTCACCTTGTGTGTCCAGCTGCAAATAAAAATTGGATAAAGAAGTTTACCCTTCAACTCTATACCAGGTAACATTTGTGTGATGGATCCAGTTAGATCCTCAGAGAAGAATGTTAACAATTTCCCAAACTCTTTATCTTGCAAAATTGAAACAAAATAAATATTCCATAAAATACACTATATACTATGTTCCTTTCTGTTTCTATTCTTTTCTTTTCTTTTGTGGCAATAGACATTAAACCTGGTCCCAAACTACATTCCAGCTTCCCCACGTGAGACAGTGTCTTATTAAATTGTTAACTGCCAGAACTGAGTCAAACTCGGTATCTTCCTGCCTCGGTTTCCAAAAGGCTGACATTTCATGCTTGTGCTATCATTCCTGGCTTACTGCTTGTATTTCATTTTTATTACTAGAAAAAGTCACCAGGAGTTTGTAACAAAGCATAGTTTAAGTAAATTAATTTGTCAGGGTCTTTACCATTTATAATATTTTGTGCTGTGCATGAATTATGCAGATTAATTTAGAAAGTACATGCATTCACACTGAAAAAAAGACAATTACTTTCATTGTTTGTGTTTTCAAATTCCATTTTACATCCGTATGTCCTATGTCCTATTCATTAAACTATTCCAGTGCTAATATGTCATGTAGCTTTCCCATAGTTTCTAAAACATTTGGAACTATTTTAAATGTTGTGGAAGATGCAGAAGTTCACGTCAAGACTCTAATAAACAATGTTCTGTCCAAGAAAAACAAAAATGCGGATTCCCTTGCTTGCCAAAACCCTCATTATGTGGAAGCTGGAATGCGCGATACTGAACTGAAGCTGTGTGAACCAGCCCAAGCTGACATCCTCGGTGAGACTGCCTGATTTAAACTGTGGCCACTTGAAAGCAGAACACCTTCAACTAAAAGTTATTTCTAATAATTCGTTTCCTAAGTAATTTAAGTTTTTACTTTTGTCCTGCCTGCCATGAGGCAAAACAGTAGGAGCAAACAAAACACAAACGCGGGCGCACGCACACAAAGACATCTTTGCAACTTTGCAAATTGCCAGTCCTAACTGGCGGGGCGTTCGCATTGCTGCTGCCACCTAGTGGCGCACAAGTGGAAATCGGTCAGTTACTTACCGTAGGCTTTCAAACAACGGAGAAAGTTGATTCTTTTTTGGTTAGTCTCTCATTTCACCGGAAGGATACCCTCACAAGAAAAAAAAAAAAAAAGTTCTCAGTCAAAAATTACCACGCTTCCCCAGTGATGCAAAGAGAGAGTGAAAAATTCAATGACTACTTTGGAGAAATACAACTCAGAAATTACATATGTAAATGTACTAATCTTTATTTTTCTTGTGGATTAAGGCTTTTTATTGCTAATTCATCTAGCTGATGCATTGGCTTCTACAAAGTAGAAAGAGAAAGGACAAAGAGGGAAGAGTTCAAATGAAACCTGAGAACAACCCTAAATTTTGTCTAGTAAATAGGTGATGAGTCCTCATGACCATGAATTGTAATGTCAGCTTGAGGAAGATCAGTCTAGCACAGGAGCAAAGCACAGCCTCAGGTGTGTCTGCGGATGTGACACATAGGTCAGGCAGGTAGGAAAGATGCACCTGGACTACGAAGACACCAACCATTAGGCTTGTAGCCTGAACACAATACAAAGAAAAGGAAAGAGGTATAAAGTTTTAAAAAGCTCCAATAGCTGCCATCAGCCTCAATATTGGCCTCCGCTTTCCGCAGCCTTCTTACACAAACTCGCCCTGAGAACTGCTGTGAACGCGAAGGCTTCCCGTTCTGATGCAGCAGCCTCCATTTCTCATCCGAGGCATCTGTGTTCTAGGGTGGAGTAGTTTCCAATCCCCCTGGTCTCCAGCACTCTTCAGGCCATGGAGGACTCTCTTGTGTCTGATCCTGTAAGCCTACAAATAAACCCTTTATACAATTATAATTTCTATTGATTCTGTTTCTCTGGGGAACTGCAGTTCTAACCGGGATGGCTATGGCTGTTATTTTTATTGTGAGCTTTTCTTCATCTTCTATTTATACACTTTGCAATGTACAGAGAAGAACAAATCTTCCAGAGAATAATGCCGACTACTCAGCAAGTAGGAGACATGAGCCAACATTGTTGGAAGTGATTAAATAAAAAGAGAGACTAACCATCGTGTTTTCT
Source organism: Cavia porcellus (assembly GCF_034190915.1). NCBI lineage: Eukaryota > Metazoa > Chordata > Mammalia > Rodentia > Caviidae > Cavia > Cavia porcellus. Next base: position 42,765,266 of record NW_026947510.1, read on the forward strand.
TAAGATAATTTTAAAGGAGAGCTAATTTATTAACTAATTTTCTGAAGGAATAGGTGATTAGTGAAGGAAGATAAGGGTTTATAGCATAGAAAGGAAGATTAGTCATATATATACTGGTGACAATAAAAATATGAAAGACCAAGGACATTTCATCCACCAAATCAAAAGACTAAATGTGTTATAAGAAGTGCTTCAAAGATTTTTGACCATTTTTAACTCCATATCAAAAAATGTGGTCTTAATTATCAGCTACTCTTTTTATAAGTAACTCAAAACATCACCCTCTATACTAACATTGTTTGACTCACATAGGCCTTTGTTTTTAACAATATGAAAGAACTGACACTTACAATATAAAAATTAATGAGAATCTATAACATAATAATTAGTTAATGACAATTAAGAAAATGTTTGTGTGTTTTATCAATGAAGAAATACTAGTGAAAATAAACATTTCTCCAAGTCTATAAACAGAAGGAATTTCATGCAGAGAGTTATGATACCAGTGATGGGACATATACAAAACCAAAATTAAAGATTAAAAATTGCAAGAAGCCATTATTTTTAACTTGATATTGAAAATAAAAGTTTGATTCATGTTACTCAAAGGAAGAGGCCAAAGCTTCCCCAAAGAAGCTGATGCGTAATGGACCAATCTCACAGAAGCAGAAGCTGTAGAGAAAATATAACTATTTTTAGGAAAAAAGAGGAAAAAGGCCTAATTACCTCTTATCCTGCCCCTCCAGGCGGTCATGCAGGACTGGTTTTTCTAGAAAAATCAGAAAAGAATATGCATGCTGGAAATGTGATGATGTTGCAATATAGAACAGAGCTGAAGGAGGGGAAGAGTAGATTAAAGATAGAGATGAGTCGAGGACTGGCAACGGAAGGAACGTAATAAAAGAAAACCAAGAGATTTGAAGGAAGGTGCAACCCAGTGCAGTATAAGCTGAGCACTAAAGGAAGAACAAAAATGGGAGAACAGAAAAATTAGGAGAGCACCCCGATTATCTCCACCAAGTAGGGTTCTGAACATAAGCTGTCCAGTGTATCAGGAAGCAGTGAAAAGACTCAATCTGAGAAACAGTACGAGTTATTTGAGAAGTTAGGGAAACCTTGAATGCTAGACTAAGGAGTCTGCAATCAGATTGAGAAACTTTAACTTTTCCCAAGGTTGTTACATGGGATGATAGATCTGGAAAATGCTAAAACAAAACAAAACAAAACAAAACTTTAGTTTGTTGAAATTGTATGATGACCAAAAGAGTTTAGGGAGTATTATAGCTTCATAACTGAGCCAAGATTCACAAATTTATTTGACCCCATGCTATTTGTGATGTACCTCTTGAGTCTAATGCTTTAACATAAAATATTCTGGAAAAAAATATTAAAAATTTGGAAATTCTCTGCTTTAGTTGCACACTGAAGAAAAAAGTGAGATGTTCATAAAACAATAATCCTCTAATATTGAAATAAGTAAAAATGCTATTATAAGACATTAGAATTTATTTGGATTTCAATGAATTCACATTTTATGATCTATTATTTGGAATTATGCAAATCATTGGAAAATTATTTTAAAACACCAACATTGTCATGAATTTAATGTAACAGATTAGATCTGAAAAAAGAAAGCTGATAATGGCAAGGAAGCCTCAATGATTTACTTATGCAGAAACAGCAAAGCCTCTCACTAAATCGGAAACTTTAGTTGCTAAAATATTTGTGAAAAAAATGTTTGAAGGTGTTCTAATTGAAATACAATTAGATAACACAAAACCTATGTGAAGGATGGAGACTTCAGTTTAGAAAGCCAAAATGACTCTTGACGATATGCTTAAAAAGATTGAAACAGGATATTTTGCTTACAGGTAACCAGTAATTGGATGAAGGTAGCAAAAACTCACAGCTTATTCCAGCCCTACAAGCACACTAGGAGTGTAGGTGGAACATGGTTTTGGCCAGATTTCTTTGCAAATGTATCAAAGAGCACACTGCTGGAAAAATGCCAGGCGTCTCTATCTGTAAAATGTTTTAGGAGGTTACTCCTGGTCAGTTTGCAGGGTCACTTTTTGATTTAAAGAGCAGGAAGAGCAGGAAACTGGGTAAGAGTCCCGTAAGCTGCCTGATCAGTGCAGTACGAAATAAAATGTTTCCAAATCTTGATGTTTAAATTTTGTGGTTAAAATGTGTTTATGTATTCTTTTTAAAACAAATACATGTTAAATTCAAAATATAATCTGCATGCACATGAGGAGAAAATAGATATTTGGGGGCGCTAAATTTAGAAAGTGCTGAGTTCCCCTGAAAGAAAAGAATGTCCTGATGTTTGCCTGGGTCCTTGGCTCCTTAGTGAATCTGGTTGTTGGTTAAAATCCACCATTTTCCTTCCATCTGCTGTGACACTGCCGCGCTTTGGGAACACAGTGTGGCTACCATTCAGACCTACAAGTTACCATGATATGAGGACTTTTTAACGAGAAATGGAGAGGGGGAAAGGCACAGTGAAGGTGTGTGGCTGGGGTAGTTATTTGTGATCTCTTGCTAAAAAGTGACAACTATATTAACTCAAACAAAGGGGAAAGGATCTTCCCAATGGAATTCACAAGGTAAAGCTTAGATCTTAGGAAAACAGCCAAGTAAAGAGACAAATAGTTTATGTAGAACCCTAATAAAGACCTATGATTTCCTGAGAAATAATAGCAGATTTGCTAAAATCTGGGTATCTACCTCAAGACACACAGAACACAGGAAGGAAAATATGATTTCTCCCATTGACTACATCACAATTCAGGCAGCCTCCTATACCAGATGTTGTTCTGCTAAAGCCTGGGATATTTTATGGAGAAAGTAGAGACCTGATGAATTCCTGCTAGCTGGCACAGACTCAGAATAAACAGTCAGGAAGCATGCCATCCACTGATTTTATACACAGCTGAGTGAAATGTGTTACTTGGAATACCACTGATTCCCAAGTGGCTGAAAACATTTCTGAGAAGATACTTTCAGATGTTTTAGCAAATACTGTGTTGCAAGGTGTGAAAATCAGGTTTCAAGGATTACACCTGAAAAGTAGTCTGCATCCACTCTCTTTGATCAACAAATACCATACTATTTGCAAACAGTAAATGGGTACAATTTAAAATTGCCTGGATAGCAGTATAGCAGAAGCACATACTGAACTTAGTCCTAATTACATAAGCTATGAACAATGCAATAATGATGATATACTCATTAACTATAAACTATGATAGTTGAGGAGAGGAGAGGAGAGGAGAGGAGAGGAGAGGAGAGGAGAGGAGAGGAGAGGAGAGGAGAGGAAAGGAGAGCGGTGAGAAGAGGGGAGGAGAAAAAGAAGGAGAGAAAATTATTTACAAAATAACATCTAATTTGGTGACCATACCTAGGGCTAAGTGATGGGAAAAAGGATTTCTAACACCCCAAATTAAAGGAACTGTGTAGGAGAGAAAAAAGAGACAAACAGAAAGAACAGGAAAAGCAGGAAAAATGCCTGATACCTGAGTTAGTTAAGGAAATCATTCACATGGCTCTTAAAAAAACAGGAGATATTAACGTGGTGGTACTTGCTTCTAACTCCAGCACTGTGAGAGACAGGGTAGGAGGACTGCAAGTTCAAGCCCAGTCTGAGCAAGTTAGCAACTTAGGGAGATCCTCTCACAAACGAAAAATACAAAAGCACATTTGAAATTTAGCTCATCGTCAAGGCCGTGAGTTCACTGACCAGTAGGCTCTTTCCTGGAAACATATAGTAAAATGGGAAACATGACAGGCTTGGTATCATAAATTGAGCTACTATTGTAGATTCTTTGACAATAAGAAGCCTACTTTGGTTCCCTTTGTACTTCTTAAACTGTCCCCTTAGCTTTGTTATATTTTAGCCCTGAAGACTTCACATCTAATCATAAGGATCATGATTGCAGTACCATATTCAAGACTTTTTGTTTTAAAATGATTTGAGAATAGTATTTTTGAAAAAAACTTTTAAAATTGTTCATTAATTGCATACCATCATTATAAAGTAATTCCTATGGGGACAAGACAGACAAAGCATTCTGAAGGGCAGAGGTAAATGTGAAGGGTGTACTTTGCGGTGGTGATAACTCATAAGATATGACTGGAGAAGCTATTAAATGCCCTTCGTTACTGTCTTCCTCACTTTTTTCTCATACCAGCTACATAAAACAAAAAGGTTTGTTTTGGCTCGTGGCTTCAAACCTAGGATGTGAGGCTCCAAGGCAGAAGCAGGATGGCAGTATGGCAAATGGTGTCCAACGTATGGAATGATGGAGAGAAGGGAAAAGCCAAGGACAAGAACACACCCTTCCTGGTCACACCCCACGGGAACCCATCTTCCACTGGATCCCACATCCCAAGAACACATTTAGCTCTTGTACTCATCAGAAGATGAATCCTTTATGAGGATAGCACCACATGATCGGGTCGCCCTTCACACACCTGAGAATCTGGGGGCACATGTTATCCCTGTATTATAGCAGTTATGTTGTTGTTATCTAATCTGAATGAATGGACATTGGAAGTCCAGGAGGAATGCCTCCTTACCACACTCAAACGGGTAAACCCTTCTCTTCCCCTTAATCGGGCAGGCTGAAAAAGAAAATTTGACATTGCTAAAGTTCTTCTTGAATGGAATAAACAAACAAACAAACAAATAATAGATAGATAGATAGATAAGAGTGAGAAAAAAATTTGCCTGGGGGTACCAGGGATTGAACTCATGACATAGCACTTGCTAGGCAGGTGCTCATGCCACTGAGCTAAATCCCAGCCCCTGAGTGAGGAATTTTTACTTCTTTTGTTATGACTTACTTTGTCTGAGCAGCACCTAAGGCAGTGGTTTCTCTTGTATTCGAAAAGCCACGTATACATACATTAAAAAGCAAAGTAACAATCAAAAGTTTAAAAAAAAAGGAGATAGATCTTCTGCAAATTGGAAGAAGATAACAATGGAAAGAAGGGAGCAGGGTGAGAAAGATGACCTAAAAAGAATTAAGATTCGTTATACACCAATTCAGATGTAATAATTACGAACTGAGAACATGTACTGATACAAATAAATTTACAAAAACAGCAACAGTACATCACCAAAAGTTTAATGAAGTCCCCGCTACAACTCTCAATGTGATAAAGACTGTACAAGAAACAGCACAAGGGCAACAGCCTGCAGGGCACTGAAGCATCGTGACAGACTTATTGGGAGGCTTCTTTTCAGCACCATGGGGTCTGGTCAGGCACAGACTACACAGTTATAGAACAATGTACGTGCAAACTTTTTCCTCATGTGAGTATCTGAATTGATAGCCACCTTATCATAATGAAATGGGACAAGTTTTGAATTTGCTGGCCAATAAGAATCATTCTCCACACTACATCCATGATAGCACGCTGACTGCTTTTGGAGTATGACACACAGGGCAAGTTACACGGTTGCTCCAAGTGACCTGTAGAAATGGACTGATTAGAATTCAAGCCTCGGTTCACTTGGTGGAATTTGGGTAAATTATTTGGGATAAAGCAAACAGAATCGTCCCTCGAAATTTGAGATGCAAGTTATCGTGTGCTTACTGCCACTGAAGAATACACTTGGAGCTTTGGTGGACTATTTGCACAGATCCTATTAACCCATCTAGGAATATTGTTGAACTTGTTTGACTAAGAAGCCCCAACTCTAAGCTCTGGATTGTAGTTAGAATATTCAGACTAATGCTTTGAACTTTTGTAGTAGACACTTTGAGACAGAAAGTATATTCTTTGATTTTTCTTTTTGCTTTCTATGTACAGAAGATACGAGAAAATAAAAATGCTCCACCATTCAGAACAAGAAAGACTGAATTCTTTTCATTAGTTATACTCCAGGAATTAGCCTTATTTCCATGCAATTGAGGGTAGTCGAGTAAAGCTGAGCTATTGCCTGGCGAAAGAGACACAGGGAGCCCCCAAGGGCTTCTCTCGTTTGTGCGGTAGAACTGGGCTCAGTACAGGGAACCTTAGACTCCACCCTAGCTCAGAGAATGATGCCACAGAGATTCACACGCACGGTGTCTGACAGTGCCCTTACCCTTAGCATGATCCTAGGCAAAAAGCTGCAATGTGCTGGCTATGCTTTTAATACGTTGTGACATTTTTAAATATAAGACTAAATACTCTGGGATTAATATGCTGAGGAAAAAAATCCTACCAATTCCTGATTTTACAAGCACACACTGAAGAAGGAAAAGTGAACTATATAAAAGATCAAAGGCCACTGTTACCTAAATACAAGACTAAAGACAAGAGCAATATATAGAGATTGCAGGCTCAATGTGTGATCATACGCCCCACGCATTTTAAGGGCTGTGAACGAATATCTGGTTTCTTCTTGTTCTTCCTTTTTTTCTTTCCAAGTCATATAGCAAATAGATAGCACTAACAAAGTCAAATATTAATAACCAAGAACTACAGATCCTCAAATCCCCTTTCCCCCAACCAGCAAAACCCATAGAAATTTACACTGACCAAAGTAAATAGAAAATAAAAGTCAAACCACTTAAATGGTTGACATTTAGGGATAGAGCCAGGCACTAGCTTTCATGCTTCTGAATCACCAGTGTTATAACATTAACAGAAAATAACTGATATTATGAACATGCTGCAAGAATTAGAGGTAAGATCCAACCTGCAGTAGTTTAATTGATGATTGCTTGTAATCAACACAATTTTCAATTTCACCTTAACAGAAAAGAACAAAAATGTGAGCATCAAAGCAGCTTTTAAAAATTTTTGTCTTCTAAACAGGAAATAATTGTTTAAAATAGCACAAAGTCATGAGCATATTGACTATAGCCTAAATTAGTTCTGAAATACACTTACTGGTTATAGCATATCTAACTTATAGAACATCTAATTTAGGATATTTCTCTCTCTTTCTCTTGTATGTGGTGCTTTGGGTACATAAGTTTGCAGAAGAAATCCTGAGAAATGATTAATTTCAGATAAGTGTGATTTTTAACATACTAAATTGTTACAGTGTAGAGCAAAGCTGGTCACTGTGTGGTGAACGTTCATGACAGATGACCAGAGCTGAGTGTGCGGTGACTGTTGCCTGTAAATGTTGGCTTCGGCTTCCAGCTTCACCTTCTATGATACTGTGCAAGTGATGCTTATTAAAGAAACAGTCATCTTCCCTAGTCAGGGAGTACATGGCATGATGATGTTTGTGACTGGATGACTATTGCCCTTCAGACAAAGGACTTATATCTAGAAATTTCTATATCTTATAAAGGATTGAAAAAATTTAAATGTCCCAAATTCAAAGCCCCAATCTAAAAATGGGCATCTGAGATGAATATATATACTTCTCAGATGAAGAAATACAAATGACCAGTAAATACATCAAAAAATGGTCAACATTATTGGTCATTCAAGAGATGCAAATTAAAACAATACTGAGATTCCATCTCACCCCAGAAGGAATGGCTATCATAAAAAAATCAGCTAATAATAAATTCTGGAGGTTTTTTTGGGGGGAGAAATCTTTCTTCACTGTTTGTGGGAGTGTAGACTAGTGCAATCATTGTGGAAATCAGTAGAAATTCCTCAAAGAACTAGAATTATAGATCCTATCAGCTCAGCTATTCCCCTTTTGGGTATCTTCCCAGAAGAAATGAAAATATCATGCAATAATACTATATGTACATTGATGCTGATAGCAGCACAAATCAAAATGAAATCTTGTAAACAGCCCAAATGCCCATCAACCGAGGAATGGATTAAAAAAAGTTTTCATTTAATGTGATAGAATACTATTCAGTCACAAAGAAGGATAAACTGGAGGCTTTTGCAGATAAATGAATTCAACTCAAGACCATACAAATAAGTGAAATAAATCAGATGCATATGTATAAACATCACATAGTCTCACTAGTATGAGAAACTGAATGGGTAAATAAGATCCAAAATGTACATTAGATAATGTGAATTGGGATGAAACTGTTCAAATAAAAGACAGATTGTGATGGGAGAAAGGGGAAAGGAAGTGGAAAAGAAAAATATATTCACACATGATATAGTTAAGATAGTTATACAGTTAGTTTTTCTTAGCTCATTGAAAGGATAGGTTTGTACTAACATTGTTCGGATAAGGTATGATACCTATATATTATACTCTGAATAACTACTATAAAGATAACAATACCCAATGTATTGATTATTGTAATGCTTCTACTAACCTGTTTTGAAACTGTACTTTATTATGATTTTTATTTTTTCTCTTTAAAATAAAAAAAGAATGTCAAAAAAAAAAAAAAAAGGCTAGAGGAACAAAACCCTGAAGCTAACTGTTCAGAATTATGTTCTTTGGAGGAAGAGAGGGCCCAGTCCTTCATTAATTGAAACTCTCCCATTGTCTGCTGGGGCCACACCAGAGTGGCCAGCCTTGCCCTTTGTTTCAGACATAATGTGCTGTTCTGTTCACTTCTACCATGAGATCTTTGATGCACTATTAACGGTTTACCAGAAACTCCAAAGAAAGCTGCTTATCTAATACTTAGAGACCCAGAGAATGCTGAAAGACAACTACCCTCTCAAGGAGAAGGGGAGACTGTATAGGAAATCCTTAATTGTGAATCATTGGTTATAGACAATAAAAATCCTGACATGCCAAAGAAATCTTAAATGTGGGACAAATTCATTTTTGTATGTTTCTTGTTAGAATAACTAAATTCACTTGATATCGTTATTGTTTAACTAAAAATGTTAGCTGATGAGCGTGATGTTTTAGTTGTGATATTGGCATTAAAATTCTTGAAGTAGTATACAAGTTACATATCCTGTGTCTCCTCAATCACCATCATCGGAGAAACAAGGAAGCAGACAGGAGGAAAACTAAACCATTAAAGGAAACAAACGAAGAAAGATAAAAATATTTGAAAATGTATGTTTGACATTAGTCTAGGCACTATGTATATTTCTATTTGTTTTCTCATTGCTGTTTAGGCTCTGACAGTAATAATATAAATTATTGTTATATTTATTTTATACTTAAAGGCAGTGCAATTTACAGAAATGAAGAAAGTTGTGGAAGTTCATTAATAACAGTTCCTGTTTGACTTACAGGAGGAGTTTAGCTTCTTACACCCTTTGGAAGGAGTCACTGGTTTCAGGTTTGGAGACAAAAGCTCTATAGGCAGCTGAAAAAACTCTGTGAGAGAAGATATAAGATTCAAGCACAGGCATTTCGAAATTGTATCCAGACACAGTTTAAAATAAACTGCAAACGCATCATTTACACTGCCAGATATTAAGGCAAGTTAAAAATCACCCAGAGTAAAGAGCACATTTTCAAAGTATTTGAAGAAACTTCGCGAAAGGTGATTTCACAACAAAACTGTAGATGTGAAAACTTTCGCTGTCCCTTGAGCACAAATGTTGCTGTCACCCAACGTCTAGCCTGAGACAATCTCATAATACTAAACACTTGAAAAATAGATCCTTTTATGGAGAGAACGGTGCATTTCTTTTGTGTTTTCCCTTTTGCATAATAGCAAACTGAATAGCAAACAATATTTTTTTTCTTTCAGAGAATATAGTATATACAAGAAAATGACTACATGTTTACCTGAAATTAATCTAAATCCGAAGGAACAGGTTCACAAGTAAGTAAACAGTGTTGAATATAAATCTCCATTTCTTTAGAAACATTTTCTTTCTGGATTCTTCAGTAAATGTTTGATCAAAGTGTGTCCTTGAAAATGCACACATTCCTCCCACTAAAGTCACGAACATACATACACATTTCTGGGACCAAATTTGGCCCGATGCTTAATTAGAGTCTGGCTGTGATTACATCTGTGCTGTTGAATTTTCAAATCTAAATTTTCAGTGTTGTAACAAAACTTTGCAAAATTTCTTTAATTTGAGTGCGGGAAAATAACATAAAAATTTCAGTGACAGTGAGAAAATGTTTTTCCTTCATCTGAAAGTAATTTCTCTCAAATTCAAAACAGAAGAAAAGTGGTTTAAATGCATATTGAAATACTAAAAATAAATAAGCACCGGTCTCTTGAATTTGTCTTTTATGCTGAGAGATTGTTAAGTAACACTGGTTGGGCGATGGATATGCTTTTTTGTCTCTCTCCCGTCTTAGGAATGGAGGGGTATTTTCCTTTTTCGTCTCCTTTTCTCTATGTTTCTTTCTCCTACTTCATTAATCATTCACAAGAAGCTGGCTTGTAAGTACAATTCAATTCTTGTGAGACAGCTAAACATGTCTTTCCCCGCGCCCTTCCTGGCCCCTCTGCCTGTGTACCTCACACATCACTTACAAAGCCAGGCTGAAAATTGTCTCTCTTAGGAGGAGTATACATTATCGTTAAAGAGCATTTATTTATATATTTCACCATGGTTTGTCATTTGTTCTAGGAGCTTCCCTTAAAGTCTCACTGCAAACTGAATTTGAACTGAAAAAAAGAATCAGGAAATACATGTTATAAAAACTTTCCTAAGTTTAGGTTTTATATCTGTTCTTCATGGTTCAATTTAGTCCCTGTTTGCAAAAGCAAATGGCTTGGTGATAATGTATGTTATATTTCAATCCTTTGTTTAAAGTCACCTTACTCACTGAAGCTAGCTCTTTAGTATGAATGGCATTTGCAAACAGAAACTTAGAATTAACATATATTCCAATTGCCTAGCCTAAAAATTATTTTTGAATCAATAACACTGGACAACTTAATTTCACCATGAGTAATCATCTCTTTTTTATATTAAATATTATATGCCATGATTTGGAATCAAGTGCCTCAATGATATTTTTTGATGTTCAAAAAATGGTTTTGAGACTTCTCATCACCTGAAGGTTACTTTATAGCCCAAGGCAGTATCCTCACAATACTTTCGAGGCTGACAGGAAAGAGGAAAAAAAGTCTTTCAACTGGTTGTTGTGTATCTCAAAGTAAGAACATTATCTTTGGCTCTCTTGTATCCATTTATTTTTCATAACTTTTTTGTTAGCAATTGTACATTTCTTAGAAACTGGAGTTAACCAATTTTACATACAATAATCTGGCTCAGGAGAGTTTGATAGCAATGATGAGTATTTAGGAGACTACTTACTTTTTGAGAAAATCTTAGACTTACAGAGACCTTAACTATGAAGGATGTCCATAGAATTTTGAAAAGAGGAAAAAGATTTTATATTCAGGGAACCTGTCTTAATAATCTAAGGTTATAGGATATTTCTTATGTCCTGTGATCCTACATTATATTAGTAGGGATCAAGATGTATTATTTGTTTCAAATGTTGTAACTTTTTCTCAATGAAAACAAAATATATTTTCCTGTGATGTGATATTGAGTTTTATAACAGCAGGAAAATCTTTCCAATATTCTGTAATTAATGGCATAGACGTCAAGTGACATGATCAAGAGCTATAACTTAAGTGAACATATATTATTTCTAAGTTAATATGACTGGAAATCAGTATGTCTGAATCCTGTTACACAGAAGAACCAGGAAAAAATAATTACTTCTATTACAAGACTCCAAAATCTTTTTATAGACTATAATCAGTGATATGATTTACTCCTAAATTGCCACTCTGGGACAGGGAACATTGATAAAAATTCTAATCTTTATTGCAATAAATGATTCCACTGACCCTTCGCTGCTATGGGCTTTCTATCATTGTATTCACTGAATTATCCCCATTCTTTCTCCTGCCATATAACCAAATCACTTGCTTCTGAAAATAAAGAAAGCAGCATCACATTTGCACACACACACACACACACACACACACACACACACATACACACACACACACACACACATGCACACACATGCATGTGTTCCAAATATATACACAGTTCAAGTCTCAAAATCAAAAAGGAAAATGCATAGATTTAGAATGGAGTAAAACAGAAATATAAAATATTACAGCAGATACATTCAATTGCTTCTATTTGTAGCTGAATCAAATTCAAAAGTTCATTTAGAGCCGTTGATGCATGTTAGGATTATTAATAAATGACACCAACAAGCCAAAAATAAGTGTTTTCCTACTTTGTAATTATTTAATGATAAAATTAGATTCTGTATAGTTCTTAAGGAATGTGATCCACTGTTTAAGTCTTTAAGATGTTAGTTTCTATTCATATGAGTAACTCTCAAGGTGATAATATTTCCTTGTAAATTAAAAAAATGTTATTTGAAAGAACTGTGTGTGTGTGTGTGTGTGTGTGTTTGAGTAAACTGAATTCAGTCTTCCATGGATTCTCAAACTGCAAAAAAGTGTTAAATTTTGCTTCTAGATGTTGAAAACTTAGATAGCATTAAGAAGAATTTAACAAGCTCATTTTATTATGTATAGAACTTCAAAAAATGAAAAGAAAAACAAAACGCCCAAATCTTTCATTTTTAATCTGTTACAATCTAATAGCAAATTTGGAAAGTGATGAGCAGACAAATTACCACATATTGTGGAAAGTATTATAGTCGTAATGTTACTAACTTTAGTGGCAGCACATGAATGGAGTTGGGAGTTATGGAAATGTTTTGGTAAGACATTCCAATGATTATTATACTTAAAAATGTCAAAACAAGTGAGAGTGAGTACTTTTTTTGTACATGAGGGTGAGACCTAAATTAATATGTGTTGAAAACTGTCTTGTCACCTTATACCCTACCTGAATGCTATATGTACTCAATCAAAGCAACCTACATCAAATTTCCAATTTACTCGTAATATCCTAAAAAATAACTTTGAAAAAAGGGGAAGTTGAGGTTCACAGTGAGTGATCTAGCTGAGAAATAATATGTTTTGGATGTATGTAATAATTTTAGAAGAGGAAAGATGTGGTCAGGGCTGGAGCACATTTTAGAGATCAAAATGAAAAAAGCTTGAAGGTAGGTTGGAGGTTTAAGGAAAAGAAATAATGGAAAGAAAAAATGAAAAATAACTTTTAAGAAAGTTTGGTAGTATTACAAAACTGATAAAAACAGAAGAAACAAATATTGTAAGCGATTTAAAGGTTAAAAGTCATTGTGAGCCATGTAAATTTTAATATGTGTGTGGGATGTCCACAGAGCCATATCAAAGCAGGCCTTGATGAATGAGTCGGAGAGGAATCAAGCCCAAAGACATAGCTTTGGAAAGCACTGCATAGATGTCATCCAAAACATGGGGCTCAGAGTATTTGAAAAAATGTACAAATACAAAGAGGACATGATGCAATTCAAACAAAGCTAAAAAATCAAATATAAGCTTCTTTATAATTCTTTGTAGAAAAGCTTAATTGCATTTTTGAGCATTTTTGCAACTACTGTGTGGGAGATTAAAAATGGTCACCTTGTAACCCAGCTGAACTGAATCAGCACATTGCTGCATATGGAAGACCCACCAGAGGGTAGCCAAGAGCATACAAAGAGAACTAGAGGATAAAAGTGAGCGCTATTGACTCTCCTGGAGAAGTATGCCATGCTGGGAGGAGCTTGCTCAGGTCCTTGCTGTTGCTGATGATGGCTGTGGTTCCTTTTGTGGGGAACTCTGGCCTTGAGTTTCCCTTCCTGGCTCCAGTGCAGATCCCTTGCTCCCTGACACAGATGATTCATCCTGCTAGCACAGACTTTGTAACTTCCACCAATGACCTTTGGGCTTTCCCAGTGCAGGTCCTTGGCACAGACTTGCATGAGACACTGTTGTGGGCTCTAGGCCTCCACTTGGATTCATGTGGGACATTGCCATGGGATCCAGGCCCTCAGCTCGATTCTTTGGGTCTCTAGCGTGTGGACAGATCTCTCATACTCTTTTGCATTTGACATTTTGAATGAATATTTTAGAATAATCCTATTAATTATGTGTTCTGTATTAAACCTTTTCCCTTGTCAAGGTTGACTACCACACTTTCCTTATAGGACCATGTATATTAAACATTCAACACAAAATCTTTTTGAAATACTACTAGGAAACACTATATAATGACAATTTTGTAACCATATAGTTATATTATATAGATAGATAGATTGATTGATAGATATGTATTTCAAACACATATATATGTTTCTCCATATCATCTGTAGATGACTGAAGGACTGGTTCTAGGACCCCCACCATGGGTACTAAAACTTATAGATAAACAAATTCTGTATATTAAATATCTTAGTAATTCCATGTGATCTATTGGCATACTCATACATAATTTAAATTATCTTGAATTACTTATAACATCTAACATAATGTAAATGCTATGTAAATACTTGTTACACCTTACTTTTTAGGAGCTAATAATAGGGAAAATGTCTGTTCTTGTTCAGTACAGATACATCTGTACACGCCTAACTAAATAAAACATGAACAACTGTCAAGCTGAAGACAATACTCAACAACGAGTGCTGAAGAAAAATCAAGGAGCTGAGAATTGGCCTAAGATATGCATAGGTTGTATGCACATCATTGTTTTCCCCTGAGTGTAGTCTAGTTCTTGACAAGTAGCTAATTCAAGTTTTGTATTTTTGATTGGGCATATGTTGAATCTATGGCTACCAAACTGTGGATATAAAAAGCCAAATATGCAAAGGCAAGTTGAGTAATTTAAATTTTAAATAATTTATATGAAAAGTAACATCTCAAAATGAGACTTTTTGGCCTCATATATTGATTTACTGAAGTCCATCACTCTTCAAAGATAGTTTAGGTTTTCTGCTCCCTAAATACATGATGGAAAATATTATCTCCACCTCCTAAGTTAGACTGCCACCTGTTACTTGCTTTGACCTAGGAAATCCTGTGGAAATTACTTTTGTCACTTTAAACACAATCTTTAAACAAGGCAGTGTGATTTATCTTTAGTCCACTCTGGTAAATGCACATTAAACATATGGGTGAGTTAAAATAGCAGAACTTCTCCCAATCCTCTTGTACATTACATTACACGTAATGTAAGCAATAAACACTGGGTTTATTAAGGTGCTGATAAAAGGTTTATTTTTGTGCTGAATCTGCCCTAATATGCACCAGCTATTAAAAATATTCTGAGTAGCTAATTCTTCCTCTGCCCCTGAATCCAATTTCAGAAGAAAAGTGAGTTTTTTAGTTTCTATAAGCTTATATGAACTGTCCTAGTTCTGTAATTAATATACTTATGACTGTATGCTGTCCAGAACATTATTAAATGAAAAATTTTCCTGTCCTTTAATTTCCTGAATTGGAATTGAGAGTCTCATGGGGAAAAGTGTATGGCTGAGTACATTTCCTTTACGTCTTGTGTCTGTACTTCTTTCTGTCCTCCTCCTTGTCGTCTTTCTGATTGTGGGGTTGCACTTTAGGATGGACAGAGTTGGATGGGAAGGAGGCCAGCTTCAAGGTTAAAGTTGCAGATTGCATGTCTGGTTGCTGTCCTGTTGACTCTTCCACGTAGAAATGTCTTGCACCCACATAGCTTATGATAACTTGCTGTTAATTCCTTTATGAAGTTAAATAAACCAATTTATGGTTTATAATCACTTTCTTAGAGCCAAGTAAATCCAATATCCCATTCAAAAAGAAGCATCTCACTTTTTTAGGGAATCCTCTAGGATAGTATCAGAGTTCAAGATGAATAATTTCCTCTTGTTTCACCGCAGTCCTCAGGAAACACTCCCAGCATGGGAGTACACGGGGCAGGTAGCTACTAATTTCTGTGATGGTCAGACATGCTAGAAGGTCGTTCTGTCCAATGTCTCCCAAGTTACAAGGAAATCATTAATCTAAGTAGCGTGGTAGATTCAAGGTCTCAATTCAGATGTAGAGTGGGAAGCATTACCCAAACCCTTTGACAGTGTTCTCTAATAAAATCTGGTGTGTCAACAAAATGTAGCCAATCTTATTCCATTGTTGTGTAGGAGAAGGCCAAGCATTAGAAATCCATTTCTCCAAACTCTCTATTGCATAATTGTTGTTCACTTTGCTTTAGGATATATGCATCAAGCTGGGCATGGTGGCCTACGCCTGTAATTCCAGCACTAGGGAGGCTGAGGCATGAGGATCTTTGTGAGTTTGAGTCCAGCTTGGGGTACAAAGTGAGCTCAAGGCCTGCCCGAATTGCATAGAGAGATCCTGTTTCAAAAATACAAAAAATAAAATAAAATAAAATTAGGCTGTGTGCATCAGTCAGGTGGTCTCAGCAGAAACTGAGGCTAAAATAAATTTATTTTTAACATGTGATGGCACATATTTTATTCCCCATCTTCATTTTTTTGTTATTCTTTCATTTTTTTTTCATTCAACTGAAGTTCAAATGACTACTTTGATCAGATTCTGTTTGAAAGTCTAAAGGAAATCCCATGAACTTTGTAGTTTCCTTTTTATAATTATGATTAAAATTTTTTTATTTAAAAAAGTTAACTGCTTTGTACCAAGATAAACTAAAAATAGTTTTAAGTTTCACACTACTCTTTTGAATTGCAAGTCTCAAAACAATGTGCAATTAACTGAAGTTGTGTTGTACCTAATTCTACAGAAAAATGACACAATAAACTTTCTTTTAAATTCAAATAAAAAAATTATAAATTAAAAATTTCATATCCAGAAGAGATCATAGAGTCTATTCAGCAATTTGACCCTAATGAAAAGGCTAAATTATTTGTTCAACTCTATGAAATTGATTTACACTAGAATTTAAGTTGATTTACAGAACTTTTCTTTGTACAGTGATGTTTAGTATTTGTATAAAACTGCAAATGTATCCCAGAATTCATTAAAAAGTGTAATAGGTTGAATATAACCACAGCTTTCTTGAGAGGATCATTGAAAAATAAATAATATTCATGAGCATTAAAACTATAAATAATTATAACTTTAAAATTATTTTTATCTCAATTTGAAGATGCTTAATGCCTTTCATACATTTAACGATGCATCACATTACTTCTCTGGGCCTGAAATTCTGTCTCCATTCCCCAGATTATCTTGCTTCTCCCTTCATAGGGTGAGTAGATGTCATTATTAGTGTTGGTGAATTTTGAAAGGTGTCTAGATGGGAATTTCCATCATGATTCACCTGGCTTTTCTGACTCTCTTAGACCCATGCGTTCTTGTGGGGCAGGACAGGAGAAATGAGAAAACACAGGGCCAGGGCTGCCACTGTGTTTCCATTAACCTGAGTGGTCCCTTCACAACCTCGGAAGTGCAGAGAGTGAATGATGGCCCAAGTGGGGCAGGACAGGTCGATTCCGTAATTTTTACTCACTGTTTCTCTTCAGCTCTAACTGGCTATTGATTGGATGAGCTGCAGATGGGTAGCACCTCTGGGACCTTAGAAGGACTGAGAGGAAATTCACTCCCTCCACTCTGTAACACCTCCAGGCTCCCAGAGCCATTCACTTCACAAAGAGAGTAAAACAAACCTTAACAATGAAGTCATTGGAAGACAAATAAATCTCATTCTTCAAATGAGAGAAGCAACACTCTTGAAGGCTTATTTAAGCTTTCAGAGATCCCAGTTATATATTTACAATTTAAAACACAAATATTCTGTAGAAGCTCATAGTTTTAAGGCAATAGAATTGTTGTGTATTCTTCAGATTATTTGATTGAATCTCTTAAAAGATGTGAAAACTGAAGCCCACAATTAGAAATCCATTTACTCCAAGACTTGGGATAAACTGGAGTAATCTTGAATTTCTAATTCCGTCTTACAGCCTCTATTCAAAGAAGTGTTTTCTTAGCTCTAACGGAAAGTCTCTAATAGAGAGACAGTCTCTATCCTTATGTTGTGTCATGCTATAACACCTAAAATTAATGTAGCCACCAATTCCCAGTGAGAGGCTACAGATGTCAGGCTGGTGAAATGAAAAGAATCAAGGACTTTTGACATTACCAGACCAGTGTACCAATAATGAAGCTCGCCCTACTTCTGGAACCTCTGCTTTCTAAGACTAAAAATTTCCTTAAGCTTTCAGAGCATTTAAATCGGGAATTCTTTTTAGCTTTTTTTCCCCCCTTCTTCTTTCCTCTTTTTCCAATGGAGAAGCCATTCAGATCACTGAAAGTGATACGGAACACCATGTAGTCCTTGAGAAAAAGGAGATACAGGTTGACACTCTTAAAGGCCACCAGTAGTACTAGTAAAAGAAACTCAAATTAGCTGTGAGGAAAGCTTTGTCAGCCAGCATCTACTACTGAAATAAGCTCACTACATCAAGAGACTTTTAAGGGATGATATTCTTTGGGACTGGAAAGACTAGAGAGATTTATTCAATGACGTTAACAGTTTAGAAGAGAAAAATAGCATGTGGATCCCTACAGTTTTAACATGTTCTTCTAGGTAATGTGTCTCTGAAAAACATGATTTTTGTCCCCTGAAAATTTGTTTTGCTTGGAAACATGTGACAATGCTGTAAATGGGCACAGTTTTGGTGATACAAATTGAGCTTGGTGCTATTGGTATCTAGTAGGAAGAGCTCTGGGGTGTTATTAAGAACCCTAAAATGCACAGAATTGCCTCCTCACACACATGCAAAGGAAGCACGCATGCAACAAAGAATTACATGGTCAGAAATGTTAATCATTTTCAAGGTTAAGAAACTTTGATCTTGTTCATCCACTACTTACATGAATTTCATGTGTCCTGAATTTTTAAACACTATTTTAAACACTATTTTTTTTAAACACTATTTTATGTCAACAGAAGAAATCACTCAAATAGAAAATAAGTATTTTGATTAGGAAGTTTTGGGTTTCATTTATACTTTTTACATATCAGGACTGTGTCAGCACTGTATCTCTAATGTAGTTAGTTACTATTACTATCCAGTAGAGCATAATCCTGTCACAGACTTGCTACTAAGGTCACTTAGAGACTGAAGCCACCATGAAAATGTAGAGAATGTGCTTTGCCTATTCTTCTCCGCACATATTTAATTCATTTTTAATGTTTTTGGGGGAAATGAGAATATTATATTTTCTTGTTTTCCTGGCCACCTGATAGATCACATTATTAATTCTGCCAAATTTTGTGTGGACAGATAAGATAGCATTTAACTTCCATTTTGAGACTTCTCAATTCTTTCTGACATAGTGGCCTGCCTGCCAACCTTCTATAAAGTGGAATTTTATCCTCAGAATGAACCTTACTTAAGCAAGATGACTATGGTTTGAAGTCACTGAAACTATGAGTTGTGTTTTATGTCAGCCTTCTAAAGTTCAAAGCTAAGATCTACTAAATGACAAATTTTATTTTCCGTGTTCACTCTGATCAAGCTGGTGTCTACTACAGTGATTATCACATAGTAGGCTAATTAATATTTTTAGAATAAATTAAAGAATTACAATTTCAGCAAAGTAAATTCAGGAAATTTTATACTTCTGGGACTGAGTGGACCATTTTCTGTCATTCATTATGAACTGATGAAAGGAAGGACTGTGCATTTTTAGGCTAAAGCAGTAGTGATAAATAATTCTCCTTCAATGCAGCCCGATCTAAGTGAGAGAAGCCTCGAGAGAGTTTCTACTAATTTGAGATATTCAACATACTTTGAAAGTTCTTGAACAGATGGATAAATGAGTACTTAATACTACTGGGACCAAAGACAGATGTAGAAGGGGAAGGTAGATTTCAGAGAAGATACTTACTGCAGTGCTGCCAGGCACCTTTGAAGCTTTCAAAGAAAGATGATGCTTGAAGTGCTAGCTCATCCTTGTTACTCACCCCAAAACACTTACTAAATTTGAAAAAAAAACATTGATAACAACGTGGATGTACACACACCTGACATACAGATTAAAGCCTGTCTAATCTCTTTTGACAAGTGCATTGGCTATCTTTCCATTGTTGGGACCAAGTAACTGACACCCAAAACTTAAAGGAGGACAGGTTTATTTCTGCTCATTGTTTCAGGGGATTTGGTCCATGGTTTGCTTGATCCAAGGCAGAAGCAGCATGGTGGAAGCATGTGGCAGAGGAAATCGGCTTAAACTGGAAGCATTCAGATAGCAGAGAACAGGAGAAGAACCTGAGAAGTAGGGCCAGGGGTCAAATGTGGTGATGACATTCAGGTAGTCCCTGCCTTCTAGGAGCCCATTCAGCTACGAACCCTCCTTTCCTTCATGGCCATTTCTACAGTATGTATAATTCATCTACTGTTATATATTAGCATGTTCATATGCTATAATTCATATACTAAATGTGGGTTAGTTCTCTGATACTATAGAATCCACAAGCCAATCACCTCTCCAGGTTTTTCCAACTCCAGTCAAATTGATAATCAAGATTGATCAACACAACAGGAAATCACATGGGAGTACCATTTGCCACTTATGTCAGTGCTGTAAATGAGCCCTGTGTATATTTGCCTCATGGAAGATAACAGTAAGTGCCCATGGTCACAAAGAGAAAGTGGAAGGAGTAGAGGAAATTTTTTAAAAGAGCATTTAATGAAATATTAAAAAGATTTTAAAGCAGATATCTTTGAGTCTGATAAACTGTGATTTTGCTCTAAAGTTGTTGACAAGTTCCTGAAGTGAATAAGTGGTCATTAGAGACAGTCCACCACTGAAGGAGTAAAGGCAGGTGTTGACTGAGCTGGTGTGTTATTGGAAAAATAAAAACAGCTTTATGTCCCACTCCGGTATGCTGAGAATCTTCAAAGAATCCACCCCAAAGAAAAACTGTGGTCTTTACTTATGAGATACTCACATTTAGGAGGGTTAAAAAGACAGAAATTTCAGCCTGAGATAAAAGCAATTCTATGGGGAAGCATTAGCTGAATGGAAGTTCAGAGTGTTTACACGTAGGATGAGATGGGGTCCAGGAACATTTCCTGAGAAGACTGCATGGTGCGAACTAAAGTTTTAAGGATGAGTAAGAGTTACCCAAGCAAAGAATGTGGGAAGTGCATTCAGGGCAGTTAAGCAGCATGAGTTAAGCACAGAGCTGTGAAGCAGCATGGTGCATGAGAAAAACAGCAAGTCATTTGATTTCAAGTGCATAAAGTAACAGGCAAGACATGGCAGGAGTTAAGGTGAGACAGTTAGATAGGTCATGGAGGGTGCAGTATATAATACCATAGCGTAAGGATTTTATAGGCCCCAGGGTTTCACAGATGGGTTCTAAAGCAGGCAAGAGGCATGATCAGATCTTATCTTAAATGAAATATTAATGGTAATTTCATGGACGATGGATTGGAGGAAAGGGATACTCCAGGCTATGACAGCAGTTAAATGCCCATTGTTACATGCAGAAAAGAAGAGGATCTAAACCAAGGGTATTAGGACATGGTTTGAGGAAAGATGTATAAATGACTCAGATGTATAAATAAATTTAGTAAGATAGGAAAAATTTTGACTAGTGTTCTAAATTTTGTATTTAGACAATTGTTCGATGAATAGAATAGACTATAATGGAAGAGGAATCATTAATGGAGAAAGATAAGTGCATGAAAATATTTAGCAGAGAAAAATACATATATAAATCTGAACTTCAGTGCAGATATTGACATAGAAATACAGAAATGGAAGTCATAAGTACTAGGTTATAGTTAAAACTAGGCAAGTGTAAAATGCTTTCAGGTACTGTGTACAGAATAAGGGTAGCAGCAGATCAGTATTGAGAGATTTTTAAGTAGTGGGCAAGAGAAGAGAAGGTTCTATAGGAAATGGAGAAAGAGAAGTAAATGAAACTGGTTTCCTTTAACTAAACTCAGAGGGACCAGTGATGGTATTGACACTACTCTGGGAGGTAAAGAATGGTGAGAAAAAGATCTAGTGAGTTAATAACTAGGAAGTTATCCGTTCCTCTGATAAAACAGCTTCACTGCAATTATTACAAGCAGTATATGAATTATAGCATACTGTAGAAATGGCCATGAAAGAAAGAAAATTTATCTTATTTCAAGAAATGCAAAGAGCTAAGACACATCTGATGGCAATAAGGGAATAAAGAGGGGTTTGTGCACCATAAATTTCAACTACTTTTCTTTCTAATTATTTTTTCCATGGAGAGAAGTTATTTACAGAGATTATACATTTTTTAAAGGCTAATGAGAAGGATAGAAAAAGGAAGATGGGCTAAAACCCTGGAGGATGTTTAGAAAATAAAAACAGATGTCGGGTCATGATTGACGATGAAGAGGAGAATGTAATCTTGTCAGAGGTGAGGGAAAGCACAGGAAATCTGAATGAGAAGGACCAAGGTCCAAATCATTCATGTCTTAACAATTCAAGTTTTCAGCAGATGCTCAGCTATAAGAGCAAGGGGAGGGGAATGAAAGGCCTTAAGGATAAAGGTGAAACAGTTGCTTAAAAGGTGGAAAAGAGATTTTATTAAAGAGGTAAAAGATTGTCAAGTATCTGGGACACTGAGACTGAATATTATACAGTTATGGTGCCATGAATGTTCTCATGCAGATACTTCTAGCAACATTGAGTACCTACCTTACAGTGGAGAAGTGGATATTAGAATTAGCTCACAGATGAAATTTTATAAATTAGACGTTTATAAAGCTTAGGGTACAAGGCATAGTGGTTACTGGTAAAATAATTCAGGTGATCAGTAATGAAATCAGGTAGCCTGGTTTCTCTAGCTCAGCTGCCAAAAGGGAGATGTGGTGGATGAGGAATTCACTTTCTACAAAGTTGTTTGGCAAAGGTAGTGACAGTGAACCATTTGTGGTTAAAGTGCACATACCAGCACTTAGATTCCAGATGTGGATAAAGTTTTGCTTGGCTTCAGTGTGTAACCATTGATTATAATGGGATATGGATTTGTTGCTGTCCTCCTTTTATGGAAAGAACAATAATTTGGAGAAGTTAAATGATTTGTCTGTGTTTAAACAACTACTGAGTCTGAGAGCTGAGATTTGATCTTCGTGCTTTCAAACCTTCGGCATTTTCATTAAATCATATTGTGCTGTCTTATGTGGATTTCCAAATAGTGAAATAAAGGAATGCATTATTTACAGAAGCTTATGCTTTTTAATCCATTAGAAGATCGATTTAATCTTGTCAGCATTTGTCCTAACTACATTGTTTTGTTTACAACTGAATATTCATGTTTGGTTTCTTTGAGTCTTAGTATTTGTTTTGTAACAGCTTAAAAATACTGGTGTCCTTCTCATTTTGGAGATACACAGCCTAATAACGTTTTGTTTGTTATAACATCTGCAGCACATAAGTGAAATGTGCATTGGGTTCAGAATTACATATAATTACCTAACGTGGTACTGTATCAAAAGTGAGTCATTTCAATTCAAATTATTTAATGAGATAAATATTTTTATTTTGACAATAATCTTATTCAATTGAGTTATTAAATTGTTCTTTATTATAAAGTACATACTGGCTTGTCTTTAAAATCACAGGCATCAAATTAACGTACTCATTCAGCTTTTTAGATAATTAAAATGTCTCAGCTTAATAGCAGAAGGTTGAATCAGAACTCTGAAGTTTTATTTAGGAAGGCATGAAAGCAGTTTTTCTTTAGTGACAAATTATAAAGTTCTTAATACCAATGTTTATACATTCCATCGACCTGAAATGTTTTAAAAACTCATTCCTTAGACTTTATTTCCATTTGTAAGAATCATAGTTTTCCCAAATTTGTAAATATCCTTGAATTTCTGATTTGATGTTAACTATAAAATTTATTTATACAGAAGCATGCATTAAATATAGGAATATTAAATACATTTTCTTTTTATTGCAAATTTGGCCTTGTTTGTGACATTTTTATATTCTAATGATTTTTATGATTTACTTTATGCTGCAATTCCTATTTTTCAGTTAATGTAATGGTAATCACAGTAAAAGTAATGGATTAAAAATATTTTGAAACCAAGTTTATTTCCTTATGTATTTTCAAGAGAATTCAAATAAAATTCTTTATTGTAGTAGCCTAACTCACGTATAAGAAAGCAATGCAAAAACATGGCTAAACCTTTAAGTATTAGGTCATTAAAAATCCATTCTTGCCTTCCTGCCCATTACTACATCTCTTTTCCAGACCTGTCACCCATTTCATTTAAGCACTTAGCTCTCCTCTAATGAATGAATTGGCATTTCATATTACCTTATTATCCTATAAAACAAAATGCATACTCAATAACATTAACGGTAATTTCTCATAAAGACACATTATCGATCCAGGAGCTACCTGTAAGCATTGAAAATTGCAGCCTGCACACAGAGCCTTTCACATCTGGGCCTGAAGAATTAAAGAAAAATTAAATTTGACAGCAGTAAATTCACAGGCACAATCTAGGCCCCAATTTATATGCAAAATGAAATGCTTTATGAAAATTTCTTCTATTTTCTCACGGAGATTTGGGAAAAGATTTCACTAGATGCTTCTTTCTTTAATATCCCTCCACTTAAATATTATACTGCAGCCACTGCAGACTCCCTTTGATGTATAAATAATCAAGTTAAATTATGTGCAGCAAGGAGACTAGTGCTCTGCCATTCTTATTTTACAAAGTAATTTCTACCCTAGAGGGTCAAATTTCCCTGACAAATTCTTAATTACTATGTTGCAACAGAAGCAGAATCTATTTGTGCATAAATCCTGGGCATTCCCATGTGGCAAGTAACTAATATTACCAACCATTTCACTTGGCCTGTTCACTGAACTCCATAATTAGATAATACTTTTGATGATGGCACATTTGAAGTCTTAATCCATTTAATTTTTTATGAGATTTTTTTAATTTTAATAGGGATATGTTAGTGACCACTGCCTATTTAAAAATCATTAAAATTCTGTCCACAGCAGTCATAAAGATTAAAGATTACTAATATGGCATTCATAACCTTGCTGGTTTTCCAGAAATCCAGGGCTTAAGGTAAATGTTAAAGGTCATTTAATATGTTAGTCACTAATTATAATCCTTGGTAATAGGTTCCTTTTCTAATTATCATGATATAAAAGTTCTATTGTTTGGGTCTGTGCTTCTCATTTTCATATTTAGCTTTTTTGGGGATGAGTAATCCTGGAATTAAGCTCCTGAACAGTGATGAAAGTAGGTAATGCTTGATGATTAAGTGGACAAAAGCTTATATTTGAGTGCCGTATGATATTGTACCTTGAAGTTACTTACAAAAGACGCAGCGTCTGTTTTCTAGGACCAAGTTCAGGGAAAAGGTCATGGTAAGATTAATGCACACATATTTTAATATTAAAATATGACAAATTCGACAACAACCTTTTGATACATCTTCCAAAACATTAAGAAGAAAGATTAAACAACCTAACACAGGAAGAAGACATTTCCAAAAAGTGGACTACATGTTGTCTATCTGTAATCTAACAATAAGAACAATGTAATTCAGCAACAAATTTCTTGTTATTTCTTGAAACACAAACATATATAAACATACACAGATGTTATGAACTAGAGTAATCACCTGAGAAAATCTCTAACTACCTTTTCTACTAAGGTCTTATGAAAATGATAAGCTAAAGCTATGTTAGACTAATTGTAATCCGTCAGTATTTTGGTCAGTATTTTTTATTACATTCAAACTATCCTGTCATTTTCTATCTTATTAAACATTTGTTTAGAAGCTATTACAATTCATCATTTTTGAAAAATTTCCACCCAGAGATATTTCCTTAATGATTACTTTCCATCTTTTAAAAATGATTTGTATTTTCTGCCACTTCAGTTTTATTCTTTTACACTTCAGTCTTTGAATTTGTTCCTGCAAGAAATCTCTTGGCAAGCAACTAATACAATGTCAATGTATCTTCAATAGTTAGAACTTGTTATGAATCCTAACAATATTTTGTATGAACTCTATCAGTAGATGTATGTTGACCAACTAATTCATATATAATTATTAAAAATTTGCTTTGTTTCATATGCAAAAATATTCCTGTCTTTTGTGAAATGCTTATTATAATTACAGGAGATATATAATGAGAATGATCTATCTACTATCTATCTATCTATCTATCTATATAGATTAATTAGTTTGTCATCCATCTTATGTTCAAAGTAAGAAATAGTAAACACAATTAAACACAGGAAAGCTAGACACAAATAGGAATCAGGAAGAGGTTGCTATTTTAATTGCAGTGAACATAGAAAAGAGAAAGTAAAAGATCTTCCACCGAGAAAGTGACCTTTGACTGAAGGCTTACAAAGAGACTTGGGTATATCTTCAAGTAAACCACAGGCACTTGGCTCTGAGGCAGAGGCGTGTTGTGTTAGAGGAACAGCATGGAAGTAATTGTGGTCTGAAGGAGCAAGTGAAAGAAGACTATTAGTTGATCTGTTCAAAATAGTGTTGGTGCTTCAAATATAAAGATGACCTTCATTTCAGACTTTTATAAAAACGCTTAATTTTTTCCTTTATGGGTGGGAAGCTCTATGAGTATCCCAAAAAGTAGTGTAAATGTATTGGGTTTAAAAAGGCTCTCTCTGGTTCTGGATTGGGAATCTGCTAGTAAATGAAGAAGGGAGACCAGTTAAGGAAATTTAGACATCATTAATAAAAATATGATGGTCGATTGGATCAAGGGATCTTTCCAGATACTGAAAATAGAACAAAAACAAATAGCTATTAGTTTTGAAACAAAGCAACTGCCAATAATGACCCAAGAATTTTGATCTTTAGTAACATGGATCTTATTCATAAACTCAATAAAATCATTTCTCATATATTTTATAGTCATGCCGGAAAGAAGTGTATTGAAGGGAGATACAAGTAACCGTTTGGCTTACAAGTATATATATGTGTGTGTGTGTGTGTGTGTGTGTGTGTGTGTGTGTGTGCGCATGTGTGTTTAATCTGTTCCTCTAGTGAACACTAATGTGGACATTGAGAGTGATGATTTTTCCCTTATGCACTAACATAGTGTGAAAAGTGTTGTTTACACACTGAGAGTTCCTTGGCAGAACAGATAGGTTCCCAAAAAGGCCCAATGGCTTGAATGCAAGAGGTAAAAGTGGTCTAGTTTTATGGCGGTTAAGACACAAGCCATAGCCAGTCTCTGCATGGGTCCTGGGTTTGCAAGGTTTTAACTTCATTTAGTAACAAAGACAGGAACTCGAGTTCTCCTATTGGCTTGTCTCACTATAACACTTGAATTCTTCTAACGATTAAAAATAAAAATCAGAAGTTAAATTCTTTATTTAAAATGGTCTCTAAGATACTCCTTGCACAAGCTCCACAAATGATATAGCTGGTCTTGGTTTTGTGAGAGGAAATGTTTATTAGTGCATGGTGTTCATTCGGAGTTAGTTACTCTGCATGGAATGTGCAGAAGAAGGTGTCAGACTGCTGCACAGGCCTGAGAAAGCTGCTTTCATCACCAGCACCCTTTACATCCTTACACACTCTTGAAAGACATGGACTCTCACTGTCCTCAAAGTGGCGGTGCATTCTCAAAAGGATGCCTGTACAGAATTCTCTCTGTATCTACCAGCATCAGGCAATGATTCAGCGTCTCAATACTTATCATAGGTCTCAACCCAAGCTAAAACATTTGCTGCTTTGTATGCATGTTCAAAATACACAGAGAATAGTTAAAATTGTTAAAAATTACACTAAAAGGTACATCACCATCAATCCTACCCAAAACACTACCCTTGTCCCAAATACTTTCCTTCACTTCTAACGTAGTATCCCATCATTTTTGTCACTTTCTGAAGTAGTTCTAGAACAGATAGGTGTGTTCGAAGTGAGGGTTCATTTTGATGGTGATTAAGGACAATATGCCTTTTAGTGTAGTATTTTTTGAATTCAGATATTTTCTGAGGGCTGGGGATTTAGCTCAGTGTTATAAGCACCTGCCTTGCAAGCATGCAGTCGTGAGTTCAATCCCCAGTACAGATAAAAAAAAATACATTCAGATATTTGCTATAATAAAATCATATTTTATCCAAATAAGAATAAAATCAAGGCCATAAAGGAACCCAGATAGAAAAGAGCATTTATTGTCAAAAGAGTAGCATTTAGGCCTCACCTCTATCAATTAACAGGTTTGATTTATGGCTTATGCATTGTCCTAGAAGGACACAAGATAATAACACAAATTAAATCTTTTTAATCAAAATAATAATGCAAATGCATATTTTTCTAAGTACTATTAACATAAAACAGCCTTGAAATCTAAAGGTTTTACATGTTAGTTGTTTTTCTTCAGAAAAGCATAAACTCTTAGCAACTTATTCTCAAAAGCAACAAAAATTTTAGCTTTCCGGGGAGTGCAGGAAATTTGCATTATTTGAATAGATTGTTACTGGTTTATCCTTCCTGTTAGTAATCTTTTTTTTTTAACAGTAAACTTCTTTTCCCAGAATTTTTATGGCTTTCAATATAATACTACCTAGTGTATTTCTCTTAATAAAGGCTTTTACAGAGCATTTTAGGATAATTTCATATATACTTCACATTGATAGCTTCTTATATTCAAATAAGAAAATGAAGAAAGTTTGAATCCTCACTCATGCCAGCAATCATAAAAAGAGGTTACAATTTTATTAGTACACATAACACTTCATGTTACTCAAATATATATAGCACCGATCTTCAATTCAGGCTTACACCCTTCTTCTGTAAGTAGAAAGAGAAATAAACCAATCTCAGGTTTGAATGATGAAAGTCTGAAACTTACCCCAAATTCTTGTGTAAATCAGACTTTTAATCTCATGATGGGTCTGGAATTTTGGAGAGGATGATCCATTCCACATAACATTGTTTATGCTTATTTCAGGTTCTCATTTTTTAAACTGAAGTCTTAAGATAAGATTGAATGCCTAAAATTAAAATGTGCTCATCATTTCAACTTCTTCTCTTCTCTAGCTGTTCTTTTTCATATAATGCTTAGGGTCACTTTAAAAAACACTACATCAATTATACAGAAAGAGATTTGTCATTGTGCCTCTGTAAACTAGCTCAGAATACAATTGGATAGGTGTGTACATCTGTATTTATGTGAAACTTATAATACTAAACAAAACTGTACACATGTGGACATACAAAATTGTATATATATGCATATATATATATATATATATATATTATTAAAGTATGATGTTGAAAATTGCACTGAAACCAGGGACTTCATCTTCTCTCTTTTATGTTATAATTTTAGAGACGAGGTCTTCCCAAGTTACTAAATTACCTAGTCTGGGCTTGGAACTTGTGATACTCCTGTAAAACTCGTAAAGCAGAGATAATATATAGTTCATTGGTATTTTAAAATACATTAAAATCCCATCTTTGGTATCCATTACCAAAACAGAGGACTATTTTAGAGTGTTGCTCTGGTAGGAACAATGTGTTCATTGTTGTTTTAATTTCTTTTTCTTTTATTTCTTCCCCACCCAATTGTTAGAACTGCTCAGTTAGAAAAAATCTATTGAATTTCCAATTTAAAAATTTTAAATGTCATATTACTAAATTGAAATGGTAAAAAAGGTGCCTGTCCTTAGTGTCTTTCTTACTGAAAAACCTACACCAAACATTAACTTTGCAAAAGAGGGGCAAAAAAAATGTTTATATATTTACATATGATATTGCTGAGGCCTCTGAATCTATACCTTGGACAACAAAGAGACAGTAGGAGAGAGAACTTATCAGAATGTAGGCAGGAAAGTAACTTTTAGCACAATTATATCGACTCACTTCATACTCAGAGTTGGTCCTATGATCAATTAGCTCAACTTGAGAACCTTGGAACATGTGGTCTACCCCTCCATAGCTGTTAAGATTTAAAGTCATGATCACAGCACTTGAAAAGAACAATTTCCATTCATTTGGCTAATCTGAAATCTTAAAATAGACCCCATAAAAATCATTCCAGAAAAATGAGTATCTATTTTTAAGTGCTTCAGGAAAAAAAAAATAGCCCATCTCCCCCAGTTTATCAGCCCTGACCAAAAGAAAAATACTTCCTAATTTTAAAACGGGCATTTAATTCTGTTATTTAATCATATACTTTATGCTGGATCTTAGAGAAAATGTGAATTCACTTCTAACTCTAGAAATTTTCTTTCTCTTCTTCCTTGTCTTTCTGTAAGGCACAATAGGTCCAATGCTTGCAAATCATCTCACATCATTCTTAAAATGCAGCTACCTGCCGATAATACCTTGAAGACACAATAGAAAATCATTAATTTCATTTTATTTCAAATATTTTAGCTTCTTTGCAGATAACTAATGATCTAACATTTTCTAATATTGGGGACCACATTTTTCTGACTACTTCTACATTTGACCATTTGACTTAACCTTTTCAGCATCATCATTATATTTCTACCTTGAATTCTTATTTGAAAATTACTTCTCTTAACTCTGAAACATTCTCCCATATTATCAGCTTAGTATTAGAAATTTATCAAGTTCCCAAAGTTTTCATTCTCCATATAAATCTATAGTCATTCAACAATCCAACATTATATGTCTATTGAGAATTGTGATTTCTTATTACATTATACAATGGATGCAACTTTAAAATGAGCAGCTTTTTTTTATTTTGTACACATTAAGAATGTGCAGTGTGATGACTCGTTTATTGCATTTGTTTCAGAGTAAGAATTCCAGATAATAAATAAAGCATATAACCAAACTATAAGAAAGTAATGAGTGCTGAATGGGTGAGCCAGAATGCAGTAAATAAACAGGGCAAATTCTAATGTGAGTGAAACCAAAGAAGGTTGATTGGAAAACAGGAAGCAAGGGAGAAAGTAAGGAAGGTGGTTAGAAATGAATGGATTCTGTTAAAAACAATTTAGAAGAAGCAGAAAGTCGAGTGGATGAAAGATAGAAGTTATGCATTAACTCTTGTGTCAAATGATGTTTTCTAAGACCAGAACAAAATCTGTGATTGGCAGTTTCATTCTGGATTTTCAAAGACATTATTCAGTAATATTTTCTGGGTAATTGAATATGGTATGTGAAAAAAGGAGTCCTGGTTCTTCTGAATTATTTTTAACTTCAATAACTGAAAACGGAATTTTCACTGAGATAAAAAGCACTATAGGTAGGAGCAGTTCAGGGAGGTCAGGAGATCAATTTCCAACAGGCTTAATTGGGAAAGTCCATGAGATTTTCAAATGGAAATAACACGTTTCCATTTCAAGAGACAAGTTTGAGCATCAGACTAAATATAGTCAAAGAGGGCAGAAAAAGAACGTAAATATATTCTCTGGGGTATTCTAATTTAACATTCTGGACCCAAGTCAGAGAGAAGGATTTTGACCCAGTATTTCAGGATCTGTTTATAAATCAAGATGTAAGAGCCAGGTATGTTGGTGCATTCCTATCATTCCAGCACTTGGGAGGCTGAGGAAGGAGAATTTCTGGGATTCCAGCAAACCCTGTCTTAAAGTCTGATGTAGACTGAGAACTCATCACTAAATTTATGAAGATGCCAGAGTAGTTGCTGCTGGTGGGAGAAATTTCTACAAAATGGGAGGTAAAGGTGGTTTGTTGATTAGAGTAGATTAAGAGAAAAAATGAAAAGAGAAATTTACAACCTTCCAAACTGTTCATATTAATTAACCCCTATTTATTTTGCATTTTTATCAGTTATTACACTGGTTTCTGTTGTTGTTGTTGTGTGTTTGTTTGTTTCTGTTTTTTGGTACCAGCACTCAAACTCACAACCTCACACTTGCCAGGCAGGTGCTTATGCCACTGAGCTAAATCACCAGCCCTAGTCATCTCACTTTTAATTAACACCATATATAAACATTAAAGCATTTTATTTTTATTGATGGTTTAAAATCTATTTTATTAGCAACATTTTTATTACTGGGGACTACTGTCAAATCATTCCTCACAAGAAAGGATTTTTCTCAATCCTATTCCTATTTGTGAATAGGAAATTTGTGAATATTTTTATATTTTTAAATCTAAATGTCATGTTACAAAATTTATAGTAACATATACTTATTTCCCTTTAACTCAGTAAAATCATTCAGTTCTTATAACAACCAAATGTACCACATTTAAAAATAAGCACAACACACTAACTTGTCTTGGTTTATAAATAGCATTACTGTTACACTTCAAAAGTATTTGAGTATTTAAGGACTCAAATTGGATAAAACAAACCATACTACTTTAAGAAGCCTCAAAATACATGTATATTTCAATATAAGTTGTTCAACATAGTGTTCTCTCATCAATGCAATATTTAACACTATTTTAATATGCACGAATTGACCATTTTTGCCATTATATCCCAATTAGTTAGACTATATCCTAAAGAACAAAGGAATAAACTCAGCCATTCAGAGTTTTCAATTCTAAGAATAAATCACTTCCACAATATTATCTTGCCCCAGACTACAGATTAAATTTGCTAGTAACTTAAATAATAAAATTCAGTTCAAATATTCAGAGACATGTCCACATTTATTATTTCAACTGTTTAATTTTCCTCAGGGTGCATGTATTAATTAATTAATGTTCCGCCCTTCTTATGTGATGACTTGCTTAAAAATGGTAGAATTATTAATAAAGAACATTTCCTTTGCTTTAGCATATTTAGGGCAAAGACCAAATGTTTGAGATAGTTCAGCTTCTTTTAGTTTATGACAATTCTAAAAGAGCAGGAAATGTATGGCAGATACATCATGAAAGATAAAAAATGAACCTGAGTAAGAAAGAACAAAATGAACATAAACCAAAAAGAATTTTTAGAAGCCCACTTTCTTTTAAAATACCTGAAGAAATATAATCAAATAATAATGATTAATAAGAGTAAGTTGATGCAGGCCGTGAGGGGATGTATCTGTAATCCAAACCAGTACTCTGGGTAGCAAGAGCAAATTTTCAAGTTCAAGAGTTGTCTGTGATTTAGTGAGACCCTGTTTCAAAATTAATAATAATAAAGGGATAGAAAGTTAACTCAGTTCAAAAGCCCTAGGTTCAAGCCCCAGGCCACCAAAAAAATAATAAAAAATAAGCTGGGTGGAATCAGAATTTCAAAATCAATATAAATGATACAAAGCCATCCACTACAAGGAAAACTTCTGTTTTAATACAAAAATAATTATTGTAGCTAAGGGAATTATATACCTTATTTTCAAAAGTGTACTGGTAAAAGTTGGAGTTGTAGAGAACATTCATTATTGATTAACATTGAACTGTTGATATTTGTATATTATCTTATGCACTGAAATAATCACCATTTGAAAAACTTTAGGTTCTGTGATTTTGGTTACTCTTCCATCTTTTGTCCAGTTAACTGTATAACAATTCTCCATACAGATGTATATATCAAGTATTTAGGCATAGTAAGCAAAGAAAATGTGATAAAAGTAACACATTATTATATCAATGATGCTATAAAATAAGACAAAACATATGTTTTATAGAATAAAGGAACTGTGGAGGCAAAAAGGTCTATAATTTTAAAAATTTGTAATGTAACTCTAGATTACGAATCCATTAACATAAATCAAGGACTTCTTCTTACCAGATGAAGGGAACTAACCCTTTGCTGGAGCAAAAATTAAGTGCTTTTGCTTTGAAACCCTAAGGAAAAGAACAGTAAGGAAAAAGAAAAAGTTGATATCTTATTTCTGAAGTTTCTTTCCATTCACAAAGCTTTCACAGGTAATTCTCTAGTTGGCCAGTGTCACACAGACTTTATACCAAAGCTAGATAAACGAAGTGAAAAACTGATTCCTTCTGTGGAGAGCGTAAGCAGTGTGCAATATGCCAAAATCACATGGCTCAGATTTCTACAAACTAGCTCAGTTTTGGTGATTTTAGATATGTAAGCTTCAATGATTTTCTATGTCACCTTTACTCTATAATGTAAAAAGAAGATTCTATGATGCATAACTAGCAAGATCATTATACTATTTCTTTGCAACCCCCAAATTCAAACAGGCTTTTCCTTCAATATCAGTGTAGCAGCAGATGTAATCACTCTCCACAAATGTGTGGAGAACAAAATGCTCTGGCATGACATCTGAACCTACCTTTCATTTCATATGTAATCACCCATCATTTCTCATCAGCTCTGCTTGTCTAGACCAACAATATCTCCCTTCTAGACTATCTTATTAGTGTTCAAATATATTCCCCTTTGTTGACATTTTCACCTTGTAGTTCATATATTACATGATATCTAGATTGTCACTTAAAATGGAAATAAACTTAAAATGTCACCAATGATTCCAATCAACAGATTTTTCCTTCTTCTTTTTCTTTCTTTTTTCTCCCTCCCTCCCTCTTTTCCTTCCTTCCTTCTGTCTTTCCTTTCTTTTTCTTTCAATTTTATTTCCTACCTTTCTAGATGCAGTTTCTTAAGACTTCTTTAAACTGCAGTTGTCATTTAGACTAGCTTCACATTTACAAAAATGTGAAAATATAGTAAACAGTTCCTACATTATTTTTATCCAGTTCCTATATTTACTGATATTTTTCATTTTTATTTTTTTATAATGCCTGAACCAGTAATGCCAGACTACTGTTAAAGAGCACGGCAGAAGGACCAGACACAGGAGAACTGCTCACGTCATGGTGGCCAGGAAGCAGAGGTAGGGCTGATCTGGGGAGAGGGCTGTGAAACACATTATGAGCTGGCCTCCTCACACCAGGCCCCACCCTCAAACAGCATATTCCTGGTTGAACTCACAGAAGGATGAATCCAATGACCAGCATGGCGTGCCCATGATATAACCAACTTCCAAAAGCTCTCTGACTCTGAATGCCTGAGAGTTTATTTAGAGAGCCTACAATCTTGAACTCAAATCATTTAACTGGTCCACAGGTTAAAAGCATTAGGGACACCTGCATTAACTAAAATTACATGTTTTACTTACATTGCAATTTAACTTTAACATAAAAAGATAGAAGTGACCTGAAGGTGTAGTTTAATGCAAAAGACCTAGGTTCAGTATACAGGACTAGAAAAAAAAAAAAAAAAATAGATGTAAGTTTGTAAAGCAAATCTCATTGCTTCAGATATTTGGGCACCTCAGAGTAGACCAAACACATGATTTCCATCAATGTTATTTGCTACATTTATTGTAAAAAAAATTAGAATAATTTTCTCTTTATCATCCATGTATCCTTACCTACCTTCCTCCAGTCTTTCTCTATCCCTTCTCTTGACCTAAGTTGAACATCTACGGTTCAGAATATTTTACATTATATAGAATTCATGTTTATGAAGTAGATTTTTTAATGGGAATGTCAGATGAAAACATCATTAGAAAATAATAAAATATTAAAAATTTAAAATATCCTTATGAAATTTGAATATACATACACAAACAGATGGTTGTAAGGATTCATTAGCTCACTCTTGAGCTCTTTAGGTTTCTGCCTGATGTTTGGGTAGTAAAATAAATCAGTTTTGGATCTCAATAAAATTATATATGGCTAAATTTCATAGATCTTTGAGATTAATGTAAAATCCTTAAACTTGGTCTTAGAAGGCCACATGTACAATGCCTACAATTACTTTGTTTCTATCAATTTAATAATAATAATAAATTTATTCACTCTTCAAACCATCACTTAAATATTAAAATCTTTGACTACATTTTTATGCATGAATAATTATTCCCTTTAAGCAATAAATATTATTCTCAAATACTTCTTTTAAAAAGCTGTGTTTGAGATGTAGGCTTGGAGGATCTTATAATATCCAAAATTATAGAGCACTAAAAATATCTAATTATAAAAACATTTTTCTGACATCTTAGACCTTTAATAAGGAATATCATCTTTTCTAATTTAACTTATGTGTAAAAGCATCAACATCTCAAACATGAAAACAGGACTACATTTCATAAAGGTTACATTTATTTTCACATCAGGAGAAGAATTAAATCAATAGTCATATTTGAAAGAACAGAAGTTGGATAGTATATTCCACTGGGTGAAGAAAAAGAAGATACCACAGGTAAAAGTAGATGTTAACACACTAATGATCATTTTTTAATAACAGAAGGACCTTTCGGTGCAAAAATACCAATATATTTTTTTCATTGCTGTCTTCTCTTTGAGCTAACCTTTGAATGAGAGAAACTTCTGCTGATGTCAAATGACCACAAGGATATTAACAACTGGACTTGGAGCCTGCCGGCCACTGTTGGGTACATCTCCTTTACCAAACCAGCTTTCTTCACTGCTGCCACTGACCTTGCAAACAGCTCCGACAAAGGTCGGAATGGATTCATTGATCAGCTAGACCAAGCATATGACAGTCTGTGCCTTAATTGAATCCCAAAAGGGGGCAGACTGGGTTTTTATTACAGAGGCCAGCCGATAGCACTCATTAAAAGCTCCACAGACTGTGTGGTTTACTAATTAGTTTATTATACAGACACCTTGACGATGGGCAAAGTTGTCATTTTGCCCTTTATCGCACAGGGGATGTTGTTAAAAGTTTAATCAGCTAACACTGACCAAGTTAGCTTGGCAGGCTGTGGATGGTCATTACTGAGGTCACTCCTGCTGTAGAAATTCTGACAGGGTCACAGCATGAACTTACAATAAAGAGAGTGTTACATAAGGTAAGAACTCACCTGAAAGGGACCCAGAAAAGAGATGTGCTCTGTGGGGAGTACGAAACAGATGGGCTGTTAGGACAAGTGAATCCTTTTAAAGTTTATCTTTGCCTGCCCTGTTTAACATATGCTTTCTTAAAAGATGGGGCTTACAACAACCACTTTGATGTGTTCATCAAAAATAGGATCAGTAGTAGGTTTGTTTTTATGTGTACATTTTGAGTTTTTGGTCAAAAGTACATCTTATAAAAATTACTCTGCCATGATATATTTAAATTTTATGTAGCTTCAAATGAACATTCTGTTGTAGGTTATTATTATTATTACTCAAAATACCACATAGATTACTGGTCAGTCTTCTAAGAAAACTCTTTATATTACCGACTGTTTTCCCATTTTTTTCTGATGGATTTTTTTTAATTTCCTAATGAATTGCTTTCAAAGAAAATGTATATTCTCTAAGAAAATTTTTTTCATTCATCTGTACAAGATTATGAAGTAATATATAAGTGAATTTGCCTAATGCAACTGTTAAAGATTCAGTAGTGACATGTAACATTATATTGAATTAAAAATTATTGATCAATTTAAAATACAGGAAAGACATAAATTGGTAAAATGTTTACATGTTTATTTTTTAACCAACAGAATAATCTCATTCTGTACTCTTAATAGAATTGGTCATATGGTCAATCTTATTTATTTGTTAAGCCAGTTCCAAATAACATCTTTTATACATGATTTTTCTGAATTTACATAAGATAGAATTTTACTTTGTAACATATCTGATTAGGTATTTCAATAACAGATTTTAACTACACACATGGATTATTGACAAGTTTAGAAAGACATGTTACAATTTTTCTGTGCATTGTCCTTGAATATTTAAGTTTCTAGAGATCTCCATAAACCTGAAATTTAGACCCTGTTCATTCAATGTATCAGTTGTTTTGATCCTTTGAAATTGATGCTTTTACTAGTATATAATCTTATGTTATTTTCAGCACTAATTATCATATCTGAAATATGAAGGCTTTGTGATAGTAAATCCATGTGGGTTAAATAAGACAAGAATGTGTTCAAAGTACACATTTATTTTTGATACAATAAACTTTTTAGTTTGACCATGTTATGAAAAATAATACACAACACTGAAAGGTATCTGTCCTGGAGATTAAAATATAATTTAATAGATGTGTGGTTACACTGAAGGTTTTATGAAAAGAGAAACATTCTGTATTATATTGAAATAACAGAAGAAATTATAGGAAGCATTATGTGTTATCCAAACTATAACTGATCCATGAATGTAGGTCTAGCATTGAGCTAACTGTAGGCTTTATATAAAAGAAGCCTCTTTGAGAATTCACACTTAGTAGTTCCAAGGAAGCTTCCCTTGAAGACAGATCATTCATCCAGCCCACACAAGCAAATATTTTGCTAACTCTCTATGGAAAGAAACATAAACTTCCTTAACAGAAAATCAAGAGTAATATAACTGTATGTATCCCCCAGGCCATGAAATAAGGTATAAAAAATTTTAGTAAGTTATCTGAAACCTTATATTTTCAAGAACATCATGTTACTTCACATATTTCTAATACTTTGTTATTGATAACATTGGTACATTTAAAAATTAAATGTGAAACCTTTGTTACATTACAAAATACCACCTAAAGTATAAGATTATGTACTGTAAATTTATATATAGAGAGACATAGATAGATAGTAGATAGATATAGATATATATTACTCTGTATATATAACTATAAGTGAAAGATTTTATATTACATAAAATGAAGACAAAAATTATAGCTCCAAGAAGTTGTTACAAGAGGTTTTAAAAATACAACTAATATTACAATGAATGAAAAGACTAGAGAAAGAATATAAGCTAAAGATGGAAAGAACATATGTAAAGAAAGCACTAGCAGAAATATGTAAAGAAGGTGCTTAATGGTTGTTCTAAAAAGAGAAAACAAGACAATGAATTATTTGAAGTAATAATAAATGTCAAAGGAACAACAATAAGACATACTACAAAAAAAGATTACTCAGAAGGAGCAGTGAAAAAATTTTTCTACCCAAAGTTTTAAAACTTGTTGTGATATTGAAACATATTTTGGACAGCAAAATGTTTTGAGGTTCCAGATCCATTCTAGTTGTGTTGATGTAATATAGTATATTTCTCTTAATGTCTAATGTTTTCCTCCCACATAAATGCAAGCAATATAAGAGCAGAAAAATTTCTCTTGTTCATTTTTGTTCCTTGTTTACTTAAAACTTTATGCTATAAAACATACTATTAATATTTTAACAGCAAATGAAAGACAAAAGATAATATGGGAGAAAATACACCAGAGAATTCTTTGCCTATTTAGAATATCAGTTTAATGAAAGCAGAATAAAGACATCATGGTTTATGTCAGTGGCCTCCAAACCTCATATATTATAGAGTAGACCAAATCTAGCATTTGTGATTGTTTTTTTTTTTTTTTTTTTTTTTTTTTTTGTCTAGCATTTAGATTGGCAGTTTGAATGTTTCACCTGCCCAGGAATGAAGACAGGATATGATATATTGGTAGAAAAAAGATATGTCTCTTTCTCTCTTGCCAGTGCATGCCTTGCTATTTGCAGCTGCCATCAAGGGCTTCCCTGCCATGCCATGCTGCCTTGGAGCCAACTGAGTATAGACTAAAACCTCCAAAAATTGTAAGAAGTAAACCTTCCCTAACTTTTGGTGTCAGATATTTTGTCTCAGCAATGAGTAAAAGATAACTAAGACAGAATTTGGTACCAGGAGTGGGGCCATTGCTGTGACTATATCTGACCATTTGGTTCAAGCGCCTTTAAAAATGGCTTGTAGAAAGAGTTTAGAAAGGCTTGGAGAAGTCACCTAAAAGAATGGCATTAGCACAGCATAGGCTGTTTTGTAAGGGAGATTCTGGTCAAAATTCAAAAGATTAAAAGACTGATAAAAAGCCTGCTATTAAAGATCAGGCTTGGGAGGCTTCTGCTGAGAAGGACCACATTGTTTGTTGGACTCCAGTCTATGTGTGTTATGGTTTGGCAGAAAGATTTTGCCTGAGACTAAGATTAAGGGCAGAACACTGATTAATCTGGCAAAAAAAAAAAAAAAATTCAAAGCAGTTGAATATAGAGTCAGTGGCTTG
The DNA here is from genome assembly GCF_034190915.1 of Cavia porcellus. NCBI lineage: Eukaryota > Metazoa > Chordata > Mammalia > Rodentia > Caviidae > Cavia > Cavia porcellus. Next base: position 42,804,914 of record NW_026947510.1, read on the forward strand.
GCTATTGTTGGAGGTTTTAAACAGATTAGTGTTGCAAATCAACAGCAAAGAGCCCAACAAGATAATTTAAAATGCTGTGAGTTTGGAAAAACAAAACAAAACAAAACAAAAACCTTCCAGTAAAGCTATACAATTTTAAGATAGAGCTGAGACTTTAATTATAGAAAACAATAACAACAACAACAACAAAAAGATGGCCAGGGGGCATCCCAGAAAACAGCAGGGTCTTTTTCAGCCTCAAAACTGCAAAAGTAAAAGGCTTTGCTCAGAAAAAAAAAAAAAAGCTACAGAGCACCATGCTCCAAAATGGTAGCAGAGGCCACATGGGATTCCAAAATGGTTATGAATACATGAGGTCCCAAAATGGTGGCAACCATACCAGATTCCAAAATATTGACAGCATAAAAAAACTGGCCTTCACAATCAGGTTCACAGAGCCCAACAATACAGGCACTTAACCCCTACAGCTAACTGGCAGCAAACCTCCACAGCATCCACATAGTGCTGATTTTAAATACAAAAAATGCACAACTTCTGAGGGTAAAATGGCTTCCACCCCAATTGCAAAAGGCCTGGGAGGCCAAGAACTGTGCCTCTGAGAGGGCAGTATACAAAGATATGAGGGGAAAAAAAGTGGAGTCCCAAAAGTTTAAAAAAGCCAAAAATGTGAATCATCCAAATAAAGGTACAAAACCTGTGCAAAGAGGGCTTAAGAGAAAAGCTGCAAGAGCTAAAATCCTTAAAAAATGCCATAGGAGTAAAATCACCCAAGCCTTTTAGAGCTTAAAGCCAGATTGCTTCAAAGGCTGAGTGTTAAACTCCAAGACTTAATGTTTTCCTTGCTGGATTTTAGACTTGCTTTATTTCCAGTGCTTTATATTGCCCTGTTTATAACTTTTAAAATGTCAATGTTTATCTTGTGCCTTTACATTCTAAAAATGTTTAACCTTGTTTCATTTATACAGGAGGTTACAGTTAAGAGTTTGCCATAAATCTAAAAAAAAAATTGAGACTTAAAATTTTCAGCAATGAAAAACCTATTAAGACTTTGGCAACTCTTAGAGATAAACTAAATATCTTTTGTATAAAGACACAAGTCTTTAGGGGCCAGGGATAAAATGCCATGTGTGTGTCAGTGGTCCCTAAGCTTCATTAATTATGGGCTAGACTAAATGTAGCATTTGTGATTGTTTCATTGTCTGGCGCTTACATTGATGGTGTGAGTGTTGCACCTGCCCAGGGATTGAGCCAGGCATGACATATTGGCAAAAAATGGTGTCTATCACTCTCTTGCTGGTGTGTGCTTTGCTGTTTTAGCTGCCATAAAGGGCTGCACCACCATGCCACGCTGGCTTAGAATCAACTAAATATAGACTAAAAACCTCCAAAAACTATAAAAAGTAAAGCTTTTTTTCCCTAACTTTTGGTGTCAGATATTTTGTCTCAGCAACAAATAAAAAATAACTAAGACAAATGGTATGTTAAATAAATTTGGAATTTTACTCTTATTGTCATTGTCAGACAATTTCTACCAAGAAAACTGTAACAGAAGCAACAAAAAAAGTTAGGTAATTTGAAAATACTTAGGTAGATCTAATTCATATATTTTTTAAAGAAATATTGCACTTGGTTTATAAAAACAAGGTATAAAATAAATGATAGCATTGATACACATCTAAAAGAAATTAACAGGAGGTCCAAATGTCTTCTTTCATTCAGGAAAATTTAAAAACTTTTTTCACCCAAGAGCAGAAATGTAGAGTGTGCAAGTCAGTAGGAGGGTGATGGCAGACAGAAAATCATAATCACTTATGTAAAAAAAAATAAAAGCAGAAGAGAGATTAAAAGAAACACTCAAAATATAAATCACACAAAAATATTAGAAATAAACATACATATACTAGCTGACATTCTGCAAAAATACATTAAAAGGATCACTTAAAAGTTCAAGAACAAATAATAAAAATGACAAAGAAAGGAGATCCAAGCCTTGAATTCATGATAGCAAAAACAATTGGAACTAGCTGAAATATATAGGAATTCAGAGGACAAGGGAAACCAAAGGCCCATTGCAATCAAGAAAATACTCAGTTAAGAAATGGCTACATTCAGCATGGAAGGAAATTTCAAGGGGTCCTTTTATTAGTGATTAGATCACTCTTTGGGTGTAGGTACAGTTGCAGAGCAGTAGAGTTTATATGTGATACAGATGATCTATTTTATACCAAATATTAAAAGGAGCTCTTGAAATACAATGAACATGATACTGGGTGGCCTCTTGAGCCCATGCAAACAATAACCCCCCAAAACTTAATACTTAATAAATATAAAATCCAAAAAAATACCTCTCAAAGAAGTTGAAGTCTAACAAAAAGTGGTGAGGAGGTCTGGTTGGAAATACTAAGCATCGGTGGGGATGTGATGCTTGAACATTAGCAGGGCATCACACAGATGAATTATCTAGTATGGGCTGCCAGATATTGAGTAAATGCAAGAGCAGGATGGATATCAATGCAATGGTGTTGATTCATCTCAGCAGGGCATGGCAGACGGTAAGTGTCCTCCTAAATAGGGAAGGAAGTGTAGCTAAGCTGGGTGGTGGTGATACAATGTGCATTCCAAATGGAATGACCTCTGGGGAGATCAAGTTTGGCATGAATTAGTAGAGACCCATAAAAGTGATGGCCTGAAGAACATCTTAGAAGAAGAGCCTAGAATGAGGAATCCATGCTGATTGAATTGGAGAAAGCACACACAGGATAACAGTCTGAAGCGGGATGTTAGAACACTTGCAAAGTTAGTAGGAATTCTTGGGATACTGACAGCCCAAGGTTGGATCCCATCAGCGTGAGGGGAGTACCATGTGAGAAACTGTGTCAGACCACCCCAAGTGTAGGAGTCCATAATGGAACCTGGGGATATAGGTAGTACCAGATCATGGTTTTCAAATGAAGTTTTTCATTTTCCACCTCAAGAAAGCAAATATCCTTGTATAAATTGAAAGTTGCATGTCAAGGGGAGGAAAAATCAAGTAAACTAGGAGTTTTGTCATTGAATAAGGAAGTACTCAAAAGCTATCAGAGGACATAGGAACCAGCTTGATGCTCTTCCCACTGGCTAAACCAAGGGCAATTGAAGCATCTAAATGATATTATTGACTTATAAATCATTGAAAATACGAGTTTGTGCTGAAATAAAAAAAATCTATGAACAAGTGAAGCATTTTCAATATAGGATTTAAGAACAAAATCTATTAGCAGATAATATTAACATAAAGAAGCTATATTCTATATAAGTAATTTATTTTAACTACATTATGTCATTCATCATATGTATAGGTCAAAATAGAAAAGTAATACATTTTGAATGTTCAAAAAGCATTTGGTAAAATTTAGCACTCAATTTCAATTAGAAATAACTCTCAATAGGAAAGTATGAAGCGTTATCTCACTTAAAATCCTGCATCATTTTCCTAACCAGTGTCCTTCTTCTTTCTACCTTTGAATTTCCACACTGCTTCTCCTGTCATCTGTTTATTTCATGTAAACAAAGCATTATTCATTCAAAATTTAAATCAATTCAGCCCTGGCGCTTCTTAATCTCACATAGATTCTCACTAACTTACATAAAGCTAAATTACGAAAGAAAAAGCTGTAAAAGACTTAAAAGAAAATATTGTTTATTTTCTGACATTGGAATAAAGAAACAATTCATGAACCTTAACATAACATCATTAATTGGTACAAAATTGATTACAGCAATTTGCCCTTGAAACAACAGAAGATAGAATATTATTATGGAGTAAAAACTGGTGGTCAATTTAACACCAGCTGGATTACATCACCATGGGGCTGAATGTAGATGTTTCATCTGAGGAAAGTTGCCAGCATATATAGAGATGTGGAGAAGGAGAGGCATGAAGGCATTAGCCCGTTGAGGCATTCAGGCATTCAGGGTTGTGGGTTCTCCTATGTGTTGCTGTTTAGCCATTGGTTCTCCTGGAGAAGCTCTGGTCCTCACTTTCAGGCATTGCTTCCTGGCTCCGGAGGAGAAGACGTGTGCCACTTGGCCTCCAGGATGAACCCATCAGGCCAGCTTCCTGGCACATACTCCACTGTGCTTGTCCTCGGAGGAGCTCGGGACCTCCATGTGGCCAAGGATGACTGTAGTGCCTTTCAGGACATCCTGGGTCTTTGTTGAGTGTGACTTCTCAGCTCTAGCATAGAACCTTCAACCTACCAGCACAGCTCCTTCACCCTGCTGGCAAAGACTTCCTAGCTTCCACCACTCACCTTTGGGTCTTCCCACCATGGGTTCATGAAAGAGACTGGTGTGAGTCTTTCTTGTGGGCTCTGTACCTCCAGCTGGACTCATGGGAGGCACTATCATGAGCTCTGGATTTTCATCTGGACACATGTGGTACATTGCTGTGGGATTTAGACCCTTGACTAAATATTCTGTGTCTTTGGGATTGCGCATAGATTTCCTGCAGTTGTGTTAACTCTGGGTGGCCATCATAAAACAATATTATAAACTCCATGTCCTGATTCCAATTGTTCTGTTCACAACCCCTGACTTCAACAAATACACACTGAGAGTACTGAACACCGTACTCCATGGTCTCTGCAGCTGCAGGTAAAGATCAGGATATCACAGAAAAAGGAAAAAATGAAATAAATTGAAGAAATTATGTAGATGCATATAGATATATATGCATATATCAATATCTATGAACAGAAATATGTATTTCTAGTCTAACAAATGTTACTGAAAAACTCATTAAGAAAATAAAATTTCTTTCTGCCAAAGAGGTTGATTGCACTGACATATTGGATTTCTCAAATCATGCCTAAACGATCTACCCATGAACTCCTTGGTTGTGTACCCCTGCCTAGAGTGTTGTTTTCCCTTTATTTTCCTTAATGGTGCCCTCCTAGCTGAACCAATTGTCACACCTCTACTCACCAAGGCTTACCACTGTAGATGGCAAGAGTGCAGTTTTTACCATGAACATTTTATTCTAGTTTTATTTTTCCTACATAGCCCTAGGACAGAGCTGATGCTGGTCAGTGTAGGATGTCTGTCTCCAGCGGTTCTCATGATGTCCCTTTGAGAGATGTGGAGTAATGTTTTGGAGTCACAAATATTCATATTTAAAGAGAAACAAAGGCAGCTCCCACATGCACTCTGGTGTTCTGGAACTGAACACCTGCACATATTGTACCAACAGCTCATTCCTCCTGACCTCCAGCAGTCAGCTTCCCAAGTGGCCAGATCCAAATGTAGAGAGTGCCTTTTGTTCTCCTCCATGTCATGGTCCACTTTTCCGCTGTGTAAAATTCTCAGAGGTATCCTCTCTCTAAGAGGTTTCCCCAACCAATTAGTTCTCAAGGCTACCACATACTAGGTCAGGGAGTTTTTTTTTTTCCTGAAGGTTCTCAGAGACAGGAAATTCAAGAGCCTTTGATTTTGTGAACAACAAGCACAGACAAGACCATCTCAAGATGCCTCTCGAGGGTGTGCCATGTTACTTACCAGCATATAGGGAGACCTCCAGTGTCCATATGCTTTGTGCATCCCAGTGCTGTGCTGAGTACTATAGAGTATCTTTCATTCTTTTTTATATTGTTCATTAGAAAGACAATAAAGTTAATTATTATTTTGACATTATATTGGTTGAATTTTTAGGCATAAACAATGTTAAATATAGTTACATATGTTTATGATTATATTTATAAACATGTTTATATGCAATACATTCTAACATACACTTTATTTTTCTATAGCATGTTGAAATCATGTTTACATATAAACTTATACCTTGAAACATTTTTGTAGCTATGAACCTAAACGTTCAACTTTTTCTTGGGAAAAGATTGTAAAATTACACTCTTCATCCTCTTGTTATTTCTCTTAGTATAATTTCCTTAATTTTGCAACTCATCAAATGTATTTTTTTTTTGGTGGTATTAGGGATCGAACTCACAGCCTCATGTTTGACAGGTCCTCCAAATGTAATTTCTGAAAGGCAAAATATTACTATAAACATAATTTTTGAGCATCATGACCTGTGCCATGTAAGTATATCTTTATTCTTTCCTCTGTGTCCCAATTATAAGCATAAGAAGTGAGATATTCTACCACCAGTTTTCATTCTCATCAACTGCAGTTGAAGCATCAGTACTTCTATGCATATGCAATAAATAGTTTAAGTGAAACTGTACTCTTTATGGGTAAAACACTGAAATTGGGTATTACCCTGAATACCGGCAAAATAAATGTTTATGTCAGGAGTCAATTAGTTATTATTGAAGTAAAAACTTTTAGTTTTGAGTGCATTTATGATTTGAAGATCATTTCTGACTAATGAAGAGTGCAGTCAATTTAGTAACTATGAAAATTGTCTTTAATCTGGAGATTGTCTCAACAACTCTTTTTTGACATGATATTCAGGGAAAAAAATCTCAATTGCCAGCTGTGTTTTTGAAATCACTTTACTTTTTTGGAAGACATAGATAATTTTTTTCACTCATTGGTAATAGTAAGAAATTTTAATTTTTGATGTGTTATTAGTGTTGAAAGTTGACATTCATCAATTTACCATAATTGATTCACAATAGCTGTTTTCACTGTATGGCCTGCATAATTTTTTGTCTCATGTGCTAATAAAGAATCTTAGAGGACAAAAAAAGCGAGTGGAAGCCAGTAAGAGCAAGTAGCCTGTGGCAAGAAAGAGTAGGAGATACCTAGGAAATTGCAAATATATATATATATATATATATATATATATATATATATATATACATATATATATATGTATATATATTATAAATATATAGTGTTCATATATATGTATATTATGATCATAAACCAAGGCTTTACTGTAATTAGAAAAATACACATGAAATGAATGTTATCATTTTGGAAAATCATTTTTAGTTCAACTACAATGAGGAATATGTAAAGGAAAATATTGTAGATATGAAGCAATGGGCATACATTATGGGTGAAAATCAGAAGTCACACAGCAAAGAGCAAAGGTAGAAATAATTGGCTGTAACCTAAAAGAGGCTGAGGCACTACCCATAATGGGTTGGGTCTTAGATGCAACCCCAAATGCTGTTATGCTAAATGCTTGGCTTCCACTGTGCTGTTGGAAGGTGATGAAAACTTCAGAAGCTGGATGGAATAGAAAGGAGTTAGGTCATAAGGATTGCACTTTGGGGGGAATTTTAAATTGCTGGGCTCTTCTCGCCTTGCTTCCTGACCACAAATGAGATGAGCACTTTCTATGCCATACACTTCTGCTGAGGCAGGCAACTACAATGTAATATATTTTTGTGCTGTGAAAATGTGCTATCACAGACTAAGCCACCATGGAATGAAATCTCTGGAACTGTGAGCTGAAATAAATATTTCTTGCTTTAAAGTTGTTTAACTTACATGTTTTGTCATAGAGATAAAAAGGTAATACACCATCTCTGATAAAGAACCATTGTCAAAACAAAGAAAGAAAAATAAAAACAAAGGAAAAAATTTTCTGGTTGAAAGAGTTTCATAGGAACCAAAGCAAACCATCATAGTCACTGCTCAAAGAAACATAAATGAACAATGAAGATGCCTCACTCAACAAGTTATTAAAAGTGAAAATGAAAATCAACATGAGTACTCTTTACACTCAACAGTAAGTGAAAAAACTGTACACACAATATGAATTATCTACTTTTTAAGCCACAAATTCCTTTTTAGTCTTTGTCAGAAATGCTTTTTAATATATACATAAATACCAGTTTAAGCAGCATATATATGCACATGTGAGAAATTGATGTGATCCCTGAATCATTTCACACAGAAAAATCACATTTTATATTCACTCTACCCTTTTACATCTGTAAAGCTTTTTATACAGAGAGTATATTCCATCATGGTTACAGATTAGTTAACACATTGAAAGTCTATTATTAGTAAAAGTAATTATAAAACATAACAGATTAAAGAAGAGTAGGATGAACTATTCTGTATGTCATACTAGTCACCTCTGACCACTGCTGTATTTTATACATCTTTTAGTAAATTTATCCCTTACACTTTCTATGTCTTTAGCTTTTTGAAAATAAAGGAAGGAGGTAACTTGTGAACATCCTACTATACTGTGATGTTTGAACGTCTAACATAACAACTTGAGTTGGTCCTATAGGTATCTACATGAGACTACTTAGGGCACAAATATATGCTGAGAAGATGGACTCAGTGGTTTGGTATATATACACTCTTCCATCTGGTTTAGATATAAACCATGCCTTGACTGGGGCTTCCTGAAGTCTAGCTTGCCACAGTCTTCTATGCTTATAAAAGACATTTTAAGGGAGTATCTTTTTATTTATGGAGAAATAAAGTATCATGATTCTTATGAAGCTCAAGTTTAATATTTGAGGGAACAAAAGTGAATTCTACACTTTATTTTACAATGTTAACATATGTTTAGCGATTATAGTAACATATTTTTTTTAATCCAAACATTCAGCCAAGATTTACTTAGGGGCTTATTTAAAATTGATATGAGTAGTGTTTTAATTTTCTTCTACAAGCTATCAATTATTTTATACTTTCAATGCATCTTTTATTATGGCACTTACCACACTGTCGTACTATATACTAGCTATGTGCTGAGTTACTTAGGTATTTAGTCATTTTCATCGACAATAGAATTTAGCTTCTCGGAGTAATGATTAACCCATAAGTCTGATATAAAATGCTACTCAGCAAGTGTTTCCTGATATATGGTTTTCAGTATGCATATGTAGAATCCAAGTCACTTAGTCATAAATATAAGAAAATTACTATAAAAAGCAACTAGTAAATACACAATTTGAAAAAAAATAACAGCCCAATTTTAATTACATACTACCTCTCATGAAAGTATCATGTTTCAATGGAATTTGATGTTATTATACAAAACTTAAGAGTATCAATTCCATGGGAGTTATTCTCAAATAATATTACACCAAAAGATCAGAGTTCTTACATGTCACCTTATTTTGATGATTTTTTTAAAATTGGCAGGAATAATTTATTTCTCATAAGAATAAAATTTAAAATTAAAATGAAACAAAATATGAATAAGATTTATAATAGATTTTTATTTTATTATGACGTGGTTGCTTTTAAAATTAAAAAGTAAATGATTCTCCATAGAAATTATAAAGAAAGATCATTATGAATCTAACTCATCTTTAACTCTTGAGATTAGAAAATCAAAAGGTTTATATTTATAATTTTATGGTCTGTGTAATGAAAAAATGTTATTTCATTTGATCTTAGCTGGAAGACTGAAAAGCAATAAAAATGTTTTTTTTCAAAACCTAATATTTTTGAACATATTTTATTCATGTATAGAACTACTTGGTAGAAAGGTAAATGTCTGATTTTACTCCATGATAACTATTGTTTAATAAATGGATCTTAAACTTATAGGAAAGATCAACATGATCAGAAAGACTCATGCTAATGGCCAAGTCTTCTTCTTTGCCTTCATTTATCTATCTATCTATTTTGATTATGAGTTTTGCCACTTATAAATTGAGTAGAATACTAGCAAATTCACAATGTTATGCTTTAGCAACACTGTACTTGAGCAAAATAATGCCCAAAATCTTTGTTATGTGAAACATCATTCCTATCAGAGAAAAAGGATAAACAGCAAAAATTTTGAATGTTGTAAGAACTACCTACCTCAGTTCCTATAAATATGTATAATAATTATGGCAATACAAATGTATGAGATTTGCATTATTTTAAAATGATGATTGATAGTGAAATACAAATTTAATTGCAGGGGATTATTTGATGTGAGTATTTGTGTCTTCAGCCACAATGAGAAGTTGAAATCAGTTTTCTTGGGAGATAGTCCAAATATTATCAGCGAAGTCAGGTTGGTTAGTTATAAAAGGATTACTATAAACATATAGGAAACAATCAAAATTACTTAGTAGGTATCACAATATAAAATGTTAGCAATATTCTGGCTTAGAAGTAAGGCAACCTGCAGTGAGAAAACGTTAAAGGAAACTAAGGAAGTTATTCCTTTTAAAATAGATTATAAAATAATTTAATATGTACAAATCTGAAAAGATAAAAAATTGTTTATTGAATATTACAGTGCATTGTTGAACTAAATTAGAGGAAATCAAACAAAAAGAGATCTCGTGTTTATGGAATGAATGGGTTAATACTGTTGAAATGAACCAACACCTGTCATTGTGTCACTGACAATTTTTCATGCAGTGAATAAATCTACTCTAAACTTTAGAGGGAATGTTAAAAGGTCCTAAATTATCAAAACAATATATGAAACTAAGAACAACATGAAGGACTCAATTTTCCTCACTGGAAAATAATTTCAAAACTACAATAATCTGAAATCTATAATTAATGTAAAGACAAACATATAGACCAATTGAATAATGTAGTGATCCCAGAAATAAACTGTCACATTTGTCTGAATTATTTACAGCAAGAGTATTAAGATGATGCGTTCATAAAGAACTGGTGTTTTAACAGGTGTCACTGGCACAATTGGAAGTTATGTGAAAAAATTAACTGAAAAGGACCAACAACTTACATAACTCTAATTAAAACTGCAAGACATTTAGGAGAAAATATAGGAATAAATCTTTCTGAAGATGGAAATAGCAATGTGTTCCTAGAAACAATAACAAAAGGATGAACAGAAAGAAAGATAAATTAGGTTCACCAAAATTAAGCATTTTAAATTACAATTAGTGTCCAGTGCTCTATTTTACAGTGGTACAACTATAAATAATGACATATATTTCAAAAAATCTAGAAGAAATAATTTTTAATGTTCTCAGAACAACCAAATGGTAAATGTTTGATGGGATAGGTATGCTGCATGATTTGAACATTGTAAAATGTGTACATGTGGTGAAATATCATATGTGAGCAAGTTAGAATTCTCCATAGGAACAGAACCTATTGAATATATGTCAGAGGAAAGTTATCAGGCTGGCTTACATATTCACAGGCTGCATAGTTTTACCGAGTCCATTTGCAGGCTGGGGACCCATGGAAGTAAGTAACTGTTCAGTTAAAGAAGGCGGAAGCTTTCGGAACAAGAAGCACAATGACGTAGCTCCAGTCCAAGACTGAAGGTTGCGAGCCCCTTGGAGACATGCGATCAGGGTTGAAGAATCTGAAATCTGATTTCCACAGGTAATGGCAGCAGGAAAAAATGGTACCTACTCAAAAAGAGGCAGGCATATATGTTTACCCCCCCCACCCCCCCGTCTGTCTTCTTTCCAACTTCTCAGCCTACTGGATGCTGCTGCTCACATCAGATGGGTCTTCTCTACTGTATTTCCTGACAAACATCAATTTTCTCTGAAAAAACTTTCAAAATCACATCTATATGTATCCTTTACAAATTTGGTAGGTGTTTCTAAATCCATGCTAATCGACTGCTAAGATTACACACCACAGCATAGTGCCCTATGAATTTGGACAATTATTATGAGTCATATGTATATGAACATATTTATATGTTGACTTATTTATTATGAGTCTATATACATAAACTATTGTGCATTCTCAAAAAATGAAAATATAACCTGTATAATGAAAGAACATGTTTTCAGGCAATGCAATGATTTAGTCACATGGAGAACACGCACAATGTTATGAAACATTCACAGATCAGCTTCTTGTGTCCAGAGCATCAAAAAACTTCCCTGTTAGCAAAAAGTTAATAGGAACCTGATATAGAAATGGAATTCCATGACTTGGCTACAGTTTCAGCCCAAAGGTTCATGCTCTGGAATATCGGGCTTCAGCATGATGATATAAAAAGATGTAGATTATTAAGAGCTGGGTCTAATGAGAAGTTGGGTCACAGGCTCGGTGCTCTAAGAAGACCCTCAATCCCATCTCACAGGAAAGGAAACCTTTGTGAGTGGATTAGCTCTTGCAGGAGTTGGTTGTTAAGCCATGCTAGGTGTTTTTCTCATCTACATGTGTCTGTGCCCTTCCTGCTTGTCCACCATTTTGCAACACAGATGCAGGAGGAACACTCACAAGACATCAGTGACGCTGTTTGGACCTGGCAGCCCACTAGAATGTTGATCCACTGAAACTCTTTTTATTTGTCATTTACCCATAGTGTGGCATTGCGTTATTAGCAACATAAATCATAGTAAGATAAGGGTAAGGGCTCTGAATACACTTTTCTCCGTGAAATTATACAAATGGCAACCAGCACCTGCAATGATACTCAATATCATTGTTTAGGAAATGTAAATCAAAACTTGTACTGAGTACCATTACATTGCCCTCAAAGAAGGCTATACAACAGTAAAACATAGTAACAAAAACAAGTAGATAAAAATCTCAGAAAACAACAAGTCTTTTGCAAGGATATCAAAAATTGGAACTGTTTCACATTGCCACTGGAAACAGGATTTTTTTTTCACCTCTGCATACAATGGTTCTGCAACTCTTAGAATTACCATGGGAGCCAGATCTTAACTCCTATGAATATATCCAACAGAATTGAATAAAAGTTGCTCAAACAAATACAAGTATAGGTATTTTCATAGTAGTACTATTTGTAGTAATGAAGAAATAGAAGCACCTCTAATATTTATTAATGGATGGATGCACAGCACATGGCATTACAGCCATATTGTGGAATATCATTCTGCCATTAAAAAGAAAAAAGTACTGATATATTCTGCAACATTATGATAAATGAAAGAAATCAAATTCAAAGTGTCACTGACACTGTTATCCCAGTGTATGAAATACTGAAACTACAAAATCCATACAGGCACAATGCAGACTGATTGTTATTAGGGTCTAGAAGAAGAGAGAATTGTGAAAAGGGGATTCATAGGTGCAAGATTTCCTTTTGTGGTGTTAAAAATGTTTTGGGATGAAAGACACATGATGGCTTCACAACATTGTGCGTGCACTCAGAGTACCTTAATCACTTACTTATGATTAATTTTGTTTTTACAATTTCATTTCAATGAAATCTGATAATCACTAACAGTAATGTGAACATATTTTAACTATCTACTTCTTATCCATTGCAGTAGTTAGACTAGGTCAACCCATTATCCTGTCTAACCCACCTTGTAAAATAACTGCGTCCTTTTGCTGCCTTTCTCTTGCCAGTGTGTTTTCCACATGTTATTACATGAAGACACATGCAAGAATATGGCTTTCTACCAGTCACACAATGCTTTCCTAGCAAAGTACAATCTCAAGTTATGACAATGACTTCAAAATTAATTCATCACCTATTGTCTGACTATTTCACTTTTTCCAAACAACTCTGTTTCAAGTACATGACCTTCTTGTAGTTCTTTGATGGTGGCTAAATGATTCCAGATTCAGGAACTGTAGTTTGATGGCTTCACTCCTTCTGGAGACATGATGTGTCTGGCACTCTTATCTTACCTAGATTTCTGTTTAGCTGTCACCCTCCAGGTAGGGGGTTAATTAACATGAGTCTGCTGTTTGTTTCTCTTTATTGTTCTTGTCATAATACTTTTCATGTCATTATACGATGTGTATTCACTGAGTTCTCCAAATTTTAAAGTTTTAAGGTGTAGAGATTTTGTTTGAAAGTCTTTATATAAAAATTCTATTATGTTGTTTTTTTTACTTCTGTAGTTTTGCTGCATAGAAGAATGTCTACTTGTATCACAGAACTTGTTTAACAAGTAACTGTTTGTTAAATTAATAAACATGCATAATATCTATATTTTAAGTTACAGAATGTCTAGAGGAAGAATATTGAGTTCTTAGAGAAATGGTGGTTTTACTGTACTTCTTTTGTTAATGTATTAAACTTCTTAACTTTCATTCAGCAGCACAAAAGAAAGTCACGGATTCCTTTCAGCTAAGAAACCTATGAATTTCCTTGGGAACATCACATATGAATACAGCATCTTTTTCTGAGTACAAAAGCTGATTTATGACCTCCCCAAGTTTATCTGTATATGTGACTTATAATTACTGAGTTTGTTGCTTTATTTTGTTGCATTAATTTGCTTCTTTGAAATGCTTACATCTAGATGAGGTCAAAGAGACATTAGTGGAACTATAAAATCTTGATATTTGGAACTTTTCTAAGAGTTAAAGAAAACTCTAGGTACACACTTTTGAAGGACATAACACAGCAAGCAAAACTCAGTACTTTTAGAATTATTCCTTTCTTACATTTCTTGGGAGTCTGATTCAAGGACGAATATTTAGGCCCATGAATTTTGACCATGGAGATGCTGACTCCACTCCAGGATAGCTCTGCCGGTAGAGTAAAATAACTAGGAGGTTACGAGGGCCACAGGAAACTTTATGATCTACCCATTCTTGTGTGCCCACGAGACTCATTCAGTTCAGTAGCTCTTCAGCACTAGAAAGAAGAAAGAACTCATTTGAGGATCTTAAAGATGAAGACACCCTTTGTGGAATTTTCAGTGGTTTCTTATTTCACACCAGACCCTGGTGAGTGGAGCCGGATGGACTGTATAATAAGATGTGTGGTTCTCTGATAGAAACTTTACTAAAGAAGAAAAGTTCCTGATGAAAGGCAGTGAGTTGTGTGTGTGCACTCGTGAGGAGTTGAGGTTTCCTCCTGTCTTCAGTGACTGTGGAATGAAGGACAACAGGACAGCAGGCCACAAACCTGAACTCCCTCTGCTCCTTCCCTGAAAGTGGAGAGAGAGCTTCAAAGGGAATGAAAGGGATTGAATATCCAACAGAAAAGTATTGTATATTCTCGCTTTGGGTCACAGGCATGGTTTGCATTATAAAGCAAAAGATTCCTAATATAACATTTATGAACACCTTAGTGCTCGGTTGCACTTTGAGAAGTTGTGGGAAAATATTTGTATGAGGAGTAATTATTAGCAGTGGATCAATTTGTTATATCATCTGGAATTTAAAGAGGAATGACAAATTCTTTAATTACTATTCGTTGCATTAATTATTTTTTCTTCTTACCAGATTTGAAACTGTTTTTTCCTATAACTGTACACAGTAAATACACAAGAATTACATGTTACTTAGAATAGAAGTTTTAAGGAATTGTTTACTTAAAGAGAGTTATGTTAGCATTGTAAATCAATAGTTCTCATCTTTTATGGTTCTTATAATGTAAACATAGACCAAATAAAGACTATCATTAATTAAGTCACTGGGTTGATGCAAGATTGCCCTGAATTTTAAATTCCCTTATTTGATAAAATAAGGTAAAACATTTTCCAAATTGCTTGAGAGAGAGTTCTTTGGATTACACTAAATTACATCTATTATACCACTAATTTGAGTTCTTCCTCAAAACTGTTTTTCTGGTTTAAATTCTAACAATAACAAAAACACAAGGTGTGTTGATTTTTCAACGTGCTGGAACTATGCCTTTGTTTTGGAGATTGGCTTTTTTTAATGCCATGAGTGAGTTTAGACTGATAGAGGCTTACTGGTCACATTAACAAAGGCATTAGCCTCTTCAATAGTGTGAACGCATGTAACTGTTACCTCAGAGAAATGTTTACATAGTAACAGGATCCTCATTTAGCAAATAGGACAATCCTGAGAAAACGTGGCATCTTTTAGGCTAGATATGTGGTTAAATTGGATGATTATTTATGACCAGTCTGACCAATTCAAATGACTCAGTACAAAGGAAACAATAGCATTCCACACTTGGATTCTGCATCCATGCTGCTTTTGACTAGCTAGTTAGGGCTGGAATATTTAATCTGAAAGTACCACTCTCCATACTCTGGTGTTACTTACACAGATGTTTACTCCAGTTTTCAAGCTTAAGCAGAGAATAAGAGAGAAGCGAAAATGAGCTCTCTTTTGTAATTGCATTCTCTCTTGTGATCATTAAATGTGTTTTATCTTTAAAATGCTAAGATATCACAAGGGAGTACTAACTCTAGAATTACCTGCTAAATCCAAGAAAAGCTACACATTTTCACTTCTAGGCTTCCTGCAAGCCTATTTTAATGCTATTTTCCAAGTGATATTGTAAAGGTTTATCAGCAGAAATCCAGAAATATCGCTAAACCTTTTACATAGGCCATTCTATTCTGTATTTAGAAGTTTTAATTGTCATTATTAAATAATGCATGAACAAGTTTTCTCTACCTCTAATTTTAGTTTCCAAAATCCATGTGAAAAATAGAGAACATTGAGATGATCCAGAAAAAGAGGAAAAAAATAAAAATTTAAATTGGAGATAAAAATATGCCTAATGATGGATAGTACTAAAAACTAATTTCTATGTGTTTATACACTATAGTTATAGACTATATGAACATAGTTTAAATGTTAATGATCAAATGATTCACACAGAAGAACTGATTTAACTAACTGAGGAATATAAATCAGAATGTAGCAATGTAAAAGATGCCAACCATTTACATGACGGTGAAGACTAACCCACCCACCTAAATTAACGAAAGATACATTTATTGCGAGTAGGAGCTATCCATATTTTCAGTGTGTAGCACACTGACTCTAGTGTCACTGAAGCTTAATATTCATTTAATATAATGACAGGAAAACTTGAAAGGTATTTTTCTTAGTGTTTCCATTGCTTCCTAGACTAAGCAGTTATTCTCTCTGCAAACAAATCTCAACACTTAGCTTATTCTAAGAAGGAACCTGCACCAGTTCATTTTATCAACAGTAAGGAGAGTACTTCAAAGAAGGATAAGAAAGTAATCATCCTACTTGGGGTAACTATTGGGAACTACTTGACTTTTGGGGCTCCACAGTGCTGACTCTGATCTCTGGAATTCTACTCTATGTTTTGTTTCCTGCTATTATTTATTTTTATGTGTTTGTGTCTGTGTTTTAATTCTCTAAATCAACAAATCTATGTGGTCTCCTAAACATTTCTCCCTATTTGAATAGCTAATACCTCTAAAGCTTGATATTGATCCAGACACACTGAGCACATAAAGTATATTAAAGGTATATGCTGGCCTGAGTCATATCTTGAGAAAAATTCATATTAAATTGGCAGATGACAATTCCCATTGAACTTCGGCCTAAATCCTCTATGTGACTTGGTTGGCTTGAGAGGCCTAATATCTAAGCTAACGCGTATATGTATTTACTTAACTGTGCTATCTACAATTTCTAATACACAGGAACCAAATTGGAGCCCTCCCTCTCCAAGCACCTCTGTTGTGATTTCTACACGGGATTCTCCTTAGCAAATCCTACTCTTGCCACATGTAATTCTGACATTACTTTTGAGAGAAGCAGGTAAACTCTTGATGACAAGAAATTCAGAAGCTAAGTCCTATACAGTCCATATATGTAGGAATTATTCCATCTAAATTATTTTCCAATAAAGTGTTGATTTAAAAAGTAAAATCAAATTTAGTACTACAATTTCACTTTTAGGATGAAACTGAAGGGGTTAAGCCCAGCCGGGTTAATTTTTATCTTAAGGCCTATGCATTGAAGGTTCTGGTACTTTCTCTATTGTTCACAGTAGTTATGAACTGATTAAAAATTGAACCTCATTTTTCTGTTGGCTTTGATCTTTATTCCTTTTGTGATAGTTTTCTATTGCCATTATATCAAATTTCCAGACATGTAGTGGTTTAAAACAATATGAATTTGCTGCCTTACAATTCTGAAGGTCACGTTTCTAAAATAGGCTTTAGTGGGCTAAAAATCCATGTGTCTACAGGGCTGTGTGCTTTTTGGAGGCGCCAGAAGAAATTATTTCTTGTTCGTTTGTTTGTTTTCCCAAGTATAGACTGCCTGGTTTTGGGGCTCGATGCTCCATTCAACCTTCAAAGCCAGCAATCATGGATTGAATCCTAGCATCTCCTCCCATCACTCCAAACTTGCTTCTTTTATCACATTGCCTCAGACTCTTAGCTCTTCTGCCTGATTCATCCATATTAAAGGAATCTTGTAATGACATGAGCCACTCAGGTGATCTGGGATAGTCACTATATTTTAGAAACAGTTGATTAACAAGCTTAACTCCGTCTGTTATCTAATTTCCCCTTAGCATGTAAAGCAATATATTCATAAGTTCTAGGACTGATGTGTGAGCATCTTGGCGTACACTGTGTGCCACACTCTGCTTGGTTTTGCAGTCGATTACATTTTTAGATTTTCATTTATACTATTTTGAGTTAGTTTCCAATCATTATGGCCAATGGTACTTTGAGACTGAAAAGAAAAGGTTATGTATTCCTTTGCTTGATCAATGTATTAAGCACCGCTGTATCTCCTCCCATTGTAAGTCAATGTTCTAGCATTTCTGTTACCATCGTTTAAAAATGTTCTACATTGACTTTCATCCATTTAAAATTCTGGCTTTTTTCCGTGTTTTCTGACTTAATACTGACTGCCGAAATTCTTAGTAAATGAGTGGTCCTAAGAAAATCTCCTAGATGCAAGAGTGGAAATGAATTGGTCACTTACTAAAGTTTAAAATCAGCAACACCATTGAAAAAACTGAAACTATTGTAACAGCTACGCATGGCATGCAGTGGCCTACTGATTCACGTGTTATAATACGTGTTTGTTTGGCTGTAGTAGTGATTAAACCAGCATACATTGTCCCCATGAGTCTGTTGATAATGATGTCAATGTTGGTATGCAATCTTAGGGGGAAAGAGGTTTACCAAAAATTCAAGTTGAGCATCCCTCACTTAAAATGTTTAGTACCAAGAATGTTCTAGATTTCAGAAATTTTTGGATCATGGAATAGAATAATGAAGTATCTTAAACATAGGATTAGGGTTAATATATAATACATTTATGTTTCATATATCCTTATCTATATAACTTGGAGATAGCTTTATATATCTTTCATGACTACAACCTTTTTCATAAGTACGTGTATGGAATTTTTCTGTTACATCAGCATTCAATAAGTTTCAGATTGGGCTTGGCACAGGCCTGTAAACTTGAGTCTTGGGAGGCCGAGGCAGGCAGATGAGGCAGATTACTGTGGTCAAGGACAGCCTGGACTACATAGTGAGCTCAAGGCCAACCTGAACTACACAGTGAGGCCTTGTCTCAAATTCAAAAAAAAGTTTCAAATTTTGGAAAAGATTTCATATTTTCAGATTAGAGAAACTCAAACTGTGTATGATAAATTCATGGACATAAACTTGACACGTAAGGCAAAAATGGAAAGAGAGTATTTTTACTTTCCAGAATCTCACATGGGTTTTGAAAAGTCTCTGGTTGGACATTACTGAATAACAGATCAAAAATTCAGTTAATGAATAAAGTAAATAAGATGTAAATCCAACTGACAGACTGAACACACCAGTCATGGTAAAATCAGAGAATTCATTGGAAGGAGGGAAAAGCTTAAATGCTGGGAGGCAGCATAGGCCATACTTACATAAATACAAGAACACTGAATCTCCACCCCTTCATTCTGTGAGCTCTCTAGCAGTGTGATGTACACTCTCCTTGTGACTGAGCCCCAATATTTCTCATTGTTTCTGGATTCATAGAGAAAGTTAGTGCAATGTCTAGCAAGATTTATTAGGACAACTGGGAGGCCTGATAATTGTAAAACCTGGCTAAGTTTTATGAAAGTGCAACAAAAAAATACATTTAGAAGTGGCTTATGAAGGATTGCCCAAGAAATATTAGGTTCAATATATCTTTAAATACATTATCAGACATTTTACATTTCTCATACTTACTCAGGTAGTAGAAGGTAATTCTAGTAGTTTGAATGACATATAAGTTTATTACAAACCTGTCTTCAATTAGATCAAAATGCCTACACATTCCTGAAAATGTGTAGAGAAAATAATCCAAAGACTAGGAGAATAGGATGATAATTGGTTTATTAGGTGTTATATATTAATTTTATCCCAGTATCCTCCCCTATTGACTCTGCCAACTGGAAAGCTTAGAAAATTCTCACTAATGCATTAAAAACAAACAAGCTAAAGCAAAAACAAAACAAAAAAAAAAACAAAACAAAAAAAACTACATTAGGTTAGAAGTGTCCGTAGCTTATACAAAAAATATTTTTTGTTTGAATTATTGGGTGAAGTTTGAGTTTGGCTAACAAAAATCTGTCCACGATGCAAATAGAATTAATAAGAGTAATTACCATAAATGTTTTCATATTTACTCTGGGAGAGAATTTTCAAAGAGTCTTTCACTTTTTGGCAAGTCTTTTGAGCCAAGGTATAGAAGAGTTTTGTGTTTGATTGTCTTTACGCAAATAAAATTATATAGCAAACATTGGTGGAACAAAGAGATGATACCTTCGAGAGAACAGAGAACAGATTTAGTTCTAGACCAAGATGAGAAAGACAGTGTCATGTTCTCGGGCTAAAATTGGGCAAATTTGCTTGTGAGCCATTACAGGAGACTTGAGTATCTCAAATTTGTTGTACCTCAGTAGAGCTGCAAAGTCACTGTGCATGGTTGTACTATATTGCGTTATAGATGGGAACTAGGCAAAGGGAAACCAATGCAAAGATAAAGCTCACATTTGATTGTGAGTAATACAGTCTTTTGACTGTGACAAGGAAATGTCCTGCTTCTGCAAACATTCATGAAACTATGCTAAGTTAACTAATTAGCTTGAAAATAGGATAAAGTCTTAGATTCCCACATATTTTGACAATCTGAAATTATGCGACTGAAATGGAGACCCAGTTCTCTTGATGAGAGGAAGAGATATATTACATGCTGCAATTATTCCTTTTCTAAAGCTTTATAGACACAATATTTCTTTGAATGTTCTAAAGTTTTATATGCTACACATAAGTAATTAATAATTGTTGATAGGATGGTTTTTACTGTTAGTATTTAAGTATAATGAGGTCAAAAACAGAGATTGTATGTTTTATGTAGCAAAGTATATTTTTATAAAATAACTAAAGGAAGACAATATATTGATTCACCATCAAATCTAAATACTTATATCTCAGAAGGGTCATTAGATATGTGAACGTATGAAACACAGTATTTATCCTACCTCAGTTTCTTCTTCTCTTCCAACAACCTGAAAGTAAAATTATAAAGTCTTCTGTAAATTGGAAAGAGGTCAATTTTTTCAAAAAGTACATTCCAAAAAACAGGTTGATCCCTTACGCTAAAAATAGCACTCCCTAGATCAGGAACAGAAATTGTTTCTTTTAAAGGAAGAAAATGCTTCTTTTGGTATTCTCATTCTATCTTTCCTGGAGGCAAACTTAGGTCAAATTCAGACAAATTTGAACTCTGATTCTATTATTTAAATTCCAATTATAAAGATAGAATAGATCAGGTGGAGAAATGTCATTTGCTGCCCCAGGCTAGATGAGAAATCCCCATCACAGGGAGAATTGGAACACAAGTCCCCTCACGGTCCTCACAGTCACACTCGGATCTGTCATATTATTTTACTTAACCTAAAACAGCACTTGTGCATATTTAAATAATGCATATGACTTAAAGGGCAAAAACTACTGGTATATAATCTCATTTTCCCTGTTTTATAAGCCAGACCAATCCCCACAGGCTCATAAATGGTGAGCAAAATTCTTCAAGTCCTGATTCTGTGAGTTTAATGTCATCCAAAGGAGGATTTCTCATTCTAAATGCAGGTGTGTGGTGTGAATATGTGGTTATCCCATATTGAGGAGTCATATATTTCACAGTTAGGCTCTGCACACAGGAATAAACAGCCATATGGCAAACAAACTTACTTTTACTGCTTCATTTTATTTGTTTCAAAATAGTGCAATGCCACAAATCCAGAATATTAACAACGCTCCATCTGGAGAAATGTAAGTTTTGGAGCCCTGAACCAGCATGTTAGCATTCTCTCAAAACTTCAGAAATTTAGTCTATTGCAAACTTGGAACAGGCTTCATGTCAACCCAGCATGCCTCCACAGTAGAATGCTAGTGGCTCAGTTAAAAGTGTATAGGAAATGGGAAAATGCATAACTCTGGAAATGCTTTAAAATGTGACCTTCTTACATAAGATTCTACCAGACTTTTGCAATGCTTATTAATAACTTGTTTCATAAATTTACTTAACCTTATTTATTCTTATGTGCAAATGAGAAATAAAGGACCATATGGGAATTTGGATAATAAAGTCTGAGATGCATTTGAAATTCTGTTTGAATTTGTACTGGGTCACTTATACTTTGTCAGTTCAATAATTTTTTTTTAATTCACTTACATTTTGTAGCTAGAACACAGGTTTAAAATGGACATAAGGTGATATTTTGATCTTAAGACAGTTTACTACATATAAATATCCCCAGGACACTGGAAAACACCTAATTTCTGAGAGGTATATGCTTTACTTGATGCGAAGTTAAAAGCATTTGGATGTGCTAGCTTTATTAACTGTTAGAAGAATTTTTAAATTACAGAATTTGGGAAGTGTAATCAGGAAAGTCATTAACAATCAAAAGATTTTCAGAGTTAAGGATTCATGAAAATCACTAACATATTGTTGGTTTGTGGGAAAGTTGCTTGACTTTTTAATATTTTAAAACATTTAGTGCTAAATACTATCAAAAGTGCATAGACACATATATTCAGTTCATTGAATACTAACGAAATGAATGCATGAGCCAATCATGAAAATGAAAACATAGAGCATTGGAACAGAGCAAGAATCTCTTATGTATTGCCTTGTGATCACTATCCCTGTCTCCTAATGTCAGAAATAAAAATTAAATATAGGATTTCAGGGTCACTTATTTTTTTAATGATTTAGCACTTTTTAATTTTTTTTATTTTACAGAGATTAAGACAAAAGAGGGTATAACAAAGCAGAACAGATCAGAACAATGCAAGTAACACAGCATTTTACAACAAGACAATATCGTTAAGAGTAACTACCATAGTGTCTCTTTCTCTGAAATAGTTGAGCATAGATTCATACACGATAGTATCAAGCATAACAAAACAGTATAAAAAGCATTCAAGAGAATGAAAGCATTACAGGTCTTTCAGAACCAAATAGAGGAGAACGAACAATGGCTACTATATTACCTCATTTTCCATAGAAAACTTTTTTATATTATCACATATAATAATATCCAATAAGATATAACAGGATAGAACCAGAGGCAAGAGAAAAACAAAAGCATAGTAGAACTTCAGAGTAAGATGATAATAAATCAGCTCTGACTATTCTAATGTCTTCTCTTCTTTAAAATAGTTGTTTATACTATCACAGATAATTAAGTCAAACAAACTAAGATAAAACCATTTCAACTAATGAATGTAGACATAAGGTTTCAGAGCAATGTAATGGGGAATCATGATTACTATAAACTCTTATGTAATCTTACCACTTCTTACACTAGGGAGACTACTGGGAATTTATGTATGTGAGTTTGATTTATTTCTCTAATGAGTATGGTCTCAAGTTGGGTCCATTTATTTATAAATATCTCAATGTGATCATTCTTTATAGCTGAGTAGTACTCCATTGTATAAATATACCACAGTTTTTTTTATCCATTCCTCAGTTGATGGACACTTAGATTGTTTCCAAGATTTGGCTATTACAAATTGTGCTGCTGTAAACATGGTTGCATATATATCACTGCAGTGTGATGTTTTCAGTTCTTCTGGGAATATGTCTAGAAGTGGAATAGCTGGAACAAATGGGACTTCAAATCCCAGCTTTCTGAGAAATCTTCAAACTGACCTCCACAATGGCTGCACCAGTCTACACTCCCACCAACAGTGCAGGAAAGTTCCTTTTTCCCCACAGCCTCTCCAGCATTTGTTGTTGGTAGTTTCCTTGATCCTGGCCATTTTTTAAGGAGTGAGATAGAATCTCAGTGTGGTTTTAATTTGAACATTTTTTTCATGTATTTATTTGCCATTTGTATTTCTTTATCTGAGAACTGTGTGTTCATCTCAGATGCCCATTTTTGGATTGGGTCTTTGAATTTTGGGGGTCTGATTCTTTATATGTTTTAGACAGAAGTCCTTTGTCTGAGGGACAGTTCAATAAGATTTTTTCCCAGTTTGTGGGTTTTCTTTTCACTATGCTGGAGATTTCTTTTGATATGCAGAAACATTTTAATAAGACATAATCCCAGCTATTGATTCTGAGAAGTATTTCCTGTGTGGCTTGATTCGTGTTCATGAACACTTTACCTAGCCCTATGTCTTCAAGATTTTTACCTAACTTGTCTTCCAAAAGATTTAGTGTTTCTGTTTTAATATTCAAATCTTTGAGCCATTTAGATTTTAGTTTAGTATATGGTCATAGGCATGGGTCTAGTTTTAGTTTTCACTGTGTGGAGAGACAGTTTTTCCAGCACCATTTATTAAAGAGACTGTCATTCTTCCAGTGAACATGTTTGCCCCCTTTATCAAAGATAAGGTGGTTGAGTGTTTTGGTAGTTGTGGTTGTATCTTATCTGTTCCATTGATCTTTGGCTCTGTTTTTATTCCAGTACCATGTTGAATTTATTACACTTGCTTTGTAGTATAACTTCAAGTCAGGGATTGTGATGCCTCCTACCTTGCCTTTGCTACTTAGAATTGCTTTTGCTATTCTAGTTCTTTTCTGGTTCCAGGTGAATTTTAGGATTGATTTCTCTAGTTCTGTGAGCCAGTTAATGGTATTTTCATTGGGAATGCATTGAATCTGTATAACAGTTTTGGGCATATGGCCATTTTCACAATATTTATTCTTCTTATCCTTGAACAAGGAATGTCTTTCCATTTTCTGAGATAATCTTCAATTTCTTTTTTCAGCGTATTATAATTTTCCCTGTATAGATCTCTTACTACTTTTGTGAGATTAATTCCTAAGGATTTCATTTTAGGGGATGTTAGTGTGAAGGCTGTGGCTTTTTTTATTTCTTTCTCAGTGATTTTGTTGTTAGTGTATAGAAATGCTATTGATTTTTGAATATTGATTTTGTATCCAGCTACATTGCTGAATTTATTTATTATATCTAGGAGTCTTTCAATGGAGTTTTGAGGCTCTTCTATGTAGAGCATTGTTGGGAGCCGTGGCACTGTCAAGTCATCAGACGCGGTGATTGCGAGGCCTGTGGGAAAGTACAAAAGCCTGGGCTAGATTACCCCTCTCATCGAGCCCGCCTGTGTGGCACCTGTTTCTTATCACCCCACTAAGTTCCCGCCTCACAGGGTAGTCTGCCTAGCTATTAATCCTATATATAGCCAGTGCCTCCACCCCCGAGAGAGAGAGAGAGAGAGAGAGACTGAAGCACAAAAGGAGCCGCGGGGAGCGGACCGGTAGAGGCTTCGGGGCAGACTGAAGCACGGAAGGAGCCGCGGAGAGCGGACCGGTAGAGGCTTCGGGGCAGACTGTATAAGGAGAGAATAAAGAAAAGCCTGACCACCGCCAGACCTTGTCGTGTGTCTTTCCTGCCGGCCGGGAGCGGACATCGACAGAGCATCATGTCTTCTGCAAATAATGATAATTTAACTTCCTTTTTTCTTATCTTTACCCCTTTTATTACTCTCTTGTCTAATTGCTCTGGCTAGTATTTCCAGTACTATATTAAATAGGAGTGGTGATAAGGAACATCCTTGTCTCGTGCCTGATTTTAAGGTAAAGGTCTTCAGTTCTTGGCCATCTAATATAATGCTGGCTGTAGGTTTGTCATAGATGGCCTTTATCATATTGAGGTAAAGACCATGTATTCCAATTTTCTGTAAGGTTCTTATTATGAATGAGTGTCGGACCTTATCAAAAGCTTTTTCTGCATCTATAGAGATGATCACGTGATTCTTACTTTTAGTTTAATTGATATGGGAGATTACATTTATTGACTTACCTATGTTGAACCATCCTTGCATGCCTGGGATGAATCTCACTTGGTCATGGTGTACAATCTTCTTGATTTGCTGCATCCTGTTTGCCAATATTTTATTAAGGATTTTTGCATCTGTGTTCATTAGGAAGATTGGCTTATAGTTCTCTTTTTCAATTGGGTCTTTCTCAAGTTTTGGTACTAGACTAATATTTGCTTCCAGGAATGACTTAGGAAGAATTGCTTCCCTTTCAAATTCATTGAAGAGTTTGAGGAGTGTTGGCAGTAAGTCTTATTTGTATTTCTTGTAGAATTCCACAGTGAATCCGTCTGGGCCTGGGCTCTTCTTTGCGGATACTGACTTAAATACATTTTCAATTTCATTAATATAAATTGGGTTATTCGGCAGTTTTACATCTTCTTGACCCAGCTTTGGTAATTTATGTGTTTCTAAGAATCTGTCCATTTCTTCTGTGTTATCGAAGCTATGAGAGTAGAGGTTTTTGAAACAAGTGTTGATGATCTTCTGTATTTCCACAGAGTCTGTAGTGATTTTGCATTTTTCATTCCTTATTGCATGAATTTGAACTGTTTCTTTCCTCTTTTTAATAAGGTTGGCTAGGGACTTATCAATTTTATTTATTCTTTCAAAGAACCAACTCTTTGATTCATTGATTTTTTGGATTGTTTTCATAGTCTCTATTGTATTAATTTCTGCTCTGATTTTTATAATTCCCTCCTTTTTGGCTTTGGGCTTGACTTGCTCTTCTTTTTCTAGATGTTTGAGGTGTAGCAATAGGTTGTTTGTTTGTATTTGTTCTGTTTTCCTGATGTGAAAACTCAGTGCAATAAATTTTCCTCTGAGTACTGCTTTCATTGCATCCCACAGATTCCAGTAAGTTGCATTTGTATTTTCGTTTGCTTGTAGGTTTTGTTTAGTTTCCTCCATGACCCACTGATTGCTCAAGAATGCATTATTCAATTTCCATGTGTTTGTGGGGTTTTTGCAGTTCTTTTATCATTAATTTCTAGTTTCATGGCACTATGATCTGATAACATGCATGGGATAATTTCAATTCTTTTGCATTGATTTAAATATGTTCTGTGAGCTAGTATATGGTCTATTTTAGAGAATGTCCCATGTGCTGCTGAGAAGAATGTATATTCGGATGTTGTTGGATGGAACACTCTGTATATGTCTACCAAGTCCATTTGTTCACAGGTGTGATTCAGTTCCGTTATTTCTTTGCTGATTTTCTGTCCAGTTGATCTGTCACTTGGCATCAATGGTGTATTAAGTTCTCCTGTTATAATTGTATTATTGCTATTCGATTTTTCATTTCTGTTAATACTTGCTTTGTATAACTGGGTGCTCTGGAATTTGGTGCATATATATTTAAGACAGTTATCTCTTCCTGTTTAAGTTTTCCCCTAACCAGTATGTATTGACCTTCTTTATCTCTTAGGATCATTCTTGATGTGAAGTTCACATTATCTGTAAACAAAATAGCTACTCCTGCTTTTTTTTTTTTTTTTTGGTTCCTGTTTCATGAATTATTGTTTTCCATCCTTTGACTTTCAGTCTGTGTATCATTTGGGTTAGATGGGTTTCTTGCAGACAGCCTATAGTTTGATGTTATTTCTTTATTCATTCTGCCAGTCTGTTTCTTTTAATTGGTTAATTGAGACCACTTATATTGATGGTCATAACTGTTATATATTGACTTATTGTTGACATATCTTTCTTCTGTCGCATCTTCATCTTTCCAGTCTGTTTAGTTGTCTACCTTGCTTATTGGTTTTTCCTATGTGTATCTAGACTGTCTTTCAGGATTATTTGCAGGGTTGGCTTAGTGTTCATGAAATTCTTCAGCTGCTCTTTGTCATGGAAATATCTTATTTCGCCATCAATTTTTGAAGGACAGTTTTTCAGGCTAAATCAGTCTAGGTTGAAAATCATTTTCCTTTAGGATCTGAAATACATCACTCCCTGCTCTTCTTGACTTCATTGTTTGTGTTGAGAAGTCTGCTGTGGTTCTGATAGGCTTTCCTTTATAGGTGATCTGTCTTTTCTCTCTGACAGCTTTTAGTATTCTATTCTTATGTTGGATATCTGGGATGGTGATTATTATATATCTGGGTGTAATTTTATTTTGGTTATGGCTATTTGGAGTTCTATATGCTTCACTAATCCTAATGTCATTTTCCATTCTCATGTTTGTAAAATTTTCAGCTATGTCTTCTGTGAATAGCCTTTTGATATCATTTGTGTTGTTCCCTTCTTTTTCATTTATCTCTGTTAATCTTATGTTATTTTTCTTTGCATCATCTTGCAGCTGTTGAATTATTTCCTGATTCTTTGTTTTTTTTTTTTAAAGATCTTTCCTTTCCTGTTCACTAGTTGCAATCTTGTCTTCAATGTCTGAAATTCTATCTACACTTTCCCATTGAGGCGTTTTTGACAACTTTCGATGGAATTTTTGATTTCCTGTTGTTATAGCCTAAGCTCTAACCATTATGCCTCATTTTCTATTCTGTATGCACTGTACTGCCTCCCACTCCCCTTTCTATCTATCTAGGTTAAGTTTCAATTTCCTGAAAGGCCATAAAAGCCTTAGGTTTCAGTTTCTGGTAACCCCCTTCCCTACCTGGTGGTCCATAATAAAATGTGATAATTGTGCTGTTCTTTAAGAAATGCTTAATTTCAAAGAAATTACAGGAAGTTCTGTAAAGTCCAGCTGCTATCTAATTGTGTCAGCGATTACAACATTCCTTTGATTTTTAACTTTAAAAGCCACTTCCCCTAACTGTGAGGTGCACAGTCTTCAGGTTGATCCAGAGGAGACTGTGTCACCAGGCCTGGAAATAAAGCCTTTGCTCCCCAAATTTTAATTTCTTGCTTCCTTGGATTTTATTCCGGGGTTTGAGCTATCACACCTGTATATCTCTTTGAATCTGCTTGATGCACTCTGTTTGTTTCATAAATTGTTCATCCAGGGATTCTTTTTTTTTTTTTTTTTTTTTTTGTTCGTCTATTTTTTTAACTGTGTCTTCTTCAGATGTGTTCAGCATCTGTTTCATTTCTTTTATCATGTCTTCTTTTACCTGGGAGACTATTTCAACTTTGAATTCCTTTAAACCTTCCTGGAGTTGCTTCTGTATTTTGGTTGCTATTATTACAGGTATTTCAATTTTCTTCTATATGCATGGCTTCTAGGCTTCTTGGGATGGGTTGGAGGTTTAAAAGATTGCATTTTGGTCTTTTATTTTGTCATTTTCCTACATTTCTGTGTTTCAAGTATTTTTCTCAGGCTTCCCCTGGATGTGTTGGAAATCGTCTCCTATTCCCAGGCTCCTGGGACTGAATGGAGGTTTCTGAGTATGGTCCAGTCAGGCTCTCAGGCCCTTTGGTGGTACCTTCAGTGTTCCAGGTAGCTGGGCATGCACCTTCCTACTGTGGATGATGGGCTAAAGCTCTCCCTGGGCAAAGACCAATGCCCTGGAACTCACTTCACCTGCTCTCAACTCCATAAATAAAGAAGGTCACTGGGGGTAATCTACTCAGGCTACAAAACCTCCCAAGGGGAATCTATTGTGGCTGGGCTCTGGGCTGGTCCTTGAGCTTTAGTAGCAATGATCTTAACACAATGTCCTGAGCTCTGAATAGCATGGGACTCACGCCAGCCACCAGCTGAGTTTCCTGGTTCCTGGTTCCAGAGGTCACTGGATGTGTCCTGGGCTGGCCTGAAAACTGCCAGGCAAGTGCAGCCTAGTGTGGCTGGGCTCTGGGTGGGCTCTTGAGGTCTGGGAGTGATGATCTTAATACAGTCTCCCTGCCTCTGGATGGGGAGCAGACTCACCCCAGCCCAATTTAGTACTTATTTAAAAAATCTCTAAATGATAGTATATTTTAAGGAGTGGAAGATACTTTCCATAACAATCAAATAGTAAATATTTTAATCTTTGCAATCCAGGGGATCTCTGTTACAACCACTCACCTCAGCCATTGTAGAAGGAACATAGCTTAAGACAATGTGCAAAACAGTAAGTGTTTTGGAACTCCAGTGAAACAACTTACTAGGCAGATGGCATCCACTTTGACCCTTCAGTCATAGTTGCTCAAGCTTAATTTACATATTTACTTATTATCAATTTCATACAAATAACTTGCCATTTCAGGTTTTGAACTTTTTTTGTTTTCAACTTCACTGTAATGTTTGCAAAATACACACATCAAAGTAGAATTTTTATTCTTTTACATTTCATTGTTTAACATTCCATTACATAACTTTTAATTACTTTTTTCATTCCACTGTTGATGGATGTTTAAACTCTTTAAAATTTCTATTAAAGGCTGTTAAAAGTATAATTAAACATGGATAGAGGCATTCACGTGAATGGGTTTTATCAATACATATACTTATGAATATAATTATTGCACCAGAAGACATAGATACCCGTAAGTAAACTCAATAATGCCAGTCTATTTCCGAAAGTGGTATAATTGAGTGACATTATTACCAGAATAACATGTGAATTCCATTTATACCCTATTCTCATTATATATGCCATTTTTATAGATTTCTCTTGTGTGCTTAAAAATAAAATTTTCATAATGTTTTTTTCTCACTTGCCCATTTACTCATTTTATATCCTATGTTCTTTCTTTAAACAGGAGATTTCTGCTTTATTTTTCAAATATAAGGCCAAATATTAGGCCACCTTAAGCTGGAATAGTCTGTGAACACTAAATGTAGACATTGCTAAAATTTGAATTTAAACGTTGCCATAAGTCAGCTATTTCTCCATGTTCATTGTTTTCCTCTGCCTATTGTTTTCTTTCTTTTGGTTTGAATAAGTATTTTTAATTATATACTATTTCTACCTAATATCTTTTTAAAAAAATACTTATACTTTGTGTTCCTTTATATGTTGGTTGATCTCATGCTGATCTTTCCCAATAATAAATTATTGATGGAGATTCCCAAATATACAGGAAGACTGGATTTTTTTTTATTACAAAGGATTTATATTTATATATGCTAGGCACTTAGGTTACTATGGATTGGAGAGAACAGCAAATTGAACTCATAGCTCTAAGTTTATCTGGCTTATCCTATCGCAGTGATGTAAGAACAATTGGTCCTCCATTTCCTTGTTTATTTCATCTGCTCTGCTCTAGCCTGTGAGAAATGCAACCAGTAGGTCTAAAATTGGAGAAAAAATTTCCAATTCTTGCTCACTCTTAAAGGAAAGTAGACATTTTATTTTCCTTTACTGGGTTCACATGTGATCTAAACTTTTCCCTGAGACTTTGACCTAACATTTCTATATAAAAAAGCCTGACTATTCAACACTATTGCCACCAGATTGTAGTATTTTATCTAGATATTTTCCTTATTTCTTCAATTGCCAGTCTAATCTGATGATCTAGCCAACTATTAAAAGGCACAAAAACAAAATCCAAAAATGTTACACCTAAATTTTATTAGCTTTATTAATATTAAATTGATAAAAAAATTTTGGAAAGAAAAATTATACATTTTGATACAAACTTTGAAAGTAATATGATACAATGCATTCTTTATTCAAAAGAAAATAGTGAGGAAAAGTAGAAGGGGTTACTGATGAGCAAAATGAAATTTTTAAAAAATTATTTATCTATTTATTTTGGTATCAGTAATCAAATTCAGGACCTTGCGCTTGCCCAGCAGAGATTACACTGCTAAGCTATATCCTCAACCATTTTTAAAAATTTAACAAAATTGAAAAATGTCTTTTTATGTTGTGGCATAAAAATTATGAAAATTGTAAAAGTTTTGACATTCCAAATGAAAGTACCATACATGTTAAAAATGAAGTTAGATGTAGCTCAAACTTTCTTCAAAAATGTTTTGTTGTGAATGTAAAACTAAAACATAATTTGCCAACAAAGAAAATGTTGCATTAATCTTTCACAGACACAACAGACAAAAAGCACACAGAGAAAGAAATCAATAAAGTTTGTAAAATAATGGGCCAAAATCTCAAATGGTTTCAGAGACAAACATTAAGTATGGGAAGTATTAAAATATGCTCACAGACATACTGACATTCTCAACAAAAAAAGAATTGCATGATAGTTTTTTAAAAATCTCGTAAGTTTAAAATACAAAACACATTCACCCAAAAAGTCACAAGTATTCTCACAACATAGCAGTTAGACAAACATGATATTTTAGAGATGACCAAAAAAACCTGAAGTTGTAGTGAACAGAGGCAAAGTTACAGTTTACTTGTTCTTCTAACTTTATATAGTGTCTTCTTTTTAGTGTGTCATATCTTTCTCTGGAGTTGAAAAAAAAAATCAGAAATTTTAGATATTGACCAAAACAAAGACATATTTTGCATCCCTATATGTGGTAATCTGAGCAACTATTCTGATGATAACTATATGTAATATAATAACCATTGTTAATTTCCTATCATGTTTTGACATGTAATATTTTATTGGTTTTTCAAATTCATTTTAAGATAAAAAGTAATTATATGGTTCCCTAAAGCTTGGTTTTAAGTTTAGAGGCCAAAAGAAAAACAATGAATATATGACATATTAGAATTTATTACAAATTAATATGTCCTGAGTTTATCCCAGTTAAATCAGCATACTTTTGATAACCAGACAAGTAGTGGGTATCTGAGGGCACATAACAGTACATAATTGGTCATACTGTGGTCCCTGCTATAAACTGAATATTTATCTCTGCTAAGTCTGCCCCAAACTGACATGCTGAAAGACCGCAGTCTGATGATATATGATGATAGAACTCCAGAAAAACAATTAGATTATGAGTGTAGAACCCCTGTGAATGGAATTAGTGCCCTTACACAAGAGGCTGAAGGAGCTCATTTATTCTTTCTACTATGTACAGTTTTGGTAAGAAGATGATTGTCTATGAAATATGAATTGTGTCAGCATCAGTCAATTTTTTGATCTTGGGCTTCCCATAAAATACATTTCTGTTGTTTCAAAGTCATCCAGTTTTTGCTATTTTGTTATAGCTGCCCAATGGACCAGGACATCTTTAGCTTTAAATATTGAAGTTGGATTCTTCAGACTGTACCCATATAATGATATTTGGTTTACACATGACTCACGTACAAAGGCAGAAACAAGGAGAATAATGCTTATTTGAAAGAAGAGGACACTTCTCATTAAAATATAGGTAGCTAAATTTGTTCTGAGGGAACATATGATTACTGGGGAAATCTGTTGTGTTTAACAGAGAAAGTAAAAGTGTTCTCAAAAAGGCACTATATTTCAAAAGAAATACAGCAAACTAGCCTGAGAATCCCAGGGACCAAAGGCCATTTAGTGTGGATGTTACATTTGAGGAGGGAGTGGTACTTAAGAGACATGGGTGGTTACATGAATGCAGCTACTAAAAGGAGCGTCTAACAGGGCAAAGACATTTTGTGCTTTTCTGTGTTTAATGGGAAACCATCATTACATGGAAAATGGGAATTAATGGGGTTAGAATGTTATTTCTGGAACTTAGAAGTCTCTAAGACTGTACTCACTGATGAAAGCCAATTAAATGTTATTATAGTTCCAGAGAGATAATGAGAGCTACACTGGGATCAACAAGCTGGAGGAATGTATTTATTGAGGAAGCAGATAAAATCAAATTTTGTTTGCTCAACGTCAGAAATGTCTATAGACATATAAGAGGAAGATAGACAACCAACTTCCACAGCTGAAACCATGCAGCTACTACTGCATCCTTAAAGCATCCATCCCTCCACTAATCTCTTCTGGCTCCAGTGGAGAACCAGGATAGGAGGCTGTAAATCACTGGTCTCCAGACAGGGGAAGGGAAACCAAGAGCAGTGTAAAACTGCAATGAATGACATGCTTAGTTAAGCATAGCAAGACAATCATCACTTTCTGTTAGTTAAGGTTAATCTAAGCTGAAGAATGGTACCCTACTCTGTGGAGAGGGGCTTAAAGGACAGGGATGGGCTAAATCTCAGTGTCACATGGAATAAGGGCATGACCACTATGGAGACCTACATTCTCTAGCCTTCATCTTTTCTCCTCAGGGTGGTTTTCAGTTCTTTTCTAAATTCCATCATCATATTCTAATCAATTTCAGGACCTGGGAGAAGGATTGCTAGATGTCATGGAGACGGGATTTACAATCCAGAGGAAGAAACTGGTCCAGAGATTGGGAGGATGAAATAAACATTTTCTACAAGGAGAAAGGCTTGCAACTTAGATCATCTGAAAAGTGGGTGCAAATGCAGAAAATAGCCCAAATATGTCTGCTGAAAACTAAAACTATAAATAGTTTGAAAATCTTAACCCCTGGTTTGTAAGATTTTAAAAAGCAAATAGTATTAAAATAATATTTATTTGAGTGCATACTGTGTAACACATGTCTTTTTGAATTTTTGTTATCTCATTTATTAGTAATAGAAATCCTATGCAATAGAAATGGTTGATACCTTGTTTGAAAATGAAGAAAAAGCTAAGCTTGAAAACTAAACAACTTGTCAGGGATCACAGAACTGTGAAGCTGAAAATTTTAACCCATGTAGCAAAATATATGAATTAGAAAATAAAAGTACAGCATTTTATCAACCTACAAAGTATATTTTCCTCAGATATTTTACCATAATATTTGATCTATACACAAAATCATTGCATAATTTTACCTAAATTTTTACAATTGAATAGAAGAAATGTTTGAAATGTGTCTGGTAATTAGTGTCGTAATCTGAAACATATTAAAACGAAGATTAAAAGTTTTATGAAATGAATATATTTCTAAACTCCAATTTATTTACTATATTCATCACTTATTTAGAATTTTGCTTGGGTTTTTTGGTACTGGGAACCAAACTCGTCTTTATACTTGCCAGGCAGGCACTGTGCCACTGTGCTATATCTCCAGCACTGAGCTATAGCCCCAGACTGCAATTTATACACATATAATGATCATATTCATCATAAGGAGTTTGTATCTGTGTATGATATATCTTGATTCTTCTTTTTTCTCAGTCCCCTCCAATTCCTTCGAACCTTGTTCCTCTCCTTATTTATGAAGTTTTTTTTTGCATTTTATCCTTCTTTTATCATTTTTCTTTTCCCTTTATTCTTTTCCCCTTCTAACCTCCCAAAGTGCTCTTTCTTTTGAACAATTTCTTTCTATTTCACAATGCCTATTATACACTCTCTTTCTTATTTACACTATCAATTTCTCACACCAGAGAAACAATGGGATACTTACACATGTATCCAATTTGTTTCTTTTAAGAGTATGAACTTCAAGTGCATCCATTTACTTAGCAATGTCTCAAGATTATCCTTTTTGTGGCTGAGTAGTACTCCATTGTGTAAAAAAAATCATATTTTTTATCCATTTCTTGATTGATGGACATTTGGATTGTTTCCAAGATTTAGCTATGACAAATTGTGCTGCCATAAACATTAGGGCACATATGTCTGTTACAATGTGTTTTTAATTTTTCCAGGAAGATATCCAGCAGGGGAAGAGCCATTCAAATGGCACCTCTAATCTTAGCTTTTTGAGGAATATTCACACTGATTTCCACAGTAGTTGCACCAGTCTACATTTCCAACAACAGTAGAAAAAAGTTCTTTTTTTTCCCCACAACCACTCCAGCACTTCTTATTGATTGATTTCTTGATTTCCCGAGATGAAATTTCAGTATTGTTTTAATTTGCATCACTCAAATGACCAGTGATGGTGAAAATTTTTTTCTTATATTTATTTGTTATTTTTAATTTTTTCCTCTGAAAAACGTGTATTCATTTCAGATGCCTATTTTTGGATTTTTTTTTTAATTTGAGGGGTCTGATATTTTTCAGTTTTTTATATGTTCTGGATATTAACCCTTTGTCTGAAGGACAGCTGGCTAAAATTTTTTCCCTCTGGGTTATTTTCACTTTATTGTCATTTTCTTTTTTGTGTTGCAGAAGGTTTTTTTAATAGAAAGAGACCCCATTTTTGTAATATTTCCCATGTAATTAGGATTTGTTCCTGAAATCCCAGACTACACCTATGCCTTCCAGAGTTCTCCCAAATTTTAGTTTAGTGCATGGTGAGAGACATGGATCTCCTATTAATCTTTAGAATGTGGAAAGCCATTTTTAGCACCATTTATTCAAGAGACTATATTTGTTAGAGAGAACATTTTTTATTCCTTTGTCAAAGATAAGGTGGTGGAGGGTTTTGGAGTTGTTTCTGCATCTCCTAATTTGTTCCATTAATCCTCAGTCTGTTTTTTTTTTTTTTTTACCAGTATCATGCTGTTTTATCATGTTAGCATTATAGTATAATTTTAAATTAGGGATTATGTTGCCCTTTGCCTTGCCTTTGTTGCCTATGATTCTTTTTGCTAGTCTAGATCTCTTCTGGTTCCAGAATTTTAGGAATTTTTTTTCTTTTATTATCTATGGTATGTAAATATTATTTTGTTTGAAACTGCATTAAATCTGTGTAACAGTTTTGGGAGTATCAGCACTTTCAGTACTGGCTCTTCCAATTTATGAGCAATAAATACTTTTCCATTTTTCTGATATCCCCTTCAATCTCCTTTTTTGGAGTACTGTGTTTTTCAATGGGAAGATATTTTACTTCCTTTGCTAGATTGATTCTTAGGTATTTCATTTTATGGACATTATTATGAAAGGTGTTGCTTCCCTAACCTCTCTCTCAGTGAGAGAGAGGTCTGTGCATAGAAATACTATTAATTTCTGAATGTTGACTTTGTATTCAGCTACAC
This sequence comes from Cavia porcellus, assembly GCF_034190915.1. Classification (NCBI taxonomy): domain Eukaryota; kingdom Metazoa; phylum Chordata; class Mammalia; order Rodentia; family Caviidae; genus Cavia; species Cavia porcellus. The sequence continues at coordinate 42,841,506 of NW_026947510.1, forward strand.
TACTAAATTTGTTTATTAAATCTAATGGTCTTTCAATGGCATTTTGGAGCCTTCTATATAGAGTATCATGTCAATCACTAATAATGATAATTTAGCTTTTTATTTTCTCATTCTTATTACTTTTACTTCTCTGTCTTGTCTAACTGCTCTGGCTAATGCTTCCAGAACTATGTAGTGGCACTAGTGGATATCTTCATCTTGTTTCTGATTTTAAAGTAAAAGGTTTCTGGTTTTTACCATTAGCATGATGTTGGCTGTTGGTTTGTCATAGATGGCTTTCATCAGATTGAAATAAAGACCACCTACTTCAATTTTCTGTAGTTTTTAAAATCATAAATGGATTCTAGACTTTGTTAAATGCTTTTTCTAAGTCTATTGAAATGATTATTTGATTTTTGTCTGTGGTTCTGTTGATGTTATGTATTAAATTTATTGATTTGCATATGTTGAGCTGTTCCTGAACCCCTGGGATAAATTCTACTAAGTTCTGGTGAGTAATTTTCTTGATCATTACAAGCATTTTGTTTGCCAGTCTCCTATTGAGAATTTTTACACTTTTGTTCATTAGGGAGATTGACTTATAGTTCTCTTTTTTGGTTGGGTCCATCTCTGGTTTTGGTATTGGGGTAATAACTGCTTCCAGAATTAATTTGAACTATTGGTTTCTTTAAATTTCATCAAAGAGTTTAAACAGCAGTGGAATTGGATCTCTATTCTTCTTCTAGAATTCATCAGTAAATTCATGAGGACCTGGGCTTTTCTTTACTGTGATTTTGATTTTCTATTATATTCCAATTTCTTTGACTGCTATTGGGTTTTTTAGAAATTTTATATCTTCTTGATTCAGTTTTGGCAATTTATATGTATCTAGGAATTTGTTCATTTCTTCTGTGTTTTTCATCTGATTAGAGTACAGTTTCTCAAAGTAGGAATTGATGAACTTATGAATTTCCATAGGCTTTGTTGTGATTTCACCATTTTCATTCTTTGTTGCATGAATACAAGTCTTTTCTTTTCTCTTTTGGATAAGGTTGGCTAAGGGTTTATCAATTTTATTTAATCTTTCAAAGAACCGACTCTTCATTCTTTGTATTGTTTTCTTAGTCTCAATTGCATTAATTCTCCCTTGTATGAGTTTTGCTGTGTCTTTTTCTAGAAGTCTGGGGTTCAAAATTAGCTTGTTTGAGATTGTTCTGTTTTCCTTGATGTGTGAATTTACTACTATAAGTTTCCCTCTTAGAACTGCTTTCATTGTATCATATAAGATTCAGGGGTTTGTATTGGTATTATCATTTAATTACTGATACCATTTAATTTCTTCTTTAATTAATCTGTAATCCATTCATTGTTCAGTAGAGTATTATTTAATTTCCAGTTATTTATATGGATAAGGTGATTTCTTTTGCCATATATTTTTAGTTTCATTGCTCTAAGATCATATAATATGAAATGAATAATTTCAATTCATTTATAATTTCTTATAAATGTTTTATGAGCCATATATGGTCTATTTTGGAGATAATCCCAAGTGAAGCTAACAAAAACTGGTCTTTTTATGTCATGGAGTAGAATACCCTGTAGACATAACTATGTTCATTTGTTTACAGGTTTAAGTTAGCTCTGATATTTTTGTTGATTATCTATTCAGCCTGTCTATATGTGACAGTGGGATATTAAGGTCCTCATTACATATGTGTTAGTGCTTATTTGATTTTTCATTTCTGTTAATATTTGTTTTATGTAGTTACATGCAATGGTATTTGGTGCATGTATGTTTATGATTGTTATTACTTCTTCTTGGAATTTTCTCTTAACAAATGTGTAGTGACCTGCTTTGCATCTTTTGGTCAGTCTTGGCTTGAAGTTCACATTGTTTGCACATAGAATGGATGCTCCTGCTTTTTCCTGGGTTCCTGTTACATGAAGTATTGCTTTCCATACTCACCTTTCAGTCTATGAATTTCCTGTTGAATGAGATGTGTTTCTTGTATGCAGCGTATTGTTGGGTTTTACTTCTTGATCCATTCAGCAGTCTCTTTCTTTTGATTGTTGAATTCAGACTATATAAATTGATGGCGAAAATTGATATTCATTGGCTTAACTTTCTTATATTATTTTCCAGTTGTTAGTATCCTGCCTTTCGTCTCCATTTAATTATTTGCTTAGCCTTGTGGCTTCTTTCTATTAGTGTTCTTGGAACTGCGGGTGTTCCTAATTTCCAATCAAAATATCCTACAGAGCATTTTGGAAACCTGGTTTGGTGAAATTCTTGAGTTATTCTTTGTAACGAAAGTACATTATTTCTCCATTGAATTTGAAAGAATTTTGCCCAGTAATCAATCTAGGTTGGTAGTTATTTTCTTTTAGTTCACACCAAGCTGTTATTGACCTAAAGGTTTGTGTTGCAAAATCTTCTGTGATTCTATTGGTTTTTTAATTTATAGGTAATTTATTTCTTTTCTATAAATGTTTTTATATTATTCATTTATTTTTATTTATTTTGGTTTTCTGAGACAGGGTCTTGTTTTGTATTTCAGACTGGTTTTGAACTCACTGTGTACTATAAGCTTGTCTCAAACTTAAGACAATTCTCCTGCCTGTGGCTTCTGTAGTAGTATCCAACTACTAAACAGTTTTAATATTCTGTTTATGTGCTGAATTTCTGGAATCTTAATTATTATATATCTTGGTATAGATTTATTTTGGTCATCAATGTTTGGATTTCTCTATGCCTCACTTGTTTGTATATTAAATTCTTTAACCATGCTTGGGAAGTTTTCTGCCATTACTTCTGCACTACCTCTGGTATTCACTGATTCTAATCAGTCATATCTTTTTCTTTACTCCATCTTCCAGCTGATGATTGAGTTTTCATGTTTCTTGCTATTTTTAAAATATCTTTCTTTTTTTGATCACTAACCACCATTTTGCTTTCTATATCTGATATTCGGTCTATCTGCTTTTTCAATCATTTTGTTGCATATAATTTCATTGGAGTTTTTAATCTCCTGGATATCTTTTTGTATCTGTTTCATGGCTTCCATTTCTTTCCTAAATTGAGCATTCATGGTTTCCATTGTTTTCTTAAGCTCCTCAATTTTTGCTTTATCTGTGACTACTGTAGATTCATTAGGCATGTCTTTCATTCTGATCATGATTTCCTTTTTACCTCAGAGATTATTTTTCTTTAGTCATATCCATTTGTTTCTTCACTTCTGCTGCTACCTTTTCAGAAAGTTCTAGTATATTGTGATTTCTTTTATCTCATTTTGCTCTGGACTTGTTTTGAGTAGACTGGTGATCTGAGTTTGCATTTTGTGTGTGTGTCTTGTCATTTTCTACTTTCTATTCCTTATCTTGTTTTATTTTTTATGTTAGTGCTTGGAAATTTCTTGTGATAAGTAGCTTTAGCATTAGTATCAAAGATTCCCTAGGAAATGTCTATTTTTCAGAGATACTTGCCACATTTAGGTGATTCTTGGTCTTGTCGTCAATTTTCTCAACTTATTTTTTTTAACTTTTTTTTTGTCTTTTTCTTTTTTTATCGGTACCAGGGATTGAACTCATGACTGCCTGATTGCAAGGCAGGTGCTTATGCCGCTGAGCTAAATCGCCAGCCCCTGATTTTCTCAACTTATTGAAGAAAAAAAGTTGCTATCTATTTGGCTCAGCATGCTGTCTTTTGGTATTGGACTATGGGGATAGATATAATCCCAGATAATCACAGTGATGTTACACATGAGAAATTAAGTACAACATGTATGATATCCTGGCTAAAGGAGTATAATTGGTTATAATGAAAGCATCAAGCATAACTTAGATATGTGTGGTAACTATTAATTTGGTACCCTTAACCACATGTGGAAGCTATATACTTATATAACAAAATTCAACATAGAGCAGCAACTTGTATGAAATGAGGATTGGTTTTACATTGTTTGGAATTCACTTAAGAGGGGTAGGTGACAAAACAGAGAAATCAATGAAGAGAAATGGAGTAGAGGTTGTATATAATACAAAGAATGATCACCCAAATTTTGGGAAACTCGAGACAATCATGGGAGAAAAAGAATGAAAGAAAGAGCAAATGATATTGAAGTGAACCTAAAAAGTGAAGAAACAATGTTCAGGCACATGAAAGTATCATACAATCAAGAGAAATAGTGAGGGAATAGATAATGAAGATAAATTGAACAATAAAAAATAAATTTAAGAAAAATAAATAGGAAAAAACAAAACACAGGAGCTAGAATTATAAAGGAAAACAAACAAAGAAAAAAATGCTATTTCCTTGCTGAAACCACTAAGCAAAGGCTACCCTGGCAGTCAAAGACCAGAGACAGACTTTTAGTCCCTTGTACTTAGGGCTAAGACTGAGTTTTGGCAGTTACCAGAACAGATTCCGGGTTGTCCCAGCTTCTACAGTTCAGCAGAATTCCATAGTGTGCTTCCCAATTGGCAGCAGTCCCCTGTGACTAGATATCTCTTCCCTCATTTGGCTCCAAAACCTTGGCAGTGAAGCAACTGTTTTGATGTTCATGTTTGCCCTAAACAATTTGAAATAAAGTGGCAGCCCTGCCAGCCCACTTTGTTCTGTGTCTGTGTGCCAAAAGACAGTACCAGTTCACCTTAATCTTCAACTGTTGGTTCAGCAGGGCTCCTCAGGAACTAGTGTCCCACCATGCTGGGCTGCTCAACTGTACTGGAATCTTTCTTTTTTTGGAAGAACGTTCTGGGAATGGTCATTCCTGCTTGAGTTTCTGCTCTACCTGCATATACTAGACCTATGGACAGCCTTGTAGATTGTTGTTATGGTTCTTGTCTGAATGTCCCCCAAAGCCCTATGTGTAGGCTGGCCTTTTGAAAGGGCAGGCCTTTCAAAAATAGCTGAATCTAGAGTTTATGATTGATTAATTGTCTACTGCTGGGATTGACAATATGAGTGCTGCACCAACCCTGACGATGAATGTAGCTTACATACAATATAAGGGAGAGAATGTGGCTTTTTCCTCCCCTTTCCTCTTTTGTTCTTGTTGCTTTGTTGTCTTATGCTGTGGTTGCCTTGAATAGTTGTATTTCAACCACACCACCATGCATTAGAACCAGCTGAGGAAAAACTAAAGCTTCCATAAAGTGTAAGTTACATGAACCTTTCCTTCCTTCATTTTGGATGTCAGGTATTTTGATTCAGCAGTGAGAAAAAAGTAACCAAGATTGTTGTGTTTTCACCTGATTTTCTCTAAGTGGATCCATCAAACAATCCTCTATTCAACCATATTAAATTCATCAAAACAAATATACTTCAAAAAATAATAAGCATGAAAAATAAGTTTAACATATCTAACTTAGTAATTAGGAAATTAAAAATACCATTATCTCAAAAATGAATACAGATTTCTTAAAATTAAAGCTGATTGGAGATCCCCATTTGATTTCCATTACCTTTTCTTCTCCCACCACAAACATATGTTTATGAAGTTATAACTAGCCAATGATTTTTATAAATATGGGAGATTTGAAACACTATAGGAATTTCAGATAAACACACCAGTGTGGTGTTAGGATGCATACATTCATGATAGAGCACAAATATCTGTTTTAGGAAGAAATCAAATATATTGAACCTTCCACCAATTTCCTGAGTATGTCCACATGGTGAATTATCATTTATGTCAGGAATAAATATACATGACAAAACTTTCTAAGAATAAAACAAAAATCAAAAAACTAAAATAAAAGAGAAAAAACAGACATTGTCAAATAAATATTATTATGAAAATATCAAAAATACAAAATTACAAAAGAGTTTTTCAAAGTAAATGAAGAAGAAACTGCCATGACTGATTACTTTTAAATGGTAGGGTGAATTAACACCTGGATATATACTTCATTAATTTATTGTTTAATTTTGAAGATGACAGAAGTTGTACATAAAACATAATCTTACTAAAAAATGTTAGCAAACTAAAGATAAGAAGTTATTTATCTAAATATACTCAGGCAAATAACATACATGCAAGTCATCAATGGATAGAAGGGACAGTATAGCAGCACAATATGGCCACTAAAATACTATTTCTTAATAATTCATTTTCAGTAGATGTTTATACACTGCAAAATATGTACCAAGAAACAAAAAATATATAATGCTTATGGAAAAAACTAAAATTGAACTAATCTTTCATTAAATTTGATTATTTAAAAATTAAGCAATCTTTGAGTCAGGGATATGGCTCAGTGGCACAGTGCCTGACTGGCAATCATGAGGTTGTGAGTGTAATTCCCAGTACAAAAAAAAAAAAAATACAATAAAAATTAAGCAATCCTTGAAAAAATATTTACTCAATAATTTAGGCAAAAACTTTGGAAAACATTTACCACTAAAACCAAGTGAAATAACATGACTTCTATCAAATAAGATGATAACTCATAAAAATGCAATACAATGATCTGAAAGGAAAAAGAAAAATTTTTAAATTAATGATAAAGTAAAGTAAAAATTGTTACTACTGCCTTTTTTGGTGTCTTAGGACATCAGTAATACATACTGTCACTATTTTGTTATTTCTCTAGTTATTGTCTTTATTTGCAAAATTTCTTTGTTTTTGTCATTTTCAGGGTTTTCTTTGGTTGAGGAACTCACAATTGAACTAGGAATTTTTATAGAGAACTATGTATCCAGGATTTTTTAAAAAAATAAATTAACATTTGATTCAGAAATATGTTCTGTTAAAATCAAGAATGGGTTTTCTTTGTTTCACTCCAGATTTTTGTAGTTGTTTTTCATTTTTTTGTTTAGTTTTTTGTTTGTTTGTTTGTTTGAGTTATTAGGGATTCCTAAACTGCACTTTGTTGCTAGAGCATCTGCAGTCTTAGTATTTTGCGTGACTTTTGAGTTTTTGTCTTTTCCCTGTGGTTCCTAAGTAATTTTAGTAAAAGTTTAGAAAACTTTAACAGGGTCTTCCAGTTATATGACATTTTGTGTCAGAGTTTCTGAAAAAAAATTAAGAGACACTTAAAACCATGTTAGAGTTGTTTGGAAAATTCAGTTGGAACAGTATATACTTTGATATATGTATAAAAAAAGAATTTGCATCTTTTAAAATATTTCTTCACATTCTTCCCAATTGTACATTTACATGAGCCTATCTATTTTGGAATTTTTTTTTTTTTTGAGACAGGGTTTCACTATGTATGTGTGAACTGGCCTTGAACTCATTAAGTAATCCAGGCAGGCCTTGGATTCAAAGTGATCAACCCGCCTCACACTACCAAGTGCTGAGATTATAGTTATGTGCCACTATGCATTCCTGGCTTTATTTTGGAAATTATTTGGAAAATCACTGGTACACATGGCTTTCATAAAGCGTGCCTTTTACTGTAATCTTGATAACATTGAAAGGTAATAATGTCAGGTTCATTCTATTTTTTATTTCTAATAAGATGTTAAGAATACATTGTGCTGCAAAGTATTTTATCCTAGAGCATTCACCTGGGGGTATCCCTCTTACATGATGGGGGGGGGTGTTAACTAAAATGCAAACTTTCTTCATTTCCTGCCAAAAGTTAGATTCTATTTTTGCCAAAGTAGAAAAAAGCATATTATACAGGCTAAGCTTCTCTGACTGTCAGTTCTCTTGCCAGTTTTACTTTAGCACCATAGAGTTGCGACAGCAGATGGACTCCCTAAGTTAGCACTTGGAATCAAAAGGTGTTTAGAGGACTGTGGCAAGCGTAGTTCCTTAATGAGAAATTACAAAAAGGGGGGACTAACCTATTAAGCAAGCAGTGCAACTTAACAAATATGAATCCTACAGCAAGTACTGTGTATGTGTTTCAGAAACTGGGTTTGGGATTCAAAGATTACTGCATTAGTCATCTTCCTATGGCTGGAAATGCCATTTAAAGGAGGAAAGGTTTTATTTCGGCTCACAGTTTCAATCCATGATCAACTGGCCCCATGACAGACATGGCATGGCAAAACAGCGTGGCAGGAGAAGCTGTTCACAACGTGCTAGCCAGGAAGCAAACAGGGAGGGAAGAGATGAGAAAAGAGAAAACACCCTTCCAAGTCAGTGCTCAGTAACTGAGTCTTTCCTAATAGGCCTAACCTCTGAATGTGTGAGTTTGAGAAACATTTAGATCAAAAATGTAAGAGTATGATTCTGCTTTTTACATTCTATAGTTAATTCTAAAAGCTCATCTTAGCATTTGATCAAGTTGATGACCACTCGATAAAACCTTTCTTTATATTTGCATGAACTACAGAGAAAGATTTCTCCTTTCTATTGCATTGAGTATTGAATCTCCATATGGTTCCTGGTTTATTCTGTTCTTCCTAAACTGTAAATTTTATAACACTCCAGAGTTTAATCTTTAGATCTCTCTACTTTCCTGGTTGATCTCACTAGCCCTTTAGATTTAAAAGCTTCTTATTTGCTTTTTATTAACTTATGAATCTTCAGTTTGAAAACGTTGTGAGTTTAGTTTTATCCTCTTGTATGAAATACAGACTGATGTTTCCAAAATGGTTATAAATGCTCACTTCCAGTCTGAAGTCTATTCGGCATTTCAAAAGTATAAGTTCAAAAGTACTATTTTCTCTAAAGTTGCCCAAATTGATGCTTTGCCACTACATACTTGAAGGACTCATAAATTCTAAATTCAAGTCTTTATGTTGTTCACTATTTACTGTAATCTCAGTTTTGGAATGTTCCTAGCTTGTTTTAAGCTTCTTAAAAATTCAGTATCTTTTAACTTGATGTTACACCTGTTTGATTATTAGGAATTAAAAGAAAATATTGGCCTTATTTCATAAAATTTGAAAGTGGGGTTATTTAAAATATGTAATATCAAAGGCTTTCCATTTTTCTCTATGACAGGTAGATCTGAAGTCATCACTCGTCTTCACAACAAGAAAAGAGCTGAATAAACTGAAAATCAACAACTCTTCTTAGATACATCAGATAATTGAGGTCAAAGGGCAAACTAATTCTGTGAAAACTGAAGAGATAGGCAAATAAAGAGAATAGCAAATTACCAAGCACACAAGCTGCCAATGCAAATAACTAGTAAGCAAACTATTAGAAACACTTAAAAGGTAATTAAAGGATCACTGGAGGCTGAGTGTGCAGAGCTTGAGAGTTCAAAACTCCATGAGTCTCCATATTTTTACAAGTTTTACCTCCAGGGACCTTACTAGGTTTCCCAGTGAACAACAAGAAAAAAAAAAAAAAAAGTTCACGGGTTTTAGGTAGTAAGTGTAGAAAATAACTACTTTTAAATGTGTCTAGAACATTTTGTCTCCCATTAGAAAGAAGTTTTCCTTCAAGAGAAACTATTTTTTACAGTCATGTCTTATACATGTAAAGGACAACTCTGGACCATTCAAGCCTTTGAGTCTCACATAAGTGGAGAAAGAAAAGAGCCAGGAAATTGTTCATACGGCCACAAGACAGACCTCACACATCAGCAAAATAAACAGAAATTAAACAGTAAAATTAACAAACATATATCCTTCCTCATAGTTTACTGCGTCAAAAATATTTAACAGTAAAATAGCATTGAATCACAATTAGGAGAACTACTAGTTACACAATATTTAATTTACAATTCCAAGGATAGTCAGAGAAAATAGAGAAGATGAAATAAAGATACTAGAGGATTGTGAATCCTCTGGCAGAGAAAAGAAAACATTAAGGAGAGCCTAACACCCAGGCAGATGAATATCTCACACTTATGGTTATTTACTTCATTTCTCATGATACCCTCCTACATTATGTCTGACTTTTAATTTTAAAAAGTAAAAAGCTTGTCAAAGAATCAAGAAAGGAGGGGAACCTCCTGAACCATGAAGTATGAGCTGAAGACCCGCAGAGTCAACTCAACCTAGCTGTATGACCTCAGCAACTTACTCAGAACAAGATAGGTTCCCAAATGGCTTCTCCAAACAGCCAGGAAGCACTAGTAGGTCATTCCAGGTCCTGATTGGGCCTTGTCCAACAAGCTCAAGTGGCAGTGGACTCTGGAATCAAGTGGCATGAGTGCAAGCCCTGCATAGCAAACTTCACTTAACCATGCAACCGCAGCATTTCACTTAGAATGTATTAGGGCCCCACCAAGCAACCCCAAGCAACTGGGAAGCCTTGGTGTGCCATGTGACATGAACTAAAAGCATGCAAAGTGTACTCCATCTAGCTGTTCAGCCTTGGTATGCCACTCAGAATGTGCTAGAGTCTTACCCAGCAACCTCAAGCAGCTGGGGAGGTTTGGAGTTCCACATAGGATGTGCTGAAGGCCTGCTCATCATGCTCCCCCCATTTTAGGATCCTTTGAGTGCCACTAGGGAGCTGATAAAGCATGCCTAGTGAATTCCACTCAACTGAGAAAACTTCCTGTAGTATGGAGAAACATCCTCAAATCAGAAAGCAACTGAGAACTTGCATTCAGATTCCTCAGGAATATAGGAATATGACAAAATGAAAGAACAAAATGCAATCTCAAACCTCCAGCCCACCCCAAATAAGCCTGGGAGGCATGAACAAAGAATAAAATATAAGCCGTATACTTGAAACTTCTGAAATGATAGCAAATGAAGTAAAGAAACAACTCCATGAAGTTGTAAAGAAACTGATATCAGAAATAATCTCCCAGGTAAAGGAAGAAATGATAAAAATAGTGAAAGAAATGCATGAAAGAGATTCACAGAAATATTCAATTCAAAAATTCCATTGAAAACTGGCAAAATGACCTGAATGAATGTGAAGATAGACTTTTGGACTCAAAAACAAGATTGCAGGTAGTGAACAAAAAAGAAAGATCTTTTAAAAATAGCAAGGAATCAGGAAATAGCAATTCAACAGTTGAAGTAAAATGCAAAGAAAAACAATATAAGATTGATAGATGTAAACAAAAACTAAGGTAATAACAGAAACGGTATAAAAGACTATTCACAGAAATAATAGCTGAAAATTTCCCAAGCTTGGGAAAGGAAACTGACAAATAAGAGAAGCATATAGAACTCACATTAGCCATCATTGAAATAAATCTATACCCAGACATATAGTAATCAGTGTCCCAGAAATTCTACATAAGACCAGAATATTAAAAGTTGTACGAAAAAAGACACATATTGTCTATTAAGGGAAACTCATCAGAATCATAGCAGACTTCTCAATACAAACAATGAAATCAAGAAGAACATTGAGTGAAGTATTTCAAATCCTAAAGGAAAATGACTTCCAATACAGATTGAGGTACTCTGCAAAACTATCTTTCAAAATTGATGGATAATAAGATATTTCCATGACAAAGAATAGTTGAAGAACTTCATTATTACAAAGCAACCCTGCAAAGATATACTGAAAGATATTTTATATAGACATAAAAGTAACTATGACTTTAAGAACCAATAGGAAAAAAACACAAAATAAACAAACAATTAAATGGAGGGAAAAGATAAAGAACCATCAGCAAAAAGATAATATGACAAAACATGCCAATATATCCATTATAAAAATTAATGTAAGTGTTCTCAATTTGCCTATTAAAAGAAGTAGACTTGCAGAATGGATCAAGAAACAACATCCAATCATATGTTGTATACAAGAAATCTGTCTAACCCAAAAGAAAATTCATAGACTGAAACTCAAAGAATAGAAAACAGTACTTCATGCAACAGGAACCCCTCCCCCAAAGGCAGGGGTAGCTATGTTTGGAGACAGACTTCAAACCAAGAATGATCGGAACAGATAAACAAGGTCACTACATAATAGTTAGGGGAAAACTTCAAGAGGAAGTGATAACAATGTTAAACATAAAGTCTCCAAATTTGGGAGCACCCAGCTATATAAAACAAATATTAATAGAAATTAAGAATAAAATAAAGAATAACACAATTACAGTGGGAGAAGTTAACCCTCCTTTGACACAGAGACAGATCAACTAGACAGAAAATCAGAAAAATAGCAGAAGTCAATCAAACTTGTGAACAAATAGTCTTAGTGTACAGAGTATTCCAATGAACAACATCTGAATATATATTCTCCTCAGCTGCACATGGGATATTCTTTAAAATACACATTATACTAGCCCATAGAACGTGATTAAGTAAACAAAAGAATCAAAATTATCTGATGCATATTATCTGACAATAGTGTCATGAAACTAGATATTAATGAAAAAAGAAACTGCAAAAATTCCATAAACACATGGATATTAAATAATACGCTCCTGAACAATCCATGGGCCACACAAGAAATTAAAGAATATATTAAACAATAACTACAAGAAAAAGAAAATACAAATTACTGGAACATATGGGATACAGTGAAAGCAGTCCTCACAGGGAAATATATTGCAGTGAATTTCCACATTAGGAGAATAGAACAAACACAATCACACCTGTTGCTAAACCTCAAGCACCTAGAAAAGAAGAGCAAGTAAAGCCAAAGATCCAGAGAAGGGAGGAAATTATAAAGAGCCAAGCAAAAATCAACACAATAGAGACTAAGAAAACAATACAAAGGATTAACACAGTAAAGAGTTGGTTCTTTGAATAAATAAATACAATTTATAATCCCTTTGCCAATCTTATTTTAAAAAGGAAAGAAAAAACTCAAATTCATACAATAAGGAATGAAAAGGTGAAATTACTACATACCCTGTGGAAATACAGAAGATCATCATATCTGCTTCGAAAACCTTTACTCTCATAGATTTGATAACACAGAAGAAATGAACAGAATCCTAAACACATATGAATTATCAAAGATGGATCAATAAGATGTAAAACTGCTGAATGAGCCCATTTTAATTAATGAAATTGAAAGTTTAATTAGAATCTTACCAACAAAGAAAAGCGCAGATCCTGATGGATTCACTGCAGAATTCTACAAGAAATGCAAGAAGACTTAATGCAAACAATCCTCAAACTTTTCAATGAAATTTAAAGGGAAGAAATTATACCTATTTCACTCCTGGTAGTAAGTGTAACCCTAATGTGAAAAACCAGAAAAAGACCCAATCAAAAACACAACTACAGGCTAATCTCCCTAATGAACATCCATGCAAAAATTCTCAATAAAATATTGGCAAACAGAATGCAGCAAGTCATCAAGGAGATTATACACTATGAATATGTGGGATTCATCCCAGGAATGTAGAGATGGTTCAACATACACAGATTAATAAATGTAACACAACCATGTCAATAGTCAAAGATAAAAATCACATTATCATTTCAATAGATGCAGGAAAGCTTTTGATAAAATCCAACAGTCATTCATGACAAGATCTCTAAGAAAATCAAAATAGATGGTCTTTGTCTCAATCTGATAAAAGCTGTCTATGACAAATCAACAGGCAGCATCATATTAAATGGTCAAAACCAGATACCTTTCACTCTAAAATCAGAGACAAGACAAAGCTGTGTACTATCACCACTCCTATTCAATATAGTGCTGGAAACATTAGCCAGAATAATTAGACAAAAGAGACAAAAGGAATAAGGATAGGAATTGAAAAAGATAAATTAGCATTATTTGCAAATGACATGATACTCTTAAATATAAGACCCCCAAAAATCCATTGAAACACTTCCAGATGTAATAACCAAATTCAGTATATAGGTGAATACAAAGTCAACACTCAAAAATCATCAGCATTCCCGTACACAAATGACAAACTCACAGAGAAAGAAATAAGAAAAATCACACCCTTCACAATAGCATCCAAAAAAAAAAAATGAAATACTTAGCAATCTAACAAAGCAAGTAAAAGATCTATCCTGTGAAAATACAACATTGTGAAAAAAGAAATTGAAGAGAATCTCAAAAAATGGAAAGACATTCCTTATTCATGGATAAGAAGAATAAATATTATGAAAATGGCCATATGCCCAAAATTGTTATATAGATTTTCTGCAATTCCATCAAAATACCATTAACATATCTCACAAATCTAGAGAAATCATTCCTAAAATTCATCTGAAACCAAAAGACCCCTAGAATAGCAAAGGCAATAGTGGGCAACAAAGGCAAGGCAGGAGGCATCACAATACCTGATTTGAAGTTATAGTATAAAGCAACTGTGACAAAATCAACATGGTTACTGGAATGGACACAGACAAAAAGATTAATGGAATAGATTAGAAAATAAAAGCACAACTACACACACTCAACAACCTTATCTTTCACAAAGGGGCCAAACATGTTCACTGGAAGACTCTTTAATAAGTGGTATTGGATAAATTGGTTTCCCATATATCAGAAACTAAAACTAGACCCATTCTTATCACCATGTACTACAGTCAAAATGCAACAAAGATCTAAATATTAAAAATAAACACTAAATCTGCTGGAAGACAAAGTAAGTAGAAATCTTGAAGATATAGGGGTTGGTAGAGAATTCATAAACAAAACCAAACTTCATGGGAAATACCCCATGGAATCAACAACTGAGATCTTGTCTTATTAGAAAGATTTTGCAACAGAGTTGAAATATGATAATAAAACCCACCAACGGGGGTGAAAAATCTTAGTCAACTGACACTCAGACAAAAGACTTCTATCTAGAACATATAAAAATTTTTTAAAAATCAGACCCGTGAAATTCAAAGCCAATCCAAAAATGATCATTTGAGATAAATACACACTTCCCAGCTGAAGAAATACAAATGGCAAATAAATACACGAAAAGATTTTCAGCATCATTGATCGTTAGAGAAATGCAAATTCAAACACTGAGATTGCATCTCACTCCAGAAGGAATGGCCAGGATCAAAACAACCACTGATAACAAATGATAGAAAATCTATGGGGTAAAATGAACATTTATCCACTGTTGGTAGGAGTATACACTGGAGCAACTACTGTGAAAAATCAGTCTGGAAGTTCCTCAAAACTCTGTGGTTAGAAGTTCCACTTGACTCAGCTATTCCACTTCTGGGCATATTCCCAGAAGAACTGAAAGCATTGTATCACAGTGATATATGTGCACCCATGTTTATAGCTGCACAATTTGTAATAGCCAGATCTTGGAAACAACCTAAGTGTCCATCAACTGAGGAATGGATAAAAAAGATGTGGTATTTTCATACAATGGAGTGCTATTTAGATATAAGAAAGCATCACATTGAGGCTTTTATATGTAAATGATGTGAGTTGAGACCATACTCATAAATGAAATAAATCAAACTCACATGTATAAATAGTGTACTTCCTCCCAAGTGTAAGAAGCTGAGATAGTAAATAATATGCAAACTCTTCAATAAATATTGTAAAAGGGTAAGAAACTGTTCAAGGGGGAAAAATAACTTGTAGAAGGAAAGGAGAAAAAGAAGAGAAGACAAAAAGATATTAATTTATATATACATTTAAGATATCTAAGATGATTATACTACTCACTCAGTTCTTGGAATGAAACAGTTAACATTTATAGAATTAGATCAATTTTGCATGAATACATTTGATAATCTGAGTAACTCTTTTGAAGATAACTATACAAAATAATAATAGTAATTATGTTCCTACCACCTTGTTTTGAAAGCCTATATTTTATTATTATTTTGGATCTCTGTCATTGTTATTTGTTTGTCTCTTATGTTTTTGTTTTTCTTGTATTTTGTTTTGTTTTTCCCTCTAATACAGAAAGGTTAGAGTTGCATGTATAGACATATAGATGCTGAGAACTTCACCTAAAGAATTTACAAGATTTTTTTTATTATGTGTAATAGTATGAACATCTACTTTTTTTATTTATGAAAAGAAAACAAAAATACATGGAGATAAAAAAAGGGTAGAAATAATACAAAATTACAGAAAAACAAACGGTAAGAAATCACTGGTTGATAAGTTACATATTGTCATCTTAGAAATAGCTGTTCAGGTTACAAAATTAAAGTATTTAGAATGACATTCAAAAAGTGACACTATAAACAGTTCTGCTCAATGATCGAAGAAAAACTCAGTAATATGGTAATCAGTCCTACACACTTGTTTTACATCTCAAAGAGGGTAAGATTAGACATATCAAAACAGAACAAGATAGTTAAAAAAAACAATTTAAAGAAATACAGATTTCAAAGCAAGTCCACTGGAGATCTTCACTGTCTATCTAACTGTCTCTAGTTTCTTACAAATAGTTGTCCCCATTTTCACCCACTTTATATACTTATTGCATATTATAGAACTAATCATTACAGGATGATGAAGGCTTTTTAGGTCTTCAAGATCCAATATTAGGGAAGACAATAATAACTACCATCGCATCTCTCATTCTCTTCATGCTAGCCGTCCCCATCTCTACATATGCTGAAATTGAACTCAAGAGACCAGACCAATGTCATTCTAATCAGCAAACAATAGAATTGCTAGAATTTATATCATAATGCTACAAAATTAGCATTGGGTTTCTTAGCGTCTCTTCTTCAGAGTATCTGTTCATTACATCTTGCATTATATAATCTTGAACATCTACTTTTAAGAAAATGAGACATATTGTTAGCCATTGCTGATTTTCTGTCATCTGCTTTGAAGTACAATAATGCTTTTATTTTTTGTTTTGTTTGGTAGTCAGTTTTCTATTATTGGATTTCAATTATGTGAATGCATGGACAGCTATTTTGAAGAGAACAAGAGATCTTATGGAAGTCATTGTTGATTTTCCTATTATTTGGTTTTGAAGTCCAGTAATGCTGTCATTCTTTTGTTTTGATTGTTCTATACTGGTTCTGTTTTGGTTGCATTCATTGTGTGTAAAGATATGGACAACTATTTGGGGAAGTACGGGAGACATTGTGGTAGCCACTGTTGATCTCCTGTTGTCTTGTTTTGAAATTCTGTGTTGCTTGCAGTGTTTTTTTATGATCTACTTTGTTCTGTTTTTTTTTTTTACTATATTTAAAGTAAAAAAGAGTCAATAGCACATATAGGATAAAGAGACAAAGCAAGCATAAGTGCCAGATTCATATATAGTACATATTTTAAATGTTTCAGAGAGTTTAAACTATTACATTAAGAGTGCTCACAGAAAAAAATAGTCAGTGTGGAGGGACAAATGGTTACAGAGGACAAAATGATAAAAGCAAAAAGTATAAGAAAAGAAATATTGTAATTCAATAATGCATTCCACCAAAAATAATTTTAAAACATTAGCTCATCAGTAAAGTGAACATGGCTGAGAAAATAATCAGTGATACTGAAGATTATGTCAATAGAAAGTGGGAAATACAAATGGAAAAAAGAATGAGAAAAATTACAAGATCATTCAAGAATGTATGCCAAATTTAAAATATATATCTTATGCTTAATATAAATACCAAAAGAAGAAAGTTTAAAAGACTCAGAAAAAATAATGGCTAAGAATTCCCCAAAATTAAAAATAGAAACCAAACCACAGATTTATGAGGTTTAAATAGTAAAATGTAAGACAAATGAAGAAAATCTACATAGAAACATCATATTTAAACTGTAGAAAATGAATGACAATCACAAAAATATTTTAAACAAAGAAGAACAAAGACATCTACATTCAGTTCAATACATGTTTGAATTACATAGGATTTGACTTTAGATATGACAAGTAAGGAGGAAGATGTATTGAAATATTTTAAATGTTGAAAAAATACACCTCAATTTAGAATCTGTATTTTAAGAATATTCATTATAAGAGAAAGTAAATCTTAAAACTTTTCAATTAAGCCAAAATTAGGAAAAATTTTGTCAAGAGATGTTTTGAGAAAATACTGAATTTTTTTTCAAGAAGGAGTAGAAACTTTAACCTAAAAAAGAAATATCAATAGAGAAAAATAAAGCAAAATAAAACTCTCATCTTTCTATTTTCAACTTATAGGTAACTATTTGATCTACATAATGATAGTAACAATGTGTTTGTTTTTAATAATTTGCAAATAAGTGGATTAATGGCACCAATGTTCTAAGGCAGTGGAAAATGAGAGAAACTAATAATAGCCTGTTACAAAGAATAGTGAAACACTATAATATTTCCTGGGTGAAACTTGATCAAATATAGATACACATTATATACCTTATGGGAAATGCTTCACTTCTCAAATAAATATAAAATTGCTATATTAAAAAATGAAACAGGGCCAGAGATTTAGCTCAGTGAAGTAAGCACTCGTCTGACAAATGCGAGATCGTGAGTTCAATCCCCGGTAAAAAAAAAAAAAAAAAAAAAAAAAAAAAAAAAAAAAGATGAAAGAAAGTGGAATCATGTAAAATCCTCCATTAAAACAAAAAATGCAGCCTAATGGGGAAAGATTTAAAAATGAAGTAGGTACCAAATAAAAAGCAGTAGAAGATATAATAAGTATTAATCAAACTATATAACTATTTTAAAAATTACTGAACATAAAATATATAGACTAACAGAGTTTATTAGAAAAAATCCAGCCTCATATTTTCCCCTAAAAAGTCATATTAAAAGGAAAGAAAATGGGTTAATGTAAAGGAATAAAGGTAAATCATGTAAATGCTAATCAAAAATATTGGAGTAGCTACATTAACGTCAGAAAAGCAAACCACAAAGTTAAACATTTATCAGGGACAAAGCATATCTTTCTCTATCCACATTGGACTTCATACATATGTACAACCATATGTCAATAATAAAATAAATATTTAAGATATCAATTTTCCAACAAAATATAAGAGCTCTAAAAATGTATTAATTTAACAAGACAGTATCAAAAATGGTAGACGGAATAGCCAGGAGAAATAACCAAATAACTGTTATAGTTGGAAACAATAACATGTCTTTTTTGAGTAATGAATAAGCTCAGCATGGGACAGTAACTAAGGATCTAGTTGAACTGAACTAACTAAAGTTATTTAGTTGAAGTGAGTTTAAGTATTAATCATCTGAATCTAATTTTCTTTTATAGAATAAATTTACTCAACAATAACAGCACATATTATTTTCATGAGCAGGTGGAATATTCAGCAAGATAAACTGCATTATGAGTCATAAAAGAAATTTTTATATATTCAGGAAAAAATAAGCCACAGAAATCATGCTACCAGATTATCTTGAATTAAATAAGAAATCAAAAATATATAGCTAGAAAACTTCCAAGTTCATGGATATTAAGTGACATAATTCTAAATAATATGTGAGTTAAAGTTGTCTCAAGAAAAAAACTTGAAGTACATTAGATTAAAAAATTTGAAATGGCACAATAAATTTGGGCTAATAGTGTTTAATGGAACTTCATTTCACTTGATTATATATTAAATGCTAGAAAGATCTAAAATCAATAATCTAAATTTTTCAGAAAAATGCAGAGGACCAAAAAAATACAAAAAACAGATAGAAAAAATAGGTAATAAAGATATTTATGAATAAGAATACCATTAAAGAAATTCAATAATATAATTTGAAATCAGAAATTACGGTACATTCAACTTTGTTCTTAATTGTTAAAGTTGCTTTAGTTATCCAACTGTGATTATATACAAATATTAGGATTTTTCCTATTTTTGTGGAGCATGAAATCAGAATTTTGATAGAATGGGCTTGAATTTGTAAATCACTTTGGAAACTATGTATAGTATAGTGACATTAATTCTAATTGGTAGGCATGAAACATCTCTCACTTATTAGTATTTATTTTCTTCATGGTATTGTGTGATATTCAGTGTAAAAAGCTTCTTTTGGTTAAGTTCATTCATAAATTTTCTCCTGATTAAATTTCTATAAACAAAGTTATTTCTTTGATTTCTTTCTTAAAACAGTTTAATATGAAGAAATGCCCTAGACTTTTGTATGTTAATTTTGTACCCTGAAACTATATTGAGTTTTTTATTAGTTCTAATAATTCCTTAATGACTTTAATGTCCTGTGGGTTCTTTGTATAAAGAATCGTATCATCTGCATATAGAGCTTTAGTCATTTTTTATTCTCTGAATTTAGATATTTTTATTTCTTTTTCTTGCCTAATTGCTTAGGCTGTGATTTTCAAAGTATGTTAAACAGAAGTAAGGAGTATAGATATTCTTATACTAGATCTTGGAAGAAAAGCATTCAGATTGTTCTACTGACTATTATTTTGACTGCATGGTTTTTCTAGATGGCTTCCTCTATGACAGAGTAAGTTCCTTTGTGCCTCATTTGTTTCTAGTTTTTAAGTTGTAAACAATGTTGTGCTTTACCAAATACTGTTTTTTCATCTTTTGACATGAGTATCCATATTTCAACTTTTACACTTTAATTGTAGTGTCTCACATTGACTTGTGTATGTTGTCACAAACTAATGTTTCATTGATAGACCACTTTGTGGCAAGCTTTTTAAAAACATACTGTTGAATTCAGTTTTCCAGTATTTTACTACAGATTTTTTCATTTATGAAAATTCATCTGTTCTTGTCTAGATTGGAAATTTGGCCTCAGAAAGGATGAATTTGGGAGCGTTTATTCAGACTATTTTTTGGAAGATGCTAAGGACTAACATATTTCACTTTTAAATTGATAAAATTAACAAAATAAAATCCCATATTTTGTTCATTTTCTTGATGGGACATTTATGAGTATGGATTTAATATGCTAATTGCCTTTAGTTTGTTCAGATTTTCTATTTATTCTTGGTTCAGTTCTGATAAATTCTGTATTTCTGGAAATTTGTTGAATCCTTCTAGAATATTCAATTTATTAGTGCATTATTGTTCACAAAAGTCCATGTGATTCTAGTTCCTTTCCTCTTGCTGCCCTAAATATATTTTATTTTTAACTGTGCCAAATTATTATGTATTGTGAGTAGATTTAGCTCCGTTAAATCTAACTGACATTGTATTTCTGGCTATTTATCACTTTCTCTTTCTTTCTGATTATGTATTTTCATATATCCTGTCTTCAAAGTCACTAATGCTTTCTTTACTTTCCTGAATACTGATGTTCATGCCTTCCATAACATTTTTATTTCACTAACTGTATTTTTCAGCTTAAGAATTTTTGTTTGATTTTCTTCTTTGTTTTTGCTTCTATTTCTCTTTTGAGTATTTATGTTAGAGGTTCAGTTACCTCTCTGTGATTTTTAAGCTTGTTATATTTCTTTTAAAAGGTTGATTTAAATTTTGTAATTGTTTTCTCATACTGTTTAGGTTCTGGTGCCTAATGAGAAGTTGATATTAAACACAAACTTCATGCTTTGTGTGCAACACAGTCTGACCATTGAAGGACTAGCTCTTCATTCTATTCTTGATTTTGTTTCTTTCTTTCTTTGTTTAATGCTTGTCTTCCTATTTCTAAGGCTGCTGCTTATTTCCTGAGCTTTTTGTCACTTTGATTCAGGTTTGTCAAGTGTTTCCCCTTATCACTCACTTAGTATTAGAAGATGAACTAAATCCAGGTTGTCCCCTACTGGCAGTTGGTATGTTACTCAGTTTAAACCAGGGGGTGAGGGGAAGGGTAGTCCATTCTCCCAAATGTCTTTCTGTAATTAGTGTAGGTTCAGACCTATCTTACACTGTCACTAGCTTGTGGTTCAGCACTGAGGTTTTTACCCTGACCCTAAGAAAAATCAACATAGGGAGATCAAAATTTTTCCTATGATACACTTTATGTGCAACAGTATTGTAAAGTTATGAGTTTACAGATCATCAAAAGCAACATAACACTGAAGGAGGACTAATACTCACACTGCTATGTGTTTCCTAATGCTGAAGTGGACTAAGACTGCTACAAGAGGCCATAGTTGAGCTTAGCCATAATAGAAGTCGATGCACTAGGATCACTTATTTTTGCCTAGCAGTGTGACTGTTCTATCGATTCTGTCTATAGACAATGGCCTAGAAATGAAGACACTTAAGATATTCCCAGTATTGTTTTACTATTATAACACTGAATTCAAAGTTAATTGTCCTACTTCACACTAAGTGAATGAAGTCTTGCTCCACTGTATGCTGCCTATTTGAGTAGTGAGGATAAACATAAATCCTTGACAATCAAGGATCATGCTGAGCTGGCGCATGTCTGATTTTCACAGCCATAGGATCTACACAGTCTCTGGAGTGCACTTAGGCCTCCAGTGCAGTTGGCAGTGATACAGGTTGAGAGGCAAGAGTTTTCCACTAAAGTGAAAGAGGGCCACTCTGGGGCGAGAGTAGGTCTAGACTCCATTTGAAATATTGTCCTAGAGGTAGCTGTGCTGCCTCTGGCTGATGAATGAGGCTAGGCACAACCCCTTAGCTACCAAGATTAATGTTAAGCTGGGTTATATTTTAGTTTCACAACTGCAGAGTCCTGTATAGTCAGGTGGGAGGAACAAGGACATGCCAGAGCTATTCTAAGGCTAGCACTACTACATGCCAAAAGTTGAGGCTGCCTATTGTTGTGGTGTGCTATATTTAAGCTCTGGCCGGGCCCAGAAATTTTTGGTTTTTACCCAGTGCTGGATCTCACCATAATGCACCTAGCTGTGAGTTCCAAGGGAAAGCCCTGTGCTTGCTTTAGTGCTGTGCTTCTAGAAGGTGGGGTTTTCCCACTGTGCCACATTAAACTGGTTGGGGGAAGAAGGAGCCAGTCACCTGTCTTAACAAAATTACAGAGGCTTAGTTCACAAGTATTGCCCTTGAACTAATCATCATGTAGGACTGCCTAAGAGCTGGTTTCACATAAGTGGGCCTGGTATTGGAATCAAACCCATAGCCTGGATTAATTCCCACTTCCTCCTCCAAACTGAGGAATCTATCTCTAGGGTGCTTAGAATTCTAAGAGTGGTAATGCCAAAATTCATTCCTACAATTTTTCAGTCTACTTTTTATCATACTACACTATATTATTATACAATTTATTAAACTTTTATTATATTATAAATGTATTATATTAAACTATACATCCAGATCTCCCAGAGAGCTCCTTCAACACTTGGCAAGATAGTTTGGAAACTGGTAAGTGTGTGGAGTAATGATTGCTAAGATCTTACTGAACTGTGATCTTTAGATTAGTTTCTTCTTGAAATTAAAATAGAAATTGAGCTAATCTGCCAGTTTCTTTTTCTATATATTCATTTCTTCCTTCTTTTCTTCCTTCCTTTCTTCTTCCCTTCCTTTACTTTCCTTCTTTTCTGCTTTTTATTATCTTGCTTTCTCTTTCTTTTTAATGTAGAAATTGACTATATAAATATCATTGAGCTACTTTTGCACCATCACATACCCTTTTCTGTTATTTTATTTTTCTAAAGATATTTACTTATTTCCCATTTGTTCTGTATTTTGACCCAGTTCATATTCCAGAAGATGTTGCTTCCACGCAGTTGTGAATTTTCTTATTTGTATACTGTTACTGGTTTCTATTTGCATTTCATTAAGGTCTGAAAAGATGCTTCAAATTATTATAATTTTAAAAATTAGCTTGCTAAGACATTTTTATGACCTAACATGGAATCCACCCTGGATAATGTTCCATATAGTTGAGAAGAACATATATGAAGAGTTCTTAATATATTGATATTTCAATATGCTTAAAATGTAGTCAATGTTTACTGTTTCTTGATGGATTTAATGTAAAGATATTCAATTAATATTTCACTGAAAGTGAAATATTGAAGTTTCTTAAAGTAATGTTTTAACTGTCAATTTCTACATCAGATCTGTCAATATTATTTATATAGTTATATGCCTTGATGTTAAACACACACATACCCCCACACATACACATAGTCCTGACAAGGATTTCTATCATTATATAATGACTATTCCAATTAATCTTAATTATCAGTTAGACTGGATTAGACTTCTAGAAAGGATTTGATCTTAGTGATGCTGCACTCATCATGGATTCTTTGAGGGAGCATGCTTGTGGAGGGCATATCTCTCCCAGTGCTCCTCCCTTGGGTTCTTCTGCTTTCTTGACCACTTGCTCCATGGTGCTCTTTGGCCAAGATATTTCTGTCTTGGAAACAGCGGTCTATGGACTGAATTTGTGGAAATGTCATAAAAACAGTCCACCATTAAATTGCAGTTTTCAGTTATTTATCTTGCCATAGGACAGCTGATTATAATAGCTAGTATTTTCTAGAGTAACACATATAATATAAAACATATGCATGATTATGTAAGAGACTAAATAGACTTACAGGATTAAAAAAATCAGAGTCCCAATGGGCATTTGATGGATCAGAGTTGGAAGAACCTAAAAAGACGATATATGCGGTGAAAAGCTAGAAATACAAGCATCAGTTGAATGCTGACGATGTAGAAAGTCCATGTAAAACCAGAGTAGACTGAGAGTTTACTCTGCACTGGAAGTCCAAGAACTGGAAGCCTGTGTCCAAAGGTGAATAGCAAGACTGGAGTTACCTTTAAAAAGAAGTACTTTTTCTTTTCCTTTTTATTCTATAGGCTACACAGCCAATGGTTGTTTCCACTCAACTGAACATGGTTTTTCCTCCTCTAAATATGCTGATGTGTCAAATAGCCACAGACACATCCATAATTTACTAATCACTTAGCAATTCTTATTTAAGTCAATTTGACATATCCTGATTTACAATCATACAGGCTAATACAAACAATTCGCACCAAAACATGGAGTCTTTGCTACAAATATGCCTGACAATATATAGAAAATGCTTTTGAAATTAATTGCAATGGAGTTTACAAAGGATAGAAAGGCCACTGATCCATGGATGTTTGTGGTAGGAATTCAAAAGACCAGAACACCAATGGAATATAGACAGCAAATGCCAGTTTCAGTTAAGAACAAAGACTCTAATGGTAATTGAACTAGAAATTATAAATATTACACTCTGTCGAAATAACATACAAATTTTGCCCATATTCCAAGGCTTTGTGTGAAGCTGAATTTAAAGGTAATAGACTAGGGGCTGGGGATTTAGTTCAATGGCATAAGCGCCTGCCTTGCAAGCAGGCAGTCCTGAGTTCGATCCCCGGTACCGATAAAAAGCAAAAAGACAAAAATAAATAAATAAATAAATAAATAAATAAATGGGTGATAGACTGAAGAAATTTTAAAAACAACCCAATGTTAAGGCTGTGGCATGGGTATAACTGACTGCTCTTACCCAGATATAAAGGCAAAGCTAGTAACAAAATTTTTGGAGAGCAGAAACTTTTTTTAAAAAAACATCAATTTTTGATCCTTAGATCACTTAGGGGCAAAAAAGATAATGACTGTTAAATAGATTAGTGCCATTCAAAAGGAAACACACCTAAGTATGTTGGTGCATGTACAGCATTTTGAGAGACTGTGGAAAGAAAATCACAATACTATGAAAAAGAGAGTACTTGAAACTAGAACAAGAAGAAAAATTATTTGAGGACATAGCAGAAAGACTCATATCTCAGGCATAAGGATGCAAAAGTGTAAATATTTTATTTGAAAAGAGCCCATAGACCTTGTGAAAGCTGTCAAGGAACTGATGCTATTGGAATCGTTTCACAGTTCTCAGAGACCACTATAAACAAGATACAAGGAATGTGGCTTCTTGCACTGAAATCAGACCCTGGTCTTGTCCACTTGTTGATGTCCACATTCATCTACACAAATTTCAAATGATGACTTCAAACAATGTACATCAATTACCAATTATTTTTTTCAAATTTTACAGGGAATACTCCTTACTTCAAGATACTGATAATAAAGTAATTCTTAAGACTGGTTCATATTGTCACCATATGTGATTGCAAGATATAAGAATGAGTTAAAGCAAGGAAATGTTTATAAATTCTACATTTAACTGTGGAAACAATTATCAAAATATATGGTGAATATTTAGATAAAATACATTTACTACACAAAGGCACATTTCCTCAGCGTGCCTCAAAACACTGCTCCAATTAGCAACACACTTATCACATCATTCTCATCAACTTCTGAAGCAATTCCGCAAGTTCTGTTACATGACTATCTTTATAAGATGTGATAAAAAGTAGATGTTGCTGCCTGTTATTATCTAAAACAAGGACAGGCTCAATAAAACATCATGTTGTACCCTCAATCACTTTATTCACCAGATCTGGCAGTAGGTGACTTCCTGCTCTTCTCTAATTTCAAAATGCCCATCAAAGTTAAATTATTTGATTTGATTCAGGACATCAGCATGTCTGGTACAGTACAACCAAAGACAATTATACATGAGGCCTTCAAACCTATGACTTTTGCCACAATACATATATTTAATGCAAACATTCACTATATTTTTCAATCACATATAATATATTTTGGTATTTTCTCATGGAAATTTCAACAGAGGTTATAATTCAGCCTAGAAAAGGGACTGACCTAACAAATTAAACTTTTGCTAGATAGAATTTGCTTTATTTCTAAGAAAAGAAATCCAGGTGCCACCCTAAACAATTCAGTTAAATATGTTAATTTAATATGCAACATTTGTTAAACAAGATGTTTATTTAAATTTTAAAAATAGGAATTATTCAAAATATAATAAAATGATGTAAGGAGGGCAATTAATAATAATATTTTGTATTACTTTTCAGTTATTTATTTTTTATGACAGGCTTATTAATTGTATATCCTTAAATTTTTATATATATATGTATATATATATATATATATATATAGAGAGAGAGAGAGAGAGAGAGAGAAAGAACCTAATTATGTACTTAGAAAAATAGTCATGAATATTTCATAGAAGAGCTAGTTCTTGAGCACATTCTACAAGCAGATACCAAACAAACTATTATATTACAAATATTCAGGCAAGAAACCATCAAACAACTGTTTGAAATTAAAAGCAAAGTGTTATATTCAAAGGGCAATACCTATTGTTTTATTAAAAAAATCAGATCATAGATTTCTCAATTCTCAGAGCACAGTGGATTATGAAGTGCAAAGCTGCACAAATAACAATACATTTTAAGTTTTGTTAATCCTCAGGTACTTTGCTAATCTTTTCACGTGGCTTCATCAAAACTGTATGCCTTAAAAATAATAATCTCATTATAAAATTATGAAAAACCTAAGCAATAGAAATACTTGTTCATTGTTAAAAACAGTTTATAATTACTATTACATCAAGAGTTATACAGTCAAGCATTACAGAATCTGATAATTGAACATAAATATTAAAAAATCAAGAAGACTCATACATTTAGCAGATCTCTTTGCTCATTGTGAAAATAACCCTGTTTAATAACTTTGTGGGAAATGCTAATGATGTACAAGTACCTTCCCCAAGAAACATAATCAGTTTTTATGTATTATATTTATATTCATGTTAATCTTTTTCCCTATGCTTTTAATCAATGTGATGTTTTTCTCTTTTTTTGAGATTGATGACTAAGTTTCACTAATTCTATTTTAATTTCTTTTTTAAAGATGTACATTCATTCACCTTTATGATCTGTTTTTCCAGTGACTCAGGTCATTTTACCGTCCAGTTTTAGGTACATTTTATTACTTCTTGTATTTTATAATTGGCTCATATGAAAAATATATAATAATTGTGTATGTTATTTTGACTTTTTTGATATTTTAGAAAACTGATTTTTACTTTCATTCTTATCTGGTTGTAACAGCACCTAAACAATATAAATTATTTAAAAAATATATATATATATATATATATATATTTACTTATGGGTAAATATTTGATGAATTAAAAATGATTTATATGCTCTATACTCATATATTCTATAGTTTTGACTTATAATATTCTAAATATGACAATTATGTCCAGTTTAAATAAAAACTTGTCCTTTATAACATATCTCTTTAATATTGTAGTAAATCATTTAACGTAAGTTTTTCTTTCTCTGTAACAAAGCTAATAGTGTCTTTCACGATAGATCTTTTAATTTCTATACCTTTAGGTTTACACATTTATTATATAAAGCACGTAGTGCAATTTTATTGCATGTTTCTTCAAAAGTAGTACCACTAAACTTAGAAGTGTTTTCATTTTTCTTGAACCTAATTATAACTGACATGTTTTCCTTCAAACAGACCATCTCACTATTGTTTGATAATGGTCCAGCCTATTTCATCTTTCTATTTCACTTCTTTTCTAGCTTCTTGTAATGATTATTTTTAATATGCAGAGGAACATTTGTCTTTAGGCATAGTATATTCAAACAATAGAAATTTATATGATGTGTTGGAAGAAATAAGTTGATAGTAAAAGCCAGTCACAGCAAAATGAAGAGAAAAAGCAATAAGAAAAACGGAATCTGGAGAGAGGGAGCTGACTGTGCTGACAGATGATAAATTCCTAGGATCCTTTAAAAAATCTGAATAAAATAGTGTGTGACCCAAACAGCACTTAACAATTTTAGATTTCAGGAAATGATCTAGGAATGGTGCTTTTTAAAATTACATGAACAAAACAGATGTAAATGTTATCAATCCTGGCAATATTATAGGAAAATTAGAGGTGACAGGAGTTGGGGAGATGAAGTAGGAAATCAAACGACAATGTATGTGATAAGGAATGGTATTTAGAACACTATTTTGAATCATCCTCATGTCACATCATCTGAAAAATACTTGGGTTAATGGATGTGGCTGCCCAGTTACTGCTGGAAGACGGACCATGAGCACCCAGGCCTGATGGCTGTGGTAGGTCAGTATTGCAGCAAGCCCACCAGCTATACATTAGATGAAAAATTCTGCTTCAAATTATATCTCTAACAATGAGAGGAATTTCATATTTATATTTATCAACTGATATATAATAGAATGTTAGAGTGGGTTGATGTGAACCCTCATCTGTCCAATAATCTTAACCCTCATCCAGATTAAAAATTACAAGATGATATAAAAACAGGATAATAATATTATTTACAATATATAGACATAAAAACTGAGGACAAGATCAAAATATTCGAAGGTAATGTTATGTTTTCTTTTCTGAAAACCAATAATAGAAAAAGAGATGGACTTTCAGAGGCCTATACTGTGTCTTTTAAGTGTTTTAAGAATCTGTATGCACTTAACTTTGTGACTAAAAAGTATCTATTTTTCAAAATAACATGTGTTGGCACAAAAGGAAAATAATAATTCTTAAAAGGCTATAAATTAAATGTGGAAATATAGATTAAAATGTACTCAAAATATACTTCCTGAGTTAAGAAAAATCCCTTCACTTGGGGTTTTCTGTAAATTGGGGGGAAATATACAGATTGTGTAAAGTGATAATATAACTCAGTTCACAGGAATTAATCAGAATTAGTTGTCTTTCTGAGAATCAGATGTTGGAGTAAAGTAAATAATTACCTTCTTTCAGTCTACTTTATATCTATTCAAAGAAAAACTTAAAGAAAATGGAAATTCTTATGTTCTAATCATGCGCCCTCTAGCTCCAAAGCAAAAATAGTCTCTCATGCATATTCACATTTATAGCAGCACAACTCATAATAGCTAAATGTTGGAGGTTTCCTATATACCTAGCAGCAGATGAAGGATAATTAAAATGTATTCACTCACATTGGAGTACTATTCTGCCATAAGGAAAGATAAATTTGAACTATTAGTTATAATCCAATTAATCTGTAGGAAAATGGTACATCCTGTGAGTGTAACTTTTAGTGTAATACATCAGACACACAAGCTTAAATATTGCATATTTTGTATGTGATAAATTGAAAATATGAATAAATTACAGATAAAAATACAAGATAGCAGAAAATGAGGCGATGGATTTTGCAAAAGAAAAAAAGTGGAGCAAGAGATTAGAGGTAAGGGGGATGAGGGGCAGACAAATTAATTAAAATAAGAATTAAGATATGCTATGAACATGTATTAACTCTTCACAGAGAATATACTCATTATACACTATAAATATATTAAGAAAAATAAAGAAATTTTTAAAGGCAGCAAGTCACAGTCCTTAGTTACAAGCACAGTAACAATGAAATGAGAGAAATTTCAATTTCATCTTTTTGGTCAAGATCTAACATCAAAAGAAGATAGAACACAATACCTTAAAAATGCAAATATTCAAGAGGTTACAAAAAAAGAGGTATGTAGAGGCAATAGATTACAATTATTGATTCTGCTTATTTCTCCCTCTTCGCTTGCATAAGGTCAAATTATACCGCAAGACTTTTTTACAGAAAATAGTGATTTATAACTATCCAGTTAGGAATTGTCTAAGAAAAGGACATACTCTTTCTTTTGCATTTTTCATTATTTTTATTGCACTAATCATCTTCACAAACATTGTCTTTATTAAATTTGTTTTGACATTAAAGTACTCAAAAGATAATTATGTCTAGGTTAAAAAGATAATAATAAAAATAATAACAAGCTAAATTTAATCATTTCTCACTATGATTCTCTAAGGTGACTATCTTTTTCTAACAGATAACTTAATTTAGGTTATTATTAATAGTTTAAAAACTCAGTTTCTAAGTATAACTGATACCATTTCAATGCTTAAAACAAATCTAAGCTGCTTAGGAAATGGAGGTCTTTATGTTTTAGCTAAGAATTTCAAATTTATTATTGTTTATTATTATTTTTGCATCATAAAATGAAAATGTGCACGTTTGCAAATGACTTTAAAATTCACCAGTATTCTCAAATTATCAACTTACTGTATATAACTACTTACATTTTTCTGTTATCCTTAACTTCTAGGTATGTACAATTTATGGAGAAATGTACGTATCATAAATGAGCACATACATATATTTTACCAATGTCACTGCATTGTGATATTAAAAATAGTGTACCTGTATTGGTTCATAGGAACTCTTGATCAGCTTAAGTGGAAAGACTAACACTTAATTGCAAAGAACAAATTTTTTACCTGTAATAGGTGTTGCTATTTGCTTCCATTCTCTTATCTAAGTGGTGTTCAGAGACTACAAGCCCCATTAGTGTCTGTGCAGCCCATCTGATGCAAGGCATCTTTAGATGATGTCTTAATGTGTCGGCTATCATAGGCATGGGGAAAGCTGAAAATCTCAGCTAAGTGTGTGAAAATATTATTATAATTATCATTTATTATAATTGTTACGTAGTAATATATTTTGTCTTGCTTTTCCTAATTTCAATCGCTTTAACAATTTCTAAGACTTAATTAGAGAGCAAAATAAGATACATTTTGTATTAAATAGCAGCAAAAATACATTCTATTACAGACAACTGAAAATAATAATAGTGAACACATTAGCAATCATATGTGCCAGATACTGAAATAAGAACTTTACATATATTATCTTAGTTAATCATCAAAATGTATATTGGTGGTAATATTATTATACCTAATAAGTACCTAACTAAAATTTTATCTGTATATTAAGAATTCTACCTTTCATAATTATTTAATTATTTCCATACTCAGTCTTTTAAAAGTTTTTTCATTGGGAAGATGAACCACTCTCTGCCTTCAAAAGGAATAATTTTCTTAATTAAAAATCATGAGCATCGTTGCCAGAGAAAAACGATGGGTGAGAAATTGTCATGAAATCATTAGCAATATATATGGAAAAGGGAATAAAGAGGCAATGTTAGGTAGACTCTGGGGAAAGTTAGAAGTTTTCTAACGAAATGGGAAAAAATGAGAGAAAATTTCCCTGTTGTCCAATATAGAGACTTTCCACATCCAACAATTTAAGATGTATTTTTGTAGTTCTATTTCAAGGATGTGTTGACACATTGTAGCAGTCACACAAGGGAAATAAAATATAATACAAACTGAGATAAAGCTGTATTTTTCTGTTTTAATCAGGAGTAGAAATAAAGGGCTTTGCTTTATACTTACTGAAATTGCAATGAGTAATGAATTATTTTATCTTGCTTTCGAAAGTATTTTTTGAAAGTTACAACTGATATGGAAAATAATTGTCTCACGTATGCTTGTAATTCACACTATACATGTGGATGCAAGGGGTTAGACATAACTGTAACAAAAACAATTTTGTTAGGATCAATGTTATTTTCTTAAATTTTAAAGTTGCGAGGTGAAAATTTACAATTGTTTTCTACCAATGTTGTGAAAATGTACTGTTTCTGTGGCCTGTCATCCTAATCACATGCAGAATAAATGGTATTTGGCTTTCCTTTCTTTCCATATAATGTATGAATTTTCAGTACAATAACCAAATGGAAGGATGGTCTTTGACTAGAATCATTTACTAAAAAACCACCATGGTGTGAACAGTTGCCACCATTAGCTCTGTATTTACTGCAAATGACATCTATATAAAAACACATCTCCTTTCTTTGTAGCTTTGTGAAGAAGACAAGGAGACAAAAGTAGGTGTCCGGAGTTTGAATCAATAGTGACAGGGTCACACAGGAAGAATTAAGCTGAAATTATTACTGAGAACCTTAAGATACAAAACCACATGGGCACAGGTGCTAAGAAACAAAATACATTCTAACAGCTCTTCTCATTTGCATTTCTTATTATATTTTTAAATATTGTTTGTTTAACTTGAGGCTTAGGAATCAAAGCCTATTGGGAAGAGATTTGATTTTATAATAAATTCATAGCTAACGCTGACCTTTTCCTCACTCAAGTGTTTTTATTCTTACTGTGTATCATTTTCTTCCTTCATTTTTATATTTTCTCTTTTTTTCTCCCTTTTTCTATTTACTTTCTTTCTTTTGGCTCTTTTGTCACTCTTCTTTTCTCCTGACATTTCTGTTTTATAAAATGAGTCTCTATGTAATAAATGTACACATGCTCTTTACATAGCATATAATTAATTACCAGTGTCATTAGGGAGTCAAATCACTTAAAATGTTTTTGAGGTGAAAACTCCATGCAAGTGCACAGAGTCTACTGGGAAAATCAACTGTATTACAGATCCTGTAGTCATCAATTTAGATCACAGATTGCATTCAATCTCTGACTTCTTTGCAGAAGGTAAAATGACTCTTCTTGAAGTCATCATGGAACTAAGGACTTAGACTATAAAATTTTGTAGAATCATTTGTGTCACTTCTAAACAAAAGCCGACAGCAATGCACCGTTGGCCCCTTGCTATCCTCCCTTCACAGGGGACCTAGAATCATGCCTCTCCGTGGAGCAGCTGTCAGGCTGAGAGCCTGGGTGCCAACAGTGAGAAAAACCTCTTGAAACCTTGAAATAAACGAGTGGTGATGAGTAAGAAATATAAATTATTTTGTTAAGCCTCTAAAATTTTATACTGGTTTTCTAACAATTCCACAATGTGCCTATTTTTGTAATATTTCTTAAGTTCAAAAGTGCACCCATTATGGGAAATTTTGGATGTGCCCTAAGAGGAATAATCCAAACTAGGACATATTAAAAGTAACCAAAAACCAAAACCAAAACGTTCAGGTAAGGCAAACATGGTCAGAAGTCCTCTCTTATCTGCAGTTTGTATTTCCATAATTTCATTCGCTTGTAGTTAACCACTCTACAATAATATTCAGTGGAAAATTTCAGGACAAATACATCTCACAAATCTTAAATCCATACCATTTGAGTAGCAAGATGAAATCTCACACTCTCCTACTCCACCTACCACAGCTCATGGCTTCTCCACGCCGTGTATATTACCCACCTGTTAGTAACTCTTTCATCTGTAATCAGATGGACTGTGGTGGTATAAAAGTGGTTGTGGTTAAGTAACTCATATGTGGTAGCTTAGGACTTATCATGATGCCTGTGTCATTCACCACACATCTTATCATGTAGGACTTACAAGATTTTGCATCACCACCAAAAGCAGACAAAGTATTTTAAGAGAGTTTTACTGTAAAATATTGTTATGCTTTGTTCATTATTGGTTCTTGTTATTAATCTCTTATTGTGCCAACTTTATAAATTAAACTTTATCATGGGAATGTGTATATAAGAATAAGTATAATTTGTATAGGGCGAATATTCTTCACAGAATGAAGAGTTGCAAATAAAGGGGGAATACTGTGGTTGAAAACATTTCTTCTACCTAGGTTGCCTTTTACATAAATAATTTAAAAAGCAATTCCATTATTCCTTGTGAAACTATTTTTATTTTATCTGAGTTTCATTCTAAAATACATAATAAAATCATTGAATTGCAAATGGACATTCATAAAATTTTATAATGAATAATTTACACTAAAACTCTTCATTTTGAAATTTGCTTGGTATATATCTCAATATGATCTAAAAATCCTTTGGAGAAGATACTTTCAGAATGCAAATATGGTCAATTTTTGAAAGAAAAACATGAAAAGAAACATTTTTATAAGCTTAGTAAACTCTACAAATGTATGTTCTAGCTACTAAATAGCTTGAAAGGTTTTTTTGGTTTTGGTATGTGTGTAGATAATCTGGAAAATTTAGTTTGTTTTCATTATTTAATGAAGATAAATGATTGTATTTTCATAAAATTCATTGGCCATTTGTACTGGTAAATTGTTTATTAAAATCTAATCATTTCCATTTGAAACTATTAAGAACAAATATTATCACTGAAGAAAATTTAATATCATAATATGTTTTTAATTAATAGGCTTTTTCAGAGCAATACCAATTTTATAGAAAAATTAAACATCTAGGAAAAGACAATACTCAAATTTCACCTCACTAAATTATGCTATAAACACATAGTTTCCCCTGATAAACATTGTACATTAATGTAGTACATTTGTTACAAGCTAAGAACTGATATTTGTGGGGGAGAGAGGCACCTCTCTTGTCAGCCAGACTTCCAAACAAAAGTAAAATCAGATGCACTCACATGTTTCCTAAGCATAATCATAAAGAATCAATATCTGAATAGTTCTCTATCACCCAGAGGAAGGCAAGAGTCATCATCCCAGTTCCTTACAGGAAGAGTCACTCTCCTGTATTCATGTTCATTTGCTATGTGACTCGCTTCCCCATTTGCCCCCAATTTAATCAATGTTACTTGTGCATTGATGATAGTTTTGAACCATCTCATGCTCACCTTGAGAGTTCCTATGATTTCCCTAGCCTAGACCTGCCTCACTTTGTGGTTTTACTCTATATAAATGTCACTAGAAAGGACAGAGTCTTTGGCAACGTACTTGGGACAATTTCTGTCTCTCTCAGAAAGAAATTTTTTTTTTCTCAACAAATATATTCTGCTCTTTAAAAAGAGCTGATATTGATGCATTAATAAAAAGTCAGATTTTTAGTTCATCAGTTTAATTTTTAACAGTCTAGGATACCCGCTAAGCTGACATATAACTACCCATTACAGCCCTGTGCAACACACCACCAGATATTATATTATCATTTAAACAACTATTTTTAATCCATCAAACTTTACAAAATATTCTATTAAAACATATCCGTGTTATTTTGCTTAATTTAAAAAGTGTGACATCATTATAAGATAGTATTTTCATCATCTTTTGTAGGATGTTAACTTTTGTGTGTATGTTGTTTTTGTTTATGCATTTAAAAATTATTCCACTATTTATGACCAATACTTGATAAATTTTGGAAGTGGCTGTTATGCTAATTATCCTTATTTGGTTATCCTACAATAAAAATGTATGAACACATTACATTGTACCTTTTAAATATATACCAATATTATCTGTCAATTAAAAATAATACAAAACTTTAAAAAATTCTTCACTTGTATCCATTTGGGGGTGTTATTTTTGTTATTAACAATTTAAAAGTTTATTTCTCAGGTCTTTAAAAATTATTTATTCTCAGCTAAAATACTTTTCTTTTTCTGTTGACGATATTATAACTCATTTGCTGTCGTATGATGAGATCTTAAAGGGTTATAAACTGGATACGCTTTCTCCTTTATTGCGTGGGGATGCTGATATTAATATGTAACTCTGAAAAGTTAGGCTTATAGAGCTCTTTGTGCTTTTTCCTTCCACAGCTTACAATATTGTGCTCAACTCTTCATTCATTAAAAATGATGATGGACAAGATTTTCTACATACAAGATATTTATTAGCATTTTCAACACAAATATTATCATTTACTGATGAGCTCTTGGTAATGTTGTGTATGCAACTTTGTCTTATTGCATTTTCTCCTGCTTTTTGCCTAAATTACTTGTTTAAGAAAGTTAGTATTTATCAAATACTTACCATATTTTAATAAATATGTGTATTAGGTATTTGATTAAAATTTAATCAAAGTTTCTGTCCTAAAATATAGTTCATTCAAATAAATTAAATAAAATGTCCACCATTTATCAAGATTTGGGTTGATGTCAACTCTTTTAAAGTCTTTACTTTAGTCTTTATTTAGGATGTTAACATTACCTGTTCATAATCATATTGAGCCAGTTTTATTACTGTCCTAAATCATGTCTGGGAACAGTTTGAGCTCCCATGAGTGTATCGATCTATACTGACTAGGTGTAGCATTTGATATAAACTTCTCTGACAGAAGTGAGCTTAGAGTGAGCTTTAAAATATTTCAACTACATTTTTGTTCAAACTCAAGGAATTTCACTTTATCATATTTTACCTGGAAATCTGATAAAAACCTACTTAACTGATGTATAGATAGATTGATAGGTGTGTTTACTGAAGTAATATTTAATTATACTTATAAGAAATACATAATTTAAACCCAATAAAGAAACACAGAGTTAATCAATGTATATATCTGCTGGAGTTAGTTTCAAAGTTATTGTTACAAAATATAAAATCTTGCTACTGTTTCATGTCTACGTAGAAATTTTATGGTAAGGCTTTATCCTGTTCAGTTCACAGAGAACATTTCAATTTAGTTATATTTGCCACAAGATAATTTTCCATCAAGCTACAAAGCTTGTACTGTTTATCTGACATTACGACATCATTGATAAGGAAAAGATTGCTTGGAAGGTGTACAGATATCATATTTTTCTGGAATATGCATGCTAATGATTATTTCTATGGAATACAATCAACCATATTCATTTTCAGGGTGCTTTTAGAGAGATACATAAAATAGATAAATTCTCAACATTTAAAAAGTACTCATGTTTAGTTAATATTTTGCATTAATACATATTTGAAAAATATAATGAGTACATTCTTTTGGGGAGTTAGTATATATATGTAAGATATGTAACATTTTTATCATTCCCTTTGTGTTCCCTCCAATTTCCCTCTAGCTGTTGATCTCCTTCCCATTTGAGATCTATCTAATTTTCTATTTTCTATCTTGCTTTATTTTGCTTCCTGTTTATATTTAGGTTTATCATATAAGAGAAACCATGCAATATTTGAGCTTTTGTGTCTGATTTATTTCACTTACCATTATGATCTCAAGTTGCATCTATTTCTTATAAATGGCTCAAATTTATCTTTCTCAAAAAAACTAAATCTAGAAATTACTTTGTACACAGCTATTCTTCTAGGTATATTCACAAAAGATTTAAAGCCATCATGTTCCAACAATAAATGCATATCCACGTTTTAGCAATACAATTTATGAAAGCTAAATCTTGGAATTAACCTATACATCTGTCAGCAAACAAGAGGATAAAGAAAATGTATTTTTTATGCACAATGGAGTACTACTTGACCATAAAGTCATTTAATCAAATATTTTCAATGTCCACATATACATACAGAAATACATATACACATATATACTTCAACATGTATACTTTATCTGATTTTAGTTTTTTTGTTTGTTTGTTTCTTTCTTTCTTTCTTTCTTTCTTTCTTTCTTTCTTTCTTTCTTTCTTTTTATCGGTAAGGGGATCAAATTCACAACCACGTGCTTGCAATGCAGGCGCTTATGCCGCTGAGCTAAATCCCCAGCCCCCTGATTTTAGATTATGTATATCTCCAATGGAATCTACATTCATCTTAATAAAACTGAATTATAATATATGCAAAATCAGAAAGAAAATGATAGCCACCTCTTCCAAAGTTATTTATAAAGTTATGATACTTTAAGATTGTGATTTATAACACTGTTTTTAGAAACAATTCCTTTTCCTCCTATTGTTAATTATAATCATAATGAGTTAAATTACACATTATTTTATACAAAAATGATATTTTGGTTTAAAGTGTTTTGTGTATCAAATTAATTGAATATGCCACTTGTATAGTTTGGAAAGTATAGACTAGGTTTAAAATTTTATATTACTAAAGAAAATTACAGCTTTTTTATCTTCATAGTATAACATATGTTGTCACAAATAAAACACAATGTAATGAATGATTTCTCAAATTTCCAGCCTACTGTATAAGAATGTTTTTTTTTCTGTAATCTTACTAACCTGATAACTAATTGCAATTGCAAACTTTAGTGTCTTAAAGCTACTATGTAATTATGTTAACAAAATATACATTTTTTATACTTCAACTATGATCACATTTCTAGACTATTATAAGGTGACATAGTGATTTAAGTTATCAAATAATTCGCACTAAGCAGACTAGTTAACTTGATCTAAAGTAGTCCACATACAATTATCTACCTCTGTACCAGGTTTTAAAGAAATATTTAACTAATACAAAACAAATGTAATATAAAACATAGTCTTACAAAGGGTTGCAAAAAGTATATGTGATGACTAATTTACTAAGTGACTGATTACTCTGATTTTTGTGCATTAACTATTGAGGTAGTCCAAGTATTTTAGGAATCTGTCTATCTAACAAATATGAAAAGCTACAGAGTATGTATGTGTGCATATGTGTGTACGTGTGTGTGTGAATATGTGTTTAAATTACTGAAAAATGTATTAGATTTTAGTTAAAAGAATAATATTTGTCACTAAAATAGGATTTAAGGTGTCTTTTAAACTTTTGGCATTTTGCCTGAAAACATGTATGTTTCATGATCAATCTGAAAATGTGAGGGTGTCTATTTTTATGCTCCAGCCAACCATTATTAAAGAAAAAGAGTGGTCTGCTTAGTATTACATTTGGCTTTCCATAGATGACTCAAATTCTCTGTATATTAAGAGAAAAAAAGAAATAACTTAGCTCCTGATTTTTGAGTTATTCCCATTTATTGGTAAAATCCATGTGCTATTTTACTGAATATATTGATTTTACCTAACTCAGAATAGAAATGTATACATATATGCAAGCATATATGTGCATATATATATATATATATATATATATATATCATATATATGAATTGCCTTGACTTTATATAAAAACTACAATACAGGTTTATAATATTTTTATTTTATTCACATAGGGTAAGAAGGTTTCTTTTAGTATTTATAAGTCGTCTATCCTTTATTTATAATTCATGTTAGCTTTTCTTGTGGATATTTTATCTTTAAGAATCTTATAGTTCCTCCAAATATTTGGTATAATGTTTTAGTTTATTTAAATAAGGTTCTGTATTCTTTAACATTGAAGAGCTTAAATAAACATTGGCGAGCTTTCAATATTTTAGTGTTTAATAAGCATTCACTAATCATGTGTTTGTTTGGCCAAATACACAATGTAACTTTCACCTAAATGGAAATTCCCATTTGCTCCCAGGTGGCCCGTAACAGCTCAGCCAGTGGAGAACTGTACACAGAACCGTCATTCTACAGGGACAGCAATGAATGCGCTTATAAGATGAATTCCCTGGCAAATTATTCACAAAAAGAATTTTAAAACAAATCCTCAGTCAATTCACAAGTGTCTGCTTTTCAAATTTCTAAAATTCTCTGATACAATCTGCAGCACTTCTGCTAGCACAGGGTAGGAGCAAACAGCGTACAGTAAGTTGTTCACAAACTTGTATTGAGAATGCTGCTTATGTCCTCAAGGACAAACCAGTGCAAAGTAGGTATGATTTGACCTATTTTCAGGCAGATTTTAAAATAGATTTTTTGCAAATGGGAATGGGTCCAAGACAGAGGGGTGGCAGAGGGACAGGAAGGGAAGTGGATAAAATAAGAAATAAGATATGCTACGTACGCGTAGCAACTCCCCACAAAGGTGGGCATCATGTACTGCAAACACGTACCAATAAAAAATTAAAAATTAGAAACAAAGATTCAATAAAATACTCTTGAGAAAAGAAAAGAATGCATTTACATTAACAATTTGGTCATGTTATAAAGAGACAATATCAAGGCCAGTAATCCTTAAATGATACCGGGAAAATCAGGACATAAAAAAAGTTAAAATGCTTCTGAGTCTCCATGTATACATCTATGAAAATTAACTTGAAAATATCTAGTACTGTACAGAAATCAAGAATTCTTCTATAAGGATTTATAGTAAATTGATTAAATATTCAAAGAAATTTTCATTTACAGTAACAGATTCATATTTTCATATCAGATAGTAAAGTGTAAAAAAGGAGATATTTCTTAAGAGAAATGTAATAGATGAATAGTGTCTCATGAAAATCAAGGATTAATTAAGACCTTGTAATATAGTGTCATGAACAAGGGAAAAGAAAAACTAAGAGCAAGTCAATAAATACACATTAATCTTACTTATTATTATAGTTTCATAGTATTTCCATGTGGGAAATTAAGAAATACTAGCATCTATTGAAAAACAGTACCAAAGTGAAAAAAAGAAGAAAAACTGTTCTCACATTACCCCCAATAGGTTAGAAAGTTCATTTATATAGCTTAAAATACAAAAGTAAACCTTTAAAAATACACTGTAGAGAATTATTCTTTATACTATAATACCACTGCTAAATATCACTTTTTTTTAAAATTAAGCTTTCTATTAGTAAAATATATCCTAAGAGGTGCAAATGAGAATTTATATAGCTTAAAATACAAAAGTAAACCTTTAAAAATACACTGTAGAGAATTATTCTTTATACTATAATACCACTGCTAAATATCACTTTTTTTTAAAATTAAGCTTTCTATTAGTAAAATATATCCTAAGAGGTGCAAATGAGAAGTCCCAGAGTAAAAAGTTTTTAATCAAACCATTACGGGGAAATTCTCGATCTATATCATAGCAAATAGGGTCAAAGTTGTTAAATTTTCTAGGGCTGGGTTCAAATTTGCTATCTCCTTGTGTCAGCCTCCACAGTGCCTATATTACAGGTGGTACACCATGCCCAGCACAACTACTGTAAGTATTCTTACATTGCATGTCAAATGCGAATGTGTAGATTCATGCCGTAAATACCTTGCTTTTCCTGTAACAAACACCAGAATTTCTCCCATGCTTTTGAAAAATGCTTGTATTTGTGTATCATGTATGTCCACAAGACCAATGTACAAAAGAAAATAATTACACCCAAAGTGCCCACCAGCAGGAAATGACCAGACATATATTCGATAATGTATAAGTGGGAATAATCTTAGGAACTATCATATAGCAATAAATTTAATTAATTACTGTTATGCATATTGTAAAACATCGGTTAAGGTCATCAGAAAACTTAGATAGTTTGAACAGTGAAAATCAATAGAATAAATTTTTAACTGTAATGGGAAATTTGTTGCGAGAGAAACAGAAGGGTTTTGAGCTGAAGAAGTATTGTGAACTTTAAATATCAGAACAGAAAACATGAAAAGCAGTCAGTATCAGAGTTCAACTGAATATGCAAAGGAAACTTTATAACACACACACACACACACACACACACACACACACACACACACACACACACAGACACACACAGAGGCATGCACAGAGTTCCCAAGGACCTCCTGTGATCACTCCATTCAATTAGGTCCCCTGCCCTAAGTTTCCACACCTTCCCATTAATGCTATCAATGGTAAATTCATTAATGGGTCAGTCTCTTAGTGACGTTAGAGCCCTCATGGCTGAATCATCTTCCAGAAAGCCCATAGGCCAGTAACCAAGTCACACACGTGGTCCTTATGGGGCATTTTAGATCCAAACCATAATGAGTATCTAATTTTCAACTAACAGTTATTCCCAGTATTCCTTTATGATCATTGTTTTATTTCTGTAAGGTTATCAACAGTAGTAAAGTTTTTCACTCCTGGTTTAAGTAATTTGTTTCTTTTTCTTTTTTATCTTGATCTTGTGAAATGAAGAGTCATCCATTTTGTTACAAATTTTTAAAAACCAATTTTATTTATTTATTTATTTATTTAGACCGGGGATTTAGCTCAGTAGCACAAGCGCCTGCCTGGCAAGGGCAAGATCATGAGTTCGATCCCCAGTACCAAAAAATAAATAAGTAAAAACCAATTTTTTTGTTACCTAAGCTTCCCTATTGCTCTTTTTTAATTCACTAAATCCTAGTATTGCCTGGGTTTCCTCTTGCCTTCTATTTTTGATTTAGATTGGTCCCTATGTTCCATGCATTTAGGCAAAAGACAAGTGATTTGAGATTTTACTTCCTTTTTAAATATAGGCATTTATAAATGCCTTTTTGCTATTAATATTATTTTTAATCTTCATTTTATATGTTTAAGAATGTTGTATCTTCATTTTCCTTTATCTCAAAACGTTTCCTGATTTTTTTTATGATTCATTTTCTTACTCATTGTCTACCTAGAAATCCATAGTTTGTGTTCCACATATTTTTACATTCCTCAAATTTCTTTTGGTTACTGATTTTTTTTAATAATGCAGATCAAACTCATGGCCTCCTGATTGCCAGAGAGGCATTTATGCCACTAAGCTAAATCCCAGGCCTCCTGTTGCTGATTTTTAGCTACTTTATATAATTATCAGAGAATGAACTTTTAAATTTTCATAAATGTACTTTATGACTTAATTGCAGGGTATCCTAAAATATTCTAGTCTACTTTTATTAACAAGTATTTTGTTTTTATCAATTTAAATATTTCATAATTGTCTTACTCATAATACTATTCAATCTTGTTTCATTAATGATTTGCATACATGTGTCCATTATTGAAATGATGCGTGAAATTTTATATTATTTTCTAAACTAAATGACTTTTGGATTTGTGGAGATTTTATTGTTGATTTACGTTTTTCTTTCTTTCTTTCTTTTTGGCAGGGTCTCTCTATGTAGTGCAAGCTGTTCTTGAACTTATTTATCTACCCCAGGCTGGCCTCACACTCATAGCAATCCTCTTGCCTCAGCCTCCTGAGTGCTGGCATTACTGATATGATCAACCACACCCAGCCCACTCTTCAATATTTGCCTTGTGCATCTTGGTATTTTGATATTAGGTGCATATGAGATTCTATTCTTAAATTTTTCTAATGAGTCAACTGTTTAATCATCACAAAATAGTTGTTTTTATGTCTAGCAGCATATTTTATTTAAAATCTAGTGCGTCTGATGTTACCAGCACCAGTCTGGTTTCATATTTTGATAAATCTGATTTACAGTACTAAAAAATCATAAATTTCTGTGGGTTTTTTGTACACTTATTTCAACACTGAAACATTTATATTATCAGCTCCAGTTGACTCTTTTTTAATCACCTGTATAGATCAAATTTCTCCTTCTCTGACTATGTAGCTATTTTTTTTTTTTTGTAGGCTGGGGATTATCTCTCACATTTTCAACTATCTGTATATTCTGTTTGGATTATTTAGTTTGTCATGCAGAGCAATGTATTTTGTTTTGGTGAACAATTAGTTTTACTGATAGATTAGCATTTTGTAGCATTATCTTTAATTTTGGGGCTTTCAGGTCAGTGCCTGGAGCACTAATGTCTCTTTCTTAGCTGATCCAATCTATTGCTTTCAGCATTATGTGACCTCCCAATTCCCTTTGCATCCCCCTTCTCCCTACAGAAGCTCTCAGTCATATATTTTGAAGCCTTTCCCTGGGCTTGTTAGTGGTCTGTTAAATACAAAGAGGTCACATGTAGATTGCTGGAATCATTCTTAGGCAGGATACAGGAATCATTCCTGTAACCTGCCCCTCAAATTGTACCTGACACTCCAGTCACAAACTATGAATTCTACTTCTTAAAACTACTGTGTTTTTCTGCAAGTAACTCATCATGCTGAGATCTCAAATTGTCACCAGGAAATAACCCTGCTCAGCTGCAGTGCCAGCTTCATCTCTGACCCTCATCTCAAGAATCAACATCCTGATACCGAATTTCTAAGTGCTACATGTTGGGTCTGTGTTGTACTCCCAAAATAAGCCCCATGTTGTTGTCAAGAAGGGGCCAAGACGTCTTTTAAAAAGAAGCACTTTTATTTAAGCTGGTACCCAGCGGCACAGTGCACATGGAGTTTGCAAAGCTGTGCAACTGGGTTAGAATTTTGACAGATTTTTTATAATTCATTTTGATTAGCTCATTGACCACTAAGTACATAGCAATGAGAAACAGAAACAAGGTGGGCCTTTGTTCCCCTTTGCTTGAGGTCAGAGGCATTTCATAGTGGGTGGTTAGCCAATTCATAGCCCTTGGTCTGCCAATTACTGGAACATTTGTCTCTCACAAAGGGAACAATGGTTGACACAGCATCATTTGTCTCTTACAAAGGGAACAAATGTTGACACAGTCAACAGGTTACTCAGGAGATGACACATACAGAAGAGCATGACAATGTGGTCAGTTAATCTATAACTATGTGGTTGGTACTTTAATTACGTGGTTGCTAGGGTAATAGTCATAGTACAGAATGACAGTTCTGCTAATAACTATTTTTTAACTAAGTATCTTAGTTTTTTAGCATTTTAGTACAACAGTCTGATTTCACAGTGAATGGAGGGAGGAAGTTTCTAGTAACACTCTCTTATGACCAAAACAAACCTTTATTCTTTGCTTTATTGAGGTAAAAATTAGGTGTAAGTTTTGAAAAATATTTAAAGTGATTATATGCCTAAACTTCATTTTGGATCTTTTATTGTTTACATTTTATATTTTTCCTATCCTAGAATGGCTCCCCACACCTAAATTACACCATTTAAATACATACATTTTTTAAAAAAATATTCTTTCCTTAGACA
This sequence comes from Cavia porcellus, assembly GCF_034190915.1. NCBI lineage: Eukaryota > Metazoa > Chordata > Mammalia > Rodentia > Caviidae > Cavia > Cavia porcellus. The sequence goes on from NW_026947510.1 coordinate 42,886,217, forward strand.
AAATTTTCTGAAATGCATAAAATACAATAATATGGCATTGATTTAAGTATTTTTGTCACTCATTTCTGGTTTTTGGTTTTTTAATTTTTGTTCACTGTATACAGTAAGTCTGTCTTTTTCTAAAATTAATTTAAAATTGTTATAAATTGATATTAAAGTTAATAACAGAGGAAACAGGTATAGTGTTCTTTAAGTTGTGTTTGTATTATGACATTAAGAGTTTGAAATAGTCTATTGACCTGCAGTTTGATATGAAACACATGCAGTAATAGTATCATTTAAACTGAGTTGGTCAAGACAAAAGGCATCACCCTTTTGACATTAAACCTCTTCTTGACAGCTCTTTTTATATTTTCAATTACCCACTCTCATCTATGATCCCAAAATATTAGATGTAAAATTTCAGAAACAAAAGTCATAGGTTTTAAATAATTTTTATAGCAGTAGATGTTGACAATTATTCCATTTTATCACTAGATACAGCTGTTGATTTTTTTACTGAGCTTAATCTGTACATTAATCTTTATCATAAATATTAATAAATAATAGAAACATAAAATAGTTAGGTTTATGCATTATCTTTGATTGCAAGCATCCATTGAGGGTCTTCAGTGTATCCACACAGAGGAAAGGCTACTGCATGTACAAATGAAGACAATTATGTGAATTTACTATGATCTATTAAAAGAAACTAACAATTTTTACTGGAGCAAAATGTAAATGATCTGTAGATTCAAATCACCACTTGAAATCATTGTGATATGAATTTTTCCGTTTATATTATCAAAAGTAACAAATAATGGAAATAAGTAACCCAGACTGGGAAGTCATATATCGTCCTCTTCATTGTGTAAGCTCTAGACAATGTTGAGACAGTTGGGACTCTTTTTCATCACAAAGGATGGGAGGTGACTAATGGGGAGTGATGTATATTTGTGTTAAAATAGATAATCACCTCATGTCAATTTCTCTTTTTGATATTATGTAGGTTACAGTCCCTTACAATTACTTTTGTTATACGCCAAAAGAGCCAAGGTGTTATTTCTGATGTTGCTCAAATAAAATGAAATTATTTCATAAAACCATCTTGCTGTATTTCCTTGGGTCTCATTCTCTGTATATAACATTAGTTAATATATTTTCAGAGTTTTTTCCTCTGCCAGCATATCAGTATCTGTGCATTTGTACAGTTTTATATCTCCCATTTTTTTTCCAAATAGCATTGTGAGTTTGCACATAAATTCTTCTTTTTCCCCTTGTCATGTCTGTTAATCTTTTTGCTGTTGTTACTGCATTTGGCACCACAAGTTCAATTTAACTTATGAAAATCAGACTGTCTGTTCTGCTACATTCATCATCATCAACCAAAATCATTCTGGAATCAAAACTTCTTTTCTATTATTGTGTTACTTTTTGTTATGATGTATGGAGAGGAAAGCAGACAGTGGCAGGGCATAGCATTGAACTGTAGTTCATAACAAACACCTGCCTTTGTATAGGAACCTTGTGGGATTTGTGCAGACTCTTATCTGCAAACATCAAAATTCAGGAAGAAGTGTTTCTGCCAAATGTTCGCTAGATGCAGAACTCAATATGTGGGTTATCAAAGAAACATTCAAATGTCAAACATGTATAGATTAGATTACTCTTATTGTGTATGATGAGAAGAAAAAACTCCAGCACTATGTAGGCCCTCAGTGTAATGAATAATTAAAATTGAAAGTTGAAACCTTTATCGTTATAATTTGAAATAACCAGCACAAGTTAATAGATAATACATTTTTGAGAAATGTTTTTAGGAAGAATTGAACAAAATGTGATTCTGCTTTATTGATAATTTGGAGGGATACAAACTCCCCTTATTTTCCTAATATGAACAAGCAGGAAAACATTCTTAATGACATCAAAGTCCAAACTTGCTTATTGAGTACATAGTATATTTTTCTGAAATTGTGAAAGGAAATGTAGAATTGATACTTATAGATTTAGAAGGCTGTAAATCATTCACTCAGTCTTCTTTTTCCCTTTTCAGTTTTAAATGTAATAATTAAGCAGCAAATTAAATACAAGCACTTTAATTATTATATATAATGTTAATTATATGAATGCCAGATTTTAAAGAAATATATGAAGTTTAAGTATTATAATGCACTTATCTGAGCAAGTTTTGAAGTTATTAATTTGTACATTTGTCTGTTTTATTCTTTTCAAACTTATAGATCTTTAAAAGCATCTGATAAAATTTAATATTTTAATTTAATATTTAATATTTAAATTTAATATTATGTATTGGTTAAATGATAACAACCAAAATGATATTATAGATTAGAAATAATAATACACGATAGTTTAAAGGTTTCTTCTAATTTTAATATTGCTTCTATTTTATCATTGTTATAATTTTTCCACCAAATCATTCTGAATATTAAAATTTTATTTTTATTATATGCACACTGTGTCTAGATTGCCTCCAACGCATGATGCCTAAGTTATTTCACTGAGCTGATGTTTCAGTAAAGCCAAATCTTTTTATTCAATTGTATAAGTAAAAAATATTTGATGTGGAGAGCTCCTTAGGAGTCTTGTGTCCTAATCTGTGACCAAGTGCAGAAAAAGTCTCTTAAACATCTCAGAGATATGGTCAGTTTGTAACCTCTCTCATAGTGGAAGTCCATTCTGTATTAGAAATGTCACCCAATTGGGGTCTGTTACTCATATTAAACCAAAACCCAAATGCCAACTTGTCTACATTTCTCTAAAAGTTAAATTTACATAAAATTTAATACTACAATTATATTAAAACTCTTCACATTTGTAGAAATGTTCGTTTCAAATCTTTAAATATATCAGACTTTAAATTCATACATATTTCAACTATGAATATTTTTAGATTATTTTCAGACCCTGCATATAATTTCTAGCATAAAAAAATGTGTCTTAAACATATCTATGAAAATAGACTTTCCAAAGTCCATGCAATGTTTTAGATATGACTGAACCTATACTAAATCCTTACTTTCTTGCAGATGACAAATTTTCTTTATATAGCACTACAATAATGTATTTGCCCAGAGTACTTTATACTGAATACATGGCTCATGTTTAACATGTAATTATAAAAAGCACAGCTATTTTATACATTTATCCATTTGATAAATATTTAAAGAACATGCTACTTCTATTTGTAGTTTAAAAGCTGTGTTAGGTGCTAAGAAGATACAGAAAAATAAGGATTTTAGTATAGCTGCTGAAAAATTCATGTAAGCTTCAATAAAATACATATAGTATAGAATTGAATCACAGAAAAAAAGCATTTAATATATAGTGTGAATCAGAAAAGGTTTCCTTGGAGTACTATGTAAGCTACATCTTGAGGAATAAGTAGTACACAGATGTTAAATTATGTGATAAACCTTTTATTTTAAAGTAAAGATCAATAAAATGATGATATAAGGTTTCAACTCTTTGGAAAATGGAATGTGCAAAGAGACATGTTAGGACAGTAGGCTAACTAAAATAAAAGAAGTTGCTTAGACAATAAGTTTCCCAAGTATAAAGTTCAGTCTTCATTATCAAATTGACTTGATAGGGAAGAACCTAGAAAATTAGCAAAACATGCTTCTGTGTATGTCTATGAGGGCCTTTCCTGAGACATTTGGTATGTTGGTAGCAATCTGAGGGGCTGGCAGTTGGAAATACCTGCTCTGAATGTCAGGAGCACTGTGCATTACACTGGGAGCCTGTAAGAAGATAAGAAGAAGGGTAAATCCCATCAGCAAAGGCACCCATCTCTCTCTGTGCTTCCTTGCACCATAAGCTAAGTCACTTTACTGTCCATGGGCTCCTCAGCCAAGACGTTCTGTCTCACTACAGGACCAGAAACAATGGAACAAAGTGACAATGCACTGAAACCACGAGCCAAAATATATTCTTCCATCTTTAAGTCATAGAAACAGAAAACTAAAATATCAAGTTTTGAAATTAAAACATTCTTTTTCTTGTGCAACTTTTATTCATCATTTTTCTTAACCCTTTGAGAATATTCTCTTGTGTAATAGCAGGATAAACACAGGTATAAAACAATGCTCAAACCTAATAATGCGTAATAGGTAAGCAAATAAGGCCTAAATTATACAATAGATTGAGGAAACATGGGCAAATAAGTCCAATTTAAATCAAAAGAGCACTACATTTTAGAGAATATTAGAATGTAAAAGTAAGTAAATAAAAAGTAGAATGTAAAACTTTGTATTAAATCAGACATTTAGGAAATGTGTGATGAGAAATTTGACAGTTAAGAAAGACAGTAAGTCTCAAAGACATCTATAATTTTGTACCATAAAACTGTGTTCATATTTTATCTTCTGGCTCTTCAGGAGACAACACCTACAAGATAACCATCCAATCACCGTAGATTAGTGATTAACTAGAAAGAGTTATAGCAACCAAACAACAATGACATCATGAAATGATGAATTGCCGTTATTGGATGTCAAAGATAATGGTCCAAACGATAGATCAAGACAGCTATAAGAGTATATGCATATCTACATGTCTATATTGTTTACATCTCTTGGATAGTAACCCTTGGATGTATTTGCTAAGCGACTGAAATAATGATCCTTTTGGTAGTGACACAGAATAGTCAAGAACAATTCACAGAAGCTCCCCTCATTTAATTGGTTTTCATTCTTATCTCCTATGTTGTGTTCAGTTCAACATTCATCTTTCTGTGCTCTCTTTCTAGTCCAGAGGAAATAATGGTAAAAACAAGGAGAACTTGGGTTAAAAGAAAGTTGGATAGAAAAATTCCAATGTTCACTTGGGTCTCAGCAGAATGGAAACTTCCAGTCTGCAGTACATTTAAATGTGGCCAATCTGGATTGAATTCAGCTGCAAATTTGCTTCTGCTCCCCTGGCATTCTTCACATATCGTGCATCACGTGTTGTCACAATGCACTGTAGACTGTCATTTTCCATTAAGTCAGAATAAAGAGCAGATGTCTTCTACATTATTTCGGGAATGAAATTATTTTATAACTAGAAACAAAAATTATAATTTTGTACATTCATTTGGTTGATTGTTTATCCTCAATTCGTTGCATGTCTATGAAAATTTTGGTGTTGAAGCAATGATGGATGAGGTAATTACTACAGATTTAAACACATATTTTATTCCCCTTTCAGCTGTATCACAGGTCAACTCTAATCTACACATACACATTACTTTCACAGTGCTTTCCATTGACTTTAATAGGCCGTGCACTCTCCTGTTGTCCCCTGTGAGACAGAAAAGAAAGAGGCTCGTTCATGGATTCCCTGTAGCACATCACCACTATTGATCCATGGTTTTAAAGGCTTTAGTTACTAATTTCCTCCCACCAAAGGAGAAACCCATTGCTCAGTGTGTTTAGACTCTTATGGCTGCCCACTGTGACTTCAGTTCTTAATCTGCCTGCAAGTGTCAAAAGTCACGCTGCTATTTGGAATGAGAGTGATTCTTTTGTAAAAAACTACTACTAGGAGTGATGCTTTTCTTAGCACTAAAATATCTATGATAATGGAAAAAAGCTCTGAATTACATTGATTCTTTGTTCATTGACTAAAAAGCCACTATAGTTCATCTATGTAAATCACATAGTATTTTAACAATACATTTTCACTTAAGAAACTCCAACCTAGGTAATATGGTCAAAAACTTACATAATAATTTCCCATTAAGAATGTCTAAATGTAGCTAAAATATACTTAATTGCTATTAACAAAATGAATGAAGTTGATATCTCTAACATTCATGTCATAAAAGTGTTAGGTAATTGTCTATTAACTTATACTCATTCAACGTGAGTGCATGAATAGCATTTTCTCCTTATAGGTATATTTGACTTTATACAAACAGGTCAAATGTATAAAACAGCATAACACACAGAAAGATGGTTAACCCACTGTTAATCAAATAAGTACAAACTGAAATATCAATGAGTTATCATTTTTCACTTTCTAAATTAGAATTATTGAAGAAGTAATACTGCTTGATGTTGAAAATTGTTGTAGTAGGAGAATATATTAATTCATACATTATAGAAGACAATTTATCAATAGGAACTTAAAGGCATTCAAGTGCTCATTCTCTTGATACATTAACCCCGTATTCAGGAAACTCTCATAATATCAGCATAAATTGCAAAAATAAGGAGAAAAATTTTTTTTCAAATAGGAAAGGAAAGGGAAGGAGGGAAAGAGGACAAAAAACAATTCAGGTGTGTATGTACAAATACTGACACTCCACCAGGAGTGTAATCATGTTCTACAAATGCATACTACTAAAAATCAAAAACTGAAGGAAAAGTGTCTTTTCAAAATTATTTCTAATTGGATTGTCTTACAATATGAAGCAATTCAACTATGCTAGAAGTACTTTATATAGTGTTTAGTAATCATTAATTCATTTTAATAAGAAGTGAAACACTTCCATTTTAACACCTAGACTAAAAGTCCAATCCTGAATATGTGTGGTATCAATTAGTCTTAGAAAAAGAGCAAGAGTGGGCGTGTTTGACACTCATCAACAAATCACACCAGAATGCATATTTGCATATCCGATACTTTTTAATTATCAGAATTGCTTTTAATGTAAGTGAAAGAGTCAGATTAACTCATCTATGATGAGATAGTTAGACTTCAAAGAATAACAACTACCATAAGCAGTGAAAAGCAAAAACTTAGGAAGGTCAAAATCTAAGGCACAGTGAGGTCACACACCAAGAGTAAGCAAAGGCCTGAGAGCCTGCAGACTTCCTGCTTCTTATCTTCCCTTGTCTTTGAATATTAGCTTCACTTCTACAATGTCTTATACATAAAGAGAGTCATAGCCTCATACATCCCAGACCTGGAAAATTAAAATGTCTGCAGCCACACAGGGAAAAGCTGTCTCTAAGGAAAGGTCTGATTGGCTGAATTTGTGCCTCATCTAAAAGTGGAACCATGGTAGAACCATAGTACTGGAACCACCTCTACTTCCCCCACCATAAGAAGGAGGAAACATACAACCACTATGAGAATCACCGTGTCACAGATGCTACTTCAACACGAGCCTCCTACAGTAAGTAAAATTAACATATGTGAGCAAAATATTCTGGAGTGAAATAAAACACACATAAGCAAAATATTCTGAGAAAAAGTGCAGAAAGAAATTGTGATTTTTAATGGTGGTGGGAGAATGAATCTTTTAACATACCTAACCAACACAATAAATACATGACCTCTCCTAGTTGTTCTTTTTTCCATATTTTCTACAATGCATCCACATTTTGTATTATTCTTTAAATGTTCCACGTAATATTTGACAAATATTGGAGTAAGGAGAATTAAAATATCTAGTAAAAGAAAAATGAGGTTGCATCCTTGGTATGGCAAAATCAGCGTGCGTTCTGAAATATGAGCCACTTGGTTGCACATGGGCCACCATACAGCAGGAGCCTTTTGGGCCAGTTGAATAGTGATGCAGCTGAGAAGAAATGGAATCAGAGAAACAGGTCACAAATTGAATAGGAACACAAAAATCTCATCTTTGCTTCTCAACCAATGGAAGAAGAAAATGTATGTACAACTGTTTCCTAAATAGTACTGTTATAAAATTCCTCACTTTCTTTCAGAAGTTAATTAAACTAAATCAGAATGACATATGAATCAGTCTTCCTTTCCACACTCATGCAGCCTAATGTTGCAGACCTGAACACTTCCCTGTCTCTACAAAAAGTGGTTATAGGAACTCAGCTTCTGGACTAGATTAGTCAAATCCAGGGTATCACACTTTCCGTGGCAGGGGATCAGCGGGCTGTATCCTCGGTGCTAAAGTGAGTAACAATTTTCTTTCTGTATTTGGGAGATTACCTGAGCGTTGCCATTCTTTTGAAATATGATGATCTAGTATACCAAAGGTTAAAATTTTTGATGAGTTTTCTGATGGATTCTTATAGTTTATGACTATAAATCTGCATTACAGAAGATTTACCTGCTCATATTAAAATATTAAGACCTTTTACTTAAATGTCAGAAAAAAAATCAATGATTATGATAAATTGGCACACTCTCTCTGGAGAGTTTTAAAAACCTCAGTTAGTCTCCCTAAATAGTATAAAAATGATTTTGTGTTAATTTGTATAGCTCTGGCATTGCAAATTAAATTCTTATGAAATGAAACACACTTTTTAAAAATCTTTCCTCCATCACTATCTATGCTTTTCATTTGGACACCACAAACTTGTGATGATATCCTTCCTAATTTCATGTGCCCTATGATTAGTAGAGATCTGATGATTCCCTTTCCTCACAGTTGAAAATGGAAGAACAACTGCTCAATGAGACATGTGGAAGTTTGTGAGATGGTGACAATTCTATTATCTTACATGACAAATAGCTCCCAAATTTATATAATAGAACAATCTTGCTTTGTATGGTAAAATATAGAAATACTTGGCAGAAAATCCACCCACATCTCTACTGTTACTGGGAGCAGGCAAAGAGGAAAGGCTTCAGAGATGGTGAGTAAATAAAGAAGAAATGGAACCTGAAGCTAGCTTTGAGAGTGTGATCAAAAGCCTGGAAGACTTCTGAGACCAGTCGAGATTGGGCGTGTTCAGGGTGGTATGGCCGCCATAGAGAGAAGCAAGCGGCTCGCCTCCCTGCAGTGTGGCAGACTGCGGCCCTTCCAGGGAGAGAACCACTGGTGTCTCCTGAGATCTGCGCCATGTTGGAACTTAGGACGCTGGGAAACCAAGCAAGCAGCTCGCCTCCCTGGTAAGCAATAGTGAACCTACTGGTGCACAGCCTAGAGTCAAACATCCCACTTCCCCCACCCTGCTTCCCCTATTCCCCCTGTTAGCAAATGGGAACCAGAAATCTGAGCATCTCCTGCAAGATTAACCATAGCAAATAAAGGGGATTTCCTTCTACCATCTCTTTGAAGGCAAATATTTTTAGTACTGTTTTTCTTTATTCTGATTAATGGTACTGCTCTATTCAATATTCTGTTTTGATAAGTTCTATAATGCTCTGTATTCCATTTCATTTTGATATATGTGATTGAAAGAACAACTATTGTAAAGATAACAAAAAAAAAGCCTGAAAGACTTACACAACGCAATGTAGCTAAATCACAAACGTTCTCTGCCTTTTTCCACAAATTTTCATTGTAATTAAAGTCTAAAAAAAGAAGACCAAAACAATAATTTTGAAACAAAAATGCCTACTTTTTTTATTTTTGGGGGGAGGAGGATGAGGACAATCTAACTCTTGCCAGAAAACAATATTAGAATGAAAATATGAAACTTCGAAGACAGGTCATTTTCTTTAAGACCACGTTATGGTGTCTCTTAAAGGCAAGCATCTTACAGAAATGAAGACACCAGTGCTGTCTCTTGCAACTCCACCACATTCACCTCTGATTTGTTTCATCTCTCCTCCCTCTCATCTTCTCTATTTTATCTAGCTCAGGACTCAGTATCACCCTGTTGTTTTAAAATGATGCCAGAATAGTTCAATCTCATGATTTCTGACATATCCACAGCTTAGTACAGTCCTCTGCTGGTGCTGTTAGATTCTCTTACCTGCTTCAAACATTCACTTAAATATTAACTTCTCTGTCAATTTCTCCTTGAGAATACTGCTTACAATTGCAAAATTCGACAATTCCTACACTTCTTCTTTTCAACCCTGTTGTTTATTTCTTAATCATTCTTTCTGGTAGTATTGTAGGTATTAGATCAAACTTGCCAATAGCATAAACTGAGACAAAAATTGAGTCCAAAAGTTTGTGAGAAAACCAAGAAAGCACCACTTGAGGGATAAAGAATTTTACAAAAAAAGGAAGTACATAATTAGAGGATCGTTAAACAGCAGGTTACTACTGCAGTTGGCCAAGGCTTCCGTTGCTGTAGGAACATCTGAGCAACTGTAGACAAAATATCTGAGTTGTCCCACCCAAGCTGTGAGGAAACTGGAGTATTTAACTCTGAGTTCAGTTACAGCTATTTCTTCCCTGCAAGCATATGCAGCATGCATTCAGCTATTCATGGAAAGACTCAATTTGTCAAAGGTAAGAAACTATCAATTATAAACACACAGGAAATATACTTTCTAACATTACTGCTGCAGTGCACCTTTTACTTAACTAAGCATGTGCTAAAGTGATCCACTTTTATCTATTACTGATTATTGAGGTGATGGTCAGTCATAACCCCTCAATAAGGTATATTAAAAACATGAGTGTTCCTAGGAAAAATTACATGTCCTGTGGTTCACAGTCACTTGATTACTTGACAAGCAGCAGAAACCAGATCTTAACAGTGGAAATTTAGTTTCTGTTGCCGTATAATCTGTCCAGGTTGGAATGTTTCAGTGGCCCTTTATAACTCAAAAACCCATAGACACTAAAGTCCCTACATTCACACAAAATCTTTCTTGCACCAGTAATTAGCAAAAAGTTTGTCCCTTAATCAAATAAAGACAAATTACTTTTGCATATATATACCTGTCTCTCTTTTGATAACAAAACTCCCAAGAACAGTTATAGATTTGCTTTACCTTTTAATATCGTAGAAGTCTTTTCTACTCCTCAGAAACCAATATATTTTAATCACAAAAACATTAAAGATGCAAGGGCATTCGGAAGCACACATGAAAACAGGGAAGAATGTGAAAGCTGTTGTTTCCATTTCCAACACTTGGTTTTTCTATCTATGGAAGCTAGATATAAAGAATAAAGCATCATTGATGGACCTCGTTTTTAAAATGTTTTCTTTAGTATGTTTTCTACATACTTAAGTTAACAAGATATCATCAAGAAAAATGCCATGGATGCATCTTTAAACTATCATTCAAGACTTTTGCAAGATTACCTTACTAGATTATCTTATGACTTTCCATAGTTAAATGCCTAAATATTTTGAGTTATTTCATATGACAATTTTCTTGATTTGGCAATATTCATATGACAGTTTTTTACTTCCAGGAAGTTAAATTCTCTCTGAGCCTTACATTTCTCAAACATGAAGGAAAATCATTCATTTAAGTGAGTCATGATTTTTTTGTCTTTTCATGTGTTTTCTTTCTATATTAGACAAGCAAGAAAACTAATACTGCATCATTATAGTATTTGCATACAAAATTATCTATTCTTTAAACTTTATCTGGCAATGTCTATGTTATAATGTTCTCTGGATTGTATTTTCTAACCATGAACTATCTCCTTAACTTACATCTTTTTGAAACGTCTTAACATGCATTTTTAAGACAATTTTTGAAATTACAGGAGCATTAACTCCTTATAATTCATTAAAGTTGATGAAACCCAACAAACTAACAATGGTAAGTATATTCTGTAATTCAGTCACCATCACAACAACTGAAAAGTGCCATATTAGTTATTGTTCTGTACAATTTCTCTGAAGGATGTTGATTGGTAGAAAAATTCCTAAATTATGTAATTCGTAACACCATGAATGTTGAATAATTTTCTGAACTCTATAAAAACTAAATCAATAGCATGATTTGATAATTTTAGTCTTGATGCAAAAGTGGAAAACTTAGACGAATTTTGCCCTTCCACTCCAAGTGATCTTATTGAAACTCTGAGATAGTAAATACCACCAAGAGGGCCTGGGGATTTAGCTCAGAAGCATAAGCACCTGCCTTGCAAGCAGGCGGTCATGAGTTCGATCCCTGGTACTGACTGAAAAAAAAGAAGTTAATACCTCCAAGAATAAGCAGACCCCGTATTTGTGACAGATGAAATACCCTTTGCTGACAGCACAAACACTCAATATAAATGATTTTTTAATTGAATTAGTGGCCGATCCAACCTTTCCCAACAGGTGATTCAGGTTTTTATTATTAATTTGTGATAATGTAACTGAAAAAGCACCCCTCCCATTGGTATACTTCAGTGTCTTGGTTGCCCAGATAAGTTCCTGTATCAAGTTCCTATTTCTTCTCTCTCTTAGAAATGGTTGGTCACTATGATACATATTATAAAAACCAAAGACATCCAAATACTCTGCCTGTGTAATTCCCCTTTAAATTCCATGTAAACCTCCCTTCCTGAGCCTTCAAGGCATGTTTTTTTAGGTCCCCATCAGGGCCTGTCAACGTAAAATAAATCTGCCTCCAAATCCTGAGTGCTGTTTCGGTGTTTCTGCTTGGTGTTGCAGTAAAAAAGGTAAAACCAATGATCTTAGGTCGATGATAATAATATCAACTTGAAAATAAAATGATTGTTTCCAAAAACCTCTAAAGACCTTACATAATGGGATAAGAAATTAACTTACTGAAAATGGACTTGTAGCAGATATGCGATGGTTTAAAATTAAGTATGAAATATTTAGGTCACTGTGCATTAGGATTTTTGTGGCTGAGCATGGTGGTGCATGCCTATAATCCCAGCACTTGGGAGGTTGAGGCAGGAGTTTCACTGTGAGTTTGAGGCCAGCTTGGGCTACACAGTGAGCTCAGAACTACCCTAAACTACATAGAAAGACCCTATCTCTATTTTGTGATTGATGTTTTATAATAATTTTTTCATTCAACAAAGATGCACCGAGTTTCTGATAAGTGTCGACATTCTCCTAGAAATTAGAGACCTAGTAATATGAATAATCCTTCCTTCTTTAGATCTTACAGTATGATTATCAAGTATGCTTATATTATGTTACTGGGAGAAAAAAATAGGTTTTTAAGTATATGACTAGAAAAGCATACATTAAAGAAGCTGATGTGATGAAAGCTATTAAAAATAAAAATAAAATACCGGTAAGTTCGGAAAATTGAAAGTCTTTTAAATTTATTACTAAATTCATTAATTTGTGGCACATTGAAATATTGTGAATGAAATTCTGAGACAACAAACCATGAAACAATGGCATCTCCAAAGGAAGAGAAACAGGGCCATATACGATAGGGTTTCAGGGCAATCAGAAAGCTATCAAGAGTGCTCCAAAGGGAAGCCTTGAAGGCTGCTGTCCACCTGGGTTAAGGTGGCAGCTTGAAAATGTTTTGAGCAAAAGAGCAGCACGCAAATGCTGTGCTGATTCCAGTGGGCAAAGATGGCTGAGGAAGCCACAGAAAAAAGGGGAGGAGATGATGTGAGGACCCTGTGACCAGAGACTGGCTAGGTGTGTGTTGCAAGGAAATTGAGTAGAATTAGTTTAATTGATTACGGATTTCAAAAATAGGGGGAAATAGAAACTTTTTGTAGAAAAGTGGTGTTGTCATCTAATGATATTAGAAAAAAAAAAACAATTTTTAGAAATAGCATAAGTTTTACTATGATAATCTGAGGTGCCTAGCTCAGATCAGGTGGAAATATTGATCAGGCAGCTGTCCAAATCAGTCTTGAGTCCAGAGGAGCTTAGCAATATAATTTAAAGCATTAAAATAATGAAATAACCAAAGAATGTACACAGATGAAGAACGAAAAAAGAAAAACCAGTGCATTGCTAACATTAGAGCTTGAAAGTTAGGAAGGAGCCTTTTTCTTTTAAATTAGTCTTTACATGAAAAACATCATTTGATTTCGCAGTCGATGGTTGAACCAATAAAGTGACCATTCATCTCCTAGCTATTAGTTAATAATTCATTTATGTTCAGCTATCATAATAATTCAACTAGCATTTAATAATTCAGTAAAATTTCAAAATGGTTTTTTCTTAATGCTCTTAGTTCACCCTTAGGGTAAATAATCTATACAACATGCATAGCATAATCAGAAAGGAGAAAACATACTTTTTAATTTCTAATGAAAGCCAGCAAAGATACACTTTTCAAATAACATCACATCATTGGACTCAGATATCATCATATGCAATGCTAATGCATTAGAAAAAGTGAACTCCTGGCTATTACAATACTTTGTTCCTAAGTCTAAATCACAGTTGCAATGCAAAGAAAAGCAATATTTTTGTTTTCCTAGTGATGGGAATGACAAGGATAGATTTTGTGAGTTTTTAAAGAAATCTATTAGATCCACATAGGGAAAAAGTTGAGTTCTCAGAAAGGAACAGATGGCATAAAAAGAAAGTAACTTGAGGGAGAATTTAATAAAGAGGCAAGATGACAGGTAAGATTTAGAGAGGTAACTTGGTAAATGTTATAAAACTAATAAGTTGTGTAATTGCCATTAAAATGTAACTCTGCTTATAAATTTCACAAGTTGGACATGATATCACACTTTTCATATATACTATTAATCTTTGGCATGAGTAATTAAAAAAAACAAATCTTAAAATATTTTAGCAGGCCAATTCATGCTCATAAACCTTTGGTTTTTAATGTGTTACCATATAAAGTGCATTAATCAATTTGAAGAAAACAATTAACATCAAGATCTGCACAATATTTTAATACAGTTAGAATTGTTTTTAAAAAAAGGTCTAAAATAATTCAAGTTCCACCTATTTATGAGAAATAAAAATTTTCTTGCCAATTACTATATGGCATTATTTTCAGACAATATTCATTCATTGCTTCTGTTTATCACTCACATATAAAACGCACAAGGAAGTAAAATAATATACTAAGCATAACAAAAGTAAAACTGCTATGCCCTTTGATATTTTTCTTATTGTTGTGGCATTGGTGGTGGTGGTGGTGGTGGTGATGGTGTTTCTGGAGATTGTATCTAGATTCTCATGCATGACAGGCAAGTATTCTACCATTGAGATGCATCTCTATCATTTTTCTTATTTTTATAATAAATAATTTTAATCACATCTCATGTTTAATTACTTAGCCAATACTTCTGACAGCCTTAAATGATCTCCTTGGCTACTTTCAAATCCAGAATCATATATATTCACTCTATTTCACAAATCTGAGTTGTTCTGGCACTCTTGTGAAAGTCTTTCTGATCATTACTAAGATTCCTTCCCTTTGTGAAGCATTTGATGTAATGTAAATGACAGATGAAATAATCAGTAAACTTACCTGATAGAAATGTTTGAATAACAAAGAAAATATTAAAAATATATACTTGAACAAGATTTCAAAAATCTTTGGAACACTACCAAACTATCTAACATAAGTGGAACTGTAAAAAATACTAAACTAAAAGAGTATAATAATTTCAATACTGGAAAATATTTGAAAAAATGACATAAAATTTCCTAATCGTACAAATGATATAAATCTATGGATTTAAAACTGCGAGCAAACATTTTATAAAATGAATAGCACAAAATAAAATCTATGTCCAGGTGGACTGAAATCAAAATGCTGAAAAATTAAATCAGGAAATTTGAAGAGAAGCAAGAGAAAAGCACACATTTAACTGTAGGGTGAAACAGATCAAATGGCTAGATTTTTCATCAGAAATAAGAAGCACAGAAAGATTAGCATACGTTTTTAAAACATTGAGACAAAAATACTCTAAATCCAGAATTCTGTGTCCTATGAATATAACATTTAGGAATGAAAGAAGAAATCAAGATATTCTCAGATGAAAGGCAATTTATAAGAATTCATTACCAAAAAAAAAAAAAAAAAAAAAAAAAAACCTCCCCAAAATGATGAAGTTATTCAGACAGAAGGAAATGATATAAAAAAAAAAAAAAAAAAAAAACATGGTACATTGGGAAGAAACAACAGTAGATGACAATTATTGAGTAAATGTATTGGGCTTCTTTAAAAATTTAAAATGAAAAAAGTAAAATGATAATATAGGATTTCCAAGCAAAATAATAGATTAACAATGGTTAATAAATTGCATATTGTTATCTTCAAAGTATTGTTCAGATTATAAGATACAGACATGAAAAATAATCAAACAATGAAAACACAAACCATTCTTTTTGATGAACTACCAGGCATTAGTAGTATAGTTATAAATCATATATATTTTCCTTTTTTTTCTAGCATGATATATATATATATATATATATATATATATATATATATAATCTTTCCCTTCTGTCTTTTCTCCTTCCCCCATCCCAGTTGTTAATTTCTTTCAAGCAATTTCTTTCCTTCTCTCTTTCACAATATCTATTGTACATCTTATTTATTTTCAGTTTTTATACTAGGGAGACAATATGATATTTATGCGTGTGATTCTAATTTATTTCACATATGAGTATGGTCTCACCTTGCATCCATTAACCTATAAAGCCTCAAGTTTATCCTTCTTTACAGCTGAGTCATAATCCATTGTATAAAAAATACCACATTTTTTTAACCATTCTGTGGTTGATGGGCATTTAGGTTGTGTAGAAGGTTTAGCTATTGCAACTTGTGCTACTATAAACATGGCTGAACATATATCACTATGGTATGACACTTTCAATTCTTCTGAGAAAATACCCAAAAGGAAATAGCTGAATTGAGTGAGACCTCCAATCCTAATTTTTTGAGAAATCACAGTGGTTATATCAGTCTCTGCTCCCACCAACAGCACAGAGGGTTCTTTTTTGCCTATAGAATCACAGCATTTGTTATTGGTTGATTTCTTGATGATAAGTTTCATTTTGGAGAGAGATGGAACCTCAGTGTTTTTGCATTTCTTAAATGACCAGTGATGTTCAACATTTTTTCATATATTTATTTGCTATTTGTATTTCATCTGAGAAATGTGTATACATCTCAGATGGTCCTTTTTGGATTGGGTCTTTGAATTTGGGGACCTTATTTTTTTTTCAATTCTTTATAAACTCTAGATAAGAAGTCCTTTGTTTGAGAGACCATTGGCTAAAATTACCTACCTTTCTCTGGATTTTATTTTCACTCTGTTGGTGATTTCTTTTGATGTGCAAAATCTTTTTAATAAGATGACAATCAAGTTCTTGACTCTTTGCTTCCTGTTAAGTTTGGGTTTTGTCTGTCAATTCTTTGCCAACCCCTATGTAGTCAAGATTTCTCCCTACCTTGTCTGCTAGTAGATTTAGTGCTTCTGTTTCAATATTTATATCTTTGATTTATTTTGACTTTAGTTCAGTGCATGGTGATAGACATGGATCTAGTTTTAGTCTTTGTCATGTAGAAAGCCACTTTTTTTGTAGCACGATTTAAAGAGGCCATCTTTCTTCTAGTAAACAAAAATAAGGTGGTTGAACGTCTTTGTAGTTGTGTCTGCATCCTCAGATCTGTTCCAGTGATCCTCAAGTCTGTTTTTTGCTGGTATCAATCTAACTTTGTCACAGAACAGTAGTATACTTCAAGGCTGTGATTGTGATTCCTCTTGTTTTGCCTTTTTTGCCCATGATTGCCTTTGCTATTTTAGGTGTCTTTTGTATTTTTTAATGCATGTCTTCTCTAGCTGTGCTGAGTAATTCCTTCATTGAGGTTATCATCTCTTTCCTGCTTTTTTAACCTGAGAGAGTATTTTTTATTTGATTTCCTGTTTACCCTTATGGCTTTGTTTCTTACTTTACTTGATGTCTTTTCAGAAATTTCAGGTGTTTGTCTTCCAGTGTCTTCTATTTTGATGTCTCCTTACTTGTTCCAGATGGGCTGGAGGTTTGAGATTGCATTTTGCTTTTCAGTTTGTCATTTTCAGCTCTTGGTTAATATTAGGTCTTTTCAATCCCATTAGTCTTGGATTTCCCATTGTGTGTTTCTTAGGGTCCTATTGTGTGACTGAGGTTCACCCAAGTTACTGGGTCCACAATGGAGAGGAGAGACCAGTTGGGTGAATCCTGAACTTTCCCTGGCCTGATTGAAACCTAAAAGTATTGATTTGAAGCAACGCTTAGCTCATATTGTTATTGTGACTTCATAGTTTTCCAGGGCACCAAACGGGCTGTTCTTGGTTTGCAACATATCTGAGGCTCTACTGTGTCACTAAGGGTCTCACATTTTCACCTAGGTTCATTCAGGTGATAGGAGGCCTCACCAGCACTGTTACAGGCCTGCCGGAGTTGTCTGTGTGGAGGAAGGGCTCACTCGCACTCAACCCTGCCTACCAAAGCCCTCTGAATGGGGATAAGACTCACTGATGCTCTTTCCTGCCCATCAAGGTTCTCTGGGTCAGGTGTGGATGAATCCATACCTGCACTCTCACCTGCTCACTGAGGTCTTCTGGGTGGGAAAAGGGAAGGGCTTTGCCTCTCATATTGAGTTCCTTAAATTTAATATGAAAATTTAAGATGAAACATACCTTGTCTGCTATAATTTGTATCTTGGTATCACACTTGTTTAAAAGGCATTGTGTCCAGGCCGTGGCACTACCTAGAAGCCTGAAAGATTTAAGAGTTGGGGTCTCATAGGTGGAAGTTAGGAAACCAGGGACTGTGCCCCAGAAGGGGTTAATGAAACCCTGTCCGCTTTCTCTCTCTTTGCTTCCTGGAGGTCATTCAGTGTCCCACCATGCATTCCTGCCATGCTGTGCTAATTGTCCACAGGTCCAAATAACAGCACCGACAGACAGTAAATGTAAATGTATAAAACTGTGAACCAAGAAATAAAATTCTCTATTTCATAACTTTATTACTTCAAATATTTTATCATAGCAATTAAATACTAGCACATAGTCACATTTGCTCTTCAATACTGATAGATGTATATGACAATGGTATGGGAGAGAGAGAAAGTCCTTTATTGGCCAGACAATCAAATTAAAGTGATAAACTATTCTAGGTTTTTCAAAGAGAAGTATGTATTTTGAAATCTCTTGAAATACCTAAAGAAAGATATTACAAAATCAATGATAAAGCAGAAATAACATAGAATGTTCATACTTCCCACCAAAACATGAAGAAACCAGAAAAAATATAAGAAAATAATCACAATACAAATATGAAAATCATAAATACAATTCCTAAACTTTAAATATTATTAAATGCAAATATTCTAAGGACATATAAAATTATTATTAAAAATTATTAAATTGGGTTAAAATAAAACCTAAATATTAAATATCCTCAAGCATCTTACTTCAAATATAATGACATAAATGGATTAAGAGACAAATGATATATATCCAATAGAACAGACCATAAAGTGCAACAATATATTCAACATATTATATATTATCAATCAACATATGAAAAGGATACCAAGAATATACAATAGAAAAAAAGATATTTTCTTCAACAAATGGTAAAAAAAAAAAAAAAAAAAACTTGAAATCTACATGCCAAAGAATGAAATTGGTACTCTGTCTTACACCAAAACAAAAAGAATCAACACAAATTGGAACAAAGATCTAACATAAACGTAAAACTTGAAAATTTAAAAATTTTTGGAAGAAAACACAGAAGAAAATTTCCCTGATATTAACCTTGGCAGTACTGGATTAAATGTCACACCAAAAGCTCAGGACACAGAAGCAAAACCTAAGGAGTGAAATTAAATATAGCACAAAATGTGTGCATAACAAAAGAAATGATAAAAAAATTGAACAGAAAATATCTGCACACAATATACCTGATGACAGTTTTATCTCTAAAATATTTAAGAAACTTCTACAACTTATTAGTAAAACAAAAAGTGATTTTTAAAAATGTGCTAAGGATTTGAAGAGCATTTTCACTGAAAACACACAAAAGACTGATAGTTACTTTAGGAAAATGGAAATCAAAATTACAGATATCATTTCACACTGGCAAATGTCTCATACCACAAAATAAAACATTAAGTTTTAGTAAGAATTAAAGACAATGAAATCCTTGTTTACTCAGTGGAATTACAAAATGGTGCAACTACTATGGTAAATGATATAAAAATTCATCACAAAATTAAATATAAGATATAATATGTTCTAGTAATTACAGTTTAGGATATATAAAAGAACTAAAATCAGAATATGGAAAAGATATTAATACTTTTATTTTCATTTCAACACTATTTGGAATAACATGATGTGGTAACATGTAAACATCCAATAACATATGAATGGATTTAAAAAGTCTGGTATATACAAATATGTAATACTGTTATATGTTAAAAAGTAAGTCAACTTTTTCAGTAGGTGTTAACAAGGATGAAACTTGAATAGTCTATGCAAAATGAAATAAGTCATTCACACAAAGTAAGTATGATATCATTTTTTAGGAGATACCTAAAATAGTTAAGTTTATAAAATTAAACACTATAATGGTGAATAGTCACTATCAGTCGACAGAAGCTGGAGGAAATAAGGAGATATTAACCAAAGAGCATATTAAGCAGGAAAATCAAAATCTAGAGATATACTAGAGATGTATTAATTGCATTTTTTTCCTTCAGTTAACAATAGTATGCCACAGTCTAACAAATTTAAAATATATGACTCATTTTAAGTGGCTTTATGACATTAAATGCTTTAAAGTTATGGAAAATAATAAACCACAAATATATCAATGAATATAAAGTAGCAATGATAAAATCATTATGAAAGAAGATTCCTTAGCAAAGTTACTAAGGAGAGACATTAGATATTAAAGACTGAATTAAATAACCCTACTTCAGTAAAAAGACATAGCCCCATTAATAATATATCTACTTAACAGTGAAGTCTCAAAATCCATGAAACAAAATTTGACAGACTCAACAGAGTAATAAATAAATCCACAGTTACAACTGGAGTCTTAACTAGAACTTGTAAAAGAAAAAACAACAAATTTGTATGACTAAACAATACCAATAGCTTACTGGATCTAATTGATACAGAACTCTCAAATCCATCAAGTTACAATTCTTGTCAAGCGCATACAGAAAATTCAACATGATAGAGAACATTCCTGGTTGTAAAACAAAGACTTGAAATCATACAAATCATGTTCTCCATGTATCGGAATTAAACGATAATCAATATCAGAAACATAATAGGAAAATTTCTAATCATTTGCAAATTTGTC
The DNA here is from genome assembly GCF_034190915.1 of Cavia porcellus. Lineage (NCBI taxonomy): Eukaryota > Metazoa > Chordata > Mammalia > Rodentia > Caviidae > Cavia > Cavia porcellus. The sequence continues at coordinate 42,907,039 of NW_026947510.1, forward strand.
ATATTTCCTAAAAATCATTGAGTAGATGTAGAAGCAGCAGAGAAGACTAGAAAATAACTTTTAAAAAATGACCTTATAACATATGAAAGCTTGATTTAAAATATAGTAATAACTAGAGGATATTTATGACATTGAATGTTTATAATATCCTATGCTTTTCAAATTGATAATTAAAGTTTACATCTCGAGAATCCAAAAAAATAGTAGATAATTTAGTGAAATAAGAAAGGATGTCACAAGGGAAAATTATAAAAAAAAGAAAACAATGAATAAAATTGAAAGAAAATTACGCAAAACCCATTTTTTAAAATTCTATTTGAAGGTAATAAAAATACAACAGAACACGACAGAACAAAGCCAGACAAGACAATGCAGTGAAATTTGTATAGAACTTCACAGCAGGTTACCAGGATAACAGTAATAGGTACCATAGTATATCTCATTATCTTTACAATAGTTGTCCATTCAATCAAGTATACCGAAATCAAACCAATACAGAACATTCTAAAACTAAGAGAATACCGATTAGAGCAAAACAATCAAACAGAATATTTGCTAAATTGCGTATGATCATCCTCCCAAGATGTGCAGACGTCTGGCTCCTGTTGCTAATGGAGTGGGTGGTAGGCCATGAATGGGACAATTGATTCACAGCCCGCCTAGTAGGCTAATGGGGACACTGAATGCTTCTCTTCCTGGATCACACCAAAGCCTCTTACCAGAAAGGGAGTTGTATTGCTTTCTTGTTCAGCCACCTAAATTACACCATGGCTGGATCTTGGGAGATGCTGAAACCCATTTTTTAAAAGTTGGATTTTTGAGAAAAAGGATAGAGGTGAGAAGCTGATCAATTCCTGGAAGTACCAATAAGTAAAAAAAAAAAAGCTATTATCAGAAATGAAAGAGAAATATACTAATAAAAACCACATTGTGATGTCATTTAAAGACAATATTACAATAGGGCCATAAAAATATTAGCAAATATATTATAAAACAATGCCACAAAGACCTATACACTCAAATTTGGTAAGTTGCATAAAATATGCTGTTTATTCAAAATAACAAACTATTAAAATTCACTTTAGATAAAATATGGGATTTGAGCAGTTTAATAACTATTAAAGAAATTGAACTTGCAGTGAATAGTTTATAAAACAATCCCTACACACTAGTTTACTGAATAAATTTATGGAATATTAAGAAGTATGTAGCACTAAATATACAGTATTTTTTTCAACAATAAATAATGAAGAGAAAATACTTCCAATTTATTTTCCCAAGCTAGGATTATCCTTAGTTTAGACATCTAAGCTAAACTAATACAAAATCAAGAAAAACTAACAGAAAAACAAAACAACAACAAAAAACTGCGATCCAGTTTCTCTGGTAAAAACAAAACTAAGAATCCTCAACAAAATATTTTCAAGTTAAATCTTCAATATACTGAAAGAATATTATGCATGATTAAGTGGACTGATCTTGGGCATGTGAGACTGACTCAATATTCAAAATCAAGCAACAGAATTGATCCTAGTGGAGGACTCTTATAATCCCAGCTCCAAAAGTGGGACTTTGAGGTCAGCCTGGGAAGCAGGCTTAGATTTCTGTCTCACACAAAAGCACACACACACACACACACACACACACACACACAAAATCAATCAGTCCATTCGTCATTCAATGTAATCTACATATTAAAAGTTATAAGAAGAAAAAATAAAAACCACATAGGGTTGGACACAATGACATGTGTCTTTCATCCCAACTACTTGAGGCAGGAGGATTGCCAGTTCAAGCACAGTTTGCACAACATAGAGAGAGACTGTTATAGTTTGTGTCTTCATGTCCCCCAAAGCTTCATGAACTTTTAGATGGTTTTTCTACTTGTTGTTGTTGTTTTGTTTTGTTTTGTTTTGTTTTGTTTTGTTTTGAGGCAATTGAATCTAGAGTCTGTGACTGATTTGTAGCACAATGCTGGGACTAAAGGTCCTGGGATTAAGGATGGGCGATTGCTGGATCAGTCCATTTATTGGATTAGCACTGCCCTAATCCCAGCAGAGTGGATTAGAAAAAAGAGCAGAAAGAAGCTTGTCTCTCTCCCTTCTCCTTCTCTCAATCCCTCCCTGTCCTCTCTTTCTCTGTTTCTTTCTCTGTCTGTCTGTCTCTCTGTCTCTCTATGTCTCTCTCTGTGTCTCTGTCTCTGTCTGTCTCTCTCTTTCTCTCTGTCTCTATCTATCTATTTCTCTCTCTCACTTTGCTGTCTTCTGCCACTATGATATGTCTCCACTCTGCCTCAAGTAGAATTCACGAAGGTAATTGGGACCCTGTCTAGAGGGCAGTGACAAATTGGGGAGACAAGCAGGTTTCACCACCTGACCCTTTTGTAGCTAAATGGTCCCTGCCCTACCATTCAAGCCTGGTACAGTGCCACTCCCATCATGATTTCCTGTGGGAAGGTCTTTCACCACCATGACCATGTTGCTTTTGTATTTTTTTTGAATCCTGTTTCTTTATGAACACCATTCTGCATGTTCACATTCTCTTCACATCTTTCTAATTTAAGTTTTCTAAGCACCCCACACCCCACCACACACATTTCTGTCTTTCTTCCCTGCCCCACTGTAAGAGTATGAAGACAGGAACCATGGTGTGCATTTATAGATGCACACGTTGTGTGTGTGTGTGTGTGTGTGTGTGTGTGTGTGTTGTGTCTGTGTGTGTGTGCATCTGTCCTAGAAAGATGACTTTAAATGTGCTGGCTTTTAAAAAAACTATTTTTTAAAAGTTTCTAATTCTTAAATTTGTCTTAATATAAAAATTTATAATTCTCAGCATCCTACTTCATTCTGGTTCTACTTATACTAGCAATTGAGCATAAGAGATCACCACATTGACTAGGTCGAAGAATTTCATAGCATAAATTTTTCATTTTTAGTGGTGACTCTTTCTGTTCTCTTTCTCAAGTATAATTTTTGCTCCGCACCTATTCTATACAAGCACAGGAAAGGTAAAACAAGTTTTTCTCCCACATTGTCTAAAATTCCTCTTGCTAATTTGACTATCTGTGTTAAAAAAATGTGACTATAGGGGCTGGGGATTTAGCTCAGTGGCATAAGCACCTGCCTTGCAAGCAGGCGGTCGTGAGTTCAATCCCTGGTACCGGTAAAAATGAAAAAGACAAAAAAATGTGACTATATAAAATCTTATTTTACTCAATCAAAAGAAAATTGGGTTTGTTATATAAGTATTCAATTCATTTAAGAGGTTTTTTTTTTTTTCTGCCACCTTGTAGAGAAGAAAAATTCCTATTGCCAAGGCATTGAATTATTATGTTTTGTTCCTTTGAAAAATCTGATTTAAACCAAGATGGAATATTCTACACTTCAAATAAATTCATTGATGGCACTGTGTAGTTATCTGCTATACAACAAAACAATCATCTTTAGGGATATTGTTTTTAACACTCTTCTGAATATTTTACCAATATTACAAAAATCCCAATGTTATTTTAAAAATAGTGCTGACTTTATTCAAAGATATTGTTTCTTTTCTTCCCACACAAAAGAATTTAAATTATATCCTATCAGCTTAAATTCTAACTGGAGTCCCTAAGACTACTCAAAATTCAAAGTTGCTTTCCGAACAGATTGCCTTGCTAGTTGATGAAACTTGAGCTAATTACACTAATGTTGACAAATGCACTGGCACGAAAACAAATGTCACATTTTTCAAAAAAAATTACACCTCTTCAAAAGATGCTAAATAGATTCAGTGATTTGTGGGTGTAACTGAGCTATTTGTGCAAAAACAGTCCTGAAAATTATGATTTAAAATATAAAAAGTATAAGTGAAGTATGAACACTTGTATGTAATTTTCAAATGTATTTTAATGAAATATTTGAAGTTTTGGAACAATAAAAAATTACTATATTTGTCACTAAACCATTATCTGAGTTATTTTAAATATTACATCATTTACAAAAGTAAAAATCTTTCTATCTTAAGGAATGTCTGTATGTATTTTTAAAAGAGCCAGAATGGATATTTCAACTCAAAAATCATTTTTTTAGAGATTTAAATCTGTACACTCTCAAGAATAGTGGTTTTTGTATATTCAGCCACAATATTCTTACTTTTTTTATTACATAGAAAAACAGCTAACAAGTTAAAAGTTATGTGTTAGACACTGTGTTAAAAGTTTTAAGTAAATGATATATTTTGTTCCTTCCAGTAGTCTGGAAAGGAAGAAATCATCATCTCTGTTTTTAAAACGAGATGTTTGAGAATCAAAGTTAAATGGCTCACCCTAGTTACCAAGTTCTCCCTGACTTTCTGGTTTCTACAATTCATAATACTTTTCCATCATGGATTTCAAATAAAAATTGTCTGCTGGAGTATTGTAGACCCCAAACTGCCAGTTTCTTTCTATCTAATGCTGAAGAGAATAGTCCAATGTGTTTCTAGAATATATTAATGAATCTTTTAATGTTGGAAATTGTTTTTCACGCATGGTTTCAAATCACTGAATCACTCATGTTATTTTAGAAGCAGCCATGTAGACTACATATATATTTACTGTTGCTCAATAACTGTTCTGGTAAGATCATTTAAATTACTTAAAGAAATTAAAATGGATTAGATATACTGATAATAGAAACCAAGCTTGCTACCAAAAATAGTGACTTTAAATAATAGAAAGTTTGTTAACTATTTTTAACAATTGGGGGAGATGAAGCAAACTTTGGGCAAGGGCTATTCCTATGTATATAGAGAAAAATATGATTAACGATTATAATATTATTCCTTCTTGTAACTAGGAATCAAAAGGATTATTCTCATGGCATCTGTTTGGACAACAAAAGTCAGCACGAGCCCTTACAATTGTCATTGAGTCATATTATTGTTTGATCTATAAGTATTTTCTACAACCCAATACTAGTTATAAAGAAATGTTAGTTTGCAGAGTTTACATTAAAAAGTAGTGATGACTTTTATGTTTTCACCATCTGTTATGAGTCACTCCATCTTACTTCACATTTATTAGGATTTATCTTAAGTAGGTCATAATTTGTCTTTGACGTAATTGGGTAGTTTTGGTTGCAGATATCTTACTTTTTGCCATTTAACTATCTGACTCCTAATTTAAAGTCTGCTTATTTCCAGTCTACATGGAATGAATTCTTGTCCACCAGATTTTCAACCTTTGAATCTGTCACTTATGCTAGTTTTAGGGAGCTGTGGGGAGTCTTTGGGCAGCTGTGACCTTTTTGACTATTAGCTGCTTATCTTCCAAGGACATGTTTTGGCCTCAGTCCTTCAACCAACTCATTGTATTAAAGCAAAGCAGCTTTCTGATTGGCAGATGTAGAACTTATAACATAGTTGAAAGTGTTTGGACTAGACAGTACTATGATGCATCCATAGGATAGTGAAAAAAATAATTTGCAGTTTTCTGGCATACCAATCTTGTGTTCACACCTCTGTATTTGTACAAGAATACAATTTTTCACCCTCAGTGAGGCAGTTAAGTGACTATTTTTTCCTATTAGTCTTCTTAAATGATATCCAACAATAGTAAACAACTTTTTGCTAAATTGCATTTGAAGTCTGAATTTTATTGTCATCATAATTAAATAAAATCTAGTGTTTTATAATGTTAAACATCCAACTATTTGGTACATTAATTCAGTATAGTACGGAGTAAAGAAGTATGAAAAATAATTGAGTTCAAATTTAGGAAATGTGACACTTGATAGTAAATATCAAGTCAGTTTACCTTTTTGAGTCCTAATTTACTTGTCTAAAAATAGAATAGCATTCTCGGTTTAAATTTCAATTACACAATATCCTTTCAAAGTATAACATGCAACACACCAAAAACCAACACTTTTAATTAACGATATTCAAGTTTAAAGGAATATTAATGGAAAAACTGCTGAAATGAGAAATTTTGTTTTCACATAACCAAAATGTAGATGGAAGAGCTTGTGATTGATATGGATTCAAGTATATCTCAATGGGATACCTTGCATTTCACAGCTGTTTCATCAGTTTAACATCAATCATATTCTTTTGTCTTTGCTCTTTATTATTTCCCTGAGTTTGGTATAGGCTTTGTGAATAAAGTTAAATTTCTGTTTTTAGTTTGTGTTGAAATAAATATGGAGGTATAGAAAGGTTATTTTCTAATGGAATTTTTAAAAGTGTGAAAAAGTCAAAAGCATACCAAACAAATCACTCTGAATCAAAGATAATGACTTTGTGTAATAATAAATAAGGACTTTCAAGGTCATTCAGAATGCTATACATTTAGCAAATGTATTTCAGAATTCATTCAATTATAAACAGATTAACATGCCTGATATAGTTGTGATTTCACATGTATATTAAAAGTGAAACATGTGGTCTTCCAGCTGTTTTTATATATTTGTTATCTAATAGGGAAAATACTTGGATTAAAGTGTATTTCTTTTTTTTTTTTTTTTTTTGGTAGGATTGGTTTTATTTTTTCTCCAAAGATTTATTTCATAGAGATAATCTAGGTATCAATCAAAGTAAACATAGTATACACAAATCATTATCTTAACTGCACATTAAAAATATCTACCCTATTGCTTTATGCAAAAAGAGATCCAGAATAGTTTAAATAAATAGGCTGATAAAAGATTTCATCATCACTCTATTACTTTATAAAAGTCCATCATGGAAAACATAAGCTATCTGAAAAAAACCAAAAGCATTTTAACCAGTGGTTCAGCATGGTGATGTCACTGGATGGAGGGCCCCTTAGGAATTCATTCCAAGTTCTTGGTGTTCTAACTGAAGAACTGGACAAGACACACAACAGTGGCAGCTAAGGTGAACGTTTATTGAGAGCAGAAAAGAATATACCCTACAGGTCGAGAACAGGCAGGTGAACAGATTCACGGTGACCTGACAGATGAGGGAAAGGGATTCCCTCCAAACTTCCTGGATTAGCTTTCTCTTCCTTTAGTAAAACACTGGGTATCAGATTTACTTTTTGTCAATTTTATTTTGAAAGTAGTAAAATACAACAGAACAAGACAGAATAAAGTCAACTAAGATCATAAAGTGAAATTGATGCAGAACTTCACAACAGGTTACCGGATAAAAGCAATAGGTATCACAGTATATTTCGTTATCTTTATACTAGTTGTTCTTTCAATCATGTATATCAAAATGAGATGAAATACAGAACATTATAGAACTTATCAAAACAGAATATTGAGTAGAGCAGTACCATGAATAGAATAGAGTGAAACAGTAATAGAAATATTTGCCTTCAAAGAGATAGTAGAAGAAAGTCCCCCTTATTTGCTATGGCCAACCTCCCAGAGACGCTCAGATTTCTGGTTCCCATTTGCTCACAGTGGGGACAGGAGAAGGAGGATAGGGGAAGTGAGATGTTTGACTTTAGGCCCTGCATCTAGGTTCACTATTGCTTAGCAGGGAGGCAGGCTGGTTGTTTGGTTTCACAGCATCCTAAGTTCCAACACGGTGTGGATCTCAGGAGCTGCTGCTGGTTCTCCTGGGTATCAGATTCAAATGGCCCTAATTAACGACTCTTGGTCAAGCAAGGTAATACATGCCTGTAATCCCAGCATTCAGGAGGCTAAAGCGGGAGGATTGCTGTAAATTTGAGGCCAGCCTGCAATACGAAGTGAGTTCAAGGTCACCATAGGTAAACCCTGTCTCAAACAAAAAAACAGTTACCACAAACAATCTCTCTTGGTTGCCCACCAGATACAAAGGAAGGATTGAAAATAGTACTTTTCTTATTGGTCCTGAAAATAGTATCACATTCAAATGAGGGAGTGAAAATATCACTTTCTGATAGGTTTCATACCCACAGCTCAGGAGCTCCTGTAATCATTTTGGATCTTGTGTTCTGTGCCTGTTCCGTGGGTTTCTATGACCTTTGACATGTTTGTCCCAGTTTGCCAGGCTTGAACTAGCCCTAATTTTCTACCTCAGTGAAATCTCTTCTGCTTTGGAATTTTGTCTACTTCATGGTCTAATGTATATTATTTATATTATTAAGTGGAAGATCAAGTCACAGTTTTAATTTTGAATGGCACATAACAAAGCATACATATTTTAAAAATAACATTAGAAACACCTTTGCATTGCATTTTGTCATCAGTATCTCAGATGGAGCAGCAATGAGCTGTCTCTCCCACTGCAGCTGCCCCTCATCCAATTATTTTCTATAAAGAATTGGTTTTGCATTTTTTTAAAAAAAAATAAAATTATCACCTCTGTCTCTTCACCTATTGCTTTTCTAAGAGTTAAAAATACGAGAAAAATAAAATACTTCACATTTTCTTTTGATATTTATTAATTGAGGCAATCTTTAGTGAGATCTTTCAGAGTCTAACAGAAAAAAATACTTTTCAGTTCAAATATTGTCATAAATTATATTGCAAACGAGAATAGATCTTGTTCAAGAAGTCTGTCTAAGTTTGTGAGGATATATAAGTGTTTTTGTTGCATTCAGGAATTTAAATTAAATCGATGGTACTCAATTGGGTAAGATGTCCACCTTGTAAGGTACACATTTCAAAATAGGCCTCTTAACACACATTCTCCATGCAGACCACTTCAAGAAGGGTGAACATTGTTTGGAGTGGGACCTTGGCAATAGTGAGAATTTTGAAAGAGTTAAATCTTTCACACACATCTAACACACCATAAAATTAATTCGCTAACTAGACCTTTACTTCTTTACTTTATATATTTGAAAAATAATAGATGTTACTTAACTTTTAGTATTACCTGATTGAGAAAATAAGCAAAGAACTCAAATTTCAAGTGTATCTATTTTAAAAAACACTATAATAGCTAAATAAATATTACTGGACTCACTGAAAGCCCCTAAAATCTAAAGGGAAACATGGATTCATAGAGCATTCACTTACAACCTTGACCTTGTTTAAGACAGTCAGATGGTTGCATGGGTTTTTGAAGTTTTCACCCTTAATTAGCAGGGTTGTCCAAATTGTTTTGATATAAATCTCTAGAGAAAAATAAAATGTAAACCCTTTTCCCTATTGTTAATGCCTGTTCTATAGATGATGAAGTATGAAATGATTGATCATGCACTATAATGATGGATAGGGACAATTTCTCGAAAGGTCAAGCCTATTAAATAAATTTTAGAATATATTTAAAAACATCTTATCTGCCTCACTGGAGCATGGTAACTCTTTTCAATGACAGGTGGCCTTCACATCAGGGAAGTAACAGCAGTGGCAAACAATAGACATTCATACTTCAGGAAAAGAGTGGTAAAGAAGAGAGTGAGGAGTGTGAAATTACCAGTGCTAAAGGAAGAGGTTATCCTGAATAGAGGGAAATAAATAAAGTCCTTGACTGCAGCTACATCATGCTGAAGCAGCCTAATGAAAAGTAATGCAAAGCTAACAAAACAAACCCGAACAAAGAAATGCGCACACACACACAAAAACAAACAACAGAAAATAACCCTTTTAAACACCCAGATATTTGTATACATGGCAACATACAAATATTGGAAACACTTATTTTCAATGCCATATACATTATAGATCCTTAAATAAAACAAAACACGGTCTTTCTATTTAATACACACTTTATCTGTGATCCTTTCAAAAATGTTACCTTCATCAACTCAGGAACTCTGTAAATAAATTCTGCTCTGTTTTAACAAAAATAAGTTAGTATGCAGATGGAAAGAATATCAGTTCTCAACTTTAAAGCATTATTCATATATTTTTATGAATCTGTCTTTCATTTTTTCATGCGATAAATTAGCCATTCCTTTTACATTTATTTATGCTTAATACTTGTGCTTGCTTTATCTTGAAGTGATGGTTGAAAGTAACAGATAGGTAATGTCTCATTGGTTGCATTCAACATTTATCAATTCTCTAAGAGGCTGTTCTCTTTCTCCCAAATTGGAACTTCTTTGTAGTTGCTTGAATAGGTTCGAATATTTCATATTGTCATATTTTGCATTTGCTCACTTTCTACTTGAAATTCTTTTCTAACATTAAATATCCTTAGAAAATTTTCTTCAGTATTTTAGAAATTGACTCAGGTCTTGTCTCTGCCATAAAGACCTTGCAGTCTTTCCCATGTAGGGTTAAGTTCACTCTAAACTTCTCGCAGTGTTCTCATAGGTATACCTCTCTCATATGATGGCTATAATTGCTTCTAGAATATCTGTCCCTTTACCAGACTCCAAGCCCTTCAAGGCCTGATACTATACAATATTAATTTGTACATCAGAAATTTATATTGCTGCAAATTAGTAATTAATGTATGAGATGCATCTAGTTTATAAATAAATTCATGAGTGACTTAGAGAAACTTCATAGGAATTTCCATGGATAATGTTGATGCAAGAAGCTATAAGAATGATATACTTATTCCCACAACAAAACACAATCCAATGTCTTGCATACTGTATTAGTTACATATAGCAGTTGTAATAAATTCCCACATCCTTAGTGGTAATTTGTTCTTTTACAGTAACAAAAGGAATAAGTCTGTAATCTTGGAAACCAGCAGGATTGGTTCCTTTTGAGGAGGATTTTCCCTGGAGGGGAAATTCATTTCCTATCTAGACTTTTCCAGTCATGGATGGGCACCTGTGTTCCTCAACTTCTGGTTCCTTTCTGCATGTCCAAAATAGATCTTGTGCTCTTATGCTGCCATTAACATATCTCCTGCTGTAACTCCTGTGTGCCTTAGTAGAGAACCACTATGATTCCATAGCACCCACTTTTATATTCTAAGGTGTCAAGATCCTTATCTTAGAGGCTAAATTAGAAGGACTGTAAATTCAATTTCATTCTGGACAGGTTGGGAGACTACATCAAAATTAAGTACTACAAAACAAACAAATGAATAAATAAAGAAACCAAACAGCTTAATCATACCTACCAGCTTCCTTTTGACATATAATGTAATAATCAAAAGTTCTATCCAGTCTATCACCAAAACTCTGTTTCATTCTAACACGGGATTATGTGAGCACAGTTTTCACTGTGATATGACACAATAATATGCAATGGAGCAAAGAAAAGTCTTCCTCATCAACAGACTTTCTTTGGACCTTTTTCCTAAGAGTTTAAATATATGAGCTGGCAAAATGGAGTATGTACAACAGAAACATTTGCTCAAAAGATCTTAGGAACAGCAGCATTTGTTACATATTAAACAAACAAATAAGCAAAAAAGCTAGAGTGGAGCTGAGTAGAGACTCTCCTCTCCCTTCCATAGCTATTAGCAGTCCAGGCATGAGAAGGACACCTGTATAAAAATGCAACTCCAACTTTGAATTGTTTCTTACACTTTACATGCTGTTGATTTTATTTTCTTGCAGTGTAAATAATATTCTGTTGCGAGAACTTGATCTTCATTTAGTGTTTTAACCTAGCTAGAAAACTTGCTAGAAACTAAAGCTAGACAAACTCTTGGATCATTTTTCTAAAATATCAGAAACATATTTAATGAATATTAACTATATATTAGTTCAGCTTTACAACATTTAATCTAATTCATGTGTGGTTTTTTCTATTGTATATTTTGTTGATTACAAGTAGATTTCCATAATCTAAGACTTAATAAGTGTCTCTTACCAGGTATGGGAGTGAGCTTACAGATGAGTGTAAGGTACTAATCTAATCTTTTTAAAATACAAAAACTGACTTGAGAGCATTACATGCTATTTAAATATGTCCAATACCTGAGAAATATTGGAAAATGTACTTATTTAACAGTCAGATTTACACTGGAACAAGCAGTTTCAAAAATAGATTTGAGACATTGAAGTTACAGAATGTTGAAGTTACAGATACATTCTTAAATTTTGTTTACTTCTCAAAACAATTCTGTCAAGAAAGTAGACCAAGTGCTGTTATTCCTTTTTATAAACATAAAAATGCCATTTCTAGGAATTCAAATGTTTTCTCACAGATCAATAATGGTTAATTTACAATGATTTCTTAAGAAAACATTAATAATTAAGAAGCACAAAGAAAAAACTTTGTATACCAATCATACATAATTAACCCTTTAAAATGATCTAGTCTGTTTATCCAACTATATGGCTCATTGAGTTTATTATAAATAACTCACATATATGTGTCATATGTTAATGTCAAAACATATTAAGTAGGAAAGACATGATACTTTAATTATAAATATTTTTTTCATGCTAGTGGTTAGATAACTTTTATATAAATAGATATAGTTATCACTAGATTATGACTATTATTTCCTTGTTTCATTAAAGGAACAAATTTGAGTTTTAAAGCAATTTTTAGATAAAATAAATGAAAAGGAAAAAATAAAGAAAAGAATGAATAAAACAGTACTTATGTCTTCTGGTATAATTTCCATCAAATGACCTCAATTTTATATTCATTTCTTCACCCTCTAAGTCCTTCAAAAGCCAAACACTTCCTGATGTTCTATTTTTTAATTAATCATGCACATACTTCATAAGAAATATATATATTAATGTCTCTTTAAATCAGTGAATTTTGTACACTGTCAATAGAACTAACTGGTACTATAACTAATTTTCAAAATATTCAAAAAACTTAACCTAACAAGTAATTTAATACTGATATGTAATTCTCATCTGTTTGATAAATATCAGAAATTAAGATGACATAAAATTTAAAAACCCATAATGTGTAGCATTTAACGTATCACAATTACCCAAGTTAGCACTGATGGTAGTTTAAGATAAATGTTGAATAAAATATGATTCCTTGGATGACCATATAGTTCTTACAGTTCATTGCAATAGTAACAATGATGAATGTTGGATAAGCTTATCATATCAACAAGTACAATAAAATACTGTAAAAAAATTATCTCAAAAACTCATGGGACCAGTGATTTAGCTCAGCGGCATAAGTGCCTGCCTTGAAAGTGTGTGGTCCTAAGTTCGATCCCCACTACAAAAAGCAAAACAACTCATATATGTTATTCAGTGTAAAAGACCACTTGAATGCTTTATGAGCACCTTTTAAAGAGTCTTTTTTCCTCGTATTGCCCCAAGGCTAACAGAGCTAAACCTGTCTCAAAAGTGATTATATGTAGGGATGTTGTGTCAAATAAAGACAGAACTAATCAAATATCTTTTTACACTATAGTTAGAGAAGCGATTATGAAGAACTGAATGCTGATGAAGTGAGGTAGGGGCATTTGGAAAAACACCAATGAGTTCAGCCCATTAATCAAATCTTTCCTTCCCTAACTACCTTTTGTTGACTTCAACTGAAGCAAATATTTTCCAAACAAATGTCTCTCTTCCAAAAATACAAACACTATTCCTTATTGCTTCTGGAACTAAACACAAGAAGGCAAAATTACAAGGTTTTTCTAAGAGCAGGTAGGGTACATGTTATCATTTTGTAAGATCTTTCCATAAGTATTAGAACTGACTCCAGTTTTTACTAAGAAAAATCTGAATTTTATATTGTAATAAGTTTTTCAGGTTTGGTGTATTTATTTGGAATTTGAGATTTTGCCAGTTTATCTGAGTACTTGCAAAGTTCCACCACCTTGTTTTACTTGCTAAAGTCTGAATTCCTGTCAATGAGATTAAGATTCCACAACTTGTCTGTAATACCTAAGAATATGAGCTTACTGCAGCTACCTAAATGTCCATATCTAGAAGGCTCAGAAAATATCCCCTTTAGAAAAACATACAGCAAAACATTTATAGCAATGCACTGTCATCTTGAATAAAGCTCTTTTATAGCTTCCCATTGTAAGAGATATTCCATTCAGTTGGATTCTTCAATTTTAATGTGAATAATGGCAGCCCAAAGTTCTAGAAGCTGATGGTGGCATTTACTAAGGGTTAGAAATAGCTACACTCACTGTAGCTGAAGGATCAAAGTAACATTAAGATATTTTAAACACAGCCCATGTGGTACTAGTTAATTGTGAAGTCTCCTGAATGCAGGAGGTGAGTATTGTCATGTTTATTAATCAAAGCATCTTTAAAAAATTCATCAAGTTCCCAGCATAAGTTTCCTCACATACCTAGAGTCTGATACTGGTTAGTCAAGATTAGTTTATGCTGGGTCACACTCTACCATGGGGCTTTGTATTTTTTAAAACTTCTTCAATGTCATTTTCAGGGGAATCTGTGTCCCTGTACAATGGAACTTGTGCATTGCAGAATTGGAAATACTTAACACTTTCTTGGGCTGATTAAATAGTTACTGTAAAATAATATTGATTTCTGTGAAAACAAAATACTATCATGATTCATGCTTCACCATCATGTTTATGGACAGATATTAAGTAACAGATGAAATTATACTGCACGTTTAACTCATAGTAAATTCAATAGCTATTTCTCTAGTGTCTGAGAGTGTAAGGTAAAAATAGCCCGTGACTATGAGAATCCTTACATTTGTTGATTGAATTGGGTGAGATAGCAGCACTGGTAAGAAGAATCAAGATATCAGAATAATAGTATTCTAAAGTTATCTTTAGTACAATATCAGTACAATAATAACTCACAAGCATATCCAATTAACATACAACTTTAATATACAATTACTATTTAATATACAATTACTGCTTCAGTTGTCCCTTTTGTGTCTAAATTTTAACTCCTTAAAACAATCAGAAATACTTTTTTAAACAGAAACAATCATATACCTTTACTGTCTTAAATCAAGTATATGTCAACTCTACTGCATTTTGTCATAATATGACCTTTAAAAACTTACAATAGGCCCAAAAATCTTATTTCATAACTATTTATTATGTTACTCTACTTTACCAGCTGAAAATAATAGGCATCGTAGGTGCTACCTTAGGCTATACATATTAGTTACAGGGTTTAGAAAATCAGCCTCACAATTTGGAAGTCTGCTGCATTTATGAATTCTTAGGGATCTAATGAACTTACAATGTCAGAACACTTTTCCAAAGTCATTGACAATCTTGCATTACACTCCATGAAGATAGAGCATGCAATGATCTTATTAAAGTATGACATCTGGTATTCTAATCTACCTACTTAGTAATTACTAAGCCTTTTGTTACTTTATCTGAGCCCAATACAAAATGCACATCTGTAAGCGGTCATTGAAACAGTGTTTACACATTTTGTGCTTGTTGTTTTGTTCACAAAAACAAAGATGTAGAAACAATCTCTGACTTGCTCAATGGCTGAATAAGTTTTAAACATCTGTATTGTACCTGCACCATGCAAAGTGCAATACTTAGACTTAAAAGTGAAACTCTCTCATCAATGACTTCATGGGTGAACCTGGAGGATACCTTTGCTTGAAATAAGGTAGACTATAAAAGAAATGCATCATGATTTTACTTTCGCGTGGAATCTAAAAAACTTGAACGTGTTAGGTAGACAGTAGAATGAATGGTGGTCACCAGAATCTGGAGGGGTGTGTGTGTGTGTGTGTGTGTGTGTGTGTGTGTGTGTGAGAGAGAGAGAGAGAGAGAGAGAGAGAGAGAGAGAAGATGAACAGAGGAAAAGAAGGCAAACTAGTAATGAGTATAAAGATTCACTTGGTAAGATTCATTTGATAGAAGAAACAAGTTCTAGTGTGCATTTCACAACATGGTGACTCTAGTTAAAAATAATTGTATTTTAAAATAGCTAAAAGAAGGGAATAGTATTTAAAATAGCTAAAAGAAGGGAAATAAAAGATACTTGGAATGTCGCTATATTAATTTGATTATTCCACAGTGTATAATCATGTCAAAATATCACATTGTACCTCATCAATTTACATAAGTAGTATTTGTGAATTAAATCTGATAATACCAATTATATTGAATTTATATTCCATAAATAGATTATAGAAGATTACAATTCCAAGTGTAAGCTTCGTACCTTGAGGTTTACAGGTAGAAATTTCCAAGTAGGAATAAAGTCTCATTTAGTTGTTTTGTTTAGTGGTTCAAGTAAAAAAAAAAAAAAAAAAGTAAAAGGTTTAAGTTTCTGAAGTTTAAAGTGCTTAAAGCACAACTGGGCCAAGATAACAAGAAATGCATACTGACTAGTGCCGTTTACATAAAATGGTGTGCATTGGAAACTAATATGAGTTTTAAAAGTATATTAATGATTCCCTAAAGAAGGTAGAAAAGCAATAGTTTCGGGAATTGCAAAAGGACACAAAGAAACTTTGGGGCAATGGAAATAATATCTTTTTGTGGTTATATATGATTCAGGTTCTTTCACACTCAAGGTTTACAAAATTGCATACTTTAATATGTATAGCTTATTATATGTCAATTATATCTCTATAAAAATTTTGGTTGCAACCTAAAAATAGAGAATGCAAAAGCAACAGTTTAACCATAGGATACAGTCCTACATGATACATATAACTGCATTGACCACTTCACCCATATAGCTGTAAGTAAAAGTGCTTTACTCTGTGAAGAATCTGAAATAGGAAAATGTGAGCTCACAAATGCCAGGTGCACCTTAAAATGAGGTGTAGAAGCTAATCTCTACTTTGAAAAAGTCAAAGAAATCCATAGGTTGTAAAACTTGCCCATCATGTAATTTCAAAATATAATGAATTATGAGAAATAAAAATATTGATAGTCCACTGAATTAACTGTGATCTAAAAAGTGTTAAGAATTTAGAAGAGCATTCAGTTTCTCAATAGAAATGTGAATTTCTCAAAGACAACAGAGAAGTATCTCAAAATTTTAAGGAAGAAATGTATCAGTCAACGTGAAGATGAAGTAAGTCTTTTGAGACTCAATTGTTTCTAATAGTTTATTTTACATGAGCTTTTCATACAAACCTGGAGAACTGAGCACAGTCATGTATCAATGCAGAATGACATGGAAGGTGATGGCAAGGAAATCCTCAAGAAAGAAGATATTCATTGTTCCTGGGAAGGACAGGAGAACGGAGTATTCTGTGGCTGCTGCCTCCTGCACAACTAGTTGAGCAGAGTAATTTTGTGTTTAAATGTGGTGAGAGAAAGGATTTCGGTAGGGTTTGAAGACAATGGATTTCAAGAATAATACAGCAGTAATTTCCTAGAAACATTTCCAAACTGTGATTTCTATAGAAATTAAAAATAAAAATAGCATATGATATGACTCAACCATCATGCATGTTAACTTAATAATAATAAAAAATAAATAACTATAATTAAGCAAAAATTGTGATATAACCATAGAAGAAAAGGAGAACGGATATATCAAGAAGGCTGTATACAGAAGTCTATGTGAAGAACAACTTTACTTTTTAAATATATGTGCTTATATTAGATCTAAATATTAAAGTATAATTACTAAATTAAACTGGAAGAAATTCAGCACTTCAAACTGCCAGCAATAAAAGGTACTATAATTTAATGGTACTGATGATAATAGCTTAGTAATTTTGAATTAAATATAATTTTGAGTTTATTCTGTGATTAAACGTTTACTAATCTACTAATACAATAATATTAATTCTTCATGCCTTGAATCCGCTTCCTGAGGGAACTGATTTCTTTAGAGATATTTTCTTTGTCTCTCTGCCTTCACCTGTAAATTCTTTACAAGGAGTATTTAAAATGAAGCCTCAGAAATACCTGCACATCACAGAAAAGATACTTTACAACTTTTTGCCATTTGGCAACTGTTAGTTTTCACGAAGTTAAATTATCACCGGGTACCATTCTAAGGTGACTGTATCACCTGGTGGAGATCAATCACTGTGTTTTCAAGTCTTGTTTTTAAGATACCTGCATTTCTGCCATGTTAGCAAGTGAATTAAACTGTGGAGAGAAATTGATTATTGAGGAATGGTAACTGAGTTAAACAGCAGCACCATCTTTTGGCCTGCTAAGGAAAATGATCCAAACTTTTAGATATTAAATCTATATTGCTGACATATGATGCATGTTCACTTTTCAATCCCCCTGTGCAATGTAATTAAAGTTAGGGCATTGTTTCAAAAGAAATGAAATCAGCACTCACAAAAATATCTGAAAACATTTTACTTAATAAAGCTTAAAGTACCACTTTAGAAACTGTTTACTTCTCAAACTGTTAACTTCTTTTTCACTGAGAATCAAGAATGCATTTGTCCTGTATGATTTTCTATTTTTATTGTTATTTAATTTTTTTAATCCTGTGCTTATAACTTTTTGCAATTCACTTATTTGTTGGAATACAGGATCCAGGACAATCTTTCGTCCATTTGTCATTAGAATACTGATAATAAGGTCCCAGGATTTGATACCTCTTACCAAATGCTTGTCTCTTTAAACATCCTATTATCAAATGATACTCAAGGAAATTTGTTGGAAGAATAAATTGTTTGAAATTTAAATAAGACAGAAATGATGTTTCAGATCTATTTTATTACTGAAATTTTAAAGAAACTGAACACGTGAAATGGTCAAAATGCTGCATCAGAAGATGAATGTTTTATTTCTGCACTGACTGCAGTAAAAAATATATCACACATGCATGAGGTGAGATCAATACATATGATGACTGCTAAGTTTTAAACAATTCATTACAATAAAATACCATTAAGCCATTAATGCCACTCAAGATGCTTCTACTTGCTTTGAACACACTTACCCATCATGCTCATCACTTTTTGAGGTAGTTCTAAAAGTTCGAATCCATAGGTTATTAACAATACAGTAAAAGCTGCTGCCAAGTGCACTCCAATGGAAAGGCTGACTGTTAAACACATCATTGCAGTGGTCTTATCTGCCTTACTCTCTGGATCTGTCACCGTGAAACTCCTAGATCTTCTCCAAAGTGAAAATGAGCAAGAAGTACAAAGATTTTTAATCAACTCAGGATATCCAAATAAATAGTGACACAAACTAAGGACACTCAAGAAAGAGGACTTTCACAACCAGAGCTGCCCCCAAAGTGGCAAGAAGGATAGGTTAAGGGTATTCGAAGCCAAGGGGAGTTTTTGAGGGGAGTTAATTGCAAATATCTTTTACTGTAATTGCTTTTAATTCACACATTCACCATACTTTTAGACCATACGTCACAGAACTATTTCCCAATATTAACCTAAAACTTTCTTTATTTAACTCCTGTAGATACATATTTTTCAAAAATGTTAACAGGTTTTATTCCTCAAGGGAATTGAAATCCACAGCAAAACTGAATTCTGTATCTTCAGATACAGAGATTTCCCATAATGTCCTATCTCCACCTTATTATTCATATTTCCTACCAGAATGGTGCATTTGTTTCAATTGGTGAACTCATACTGATACATCTTTCTCTTTTAGATTATATTAGCACATACCTAGTACCACATACCCAAGCAGCTCAAACAAATGTGTAATGTCTTTTATGTACCATAGGGGTACTTTCGTTGTCTTAAAATATATTTCTTCCCTGTATCTGAATCTGTTTTTTGTAAATTTTTGAAATGTTATCTTGAATTTTATCAAATAAACATTCCAGCATTTTAATTTCTTATACTTACATATTCTCATTACAATCTTTTTTATAGAAAAAATATGCACTCAGATATACAAAAATTTAAGAAAATGTTTATATCATACTAGTGCAGTGATGCACATCTGATTCCCAGCACTCTGGGTGGAAATGTGAGGAAGACTTTAAGTTTGAGTCCAGATGAGCAATTCAGTGCGATCCTGTTCCAAGATAAAAAATTAAATGTGATGGGGGAGGAGCTGGTTGTGGATATAGCGCAAAGCAGAAGACCTGGATTCAATCCTCAGTGCTTCAAAAGAAGCAAAGATAGAGAGCAAAGGAGAGGAAGAGATAAAAGAAGGAGGGAAGGAAGGAAAGAAGAAAGGAAGGAAAAAGGAAGGAAAGGACATGAAAGAAAGCAGAGAGAAAAAGGAAGAAAGAGAAGGAGTGGGAAAAAGTCAAGAAAATATTTATTTCACATTTTACAAAA
Organism: Cavia porcellus; assembly: GCF_034190915.1. Classification (NCBI taxonomy): domain Eukaryota; kingdom Metazoa; phylum Chordata; class Mammalia; order Rodentia; family Caviidae; genus Cavia; species Cavia porcellus. The sequence continues at coordinate 42,926,967 of NW_026947510.1, forward strand.
CTTAATCTACAAAGAAATTTTCTTATTAAAATTAATCTCCAGGTTTGTGGAAGGAGAAATAAATGTATAGCATGCATGGGAGGTTAACAACCTCAGTGAATGGAAAGATCATATATCATGAACATGACCTAAAACTAATAATACCACCAAGGAAAACACAGGGAGAGGGAAGCTAAAAGAAGAGAGTAAAGGGAGAGGGCAAAGGAAAAGAATTAGAAAAAGAAATAGGTCGCATTATGCACATGTGTCCTTCTCCAAAATGATTATAAAGTGCATGTGCTGAAAGTATGCACTAATGAAAACTCAATTTCATAATATAAATTTCAAAGTATAAATTTAGTAGTACAAATTTAAATTTCACAGTATAAATAAAACATTTAGTTATAATTTCCTCCACTCAACTCCAGCATGTCATTTGTGGGACTGGGTTAGATAACTTTTATAAACATAAGTGTCAAGTGATTAAGTGTCAAGTTATTAAGATTTAGAACAAGCTCTGTATCATTTAATACAATAGCAACAAATTACGTGACTGTTCAAATTGAAATTAAACACCGTTGTGAATTTCATTCTTCACAACCTAGCCACATTTCAAGTGCTCAGTTGCTGCAAGCGGTTGCTGTCTGGAGTCTAGCAATTGTGCAAAACTTCTGTCACAGAAGTACCATCAACAGGTACAGATTATTTATGCAAGAAATAGGAAAACAACATTCCATTAAAAGTTAATAAGATTCAAATGTTGTTTGTTTGTTCATTTGTTTGTTTATTTTGGGTCTTTTTGAGACAGGGTCTCATCATAAAGTTCGGGTTGACCTTAAACTCACTTTGTAGATTACACTGGCCTGAAACTCATAGCAATCCTGCCTCAGCCTCCCAAATTCTGGAATTACAAGCATGCATCACCATGCCTGGCATCAAATGATATACTAGGATTTCAGCAAATTTTAAAGTAAATGGAAATTGAAAATGTTTAAAAGATATTTTTTAAATATCAGTAAAGTTCAGTAAGTACTTGAGTATTAATGTTTTTAGCAATTAATGATATAAAGCATACATCTTATGTTACTTTTAAATATAATTCCCAAAACATTAAAAACTGAGTGATTTAAAGAAATGCATTCATTTATTAAATGACACAGGATTTAGAATGTCATGATAAACATTAATTGGGAGAAAATCATGTAAAATAATCTCCAAGAAGTTTGCTATAGACTGAAATAAAAACAAAAGAATAAAATTTCATCCGTCTGTTTTCATTAAACATCTATTTCAAACAGTAGTCATTTGGAAAGGAAAAAATGATTAGAATGATCAAAGAGGAAGACGATTTAAGTGTTTTGTTGATTCAGCGTATTTTCTTTTGAAACTACACTTAATAAAAACAATATCTATCATTTATTAAAGTATTACATGATATTGCATGGACTCTTATGTATGACATATTTTAAATCCTGTATACAATTTTAGAAATAAATTCAATTTTTCAAAGATAATATGGTACCCAGAATTTACAAAGAACTTTTCAAAGTCATATAAATAAATTGTAGATATGCCAAATTTGAGCCAACCAGTCTGAGCACTGAACCTAGCCTCTTAAAATATTGAGGAAAACAATCTGATGTGTAGACTTTAATAAGCCACATATGCATGGCAGAAATTAAGGCAACAAATTGTACCATGATCAGTTTTGGGATGAGGAGGAGGACAGCTCAAAAATAATTAGGATGATTAGGACTGTTAAATGCTTGTGGTAGGCTAAAATGTGCCTGCAAAATGCACAGATCTTAATTCCTAGAATTTGTGAGCGTCACTGTTTGTTAAGAGTCTTTGTGGTTATGACACAGATTAATAATTATACTGAAATTGGTGTGACTATTGAAGCAAAGATTGGTGTAATAGAATATGCATTAGTTTTATGTTGCTGTGACAAAATACATGAGACAACCAACTTAAAGGAGGAAAAGGTTTTTGGCTCATGTCTTCATAAATTTCAAAGGTCAACTGGAACTATTGTTGACAGAGCAGAAACTCCGATGCCTGAAAGGCATAATAGAAATGAATATGCTCACCTCTTGGCAGCCAGGAAGCCAAGAGAGAAAGTGTGAGACCAGAGAGGAAGTGGTCAGTGTCAGGATATATGGTGCTGCATGTCACGCCCAGGGACCCACGGCCTTCAACTGGATCACACCATCTAAGTTTCATCATCTCCCAACAATACCATCAAATATGGATCCATCAATGGAGTAATCCACTGAAGTTAGAATCCTCATAATCCAATTCCCTTCGAAAACACATGACTCTTAGAGGCAGTCTCAGACTAAAGCACAAAGCAGCCAAGTCATGACGGCAGCCACCCAAACCTGAAGGAGAAAGGCACAGATGTTCAGGTGATTCTGGAAATAATGGAGTTCAGGCTAATGCATTTATTTTGAATTTCTTACCTACATATCCTTCTAGTCTAAAAAGTTTCTGGAGATAAATCTATCAGCAATTGTAATGATGGTTGTTTGTATATGATAAATTGTTTATCTTTTCAGTATATATGCTGCCAAAATGAGCACAAAAGCTTGTTTGTTTTTATGATTTCAGCATTCTCTTGGTCATAAATGTTGATCTATGTCTCAGTGTGGATCTATTTGAATTCTTACTTGGTATTCATTGAGCTTTTTTAATGTTTATATCCATGTCTTCAATGAACTTAAGTTAGGAATTATTATTCCATAAAGTCTTCATTTTTGTTTCTTTCTGTATTGTCCTGGAACTGCTACAATGTGTTGGCTGATTTTCCTGATCGTGTCCCAAAGCTAATTTGTACTGCTCTTCATCCTAAATATTATATTTTTCCTTTGTATTGACCAGACTTGATAATTTCCATTACCCTGTCTTCAAGTTTTCTACTTATTTCTTCTACATGTGCAAACCTTGCCTTTGAATTTCCTTAGTAAAGTTTTTCATTTCAATTATTACACTTCCCAGATTCTGGTATTTTGGCTTCTTTTAATTTTTTTTTCTCTCTCATTGGTACTTCTATTTTGTTCCTGTGTTGTGCTTTGAGCATTCTCCACAACTTGCTACAGCTCTTTGAGCACTTTTTAAACATTGCTTCATGACAATATGTAGGAAATTAGTGGGTTTTTCATGTTTTCCCACGTAGCATCCATTCAGGTGTCATCGATAGACAGTAATCATGACTTTCAATTTTTACTACATAAGAATTACATTTTCTAGGACTATAGCTTTCATAGATAGCAATTTGTCTAACTTATTGGAGCAAAATAAAACCTAGGCCATTAGAGACATCTATGATTCATGGGGGAAGGCTAAAATACCAACATTAACAGGAGTTTGGAGGATGTTCATTTCAGCTTTTAGAGATAGCTTTGAAGAATTCAAGATTCAAGATTTCAGTGAAGGGCATCTCTCTGCACACGATAACAATAATAAAAGAACTAGAAAGGCCACTGAGATGTGGTAATACTGCTACAACCACATAGTAGAACTTGGACAAATAAGGTGTCTTCTTGTATATAAGCAAAGATCACGATTTTTTTTTTTTGTCCTGCTGAAGATTCTTTGCACATCCTCAAATGACAGCAAAAGTTTTTGAATGTTATTTAAATTCAGTTTTAAAGCAGTCGTAGACTTTGAGAAGAATGACTCAAATTTTGAAAATTTTACTGTGGGTAAAATGCTGTCAAACAGAATGGTATGCTATCAAAAGATATTTCATGAAAAGTCTAATCAGACAATTTAGTAAATTTTATTATTATCTTAAGAAGTTTCCATAGCACCCATCTCTCAGCAGCTACCTCCCTAATGAGTTCTCCTCTATCAGCCCAAAGATTTCTACTGAAGTGGGGCCCAAATGATGGCCATTATTTTTATCAGCAAAGTATTTTCACATTAATGGATATACCTTGTTTCTAGACATAATGTAGTTAGATATTTATTAGACTACAAGGTAGTCCAGACACAACTTTTTATGTGTAAAAATCACATGATTTCCTTTATTGTGATGTTATATTATTTTAAGGGTTGGTAACTGAATTATCAATGCCTGTGAAATATGCTTGTGTGTCTGACACTAGCTACAGTGCTGTTTCATGCTCTCTACATCATGGGACTGAGACTTGTAGGAGCCAGTAGACTTACCCAATTGCAGAAAATGTGACATCAGAACCCCATGATTTCCTAGGTCAGTTCCCTACAAAGGAGGCACACAACTTCAACTCATATTTATGAGCACTGATCAGGTTCAACTGACATGAAGTCTAGTAGAGAATAGTGAAAATATATTAAAGTCATCAAGGCTCTGCCTAAAACCTAATATATGCTTACCCTTCCTTTACAAATGTCATGAGTTCGTAGATTGTAGTGAACCTTTAGAGTGTACTGAACCTTTACAGTGATTTGGTAATGCTGACATTGAAACAATACTTTATGGCTTTTCAATCCATGAACATGAAGTGCCTTTAGTTTATTTATATCTTCCTTAATTTATTTCAGAAAAATCTGTGAACAATGCTGTCTCTTCCTTGGTTAAATTTATTTCTAAATATTTTTGTTCATTTTGATGTTATTATAAATGAAATTATTAAAATACCATTTTGAATTCTTCACTGGTAAGGTGCAGAAGTGCAACTAATTTTTGCATATGGTTTTATATCTGAAACTTTGCTGAATTTGTTTATTATTTTCAAACATGGCATGTGTATGTATGTACATATTTTTGTATGTGTATGTATAAGAGTATCAACATCTAGTGTTCTGTATGTATAAGACAGTATCAACTCTTAATAGAAACATTTTTCTTCTTTCTAATTCAGGTGTTTTTGTTTACTAAATTCTATGGCTAAGATTTCAATTTTGTATTGAAAAGAAGTGGAAAATCAAACACTTCCTTGGTTTTGAATTTGAGGAGACATTTTTATTCTTTCACCACTGAAAGTGATTACTGCAGGTTTTTTCATAAATATATTTTATTATTTCAGGGCAGTTTCGTTCTATTCCTAGCTTGTTCAGTGGTTTTTATCTTAAACTTGTACTATATATTGTCAACTGCTTTTATTCACTGAGTTCATCTTTTCCCCTTCCTTCTGTTAATGTTTTGTATTGCATTAATAGAATTCTGTATGTTCAAATAATCTTGCATTTTATAAAAGATATATATGAGCTCTTATTAAAGTTCAGCATTATTTTCCAAATATGCATTTATTTTTAATTAATAAAGCAGCTACAAAGCACAATATCTTTTTGCTCTTTCATATACAAAACACCCATTAAAGATTGTGATGCCTTTAATACAGTAAATTTGGAATAAGAAGTGTGTTTTTAATTCTTATTTAGTCTGCTCTCCTCACTACAATCAAAGCATTTAATTTAAAATATGAGTCTCATATTGTCCTTTGCTGTGTATTGCTTACAAAAATATTTCTTTTTACTTGTCTTTCTTTTATGCACACATTTGGGAGGTGATGTTACTTATGTTATCAAAAATAAAAGCTATTTTCCCCTTGCTGAGTCTTATTGGCCCTGTGACATGCTCTTGCCAGGAGACCATGGAAGTGACAATGTGCCACTTTGAACCTATTTCTAAGTAGCCCCCATATCTCTTATCTCTCTTGAGGACCCTGTCTGCACAATGGGCCATCTCCTAGGTGACAAAATCATGTGGAACATAGTTGAATAAGTTCAGCTACCCTGATGGAGGCCCCAAGCAGGATAGAAAGCACAGCTAAGATCAGTGCAGCCCACCATCAACTAATTGAGGATGTATGAAGTATCCCAGCCAATACCAGAAATGGCTGAGAAGCCCACATAGACCAAGCTGCTGGCCTATAGTGTTTTGAGACAAATAAAGTTACTGTTTTCAAATGGCAAGTTTTCAAATGATTTCTCATGCATCATTAGCTGTCTAATTCATGCTCCTACTTAAATTCCTTCGATAGCTTTCCATTATTTTTAGGAGAAAACCCATCTCCTTAAAAAAAAATAAACTAATTTACCATGCAGATTTAATAAAGTACATTTGAAATAAATGATTAAATAATCACTTTAAAAATATTCTCTTTCGCTATTTTTGAAACAATACAGAACATTCAAAAAGATGAAACTGGGAATGGAAATAAAGCCTATTACTCTGGGAAAAACAGATAAATCTAAATAAAATATAAAGTTGTCAAGTACACAGAAATGATGTCGCTCTTTTATATTCACTGACTAGAGATAAAGCAGCCTGCCCTAATTAATGCTATGCTACCCAGAAATCTATCTTATTAATATGAAGAATTTATCATTGAAAAAAAGAATAATCTCACTGTTACAAATGGCAGCTGGGACTTTAGTCACATCTTCTCCTACAGATATCCTGATGGTTTCTATGACTTTCTGAATTTTTGCAAAGTTCAGGCTCAAATGTTTTGTCTAAGACCCGTTTAAATTCTTATATAGCAGAAATTATACATATTTTTTTCAGAAAAATCAACATCTGTAGGGTAAAACTGCTTCAAAGGGTGTTGATGGATCTGCCTTTAGCATTTATAGTGCTTTATTATAAATAAATGAGTAATTATTTTTGTTACTGTGCTTATAGAGCTTACAAATTGATATAGATAAATTCTGGTTTCCCAAAGTATTTGCCACAATGGGTAATTTGGGGACAATGGATAAAAGCTGGTAAAACTACTGTTCTCAGTGTTCAGCACAGTGGACATTGTATAGTGCCAGTAATGTTTAAAACTTTAAAATTTAATTGAAACTAAATGTGTTTTTTTCTCTTTTTTGTGTTTGCTATTTTCAGTTCATAGCCCCATCCTATTAGAGATTCAGTTACCTTTTAGTTTTTTATTCTTAATTTATCACTTGCTTCCATTTTTTGCAAGAAAATAATATAATTAGAAAGAATTTCCTTGTGTTTTCTTTATCTCATCATCATACCTACAAACACTGGACTATGTATTTTATTTTCTCTCCAATTGTCATGTATAACAATTCCCAGGACTTCAGTGACAAAGTACCTTGAACTAAGTATATTGACCTCAATTTTGACTCACTTTTCAGAATCTAGAAACCTGGGATCAAGGATAATTATGAGCAAGAGAATTATTTTCTGAGTTTGCCTCCTGGTCTGACCTTGGGTAAAAATATCATAAGGCCCCATTGTTATATTAAAATATCCAATTATCTAATTTAATAGATCATGTTTGGTTTTATAACAATATTCATCATAGCAAGTATAACTCTCTAAAAATTGAAATAATTTTAATTCCAATATAACTGTAAAAAGTAAACAGCTCACATTCATTTGACCTCCATCCTAACCGACTGATTCTAGATTTTTGTTTGTTTTTCATTTGTTTGTTGTGGTGTGGGGGAGTGGTTTGCTGATTCTTTCTTACCACTATGTTATGTTTGAGATTGAGTTAAAACTTATTTCTATCTGTGCTTACCACCCATCTGAGGATGCTAGGAGTTCTCAAGACAAATTTCAATTTTGACGGATCACAAAAAAGGGCTCTTGCGTTAGTTTTTCCTTATAACTTCTGCACAATTAATGTAGTTAGCTAATAACAATCTCTTTAAAGGTGCTGAGTCCCTAACCCTTAGAGCAACTTTGTTCTTAATTGCTAATGCTCTTCCTCTATCCATGAGAAATCTCATTCATTCTCTCTTCAAATTGTATCAATTAATCAACTATTTATCACATCTCCACAATATTTATCTGCTATGGATATTCATCTTTCATCTGAAGTGTGTGAATTCCTTCAGCTGGTGGATTTTTCATACTTATTTCCTCAATCATTCATTTTCCTTTCAACATAGTAAGCAGACAGGCTACACATCTTTCTTTTCATAGTCGCGGGTGTTTTGCTATCCCCTTCAAAATGAATGCAAAAGCTGTATGCAGGGTCATATCACTTTCTGGCCACCCTACTGTCTTCAATATAATATGAGTTTGATAAATACATGTTAAATCACTGAGGAAATAAAAACATGACAGGTGACCTAAATGATCTTTGGGAGTCTCTCAAATGTATCCTATAATAATGGATTTACTGCTGTCTTCTGAAAGAAATCTTCAATACATGTCATGCTTTTCAAAATATAAAGTATATCCTGACTTTCCACTCTCTGAAAATATACCTTTTTACATTATTACACTAACATTTTAGATTCTAACTGTACTGAATTTTTTGGTTCCTTGAAATCATTATCTTTTAAATTGCTAGATCTTTTGGGCAAATCTGTTAAATCTCTACATACCCTAGTTTCCTTCACTTAAATACACTAAATTCAAATGAGATTTAAACAGCATGTGTATGTATTCCACAGAAATACATTTGAAGAGACCCACGCTGTGTTGGATTGCCTATACTTTAATAGACACATCACAGAGATTACTTCACTAAAGCAAGCACCAAGTCAATCGTTATACTTAGTATATGATCCACAAGTAGAGTTCTATAAGTACTTTTAATAAAAAAAAGCAAATACATGAAGTAAACATTTAAAAATCATGAAGTTGTCCTATTTTGCTTCTTTTATAATGCTTGAGTTGCATTTTAATGCATGTATGCCTCACCATAGTAATAATACATATTAATAAATATTTGCTGAATAAATCACACATTATACCTAAATAAAATCCAGTACAGAGTTTGAATCATTCTCCTTTCCAGCAATTTAAATTACACTGAATTTTACCTTGATGTTGTGATTTAAGTAATGCATTTTTAATATGTACAAGTCCAGACAATGGTACTTCTTTTAGTCCCAACACTAACTTACTAACTTCCTCGTTGGTTTGGAGAAGCATCCTTTTTATACCTGAATTTCCTTGCCAAACTTATTTCAATGATGCTGCTCTTGACACTGTTTTAAGTGAAAATGTTACTATACTACTTCATAGATATTCAGAACCTTTCAGGTTTTGGATGAAGAGGTCTGATTGAAAATCAGATACAGACACATATGGAAAATGCTAAGTTCCTAGTTGCCTTCAAGTTAAGTGGAGTGGGCACTTGATTATTATGAAGGCTAGAATTGGATTGAAGAATCATACTTGAAGGTGTAATAGAGCTCAGAAAGTGCCAGACCTTAGAAGTACCTGGCCCTTGATTGTAGCAGCTGGAAGTGATTTAACAGGCACTTGAAGTGACAGAATCAAATGCTTTTATGATGAATGAGCTGTTTCAATATAGTAAATTATTTTGCTCTTTAAAAATCAGAATTAAATAGTTTATGTTTTGGGGGGAGGCCTAATAGAAGAACACACAGTCACAAACAATTGGGAGCTCAAATCAAAAGACACTGACACGTTAACATGTTACACTTTGACCCATGATATTTGAGTCTATGCATGAAGATTCTATATGCTCTGGAGTTAACTGAAAGACTACATATCAGTGATGACTTCATAGTACTTTTGTTAAAGGTATTGTTATTTAAAACTAATATTAAATAACTACTATTGTGCAGCAAGTAGAAACTGCTTAGAACTTGCAGATAAATTAAGAATTATTTTATTAATTATGTGAAAGAATTCATTTCTTCTTTACTCTAAGAGATTAAAGAGAATGTACTTTCATTCATTCATATGTTTATTTAGCAGTAACTATTTTCTAGCTGCTTATGACTTGGCTTTAACACAAAAAATAATGATGCATCTTTGCTCTTAAAAAATTATCCAAAAAAAGAAAACAAAGAAGAGGATTACTGAGTATCAATAAATCTAATTGTAAATCTTATTATTATCAATAATAACTCTTGCCAGGATTGTCCACTGCTGCCAATATTACTTTTTGTTAGTTAAGAATTTTGCTAAATTTTGAGCATTCTTTCTTGATCTGAAAATTTTTGTGCCCTCTGCATCCCTCCTCCAATATCTTTAGAATATTTGAATGCCAAAAATAATGAAAGAATACTGTTAAAATACTATTCATGAAAACATGGGTACTATTAAAGTCAACAAACAACTTACTTCTTTATTGTATTTGCATATCCATAAGAGGATGCAGTCAGATAACTGGCAAAGAGAAAACAAATTTTGATTCAATAGATAAAATTAGCTTTTGTCTTTACTGAGATATAAAATATTCTTTTTCAATAATATTGCTTTCCCCTTACTGTGAAAAATACCATAAAGTAAAAAGAAAAAATTGTATCTTAAAAATGGAACAAAATGTTAATTTAATGAACACTACATTCTTTTACAAATTATTGAATCATCCATAGTTCAAATTATGAAATAGCCCAGAGATTTAATTTTGTTATTTATTTAGGCCCTATTAAAATGTTCACTCTATATATTAAGAGTAGTAGCCTGAGACAATCGAACAATTGCAAAAAAATGGAGCTATTGTTGATTGCTTTTCTGATACATACCCTCTTCTTTGCTAGAAGAATCTCAGTTGTAGCAGGCGTGGGTAGCAGTGAGGTGATTACAACCACTTGTCCCTGCAGACACTCTTGCAAACATAAAATTTACTTCAGGATATCCTGATAAAATTAATGATTCAGCTGACCTAGACTTTGCCCTTGTCAACTTTCCTGACCCATTTCTTATGTAAAATGTCTATAGCCTAAAGAGTTTCCAAAAGCTATGTCGCAATGAATATATACCTTGTGGCCATATACTAAATTTGGAAGACAAGAAATGTAAAATGAGTCTAGTTCTTCCCGTCACTGTGAGCAAAAGTTCAGTTGATTTTAAAGGAATAATGCTGTCATTCAATTTGTTGAAAGACAAACTGAAGCCAGTTCAATTTAGCAAGAAAGTTTCCAGAGTTGTGCAGCATTCCAGACACGTTGGTTCAGACAACCCCTGTTTATGACATGTACAATTTATATTTACAGCCAGTGAAATGAAAGTGTTATACAGAAACAACCCAAATGGCACTGGTCTGATTCAGTCATGTCTGGCACTTTTCAGCTTCTGTTTAGATGAGAGTTCACCTGCTGTGATTGGCTGAGACTCAGATCTGTTTACTAGGATGTAATCTCATGTTAGGTTTCAATTGTCTTACACATTAAGCTAGGCTCCAGTTCAGCCTATACAAAGGCTGCTGTGTGCCAAACCTATTGGTAAAGTTATGGAGGCTGGTCTAGAACACATTTATTTCAGCTCGACATTTGCTTAAGTCACTTTATTCATAGTTTTCTTACATAGACTGAGTCACAATTAAATAATGTTACGAGGAGAGATTTATTATAACAAAATTAGATAATATTTAAAACACCATCATAAATTTGTGGTTTATATTTGCTTTTAACTGATAACTTGATTTTTTTCAAAAAGCACGGTCCTTAAATATCAGCTTCTTTGGCATCAAAGTACTCAGCTATTTAGTATTTAAGCCAACAAATTTCCTCAGTCTCAGCTATCAGTAAATTTATTGTTTAATGAAGAAACAAAAAGAAGAAAGCTGTCTTGCAACTGTCTTGCCTTCTGTTTGTATAGAAAAGAAGGCTCTTTACTATTCCTGCTGACTATACAAACTTCATGTTTCTCTTATTTCCATTCATTTTTACAAAACTCATTCAGCAGAAAGTAATTATCTGCCCCCTTATTAGAACTAAATGAGTTTTTCTTTTCTTTGTTCATAAAGTTTATTATTATACACACAGAAATATATTGCCACATTAACTCAGTATATCTAAAACACCTTAATAACTTCTAAGCTGCTAACTTCACTGAAAACCAACCTTGGTGAGCAGATTCATGTCCCTTACGGGATACCCACTATATGGAAACGTACTATGGATTTTCTCAAATCATACTCTTGGCTTTTGTAGTCTCCAACTCAAAGGAAAATTTCAAAAAAAAATTATATTTGAATGATTTGGCAGCAATGTTGATTTTCACAAGTTAATAAAAGCCGAAATGTTTATGATTTTATATGAGCTGTAAGAGCTAAACTCTTTGGAATTTAAAATGTTTTTTTTTAATTTAAATGAAAGAAGTTTACAGGAAAAAAATCTTTTAAAATATGTAGAACAAAGGGTAAATTTCAGGAAAATATCCACTTTACACTAAACTAAAATTAAGGAATATAAAAAGTTTAATTATCTATTAAAAGGTATAAAATACTTTAATCAGTGTAATAAAAAGTAGAGTTAATTAATTTATATTGCTGAGCATCTGTTACCAGTTATAATAATGTTGGAGTGGTTACAGAGTGTATTTTCACTTTTAGACATTCTAAAGTCAGATCCCTTGAAAATTTCAAGTCTATTGAATTTGGCACTAGAAATCATGGTTAAAATAAAAATCATTATTACTTGTATTGTCAAGAATATGTTCTTTAAAGATGAACTTGCTATTTGGAAAAATTGAAATAAACTTGCCAGGTAATAAAACAGTAGATTCACAAAATATTTCACAGTATCATATCTACTTCGGTATGAGCTTTGAAACTCAACTTTTATTCCAATATGTCAGATATTAGCATGGTTTGTCACATGTGAACTCTGCAGAATCCTCCTCAGTGATAATGTAGTTCTTAAGGTTCATTATTTTTCAATCTGTTAAGTAACATCTAAAATATTTATATAAATAAATCTCAAAATCACATTAAAGAAGAAAGGTGTCCAATCCTAAAGCATGCAATTAATGTATAACAATGACCACCATTGCAGGTTTTGGGACTGTGGCAGAACAAAATGCTTCTTATACTAGTATACATTCTTATAAAAAAATTGCATGCTCATGTTCATGAAAGAGTCAGCCTACAAATCTGGGGTATGTTATGCTCAGCTGGCCATATCCTTTGCCTTTGTTCCTTCTGTTTCCCTTCTGTCTGTTTTTCTCATTGATCTCCCTACAAAAACTTTACTCTTTAATTTAATTTTTGAGACAGTGTTTCAGTTATATAGTTCAGTCTGACCTTGAACTCACTATGCATCCTAGTGTGGCCTTGAAATCACAGCGATCTCCTGCTTCAGCCTTCTGCCGTGATTACAGGCATGTAGAATGTAAAACATTTAAGCCTCTCAATTTTCACTTATTTGAAGCTGTGTTTTACACAATTTTTATCACTTTACCTCTGCCTAAAACTAATTACGTCTTCAAAGTTTTTAGAGCAGCAATGATGTATACACTCTCTGTATTGCTCTGTTTGTTAGTTAGTACCCACATTTTGGGATGTGTCTTATTTGTTTTCATAGTTCCTGCTCCTAATACAACACTGGGCAAATGCAGACCTTCAAAAGTTTCATATAAAAGACAAATGTATGAAGATGTATAAAAACAACTTGATGATATCTTCTTCAAGGACATATCAAAAGAATAATTTGATTGTGATGAGGAATTAGCATTACACTCATTTTCTATTATGAAGATAAAAATCGTTAAAGGCTCCCAATGAGATAAATTTATTATTCGTTAGCCCTGCAGGTTACCATTAAGACAACATTAAGACATTTCAGAGCTGCTCCTTTCTGAGAGACACAGGAGAGAATCTGGGACCTGTTCTTTTCTTGAAGCTGCTTGCAAACCTTGGCTTTTGCCACTCTTCCTCAGTCTTCCAAGGCAGCATAAAATCCTCTTTTTTGACACTTTTTTGACCATGTCTGCTTTTAAGGACATCTGTCATTAAATTTTGTATCATGAAATAACATGTGATAATCTCATCTGAGTTTCTTTATCTTTGATCATATTGGCTAAGTCTTTTTTTTAATGCTAGGTTGTATATTCACACTTTCTAGGATTAAGATGAGGATATATTTTGTGGTGATTGAGAAGCCATTAGTTTGCCTAACACAAATAAAATCTTATCTGCAGTTGTTGTAGAAGTTTAATAATAATAAAAGCATTGAATTAAGTTGTAACAGTCAATGCTACCAGAATATATTTAATGGCATTTTCTTCACAGATGAGGAAAAGTAAATGAATAAAATTAAAGGAAGTTGCATAAAGAAGCAAGCAAATAAAAACTTTGACAGACTAAATGTAAACACAAGGGCCTTAAAGCCAAAACCAAGTCTTTTCCTAGAAAAATTAGTTCCCAAATTAGTACTCTTTGTCTATTGAGAAGTGAATGGGAGAGAGGATTCATAACTGTTTTTACCATCACAACTTTATAAGTTTTGAGTGTACTAAAAAAAATTTTTTTTAAACACTTCCAATTTCCCCAAAGGGGTCAAAGCATTGATAGGCCATTTGTCCTGAGGCCCAGGCTGTAATTTCATTGGCCCAGTTCTGTTCCAGCCCTCCATCTTCCATTCTCATGAGCCCTCCACTGTAATACCCCACAACCCTGACAGACATATCTGTCAAACACTACTACTCGCCCATGACATCAATTTAATTTCATTGGATACAGGTCAGAAGCATATACCCAATAAACTGCTATCCTCTAAATCAGATCCACAGATGCCCACATTTGTTGTAGTCACCATCATTTATTTGAAGGAGAGAAAGAGATCAAAATAAAATTTGTCCTTATAAATATCAGCCAGGAATGAGAGATTAAAGACAAAAAGAAAGCTGAATGTTCAATAAGTGTATTAAAAAATTGAATTTCTAGCTGAATTTTAGTCAAAGCGTGTTCTATTTTTTGGCTTTTAATATATTATTTTGACTTTTTACCATCTTATGAAATTGACATTTGGACAATAATCTTATCCATGAATCAAATAATCAGTTTATTTGTGCAAAAACAGTTCTAAAACTAGGCTCATTATATGATTGTTCCTTTTGTATTAAAATATATAATCATGTGTTTTCATGGTGATACCTCTGGTTTTACCTTTTAAGATGATTGAACTGGAAGAATTTATTTGTCCAAGGTCTCAGAGATATTTGATGTCAAAATAAGACAAGCTTAAGCTCATTTATCTTCCTCATCACCAAATTTACCGACAGAATTTTTCCTTATTTTTGCAACACAGACACTTGCATGCATGGTACTCTATGGCATATTGGTGATCTCCCCTAGTTCATAAAAATGGACCAGAATATTAAACTCAGGTAACATATGTGATGATGATATTTGTATTAAAATGAATTAAGATGTTCTATGGAAGTATACTAACCCCCCACAAGGAATATAAATATAATGTACTGGAAATACATAAAATAAAATATTTTAAACCTTAAAAAATATCACCAATTTTAAGGTAAAAGTAAGAAGTGTAAGGGGAAGATATGCACATAGGGTGAACCGTTATAATCAGATTGCAGTAACGTAGATAGTGATTTTTTTTTCTAGGACAGTGTCAAGACAGAATTAGAGAAAACAATTCTAAATTAATTTAAGTTAATAGGATATCGGGGTTTTTGTTAGTTTTGTTTTTGATTTTGTTACCGAGGATCAAACTCAAGACCTTGTGCTTGCCAGGCAGGCAATTATGCCACTGAGTTAAATCCCTGGCTCCAGTAATAGAACATTGTAGTGCAAAAATTCTGGAGGATTTAGGGATAAGGATGTGAAAAAGATGCAGTTTTCTGGATTATGCAATTGGAGATACAATGGCAGTTTCCCCTGAGATGTGAAATGTTAGAGGAGGAACAAAGTGTTAATTATTTTTTTTATAGTTTCTGATGCAGTAAAAATAATTTCCCAGTTTAAGCAGTTTTTTAAGCAACAAATCTGTTTTTCCTTATAATTAAAAATAAAACTCTGTTTAAACATGTGATTTTAAATCCCTACTACATCAGTATACATGGAAAAATCATCTGAGCACCCCGATTCTTAATTTCCTAATCTGTCAAATAAAAATAGTTGAATTAATACAACAGCTGACTATTAATATTATTAGTACAGTATTGGCATCTATTCATATTAATATTATTAGCTGAAACTCCCTGTTACAGTTTAATAAAATTGGATAGTTCACTATATCATACATTACTTCAAACAAGACTGAATGCAGAGTAAGACTTCAATAAAGGCTAGCTAATATTCTTAGTGTTAATTCCATTGCAAGGAAGATGAAATAGAAGCATAAGAAATTTAAATATATTGTTCTAAAGCGCATAGATTATTAATGATAGATGCAAATTTTGAAGTCACTCTTGCAACTTCAGATCTAATGTTCTTAATCATCACACTAAAAATCCCCTTCTTTCCTTGTACCTAATCAATGTCACTGTGCTACAGGCGCTCATATATCAGCATTCCACAACCAGCCTACCGTTGGACCTAAGCATGGACGGAGACACTGCTTGTACTGTTAATTCTGAAGTAACCCAGGGATATATAGATACACAAAATATACAAAATGACAGTCAGCTGTGGTGGTGCACACCTGTAATCCTAGCACTTGGAAAGGTGAGTCAGAATGATTGCTCAAGTCTAGGGTATCTGGGCTACATAGTGAGTTCAAAGCCAGCCTAAGATACATAGTGAGATGCTACTCGAAAAAAGAAAAAAATAGCAACCCTGGTTACCAGTAAATAAAGAATAGATATTTCAAGTGATAGTCTGGGCAACTGTATTTCATAGAAAAATAAATAAATACATTTGGACCACTACTCTACTAAATATAAAAATCTATTTCAAATTATGCAAGACTTTAAGAATTCAACTATAGGAAGAACGCTTGTAAAATGGCACAAAGTAGTCAGATATTTAGCTCAGTGGCATAAGCACCTGCCTGGCAATTATGAGGTCATGAGTTCGATCCCCAGTACAAAAAAAAAAAAAAAAATGACACAGAGGAAATGATGGAGATCTATATGATAAACATAAGGAAAAGTTGTTCATGAAAAGAATAAATTGAGAGAATAAAAAAGCAATACGTAGAATAAAAGAAAATATTTCTGATAAAATAATTGTCATAATTACAACTTGTTTTTAAAATATAGAAAGAGCACTTTACATATCAATTTCTAGAAAGGTTGCCAAATAGAAACATGGTACAAATAATGTCAAAGAAATATCACCAGGATAATTATAATATACCTGAAATTTTTAAAATTTATCTCTCATTAGTATCAGGAAATTGCAAATTAATACACAGAGCACATACTATTATACAGAAACAAAATTGGGAAAATTTATAAAGTTTAATAACAATTTTCACAATAACATGAAGTAATTGAAACATGCATTCTAATACTGCTAAACTTAATTCTATCATATGTTTTTTAAACGTTATTATTGAAGAGACATGCAAACTGTGACTCACTATCAGAACTACATAAAAAGGTTTATCACTTGTACATCAGAATGAATGTATAAATTTTCATAACAACACTATTATAAATGATCATAACTGGTGGGATATTTTCAATTGAATAAAATGAATATATCATTACAATATGTATATAATATGCATATACATGATGCTTTAAGCAAAATATATTTAATTCAAAAAATTCTAGATAAGCTAATAACCAATGTAAATATGTGTAATGAACATAAAATTTATCACTATACCAGATATAGAAATATGAAAAATTAGTATTTCTGTTCATGCATTTAACATCTTAATGTTAAAATGAGGTCTACTGAATTATCTTTATACCTCTTCTTATCTTTGTTAGATTTTTCATAAATTTTCTAATGAAATTCAGAAGTAGTGCTTTTAGGTAATCTTTTAACTATTGCTGTGATTCTCTAAACGACTATGTGAAACACCATATCAGAAAAGTCCTATAGTGATCCTCACTTCAGAAAATGTATAACATCACACTTTGGGCATCCAACAAATCTATAATCTTATCTAATCTGCCACTTATAAACAGCATTGCCAATACTGATTGCATCTGCTACTATTTTAAGCGGATTAGCACACAACTTGGGTAAAAATATTGTTATAATCGCTTCCATAGGGAAAGTACTCTAAAAGATTTAAATTCTTAGTCCAAAAATAGTGTCACCTTCTCCTTTATATTTAATAAAGATTGTTAAGAAGTATGCAATTGTCTACACTCAAAGATTACTGCATGTAATATACATTGTGCATATGTATTTTCACTGTAATACATGAAATACATTGATAATAATATTCCAGTTTCAGTGTCCATATGCTTTTGTCTTGCTTCAAAAATGTGCACACTTGATTTTCATAATTTTTACTAATAGGCAATACTTTGTGATACAGTATAGAATCTGAATGAGAATTATACTTTATGGATATTTTTATTAAATCAATCTCCTATCCTTCATAAAGAAAGTATATTTGCTTTACCCACATATTGTTTTATTTTGCCTATTGTGAGCCTGTGTCTCAGTTTTAAAAGTAAAACTCATATAACAATGATATTTTGGAGCCTGAAAAAGATTTTTGTGTTACAGGAATCTCTGTGTTAGTAAGTGAGGCACTGATCTTCTGCACATAGAATTAAGGTACTGGTGACTTGAATTCACAGTGAAAAAAGAAAACTTACTGTCCAAGTTAGATGAGCATAACTTTTGCAAATTAACTTAAATATTATGAATTGAGGAAAATGTGTTTTGAAGAAAATGATTGTTTCTCTGAATCTCTGCTACATTGGTCAGAAAAAGCAGCATGTTTGTTAAGACGGGGTGACTTTTTGCAAGCTGGGAGGTACTTGGCTTGTCTCACATTCACTCCAGACACTCAGGCACATTGCTGATGTCAGGGTAATGCTGTAAATAAGGTTTTACATAATTCTAGATGTCTGCAGTCATGTCAAGCTAAACGGTACAAATTTATTTTGACCCAGTTGACATTCTGTCCTGAGACACTCTAAACTCCTAAGCAATTTTTGGTAATTTCCAGATACCAAAACTATTCCTTTCTTCAGGGAAGTCCCACACATTTTGACAAATATTTAATATCATAAGCACACCATCATAGACTACATTTATTCACTAAAATTTCTCTAAATGTCAAACTCCTCTAACAACAGCTTTCTTGTTGCTATCTCCATAGAATTGCTGCTTCCATAATGCTGCAAATACAGAATTAAACGTCAGCCATTTCCGACTATCTTGCTTCATAAAGAAATACAAATTAAAACTGAGTGTGATGGTGCATGCTTATAATCGCAGCACTATAGAAGGATAAAGGAGGAGGATAGCAAGTTTGAGGTTAGCATGATTAACAGCAAGATTCTGTTGTAAAATATGAATACAAAAAAGAAAGGGCTTGAGGATGTATTTTGATGTAAAAATCCAAGCTTTAATAGCCAGTACTTCAAAAATAAATACATATATGGCATGTATATAACACACATGCACATAAATCCATCCTTGTTTTTTATGACTTAATAGGCATTCATTTCTAATAATGAATAACATTATACAGATATTTTGTCTATTGAAAGATATATTGATGCCACGTCTACCTTTAAGTTGCAAATAATACTGCTACAAATATTTATTTCCATTTGTGAGGTCTTACATTTTCAGGTAGGTCAGTTAAATGTCTATTAGTCAAGCTGATGAGCAATCTGATAAACTCTTTCCAAAGTTTTTCCAAACATATTTTGATTCCACCAGCATAACATGGGCCTTGCTTAACATCCTTGTCACCAGTGAGCAGTCTTTATTTTTTTGGATTTTGTTTTTGTTCTTCTAATACATGTAGACATGCCTTGTTATTGTTTAAATGATTTTTATAATAAAAAGGATGGTCAGCATATTTTGTGAGTTTTTTGTGTGTGGTCCTTGGGCCTCATGCAAGCTCAGCAACTCTTTTTAGTATTAAAATACATTCCGAGCTCTGGTTATATTTTATCTTGAAATAAGTTCTCATTCATTTCCTCAAACACAAACTTGTGATCCTTTTGCTTTGTCCTCCAAAGTAGCTGGAATTACAGATACACACCATATATATATGATATACATAAAATATACATATATATATATTATATATAATGTGAGATATATGTAATATGTACATAATATAAATGCATACTGTACTTCACATATATATAATGTATGAATAACATTATCAAATGTTTTACACATTTTAAATCAATTTGCTAAATTTCTTACTGTGGACCGTTGTATATCTCTACTTTCTGGATTCAAGTTCCTTCATATATGTATATATATATATATATATATATATATATATATATATATATGTATTTCGCTTTCTGTCAGTACGATGTGGCTATTTTAAATCTCTTTTCAGTGTATTTTACTAATCAAGACCTTTTGGTTTCACCAGGGATTTAACTCAGCAGCGTAAGTGCCTGCCTGGCAGCATGAGTTTGTGAGTTTGATACTCGGTACAAAAAAAAGATCTTTTGCTTTCAATAAAATTAAATTTACCCATATTTTTGTTATAAATTATGCTCCTGATATTGCATTTAAAAATTCATCATCTCCTTTGTTGTAAAATAAAATTTTGTCCTATGTATAGTTCTAGAGGTTTAGAGCTAGGATTTATCTGAATTCGTTATTTTTAAGTGTATGTACTATGTCTAAGTTTAATTTTTTAGCATTGGATGTACAATTTTCAGCACCATTTGTTGGGAAAACTATTTTTCACCATCCAATTGTCTCATAGTTATTTAATATAATAATCACTTCTTGCCCAAGTATCACACTTTGTTGACTACTTTAGATCTGTAGTAAGACTGGAAATCAGCAGATGTCAGGATTCTAACTTTCTTTGTCACCAGTTTTGCGTGACTATTTTTGGTCTTTTTGCCTATCTGGATAGATTTTATAGTAACTTCTACGTACTACAAATGCCTTCCTGAAAGTTTCGTTAGAAACCTACTGAATATATAGCTCAAGGTTAAAACTGTTATTTTACCAGTATCACACTTTCCAATCCATGAAAACAGAGTATCCTCTATATAATTAGATCTTCTGTTGCTTTCATCAGCATATTATAATGTCTACCTACAAACTTGTATAGATTTTTTTTTCTATTTCATCTTTAGTATTTTTTTCATTTTATTATATGGCTTTTGGTTGAACTTGAAATTCTGCTTTTTCATTTCTATTGTACAGGAAAACAACTGACTCGTATATAAAGAATTTGTATCTTACCACATTCCATACATTTTATTTGTTCTACAACTTTTTATAGGTTACTTGGAGTTTTTTTCATGCAATCATGTTATCTCTGAATAAGGTTATTTTTATTTTTGCAATGTATAAACCTTTTTCACAGTTTTCTTAATGCACAGGCTAGAACTCTTAGTATAATGTACACATGGACATTTATCTTTTGAATTTTTCTATTTCATTGTATGTGCTCTTATTTTTCTTTCCTTTGTAATCTGGTACTCAGTACACTTTATAGTTTCTGAAACTGAAAGCTTACAGATATTAGATTTATTTTTAACGAAAGGATTTGACGCTATGCACTTACTTAAGGTATTACTTTATCTGTAAACTACAAATTTTGATATATTTTTATCATTCACTGTCCAAAATGTTCTAATGTGTCTGTGACTTTTTC
Organism: Cavia porcellus; assembly: GCF_034190915.1. Classification (NCBI taxonomy): domain Eukaryota; kingdom Metazoa; phylum Chordata; class Mammalia; order Rodentia; family Caviidae; genus Cavia; species Cavia porcellus. The sequence goes on from NW_026947510.1 coordinate 42,948,303, forward strand.
TTTAATATACTGGCTATTTCATACTATTTTAAAAATTTCTATCAGGGTGTGATGACCCTATCTTAATAAAATAAAATAAAATTTCCAAATATTTAATCACTTTACCCAGTATCACTTTAAAATATTGTAGCTTAATCTTCTAGTTGTCAAAAATATACTTTTTATGATTTGAACTACTTTAAATTTACTACAGGTCATTTTTGACCCAGATAATTTTATTAGTGAGTCAATAATGTGAATTTAAAAAGTATGTTCTCTTAGAATAGCAAAGCAACTACAAGTGAATTTTCTCAAAGTGAATTTTCTCAAAGTGGGTTTTTAATATCTCTGTCACTCTCTACTTGGTGGTCATAGAAAATTATTTAAATTTATCGTGACCCAGCTTTCCTATTTGTGAAAAGTTAATAAAATGAGATGATTACCTCATAGTTCAATTACAAAGGTCAAATTTGTCAGTTTGTGTAAACAGCTTCATCACTGTTAACAGTCAATGCTCCTCATATATTAGCTGCCATGACTATTAAGGTATTTGCGTCTGTCATAATTATCATCCAGAGCAGCAGCAGATACATCATATAATCTTGGAAAACAGATTGAGACTCTAGCGCTAAATTTTACAAACAATCAGAAAAGTACATTGTCCTGAAGAGAAATGAATTTTTAGAGAAAACAGCAGTGAATTATTGGAAAGCTCATCTTCTTTATTCTTCTTTCATCTTCTCCCTTGACATTTACATTCACACAGACCTTACTTGATGCATTGTATATGCGTTGAATTATAATTCCAAAATTCATAATTTTGATCCAGATCTTTTTAAGCTCCAGCTGTCTTAAGCCATTTGTGCTCAATAATAATTCTTAGATGTCACCAAGACTCTTTAAGGATTGACATACTTAGATTTAATTCATAAACTTTACTACAAAATTTCTGTCTTCCAGAGATTATCATAGTTTTAACTACTCATTATTATTTTCTATAGGTCAAGAAAGCTACTATACAAGTTAGTTATTTTGTTCCTTGAACATGTAATTATTTTGCTCCTGGTATATGTAATGTGTACCTCATGAACAGTCTCCCACTGACTTGTAACAGAGTATCTCAGATAATTAAGTACACTTTCTTAGATTTCATTGAAACCAAACTTAGAAAATATTTGATAGTAATATTATTTGATATATGAAGCCAAAGAGTACCTCTATAGAGATGATGAAAAAAATACTGGAAAAACATTTTAACCAGTATAAATTCGTACAACAGCACTATGCTTCCCAGGAATTGAGGGAGTTGGTATATGACACATTTATGCCTTTAAGTAACTGGCTAAAAGCTTCTTCTGAACTGGATATTAATTCCTAGGTTTTGGCCCGCCCAGTATGTGGGCAGAGGGATCTAACACAAGGAAATTTAGCCTTTGGAACCCAGGCTGGTAAGCACTGCAGTAGTATTAGAATCCAGAGGAATATAAATTGGACAGCAAAACTGTCCTCTACAATCTATTCCTTGCCTACCAAGGCCTATTCATGTTCCACAGGAACTTATTCTCATGACTGTCGCATCACTGATTCCAAATGCCACAGCACTTCTATTTTCCTGCATCGATTGCCTATTAGAATAACTCAGACCTTAATTTCCAATGAGGCTGGCTTCAGTTATGCTCTTTTCAAACTGTAGCTCATGTGATATCACGTCACAATTATGAATGAGAGTGAAAAAAGAGAAATTTCTGCTTTCATATTTCCAGATGCATCTTTTTAGCAGTAACCTTATCTTTTACTATTAAAAATAATTTTCCTGCCAGTGTAGTTCTTCAGGATAGTATTGCTGTTACTACTGTTTAGTCTTCTGTAAAACATTGACTGTGCTCTTAATGAATTCACACGTATATTGTGTGAATATACCCGTTGCCTGTTGTAAGCTAGTTTTTGAGTAAGAGATAGTTCCCTTATGCAGAGGATGTGCCCTTAAATGAGCAGGTTACTAGTGTTCCATTCATAGACTTTTCCTTGGTAATTGCCACTAACGTTAGTTGCTGTTTCCATTTAACCATAGATACTTTTTTTTCTAAAGCCCAAATCTGTCCCCGATCTCATTCTTGCTCTGGAGTTTTGTGTATCCCAGTGGTCTTCTGAGTCACTAAATATGCTGTTGATCATTTCATTTTCCTCGAACGTTCATCAAGAAACGTGCATCTTTCTTAGACACGGGAGTTAACAAAGAACAGTAACTTTCTTTCTCTTTGATGAGATACAGTACCTCACTCTGCTTCACTAGTGTTCCCTGCAGAGCCTGGTATGTTTTTTTTAGGGCTTATTTTGTATTCTGTTGTCTATACCATGCCACAGTTCTTTTCATTTTTCTGCTTTCCATATATAATAAAAATGATGTCATCAACACAAAGGAGCAATTTACGGTTTGTTAAATACGTGATCAGGTTCTCTTTGGATTATGTTGTGACAAAGAGCAGGACTACAATCACAGCAGTGATACAGGATGCTAAAGGAATATTGTTCATGTACAGTGACACACTAATTGTACTGTTCTTATCTAGAGAGGTGAAAGGAGCACCTTCCCCACATTGGCAGCTGCCTATAAATGCCAGGCTTTTTGTCGATTTGTCCCAATACCAAACCTGTATTCCTATTTCAGCTGTGATTAGGGTTATGACCGAGTTCTGGCAGCAGACACTTCCATATTATGCTAATTCAGAGGATAAGTTGATTAACTAAATGATGACATGATGAGACGAGCACGCCTGCTTTCTTTAACTCTGAGAATAACATGGATATTTGCTATTCAACTAGAGAAATTACATTGCTTATGATTTTTCTAAGATGTGAGTGAAGTTTCAAAGCCTTTTACAGGAAGACTTAATTATTCCTCCACAGAAAGCCAGGATGAAGGTTCTGCTAGGTTGATTGGTCCTTATTACAAATATGTTGCTAAGGTGATGTCATCTACTTGGTGCTCAGATACATAGTGAAACTCTATGTCACTCCTCACTTCTCTAATAAAGCCCTATAATGGCATTTTTTATTTCATGTTACTGAAGTTCCCAATGTACATCTAATAGATTTTGGAAGATCTATTACAGATAAGGAAACTAGGCCATAGGTTTCTGCTTTTGTGGCTAGCACTAACCTTCTTACATGCTATTTATACTTTCTGGTATTTCCTAATACTCTAATTAACTATCCATCATCTCTTCTAGCATTATGGTTTATTATCCACTGCTGATCTGCTGTTTATCATAATTTTGCATATACCATGCTGATGACAGTGATAACCTGGCCTCTGCCGTTCTGGAATGCTATCATTCCCTTTGACTCCCAGGTTTAAATCCCTGTATCTGCTTCCTGTAACTGTTGTGGAACTCCTGCCTTTTCCTCCTTTGAAGCACATTTTAAGAAGTTTTCCATCTATGCTCATCTTCAGTGACTTCTTTGTCATCTCAGACAAAGATTTTCCACCTAGAATTAATTATTCTGATTCTTTCCCTTTCCATTTGTAGTGGATTATCATCTTGTTCGATCTTTATCATGGTTGTTTGTGTTTTAACCATGAGTAAAACACATGCACTTGAATGCAAAAACTTTATCGAGTTTGTTATTCTATTTTCCGAAACATTTTTCTCTAATATGCTCCTTCATCTTTAGACATGATAGTACATGAATAAAATTGTTTTATGTCAGAAAATATGAAGTACATGATACAAATATTTGTAGTGTTTACATATTTGAATTCTTAGTTTTAGCCTGATTTCAAATCTTAAAAATAAAATCAATTCAGAGTTGTGATTCTCTAAGTCTATATCTGTTTGATTGTCTATATCTATATATCTGCATGTGTGTGTATATACATACATATATATATATATACATATATATATATATATATATATATATATATATATATGATAACATGTAAATGTGTTTATTCCACGAGAACTTTATGTTCAAAAATGTTAGGGTAAAAACACATTTATCATTTTAATGCAGCAATTGATATGTATAACATCTAACTCTTCAATATCTATTCCATTGCATTTTCAAGTGACTAATTTAAAGCAGTATTAATGAAGTACTCCTAACAATCCATTTACATATATCTTGAAATGATTACAGAAAGGAATTAGCAACTACTTCTTTATGTTAGCAATTCTGTGCTAGTTTACTTTATCTAAAGATCTCTGAGGCTTTACAAACATTAACATCCCCCTCTTATCCAGTGAGATAAGTATCATTATCCTAGTTTTATGACAGAGTGATGGAGACACAAAGAGATTAAGTGATTTCCTCAAGGTTACTGTCAGCAGTGACAAAGAAAAAAGACAGAAGTGAGATTTATGAATCTCAATCGTATGCTTTAACTATCCTTGGACCCTGGGTAGTTGTCACCTTAAATATATGGATGAAAAATTGAGAATTCAGTAAACAAAGACCATATAGGTAAAAACCAAATATCTGAGTATTTGACATCCTATTGATCATACAAGTAAAAGCATTAGAAGCAAATCTGAAAACTTATTTATATGTATGCTGAAAAGGATCTGATCTTTAGGTTGTAATTAAATAAGAATGGAAGAGGTTTTGTTAACCTTACCTGTCCATCAATTTATATATATGAGGGGCACATGATTATGCTTTGAGAAAATTCTAAAGAGAAACAAGGAAACAACATAGCTATGTCATTGAAAAATTATTAACATGACCTTAAAACTACTTTTTATTAAAAAATAACACAGAAAATCTTCATGATTCACATGCTTTATTTGCTCTTTATTTTGACAACTCATCCTCTCAGATTATAAAAGTTAAAATTTCTTTTCAAAGTGACCTCTATGGCAAAAAAAAAAAAATTCTATTTTGAAGAAAGAGTAATTTATACATTATTTCATTAAGTTTGGTAAAAACAAAAAAAAATCCATATACAGACTATCTAAGCAATCATATATTTGCACCAATTATATGACACATTTAAGAAATGTATTTTTCTTGAGGCAACTGCTACCAGGTTCTGCACAAGCCTGTGGGGCATCTCAGTCTTCTGAAGACTATTTGATTTGGCAGCAAATGAGAGTCTACAATGAACCAAGCTTATATCTTCACAAATTGAGAATGTATCCAGCTCCCTTGATATCTGCAGAAAGAATATTTCTGCTTCTTCATTTTATTATTTTCACATTAAAATACCAACACTATCGTCTATTTGTATTCAGTGTGAAGGAACAATAAAAGTATAATGGTCATTTCCTTGTGCACTACAACCCGTGATGAACTAGTCTCACAGACTACCTTCTCTGGTCCTTCTGTCATATGGCTCTACAGGTGAAATGCAGTGAACTGCACATATTAAACTCCTATATTTTTGTGAAGTTTGGCATGCACATATAAATTTGAGACCATATCATTTTATGACGTTGAAACTGTCCATTCTGTGTCTTTCCATTCCTCCCATTTCAAAAGATCAACAATCTGCTTGCATCAGCATAGTCTAGTTTACATCTAGACCATGGAGACTATGGAGAGTTTTATATAAACAGAATAATTTAACATGTATCCCAGTGAATTACTTTACTCAATATAAAGATTTTTTTATTCATCCTTACTATAATTTATATAATAGGTCCTCACTTTTATTGTTGCATAATGTTCTGTTATGGATATACCACCTTTTAGCTACAGTTTTTATCTTAATTTCTTTACCTAATTATGGCCATTTGGGTTGCTATCAGTTTCTGGATACTAAAAGTAAAAACTACTATGAACATTTGTGTGTATGTGTGTGTGTGTGTGTGTGTGTGTGTGTTCATTCTTTTAGTAAATATATAGTAGTAGAGATGCTCTATCTTATAATAGATGTATGTTTGGTGTTTTAAGAAACTACAAAATGGGCCAGGGATACAGCTCTGCACCCTAGTCCCAGCTTGTATGAGGTCATGAGTTCTATCTTTAGTATAAAAAAATAAAACTAACTACAAAATTATTTTCCAAAGTAATTGTACAATTTTATAGTTCCATCAACTATGTAAGAGTTCCAATTGCTCAATATCTTTGCTAAATCTAACTATAACAATTCCTTTTACTTTCAGTCATTGTAGTAACTGTGTAATTGTTTGCCTGCCCCTGGAGACTAATAATACTCAGCATTTTTCAGTGTGCTCACTGCCAAATGTCTAGTCAAATATTTGCCAATTTCTAATGTTTTAAAGACTAGTATACATGCTAATCAAATTTGAAAGACACCAAAGCAGATATCTGCTTGAAAAGAATGCACAAACAAGATCTTTGAAACATGATATGCCTGTAGGATTCTAAATCACTCAATCAGGTTATAATCATGAAAGCAACAGATTGCTCAGTAATACTACTTACTTGTTTATACTTAAACAAATGGCTATGTTTTTATTAAAGCTATTGTATTGGATAATAAATTAGTCTTGCAGAGAAATATACTGAATTTATACATCATTTCTTCTCTCCATGCAATAGCCAATAGCTCTATTTTCGATAGCCAGTGAGACTCTTCTCAGGTGTTCTATGAACTAAGTAAATGGAATATTAGAATAGAATGTTTATAATGAAAAACTATTCACAAAATATGGATTTTCCTGTAAGAAAATAAATGTTCTCTGGATGCTGCTACAATTCACAAAAACCAAAGTAGCAAATTAATTACATATCAAAAGAATTTCCACCTTTTAAAAAATTTATAAAATATCATATGTGTACCAATACATGTCAAAAGTTCAGTGTATTCTTTTCATATATATGTCTTATGTGTGTATTCCCTATTTTAATAATAGGGAATGTAATATGTCAAGGTTTTAAAATTGATAGGTGACTCATAATCTGTGTGCATGTGGGCTGGTTCTTCCTTTAAAGCCATACTGAAATGATAAACCTATTGTTCTGTGTTTATTCACAATGCCTAAATTCTATAGTTTTACCTGAGATAGCAATTAATTTATAGCAATTAAGATCTTCATTGTGATTCATGCTGATCAAAGAATTGTAACAAAAAATGAAAACATTCCCTGTATTGGGTAGCTAAAATATACTCAATTATATATGTGCAATACAATTTTGTTTTTTTGCTGTTGATTTTTGTGCGTGTGTGTGTCTTTTGTCTTTTTTGACAAAGAATCTTGCTATGCAGTTCAGGCTGGCCTTGGGCTCAATTTTTAGCCTAGGCTAGTCTTGAATTTATGAATGATTCTCCTGCCTCACCCTCTCAAGTGCTGGGATTATAAGAGTGTGTCACTATACCTGACTTTTTTGTTTGTTTGTTTTTTGAGACAAGGTCTCACCATGTAGTCCAGACTGGCCTTGAACTGACTAAGTAGCCTGGGCTGGCCTCAAACTTACAAACTGATCCTCCTCCCTCAGCCTTCCAAGTGCTGAGATTACGGGGGGGCGGGGGGAGTGCACCACTGTACCTGGTTTCAATACTATGTTAGCTGTTTTAAATGAGAATAATTATATTTAGTCAAACTGCTTCCTAATTTTGAGACATAGAGTTTGGTTTTATTATGTCAAACTCTGATCATGTATGTATTATTACTCATGCTATGATGGATACAGACATATGGGGAAAACATTCTTATCTACTGTATGCAAATTTTTCTCTTTTTTTCCTTTTTCTTAAGAGAAGAAATATAATAATCTGACATTCAGAGGTTCCAAGTAGTGTCTTCTGAATCTATAAAAACTCTTTGAATTTTTTACGAGACTTTTTTTTTCAACTAATTGCTCCATATAGAGAGAGAATTACAATTTGGTAAACTCAGCAACTTAACATAGAATAAAATCTAAATATTGCATTCTTACTAATGACCAAGGCTAACTGTGATGGCTTAAGTGGAGGTCCTCCTCATCCCTGGCATAGGAAACACATAAACTGATATCTACTTCAACCTTATTACCTATCACTACATGCACAAACTCAAAGTGAGCTTCAAGATTTTACATTTGGTTTATAAACCTTCCCTGGTTTCTTCAGAATATGATCTCACAGGACACACTGAGATACTATCTTTCTCTCCAGTTCACTAAAATTTTTCTCATTTTATATGTAGTATCATTTTTATTACTATACAACAATATAAGTGCACAGTATTAATTCAAAATTTATGGAAATAAAAATAATGTCATTGCCAATACGAAGATGAGGAACCAAAATTCAGCAAAAAGATACATAAGAACCATAGATAAATAGCAGTAGAGTAAGAAAACGGGCAGGCATATATATATATATATATATATATATATATATATACACATATATATATAAAATATTATATATAGGAAATATTCCTTGAAATCAAGGAAGGAAGGTAAGATAAGGTAAGGTAAGAAAGTTAAAGAAAGCTTCATAGAGATATGAAATTAAACTGAATGTTAAACAAAAACAAGTAAGTATTAACACTGTGTAAAGGCTGGGTGATGGGAGTGGTCCAGGCCAATGAGCTACTACAAATGACATGGAGAAAAGAAATAGCAGAGGAAGATAAAATTTAAAAGGAAAATTTGATATTGGGATCAGCAAAATCGATAAGGAAGTGGAAGGCAGGACCAGATGAGGGGCACCATCCTACACAGCGAAACCTCCGATTTCCCTTCGGCCAGCTTCCAGCCGGTCCGTTCTCTCACTGTTACCACCAGCATTCCTGTCATGCTGGTGGGAAGTAATTTATGAAGTTACTGTTATAGCAGCTGAAAATGATCTCTTTCATTATACCATAACTTAATATGATCTTCTGAGGTTTTTCCACAAGTAGTAAGAATTCTGTGAGCGTTATTAAGGAAGATATATGAAAAGGTCACAGAACTGCATACATACAAATAAATATATAAGTGAACTTGTATACATCAGAATACCAACCGGTTGGCAGGTGACTGTTAAATTAGAACCTTAAAAACTAGTAAAGACACCCTAAAACTATCCAAAAGAGAAATGATAAGGCACTGAATGATAGCAATAGGAATACGGCTACAGAAAAGGAATAATTTCAAGAAGTATTTAAGAAGCTGAAAAACCATTTATTGATTAACAAAATAAAAATGAATAACTGAAGCACAGAAATGGAAAGAACTATGAAATATGTCCTCACATGAGAGAGCAGCATAAAATACATAAAACCCAGAAGGTTGGTGGAAGCCACTGTACGGTAACTGCTAGGAACTTTCAGATATTAATTACTGATGACCTTAATATCATTGAGTATTGAGAAGTGTGAGCCTAGAGGAAATAACAGAGGAAGACGAGCCTCAAGAGTCTGTCTGCACAAGATTCATGGTGGAGAGGGGACAGGCAGCCAAATTCTCACCTAGAGATTGAGGTACCCGTGAGCCAGGAGTCAGAATCGGAAACCAAGAGCTAGAGTCCAGCAAACAAGTTATTATTGAGAGTCAAGTTGAAAGACAAAGAAAGAATTGTCATCTGCAAGCAGTGTTGACGATGAGTGATTCCTGACAGCAGAATCAAAGGAGCAGCAAAGCAAGGGACAAACACAGGTAAGATCAAGAGACTGAAGGGTTCACTCGGCGATGCTAAGTTACACCTCAAAACAGCAAATTGTTAAATGCCACTGCTCAATAGATCAGTAGGTAGATTCACATGCAAGCGTAATCACTAGCAGTCTGTCCAAGAGAAGAGGTTTTGGATAGAGGTATAATAATTTTGTTATTTCAAAGATATTGAGAATATAATGAAATAAATGAGATGATAAAACGAGTTTTGATGGACACGGGATAAGGTCTATATTCTTGTGTGAGATAACAGAAATCGCCTAACTCATTTCAATTAGTTTTTATACTATTTTAATTTTTATCTTTTTGAAAATTGAACTAGGGCCTTAACACTGAGCTATTTCTTTTCTTATTTTCTTTCTTCCTTTCTTCCTTCCTTTCTTTCTTTCTTTCTTTCTTTCTTTCTTTCTTTCTTTCTGTCTTTCTTTCTTTCTTACTTTCTTTTCTGTCTGTCTGTCTGTCTGTCTGTCTTTCTTTCTTTCTGTTTGTTTTTGAGATAGGGTCTCTTTGTCACTTAGTTCCTAAATCAGACTGGATTCGAACTCGTGATTCTCTGGCTTCAGTCTTGCAGATCGCTGAGATTACAGGTACATGCCACTATGCTAGTTACAATTAGTTTGTGCTCAGGAATGTATATGGAGTTAGGCCACTATTATAGGACACAATTTTCATCTGGTGAAATAAGATATCCATATTTTCTTTTCTAAAGAAATTGTTTTATGCAGATATTCTTATGCTTTTCTATCTACAACTCTCTGATTTTCAAATATTAGTGTATTTTTCTCCTCCTCTAAATTTTTCTCCTTAAAACAATGTGTTCTATTAGGTTGTACTCAACATTTCTAATCAACAGGAAATAAATTGGCTGCAAAAAATCTATCATGACTCTAAAATTTTAGAAACTAATAAAGAGTAGTTTGCAATTTAAAATTGAGAGCAATTTTCAAAAGCTTAAATGTGAGAACCATGCTAACATGTGTAATATTGGACACCTCCTTAAACAAGGAAATTCATTCACTACTTCCTTGTGTATGCATACACTTAAATTTTATTGTACATATTATGTGATACCAAGATGAATTCTGACAAAATGAAGCCTGCTTTCAACAAAATATCTACTAAAAATGACAAGGAAACAAAGAAAAACTATCCACTGTGCCACATTTGTTGTAATCCGGAGATCACATAGGTCAGAAATAACTATCTGAAGATCTATGGTGAGGGAAGATTGCATGTGAAGAATTTCTATGAAAAGAAGAAAAATTACAATAAACATAAATATTAATCTGGTCAGAGATTGCATACTTAGTATTCACAGAAAAGAAAATAAAGCTACCATATGATTCTACATTTATAAGTAACCTAATTAAAATGTCATTAGAACCCATGGATAGATGGGAAATTATATTGGCACTACTTCTGTCTGTGCTGAATACAATTTATTTTATTGTCTCCCATAACTTACTTCTTATTGTTTTAAGGAAGTGTTCATTGTTGTTTCACTTCTGGCTCTATCCAGTGTTGTATACATCACAAACTCATTTAAATAATGATATTAAGGATTTTAGAAATCACTACAAATGTTTGGCAGCATCAGTCTCATTAATGCCTTAAGAGAATCATACCAGTGAGTTTTATCAGCTTGAGGCTGAGGTATTTGATGAAGTAATAACAAACTAGCCCTGAATTGTCTTTTATTACCCCTTATCTCTCCTACAGAGAATATAATCTTATTCAAATTATAATGGTCTTTGTTATCAATGAGCTTTACTATTTATTTACCTGCACCCAGACATGCAAATGCTCACGCTTTCTGCTTTTTCAACCTACCTGTAATGAAATTTCTTTCCTATCAGAATCATGCACAATCACAAATTATAAACTAGTTACAGGTATAATTTGCTTAGCATAAAGTACCTTCTTACCCATTCATTTAATAAACTATCTTGATTAAAGGAGTAAAATCCAATCATTAGAAATGAAATACAGTATGTGCTAATCATTTCCTTAAATAAAATCACTATTTCAATTAGAAAGCAGTGGTGGTTTGCTTGTGTGTGTGTGTGTGTGTGTGTGTGTGTGTGTGTGTGTGCTTTTAACTGCTATACTAAGTTAAATTGTGCTGTTACACATTGTTACCTCTGCTCAAAGCAGAGCAATTGATATCTCAGTATGTAGTTCTTTTTTAACTTAGTTCTTTTGAGTCACAACAATATCCTTTACATTTGTAAATTTCAGTAAATTTAGACTTTTAATACCCCTAACCTATCGGATACCCTCAATGAATTTAAAATAGGATAAACAAGTATCATTATGTACAAGAACTAAATTTGGATGATGTTTTTGAATGAAGACTAGAGTCTGTCTTCTGGGGCAGTCCTCTTTCCTCTCTGCCATATTTGTTTGCCACCTTTCTATCCCCTTTGCCTTTTGATGTATATTAACTTAAAAAGACAAAAGCAAACAAAACAAAACAAACACCCCATGATTGTTACCATGAAGCAATAGTAATGTATAAATTAAATCTTTAAACCTTTTCCCATTGATGCATTCATACAAGTATCTATAAATTATCCACTGTAGTTCAGGTACTGCTCTAAGTAAGCAAACAGGGAATGGATGGCCAAGAATGCCGACCTTTAATCTTTTTGATAGAGGATTATAAATGGTAAGTGCAAGGGCAAAAAATTGAAATCATGTAGAGAGGATAAGAACTAGTAGGAGTGATTTTTAATATTGAAATGTATAATAGGATAGTCCAGTCATATAGAAATAAGACTTGAGTAAGTTCAGGCACTAGCTACCTTGTAGAAAAAATTCAGATGTTCATAACGGTAACATCCTTTGACAGGCCATTTTCTATTTTGCAAAATGTTCTTACTATAGCATCAGACTTGACTCTAGTATTAATCATATGAAATAGGCAGGGAAACTTTGATACCTCCATTTTATAAATGAGAAAACACATTTGAAGAAGATGAGTTTTATAAATACCGCCTGTATTAATTTCCCTTTACTGAGACATAATTTAATTCCTTTAATTTAATATTATGTGAGCCAATGCACTGGCTTCGTTTGTGATTCTACCAAATTAATGAATCTTCCTAAAATTAAGATGTTGATGTTATTTAGTAGTCAATGACACCCAGTAAGGTAGGAGCATTTGTTTCATTCACTAATGATTACATTTTATTATTCTTTCTAATGTCCAGCCACTCTTGAGCTCTCAAATGTGTCCTACTATTCTATTCCCTGTTGCTGTTTCTGACTGTTAAGTACTTAAATAGTAGTTCCCACTCGTTTGTTTTCTATCTTTTCATTCTCACATCAGGACTCTCTTTACAGAGTTGGTCTTCTCTGAATCTCAGATAACAAACATAATTTGGCCATCAATAATCTTATCACACTCAGTTTTTTTTAATGCCTATCTTCTTGATATGAGCTTTCTGAGAGCAGATATATTGACATCATAATCACAATGTGTTTTCAAATTTCAGAACTTTCCGAAGCACATGGTAAACACTTGCCATGTGTTGCACGAAAGAAGCTGTTCAGTGTTCTCACAATGCCAAAGTTTGTTCTTAGGATACTTAGTAACCAAGTATTTTTTTTTTTTCAGTAACCAAGTATTTGAATGGGCAAAAATATTGTTTGTTACATCAGATACTGTTCTCATCATTCAGTTGCCACTACTATCATCATTTTTTGGAACAGGAAATTGAGATAAAAACAGAATATCTCAAATAATAAATAACTAGAACTATGAAGATTTGATTGCATCCTCTTAGCCATTTGATTGTATGTGAAGTTCCTTGTTGGCGCTGTAACAAAAAAATCTTAAATGTTTTCAAGCTTTTCCAACTCATTGCGCAAATCTAAGGAGTGTTTCTGTATTACTTTCATTTTAGCATCAAAACTCCTCCAAACTGAACAACATGAAGATAATTACTTTAGTTGGAATACCTTGAATAACTCTTATTTACTGTTTTATTCTCTTTTAATACATGAGTAGTTGTTACCCACATGATTTGTTATTATTTTACTGGGAACCACTAAAAGAGACTCAAGTAAACTATAAATATAGAAATAAATGCAGTGTTAACTGTTACGTTAGAAAACTTGGATGAACTATGAATATCTTGGTGTGAATAGTAAGTATTCAGGAATGTCTAGTGGCAGTGTTTCTCAATTTAACTTGACTAAAATTTATGTTTTCATAGACCATTAAAAAGAAATGATATCCCATGGAATTGGCTTTGATTTATTCATTATTCTGATTACTAATGATTTGAAAGTCAAATTTATTTATCCCACAGACTAGTTGATGTAAGAACAACCACTGTGACTATGAAATTAGAAGATAAAAGCAAAGAACTTTGTAGGAAGTATTTTGATACAGATTCTTGACAGTCACTAAAGGTAACACTTTTTTTATTTAATTATAAATTATATTAAATTGATATCCACCTAAGAGAAAATTTAAGGTAAATTAAGCTGTTGTTGAGGGTTCTAATAGTGTTCCTAAAAATATAATTTGCAATTGTATTAGTTATACCTCATTGGATGCATCTCATTCAATCTTGCTTAGAATTCAGGGTTTTACACATAGCATTAATTTTAAAAGATAAGTAAAGCTTATTAGCAGTAACTAAAGTGGTATGTATTTTTATAGGCCTTATTTTTATCTGTTGTCCCACTCAAGGGGCTCAACAGAGAATTTCTCTGGTAAGGTCCCAAGGTTAAAGAACGCAGGTATGCATGACATCAGCAACAACAGCAGGCAGCGTGGAGCAGACCAGAGCCAGAGCAAGAGGGAGAGCAGCTTGCATCTTTATTGTATAATTCTTATACAGGTTGTTATCTCATGTGTACATTCTTACACAGTGCTGTAAGCAGCACATGAGTGTTTCACTGTGCTGAGTCATGGTTGCATAATTATATCCCACTGTCTTAGTTAATTTTTACTCGTCGCTGAGACAAAACACCTGATGCCCAAAGTTGGGAAAGGAAAGGTTTATTTCTTACAGGTTTTGGAGGTTTTAGTCCACACTCAGTTGGCTCCAAGGCAGGCTGGCATGGCGGGGCCACAGTTTATGGCCATTGCAAGCAGTAAGGTAGAAACTGGCAAAAGAGAGACACACCTTCTTCCTGCCATTACATTACATCCTGGCTCTACCCTTGGGCCAATATAGTACTCACACCCCCAATCCAAGCGCTAAACAATAAACCAATCACAAATGCATAATGCAAATGCATGAGGTCTGGGGGCCACTGACATAAACCGTGAAACTCACTGTGTGCCTGGGCTAGACAAGCCGGGTCAGGGTCAGGTTTCCTTAGGCACCCCTGAGCTTTGGAGCAGACTGAGTGGTTTCCCACATCATTTGAACAACAAATTTAGCTTTTTAGACCAAAGTTCCTTCAAAGGAAAGCTATCAATTTATAAAGTTACAGATTTTTTTCCAAAGGAGGTATTACCACCTCGGAAAAACAGTCTGGGAAGCTAACCTTGAATACTCAGTCTTCAAAGCCAGGATTAAAATTGCTAAATATGCCTCTTCCTATACCTAGGATATGTGACAAATACGGAAAAGACAAGGATGAAACTATGTTACAGAACCTCTTTGGTCTTAGAAACAATGAGGATGATACCAAATAAATAAAAGATCAAATGACAAATAAATAAAAGATCAATTGAAAATGCTATTACTGCCCATGTCCTACAGCCAGTAAACCCATAGTCTTCTTTAAACTAATGCATATTAAGAACTGATTTCCTTAGAATTCTTGGTCTGACCTCAAAAATAAAGATAAATGCTCATGCCTTGGACAATACTAGGGGTGTTTAAGTAAGAAAAATAGCAGGAAAAAACAAAAAGAAAGGCAGAGCTTGATCAAGAAGTTAATATAAATGTACTGTTTGGTGATTTTTCCAAGAAGTTACATAAGATATAACTTCCTTTGTCTAGGTTTATACAAGATATTTGTTGAATATATTGAACAAATAATACAAACATATCCACAAATAAAACTATATCACACATAATAAAAGTGAGTAAATTATTTGTATACACTGAAATAAATTATCATGAAGAAAACATCACCATATAACAAAAATTCCTATGAAAACATAGAACATATCAGGGAAGCCCCCTGTGAACTTCTATATGAACACTCTGTTACATTCTTTAAAAACCATCTTAGATTCATTTGCCTTCTTTAGAATTTCCCATAAATGGATTTACATACTGTATATTCTGCTTTTCCTCAATATTACAAGATTTTTCATGTCATGTCATCATGCAATAAAAATACTGATTAGATTTTTTCTTTTCTTTCTTTCTTTGTTTTTTTCTTTCTTTCTTACTTTCCTTCCTTTGTGTGAGTGTGTGTGTGTGTGTGTGTGTATGTGTGTGTCTACCAAAAATCCAGCCTAGGACCTTGCACTTACAAGACAGATACATGTGACACTGAGCTGTAATCCCAACCCTCAATTTGACTTAAAAAACTAAAAAGCCAGGTGTAGTGGCACATCCCTGTAATGTCAACACTCAGGAGGCTGAGCCAAGAGGATCACTGCAAGTTTTGGTCAGCCTGGGCAACAAAGTGAGTTCAAGGCCATCCTGAACTGCATACTGAAACCTGTCCCAAAAAGACAAAAAAAAAAATTTTTTTTTTTAGTTTTAAAGGGAGTAAAAGGAAACAAAAAACAGTGATAGGATAGTAGGAAATCCACAATAATTACTATATCGCATGATATTACCCTCTAATTAGTTGTTCAGGCTACCCACCCCAGGCTTGCAAAGTCAATCAAAATAACTTAAATGCCAGGTTGTTTCCTTAATTCAGTTACAGTCATCTCTGCCTGTCTCATGTTCCAATGCTGCTTCTCCCCAGATGACACGGCACTGCCCCTAGTTTCCTTATCTTCGCTGGATTCCTAAATTATGTCTTTCCATGAGCTTCAAGTCTCAATGTCCAGGAGACCCATCCCTCTCCTTATCTCCCTCATGTTGCTACCGTTCAAAAAACTCATTTTAATTAAAAAAAAAAAAACTTTAAAAAATAATTATTGCAAATCATTAAAAATAATTCTGTAAGTTTTCAATACCATAAATTATGGAATCTATTTTTATTTCACACCTGATCCTCTGATTAATGATAAAATGTAAGACATTTTAAATTAAGTATAACATGGTAAAGGGAAAAATCCTTGCACCCTGAGGCTACTACAAAAGGCAAAAAAAGTCTGAAATAACTTAACAAAATTCTAATACAAGTTAGATACATATCAAATGAATATAATTCAAGTGCATATAGATGTACGGCTATAATATAGAAAGAATAATTTTCATGTGTGTACCACAAAATCATCTTTGTTCTTGGCCTAATTTAGATCATAGACCATTTTGATGTTAGAGAATATTCAGATTAGGATATCATTCACTTGAAAATTTTGCATCATTAACATACCCATTTTTTCATTTTATTTCACAATGGGAGAGATTACCTGAGGGAATTTCAAATCTTGATCTAAAGATGAATAACACTTACTTTAGAATCAGTTCTGCAGGCTTTCTTTAACAAAAGAAAGCAAAATGATTAGGAAAATGTTCTCATTCTTTTGTAGAAAGGAAAATCAGAGAGGCCCTTGTCACCTCTAAAATGGTAGAAAGTAACCAGACTTTGATTTTCTAGGTAACTAAATTTATGTTATAGTGAATAAATCGTTCTTGGATTGGAAGAGATTCAACTTTGCCCTCTAAATCTTAAAATTTCTCACTCTTTAGTATGTACAGTCAACAACTTCAAATCATCCCTCTAGCACCATGTTTCCCTAATACTCTATACTGATATGCAATTTTTACAAAAGACTTCAGAAATCATTAGCATCCCACCTTTATCACTTAACTGCTTTGTGAATGTCAGTAAGAAATAGGGTTCATTTGCAGGTTTAACTTAACTTTTTGTCACTGTTTCATGCAGAAAGGTATTTAATGAAAGGAATTAAATTCCGACAAAATCATTGGGAGCTCTGGAATATGAAACTATTGCTTGGGTTCCTTTGCACAATGCAAAAAAAAAAACCTATCATAGAATTAAACACTAACATACCTGTAGTTAAATGAGGGAACTGTGATATGCCTGTGGACTCATATACAGCAAATAACAGAGATTGTTCATAATAATTCACTGTCCTGAAACTATTTTTAATTAAATATGCTTTGAAATAAAGCAAGCTGAAATCCGTTGTGTCTTACCTTTTCCTTGGCTTTTTAAAATTTATTTGTGTGTGTGTGTGTGTGTGTGTGTGTGTGTGTGTGTCTGTGTGTGTGTGTGTGTGTGTGTGTGCATGCAGCTGGCATAGATTTGTGAGTTCAGCTTATATAGGAACTTTTAAATTTCATTAGCATTTTTGTAATGAAATTTGATCAGCAACTTTCCAGATGTCTAGAAAAACAAAAGGATAGCAAAAACATTATTTTTTCTTGTATTTTAACTTTCCTTTTAAAAAGAGTATTAAAAATGCTATGTATCTTTTAAAAACCTTTGTCTTCATATTTTAATACTAATGCCATATTTGAATTATCAGAAAGATGTTCTATGTATAATGTATAATTTATCAATGTATTTTTATCTTTTCTTTGAATTTCCAGGTAGCTAATTTCCAGGTAGCAGTAACTCTAAAGGAAATGTCTAGAATTAGATATTTTCTGTAATTTATGGCACACTAAAAATAATTTCAGGTGTAATCAATAACTGAAGAAGTCTTTGTAATTCAGCTGTACAATATAGGGTAAAGGAAGTCACTTACATCAGCACTTATATGCCAAGTACAAAATGCCAAAAAATATCTTTATCTCTTTCATACATGTAAACTAAAAGAAAAATTGGCGTTCTAATACTGAAAAATTGTAGACATTTCCTTGTAAAGTTGACCTTTCTCCATTCAAGACTTGTTACCAGGTAACAAAATTATTCACTACACTGCCTTATATAATATTGAATCTTATCAAACAAAACTAGGAAAAGGTGCCATGTTGAACTGCTCAAAACTTTACATTTGTTGGCATAGGTAAGTCATGAATATAACTAATGCAATAATATTTTAAAATGCAGATATATATATAACAGGAGATGAATTTGTCCACATCACCAACAGATAGAAAATGTACTAACTGCTGTAAAACAGTGTCAGTATCACGCAAGCCTGTCGACAGTTCCACATCTGTTCCTTGGACTTGCAGCACTGGGTCCATTTCCATCAGGAAAGCCGGCATCTGCTCCTGGACCCTCATCTTACGATTTCCTCCTGCTCAGTTCTGCTCTTTGGTCTGAGTGTGTCCATGTGTGTATGCCCGTGTGTTTTTGCTTGTGTCTACTGTGCAACTGGGATGGTCCAAGAGCAATGAGAATAATAAAACTTTTTCCAACACTGTCACCATTTTGCTCAATCTCTCATGCTAAAGCAGAAGACACTAGCAATTCCTATGCACGTTTGAGTTAGAATGTAAACTACCACTTTTTCACTTTATCTGGTGAACCACACACAGCTTTGTTAAATATCAGAAAGTCTATGTATTTTACACAGGATAAATGATGCTTACCTTCAAAACTATCCTAAGAATTGAAAAAATGCTAACAAACTATCCAACACTGCCAAGCCTCAAGGTCCACGGAAAATAGATTCTCACAACGTATTAATTCTCTCCTCTTCTTTTCCTGCCGTTACAAAACTGGATTTGTTCTCCCCCTGGTGGCAGACCTCCTCATGTTCCTCATTATTTGCATAAATTACCCACATCAAGCCTTCTCTTGCAACAATCCGCCCAAAGGGTCACAAAATAACACAACATTGTGTCCAAATTAAAAACCATGGAAAACAAAATGCAAACCTCATAGGAATAAAAAGAAAAACATAAGTACTGTATGGAATATTTTCCTTAGCCAGAAAAGAACACAAAATGGAAAAATAAACAACATAATTACACGAAAGGAAGAACGCGTGCTGCCTGCCTAGCCTGGTTATAATTTTCAGTTCTGATTGTCACATTTATGAGTTAAGTAGCATTATGCTTTCCATGATCAATTTGCTTCTGAGCTGATTAAAAGGACTGGCTCTTTGAGTGTTTGTTTTGTGTGGACACATCTGTTGACACTGCTTCCCTCTTACAGTGGAACTCCAGAAGTTGGTGATGATTACAGAGTCAGTCCTTTGCTTGGTAACAAGGCTTTGATTTCTGTGAAACGTTTGTTTCAGGATTTTAAAAATCTCTTGTGCAATTTCAAACACTGGGAACCACTTTGCTATAGACAAATTTCTGTTAGTGCAAATTTTGTTGGATCAGATTTTAAGGGCTGGCCACAAGGTAGCACCCTTGAAGTTGCCAATTTCCTGTTTTGTTTTTTCTTTGTTTCTTTCTCATTTTTCCTTTTACAAACGCACTGTAAACAAAGCTTCAAAAATGATCAACTGGATCAAATGGGTTACAATTGCCATTCACTTGTCACTTTAACATTGAATTCTATTAAGAAAATTAAAATTTTTACCAGGATGTATTTTTAAGATATACAAGAGGCTTTTTTAAAGCACATTACACATCTTTTGAACACTGAAATAATATTAAGGTTATATCTACTAAACAAAGATTTCTCGAAACCCATTTATAGGAAGATAATTAACATTGAAGTTGCAGAACTAGCTATTTGGTGACTTTTCCCCCCTTTGTCTCTTTTAAAACTTTGCTTATCTCCATTGTTGTCTCTTGCAGATAAGAAACATTTGGATTAACAACATCAATAGGTTTTATTACCAAAAAAAAAAAAGTACCATCACCTACTCTGTTAGTTTAATTAGAAATATTGAAATGTGCTATATTACTGTTCAGCTTACAACTGGGGTAAATAGTTTATTTTCCATGTTCTTAAATTCTCAAACAGCTCCTTTTTCCGAATAGAATCATTGTTCACAGTTGAATGGGATCAGAGAAGCAAAATTTAGCGCTTTTTTTTTTTTTTTTCCAACAAATGACCCAGACTGTTTAATAAACTCTGGTCAAATTTGACATTGATTTTAAACTTATAAAACTGGGCATCTAAATTACAGGAGTAAGACACATTTTTTACCAAAAAAATACTAAACAATAGGTTGTCTGTAGAATAATTTCTTGGTTTATGGATGGGACTATTTGCGAATAATTCGGTTCTCAAATAAAAGCATTTAGCAAAATTTTGCTACTCTTTGGGAACTCTGTGTTAAGACAACAACCATCTTCCCAACAAGGTCTCTGCCATGTTCAGAAGCAAGTCCCTTGACAAATAGATTAAAATGACAAGTTATCTCTTTTGCAACATATAGTATCTAGGACTCCATTCCTTCTATTAGGGAAATTTAGGGCTGAGTTTGATCTCAGGTAAATTTTTCCAAATCCTCAAGCTCCTCTGGCTACTGGGTTCCTTACTGTCTTTCTTAGCAACATGTAATAAGGGTTGAGAGTATGACTGCTTTTAAAATATTCAGACTTTGTAGTTCAGTTCTACCTGTGATAGATATGAAAGCCTGGATAGTTTTAGGCTTGAACCATCTGAGATTGTTTTGAAACACAACAGAAGTTTCTTCAGCTTGGCTAGTGACTATCTCTATTATACTTTCAATATGTTTATGTAGAATCACCTTCATGTGCACAGATAACAGATTTCCAACTCTATGAAATTTCTGTCCTTTATTTAGTGCACATATATTTCAAATTAAAGGCAGCTCTGTGGAACATTCAGATCATCTGAAGACCAGGCTTGCACCGAAAGACAATTGATCGTTTTTCTGCTTATGAATTTTGTGATGTTTTTAAAAAAATATTTGAAAAAATTTCATTCAATCTTTAGTTTGAAGATATATTTTAATTAGTAAAGTTGTTAAATAGAAATATTCTCTATGATTTAAATGTCAAAGAAAATATAGTACAAGTAGGTAAAATGCAGTATATTTGTATATATGGAAGATGTTAGTGGATATATAAAATAATTAGTAGACCACCTCGTAATCTTCCCTTTAATTAAAGTTAAATACTGCTCTCTAAAAATAAATATTCTTTTCTTTGGGTGCATGAGAAGAGAAGAACCTATTGAAATAGGGATGAGACACTTGGATGATATGGGTGAAAATGGAATATACATCTTTCTAGTTAAGGGCAAAGCATATCAGTGGAAGATTTCACATTTACATTTCCACTGGGTATCACATTCTCTTCACCAGGTAGATCCATTGTTAGTGCTAGAGTGTTCCTATTTAAGCATTTTTATTGGTTGCGGTGGCACATACCTGTAGTTCCAGCACTTAGGATGCTTTTAAGTAGGAAGATTGCAGGTTCAAAGCTGGTCAGGCTCCATAGCCAGACCCTGATGCACAAACAAAAATTTTATGATAAGAACAATTAAAAGTAAGTTTCCTAAAAGAGTCTCATAGCAAACAGCAAAAGGTAAAAGATTTGCCTTCTTTGCCTCCAAATGTCACATGATGCGGGATGCTTCTTGCATGGCTTTGTCTCCATCTCTATGAATGAGATTCAGGTACAGGTTTTCTCATTCTGAAAGTTCCTCACATCAGTGACTGTATGAGCTAGTGTTTGTCAATCAGTGAAAAGGAGCGCACTGAGGTCTCAAAGGGGCAGCAGTGTTCATATATTATCTCACTCTCTCCTACTCTACAAGACACTTGATAATAAATAAATCTGTTCTCTATGTGATAAACTATATTTCTATTCATGTGTTTAAAACTGTCTTTAACTTTCAAAAATTTTAGTATAATGTATCTCAGTAATGATTTATTGGTGCTTAATTTATTTGACATTATTTGAGCATTGATTGAGATACTTATATTTCCTCCCAAATATAAAAAGTATTTTTTAGCATTATTCTCTAAATGTGTGTGGTTGAGTTTTGTTTTTACTTTTGATGCTTTTCTTGTTTATGTTTTTTGTCCTTTTCATGTTCTCTGACTCTTCTGGATTTCCCATGATGCATTTATTGTTTGCCTTGATCATCATATTTTATCTAGTTTTACTGCACGTTTCCTTCTTTCTTCTTCCTGTAACTGGTAACTCAAATGACTGATACTTTATTCTGCTTGAAAGCTCTCTGTGGATATTTTCACTTCAGACATCATAATCTCTAGCTTTCAGTTTTCTGTTTGGCTTTCTCTTAGTTTCTACCACATTACTGTTGTGCTTTCTTCATTTCATGGTCATCTGTTTTTCAGTGTAGCTCACTGACCTTTTTCAAAGCAATCCTTTTGAGTTATTTGTTCAGCACCTCCTAAACATTATTTTCTTTGAAGTCATTTATTAGCACTTTATTTTTGCCTACACAGTGTGCTGGGCTTCCCTGATTTTCATGATCCTTGCAACCACAAAATTATATCTGCATATTTGAAGAAGTCTTAAGTAATTATTCCTAGCATTACAGACTGTATTTGACAAGGAAGAACCTCACCTGTCAGAACATTCAGGAATTCTACTTGGGCAATTTGGTGGACTATCACAGTGTACTTGTCATTGGAGCTCCTGGACATTCTAGAATTTCAGTCTATTTGGTGAGCCTAGAGAAAGGATCTATGAGCTAAACCTGGATCAGATCCTGAGTCCATAGGAACTATCAAAGTCTATTGAAATGAACCTATTGACTGCATGCACAAAAAAGTCCTGAAGTCTAGTATGTTAATCAGTTTTCTTTTGCTGTGAGGAAATATCTGAGAAAATAATCCTATAAAAGGAAAATTAATTTTGGCTTATGATTTCAGTGGTTTCAGCAATGGGTGACTGGCTCCACTGGTTTTATGCCTATGGTAAAGCAGAAACATCAGGGTAAAAATACAAAAGAAATTTATTGGCCTCCTGATTTCAGGCAAGATGCAGCGGGAGAAAGTGAGAAGGGGCCATAACAAAAGGGAGTTAGTCACTAAGACCCATTCACTTTGACTAGATTCTATCTCTTAAATGTATGTCACCTCCCAAATAGATCATCAAAATATGAAACAATCAACTGACTAATCCACTGAAAAAGTAAGTCAGAATCCTCATGGCCTAATGTCTTCCCTAAAGCTTCACTCTGAACATTGTTGCACTGGAACCCACACCTTTAACACTTGGGAGACATTTCAGATCTGAATTAGAACACTGCTCTACAGAAACTGGCCGGATATCTGCATCGCAACAGCTGGCCAAAGCTTGAAGGATCCACTGGGATCAGCATTCTTCTGTGGTGGGTATTGAGCTAGCCTGTTTGGAGAGGCTAGCCAGGCATCTATTCCAAGAATGTAATTTTAGTTCATGGGGTCCGGCGTGGTGCTGATGAGGGTGTGAAGACTGAATCAAGCCTAGAATATTACACTAGGCAAGGTTGGCCCTTCAGAAATGGAGAGATAAAACTTTCGCTGAGAAAAAAATCCCATGAGACCATTACTGTCAAGTAGGTTCACTAATTACCAATTCCAAGGGACAGCTTCAATTGAATGAAAGTTACCAAAGATAATTACTATGCCAGCCACCAAAGGAAAGTGTTCTAGAAAGTGCTATTGAAGGGAACTTTATAGCATTGACTAGAATTTATAACATTGAACATAGATATTGAATATATATCATGACTGCAAATATTTGAAAAGAGCAAGATGTAAAATTAAAAATCTAGGTTCTAATCTTGAGAAATTAGAAAAAGATCAAAAATAAAAATGAAAATAAAATAAAAGAAATAACAGAACAAAAGCTAATGATATTGAAATAGAAAATTAACAATGAAAATCAACAAAAGCAAAAATTAGCAGTTTGCAAATGTCAATGAATTTGATGAAACCCCTCTTGAGAACAACCAAATAAAATGAGACCAAAATACAGAGTACTAATATCAAAAATGAAAGAGGGACATTACTGTAGAATATACAGACAGCAAAGATGTAAGAATAATATGAACAGCTTAGATGAAACTGACATATTTCTTCAAAGATACAATGTGTAAAACTCATGTTTAAAGAAATAAAAAACCTAAACAGACGTATCTACTAGGAACCAATAGGTTTTGCAAGTAACAAGCTGAAGATTCAGTTAGCATTCCTGATGAATCCTATCAAATATTTGAGGAAAAAATTATATCAATTCTCATCAATATCTTCTAGAGAGAGAATAAAAGGAACTATTTCTTATAATGCCAACATTAGTTTGATAAGGAAGGCTAGACAAAGACATTACTGGAAAACATAACCATAATACCTCTCATAAACAGACATGGAAAAATATCAAATAATAGACTAGCACATGAATTACAACAAGGCATAAAACACACTCTTTATGCAAGCAGAGTTTACCCATTTGGATAACTGACAAAGCCAATTCAATATAAAGAAATCAATTAATGTAACCTGATACATCAAGTTAAACACAAAAACCACATGAGTAAATGGATGAAAAATTACTGACCAAACCTTTAAAGTTTATTCTTGATAAAATAAAAAGACTAGGAGTAAAGGAGAATTTCCTCAACCTGATTTTTAAAAAAAATCTATAAAAACTATAAGTAACATCATTCTTATTAACAAAAAATGCAAAAATTTCACACTAAAATCAGAAACAAGTCAAAAAGGCTTCCTCTTACTATTGCTTTTCAAGTTGTACTGGAAGCCCTAGCTAATGCATTCAGACGGTAATCTGAAATAAAGTGTATCTGCTTTGGGAAAAATAAGTAATAAGCTTTTAATACATAGATGACACGACTATGTAAACAATCTAAAAAGTTAATAAAACTTCTGACACTGACAGTGATTAGAGCAAGACTGCAGGACACAATCAATATGGAATATGGCCCTTCATCTAAATACCAAAATGAAGTGAAATTTAAAATTTAAAACATATTACCATACCAGCTTCCACAAATGAAGCATTTTTGTATAAATCAAATCAAGTATTCACAGATCTATAAAGGGAAATCTACAAAACTGATGAAAGATGCCAACAAGAATTAAACAAATCTAGAGATATTCCATATTCATGGATAGAAAGGCTCAATATTGTTATGATGTTAGTTCTGCCCAACTTGATGTACAAATGCAACAGAATCCCAACTCATGCTCCTTCCAGCAGCTTGAATAAGTCTGTATTCCTTGCAACCAAGTGACCCTGCCGACAGCTCAAATAGGCTCATGTTCAGAGCCAGTTGATCATCTAAAGAAAGTGTTCGGTTCACTCAGTGTGAACATGAGAGGATGCAAAGCAATTAATGGGCATCAAATTACTTTTGTAATGATGCAGAGAATATAGTAGTGACTTGTAATCAAGTTTAACCTGATTGTCAAACTGCAATTTTAAAAACTGTGGAAGCAACTTTCATTTTTCAGCTATATAATCCAGGATCTGTGTTAAATGAATTTTGACTCAGTTGCATGTGCAAAACCAATCATACTTCTGATGCAAGAATACTAGTGTTGTGGCTATGTTATTTTTTTTGCAATATTATTTGTTACAGTTTCATAATTTGCAAACATTTTTAAAGTGTGAGTTCTTTGGAAGTAGAATACTTATTTGAGTCCCATTTGCCACTTATTTGTTAAGTGATTTGGACAGCTCATGGAATGGCAATTTCTTCATATATAAAACAGGCACAAAAAACTTTCATTTCCAAAGTAGAAGACAAAGAAGAAACCATGGGTAAATGTAACAACCCAATGCTCATTCTGTTATTCTAATGTAATAAATTATTATTGCATATGTAAAATAGCCAACCACATAGAAAAAAATCCTGAGTTATGACGCAGTGAAAACCAGTACCATTTTTTCTCCATTTTATTATTTCAACTAAGTTTCCTTGTGTATAGCTTTCACACTAATATTTTTTTTTCTTTCTTTCTGAATTTTGTCATTAAGGTACTTTTCCACATCCTTCAATTTAATTTAAATATTTAAAGTTTACTGGATTTTAGTTTCTTCTCCTTCCTTATTAATATCCAAAAGCATAATCCTGTTGATTATATTTTTGTTTCAGGCTGAGCTTCATTTTAATTACATATCATTTTATTCATTTACCGTTCCTTTCTTTTGTCACTTTAAGATTTTAATTACAGCACTCAAGGGCCCACCTCTGTCTTCTTATGACACTGCAATTAGCTTTAGCTCTGTCTTAATTGCTGTGATTGTGTACTGCCTTCCCTCCTCCAACGAGATCCAGCTGTTTCTCCTCTGATGTCTTACATTGCCACAAGCTAAGTATACTAGCATTATCTCCTTTTCCAGTGCGGAATATTGGTCGTATGTCATCACACATTCTTACTTCTTCCCTACTTAGTGGCTTAAATTACAAAGTGTGGCCTTTCCTTTCACCAGCCTCTGGTCCTTGGTAACCAAAGGCAAAGCTTTAGCATCTCAAAATGAACTTTTCTAGCTGAAAAAGAAAAATCAAAAGCATACAAAATCTTTTAAAACTTTTGCAAACTTTTGACATAAAGGTATAAAAATCTGCCTGAGTGTGTAGGTGCATGTGCATTTGTGTGAATGTGCAGTATAGAGCATGTATACAGAAAATGGTCCCTGCTTGATATTAATAAAATATTCTAAATATTTTCCTAATGTTTCTAGCCATTCACTTTTAACCAATGTGTTTGTTGCAATTGTATTTTTAGATAGCATATTTCAGTTTTGTTTTTCAATTTAAATTGATAATCTTTACCTTTTAGCTTAGACTCTTTAATTTCAATTTACTGTTATATAATTAAACTTTTTATCATTTTACTGTTTATTTTCTAAAGATTTATGTACTTTGTTCCCTTTTTGCAGTCAGTGGTTTAATTAGTACTTTTAGGATTCCACTGTATCTCTTTATGTTATTTCATGGACTCATTCCAAATTTACAGAATATGCTTTCTCCTTATCACCAACCAATGTGATATACTTCTAAAAAAGTGAATTAAGGCCTTTATATCAGCGTACTTCTGCTTCTCTTCTGTTCTTTATGATTATGTTGTCATACATGTTAATTTTATAAGGTATAAATTCAACAGTGCATTATCATTTTTATTCATGCAATCACTTTACCTTTTAAAGAGCTTTTAATGATGAAAAGTTACATATGTAGCTATGTAACTATTTTCAGAGCTTTTTACTCCTTTTGGTAGGTTCAGATTTTTACTGAGTATCATTTTCTTTTCGATTGAAATGTTTTCTTTAGTAATTTCTATAGTACTTTTTATTAGTAATAAATTCTTTCAGTTCTATCCTATCTGAGAGAATCTTTCTGGAGCCTTCCTTCGTGAGATTTATCATTTGAATGTAGAATTCCAGTTTGGCAGCTTTTATCTTTCATTCAGTACTTTAAACAAGTTGCCACATTGTCTTTGCATTGTTTCCCAGGAGTCTTTTGTCATCCTTACTTTTCTGTAGGTAACATGATTTTTCTTCATCTGCCTACTTTAAAAATTTAAATGTTGTCACTCATTGCAAAAAATTTCATTATTGTCCCTTTGTGCAGTTATCTTTTTTCTTATGCTTTAAGTTCATTCATCTTTATGAAACACAAATTCTTATATTTTATCATATTCGGGTCTCTGCAGTCATTACTTTTTTTTGCCTTTCTTTTCTTCCTGTCTTTTAATGATCCATATAACTTGATGTAAGAAATATAGACAGTAAGGGCTGGGTTCTAGCTGAGAAGCAGAGATCCTGCTGGTAAGCATGAGGTCCTGAGTTCAATTCCGACTAAAAATAAATAAATATATATATAATGTAAAATATATATTTTATAAATTACTGTGTATGTAATATATACATTAATTTGTTACACAAATTAAAATATCTATTAATATATAAAACATAATCCACAATAATTACACATACTATGTTAATATTACATAAATATTAATACATAATTTTGAATATGATCATTTAATATTTTAATATTAATTATATTAATATATAATTATATTTTATATGTTACAAATATATTATAAATTATATATATTATAAATATATAATGTATATAATTATATATAAATATTTAATGTATTTTTGATGTCCACATTTTATGAAAGTATTTGTGATTTTTTAAATTGCTTTTCTTTCCTTGTGAAAATTCTATTGCTGTGTTTACAAATTCAGTAATTTTTTTTTCTTTCTTCTTCACTCTCAAATCTACTGTTGACATTTTTCCAGTTGGTTGTCATTCCAGAATTTCTGTTTATTATATTTCACATCTTAAATTTAGTATGGTGATATAGCAGTTAAAAGCTGTTTATAATAAATGCAGTGTCGGTATCTGCTTTCAGTTCATTTTAATTAGTTGCTTTTCATTCCTTAATTATGGGCAATATTTTCTGGATCTTTGAGTACTAGACAACCTTCAGTGAGATTTAAAATACTGTGAGTTTTTCCTTGTCAATGCTGCTGTTTTACCCACAAATGTTAGGGAGGTTTCTGCCGGGGAAACTGAAGTCACTTGAAAACAATTTGATAATTTTGTGCCTTCTTTTATATATTTGTTGGCAATACAAGAATTACTAATTCGTGATGAATTATTCACCACTAATGAGACAAGACCTCTATCAATGCTTTACCTAATCCCTATGAATTAGGTCATTCCAGTCTGGCTAATGGGAACATACTGCATTCCTTCATGTAAATGCCTGCCCCTGGATTCACCATTGACATGTCAGTATCATGTAGTCTTTTCGATAGTCTCAAATTATTGTCCCTTTCCATGAACAATTTCCTCGCATATTTGATCAATACTCTACTAAACGTCTGTGAAGATCATTTAAGACTTCTCCAGACTTCATATGCAGCTCCCTCTTGTTCTGTCTTATGAATTATAGAGACTTTAGTATCCTGAGACCTTACCCCCCATCCCCTGACCTCTGAGGAACCCTTACATTCTGCCTCAACTCACTTGCCCTGTGCTGTGTCCTGGAATTATTCAAGGCATTAATTTGAGGCAATTGTGAAGCTCAACTCACTCATTTTCTACTTTTCAGGACACTTACCCTTCAGTAACCTTTTGTATTTCACAGAAGTAAATGTTCTATCTCTCTACTTGGGGTGTCAGTAAAAGTCTTATCTCTTTTGTTTGTTGTTTAGCATTCATTTTTAAATAACTCCAGATTCATTGGGAGTTGCAAAGAAACATGGAGCAGGCTTTCACTTCACCTTCTCAGGTCCTACCATCTTGCATAGCTTACAGTACACATCCAAGAAATTAACATAGATACAACCCACAGAACTTCCTTAGATTTCGCCAGTTATTCAAGCAGCAGTAGCTCTATGCAGCTTTTTACGTGTAGCTTCAAATAACTGCCAGCACAATTAATATTACTAACTGTACAGAGCAGTGATGGTGAACTTTTAGGTTTTTCAGTGGCAGAAAGAGCCTGACGAGGTACCTGCGTCACAGGTGTGCCACTACAAACTCTATGCAGGCTCTCATAGTATATTTTTATAGTCACAATTACCCCTCCAGCCATCCTCGGTCCTTAAGAACTTTAATCCACTATTCACATCTACAATTATACCACAAAAGCTATACCAATAAAATGAAGAGTACCTGCCTTTGAGATTGGTTTTTGTGCATGTGTGTGTGTCACGCTGGGGAGTGAACCCAGAGCCTGACACATGCTAAATTTGTGCTCTACCTTTGAGATTATCTTTTTCATACAGTGTATTTTCTTTAAGATTTACTTAAATCATTTTTGGGTTATTTGTCTAAATAGTTTGTTACTCCTTATTACTAAATAACGTATATGCTACAGTTGTAATGCAGTTTGTTCAACGATTCATCCAACTAAAAATGTGTAACATATAACAGTTTGCATTATTAAATCAAAGTGCTATGTACATCAATGTACAAGATTCTACATGACAATAAATCTTATTTTCCTAGGATGAATATTCAAGTGAGAAAATGCTGAGTCACATGGAAAATCCATTTTTAGTTTTAAAAGAAAACACCAAATTACATTGCAGAATAGCTCTACTATATTTATGTAGTCTCCTATACTGCAAGAGTGATCCAGTTTTCCACATTATATCAGTGTTTTGTGACATCAGCACTCTTCATTTCAGCCATTAGTGTGTAGTGATACCTCTGCTTTTGGTTTTCAAATGGCTAACCAAGAACATATTTCCAAATTGTTACTTTTCATCTGCATCACCTCTTCCATCATATGCCTGTATCTGCCTTTTGCCTATTTTCTAATTAAAACTTTAAAATGAGTTTCAGAATTTTTCAAAGTTGAATTCCAGATATATGAACTGCAAGTGTTTTCTCGGGCTGTATTTTGTTTCTTTTATCCTTTAAACTGAAACTGCAGTTTTTAATTTTGATATGGTCCAAGTTATTGATATTCCCTTTTGCTGACTATTTCTGCCTCAAGCCTAAGAACTCTGTCTGGTCATTGATTTCAAAGATATATATGTATATGCATATATGTGTATATATATACATATATACACAAACACATTATGTCTTTATATATGAGATTTACATCATATATATTAAAGTAATGATAGAAAACATATCTTTAGTTGAGTATTATATATGATATATATGTATATATGTATATTATATATAAATATGGATAAGGTCATTTCTCTTTTAGAGAATAAACACTAGGTATAACTAATCAAGTCTATTGTTGCATAACTTTGTGAGTCTCTAAACCAGTTCTCTTTTCTTTCAGAAATTTATCTGAAAAATAAGCAATTTAACAAGCATTAATGAATACAAGGTCCCAAAGATATGTACTCTTAAAGAAAGACTCATATCCAACATTATATACAGTACTATTTATTTATGCTTTGTGTCTGATAGGTTTAGTATTATTTTGCCTCACGGAGACTCCAGGAAGTTAAAAGTCCACTTTCTGCTCATCTTTTTGTGAAGCCAAAGCTAATGATGCTGCTCTCCAAAGTGCTGCCTAATCTGTGTTAACAGACTGAAGATTATTATGGAAGCTATAATAATCACAGAAAAATTGGTAATGACTTGAATCAATGTCTGGCTTGTTAATTGTAAAGCTTTTACCATAAAAAGAAATTATTTAACAACTGCATTTCACTGGTCATGAAGAAGTTTCATTAAAAGAAGGTTTAATATGGTCTATGGTACCCACTATGGGATATAAAAGATCACTGTGCTTATGGTAAAACTGATATTCAAATGTTGATGATCCATAATTATTAAAATTAGACTCATAATGTTCAAATTTCTTCCATGTTATAAACATGTATGTGTGCATATATGTATGCTTGAATGGTTTCTTAAGAAAAATATAGCAGACTTGTGATTAACAAGAAAAAATACTCTCCAACAGGCAAGACTTACCTGAAAAAATTATATTTATATTTTATAAATTCCTTAATATAAGAAAAAATTTATTGGGTTTTATTTTTATTGTGACATATGATGCTTCAATTTTGAATGCCCTCAAGGCAAACATTTCACTCACAGAAAGACTCCTCCTCATGTAACATTTTATTAGAGCTTTTCAGGAAAATATAGGGTATTGAAGAATTAAAAAAAAGAAATAAGATATTCCCACTGACTATTTTTTATTAGCTGTTTCACAGATGTTAGCTGATTTATTGTCTCCTATTATAATCCAAATACAATAATCCTATTTCTCATCCCTCTCACAGCTTGAAAAGTTCTGTATTTGTAATTCCATTGAAATGTCATTGGTATCTCAGTGAGTTAATTCCAATCTACCATCTCCCGTGCAACCACAGTGAAAATAAAGACTCTAAGACATATTCTAGACAACGGGCATTCAAAGAGTCCTGAGTCTGCTCCAGGTGAGGATACATGGAAGAAAGGCCCTGATCCAAGGCCTCACCCAGAATTTATTATCATGTGAAGAAGAGAGTGGCTCAAGGATGAGTGGTGTTGCGACTGGCAGGAATTATGTGAGCAAAATGAGCTGAACTGGCCAGGTGGAGAGCAAACCCCTCTGCAGCATGCAGGGAGAATGGTATGCGGAAAACACCAATCAGCATAACTCAGTTGAGGTAGCATTTGAATGATTTAGGATGCTGTTGCTTCAGTTCCCGATATGTAAACTTTTGTGCCCCGGGGAGTCATAGCATCTTATCTTGTGGTTTGAACCCAGTTGGCATTCCTGGAGCTATGTGGCTCTGCCATCTGCTGTGCTCAACCATTGATAGGGAACACATGGTGTGAGGAAACGGAAAACTGTTAGCTGGCTTCAAGTATTATGTATCAGTGCCTTAGCTAGCCTTATTTGCATTGCTTAGAGACAATTGAAGGGAGAAGGAAATGGCATAGCCAGCTCTGTACAGTTTAGTATGTGGAGACAGGGTTCGGTTTAACTAATACAAAAGCAATTGTTCTGCATTCAAGGGGAGACACCCAGCTCATCTCCTATAGTCTCCAAAACTAAGAAATATACTTCACTTTTTATAATTTTCAATATACAACCATTACAACAAAGTAAATTTAGTAAGTTGCTACAAACCTCACAGCTTGTAGGTGTTGAAACATAAATTTGAAAAGGAGGTTTGCCCCAGTTATTTTATTTTTATTCAATAGCCCTCAAAAGTGAAAGTCATAGGAGTCATAGAAACAGAAAGAATAAAGAGATATCAGGCTCCTAAAAACATCTTTATTATCCTTGTCTTGGAGACAACAATAGATTCCAGAATGCTACCTGTCATGTGTTTATGTTTTCACATAATCTCCTGTTTCTGTTTGAGGCATGATCCATTTAAATGCTGAGATATATCCCTTAGAAATAAACTATGAGAAGAGGACAGATGGGATGGAAGAACTTTGAGTATCATTTATGGAGTTTATACTACAATTTATAACATCACCCCAGTTAACAGCAAGAGCTGTCTTCTGTGCCAGGTGATTCCACATTCTTTGAGTAGCTGGGGCCAATATGATGTCACAGGGACTGGTGAATGGATATTTAAGGCCACATTGATGATTATTGATTTTAATCTACATATAACAAAACTACTGGAGGAGTTAACTGTTTACATTTCACTTCGGTGAAGCACATACTCAATAAAATAACAATAAAAAGGAAAATAAGAGGAGGAAACAACGAAAGAGAGAGGGAGAAAAGAGGGAAAATGGAGGGAAGGAAGGAGAAAGGGAGGAGGGAAACAGAGAGATCGTGAGAAATGAAAAGGAAAGAAAAAGCAAGAAGAAAAGTAAAAAGAGGACAAGTTTTCTCTACAGTTACCTATTTTTATAGTACTAGGGTCAAATACTTAGCAAATTTTTCCCCTCCATCTGCTTTATCAAATTTCTACCTGAAATTTATGGATGATTTGTGATATGGGTTAAGAGATTCCTTAGGCAAAGAGCAATTAAATTGATTTAGAAATTACACAAAAGACAGAAGAGTAACAGGCCCAAATTTGAATTAGTGCTTCAAGAGACAAAACATAGATGGGTTTGTTGTGGATTCAGAGATATTAAGAACGTGAAGCTTCTGTAATATTTGTGATTTTAGGAAGTTGAACAAAGATAGATGAATTTCAGAGGTGTTTGGTTCTGTGATGTGTGATATAATTCCTTTTGCCCCTTAATTATTAGAGTTTTGTAAAGCTATTAATTGCTTTTTCAATGCTCTGTAAATTTCAAAATGTTATACTAGATAGAAACCTTAGACCTTCATCTATCACAGCAGCAGTATACAGCAAGTCCTTTATCAGATGCTGGGGGATCCTGTTGTCTTAATCCTTCCTCTCCTCGCAAGATCAAGCATAGCCATATATGTTGTCTCAACGTAGCTTAATCAATAAGAACTAAAGAGAATACCACGATTTTTTTACTACTATGGAGAGGACAGCACACATGCATAATCTGTTTTCTATCTAGAATTTGCAGTTGCTTCTGTAACTCATTACACTTGCTTTGCAAAGTCAGTGACCTTTATGTTGAGATATTGTTTGAAAGAATTACTGAGATTGTGAGGTGATGGTAAGTGTGAAACTATAAACTGGAAGGCACGCATACAACAGCCACCACAAAAGTACTTTCTGCAAGTAATATATAAGATTTTAACTAAAACTGAGTGAATGTATACATGAAAGGAGTTCTGGGGTAACTAAGTCTCTAATTTCAAGTTCTCAGTTTGTAAAAAAATATATACTTCATTAAGAAGCCTCTCTTCTACCAAGAGGCAGTTAAGTCACTGGTTGAGTCTCTGGCACCTGCAGTAGGGATTCATCTCTTTTACAGTTGTGCTCTGTAGATCGTTTTACAAAAGTAGTCCACTTGACCCCAGAGCCTTATAATGTTGATTTTAGTATGAAAGGGTGAGGTCCCTCTTTCAATATGAAATGATAAAAGAACATGGATGGGTGGCCAGGAAGGAAAAAGCACTTTATGCTAAATGCCTAGC
This sequence comes from Cavia porcellus, assembly GCF_034190915.1. Taxonomy (NCBI): domain Eukaryota; kingdom Metazoa; phylum Chordata; class Mammalia; order Rodentia; family Caviidae; genus Cavia; species Cavia porcellus. The sequence continues at coordinate 42,983,227 of NW_026947510.1, forward strand.
GACATTTTTCCTCAAGGAACTGAGACCGCCTGCAGCATGTCATCCTCACTTTACGGCGAACACTTCCTCTCATCTGCTGCTTCTTCATTCAAAGTACTTGTGCCATAGTTCTGATCCTAGTAGAAGCAGGTAACATAATCCTGAATGCTTCCTAGTAACCCAATAATAGGAAGGAAAAAACCCAAAGATGCTTCATTACACCCTAGGTATATCTAAAATAAAAGTTATTTTAAGCAGAGTCCTTGAAGTCCTGAAGTCACTGTCACATGTGTGCACCCACAATATGACTTCAATAGTCACACTACTAAGAGGCTGAGAATGGATCTTTCTTATCAGTGCTTTAAAATATTTCATAACCCATGAATTCCAGCTTGTCAAAAGATTTTCAAGAGGAGCTTTAGCTCAGTGCCACAAGTGCCTGCCTGGCAAGCAGGCAGGTGATGAGTTGATCACTGGTACCCCCCCAAAAAAGTTCAAGAATATTTTACAGGAAATATACCTAAATTCCTCATCTTGGGTAGCATGTGATGCCATTCAAAATGTGTTCTCATGGATTCTCTCCTGATCTCAAAATTCTCCTGAGATATAGGGTAAAATCCTGTAAAATGTGAACAGCTTGTCCCCTATGATAGGTTGTAAAAATGTATGCTTGTAAACTGTGTGAGGTGGCGGGACACCCCTGAAAGCTTAACCCTAAAGAAGACAGGCAGGAGATTGTACGTGTGAGCCCAGTCTGGGCAACTTAGTGAGACCGTGAATGAAAAGAAAAGATCTAGTAAGGACTGGGGATTTAGCTCAGCATGAAGGTCCTGGGTTCAATCCTCAGTACATCATGTTTGTAGTTAGTTAGCAGTACTACACTGAACAGTAAAAATGTGTTAGGGAGTCATTCGTACATTTTGTGTTGTTTTCAGCAGATAAAAAGTGAGTGGCTTCTCTAAAATCATTTCATTCGAAGCAATGATGAAACAAAAAACTAAAGAGATACCTCTCCTTTTCTGTTTGCTTCCTCTTTGGTTTCTTTTCCTTTCTCTCTTTCCTTCTATTTCCTTCCTTCTTGCTTTATCGTCCACCTATCTACCTCACTTCCTTTTCATCTGTCTTCTGTTTTCTGTCTCTTCCTCCCTCTCTTTTTCCATCCCTTCTTTTCTCTTTCTTTTCTTTATTCTTTCTCCAACTATATTTTTACACTATCTTATTTCAATTGATCATTTTGTGTCTTTATCTCATCCTTTTCTGCTAGAAAAGGTAAAAAAGCTGTCATGACATTTTGTGTTTATTCTACCTTTCTGAATTTTATCCTTGCTCTTTCTAAACTTCAGGTTATCATTGAAAGTGTTACTGGAATGACCTACTACCTTGAAGAGTGTAATAGGAGTAACAAAAATATAACACTGCATTTAGCAGTAAGAGTACTCATTTTATCAGATATTTATCGTGTGTCAAATACTCTTCAAATGCTTTTGCTTTTCTTAAGTAGCAGTCTGTGAGTCTGTTAAATGTTATCATTCACACTTGATGGATAAAGAAGCTTGAGTAGGATAAAGAAGTTTGAATCATAAGGCAGAAAAATAACTAAATTTTACACATTTATTCCCATTTCTCTTTCCTCTAGCCATCACTGTTTGCTATTAAAATCCTTCACAAGGCACCTAAAATTTTTAAAACATGACAAGAATCTTCTAAACACATACATTAAAATACAGGTAAATAAAATAAAAAAGAGAAGAAAATATAATATAAAGAACCTCTTTGACACAAGTGTAACCTCCACATAAACTACCAGGCAAGCGTACTTGATATCAGAAAACAGAAAACTTCAGAGTAAAAACAGATACTTTGAATTTATTCAAGACACTCAGTGCAAACAAAGGGAAAGAGATGGGATGAGTTGACAGACAGTGTATAATGCAATTAGTTTGAAAAAAATTCTGCCTCATTTGGGGCATATACAACGTTCTCGCCCTTCTCTCTTGCACCTGTCTCCCTATCAGTGGTATACACACAAGGATGAAAGTTGACACTTCAGTGTTTCTGGAAAAGAAAACTCATGAGCCCGTAAAGGGTGTCACCAACTGTTGGCTGAATAAGAATATATGAATAGTGAGTCTCATGTATATTTAGTATTTCATACTTATTTAATATTCTAGGTGTCACAGGTATATTTATTGTCTTGTGAAAATTAGGCAGGTGTCTCTTTATGCTGCCATCTCAATGTGCATTCACACATATATAATTTATTTACTACATTATTCTAATAAACATCACAGTTTACTTAGCTTAAGATGTGAGTTATTTCATTTATTTTCCTTTTATCAACAATGGATTACATATACTCAAATATAGAAAATATGCATTAAAGTAAGAAAAATTCACTGGAGACTAAAAAAACATACAGAAAAGCCAAGGACCACTTCATAAGCAAAAGTACTGTTGCACAATGCTAGACATTACATAAATTGGAATTCTAGACTGCAAAATAACATGGGCATACGTCTTAAACTCTTCCAAAATTCAAACTCTATAATTTTACCTTAAACAATTATTCAATGACACAATAAATGTGTACTTATAAAATACTGATTAAATGAACAAAATGACAATTTTAAAATGCTCATATAAAATGAATATTGCCACACAGATAATTAACATAGCATCTAGCTGTAGTTTTAATTTTATAAATCTTTATGTATATATATATATATAAATAATTATATTTTATAATATATAATTTTATGTCTTCCTTTTTGGAAAATATTTAATATATAAAACCTAAAGAGAAATTATATTCATGCTAATTACACAAATTTAAAAATCAACAACATATTTTAAATAATTGTATGAAAATTATATGAAAATTTTATAATACTATTAAATGATAGCAATTTGCAAAATACCATGGAAAACATCGAAATGCTATTTCACAAGACTAAGGATTAGTATGTGTGTGTGTCTGCTACAATAAAGGGAGGTTGTGTGTTTTTATCTCTGCAATTTTTTTACAAATAAAAAGCTTCCAAATTGTACAGTTAAGCCATTTTAAAGTAAGCCAATGAAATAATACAAGCGTACACTAGGGGGAGGAAGAGTGCTTACCAAAAGTTAACTGAAGAGGGCACTGAGAAAATGTGAACTTTATATTTTTAAAGTTTAAAACCATAACCACTAAGATACCATTCAAATTTTGACAAGGTAATGTTGATGAACGATAAGTCTCATTGAAAAAAAACTGTTCATGCATTAATCATATCAACAATCAAAAATAATTTAATTCAAAAGCAACATGGGCAAATTTACGTTTTTATCAACTTGGCATTATATATAATGATACAAAGAAGTGTAACATTCCTTTCTTTAATACAGAAATATAATTTAAATAATTTAAATGTTAATAAAAAGCAGTAGAAACTTTAACCTTCATATTGTATTTTTTGACTGTTCTAAATTTAAAATTTTATAGAAAAAGATTATTGTAATGTGTAACATTTGCATAACTATCACTGTAAAATATATATGCAAGCATTTTCTATCAGATTATTCTCTGAATTTAATGACAACTCAAAAAATGAGCAAGGTAGTTATTTTAAATGCTGGATCTTGTTTTTAATTTTATTTTACTACATCAATGAAGTGCTAATAGAAAAAAATAAGAATTTAACAGTAGGTGTTTGGTACAGATAGCCAAATTTCTTTCTTTAATTGAACTGATACCAGTGAGCTATGAAAATGCCAGCCTCCTAGCAATAGTCTAACATTTGCTGATGTTCACTGAAATTAGTTATACCTTAATACTTGCTATTATGGTAGGCCAAATCAGAATGTTTTCAGTGTTTGTATTTTAGCTTCTTTAGTTATTAGAGAATTTAAGTGCTTTTGAAATCTGTTTATTGATTATTCCTGCTTTCTTCTTTGGAGCCTTTGCTCTATTTGAAATTCCTACTTTTTCCCATTTCCTTTGATTTATGTGAGAATGTTACTGTGGCCATCACATTTGATCATCTTATATTAAAATAAATGTGGTCTAAAGGTTGACAAATTTTATGACATATCAAAAATAAAATATTTAAATTTTTAATTACATCCTACTCTTTTGCAGCTCTAGACTTCCGCATTTCATTGGTAATTCATACGCCTGTAGTTGTGCATAATTTCCCAGGCAAAATGTGCTATTGTAGACCGCACTTTCAGTGGGAATGGCCGTGGGTAAATCCCAGAGAAGATCTGTGTCTAAAATAAATAAAACTTCTAAAATCTGAATGCTACCAGGTATACCAATAAAACTTAGGTGACTTTTATTATAAATAGCTGATCCTGAAACAGAATAAAAAGAACTTTATCTTAAACTTGATATATTTTCACCAATATCTGAGATAAAAACCGTTTCCTCACCAAATCCAGCGGTTTGCACAATAATTGTATAATAAAATTGGCATATATGATTACTAAATTACTCAGTGATATAAAACATAAAATTTGAGAGACTTACTCTAACTTATTCTTGTTCATCCTTTTTACAAATGATAATCTTTTGTGTGTTCTTAATTTCACATAACCTTTGTTTTTTAATTGAAGTATTCATATCTCCTTGGGTAATAAATAAGTAAAGGTCTATCTGTGTGTGAGAGAGAAAGTATATGAGAGAGAGAGAGAGAGAGAGAGAGAGAGAGAGAGAGAGAGAGGGAGGGAGGATTTTTATGTGTGCGACTTTTAAAAAACTCTTCTCAGTAAAATCTGTAAGATTTTGCTTTTCCTCCTACGTTTGACTGACATAAACATGAAGATAAAAATCATGATAGGCTATTGAACAGTTTATCTGTTTGTAGTTTAGCTTCAAATATATGACTCTAAAATTCAGAATAGATATATCACCCGGCGTAGTTCAAATAATTGATTCATAAGTCAGCTACATCAGGCAGGTTTTGATGGTATCTTTGTAAATAGGCTGGAGCTTTCAAACGCCCGATGGTATCTCTCCTACAGACATGAAAGGCATTTAGAGGTTGGAATATGCTATCATTACAGCCTGTATTCTAGACACAGTTCATGAGGCCTATTAACTATAGTACAAGGGACTGTATATCGCTAAAGTACAATAAAAAGAAAGATAACACAAGAATGCTCTTATAATTGAGCTTTAAAGAAAGTATAGCTTTTATACGAGACCTTTAGAAATAAAAGGCAATTTTAAGATGTTTAAAATAAAATCAAAATGATAGTAAATAACAAGATCAGAACACCTAGAAACACATTCAGGAATCCAAATTGTTAAATATATTTTTTCAGTCAAGATCTAATCCAGACATCATGCTTTTAAAGATGGTTTTATATCATTCCTGCACTTGCAAAGTGCAGTCACTCTGTTCACAACCCCAGGTGGATGCACATACATCTTTTATTTCTAAAATTAGGTGCATTTTAAAGTACTTACATAGAGAAAGTTCTATAGAGTAGGGGTAAACATAAAAATTTCTGAGGTCAGCATAGTACCCTAAAAATTTTTTGGTAATTCTATCTAGGTTCCCTGCACCTTTTGATTGTAAATACTTTACATTCTTCATAATTACTAAGATACACACACATAGAAATACTCTAAAGTATGCCATCATCAGTATCCTAACTGCTGTCATATTCAAAAATGTGGTTTTGGTAGACTTGAAATCCTTCCTTTTATTCTGTTCCTTCATTCCACTCCATGTCACAAACAATCAAATCCTACGAGACAGTTATGTCCATTTACTTTTAACTTCTTTGGCAATGATCACCTACTAGACACCAAGAATTGTGCTGAGTACTGAGGACATGGTAGCAAATAAAACAAAAATCTCATTGTATGCTCTTGAAAAACTTACTGGTATATCTCTGTAATCAAGAAATAGGATGCCAGAGTGATGTTAGAATGATTGAACAAACCAGTTTAATAGCCACATAGATGATACTATCTTGGGAAAACCCAAAATCCAATCAAGAAGTGGTAATATCCTAGAAAGGCATGGGACAGAGAATGGCTGCACTGAAATGGGTGAGAACAGTTTGACTTTTCCTGTGGGTCCTTCACTTCCAAAGCAGCATAGCTCAGCATGCAGAGAAAGCTCCACAGTCTCACAGATTCTCACTGGGGAAAGGGGAGGGCAAAATATTCATCCAGTGTCTTTGAAAAGGCTGTCAGAAAAACCCTTCCCTGACTATTCCAGGGTGCTGAAGGATTTGACACAGTTACAGTTCCCAGGGGTGCTTTTGAACAGGGAAGAGAGGGTCACATGACTGAATGCGGCTCAGACTTCTCACCAGAAGATGGGCAACAAGAAATTGGTACTTCGAAACAAGGAGCAAACAAGGACCCCAATATACAGGGGCGATGTGAAGAACACACACTTACTTAGTAAAGGGTGTTTAGAAAAAGAAGCAGCGCTACCCGAAGGTTCAATGAATATGTCATCTTTGGAAAAAGCTCTAACCCCTTGGGGGGAAAAGCCAAGTACAGCAGCAGCTGCCAGGCTCCAAGATCAATGCCCAGCATAGCAACTACTATCCAGTGCCACCTGTTTCAACTCCCTTCTCGCTGGGAGAAGGAGTCCAAAGACTGAGATCATCATAGATCAGGGTATGAGGAAACCAAAAGCCAGAAAACCGTTCAGAGAGCAGTGACCAAGTTGGGACTGATAAAACCTTGGGAAAGAAAGGAACAGGGCAAAATTCTGGCTACCAGACCAGAACCAGACACAGAGATCTGTGGAACAGTCGCAGGGGTGGGCAGATTGTTGTCACTAGCATGATCCACGAAAGAAAGAAGAAAGACACTGAAGCATTGCTGAGTAGGTATTTGCACACTGTCCCCCAAAATAACACCCACCCAGCCCTGTGCCCATGGAGTGGATGCCCCTCCCACCACTAGCCAAAAGGTGCTGTAATCTGTAAGCCCTAAATATCACTGTATTCATAGAGACCCACTGTATTCATAGAGACTTTGATAGAGACTCCTTGCAAGATGCCAATAGACAGTTTGGGGTGGACAGAAAGCTAGGAAGGAGAGCTGTGGTCAGAAGTGGTTGCACAGTATGCTCACATGAGCAGTATAAAAAGAAAAGAGATAGGGCCTGGGGATTTAGCTCAGCGGCATAAGCGCCTGCCTTGCAAGCAGGCAGTCGTGAGTTCGATCCCTGGTACCGATAAAAAGGAAAAAGACACACACACACACACACACACACACACACACACACACACAAAAGGGAAAGAGATAGGCAGCTGTGAAGATTATCAGAGAGAATGGGGCAGGGAAGGTCCCCTAGAAATTAGAAGATAGAATACCTATCACAGTACCCCGTCCCCCTCTCTAATACCACTGAAGATATACAATGATAACTAAAGAAAAACATCTGACTAAGCTGGAGAAAAGGTATCCTTTTTAACAAATAGTTCTGGGAAAACTAGTTATCCATTGGCAGAAAAATTCATCTAGATCCATATATTTCATCTGTACTAAAATCAAATAAAAATGGATGGAACATCCACCAGAAACATTTAACCTCCTGGAAGAAAAAACTGACAAAACTCTTGGAGATATAGGCATAGGCAAGGACTTGCTGAATGGAACCCCAGTTGCACAAGAAATACAACAAATGACAAATGGGATTACATTAAATTATAAACATCCACATGCAAAGCAAACAACCAAAGAGTGAAAAGATAACATAGAATGGAAACATTGTGTCATCTACTCCTTGGGTAGAGAAGCACTATTTAGAATATACAAAGAACAAAAAATTAGACCCTCTAAAATGAAATACAATCAAAATACGGGAAATTGAAATGAACAGATAGTTCTCACAAGATGTACAAATGTACAATGAGTACAAGAAAAATGCTTAGCATCTTTGGCCATTAGACACATGAAAGTAAAAGCCAAATTGAGATTCATTCTTATGGAAGGAAATAAGACTTAATGAAGAACATTATACAGCCTGTGTTTTGTGTTTCTTTTCTTAAAACTCACAGTTCTTTGATTCAGCCCCAACTATTCCAACAACTGAATTTTTATGTTATCCATGATGGTCTTTACTGATGAATACTAGACAGGTTAGTATGTAATTTGAATCTCTCTTATTTCTGTAGGGTGAGTACTTAAAGAAAGACAAGGAGATGGTTTTGATGGATCCTGAGTGATCAAAGATAAAATGTGTGGCTATTTCAGAAAAGCATCGTCACATGGAGAGGGACACACAGCCGGTTTTCTGACTGTGCCAAACTTGGTTAAAATCTCAATTTAACACTGTAAAATATTGTAGTTAACTGGCACTGCAGGAACTACACATGTTCAGTTCAGAAGATATTACAAGCCTAAAGTCTGACTTTGTTTCACATTTCACCTCTTAATATAATTAGTGAAACAGTGAATTTCTTGTTACATGGACTTCAGTTTTATTAACATTGTAAATCTCATTAAACAAATTAAAATAGAATTTTAATTAAAAAATTATAAAATGGTGGGTTCAGTTATCATAATTAATTAGTGTCAAACTGCCATGATTTAAAAAATATACTAAACTGCATCAAATATTCATATTTGTAAGATTTGACTTATCAAAGGTAAAAATCATTCATCAAGGGCATTTTACATTTTATACTTCTTATGGAAGGACTTCAATTTTTGTGCAGATATTACTTCATTTTGTAGAGCATTATTAGCCAAAAGTACCAGTTTTTTCCCCTCTAATTTTTAGCTACAGTGTTTTTTGAGTGTCTTCCACTCTACAATTGGTGCCGCAGTAGCTGTTACTCAAAAATAATAAATAATGTAAGCAGTAAATAGTCTTTGTCTGAAGTATTAGACTATTATCAAACAAAGTTATATTCACTTTTATAAAATGAAAAATGTAAGAGAACAAATATTTTCAAAAAGTCATTTGAAAGCCATTTCTTCATTGTGTAAAGCTTTTAAGTTATATATTATTCATTGGCATAGACTAAGATACATAAGGAACTAAAAAGGACCTTGAGGTGTTTTCTAGTCTATTTTCATGTGCAATCACAGTTGTCATAAAAGGAGGTCAACAACCTTCTTAAATTCTATTTCAGTACATAATTCTTTTTACTTTTCATTGTATTATTCTTATACAAATCTGAATTGCACAAGTCACAGTTTGATTCCATTTCTCTACTTTGTAGTGGATGTGATTTCTATTTTTTGAAGATAGTTTTATCGGATTATGTTTTCTCTTGGCACAAAACCCTCCACTGATAAAACTTTCAGAATCAATTCTTTGTTTCATAGGTATTTACCAATTCTTCAAAGTCTAATGTTTGGTGAAACTACAGAGCTACATTATAGCAATTATATTACTCTTTCCTCTGAACTATCTACTCAATCTAATATTTGAACATTTCTCGTTCATTCAAATATCATACCAAATTATGGAGCTTTACATATTCCTTGTAATTCCAATCACCTATGAAAATATTCAGATATTTCGTACTTTTAATGGTAACTTCTGTTTCTCAACATGATATATATGTTTAAGTTTAGCAAGAGCTTTACTTAGAAAACTTCATTTATTATGATCAAATTTCAAAATTTTTAAGTAGATGAATTATGTGATATATTTTGGAAAACATTAACACCCATGACACATATGTTTGTTTTACCTAAAACCTCAAACTGTTCTGATTGTCAACCAAGTTGAGTTTTAGAATGGTTAAAGGAATTAGACATTCAACCAACCCAGCCCAAGAATTTTAAGGCTCATATGTGTTTGTGTATGAAAATATACCTCAAACTTCTCAAGTTTCAATATTTTATTATCTTAAATGTAAATTTACAGCTGGTAATTATTTTTCTAACTTTATAGCTGTATTTTAAAGAGATTTCATTTGCCTAGTTTCTAAATATTCACAATTCATACTGTAAAGTGATCTTAAAACTCTGTAAAAACTCATGGTTTCACATTTATGTAATCCCCTGTATTTCCATTTTTTCCTTTTTTTCAGTTTTTTTCTCTGCTTTAGCTGCCCCAGGATTACCAACATGTTGATCAAACTCTACATTGCCACTGGTATTTCTTAGTCTGTGCACCCTCTCCTCACAATTTAATAATAATTGTGCTATTGAAAATATACTTGCATTGTATCTTTATTCAAGAAGAAGAAAAATATTCTCTTTGATAGTTTATATTTGAAAATTATGATGAACTTTTCCTCTTCCTATGAAATAATATCTTGTCACCATAGAACATATTTCAAATTTATGGTGTGCTTTTTTTTTTCCTTTGGGAATTTAAAATACTTTAAATAATTTGGGCTTTTGCCTGGTTCCCCCAGAATTGTAGAGTATGAGTGATAACTGCCTTTAGAATTCCTAATAGCTAAATTACAATTATTATGCAAAGCGCTACAATAGACAGTTATATGGATTGTTAAATGACTTTGCCTTTTTTGCAAACTATAATCATTTTCCTTTATTAGCTGAAGGATTTTATAATTTAAGGAAGATGAGAAACCTATAAGTCACGCTTTCAAATAAGGAACATGGATATTGCAAACATTAAATTCCCCCATAAAAATGTTAAGGCATCATTAAACTAGGTTCAGATTAATACAATTCAGTCAACTCTAGATAGATATCTCCCATAATAAGCTGAAACAATACCTAGTGATCTAAGATGTAAAATATTTTACTACAGCCAATTTATAAACCTATAAAACACACAGGTATCATTCAACCTCTTTATTAATAGTGCATGCCTTGTATTAAATCAAAACCATTTTTGGACCCCTCCTTGTTGGCATCCCTTCCTCAGTGGGGGCCCCTCATTATGTGTTATCTCACTGAAGCTCATCCAAACTGAATGACAGCATCTTTTTTTACTAGAAGCAGCACAAGGCAATTCCAAGCCCGGTGATAGGCTTAACTTTCTCTGAGATTTATAGACATATTTTCCATTCTCAACCTGCAACATTCAAGCGCTAATGTTGATGAATTTGTTTTTTTCTTGGTAGATTTTTTTTTTTGCTCACTTTTGGAAAAATGAGATTTATTATTTTTAAAGTTTGACATGATTCTTTGCAAGTGAATTATGCTCACAAGAAAACCCGTATTGGAAAAAAACCATATCTTAGACAACACTGAATCTGATTGGAGGATTTTTATGAAAGCCAAACATTTTATAATGAGTTGCTGAGAATTTTAATGGATAATCTCATCTGGTATTTTGTTGGTATGCAACAATTTCAACATAATGCCGATTTTTTATGATCACAAACATGTAACTGGATCAGAACTCTGTGGGGTATCTACTCCACCTGGTAAGGTAACCCAGTGGTTGGAATTTAGAATCACTTGAATCATTGTTCAACTACCTAATGGTTGTGGGTTGTGGCCACTAACTCTGCATGTTATCTCCAGCCTGGTGGCTAGAGGGCAGCTGGGTTTATCTACGTTGACTCCCAGCTCCCAAAACAGAGTCACAAGAGAGATAGAAAATCATGGGCACTCTACCTCCTTTTAATCAGTCTTTGTAAGTCATACATATTACTTCTACTTCATTTAGTTTGTTAAGGGACAGTCAATAAACCAAATCTATAAGCAAGGCTGGGAAATGGGGGGTTGGCAATAAAACAAATTTTGATTTGAGAAGAAACATGTGTGTATACATGCATGAGATTGTCACATCAAAAGAAAAATCAACACAGTATCTTTAAATATCACTCTGAAAAATGATCAGCTATTTCTAAAAATATATTGAAAATATAAATTCATATTCTTATTACATTTCAGTGATATAGTAACAGATACATCTTCCCAAGTCAGCTTGCTAAAAATATGAGTATAATGAATAAAAATTTAACATTCATAAAAGTAAAAGTAGTATACTTAAAAAGAGAATAGTTCTCTATAAGTATACACAATATACTTAAAAAGAGAAATATTCTCTTTTTAAGTCTGAGAATACGATGAGTCATATTCTCACTCATCAGAGAAAAATGCATGAATTAAGCTGTTAAAGAATGTAAATACTACTGGACACCAGAATTCTCACACATGAATGGGGAAATATGTTACTTTAAAGGTAAATGACTCCAAAGAAATTTTAATTAATTGCAAAAAATATACCAAAGAACACAAACCAAATAAAAATAAAGCTAATCCAGAAGAATACAAGCAACAACAAAAAAATACAACTGCTTGCACTAATTTAAAATGCATATACATCTAAATATATATAGTGTCCACATAGCAGATATAGAATATATGTAGTTATACAGCCAATATTAAGACATAATCTTTATGAAAGGTTTAAGAAAATCCATAAAAATTGTTGAACAAAAAAGGGCATCACTGAATTTGTTACAATATTTACACAACAGTACATTTCTCATTTACATAGCAATGACTCTCCCAAGTTCTTAGGAAATTTTCCTCACTTTACCTTAATATACTAACATCAGGCAAAGAAAGACAATGCGTTAATATATTCTTGCAAAGAGATAATGCAGTTCATTAACAGAAACGTTTTATGGAAATCAGCAAACATTCAAGAAGTGCATGTCATTGTCTTTCTTATATGGTAGGAAAAGTGACATGTAGTACACTGATAACTTGTTTTGCTATCTGTAAGTCTGTAAGAGGTACTATTGGAAAAATAATGACCAGAAAGTCCAAAGAAAACCTGTGTGAATACCTCCATGAAGTAAGTCATACAATACTTGTGTTGTATATCATATTAATGCCCACAAGAAAGTAAAAGTCAAAGATAAATCACTTTACAACCAGATGGACAGGATGTCCCGATGTTTTAGTTAAGTTCCTAGCACTGTGACCAAATGCCTGAGATAAGGAACTTAAAGAAGGAAAGACATTTTGTTGTTGTTGTTCATGATTTCAGAAGATTCGGTCCATAGTCAGCTGACTAAGAGAAAGAGAAAGACTCAGAGAAGGACGGGTTGAAGAACAGAGTGTCCAAGGACAAAGCCCCACGGCACTCTGCCTTTTGTTAGACTCCACCTTCTGGTTCTATCACTTCTGAATAATCCCATAAGATTATGATATCATGAATGGACAACTAAGAAAGTTAAAACCCTTTTGATCCAATGACCCCTTTTAGGCTTCATCTCTAAATATAGCTTTATTGGAGACCAAGTCTTTATGATAAGAGTCTTGGTGGAGGATATTTCATATTTAAAACACAATACCTAGCTAACAAATGTCAATGTCCTTTATTTTTTTCCTTGACCACCTCTGTGCTTATAACAAAGCCTAATAACAGTGAGTATGGTGGCAGAGAGAGAAGCCGTGCACCAATCCACAATATGAAGCTTCCTTCAATGTGGCTGCCCAACTGCATCATTTCTAAGTTCCTAGCCAGGCAGTATCAGAAACGGACACTGCTCCACAGAGCAGTTTCTTTAGGGTTAGGTGGGTGAAAATAAAAGAGCATTGTAAGTCCAGAGATCCAGATTCTGCTTTTCCAAGAGTCTGCCATCCATGTTGATATCAAGGAGCACAGTGCAATACTCGCATCCAGTGAGAGAGAACACAGCTGATCTTTTTTGCTCAAACTTACGGAACATAGCTACCATCAAGCTTCTCCAAAGTATCCGCCCCTTACTTTCCAAGTAAATGAAGTTCCTGAATTCTCACAAGAATCAAAGATAACCTAGTCTGTAGACTCACAACACTGTTCTTTCTACTAATTTTATGTTAATATAACACCAAGCTCAAAGTTCTAAGGAACAGTCAGTAAAGCCCTATAGACCATGTCTAGGTGTCACTGTTAACATGTTAAATTTTGACTTATTGTGGGTTCATGTCAGTGGAATCTCTTTTCTAAAGCCCACTTCTCCCCCACTGCCATCTGGTATCTTTCACTCAGCCTTTTTCTGTTTCAGTCCTCAGGTCCCTGATTAGGGATATTAACAACGTACACATGCAGCCTTGCTTGTACAATCAGCATAACTTGTCTAGGACCTAAATATCAACCATCTAACTGAAGTTAGGTCTACAGCTTCAACGTGAAAGAGTGTAAGTCGAAAAGCTCCTGATGGGTAGTAGTAAGAGTGTAATGTGGTCTAGGAAAAATAAATGTTGTCTTCAAGACAATGGTAGTGAAAATAATCTGATAAGGACACAAATATCTGCAAATAATTTCAAAAAATTTGTTTGATGGCAAAAAACCCTCCAGGTTGTATTTTTACCTGTGTCTTTATTTTTCCTTCCCTTTAGTGTGTGTGTTTCTCAATAATCTAAAATAGATTGATATTTTGATCTAAAAGTGTTCTTTTCTGTATAAGTTAATTTTCTGTAAGGGTTACCCTTCCTGAGAGAACATAAAAGAAAAACAAGCCATTTTCATCATGAGACCAACTACAAAACATTCATTTATGGGCATGGAATACAATCTCTTAAACCCTAATTCATGTGTAAAATGTTGATGTATCATGTAACTCACTAGATTTTTAAAAAGACATTTTAAAAATGAGTCTATGTGTTTCTATTAAATAAAAAAAAATTATAAGTTGCAACCTATATTGACAGTATGAATAGTATTACTCAATTCATGCAACAGAACTGTAGAAAACAAAAGTAAATAAACCTTGCAAAGTAGTTTAATAAACTTATATAAGTTTATTAAAGAGTTCACTTGGCACACAGGATAACAATCCATCAAGAAACCTCTGCTAGTGTTATTTAGTACAATAAGTGAAACATGGCACGTGACACAGAGTGAACCAGCTATAGTCAACAAAAAGACAAACAATATATTTGAAATTACAGCTGTAGCTCTTGCTCCATCATTTCAAGCCTCCAAGAGAAGTTTTTAAATTGCATACAAAGGGTAAATTGAATTACCATGTGAATGTCTGAAACACTTGGATATAATACATTTCCTAGAATTACAAGTCTACTAAACAGATTTCCTTCTCTTTCCAAATACATTATTGATCAGTTTAGCCACTGATTTAGAACCACTGGATCTTCTCTTTTCTTTGAGTTTCAAGTTTGTCAGAATGTCCTTGATAATTCTGATGAACATCATTTCTACCTCCAGAGACTGCTCCGCAGCAGACAGCTCACAGAACTGGCACCGGTTATCCAGGGCCAGCCGCTGTCCTTCTTCACAGCCAACCTCGCGCACGTGACAGAGGTCTTGCTTGTTTCCAACTAAAAGCACTGCTGGTTCTGTGACTCTGAAATACAGAGACACAATGTTTGCCAAAATCCTTTCAAATGCTATTTTTAGGGGAAAAAAGGAAGACATATCCCAAGAATTATATGTCAAACAAGAAAACTCTTCAGGGTACATGTGTAATTATGTCCACATATGTGGGCATTGGCACGTATCTCCATTTATTTACAAAAATCACTTTAGAGAGAATGTAGTACATAGCACAGAAGCAACGAATAGTTAAAGCATAGCATTTGGACAAATATACATATATTCTTGCATTTTGACTTTGTTTACTAGCCAGGTAGGAGTCTTACATTTCTAACTTTCAATTTCTTTATTTAAAAAAAAAAACTAAATAAATCCTCATCACAGAGAATTCTAAGAGATTAAATAAAATAATATGTATAAAACTATCTAGTACAGTCTTAGGCATTGAGAGAAGTTTACTATTTTTTGATGATCATTATCATTTGCAAAAAGAGGATTCACAAATGTATCTCACAGTTAACTGGAACAGAACAGTTAATTTAGATAGACTTTTCCTAAGCAAAAATATTCAGGGCTCATTGCCAAGTTGTATGTTTTGCTAACATCCATCATAATATTCTATAGAGAAAATTTTAATCTTGTGACCTTGTACTACTGTTTTGTTTAAGAAAAGTTTTTCCCTGTTAAGAAAAGAATATTCTGCCAGTTCCAATGTATTTTTCCTAGTTCTAATGAAATAGTTCAAAAATAGAGTTTTGATTTGAATAATATTATAAAACAATACTAGCCTTTAAGTAGCATGGACCTATCATAATATTTACTATAGGGAAAAACAAATAATCACAGTGTCTTTAATTCTTACTGACAGCAGACTCCACTAAAGATTGTTTTTATTTACATGACAGTATGGACAGTGTTAATATCTTTTTCAGTCAAGTTCATAGAATTATTGTAAAGGATAAATAAGACAGAAGAGGTGAAAATATCTTGAAGAATGAGCCACAAATATCAGATATAATTTTATAATATCATAGTACATTTTCATATTTTTTATGAATTGAGAACTAGAAATTCTCTAGATCTTATTTATTAATAAAGAGATTGTCTTTTAAATGTCAGATACACATGATATATTTTGATAGTATGTGAAGTGTTCTTCATGGTTATCTTGATTTGAAAGACTATCAAAGAATTTTGTTTCCATATCCAACATTTGTCATACTGCTTATATGTAAGAGATATAAAGATTACAATAATAGAATTCTACGAAATGAAAAGTATTATATGAAGTCAAATCTATGAAAGAAATCCCAGTAAATTTATATACTTTTTTCTATCATGTTGTCATAAAATATATAAACAGGAAACAGAGCACTAAAGATTATGGTGGATTAACGTAAATGTAGACAGGATGTCCATCAACTAACTCCTCGGAAGTATCTTTTGTAATGGCTTTTCCATAGTTTCCTGATAGTAAGCATGTAAAATAGATATAAATACGTGTGTGCCAATTTATAATAATAATATAGTACTTTTTGTTTTCTAGATCAGAGAATTATTTTGCATTCTCAGAAGAAAACTGATTAACAGCACAAAGAACTCCTTAAAAACACTTTGAACAAAAGTACTTGAAATCAGGAAACCTAGTCAAAATTTTTAAAAATAGTAAACATGTAATAATCAAAAACTCTGATGCTTTCACGTTTGTCAACTATTGCAATTGTTTAAGGCACAGTAATAATGTATATTTCTTCACAATCTGTGTATCAAAACAATTAACAGAGAATTGTTGACCATCTCTTTGTTTTAGGAGGTAAAATGGAGAAAGATATATGCCTATTCAGTCTATCCTGTAATATACCGAACAACCCAATGACTAAGAATTGCACTTCACAGGGTGCCAAATGTAATAAATCTGAATTCATTTATTATCCTTAACATTTTTGTGAGCATGAAAAGGAAAGGTTGAAAAGCAAACTACCTTGTATACAGAGGAATGTTATTTTGCAAGTGAGTGTCATGTTAACAATAGAAGCTGTCTTGTAAAATAGCCATTTACTCAGGGCAAGTAACTGTTTATAGCAGCCAGGATATAAAGCATTCTCATCTAATTCCTTTTACTACACGTGTAACTCCTGTGGAATGGGAAGGTGAATTGTTCAGGGCTGTTAAATTTTGTAATTGGAAAGCTGTATTAAATTCTTCCTAATGATGCTTACAGCTCTATGATGATTTACAGAAAGGGAAAAAAGAGGAGAATGAAAGATCTTACCTTTTGCAATGACTAGTTTGTGGCTCCCGAATTCTGTACATCAGGGCTTTTGCAAAAGCAAACGAAGACCTGTCACTGATATCATATACAATGACAAAGCCATCTGCCCAATGAAGCTCACTTGTGAGGGAAACTTTTGTCTTCTGCAACTTAAAATAAGCAAAGTGCATTTAAAGTGCTGGGATTAGGCTTCAGTACTTTACACTTTACCTAGTTAATTAAACCTAGTTACCTAGTTAATTTACCACGTCTATCTGGAAGAAGCTTCAATAAAGCTGAAGAGTGCAAGTTTTAAATACTCAATTTCTTTCTCACCACCTTTTTTCTTTAATTAAAAAGGATTGAAATTTGAAATATAGAAAGGCACGACAACACGGTTGTACCCACCACATTTTACAACTGTTCTATAATAAAATATCTACTTTTATGAAAATCTGGTATGATAAAATACTTTTTAAATTAATAATGAGATTTGTATTGAAAAAAACTTTTATTTATGTAGTAAAAGGAGTTATCTATTGATTTTTAGCATTTGATTTAAAGCCATAAAAATAAAAATATTGACAAGATTTAGCCAAAGATTGTTTTTAAAAAATAACTGTCCTAGAACGTTGTTTGATTGATTGGTTTATTGAGACTGGATCTCTCTACCCAGTGCAGGCTCACTTGAAATTCACTGTGTATCACTACATAGGCCTTTAATTTCCATCCTCCTGCCTCAGCCTCCTGGGTATCGGTACAATAGATATAAATTACCACACCATGTGGTAATTTTGAACCTTAGACAAGTGACCATTTCTTCTCTACCATAAGCAATCCCACTTTAATTAGTATAAGATTTTGAGTTAAAACAGAGGTTTACACAGAAAATATATCTTAATTGTTTTCTTTTGGCAATTGACGATTTACAAGTTACTGAAGATAGAATCTGAATTGATAAGCCTTTAAACTACCAATTTTTGGTAACTATATTATGATCTGATTGAAATCCAACTTAATGCTGCTATTTTAAAGATAGTTGTGATAGGATAATTTTGACATAAATTTATGGAAAATCCAGATAACAGCATTTATAACACTAAAAGTAATCTCTGATTTTTTTTTTTTTTTGTACTGTGGATTGAACTCATGATCTCGTGTTTGCCAGAAAGGCACTTATGCTGCGGAGCTAAATCCCCAGCCTGAACAATTTAATAATCACTATTTTAAAACAAATTCAGCTTTAACATTATCAATGTCTTTCCATATCCTTATCTAATTTTCTTCAAATCATAATTGAGTAAATAAAATATAATAAAAGGATATTTTTCTTAACTTACTTGAGAACAAGGATCATAGATTTCCAGATTCAGCTGTTTCCCTTCCAAACACAAATGCTTATTATAGATAGATTCTGCCAAAAAGAAAAATATGTGTTCACCATTGACATGGAAAAACTCCAGAATAAAAAGTGTACTCATATCTTATCATAGTAAATTCAACTTGTCGCATTTTAGTGTAGTAGTGACTTTTCTTCATTGTCAACAACTAAAAACATGTACATCTTGTTACTTCCTTAGATAGGTTTCTCACCAATGAACTTTGCCACTGTATCTATTGACTTAGATGCTTTATCTACTCACTTGGACGCTTACCATGAATGAAGTTTCTGTGTTGCTATTTGTGGACAATTTAGTCACTCCCAAATGGTAATGATTCCCTCCAGCCTACTGAAAAACATCACTTCAATAATTCTACCTCTTTCTCTACTGTAGCATGACTTCATTCTTCTTTAACATTTCATTACCAACATCTTACAAATACATTAAATTTCCATCTAACTTATCTATTATTACACTCAGTGGTCAGTTCTGTTTTATTCTAATTTGCCTCTTTAGTAACGTTAATGCAGTTGATCATTCCTGCTTCCTTAAATATGTGACTTTCAGTGTCATATATTCACCTGTTTAATTTTTCTTTTATCCCTTGTTACTTCAACTTGCCAATTCATATCCAAGGCATTCCTACTCTTCCAACATAGTCCATAGGTGTCCTCTATGTACATTCCTTCATAGACCTCACCAGCTCCCTGCCTTAATACACCAATCATTGCTCGTTAATCCAATTCATACCTCTAGCCAAGACCACTTCCCCTGGCTCCAGACAAACAACTGCTTGCCACTGGAAATACTCATTTGGATATGCAATGAATATCTCAGTCTTAGCACAGTTAAAACAACCCTATTTGCCTGCAAAGGTTGTGTCACTTTTTAGGTAAAAACTGTAAGAACTTCCATGATTCTTTGTCACATGCCCACATTTATTCTATTAAAATCTGTTTTTATACTCCTCGTATTTTTAATTTTTACATGTCTCACTACTTCCATTGCTAACACTGTAGTTCAAGTCACCCGAATTCTTTGCAGAGAAACTTCCTCATTTATCTGCTTTCAGTCCTTCAACCCTTTTCTGTCTGTCCTTACTCTGTCTGTCCTTACTCTATGCTCAATGCAGAACTGCAAGTATACTTGTAGCCAGAGCAAACACATGTCTAACCCAACTGCTCCAATCTCTCCAGTCTTTCTGGGATCAAACCAAAACTTTTCAAATGTCTGGAAAGGTCTGTCATTATCTAGCCATCTCTTCTATGACTTCAATCACTTCTGTGGATCTCTCTGGCTTATATTTCACTTTCTTTTCATTCCATCTATATTATCGTCTGACTTTTTAAATTTTTCAGAAATTTTCTGCCTTGGAACTTTGGCAATTACTCATGAGACTGTTTGGGATGTAATCCCTAGATACTGTTTGGGATATAATCCCTAGATACTTCTATGACTATCTTTACTATGTTTCTGAATATCACCTTAGCAAGATCTGCCCCAACTCTACTATTTTAAATCACCACATACCATTTTCGTACCTTTCCTCTCTCATTTTATTCTTCTTCATAGCATTTATTATCATATGACATATGCAGTGTTAGTTATATTGAGGAGAATCTGGATTGACTGACCCATCCCTCCAAATTGTAAACTTCATGAAGATTTGGGTACTTGTCTTTTTGGTTCACTGCTATAAAATTTATGCCTAAAAAGAATATAATAGATAACATAATCCCTCAATGAATAGTTATTGAAGGAATGAATAAATTATTTCATTTCTATAACCAGTGCTTTGATTTTTAAAAGCCCTTCTTCTCTACAAAATAGCAGTATTGCCATATAATCATGACCCATGCTGGTGAGTACTCTATAACCCATAGGAAAAATCTAGAACAAATGTCTGGGGAGTTAATGTCTCCCCAGAGGAGAGGTTGACTTTTTAAATTATCTAGATTATACTTAATCCAATTTGTTGTAGTTTGATACAATCATAAATTACATTTCCAGAGTTTTTCTAAACTTCTTATCTGTACTATTGACTCTGAACCATAGTATCTCCTTCTAGACATTAAAAAGGATCCATCCTCAACTTTCAATAAACTACCTACAAAGATAATCAACTAGCAAATTTTTAAAGAATGTTATTTTTTCACTTTCTAGCCTTACAAAATGGAGTTGTTTTTGCTAGTTTGTTTTCATGGAGTCAATGACCTTCAGATTTTATTATCTTTTCAAAATATTTCTAGGTCTTTTTTTTTCCACTGGGATATGAAAGCTACAAATGTATAAACATTTCATTTGTTTATATAACTAGACCATATAAAAGATTAAGGTGAAGGTTCTTTTTGCTATTAATGTTGGGATATTACATTTTTATCCTTAATTTCATTGGCACTTAGGAATATTTTCTAATGCCCGAGTCTTAACTTAAATGTAATGCTGACCCTGTTACTTGGCTTTTGCCCCTAAAAAACCAAATGCTAGGAATTTTCCTTTTCATATATTTCTACTTTCCATAATTAGGCTCCCAGTGCTTGCCCTAAAGTGTTCAAAAATGTCATATAGACTTAAATACTATGTCAGATACATGCAAGAAAAAACACAATAGAATACTTTAAAGTTATTTTCTGAAATTCTCTTACAGTGATACCTCATGGATAAATGTGAAATATTTCTCCTTTTTCTTTTATAGAAAAACATACTTGCAAATATTAGTTACTTGAAATAAGTAATACTGAATGTAAAATTATTCTCTTTTCTCCCAAATCCCATATTTTTTATAATTATTTCATTCTTATTTCTTAAATAAAGAAAAAAATCATCTATCATTAAGCAAATGAGTAGATCAGATATTAATATTATATTAGTGATTAATTACTGAGCAAAAACAATACTCACAAGTATAATGAAATTTCACACTTATTGTGCTGTGACATCTCCCACATGCCAAACTAATTCTTATGAGAATAATACAAAACTTAAAGTTAGGGAAATGATTCAAAGATTATACTACAGAACTCTCCCACTTATTTTAGAATTTCTCTGAAATTTATAAATCAAACTAGTTAATCTTATCTTTAATCATAAAGGCATAATTTTCCTCTAATCTTGGTTTTTTAATAACATGCTTTATTTGGAAGTTATTTGTGCTTTTAGCATTAATTTCTCCTTATGTTTCAAGAGAGATTGGTTTCGTCATCAAAACTTTTCCCATAACTTACAGTCATATACACAGCTTTTGCAATATTTGGGGAAGAATATCCAAATTTTAATGTTTTTCTATGCCTATAAACTCTAAACCCGCTTCAATTTCAATGAATTTTATCATGAAAGAACTTTTTCGTCAAGTACCTACTATGGCATTTCTCACCAGGATTTATGGATTAATAAGTTGCTTATTAAATGTAAGAAGTTGCAGATTCTGCTAAAATGTTTCTATGATTTTAATTGGACTTTCATTATCACATTGAAATTATAAGAAAGAAACAGAATAGAGTGATAACTTACCAAAATTAGAAGCATATTCTCCAATGAATCGTTTGGTAAGAAACCTTACTATAAGGGCTAAAAACAAGTAAAATTTAAGGTTTGTTGTATTTCATGATACAGATAATTTAGTTAAAATATATAAAACTTTCCCTATCAGCTTAAGAATCACCAAACATTCGTAAAGACCTTAAAATTTTCCTAAACCCTAGTCTAAGTTACAGTAAACAATATTTCCATGATGATTAAACCACAGTGATTGCAAAAACGAAAAAATACGATCTTAGAATTCTACACATTTATGTCATAAAATTAAAACTCATGAATGCAAACACACACTGCACCTTAGGTGTTATAATACCAACATTTCTCTTCACATTTTAAACGTAAGACTATTACATCTTTTGTTTCCTCTATCAACTTTAATCTGGCTCCAAGGCACTATATGTAAAAATGACAAGGACCTCCAATGTCCAGGGTTTTATTCTTTAGACTAACATAGCTATGCTGGAGGTATCCACATCATCATTAAGGCCTGAACAAAATCAAAGTTAACCAAATCTAAATCACACTAAACCATGACTTCCAAAATTAGAGCAAATGTAGTTCATTGTCAGGGCACCCATAAAAGTATGTCTCTACAAAATTCTTTAACCTCAGCAACTGCTACATTTCAAACACTACCATCCTCATGCATCTGCCTTTTTCCTTACTCTAAAGAGCAGAATAATCCTCTCAAAGTCATGTTTTTGCCCCTGGTGGCTTTCAGATTAGGTGCACTGAAATGAGAACTAAGTGGGATAATGATGAAGACACTTAACTATTATTTCTTCTAATGTTAAGCATTATCAAGGAGAGAAGAGGAAAGGGAAGTGAAAAATAATGAAAATGTATTACGTATATGTACCACCCACCTTGCCATCATGAATACAATCATTAGCTACTGCAAACATGTACTATACAACAAAAAGAAAATTTAAAACTCAATAGAATAACATACAAATCAATATTTCAAAGTCATCTTGCTATCCCTACATTTATAAATAAATTGAAATTTTCTATAACACTGAAAGATTCTGCTGAAAAATAATGTGCCTGTGATTCCAGACAATGAATTACTGAACACATGTAGTTATGTATGGTTATTATCTAATATGTCAGTATGTTTCTTAATCATTTTACACTATATCATCACAGAGAAAAGAGGACCACTCACCAGATTTCCCGGTGCCTTTATCACCCATTACAGCAAGCTTTACTTCGTTCATTTTGTTATTTTGCTCCTTCAAATCAGCCCAGTTTTCTGGAAACATGCAGACTTAAACCAAAGATACATTATTTTAACTTCCTTTTTTATTGCTGATCTTATTTTTCTAAGGCCAACTCCACCCCGTATTCCTAAAAATAACTTTTAAAATGTTTTCCTACAGAAGTTTTCAACGTGTTCCATTTTTAAAAATGAGAGTTACTATTTCGAGTTTTATTAAACCAATAAATACACATTTTTAAAAAGAGTTTTGCTCCTGATTCTGTTTTGTGAGCCTTAAATATACCTTCTCCAAAGACCCCCAAAATTTAGAACATCCCATGAGAAAATGTTCCTGGAAATTTACATTGACTGGATAGCATTAGTACTTGAGCCTGCAACTAGCATTTCTTCTGTAAAACTCAAGAGAAAATAAGGAAATTCAGTTCCAGAAAGAGAGGAATAGAGAAAAGACCAACTCTAGATTTCTGAATTAAGATTTGATACTAATGTAGATGAATAACAACACCATGTTTTCAAATCATAGGTTCTCAAGAAAAAATAAGATCTACAGTTTGCACTGGCATCTTCAATAACTAATTTCTCATTTTTAAAACATGTAATACCAGTAGATAACTGCAAGGTTTTTGACATAATCAATTCTATTTTGTTTGAAAATCAATGAACATAAACTTGTTATACTTCCTTCCGTAATACTTCAAAATTAGGGGGGGAAAAAGGGAAAAAACTTTGGAGGAAGCATTCTAGCCTAATTTCTAGTGTGCAATGACAAGATAAATGTAATATACTAAATGATGAATCTTCATACTTATTTTCACCGATTTTCAATACTACTAAAACTATTCCATTACTTACTTTCTGTAATCTTTCTCCATTAGATACTTAGAAATACTATACCAGACAGAATTGAATCTGAGGCCCAGATGAAGGAGTTTAACATTTATTTTGTCACTCCATTTTGAATTTAGTTTTTTCCCCTCTATTACCATTTTTTAAAAAGATTTAAAAATCTATGCACAACAATAAAATCAGTGATTCTTTTAGCATTAATTATTGCCAATTTACTACACATGGATTGAATCTGTCTATTTGGAGAAACATTACTATCTTTTTAATAACTTCTGATTGGTATTTTTAGGAAATTGAGTGAATCTGGCACCAGATAGGCTGCTTCTAAAAGTGACTCACCAATTAAATGTTACTGGGTTCTGGATTGGTTACCTCTTTTTCCGGAGATAGATTCCAGGTTCTTTTAGTCTGGAACAAAGAACTGGATGAAATGAACAAAAAACATTGGCAAAGTTCACTCTGGAAGTAAGTGAAGCGTGAGAAAGAAACTGGCTCTGCAGAGTAAGTTTGGGCCAAGTAAAAAGAGAAAGTAATAAAAGGGCCCTCTGAAGAAAGCAGAGCAGGCTAACTTGGAAAAAGTCAGGAAAGCCACCTTTTACTGTCCTCTCTCTTCTTAGACTATCCACATCTCGAGGAAAATCGCGAGACCTTCTACATAGGGCCCTTGAAGGCGGTGCTGGGATCCCACACCTCGAGCTAATGTTAAGTGTAGGTCATCCTATTGAGAACCTGCTGGGGTTCCAATAAAAGGTGCACGTGAAGGGCTTTGGGAACTATGCTGTGGATGTGTGTGCACACAGGATCTTGTAATTAACAGGTCGTGCCTGCTTCCTCAGTCAGTTTTGCCATGCCCTCTTCTCCTATCTCGTATCAACTGATAGGAAGGAAATATTTAACTTTATTACATATCTGACATTGAAAAAAAAAAAAAAAACAGAAATTGTTGTTACCTAGAGCCAGTTTTTTTTTTTTCTCCTTATCTTCTTCCTCCTTACTTCCACTTGGATTCAAAAGGTAATTAATAAATCTAGTACTGGAATAAAGTGAGTTTATAAACCTGAATAGAGGGAACAAAACTATGCACACAGATTTTCATGAATCAAAAATGCCAGTTTTTAAGCAGATAAGGTATTTGGCAAAGAATACTAAAAAAAATCAATATTCTGAGAGTCATAGTATTATACTATGTAAAATTTTCTCACATCATCCTAAAGAAACATCCAGTCACACTAAAAACAAGATCTAATATCGCTTTCTAATTTATTGGGCAACCCACATTTACTCAGATTTCTACTATTGTGCTCATAGCCCTTTAGATGCAGGAAATACACCAGTTAATAGACAGGAGAAATATTCATGAAGCTTAAGTTTTAGACATTGGAAGATGACCATTAAACAATAAAAAGTAGAGAACTACTTGTCAGAAGTTCCTAATGCTGCAATTTTATGTTTGTTCTTTCTGAAACCAATTCAATCAGCCCTTCTAGCTAATCTAATTTCCTTGTACTTCATATTACAAGGAGCAGCATAGTAGAACTGATTCAGAAGAGTGGAATCATTCAACCACTTTTTCAAGAAACAAAGGGTATCTTTATTTCAATACTTTCAAGAAATTTGAAAAGATGAAACACTTACTGACATGGTTTATATCTAAAATGTCCCTTAAAGCCTCATGTGCTCTCAGGTGGAGCTTTTGAGAGGTGATTGGATCATGAGTGTGTGAAAATGGATCATGGGTGTATGACGGTGAATTAAGTCAGATTGTTTTAACATAACTCTGAGTATGACTAAATGGATTTACTAAACAAAGAAGACCCAGACTTGCATACACCAAGGGTACAAGGCACTAACCAAGGGTAAATATCAACAGAATCTTTCCCACTATTGTTACCTGGTAGAGAGGGAAGAAAGCAAAAATGTTTAGTTATTTTAAAGTGTAAAATTGCAGGTCCTTCTCAACTCAAAAGGAGAGAAATAACACGTACAGCTACAAGGAGACAAAATGGTCACTATTTGCAGATGGTATTTTCTTCAACTACGTTATCTACATTATTAGCATAGATAAGATCATTCAATAAAGTAACCAGATAAAGGCTGGGGATTTATCTCAGTGGCATAAGCACCTGCCTTGCAAGTGTGTGGTCATGAGTTCCATCCTGGGTACTGATAAAAAAGAAAAAGACAAAAAAAATTATTTAAAAAAAAGATAAACTCAACAAAAGCAATATTTATAAAAAGTTATAGCTAACATTTGAATACTTCATATTGAGTAGGCAATTTTAAGAATTTATTTCAGATATTTCTGGTACTACTATTAACTTGTAATATTGTAAAAATGTACTCCTTTTCAAAAAGAAAGATGTTAGAGGAAGGTGGTGAGGCCAGGAGGAAGAGAAGAGGAAGGTAACAAAGGAAGGAAGGAGAGGAGGAAAGCAAAGTTTCCTGAGAGAAAATAAGAGAAAGAGAGAAGACAGAAAAAGGAAGTCAGGAAGAAAAGAGAATGCAGTGAAAATTAAACTGATGGGCTGGGGATTTAGCTCAGCGGCATAAGCGCCTGCTTTGCAAGCATTAGTCATGAGTTCGATCCCTGGTGCCGGTATAAAAAACAAAAAAACAACAACAAAATTAAACTGAAAAGCAGTGTGCAATATTTATATAAAGAATTCTGTAACACCTACTAAATTAATCTAAACGTCTAGTACAATGTTACCTCAAACCCAACTAAGATGGTTTTATCGAATGTAGACAGATTCTTTCAGAACAGAAAATGTGCAAGAATAAGTAAAAAATCTGTGAGATAAACAGTGATGCAGTAAAATAGTAAGAAAATAAAATAACTTTTAACCAAAACATATTAAAAATAATTAAGTACTATTTTATCATAATTAGGTTTATATGCTTATTACAAGAATAAAATTTTATTACAGAAAATGAGTATGTGGAATTGTTACTGTAAATGTATAGTTTAGCACATGTACTACTTTTAAATTACATCAACACCAGAAGAACAAATCTATGGAAAAGTGAGTTGTGTCTAGACTTCGAACAGTGGAAAAATAAACTAGAAATATTAAACTCTTAACATGAAAATTAAACTTTCTAGAAAAGGTGTAAGGTGATGCATATATGAGTACCTTCCACATATTCTTGGTGAGCAGAAAGTCTACCTAACTAATAAAATAACTTAAAAGCCTAAGGAAAAAATACTGACAGAAAAGGACAATACAAAGAAGTTCTATTAATTGAACTCTAAGTGTTTGTTAGAACTCTAAATGTTGGTCTCATAAGAGTATGTATCAGGTATGTATGTACTCTTATAAAAATAAATATACAAAAGTGGGTCATTTTGAATCTAAACTGAGGTATTTATTTCACCTCTAATTACTTTTATAACCCACATTATTAAAGGGATTTAAAGCCTAAGAAAAATATTTTTGAGATATATACCTGTGTTTAATTCTGGATGCTTGTATGTGATAATGTGAAAATATATCATTGAAGAGTAATGCATTTTTTACAGAAGGAAGTGCTTCCCTAATTTTATAAAAATGTTTCAAGAGTCTTAGAAATTTAAACTGTGAGTGTTCAGGCATTTATATGCTATGCTGGAGTTAGGTAGGGGATCTAGAAGAAAATTTTAGAGAGGGAAAAAGCATTTGATTATTAAATCCTGTTTCTCTTCTGCTCTCAAGGCACTTATGCAATGTGTTGGGGCATAAATAGCATGGAGAACATTCTCAGCTAAGAGGTAATTACTCCAAAAATGCAAGTCCTTCAGAATCTCTTCCAAAGAAATTATTCAAGCCCAGACATCTACCTAACTCAAGGATAAAAATATTATAATAGTGGCTACTTAAAATACAAAGACTTTTATAGCTCACAATCCACTATTTTTAACTAAAGTATAAGTATCATAAAACTAATAATTGCTTAGATCATCTCTTTCTATTCTGATATATCTGTTATTGCAAACAAGATCAAGTTCCCCACATACATTTTTGTAATGAAAGTGATTAATATTATCTGAATAAGTATATAAAACCAATGTCTACCTAATAAAAGTTCTTCCCACATTATCTGGGCTGGAAAGACTATTCTTAGGGTCTGTAGCCATTCGTGTAATTGTTTCTGTCTTACTGCTTCTTGAAAATCTGCTTAAAATTAAACCATTTCTGAACACTGAAAACAACCTATGATGCAAACTGTAATTCACTTTCTTTTCATTCTTTTTTGTTTTGTTTTTTGTCTGTCTTCATTTCTCTCCTTTTCTCTCTAAGTCTCTGCTATGGTTTGTGTCTAGATATCCCCCAAAGCTTCATGTACTTTTAGATAGGGCTTTTTCAGAGGTAGCTGATTTAGCTTCTGCGATTAATTCATGGTCCAATGCTAGGATTAAGGGTGCTAGGATTAAGGATGGGTGATTTCCGGATGGTCCACTGATTGTATTGGCACCACCCTAATCCCACAAGTCTATATAAGATTAAAGGGGCAGAAAAAGACTTGTTTCCCTGTTCTTCCCTTGTTGCTTTGGCTGCTTTATGCTTCCACGACCTGTTGCCTTTCTGCCATGTGCCATTTGCCATGGAGCCAGCTATTGTGGACTGAAACTTCCACAAACTGCAAGCTAAATAAACCTTTCCTCCTTTAACTTTGGGTGTTAGATAGTCTGTTTTACGTATGAGAAAAGTAACTAAAATTGAATTTGATACCACAGAAGGTATAATTGGTTATGACTATACATGGCCATGCAATTCAGCAGCCTTTGAGAATGGCTTATGAGAAGAGTTTCAAAACCTTCAGAGATGCTGGCTGAAAAAATAGAACTGAAGGACCTTCAGCTGTTCAGTATGGGAGATTCTGGTCAGAGCTCAGAAGACCATAAGGCTGACAGAAATCCTTCTAGTAAAGTCCAAGTCCAGGAGATTTCTGCTGAGAAGGTCCACACTAGTTGTTAGACTCCAGGTGATGGGTGTTATAGCTTGGAAAAAAGTTTGTCTGCATATTGCTCAAGTCTAGAGACTTCCTGAGACCAAAATGAGGATGGCAGAGTAATTAAATTGTCAGAAAAAATTTCAAGGCAGTCAAATATTGAGGTGGTGGGCATAGTTAAAATTGGGAGCTTTCAGACAGATTTATGTTGAGAATCAAGAGCAAAGAGCCCATCAGAATGATTTAAATCATTGTGTGTTTGGCCAGAAAAGAAGATCCAGTACAATTGTGTACTGCAAAGATAAAGCAGAAAAAATCTTGATTGCTGAGAAGGAATAGAAGAATAGAAAAGTTGTCTGGGGCATCACGAGACGTAGCAGGATTTTATCCTTTGCAGCCTCAACTTTGCAAAAGTAAAAGATTTTGCTTTGAGAAGAAAGCCTCAGAGCACCATGTTCTAGCAACAGCATAAATAGTTTGTTCCTTAGAATTGGTTACATTTAGAACCTCACAGCCAAGAAAGAGGGAAGCCTGGCTAACTCTCCATCTGACAGCAGACCTTGGCAGCATCTGCATGACACTGTTTTTAAGTGCATGTAGAATGAAAGAGTTATGGGTTCAAGAAGGTTTCCATCCAGATTTCAGAAGGTCTGAGAGACCAGGCAGTGTGCCTCTGTGAAGTTGTGAGCATGAAAATAAAAGTGCAGCGTAGATTCCAGAAGTTTTGAGAACCCAGAAAAATGGATCATCTAAGGAAAACTGAAAGAAGAGAGCCCAAAGGAGAAGCCATGGGAGATACAACCACTGAAAATGCCATAGGGGCGAGCCACCCTAGCCCTTTACAGTTTGCATCTTGGCACACATTGCCTCAGATGTCACACAAAGAAAGATAGGACTTAATGTTTTCCTTGCTGGATTTTAGACTTGT
This sequence comes from Cavia porcellus, assembly GCF_034190915.1. Lineage (NCBI taxonomy): Eukaryota > Metazoa > Chordata > Mammalia > Rodentia > Caviidae > Cavia > Cavia porcellus. Next base: position 43,013,468 of record NW_026947510.1, read on the forward strand.
TTTGGTCCTTTTTGCTGGAATCTCCCATTTATAGTTTTTGAAATGCAATATTTATCTTGTGCAACAAATGTTGGATATGTTTAACTTCCTTTTCATTTCTACAGGGACTCACAGTTAAGAAACATTCTTAAATCTCAGAGGAGACTTAAGACTTGGACTTTTCAACAATACTGAAACTGTTAGGACTTCGGCAACTCTTACAAATGGACTAAATGCCTTTTGCATATAGAAATAAATGTGCATCAGTCTTTAGGGGGAAGAATGTTATGTTTTATATTTAGATGTCCCCTCAAAACCTCATGCACTTTTAGATGTGTTTTTTTCAGAAACAGTAGAATCTAGAGCTTATGATTGAATCAGATTTATGGCTCAAGCTGAGATTAAGAGTGAGTGATTGCTAGATCAGATCACTGATTGGGTTGGCACTGCTCTAATCCCAATAGTCTGGATAAGATGAAAGGGGCAGAAAGAGGCTTGTTTCCATGTTCTTTGCTTGTTGCTTTTTTGCTGTTCCCCCCCAACCCCCGCAATGGAACTGTGATCCCTGTGCCTTTGCCAGCCTGCTTTGGAGACAGCTGATTGTGAACTGAAACTTCTATGAACTGAGAGCTAAAGCTTTTCTCCTTTGAATGTCAGGTATTTTGTCTCAGCACTAAGAAATATAACTCAGACAGTTCCTCTGTTCCTTCTTTTTCCATACCTCCTCTATGTTCCTATATTTCTCTTCTCTCATTTCTTCCCTGCCCCCCTCCTTTCTTTTGTCCCCTTCTTCCTATATGCATTCACTCTTTTAGGAGCTTTTTCTTCATCGTTGTTATCCTAAAATTTCACAGTGTTTCCTCGATTCACTCCATTTCATTTATTCATTGCACTGGTTCTTTTTTTTTTTTATTATTATTATTATTTAAAGAAAAGGAAACGAAAAAAAAATACATGGAGATTTAAAAAAAAGGGTAGAAATAATACTAAATTACAGACAAACAAAAGGTAAGAAATTGCCAGTTGATAAGTTACAAATTGTCTTCTTCGAAATGGCTGTTCAGGTTATAGAATTAAAGTATTTAGAATGACATTCAAAAAAGTGACCCTACAAACCATTCTGCTCTATGGCCGAACAAAAGCTCCGTAATATGATTATCAGTCCCACCTATTTGTTTTACATCTCTAAGAGGATAAGGTTAACCATATCAAAACAGAACAGAACATTTAAAAAAAAAATAAAAAACAATTTAAAGAAATACAGATTTCAAAGCAAGTCCACTGGAGATCTACCTTATCTAACTGTCTCTAGCTTCTTACAAATAGTTGTCCCTAACTTCACCCACTTTCTATACTTATTGCATATTATAGAACTAATCAAATCATTACAGGATGATGGAGTCTTTTTAGGTCCTCAAGTTCCAAATTAGGGAAGACATTTCCAACTACCATCGCATCTCTCATTCTCTTTGTGATAGCCGTCTGTTCTTATTCAGTCTCCTAAATGTGCAGAACCCTGCTTCTTTAATGTGTTGTGTTTTAGTTTATTAACTCCTTTCAATATTTGTCTGTATCTGTTCTCTGTATTCTGCCTGTCTGAATCTCTTACATTTTGTAACAGCAATATTGATTCCCAGTAACTTTCGCTTTTTTTCTCTCTTCTCAATCCATTCTTTATCTTTTAAATTCACCTTTATGGATGATATTTATATACCTATATATGTGCGTGTGATATATTTATATACAATATCGTTTTCTGATATGTAATACTTATACAAAATACTTAAGTTTCAGAGTATTTTCTTATGTGAAATTTTTGCATTTCTTATTTTACATTTTTCACATATATTAATTTCAGTTTAGAGAAAAAATAGTATGATGTATTTCTGTAGTAAAACTTACAACTATACATAATTCCCATAATAACTGACTTCATAGTGCTTGTCCTGTAACAATATAACATATAGGTAGCATGTGACTTTGAGCATGTGATATATATCTATTTGTAAATTGCAATGGAAGAAGATAGGGATGTTTATATCATTCTCATATAATTTGAAAAGTAAGTTGACAATATTAATAGAATTGATCTATGGAAGTTATGTTTTCAGTATCCTAACTCCTCTAGAACACATTTTGGAAGATAATTTTTCATGTGGAAATCATAGTTGGAAGAAATATTTTATTCAATGTGTAATACCAGTAATTAACTGAATTATCTATACTTACTCTTTATTTTTTACAAAGAAAAAATGATGAATAGCTCACCAATTTTCAAAGGTTTTCAAAGCATATCTGAAACTAAATAGTTGAATGACGGTGATAATTTTTCTCAGTGTGTATTCTTATCATTCCAATTTTCTTTTCAAGGTAATTATCCTTTTTTTTATTCTTTTAAATTAATTTTTAAGTGTTTATTGTCTCATACGGTCTCGGTTTTCACTTACCTTTATAATAGCTGAGACAGTATAATAGCGAGTGGTAATTATGACTCAGCTTGTCATTCTTTATGTCAGTGTTTTGTGGACACTGATCATATTTCTAGCAAGTTTAGTTTGCCTCAAAAGCAAGCTAGACTATTAGCTTCTTCTAGCTAAGGGGCTGTTGCACAAATGTGGCTGTTGTCTTTTCTTCTCTGTCCCAGCTGCTCTAACAGGAGCTTCCAGTGTATGATGTCAGAAAGTGCGAACTCTTCAAGTTTGTGCTAAAAACACTGAAAAATATGGATATGATAAGGATTTTCACTCATGTATTTTTGATTCATTTTATTATGTTTTAGAAACAAATACTTCAAAAGTAAATTTCCAGTATTAAATTCACTATTTTGGTGGTGTCAAATATCCCTCAAAGGCTTATGAGCTAACTTGAACCCCAACTTAGTGCTGCTGGAAGGTGGAGAAACTATTAGGAGGTGAGTTTTAGAGGAAGGAAGCTAAGTCATTTGGGGTGTGCTCCTTGAGAAGTTTGTGGGGCCATGACCTCCACCTTTTCCTTTTTTGTTTTGAGGATCATGATGTGAGCACTTAGCTCCACTATGTACTCCTGGCCATTACTATTAGCATCCCTACAAGAAGCAAAAGTGACGGGTCTGTCTAATTTAGGACTGAAAATTCCAGATCCAAGACTTAATACCTTTTCTCTTACCAATTAATTCTCTCAGGTGTTTTACTGCAGTAATATAAAGCTAATGTAAAAGCATTGTTTTATAACTACATTGGATTAAATAAATTAAAAATAATGATTTGTTTCTAAGCCTGTTATGAATAGACCCTAGTGTATATAATGGTTCAAGAATAATGTACTTGCTCACATAAAATTCCAATAAGTGTTCCTTATAAGTGAAAGCTCTCCCCAGTATCTTTGGTGGCTGCATTAGTAAGCTTTTCTATCATTAGGAAAAAATACTCAACTTCTATGTCTTAGTTCTCTTTGTTGCTCAGACAAAATAGCTAATAGCCATAAGTTTAAAAAAAGAAAGATTTACTTTGGCTCACATTCTGTAAAGGTTTCAGTCCAATGTCAGCTAACACCATGGGGGCATCATGGCAGAGGAAAAATAGTCCATGGCATGGAAGGCAGAAAGTAGCACGCATTAAGGCATAAATCCGGCCTTCTTCATGCCTCTTTATATTCCACCAAGGCTACAAGCTTAATAACTGGTGCCAACCAGGCCCAGGGTGGAGCTTCCATTATCCACACTGTTACTCCCATTATTACACCTTCAACCACACTATCATACCTTAATCCAGCTACCGCTGGAATGCCCTATGACCTGATGAGGATTCAGGGAGTTGTATAGGTATAAGCTATAATAATTCATAATTTTTAAAAAAGGAGAAGTTTATTTTGACTCAAATTTTCAGAGGATTCATCACACAGTTGGTTCCAAGACAGAAGAAGCATGAAGAAGGATAATAGAAGAAAATTATTTAAGTCACAGTAGCTAAGAAGCAGAGAGAAGACAAGCAATGAGAATGCATCTTGCCATGGCATGGCCCCCAGTAAAACACCTCTACCAACCACATCACACCTCGTAACATATGAGACTTGGAGATTTAGGATCAAAATCAAAATCTTCTTTCCTTAGCCCATAAAGTAGGATCTCTCTATAAAAAATGTATTCAGCCCATCTCCAAGAATCACCAAAGCCTTAATTATTGTTCAAGCATTGGTAAAAAGTCCAAATCCAAAGTTGCTCTAAGATTTAAAGGAAGCTTTTACCTGTGAGCCCCATCAAGAAAAAAAAAAAAAAAAAGATCGAATAATTTTGGACTACAGTCAGAACCAAAACCATCAGTAAAAACGTTGTTGTTAGCTCTATCTCTAGTAGTTTAGGCAAACCCAAAGAGTTTAGATAATGTCCTTATGGCTTTGTTAGTTGCAACCCGTATGACCTTTCTTTTCAATAGTTTCTCTCAGTGAACAATTCATATTCCTAGTATCTCTAATTTCCTCGGATCTTCACTGTACCATTGCCTTCATTCTCATAGCTTTATGTATCACCCTCTAACGGACTGTAATACTGTCACATGTTTTTGCTTGTGTTCTTATACTTGTTTCTGAAATCTGAGTGGGAGCTTATGTGACCCCAAAATTTGCATTTTCCACCAGCACCATATGGATGATACCAATGTCTACTACCAGACCACATCGGGCCAGGCTTGCACATACCTCTAAATATCCAGATGGATGAACACAGAGAAACTCTTCCCTAGGTGGTCGTGGATAAGCAGATCACCCTGGAGGACCTTCTTAAAGCAAAGTCTTTCAAAGAAGTTTGGTCTTTTGAATCTTTGCACTTATAATTGAAGGTTCTGACAATTTTCTGAAATACCTGCAATGCATATTTTCTACTGACCTGATGCAAAGTATTTGTTTTTTTTTTAATGCTTATGTTTTTTTAGCAGCCATATTCTCTTTTCTCTTCAGCTGTTTATATCTTGTGGTTCTGTTTTGCTTTCGACACTCACTTCAGATCTGTGTAAAGCAGAAAATATCACAGCCTGACTGTCAAGCTCCCTTGAAATTTCCTCCACTAGATTAATTAGCCAACCACCTTTATATTCAACTTCACAATATCTTACAGTATGAACAAAAGCAAGCCCTTTGCCAGAGCATGACAGATATGGTCTTAAAACCATTTTTCAAGAATCCTTATGTTGTAGTCAGGGGTTGTGCAGAAAACAATTAGAATCAGGACATGGAATTCACAACATTATTTTATGACGGTCACTCAGAGTTAACACAAAAAAGTGCAGGAAATCTGCCCACAACACTAAAGATGTAGAATGTTTAGTCAAGGGTCTGAATCCCACAGCAATGACCTGAATGAGTCCAGATGAAAACCTAGAGCTGATAACAATGCCTCTCACAAATCCAACTAGAGGTCTAGAGCCCACAAGAAGGACTCACTTCAGTCTCTCTTACAGATCTGTGCTGGGAAGGTCCAAAGGTCAGTGGCAGAAGCGAGAACATCCATGCCAGCAGGGTGAAGGAGCTGTGCTAGTAGGTTGAAGGTTCTATGCTGAGGCCAAAAAAGTCACACTCACAACAAAGACCAGGGCTGTCCTGAAGAGCACCTCAGCCATCCTCAGAAAAACGGAAGTCCCAAGCTCCTCTGACAATAAGCACAACTGAGTGCATTCCAAGAAACCAGCGTGAAGAGTTTGTCCTGGAGATTAAATGGCACATATCTTCCCCTCCAGAGCCAGGAAGAAGTGCTGAACGTAAGGACCAGAGCTCCCCAAAGTGAACCACAGCCACTCTCACCAACAAGGTCCTGAGCTCCTCTGATGACAATGGTTTAACTCACACTGGGGGAGTGGGTCATGATAAGCTCCTCCAGGAGAACGGACAGCTCAATCAGTAACAGGTAGAAGAACCCACAACACCTCAACACATCACTTCTCCTTCTCCATATCTCTATTTGTGCTGGCAACTTTCCTCAGGTGGGATATCATGCTCAGCACCATGGTGATTTAATTCTGCTGGTGTTAAATTGACCACCATTTTTAAAATCTCTAACACCTTATTTTAAACTGAAATCTCAAGTACATTCCTTTCTGTCCACATTATTAACAAACATTCTGACATTCTGAGCTCTGACTAGAATGTCTCATCCGTCTCTGCTTACTCTGCTTATACTGTTCTAAGGAATCTCTATTCAGCATTTCTAAATCTTTCCAAAATTCCTTTACAAACAATTTCCAAAAGCTTCAAAATTGGTATCAATTGTTTCTATTAGTTAGCTCTCTGATTATGGGACACTTGCAATTTAAAGAATGAATGATTTATTTTGGCTCTTGATTTCAAAGGGTTCAGTCCATGGGTGGCTCTCTCTAAGGAAGAAATAGCATAATGGAAAGCTATTATCGGGAACACTCAGTCCAAAGCAGCCAGAAGCAGGGATAAAAGGGAGGGACTATGAAAAGAATACACTTGTTCAGGTCCCAACAGCTATCTCACAGGAAACTTTTTGAGGATATTTTGGATGTAAACCAGAGCAAGCATATTGGAAAAAGAAAGTGCATTAAAAATCATATGCGAAGATACAGCAGAATCTTATGGCAACAACAAGTGGTAAGGAAGGATAAAAAGTGAGACTTACAAAATGATTATTCACTCTGGAGAAAAAAGACACTGTTTTGAAGGACAAGTAGCACTTATTTTTATTTTTGTGACAAAAAATACATATTCAGTCATTAAGGAAATATGGGCTAAAGACTGCTTCTCTCAAAAAGCATCCATTTCTGTGGTGGTTAATATCAGGTCCTGATCTAGATCCCTGATCTGCCAAAGGAGTACACAGCAAAGGCTTAAATGAGACAAGTTGTAAGATATTAGGGCTCCAGGAGGGTCAAAACTGTTTAACTGAGCTCAGAACTCTGAAGACTAAGACAAAGACTTCTCCAGACCACCCATATTTATTAGGTCCAAAACAAAGGGCAGGGAAACTGAGGAAAGCATGGGAAATGAGCAGGACCTCAGGATCACTTCAAAGACTTCTCCAAGTAGTAAATCATGCCAATTTAGGAGAATTGTCTTATCTCTAGGATGACATTTATGGTAGGAGTTCTACTGCAGGAGTGACATTCACTCAGCTGCAGTCTCTATTTACTTAATTAGTGTTGGAGCCAAGGTGTCTTCTGCAGTGGCCTTACCTTGCCCTTTGACGTATCTCTGGCCTCACAGGCCACTACAGGCCTCAGCCAGGACCAGTGATTCATAGAGGTTCACTTACTATGAATCAGCTCCCGTCACCAGACAAGAGGCCGAGGCCTACGACAAACTCACAGAAAAGATAGAAAGCCAATTAATTAGCTTTAAGTCCTGTTCAAAGCCCTTTTGTAGTGGTCTCAAACAGTTTAATATGTGTGTATTGGCGTAACTCTGTCCAGGGGACTCAGCCTTTTGGTCAAACATATTTTGGGTATGTCTACAAGCATGTTTTAAGATGAGATTAAATGAGATTGCCAATTAAATAATAAATCTAGTAAAGATTAACCTCCCCATTGTGGGTGGGCCCCATCCAGTCAGATGAAAAACTGAATACAACAAAAACCTGGTCACCCTGAAAGTAAGAATAAATTGGCTGGTGCATCATTAAACTAAGCTTGGACATCAATTTTTTCAGCTTCAGACTTAAATTTAACATTGACCTTCTTTTGATCTCAAGTCTGCCTACCTTCAGATGTGAACTTCCATCAGCGTTTTTCCTAATTCTCAAGGGTTTGAACTTAGACCAGAACAACAGTACTGATATATCCATCAGATTTCTGTGATTGTAGCAAATAGCTAAGCTTTATAAATTTTTATGGGAAAAAAAGGTTAATTTTGGTTCAGAGTTTCAGAGTTTTCAGTCTATGGTCAGTTAGCCACATTGCTGTCAAGTCTCTAAAGCGGTGATGACTCAGGGCTGAGGATGAGGTAAGGGAACTGCTTATCTAATTACAACCAGGATGCAAAGAAAAAACATGAAAGATCCATAATTCTTACATACCCTTAAAGGACACTTCTCTAGTGACCTTACCTCCTTTCACCAGGCACCTCTTTTCACAGTTTCAGAATCTTCAAATTCAGGGAATGCTGACAGTCACACTTGTAACACATGGAGCTCTGGGAGCACTGATCCACGCTACAGCATCCAGCTTCCCTGGACTTAAGCTTGCCGGCTGCAGATCTTGCACTTCTTAACTTCCATACCTCTTTGATCTAGTTTCTTGCAAGAACTGCCTATGTATCTATACACATGTACATGTGTGCAAACATATAAAGATAGATAATATGAAAGATGATGAAGAAGATAGACAGGTAGACATATGATAAGTAGATAGATAGATAGATAGATAGATATACAGACAGATAATCTCTGAATTTTCTGGAGCACCCTAACAAATACAAATACCAACAAGAGATTTTATTCTTCCTAATAAAATATTTCAAAAATATGATTTTCTCAAGCTTACACACTAAAAAACAAATACTAAAACCAGATAGGCGAGCTAAAAGCCCAGTCTTTGCACTACCATCCACTACACATTTCTCACTGCTTGCTATTGTTTTTGCACCAAACAAATTATTTCCTTTCTTCAGTATTTTTCACAAAATCATCTGTGATTTACATTAAATACATTATTCTTACAGATTAATGTTTTACTTTTATATTTGACTCTTTTGTTGAGCCCGTTTTGTGTTTATGTTTTCAATAGTTAAACCCATTCCGAAGTTCCTTTTTCTATTTGGAAACTGAAATCTATAATTAATTTTTACAACTCTATTTTTATATTGGGAGTAAATTAAATTAAATTACTTGTTTTGCTTTATAGCAAGTATTTTCTTTTAAAATTTTGCTATTCTAAGATGAAATATTTGTATATATATGCTTCTGCCAGTCCTTTATTATAAAGAATAATATGCTCTGTAGTCCTTTGCTATGGCCTTGTCACCTATTACCACAAACACAAACACAGTGCCTTAAAACTACATACATTTTGAAGAAAAAAGGGCGGACCTCGCACGGGGCGAAGGAGGAGGCGGCCCGTGGTCGGATCCTCTCCCCGCTTCGGCCCCACCAACAAGGGAAGAAGACTAAGAGCCTGCTGTTGGGATGTCTACATGTGAATCTTTGCCTGGGACACCTCGACCATTTTGCAGTGTCTCCGAGATTCACAACTCCAGCAGGTACCACGATGTGACATATCAGAGGAAGCCCCGTGGAATGGTGCAGAGAGGCATCCCTGCCGAAACTCCTTCCAAAGAGGCCGAGCCTGCCAGGAGCCTTCTTTTCAGACATGGGGTCAGAGGAATGAAGATGGAACCTGCCAAAATTTGTCAGGGGCCAGGGGAAAGGAGTCAAGTCCTCGGAGATCACTAAAGAAAAATGGCATAAGACAGGAAGTTGAGATAACTCTAGGACTCTAACCCAGGCCTCTTACATGCTAAACAAATATACCAATGAACCACATCCCCAGAATTTTGGAGCTCTGTATAGCAAACACAACACCTATTTAAAAGTTAAAAAAGAAAATACGTATATTTTCATCTCATAGTTTCCCTTGGTGACAAGTCCAGGTTAAAAGCACAGCTGAATGAGATGTGTTGATAGAGAGTCTCACCAGTCTGTTCCCCTAGGTTCCTGAGGAACTTTGGACAAGTGATAAAAAGAGCTTATTCTGCTCTTCATGTAGATATAGGATTTGAGTTTCTGTTTTTGTTCTTGTTTTTTATTTTTTGCATGTTATTAGGTAAGGACTCCTCTCAGCTCCTAGAAGCCGCCCACAGATCCGTCTTACCACTTAGCTTTGTTCTTATGCCCTTGTATAACATTGCAGCTGGCTCTTCAAAGCTCATAGTACAGTGCAGTCTCTAAAGTGCATTCCAGCAAAATGAAGATATGTAGGTAGATAGAAACATATGTGCATTGACATATATCATGCATATATACATATATACATGTATCGTGCATATGAAATACATACATATACAAATATACATATATCATGTATATATATATATCATACATATATCACGCATATAAAAGATGTCATATGTTCTTATATGTAATATATTCTTATTATAACAGTGATATGACCTTTACCATAGTCTCATTTTTTAATTTGATGTTAGTCCTCTTGTCACGTAAGAGGATGAGTTATACCAGTGTGTGATTTGCTTGCTGTTATGACATATTTCTCCCCTATGTCATAATTCACCTTAATATAAAATCATTGGAAGAGGGACCTTAGATAGTTCAGAATTTTGGGAAATACAGTGAACAAAATGTTTCTGTGATTGCAACTCTGTTAACTGTCATTATACACAATGATATGCTAATTTGTAGGTCTGTATTCAGCAGCTGAGATGCCATTTTGAAGGACGTAGTCTAGAACAAAACTCTTAGTAGGTAAAAGTCAAACTGCCCACCACAATTCCTTTATTAGATAATCTTAATTTTTTTTCTACTCTACCATGCTGTCTGTTGGTTTTATTATACCTCAGCTTAAAGTAAAATAATTATTTTAATTGTTTATGCAAGGTAGTATGTTTATAAGCTTGTAGGGCTCCGTAGTAAAACACAAAATGTTACAGAAATCATATTTAAGAACAAAGTATATTGCTATAATAATTAGCACAGCACTTAACGTATCCAGTAGTAGGCATCCCAGTTGTCCTCTGTTGATTGTTGGTGAAATTTTAATTCATAAGCCCATGATTGCTCCTTGGATTTTCTCTTAAGTAGCATACAGTTATTTTACAACTTCTACTACAGATAAACCCTATGCCTCTAATAAAATTCACTTATTTATGTCTAAGCAAAGACTTTTCTCCATGATTCTAGTAATTAAATTCCTCCCAAAGGAGCTTCTTCTGAAAACAAAAACCTTCTCATGAGAATCGAAGCAGAATTTCCTTTTGAAAAATGTATGTAATCTCATGCTGTTATTCTCAAACATGTTTTCTTAACTCTGTGATGTCAGAACTTGATTATCTTCTTCTCCATAGGTTAAATAAAATGATAGTTTGTTACAGGAATCTTTGAAAATATACCCAAAAATGTATATTTGTTCAAGGATCAAAGTTGGCAATTGTTTTTCCCAAAAGTTAATGCTGGTTTTACATTACTAGCAACTTGATTTATTTTCTTTCCCATTAGAAAACATTTTCAAAGTCAGTTTTGTAGCTAGCCTGGCTCCTAAGTACTTGGATTTGTTCCCACAGTTCCCTGTCCACCAAATTAAAAAATGTAACAGTGGCCTTTTGGGGAATTAGATTTGGGCTGCAATCCTCCACTGGACTTTGTGGGAACAGTCTAGTCACCAGAAAAGACCCATCTCTGTAACTGGGTTTCGTGTACCAAGCTCCATACCAATCGAGCACACTCATCAGTCTGAGGTGTTTTGTTTCAAAGTGGTTCTCATTACCAAATGAGTTTAATAATCCAATCAAACCTGCTGAATTAAAGCAGATTAATAAAGAGAGACAAGGTTCAAAGATGTTCAGGACAACTATGGATGGTAATACATAAGTGGATGTCACCAGGGCAGGTAATGAGAGAACTCTTGTAAAAAATGATTTATGAAAATTTGCTTGCAGAAACCAAATGGGTTAAAGACTATGGAAAGTTTTCAGTACTAAAATACTAAGGGATGAATTGTCTTAATAACAGGAATTGAGAAACTAGGTGAGACAGATCATTTTGATTCCAGCAGAATTGTGTTTGGGAATAAGGTGAGGTAGGCAAGACATTAATACAGAGAAGACAATAATGCAAGGAAAATACATAATAATTCAACTCAAATACCCAGGAGGCAAATTATATTTATCTATGATCATAAATATTAGATGGTGAAATTATTGGAGAAAATACTTGACCTTTAGTAAAATAAACCACTTGGCATGTGAATTTTTATTGAAAAGTTTATATTCTTTTAAGTATGTGATTGCCAATTAGGTTGTAGTGAAACATTCAGATGAATGGGGAAGTGTGTACACTTTCTATATGCATTTCCATACTGTGGGTTTTTGTTCATGCTGAAAAAGAATAGCAATGGATAGCACCTAAGGGGACTACATTTGGGCTCTGGCCTCTGTGGAAAGAAAGAAACTACATAAAGAGCATTTGAACTAAAATGCCTCTCTGGATAACTATTTTGAAGAGCATATGCAAATTTATTTATGTTAGGGGAAACTTTATGTTATGTTAAACAATTGTGTGCATGATGAAAGAGCCTTTGGCTTGAATATCACTGTTCGCACTTAGAAAAACAAAACCAAATTTGCGTACAAATATAAACTTGTCTCTCTCAGCACCTGTGGAGGTGACACTGTGCTTCTTTTTTGGAGTGGAGGTTGTAACACATCTATATATTAACCTTGTACCGAATAATAAATTCATGATCATAGGTAAACAATTGAAAAATCCATGCTTTAAACAAGTCTTTAAACATGAAGCCATGTTTTTTTCTTTAAAAATATAATCATATTTATGGTATTTCCAGCATATCAAAATCTAGAATACATACATTTTAATTAGTTGCCATTTTGCATATCACTAATTGAGAATTTAAATACATTTAAGTGTCAATCAGGGAACATAAATAGATAAAATGCCAAGATATGGCCAGAAAATAAACAGAAGGAGATTCTGGACCTGCTATGCAACTGACATGTGAATGCCCAAGTCCAACTATAGTGTTCAAATTCCAGGTTAGAAAAAAAAAAAAAAAAGCTAAATTTTTCTGTTAAACCTGTGCTCCAAATCAGCAGTTTTTAAAGCATGTGGTTTAATTTGTGGTTATATTTATCATATGAACTAAGTGAGACAAAATCTAGTGATGATTTTAATTTTGAATGTCCCCAAACATAAAATATAATTAAGATTTATGTCATCAAAATACTTACTGGTTTAAATCCAAGACTGAAATAACTCACAGGGAAGAACCAAAAAAAGGAAACAAGTATATTGCTGAAAATAACATTTGAGAATAAATTATAAGACAACCTAAAAATAAAACAAATGGGAGCAAAGCAAATACACTTGTCCTGAAAAGAACCTGATTGTAGAGCGATAGCCTATAACATCCTGTGAGGTAAAAACATTAAATTTTGAAGTCAATACAACTCTCAAATCTTATGATATTTTTGTAACAGTTCTTTTCTATAGTACACAAAATCAGATATTGTTATTATTAGTAGTTTTCAGTTCAAGATTTTTTTGCATTTAGGCACAGTCTTGCTGTGCACTCCATGCCCACTTTAAACTTACTACGTAGCCTAGGCTAGCATCAAACTTAAGATCCTCCTGACCATCCTCCTGAGTGCTGAGATTATAGCTTTTCATTTCCTGTCCAACTATAAAAAATATTACCACATAATGCAAATCTTTACCATTGCCTCTTGCGTGTCTCCAATTTTCTATTGATGTGTTTTTTGTTTGTTTGTTTTTGTTTTTGCTTTTGTTTTATGCCAGGGATCGAACTCACAACCTCATGGTTGCCAAGCAGGCACTTATACTGCTAAGCTAAACCTGTGGCCCCATATGTTTTATTCTTTATAAATTCCTTAGATGCAAATCTGTTGAAAATAAATGCTATAACTGTTTTGTCAAACTTTTCTTAATCCCTGTACTTGAGGTAATTTCTTTTGATGTATGTGTTGGTTGACACTTACTGAACATTTCCCCTCTGAAATGATGACCCTGTTTTATTCCGCCTATTATTGTTACTGAAATGTCACACATCAGCCTTGGAAAAGTATTTGTCCTGCTTCTTCATTTATTTTGCATTTGTATTCAAATTGCAGGGAGATCTTTATGAAATGTGCATTTTTGTTGACAAAGATCTTTCTCTAGGATATTTATGCTTTTATTTCTCAACTTCCCAATTATGTGCCAATACATGGGGTTTTGTTTCATTTACTTTTATTTATTTTATTTGATATTTCTGTGTTTTCATCACCTACGTAAAGTCCTCACTTAAGATCTATTTACATGCTGCCAGTCAGCATTCTATTTTATTCTTCTGGATATCAATTAACTATATGTTAAATTTCTCTCAAAATATACATGTCATTTAATGTCAGTTTCATATAGTTTTTCTCTTAATCTTTGAAGAACGCATAGAATTTCATGACTCTTCATGTTAATATTCCAGTTCACTTTTTTTTTTTCTTCAGCTTGTATTTAACTAGTCTAAAAAAGCAAGATTAAACTTTGGTGACTTGTGAGATGCAAGTAAAGATACCACTTATGGATTGACAGAAAACAACAAGGAATAGTCAGCTTTTTAGGAAAAAGCAGCTGCTGGAAGCAGTTAAGTTACTGTGCCTGTGCCAGAAGGTACAAAAGGAAGTTAGAGAAGCCATGTGGAGATGAACCACCAGCAAGTTTTTGGTTGTACAGTAGAGTGACAAAGCCAAGTCAGTGTGACTTACAAGAAAAAGATAATGTAAAATAATTACATCTCATTCTCCTATCACACTCCAACTTTCTGCAGTGTGTCCAACTAGAGTAATCCAACAAGTAGCTAGAAAGTAGGGAAATGCATCAGTGTGCTTCATTCTAGTCAACATGCAGGGCATAGAAAGAGTAGGAGAAACTGAAGGGACAAAAATGGTAGCCAGCCGTCCAGCATAACTGGTGTCACCATCACCTTCGCCTAAGGAGCATATTGCAATCAGGCTGTCTATAGGATACTTTTTAAATGTTACTATCAAAAGAGCATTTACAAAAAGAAGGAGATGGGGAGGAAGTAGTGCCATTATGTTTTATGTCAGAGTGAAGTCTCTGAAAATATTTTTAGTCATTCGACAGAGTGATCTGATAGCATCTCTGTTTTCACTCATCCCTAAGATGAAGAGGTTCATTATGGGATGGAGAATAACATAGAAATCATTTTTATTCACTAGGGCATTCACTTTTGGAGTCAATGTGTCAAGATACTTCTTTGCAGAGCAGACGAAAGTCTAATATCATATGCTTCATTTTTAGTTTTTGTACCTGATCAAAAAACATTGCTATCAATTCCTCTGAGACTAAATTTTAAGCTAAGGAAACTATTTTAATAATTTATTATGCAGAACAATATAGAATAACTTCAGGTAAAAATGTCAAATAATGAATTTTATTCTCAGACAAATTCTTTAGGACTATACCTAAGTTTTGGGTTGTAACCCTGAAATAAACTCAGTACAACATCATAAAGCCTAAAATCTACACTCATGAAATGAATTCCCCTTCTTTCTGCTCCTGCTCATTTCTGCTACGATCCAAATAAACAACTTAAAACTACGGAAGGATAATTATGCCAATTAGATTTATTTGATTGTGCTCTTAAAAAATTAGAGCTCAGAAAATTAGTCTTTATAGTCTGCAATTCAATTCTTTGTTGTCCTCAATGGTAAAATTTTCTCTTAAAATGACCTTCAGGGGCTAGAGATTTAGCTCAGCGGCATAAGCGCCTGCCTTGCAAGCAGGCAGTCGTGAGTTCGATCCCCGGTACCGATAAAAAGGAAAAAGACCAAAAAAAAAAAAAAAATAAAAAAAAAATAAATAAATAAAATGACCTTCAGAATAGTTCAGTTAAATCTGAAAGATCATTGTGAATATCAAAAAGAAATTATGAGCAGAACACTTGATGCGTGTCCTGCATGGGTTTTATAACTTTTAGAATTTATACTAAGTTATCTGAGTATTTTAATCTTATCTTTGTAGGATGATAGGGCAAAAATGTAGTTTTTAAATCAGAAGTGATTTCTCTAATTCTCCATCCTCATTTGATGGGACTTTCACACAGTATAAATAAATTTCAGATTACAGGTTTTCAAAGATTTCTTGTAAATATATCTTAGTTTTATCAAAATCTTGCACTTATGCTGCTGGATTTTCCACTGTTCCCCTCAAACATTCATCTCATTCCTCCTCGGCCCTGTTGTATACCGTCTCTGACCCAATTTTTGCCATCTGGTTCACAGAGTGTCTCAACCTCAACTCCGTTCATGTTTGGACTAAATTCACCTATCAAGTTTGGCCTTCAACACGTATCCAAAGTCCTCTCAAGAGGTACTTTTGTGAATATAAACCAGTATATTTAGGACTAAAACATCTCTCCATGATGTCCAATAAATTTAGATATCTAACATTATTTAAAGGCCTCTATTTTGCTGAACAACAATACTTATAAAACAGATAAAAATGTTAATGTCATGATAAGTCAGCATTTCCTTGCCTAGAGAAACATTTACTTTGTGGATAGAAAATATTCTATTAAAGAAATTTACAGAGGCTTTGCTGATAAAGTTGGCTTTCTTACAGCAGGGCATTCTCAATAGTGCCCTGAATTGAATCAAATGGCCTCTGAGAAAATAAAAGATCTGAGAATTAGATGTGTTTGACAGATTCACCTTTCAGCGCGCACAGACTAGATAAATCTGGACTATTCCTTAATACTTCTTTTGTTTTCGTTTTCTCATGTAAAATATAGATAAATACTGTGACTGTTTTATGACTTACAATTTATGGAGAAATATCTATGTAAATGAATAAAACACTACATATACACTTATTATTATATCATCATTGTTCCACACTTACTTTTAATATTAAGAACTTTATAATTCTTTGAGTCTCCAGTTTCCTAGGATAGCCTGAGACTAATCTTGTTCACTTATTCTTTTACAAAAGGAATAATCTTATTGAAATATATATACTTACAAATAAATATTCACTCTGGGTCCTTGAATCCCAGAGCTTTCTAAAGAGTCTGCTGTGGTCCACTAAAAGTACAAGATGGCACAGTAAATAATGAATGCAAATTTTTCAGATTCTGTTGAAATAAAGGCCCAGTCAACTTCAGTAAAATAGATATATGATCTTAAGCCAGGTTTATACCTGAAAAAACAGTGTAGTCTTGGTTTAGGGAGTCTAATGCTCTAAAGCATCTAAATTCCTAGAGAATTTATGGAAATTCAGGTCTCAGGACTTCACCAGAACCTGATAAATAAAAATTTCTGTGGAAGTCGGCCTAAAGAAAATGCTTTTCAACAAGTGCTCGAGGGCACCTTAAAGTCAAGGGTAGACAGAATCTTAGTTACTTTTCTCATTGCTGAGACAAAATATCCAATGTCCAAAGCTAAAGGAGGAAAGGTCTATGTAGCACACAGTTTGTAGAGGTTTAAGTCCACAGCTAGAAGTCTGCAAAGCAGGATAAATAAACCGCAGAGGGACAACCACTCATAGGGCCAGAAGACAGCAAAAGCAACAAGAGAGAAAAAGACGAGCTTCTTTCCATCCTTTTTATCTTATCCAGACTGCTGATATTAGGGCAAGGCCAGTTCAGTCAGTGAACTGATCCAGCAATCACCTATGCTTAATCTCAGCACCTTTAATCTCAGGATTGCACTAGGAATAAATCACACACCCTAGATTTAGCCACCTCTGAAAAATAACTATGACCACATAAGATTTTAGAGAGACATTTGGACACAAACCATAACAGATACTGTAACATCACTGGAAAACAAGCTTCTAGATTCTAAAATTGAAGTCCTGAGTAAGTGAGATGCCTTGGGAAGTCTAAGGAAACTGTTCAAATTAAACCATCATAATCAGAGGTTACTCTGGCACTCATACATGCTTAATAGTTTCTAAATAAATGCTGGCCCAAATATATTTTATGTCCATTTCCCCAGAATATAACGCATCTGATTGCTTGAGTTCAGTGTCTTCATGTGTACTTCATTGGGTGAGACTGTTTGAGATGGATGTAGGAACCATGGGCTACAGAATGGTGGACAAATGACATATTGGGCATGTTTGAGGACCTGAGAATTTACTCTATCTAATATAATATATCAAGTAGGAGAATTTATATTAGGTCATCCTGTTGACAAAAGACAGATCAAAAATAACTTGTAAGCAAAGGAAGTGGTCTGGAAGATTATTTCAAGGTCAAAGGGAACCCTTTTGTAAGTGATTCCTTTTAACATTGTGCAGAGGTCAGCACAGAAGTGAGACTGGAAAACAGAGTGGTGACAGAAAATTGAAGAGAACAAAGGCTACTCTTACGAGTAGCTTGGATGAAAGGGAAGAAAAAGATGGGGGAAAGTGGTTGGATCAAAGTACATAGGGAGGGGCTGGGGATTTAGCTCAGCGGCATAAGCGCCTGCCTTGCAAGCAGGCAGTTGTGAGTTCAATCCCTGGTACTGATAAAAAGGAAAAAGACCAAAAAAAAAAAAAAAAAAAAAAGTACATAAGGATACAAGAAGCAAGTTCAGGTAACACAAGAAAGTAATTTAAACAGTAAGGGAAATTAAGAATCTTCAAAAAATTTTCATTAGGGGAAATAAGATTGATGGCACCATTCCCTAAGATTAAAACAATACAATACAGCAGGAGTTGAGACAACTCCAAGATACAGAGAACTGACCACTTCATTTTGATGTGGAGGAACAACCGCTTCATTCTGCACCTCGAGTTTAAAATGTTGCAGGTCCCAGTAAGCTCCTCAGCAATGTCTGGGTAGAGAAGTGCATTTTGGAATTACCGACATAAACGCGGAAGGTCAATATAAAAGGAAGCATTTCAGCAACTTGGAAAGATTTGAACTCTCTGAAAAGCATTATTGCTTTTTGTGTAGTTTCTATATTAAGGTTTGTTTCAACACCTTTTTGAATTAAAATTTTATGAGTACGTGTTAGATATACAGAATGATAATATTTATCACAGGGAATTTGTAACTGGGCATGATATATCATTTTTTCTCATCCTCTTCTCAACCCTTCAACTCTTCTTCCCCTCCTTAGTAACACTTTATTTTAAAGGAAGGTTTTTTTTCCCCTAAAATTGCTTTTAACATTGAACTAGTAGCATTACCTTACCTTGAGGTGTAACAAAAGTACAGAATTGTGCACCCCATACTTCTCTTGCTTAATTAGTTGGTATATTAATAAAAATTCCTAGGAAACTTTGTACACATAATAAAGTACAAAAGAGTTCCATGTTAGGTTACAGAATGGTATGGAGGAGGGAAAAAGTATAGATAAAAGACAGCACTGTCTTTATACACAGATAACTAGGCAGCCACCAGACCACTGGTATTTCAGAGCATCAGTTGTTCAGATTTATGTGCACCTGTGGGTTGCTGCCACTAGTTTTATCCAGAAAGATTCTTCTCTACAATAAAAAAAATGCATTCCATAGTGTTGTGCTAATGGATTGCAAGGAAAACAATTACATATAGGACACATACTTTATAGTATTATTTTATAATGATCACCCAAAATGTCAAATACAAAAGAAAGAGTGCAGGAAATCTGTCTACACACTAAGACCCAAAGAATCTAACTGAGGGCCTAGAGCCCATGGCAATGTCCTGCATGAGTCTAGTTGAAGACCTAGAACCCATGACAATGCCCCATGTGAGTTTAACTGGAGGCCTAGACCCCATGATACTATCTCATGCAAGTCTGTTTCATGGATCTGCGCTGGGAAGGCCCAAAAGTCAGCAGTGGAAGCCAGGGAGTCTGTGCCACCTGGATGAAGAATCTGTGCTAGCAGACTGAAGGTTCTGCACTGGGACAAGGAAGCATTGCTAAAAGTAAGGAGCACAGCTCCCCTGAAAAATACCACAGCCATCCTCAGTGACAACGAGGTCCTAGGCTCCTCTGATGATAACATCTGAGTTCATATCAGGAAGGCAGCATGACAATCTTCTCCTGGAGATTGAACAGTGCACTATCTTCTCCTCCAGAGCCAGGAAGACATGCTCAATGTAAGGAACAGAGGCCCCCAAAGTGAACCACAGCCATTTTCAGAAATGATTAGTTCCTGAGCTCCTCTGTTGATGAAAACAGCCACGTTCATATCAGGAAAGAAGCTAGACAAGCTCCTCCACAAGAACCAATAGCAACAGGTGAAACAACACCATGGCGAACAACACTATGGATAACCAACAATAAGGGGAGCCCCCAGTGCTGAAGTCTTCCTCTCCAATTCGCCTTTTTATCTTGGCAACAATCCTCAGGTGGACCCTCAGCATCATGCTGATTCAGTTCAGCTGTGTTACAAGTTCACCAGTGGTTACCAATTTACCACACATATTTTCCTCTCAAATCCATATTTTCAATGTCTACAGTTTGATTTACCTGAATCAAGCATGGCCTAAAAATATTCCATGCAAAATTTCAAAAATATTTGATATTTTTTCAATTACATGCCCTTCTGAGTAATAAGAAGGAATCTCACAGTACTTCACTCTTTGCAGAAACGAGATAAATCAGTCTTTTGTCCATCTTATTCTCACCATCTAGTCATTTTGCAGCCATCTTGGTTATCACTATTGAGTGGAGGGCTTCCTATAACCCCCGGTTTTAGGAATCCAATGGACTTGGAAGGTACTCTGTATAGGTAAATGGTGATGACTATAGGTTACATTGCAGCCAGTAATTTTGTTCATCTGTGTAGTCTCAAGACAAGATTAACAGATGACTCTCAGTGGGTACTATTTTGAGCAACAAGTGGAGCAAATAAAGGTAAGTGTTTCAATTCAGAATAACTTCTCATATTGGGACCACAAGATTAGTAGCTTAAGGAATTCTCAGAGATTTCTCAGTTCCGTCCTTTTTAGATAATTATCTTAAAGGATGCCTCTATGCAGAATTTTCTCAGTTTATTCTTTTGCTATGATATGTTTGCAGTGCCTTAACCCAGGGCATTTTTCTCAATTATAATTTTGAAATCAAATGATGTTTCTCACAGTTAAAAGGCTCACAATACAAACCTTCCCAAAAGAGATGCAAATGTCTTATATTTAGGCAGCTTAATTTATATTTCATTATTTAATATTATTTTATAGTTTTTTTCATTTAAAAGTTCTAACCTTTCACCTAACCTTCTCATTTACAAATTTAACATTTCTGCTAACATAAAAACATTGCAAATCTACAAGAGGGTATGCTTAATTCATTAGTCTTTATGTTATATGACCTTCTGATACTGACCCCTATAGTTTCACTGAGAGAAGCCCTAACTGTATTAGCAGGAATTCATCCTAAAACCTCAGCATTTTTACACAGTGAGAGAACTGAGGTTGAGAAGTTTTGAACCAACTCATGAGTCCACTGCTTCTACTTTTAGAACAAGGCTGACCTTTCTCAGGGGCAGGTTTTGAAAGGAACATTCACATGACTTTTGGAGACTTTTAAGCATTTGGAAACTTCACCCTTGCATTTATATGATTGATGACCATGCATTTCTTCTTTATAACCATGATGTGTTGAAAACCAATGTTATTTTTGACAACTTGATGGCTAAGCATTCTAAAGAATTGCCTTTCTTTACAATAGCAGAAAGATCTATTATGAGACAATGAGGTTGATTGGTTAAATCCTTCTTAATTAGAAATTATAGTTCCTTTCACGTAATACCTTTGTGTTTGTATGTGACTGTTCTCTCTTCTGATGATTGCTGGTACTAAAAACCATAAGTGGAAAAATTATTTATAAATGTAAACTGGCATATATTGAAAGAATATTGGAAATATGGAGTTAAGATTTCTTTAAGAAAGTAGCAAGCATAATTTAGTTTTTAAAGGAGAAATGTTTCCACTAAAAACACAGTCTTAGTCCTATTAAACTGGAAGCTGAGATGTTTCTAAGTAAGTCTGTGTTTCTTATGCTACTGAATTTGCAGGCAAAGTAAGGAATCATTGCATGACGGGTGTGCTTAATTTTAATTTCTCCAGAGAAACTGAGTCACTGTTAGTCTAGAAAGATAAGAAAAATATATCTGAGAAACAGATAGTATCAATGATGAAACCCTTACTATACCTCTTTTTGAAAATGCTAGTACACTGGAAATTTCTAAATCCCCATTTGATAAATTTGAGGGAACAAGAAGGGCTCAATCTGTGTAAATAAGTAGGTTTCAATCACCTCATCAGAAAAGGGATCTTTTCTGAGATTTTGATAGGAGGTATACAAGTCCATTTTAAATGCTATCACAAAATATTTGAGACTAGGTAATGTACAAACAAAAGAGGTTTTATCTAGCTCACAGTTTTAGAGGCTGAAAGTCCAAGGCTGTGCACTCCCATTTATTCAGCCTCCAGGGAGGTTTCATTGGGGAATATGTGAGAGGAGAACATGCAGTGAAACAGGAACACGGAGAGAAATTTAGGAGTCCAGCCTATTCTTTTTTAACAACTCAATCTTGTGTGAACAAACAAAAAGTACCTGTTATGTATATATCTAAAATGTCTCCTAAAATTCACTTGTGTGTGGAAGGTGATTGGATTTTAGTGGAGTTATGTTTACCAGTAGATTCAAAGACTCATTTTTCAAAAGACACATCGCCATTAACGTCCCTCAAAATATCTTCTTCCATTTGAACATGTGTATCCCATCAGTTTTATCACTTTTTGAAGTAGTTCCAGGACCTTCTTTCATGAATGTCTTTAGTTACACCGTTTTGTAACTCCATTAATATCCTGAATTGATCCAAACTGTTTACTTTCCATAGTCTTTTTAAAATTTTTCTATTTTATTGATTAACATTGTTAATGGCACTATAAAGATGTTTTATGTATTGAAACATTTATCTATGGTTTTGTTATGCTTTATTTTTTTAATCTTCCATGGTCTATATTTAATTTTTGAATTTTAGTTCATTGGTTGATGTATAGTACATAGCAGTCATTTTGACATTACTAAAGAGCCAGTCCCAGATTCAGTGACTAAGACAGATGAGAACACATTGTAATGTCATTGAATATCACTTGACAGTAGCATTGACTGTATTTTTATCATAATTTTTTAAAACAGTAACAAAAGAAACAAGACTTCTAGAAATATCGTAGAAAGTAGCAAAAAACAATGGTGTAAGTGTGTTTGAAGAATTGGGGAGTGTTTAGAGGTTTATGACAAAGTTCCTTTCACTGTAATTCTATTTTAAACATTCATTGTATATTGTAATAATATCTCATTTTTCTGATAAACACAAGATCATTCAAAATTTATAAATATATATAACATATATCTTTATATCCTTAAATATTATGTATATATACACACATATGCATATTTTAAACTTTTTATTGCTTACTGCATTGGCTAAGATACCCAGAACCATCATTTTATGGTCACATAAAATCTAATTGCAACAGTGAATCTTAATTTTAAGTTGACTTGCTTAAGAGCTGGCTAAGGGATTAGTAAAGCACACTTCAGGTTTACATCTGCTCCCAGACCCTTTCCATTCTAGTTCTGGTTCCTGTGCTGCTTTCTGGCCACCATAAACTGATGAGCTCTGCTCACACATGACCTTCTGCCATGAACAGAGTAGCTTTGCTTTGATACATCCTTCTGCCATAATGTTTTTTGTCTTAGAGCCAGCCAACCATAGATTGAATCCCCTTAAAACATGAGCCCAATTAAACTGTTACAGGAAACATAAACATAAAAACAACACCCAGAATTTAGAGGTAGATTTATTTTACATTGATGGGCACTGATTTTGATCATTCCCAAAATATCAGTCATGACCCTTGATGACTAGGGCTTTTATATTTTTGCAGAACAAATACTGAACAGAAAGAAGGATATGCCACACTGAGAAGCTGTAAGGCAACTTTTATTACACCAGAAGGATGGTGGAAACCAGTTACAAATCACCATCCCTGAGTCAGTTTTGGGTTTAGCTTATATAGGTTTTACAAGAAGGAAATATAGAAGCTTTAAAGTGTGGTAGGTTTTCACTGGGTTAAGTTAGTGATTATCTGTTGCTGGATATAAAGTCCTTGAAATATGTTAGGAAAGCAGAATATAGTTTTAGGAGGGAAAGCACAAACAGTGCAGCTGAATGTAGTCAGACTGACCTGAGTCAGACATCTATGTGAAGCAACTGTGTGAGCCAATCAAGGTTGACTGGGTTCAGCAGTCCAGCTATGTGGTAGGCAGGATGAGTGTATCTTGTCTCAGTATGACTGGGTTGCTGCTAGTTAGTTTTAAAATTTCAGAAATTTCTGTCACAATATGATGCATAAGCAAAATATTCAAAGGTGATTCAGAACAGACTGGCAGTTATGGTATAATTATTTTATAGATTTATTTTGCTGTGGCTTTCTAGAGATACTATCCTAGAGAACAGTAGAGATAGTATTCTCTAAGGGGAAAGAGATAAAAGTTGATCCAAGATGCTTCCTTCTATTTGATAGAATCTGATCCATATTATTCAGAAGTGTTTCAATATGTAGCTAATTTATAATACTGATTCAATGAATTCTCCTTGTGTAACCCACTAGCCATCACAATAGAGGAATAGAAGTTTTTAAAAGGTGCTGTCTACTAAAATCAGTATCAGTCAGAATTCTGGACTTTAGCATATTTTTCTAAGAGAACACAGACACACCTACAGAGATGGAAAGAAAAATACACACACACACACACACACATATATATATATATATATATATATATATACCAATTTAAGAAAAGTTGGATACAATTACCACCATAATGTATTGAAAACACTCAAAATGGGTGGAAATAAGAAAAACTAGATCAATTTTTTGTGATTCACCCTCCATTTAGCACCTTGAAGTCATAGCCAAGCATGTGCACATGATTTCTATCAATAAATTTTACATTACATTTTATTCCACTATCAGGCATTTTACAATCATTAGAGAAGATGAGAATATCCTTTGACACCATTTTTATATTTTATTACCTTAACTAGTTCACATGCATATAACCATAAAGTTAACTCATTCAGGAAAGCTAAAACAATGTGTGCTCATGGAGGTTGTGGGTTCACAATGACCAATAACACTTTCAGAAGTAGCTCCTAGACTCAAGAGCAAGCTCTATCTAGCTCTGTAGCTATGCACCTCCCAATGGCAAGGATGGTGGTGGTTGTCTAGCCTGGAGTGAGCCTGGTAGGGGACACAGGCAGCCCAGCTGGCCTGGCCATGTACCGGAGACTCAGGTGGCCCTGGAGATGGCTACGGCCTGTGGCCTGCATAAGTGACACCCAAAGGGCTGTTGTGCGAAGCACTTGTGACCTCCAGCATGCTGCAGACGCACACCAAATACTCTTAGGTTTCCCAGGCTGTGGCTGACCCAGCCCTGAGCTGACCCAGCTGTATCATCTGCATGCAGCTCAGGTGTAAAACTTAGGCCACCTCGGGCCAAACAAGAGAGGCTGTTGTTGCCCTCTGGGTTTCTGATTTAAACTTGAGTGGGCCCCACTCCTGAGGGGGAGTGACTGAACACAGCCTTGGGATGAAGTATCTCTTTGAGGATATACCATATGGTTTATTTCAATGAGCTGCATTGTATATATTAATTTCCTTGGGGTCACTGCCATTCTTTGAAATGCTGATGATCTACAAGGCCTTCATGATGGTACAGACAGCTTGAACACACTGAGTTGATGAACCACTCGAGACCATGCTTCAGCAGGAGACCCATATAGCTAAGTCACTGGCTATGATATAGAAGATTTTGTTCTGTGGTCTCCAGCAGTACAAGCCATCAGCTGGTTGCTCTTTTTCAGCCATAGCTGGCTAAGAATGAGCCAAGTGGGCAACGGACAGAGCCGTTCTCCTATTACATGTCAGTTCAGTTGTCAGTGCCATTGTTTGTGCCAGCCAAAACTGAGACCTCTGCTGTACTTTTCACAAAATCACCTCCAGGTGTTTTCTCTGCTGGATAGATACTGAAGGTGAGAATGGGCAGACTCCAACAGAGCCTGCTTTCAGTGTGGGTGTATGACTTAGGCTCTAGCCTCGTGCAGAGAAGGTACACATTCCCAGTAAGCACTGGGACAGAAAAGGACTGGCTGTTTTTACTGCAAAAGACAGCTAGAGCTCACAAGCTACTTCTTTTGAATACTTGCCTGAAGTTACCATCCACCTAACTGATAGTATGTTCATTCTTGCAATTCAGAAGCAGCCAGGATTGTGACACAATACTGCCCCAAGAATAATGGGAAGAATTCAGTTCATGGACTGAGGTACCACTGTATCAGTAGGCTGCAAGCGTTGACAAATCTATTTATGGTCTTCTTCACCTGTATTCAATGCATGGATGATGTTGACAGCTTGAGTGGATTCTAAAAGACTGTCTTGAAGAATCTGCCTCAATCATAGTTGAAAATGAAAGAAATCATTTTGCTGTGAAACAATGAACTATCATAATACAAATATGCTGAATGTGGAGAAAGAGGAAACATAAAAATTGTCCGTACTGTTGTACACTTGTTCTCAGGAGGTAACCAAGACTACAAGGAACTGCCATGTTAAATTTGGGAAAGCTGTTGTCCTACATTCTTAAGTAGATTTATCTTCAAGTGAAAATGGTAAGCTCTGTTCTTTTCCCTTTAGAAAATGTTGCTAGGAATAAACTGCAGAAATAGAACCCTTCCTTACCGGATTCTCTCATGTAGAGCTGGGCACTGAACAGTCTGTTCTCCCAACTCCGACTTTGGCCAAGTAGTTGGAAATCAAAGTATGAAAATTTTACTTCACCAATTGTGTCTATTCGGTGAAATAAAAAGCAAAATTTAAAAAGAGAAGAACACTATTATGCATCTTTGTTTTCTGTATTTTTCCTTTCCTCTTTTATGTCCAAGTATTTCTGGGTTAGGTATATGAAATTTGGCTCCTTTTAAGAACTTCCATAGTGGAAACTACAGTATTTTAATAGCAATTACATTTTAACTACTGAAAAAGCTAAGTTAATAAGATTTTACATTTTACCATCTGGTCTTTTTAATCGACCTTAAATTGCTGGGCATGAGGATAATAATTATTAATATCATCTCATATTAACATAGCATTTGAAAGAACTTTGCAAAAAATAATTGTGCTATATAATTCACAGGGTTATATACCAGTAATAAAATATTGGGTCTTACATGTTGCCATTAATACTCAATTTAAATCTTCAAAAAGTTGATTTAATTAACAAACTGACAATAAATATGGCATGGCTCACAGATGGCTTGGCACGTAATAAACTCAATAAATGGGAGCAATTATAAATAATTTAGATAGAAAACAACTCTATTTCCTCATATATATGATTATTTATTAATCAAAACTTATTTGCAATTATGTTCTCTATTTGAGCAAAATGTGAAACAAAGTATAAAATCTTACAACAGACTTGCTAAATGTTAAAAGTCACAAAGTTACACCATAAAATAATCATACCTGTTAACACTGAGAGAACTTTGTGATATCGTAGATTATTCTCTGTTTCTTCTTGGACTGTAGGTGCAAATGCTACTGAGGTTAAATTAGTCACCTATTCATTCATTTTTCCAGCATTTATTCAGTGTCTCCAACGTGCCAGTGCAGTGCTGAGTCTGAACAACACACAGACTGAGCCCTACACTCCATTTTCTCAAAGCATCCACAAAGGACCTTCCTGTCCTCCTGTGCCACTCTCTTCACTCCATCCTTCGAGATCTCTCACATTCTTTTCCCTGTAGAGAATAAATTTTGATAACATCATGTATGCTTCCTTTCTGAATATTATGTTTAAGCTCTGAATTTTCCCAGAGTGGCTAAACTGTAAAATGAGATCATATGCTTCCTAATTTAATTAAATGATGTAGAAATCTTTCGGATTCCAAGTCAATCCAGGTGAACAGTCTTATTACAATTCAGTACAAATCAGTCTCACTGTCTTTCCTCCTTCCTCCAAGTGCATGTGTCCCCAGAAAATGTACTCTTCCTCTGGTTCCTTCTCTTCATCTTTTATGCTGTTCATTAAAATGTTGCATTGTATACCCAGTATTGTTCACAGGCTATAAAGCTTTTATCACTGGATAAAAGCAATCTGTTTCATGCACAGCTGCTTTCCAGGACGATCTAACTGTTTTAGTGATATGACTAAGGTTCCAAATGCCGTGCAGTGTACAGATGAGCTTTTACACATATGTAAATTAAATTATTTCAGATCAACTTGTTTTATAACATGGATCTTGAAAGAGTTTCAGCTCATTTAGTGAGACATCCAACTCACATCCAATTGAAAATGTGCTTGCGATGATGTGGTATCTCCATTGTGTATCTCATATCCCTGATTTATTTTGGTTTTTTAAATCAGACTGTCCATGGATATTGGTGTTTTAAATGTTCGTACATTTATCCTTTTATTTAGTAGTGTTTTAAATTTCCAGTGTACTAGGTGCTGGGGTGTAGTTCAGCAGTACAATTCTTGCCTTTCTTGTACCAGGGCCTGTGTTCAAGCCCGGCCTCTGCAAAATCCCAGGGTACTAATTACAGTTTATAGTCAAAGAAGTTTAAGCTGCATTTTTTGGGTTTGCATAACTATTTTATTTTCATTAATACAGTACATTTGAAACCATGAACCTCGATCTCGAATACTTTCTAAATATCTAGCTGACTTTAATTTCACATCCTTGCATCGTTTTCCAGAGACTGAATGTCATCTTGCATCTATCTTCAGCTTTAGGTTAAAATTTTTCAAATTTAATATGTCATTATTAAATGCCTACAAAGATACATGAGTGAAATATTTTCCACTTAATCCAATGAAGTATGTTGGGGTAAAAAAAAATAGACAAAGAATATCAATAAAAATTAAATAACTGCCAAGCATGGTGGTGCATACCTGTAATCCCAGAACTCAGGAGGCTGAAGCAGGAGGATCGCTGCAAGTTCAAGGCCAGCCTGGGCTAATAAGTGAGTAGACCATCCTGAACTGTGTAGCAAAACCCTGTCTCAAAAGACAAAGACAAATCTATGTGGCTGGATTAAAACTTTAGCATAATTTTCTTCATCTTTTGATTTAGAAACTGAGTTTGGGGTGGGAAATATTCATGTTTACTGACCTATACTCAGTGCTATCATTAGCTGATAATGTATCAAGCAGAAGCATGGAAGCAAGGGCTGGGTGAGACTAGTAGAAGGCAGACATTTTGCAAATAAAATGAAATAGGACCATTAAAAATACACTCATTTTCAATTATTTAACACTAAGAAACTAACACTGTTAGGTAACAAAAATGCACAGAAATTTAAAAATGTTTTTATGCAAAACTAACAATTTAAATAAGCATATATTTTATGTGGTTATTTCACCTTATCAGTGTAAGCACATGGCACATGTACTTATTATTTGCAAAAGACTATCTGTAGTATAATCATAATTTATTTTAAGTATAAAATCAACATGAGTTTCAAAATTTTTAAGAAGTGTAAAGTTGTCTGAACTATCTATAACAATAGAAGAAATTAGATACTAATGAGTATTGGAAGCAATCAGATAGTCTATGGCACTAAAATAGAACTGTAATGACAAAGATGGATCAAGAATATTGATGAGAAAGAAGCACAATTAGAAATTAGATAAGAAAAGCAAAGCGGCATAGGAGTAATCAAGTAGAAGTACCAGATGAATAAGGTTCAATAGGGTGCAATCACTATGAAAGAGCTCGGGATATATATGTTACATTTCACAATCTGAATTTAAATCTATTGGAGCAAAGTTTAAAAACTTTGAATAAATATGCAAAATGTAGTCATGATTGAAAGAATTCAATCAACTCATATTTAAAACATTTCTCTATTTTAAGAATTGCTTATGAGAGAAATATGAGGCAAAATTATATGGAATGTACATGATAACAATTTTAAAAATAATTTATGCATATATCAAGATTAAACAGCTATATCTGAAAATAACTCTTGTACTCAAATACAAAGTCAGATCATTAAAGAGGCTTAAATCTGCTAAACTGGCACATTTCCCATTTTATACCTAGTGATAATTCATGAAAATAGAAAACACAGGCTACCCAAAGTAAAGCTGCATTCTGTGTGATTGCAAGAAAATAGACTATTAATCCATGTGAGTAAAACTTACCTCTTCTAAAATCCACAGCAGGGCAAGTAAAAATTAACAAGTGCTAGCAAACATACAATATTAAATAGATAGCTTTTCTTTTGAATTTATATTCATGCTTAGTGCATGTTCTGCAAAATAACTTTAATCAGATAATTGAAATTTTAGTTGTACTCAACAATAGGTCAGTATTGACCTTATAAAGAATTTATGGATACTGTGACATATCATTGTCCTCAGTAGTCTATTTAATAATTTTTTTAGTATGGTGTATAATATACAATGGTAAAAGTTTATTTTGTTAGTATAAAGAGGAAAAGCCAATAGGTGAATTATTGTCCGTCAATATTCCACAGGTTCTAAACCGGGCATAGTGGCAAACACCTATAATCCCAGCACTTAGGAGGCTGAGGCAGGAGGATTGTTGTGAGTTCAAGACCAGCCTGGATTACATAGTGAGCTCAAGGTCAGCCTGGACTGCATAGGGAGGCTCTCTCTCAAAAAGATAAATAAATACATGAACAAATAAATATATAAATAAATAAATAAAATATATTCTGCAGGTTCTAATTATTAAATTCAAAAAAAAATATTCACTTATGTCTAATGTAACTGTCAGTAAATTCAACAAGAACTGAATGATACCTCACTATCAAGACAGAGTCCTGTAGTGTCTAAGTGTCTAGCATACTTGAAGAGAAAGAAACATCTTAAAATTTCAAGATGTATAAAAATAAAGTTGTATAAAGATTGTATGCAATCAAAAGGGAGCTAGAATTATAAATGCAAAAATAAAGCTACATCCCTGTGTGTGTGTGTGTTTTGGAAAATTATCAAAAAAAAAAAATAGCCCTCCTGAATTTGTACTTAAAATGAGTAGCTTTATTTATCTGAAGGAAAGAGTAAAAACTGCAAAGTTCTCCTGGGAAATAAGCAATGAAAGCAAGGCATGAGCTATGGAAGAGGAGGGTATGTCTGAGCTGCTAGCATTTTTGTGCCAAGAGAAAAATAAGCAGAGCCATTCAAACTGAGGTTAAATGGCTGACAAACAGGGACTGGAGAGCACAGCAGGGGACCCACGCAAGGAGCTTTGAATGTAGAAGGTGGTGAGGAGACTGATGAAGTCTAAGTATGAAATTAATAGGCTTGTATTTTATTTTCAGACCCTCACTTCAGGTGTGAGTATCGAAAATAGATCTAGCACTGGAAACAATAGATCTTGTTTCCACTTATTTAGCAAATGAAAAATTACCCAAACAACTCCTCCACTGATATAACTACAACACAAGGTAAAACAGTCTTAAAAGAATCATTCAAATACGTCATTGGCCGAATAAAAGCAACAATTTTAAAGAGGACAGAGGAAGACATCATGGAGATCATCAAATATCCCTGCAACCTTAAATCCTCAGAATAGTTGCAAAATCTGTGGGACCTTAACCCACGACCTGGTAATACCAAGTTGCAGAATAGGATATAAGTTTTGGCTTTCAGTTCTGTGTACAGTGTAGTTTGACTCTGACTAGTTCTCCATTTAAACAATTGTCAAAGAAAACCAAAAAGATAAAATACCTATTTGATGACTTTTAGAGAGCAATGGGGAAACTGAGTCAGGAATGGGTGACTCTGATCTTTAAACCTATGAAGACACACAAGGTAGGCTCTGTGTTTATCATATGTTTCCCTGAGACCACTTTCCAGTCTGCTCCATTATATTGAAGGCAGGTTTAAAACAGAAGCAAATGGACTTACTGGTCTGAGGAGACCAGTTGGAATTTACACTTAGAATTGGAGAGTAAAATGCCAAAGCATGAGGTCAAATACTCTGATCTTTGGGGAAGTACTAAGTGATTGTATGCAGCTCCTGTCATAAAATGAAAGAGAACAATCTGTACTGGGCTCACCAACTTGATTAGCAGCAGCTTTGGAACCAGCTATGCTGTCCCCTATTAGCATGTCAGAGCTAATTCTTCCTGTGAGTCCTATTTGGACTTTCTGAAAGGTGTCAAAAGGTTATTTAGAGGGTTTTATTAGAGGGATGTGCCTTCAGCCTCCAGAAGACTATCAATCATAGGAGTGAAGTATGAAAATTGCCTTCCCAAAGACCAGTGTTCAAAACTGCAAGAATGTTTTCATTATTAAAGGAGCTTCAAAAATCTGAAAATTTCTGCACAAAAGAATAGCATATGTGTAAAGATTAGAGGGTTCCCATATCTAATCATAAAGCCAACACACAAAGCTTTATCTGTGCCTCGCTTCTTAAAGTTTCCTCACTATGCCCTCTGACTGTGCTTGGATTCTGCCCTATCAGACTCCTAACCTTCCTGTGACCTTCACAGGAGAGGAGCCTCATGTAAGCTGTCCACTTAACAGCCCTGCTGAGTCTGTAGCCAACAGCTAGAATCGGTAGGTGGCTTGTATAATCAGCCTCATAGAATATGTAAGTGACTACAGTCTCAGCTATCATCTTACTGAAAGACTCCAAACAGAAACGGTGCATGCAAGCATTTTGCAATTTCCTGTCCTCCAAATTATGACCAAAAGTAAACTTTTTAATTGCTGAATTTTTAGTAAATTTTTATACATTGATAATAGGAACAAGGAAGCTGTGATCATTTGGATTATTTAGCAAATACTCACTACCAACTGATGTAAGATTTAGTTACATGATTTTCTTTTTTCAACAAAATACTTGAAACGGGCTTGCATGGTGGACTTACAGTCTTCTACTTTTGATATGGTGTTGCCAAAATACCTACGACCTGTTAAACTGGGCCACAGAATGAGCCCAAATAGCGCAAGGAGTGATGCTCTTGCAATGGAGAGCTTGAAGCAGCTATTGAGGGGAGCAAGTCCCAACATTAAGCAAAATATTACTTTATGCCAGTGATTTTCTGTGATTTCTGTGCATCACTTGTGCAGACATACTAGACTGATCAGAGAAGTTCTCTGTAAATACATTAGATGTGCTATTCTTTGGAGGAGAATTGGGTACCAGTTGTGGAGTAACTGTCAAGTAACAAAGTAGTAATGTGTGAAAAATCGGGATTCAAAGAGATTCTATAAAAGTGTAGCTACCTTTACAAAACAATTCTTTGAAACAGAAGGAAAAAATAGTGATTTAAGAAAGTGAGACAACTATAAAAGAAAGCTGGGCTTCCAAGACAAATGTCACAGAGTGTGCATGATCACACTACGGTATTATCACACTCTAAGCTTACCCAGTAAAGATATCAAAATACACAGAATGCTAAACTGATAGAAGACTACAGCAAGAGACCCCCACCTGTCTTCCACAGTGGTTTCTAGCTCTCTCATTTTCCCATTGCAAAGCTGTGTTTTGGTTGTAGCTCACAGTATGGAGCTTGATCAAATTTGAATCCTCCATCCTCCCTTCTCTCTTAAGTCACTGAGAACACAAGAACTCCACTGTATCCCCTACGATACCAGATTGTAGAGCACCTAGATATATTCTGCAACAAGTAATTGGACATGTTTGTATAATAACTATCCAGCGTTAGCTTTTAAGTTGACTATTAATCAACCATAATTCTAGTAAGTAAAGTCTTCTCTACCATTAACAACATATTGTAGTTTTGTTAATTTAAAGAGCAATATGGTTTTAAGAATAAATGATTGTTCTTAGAGAAGATAGTTTCCTTCTAAAACAAATCATGGGATTTTTCTAGGTTAAAGAAATAATGTTCAGGTCAGGTGTGGTGGTGCATGCCTGTAATCCTAGCACTTGGGAGGCTGAGGCTGGAGGATTGCTGCAAGTACAATTCGTACAAAGTGAGTTCAAGGCCAGCCTGTGCTGCATAGTGAAACTCTGTATCAAGAAGACAAAGAAAGAAAAAAAGAAAGAAAGAAAGAAAGAAAGAAAGAAAGAAAGAAAGAAAGAAAGAAAGAAAGAAAGAGATGTTTCAGATGACTCACTTATATACATGTCAGTGTGCAACTATATACAGTATTTTCATTTGCAAAACTTACAGTTATTCAAATACTAACCAAAATTAAAGTTGTACTATCACTGAATATAAAGATTGCTTAAGTCTGACGTTACATTTAGTTTTCATAGTAACATTCACATATAGTGTGTTTATGCTTTAGACTATTTTACACAAATGAGAAATATAAGATAATTAATTTGGTGTTAAAATAGGCAGAAATTTCTAACAAGAGTTATTCCAGTGCAAAATTTCCTATTACACAACTTCCTTCTAACCTCACTTATGGGCCTAATTATTGGGAAAAAATTATATATATGAAATTAAGTGCAGCCTAATCCCAAATTAGGTCTTATCACCAAGCTGCTCTAAATTATTTTTGCATCGGTATGCCAAAGCCGTAAGTAAAAAAGAGATGGCTTTATGATGACAATAAAGACAGTTTCAACGTGGGCTAATATTTATTATTTGGAAAATTTGAAATCATTTAATTAAGTCGTCTTATCTTTTACCTTAAATTCTTTTAAAAAAGACAACCATATTAATCCAGCCAAATAATCTCTTCAGAATTGTAAAAGCCTATTGATTTTTTTTCTTCTAAAATCTCCTCAGTAAGGTCTATCTCTGGAGAATTCTATAAAAGAGCAAAAGATATGTTCACGGGCTCGCCTTTTCAGACACTTGGCAGTTTAATGAGTCATTGTACTTATAAATGTCCCTGATTAAGCTCTTTTGTTTTTATTCGGTAATTTAATTTATATCATTATATTTCACACAGAATTTTCTCATTTCTGTCACTTGTCTCACACACTATTAAGTGTTCACTGATGCCGCTGATGGTCTTACAAAGTATATTTTTTCCTATTCTGTCTTTGAAAATCTTCCATAATCTTTCCTCAAATGGACAGAAGTCAGGTGATTTTTTTTTACAGATAATATGCTTGTAATATGGCATGTGAAATCATTAGACTTAAAACCAAACCTCAGTTGT
The DNA here is from genome assembly GCF_034190915.1 of Cavia porcellus. Taxonomy (NCBI): domain Eukaryota; kingdom Metazoa; phylum Chordata; class Mammalia; order Rodentia; family Caviidae; genus Cavia; species Cavia porcellus. The sequence goes on from NW_026947510.1 coordinate 43,048,256, forward strand.
AAATATGCTAAAATGGAGAAATAGATAACTAAAATAAGATGATGCTAGCTATCCATCACGTCTGGATGCTGCAGAATGCTGTAACACTAAAGTGGCTGTTTTCTTACTAATGTATGAACTAAAGTTTTCCAGAGCATAGTTTGATCAGATCAGAAGGTACATAACTGATTATTAAAATACATTTTACAAAAAAGTATACATTGCTGTCGACAAGAAATTCCAATCTTAAATTGCCAGACCAAAATATAAGCTTATGAAAGATAGTTACGAGCACTGTCTAGGACCAGTAGGTTCAACATCAGATGAACTTGTTTGCTTTATTTTTAGAAAATTATTGAAGAATTTTTCTTGGAAGAAGGTTTTTATTTTATCCTTGATTTAAAATAATACCCATTTCAAGGCAAAATCTACAAGAAAAAGACTGACAACTTTTTGGTGGCATACTCTAAGCATATTTGAGGTTTTGCAGACGTGATTTGCATAAGCACAAGTTGCACATAAGTGTTTCTTAGAGACCAAGCTTACGTAAATCATGACCATAAAATTCCCGGATGTGGGGCTCTCTGATCCGGAGGAATTGAGGATGCTCTTGAAATTACCCACACAAGAGACCATCAAAGGAGAGAGACTCAGTAAAAATCCTCTCAGATCTGCAGAGACTTGGCTTTAACCATCTGCCGGGCTCAAAAGCAAGAAAGGATCCATAAATAAAGACTGTGCAATACCTTACCTCACATCCCTCCGTCTTCCTTGAATATTACGACCAAGTTTGCAGCTAGTTCTGGAGAGCCTAAAACAACTTGGATTTCAAGATTTCTACAATTTTGTATCAGTAAAAATGCATCTTCTAGTACAAAGATCAGGGTTCTGATTTAATGATAGTTTTCTAAATATTTTGCATAAATAAACATTAGTTCTTAGCTTCTGAAATGAACTAGGTCTCAAATGTTTGAACTTCCCCTAACTACACCAGGCCTGAAACCTGATGAAAACACCTTTATGTGTTTAGTAACAGATTCACTTATGGAAGTACCATGTTGGTTTTAAATTATCAAACATTCATAGACCCAAAGTTGGCATTGCTAGCTCGCTGATGAATGTGGTTATTTTTATCTCTGAGGACAGAAAAGGTAACAGAAGATGGCAAATTTTGAACAGGTTCCTCAAACCTCATGGTGGCCAGGACTGAAAAGCAGACATTGGCCTGACTCCTTCTAAGAAACACACTTCTTTCCCAATATTGAACTGCTCAAAATGAGCCAAATGAACTCAGCAACAAACATATGTATGTTCTTAATGTGGTGAAATAAAACAAAATCAACCAACTAATGAGGTTACCTTATCAAATCCTCATTTTAAAAAAATACTAAAATGTTTCAGAGCTTACACGTTACGTTGTTTTAAACATCAGCTTTTAAGTTTTGACTTGTACAGTTTTGTTGCAATAGCCAGAAAATTCTGAAATGGATTTGTTTTAAAATATTGACAAGAGATTGACATCTGTATCCATCAGTTCAGCAGTGGTTGCGAATTAGCTTTTGACTACAGCTGTTCCTGGCTCTTGGGATTCTTCTAGAAACAAGGTAAACTCTCTGTCCTCACATTGTTGACATTTTTGTGCTAGAAGAGATTAATTGCAAGCAAGCAAAGAAACAAACACAATTTTCAGTGTTATTAAACTTAGTAAAAGCTTTCCATGTAATGCTGGTAGATATTTTCTAAACCAGAAAATCATTTTTAAAATTTACTTAAAGTAGATGCTTATATAAACGATTCAAACAAAACCATTGACCCATTGTTTAAATATGTTTTACGGAGAACAAAAATGCTAAAATATTGCATCTTTCTAGTAGTGATAAATATAAAAATACTTTTTAGTATCCTTGGTAGCAATATCTTAAAATACCACAAGATGGTGACATTACTCTATAACAACAAATCCCTTGGCTTAATTGGTACAAACATGTTCTGTTTTCCCAAGCAAAATTGAAGTTCTGAAAGTAAAGATTATATTTCAAAAATATTTGTGTTGAAATAACATTTGTATTGATATTTTTCCAAATTAAAAATTTAAATATCTGTGCACATGAAGTGTGTGTGTGTGTGTGTGTGTGTGTGTGTGTGTGTGTGTTAGTAGAGACTAAACCAAGACCCTTCACAATGGTTACATCACCAACCATTTTTAGTTTTTGAAAAAATGGCCTCACAATGCAGACTAGGGCTCGGACTTACAATCTCTTCACCTCAGCCACTCAAAGCTGGAATTGCCAGTGTTTGCCACCACACCAGGCTACAAATCTGTGAGGTGGTTTTAAAACAGCACTATGAATAAATTAACCAACCAGAGATTTTGAAAACACTGAACTTTCACTCTTGAGATTCTGAACTGAAAATTATTGTCCCAAAATCAAGTGACTATACAGTTGCTACTGACGGGACTAAGGCAGAAGGATTACAGGTTCAAAGCCAGCCTGACCAACTTATGATACAACTCCATCTCAAATAAAAAGTAAAAAGGCCTGGGGTGTAGCTGAGTCTAGAGGGCCCCCTAGGTTGAATCACCAGTACCACAAAGAAAAAGAATTATAAACCATTATACTCACACGCAACATTTTTGGGTTTTTTTTTTTTTTTTTTTTCTTGTTGAGATTTCTTCTTCCCCTTCCCAAACTTTGCTTGAATATTCTCAGTAACAAATTGTGGGATGATTACATGTCAAAAGAACAAAATATTCTCATAACAAAGAAACTTACACTGATGATTTCTGACTATGCTAAGTAGATGATTTGTTTCTGGTTATAAGTATATTTAGCTCCAAACTGAAACTAATGAAATATACTGACTGGTCATCTTTGTCATCTTTGTGTGCCTCTGTATTGCATTGTCTGTTGTCAACTCTACATGCTGCTCACTTCCGTGAATCCTAGAATTCCTTTCCAGCATGATTCTGGCAAAAATTTGACAGTGAAAGTCTCTCTCTTAAGATCTGAGAGGAAGAAAGAATGGAGAGGCCCTTTTTTCTGATTGGAGTTCAAGGAGGGAGATTTGATAAAGACCTGGGTTCGAGGTCTCTAGTGACACTTACAGAACACATTTCTCTGATCAGTACTGCAGGCACCAGAGGTCAGAGGTTTTTCCTGAAACTGTTCCAGCTGACGTCTTGTGTGGTACCTTCTGTATATTCTCCGTTTGAGGGCAGATGAGATCACTGACTGCAATGTAATTTCTGTAACCTCTGGTAGCAACAGTTTACCTGACCCAATAAACACACACACATGCATTTCAATGAATGAATAAACCTCTAACTCCTGTGTTAAAACTAATGCTTCTTGGAAATACAGAGTGACATCTTATTTACAGAGTTCACTCAGACCAACATCCTCCTCCTGGAATCAAATGAAAGCAGACCGTGCAAAACTGTTTGTCTGTGTTTGAATTACCAAACTTATGTGCATACAGTGAAATAACAACCTCAAAAGTTATCATAATCACAGCTAAACATTTTTTTTTGAGACACCAAGGTATTTAGCAAGCATGGATACACAGCGATTGTACATTTGTGCTATAAAACTCTACAAGAGAGCTCTTCCTAAAGTTAGAGAGTGCTCCTTGATTATTCCATACTCTAGTTCTGCCAACTCCCTTAAGGAAACTCCCAGTTATTTTGATTTTATCCTTTGTAAATTTCTTCCATTTTCTATTTTCTCTTTAGCTCTTTTTGATAAACACTGTGTCTTGCCAGGAGACATTAAGGAAATCCAAAGAACAACCTCATTCTCTTAATTGAGGCTAGCTGTACTTTAGCATTAAAACCCTCTAACAACCTCTAATTGACCTTTTCTCTATTTTATTCTGTGTGTTGTGAGGGTGCCAACAGCAGCAAACACAAGTATTTCCAAGACAAAGCCCTGTTTAAGCATCTCAGACTTTCTTTGGTGAAACAAACTCTTAAGTCTTTTTGCTTTCAGCCAGTTTCTTTAATGAACCAATATACTGGGATCATTTCGATCCATTTAGTTTTTTAATAAAGCATTTTATCATCACACACCTAATTGAATTTTCCATGTAGATTAACTTTTTAAATTTTGGGAGGGTTAGTTTTATTTCGTTTTTTTTTTTTTTTTGAAGTAGAGTTTCACTATCTAATGTAGGCTGGACTGGAATTTGCTTGTGTAGCCCAGTCTGGTTCGAAAAGCAAAACCTAAGAAATAGAAAGAGTCTGCAGAATGAATGAAATATCACTCAAAATAACTCTATAATAAAAGAATTCCAGAGTAGATATATCTAACAGTGAGAATTATAGCCTGAAATACCCAGTTCACCACAAATGCAATGCAATACAATGCAAAGTCACTATAAATGAAGCATTTGATAAAAAATTTTTTAAGAAGAAAAATGGTCGTACTCTAGAAAATGTAATACTGTAAGAAAGTTGTGTATCTAGAGAATCATCTCCAAAATTGTAAAAGGACAGGCATAGATGTTATAAAAACATTTTTTAAAAAAGTAAATAAGCTAAAAATCTGAAATACCCAAATATTATCTCTAGAAAAAAATCAATAAAAAAGAACAGAACACAGTCAAATAGAGAATTAGTAGTCTGAAAACAACAAAGAATTCAGTATATAGTAGCAAGACACAAATTTTAAAAGTATTAAAGAGAAGTTGACATGAAAAATACAGAGATAAAGTAAACATATTTTAAAAATAAGATATTGTGTTGCCAAACTGTAGAATTTTTAAAATCAGATATTTTATTATTCAAGGAAAATTAACTACTATAAAGTAGTGGAATAATCTATCACATAGTTTTCCAGCAACAAGAGTGTGGAAACAAGACAGAGAATACAGATTCTGTTCCACAAAATGCAAGAGACAAAGGGAGTGAGAAATCTTGTTAAAAAAAATTAAAAGTAGAACTGATAACAACATCTAATCTTTTACAAAACATAATAAAACTAAAACTTGCAGAAAAATAATAATTAAGAAGCCAAGAAAATAGCAAAATAAATCATAAAATAATTTTTCAAAGATTATGAATATAATAACACTTAAAAACAAGCCAGTTAGGGTCCCCATCTGAGTTACACCCATGCACCCAGCACTCTGGAAGACTGAGGTAGGAGGATTGCAAGTTCAAACATAGCCTGAGAAACTTAAATACTTAATGTGACTCTATCTCAAATAATAACATAAAATATAAAGTACTAGGGATGGAGCATGGTAGAAAAGCCTTTGGTTTAATCCTGGGTTGTTATAATAATAATAATAATAATAATAATAATAATAATAATAAATTAAAACCAGATCAGTTTGGAAAACTTGCAGGTTAACTATGTAAGGAGATAAATCAATGGTAAAAATCACTGATTTAAAGAGACACAGATGATACCAGAATGCATGATTCAGAACAAGATTGTTCTATGATTGCTTGTGTTCATGGACATCGTAATGGTCTGTCTGTGTGAACACAAAGAATTTGACACTTTTAGCCCCTGTACAATCAGGTGGTCCTACACGATCCCTCTGAGTAATTAGTTGTGAACAAAGAGATGCATGTCTATTCTGAGCGCAGGTGATGGAAAGCTTGTGAGGATTCTGCCTCTTGCTTTTCTGCTTAAAGATATATGTGAATTTCTCAATAACTCCTTGTTTCAAAGTGATAAAAATTTTCCAAAATCTTCAGAGCAGAAGACAATAAAAGACCTGCATGGCAACAGCTTTGGAATGTGGCTAACATAGTTTTCAGTGGGGATAATACAAAGATAATTCATTTATTAATGAAATTAGAAAATCTGAAAGAAATTAATAAGTAGTCATTTCAAGAAGCTTGGAAATGGACAACAGGGTTAATTTAACCTTAAGAAAGCAGAAGACAAGTTACTGTAAAAAGTAGGACAAAATAATTTAGAAGAGCCAGAGAAAAGAATAAAATGAAACCTGATTATTTGAAACATTTAATAAAAGAGATTTTTTAAAAAGAACCATGGTATGAATAAATTATATCCAAATAGAAGAATAAAAATTACATATAGTATATATAGTTATATATAGTAAGGAAAAAATGAAAAACTAGACAACTACTAGAAAAATTTTATTTTTGTTCTTTGGTGGATATTTTAGCACTAAATAGTAAAGATAAATAAGTATGATGAAAGAAAATTTTGTCAGCTTCCCTGTGTGAAGTATATCTTGGAATATGCAACATAATTATTCCAATCAATATATTTCTGCTTGTTCAGTGTGTACAAATATACTACCACATATTATTCTGTGAAACTATGCTATACTATACACATGAAGATTTATTGATTACTTATCTATTTATTTAAGTGCATGTGTTTCAATTTTGTAAAACATAAAATGAATTTAAATTGTATTATTAAAGCACTTTTATTGAAAATATTTATCAGCCACTTTCTACAATATTTAAAACATGGCCAAATACCAAAAAAAAAAAAAAAAATGTTAAACAGATGAAAAGTGGATTAAGTTCTAAAATGTATCATATGTGAAAAATCTTTCTTGCCAAAAATTTCACTATTTTAATATTAATTTGCTTGTAAAGCTCTAAAACTTCACCCCTATACTTTTCAGAGTTGTGTTAGCTCTAAACTTAAAGTTGTTTACTACATAATATCACAAATATTTTCCTACTGATATATGAGAAAATACACGACTCTGGATATACTAGCACTACATGAAGATTCTGTTCTATAATGTTTTATAAGCAGTAAAGTGTGTAACAAATTTAAGAAACTGACATATTCACAGTACAGGATTACTGTGCAAATCCCACAGTACAATATAAAGTAAATTCACCATACACAATTTAAGTTCTTTTAATGAATATATTAGATACACAAAGTACAACACTATTAGATAACAATGTTCTTGCTTTGTTATCAGTGTGTAATACGACTGACAACAAGTTGATTTATTAATTTCATCCAAGCAAAAGATAGAGCATGGGGATTCTGGAAAAAAGGAATGGCAGGATTTCAAATTATCAGATACACATACTTGTGAATAAACAAGATATGGACCCTCAAGTGCATAACACAGAAAGAAAAAAAGGATAGTTATCTAAACGAGGAAAGGGACTTGCTGTTTACCCTGAAGTCAAAGATGTTCAATGTCTTTTAACCAACATACAAAGTGTTAAGGATATATCATTGTTATTTTCAAGTCTATTCAACAAGCATTTATTAGGAAGATATTATCTCCCAGGCTTTGTTGGCAGGTACTCTGGATGCACAGATACAGCATAAAACTGGGGGCTAGCAAAAGTTCCTAGCCAAATAAGGAAGATGGGTAAATGATTTAATAAAGTTTGACAGCATGCTAACAGCACAACTGAAATATGTGCATAGATGAAGAGAGACCCACTTTACTTGGCATTAAGGAAGTCTTCCTGGATGAGACCACATTAGATCCTAGGCCTCAAAACTATGAGGCATTCATTAGCTGGGAATAGAACAAAGATTGGGCTAGTGACCATGGCAGAAAAGTGCCCAAGCTGATGGGTCATGACTGTTCAAGATTCTGCATCAATATTTTGACCATAACCTTGGGTAAGGTTTCAGTATGTGTTAGCTGTGATCACCTTATCCTCAAAGAGAGTATTGTACTGCTGTTTGTTGGAATTGTCCTATGGTTAGAAATAATTATATATATACAATCATGTAGTGAAATAGTAGTAGTTAATGAATAATAATTGCAACTCACTGGGCACTTATTAAAAAAAAAAAAAACTAGAACGAATACTTTCCAAACACCATCACATTTTATTTCAAGTAAAACTTATGATACATATTATAATTTTAATTAGAGAGGTATTAGCTGAGTGAAATTACAAGCATGATTTCAATACAACTCTGACATTTCTTTGCTTTTTAAGAGAAAAATCTAAAGCCATAACCTAGCCTTCCAAAACACTCGAGCATTACTCCCCCAACATCCCCAGCTTCCCTCAGTCTGTAAGTCCTTCCATCTTACTAACCTATTAGCTTCTCAGATGTGCTAATCCCTTTCAGGGTGCTCATTTCACCTTCTATTTCCTCTTTTTAGAGTTTTCACTTCATCCTCTTCATTATTTATGCATTCAATCCTTCCATCCCAATAGACATTTTCTCTATATAAAGAATTTATCACTGGACTACCTGGAATCCATCACCGAAATCATCTGGGATAACACTCCACTTCCACTGCATTGTCCTTAGTAACACAAGTCCGTTAAACTGTTAAACACCACCACCAAAATGACCCTATTCTATAATTCCATTAGAAGCAAAACATTTTTATTTATTGTCCACTATGTTTGCCAGCATCTAAAAGTATCTCATGTTCATTATCAGGACTCAAAAAATGTTTGTCAAGCAAACCAATAAATGTTTTTGAAGGAATCTTTTTAATTCACACTCTTAATCCACCATTAGTGAGCACTAAAACTTGGAAATCAGTATTACTAAAAAGCTTACCATTTGCTAGTTGGAACTTTAAAACATTCTCAACTATCCAGAGGAAAGACAAAGTTGTATTTGTAAAAATAAAATGAAGGGGGGGGCAGGCAAAGAGAAATAAGAAATGTCCAATAATAGCATTAACAATCTGCATAAGATCTAGGGACCAAAGCGATAGCTGAAACCAGTGTTGCCCAGCAAAAATTGAAAGTTTTCAGAAATAGGAAAAAAGTGATTCCAAAATAAATCACCAACAGTTAGAAATGCAGAAGCAAGGCAAACAGCTTCTGAGAGAGTGTATGTTCCAAGCTAACAGCAAATCAATAATAAGAAACACCTGTGATATGTGTCACAGGAAGGAGACAGAAGTACCACAAATGAGCTTCTTTGCCTTTTTTAAAAAAATACAGCATGTTACTAGAAAATAAACCTAAACTGGGACATTTTTCAATAAATAAACTACTAAGACTCCTCTGTGCTTATTTATCTCTCTATGCCTAAGGCTATAAATATAAAAATGTTTATAATGATATATCTGTGCTATCCAGAAAATGTATATGGTTATGCATATTTATTTATGTGTCAATCTATACCTGAGATTTTGTGGCAGATGTTAAATTATATTATTTTATGTTGAGTGGTTTAGTACTTTGGGGTAAATATATATTTTAAAAAGGTTTATATTAAAAATTTATATTCAAAATACTCATGCTCAGGAATTTCCATTAATATTTAAAAGCTCTTGTCAGTCAACTATAAAAGTCATCAGACTGCCACTGTTGAGGGATATGATGTTTAATTTTGTGTGTCAACTTGACTGGGGCACAAAGTATCCAGTTAAATGGTTAAATGATACTCTGAATGTGTCTGTGAGAGTTTTTTCAAATGAACTAATAAATGAAGTATGGTAGATTAGTCTCTTCAATGGAAGTGGGTTTCATCCAATCCACTGGAGACCTGAATAACACGAAAGGCATGGAAAAGGATAATTCCACTCTGTCTGACTGCTCTTGGGCTGGAACATCAGTCTCCTGCCCTTGGATTAGAGCTGTACTCTAAGCCATTGTGAGGCACCACAGCTAACAGATGGGAGGTAGACTGCAAGATTTCTCTGCATTCATCATTTTGTGAACTGAATCTCTAAAATCTATGTTTGTCTATCTAATCCTGTTGGTTCCATTTCTCTGAAGAACTCTGAAGAACAGGGTTTTAATCTAATTGTGAATCTTCAGAATTTCAGGTGATGAAGAGAATACAGGCCACACTGTTTTAAAGACATTGATGGATACTGTATGAATTTCTAATGCTTGTCAACATTATGAAAGCATAGATACAGTATTTAATACCAGCACTATGAAACCACTAGATATGACATTTAATACCAACACTATGAAACCACTAGATATGACATTTAATACCAACACTATGAAAGCATTGGATAAGACACTTAAAACTAACATTATGAAAACATTGTATTCAACATTTAAGTCCAATGGAGCAAATTAACCAAGAGATACAATAATATAAGTCATACTTGTCTATCTTCTGAGGTCCTTTCCACAGTTCAGTCTCTAAGTATTTTTTTTTCGGACACAGTCCTTATCTTCTAATCCAGTATTTCATTAGAGATCAAATAAAAATATTTATTTTGATTTTACCTTTTCTGTAGAAACTCTACTAAATGATATTTTAAGTAATATACATTTTAAATGAGATAATTCATAAACTAACCAATTGCCAATGTTGAGAGTTATTAAAACGATGTCTTGCAAGGCAAGGAAAGAGAATAGTCACAGATATCCATCTATTTTTCTGGCGCGAAAACTGACTACAAACTAAAGTCCATATCCAATTTTAAAACATACTACTCACTTAATATAATGCCATATTTGTTATGCTAAAATGTCATTGAAGAGCTCTGTCTCTATGTCTTTGGAGAATACTGTCTGTCATTCTTTAGTAATGTTTCTGTCTATTATTGGCATCAAGGCAAAGCTGAACTTACAAAATGATTTGGAAAAGTTTCATCCTCTTGAGTTTCCTTGTTTTAAAGAATGCTTAGGTGAAGCCATTCTTAGGTAGAGTTTTCTTTATTAAAGACTGCTAATTGAAAAGCCCAATTATTTAGTGTAAGAGTATTTTTTTTTACTTGTTGCTTCATGAGTAAGTTTTAGTAACTTCGAATTTGTCAACAACTTCAACAAAGTTGTTAAACTAGCAGTGTAGAATTACTCATATTATTTTCTCATCAGTTTTTAATGACTGTAGTGATTCATTCTGTCCATATCTTGTAGTGGTTAAATGTGACCTCTCTTTGTTGATATTTCTATTTCTTTCCCTTTATGTATGGGTTCATGTGCTTTCTTCATCTCATCAAAGACATAATTGGGTTTCACTGATAGTCTCTTTTGCCGTAGTGTTGTTGTTTATTACACTATTTTTTTTTTTATTTTGGTACCAGGAGTTGAACTCAAGGCCTCATATTTATTAAGCAGGTGCCGTGCCACTGAGCTACAACCTGGCCATATTTCTGTTCTAACATTTATTATTTTCTAACTTCTGTTTCCTTTTGCTTTTATTTGGTTCCTTAATCTAAAATTTTAAAATGATGTTGTTTCAATACTTTTCTTCTCTAAATGTATTATGCTACAGATTGCTTGCAAATAACTGTATTGGTGGCTTACCACAAATCTTTAAATTGTATTTTTACTCTTATAATTTAAATATTTTCCAATTTGTCCTGTGACTTCCTGAAAAAAGGAGTAAATTCGTGCTATAATTTTAAGAAAGTAAGACTTACGATGTCTCATTGTTACTCACTACTATTTCATTTTAAGTATAAAACCAAATTATGGCCCGTATATTTTCAGTAATCTTAATATTCAAATTTTTTGACCCATTTGATCTTGTTGGAGACCCTAAATCTAAAATGGCATCATGTTGGATTTTTATTGTGTAGAGCATCATATGAACAATAGTTTCTGCTTTCCCCAGGCAGTGGCATGAGTGGGGCCTGCCTTTACTTCTAAGGTACAAAAGAAATAAAAAGACACCAGTGGAAAATCCACCTCTACCTCAGTCACAGCTCCACTCTGGACTTTGACTCTTTCCCACAGTCAGCCTATTTTTATTTTTTATAGAGATTTCTTAGACAGTTACTTTCTCGCGGGAAGTATGTCACTCTTTCCAAACTGGAGGGATGATTTAAATAAAAATCATAGTAGAAGATAAGGATTGTTTTCTGACTATCAATTATTAATCAGGTCTGCATTATATTATCTTGCTTAATCTGAACAAAAAATTAAATTATTAATTACTATTTCCATTTATCAGGAAATGATGTGAGCATAAATTATGTAAGTTGATTGAGCTCCTTCAATTAAAATTAAAAATTTGAATTTGAGGTTGAGTAGTCCAACGTCTATGTTCTTTCCAACTTCACAGGTTTTGGAAAAACTTCACTAGTCACTCTTACCTGCTTCATCTTCATCCGAATATAATCTTAAACAAGCAGATTTCTCTGAGTTGGTGCGTTTAAAGTATAAAAAGTGTTTTCAAAGTCATACTTGAAAATAGTTTGAAACTTCATAGTTAAGTAACTAGTTTTCATTTGAAAATACTTAGTAGCATATTCTAAATCAAAACTAACATATATAACAATTTCAGATCATTTTCCTCAAAGATACCTCCTTAGCATCTTTAATAATGGAATACGGGAAACAGTAAATCAGTGAAAAAATGTAATTTTAAAACAATATTCAAGCCAGATGTGGTGGTATATGTCTGTAATCCCAGCCTTTGGGAGGCTGAAGCAGAAGAATCACTGTGAGTTCAAGGCCAGCTTGAGCTACAAAGTGAGTTCAAGGCCAGCCTGAACTGTAGAGTAATATTTTATCTCAGAAAAATGACATTTATTAAGTACAAGCTCTCATGTCTGAGAGGCTAATATAAAGCCTGTATAAATATAAACTTAAATAAACGTCATTAGCATTTTAAAATGCTTAAACATAATTTCATAACGATGTTTCATATTTTGTGAAGAAGACTCATGCTACGTCTAATCATGTTTCCTCTTCTTTACACAAGTAGGTTAATATTTTATCCAAAATAATAGCTCACACTTGGGTTCTATTCTAAACGTTCAATATTTTACCCAGTGAATAATGTTATATATTGCTAAGAGTTCTAATTATTTTTAGTAGATCATCAGTTAGTAATATTTACTGAAAAATCATTTCTCTTACAAACTGGCTTAGTGACTGAGTCAAGGAACTTGCTCTGAACATACTTCAACTTCCAAATTATGGCTGCAAATACAGAGAAATATTTTACTAAGTAAGCAGTAACTATTTTATACATTTACTTTTAAAGTCTGAATCATCCTAAGCTATGTTTCTTTAAAATTCTTTCATGAAAAATATTCTCATTCTGTTTGTACTGAGGTTAACAAAAACATGTGATATACTTGAGGCTCTGATTCATAAGGGTGGCACATCAGTATCTAGTATCTCTTATTAGAAGCTCCGCATACCCACAAGACACACTTCCACAAACACTGAACACAAGAAACACTGTTCTTATTAAATTGGGCTGCATGAATAATACAGAAGTCACGAATTTAGATTATCAATGGTATTCCAAGAGCATGGGAGGACTTCAGCTTTTAAAATATAGCCTCCCTTTACTTCTAGAAAATGAAGTTATTAAGTTGTAAATCAGAGCTATGCCAGGATTCAAATGACTAGTGATGCTCAGACCACTGTAAGGTATTTCAGAAACACTGTTCTGTATTGTAGCTCTGCTGAAAAGAATATTAAGTTTTTGGGTTTTTTTGTTTGTTTGTTTGTTTTTTGTTTTGCAAGACACTGAAAGGTTTCAAATGGTTTGTTTGGGATGTTCTTATTTTTATAAACTCAAAATGAAATATGTAGCGGGTGCCAGAATAAACACCTGACCTAGAATATATGAGTAGCTGGATTCATGATTACCATCAAGCCCTGTAATTTAACTCAGCTTCAGGGCAAAGCATGCCTTTTTAATGATGCTACCTAACTTAAAGAATTTTTTCTCAGCCTGTCAATGTTCCAACTATGCATTTTGCTCTTTTGATACTGAAATGCTGCAGGATTCTGTGAGCTGCATTTATATGAAGTCACCAGTATAAATGTTACAGACATTGTTTACACTGTTAACCCTGTCTGCGGCTCTCTTTGTTTCGATTTTTCTGTCTTGTTTACACACATTGCTTATCCCATTAGTTAAATGTGAGTTCTGGAAAATTAAGTCAGGCAGGTCTTAAGGTTGGAGCAACATGGCTTCTAATTATCTCTTTTTTGTGCTTGCAAAGAGGCCAATGCAACCCTTAGTACGTCGTGTTAGCTCACAAAGCCTCAAATTCCCAAGTTCTGAGATCTGCCAAGATTCAGTGTCTTGAGGATGTACCCTAAGTTCATCAAACTTCAAATCCGAGTTTCTCATAATCATAGAGTCCCAAATATCTGAATTCATCATTCATATTTATTTCAGCTATTTACTGATCAGATGTAGGTCAAACACCATAAATTTGTGGCAACCATATGCATTCTGCAGATGCCTCCTGTGCTTTGTGATGAAGCAGAATCTTTATGAGATCAAAACAGATTATTTAAAAGATTTCCTTTTTCTGAAGTCCAGAGAGACTCTTCTTTCACCAGATTGCAAGATTTAAGTGACTCTCTCAGAGAAAACACTATTTTACAACTCAGGATATATTCAACCTATTCCCAAGATATAGACACATTTCCTCCTTCATGCCAATGCTGTGTGTAGATTAAAACACCCTCACTGCATGACTTCACTCCCCAGCTGCCTGCTCTGTAACCAGCATAGAATACTGTTTCATGCTGTTTGCAGACATCCCTTGACTTGGGTATGGTTTTTCATTTGCTGAAGACATTACTCCAAAACTAATTTTCCCTTTTGTATCCATTTCAGGTACTGTGCATTTTTCATGAAACTTTCACATAAGTGACATACTTTCCTCTCACTTGCAATGAATTTTGTCTCCAATTTATCTCAACCAATTGCCCTGATGTCTTTTAGATATTCTTTGAGATTCAAAAGAAATACTAATGAATTCTACTTAAGAAACACTGATGTGAAACATCCCACTCCAGATCACCATGTGGATGCGAAACATTATACATCAGGAAGGTGAGTGCAAGCTTATAAGAAATTACAGCAAGATAGTTTTAGTATTACCTTAAAACTTCTCAGAACAAGGCTGGTCCAGATATAAATTTTACTCATCTAATCCATTAATGTTTAGAATCCATAAATGACAACAGCTGAAATTAGATATTAATTAATGTTTTTATAAATTATGGGTACATTCGATACATAAAACAAGTCATGAAAAGAGAAGGGTAAATATCAGAAAACTAGATCCTGTGTATGTTTGTCATTTCTCTACTTGTATCTTTAACTTTCCTTAATATTTCTGCAGCCTGACTTATCCTATATGGCAGGAAAAAGTCATAGAAAACACAGGAGTTCCAAAAGCAGAGTTTCTTAGATTCTTTATACTCTGCTGACTTCCTGTAAACTGGAATGAATAGGGGTACTCATATTGATCTCTTGATGGAGGATGCAAAGTATGGAAATATTGTAACAGCTCTTGGTCAAAGTTCATGAAAACAAAATCTTTGGGAAATTTTTGTCTAGAATGACAGTCACACTAAGGTAAAGGATGGAGAATATATTAACTAAAGAATATCAAAATAAACCATGACTATTTTACTTATTCTAGCTTTAAAATAAAAAAAACCTGACTACCTGTTTTTATTTGGAATTTTTAAAACATTGACTTAAAAATTGAAAGTATAAAAAGTGCTGTTTTAAACTGTTGCACATATTATCGTCATATAAATCTTGCATTTATCTTCACCTAAACCCAAAATTCAGTTGTAATACAGTAGTGAATAATTGAAGTACTTACTATTGTGGAACAGAAAACACATGGATTATGGCTAAGAAGTCATAGTGATAATCAAAGAATGGGGGAAAAAAGTACCTTAAAGAACACTAGGAGCACATTAATTTTGGCGTTGGAAAACGAGGCTTTCTGTCCTATTCCCCCTCCCCCTCCCTCTTCCCCTTTCCTTCTCCTCCTCCCCTTCCCTCTCCCTCTCACTCTTCCTCTCCCTCAACCTCTCTCTCTCTCTCTTCTCTCTCTCTTCTCTCCTCTGTATGTGCGCTATAGGCGAAGGAGGGACAAAGAGTAGGAATTGTGCATTTTATGTTAGGTGATCCCACTTATATTATAGAAAGAAATAAAAGTGACTTACAACAGAAATCATCTTTATTTGCATGAAAATACTTAAATATTTAGGGATAGCACCAATATTATATAGCTGTGACACTTTGATAAAAGGTCCTTAACTAATGTCTTTTGCCTGTGTTCCCATTTAGATTTGGATTTATCATTTCTCTGCAATGTTAAAAAAAATATAAGTTGTCACTGATGGATTTCAACAAAAACAAAAAAAATAAAAAAAGTGACAAGCAATGATTTCTCCTGGATTCACCAGCAAACTGAGATGGAAGTACAAACTACTACATTGAAATCTGGAAGAACAGGTGAATCACAGCCCAGGAAGTAGTGTCCTGAGTAGAAGCTGCTAGAAGCTTAAATTGTTAGGGAAATCTTATTTATAATTTTTTTCAAATAGCTTCACACTGAGAATACAATAAGATATTAATGGGAGTCACTATAGCGGAGCCCATAGTCTAGTCAAATACTTTGCCAGAATCTTATTCTGGGAGAAAGAAACACATTCCTTCTAAAATATACTCCTCGAACCTCTACAGCTCATCTACAACTTGCTAAGTCAGCTTCCCCATTGCTGATACACAATACCAACACCCTCAAGTTAAGGAGATTGGCTTAATTGCTTACACTTTCAGTCTATGCTGGCTGTGAGGCAGAGATATCACAGTAAAAAGGTGTGGCAGAGTTAAATTCTTAGTCCATGGCAGGTGGGAAGCAGACTAGAGGAAGAATAGCAGTGAGGATGGAACAGGGACCACATATAGTGCCCATTGTCACATATCCAATCCCCAACTACATGCATACAGCAGTGTGCTTTACCTAATCTAATACATATTTCTTAATCCAATGAAGTTGACAAATTGGGATTAATGATCAAGGGTGAATATAAAACAGAGTCAAGATTTCAAGTTTCTACCTTGAAAAGACCACACTCACGGAAAAGAGTGATGGAGGAAAAGAAAATTTTACCTTTAAAAGAGTACTTAGAAGGTCCCAGCCCAGATATTCCCTAAAGCACTAAAATTGTATCTGAAGTTTATTGAAAAAAGAAAAGAAAATAAACAAAAGTGGGCAGAAAGCATAAGAAACATGGAACCACTATCAACAGTTGCAAAAATATATCTAATTGAAATGCCAGGCTGAAGAAAGATGAAAGTGAGAAGATAGAAGAAAACAATTATAGCAGCAATAATGTTTTGGAGTTCTACAAAATTAGTGATAGGTATTAAACCACAAATCTACAAGATTCAGGTATTAGCAAACATGATAAATACTACACATCAGGCATAATCATAGTATATTCAAACTACAAAGGGAAAAACATCTTGAAAACAACAAACAAGGTAAGGTGACTGTCTATGTTGATACCAGGATAACAATTAAGTGGATTTCTCACAGGAAAACATAAAAACAAGACACGTGTAGCAGGAAATTACAAAAAAGTGTTGAAAATAAAAAAAATCCAAAATTCTATATTCTGTGACATTATCCTTCAAAGGGACATTATCTTTCCTTGATAAATAGAAATCATGATTTTCACTCACATGTATGCTTTCTTAAAAAAAGATAAGAAAGATAAGAAAGATTCCCTCAGAGATGAGGGAATTAGACAAGTCAGAAGTTTGAATCCCAATCAAAAAAGGAAGATTGCTTGAGAATAAATAAATACAATGCAATAAAACTTTTACTTTTCATTACTTGTTGGTTTAAAATTTTGCAAGTAAGTTAAAATAATAGTAGCAGTGTACTTAATGTGTTGGCATACAAGTTAATGAAATGCCTGAGAGTGATTTTCATGGAGTATACAGTAATAGATTTAGGGGTCCTATAATGAGGTAACTGTACACCATGTGTAGCAAGTTGTTTAAACTTGAAAAGGGCTTTGGTTTAGTTTACAATGTGTATTATAAGTTCTAGAACAACTACTAAATTTTTAAACTATAGTTCATGGACAAAGAAAGAAGATAAACCATATAAATGATAAATCATAGAATCATATAAATTAATGAAAACCAGAAAAAGGCAAAAAATGATGTCAAAATAAATAAAGAATAAAGCAGTATATAGCAAATAGCAACCAAATAAAGAAGATTTTTACCTAGCTCTTACTAATCATTACTTTAAATTTGCCTAAATATATCAATTTAAAAGATTATTGCTGTAGATTTAAAAACCAAACTATATGTTGTCTTCCAGAAATGCAGTTTAAATGAAAGATCAGATTCAAAATGAAAGGGTATAGAAAAATGCACCATGCCAAAAGAAAACTTATACATCTGTTTTTCAGACAAAACAAACTTCAGAACAACAAAAAGCATCCTGATAATAAAGGAATATTACATGGAGAGATCAATTCTTAAAGAAGACATATTGATCCTAAATATGTACCTATCTACCAAAGCAGCATAAAATGTGGAACAAAAACTGACAGAACTAAAGGAAGAAATATGCAAATTTACTATAATTGGAGTATTCCAAATCTCTGTTGCCAATAATTCAGGTTGCACAAGCAGATTTTATATATATATATATAGTGATTGCTCAGTTGATGGATAAGATAGATGATGGAAGAAAGAAACAAAAGAAATGAAGAGAGACCCCCCCCGAAAAAAAAAAAAAAAAAACAGAAGGAAAACAGAAAGACAGACAGGATGGTTAAGCCACTGTAGTGTTGTCCCTGAAAAAAAAATACATTTTGTGTTATATCCCTGAAGCATCCTTTTCCTGTTCCCAAGACTCTTGCCAGTTAAGGGGGCTCTCTAAGTGAACTTGCACCAGAATGTTCACTTTCTAAAGCATGCTGGGAACTGGGCAAACTCACGTTACCTATAGGATCTGCTTTTTGCCCATATGTCTAGTCTTGCAATACTAGACATAAAATGAAACCAAAAGTGCTAATGATGCCACTATGATGGAGTTTAATCTATAAAACTCCCTCCTTGAAGCAATCTGTGTATTAGAGTGATTCATTTTACCAGCTGCCACAAAATCTGCTGAGTGAAGTTGCTGTCAGGCACATATCATTCATGAATTTTGTTAGAAATGCTGTTAATGTGTTTAGATATCTTATGGAATCTTGCCAGGAGGGGCTATTGACCCAAACGCACCACCCCATGGAATTTTGCCAGGTATTGCTGTTGACATGTACATGCCTCTTATGGATCCTCTCTCCCTAGAAAATTTGCCTTGTGCTTTCTTGCTCATACCTTAATAAACCTTATCTCTCATGAGATAAACTTCTAGGCATTTGCTTTGGAAACCTGTTCCACCGTTGTAACATACCTGGGCATGGAAAACACAAAAACTTACTAGTTATAGTAGTTGTATGAGCTCTTGTTTCCTAAAATTCAGTGTTGCCCTTATATGAAAAGGAGAAAAAACAGTGCCTGATTATACATGAGGTTGTCTGAGAGTTAAATATGAGGGTGAACTCCTTAATATAGTGCTTGAAATGTAATAAAGTCTCACATAGGGTTAAATAACATTACTACTCACATAAAATAATTTCATAAAATTCAATGTAATAAGCAAATGAATATTTTAATAATTGCCAACCTCAAAACAAGTGTAATGTCTGCCCACTAATTTCCCTGTTTCATGACCTTAAGCTATTTTAAATCACTCTGCCATATTCTTTCTTTCATAATAATTGTAATATTTCAAAAGCATTAAGAAAGAAGAGAGAATAAGAGAATAAACGAGTCCAAAATAGGAGTCTAAAAAACATAAAGGGGGAACTCTCAGCCTTCCATAAGACAGTGGTTGCCATGTGAGCCAAGAGCAGAAACAAGAAGCCAATTCACACTCTTCTGTGAGACAGTGGCAGTTACAGGCCAGGAGGAGAACCAAGAAGCCAAACCAAACCCTCTCATGAGCTGTGTAGGAAAGAAGGAAAACCAAGAAACCTATCCACAACCTCTTGTGAGCTAGCAGCAGTCATGGCCAGGAGAACCAAGAAGCCAAGCAGCCTCCTCACATAAGCAAGCTGGCATGGGACAGTATGGCAAGGTGCGATGGGACACAAGAAGAGTCCACCATCCCACATAAGCAAGCAGCTGATTCAGAGGAACACAGGCTGAGATGATAGCATATGAAGTAAAAAAAGAAAACAGCTTGATACTTGAATTGTTTGACTGATTTTGCAGATCTAAAGTCAGTAGTCTGAGAGGTTATCTGAGCATCTATTTAGAGAATAACAATAGGCAATAAAGGGGCTGAGGATTTAGCTCAGCAGCATAAGCACCTGCCTTGCAAGCAGGCGGTCATGAGTTCGATCCCTGGTACTGATAAAAGGTTAAAAAAAAAAAAGAGCAAATAGGCAATATAGCAACTATGGGGAACTTCCTTCTGTCTTGTTTCTGAAATCCAATATTGTTCTCACTGTTTTGTTTGGTTATGTCTTATTGTTTTGTTTTAGTCCTTTAATTTTTTTAAACAAAAGACTAGGGATTTAGCTCAGCAGTATAAGCACCTCCTGGGCAAATGCAACATCATGAGTTTGATCCCTCCTATCAAAAAACTAAATTAATTAATTTAATTAAATTTAAAAAGAACATGAAGAGAAAAAGTGATTCTAGAGTTTGTTTTTGTTTTACTTGAAAAATGATATTCAAATTTGCAAACATAATTTTGTAGTATCTATTTATGCAACTTTTCCAAATTTATATTTTTGCATGGTATGAGGATAATAGTTAAATACTACTTGGAATTTGAATACAGGATGTTTCACTGTCATTTAAGGAGAAATTTCCGTGGATTCATTCCTTAGCTTTGAAGTGAAAGTGAAGTATTGGGGGGAGAACCCTCTTATTCTCATAAATCTAAGCCTAAATACATCTCAGGAGAAATGTAGGTTGAACATCAAAGCATGTGGTTTGAGCCTTCTTAGTGTAGATATACACTACCACAAATTTGCTTACAGTATGTGAATATAAAATAACGATATATATTGAAATTATACTTTAATACAATAATTACAATTTAAAACACAATGTATAATATTCAAACAATTGTAAGATTCTCATTGTGAAATTTTAGTGAAATTTTACTCTAAAATGCCAAAAATATTTAAACTGGTATTTTTATTCTCCCCCTAAAATTAGCTACGTAATAGAAACATTAATATATTAAGAGATAAAATACACATAGACACTCATGGTTGTTAGCTTTCCGTTGCTGGGAGAAAATATCTGAGATAAACAATGTATAAGGAAAAAATTTTATTTTGACCCATTGACTCAGAAGACTCAGTCCATGGTAGGTTGGTCCATTGCTTTCCATCCCAGTAGAAACAGTAGATCATGATGAGGAGTGAACAGGTGGAAAAGAAATGCTACTTATGCCATGATGATCAGGAAAGGAAAAAGAGAAACAGGGTCCCAGCAGCCTCTTCAGGGGCCTAATCTCAGTGACCTCCTTTCCTTCCACTGGGACCCATCTTTTAATGTTCTGAAATGAGCCCTGCAAAATGAAAATTTTAAAGCTAAACTTTGTTCTGTTAGAGTTAAGCAGTTTCCCAAACTTTCTTTTGCAGAACACATAACCAGCATCCCCTCCTCTTATCCACCCAAAGGAAGTGACAGAATGTGAAGTTGCCAGCCTCAGGAGGGCCTCCCTAGTTTTCATTGTGATCTTGTATCTTATAAGCACAGTCTCTGTCTTGGTTACTTTTCTGTCATTGCTGAGACAAAATACCTGACACCCCAGATTAAGGATGGAAACGTTTATTTAGCTTACAGTCCATACCCTGTTGGCTCCAAGGCAGGTGATGTGACCAAGGGGCAACCATTCATGGTGGCTGCAAATGACAAGAGGGAAAAGGTCAAAAAGGGGACAGCATGCCTCTTCCCTTCTCTTTTATTGTATGCCAGCTACAAACCCTTGGGCAGGTGCGGCACTCACACTGCCAATCCCAGCACCAGTCACAAACGCTACACTGCCACTTCGATGACTACATGAAGCTTTGGAGGAACACCTGAACACAAACCTTACAGTCTCTGCTGCCCACATTCCTATCAGCATTCTGGTCCCCTGAGCTCCAAACAGAGTCACCTTTTTATTATCTGCTTATAATATTCTTGGTTTTTGTAAATTTGTGCAAAATCCTCTTCCAAATCAATTTCAAAGACACCCAAACCATGCTGTCAGGTATAATCACATCACAAAACACTACACTCAAACAATTTCCTTTGTTAAGTTTTTATCTCTGGGGAAAAAAACACCTGAAATAAATAAGCCATAAGGAGGAAAAGCTCACAGTTATTTTGGCTCACAGTTTGAGAGGTTTCAGTTTCATAATCAGTTATTCTATTGTTTTAGAGCATGTGACAATGCCACACCTACTTGCAGGGAATGTGGTGAATAACAGATGCTTACTTGGTAGGACCAGAAGACTACAACAGAGTGAGGAAGTTTGTGGGGTTCAGTATCCTCTTCAAAGCATAACCAGAAAGCAATAACTAATCTTCCTTCCATTATGTCCCATTTCCAAGTGTTCCACCATTCACAGTAGTTCCACAGATTGTTGTACAAGCCTTACGGGTAGCATTAAGATCCAAACCACAAATTTGTTGCTTTTATTGTTTTTTTTTTTTTGTTATTGTTATTTGTTTTTGTTTGTTTGTTTTTGTTTTTAAGACAGGGTATCATTATATAGTTCAGACTGGTCTTGAGCTCCTCATGTAGTCCAGCTGGAACTCACACCAATCCTTCTGCCTTAACTTCCCGAGTGCTTGGATTACAGGCATGCACGACCAAGCCTGGTCAACTCACAAATTAGGATTAATCTTTTCCATAAACCTATTTTCTTAAACTCATAATATTCATCATGATATCAGAATAAATTTAACATTTATTTTTATAACATCCTGAGAAATACACTCTCACAATATAGTTAATATTGACAAAATAAATATGTTTCACAAATGCTCACAGTACTTGAAGGTGAAGTAAAAAACACTGATTATCACTGCGTAAGTAAAAGAATCAATACACTATCTTTCTGGCTTAACAGTTAGAAATATATTGATTTAGGTGTTCTCTTTCTCCTAAGTTCCTTAATAGACTTTCTTAAGAATAACAAAGTATTTTGGTCTCTTTAAAACTAGACCTTCAAATTGTTCGTTTGCTTCTCTCATTTGCTGGCTCCGTGGTGCATAATTTCCTTGCACTTTCCCTTACAGTTCTGACAGCTCCATCAAGATTCTTGTTCAAGATCAGAAATAAAAGGCTTAGAAACACCATTATATTGTCAGAGTCCACACAAAGAAAGGTAGAAAAGAGTGAACTTGTGAATGATAGAATTGCCAGTGGGACTCTTGTCTCTGACCTAGAATTTGAAAGCAGTATCAAATTTTTTTTACCCTTCAAACCTGTTTTCCCCTTGAGAAGAAAAATCACAAAAATAAAGTTAGATGAATTTACTTTTCGGTAGTAGATTAAAATGGACAATTCCTAATGTCAAATATTCCAAAGAACATGGTATTACTGGATATCTGATTAGATAGTATCCCAGGCTTAAACCTATTTTTCTTTACAATGGACAATGATTTTGTTTTGACACAAAGACAAACTAAAATATAAATGTTAACACCAAGAGGAATTTTGGCATTCCACAATAGGCATAAAAAATACATATATTTACAAGAATCTAACAATAAAATATAGGTAGTGATTTCTTTGAACTTTGGCTAGATTTTTTTGGATTAAAAATATAGTGCTCAAGTTTACTATACATCAAATTGCTTACCAAACTGTCCCTTTTATTCTTCCAGTTAATTGCTTAGAAATATTTTTCACTATGGAGAAATTATGAACAAAGATACTATGCAGAATATTATACAAATTTTAATGTGGACATGTTTCAACTCAGATAAATAATTAGGAGATTAATGGATGGATCATATAGTTATACTGGTTACAGCTTTGCAGAAACCTGTCAAATTTTCTTCCAAAATGGTCATACAATTTTGCATTGCCACTAATAAGAAATGAGAATTCTTCTTGTTCTGCATGCTTGGAAGCCTGGAATATTTTTTGTGTTGTTGTTATTTGTTTTGATTGTTTGATATTCTAGTTGCTCTGTAGCATCATGATACAAAATTATTGTTTTAACTTGCAATTCATTAATGACATGATACTGGGCACTATTTCATACACTTGTATAGGACTGTAGTTATTATTCTTGTCAAATGAATTGGCTTGAGATATGCCTTTCAGATTAGTAAAGCGTACTTCTGGTTGATTCCGCACAGGACGCTACTGCACAATCTTAGGAACTATAGCGTCTGCTATATAGAGCGTCTTTGGCTCTCTGATTCCTAAATAGCGTAAGTTGAGCAACTTTTTTCCTAGGTCCTTTCACTAAACCATGCAGCAAGTCAAAGATGGTCTAAGACCTCTGAACTCCATGAGCAAAACTAAAAATTTTCTCCTTTAAGTTACTTATGTTATTTTTTTTCAGGCCACAAAAGGCTGGCTAATACATATGCTATCTATATTCATTTTTATGGATGTCTATTTAAATATTTGTAATTGCGTTATCTTATTAATCTGAATTCCTTCTGTATTTTGAATATGAATTCTTTATGAGCTTCATATTTTTCAATTTCTTCCAATCTGCAGTCTATCATATTTTACTCATTTGTCTTTCACAGATCACAAATTGTATTTATTTATCTATTTATTTAAATTTTTAAGTAGAGGTCAAACTCACAAATTTCTCTTCTGTAGACAGTCTTTTCTCATGTTGTATATAAAAAAGTCATCACCAAACCCCTAGTAACTCAGATATTTTTCTTTATTGTTTTCTAGAAGTTTATGTGTTTTATTTTCTATTTAGGTCTATTTTCCATTTTGAATTAAATTTTGTGAAAATTACAAAATGCATCTAGTTGTTTGTATATGTGTTAACATCATTTATGGAAAAGAAAATTCTTTCTCCATTGACTTACCTTTGCTCTTTTGAAAATAATCAGTTGGCTATATTTGTGTTGGATTTTTTTTCAGGATTTCAATTCTACTATTCTATTTATACTTTCTTTGATAAATACCATATTATATTGATTATTATAGATTTGTATTAAATCCTGAAGTAGAGAAAAAAAGTTTTTCTACTTTTTTATTCTATTGACTACTCTAAATCTGGGTTTTTTGTTTAGTTTTGTTTTTCTTTGCTTTGCTTTGTTTGTTTTGTTACCAGGGATCAAACTCATGACCTTGTTCTCACCAGGCTGGCACTTGTGCTGCTAAGCTATATCCCTGGCCGTAACTCCAGATCTTTTATCTTTCCATAAAAACTTTAGTATCAGTTTTTTAGTATCCTATAGTAATTTGTTAAGACTTTTGTAGTTTTACGCAATCAGAATAAATGAGAACAGCTGGGACAATTTGGGAATTACAAAACATATAATTCATATTTTCTAATTTGTGAGTAGGAGACATCTCTTCATATTTAGTTCTTGGACTTTTTTCATCTCAGTTTTACAGTTTTATTCATATAATTCTTGTGTATATTTGGCTAGAACTACATATAAACATCTCACTTTGGACTGGTAATGTAAAAGGTACTAGGTTTTTAATTTCACATTCTATTGTTCACTGCTGCTACATAAGAAAATAATTGACTTTTGTTTATTAACTTGAATTTTGAAAAATTTTGTTGTAGTCATTTGCTCATCCCAGGAATTTTGTTATTTTTGATATTTTGAAATGTCTGCATAGATAATTATGCAAAATATTTCTTTCATACATGTACATGTGTATATGTATTGTGATTCTTATTTTATTATATCATCTAAAATTTCTACTGCAGTGTTGAACAGAAAGGCAACATCTTTCATTTACTTTAAGGGTTAGAAATAACTAATATCACATCTATACATATTGAGCATTTTCAAGAAAGTCACAGTTTGGCCAGGTATGATGTCGCATGACTGAAATCCCAGCAGTTAGGAGGCTGAAGCAGGATTGCCATGAATTTGAGGACATCCTGGGCTACATAGTGAGTTCAAGGCCAGCCTGAACTACACAGTCAGACTATCTTGTCTCAGATAGATAAATAAATAAATGTATAAATAAATGTCAATTTTAGAGAAGTTCTCTCCATTCTTAGTACGCAGTGAATTCTTACCACAAAGAAATGTTGACTTTATCACTGTTTTCATACATCATTTGATATCCTCATATCATTTTGTTCTTTATTCCATTACTTCTATGGCCTGCATTATTTGATTTGTGAATGTTGAATGAAACTTACCTAGAATGCCACTTGCCCATGTGTGGTTAATTTTGAATATGTTGGATTTGATTTACTGATATCTTGTAGCGACTATATGAATCTATGCCCATGAAACTGGTCTTCTGTTTTTCTTCCCTTTAGTAACTTCATTGGACTTGCAAATTAAGAAATGCACACTTAATTATTAAAGAATTAAAGATCTATGATTAAGAACTAAAGATCTTAATTATTAAAGAATTAAAGATCTATGATGAGCTTAAACTACTTTAATATTTACATAAAATATGCATATATTTTGGAGATGATACACGTGCATTACACAATAAACGAAGTGAAAGAAAACATTAATAATCATTCTAAGTAAAGACTATGTAAGTTACTTAAGTCATTTTTATTCTTAGAGATTTTCTGTAAGTTTGAAATCACTTTAAATTTTTCAAAAAATTCTTATAATCTAATATATAATGACTTTAGGAGATAATTCATAAAATCTTCTAGATAAAATATTAGTTATTAGAGACTAAAATCTGCACATGTGGAGTAGAAGGAAATTTTGAGTAGTAGCTTTTACAACTCATCTGATGTTGACAGACGAAAATGCTTACTACTTTCTTTAGGGTAGTAATATGATAAGACTGTCTGCTATCATTACAAATATTTAGCTTTGTACCAGTGATTGTAGTTTCTAAAAGTAAGAAGAGAAGCAATTATACATAAATATTGGTGGGATAATATTACAGACCTAATTCTAAGGTACTGCATTATAAGTATCGTACGCTATACATATAGGGTCACAGGTCCTTGAACAAGTGAGTGATTCTAGATCTAGATAATAGAAATGTCAATCTGAAATTTTTTGGTAAAAAAAGAAAGTACTGAAAGTATAATGGTGTTAAGTTACATGTAATAAGGAATTGGCTTATTCCTTAAGGATTTGTATAATATAATTCACTCACCAAAATTTCCACTCACCAAATTTTTTGTCAATTTACTATGATTATGAATAATGAAGTTAATAGCCAGTAACACAATGAATCTAAGCAAATGCACACTGGTATCTATACAATATTAAAAGGAAAGAAAAGTATTAAAAAGTGATAGAATTAGAAAGTCATCTTATTTTGTGTGTGTGTGTGTGTGTGTGTGTGTGTGTGTGTGTGTGTGTACCAGGAATCAAACTCAATACCTTGTGCTTGCCAGGCAGGCACTTATGCCGCTGAGCTATATCCCTGACCTTAGAAACTCATCATTTCGTATCTGTTAAAACCACTGGTAACATAAAAAAGGATATAAGATATCACAGTATGACTTCACTTGTTATTTTAAAACACAAAGGATAAAATATACCTTTCAGTGGAAAGAATTGAATTTACTATCAGCATTGTCAATAATGGAAAAACTCAACCTAAGCCATGTAATGTAATGTAAGGCCACCCAGAAGCACATAGGTGGAGGCTTTATAAGAAATGCATTACTGAAATTAAATCATGAAGAATCATATTTAATAATAAAAGGGTAAATGATTCTGTAAGACAAAACATCTACATCTTCAGAGAAGCAAGGAATAACAGAAAACTGCACAACTTTTACCAACAGCAAGAAACTTAAGGGATATAAGGAAGGGTATTTTTGATTCTTAACTGCATCCTAAGTAGAGATAAAAAAATCTCTAATAGAAATTTTTTGCTACAATAAAGAATGTTTGTTACATAATTAATACTGATTTGCTTAAATGTGATATTGTTATTAGGTAGGAAAACTCCTTGCCTATGAAGATATATGTTGAAGTGATTAGGAGCAAAATATTTTGATGTCTTTTGAAAAAAAGAGATGGTGGATAGGATGTTAATAGTTGATAAATGTTTGTATTGAGTATATATGTAATTCATTCTATTGTCCCTTCAACTTTTCCGGGCATTCACAACTTTTTCCAGAACAAAAGATAAAGTTTCTACAAATTGAAAGCCAACCTCAAAACTGATACATGTTTTTGTTTTGGGTAACTCATTTTTCACGTAAATGAATTTGTCACAGATCCAAACTAATTATCAAAGCATGAGCCCTTTCAAGGGCATCATTAATTGAAATTCAGAGATGTGATATTATTAGGAATGAAGTGTCTATATTGCAGCAGCTTGCTTGTCCTACAGGATCTGATCTATATTACTTTTCAAGTGTTTTGCTTTTTGATTGAAAAATCAAGATTTATTGAATTGTATAAATTATTCACTGGCTTTAGAAATTCTATCAAAATAGATGGCAAAAATAATTACAGTATTGTCACAATTAATCACTGAACAGCAGGCTACAAGTATCATAAGTTCTCATTTTTGCCTAATCATTCTAGTGTCTGATAATTTCAAATATATTCTATATCTACACACTATTTTTCAAAGCATCTTTACACAAATCCTTAATTCCATATTGGGCTTTGCAACAACACACAGAATCAATAAAGTTCTATCAAATCTCATCCTTACATTTTAAAAAGGAATAAAGAGAAGTATAATATACATAGTGAGCCCATATTCCCAAAGAAGGTGAATATTATGCAAAGCATCTTACATGCTTTGGGAATGCTTCCAAAGACTCAACTCTCTTGAGTTGCCTCAAAAAGTATTCATTTAGGTGCAATCTTGTCAGAAAATATTTCTTTTCCTTCTTGTCATTCAATTTTTATAAGCATGAAATAAAATATTTTCATTATACTAAGAAATGTGTGCTGTTTTCTGAGAGTATTGAAAGAGGTTGACTTTTTCCTGGCAATTTTTCAAATACACGTCTCCTTTAGGCAGTTCTAAAAAAAAAGAGACTCATCAAAGTTTTGTAGTCACCATTTTTGGTATGTTATTAGCTACTTAAAGAACATGTGCTGTTAAGAAATGAATTCTGCACATGAAATACTTTTCCTAGGAGACTGTACTTCCCTTTTAATAACCTTACGAACAAATTTTCTGTCTGATTGATTCATGATTCCTTCAGTTCCTCCTTCAAAAAATATGTACGGAAAATTTACCACATGTCAGATTCTACATTGGCTTCTGGATTTTCAAAAATCATTAAGTCACATTCCCCACTCTTTAAAAAAAATACATCTAAAAGAAGAGACACCTAAAAAAAAAAAAAAAGAAGAGACACCTAACAACATGTAATGAAAGCACAATTTACAGAAGTGCTAAAGGAAATGCTTGTGAGAAACAAAGCCAAAGCAGCTGCTAATAGTATGTGTCTTTATTTCAAATATCAGATTCTTTTGTATATGAAATTATTATTAAGAAAAATAGAAATCTTAAGGTTCACAACTTTTAACTGGAGATAAATCAGTGTTTCTTACTAGTGACAACTAATAAATACTGAAGGTAGTTGATGAAAATTTAAAATCTAGAAAAACTAGTATAGCAAATCATTGTTTAAAAATATACACTTAACTTTTTCCAGTTTTAAACAAACACAGCTTGTTATGGATTAAAAACTGGTGGTCAACTTAATGCCAGGTAGATAAAATCTTCATGGCATTGAGCCAAGATGCTCCACCTGAGGAAAGTTGCCAGCATAAATAGGTGGAGAAGAAGGGAGGTGTTGAGTTGTCAAGGCATTATTGCGTTGTTGCGTTGAGGCACTGTGGGTTCTCCTATGAGTTGCCATCTGAGCCGTTAGTTCTCCTGGAGAAGCTTTGGTCCTCACATCAAGCATTGCTGCCTGGCTCTGGAGGTGAACTCACCACACTGGCTTTGTGGCATGTACCCAACTGTGCTTTTCGGAGGAAGAGCTCAGGGTCTCCGTGTCACTGAGGACAACTGTGGTGCCCTTCAGGACAGCCCTGGTCTTTGCTGTGAGTGTGACTTCTCAGCTCCAGCGTGGAACCCTTATCCTACCAGCACAGCTACTGAGTTTTGGGCCTTCCAGGCACAGATTCATAAAAGAGACTGGCGTGAGTCCTTCTTGTGGGCTCTGGACCTCCAGTTGGATTAGTGGGAGGCACTGTAATGAGCTCCGGGATTTTATCTGGACTCATGTGGGACATTGCTGTGGGATTTAGGCTCTTGACTAAATATCCTATGTCTTTGGAGTTGTGGATAGATTTCCTGCATTTTCTTGAGTTAACTCCCAATGACCATTATAAAAATAATAATATAAACTCCATGTCCTGATTCTAATTGTTCTCAGCACAAGCCCTAACTACACCACAACTTATTTAAATGAGTTGATTTTTAAAAGTGTTTGACTTTTCTGAGTTTCTTTACTTCCTGCATATGCTTAAAACTAAACACTTTTCTCTGTCACTTAATCCTACCCACGTTACTATATTAATGGTTCAGGTATGAAGTAGAAAAGGCATCTTTGATGATAGCTTTAATGTCTGATATAACATCAAGTATTCTACTCATCATTATTCTGTACCATTAGTAAAATACAAAATACAAACTTAATTTTAACTAGATATTCATTTTAAAACCTTCATTTAACAGAAAAAAATCTTTGCACTGAAATCCTGAGTTGTAGGAGGAAACTTTGTTGGCATCATAAAACTTCAAGAATTTGAAAAAAGACATTAATGAATGGTATTCTGTGGGATTCAGGTGTTCAGTTTCTATCACTGCTTCTAGTTTGTTATTTTTTTCTCCTTTTCTTGTTTGAAATAACAAGGAGGCTGTTGTGATCAGGGGTTGTACAGAGAACAATTAGAATCAGTACACAATTTATAATATATGATGCTCACCCAGAGTAAACACAAAGGAGTACAGGAAATCTATTCACAACACTAAAGTTATAGAATATTCAGACAAGGCCCTGAATCTCACAGCAATGTCCTACATGAATCCAGATGAAGACCTAGAGCCCATAACAGTGCCTCCCCCAAGTCCAACTGGAGGTCTAGAGCCCATGACAAGGACTCATGCCAGTCTGTTCTATGGATCTGTGCTGAGAAGGCCCAAAGGTCAGTGGTGGAAGCTAGAAAGTCTGTGCCAGCAAGATGAAGGTTCTGTGCTGATAGGTTGAGGGTTCTATGCTGGAGTCGAGAAGTCATGCTCTAAACAAAGACCAGGGCTGTCCTGAAAAGCACCTCAGCCATCCTCAGCAACACAGAGGCCCCCAGCTCCTCTCATGATGAGAACAGTCAAGTACATGCCAGAAAGCCAGCATGACAAGTTTGTCCTGGAGATTAAACAGCAAAAGTCTTCCCCTCCAGATCCAGAAAGCAATGCTCAATATAAGGTCCAAGGCTCCCCCAAATTGAACCACAGCCTCTCTCACCAACATGGTCCCGAGCTCCTCCAATGACAATGGTTGAAGTCACACTGGAGGAGCTAGTCATGAGGAGCTCCCCAGGAGAACCAATGGCTCAAACAGCAACACCTAGAGAGATTTACAATGCTTAGCTTCTCCTTCTTCACGTCTCTATTTATGCTGGCAACTTTCCTCAGATGGAACATCTACTCTCAGCGTCATGCTGATTTAATTCAGCTGGCATTAAGTTGACCATCAGTTTTTAATCCATAACAGAGACCGTACATAGTTTAAGGATAATTCTTTAAATATGCTTGGAATTCATAAGCTACCAACTTATGAGATAATTCTGCCACTCAAACACTATTCAAACACCAGTTCCAGACAAATCAGAAATTTTCTCTGGAACCAAAACTCATTACTTTGGACTTCTTACTTAGCACCTCTGCTGTTATATCTTATAGTCATTTAAATCCAAATTATCAGTTTGAGCAAGGATTATTATTTTCAAGGGATCCACCTGAGTGTAGGATCTTTGTATGTTCAATAACATTTTTGAAAGGTACAGAGAATTGTATTAATTCTAACCAATCAGGGAGAGTTACCAAGACTATAGTATAAAATAATTCCAGCACAGAAACCTCTGCCAACAAACCTGAGCACTAAAACCAGGCAAGAATTTTGTACAGGAAAGTTGCCCTCTTCTCTGACCCTTGTTATTATTAAGGCATAGTACCACATAGTAAGTACTAGTATTAGTAAGGCATAGTAATGCTGTTGTTGTCATTACTATAGGGAGGAATAGTACTATTACTTCAGATTCCAAAAGAAAAAGATCAACTCAACTGCTGGTTATTTGCATCTTCATCTCTGTAATCATACCTCAGTGCTGTCACTAAGCTAACATCCAAATCACAGCACTATCACTAGCATTATGCTTACTATTACAGTCTATATTAATTGTAACTATATTAAAGGTATACAGTTCTATCACTAATATGCTTCAGCACATCGCCTCCTTATTCATTGTTCAAGCTCTATAATAGAAACCAGTCTCTCCAAAACTCAAGTCTTAATGTCAGTCTCCAATCATAATGATGCAATTCATAGACATTTTATTTTTCCACCATAATGAGCACTTACTTTCATTTCCTGTTCCATTAAAAGTTCATATCTACTTCCTTGGGTGTGCCTCTATATTATTAGCTTTGTGAGGGTTTAATCTGTATCTAACTCTACAAGAATTGTTACTTAAATTTAACACTATTCTTTAACCTTACTCCTTGCATGGCAAGGAATACATGATGTTATTGATCATCAGAGTGAAAGAATTAAGTACAGGTAAGGTTGGGCTGCAAGAGCACCACCTTCATCAATATATTAACACACTGAGTTCACAGATGAGTGAGCTAGTAGGAGGGAGATATTACTTAGATAGAAGTGGGACATGTGGTTCTGATGTTAAAGACTATATGTGGTACCTGAATTTCTTCTCTAATTCCAACTCAAAGTGCTCCAGACCACATGGCTTGAGCATCTTTCCTCCACCATGCTCTTCTGCCATGATGTCCATGCCTTGGAGCCAGCTGATCATGGGTGGAAATTCCTGAAAATATAAACCAAAATAAACATCTCTTACCTCAAACTATGGTTGTCAGGGCCTTTGTCCAAGAAACAAAATATGACTAATACAATAGATTCAAGTGAAACTGGAATACCTCAGAATGATAAAATTTAGAGGGACTATGTTATAGTGATACAGAGTCTATGTTAAACAAGTTTGAGTGTATTACAAGGTAGCTTATTTGTTTGTTCATTTGTTCTCAAAATCAGTGTGTTGAGCAAAGTTTAAGAATGACGCAATCTTAAAGAACCAAGAAACATGGACCTCTGGAAAACATGTGAATAAGCCCTTAAAACATATTAAAAGAATATGATTATACCCTTAACTGTATTGGACTGTTTCTTTGAAATGTAAGACTTGCATGGTTCTGTCATCCTCTAGAATACAATAGGAGATAAAAGCAAAGAAAGGACTTAAAACTCTGACAAATTTCAAGCTTCTTTCTAAGTAAAGTCATTTGCATCTTGCAATCTTATAGATACCCAATTTACCAGGAAGATCATCCAACCATGCAATAAAGGAAATCACAAAAGGTCTTTGCAATCTGACTTAGGTCCCAGTCACACTTATATCAAAAATCCCTGTTAATATAAGATACATCAATGTGTCTCAAAATTCCTTGCTGGACTAAAATAAAATAAAATAAAATAAAATCTCCTAAAATATTTATTATATGAGTTATAAATTATCAATATTAACATATTCTGAAATGTAGTAGAATTTAGTGCAGTCTCTTCATTCCTGGATAATCCATAATCATACGGAAGTTATATTCTAAAAATTTTCATCTAACCATTTAAGTAACTATATTACAAAAGCAATAAATTACGTCACATCTCATAGAAACCCACATCCCAACATTTATTTTATTTTGATTTATTTTTGTTTTTGGATATTAAACGCACCGGTGCTATACCCTGACACACATCACCAGCTCATTTTTTTTTTCTTTTGGAACAATTTTGCTAAATTGCTCAGGCTAGTCACAAACTTACAATTATACTACCTGAGTAGCTGAGATTGTGCTATGCACCATCAAACTGGCCTAGAGCTGTTTCTTCATATCTAGTTGCACTCTGATTTTAATTTTAGCTAATATAGATTTAATAAGATGATTTACATATTATAATTATTTTCAAATTTTCAGAAAATAGACTATTAATAAAAACACTCAACTGATACTTAAATTATTCAACAAATACGTTTGAACTTCCAACAATACAGGAAAACAAGTCTAAATTCAGACTCAGAAATATAATCTGTAATTTATTTACAACCAGAATGATATTCCCAAATAAAAAGAGAAGCAGTGAATTATATATCTGCAGATGGCATGATATTTTATGTAAAAACCCTATGGATTCCACAAAAAAAAAAAAAAAACCCTGTGGAATAGTAAGTGAATCCAGTCACATTGTAAATTAGAACACAGTTAACTGCAACTGTGATTCCTTATATAATTTAATTTTACAGAGTTATCAACTGGTTCATTTTTCATGGGTTTAATTTTCTATACAGCTAACTCTAAATATTCCAGCTGTCTCATTAGAATCAGAGTTCTATCAAATGTGGTTTCCTTGACCATTTAAACTTACTAGATAATCACTATTTCAAACTAGACAAATTACTCTCAACATCTGTTGCGTGTTTTAATTTTGAGATTTTGCTGTCTGACTTCCCTCTGTTGGGTTCCTTGTTTGTGGTGTCTCACTTCACCTTGTCCTTTCCCTTTGTTTCCTCCTTTATTTATTTGTGGTGCCTCTATCAGCAGTTACCTAAGTTATGGGGTGTTGTGGTTTGTGTCTGGATGCCCCACATAAAAGCTTCATGTGACTATGCTGAGCAGGCTTTTCTGACGTGGCTGAATCTAGAGTTTGTGATGTATTCATTGTCTAGTGCTGGGATAGAAAGTGTGAGCGCTACACCTGCCCTAGGGCAGGTATCCTGCACACAGTATAAGGGAGGAAAAGAGCCTGGCTTTTCCCTTTTTCTCTTGTTGCTTTTGCTGTCTTCCACCACCATGAATAGCTGCTCCTCTGCCATGTGTCACCTCACCTTGGAGACAGCTGATTACAAGATAATCATATTCTTGTAGAGTTTGAAATATCTACAAACTGTGAGCTAAATAAACCTTTTCTCTTCTAACTTTGGGTGTTGAATATTTTGTCTCAACAACGAGAAAAAAAGTAACCAAACACAAAGTATATTTACCTATGTCCTGGGATGTCTGCGTCTTTCTTCTAACCACGTTTGAGTAAAACTTTATCTGAAGTCCGTATTCTCAGTTAATACTAAGAACACTGAAAACTTGTTTTTATTACTTTTAGCACATCAATAGTATTTTAAATATAGATGTCTTTCTTATTCTTTGTATATAACTTTTTTCTCTTTTTAAACCATGTTCACTATAATCTTTAGTGTTCATTCTTTTTGGTATTAGTATAAGTTTTCTTTATCCAAGTATTGGTAAATTAAACAGACCTTTAAATTCATACTTGAAGAATGATACAAGTAATAGAGCAGATTAAGATTTTCACTGTCATCTTCCACAGTGTAATAATATGACAACTCACTATGCAGAGGACATCCAAGAGCAGCCAGGAGTTGAGTAGAGAAATTCCAGCAGACCTTGGAAGGAAAAAAATCTGAAAATTGACATATGGAAGAGACTGTTTAAAAAGTCACTTTATTCACATCCCCTATCCCCAGAGTACCATATTTCCAAGTCAAGAGAAACTCCTCAGACTGTGAATCTTCCCTTAGGGGTCAGTGGCAGCACAGAGAGCAAGTGCTTAGCTTCTTCAGCTTAGTGGGATGCCGGGAGATTGGCCTGTTTTCATCTCATACAGCATATGGGGAGAATCAGAACAGCTGGAAGGGTAGAAGAGGCTAAGAGAAAAGAGACAAATATTCACAGCCATGAGCACATAAACTGGAGGTGATGGTTGATGCCTTGCAATCCCAGCATTTGGGAGGCTGAGACGGGAGGATTGCCATGAGTATAAGACCAGTGTGGGCCACATAGTGAGTTCAAGGCTAGGCTAAACTACACAGCAATACTTTCTCTGTTTCTCTGTCTCTCTTTTACTCTCTCTGTCTCTGTCTCTCTCTCTCTCTCTCTCTCTCTCTCTCTCTCTCTCTCTCTCTCTCTCTCACACACACACACACACACACACACACACACACAGCCATGAATACTTGATATTTAACCAAGACCTGTATGTCATACTATTGGCTTCCTAGACTTCCCCAGGAGGCCTACCAAGTAGGTGTGTCAAATCTGTTGCCTATGGCCCTCTGCAAACAGGAACATAGGTCCACATGTGTCCTGACAATCCACAGGCCTCAACATCCCTGCCACGGCTGGCTTTCTACAGGCAGCCCGACCTAGCTTCTGATTGGAAATGCTGGCAGATGCCTCCCAACAGTGTTGACTCTGCAAGGGTGGGGGAAAGTTCACAACCTTGAGTATTTGGGAGGAACCACCCAGACAAATGGAAGACTTTCAGCCCTTAACACAGCTTCACCAAATGAAGAAAATGCAATCATCTTAGAAATTTTACCTTCCTACAGTGAATAAGAGAATTGAAGTATCAATAGAACATGTACGAGCCCTATGCAAAGCTCTCTTTCCCCTGAAGGCTGGTTAAAAAAAAATTGCTAAAAGATGAACAAAGTACATTTGGCAAAGTTCGACATCAATGCATGCTCACATATCTTAGCACATTATGAATGAAAGGAATGTGTTTGTGCATAATAATGAACATACAGGAGAAGCCTATAGCCAATATCAGACACAAGCAGAAAATTCCTTCTAAAATCTTAAAGGATAGAATAATGTCTCATCACTTTTATTTAACATAGTTCTGAGGGATAGAATAATGTCTCATCACTTTTATTTAACATAGTTCTGAGGTCCTAGGTAGAGCAATCAGACAAGAAAAAGAGATAAAGGCTATGAAAATTAAAAAGAGGACTAGTAACATGCTTGTTTGCATGTAGCATGATTTTTTATATTGAAACCCTAAATGCTCCACCAAAAAGCTGCAAAACAGAACGTGAATTCAGTGAAGTTGTAAAACACAAAGTCATCATGCAAATGTCTGTAGTTTCTATATACTAACAATGAACTATATGAAATGGAAGAAAGAAAATGCCATTTGTATTAATTCCAAAAAAAACTAAGGTACTTAAGAGTTAATGCAAAAACATAAAATACCTGAACACTGAAAATGTAAGACATTAATAAAAGAAATTAAAGATATAAGATAGTCCACATTCTTAGAAATATTGAACTGGCAATGATGTTATTTTCTATCAAAATTCTATGGCATATTTCAAAGAAGTAAAAATTCTACAATATATATTGAACCATAAAATGCTAGATAAAGCTATCTTAGAAGTAAACAGATGGATTTTTTAAACTTTCAGATTTCTCCAATATTGCAGAGCTATAATAATCAAAATAGTATGGAATCGACATAAAACACTGGGTGTGGTGGTGCATGCCTACAATCCCAGCACTCGGGTAGCTGAGGCAGGAGGATCACAGTGAGTTCTAGGCCAGACTGAACTTACACAGTGAGACATCCTGCCTCAAAAATAAATAAATAATAAATAATATCTGGCATATATACTAATAGGACAAATTATAGGACTAAGAAATAAACCCACACGTATAGTCAGCTAACTTTCAGCAAAGTTGCCAAAAATAAAGAATAGACTTACTTTTAAATGATGTTCAAATATCAAATATTCACATACAAGAGAATGAAACTGAACCCTTATATCATCTTATACAGAAAAGTCAACTCAAAATCCTGAACACGTGAAACAAACAAAAATCCTTGAAGAAAATATAGGGGAATCTTCCCTGATATTGCCCATGGAAATAATTTCTTTAAAAATAATGTCAAAAGCCTGTGAAATGAAAGAAAAAGTAAACAACTGTTACATCAATTTTTTAAAAAACTTTGTACAGCAAAGAAAAAAGAGATCATAAATTGAAAATTATGAAACAAATTATGAAACAAATGAAAGTTCTGGGAAACCATATAATTGATAAAGAATTATATCCCAATATACAAAAAATTCATACAATTGTATATATATATAAAATATATGATTCATTACAGTTCTACAGCTAAAATAAGCTTAAGACTCAGAACTATTTTTCCAAGACAGCATAGAAATGCTCTATAGGCATTTGCAAGTGTGCTTAACATTACTGTTAATCAAAAATGAGCACAAAAACCTCATGAGATATCATCTCATGCCTTTTAAGTTAATGATTATCAAAAGATCAGTAGGTAAGAAATGTCGGCGAGGATGTATAGAAAGGAAATATCAATGCACATGAATTGTGTTGGTGAAAACATAATTTGATATAGTTATTATGAAAAGCTTTGTGGAAGTTTCTGAAAAGAAAAACAAAAGAATGGAAGTAAAACCATCTTATAACCAAGCAAAACATATATATTGGATATATTTCCAATAAAATTACAATTGGGACCTTGCTGAGCACCCAAGGTTCTGTGCAGAATTCTACACAATAGTCAAGAGAGTACCCATTGATGATAAAGGTTGTGATCCTGACCTGTGTGCTCATAGTTAAGAATGAAAAAATAGAATATGATTGATTGGACAAATGCAGAGGGAAGTAACATGCCCAATTCTTAGCTTAGTTTTAGCCTCGTTGCTTTGTTTTATTTTCTTTTTTGTGATGCTGGGGATTGGATCCTAGAGCCGTATACATACTATGCAAATGTCCTATCAACCAATGAAATTTCTAACCCTCTTCATTACTTTAGAATAAAAAGAAAAATTTCACTTGGTCATGCTCCCAAAATGGATTGTGGAGAATTTTTCTGCAGAACTCATCAGCTTCTTTAAAGAAAGATCATTTTGTTTGCTCATGGGGAGAGTAGGAATAGGCTAGAGTGGGACATGCATCCACTTCTTTGGCAGTAGAGATGGGATCAAGGTAAGGGATATGTGAGAACTACTAAGGGTTTAGGATTATATTCCACACAACCTCTCAAAAAAAAAAGGCATTCTATTTTCTCTGTGAATAAGGAGAATGAAAGAATGACTGCCACACAGGATCCACGTCCCATGACCCCTACCTAATGGGCGGCCAGCAGCTTTACTCTAGTACTCTACATAGAGTTCTAAGTCCACATGAAGCCGCTACCATCCCTGAATAGCATTTCATTGTTGTATGTCCTTGTTGGCTGTACCATATGTTGTTTCATAAAACAATTACAGAAAAAATTATTCCAATTTCTTCATTGAATCATTTCACTTCTTTTCCTTCATTGATATCCCATTTTAAGTGTCTTTTTTTGTAGGTCTGCATGACAAATATCTTTCATGATAAATGTCAGTGGTAACGGATGCTAGTGGATGTTTGAAGGGCTGTATAAAGACAGTTGGTCAGAGCAATCCAAGTTCAAGTGGAGACAAGTTCTGTGGTTGATTAGTGACATTCACAGGGTGGAGAGAATGTGGTGTCTAGTGCTCATACCTAAACCTTTTACTCCAGACCACTAATGCTTCTCAGTCTTAACTTTTCTTGTCTTTATGACCCAATTTCAATGGTAGTTCATTTAATCAACAATGATTTTCTTTATTATTGTTGCAAAATTTATGATATCATCTTATCTATAAGACCCAGTTACATAATCTATACAATGTGGAAAAATATAGCTACATGTTCCATAGGCTATTTGTGAAAATCAAATTAGACAATATGTAATAATGGGGCCCTTCAATACCCACCATCCTAGAGTATTTATACTTTTTTTCAATACTAAAGATTAAACTCAGGACCTTTGCCCTGATCTACATCCCTATCATTTTTCATTTTTTTTTTAATTTGAGAGAAGTTCTCACTAACGTGCAAAATTGTCCAGCTCGGGCTCCAGCTTGCAATTTTCCTGCCTCAGTCTCTCAGAGTGCCAGGATTACAGGCATACAGTACCACACGTGGCCTATTTACTCTTTCTAAAGGCAAAAACAATATCTGTATTTTTACTTCTCCAAGGCAGAATGGACAAAGAATTGCATATAGTAGATTTATAAGTGTCTTTTAAACCGAATTATTGTCATTCATTTTCTCTATAGAACCTTTCCTGATATTGACCTAAAGAGAGTCTGGGGTGGGATATGATGTGTTGGTGTGTGTGTGTGTGTGTGTGTGTGTGTGTGTGTGTGTGTGTGTCAGAAGAGTGACTATAACGCCACTAGAACTTGGTTGACAAATTATCATTTTGAATTCACACACAATTGGCAATGGGTTTGGCATTTCTCTTACAATAGAGCCACTTTGCTGAAAGAAATTGTGCCTGTTCTTATCTGGAAAATTACATAGTACAATGTGCTCCAAGGTGGGCATGTGATAAATAATAATTATGCTGATGAATTAATCTGATGAAATGTTCCCTAAGCAGCACTACCTATGACCATGAAATACGACTTGTCTGAAGTGAAAGTAAAGTTCATTAATCCCCCATTTTTTTCATGTTGGGCAAAATGACTTTCAGGACCATTAACCTATTTGGCAGAAATCCACTTTGCCATTTGCCAGCTTCTATATCTAGAATTTTTTTTAAAAGGATAAAAATAATAGAAAATTTCAAAAAATAGGAAATTAACACTATATTAGGAATTTATAGGGATTATATATAGAAATTGATATAATACTGTTATCTTAAAAGTTATTTGTTCAGATTATAAGATTTAGGCATGAATAAAATGATCCATCAATCAAAACACCAACTGTTCCTTTGATGAACTAACAGAGACAATAGTAAAGTCTTATATATACATACAGACACACATATGTACCTAGATATTTTTAAGCGATGTTTATTCCGCCAAATTCGTAACATTCACACCAGAAAGCTCACCTTAGGAACTTATGATACAATAGTAAGTATAACAAAAACAACTCTCCCAGTGAACCTTCCATTGCAGAGCAGAGTCATTTGCATATTTCAACTAAATATGACTCCACTGTCTAATCCTCCTTGCATCAATTCCACTCCACTTTCTGCATCTGCAAATCGCTCATAATGAATCACACTTTATTCCCTCATTCATGCAAGAAAGCTTCTAACATACTCATATTTTGCTTCTCCCTCAAAACTACATTCAATTAAGGAACAAGAGCACTCAGTTTCATCTCCAAATACCTTAGACTCTATTCCCTTCAGCCTCACTCTGACTTAATCCAAATCATGATTTTTAGGAGACAGTAGTCATAACATCTCAACTATGCTTTCTCCCCCTTTCTTCTCTTCAAATTATCATCAGTATTGCACCAAACACTTCTCAAAATTACAGGTATAATAGCGTTACATTCTTATTGAAAAACCTCTGACACAAGATCACTTCTCTGAACAATAATAACAAATAGTGTATACTCTAGCTGTAATCAGTTTTACCAACAGCACTCATAGTCTTTACCCCTTGCAGGAAACCATTGTTTGTGCCATTTCGAATACATCAGCACCTGGGTATTTTATTTACACTGTCATTCCTGGACATGGTATCTTTGTGTCTGTTCACTGTAGAATGTTTCCTCAGAAATTAACCTCCCCCTCCCCCAGAAGCTTTGAATTGGTAGCTATTGAATAGATACAATTGCTACTTATTCATTCATAAAACACGATTGATAATAAGTTTGAATGCCTGGAATGACCTTACTCCTTGATGATATTGATCCCCTTCATTATCAAGGATGCTGCTCTATCCTGATTCAGATTTATAGATTCCCAGACAGGCTTCCGCCTGTCTCTGCTTCTTCCGTTGTGTAAAGAGAGTACTAGGGGGTTAATCACTTGTATCACAGGATAGCTGTGTAAAGTGCCTTAGAACAATTTCTGCAGCACAATAAAAATCATGGCTTTTGGAATAATAAAATTGTTGTTACTATTACAATTGAACATTTGTTTCTAGGTGTATCTTCTACTTAAGTGATTTTGCCTTTTGAAGTGAACAGCCTTCAGTTTACCCAGCACTGTCCTGATTTTAGCACTGAAAGTCAACATAAGGGAAACACTACATTCCTGAGCAAAGCAGAAAGGTGTTCATATTGCTAATATCCACACACTGCAGCAATCGTTTCCATCTCTGGCCCCTTTAGTATAGCATTCATACTCCTTTTAATAGAATTTTATATACTTGTGTTGCTTGTCACTTATTTTTGTTTGCTTAAGAGTCAACTATTTATTTATTTTTGTGAGAATGTGCTCCCAATTGTTGTATTATTATTTTTAGACTACAACAATGAATTCTAAAGAATTTAAATACTGAATTATAATCTTTCCCATATATAAAAATAATCTGTCCTATATACATAATATATTATATATACAAAGTATCCCTCAAAACATATATATATATATATATATATATATATATATATATATATATATAAAATCTTTTTAATGAGAGCATTTTGGTCAACAATGTGGGATCAAGTGAAGTGAAAAACTATTTGAATACTTGTTCCTATATATGTGGATTAATAGATTTAAATAGTCTAAAATTTAGAATTTAGGCCCTAAAATATTAAGCCATAAAAGCCATAGATTATTCTTTCTTTCCTCTGTATTATACATTAATTGAATTTTGTTTCCACTGTGAAAGAAAAAGTCCATCTTAACTCTTCAAAAGATCTATGTAAATTGTCAGGTGTTTTTCCATTGCATAGTTGAAAATAAAACAAGTTGAAAATAAACTTAAGATACGTGTATCTCACATGTGATGGAAGCATATTTTAACAAATATCATAGTAGACTGATCTGTAAAACTCAAGTTGCCAAAAGTTGTAACATCAATGAAATACAATGATTCTGAAGGTGAGAAGGAGATACAGCAGTCATCTTTTTATGCTAACCTAGTTGAAAGTGGAGTAAATTTTATTATAAAACAGAAGCCTTACTACTCTGAGGACAAGAAATCACCCGTGTCCACATACCCGAGATTGAAAACTGGCCATGAATCTAAACTTGGGCTTATGATGTAATTCTAAGATTATATAAATGAGGAATATTTGTCTATCATCTCTGTTGCTGTTTACTCAGAAGTGAAATATGAATAAAAATATCAATGTGTCTGGATTTCTATAAATTAAATATGACATTACTAACTAAGCATATATGACCCTAAGTATCATGTAGTATACCCTTGATATATTGCAGTACTTATCATTGTTATATATTCATATATATGTCTATATTCATATATATGTCCATACATGTATACATATGCATATACATGTATACATTCATATACATATGTACTATATATAGTAAAATATATA
The DNA here is from genome assembly GCF_034190915.1 of Cavia porcellus. Lineage (NCBI taxonomy): Eukaryota > Metazoa > Chordata > Mammalia > Rodentia > Caviidae > Cavia > Cavia porcellus. Next base: position 43,091,447 of record NW_026947510.1, read on the forward strand.
CTATATATATGTAAAATACATGAAGAATGCCCCAAAATGTGTACTATTTTTCTTTTCCTATATCTATTTTAAGTATCTAGTCATTAAAACTACTTATAAATTTGTAAATCTGAAATAATCAGTCTAAATCAGATTAGATTGTTACTTGCTTCGAATTTTATTCAACATAATGAATTAGGTACTTAGAAAGAGTGAGGACTGGAGGCACTAAGGGCTAAACACTTGTCTAAGGACATTCAACCAACTTTGACTTTATTGTTGAATTTGTTTCACGCAAAGTAAGTTAGGTATTTCACACTTTATTAAATTTTAAAAACTAATGATGATTGTGATAACAGGAATCATTGTGCAGATTGACAGTTGTGTTTATAAATGCTGTGGGGTTTAGAGTTTCAATATAATCCACCCTTCCTAGAGCTCCCATATTTGCAACTGATTGAAAAATATACACAAAAGAGACAGGTAAAGATCAAGATAGAGTTTTCATACTGACAAACAGTGGATTTTTGTATATAGTTTCTATGTACTGCTATGATATGTTTCCTAATCTTTCATCCCAGAATTGAGATATTCTTACAAACCAGAGGCTTCATCCTCTTAGGAACAAAGCCCATGCCAGCATGGTTATCACAGGATAAGAAAAGCAGCTCATAACATCAACTCAGTACTCACAGGGTGTTAAGTTAATAATTTACTATTTATCTCCTGGCAAGACAGAATGAGAGAATATAAAATAGATAATGGTGTCCCATTCAAAAAGTTCCCACTAGGAAGCAGGGTGGAAACCCTCTGGCCTTTATGCAAAGATAATTAGTTGGGGGGAAATATCTATTCCTAATAATCTCCATGGTAACATTTGTACATCTATTATTCAAAAAGAATTTATGTTTTTTAAATAATACCAGAATTATATTATTAACTATACAAAACAGGCATATAATCAATTATTTACATTAATTATTATAAAATACTAATCATGAAATAAAATAGGAAATGAGGAAGTTCAGATAAGTAGTTGAGGCATCTAAAATAAAAATACTCCAACTTTAAAGTTCACACATCTTTTAGACTGAGCAAAATGCAACACTATTTGATAGTCCATAAAAGTAATTTTACTCTCAGACAAAAATATATAAATTCAGAGCTTAGTATGTGAGGATTTTGAAGAAGCCGTCTCAAAACTTTAGAAATTTGAATCCTGTCAGGGTTAGGAAGTGGGGTTTAGGTGGTGTCAGATACAGGAATGGGCTGAGAGAGGAGCGGGTTTTTCTAGAGGGGTGGTGAACAGGTACCTGAACACAGTGTGGGTTTCTCCTAAGTGCTGACATAGGCGGACACTTCAGGGATGGGGGAAATTGGTGATCTAGTAAAATATGGTCTTTAACTAAAGGTCAAATGGAATTGTGCTAGAAACCTTGGGAATACTTTAAAGTGGGAGCTAAAGACAGAGGACTGCTCATTACAGCCTGTGCTTAAATACCACTTTCGCTTTATCAGGGAAATTGTTCATTTGTGTGAAAATTTGACCTCTGTCAGTTTGCCAAGAAGGGTAGGGCCCTGAATGATCTCTGGCTCATGTGAGCTAGCAGAAGTTAGAGCTACCTGGGGACTACTTTCAAAGGACATTGCCAAGGTTAACAGACCCAAAATCTGACCTTTGTCTTCTTCCTTTCCATTTATATCTGTTTGTAAAGTTCAAACGGTTCTCTTTTCTCCCCTACCCCAGAAAAGAAAGCGCTTCAAATGCAATAAAATGATAAAAGATTCCAAAAGGATGCAGCTATAAAAAGAGAAAGGAAAATAAAAATGTTTCACCTAGGAAGGTTGGTTATTTAGGGAAATGTAATTCAGGTGGCTGGGTTACAATTGTCATATTTCTTAACCTAGATTACAGATAGCCTTAAAACTTTATAGTACTATGACATTTTAACCAGAGCCAAATACTATTGCTAAATGATTAATGAAAGAAAAGAAGAAAATAGCTTTTTCACAGGATGTTTATTACCCAGAATAAGCTAAGGATGAAGAATTCTTTAAATTGGCCAAATATTTAGAATTTATCAAATACCACAATTAAGTTTCAAAGGAAAAAAGAATCATAGTTTATGGTCCAATGCTGTCTTAGTTACTTTCTCACTGCTGAAAAAAATACCTGACATAAGTTAAAGGAGGAAAGGTTTGTTTTGGTTCACAGTTTGTAGAAGTTTCAGTCCATAGTTAGCTGGATGCAAGGCAGCGTGGCAAGGCACGGGGGCCCACAGAGGAGAAACAGTCCATAGCAAAGCAGGCAGGAGGACGCGGCAGTGAACCTGCCTGTCTATTCCATCCAGGCTAAAGCCTGTTGTTGTCGCCACCCACACCCAGGGTAGCTCTTCCATTATCCACACCCAGAACTATGATAAAGGAATTTAGTTATCACAGACCCTTAATACCCCAACATCGCACCACCACGACCCAGGCGCCTCCAGAGAGAATCACATATGAGTGATAAGGCTTTGGGGCTACATCTATATATATATATATATATATATATATATATATATATATACATATATATATGCCATAACAAATGGCATAGATACATAATGAAGGAAGCGTTTATGTATATTTTTATTCAAATTTTTTCAAAGTAAATATATTTTAAATAATACATACATCTTCAAATTTATGCATTAGCAAGTGACATTTTATTCCACTTCTACACTGTGTAATTAGGTTAAACAAATCATTGCCTCAAACACTTAGCATTACATGAAGAAAGAAATGAGAAATTTTTCTACTAGCTTTCTGAGATATGCAGTCGAAATCTAGTCACCCTGCTGCAAATACTAAAAGCATTTGTTTCTGACTTCAATTTGCTATATATTGATCAATCTTTTCCTGTACCTCATTCTCCTCTGTCTTTCCAGGGTCTAGTAACCCACTGTTTACCGTCGCTAACAATGAAGTCGACTTTTAGATCCTGCAAATGAGGGAGATCCTGTGGTTAGGTTCCATGCCTGGCTTATCTCACCTGACATAATGATTTCTGATTTCATGTATGTTACCAAATGACAAGATTTCAACAGTGTTTAGTATGATAGTATTCACATATGTATCACACTTTCTTTACACAATAAATTAACAATCACTGTAGATTTTTTCTTTTTTTGCCTATTACAAATAACATACTATAATAAACATTGTAATACAGATGTCTGTTCAACACTGATTTTATTTTCTTTGGGTATACCTTTGGGTACTAGGGGATTTTTGGACCACATGGTAACAATAATTTTATGTTTTGAGGAACTTCTATACTGCTTTCCATAAGAAGCTGAACTAATTTACATTCCTGCCAGTGGTATAAGTTTTCTGTTCTCCACATCCTCATCAGTAAGTTTTCTGTCTGATAACAGCCATTCTCACTGGATCACTGGGGTGAGTTACACCTCATTATGTTTTGTGTGTGTGTGTGTGTGTGTGTGTGTGTGTGTGTGTGCGCGCGCGTGCACGCGCGAACCCTCGTGGTTGTAAGAATCAAACTCAGAGGACAGAGGATGTTAGTCATGTGTGTCTTCTTTTGTAAAATGTCTACTAATATCTTTTTGGGTTTTTTTTTTTTTTTAGAGACATGGTCTCAGTATGTAGTTTTGAACTTACTATGGTCTTGAATTTACTATGTAGCACAGACTGGCATTAAACTTGCAACAATCCTCCTGTCTCAGTCTCCTGATTGCTAGGATCACAGTGTGCACCACCACACCCAGGAAAATCTCCTTAAATGGAATTTTGTTTTGTTTTGATATTTTGCTATTGAAACAGCATAATTACACATTCTGAGTATTATTACCCTCTTGTTAGAGTTACAGTTCATCAATATTTTTTCCACTCTGTAGATTGTCTTTTCAATCTAAAGAGTGTTTCTTTGCTGTTCCAAAGCTTTTTAGTTTAATGAAATCACATGTATCAAGGCTTGCTATAGCTGCTTGTGTTTTTAGATATGTTTTCAAAAAAATTCTTGCCCATTTCAATATCTGGAAGCCTTGTCCCTGTTTTCTTCTAGTAATATCACTGTTTTGGGTCTTACATTTTAACCTAAATCCATTTCTACTTGATTTTTTTAACTACTGAGAGATAAAGCTCTAGTTTCATTTTGCTGCTTATGGATACTACATGTTCTCTGTGCCATTTATGAACAAGACTATCCTGCTTCTGACAAGATTTCTTAACACCTTTGTCAAAAATCAGTCAGTTGTAGATACTTGGGTTATTTCTAGACTCTCTGTTCCATTCCATTTGTTACCATTTTATGCCAATATCACACCCTGATGATTACAGCTTGTAGTAGCTAATTTTAAAGTCAAGTAATAAAACGCCTTCTGCTGAGTTCTTTTTGCTCGATTGTATTACTATTTGCTTTGTTTGTTTGTCTTTTGTTTTGTTTCATTTTCGCTTTGATTTTTGGTGGTGTATTAGATCCATACAGATTTTAGGACTATTTTATCAAGATCCATGAAGAATGTTTTTGGTATATTTTTAGGAATGGTGGTTGATCTACAGGTAATTTTATATTTTTGTATTGTAGGGGCATTGTATTTTATTTTATTTTATTTTATTTTATTTTATTTTATTTTATTTTACTTTTTGTACTGGAGATTAAACTCACGACCTTGCGCTTGCCAGACAGGTGTTTATGCCACTGAGCTAAATTCTCGGCCCACATAGGGACATTTTAACAGTATAGAGTCTTCCAATCTGTGAACACAACTTTTTGCATGAACATCTTCAATTTCTCTCATTATTTTAGTTTTCTTTGTAGAGATCATTTTGTTTCTTCAGGAAATTTTTCTCTAGGTTTTATGTTGTAGTGGTATGTGTTCATTTGTTTGTTTTGCAGCTACTGTAATTGGGATTGCTTTCTTGATTTCTATGTTAGATAATTTGTTATCGGTGTACAGCAACACTACTAATTTTTGTATGTAGATTTTTGTCCTGAAACTTGACTGAACTTCTTTAGGAATTCTAAGACTTTTGATGAAGTCTTTGGGAGATAGATAGACAGACAGATAGATAGACAGGTAGATAGGTAGATAGATAGATAGATAGATAGATAGATAGATAGATAGATAAGATATATAGATAGATAGAGATAGATAGATAGATAGATAGATAGATAGATAGATAGATAGATAGATAATGTTACCCAAAAATAGTGAATATTTCACTTCTTTCATTCTGATTTTTTTGCTTTTTGAGACCGGTTCTTACTTTGTAAGTCAGACCTGTGTTAAACTCACTATGTAGCCCAGGCTAGCCTTGAATTCACGAGGAACCTCCTGCCTCAGCCTCCTGAGTATTGTGTTTTTAGGTGTGCATTACTATGCGGGCTTCCTTTCGGATTTGAATAGTTTTTAACTCGTTGACTAATTGCTTTGATCAGGACTTCCAATACTGTGTGCGTTTATTTGCGGTAACACGTATTACTGTAGTTATGCATGCCTTTTACAGATAAAAGAAAAAAATCTCATCTTTCTTCCAGTCAGTATGTTAACTAGCCTAACATGGTTAGACGTTTCTGCCATTCCTCATTTGTACAATGTTTTTATCATGAAGACACATTGAACTTTATCAAATGAAAATTTTTGCATCTATTGAAATATCATTGGATTTTATCCTTAATTCTGTTATTGTTCTTACCACATTTAGTGATTTGTGTATGTTGAACCAAAAAATTACATTTTAGAAACCTGTTAAATACTTAGCATATATGATTTTTAGTTCTTATTTTCTACCTTTATATAAAATCATTTTGATTTTGAATATACCTATTGGTTTATTATCAGTTTCTTTCTACCAGCATATATGTTTCAACAGGAAATGGCTTTTTTCTTACTATGTATTCACAAAATCTACATCAGTACTTGAAATGGTACTTTTTAGCAATGTTTTGAGGTAATACTTAAGTGTACTATTTTATTATTTAATGAGTTAATACATAGACATACTCACATTATTTCATCTGATCATTTTGAAACACATGAACTAGTCAGTAAAAATGCTGAAATTAATTCTCATCGCTAATGACTGATAAAGAGGTAACTGTGGCTTCTAATGCTTTGGGTTTCTTAATATCACAACAGTGAGCACTTCTATTTATAGTACAACCTATTTTTATTTATAATGTACCATAGAATCCTCAACAACTTCTTTAGCATAATTGAAATTACGAGTCACGCACTTTATTGGCAGCTTGGCACAGATTAACTTGAATGCATGTGGGGAAGACCAGGCTATTAGGAGCTTGAAACAAGAAATTTTCAGGATTCAATTCAATTAGTCAGCTTTCCATAGCTGGCATGAAATTGCTGAGAAAAACAGCTTATAAAGAGAAAATACTGATTTTGACTCAGTATTTGAGTCAGTCAGCTTATAAAGAGAAAATACTGATTTTGACTCAGTATTTAAGTCAAAATACTGATTTTGACTCAGGGATTCAGAAATTTCTGTCTGTGGTCACTTGGCCCCACTGTATTAGCCCCGTGACAGTGTAGGACATCAGAGTGGTGAGTGCAGAGCTAAGAAGAAAGGGCAGAGTTTCCAAATCCCCTCTAATCACTCCTGCTAACGTTTTTTTCCACTATGTCCCATATCCTAAAAGTTCCTCTGTCTCCGGACGGCACCACAGAATGTAACAAAACATTTAGCAAATTGGCCTTTGTGGGACATTTAAAATCCAAATCACAGCATCCATGATGGTCAACTTCCATACATAGTGATTTCACACGGTTCATTTTAATATCAGCTGTGTTTTACAGGGAGTAACTTAAGTGTAGAGAAACCAGTTAAACAAGATCGAACACCAATAAACAGTAACTTTGAGATCTGAGTCAGTATTGTAGACTTTCACTTGCTTCTCATATACATGGCTTTGACTACAGAGTTTGGGGAACACTAAATTCAGAGAAAAACACAACAGGCTTCTTCTCGAGCAAACAGGGTTGTGCAAAGAACTTAGTCTGCTGTTTACCTCACGTCAGATCTTAGTGGTCAGTATGACTGTGATTTTTCTGTTAAAAAAATGATTTATATGGAATAAAATGTTAAAGACATGAGTTTTTAAGAATGTAGAAGGTTTAAACTCTTTTCAAAGCATAAGGTCACTTTACAGTCTAAAGCAGAATATGTGCACTTCTGAATTCTCTCTATCTCTCAGTGCACACAGTTAGCCATTAAGTTAACACATTTGCAAAACAAACTGGTTCTTTTCTTCTAAGGAAAAATATCTACCTGACAAGTCATCAATATGCAATAATTTGCATCAGATATAATAATAATAATAATAATAATAATTTGCATCAGTAGTATTGAAATAAGTTTTACTACCATGAATATAAATGGCATTATCATATACTTAAGTAAAATGTATTTTTGAGGAAACTAAGAAAAATATTTTCTCTGTTTCAATTGCTTTCTGTATATTTTACTTTCTTTTCTCATTTCAAACTCTTTTGAAATGTCAGGAATATAATTTCTGCATTTCTATCACATTGTACATGGGTTAAATGAAAGATACTTTTTATTTATCTAAAAAGTAGTATTTAATTTGAAACATAATTTAGAGACTTACAAATGCCAAATGCTTTTTGATTTTTTGTTTGACTAGTAAATGAAAAACTTTAAAGCACAAAAGGCCGATTTAAAAGCACAAAATTTAAGGCCAATTTAAAAGCACAAAAATACAAAAGACAACACTGCTACAAATAGACCAGTGACTCAAGGATCATCTATTAAAATAATTATTTCAATTAATTTTAGTGAAAGCATTTCTATTCTTTTAGAATCTTCTATGGCACCACATAGATTATGTAACCATCAACATTATAGTCGTCACACAACTTCGTTTTCCTAAAACAATATGTATTCGCTATAGACATATAAGAAACATAGGACTTCTGACCCTTATCTTTGCAGACTTGTGTTTTCTTTTGCCTCCATTTGCCATTCCCTGGGCAGAAGTTTCTGTTGAGGAAGATTAAATTTGGATGTGGCTTAATGTTGCACTGATTTCTACTCAAATATCTATTTGATCTCTAAATAAAGCAATTATTTTTTTTAAATGTTTATATACAAGTAACACTTATACTGACACATCATTCAATTTTCAGGAAGATTTATCAAGTAGGCAGAAGTGGCATTGGTTTTCAGTGTATCATGTTACTGAAGATGATTGCTAGAATCCTCAAAAGAGATAAACAAAGAAGTTTTTGTTTTGCTTTGCTTTGCTTCTCCTGCTTAGAGACAGAAAAGTTAGAGTTGCACTGGACACTAAGATTCGACATGAGCTAAACAAACTAAATTCCCTTCACCGCTGCAGCCAGCCGCAGCTAATTGTGTTAGTTATGGTAATGGTGCCCTCCAGAGGAATTTTGCAGGAAGGGAAAATTGAAGATTGTGGAAATGAACTGAAATACAAGCTTTCAAAAGTAAATTAAAATTTTAATCTTGCTTAGATAATTAATGTACCCTTCCGTTCAAATTTGGTGCTGAAAACCAACATTGCAGCCATGATAATAAATATCAAATATCACACACTTTAATATATTATGCCACTTTTGAATCTGTATTTTACTTAGTATATTATAAATTTGCCATATATGGAGTTAACTAACAGAAACAATAACAGGCCAACATTAACAATTTCAAATCATAGCTGAGGTTGATGACTCACACCTCTGCCTTCACCATTGTGAGAGCTGAGGCAAGAGGGTCTCAAATGCCAGCCTAGGGACTATGCAAGACTATGTCTCAAAATAAGAAAAAAAAAAGGAAGGTTGCTATTGGTAGGTACCTTAGTGCAAAGACCATGAGTTCAAATTCACTACAAAAAAAAAAAAAAATCAAAATCATGATCTTGTTGTTACTTTTTTTTCATTCTTTATAATTCAGTATGAATGAGTTGCAATACTATGGCAATATTACTGAAATAAGTCTGAACTGTCATCATCAATTTTATTGGAAGCAAATTGAAATGGGCAGCCCAACGGCCCGGATTTTGGATTGCAAACCAAAATCAGCATAACCAAGTATCAACTGGTAGAAATAGACCAGGGGTATATGAAAGGAAGAGGCTGTTTTATCTTTGTCACTTAAGTATTTGAACTGTCTTCATATGGGAAAATGCACAATGATGGTTTCACATGGTAATTTATTATAATTATCATCAGAATTACTCTTACTGCTCTATCCTGCCATGCACTGACACAAAAGCTAGGGAAAGAGAATTTATATTTAATGATTTGTTGGTTTAATGATTATATCACAGTAATTTTCTGCATTTGAATTCTTGGAAGAAAAAACAAATTAAGAGAAAGCAATTTTCTCTCAATAATTTATTAAAGTAATTATAAGAAGCTTAAATTTTTGTTATAAAATATGGTAGCTGAATTTCTTTTAGAAAGAAATTATCTCAGTGTGGAAAAAAGTATTTTGATGAGCTGCTTGGTTTGCAGATAAGGACAGGCATCAATACTAGCAATTTTTAAATGTTTTAAAACATATTTCGTTTTTGCTCCAGAGAGAAGGGGGAGAATAGAAACAGAAGAGGACCAGAAAAGTAACTTGGTACGGGGTCAAAGAAATTAGCAAAATTATCAAGGGGCATGGTGGCCAAAAGGCACCATGGTTATTGCATGTGAATCTTTCTTCTCATACCAAGATAGCATTAACTCAAAGAATTAGCTAATATTCCAAAGATGAGAATCATAGAAATTTATGTAGCAAGTACCAGTATACATATTATACATACTGTCTCATATAAAAACTGAGATATTAATGCTATCATTAAAGCTCATTCTCATATTTTCCCCTCATTTTTCACTGTAGAAATTTAAATAAAAACAGTGAACTCTCCTATTTGTGAATGTGAAGTCCATAAGCACAAGAAAGAGATTAAAGAATAGAGAGAGGCTTATTACATGCAGCAAGAGCGAGAACAGGAGATAGCTTCTCAAAGCAGCATCCTTCCTGGACAAAGAAAACAAAGCTTTCTTTTGGGAAAGCTTACATATGTTCACATAAGAATGGGCCATCTTCACATGTAGAGATAGGTGTATTCCTGAACATCCTCAATTCAAGGTTATATATTATAGTGTTTAAGAAAATGAGAGAGGCAGTGGAAAATTTAGTATTACAATGAGCAAAATTAATTGTAGGTTGCCTAAAAGAATCTACAAAGAATCAGTCAGTGATTCAATTTTAGGTATTTCCTGGCAAGTTTCTCCAGTCTTAGCTGAAACAAAATATCAACTTGTACACATGCTAACAACATTGCAAAGGGCAGAAATTTTTTTCTCCTAGAAGTGTACAAATTCACTCAAAACTGCCTGACTAGTGTTTACTGCATTCACTATTCTGAAATCATTGTATAAATGCATTGATCTATGTATAATATTCATCATTGTATATGTATTATATGCAATGCATATGCAATGCAATTGATATATATAAAATATTTTCATATGTGACTTTTTAATTGATGTGTAACTGTATCATATAACTTTATATGGCTAGCTCAATATATACGTGCTGGTTCAATAAATATATATAGTTCAGTAAGTATATATATAATTCAATAAACAATTTGCAAATTGATCAGAATTTATATACTTACAGATGTTTTGTAACTTGTTACTTAATATATTTTATTTATTTTGATATATAAAGACAATTTCTTAATAGCTACTGTCATGTTCCATTTGATTAGTAAGCAACAATAATATCTACCCTTTAGTGGTATAAAATTACCATTTATATTTTATCAATATTATAGACAAATTGCAATGAATCCTTGGATATGTCTCATTAAAATTCTGGAGAAATTTGGGAGGCTACATATCTAAAAATTAAATTACTATGTCTTGAGATAGGTTCATCATTAGCAATGCCCACTAAAATCAAGTTGCTTTCTGTTATAATTTTGACTTTGCACTTTTATCTGTAATGTATGAGTATCCTTCTATACCAATGTTAATATTTCTCACCAGAGTTTTATACAACTGCTAATTTATGGTGGTTGTATAGTATTACATTTTGAAACCTTGGATCAATTTTGTTAAAAAGTAATTGAACTATATTTTATATATTAGTTAATCAGAACATTTTTGTGATTTTCCAGTTTATATACTCTGTTTATTTTTATTTTACTTGTATTTTTTGTCTTTTTTATACTTTTAATTCAAATCATTTGTTAATTACATGTCTTGGAAGACTCTTCATAGGGTTTTACTTTGTTGATGGTATCCTGTCTAATACAGTCCAAGTGTACACTTTTTGTCCATGAATCAAATTCCCATGGTAAATGTAATTACTATATATTGCAATTATATACTAACAAAAATAAAAATTTAAAAAGTTTCCTGATTCTATTTTATAATGTATTTTTCCTAAAAGCCTTCAAAAACTTTTATGGAATTTTGCACATTCAAAATCATTATTTTGGTATGTCTTCATTTATGACATAAAACAGTGATATAAATTCATCCAATATACAAATATGGCAAATTATCAATCAACATTAATTATAGAGTTTGTTGTTCACTGTTGATTTGTAACAATAGTGCATTATATATGCATATACATATCTATTCTATCTATATTATTGTTCCTATGTTATTATAAATATCTGGTAATCATATTTTAAAATTGTTCATTACAAATATTGGAACACTATTCATTTTTAAATTTTTATTCAAAAGTCTTAAACTAAAAGTCTTGTTTAATTGTCTTAAACTTGTTCTGCTACCTTGCCTGCGTGATCATGGCTTTCCTATGCAAACTGTCACACAATCAGAGCACAATGACAATTATTTTTCTAAATTTTTTTTTCATCACATTATGCTGGCAATGACCGCCAATGAAATATTTATTAAAAATGGCGTTAGTAGCTCATATAAAATGCCTCATAAAATATAACAATTTTGAATTCTTTACCTTTCACTAAGAATCATCTTATTTATTTCTACTGGGTATTTTTTATTATAGTTTGGATATTCTCACACCTTCTAATTTGCTAAGACTTTTCATCTGGAATCAGTGTACAATTCAATTTTTAAAAAGTTGTTTCTGTACCAAAATAATCAAAAGAGTTTTCTCTATTTGATTTTTAATATGTAGATAATTTTTCATAAATTTTCAGCATAAAGCATTCCTGGGTCAAAATCGACTTAATTATAAGACATTGCTTGTTTTCCCTTTAAAATGCTATATGTGAGATTTTTGTTTCTATATTAAAAAATAAACTTACACTATGATTTTTGTTTTTCTTATTTTGTTTATTTATTTATTATTTTGGCTAGGAAGCTATAGCACCCTCATTAAAAAGTTCATAAATTTTCCTCTTGTCTCACTCTCTAGAAATATTTATATACAAGAAGAAGCGTATGTTTCTTCAAGGTTTTGTATGTCTTGTAGAGATTATCAAACAAAGGCAAATGAAAAACCCACCAGGTAGTGCATATTTAAGGCGAAGTTCATTTGATTACACTTGTCTTCATGATTATGTTGTTGAAATATTGTATTACATAAAATTGTCATTTGTTTTACTATGTTTTTAACAGATAAAAAGCATGAAAATTTCAAAATACTATTGTGATTTTTTAAGAATTGTATGTGGATTATTTTAACTTTTTATCTGTAAATTTTGTTATGTTACTAGTCATATTTTGATTTGGGTTTTCTACAACTTTCTGTTGAATTTTTTCTTGTGCCTAAAGAATATTTATGTTCTCTAATAATTTTGCTTTCCATTTTCTCACATTAATATAAATACTCCAATTTTCCTTTGTTTTATCTTACACCTTTGTCTTATTTGCTTAAAATTTCTCTTTTGCACATGTATTTTTATTTTGTTTTCATGATTCATATAGTATAATTATTCTCTATTTCCTATATTTTCATGGCAACAAATACATTTGTTTGATTTGATTTTATATTGATCATATTTAGGACAATGCTCTCATATAATAAGTACTCAAAGTTATTTGTTAAGTGAATTTTTGTGATGTGTTTTGTAAAGTATATTGAAATCAATCTTTATAATTTCTTTCACACTCGCTGTCTTTTTCTTTAATATAAAAGCTTCTTTCTTTGCTATTTTTGCTGTAATTACCAAAATACTTGGATTTATTGCTATGTCTTATTTTCAGCTTGTAATTTTTAACATTTTTAAAAATAGTTTCATTTTTGTGATCCACTCCTTTTCTTTGCTCTCTTATTTTACATGCATTTTCTTATTCTATTTCCTGGCCTGGAAATATATACATTATTTTATCCGTTTACTGGTCACAATTAAGCCTTGCTACATGTATACGTGACTTAACAAATTCTATGATAAATATCCACCTAAATATCAAACAATTCTAATCCCTCTCCCATCTTTCATGTAACTTTTATCTACTGTATTACTATCTTTGAACCTTCAAATATTGGTCATAATATTATCACTAGGGCCACTGCTTACTCATTTGAGTGTGTTTACTACTGATTTCTTTTTGACTGTTTACTACTTACCTCTCCTTCCTCTGCTTCCTGCAAAATATAACTTAGGTTTTATTTTACTGATATTTTGTTGAAAATGCCTTGGGTTTTATTCCCTCTTTCTGGAAAGCTAATTTAGTTCATTATAAAATATTAAGTATCATTTTTATTTTTTGTTTCATTTTTCATTATTGTCACTTGGAAATTTGAAAATACTATTTTGTTAATTAAATATCTTTCTTTTTGCTTTGAAAAGTCTTTTTGAGGCAAGATTTTATGTTACTTGAGACTACTTTGAATTTGTTTTGTATTTATGTGACTTGGCAGTTTGTTTGCTTCTTCATGGTTGAGTCACTTATCGTTCATCAAATCTGAAAATGAGGAGACAGCACATATTCAAGAAGTGTCTGAAGGTACTGGGAAACCAAGCAACCAGCTGGCCTCCCTGGTAGGCGGCTGTGACGAGGCAGGCTGCAGCTGACCCAGGGTGACAACCACCAGCATCACTTGACATCTGCACCATGTTGGAACTTAGAGTGCTGGGAAACCAAGCAACCAGCTTGCCTCCCTGCTAAGCAATAGTGAGCCTACCAGTGCACAGGCTGAGAATCAAACATCCCACTCCCTTTCCCCTCTACCCCCATTACCAAATGGGAGGCAGAGATCTGAGCATCTCTTGGGAGGCTGACCATATGAAATATAGCAAATAAGGGGGATTTCCTTCTACCATCTCTTTGAAGGCAAATATTTTTATCACTGTTTTGCTTTATTCTGATTAATGGTATTGCTCTATTTAATATTATGTTTTGATAAGTTCTGTAATGTTCTGTATTTCATTTGTTTTTGCTATACCCAATTGAAAGAACAACTATTATTAAGATAATGAGATATACTGTGATACCTATTACTGTTATCCCAGTAACCTGCTGTGAAGTTCTGTACCAATTTCACTACACTGTCTAAATTGACTTTGTTCTGTCTTGTTCTGTTGTATTTTGCTACCTTCAAAATAACGGAATTTTTTAAAAAATAAAATGACAATCAAGAAGAGTCTGTCTGAAAATTTCTGTTTTCACCTTTAAGTAATCTCATGAAAAATATTTCATTTTATTTTTACATGCTCTTAGATTATTAATTGATTTATTGATTGAATGAATAATTGATTTTATACTTCCCTAAAACCATTCAGAAAAATTCCCTCAAAATGCTTTCCAGATTAATAATTATCACTTCTAACTGATGCACTGCTTAATACATTTATTGAGCATTTTTATTGCAACTATTTTTTATTTCAAATATATAACATTGTTCTTTTTAAAATCTGCTTTTCCCAAATGTCAGAATTGTTAAGTACTATTGTGTAACAGTTTTTCTATCCTACTTTGCTTTATTGTGCTTTCTTTTATTACTTTATTCTTTTTAAACACGGTAGATTTATTTTGTTAAGTTAATTTAGTTTTATTATTTTAAGATTTTGGTCTCTTTACTAAAAAAATGATTCATTCATGGCACTTTGCTGGTTCATTTACATTATGGTTTGTTTTTAATGGAAGATCATCATCAAATTTTTCATTATTTTTTCCTCTACCTAATCCCATAGAGCTCGAATTACAAGTCGGTGGCATTAAACCTGTTAGGCATTTTCAAGACTCTCACCAGATTAGAATAACTGTTTTTTGCTAAGCCCTCAGACTGGAGACTTTAATAACACAGATAGAGCTCTGTTCTTATACTCTATCTCCTAACGCATAGGCTTTGTGTCTTGGTTTTTCACTGAAAGAAATTTTTTATTACCTAAAGCTACAACAAGGAATAGTCAAGATTTTTTTCTTCTTGCACAGGTCATGGTATACCTAATAACGCTTTCAATTACTGGGCAGTGCCTTTACTTTTAAAATGAATGGCAGCCTACAGTCTCACAAAGTAGCCAGAGGGTCTGCTGATTCCCAAATTTCAACCCCTATTTTTGTGCCCTTGAGTTTTCTTGTCTTTCTTGCAAACTCAAACGATTGATCCATATTATTCAGCACATCCAGTTGTTTGTAGCAACCAATGATAGGCTTTTACATCAGGTTAGGTAGAAATTTCATGGAAGTTTTATTGTTGTCATTTACTAGCAATGCTAGGTATATTAGTAATGCTAGTTTTAGGAAGATGTTAATGGAAAATAAGAAAAGTACTGGAACATTATCTGGATTAACAGAATGCAGATCAGAAAAAACATGGGTAGCATCAGGGTTTCTAAAGTGGATGCCAACAAGTACATCACCAGTATTTACAAAAATATTGTAATTCTATAGATCCCAAGGCATGAGATTGAGAGTTGAAGACAAATGAGAAAAAAGTCTCTAAGCAAAGGTGCTGACTCACTATGTCTTATAATAACCTACAGAAAGGAAGAATGATGTAAGTCAATTTGTAAAAGTAAGAAGCGTCAGTAGAGTAATTTTAGAAACTGCTTTTTTTAATAATTCATGCTTCCCAACACAATATGACGAAGAATACTATTAACAGATTTTAAAGCAATAATTCAATTTCAGAATAAATTGAATTTTCAATGTTAAAAGAAAAACCCATTTCACTAATATAATCTGATCTCATTCTAATTACCAATGCTCAAGTAATGTGAGTAACACTGTAGAGGCAACAAACTCACAAGAGTAGTTATTTTCAGGCAATTTTAGAATTTATAAGTCATATCCATTTTCCAAAGAAAAAATATAAACATCATTAACAACCTTAGAAAATTTCACCACACTTTACCCCTGTGTTTGCTGTAGGGTAAGTTAAGTTAGTTATAATTCGTCTGTGTGTATGCTTACACTAACACATATTTAATGACACAAAGTTTGTTTGTGTTTTGAGGAACTTAAGTAACAATTGCCTATTTAAAACTTTGTAGATAAAGAAACTGGAATAAAGAAGTTGGGCTGAAGGAATTTACTTGAAATTACCAACTAACTCAGGCACAACTGACCAAAGTATGCCATGTAACTGGATGAGAACTCTTTCTACCAGACTGGTTCATGGATGTTGTCAAAGTGCCATCAGCGTGACTTAGAGTATCAGACACCCTTTGAGGAAATTCAGAGCATCAAAACCTTTTCACAAAGATACAAAATGTTATTTCTTGTTCAGTTTTCTGATACTCCCATGGGTGATACAAATAAAACAAGTAATCAAGGAGTAATCAAGTAGCTCCAAATTCTTCAAGGAATTATTGGCTTGTTCCCTTGTATTCAAGAAGAATATATTTTTAAAGTTTGTTACTTTAACAAAAAAGCTGTAAAAATACTTTTTATAAAATCCAAGGAAGTCAATCAGGTGACCCATAACTGTAATCTCAGCTCTCTGGAAACTATGGCCACATAACCTCTGGGGAGTGTGTACATCATGCCACACTATGCCATATCTAACGTCCATGGATGGGCAGCAAACCACTGTCCTGCTGGAATACCAGCTCCCGTGATCCTATACCCAGCATTCATAAATTAATTAGAGAAGTTGTTTAAAATTGAAGAAGACAATTTATTTAAAGGTGGAGAGGGGAGAGGGAGAGAGAGAGAGCAAAGACAATAGTGAGTAAGTTGTGGATTTCTTGTCTGTGTTATGGCCTAGCTCTAACCAATGTGCCTCCTTCCTGTTCTGTATGCGCCGTTTCAATAAAGATTAAAATTCCATTTCCAGTAAAGACTTAAGTTTCAGCTCCTTGTAAATCCCACCCCACCCCCAACCCCCTTCCACATGCTTCTGCAAGGTGTGCTGTTCTGGGAAAAATGTTTAACTGCAGAGAGCAACAGAATGCACCAAGAAGGTTATCTGAAATAGGTTGATAGATTTGCGGTTTTTAGCTTTAAAAACTCCACCCTTAGCCTGTGAGGCGCACAGTCTTCCATATTGGCTACCGGAGGCTGCATCGCCAGGCCTGGCCTAAAATAAAGCCTTTGCTCCAAATTTAATTTCTTGCTTCCTTGGATTTTATTCCAGGGTCCGAGCTGTCACAGTCTGTTGCAATTTTTATTGGTATTTTCATCCCACAGTAGGCTTCTGCAATCGATCTTCCTGGCTTGTCTTTCACTGCAACCTTTGGTTTCTCCCAGTATGCCACTTTTCCCTATTTCTTAGTGGGGAGTAAGATTATAGGTGGAGGCCTTAAGGACAAGGGCTTTAGGTTTAGAGAGAAAGGGAAAGTGTTTGATTCTTATGTTACCTGTACTACCCTGGACCTTTCCAGACCTAGTTGCTTCCTAATTGCTAGAGTTATTTCCAAAAGATGAAAAATATTAACAAAAGATGAGAAATAGAAAATAAAAAGCAGCCTTTATTCTGAGAACACGGAGAGAGATGACCGGCACCCCCACCGCTGGCGTAGGGAGATCTCTCCCGCGGGCCAACACGTGGTGTGGGGGCCTGCAAATAGCCTCGGGGCATTAGGGATACACAGGCCCATTGGTCCTAGGTTTGGCGCCATATGTAAATTTCCAGGGGCGGGAAGATGGTGTCATAGGTAACTTCCTAGGGGCAGGGGAGATGGGGCTTCCTGCTTCCGGTTGTGGCTTTCCTGGCTACAGTGTCCTATCTGGGCCAAAACCCTTTCACTAATTGCTCAAGTTCAGCAGCCTTTGTCTTTTGAATTCCTCAGAATCTAGCTGTGTTTGCCATTCCAACTGCTGGAGTCTGGCTGCAGAAGTCATGCAGGGAGAGGCTGAAGCTGGGGATTGATCACATGCATGGGGCTAAAGCAAAGCCAGTCCGGAGAAGGTGGAGTGCCCATAGGCGAGCCACATGAACAAGCTGGTCTAGCTCCAAGAACTTGAGCAGCCCCAGGCATGGCAGCTAAACAAATTGTTAGGCAGAGAGTTTCACATGACAATAACCTCTGAGTGTGTAAATGAACACTCTGCAGTCTTGCAATTCTTTGTTTCTCACCAGGAGAGGTGGGTCCACCTGGACCTCAACTTTCTGCATCTTGACTCTTTTTTTTTTCTTCATCCTCTACCATCTCTTCTCCAGAGTTTCAAGAGCTATGCTGGATGGGACAAGGTTAAAACAGTTTTAACAGTCTTTAATAGAGCTCAATGAGGCCTCATCCTATCTTTGCTCTACCTACATTCCCCCTTGCCCTATAGAAAGAGGCTCATGAACCCAGCACAGCTGAGCCCTTGAATTCTAGTCTAGTCTAATCAACTCAGTAACTTAGTGAGACCTTATCTCAAAATTTAAAATACACAGGAAAATAAAGGGCTGGAAGTGTATGAAATTCAGTATGAAGGCACTGGGTTCAATCTTCATGATGGAGAAAAAACATCTCACTGCTTGACTGAAAATATTTTTAAGACTTTGTGTTACTACATAAGCCTTACACACAAACACTTTTGTTACATGTCAAAGAATGGTGATTCACTCAAGGAAAATTAAGAGTACAGAGCCAAACTAAGCCTTTCTTAGTAAAAGGAACATTTCACTTGAAGGAATGAATGACAAATCTGGCTATTCAAATTTGAATATTGAATATACACTATTCTAAAAAAAATGAATGAAGGTAAGTGTGACTTCAAAGAAAATGGCTAACTATATTTGTTGCTAATAATAAACTTCAGCATTTAGGATGAAAATTTAAATTTTGTGAATTCCTTGTCTATTATACTCAGCTTTGTATGTTTTTAATATTTGCAAATTTAGAACTGTAGTGATAGTATTACAGTTAGCTAATTTAGATAGAAACATTATAGGCAATCAGATAGGGCTAGGCCCTTGAGGGAGTCAGTGCAGAGGATGAGAACACATCTAAAGAAGATTAAGGGCCAAGCATTTAGCTCAGTGGCATAAGTGCCTGTCTGGCAAGTGCGAGGTCCTGAGTTCAACCCCTGGTACCAAAAAAAAAAAAAAGGAAGAAGAAGAAGATTAAAATTACAATGGCCAGACTTACATAGTTCCCTTAGGGATATAAGGAAATTTGAGATGTTTAGTGTCACTTTTTGAGATTTCTCCTATAAATAAACTATTATCTCATTAGGGGCAGATGACTCTCTCCTAACCACTAAAAGACTATAGATTATCAACCAAAATTAATGATGTCATCTATAAGCCCTGTATCGATAGTAGCCAGGCAATTGGACTTACAATTTTATTACTTGATTACAGTTTTGACCTACATATACTCATTTCATGATTTCTCTCTAAAACTTTTTGCTGGGTTTGGTAGCACATCCCTGTAATCCAGCAGTCAGAAGGCTGAGGCAGAAAGATCACTGCAAGTTCCAGGCCAGAACGGGCTAGATCGTGAGTTAAAGGACAATTGGAACTACACAGCGAGACCAGTTTGAAAAAAAGACCAAAAAAAAAAAAAAAAAAAAAAAGAAAAGAAAAAAGAAAGAAAGAAAGAAAGAAAGAGAAAAGAAAAAGAAAGAAAGGGGAAATAAAGCAAAAGTAAAAGACTTTCTCAGAGAAGCAGATTCATTAGTAACTAATTCAGGACTCCTCCTGTCTCTCAGGAGCTATTCCTGTTTTCCATGTCTTAATCCCAGTAAATCTGCCTGCCCTTAACCTCCTTTGTTCCTGAGAATTCATTCTTCAACTTCAAGGAACATGAACTTGGCATATCTGACATCTAGGAGGTTGGGAATTACATTTTTCCTTGTGTCAATAGTAATGAAGGTGACTTTCTGATGTTGTATAATGAAATGTATCAACATTTAGGGCACCGTATAATTTAATAAATATGAATTTTTCAAATAGTGCATGATGGTCCCAAATCATACTGGAGTCAAAAGGTCCACTGCAAGGAGAACTAATAAATTTTGATAAAATATTGTCTTAAAAATGTGCTAACAGGGTTATACAGTCAGATTATAACTAACTTTTCAGAAATTGTCACTAGATGAGTTTTAGTGTCACTAGATGAGTTTTAATAAGAAAGTAACAACATTCTTATATGCTCTGAAAAAGCTGGTAAAATATTTGTGTCTTTCTAAATATATGCCTGAATGAGGCTGGACTTTAAAATACTATATTTTGTAACAGAGTAAATTCAGAAACAAACATTTGAACCCATACATCTATCATGCTAACAAGTTTTACGAAAATGCAAAAAAAATTTCCTATTTTCTTATTTTTGAAAATTGTAGGTTTTTTTGCATTAAAATGTTCTATTTATTTTCCCATCCAGTAAAAATTATTATCTTAAAATAAATCAATAGATACATATTTTAATTTTTTCTCAATTTAATTTTCTGCTATAGTAAATCTTCATAGGATAATCAATCCACAGTATCTTCAGTGGTGCTATCTTTAACAGTATAAAATATTTATGATACCCAAAGTCTTGAGAATTGGTTCACAGATTGAACTTATATCTCAAATAAAAAATGAATCCAATAATCCCTTATAGAGAAACACATGGTAAAGTTACCTCTGCTAAATCACCAATCTGATTTCTAGGTCTTAGGCAGTGATAGCCAAGGAGAATGAGAATCTTAAGGAATAATGAATGAATATGATGCTAGAAAAAATTAAAATGGGAGTGAAAGGAAGGAAAAATAGTTAAATGAATTATATACATTCACAAATTTCATAATTGTATATTATGATTTCTTACACTGAATATAATCATTATGTCACAAATGTGTACTAGTTTTAAAAACTAAAAATAGAGCTACAAAAATAAAATAAAATAATGAAGATACTGTCACACACATAGAAAAATATTTAAAGTCCTTTTACAGCCTTAATCTCTTTTGCAACCCTTAGAAGTAAGTGTAAGAGGAAGGTTTAAACAACCAACCTATTATTACTAGCAATTTGGTTATAAGAAATGGGTTAATGTTAAGTGTTAATGGAAGAGATTAGAGAAAAGGATTTTGATAGCTGTAACACTAATCAAAGTGCTCAAACAAATCACTGAAACGTCATTTTATTTGCTCAATAACAGATAATACCAACAATGAACAAAATCCCTGCCCTAGTGCTGTAGTGAATTATTAAACCTGAAATGAACTTCTGAGCTCAGGAATGAGCTCATGTCTAAAGATGAGAGAATTGACCTCAACAGAGGAAATATAAGGTAAGTAATAAAAAAAGACCATGTGTTGTAAAATACACTCCACAGTAAAGTTGTCAATATCAATTGTGCTTGGCTTTTATACTCATATAAATGACTGAGTACTTTAAAATTATTAATCTTATTTATAGTTAGAATTTCATAAGCAAAATTTTCCTTTCTTTGTGTATGTGTGCTAATTTCAAAAGTTATTTTCCTAGATAATGACTGAGAGAATAGGATAAAGAAGAAGAATAATTAGTGTAGTACTTTAATTTTAAATATCTTAGTTCTAAGCGCTCTTTCTTAAAAAGATAATATAAAATCCATGTTAAATTAATGTTAAATTATATGGTTATAGTTGGTATCTGACTTTCACCTGATCCAAACTACAATTTAAATTCAAAAAAAGAACAGGGTACAATACAAACTTTAACAATACAGAAAATTATAGATGTTTTAATCATAATTAGCATGTGTAGTTCAAGAATAGCAATCACTATTTGCCGAACACTCAAGAAATTAATCAGAAGAAAATAAAGTCCTTATTACAGAGCTATCATTGCAAGTATTTTCATCCATTCATGCATTACTCTGGTTTTTCTTCTTTATCACACACTTGTAGTTCCTATAATTCCTCCACTTTTAGATGGAAATTCAAATTCAGAAATTTTACACACTGAACCTTTTATTTCAGTGATGTGGGTTAGGGGTACAAGTAGAAAAATAAGAACTCCAGAAACTTTAGAGAGTACAGAAAATTTAATTTAGTGGATGTTCCAGGGGTGTTTTTGTGCTAGGAAAAAGGAAGTTCAAGAAATTTATGACTAATTTCCTGCATCCAGAAGGTTACGTTCAGTCAGAAAGAAAGAAGGTAATTATAGAACAAGGTTCAAAATAAGACAGTAAATGAGATACAAAACTGTGTTATAAGAGTTGACTATGAAGTAGTGATAAGAGAATATTAGCTGTCCTAGTGATCTTAATAAATAGAGAACAATGAAATAAGGAAAATATTTTTACCTGGTAAAGAAAATGTGTAAAATAAAACATTCCTTAAATTCCATAGTATATATCAAAGTGGAATAGAAGTAATAAGATATTCTTCAATTAAGAGCAGGAACTTAAAAGAAAATAAGAGTCTTAATTCCAAAATAGCTTTACTCAAACTTTTAGCAAAAGATAAATTATAGAACCTAATGTTAGGCAATTCAGCTGTCCTTCATTACCCTCAGAAGATGGGCTCCCGGGCTCCCAAAGATGCCAAGATCTGTGGATGCTTAAGACCCTGGTGTAAAATGCTGATATGATGTAAATCCTCCCACTTAATTTAAATCATCTCTAAATTACTCATGATCCCTAATGCAATGTAAATGCTATGTAAAGTGTTATGCTTGATTGGTTAGAGAATCAAAAGAAAACTACACATAGTATAGATTCAATTTTTGTTTTTTTAATATTATTCACCTACAGTTGGCTGAATCTGCAGGTAAAGAAACTGTGGAAGCAAAAGGATTACTATGTGACAAATTGGAATTCTGTAGGTTCTTGGTGAATTAGTGAATTGGTGAATTAAAAAATGCAGATAAGGAGCAGTTGTATTGGTCTATATAGTTCAGTAGGCGAACTATAATCTTCAGCAACATATATTTCAAAATAAGTATGAGAGTATAACAGTTCTTAACACACATAAATGATTAATGAGATGAAATTGTTTATTATTTTGAGTTGGTAATTACACATTGTATGTAAGTATAAATCATTAAACTGTACCCCATAGATATATACAAATATCATGCCTCATCAAGAAAGTAAAAAACAAAAGAATAAATAAAAAATTAGTAATACAAGCTTTACTATGTTTGATGGAATTCTAAGCTTATCTCAGAACTGATTTCTGGGGCTCTGAGAACTAACACAATCCAGGAGGCCCATTAGTCAGAAATTTTTCTCTAGATCTTAAATTACCTTTAAAAGAAATTTTAAGTGAAATTGAAGTGTCAGAAAATACGGAATAGAGTGGGATTCTAAACATCATCTTATCCAGTACATCACTAGCACACCCTCAATGCTACTAAAGTTACTCAGTACAGTAAATGACTATGGAGAAGATGTATTCTGGTCCTCAGGGCACATATAATACCTTCATAACCATAAATGTCAGTTCTTAAAACAACTCAGAAACAGTGTGAACAATACGTATTTAAATACAAAGTATGTAACACATTTTGATGTTGTTTTAGAAAGGAGAAAGCACAGTCTGTAATTATATGTAACTCATATTTAAGAGTGTGTCTTACTCCAAAACCACTCAATTTTATACTTTATGTTTCATAACCACTTATTGCCTATGAATTCTCAATTAATGCAAAGTTAGTGCCTTAATTTTGTACATTCTGATGTCAGTACAATATAACTAAACGTTGAAGAGACATCTATTTCACACTGTTTATTTCAATATATCCAAGAGAAATAATTTCCTAAGCTTGTTTCTTAATAGATTTCTTTGCGGGTAAAAAAGATCATTTGTTTATATTTAGTAAAATCAGAGGGCCAGAAGACCTGGATTTAGATTATGGAATTAAAATACTGGAGAATCTTCTATTTCTTCTGTCACCATAGGAAAGAGGGAATTTCCTCTGTTGCATGCCCACTACAGGGCAGGGTGGTCAGTTAGCATCTGTGACACTCACGTTGGTGAGAATTGCTGAGAGGTGGAAATTAAGAGCCCCAGATTACAAATGAAGGAAACACTGGCCTGCCGAGAGCTGCCAAGATCCCCTGTGAATGGAGCAGACATAGAAATAAAAAGCAGAAATGAAACAGAATAAAGAAAGACCAAGTCCTAACAGTGGTATTGAAGTTTTAGATCAAGCAGGATCTGAATCTGTAAATCTGTAAATTTTCTCTCCCTTCCTACCTCTCCTAAAATTAACTTATAACTAAAATAAAGTTTACCTAGTAACATGGGTAATATTTGGTAGATTTCATCAACTTAGTTTTCATTTGTAAGCTCTCAGCTGTTATCTCTGCTACATCAGGTATAATTATGAATTAATAGAAAAGTTCTAATCATCTCCACCTACCTCCATCTCTCTGATACGCTCAGGTGCCTTTATTACCAGCACTCCAGCGTACATTCCCTAGACCTTAAACACACCTAACCATACCTGGCACCTGATGGGTATGAATGTTGTTAGATTTCTTCTTTGGTTAAGTCATCAATTTTCTCTTCCCATGGCGTTTGCTCGTATGATGTGTGCTTGTATCTCCTACCTATTTAAATCGTCTTCCCCCAAACCCCCAAAAGATATTCTTAAAGTGAGAGATGTTTTTAAGAAACAAAGTTGATAAAAGTGATAATGACTGCAATAGTTATTATGTTTTAACCTTTCAAGAATATTTGCTGTCATATAAGAACTGTTTTTAAAACAATGAGGATAAAATGTAATGCTGGAATTTAACCAAAAATAGCGTGAGATAATAACCCTTATTGGCCAACTGAAATCATATCACTATGACAACTACCTTCCCTGTTTCCTTTAAAATTACTGTTACTCTTGCCCTTCTTCCCCCTTACTTCTATTACAAGTATTTTTCTTTTTTATTCTTCTCAAGAACTCTTTAGGCTCCAGTTAATTGGTCAGTTTTATCACACTAATGAACTATATTTTATTAGGAATACTGCTGAAAGTGAAGTATTATATAAATCACTTTATAGCTTAGTAAGTAATAGAGAGATCAGTCAGTGACCTCTGACATGGGTTCAGTCAGCTCTTCCAGACATAGGAGAAGAAAAGGGTCATTTCTTTCTTCAATCCTGGTAATAGTCAAAGCTGGATTAAAAAAATGAAAATCATAATAAATTGATTTAATGAATTTTTTTTGAACATGGAAGCCTCAGAATGAATAGCCACAAAGAAATTGTGTCCCTTCAGTTTAGATTTTAGGGAGGTCCCTTTTATGCATAGGTTTGAGGGAAAGTGGACCTCTATTTAGATTTGTACTTGGAGAGAAAGTGTGACTGTGTAATAACCTCAAAGGGCTACTCAACAAAGCCTGTTTATTCAAAGTCTTCATGACCTCTGCAGGCACCATTCCTTCCTCCAGATCTAGGCAAAGGTTTCTTCTGGAAAGAGGGTCTCAGATGTACTATCAGATAATGCAGGTCAGAGAATATTTTATAGCCAGCTCTTACACAATGTGATGCAATGACCTTCCATCAAGCTCCATCAGTCAAAGGCGCTATCATGTCCCCCTGGGAGCCACACTTTGAACAAAACCTCTAACACATGAATTGTTAGAGGTCACTGGTCCAAGCCATAGTACACAGAAAGGTAGGGGAAGCTGTGAGTAATAGTGGCAGGCTATCTGACTTGCTCTGGGATAAAGAGATTCTAGTTTCTATGATCTACTTTGGAGACGAGAAGTTCTGGTTCCTATTATTTGCTTCAATGGAAGACAGCAGAAGGAGGGAAAGATTAGTTCTGAGGCTTCATCTGGACCCTTCCAATGTCCTTTCATTCCAAGTACACGACATGCCAGTGCACCACAGCTGGAAGGATTATTTTCTGATATTTAGCCAAATGTTTCCATGATATTATTTGATTAGCAAAATATCTAGGTGGTTTTCAAACAATCAAAATTATTGACCAAACAAGATACAGAAATTTTAAATTTTTCTACTGACTTTTAGTTATCAAAATGAAACTTCAGGAGCACCTTGTATTTCACAAAGTTTAAATTTTAGAAGTCTAAAGTTTCAATTTTAAATTTCTTGAGCTTTTGATACTCGTTTCAACACAAGTTTTTAACAAGAAAATATCAGCAGTTTCTTTTTAAAGCCTTTGAATAATATCAGCAAAAATAATGTTCAACTGAAGATGAAAATGTGAGTTGCTGTACACTCAAATATGAACTTTTATTATAAATTTAACTAACTCACTGTTTTTAGAATTAGAAAAAGTCTGTCTATTTAGCAAAAAAAAAAAAAAAACAGAAATTCATCAATGAGTTTAAAATACATTAACTAGAACTCCTTCCATTAGGCTTATCCTTAATGATGGTAATAATGGTGTTACACATTTCTGTGCACTATTATTAGTTAGAAAATTACATATTATGGAAGGACAATAATTTTGTTATTCAATTCTAACCAAGGAAAATAGTGAAACTAACAGTTTCACTTTATTCCTAATACAGCATTCTCATTGTGTGCTTAACTCCAGTTACTAACAGAGGGAGAGATTCTATGAAGCATGTTTCTCAGTATTAAGTCCTCCTGAGTTTTATACCACTGAGCTATATCCGCAGCCCCTCTCCTGAGTTTATTGACGTTTATGAAACAGAAATTACTGTCAGAAAGGGAAATGAGCTTGCTCCGTGACATTTGGTGAAACACAGCCTTCCCAGAAGGTGGCGCTCTAGAATAGTGAAACACTCAGGTTTGCTTCCACCTGATGCAAAACCGAACATGAAGATATTCATTAACTTTCAAGATAACTGAAATTGTGAAACAGAGTGTGGGTATTCAAATCACACAACGCCCTTCTGTCCTTTCTTAGTCATGATTTAAAACCCTATTTTCCTACATCTTGCATCCTGTCTGAGAAAACTACATCACAACAGTTTAGATATTGCACCACTAAATCAAAACAAACACAGAGATACGTTACAAAAGTAGGTCAGTTTAATATGATAAAATACTAACTTTTGTTTTATTTCATAATGCAAATATATTACACGGATTTAAATAACATACTAAGCCATACAATTAAATGTCAAAATTTATGTAAAATCTTAATATGAAAATCCAGATAATTAATTATAGAAGTTTATGATCTTCCAGTGATTATTTTTAAAAAATCTAGAATTGCTAAACATCAGCTTTAATAAAAATATAATAAAGACCTAAATAAAGAAGCTAAAAAAATTAGAGAATATCTTATTAGAGAAGAAAATAAAATCCTATTAATTTGTGAATTTTTATATAAGGTTACTAGAAATCCTTGCCTAGTGATAGCTATGTGGTATTCAGGAATTGATAAAATCTGAATTCAGTGAATTATCTATTTTCTGTGCAAAGACAGATTGAGAACATTTGTGATGTCTCAGGTTGTGAATATTTATAGCACATTTATTTATTTATCACAGCAATAAGAGCTTATTCATAGTCAAATGAATACTACTCTGCCCAAAATTGAAAAGCCCAAAGTTGAAAAAACTAATTGATTTTTAGAAGAGTAGGAAATTTTAGTCATAATCATTTAAATCTTACCAGTATTTTGTGTGAGTATTGTTGTTTGTCAATTTATATCACACACAAACCATAAATGCATCTTTAATATGACAATGAACATTTGCTATTGGAGGATGACTGGAAATATATCTGAAGCTCATCATTAAAAATATGTTTAGTGCAGCCTTCAGTGTCATGTATGCCTCAGTGAATCCCACTGTTACCTTTATGGTGCACCATAGTTTTAAAAATATATTAAAATTGAAAGCAGAGAATCTTTACCTAAATATTTGAAGAGTGCTTTTGTTATGTGATGTTTTTCTTAAAATATGTAGCAATGATATTTGAATTGTTCAAAATTAATCATTGCTTGGTTTTCGTTCAAATAAAACATTTTTACAGACTCAGTTAACAATACATAGAAGATCACCCGTACCATACTCTTTGGTTAGAAATCAAGAGGATGTCTGTATACTAAAATCATCAATTTATCTTGAAAGGAATTACATTTGCACTCTAACATTGTTTCCAATGATGGATCGCTAAATGCCATAAACCCCACTCAATTATGTAAAACATGGAAGTTATGTTTATTCTTTGCTCTTCTACAGTTAGTTATTTTTAGAAAAGGGATATGTCAGGAAAGGAATATTCTGCTAGAAAAGCTTTGATATATATTTGAAACTAATTAGATCAAATATATAAAGTTAATATATTTTTAGTTCTTAGGCCACTACAAGGGATCAATTATTACAATTGTCTTGACAGCATACAAAGTTTTATGTGTATGATTTTTTAAATTTTATTTATTTATTTGTCTTTTTCCTTTTGATCTGTACCAGGGATCGAACTCACGACTGCCTGCTTGCAAGGCAGGCACTTATGCCACTGAGCTAAATCCCCAGTCCCCTATGTATATGATTTAATTTCAACTACAGAATTAATGTGGTGATATTACTGACTTAACTTTGCTCAAAGAACACAGCTAATCTATACTTTCCTATCATAGATAAGCATAAAATGATCATATTGGGACACCAGCATTTTCACTGCCTGATAGAGTAAATTAAAGACTCTTCACAAGAGGCAGAATAAGCTAAAATATCTATCAGGGTGGAAATAATATATGTTAACACAGGAGAGAATAAGTAATATCTTTATGTCGAGATTCATGGCTAAGACACCTCTAACAAAAGACAGATTAACAAGACAAAGGTGTATAAATACATCTAATAAAATTTTATATGACACACGAGTCTTCATAAATGAAGAAAAAAAGCAACAGGGATCCTTGTGCACTTTTATGCTAAATGGGATGAAGTGGCTTGTGATGCAGAAGTATGATTGGAGAGCAAGACAGCCTCTACCTAAGGACAATACATTGGGAGGTGGGGAACTCAGCAATTTGTTCTGATTCTATTCTGCATCACCGAGTCTGCAGAGAAAAGGATGCTTTTATTTTTTTTCCCTGGGATAAGGAGGGCACCTCCAGCATGAAGGTCTTATGAGCTACTTTGGAGAAAAGATGGAGGAGAACATGCTTATGATCTGCTTCAGGACAGCAGAAATTTAAAGATGGTCTTTCCTGCTTCTTCTGTTTCCTCCGAGCCATACTTTGGGGTAGCGGGTCCTAAAACTCATTTGTACTAATTTGAATATTGATTACCTGAGAGAAGAGATGGGACTTGTTTCGGATGATGTATGAGGAAGCTTCCCCTGGGATGGTGGATGGATTTTACAAGTATCTTGCAACACTCATCAAGCCATGGAATTAGCAACTATGAATCTCACTGTTAAAAACTATGTATTTCAATAAAAAGATAATATTCAACACATATTTTAGAAAAGTATAACATTTTAAAAAGCCATAGTAAAACATTTAATACAACAGAAGAGGAATTATTTCTTCCTTTAAAAGCTTTGTCTCCAGCGAGCAAGAAAAACAAAGGAATTAGATGAATCAATAAATAAGAAAAAATCTTTTTTTCTTTTTAATGAATGCATATGACCAAAATGGAAGGAATACAATAAAAATATGGTACTACAAAAGTACCACAAGTGTGATGAAGAGCTATTGGTTATTAATTATTAAAAATAGTGATGTTTATTACATTCACAAAGCAGGATGTAAATAAGAGGGCAGGATTCTGCAATACAGGAGACACATACACACTATAATACAAGTCAGAAGGTTAAAAATACTGCAAGGTTTGTTTAGACAAAGAATTCCATAGCAAGAAAAGATATTAGAAGGATTTTATTTCAGTGTTTTAAACTTTAAAAGGATTTGCAAAAGAATCTATGTCTCCTGAGCTCATGACCACTGTGCCCTCCATACTTGTAAGCACAGTGATGTCCTTGAAGGACTAACTGTACACAGGCATTTCTCAAGTGCAAAACATAATTCCAGGGTGATCGTCTCTCTCTCAAAGGTCCTATGCTCTAAATTATATGGCTGGTACAGTAATGCAAAACAATTAGTAATAACGGTGGACCATGCCCGGTCTGATTGCCTTTCATCCATAGGAAAATAATTAGCCGAACTTCATCTTCCGCTGCTCACTCCCTAGACTGCTGATTTCAGCTTTGCTCGCACCAGCAACCCTACAAACCACAGAACAATGAAGACTTTCTATGGCTACTCCCAAGAGACAAATCTTAGTGAGAGAAAAAAGGCATAGAGAGTGCTCAAGTTTTAAATTTAAGAACCATGAACAGTTTACTTTAACTAGCAGACTTGAGGAGATAAAATACTATGTGGTTTTATTTTGAATTTTTAAAGAACTTGAGGTTTGTCATGGGGCCAGGCATATAGCCCAGTGGCACAAGAGCCTGCCTGGCAAGTGTGAGGGCATGAGTTCAATTCTCGGTACCTACCGCACTCCCCCAAGAGGATTTGAGCATCGTCACATTATATTTAGCCACAATGAGAATAAAGTATGAATTCCTTTTAAATTTGATTATGTATTTTTTCATGTTTACATTAATTTATACTGTGAGGTAGATTCTTTTTCATTTGTCATCATTTAGATTTTTCAGAATGAAATTTTAGGCTTCATTAAAACACATTTCAAATAGGTAGCACATGACCATATTTATCACAAACCATGGGGAAAGTTGCATTAATCTAAGGTAATTAGTAGTACTGCTGATATTCAAGATGTTAATTCTCCTTATTTACAAAAGTTTTGTTTCAATTTTTTTTCCTTCTAGTCTCTTTTCTTTTCTTGTCCCTTTTTTCCTTTCCCTGTCCTCCTCCCATATTCCTCTTCTCCTTTGAACATTTTCTTCCCAATTTCCTAATATCTGTTACTCACTTTGGTCCTTATTTTTTTCAGTTTGTCATAGCAGAGAAACAATACAGTATTTAATCATTATTTCACTTAAGATATGGTGTCAAGGTACATCTATTTACCAGAAATTTCTCAAGCTTACCTTTCTTTAGGACTGAGTAGTACTCCACTGCATATAAAAATATTTTTTTTTCATTCATCAGTTCATATCCATTTTGGCTGTTCCCAATATTTAGCTATTATAAACTATGCCACTATAAACATATGTGTGCTGTGTTTACATGGCTATGGTACAATATTTTTTAATCCTTTCAGGAACATACAAAGAAGGGGAACAGTTGAGTCAAATAGATCATCTACTTATAGTTTTCTGAGGAATTTCCACAGTGATTGTACCAGTCTACACTCACACCAGCAATGGAGAAGGGTTCCTTTTTCCCCACAGCCTCACCAGTGACAAATATTTTCCCCACATTATGGGTTGTTTCTTCACTCTTCTGGAGGTTTTTATTGCTGTGCAAAATATTTTAATAAGATGAGATCCCAGCTGTTGATTCATTGTAATATATCCTACGCAACAGGATTTGGTTCATAAAAACTTTATCTATAATGCCTTTAAGATGTCTCCCTGTTCTATCTTCCAGCATATTTAGTGTTTCTGTTTTAATATCTAGACCTTTCTACTATTTCAATTTCAGTTGAATGCAAAGTGAAAGATATGGTTCTGGTTCTATTTTGGCATGCGGAAAGCCAGTTTTTCCAATACCGTTTTTCAAACAGGCTGTCTTTCTTCTAGTGAAGTTGTTTGGCACTTTGTCAAAGATAAGGTAGTTAAGTATGTTTAGAGTTTTCTCTGCATCTTCTCATCTGTTCTATTGATCTTGGGTCTGTTTTTTGCCTGTCCCATTCCCCATGCCTTTTTTTTCAGTTTTTTTTATTTTTGTTTTTTTACTGGAAATCGAAATCAAGACCTCACACTTGCCAGAAAGGCTTGTGCCTAGAGCTACATCTCCAGGCTGTTCATATCACAGCAGCTTTGTAGTATAGTTCAAATCAGGTACTGTGATGCCCCCTTGTCTTGCCTTTGTTGCCCAAAATTGCTTTTGCTATTCTAGGTCTCTTCTGCTTCCAAACAAATTTTAAGATTGTTTTCTCTAATGCTGTGATATAATATTGATATTTTTTATTGAGACTGATTCAAGTCCATATAACAACTTTGTCTGGCAATTTGCACTATATTGCTTCTTCCTACCCAAGAACAAAGGTCATCTTTCCATTTTATGATATCTTCTTTTTTCAGAATGCTGTAGATTTCAATGATTCCTAGGTATTTCTTTGTTTCTTTTTGGGGGGATGCTATACATAATAGACAAGATGTCTACCTGTTCCTACACTCCTAAATTCATCCCTCAGTGAGTTTGTTGTCTGTGTACAGAGTGCTGTTGATTTTTGAGTGCTGACTTTGCATCCAGCTATGTGATTGAACTTGGTTATTACATCTAGAAGTATTTTGGTGGAGTTTATGGAGTCTTTGATGTAGAGTATCATGTCACCACATATAATGATGATTTAACATCTTCCTTTTTTATTCTTTTCGTTTTACATCTTTCTCTTGTCTAATTGTTATGGTTAGTGCTTCCAGAACTATATTGAATTAAAGTGATGATAGTGGACATCTTTGTCTAGCTCTTGATTTTAGAGAGAAAGCTTTCAGTTTTTGTCCATTTAGTTTGATGTAAGCTCTTAATTTGCCCTAGATGGCTTGCATCAGACTGAGATACCATATGTAATTTTTAAGGACAGAATTGAAAGAATCACCCATCACTCCTATTCATATTACATTGGCTAGAACTAGTAACCTATACACATCTGATTATAAGGAAAATTAACATAAATCACAACTAGTTTGTTGGACCTATGCAAGGAAAATGTATAGACTATTGGAGAACAACTTGTAGTCTATAATCTAAATATCTAGGTGTATATATCTCCACTCACTTGCCTTCTTTAACCACACATACACTTAATATTAAAAACTCCTATTCAGAAAATGAAAGAATAGAATAGGCATTTTGATCACTGTCATTTTTCAAGATTATGATCATATTTGACTGACAAAAATTGCAAATATTTTCTGCTTTGCCAGTCAAATAATTTCCTTGATTAAAACTCAGATATATTATCTATAAGAAAATCCTTTTTCCATTTTTATCTTGGAAATTCTTTGTTCACTACTCCTGTGGTGAACTGTTTATCTATGATCAACCCGACGTACACTCATGATTCTGATGTAATATCAGTATTTGGTGAGTAAATTTATTCTAATATATCCATTTCACTCACAAGACATTTGATTACCCTTTAACTAATTTTAATAAAGAATTAGAAAATATTCCCTGCTGAGAGCTAAACATTATCTGTAGAGTAGATTAGAAAGCTAAGGTGTTACTTTAAAGGTCAACTACACACTAGATTTTGCAGATCAATGTAAGTCCCTCAAAAATTTATGCATTGCATTCTGTCTAGTTGCTTGCAGTCAGTTCCACGAACAGATAACCATAACCAAAGAGCTATCTAGGCAGTTTTGTGATGATTGCAGTCTGTCTTCTTTTATTTACTGGTTTCTTAGCTCAGCATATTTCTGCCCAATTTAAGTGCTTACTAGAACTATATGAAAATATCCTTTTACAGTAGAAAAGCATCATCCTTAATTTGACCTTTGAAAGCTGAATGGGTCTCAAGTAACCAACAAGTTTTAATGTTGCATTGAAGAAGCCAATTGCTTCTATTGCTAAGGCTGCTTCTCCAAAATAGTCTCACGACTAGCCTGGGGTACATTTTACCACAGAACTTCACTAAAGAAACCACAAACATACATCAGCATTGTGTATTTTTCAATGTTCTAAATTTACCCGAATAATTCTCAAACGTTGCCTGTTCTGTTAGCAAAAGATCTATATTCTTAAGGATTGAAAGTGACACTTCTTCAATGGTTTTTCATACTGTAATTAGGATTGTAATTTACAAGATTTCAATATCTGCTCCTGTCACCTAATACCAACTTTAACCAATGCTTTATTTTAAAACAATTCTGCTATAGAGCCCACTTCTAGCAGCCAAGTAATGTTTTATTTAAGATTAATATTCTGTAAAGAGAAAGGAATAGGAATGCCAATTTCAACATTTAAAAAAAGATGCAAATTTATGTCTCATTAAGTATCAAGTAGTATGTGGTTCACTATTTTCCAGGCAGCTCTACTGCTCTCAGTGTGTCCCTTCTGCCTCTGAATTAAGAGAAGCTACTCAACCTTTGCCAACACACAATAATTAGAAAGAGCAGGAGATGCCAGAACACTGCACACTCTGTCCCCTGAAGGACAAAAGCCAGAAGTACCAAATATGGTTTGCTTAAATTCCATTGTGTGGAACTTAGGCACCTGATCCTAACCCTCTCAAGGGAGCCTGAGAAAAGCGGTCTTTAATTGCATTGGCATGTGACCAGTGGAAGCTCTATTATGGAAAGAGGTTAAGAAGAGATATTGGATGGCAACTCACACACAGCCTGACATACTACTGTGTTGCTCAGAAAGAAATCTAAATATTTAAAGCAGCAAAGATGGATTTAACACAGAGAATAAAATACTTTTCAACCATAATGACACGAAGAGCCGGAGATATGGGCCTCAAGTCGGAATAAAGCACAACACAACTGATGCATCCAGGGACACAGGTGACCACTGGATTTCCGAATGCCAGCTTTAGAACCAATCCAAGGATTGGAAAGCTGGGAATTAGCTGTCACCACTCCTTTTGCCACAGCTTCCTAACAACACCAAGGGAAGTCACGTACAGACAGTGAGGGCCAGATTTAGAAACCAAGTAAAGAGGGAAAAAACGAAAAAAGAAATGCAGAAGCAGCCAAAAACTGCTTCCTATCACAACTTGCTCCTTGTCCTATCACAAGTTGTTCAAAAACATCTTATAGTAGTAGACCCTCATTCTCCTCCTAACTCAGCTGCAATTGTACATGGAAAGTGAGTTTCTTGGCTTTTCAGAATTTGCAGTGAGGATTTTAACCTTGACAAAGGGCTGGGAAGAGGCTCACAGAGCCTCCACCACTGCTCCTGATGGGTGTGGCCCCCAGGCAGAGCATACGGTATTAATATAGTATGTTATTCCAACTGGGTAAGGAAACCCAACAAATGATTGTTCAATATTCTCTTGTCACATACATTTTGGGGGCACAATATTGTATTTTCACACATGTATACATGTCGCTAAATCCACCTGATAAACACGCCCATTTTTCCACACACTTGCTATTTTTAAGAGAAGATCAGTCACAATATACTTTCTCTGGAGTTTTCAAGTCTAAATTGCATAGTCATTAACCTTATCAACATGTTGTACAAAACATTGCTTAAATTGATTCTTCCTGTCCTCCTGAAATTTTGAGCATTTTAACCAACATCTCCTTAACCTCCCCACACCCAGACTCGGGTAACTACAATTTTGCTTTCTGCTTGTATCATTTTGACTTTTTAAAACATTCCTCACAAAAGCGAGATCATGACTGGTATTTTTGAATTTTTATATCTGTCTTGTTTCAGTTATCATAACATCCTCCATCACCATTTTATCATGCATGACCAAGCTTCTGTGCATTTATAAAGTTGAATAGCATTCCATCACATATATGTACTCAAATTTACAATTTACTAAGCCCTTTTGTGTGTTAGAAATTTAATTCATTATAGACTGTGATAATTCAGTAATTGATTGATTTTTTGAAATAAAATGCCTGCGTTAATTTCATGAAGAATTATCCACTAATAATATACCATCATTTCTCCCAATATGTTATCTTCGCTGGGTTAAGAAATACTTAGCAGATCGGCAAAACACGTTCTTGAGTGGTTGTCTGCATATGTCATGGAAGCATGACCTTGTTTACTGTGTAGTCCCTCACCTATTTCCCCTCTGGTGTTTGTACCACACACTCACACCATTCTGTTCCTACTTTGGAGCCACCCAACCATGCACCAAATTCCCAAACAATGAGCCAAACTAAACTTCCTTTAAATGGGAAGTGGGTGTCAATATAATGGAGTGTCAGTTATTGTGTCTCAGGGAGGAAAAGTTGACCAGTACACTCAGTAAACACTAGTTTGACAGTCTAAAATGTCAATTTTATAAAGACTTCATATCATATAGATTCATTTGTCCATCAGCTCAGCTCCAGTGAATGAAAAGAGAAGCAGTTTATGCTAATATAGCGCCAAAGCTGCTAACACTTTCCAAATAGCTTGACCAAGACATTTTCCTTTCTTTTCCAGTCTCGTATTATGAAATAGTAATGTATAAATGGCTACATCACGTCTGCAACTGTCTTCATTTGTTTCTGTACAAGGTGCTAAACAGTTTAGAGCACTCTGCAATGCAATAGGCTGGAAATGAAAAGTTGCACCTGTCAGCTTGAGGAATCAGGGAGTTTATTCATCTTATTCAAAATACTATACCTAGGCCTAGATAGCTGCTAAACTCTAAGTAGCTATTCTTTGAAAAATTATGAATTATTGAGTCCCTTCTTTAGAAAGAAAATTAAAGAATAACATTGATAACAGAATGCAAGAGAAAATACTAAGCATATATGAAACATACATGTAACCAGTCTTAGGTGTGTATCACTATTTTTCATATTAAATTTTAAAGAAAATTATCAGACTTTTAGCTTCTCACCAAGGTCAGTGTTGAAGAATCTTTGCCAATTGTAGAGCAAGAATACAGGCTGATCAGCAAGAAAACTGAGAGAACTTTTCTTGGAAACTTGAGAGAACTTGCTCTGGAAAAAGAATTTTAAAAAAGAAATTTAATTCATTGTAGACTGTGGAAAATAACAATATTTGAAAAAAATGTCAGAGGGTTAGTTATACTTGAACTTTGATTTCCTAATGCAAATAACAGGAAAGTATTAGGAGGTTCGTCATCCAGACAATCAAAATTGTTCTTTCCAACACTTTCTAACTTTCTCTATTGCAGTAAAATACACAGACAAAATTACCTAAAGTAATATTAACAGCATCACGCACATAGAAAATCAAATGACTTGGCAGTGTAAATGTTACCTTTGTTCATATGTGGGGGTTGGTTTATTTATTTATTTGTTGTTGTTGTTGTTATTAGTTTTGACAGTATCAGCATTGAAGGTTACTCATTTTGTCTCCAATGATTTACTTAATAACTAAGATGCTTCCAGGTAGAAGAGCTTTTTAATTAAATTTAGGGATAGGACATGGCCATGATAAAATAAATTGTAAAAATAGTGTAATTGCCCACTTGACTTTATTTTTAACTAAATGTTATACTAAAATAGACAAACATACACGTTAAGCAGGCAAGTCAAAGATATTGAAGGTCATATTTTTTTTTTCAAAGAAAACAGCGTGACGTACATTTTGGTACATTTTCTTGATAACGAATAATTACTATCACACTGTTCTCACCCTAATCTTTCAGTTACCATGATTAGATTATTTCTTTTCACTTTATGCACCTTTCTTAGGCCCTCCTCAAAAATGTACATAGCACTATCTCAATATATGATAAGGGATTTGTAAAAAAAAAAAAAAATTCCAGTTTTTCAAGAGACTTTTTTAAAATAGTGGCTCATTTTAGGCACTAATCCAAAGGTATTCTAAGTATTTACAATATATGTAACGAGGAAAAGTCACTACCAGCAAAATTATTTTAAATCCTTTGACTTCCCCAGATTTCTGAAGTTAAGAATTGGAATCTGAATTATTATAAAAATGTCTGAGTGCTGTGTAGCACCTCTCTTCACTTCTAGGTTGAGTTTTTATTCTGAAATCACTTCTCACCCTGCTGTAGTCTGGTTTGGTAATATTCCCCACAACTCATGTGTTCAAAGTTTAGTCCTAGCGCTTGTCACTACTAGGAGGTGCCAGAAACCTTCAGGAGATGAGGCCCAATGAAGGAAGCTACTTTTGAGTCCCAATCACAGTGCAGTGAGCAGCTTTTTATTATACACCCAGTTTATTATGCACCCCACGATGTTGTGCCTGAAGCAACAGGGTCAACTGACCATGACTGATTATGGACTGAAACGAAACTTTTCTCCTTAGAAAGTATCTCCTGTCACAGTAACTAACACACCTCCATAATTCGTAAGAGATGAGCTACACAAAAGCATGTGTAATTTTTAATTTGAACATTTACAAAAATTAATAAGCAGCAGTGACAGTAAAAATAATTATTAATTTTTTAGTTTCGACCTTCTACTCAAGAAATCAATCTTAGGAAAAAAACAGCTGGTATGAATTTGAAGGCAAAAATAAGAGACAGAAAAAGAACAAAAGGAAAGTATGTTATTTTCATAACAAAAATGACCGAATTAATTTCCCTTAGTAAATCAAACTTATTTCTGCCTGAATTCAGTTTATTTGATCACAAGTATATAATTTCTTGTATTGCTTCAAAGTTTCTATACACTGCTGAATAGCAGAAAACCAAAACAATGTCAAACTAACCACATTTAATTTCTTGCTAATCTTGTAAATGTCTTTTTTGTTTTCTTTCCTTTTTTCAATTTCTTTTGAAATTTACTATAGATTCTGAGGCTGAGAAAATATTTAACCTTTTCCTTAACTACAAAAAATAAACATGAAATTAATTAAATTAAAGAAATACCTTGACATTCCAAACTCTTGAGCCCACCTCTGTGTTTGGGAATAGAAAACCCTGATAGCCCCATGCCCAACCACCCCACATTTAAATGCATGGTAACATACATAAACATCAGTTGAGAAGAAATCTGACCACTCGAAAGTATTTTTTCCCAAAAGTATTGATTTTGTTTGTAGATTGGACTCCATATCTTTTGGTATGAATTCCCCTTAACAGGGAGAAACTAATTTATGTTTAATCCTAGAGTTACTAGGTCGATGCAAACCTTTTTCTCCTCCTATAACTCTCTAGTGTATGGTGAAAAATAGATTCCTAAGCATGCTAAACCTGCCAAACAGGAATAACAGTTTCGAATGGAAGACTTGCCTTCCCTTGAAGTAGAAGGGTTGAAGCTTGTTTGAGCATATTTGACTCTTGATGAGGAGACAGATCATGTGTCATTGCAAAGAGATACATGCTTCAGGTAAGGGATTCAAAGAAAACACTTCCTGCATTTAACTAAATAGAGATGGACACTATTCAATTGTAATGTGGTATCAAGGTAAAGAAAATCTTTATACCGCGGAACTTAAATGGTAGATGCGTTTCAAGACTGAGGGTGTGTCATGTTTTGAAACAGAGATATTCTCAGTATCCACAACCAGAAAATGGATTAGTCCTCTCTCTTTCTCCCTGACTCTTGTCCCGGTCTCTCTGCCTTTATCTCTCTCCTCCTCTCTGATGCTGGCTGATCCCATAGACTTTTTGTGTATCATACTGTTTATATGGTCTCCTGATTGTTCTTTTCCATGCCCTAGACATGAGTTAATTTCACAGTTAATTGCATGTAGATTTTTCTTTTGTGCATCTTCTTTTCTGTTGAGAGGCTTGTGTTACCAGTCTACAGACAGTTTTCCCATGACTCCAAACTGGAATTCTTACTCAACAGGAGTAGACTTTGCTTAATATCTGGTCCCCAAGCTGGCCACGGTTTCTGCTAGAAAGGAACAGGTGTTTTAATTTCTCTTCTTTTGTCCCATACTGGGCTCCCACTCTGTCCTGTCTACCAACCTCTTTATTAGAAACTCGATGTGTAAACCTAGTATGTAACCCAATTGCCTTTGCCTTTCTAATCAGGCAAACATTTGTATTTCTGATGCTTGAGATTGAGAGAAAAGGAAGATATGCTCCATTCTTGAAACTTAATTCTAACATGTGACTTCTGTAAATTGGTCTCATGATTACGTAGTGTCAACTAAAATGTAAATGTTTATACACCTACTCTGAAATAATGATTAAGTATCTATACTCTACGTATATTTTTATGCATTTTAAAAATCCAAGCAGCTACTAGGCTTTTTACAAAAAAAATTTTTTTAATGCACTATTTTATGTAAAAATACATATCAGGTGACAGACTCAGAATAGAGAGAGAGGTTAAAGAACACACGCCACTCATGTCATTGATCATGCTATTAAGAACTCCAGTTTGGACCAATTTCTTTTCTTTTTCAAGTCCCAGCATTCTTTCCACAAACTGCTCCTCATACTCCATGTGTATCCACCTAAAGTGAGAAACAAGTCTGTAATGAAGCACCAGGAAACAGTATTATAAGTGGGCTGATAAAAAATGAGACAGTTCCTTCCAGCTGTTATGAAAAAGCATGATATTGAGCGCAGAGTCTTCACTGATTCATTGAATAAACAAGCTCATACACTGCCATTGCGATTCCCCCAGGCAATGATTTTATGACCTTTCTTCAGAACAGGGATCACTTTGGTCATGAAGAAGCTCTCTTCAAGCAAGCAAAAAACACTGTAATTATCTTGGGCCTTAGCAAAAGTGACTAACAGCTATGTCCTGTCTACAGAAGTACAGCATGTATTTCTAACTAAATTATTACAGTATTTCCAAATTTATGAACTGATGAAACAATGTATAGCAAAAAAATGAATCACTGCAATTACTTAGGCATAAATTTACTTTAGCTATCAACTATTAACAATAGTCCTTTCACAACCCAATCTGTGCAATTTTTAATTACTAATTATGATTTGTTTTCTGCTGGCTGGAATACTCAAGAATTATTTTCAACTGCAGAGTAAAGTTGATAAGTAATTTTGAACTTACCAAAAATGTTTTATTCTTGGAAACTTTATTTCTAAGGGTTTTTTTTCCTTTTTATTGTGATTTTTGATGAGTAATTTAGAAATGTTTTTAAAATTTGGGGATATGCGTTTTTCCATTAATTATTTATCATGAATTTTTAAACCACATTGCAGTCACAGAGAATAGTCTATATATCAATTCTGAGTCATATGGAAAACCATATGGTCACTTTTTAATAAGTAATACTTGTCTTTGAAAAAACGTATAATTTCTAATATTTGATACATTTTGCTATGTATGTTCATTATGTCAAACTTCTTATTTAATTTTCAAAATCTTCCATATACTTATAAAGTGAGATATCTATGACAATTCATCTATTAAGAAGCTAGGCAGTTAGTCTCTGTTTGTAGCACTGTAGAGTGTTGTGGAAATTTTGAAGGAATTAAGTATACGTCTACCTGGTGAATTCAAGCTTTACTTCTTTAACTACGTACTTCCTAAATTTTTGTGTTTTGTCCATTTTTAATGTCAATTATACCAGCTTATCTTCATTACTGTTGCTACTCACCACTTGGTCTAGGTTTTCTGTCTTTTGAATTTTAAAAGCCCTCTCCTTTTGTTTCTGGCACTTTGGTAATCAAATCCACTTAGCTATTTTGTTTGCTTGTTCATTTGTTTCCTGATACACGTGTTTTATTTTCTCTATATTAGAGAACATTTATGTTTCGATTTCAGTTGGGTGAAGACATGTCAGGTCACTGAAATCACCACCTGGTTGTTTGTTTGTACGTTTGTTTGAGACCAGGTCTCGCTATATAGTTCAGGCTGGCCTTCAACTCCTGATGATCCTCCTGCCTTAGCCACGTGCGCCACTTTCCCATCAGGTTTTGATTGTCCCCTGACTTTAATTTTGGACTCTTTCAACTTTTCTTTCCTTTTGTGTTACCATTGGCAAAAAGAGACATCTTCTAATAATTATCACATATAAAACATTATCATGCATAATTTAGAAATCCAAAGCTCCCCCTACTTTTATTTCTTCTTTTAAAAAATGTAACTTTAAAAATTGGATATCCTGGACTATTGATATAGCTTAGTGGTACAGTGCTTGCCTGACAAGTGCGAGGTCCTGAGTTTGATTCCCAGTACAAATAAATAAATAAGTAAACAAAATAAATAAAATTGAGATAGCCCAGCCTCAACCTGTACAGTTTTTTCAATATTTAATTATGTCTAATTTATTTCACTCTCAAAATCAGAAACTATTATGCTGTGCACAGCCAGAATTAATTTAGAATTATTTACACATCTATTGTAATTTTTCCTACCTTTATTTCTGTTATCCTCAGACCTTCTCTGAAGCCATATTTCTTACATTCCAATTATATTCTTTAAAAATTGCCCTAATGATGATCTTCTGGAGATAAACCCTCAATTATGTTAATGAGGACATAATTTTAGTGTATTCTATCTCCTGACAGTTTTACTGATTGTTGGCTTGCGTTGTTCATTTGATTTGTTCCCTGCTCACATAGATTTTCCTCTTTTGTGCATCTTTGATTATTCATCTGAAAACAGATGTATTTTTTTTTTTTTTGAGCCAGCTAGTTTTTTGGAGGACTTTACAGGTGAAATCAGGAAGTTAGCTGTGTGAGCAAATATCTTTGATTCACCCGTGTTATCTCCGGACACTTTTTCTTCTGCACTTTAAAGTTTGAGTAAATACTCTCTGGGAAATAAAGGTATCTACCTGGCCAGTGGTCACATAAACCATGACAAGGCATTTGTCTTTACCTGACTGAGATTAATGTTA
This sequence comes from Cavia porcellus, assembly GCF_034190915.1. NCBI lineage: Eukaryota > Metazoa > Chordata > Mammalia > Rodentia > Caviidae > Cavia > Cavia porcellus. The sequence goes on from NW_026947510.1 coordinate 43,134,140, forward strand.
CTCTCCCTTTTCCTGTTTTTTTTTTTTTTTTTGTACCAGATTAACCTTCTCTCTAACGTATACATGGAGCATCTTAACACTTACTTACTAAGCTACCCTTGTTCTCGTTTATTTCCAGAATTATCTTTTTGAGGGATATCTAATGACATTCTCCTCTTGAAAAACTGAAATAACTCTATAAGAATCACGTTATTTTGTTATGTATATCTGTGAACGTACTTTTATATATTTCATTGTATGCATACACATATAACTATGATTTCAACTTCCAAAATGAGAAGCCTTGTCCAGAGAAGTTGGTGAACCTTTCTTTTTGTCTATAACTTACAAAGATTTTGTAAAGAAATATGAAACCTGCAGAGATGCAGCTTACTACTATTAGTAACCTCCAAGTACTACTTTCTAGCTCTTGATTTTCACTTGAGGAAGTCTCAGAATTGATGAAAAGGGGGAGGAAGCTTATTTTTATAAAACATGTATAAGGTTATCAATTACTTGCTTAAAACTATCATCTTCAAGATATTCAGCATCATAAAAGAAAGACCGTAGCTGCAATATTTGCTGCCTACCACAGAGTCTGGCACAGAATAATGTTCGATTAATATTTATCATATTAGCAGGAAGATACAAGTTCTTATTGCCTTACACAGTAAAACACACATATATATGTGCGCGCACACACAAAAGTGGGTTTAATTTTTTTCCTAATCTTTAAGACAGAGTAAAGGATAGGGTACAGACAACATTTGTGCGCCTTTTATAAGACTTGCTTTAATATCACCTTTAATTATATGTAAACATATTTGACTTTTTTGTTAGCAAAAACAGTCTACTATAGGAAATTATTCGTTCCCTATTTATATTAATTTTCTTTAACTTATATCAGTTTCTAATAATAGCTGTCTGTCTAATATTTCAAATTATTTTTAAATCTCTACGTAAGTTTTAACAAAGAGTTCTTTATGGTCAATGGTAACAAATCAATATTGGATACACTGTTTCTTAAAATTATTAAATTAAGAATGATATTCAAATCAAAAATCAGGATTTAATTAACTAAATGTTATACATTTATACAGATTTTTATATATAAAATAAGTAGATACTATAGTACAAAGTTCAGTAGTTGGTTTGCTAATGTATTAGACAGAAAAATACAATATATTTAATTCCTCATCCTGTGCCTTGTTTATATATCACTATGAAACAAGAATTTCTTATAGCACTAGTTTTCCAAAAGACCACATCATAAACATTTAGCATTAGGATTATATTACCAGTTGATCTTTTGAAATATAATTTTCATCCTAAATTAATCCAAATTCTTCCCCTTTTTAGTTATAAGAATGTCACAAGATACTGACATTTGTTATTCCTCGCTTTTCTCTAAAATAAGAATATGAATGATGCCTACTTACAAAATTGCCATAAGGATTAAATTTTGCATGATGATTAAGTGAATTAAAAATATAAAGCTCTTAGAATAATTCCTGGCATGTGTGTTAGTGCTTAATACATGTTAACAACCATAATGATCAAATAACAGTTTTAGCTCTAATTCAACATATTCTGATGAACAATTTTTTGGGAAATAATAATTCTGGATGGAAAAGGTGTAGCTCGGCCTGGACTTTCACTCTCTTGCGGACATGATACAGGATTAAGATTATCCAGTGTAGACTAATCCTAACACAGCCTCTGCTGTCACTTAATATCTGTGTTATATCCAGAACAATGTGCATGACCCAAGCCAAGTTGCACAGATTCCTTCACCCAGTTATTCACTGACGTGATTTGCTATGTATAAGGACATGTTTACCAGAATTTTCTGTATTCCCCATCATAGAGAAAAATCTCATTTTGTTTTACAAAGTAAAAGATCCAATATAGAAGAGCAGATTGAGAGACAGAAAAAGAGGCTTAGCTGGGTTGGTGTAGCTAGTTCGCATCGTATTTCATCACGCATGGATGTTTGCCATTTGTGATCAAGTTTCCATGGAAACAAAAGCATTTCAAAAAATATCGAGTAAATTAGTTTTAAAAGTACTACATACTGCATTCTTCATAATTCACAGAGCATACTCTGTATTCACAAAGTATAAATCTCCACAAATTTTTATCATTGTAAAGAGAAGAATGTTTACCTTCGTGTGACTTAACATTTCTCTTTCATATTTGGGCATTTTTTGCACAATTTCTTACAATGAGACAGTTTTATGTTACACAGATTCCTAACTTGTATTTAACAGTGATTTAGGAAACAAGAATCTGAAATCTCTATGGATTTATTTTACAATTTTAATCAATGTGTAATAACATTTAGTAGAGATTTGTTTTTAATTTAAATGATTAAGCATCTGTGCTTGCCACACCTATTTAGTAACCTTTTCTTCCATGCCAGTTTTAAACTAAAAATAGCTACCTGTTCGGATCTATAAATATACTTTCTTCTTTGATGCATATATTTATAACTCACTTTGTGCATGATTTCAATTAATGTTTTTAAAAGTGACACTATTTTTCATTACAAATTCTTAAGAATTTGTCATGTCCTTTCCATTCCCAATAGCACTTTAGAATCAGATTCTCTTTTTTCTTTTTAAGAGCATTATGTAAAATTTATTAATGCTTTTAAGAATTAAGCTTTTTTATAAATTTGCATCTCCTTAAGATAAAATATCATTTAATGTATTCTAAGGATTGAATATTTTTTTAGTTTTGTGACATAATCACTTGTGTATAATAATAGTAGTAGTAATGATAATAATAATAATCTTACTTTCAAGATTTTAGTTGAATTCCAGGTTTACTTGAACAATCTAGGATTTTCCACCTAGCTTATTAGTAATTACACTTAAAACTATATTTGGAGTAATTATTTAGACTAAAACAATGATAATTACTTTATAAGTAGTAATACCTAATTCTCTATGATCAGGTTCTTTTTTTGATTACAATTTTGTCAAGCAATGTACAGTCCCTATTAGTATGGCACAAATATTTCTGAGCACTTATATATATTCAGATTGCTTTAGCTGAGCTCACTTACAGGGGAAACTGAATGCTTGGGGAAAACATATTTACCTTTAGAACTATGTAGGTATTGTTTCATTGCCTTAAGTCAGTTAGTCTTTAAAGGTAAATTCATCAAAACTATTTTTCCCTTCCTTCTTCTTCTTGATGGCTCAATTCTTTATTTTTGAAATAAAATAACTTGCATATTTTCCAGGCCATATAGGCATATGCCATATTTTATGTAAATGTAACATCCAGAGCTTTCCCTTTTGAATCTTTAAATTTGCCTAATTCTTTTTTTTCAAATTTGTTTTTTAGAGTATTCATAATACAGTGATACATTTCTCTGTTATAATTATAATATTGCGATTAGTTCACTCTTACCATATTTTCTTTTTCTTTTGTATTGACATGTTCACTATTTATTTTAAAATGCAGACTTTATTGTTTTAATTTTGCTTCTGTGTAATATTTTAAATGTGCTTCTTATTGTTTTACATTTTATTATTCCATTATGATCCATTTCAGTAATATTTCCTTTTTAATCAGTTTCCTCTATACCCCTATTTCTTATTTCATGTAATATCATTTTGTATTTTATAAGTCATTAAAAAGAATACATAATTTCCTAATTTTATAAAGGATACATTCTATGTTTTACGATTTTTATTTAGGTATACAAAATATGCCTTTCAAAAGTATTATCTTTTATGTTCTGATTTTTACTAAACATAGATTTATTTCTTAGGAATATTTTTACATCTGTGCTGATTTTTACACAATTATTCATCTTGTTCTGGCTATTTCCATGTTGACCTGGTAGTTTTTAGAACACATTTCAGATGTTTGCAGAAAACAAAACAGTTAACGTGAACAGATTTCAACTATATTCTGATCCCTAGCAGGCACTTAATTTCTCCAAATTCTGAACTTCATTTGTCTTATTTTTGCTGTGCAGCTGACTACTCTGAGAAAACAAGTTCCAAGTAATTCTAAAACATAGGCAGCTTTTCCTTGCCAGAAATGATGTGTTTCTGTCCTATTTCATGGCACTTTCTTTTTCATTTACATTCCAAATATGTACTCCTATTTCTAGTTGATGCAAACTAAATACACAGCCAATGCATACTGGGCACATCTTGCATTCATGCACATTTTGGCTTTAGAATCCATACAGGAAGGATGGGCGAAAACAAAGTGGTCCTGGCTGCTTCAGAAACACTTTATAGGCTATCAGAGGAATAGTTGGGGACAACTGATCGGAACACAGAACTTCTAATGAAGCAGCGGCAGATTGATGATGGTGATGATGACGATGACTATGACGATGATGATGATGACAGAGGTCATGGTGGTGATGGAGATGGTGATGGTGACAATGTGCATGTTCTCCTGTGCTGCTTGACCCATTTAACAAAGGGTGTCTTGGTTACTTTTCTCTCATTACTAAGACAAAATGCCGGACACTAAAAGTCTAAGAGAAAGGTTTATTTAGTTCACAATTTAGAGAGATTTCAGTCCATAATTGGCTGGTTCCAAGACAAGGCGTATCACAGAGGAAACACAGTTCATGGCAGACAGAAAATAGCAAAGGAAGCAATCGATGAGGCCTTAACAGCATCCTCTGTCCTTTTTATTTCATCCAAACTTAGGTTGGGTAGCACTCAGACCATTCATTCTGGACCCTTGAGCCTAGTGTTGTACGATGAATAAATTTCAGCAGCACACAATCTAGATACAGCCACCTCTGAAAACCCGTTACCACACCTATTACCACAAGAGGCTTTGGGGGGACATCTAGATACAAACCATAATAAAGGGGGAAAAATGGGTTGACTGAATGGTTGTCGGTCTTTGTGGTAATGTTAAACTATAAAGGAACTTTGTTCCTTCCTTTAAAAAAAATTTGGTACCTGAGTCACATGTTACAAGCCTGCTGCCATTCTAAAGATTTGATCTTATAAATCTTACTGTATTTAATATGCAGTAGATCTGAAGACATATGCCCCTTACATACTTGTTTTAAGTAGTGCTAATAAAATATACCTCTTCAAATAGAACATAATAGTATATCTTATGAAGAAAAAATTCCCTGTGGCATTTTTTGATTGCACTGGTAAAATAAAATTGTTTTTATAAATACTGGAATGACCCATGTATTCACATTATTATTGGTTTTTACCTATATTTGCTATTTTTAAAAATTCTAAGATATTGCTTTAATTCATAATGAAACCAAATTCATCATGTGATCATCTTAGTAGACACAGAAAAAGATTTTGCAAAAATCTAATATACCTTCATGATAAAAAAAAACACTGAAAAGGAGTAAAAGAACATTACATTTATGACAGCCATACTATCAACATCACATTAAATTGAAAATAATGAAGACTTTTGCTATAAAATCAGGAATGAAACAAGAATCCTTCATTTTCATTGCTCCTCTTCAATATAGTACTTAAGTTGTTAGCCCAGGCAATCACGAAAGAGAAAGAAATATAAGGGATTCCAACATGAAAGAAGGAAGCATAATTATCCCTATTTACAGACAACATGATTCTTTACATAGAAGACTCAAAATTCACTAAAATACTCCTAGAACTAATTAACAAATTCAGCAAGCTAGCAGGATACAAAAGCAATACACAAAAATCAATAGTGTTCTGGCACACCAGTAATGAACCCACTGAGAAAGTAATTACAAAATCAATACCTTTCAAAATAGCATCCAAAAAGTTAAATACTTTGGAATTAACATAACAAGGCAATGAAAGACCACTATAACAAAAATTCTAGAGCTGAAAAAGAGGTCAAAAAGGTCATCAAAAAATGAAAGACTATTTCCTGTCCTGAATAGGCAGAATCATAGCTGTCAAAAGGGCTAGGATACCAAAATTGATGTATAGATTTAATGTCATTCTAATCAACATAACAATAACATTCCTTATAGAAATTAGAAAAATCAGTCTTAAAATTTACATGGAACCAGCAGAAACTCAAAATAGCCAATAGGAACAAAACAGGAGGCATCACAATCCTAGATTTCAAGCTGCTTTAAAATGTTACAGTGAAAAAATAGCATTGTATTAATACAAAAGCAGACACGTGGATGAATGGAAGAGAAAAGAGGACTCACAAACAAACCCGGACCATTTAGCCCTCTGATCTTTGATAACAGGGTAAATACATACATTTCAGGAAATATAGACTCTTTAACAAATGGTGCTGGGAAAACTGGCCACATGTATGCAAAAGATTGAATCTAGAGCCATACCTCTTACCATCTACTAAAATAAAATAGTAATGAACAAATATTCAAATATTCAAATGGAAACAATCTTCCTGAAGATAAAATAAGTAAAATTCTTGAAAATGCAGGCATAGGCCAGGACTTTCTGAATAGAACTCCAGTTGTGCAAGAAATAACAAGAGTCAACAAATGGGATTGTACCAAATTTTAAAAATATTCTGCATAGCAAAAAAAAAAAAAAAAAAAAAAAAACCCAACAGAATGAGGAGATAGCCTACAGAATGGGGAAAAGATGTTTCCAGCTACTCCTCATACAGAGTACTCATATGTGGAATAAATAAAAATTTTAAAAACCTAGACACCCCAAATGAAAGTTCCAATCAGAAACTGGTCAGTTGAAATGAATGCATTTGTTATAAGAATTATAAATAGCCTCCAATACATAAAAAAAGTATGTTAACACTCTTGCCATTAAAGAACTACAAGTTACACTAACATTGAAATTCCAATAGAAGGAACTGGTGTCAACAAAAAATGTAATAATAACAAATGCTGGAGAGGCTGCAGAGGGAAAAATAACTTCCTGTACTGTTGGTGGGAGTGTTACCTAGTATAAGAACTAGAAAAAGCAGTGCAGAGACCCTTCATAAAAGTAGAACTTCTGTTAACCCAGTTATTCCCCTTCTAAGAATCTTCCTGAAGGTGTTAAAGACATATTCTATTGATGCACAAATATCCATATTTATATCTGCACAATTCATAATAGCTAAATGTCAGACACAAGTCTGTATATATACATTGATAGATGAATGGATAAGAAAATATGATATTTACACACCAAAGAGTACTACTCTACAATATGAAAGGATACATTGTATCATTTTAGAAAAATTGATACATTTTGAGATACTAATGTCAAATGAAATAAATCAGACACACAAGAGAGTCAACTTATGTGCTACCACTTTGGTGAACTATAATAATCAAGTGCACAAGTGCATTGAGTTGTTCTCTCTACTTGAATTCTGAATAAAAATTTATGAAGATAAAGATAACCTTTTACATGCAAGAAAATTTTTGCTAAGATATGTTAATATTTAACAATGAAATTTAAGGTACACAGAAATAAAGTTAGCAATATATAGTCATTTGCACTAAGTTAAAAATACATCAAATCAGGTGAAAAGCAAAATAGATTTTAAAATTTTATGCACTTGAACAGTCCACAGACTAGTAGTTACAAAGTAATGAGTATAATTTTTTGTCAGACACTGACAAGTTGACTTTATATTTTTTAACTCTGATGAAAGATGGTTATTAGTATCTTTATTTTCATTAATAATGAATTTGATATTTTGAATTTTAATTTATCCAGTATCTTACAGTTGTTAATGAAGTGCAAAGATGAGACTCTCCTGAGCCTCTTCCTGTTTACCTTTTTCCAGTTTTACCTTATAATAGATGATGCGAGCATTTTGCTTTAGTTCCATAAAATCATATAGAGCTTGTAGAGTAACATTAAATATGGCCCAAAGACTATTATTATTTTCAAAATAGTATATAAGTGCATTGTCTTTAGATCAGGTAAAACATAATTATGAAATTTGACCTACTTTGGCAAGTGTGTGTGGTTTTACTGCAACTGTAGACAATTTTAAGTGTCAATAATATATAGCTAGTATTATACAATGAAAAAATACAATGCTTTATATTCTTTTATGAAATGGTTTTATTTTCCAGAAATGTAACTTTCATTTGCCTGAGTTTGTTTACTAGAAATATACTTTTTCTATTACTTAAAAATATTTAAAGATACTTAAATTAAATTACAATATAACTTTATGAATGATGAATTGATGAATTGATTATATTTTATACTCCATATATTCTAAGCAAGAAGAGTGACAGAAATTCCAGCTTGGAAAAAAATATACAGGGAGGCCTTTTCTTCAGTTAAGATGGGTCTATGTAAGATATTTGGTAATCTTTAGCTCTCCCTCACATCCTGGTTCTAAAGCAAAACTTGGTTTTCTTTCCTGTAAGACTGTTTCTTTATCACAACCTGGTGAAATCTGTTTGTTCCCCCAGCTGTGACTAAATAACCAACGTAAACAACTTGAAATGGGGAAAGCTTTACTTTGACTCACAGTTTAGGAGGTTTAGTCCATGGTAAGTTGCTTCCATAGCTGTGGGCCTGAGACGGGAGGCAGACCATCATGGTGCAAAGGCTCAGTAGAGCAAAATTACTCACCTCATGGCTTTCAGAAACCATAAAAAGAGAGAAAAAAAATCAGAGAGGAACAGCAAGGGAAAAGATATAGTCCCCAAGATCACAGCCTCCTGATCCATTTGACCAATACCACACTTCCTGTTCCCATCCAATTATAGCTCTTATCATGTTACTACTTTACAATATCCCATTAGCAACCCAGCTGTCAACACAATGAGCTTTTGGGATGGCATTTAGTGTCAAAACCATGACACAGTACCATCATGAATTTACAAAATAAGCTCATTTCTTCTTTTAAATAACAACTCACATTTTTGCCTTAGTCGGTGGCAATATGATTTTTAAAAAATTACATTTCCCAGCCTTCCCTGTGGTGATGTAGTCAGGCCAGTGGGGTATGAAGGGAATTGATATGGGCAACTTCTCCCTCATGAATTTTAAAGGAAGCAATTGTCTTTCACTTCTGCTCTCTTACTAGAGCTGAAAGTGGACACGGTAAGGTGGGGTGGACACAGTAAGGTGGGGGTGACACAATTTTCTTCCCTCTTCTCAAACTACACTGCTTTTTAGCTTTTGGGTCCATCTGTTAAATACCTGTTGTCTTCCACACTGGGATTTTCCTTTCAGAATGATTGTCTTTTATTTAGTCTCCAGTCATCTTTAAACAAAGTTCATGTGTTCAATGACAAGACATAGCTCCTGAATTCAAGAAACCATGTCTACAACTACTTATTCAACATCTTCACGTAGTTTTTACACAAACCTTCAAGTTCCATATGCCCCATAAGTCACACTAGCGATTCATTTTTATAATCCATGACCTTAGAAACAACATAACCCAAATGTGTAGCTTAATGAGATGTTACAAATTGTTAGATATAAAAGCACACTCCAACAGAAAAGTAAACTTATCCAACCAACCATAAATCTCTTTGCATCATCTTATCGTAAGGCTCCTCCCTTTCTCCTTCCCTCCAAGAGTAAATTTCTCTCTAACAGCACATTTACATCTTCTAAATAGTTTCATCAACCAGATGGACAACCTTAAAACTTTGTTTTGTATTGTTTATCTATAGGACTGCAAGTGATTGGCAAGTACAAATGTTTAAGGTGGTTTTATTTTTAGTTAATATATTTCTCCGTTTCTTATTTCTTCATTTGTTGAAGAAACCAGATTATTGTCTTTGTTCTGATTTTCATTTGATTTATTTTTAAACATGCTCCTCTTGCCTCTGTGTGTCCTATGCATTAGTAATGGAATCTAAAAGCTTAATCAAATAGCAAGACATTTCATGAAAGTTTTTAATTGTTTATCAGAAAGAAAAAATGCCTGACTGCCTCAATTTTTGTGACATTAGAAGTCACCAAAGGTTGAGGTCTAAATTTTATAATTCATTAGTAATTATAAAATATTGGTAATCTAATTTCATAATTTTTCTCGATTTATTTGAAATGTATTTCTCTCACACAAAGAGAAACTTTACCTAGAGTGTTACTTAGTTATCTAGTGGCCATTTCATGTAACAATACAAACATTTTGTGTATTTTATTAACCCTCTATTATACAGAGACAATTAGTGTGCATATATGTAATTATGAATTCAACATCTTGAATTAATCCTCAAATAATTCTTTGCTACAGAAGAAACTACTTCTTAAGAGCACAAAACATTTTGAGGTAGCAATTACAATGTAATCACCAATATAATTAACAAAACTAATTTTCCCAAAAAAAGTATTTATTTTCATTTTCCCCACAGTAGGTTGAATTACACCTACATTGTCAGTAGGAATAGCCTCATCAATTTTTTTCGATACATTTCTTAACAATGAGTTATCTAAGAAAATATGAATATAATTAATGCTCATGGAAATGCTTTGGATATGGTTTGAGCGACCTCTAAGAATTCATACGTTGAAATTTAATTTCTATTATGAGGTCTTAAGATAAAAAATATAATCTGACTGGGGTGCTCAGAAAAGGAGTGTTTGGAAGTGATTCAGGTTATTTATCAGGTCGTCAGGATAGAGCTCCATAACTGAATCCTTCCAGGGGCTCAAGAAGTGGGGAGAGACACACGTGCTCGTGTGCTCCCTGTCTCCTATCAGGTGACACCTTGCACCACTGCAGCACTCTGTCACAGGGCGTCATCATCAGATGCAGTCCCTGGACCTTGAACCCCCAGAACCACAAGCCAAAATAAAGCTCTTTAATTTTCAGTTGCTTGCCGGGTCTGTGGTATTGTCTTGTTAGTCACATAAAATGGACTAACAAATGCCAGAAGAATTTATACTGTTATTTTGACGGACTGATGCTTAATTTCTGGTAACTTATTAATAAAATATAAGAAAAATGATATCTAATTTTTAACATAGTTATGACAGTTTGAAGAATCTTAATTGTCTTAACTCCATTTTCTTGTCTTGAGTATCTTAAATAAATCACTCCATTTTCTTCAGGGATGAAATGCTGCTACAAAAATTCTGATAAAATTATCTTTCTCACATCTTATAAGGACATATTTTCTCTGCTATGATTTAGTACCCATGATTTAGTTTGCAAAATTATTTTGTGTCTTTATCTTTCTTCCATTTAGCTCATCTTCCTCTCTTATATGCTAAATACTATTTATCTCCTCTTTTTCTATTTTTATTTTTTCTTCTTGTTTTTCTTATGGGTGTTACAATGTTAATACCAGGTACCTGAAATAACTCAGTAATTTTTATCTTTTACTCCTTAATCCTAACTGTAAACTACTTTTCTTTCAATTTAATTTGAAATATCTTCTAGTTTTGAAACTCCACCCAGGTGATCTTGATAAATAACATTTCTTTTCCTAATGCTATGCTTATGGCTTTGACATAAAAGATTTCTCTGATAACTGAGTAATTCTCTAAATAACTCATTCAATATTAAGAGAACAGCTGATAACAGTCACCAATGGGGAGACAGGCCTACATTTTGGTAGCAGTAGACAAAATAGTAGCCACAAATTCTCCAGTCATTTAAAATCTCATTGTCCTGGAATCCTCTTCAGATAAATTCACCTGAAAATAGGTGAAACATTCTCAAAATACTAGAGGTTGTACTTACACAACTCCAGCAAGTGTTGGGTGGGAAATTAACACTACTTAGGAAACAAACACATCTTGAAACTAGGCTGCAATGCTATGCACAAAATTATCTCTGAAACACTGTACATTTTAAACAGAAACATCCCTAACATGTAATACCTAATACATTAACTGTCAATAGGTTCTTAATTAATTTTATTTCTGCTTTGTCTAAAGTAAAATGAGTTTAATATACTATATAAAATCCCCCCTTCCCAAAATGAAGCCAGTGTCTGCTAACATATTACTCGTATGTGGCATTTTCTGTAAATTTGTGTCTACAAACTAATTGAAGGCAAAAATTTAATCTTGTATTATTGTTTACCATCTTTATATTCTCTGTGCTTTGCACAGTGCTTGACATAGTATATATGTATATATATAATTATTGATTAAATAAATGTGCAAATTAGTGAGTAGATGTATGATTAAATGAATGTATTGATTGAATTCAGTATCCCTCAAACATAAAACTTAAATAATAGATTCAAATTGCCCAGCTACAAGCAACTTTGAGCAGTATAAAGGGAAGTGAAATTTTTTATAAGAAAAAACATAATCATGAAAATATCCATTATTCCCTTACAATGACAACCGATAGAGACTGCTTGAAAATTAATTTTTCCAAGCACTTTTTGTCTTCACTTAGATGAAAATAGGAGAGCCTGAAAGAAATAATAAAATGTTTTTCTTAGCACTGAATTCCAAATTAGAAAAGACAAAGTGAGATAATATAAATAATTAAAATATAAATATCTGAGGAAGATCAGAGCTGGCAAAACTTTTGAGTGATTTTGTCTGCATCAGTTGATCTGTACACTTGGCTCAACAGTGAGAAGACAAGAATTTCAGGACAATATCTTGCACTTCAGATTCTTTTCAGAAACTAGATTACTTGCCATACATTTGACTTTTCATCATACTCAAAATACACATGGTTCAGGTTGATTGGTCCTTGACATGTCCTACGTCAGCACAACCTTTGAATTCATTTTTTATGCCTAAAATATATCAGAATGAAAGGTCAATATTTTTAAGTCCATAATTTGTTCTGTTACCCTCTGTTCATCTCTGTCATGCAGATGCACTTACACAGCAGTGTAGCCAGACCTTTTTGACTCAAGAAGCGATATTTTTAGAAAGGTTCTTTTTATTCTGTATTCTTCATAAAGCAAACATTTGTGCTGCTCTTCTAAACACAGGAGCTACTTAGATAATATTTACATTTTTGTAGACCCCAAAATAGAAGCAGCTGCCAAGAACTGCCTTTTTCCCCAAAAGATGCACGCTTTTGCCTGTACTTTGTCTTTGAGGGCATGTAAGTAATTAAATCACAATAAAACTAATCTTTTGCAAGTTAAATTGAAGATTATAAGCAATTGTGGTGCATTTGCTTTTCTAAATATATATGAATTTTTCCAGCAAAGGAGAGAGGCTGTGTGTGTGTGGGTAGGTGTGTGTGTGTGTAAGTTCTCTTAACATTTTCTTGTCCCTGATTGCCCAATCAAGTTAGGAAGCAATGTCTAATTGATATATTTTATTCATTTTTTTACTGCTTCTATAGCAAATTACCACCACTATACTTGCTTAAAGCAACACAAATGTGTCTTATTGTACTCTCCTAAATCAGAATTCTGAGAAATGTGTCACTGTGCTCAATCCAAGCTGTGACAAGGCTTGCAGGCTCTCTTGGAGGCCCTAGGGGAGCATCCACTTCCTACCTGGTCCAGAATCTAGAAGCTGCTCGCAGTCTCTGGCATAAGGTCTTCTTCCATCTTCAAAGCCAGATAAATTTGCTTCACTTCTCCCATCATAAGAGATGTAAATCCACAATAATGAGAAAGTTCCCATTAAAACATTTATTACAGTAAAAGGTGCATTAATCTCCCTCAAAATAATCCCCCTCACTTTGAACACACAGTCCCATCATTTTTGCCACTTTCTCTTTTGCCTTATTTGTTTGTTTATTTATGAGATTTGCTTGTTTGTGACAGGATATCTCCTTACATAGTTCAGGCTGGCCTTGAACGCCTTGTGTAGTCCAGACTGGTACTGAACCCACAACGCTGGATAGAGGCAACTGCTACCACACTGGCTCTGAATAAATTCTATAAGTTATCATTTATGGATCTCCAGATGCACTGGCCTAACTGCCTTGATGTCTGAATTATTTAGAACAATTACCAGGCATGGTCATTATGACCTTAGGGAAGACTTGATAGCCATGCCATGTCGAATCCAGTGAGCAGGATGGGTGAGAACACTGTACTATATTGTTTTGCATGCCAGCCTGTCCCTTGGATGGCCCTGGACAATAGCCTTCATTGTATGTTTTAAATCCACCTGTGAAAAACACTCATGAAAGAGGACTTACAGAAATGTTTCTGAAAGAGGCAACAGTATGGGAGAAGTGTGTTCAAAGTGAAGGGAAGATTTTGAATAGGATTAATAACAATGTGTCTTTTGCTGTATACCTTTTTAAAATTTAAATATCCAATATTTTTTAAACATTCCATTTATTCGATCATTTCTACTGCCTATCTGCCCTTATGACTGGTTCAAATGGAAAATCTCTCTATTTTTAAGAATAGTTGATCAGAAAATTCCCCTGTAAACTTGAATTCTCTTTTCCATGTAATTGTTAGAATTCAGTATCCAGAGATTAAAACCTAAAAATATTCAGCAAGCCATGATTCTGCCTACAAGGCATATTATCTATCACCCTAAAGAGCTTTACTTAAGTTGAAAACTGATAGCCATGCCCTTTCAAATATGCCATAATTGCTACTAAACTATATATCTGTTTCTGCTTCAGAATAAAAGTATATGACTTTTAATTATTTAATACATTTCTTTATAATGCAGATTATAAATATTTACCGGACAGTCTTAAATATTATTTTTGTTTGTAAACTAAAAATTATTCCAACTTCTAGATTATGATGGTATAGAGGAAATTTAAAACTATTAGACATATCTTAAAATCACCAAATTCAATATTAAAAGTGATATGTGGAAGAGGTTTTGTTTTTATTACATTTTCAATATGAAAAAGTATTTCTTATTCTCCTTTATCTTGTGATAATGAGATTTTTAATGTAGTTTTCAAACTCATTTTGAATTTGAGCAATGCTATAAAAGACAATTTTATTAATAAAATTTTCAAGTTTTAACTGTTTGCTATACAGATAGTGGAGATGAGTCAATGTGGTATTGAATTCTGAAATTCAGATGCGCACTGGGTAGCATATCTATGTGGGATTTCACCTTTGTGTCTTTTTCTAAATCTCCATTTAGGGTTAGTCTGTGAAATACAAATAGGCATCTTCAATAAGTTAGCTCATCTTTTTGTGCTTCAGTCCTTTCATTTGTTTAGTTATAATATTACCATGGATCAATCAGGTTAATGTGGGGACTTATACATGCAAATATATGTATGTAGGTACAGAGTAAGGGCTCAAAAATATTAGGCCTTATTATGATTATTATTATGAACAATACAAGGTGATCTAGTTTTTTAAAATCTTTGATTTTAGTATTAGACCACTTATTCTCTACTTTAAAATTTCACTGGTGGCCTTGAAAATTTTTTAAAAATTAAACCCACAAAAATCAAGGCCTAGTCACTATCAAAAGTGTTAAACTTTTTCATTCAGCTATATTTGCCATCATAACATAAGGATGAGCAGGTCAGACTCAGGAAAAAGGAAATGGGCTACTGGCTCTGGTTGTCAGAATTACAGTCACATCCACTTAAAAGGTCTGAGTTCCATGAGAGAAAAATGAAGAAGTATAATTTGTTTTAAGGATATAAAACTTCCACTGTAAACATGTAGCTTAAAAAAAAAAAAAAACAGTTCCTGAAAAAGCAGTTTGTGCTGTGCAATATATCTATGTAACTCAATTATTAAAATGGTGTCAAATGATATTTTAACAATATTTTTTCTGGTTAATCATTCTGTGAAATTTTTATTCATATCTCTTTAAAAAAATTTTTAAATTATTTAGTTCAATTTTTCCACTGAATATTTAAAATATAATAAATCCAGCCAGGCATGGTGACATGATCCTGTTATTCCCACACTCTAGGAGACTGAGGCAAGAGAATTTCAAGAATGAGCCCAGCCTGAGCAACTTCGTGATTTAGCAATGTTCGGTCTCTGAATTTTAAATAGGCTGGAAATGTAGCTCAATGTAAAGGCTCATATTCAATCCCCATTACCACAAAATAATAATAATAATAATAATAATAATAATAATAATTAATAATAATAATAATATTAAATCTAATTCATTCAAGCTACAAATGATTATATAAATTTTAAAAGTCACGGATGCCAGTACAATAAAATGAATTTCCATTGCAAGAAAAAGGTAACAGAGATTTGTATTTGATAGACATGATCAAAATATCCTTTATAAATTTTATCTTTAACATAAATATTCATTCTTGGTAAGAATTATAATACATCCATGAAAGTGATACAGTTATTTTTCATTTTCTCATAATTCATTTATAATTTTTAAATTTTTGAAACATTTGACAAACACAAATGAGCATCTTGTCTGAATAAAGAAAACTAGTAGATACCAAGTGCATGTGTAAAAAGCAAATGTTTAACAGTAGAAAAAATGGTACACATGTAATTACAAGTGTGACGATTAGAAGCAATGAGAACTGTACATTTTGAAAATATCTAACAAAAAAAATTTAAACCTACTTTAAGGATTTCAAAGAAGTTCCTTTGAAGAAGTTTTATTTTAAGTCAATCTTAAATAATGGGAAAGGATTATCCAATAAGAAGTGGAATGCGCACGCAGTGTAAGACCCTGGACATATGCTGAATGAAAGAACGAGCCTTTCTGAGGAGCCACGGGCTCAGGAGATTGAGCAAAGAATGAGGTTAAATAGCATAAACCAAGCAGACAGAGTGTGGCCGGGCCACTGAGGAACTCCCAAATCACCTGAGAATTACAGTGTTATCCAAAGACGCTGCAGAGCCACTGCAAAGCCATACCTAGAAAAGACATTTGGTTAATGTCTTAGACATAACATTAGTGTGTGAACATGAGGAACAGAGTACAAAAAATAAACTGCAGAAAATACAGAAGCAATTTTGAAACAATCCAACATTTCAGCTTAAAAAATATAAAAGATTAAACTAGGGTTGCACAGTGGTAGAGAGGGGAAGACGGAGGCCAGATGTGTCTATGGTGCTTTGTAAACAGAATGATGGATCCACTGATAGGGCACAGTGAAAGTGAGGAAAAATCTAAAAATGAAACTTTAGTTTCCCATTGGAATCACTGAGAAGTTCAGACCATTTTCCGACACAAAGAACCTGGGTATTGTGGCATGTTCTTGGGTGAATTATGATTTAAACTTTAAACTTCCAGTTGGAGGTATTAAAAAAAAAGTGAGTAGTTATTATGTAATAAAAGTGACCTACGATGGAATAATTGACCAATAGATGGTAATAATTTAAGCCACAGAAAGTATGAAACAATCTACAGTAAGAGTAATTAAGAAGACAATAAACTCTGATAGGGACTATGCAGAAAATAATTAACAAGTAAAAGAATGTTTGAAAAAACAAAAAAAGAAAGTAACAGAGCAGTATCCCAAAGACTCAACATAAGTCAAGAAATTTTCAGGTAAGAAATGCCTAGAAAACTTAAATGCTCGCAGCAAAATAAAACATAAAAAATTTTAAAGACTAAAAACCACTTGAATTTAATCACAGAAAGCTGATTGACAAACAACGAAAATAGTTTTAAAGATGTAAATAAAAGATTTTGCAATTAGTCTTTTGGGGGAAAAGGGATTTAGCTTGTCATTTTTAGAGGGAAAAAGAAAGTTCTGATTATGCCTATTGATAGGATATTTGTTAATCAAGATGACTATATAGCTTACTAAGACAGATACATTCTCATGTGAACGCATTTATAGATAATATTATGTACAAAATTATTCATGTGATAGGCAAGTGGATATGTAGTAGAAAGGTAGTTCAAAGAGGAGAACTGACTTTGGATAGATTTATGAACCAGTGGACCTATTTTCCTATTAGAGAAGTTTCCATGAGTTCTTCCAAAGTCAGTACTTTCCCTCAGATTTGTAAAACTATGAGACGATGTAGTTTTATAGTAGCCAGGAAATTGTCTTATTCGCCAAATATCTTCCTTTTCTCTCTTTCCCTCTTTTTTTTCTTTCTTTCTTTCTTTCTAATTCTCTTTCTTTCTTGCTTTCTAACCCCTTTATTGCTAATTAAACTTTTTATTTCCTTTTATGTCTCTTTTTTTCTAGGAAAAGATCTGCCCTTTCACACTGTCACCAAGGAGCTATCTGGAACCAACTCAATCCTCTCAGTTATATAAAATAAAGAATGGCATACAGTTGGCAATCAGCTCTAAATCCCAAAGAACCACCTGAAAAACAGTATGAACATGGAGAGTTTCACTCTGTTAATCAATCCTTTTCTCCTAGCCAAATCAGTCTGGGGTTTGATCAGCTAGTAACCGAAATAAATAATAAAATCTCACTCTATCAGAGAGAAAGTGAAGACAACACCTTTTTTGTGCCCAGTGAACTAAACTGGGATTCAAAAAGGCATTCTTTGCCTGGAACACACCATATATCCTTAAATAACTTCCTTTCTAAAAGCTCAGAACTCTCTTGGAATCAAAGTGGGAAAATTTCACCTATTGGTTTTAATCCTTCTGTGTTACCAAAACCAGAAGAGATGAATAAACAAAGCTCTTGGGAAACCTCAATAGGAAAGTATCATGATAGTGATCGTTCTAGATTCAGTATTGGAAATCCATCATGCACTAATTTGGGTAAAATGAATCCACCAAGAGAACTGAAAAGTCAAAATCATAACTACCATATAGGATTTGAAAACAGTATTTCTCATGCATATTCATCCTTTTCAACTGATTTCATGCCAAAAGATGAGAATAAAGGAGGTGAGAATGTGAACACTGTGAACCCTTCTCCAGAGTTCTTTAAAGATTCTTTTCTACCAAGAAGCAGGGAAAGTACATGGCCAGAAAACATGGAGGTATGTACAATATGATTAAATTATATTCAAATATGGATGGGAAAGAATCACTCATCTCTATCAGATTAATTGTCAACAAGGATAACAAATGAGAAATCTGCTAAAATTATTTTTGAAAAATTTTCACTTACTTTCAATGTCAAGTTATTGTACTAATGGTTATTTCAGAGAATAAAAACAACTTTTAAATATAAATATTAAAGTACAGTTTTATCAAACTAAAAATACTATAGTACTTACATTTTATTGGATAAAAATATCATAGTTTGAGGTTGTATTTTCTATTCTTGCTATGTTAAGCACAGATACAAATGCACACTATATATAATACATAATATATATATCTATACTTGAGTCACAGTGTAATGACCTAAAATATCATTATCACTACTGGTACAAAAAGTGCTCTTTTACCCAGAGACTTTTCAATTGTATTATTGTATTAAGGCAACTTCTGTTGGGTTTGTTCCAGGAGAAGGAAACTAAGGAATATTGTACACATCAATCTGATGATTTCATTACTAGTGTTCCAATCATCTTAGTAATCACCGAATTTCCAGTAAAATAGTTGAAGGTGTCTCAACTTATACTGCATTTAAAAACTAGAAATAAATGGTAGAAAAGAATAAATGTTATTATAACTGCAATTTCAGAGAATTCCAAAAAAATTCAACAACCATCTATCAAATCTTTGGAGTAAGTGGTATGCTAGGCAAAATAAGTACAAAGAAAACATGATTATATGAGTTCACAAAAAGTTTAGGACTCAGATTAACTTGTAAATAATATTAACACTGTAAAGCAACAGATAGGTTGAATGCACAGGAGACACCTAGTGTGTTTGTAATTGAGTAGCAATACAACTGATCTGAATGAAAAGTCAAAAGGTAGGGACAACTAGATCTTATGATGGTGTATCCAATACTAAATCACTCTATTGCTAAATATAAAGTCAGGCGTTATACATGAAGCAGCTGAGCTCAGGCATTGAATAAGAGGTAGCAGAGGACATTGATCCTTGAGAAAAGTGAAACTTGTGCCTGTCTTGGTGTCTGCCTGAAGGCCGTTTCCTGCTGCTGTGTATAATCTAGTAGAACTCAATTTGCACAGCAGTGTTATTGAGCTGCAGTTAGTTTCAGACTGCAGAAGTAGCTGTAGCTTGCAGGTCAGAAGAGGGAGCTATATGCTGAGTGGGGTCTGAAGTCTACAAGGAATTTATTACACATTGTTGGCAAGACATGGGGTGTGCCTGCAGGGCTAGAAGGATATTGTCAGCTCCAGGTTGAGAATGGAATGGTGGTGGTTTTATCAGTGTAGCAGTTGTATAATACAGAAGTTATGGCAAAACTAGAAAAGAGACAGAGCAGAGCACTTCTAGCATGTGAACAAAATTCCACAAATTCAAACCCTAAAAGTAAAAGTCATTCTCTAAAACAAATACTACACCAACCAAAATGGATGAGACTCAATAAAATATTGAAATAAGGATGACAAGCTAAAGTAGATGTTAGCTCTCTGCTAAAGGGGGAAAAAACTCAGCACTTGGTTTTTTAAACACAACGGTTCACAATGTGCCATCTATTGTACTGGATACATAACAGCAAGTGTAAAGATATGTAAAAAAGAAGGGAATTTTGATCTATGATCAAGAAAATAACTCAAACAGCAGAAAGACTCTTTGAGTTAGGCCAGTTTTTAGAATCAACAGATAAGGACTTTAAAGCCATGACTGAGAGTACATAATGTGAAAGATTCTCATAGTGGGTAGTAAATGTGCCCACATCAAGAAATTACAAACACAGAAAATTAAAGAGATACAGAGACCATTGAGTTCGGAGTATCGTAGTGAAAAAGTCAACATGTCAGAAATGGTAGGATCAAAGGGGTAAACTTGAGAGCAAAGCAATATAAACTATCCATACTGAAGAGAAAAATAACAGAACCATATGAAAACAAACAAGGATTCAGAGATAAGCAAGGTGCATGATACATGGGCAACTTAAATGCTAGCAGTAAACAAAACATAGAGACAATTTAATTTGAAGAATTAATGGTCAGAAAATTCTTGAATTTGGTTGACATTGTCCAAACAAAGTCAATCACATGTAGAAACATTGTACTCAAATATCTAAAACTCAAAAGGAAAGAAAAAATTCCTAGAAGGAAAAGATTTCAAATATTGGAATTATGATCAGAAAGAAAGCAACTTCTCATCAAGAACAATGGAAATAAGAGAAAATAGAATTACATTTTTGAATTATTTTAAAGAAGAACTAAGCTTTACTTTTTAAAACTTTGGGAAGTCTTTGGAAGCAGTAGAAAAAAATCACTTGTCCAGCATTTATCTCTTAACTCAAAACTCCAAACAAAATACATAATTTCAAAATGAGACATCTCTTGTTCTTGATAAGTATTCCTTATAAACCTTAGACACCTAGTCAAGGAGGATTTGTCTGTGGTTTAACTAACATCTATGCTAGCTTTTGAAAGTATAATTGTAGTTCTGATTACAGAATAGGAAGTGAGAAAACACAGCTAGCAATAAGTGTTACTTAAGATAGTTTTTAATAGCTATCCTTTCCCCTATAAGATTATGTGGAATTTCTTGAGAAGATAGTAAAAGAATTAGGAATTTAATACTACAGGGCAAAATATGTTTGTGAAACCAGTAAGTATTTTGTTCACTTTGCTAGCAAGGTGTTTATTGGTAGATATTTAAATAAAATATAAATGCAGCAGGCATCTATATTTTTTATCATTGACCATTAAGAGACCCAGTAAAATATTTTTGAATCTGACATTTTGGGGTTTGCATATGTATTAAAATTGTCTTTGGAGACCAGGGATATAACTCAGTGGCATGAGCCCCTGCCTGGCAAGCATGAGGTTGTGAGTTTGATCCCCAGTACCAAATAAATAAATAAATAAATTGTCTTTGGTACTGTAAAATTTGAATATTTTGTCAGAACTGTCTTCCTGTGCCTTTACATTAGAAAGTTATTTCTACACTTTCAATGATCTTGATAAGAAATACTTTAAGAGTCATAAAGATTACTTTATATATTTCCAAAACTGAAAATGAAATAAAGACATACAAAGAATGTTGAAATAAATTAGACAGCTAACATGCCCACAGTGAAATAGTAACAAAGTAAATGTTTCAGGGATAAGGAAAATATCAAGGGAGATCCAGGAAGGTATAAAGAGTGACAGAAATAGTAAGTATGTTGAAAATACAAAAAGCTATCTTTAATTTTTGAAAGACAGATGACTAAATGCAATCACAGCGTATCACTGGGGGATTTACTATATACGCAAAATTACATGACAAAGATGAAAGCATGAAAGGGTTATTGTATAGGTCTTGTTGTTGGAAATTCTTATACTTTAAATGCAGTGGTACAGTAGTGACTCTAAATGAACTGGGATATATTAAAGTTGCATGTTGCAATTCCTAGACCTAGCTTTTACACTAAAAAACAATACAAAGGAAAAAATCTAAAAATTCATCAGAGGGATTAAATGAAATAGGAAAAATTCAAATAAACATAAAGGCCCAAGAGAAATAGTATAGAACAAAATAAAATAGAGGAAACTAACAGAAACAGACATAAATATGGTAGCCTGAAATACACCATCTCTATAAAAATATTAACCATAAATAGACTCACCTTTCCAAATTTGAAACAGAAACTCATTTACTACATTTCAAAAAACTCTTAGGAAAGAAAAAAACACATACATAGGTTGAAAGCAAAGGAAACAAAAGGTTTGAACATTCAGCTAGAAAAAGAAACATTGTGTGGTGATTAATTAAGAAAAGTGCAGTTCAAAATAGAATATTATTAGGATTAAAAAGTTGTTTTGTAATGATGATAGGGGAGATCAGGAAGACATAAGTTTAAATTTATATGTGTCTAATAACACAGCTTAAAAATAACAATACAGAAAATATTTCTTTTAACATCAAACATATATTTACCCAACTATCTATTTACTGAACTATTTATGTATACATTAAAAAATGAGGCAAATATTCACACAACTAATTATTATAAATGTTAATAAATTTCTTTACAATGCCCAAAAGCTAAAAATAATCCAAGTGTCCATCAATAGGGAAATGTCAGATGGGTGTGATAGCTCATGCCTGTAATCCCAGTAGTTAAAAGGTTGAGGCAGGAGGAGTACCTCAAACTCTAGGCCAGGTCGGGTTAGATAGTGAGTTCAAGACCATCCTGAAGTTCTGAGCAAGATTCTGTCTCACAAAAAAGAAAAAGAAAGGAAAAAAAGTGTATAAATATGTTATGAAGTAGTAACAAAGATAATGTTCCCAACCCTCGATAAAAATGTTGAAATACTTATATGTATAATAGTATCAGTAAACTTTGGAAATATGTGTTATTTAAGTGATAGGTGCCAGAATCAACAGAATATATACATTTAAGCTACAGTGATAGAAATCTGAAAGTGTCACCAAATAGGTTGTGAAATGAATAGAGAGGGACGTGAGGGAACTTTCTAAGGTACAAAACGTTTTGTACTTTGTTCATAGTTTTGGTATCATAGCTACAAGTATTCCTCAAAGTCAAATTTTAAACTTATGTAATGTGAATTTTTCTATATGTATTACCTCAGCCACAAATCAAAAAATCGTTAAGACAGTATAAATATTGGAAAATTGCATTAATCTTTTCTCCATAGGGAATCATATTAATGTAACCATTTTTATTTTAAGCCAATAGATTGTTCCATGCAAATCATCGAAGCACCTCAAGGAAGTAATGTTAGCCTGGCCTCCTTTTGTGGCAAAGTGAAAAAGTGAGTATTCTATTTGATCAAAGCTTGAAGTTTCTGAGCCTGAATAAATTTGTCTATTGCTGTACCACACAACTGGCTAATTTTGCATTTTATAAAAGTACAGTGATGCTCTCTAAAATAATAATTTCTTACTAGCAATTAAAATTTATTCAATGCTATCTATAGTATTGCTAGATGTGAAAGTTTTGAAAATTTACATGCATTTATTTACATTTTGGTTTTTTGGCTTTTACCCACTTATGGTCATTATTCTGAATATAACAAACATATATTTACCTATACTCCTCAACTTACTAAGTGATCATTTGGAATTAAACTTGAGTAAATTATTTCATGATTAATTTAAATCTATTTCTGTATCTAGCAACTACTCTGTGAATGAAAGATATCAAGATTTAAAACAAACAAGCAAAAAAGCAAGGTCCCTGCTTCAAAAGACCTTTAATTCAGATTCAAGGAATAAAGACAAGCACATAAAATACAAAGCAAATTATCTTAAATTCATAAAAATCATCAATCTTTACTCTCTTGCTGGTTTACAGAAGAAAATTTTAAATGGTACATTCGATTCCTAAATTAGAATCTTCAAAGTTATTATTATCAACTCTTTTAGGAATACGCTGTTTAATGTAATAAAATTACAAGCATTGCTAGAAATTTCCCACTTTATTGTAGCAATTTCTACCTGTTTAGCATGAGAAACAGCTTTCTTAATACTGGGAGATGTCACTCTTTAGTGTAACCCCACTTATCCTGATTATAAGCTCCTCCAGCAACTCTGTTTTACAAAACACAATTTTAAAGTCCTAAAGAAGCACTGAAATGCTGTTGGGACATGAAAGTAGTTTTGTAATGCCTAGTTAGTAACTTATGGTGCATTTCCAACTACTTAAAGTTATTTTTTCTCAATGGTTTCTTTAAAAATAACCATGAACACTAAAACAAAGGTATAAACAGTAACTTTGAAGTAATGACAAGAAGCTGCAAATTATATTTACAAGCATGTTCTTTGATCTACAGTACATTCTGTTGAAAATTATTAATTTATAAGATTATTGAATCTATATGTGCACAATTATTTTACACATAAACTGTTTGCACCATAGAAGGACAAACTAAATTTGAAAGTCAAGTTTCACAGGAGGTTCCCCAAAACTTCTGAAATATCATAACAAAGCAGATTTACATTTCTAACTGCATGTATTTTTATAATATATAAATAAATATACTTCACTATGTTATTAGCATCTCTTTTATATATATCTGTCGAGCTTCTCTAACTAGTGGAGTATAGTTTCTTGCCCTGACATATTTTAAAATTGTATCTTTCAAGAAATATGTCACATTCTAACAAAAAATGTAATAAAAGGCCATAATATGTGGAAGAAATTCCCCATCTATATTAGATGTCTGCATTCGTGTAGGAAAGAATGAGTCATGAAATTGCATTTGAAAATGTAGCTCCCCAAAAAGGTAAAACCTGAAATCACATATGCATTGAATAGCACCTTATCATATAGTGAATGTTAATTTGTAAAATACCTCTACCTCTGCCCAAGACTGCCATCTAGACTTTTGTGGTAGGATGTCACAAGGGAGAGTGGTTTACAGCTTTGTCCTGAGCTGTGGTTGTCAGTCTACAGTGACAGAGCAACAGTAGCAGCAGCTTACTTGAGAAATTGCAACAAAGACAAGTTTGGGGGTCCTCCACAGATAGACTGAATCTGAAACTATGGGTGTGGGACCCAGAACAAAAGGTCACTCTCATGTATGTCATTGTCAACTTATCAAGCTCCACAGAGACCGGAAGTTTCCATGGAGTCTAAAGAGTGTAGCATTTGAGCACCTTCAAGGACTGGCACTACTTTGGCACTGCACAAACAGAACAAAGGCAGATGCTAAGAATGCAATGTATCCATATAGAAAGTATAATTTTTAAGTTAGGAAAAATTCAAATGTCAAGATAACTAATGGTAAAAGAACTCAAGGTTCCATTTCCATCATCAAACACATTTTGAATATCTATTCTTAAATATTCTATATATTGGCAGAAAACATGAATCAAGATTTGGTGGTAGATAATGATAATTATGATCCTTTTATATTGCTTAACATGCTGCAAACCTTTTATAAAAACTTTTGAAGCAAATATTGCTACCCTCTTTTGTGCAAAGAAACTGGTCAAATAATTTGCCTCTGGCGATAACATTACTAAGTGGCGGCCTAAGGATTCACACTCAGGGCTCCTGCTGCACGGAGAAGCTGCAATCCATTGACCCATTTGTGTAGTAAGTCTTTGTTCAGAATGCACTCATGACTTATTTGTATGAAATACACAAAATTATTTGTATAATTTGTATAAAATTTAGTTATTTTTATAAAATATAAAAAATTAAAATGCAGAGACCAAAAATAGTTTTTATAACACTAACCTAAAACAAGAATTTGTTTATCAATAAATTTGTTATAAGATACAATTTGTATTTGTATATTATTTTATTTGTATTTGTATAAAATACAAAAAAATTACAAATACAGAGGACCAAAAATAGTGTTTATAACACAAACCCAAAAAAGAAAATTTATTTATCAATATTTCTCAATCAAAACAAGTGATTTACAGCTTGAGAAACAGGCTAGAGAAATCTGAGCGGAGAGATTCAGGCATCAAAAGCAAAGGACATGATGCAAGTAATAATATTCATAGTGAATTCTTCTATTTCTGAAGGTAGGAAGATCAGGTGTGCCTGAAACTGGGTGGGAAAGAAGGTTTCTATGCAGAACCACCCAAAACCCTGCATGTTAACTTCCCATGAGAATTCGCGATAGGTTTCTGAGAGGTTGACCTGGATGTGATGCCAGCATGGAAGCTACACAATAAAGCAAAGTAGCCGATAAACTCTCACAGTGATGTTTTCGCAGCAGCCCACATATGCTATGGCAATTATTATTTTTTTCTTCATTTCTCTACCTTTACTTGGCCCAAACCTGCTCTGTAGAGCCTGTTTTCTATTTCCCCCTACCTTTGATAAATACACACTTTACCACCGTTTATACTTGTTTAGCTCAGTTCTTTGTTCTGGACAGAAAGAAACTAAAAGCCTGAAAATGAGACTCCAGCACCTCTGAGCTCGGTAATATTGTGTTTGTGAAAATGAACTCTTAATTACTTCAAAATGAGGTGCTCTTGGCAAAGCCCAAAGAACAACCTTTTTATATTTGTTGTTGGTCTAAATTTAATCTCTACCAATCTGGTCTAAATGGACTGTATTTCAAATCAGTAATTGGTTGTTTTCATATCTTAAATCTTCTGAAGCTAAACACTGCAGAAATCTCTTACAATTATGTTGCGGATGATATTTTTCAAATTAAATTATGCAGCCCTTGTCCTAAGCAATTTTTCCCCATATACTTTTCAGAATAAGAGAAATGTATCATGCAGCCGACAATCTTAATTCTGGAAAGATCTGGAGCCCCATTACTGCGTTTCCATTTCAACTGTTTGCTAAGAGCAAGTTCAACCTCAGTATTTTTACTGATTATTCACAACAACAACTTCATCTTACACCAGATGGTAAGCAAACTTTCAAGTAAATATTTAAATCTTTGTGAAGCTCGTGTTGATACATAACCTTGAAATGAGCCTGAACTCATTTGAGAAGGTAGTACTCTGTTTTATTTTGCCTAGAAGTAAAATAAAAGCAAAACGGTTGGGAACCCCTTGCTAACATTTGAGGTTAGCTAGAGGGAGCAATTGTCTTCAATAACTCTCTCTACATAGCTAACCACAAAATTATATTCCTGCTACTAATTCTTACTAATAAGTGTAGCTAGTTTTCCACATACTTTTTTAAAAAGAAATTTCAAAAAGATTCTAGATAAAAATGAAGTATAAGTGATAATGATTATTCCTATCCTTTAGGAACAACTATTTCATTCAAATATGAATAAATTATCATACAGAATGGACTTTATCACACAAATCTTTATTATCATAGTAAGGATTCCACCAGCTTTGTGCAGCGCAACTCTGTCAGAATTAGCAGACCCATTGACTAAGAGTCTCTAGGGATGGCTCTAAGAAATTTACATTTTATCAATCTCACACCAGATGATTTTACTTTTATGTATCTTTATATATATACATGTATATGTCTATATATGTGTATATATATGTATACCTAAATACGTGTATATGCATATATTTGTGTATATACATGTATATATGTATACATATATTTATATATACATCTTTATAGTAAATTGATATCTTCTTGTACTGTTGCATCTTACTATTTTGCAAAATAATGTTACTGCTTTAAATACCATTTAAGTACTATTGAGTTTTTACATAACAACAGGAAATTGTTTCCTGACATGTAATCCAATAATTAGCTTCATTTATTCATTAATTATTATTTATTATTGTGTTTTCTCTTTCTTCAAGGCTCTGAGTAAGTACAGATGATTACAAACAACACTATGTTGGTAATTAGTAAGGACCATATGGTTTGAAACTAACAAAAATCAACTCCTGATGCCTTAAGCAGAAAAACGTTTTTCAAAATATAGATAGATATGGATTTCTTATAGAATTCAAGAGTAGGGATTCATCAAAGAATTACAAAGTTCTAAAAATACAAATTACAAAGCACCCTCACATTTCTTTATGCCCCTGAGTTCATCTCTGTGTAATTGCTTCCCATAGATTTCTTTCTTACTCTCTGCTAATTCATTCTCTTGCTCCTCCAAAACAAGTACCCAACCTCACAAGCACATGTGCTCACTGGTCAGCCATCTAAAGACTGCTAAACTTCTCTGGATCCAAATCCTAATTTCTAAAAGCAGGATAACCGATTGACCAGCCAAAATTGATAATGCTGAATCCTGATCAGTATAGTCACAGATCTGGGTCATGTTGGCTTCAGCTGATGGAGAGTGAATAATTAGGAACTAGAGAGATCACTTTTGCCAAAGCAATTTTTTCCATTTATGAGATGTTTCAGCCAAGTGATTAAACCACTGTGTTTAGTATTAGAGTTACAAAGTGGTGCAGAAGATTTTAAATACGAAGAAGTGCAAGAGGAAACAAAATAGAAGTAGATGACACAGAAAAGGAAAAAGACATTCATGAAAATACATAGCACGGTATCGGCCATAGTTTTCAGAAAAATTTTTCCTTTACTTCGATTTGAACGGTTGAGAGTAGAGAAAATGATCTTTGGATTATCTGACAGTAGTCAAAAAGGGGGAAAAAGACTATGTTCACATGTACAAGGAAGTCATCACAATGAATCACTCAATATCCAGAGGCAAATATTTGAATGTCAATTAACAACAACAAAAAGGACTTCAGTAGGACCTACAAATGGTTCCATTGGGTTTTTCATACTAATGAATGGGCAATCTGTCTCCTTTATGGAATTTCCAGAAAATTCCCTCAGAAAAGGATCAATGGCAGCTGTATTTTTGGCATACATTGCTTTAGTCAGATAAGGACAGTTCAGATAATATTTCAAATGTTTTCACTTTAATCTGTTCACCAAAATTGTGATGTTCTGTGAATTTACATCACTGATTTCTTAGTATTAAAATGTTTACAAAAGCATGAAAGAGGCATTAAAATGACTTCAGTGAATGATAAAGCCAGTGCTAGAAAATAAACAATGACATTTTGATAAAATATAGAGATGAAGAGTTTTCATTCACAGGAAAGTCTGCAAGATTCACAAAATGGAGTATTTGGGGGGGAAATGTTTTTTAACAAGAAATGCTCTGCTTTATATTCTTCAACTACCATTTTAGTGAAAGTAAAGTGTTATTTATTTATTTATTTATTTATTGAGACAATATCTCTTATGTAGGACAGACTGGCCTTGAACTCACTATGTAACTTAGGCTGGCCGAGAACTCACAGCAATCCTCCTGCATCAG
Organism: Cavia porcellus; assembly: GCF_034190915.1. NCBI lineage: Eukaryota > Metazoa > Chordata > Mammalia > Rodentia > Caviidae > Cavia > Cavia porcellus. Next base: position 43,163,571 of record NW_026947510.1, read on the forward strand.
CGTTCTGAGTAATAGAATTACAGAAATGCACCAGGAAGCCCAGAGATTCCTTATTTCCAATCACAAAGTTACATTAAATCCATTATCTTTACTTTCAACTACTTTCTAGACAAAGATGACTCACAGTTAAACTCTATTCAGAAGTCATTTGAGACCTGAAAAGGGTTGGAGGTAGAAGTCAACTTGCAAGAATTGAACAGTCATTGAGAAGTGTTAGCAGAAGTCTTTTCTTTAAGGAAGTTGCGAGATAAAAAATTATAAAAGGAAAGTATTTTAGAGGGGTGGACTGATTGGGGGAGATTTTTGGAGAAGGGTAAACAGAACAGATAATATTTAAAAGAAAATATCTTTAAAGTAGAGGATATTTAAAATGTAATTTTTTAAAAATGAGTTTGATAGGGGCTGGGGCTTTAGCTCAGTGGCATAAGTGCCTGCCTTGCAAGCAGGAGGTCCTGAGTTCGATCCCCGGTACCAATAAAAAGAGAAAATATATATATATATATATATATATATATATATATATATATAAATGAGTTTGATGGAATTAGAATGTAGTAATAAAGATCATAATTAAAGAAGGTTTAGTAAAAAAGTAGGGAATTTTGTGCACGCTCAGAGAAATACAGAAGATCATCAACACCTATTTTGAAAACCTCTACTCTCAAAAGTTTGATAACACAGAAGAAATAGACAGATTCTTAGAAGCATATGAAGTGCCAAAGCTAGATCAAGAGGATGTAAAACTGTTGAATAACCCAATCTCTGCTAATGAAATTGAAAATGTAATTAAGTCCTTACCCACCAAGAGCCCAGGCCCAGATGGATTCACTGCAGAATTCTACAAGAAATACAAAGAAGACCTAATGCCGACACTCCTCAAACAATTCAATGAAATTGAAAGGGAAGCAATCCTTCCTAAGTCATTCCTGGAAGCAAATATTACTCTAGTACCAAAACCTGAGAAAGACCCAACTATAAAAGAGAACTATAGACCGATCCCCCTAATGAACACAGACGCAAAAATCCTCAATAAAATATTGGCAAATAGGATCCAGCAAATCATCAAGAAGATTATACACCATGACCAAGTGGGATTCATCCCAGGAATGCAAGGATGGTTCAACATACACAAATCAATAAATGTAATCCACCATATCAATAAAGCCAAAAATAAGAATCACATGATCATTTCTATAGATGCAGAAAAAGCCTTTGATAAGGTCCAACACTTATTCATGATAAGAACTTTACAGAAAATTGGAATAAATGGTCTTTACCTCAATATAATAAAGGCCATTTATGACAAACCAACAGCCAGCATCATACTAAATGGCCAAAAATTGAAAGCCTTTACTTTAAAATCGGGCACAAGACAAGGATGTCCTTTATCACCACTCCTATTTAATATAGTACTGGAAGTACTAGCCAGAGCAATTAGGCAAGAAAGAGAAATAAAAGGGGTAAAGATAGGAAAAGAAGAAGTTAAGTTATCATTGTTTGCAGATGACATGATACTCTACATAGAAGACCCCCTAAACTCCATTGAAAGACTCTTAGATACAATAAATAAATTCAGTAATGTGGCTGGATACAAAATCAATACTCAGAAATCAATAGCATTCCTATACATGAACAACAAAATCACAGAGAGGGAAATAAGAGAAACTGGACTATTCACATTAGCAACCAAAAAAATGAAATATTTAGGAATTACTCTTATGAAAGAAGTGAAAGACTTATACAGTGAAAATTATAATACACTGAAAAAGGAAATTGAAGATGATCTCAGAAAATGGAAAGACATCCCTTGCTCATGGATAGGAAGAACAAACATTGTGAAAGTGGCCATTCTCCCAAAACTGTTATACAGATTCAATGCAATCCCAATAAAAATACCATCAACATACCTTATAGATCTAGAGAAATCACTCCTAAATTTCATCTGGAACCAGAAGAGACCTAGAATTGCAAAAGCAAGTCTAAGCAGCAAAGACAAAGCAGGAGGCATCACAATCCCTGACTTGAAGTTATACTACAAAGCAACAGTAGTAAAATCAACATGGTATTGGAATCAAAACAGAACCGAAGATCAATGGAATAGATTAGAAGATACAACCACAACTGCAAACACACTCAACCACCTTATCTTTGACAAAGGAGCCAAGCAGGTTCACTGGGAGAACGACAGTCTCTTTAATAAATGGTGCTGGAAAAACTGGCTCTCCATTTGCCAAAAACTAAAGCTAGACCCATGTCTATCATCATGTACTAAATTAAAATCTAAATGGGTCAAAGATCTGAATATTAAAACAGAAACACTAAATCTATTGGAAGACAAATTAGGTAGAAACCTTGGAGACATAGGAGTAGGTAAAGAATTCATGAACAGGACTCAAACCGCACAGGAAATACTTCCCAGAATCAATAACTGGGACCACTTCTTATTAAAAAGTTTCTGCATGTCAAAAGAAATCTCCAGCATAGTGAAAAGAAAACCCACAAACTGGGAAAAGATTTTAGTGAACTCTGTCCCAGACAAGGGACTCTTGTCTAAAACATATAAAGAATTAAAAAAACTCATATCCCCAAAATTCAAAGATCCGATCCAAAAATGGGCATCTGAGATGAATACGCAATTCTCAGATGAAGAAATGCAAATGGCAAATAAATACATGAAAAAATGCTCATCATCATTGGTCATTAGAGAAATGCAAATTAAAACCACACTGAGATACCATCTCACTCCTGAAAGAATGGCCAGGATCAAGAAAACCAACAACAAATGCTGGAGAGGCTGTGGGGAAAAAGGAACTCTCCTGCACTGTTGTTGGGAGTGTAGACTGGTACAGCCTTTGTGGAGATCTGTCTGGAGATTTCTCAAAAAGTTGGGATTGGAAATCCCATTTATTCCAGCTATTCCACTTCTAGGCATATTCCCAGAAGAACTGAAAGCATCATATCACAGTGATATATGTGCACCTATGTTTATAGCAGCACAATTTGTAATCGCCAGATCTTGGAAACAACCCAAGTGTCCATCAACTGAGGAATGGATAAAAAAGTTGTGGTAGTTCTATACAATGGAGTATTATTCAGCTATAAAGAAGGATCACATTGAGATATTTATCAATAAATGGGCGCAACTTGAGACCATACTCATAAGTGAAATAAATCAATCTCGCATGTGTGAATACCGAATAGTTTCCCTAATGTAAGTAATGATTCAAATATATAAAAATATGTGGTAATCATGATTCCCCATTATGTGGCCTTGAAGCCTTATAAAGTTTTCACTCATTAATTAGAAAGGCTTTATTCTGGGCTTCTTGATATGGAAATATTTGAAGCTAGAGTATATGAAGTTTAATCCAAATATTTCAAGGAAAAAGACAGACACTATGGTAACTACTATTAAGTCGGGTTATATGGTGGTGAAGTACTAGGTTGCTGAAACAGTCATGCTTTGACCTCTATTGTTATATTGTTATGTCCTGTTTTATCTCAATCTCCCCCTTATTCTTTAAAAACAATTATTTAGTTATTTCTTATGTTTGTCTTAATTAAGGGAAAAAATTTTAAAAATTAGAATATATAATAGTAACTCTTTTTGATATCCTATTAACTTGTTTTGAAGTCCTGTAATACTCCCATGATCTTGTTTTGACTGATTAGACTCTGTTCCATTCTGTATGATAGTATCAAGTTTGAGGATATAGGCAACTACTTTGAAGGCAATAAGATTCACTAAGATGCCCTTTCTGGATTGACTATTGTCTCCTTTGGAAGTCCTGTAATGTTTATAATGCCTAAGTTTTATTGGTCTTGTTCTCTACTGTTTTGTCCAACTTTATAATATCTAATGAGATAGACAATTTTTTTTAAGGAAACAAGAGACAACGTTGATAACCATTGTTGATAACCTTGTACTCTGTTCTACACCATGTGCTATGTCTATCCTTGGTTTTGACTGACAGCTTTGTTTTGCCATATTTGACTGTATTCTTCCCCCCCCCCAAAGAAAGTAATAAGCACTAAGGAGTAATAAAATCCAAGATGTGTAAATTTTGTTGTAAAAAAGAGAGGGGAAAAAAAAGAGCTCTAACGGATATAACAGCAAATGTGTTTAGGGGTGTTAAATAGCTGACTATATCAATGTTTTTGGATCATTGAACACAGCTGTTTGCAGTCTCCCTGTTTGAATGTCCACTTTGTATTCTTTGATACTGTGATTTGAGCAACTATTTTCAAGATGATAATATGTAATCTATTAACAGGTGATTTCTTACTGTTATTTTTTTTTTGTAGTTCTGTATTACGTGTACCCTTACACCGCTTTGTTTTGTTTTGTGTTTTTCTCCTTTTCCTCTTAAATAAAATAAAAAAAAAATTCCTGAAGAACTAAACCATGCTATCACAAACTTTTAAACATATAAGGAAGCTGGATCTAAATGAGGAAATAACTTTTCCATGTACACCAATCAAAAAGAGGTGATATCTGCAATTATTTTCAGGTCCTAGAGGCAGACCATTGAGAATGAAATGTTAGTTGCTGTAGAATTGTCCTAATGTCATGTCAGCAGATTATCTTTTATGAAGAGCAAAAAAGTACCAAGGGTTTGAACGTGAGGAGCACAATACCCAACTTCATTACATTTTATGGAAACAACTAACCAAAGAATTGCAAATGACATTTTTCAAAAATATCTTGAAATCTAACCAGAAGAATGTGGTGTCTCTCATTTTAATTCTGGTTGATGGAGCTGAACAGTTAGAACACTTTGCAATGGTCTTATCACTATTGGTGCTTAAAAAGCTCCCTGCTCAGTATTCCTTCTGACTTTTGTTCTTTATGTTTGTTTTTAGCTAATTATCTTGTCAAAGACTTAATTACAGAAATTCTACATCTATGTACAAATGAAAAGCTCTGCTCCAATGATCATCTTCTCAATATATGTGGCTCTGAAGAATTTTTACAGAAGTAAGTATGCTATTAAGGTAAATTTTGATCATTATTAGAATCTTTGTTAAGTAGCAAGTTTGTTTTATTTTATTTTAGCAGACTTTATCGAAACATACTCCTTTATTTTTCCAGGGAGGTGGGCGGGATGAGAATGTAAGGAATCAAAGCCAGGGATTTATGCATGCCAGGGTAAGCTCTACCACTTAGCTACATCCCAAGCCCTCAATATTAAATTTCTCTAAATGACACAATAAAATCCACTTTGCCTCCACTGTGATGAATTAAACTATTGCATTAACAGTCATCCTGGTTTTATTATTACTATGTGCAGTTATGGCTGTAAACATTTAACCTGTGAGAGAGTGATAATTAATCATCACAGTTTACCCAGGATCAAGGTGTCTCTCGATATATAGTAGTCCAGTTTTAAAATCACTATAGACCAGGAAAACCAGGTCACTCATCTTGTAATAAAATTATTTAGGATAAATCACAGTTAATAAAGTGAATTCTTTTGTAATCAGTAATTTTTTTGTTTCATATAATATTTGAATGGTAATTAAATGCTAATTTAAAGAACCACATAAAGAACTCATCTGATGACACATGATGAACAAAAACTTTGAAGGAAGGAAAGTGACACTGAAGTACCCAATCCTGATTCCAGAGTGCAATGGTGTGAAACCCAGCAATATTATTAATCTTTGTTCAGAAGGATTTTAATCTAATAAGCTGTGTTAGGTCTTAACGTAAAAGAAGATATGGATAAATGCATACATGTCTAAGTGTATAAGATTGATAGCCATAATACTTAGTTTTTGTTGGATAGTTGAACAGAACTTTTTGCAGATTCCCTGGTTGAAATCCCATTTATATATGTTCCACTTGTGTACCTTGAACAACTACTTATAGGGAGACAATATGTATACATCAGCTAGTGATTTATTACTGTCTATTTTTTCCTTTGGAAATATGTATTATTTCTGCCCCTTTTTTATTTTGTTTTGTCTTTCTTTAAATAAAAAAATAAAGAATCACATAAATTTAAAACTTAATGTTTTAATATTTTTATTAAATAGTAAATTGTAAGACATCTACTTTTTAAAGCAATTCAATGAAATAATTTAAAAGATCTATTATCATGAATATTGGCTTCAAATAATTAGTTGATAGAAAACTTACACTATAGTTTTCCACAATAAAAGATTTGCTTGATATTCAAGAGAGTCTAGCTTGAAAATAAACTACAATCTTAAGAAAATTAATATTCCTCTGCTGCTATTTTGTAGTTTTATTCTAAAGAGTAAAATATTAAATAGTAAAATGTTTAGTTTTAGTCTAAAGAACAAAATATTAAATATTAAAATGTTCAATAAAGTGAATTATCTTTATATTTCTTCTTTTCACTTTTACAAACGTCCAATGATTGACAACAGTCTCTGGAATTTTTGCCCATAAATATATTTGGAAATATCTTGTGAAAAATTAGGTGAATATATTGATATGTTTAACATTGAATCTAGTATTTTATTATACAGTTAGCTATGAATGACTTTAAAGATTATTTTTGTTTTTGTTTTGCCAGTGAAAACAAAATAATGATATGTATTTATATGAAATTCTAGAGGTTTCATTGCTCTAAGCTCGAAGGCATCCCTCTTTTTCAGTTATATTGGAGCCTATTAACATAATCAGTGAGTAAGTTGTTACCTTCACCCAACATAAGGTTTTGGAGAGCCCAGGAAAAATATTTAAGTAAATTTAATCTTATACTAGTTATTCATTAAAGTTCAACTTTTTTTATGTGCAATCTATCAACGGGACTTTGATTAGACGCAAATAAGAAAAAACATTAGACGCAAATAAGAAAAAACATCAAATATTTGCATTAAATTTTGGCAGTAAGAAATTTCATCCAGAATGCAGTATTTTTTGAAAAAGATTGAAATTTGGAAAAGTATATGGTGATATTTTATGATAGACTTTGGTTTAAGTGCAATTTTAAATGAGTAAATCATAAGTAGCTTAATTTTTGACTTAAAAAATGTACAAATTATCATCTTACTCTTATTTCTTATGTGATTTCCATGAAGTAGAACACAGATTTTTAATAAATGTTTTAATCATCATTTAATTCTGTTGCATCATCATTTAACTGTGTTTTATTAAGATTAGAAATTTGTTGAGTACTACTATAGGTTAGTTATAACCATTAATTCCTTAAGAATTACTAAAGAATTTGTATAAATAAGTGCTTTCTTACTGTTTAAGAGTAAAAGTTTATCTATATCATTACTTTATTTTAATAAACAGACTAATATGGCTCTATTGAATATCTAAAGGATTATATATGTTAATCATTTATTTTACTTTTCAATTTATTTCCACATAATTAGTGTAAAAACAGTGTATTAAAGATTTGAATATCTCCCCCATGAAGTTTTTTCTACAAAGGAACACAAGTAATAGAGTATTTCTCTAGCTAAGGTCTCAGTAATTGCCATTTATTAAGGACTAATTGTTCCCTTATGTCATACTTGGTAGAATCTAAATCTTGTAATAAAATACTATCATAACTCCTGTTTTAGAGATTATGAAATTTGAGGCTTGGTTCAAAGTGACGATCCAAGAATCCATAAAACTTCATTTCCAACTGAGATTTAACTACCTTCAGAGTCCTGAATACTTTATTGTTAGTATTTGTTTGCAGTACGTAATGTTAACAATCCTTGTACTTAGTTGGTAAATGGCAGAATACATCTAAATCTTGTTCATTCCCTTTCTCTCCATTCTTCTTCACACAACCTCTTGATCACCTTCCTGTGTAAGAAACATTATTCAAGAGTACTTGAATAAGATATAGGACATAGTACTTGAATGGGATATATGTTGGATCACTGGATGAAAATATGTGTAACTTTGCATGTGTTAGCAAGGATGGAGATCAGAATAGTCTAATTCAAAACCTGTTGAGAACCACATATGAGAAAAATGTTTGTTCAGTTGCAGAGAATGCAAAGATGATTTATGTATAATCCTTGCCTTCTTCCTCACCAGGTAATAATCAGTCATTATAATACACTACCATAAGGGTACTATTAATATCATATACCAATTTCCAAAACTGATACTAATTGCCTTTAAATCAAACAAAGAGATTATGGATCACAACAAGAAAATAGTACAAAGAAAAGTCAAAGATCAACTCATTGAAACATAAATACCGTGCAAAGAAATCAGTAATATGTGATAAAATCTTATTAACTTTATAATATAGAAAATGTCCTTAAAATTTTGTTTTCAAAGATAGCTATCCACAGAAAAAAGTAGGATAATTCATGTGAATAGTAACTAAAATAGAAAAGAAACATTAGGGTTTAACCTAATAACAAATACTAGGTTAAAACAATGAGACATAATTTTTGCTAATCTAACTATTCCTTATGATGAACTTAATAAAAATACGGGCAAACTACAAACAACTGCTAGGATTATAAATTGATAGAGAATTCACTAAAAGGAATTTTGTCAAAAGTATTTCAATAACCTTTATAATATGTATAAAGTCTACTTTAGTAATTCTGCTTCAAGGAACATTTCTAAAAAAATAGTTACACAGAGTTAGATATACAAGTATTTGGTATAAATGATAATTAATAGTAAGAAAAGGGAACTTGGAAAAGAATTACAACTCTAGTAATATTTCAAACTAATGATAATAAAATATGGCATAATATTTACCAATTATATTTAAATATACTTTGATATAAAACATACCTTAAAGGTACTATTAAGGTTGAAAAGGTTTCCAAACCACCACTTAAGCTATTAGTTGTATTTAAAGATATTTTACGTGGAAAAAAATGAAATTGTATGCACTGAAATATTAGACTGGTTACACCTTGAAAACAGCTACAATATAGATTGTATTTATTCATTTTTATTTATGAACTGTCTACGGCAAGTATGCATTTTTGTTGTCAGGAAATTAAGTAGAAATAGCATTTATGTAACGATGTGAATAGCAATATAAAATAGGAGACTATTCCTGAACACACTGAAAATTGATAAAGCAGAACTGAAGTAGGTTACATGGGAGGCATGAAACGCAAGATGTATAGAAGATGAAATTAATGGCTTTTGGTGACTGAAAATACTGAATTTTGGGAAAGGCGAAAGATGATGGTTGGTTTCAACGTTGAGTTCAACAATGTGGATTTCAGAGAAACAGAAGTTTTGCACATTTGTGTTGATTACTTTTCTCTCATTGCTGAGACAAAATATCTAAATCCAAAACTAAGGAAGGAAAGGTTTAGTTAGCTACAGTTTGTGGAGGTTTCAGTTCATAATCAGCTGGCGTCAAGGCAGGGTGGCCTGGCAGAGGAGCAGAAAACAGCAAAATCAACATGAGCCAAAGGGAATAAGAGGCACAAGCCTCTTTCCCTCACCTGATAGTGTGTGCAGGCTACACGTCCCCGGGCAGCTGTGACACCCACATCCATAATCCCAGCCTGGGACTGTGAATCAATCACAAACTCTAGAGACCTGCCCTCCTGACTGCATAAGGCTTTGGGTGAGCTTCTAGGCACAATGACCTTCATAATAATTAAATATGAGACATTTGAATAATTTTGAGTGTTAAAGGGCATCCAATAGTGAGAAAGTAAGTCAGATTTTAGGAATTGTGGTATAGGTTAGGAACCATTTTTAAATTACTTTTTAAATTGACTAATAAGCTATATATACTTATATATAAAATAATTCTTTGAATATATGTACATTGTGACATGGTGGTGGCAGTATACTTAAAATCTATTATTCTATGAAAACTACGATTTTCAAAAGTGAGAATACACATATCAAGTGACAAAACAGATTCTGAAAAGACAGATATTTAAAGGCTAGGAGTAAGGAAAAGCTCAGAAAAAAATTGTGTGAAAGCAGTTTAAACTGACAGGACATGATGGTAAGTGTTTTTTTCTAGACAAGGAGAAAGAAAGGTGTGAAATTTTTGAACAACAGGTAATATACGACCAAATGATGAAAATCCATAGTAGGTGAAAACTGAAAATCATGTTTAATTTGATAATTAGAAAGATATTAGGTGAAACAAATAAGAGTACAATGGCAGGGGTAAAAAAACAAAATTGCAATGAGCTAGAGAGAAGGAAAGTGATAAAAATCTACATGAAGTCTACTCTCTCAGAAATGATAGAGAGTTGCAAAAGCCAGGGAAAAGATAAAATTTTAGATGTGGAGAGACATTTTCATGGATATTTGGGGAGTGAATAAAAGAGATTTGAAAATGTTCACAAGCTGAAGAAAAGTGCCAATCAGAAGGAAAAGATTAAAGACCTAAAGTAGACTATTTATGAGACAAATATCAGGAAAAGATGTGAGGAATCAGATTTGGAAGAGAGAAAAAGAGGTTCACAGGCTAGAAAAAAGGAATTTTCTTCCCCAAGAGAAAAAAGTTCAAACTAATATGAATTTTGAAATTAAATAACCAGAAATGTAATTGTTCTTTGGGAAAACTGGCAGGCCAATGAAATCCACAGAGCTGAAGAAGGAAACAGAAGGGAAATTTGGATAATAATGACAGCAAAGGGGCTGGAGGTTTAGCTCAGCGGCATAAGCACCTGCCTTGGAAGCAGGCAGTCGTGAGTTCGATCCCCGGTACCGATAAAAAGGAAAAAGACAAAAAAAAAAAAAAAAAAAAAATAATGACAGCAAAAACTAAAGAGTAAAAGCGACCAGTGATTAAATGTATCTTATAGCTATAATTTTCACCTTGTAATACCACTGAGTCTCATAAAAGTAAAGCATTATTATTTCCAGTGAGAAAACAGTAAGAATAATGAAATGACTTGTTAAAGGTCATCACATCAGGAGGCAGAAAATTCAGCATAGCCCAGGTTTATTTGGTTCCAAAGTTCACTATCTTCCTGTTTCAGAATAAAGCTTCCTACGTGGTAAGGACTCATTTGACAATAAGTTACAACAATGATGATTCATTATACATAATAACCAAATATCTGTGCACTGAATATGAGTTTACAATTTGATATGCAGAATTTAGGTTCAAAATTAGGAAAAGAAAACATTAATTAGAGAATACTTATATTCTGATATTTTTAAAAAATCATTTAATCTTATCAGGAAATGTGTCAATATGATTTGACAATAATAAAGCCAAATTAAATTCATTGAAGATAGCAAATTTGTCTTTGCTATTTTCTGTTTATACAAATCAATTTCTTCTTTTTTTGAAAATTTGAGGCTATTTAAAAAACAATAGTCAAACAAAATTATCCTCAGTGGGCTGCATTGCTCTCTATTTTATTTTGCTAAACTAAGTTAAAGACCTTCGACCTCAATTTCTTTACCTATTTAAAATGTTATTTTTTAAAGATATTTTTCCCACTTAAAAAATGGACTGTAGGATTAAATTTTGTTTACATCATGAAACTTGTGTTAAGTTTTTACAGTTCTTTGTATCATGTTCAGATTTTGTTAGCTTCTGTGATGTTTAAATCTAAAAAATCAAGGCCATTATGCATTTGTAATAATATAATGAACTAAGAGTTAAAAAAAAAAGTACTTTCCAAAAAATAGCACTATTATTTTTGTAGAAGGATGTAGGAACATTTTTTTCTCTGATTGTATTATCAGAGCTATGCTTCTTAATCTATTGTTTTATGAAAATAGAGATAAATTATCTTTAGTTGCTGCTTTTGCAATATTTTATGTATTTTGAGTTAGTTAAATGATAAATAAATCTTTAGCATTTAAACTGTTTTGTTCTTTCTAGATAGTGTATTGATGAACCAATCAAGTTTTCAGGAAGTAGCTGTAGGGGAGAAATAGTTTCTTTATTTGCCTATTTCTAGGTCTAAGCTGAGGCACTCATAATAAAAGACAGTTTAGTAAGGCAAAAGTACACAAATGTTTTTGACGTAAGTTTTGTAAGACATAGGATCCTTCATGAATGAAGCAGGGAGCCCTGCGTGGTTTTATGTCCAGGTTGGACGACAACTTAACAGTCATGGGAACTGACAAGGAGAAAAGGAGCTCAGGACCACAGACAGAGGGATGGAGCAGGCCTGTTTGTTGAGATTCTTCTTGAGTCTGTGTCCTTAGGGAATAAGGATGCTTCTTTTAGGGGGACAAGGGGAAACAATTTCTGGAATAAAGATTTCCTGACTTGTGTCATGAGAAAAGAGTGAAGTAAAGACAAAATTGCCCCCCCCCATCACCATTTTCTCAAATGCCAAGATGCCATTGTTTTGGGGTAGTGTGTCTAAACCCCATCATAATCAGGTCACTCTCCATCACAGTTAAAAACCATTGGTCAGTTTTACAATTTGGATCCAAAATGTTCCCAAAAGTCTTGCATTTAGAGCTGCTGCTTTCAGCAGGTGATTGGATCACAGAAACATCTTTAATCCACTGATGAGTTCATAGTCAAAGGTGCCATTAGAGATGGGTCACTGTGGGTGTGACCCAGAAGAATGTACTCTTGTCCTGGGCCCTCCTTTTTCTCCCTGCCTCCTGGTTGCCACAAGATGAGCAGTTTGCCTTCATCAGGCTTTTCTGCCATGAAGTTGTCCACCATCAATTGAACCCACTAGAACTGAGAGTGCAATTAGCCTCTTCTCCTTTAAATCGTGTGTGTCAGGTGTTTGGTCCCAGCACTGTGAAAATGGTTAAAACAGAAAGCTGTGCAGAAGGTGGGCAGTTTTGCTCTGACTATACTGAACATATGGTTCCAAAACTTGAGGTTTATGGGGGAAATTTGAAAACATTTGAGATACTGACTCGGGAAGTCTTAGAATGCTGTAAACAGAGGTGGATGGATAACTCTGATTTTCAGAAAAACAGGAGGCTGGTAGAAAAGCAGACTGTAAAAGACAGGCTCATGAAGACTTTTAGCCAGTAGGATGAAATGAATAGAATTTTTTTCTTTAGAAACAAATGACTTCTACTTTCCTCATATGTAGAGCATAAACCCCCATTTCCTCCTCTCTTAAACCCAGACCAGCATAATATGCAGATTCTGGTACCAGGAGGTTGAGATTCAGTTTGGTTCTATAGGGAAGAGATTTAGAGGAAAATGGCTGAAAAGATGAGGCAAGTCTAGAGTTCCTTGCCGACTTACTGTATTCGTTCTCCTCTCTCTTCCTTACTATGAAAGGCACCTGCACACCTGCAGACAGTGAGGTGATGATTTGTATCAAACTGAGGCCTCTCCGTCTCCCCAGATGTAGCTTTGAATAAATTATTTTCTTTTTCAACAAACATGGCCTTCTGTGTTTGTTTAGTTTAGAAAATGGTAATCAAATGGAAACAAGCACTTTAATGAAAATCAGATTAGAGGTCGTGTTATATTCTGGCAAACAACTTCTATATATTTTTTAATTTTTTTTTAGATTTTATTTAAGGAGAAAAAGAAAAAACAGAAAAAGGTTACAAGTTATACGGAATTTCAAAAAAATTAACAGTAGGAAATCACTAGTTAATAGATTACATATTGTTATCTTAGAAATAGTTGTTCAAGTTACAAAATGAAAGCATATAAAGTGGATTTTCAAACAGTGAGACTGCAAACAGTTCTGTTCAATGATCCAACAAAACTCAGTAATATGGTTATCTATCTTATACACTTAAATATACATGCAGTTATATCCTTTAAGCGCTTTCTTTTCCTTTCTTTTGTACAATGACAATTACACATTTTGGGTTTTATTACTCCCACAGTTCTTATTACTTTTTTTTGAAGAGAATAAAATCAAATGTGACATAACAGAACACAGTCAGTCAAATCAAAAGGATGGACATAATACATAATGTAAAAACAAAATACAAGGTGATCAACAATGGTTACGATACTGCCTCTTGCTATCTTAAAAAGAATTGCCTATACCATCAGTTAAATAAAATTGAACAAAACAGTAAAGAATAAAACCAAAACATTGGAGACATTACAGGACTTTAAGAGAAGATAATAGTCAACCAGAATGGGCGTCATAATGAATCTTATTGTCTTCACAGTTACTGCCTATACTTTCGAACTTGGTACTATCAAGCAAAGCAGAATAGGGCAAAATCAATCAAAACAAGATGGTGAGGGCAATACAGGGTTTCAAATCAAGTTAATAGGAAATCAAAGTGGGTTACTATAATATATCCTGCTATTTTTTACTTATTTTTCCCTTGATTAAAAAGATTAAAAATAAAAAAGTAAATAATTTTAAAAGGGAGATTGAGATAAAAGAGAGCATAACAACAAAACAGCACAGGTCAAAACATAACCAGTTAAGCAAAATAGTGTTTCACCACAAGATATCCTGACATAAAAGTAGTTACCATCTCTTTCCTTGAAATCTTTGAGTATAACTTCGTATACTGTAGCACCAAACATATCAAGACAATGTAAAACCATTCAAGAGAATGACAGTATTACAGGGTATTTAGAACCAACTATCAGAAAATGAACAATGGTTTCTGTATAATCTCCTTGTCTATAAAAGTTTTTGTTTATATTATCACATATAATAAAATCCAATAAGATATAACCTGTTAAGACCGATGGAGACAGAAGAATAAAAGCTTGATGGGACTTCAAAACAAGATGATACTAAATCAGCACTAGCTATTATCATGTCTTGTTTTCTCCAAAATAGCTGTTCCTACCATCCAACCTTCTCTGCCTCATTTCTGTTGAGCTCTTTTTCTGTTGTTAGTTGTCAGTTTGTCTTCTTCCTTTCACTTTCTGCTCCATTCATTGTGGCCTCTCTGCCACTGTTTCTGGAATCTTGGTATTTTCCTCTTTTAGAATATCCTGCAGTATTCTCTGTCGAGTTGAGTTGGTGGTTGCAAATTCCCCTAGTTCCTCTTTATCCTGGAAGCACCTTGTTTTTCCATCAATTTCTAGGGACAGTTCTGCAGGATATATCAATCTTGGCTGGAAGTTATTATCTTTCAAAGCTTGAATTATTTCCCCCCATGCTCTTCGTGATTTGATGGTTTGTGCTGAAAAGTCTGCTGTAATTCTGATGGGTGTTCCCTTGTAAGTGATCTGTTTCTTGTCTCTGATGGCTTTTAATATTCTGTTCTTATATTGGATTTCTGGAATTTTGATTATTATATGCCTGGGTGTAACTCTGTTTGGGTTGTAGGTGGCTGGGGTCCTGTATGCCTCATACATCTGAGTATCTTTACCTTTTGCTAAATTAGGGAAATTCTCTTGGATCATTTCTGTGAATAGCTTTTGTAGTCCATTTGTTTGTGTCCCTACTTCTTCTTTTATGTTCTTAATTCTTAAGTTATAGGTCTTCTTATCATCTTCTAGCCTTTGTATTGTTGCTGTTCATTTTCTTGTTATTTTTAAGAAGTTTTTCATTTCATGCTCCCACATTACAAATCTGCCCTCCAGTTCAGATAATCTATCCTTAGTTTCTTTCAGGCTGTTATGCCAGCTTTCAACAGAGTTTTTAGTTTCCTAGTAATCTCTTTGAACCTGCTTCACATATTCTATGTTTTCTCAATTTTCTCCATCAAACAATTCTCCCCTTTTTTTCTGTTCTTCCATTCCACCATCTGTTTTTTCTTGGGCGGTGCTTAACATTTCTCTAACTATTCTACTTATATCTTGCTTTATTTCGTTAAATGCTTCACTGTTGAACTCGTCTATGAGGCTCCAGAGATATCGCTTTATGTCTATTGGTGCTGTGTCTAATATTGCGTGTTTTCTCTCCTCCTTTGCTTTTACCTTTCCTGGATAAGTCAACCTACTGAAGGCTTCACTTCTAGGGTGCACTGCCAGGCACTGGGACCTGGTTTGGGCTAGCCTACTGGGTCTTAGCCTGCGGCATCACCCAGGCCAAGGGCTCCACACTAATCCCACTTGAGAGGGGAATATGCAACCAAAGTCACTGCAGCATCCTGTTCCAGCTAGTCTGCCTAGTCCCAGATTGTCCTCTGCTGGAGCCTCCTACTCGATGGAAGGGTCCCCATTCTGCTCACTCACTGCAAGTTGATGCAGGGCTCCCTGCCAGTCCTGCTCTCAACTCCGATCGTTGATTCCCACTCTCAGAGCTTTTGCACGTCTCTCTCCCTGCCGTGTGGATTTGGACGCAGCAGCGGCAGCAGGAAATTCAAATTGCGGCTTCCAGTGCTGTGGTTTCCAGTTTCCACACTGAGATTTTATCTGTTCCTGTTATAGCACTGGGATTGCATTTCCAGTTAGTTTCTCTCGGCTTAGTTCATTCCTGGGTCAGCAGGGTGTATCTCCCCTTGCTTAGGACTCCTTGCACTGCACCATTCCTGGATTCTAAGCGGGATATCTCAGAGAGTGTCTGTAGCTGCTCTTATCTATCTGCCATGTTCTCCCAGAAGTCAACTTCTATACATTTAATCCATGTAATTCCTAAAAATTTTTGTGAGGTTGAATTTATTTATTTGTGTTTTTTTGTTTATTATGCCAGGGATTGAACTCATGTTTGCCAAGCAGGTGCTCAAACCGCTGAGCTAAATCCCTGGCCCATGAGGGTGAATTCAAAGATGGTAGATAAATAAAGGAAATTTCAATGCAACTCCATATTCAGGCTGTTGCATAAATATTGTTGCTCTCAATCATATTTGTAATGAGATGAAGACTGAAAAGCTGGTTAAATATCTGAAAAATTTTGCAGGTTGGCCAGGTAGGAGGTGTGTGTAAAGTTGAAATCCAGCAAGGGTAGTTTCCAAAAATACGAATACAATCATACCAGAACCATAAGAAAAATACCTTGAGGACTCCCCAGAATTGGAAGATTTCACCCACTCTAAGCTATAGGTTGGAAAAAGTAAATTCCTTTACAAAATCTCATTTTGAGAAGAGAACACCAAGCCACCTTGTTCACTTGGCTGCCTAGAAATGTGTATCCCCAAGCTGAACTACCTAGGCACCCAAAACTCACTGCAGCCATGGTCCAACATGCCAGAATACTGCTGGACTTTGTGGCAGACCTTGGCATTATCTGTATGGTGTTTATTTTACAAGCATGCAGAGTACAAAAATTGCAGGGTCATGAGGGCTTCCATGAAGATTTCAAAGAAAGACTTGGGTTACCAAGTAATATGTCACTGACAAGAACAATACATGAGGTTGTAAGACTGAAGTCAGAGGTACCGTAGAAACACCAGGAAGGTGCAAGGCCAGAAATGCAGAACATGTGCTGAGGAAAATCACTGGAAGTGAGCATAGCCAAATCAGGAGAGAGGAACTGCAATAGACAGTAAGCACAGCTGGTCCAGCAAAGAGGTCAAATGGACTACAACTGACTATAAAGGTAGGATTTCCCAAGGCCTTTGGAGTTCACCTCTTGCCACCAACTGCCGTGGTTGATGGAGATTGAAATACGGACTTAATGTTTGCTATGAAGATTTTTGGTCTTGATTTCTTTCTATGTCCCCATTCCTCCATTTTGGGATGAGAATGCTTACCTTGTGCTATTCTGTGACACATGTGTTTAACCTTGTTTTTAATTTTTAAAACTTCATTAGTATGTCAATGATATATAACAATTACATTCACTTTGGGAAAATGATATACAAAATACATAACTTGCTGATTAGTTTCAATTTTCTTACTCTTTCCCTCATTGTGATTCCCTTCCTCTTCTCCATAAACAAGGGGCTAATAACTAAGAGATGACCTTGAGTCTTGGAGGAAATTTTGTACTTTGACTTCTGAGCAATGTCAAAATTGTTAAGATTTTGGTGACTCATAGAGATGACCTAAATGCATCTCACATAATGATATGAACTTATACAAGTCTTCTGGAACCATGTTATATTTATGATTTCAACAGACAATGTCCCTGAAAAGTTTCATGTATTTAGAGATGGGCTTGCTGCTGGCGACTGGATCATGGGGATTCCCGTACTTAACAATGGCTTAATCACTGAAGACTTCTTAGATGAATGTGCAATTAGAGGCTTCCTCAGAACAGGTGGGTCACTGGAGACATGACCCTGAAAGTCCTCTTCTTGTATTAGGTTTTACCTTCTCTCACGACTTCCTGGATGATTGGCGTTAAGTAGTTTTTCTTGGCCAGGCTTTTCCATCATGATGTTTCTGCTTTGGAGACAGCCGGTTGTGGACTGAACCCTCTGAAACCATGTTCCAAATAAATTTCTCTTCCTTTAAATAAATTTCTCTTCCTTTACATTCAGATTTTAGGTTTCAGTGATTAGAAAGTGACTAATACACTCAGGATGCATTTTCACAATTTTGTTAAAGATGTATCTTTGATTCTCTATGTTGTGTGTTCTCTCTAACTCATATTTTGTTATTTTATTTAAGTATATCTTTACCAAAGTTAGCAAGTTACTATATAAAATTTTTAAAAATTGGGGAAATGTAAATAAACATAATTATGTAAATGTTTGTATGCATATACTAATATAGTACCACTGTGTCCTCAAACTTTAATGTGTTATGCAAGTCACTAGAATGTCTTAATTGATAAAGGAAGTTTTATACAGTACCTCTGAATTGAACTGGAAATTTGCATTTTCAACAGCTTCTAAATGATGCCTAGGCTACAGGTCCACAGTTCATATTTCAAAGTATCATAATACTACATAATTTGTATTCTTCAAAAGAAAAATATTTGCTCACTTTTCTAGAACAAAACTTGTATAAAAATTGAACTTAATCAACAAAGTAATTAAGATGTGTATAGCTCATAAAATACTGCAAAAATAAATAACTTTCCTAGAAAATGAAAATTATCTTTTTCACCAAACTTTATTTTTGCAACCCACTTAATAATCACCTTGATTTAGTGTCACAAGTTTTTCCTTTCATTTAAAATTATTGACACTAAAGAAAAACCTTGCTCCCTCCTCTCACACACACACTCACATTCATACATGCACTCACATACCCTTACACCACCTCTCCCTATCAAATGTATCTATAAATGCCTGATAATTAAAAAATTAACATAGAAACTTTATTGTAGGCACATGGAAGCTTAATAAAAACTATCAGCAATGTAAAGTATGGAATATGGAACCAGCAAGCCAGAACCAGAATAAATGATAGAAATAACAGAAGAATGGAAATCATCTGGTTCATTAGAGATATTAAATTCTTTCATTGTGTTCTTTGTTAGTTCCCCCATGTAAATTGCATGGAGGGCAAGCATCATATTTCCATTACACAGGATCTCATCTAGTAGAGTGGTCCAGCCTAATTTATCCATAGGTAGACTTGAGGACAAGGAGTACATCTTTTCTTTCCTGTTGGGTAAAACATGGATACAAAGAACTTGACCATAAAAAGACTGCTCCCTAAAGTATTCCAGCATATTCCTTCCTTTCAAAGAATGACAATTGTTTTAACCTTCACCTTGACTTGTAACTATGGCTCATGTTTTACATATACTTTCATATACATATAATTTACAATACTGCTTCATAATTTTATTCTCTAGCTCAATATGCAGAAATGCAGATTTTTCTGTGTATTTATCACTCCTCATCTATGTATTTGAGTAATTTCTTTCTTTTAAAATATTGCTGAAAGTCTTATTTTCTAATCAACTTTAAAATAATTCTCCTTATCAGCTGCTGTGTGAAATAAGAAAATGTACTGCATTTAAAAGCTTCAGATGAATAAATCATGACTAGATTGTCAATAGGTAACCACGAGAAATGCTTCCTCAAAAGAAACTGAATATTGTTACTTGAAAATTCTACTTGGGTCTTTTGCTTATAGGTATGGCCAGATTTTATATCCCTGATTTCCTTCATTTTTTAAAAAACTGACTATTGCTGTATTTGTCAGATTTTTATTGCTGGGATGCAATATCTGGCACACACAATTTAAAAAAAGAAATGTTTATATTTGTTCGTGGTTTTAGAGGGCTCAGCCCAGAGTCAGCTGGCTACAAGACAGAAAGATGACAGAAATCTCTATGGTAAGTAAGCTCAGGAAGTCAACGGAAAGAGCCAGAAAAGGGCTAGATATTCTCCTTAGGGTTATATCCCCAAGACGTGCTTTCCTCCAACCAGGCCCCACTTCCAAAGAGCACATTCATATAAAAAGTCATCATGGATTTATTTACCCATGGATGAGGTTACCACCACTACAATACAATCTCCTCCAAAAGCTCCACTTCCGTACATATGAGCTTTCAATGGACATTTCTTTTTTAAATCTCAAAACTTGACAAAAGAGTGTTAGAAGTCAGAGCACTAAAAATTTATTGTAAAATGAAAAGCCCTGTGATGACTAAAAATACTACTTTGAAATAGTTGTTCATTTTCCTATCAAGATAGCAGCATCAGCTTCTTTATTCATCATCAACACTGATTAGATTGACCTGGCTACCAGGAGTCCCCTTTCTGTCTCCTGCTTTCTCCCAAAAAGGAAATCCTTTTCACTAGAATTTTAAAATAATCTCTAAAAACTCATTATTTGAAAAATAGGTTTAATTAACCCTAAATTAGTTGCATTCATTTGATCAACAAACATTTGATTATAAGTTGGAATTTACTTGTACTCCAAGGAAAAATCAAATTATTAATGATTAATGGGAAAAATCTAAGTTATATAAGTATAAGTTAATAGGTTTCACTCGTTATGAATAAAAACTCAGTTGTATGTATCTCAGGGTGTAGGAAAGAAGAGTCTTATTTGATCCTCAGTGAAAGATTTCATTTAGCAAATGTAGAAAAATTGATTATGTTCAGTACATGCAGAGCAGTCTAAGGCTTCAAGTTACAATCTATTCCACTATGACTTTTCGGATTTAACTTTAGTACTCTTCCACTTACAAAATCATAGGACCATGTGGGTAAATGGAACAGACTTCAGCATGACTTAGCTATCACACACACAATTTAGAGAGTGTTCTATTACTCAAACCATTTATCTTAGGATTCTTAAAGTCAGTTTCTAGATTGTCATCATGGTACTTTTCCTGACATACTAAAAATAATTCTGGTTTCTATCCTTAATAAATAACTAACAACAATAGAATAACTTAGTATGCAAACTTACATTTGGTTCTTGTTCAATAACTCAGAAATAAAACAAATATACTTAAGAGTGAATGGTTTGTATATTATTTCATTTGGAAGCAGCATTCTAAGGAAAGATGCATATCAATGGTGTATTAGGAGCAACATGTAAGAATTATAGCTTATTTCAAACTTGAGTTTTAAAAGGAGCTAAATTATGCAAGCACCATTAAACAATAGACTAGATAAACAGTCTTTGCCAAGAAAAACTTGGCAAATCATGCCTAAATATAGGTACAACAATAATTTCATTATTCCTAGGACTATAATAGCCAATAGGCAGGTATTATCTTTGTTATTTAAAAACATTATTTTTAAAAGCTAATATTTATAAACTTCCCAATTTTGAATCAACTGAAATTTAAATAGCCTAGTGCTCTAATTTCTTAAGTTAAAAAATGATTAGCTAGAAAACTTTTGAATTATATATGTATTATTTTAAAGGAATCAGAATCATTTTAATAAGACTGAAATTGCTATTTTAATCTCAGTTTTTGAATGCTTTATATTAGCAAAGGCTGCAGAATATTTCTCCTCTGGAGATTTTGTGGGCAAAATAATGAAACCTTGAAATGGAATGCAATCTCTATTTCTGATTTCCTGGGAGGGTGTCTGTATTTCAATTTTGGATCTATATCCAAAAAGAGCTACTTGCAGTTTAGAAAATATATTTGAAAAGGACACAGAGCTCCATCATCCCTGTTATGATTTTCTTATTGATTGTTTCAGTTAAATTCATTTATATAGATTACTTTGCTATTACTTAATTGTTATAACTCTAAGACTTAGTAGAGAGGTACTTGCAAATTAATACAAAATATTTCTTCTAGATTAAAAACTTTTTCAATTGTATATTCAATTTAATTTTATCTTCAAATTGAAATGTATTCATACTCTATGTATGAAGGAATATAATTATATTTAAATGAATATGACAATAGTTGTCTTTTAAAGGCTGGAGGAAGTTCCTAGGAAAATTTGTCAATTTTTTTTTTCAGTACCAGGGATGGAACTCACGACCTCGCGCTAGCCAGGAAGGCACTTATGCCACTGAGCTAACTTCCCAGCCCCAAAATTCTGAATTTGAATAGGAAAGCTTCCAATTTTTGGTCCAGTCTCTTCTTGAATAATATGCATGGGTATCAATATGTGCTCCGTACACCATCTCTTTTCAAAAGCATTACCCTCTCCTACAATATCAAATACTTAGTTTTAGAATTTACCTTGTAACTATACCTCCAAATCATGAAATTTAATTTTTCCTATTCATTATTCCCCTGAAAGCAAAATAACGATAAATTTGAAGGTCTTTGTCTTTTGAAAGCAACACACACCACTGCTCTTTATCTGTGTGAATCAACTTTAAACTCCACTTTGAGAATAAAATCTAGACTATTTAGTTGGTGGAAATGACTATCTTAATTGAATTAACAGTGTGATAAATGTTGCATCATAGAAATTCCAAAGTGAAAATGCTGAATGAAAGTTATGTGTGTCTGTCTGTGGGTGTACATACACACATGCAGAACTATTCAAAATGCACTCCATGCAGCACTACTGATAGCTGTAATAATAGCATCATTAATATTTTAAGATTTTAGTATAATGGCTCAATATTTCGACCTCATACTGTGCTGGAGATTCAGCTTAATTACTGAATTTTCTGAAGGAAATATCTTTAAAATCTGTCAACAGTCCTGGTTCTCAATATTTATAAAGCCAAATTGAAATACATTTGTTCCTACATATTGATATTAATATTTCACAATCTAACTCTGTGAGTACTTCCCACACAAAGAATGAAGAACATTTGAAACTTTTTACACTGTAAAACAAGACTGTACATTTATTTTAATTAAGGAGTCCTGCTCAGGGATATGGATTTGAAATGCAGGCCTAGGATGATGAAAATCAATATTCATAGTTCGGACATTAATTTTTTGCTCTGAGACAAGTCTGAGTATCTGCATATTATTTTGGTGCCAAGGTCATCGATTGCTCTTTAAGTAAACATATTTTCATAGAAATACTTTTAAATAACATGGAGCTATTTCTGAGTAGGAAATAGAGGCAATCATGTGCAAAGGTTCTGCCTCTCAGTGTTTATTTTAAATGACAAGCACATTCATAACAGTTCCTAAAATAGTAACTAGAAGATAGCTTGAATCAAATATTTGTTGAAAGAATAAATAACAAATGTGAAGAAATCTTGCTGTATCAGTATATGTATAGAATATACCCTAAAATTTGACTATATCATAGATTTATCTTTCTAAACTGTTGAAATTGTATTTGAGATTATTCACTAAAGTCTACTAAGCACTTGTCTCTGAAATCTGTGTGTATAATCTTAAAGGAATAGTTCCAGTGCCACATGATTATTTTAGTGAACTGTTCTCTTAGTTCAAACCTTTCCCTCCACACTGCCCATCTCTGCAGCTTAGCTTTTCATCTATTTTTCTTGGTTTGGTAACCTTTCACTCTACGCTTTCTGAGCCCTAGAAGCCTCATGTGGAATTTTCCTTACTCCATTAATCATTAAGTTACACATATCACCCCTATTTCTAGCCTTCAGTGTCTTTTTTTTTTTTCTCTTCTTTTTCGTTTCCTCTAAATTAACACAATCCACTTAAAATGTCACATTGGCCACCTACCAGCATTAAATTGTCTATTAACCACAATTTAAAAAAAAAAGAAGTTGGGTATGGTGGCACATGCCTGTAATTCTACTGCCCAGGAGGCTGAAGCAGAACAAAAACAGGTTGAAGGCCAGTCTGGGCAATTTATTAAGATTTTGTCTCAAAACAAAAACAGCTGCAAATGCAACTCAGGGGCAGAATGTGCCTAAAGTGTGCAAATCCCGGGTTTAGTTCTTACTACAACAAAATATAAAAAAGGAAAAGAAAGCAATTGACTATTTTAATACTACAATTTATTTAATTCAGTGTTTCCATTATATTATTTTAACATGTAATCAAAATGAAGTTTGAGGTGTGTCACATGTTTTGTTAAAAGCTTTCAAAACCAAATGTGTTCTTTACACTTAGAGCACGTCTCAATTCAGATTCACCTCAGTGCAAGTAACCAACAACCGCTTGTACTTAGTGGCTCCTGAGCTGAAAAGCATAGTTCTAGACATCAAAGGCAATGCAATTAATACAACCCTAAAGTGACAGGGACTAAAAGTAGCAATTGTCAAAAAACTTGAAGAGTATTACATAGATATTAACAAAGTAATATCTATTTGTGTTTTAATATAGTCATAAGGTTTAGTAAATTACAACTTCATCACTCCAAAGTTTTTTATAAGAGATCTCTTTCTTTCCTGAAGTCCTTTGTCTATTTAACCAAGATCCTTTCAACAAAATCCTCTAACTCAATGTCTTTTTAAATAACAAGAGTCGGAGTTTAAAGTCCCAATTTAAGAATCGGAATTTAAAGTTCCAAAGGATATTGTATAATAAAAGTCCTTTGGTTTCAGAAGAACCAGATTTTGATTAAAACAATTGGTTTCAAAACACTAATTCTTGTTCTTATCATTTAATTTGTGCTTGACAAATATTTACTGAAAAAAAAGACAAAAAGAAAGAAAAAAATGTGACCCTACCATTAAAAATACCTAAAATCTGATGTCTTTTTTTACTGTTTAATCTTCTTGTGAACACTTGAATGTAGACAGTGAAATGCTAACTCTAAAGAAGACAGTATTGAATGTCACATAGCTTTAGTTTAATTGGCCTACTTAAGTCACAGAGCTAGTAAATGTGTCTCCAAAGCCTGTGACATTTCTACTACATCTCTATGCCAAAGTAGTCCCCACAAAAGCATTGCAGCATCAACTAGACCTCTCTGAAGCTTACTGCCTTCTGGTTTGAGAGCTGGGCAAAACACACTTTAAGTACGTAAAATATTCTTTACTGAATTATGAGCTCGCTAAAGGTACCCAATTTTTTTAACTTATTAATATATTTCTGAAAATTATAATATGTTTTCAACTATATTTAGATATGCATCTCCCCTCATTATGTTTATGTAAACACACACACTCATAGTGCGCACCAGACTTTACCAGACTGTGTTCCAAAACTAATAGGAAATGAGTTAAGAAAACACATACTTAGGGGATTATGGGAGGATATGATTGTGTTCATTTTTTTCTTCTACAGTGATCACTGTTTGGGGAGCCACAAAATGTTTCAGAAAAACAAATCTGTTATTCAACTTCATCTACAGAAAAATACAGCAGCTCTAGGAAAGTTATCCCGAAAGGTAAGACTTTCTTAACAGTGGTTTCAGTTAGCAAAGGAATAGATCTAATGACAATGTATCTACGTTTCTGAAATCTAGAATGATATAACTTCATAAACATATATTTATTTGGGAATAATTATTGGAACATGATGGAATATTTACACTAAAGGTCTGTTAATTTAAACTGAGGCAACATGATGGGAGCAGTCTTAGTGTTATACACTGAATGTTTATACCCCTGGAGACCACCCATCATATGATAGCGTTACAAGGTAGGTTATTGTGATGTCATGTAAAAGAAAAACCATGGGCATGAGAAAAATAATACAACTCTTGTTATATCTGAAGACTGTTTATTCCAATAAACAAAGCAACTCAAATCACAACAGATAAATATTCATAGTATGTTTGATAAAACTACCTAGAAAAGGATTACTGTGCTTTAATGACACAATTTTGCACTGTTAGATGTGAATTTTATTGCCTGTGTGATGTCTTGAGTTACTTCCAACTCAAATTGCACAGTATGCAATAACACTGTGATATCTGGCAGTTTTATCTGTAGAAACTTCCAATTACCTGCTTTAAGCAAAAATCCTATCATCCTGTCATTTCTATCAGATAACGGATTTCTAGTGATGATTCTTTTTTTTCCCCTAATAAAAGGTGTTTCATCATAAAAAATGTCAGGTGGTACATGAGGTTGCAATATATCTATATGGAATAGAACATAATGAGGCCAAAAGAGAGTCATTTAGAAATACCCTTTAGATGCTGTTTCCAGCCTCTCTGCTGTTGACAGCTCCAGGGATATTCATCTGTAAGCTCTACAAAGAAACGTTATAAAGTGCAACTAATATTGTCAGTATTAATAAACTTACCATTGTTCAAATTGCCCTCAATATTGCAGAAAAAAGATGAACTCATCACATTTCACTGTAACATGGGAAAAGAAGGGAAAATATATGATTTTAGTTTGCATGTTTCTAAAATATAATTTATCTCATTGGTGTAATAATTCATAAAACACTAACATTTCAGTCTCACATAAATTGAGCTTTATTTTAAAATTGACATAACTCCACTCTTCTGATAGAATATGTATTTAGCGTATATTTTGTCTGAGATTTTAACATTTCTATCACATTAACCTTTACAATTTTATGAGGAAAGCAGCACCAGAAACAAAGAAATAGAATCCCAGGGAGTCTTTTGGACTTTCCTAAGACTGTAGTCATTGAACTGGTGAAGAAAGGAGCTTGATTTGAGCCCAGCCAGTAAGTCTATAGACTCCACATAGCATCTGACCTACTTTATATGGCAAAGGGGACCTAGAATTTGCATGCTCTTCTCGGTGATTTTTAGATGTGAGTTTTAGAGAAATTGGTCAAAATTCTAGGTCGGTGCATATTTTTACTTGTTTTGGTTGATTTTCTAGTGTTATATTCACATAGCTTAGACACTGGAACATCATATGTATTTAATAATAACTATATCATGCATCTATTTTATATACTAGGTACTGCTCTTGATGTGTGTCTTGGTTATTCTTCTCTCATTGATGGAACAAAACAATAAACACCCAAAATTAAGGAAGGAAAGATTTATTTAGCTTACCGTTCATAAGGTTTCAGTCCATAATCAGCTGGCTCCAAGGCAGATAGGCATGGTTTTGGGGCAGCACTTCAAGGCAGGAGCCAGAGCTATGTATATCATACATAGGCCACTCATTTCCTCCAGAACAAGTGCAGTACTCACATAATCAGTGCCATCCTATTGCACAGGATGAGGATATTTATAAAAGTAAGACTCCTGGCTACTTACTGAGTCTCTCAGTTAAAACTACTAAACTTTTCAAGTTAACACAATGTATCAACCATAGCAGTGCTTCATGTAATTACATAGCCTAACAGCAAACAGTGATAAATACATTTCCCCAAAATATATAATTAAAAGTACCAAAAAATTAAAGAGATTAATTCAACAGTTACAAGTCTGATAGCTACCAAACAAGAGAAATGAAATTTGAGCAAAAGTATTTCAATTATAGTTCCCACAGTATTATAATATCATCCAAAGAGTGGACAATTGGCATTGTCATCTTTTTTAGGAACATAGTCATCTCTGAACATATTATGTACAGTTGTCACTAGTCTTTTTCAGTATGACATCTAAATCATAAACATAATTAAGTTGCATGCCCGTATTTGTCTGTATTTTCAACACCATGAGTAAACTTTTGAAATGGTTAAATTAAAACCAGGTTTAAAAAAAAAACTTTAGAATTTTTAGTAATGAAGAACTTCAATGTCATAAGACAACACCTTAATTTTATGGCTTCACTGGCTAATAATAAGTGATACTACCAGGATCAAGCACTGACTTACGCTCTTGTATTTCTTACTTGAGTTTGCATAGTAACTAGATCGAGTAGGTACTCTCATGATACACAGTTTTTGATGAAGAGAATCTCTATCTGAAGCCTCATCAGAATTGCTTACTAAGCTTTGTTTACAGCATGTGACCAAAAAATGACTAGCTTGGCTTTAATGTAAATTTTATAAGGTGGCTTAACTTAATTTAACTGACACAGCTTATCTGTTTATAATGCTCATCCATTATTTGAATTATTATATGCAAAATAATTGACCTTGGATTTTATATAGATATTATAGAGACAGTAAATGTTTTCTCTTAAATCTATTTTTTAAAAACTGTCAGAATTCTCTTTGATTCTCAGAAATTCAGTTGTCAGCTAAACATCTGCAAACAATTACATTGTCATTCTAGTGAAACTGTAAAAGGGACTTGATATTACTTCTACCCTTAATACTATGAATATAGTAATTATTGTATTAGTTAAAATTTGCTGAAATCATTGACTATAACTGTCTAGGTTTTTCTAATTATAAAAGTCATTGCAAAGCTACATCCAACATGTTTCTCTTTTTTAAGCTTGATTATATTATAGTAAAATACAATGTCTTAATTCTTGTTCTAAAAGATTGTTCACCAAAGCAATTTGATGGTCTGTAGAAATCATTCCTCATCTCAAAATCTTAAAACTTCTGCCTTGATTGGATGTGATGTGAAAGACTAAATTTCTTTTAAAATTTTTAATCCGACTTTACCTCTCTCCAAGTTGATCCAAAATGTTGCCAACACTGTAGATACTAATCATAAAAACAAGTGATCCTTCCTTTTAGCTCAAGGGAATATTCACAGAACAATTTTTTCAGTAGAATTTTTATGAAGAAAATAGGTTTGAACTTCTTTCTTAAACCAGTGTGTGACTTTCAGAGTTGGAAAAAACTAAAATGAACCGTGTATTTCATGGACAATTGTTGAAATTTTTCTCCAGCATTTTGAGACACTATTTAAAAAATTCTAATAAATGGCACTATGACAAGGGACAGCCACCACTCCCAAATATCAGCATCTCTGGAAATCGAACAAAGTGATTTTTACAGTGAATATGCATAGGTAGATGTTAAGGACCACAAATTATGAAGTGGTGTAGAATCTGTTTGAGGCCTTGTCTTATGATCTGGTTTTGGGATGTGGAAATTCTGCTCGCTCTCCAAAGAAGCTCATAGAGAGGGATGAAGTCTGCCGAGGACAATATAGGGAAATAGCACTCATGCATGGGGATGATCTTAACCTGTTTCCTTTATGATGCTGAACTCACATTGGACCACTACTTCTGTACCAATCCAGGAAAGTCGCCACACCCTTACCTTTGTATGAGCAAAATAAAATGAAGGCTAGCTGGAGATTCTGAGTCTTTGTCCCCTGAGGGCACGGATCGTGCCAGGGCCCTGCTGTTCCCCTCTACTTTGTCTCTTGCTCTTTCTTTGCTTTCCTGCCATGTGCCATAATATCTGGCAGGAGACTAGGGACACACTACAGGTGTCTCCAGTAGCTGGCACCATGGAAAGGGTTTCTAATAGGTAGCATAAGTTTTCAAAAGAATATATCTAATTATTTGTCAATACATAATATAAAATTATTTATAGTCTTGCTTTGGTTTTAACTTTTGAAAGAAGACATTATAGTACCTACACTGGGTATGGTGGCACACACCTGTAATATTCCAGGATTCTGGGTGGCTAAAGATAAGAGACAGGAGTTCACAAATTCATGCCCTACCAAGGCACCTTAGCCATTTAGCATGATCTTGTCACAAAAATAAGAAAGAAAATAAGAGAAAGAAATATATAGGTTCAATCCTTAGGAAACAAAAATAAATAAATAGATTAATTTAAAATATTTACTAGCTTTTCCAATTTTCTTATTTTATGGGTTTTTTTCCTTCCTTTTTAGAAAGCTTAACATACCTAAAGTTTAGCTTTCTCCATTTAAGAAAAAATACTGAGTCACCAGCATGATTCTGTTGTTCTTATTCCCTGGATACCAGATGGACATTCCTATAGAACGCTGTTCATCTGCCCCTGGAGTTCCCTTCTGTTTCTGTAAAGTGTCTCCCTTCCACAGCATCCAGTCAGAGGATTGTTTTCCAGTGAAGACTTATTCCTTTCATGGAGCTCAGCTCTTCTCTACCTCTTTGCAAAACAAACCAACATAAAAATCACTGACCTTTGAGGGAAAATCCAGAGAAAGGTTTTTCTTCTGATGCTTTCTGTCAACAACTATAATGGGCACTTTGGGAAATCTGACCACTTTGGGACATGTGACACACAAGGTTATTTACACTTGGACATGTAGGGACTCCATCCACACAAATTTGTCACCACTATGTCATCAAATACTGTGACATGATAGAATATTCCATTCTCTGCTCAGGTGCACAGGGTTTTCCTGAGAATCTATTTGAGGTGTGTGTATGTGCATGCATGAATGTGTGTGTGTGTGTGTGTGTGTGTGTGTGTGTGTGTGTGTGTGTGTGTACCATTGGAGATGCATAGCTCCTGCTCATTTGGACAGGAAATAAACCACCAAAGAGTAACTCCTAGAATTTAGATTTATCAGTAATTGTCATTCATTAACATAATCTAATGTAACCAAATTGGAAAATTGTCAGACTGATGTTTTGGCAGCAAGATATGATAAAAGTGAAAAATGCAGAACTGGAGACCATCCAGTGCCTCCAGCTCATCTGGCACATTAGAGTCTTACACTTTCTTGGCGAGTTTGGCCTGTACATATTTAGAAAGAAAAGAAGGAGGAGGCTAAGGAGAAGGGCAAGAAGGAGGACACCATGCATGTGGAGAGAACTGTGCCTCAAAACCTGTTTTCTTCTTACTAAAAGAAATTGTTTGACCTTTGATGCCAAGATGTATTTCCATGTTCACCTAAATGTAGCCTCACCTGAACCTCTGGTTTCTGTTTCACTGTTGCAAAGAAAGATTGTAGCTAAGGAGAGTCTTGTAACATCAGTAAGACAAACTATAAAAATGATGAATGAGAGTTATCAAAATAGATGGATAAAAAGACAGCAGGTAACTGCAGATGTATTTTATCTGCTATTCACTCCTATTTCCTGCACAAATGTTAATATATTCTGCTCTCTGCAGCCTGACGATGACCACAGTAACTTGCACCTAAACCAGCTTCTAGAATTTATGCACATTTGGAAAGTATCCAGGTAAGATGTTTTATTTCTGTTCCCAGACACTGACTGAGTTCTCCAATGCTAATTCACAATATTTTTCAGTTCATTGCAAAATCTGTCCTTTCACTAGTTCTGTGGAAGCTATTATAGTTTTAATAGATATTTTCCTTTGGAAAACTGAATTATCTGTTTTTCACAATATTTCAATATATTTGAAGAACTGCTAGCACCTTCCAAAACTATCTAACATTCATTTTAACATATCTCTGCAGCTTATTATTGTATACTCAATGATGTTTTAATCCATTTTGTGAATTTGGATATACAAATATAAGTAAACTCTGCAAAACTAAATTTTCATACTTTGAAAGTCACCATCTTCTGCTTAAAATTCCTTCCGGAACACCTTGAAAATAAATTGGAATTCAAATTAGAAAATACAAGTGATAGGAAGTGGACATATCTTAATTATTCTTATAACTAAATATAACCATATATTATTTGAAAGAATAGAGGTAATAGAACCCTAAACTGGGAGAGGAAATCAGTGCTAAGGTTGAATATTTTTGGAATTAAATTGTTTTGAGCTCAACCAGCAAAAACATAGTTTGGGAAGTACATGCCTAAATCTTCAGAATAAACCTTAATATAAAATATGATTTAAAACTGCTTTCACTATTAATAATGGTCACCACTTCATGGTGGATTATGCATTTTGCATATGTTCTTATCTAATCCTTCCCCACAAGGAGAATACTGAAGAAGGATACTATGTATTAGCTTCAGGATCAAGCAGCCTAGAAGCAACTGAGACAGCATAACTTGCCCAAGTCTGAAATCAGACCAATTTGAAATTTTCAAAAGCCTTATTTTCTATTGTGTCTTTAAGGTGTGTCTCTTCCCCTCTACCCTTCATAAAATATCCAGCTTTGCTATAGTCATAGAATGCCTAGGACTAGAATGATTTTAGCCATAATCTAACTCAGATTTTTATTTTATAACTAGTTACACGGATCAGGTATGAGTTCTTGTGTATATGTTGTATTAACAAAGGCTGTAGCTTCCTTTTATAAAAAAATAAATTTATCTAGGAAAAAAATTAAAGATGGGCAGAGAGAAGAGAGAGAGAGAGAGAGATAGAAAGGGAGAGAGCTTAGTCTTGTCAGTTTTAGAAACAAGTTTTATAATTTTGAAACATGATTCTTTCCCTGTATTTCCATCATCATTTGGATTTTATTAGTATTTTATCTCAGAGCTGATGAATGGCTCCATCTAAAGTGATAGAACCACAGAGAATGAAAAGGCAGTTGTTGTAAAATATACTGATGGGTTTTTAATGCTGCTTTTGTTTTTACATAATTCATTATTGAATTCAGAGGTTTTTAGTATAAATAAGGAGGTAAGGATCATAATGTAGAAAATGATTTGAACAGCAAAGTGGACAAGAATGTCTACTCAATCATCTTTCTTCCACCTAAGCATGGATAAAGTTGGAACAGGAAAAGAAGTTCAGGGAAGAAAAAGGCTCAAGTTTGGTGAAAAGACCATCCTTTCTGTTAAGCTATTGGCATTGCTTCCAAATGCAATTCTCCATAACTTTTCATGTATTTCACATTTATTGATGCTAATTACCATTCTCTTTCAAATTGAAAACAGATTGCTCCTCCTCTGCTGCCACAATATTACAATCAACCTAGATTTCTGTGACCCTCAAGAGTATGGGAATTACTCCCCTTCAGCAAGCAAATAGTCAGAACTTTAGAGGACAGCAGTTGGAGGTTGTGAAATTCAATTTAGTTCTGACAGCTTCTACCTTGAGATAGAGTCAGGTCCTGCAGGTTGAGGGTCTAGTCTCCTAAGTGCTCAGCAGCACGTATAACACATTTCAGATGCCAACTGCAAACCTCTCTGGGGTTTACTTGTGCTTCTGACTAACCAGCTCCAAATCAGGAGTCTCAAAATAGTGTCTTTGGAATCATTTAATTTTCCTACATCTGACTTCAGTTTGAAGAAGGAGAGATAAAAAAAACATCTACTATTAACATCGTGAGCTCCTCGGTGGCCTTCCTCTTTTCCTACTTTTAATGAACATAAAACTCTGCTACCTTTTTTTACTTGTCTCACTCAATTCTTTGCTCCAGACACCAAAGCTCTAGAATAAAATAAAATAAAACCCTAGAATCCAGTCATACTTAGAGAAATTTAAGTTGTCCTGAATCTGGATTATATTTTGGAAAGAGTTATGGTCTATCAAGTTATACAAACTTTATAAGACACTCATATGAAATGTTTATAAATTATATCAAGTGTACTTCTTTTTATGCCTTACCTATCATTGAACTGTGAACAAGACAGTTGTAAATATTTGTGCTCAAAGTAGTATAAAATGCACCACCAAATTTTAACTAAATTTCTTTTCTTTTCAGACAATGTTTGTCAACTGTAATAAAAAAATATGACTTCCACCTAAAATACCTATTGACAAACCAGGTAGGGAATTTTTTTATTTTTATAAAACTTTGCAAGTTTCTGAAAACCAAAAGATGAATGTATTAGAGGCAATTTTATTTACTTCCACCATGGAAAAATAGCCTAGTGAAAAGATACATGCAATAGAGTTTTAGATGGTTGAAAGTCTTCTTATATAAGATGGAAACCATACACAGGCCAGGTTCAAGGCTAATGGGAAAGTTTATCACAGAAAAGAACACCATTGGCTTCTTTAGGGACACAAACCCATAAAAGACAGTGAAATTGGTTCCTGTACGAATAGTCTAGTTAAGGACAGCAAAGCTTGGCTAGAAAGCCACTCTACAGGAAGAAGACATTTAAATTTTATGGGACCTCAAAGGAATGCCATTAATGTATTTTTTTAAAAAAAAACATTTTTTTAAAAAAAAATGTATTTTTTTTAAAAAAAAAACATTTTTTTTTTAAAAAAAAAAAGGGGGGATAGAGGTCTCAGGACTGGGTTATTTGTACTCTTGAAATCCAGTTTGCCAATACAACCTGCTTCCTTTTCTTAGAGACGTGTGTATTTGCTCCTTTGATTAATTATTTGCTTTCTTTCCCAAAGAAATGTGTGGTCTGCTCCTTTTGATATAGGAAAAATGTAACTTCCAATCTGTCAAATGTCAAATGTGTTAAGTTTGTGGTTTCTCAATATCAAGGAACAAAGTCATGAAGCAAAGGGAAAGTTAGGAGAGTTTTATTGCAAATATGGGGGAAAGAAATAGTTCCTGGGATTCCAGGAAGGGTCACAAGTGGGTGGCCACCGAAGTCCTTTGTCAGGGGTAATTTATACATCAAAAACCAAAATGCGGTTTACAGTATGGGTCAGACTCTAATCAACCTATAAGATTACAAGTAGAGGCACTTAGCTAATTCTCATCCAATAGGGAATCGCATTATATAGCGAGGGTATATGGAAAGAACAAAGGCATTTTGAGGTCAGAGTGAAAACTCTGGGTCCAGGTATTTGACCACCACTTAGGTGAATGATGATTATCTTGGCCCACGGGACCAGATGATACTAATTGTGTCCAGCCGCAATTCTGTGGTCTATGTTTTTTTTAATGCTGACTTTCTTGAGGGCCCAATCTCTGTCTGCATATTAATTTCTATCTAATTTAGCTGTCTGTAATACTTTAACTACAGTATTTGATTTGTTTCTTACTTTCATCACCAAATACTGTACCTGCTAGCTTATTTCCTATCAGGCCGCCACCAGGCTGTCTGAGAGGTTCCCCAGGCTAAAATCAAGAACCTATCCCAACCTGATAAAATCAGTTTGCATGTTTGCTGACTCCCACCACAGAAAAAGAATGTATCAAAAAAGAAGACATGAGAAGGGTTTCTAAGGGAGAGACATAGAATGCACTCAAGAGCAGAGTGTGGGTGCTCAGAGAAATGAGACACCTTAGCTGGGTACATTTGTGGGGTGGGTATTATCAAGATAGATGGTGCAGGGTGTGTACAGTATTCTGTCCATCAGGTTACTATGCAAACTACCTACTGTGTTTGAATATGAGATCTGCTGCCCCCAGTATTACTGCTTCCTGAGGATGGAGGAAGTGGACTTTACAAGTGAAAAAGACAGGTTAAGAACCCAGATTAAGAGATTTATTATAAAAATGATACAGGAATGATATTGGGACCTATATAAGGGAAACATCATAATTCTCAACCTGCTAGATTCTGATACACTAAGTTTGTGTTCTCTAAAGTCGAAGAATGAATTTTAAGAACAATGGAGGTTAAGAATAGAAATATTTATTGTGGAAAGATACCATTCCAGAGAGACAAGAGAGGCCTGCAGGTGGGTTGTCAAGGACACCACTTTTCAGGAGAAGTTTTGTAGAGCACAACTACGTGGGTACAATGTGGGTTATAGTTATGATCAATCAACAAAATTACAAGTATAGTTGCCTAAATAATATTAATCTAAGTAGCAAGCAAGTCATGAAGCAAATGTGCATGGATAGAACAAAGAACTTCACAGGAAGTGATGACTCTGAGGGAAGAGGTGATTGCTGTCTGTCATCCTTAGACCAGGTGTTGCCACTTATCTCTGGTCTGGTTGTTCTTTTTATCTGGAGGCCTGGTCTCAACAGATGAGCCTGTGGCCACAGTTGTAATGATTTTTGATCTCTGCCCCAGATGAGAGAGCAGCCCTATCTGCCTTCCTGTAATATTTTTACCTGTCTATGATAAAAGGGACCTCTCAGAATTTTTTTTTTTTTAAGTTTCCTGGAAAGGGATAAAAAGACTTGAGTAAATTTTTTTGTCCTGATGCTACAGTTTTCCTTAAAAGGACAATTTTAACACATTGATTTCCTTGTCCCCTTTCTACCTAGTATTTATTTATTTCTCCTATTCTACCTAAAGGGGGCTATTTTGAAATCCTGTTAACCTCAGTCTCAGTTATACATTGGTACTCTTGAGTCGGGACTGCTTGTTTACTGTTTGGCCCTGACATAAGCATTAATTGCTTGAAAATTCTGTTAACTTATTGCCTTAGTGTTACAAAACACCTGTGTTATGCAGGAGACATCAGAAAGGGTGAAGAACTTTATCTGTTTGAGCTGTCTGTATAAAAGTTAGTATTTTTTTAATATCCAGAGAAAAAGAATCTTCAAGAAAGATGAGAAGCGGGAATAGATAACCTAGCAGTCAGGAAACAGCCTGGTTTGGAAACTATATAAAATTTTGCTTGGTAACAGGAAGATCTCAAGGTGAGAGCTTGGAAAGAGACCAGAGGAGAGAAGCAGACAAGGGCTGAATTGCATAAAATCTTAAGGACGTTTTATGGCTAATTTAATGATTTTCTAATTTATCAGTGGCTGACATTCAGAAGCAAAATGATTGATGGATTATTAGGGGACCATTTCATTAGCCTACAGTGGTGATGAGGGCTTGGGTTCAACTGCTCTAGGAAGGGATAGAAGGGGCAGGTTGCTAACAGGTGAGAGTATGCAATTTATATGACTCAGTGAAAGACTGAGAAACAAAGTAAAGGGATGCCTGGGAAACTGCAGCTTTCCTGGCTATTGTGCATGGAGGGCTCTGCTGGCTACAGAGAAAGAGGAAAAACTCGCTGGACAGTAAAAATGATGGAGGCATTGCAAGGCTGCTACAATTTAATCACCTGTGGAGCATCCAAATTGTGATCTCCATTGGGAGACCAGTTCCTGCAGCTTCTTCATCCAGGCAGGGTTTAGTACAAATAAAGCACTATATTATTACAGAAAATTGTAGGAACCAAGGATTATATTTAAAGCAAATGACTACTTAATTTTCCATTAAATAGTTCACTCAATATGTAAAATGATACACATTTCAGATAACTATTGCTAATATCTGTGAACATAAGAGGAACCCGAAAATAATAAATTGAACTTTCTGGTGTGGATCCCACACTCATTTGTGAATTCCAAGCAAATGTTGAAAGGCATGGGGATGATAAATAAATAATTCATATTCCTAATACTCTCACTTTAATTTCATTTTTCTTTCTTCAGTCTTACTTGAAACTGGAATTCTAAAACCTTGAAGGTACAAAGAAACCACAGTTAGTTTGTTGTGAGTCTCATAGAAAAATGGTTCTTAGTACCTATTTGAGTTTTCAGACTTGTTATAAAAACACATTAAGACTCCATAGCTAGATTATATCTCTTGACTTCTCTAGAGATCTACAATTGTAATTTGAACATAAGACAAACTAAATATTGACCTACAGTCTTACTACATTAAAAATATACGAAAAGGAATAACTATCTCCCCTAACAGTAGAACAGTATTCAACAGCAACAGTGTACAGTTAAGTAGCTATCTGGATATTCATAAAGTTTAGTAATCATACTAGTAAAGGGAGAGGGTTTGGGAAACTGGACAATGCAAAAAACAAAATTTGAAAAATTGACGTGGTATGAGGTTATACTTATGAGTGAGTTTTCATTATCTTTCTCAGCCTTTCTCATGTAGCATACGAAGTGTGATTTAAAAATGAGTTGTGAGTTTAAATTTTTAAAAATGTTTTACACTAAAATACACCTTACCATTCATTCACAAAATATACCTCCTCACCCTAGACATATTTATCCCATCATTCCTGCTGCCTCCCAAAGCAGTTCTAGAAGTTCTATTTCATGTCTTCATTTGCACAGTTATAGCTGCCTTAATGTTGTAAATCGAATAAAAATGTATATGTTTCATGGCCATTATGAATATGGGGAAGAGCAGGAAGTCCCAAAGTGCTAAGTTCAGTGCATAAAGGAGAAGAGGACACACCATAATGTTTTCATTTTTAAAAAACTGTCATAAACCTTTGATCAATGAGAGGTGATCAAACAACAGTGAATGTTTAAATTTGTAAAACCGTATTACAGTTAAAGACACATTGCCATTAATCCCTCTCTGAATACTTCCCTTTAATCCAAGCACATTTATCTCATTCTCAGCAATGTATTTTACTGTGTTAAGGTTTTAATTAAACATCCATCATATTTTTCTGTCACTCTTTAGACATCTTTTATCTCCTAATTTAGAATTTTGCTCACATTACTCATATATGAAGCCTCTAGTATATCTACTTTGAAAGGTTTCATTGACCATTGTGAATTTTTTCCAATATGACTTAACATTTGGCAAAGTGTCAAAGAAAAATGATCTTTACATTACAGCTGGAAAATAATGATCATCATTTTCAACTAAATTATTTTATAAATAGGGCACAGTGTTTGCAGTTTTCCAGATGGGCTCAATTCGAATCAATGAGCTTTTTAAATGAGTTTTTTCCTCTATGAAATATCAATAGTAAATATGTGAGAACTGAAGACAGAATATATTATCAGTTCACAACTTTGCACTTTGTATATGTTTGACAAATATAGTAAGTAGCATTTTAAGTGTCCATACAATATCAATTTGAAAATTTTGTAGCACATCTCCCAAATGTGGATTATTATAAATGACTTTAAATAATAATAAATATGCAGCTGAATAAGTGTCATGAATATTACTGAACAATATGGGTCATTTAAATTATCAAATATTTTCCTTCCTTTAATTAATTTATTTTAAAATATTTTAAACTCTTCTCATTTCAGACTGAGTATTCTGGCTCTTCTGTTAGATAGTTAATTTTGTAGGTAATTTACCTAGAGCTTTTCAATTGTAGTTTTTCTTCATCTCATTTATTCTAGTAATATCTTGAACTGTCAGGAACACATTTTGTGTTTATTCCGTCTTCTGCCTTCATCTTTAATATTTCAGATAAATTAAGAACAAAATGAGAGAGAGAAATCTCATAAGTTATTATTGATGTATTTCCTCACTGGGATAAAGAGAAACTGAAAACTGAGTCATAGCCTGATGTTCTGTTTGAAGAGGTTGCACATTGATATGAATAATGTATGCAGCTATGCAGAGTGCTTTATGCACAGAACAGTGCAGGACAAAGCCAGCTCTCAGCTTAGAGGAAAGAAATCAATTTCTGGGTGAGGAATCTCCTCTTCCTAGAAGACTTTAATACATTGTCTTCAAATTTCTTATTCAAAAGCTTGATTAGAGAAATTTAACAATGCCTACCGTTGATGGCAAATTAACATCAGAATCTAGAAAATACTGAAGTAAAGGTGAAGTAGATGAAAGAAGAGACATATGTAATTTTATGAAATATATTTAATTTGTTGGATTTTTTTAAGAGCTGAAGCTCTCTTTGTAACACCAAGATTTTTAGACATTCCATTTCTACGCTAATTTAAGCAGAATAGGTATATACAGCAGGATTTAGTAAAAGCAGAGATTCCAAAGTCAGATAGATATTTTGCCAACCTGGAGGTTTTTACGCAGCCTTCCTAGAGTTCATATTATTCATAACAAGAGTGAGTGTAATAAAATATGATATAATGATATTTATGTATTTTTAATGATTAAACAATCAATATAGTGTGCATAATATAATGTAATGTTTGAAAGAAAATGCTCAAGTCTATAAGTACAGGTATTATTTGATTGCTGTTCTGTCACTGTTTTTATCCCCACTACTGTAGTTGAGAATTACATAGGACCCAGGAGCATTATGCCTCACAGTTGATTTACATGCACAAAGTCTAGTAAGAAAAAGTGAGAAAGGAGCAAAAATTTGTAAGAAGGGAAAAGGATAAAATGAACAGAAATCAAGGATCAGTTGAAGCTCACAAAGTGAGAATGCAAGAAGATAAAGGAGATAAAATCAGGTCAGAGGAAAATAATGTACAATTGTGGAAATGAAGCATACCTTAGCAGAAAAAGGGAAGATTGAAACTTCTAAAATGTATCATCTATAGAATACTCCAAGACTGCAAAAGAATAAAAAAAATGAAAAATTAAAATTGATCTTCATAATGGTAAATAATCAGTTTCATTAGCTTGGGTTGCTAATGAGACAGACAGTACTGGAGAGCTTTATGGAAAGCAATAATATCAGATACTCCAATTGGAGTTTGTAATGTGAATCATGTAAATTTTTTATTATGTAATTTGTGAGGAACATATAATAATATATACAAATTAAAGACTAAGGATAAAGTGTCATTCTTTCTGAACAATGAGTTAAGGAATAAAACACCATTTCAATTCTTTTCTCCTTTAAATAATAGGTACTCTTTAGTGGAAAGTATCAACACAAAAGTGTTTGCTTTTAAAAAATGTAAGATTCAACTTTCCTCTTTTGTAATCTACATTTGTCCATTTCCCATGTTTATTCTATTGAGATACTTTGTATATTTATTTATTTCAGTTACATGTATCCTCGCTTGCCAGTTGATAGTTTATCTCTTTACCTTCATTGTGATGTCTTATGTATTAAATCAACTTTCTCAAAGTTTAATTCATACAAAGTAAAATGTATCCGTGTTATATGGACAGTTGGACTAAATTTGGAAGTATATATACCTTGATAATTATGACTAGAAAAATATGTAAAATATTTTCATTACAACACAGTGTACCCAAATGTCTTGCAGTAGTAAATTCCTCTCATACTTAGACCTCATATGAACAAAGATTTGTCTCTCATTTTGCATCTTTCTGACTTTTTGAGAATCTTATTTAAATGGAATCATATTCCAACAGCTTAAGGGTCCCTGTTGTTCTATATCCCAACACTTGTTGCTATTAGTACTCTAATTTTACCCATTCCATTACACAGCCAATTTCCTTGTTTTAAGTTTTCATTTCCTTAATCATCAAAGATGTTGAATTACTTTTCACATGATTCATGACCATTCATATATCTTCTTTTGGCAAGTGTCTGTTAAAATGGTTTGCTCATTTTTAATACAATTATATATCCTATGGTTATGAGTTATAAAATTCCTTACATATTCTAAATGTAAGAACATTGTGAGATATGTGACTTATATACTAAATGTATTTTCTCTCAATCTGTAATGTATTTGCTTGTTTCATTTACTTATGTGCCATACAAAAAGCTCAAGAATTTAATTTTATAAACTCTATTCCAGATTTTTATTTTATATTTTTGACCTTTTTCATATCATGTACTAAAGATCTGCCTACTCAAATTTGCATTAATTTTCTCTAGTTTTTCTTTAAATGACTATAGTTGTAGCCATTATTTAATTCTATTATCTATTTCAAGAAACTTCCTATGTGGTTAAGAGGTAATACCCAAGCCTGTTTTGTTTTTCAGAATTAACCAGTTATTCCTGAGCAATTATTTAAAATGAAACCCTGTTCTCTATTGCATAATCTTAGCAACACTGTCAAAGCAATCCGTTACACATACATAGAACAAGTTCTAGATTCCATCTTCTGTTCCATAAATTTAAGCATTTATTTATGAAATGGTCATGCCATCTTTTACATAATTTTGATTTTCTTTCCAATAATAGAGCTTTTATTTGTTATTAAATACTTTCCAAGAGTTCCATAAGAATTTTACTACAAGCAGTAAAAATAAACTTGTTATTTTTAGAGACAATGTTATAGTCTCACCAATAGTATACAATTACAGAAGTTCTGTAGTTGCGAAGTTATGCAGTTGCCTTTTATAGGGTGAAATAGTTTCCTTCTACTGCTAGTTGTTTAAGAATTTCTTGAATGGATGACACTGTTGTGCATGGTTTTTCTTTTGCATTTTGAATTTTTAAAAGTGGGCATTACTGAAATAAATCATATTTACTAAGAGTTTGTAATCCTTTTCATTTATTCTTAGTTTTAATTTGTTAAGGATAGTGCATCTCTATTTATGATGGATGTTACACTATAGTTTTATTTCTTATAATGTCAGATTTTAGTGGTAGAGTTAATACTGGTCTTGTAAAAATGGGCTGTAAAGTGTTCTCTCTTCTTCTATATTCTGAAAACATTTGAGTAGACTTGGTTTTATCATTTGTTTAAGTGATTTCACTCACTATCAAAATTGTCTAATCTTGAATTCTCCTTGCAGGAAGTATGTTAGCTATAAATTCAATTTTTAAATTGAAATTGAACTATTCATTTTTTTAAGTTTTAGAGTCATAAATTGGCCTCCCACTTTTAGCAGCATCTCACAAATTTTGATATGTTGGGCTTTATCTCTTTAAGTACCTATCTGTTC
This sequence comes from Cavia porcellus, assembly GCF_034190915.1. NCBI lineage: Eukaryota > Metazoa > Chordata > Mammalia > Rodentia > Caviidae > Cavia > Cavia porcellus. The sequence goes on from NW_026947510.1 coordinate 43,205,535, forward strand.
TATCCTTGTCTTTCCAGAAGTCTAGTTAAATAAATGACTCTGACTGATATGCTTTGAATCTTGTGTCCTGGTGTCTAATCCAGCCACACACTCTTTTCCCTTTCTTTCTGTTTCAGTTAGGATAACTTCTCTTGATTTATCCTTAATTTCCCTGATACTTACCTTAGCTGCGTTCAGTCTACTGATAAGTTCTTGAAGAAATCTTTCACTTCTAATATCATATATAATGTTATCCTATCATTTACATTTGATTCTGTTTACATTTTCTACTGAAACCTCCATCTGTTCATGTATTGCAGTCCACATTTCCCACTGGATTCTGTAACAAATTAATGACAGCTAAAATCCCCATCTGACCAAACAAACATCTGGGTTACTTCACTGGCTGACTTTACCTACTGAAAGGGGCTGTATTATCTAGGTGTTTTGGGTAAATTTCAATTGATCATTGGATGCTAGACATCTTGTGTAAACCAGTTTTAAAGACCAAGTGAAATTATATGCCTGCCTGGAAATGGTCATTTTCTTCTGTTGCTCTCTTACCATGTAGGATTGGCTGGCGCTATCCACTTAGGAATGGTTGTGGTAGAAAGGGGAATTTCTTAGTATGGCCGCCATACTTTCAACATTCAGAAGTCTCTGCTTACCTGTGCCAGAGACAGCATTTATCTCCATACTTTTGCCCTCTCCCTGCTCTTTCTCACAGCTGAATGACAGACTCATCTGGTGGCAGAGTCAGAGGAGTTTTGTGTTGTAGTAATCCAACCTCAGGGAGTCTCAAGGAGACTCTATATTCCTGGGCATCAGACAGGGACTCTCTGAGCACTTCTCTCCCTCCCACACAGGGCAGCCAAATTCCTCCTTATATCTATAGTTGGTCCTAAACAGCAGAGTTTCTTGCCCTTCCTGGCATCTAGATAAAGTCCTGGTCCCAAGACAGTTTTCCCACATCTGAAAGGATTTTGCTTCTGCCTTTCCTTCATCAACAAAGGATGTTCCTAACTTCTTCCCCTATAGCAGAGTCATTTGCTTTCAACAACTGTTCCTCAAGCAAAGAATTGTTCCCTGAACTCAAAGCGACAGAACTTCCTGTCCCTTTTCCTTGCAGCTTCCACTTTTTATGAGAGAAGCATCCACAAAATGTGGGCAGGGTTATGTGCTAGTTGTCTTCCAGAAATAGCAAATTAGCTGCATATTGATGCCACCGAATGGGCTGTCAGCTTTGTGCATTGCCTTCAGTGTCACCCCTCAAACACTATTAGGTCCAAAAGGAAAAGAACTTGCATTTCATTTTAAATTCCCCCATGCTGAGCATTAGCTAATGTTCCAAAATTACATGCAACTCGAACTTGGATTTTTAAAATGTTTTAAATGTCTTCTGATTTCTTCTTACTCATGTATATGATAACCTTTTCTTTTTTCCTATGCTCTGGCAAGCATTGGACACTTTGTTTGTTCCATCTCTGCTTGGAAGAGTGGCCTGTCATTCTGTAATTCACCTCATTTATTTCACCTTGTGGCCTTATCTATTAGAATGGCAAAATGGGAGGAGTCTGTACATTGCCTAGTTTTTGAAATTTTTATAATGGAATTTTCATTTTCAACCAAACTGTAACTCCAAAGACTACATTGATATTTTTTAAAAAATTAATGATAGCAATATAGCTACTATATATGAAATGAAAAACATTCTGAATTCTCAGTGTGATTCCAAACTCTTTCATTTAATTTGCTGATTTTCAGTATGCATATAAAATTGAAACTTGAAAAATTCATTAAAGTCTCTATGAAATCTGGAAGGTGGTAAGCTATTATATGACTGTTTAAATGTATATTACTTTGGCCTCTATCCAAGTTAAATGAAACTTTTGGTATTTCTATTATTTTCTAGGAAGATGCAGAGAAAAAAAAAAGTTTATCACTAGACTTGTCCAATGTTCAAAATACTTTTTAGTTGTGCTTGATATCTAAAGTATCAGAAAATTGCTCTTTCTACAATACAGGAAATACTTTCTAAGATAAGCTTTGTTTGTAGCATACAAAATAATATGCAACTGCTTTTAGTTTTATAACTAGAACAACTCAGAAAATGTTTAGTCCAAACTCTTTATTCAACGTATTTCTTCCTATAATTCTTGTTTCTGCATATTCCCGTAATGTGGAAGGATACTCTTAACTCACGAACATCTTATTTAAGTTTTGAAGAAATAATTTTAACAAAGATTTTGTTTTCCAAACTGAACCAAAGTGAACTTTTCTTTTTTCTTGTTTTGAGACAGGAGCTCAAGCTGCCCTGGAACTAACCACTCCCTGCCTCAGTCTCTCATGTGCTGGGGTTAAAATGGGCCAGGGCTACCACATCCTGCAAACCTATCTAAATTTGTTCTAATTTATCATTTTCGAGATGTTTATAGCAATCAAATCCACTTTCTTCCTGAAAGGCTGTCAAATACTTGAAAATTTTTCTTTTTTATTCCAACCTGAAAATTTCCATACCATCAACTCCCTTTATGTCAGTGTTCATTCTTTAGCCAGTAGTCTTGAGACTCGTGACTCCACACTTTGGGTTATTCATCTGTAACCCAAACTTTCCCCTCCATCATTGAAATATTAAATGTTCTAAAATATTATATACCCAATTTTCAACTTTTCTTTCCTTCGTCTCTATTTTCGTTCTGGGTAGTCATCTTCAAGATCTAGCCAGGTATCATGTCTGTGAAAGCAATGCCTAAATCTGGCTAAATCTGAGAGTGAAATATGGATTATCTTCGAAAAATCCTACTATTTTGTGCTAGTACAGGTCCTCATGATGTGTATCAAGCTGCTTTTTTCTTCCTCTTACACCTTGTGTGCATAAGTGTACATGCACCTGTATCTGTGTATGCATTTGGGGATAAACTGGTTTAAAGTTAGATAAGTATTTCTATACTGAACTTTTCTATTTGCATCTGCCTGGATCAAACATAGTGATATTAGTATGTTGCAATTTTTAACATTAATTCCAACTGTAGATGATACAAATTAATGCTTTACAGTTGCATTTATATGTATTTTTGACTGCTCGGCTCATCTAGTGTTTATATGCACATTCAGTGTGTGCATGTGTGTGTGTGTCTTTTTGTATGCATGCCTGTGTGTAGGGCATCTATGTTTCTCTTCCAACAGTTATCAGATAGTGTCTCCTGCACTTCCCCTGCACAACTAAAGCTCTGTGTATCAAACAAACAAAAAACGTGAATCGTGATCGTACTGACATTCTTTCCATTGTGCCTGTTTCTGCTGTGATCAATGCCATCATACAGTCTTCGTTTCCCAAATACAAAACTGCAGGATCACTTTACATCCTGCCTTCCTGCTGCTTTTTCATATTCAGGTAATTACCAGGTTAATTTTATAATTGCAGTACTTTGCTTAAAATATACTGGCAAACTCATTGACTCATGAATATAATGAATATAATATTTATTTTTCAGAGATTTGTGAATATTAAATGAAAAAATAAATCAGACAAGAAGCACTGTAAGATTGGTATAGTAGATTCTGAAAATTAGCTACTTCTACTTAGTGACCCAAGTTAACCTAGTATTTGCATTTTAATTAGGAATAATCATGACTTGTCAAAAATTCATTTGTATACTATACCAGGTGAGACTATATGAATGAAAAACAAACATAGCACCTAATATGTACCTTACTTGTAGTTTCATGACTTTTAGTTCATTATCTAACTGTATATATGGAATGTCTGATTATTCTTACAAAATGAGACATCCATGTGAATGACTAAACATTAATTAAATATAAAAATTTAACCATTATTCTCTAGCAGGTATTTTTTCATAGTTTATGTTATTCGATCTTTATAATAGATTTATAATTAGTTACTATTGGTCCTACTTCATAGAAGAAAGAACCTGGGTACGTGGACGTTAAATATGGTAATGATGGTCACAGGCAGAAGAATCAGGATTTAAACGCGTGCAACCTGAGTATAGAACTGAAAATATTGTCCGTTATGCTGTTGTGAAGGAACGTATGCATTTAAGTGTATTAATAGTAGGGTTGATCTTTGGAAAAATTCAACATATCGAGTCCATGCTCAAATATGATATCCAGTATTGATGCTGTACATTTAAAATGTGATACATTTGTAACTTTCTAGTTACTGAATTTATATATCTTTTGATTCATTTTATTAATGAAACCCATTTTTCCGGTAACCACGTCACAATCACGCGGTGTTAAAACATGACTTTTTTATGGGAATTATTCAGAGAGTTGTCTCCTCTATAGTACAATAAGTAGTTGTAGATTATTAACCTGTTAAAAACTAAAAATGTATCTTAAATCTTTATGACCAACTTTGCTAACATCTTTGAAATCTGTTTTGTCTTCCATAGTATCAGTTGCTCTACCCAGGTTTCTGTCATAAATTTGCAGTGTTTGTGTAATCACATGAGAAGTACTGGTAACATATTAGGAAGTATAATTTTTCCAGAAAGAGAAATAGTGTCTTTTTAATGTAAAACTAATGTCTTTATATTGGTAATGCATCATTAATAAAATAGTCTATAATAAATAGACTTAAAATATTTTCTGTTGTGAATTTATATCTTTTTCTCTCTTTCTTTCCTTTTACCCTTCTGTCATTCTCCCTTGGTCATATTTCATTTCAACTAATGTTATGTTAGAATTAATTGAGTTAATAAGTGAATAAAGTGAATAAATTAATGCTGAGTTATTCCTATCTTAGAGCTTTCACTCAGTGTAAATTGTGATGTAGATCACAGGCTAACCAGAGTCTTGGGAATTTCTTACGAGGGAACAGTCAACCACATTTATTTCACTTCCTTCTTAAGGAAAGAGAAGTAATTTCAATGTATTTTAGTGCCCTGTGAATTTTAACAAGCAGTAATGTGTGCATCTTGTCACCTACAGCAATATGTGGATAATGTTATAGAAGAAGTTAAAAATCTATGCAGTATCCTCGGATGTGTTGAAACCAAACAAATTACAGATGCAGTAAATGAACTAAAACTAATTCTTCAGAAAACAGAGGAGGTAAATATATTCATTTCTCACACATTGATTCATTAAATACGCATTTGATAATTAATTAAAGAGATAAGACTTCTGGCTGGCAACTATTCATCTTTGTATATGTGTGTACTTGCATGTTTGTGATATGTAATCAGTCAGTTTCCTCATTTAGGGATAATGAAAGTTTGATCATTAAGAAGAGAATGTTTTATATCTTTGAAGTTTGGGACTAACCTGTAACATCTAAGTGAAACTGAAATCAATCTTTGTTACATCATATTCACATTCAGGTGTATGTATAATCTGCTAATGGGTCCCTGTACACTGATTTGTGCAGTTATAACTGCTTATATGCTATATACATACACATATGTTTGAAAGAACAGATCAAGATTCTTTAATGTTATTTTCTGAATTGGCAGTGTACTCTGTTACTGGAAGTTATGACTGAATTTCCAACACTGATTCCCAGTTTGAGAACAGTCATCATGTGGTGATTTTTAAACCTCAGATTAAAAAAAAAAGGAATGACTGTGATTATTGCCCAAGAAAAGTATTAGTAATTCTGAGTAATGATAAATCTGTCATCATTAGTGCAGCAGATGATGAAGCAGGAAGATTTAAAATCATAATAATAGAGTAGCTCCTTTTTATCCTCAGGGATATGTCTCAGATCCCCAGGGAGTACTCTAACTACGAAAAGTGTCAAATCCTTCATACGCCATGTTTTTTCCTATATAAACCTACTTCTGGTAAAGTTGAACTAATAAATTAACACACTAAGGGATTAACAATAATAAAGTAGAACAATGATTAAATTATAGTGTAATAAAATTGACAATATCACTACTCTGGCACTTTGAAACCATTGTTAAATAAAATAAGCATTACTTGAACACAAGCCCTGCAAAACTGATCTGATAACACAGACAGGTACTTAGTGCCTACTGAATGAGTAGCATGTACTGTGTGAATACACTGCATAAAGAGGTGATTTGAATCCTAGGTGCGAAAACATGAGGGATAGAGAGATTCTATCACAATATGTAATATGATAAACAAGTTAAAATTATGAATCTTTTCTGGAATTTTCTACTTACTGTTTATGGAAGGCAGTTTACCACAAGTAACTGGAATTTTGGAAAGCAAAATTGTGACTAAGAGGATACTATTACAGTCAACTGTTGATAGAGTGTTATTGACTATTGTATTAATAGCTATAAGAATTTAGTAACCTTGTATTTTAAAAATGTATTTTTCTGTACATTCAAATATACATTTTAAATTTTTTATATATTCTCTCCTAAGATCCTGAAGTTTTCACTTTTTAGAAATTTATTTTTCCCTCATCTTTAAATTAGGCAGCCACTTTAAATTTATAGCCACTTACCTTTAAGTTCATTGGATTTCCCCTGCCTTTTTATTCTATGTATTTATTTATTTATGTATTTATTGTTTGTTTGTTTGTGTTAAATTTATTGGTACATTTTAGACATGCATGATGATCATATTCATCACAGGGAATTTGTGATACATGATATATTTTGATTTCTCTTTTTTTCCGAGCCCCCTCTCCTCCTTCAACCCATCTTTCCCTCCCTATTTACAAAGCTTTGTTTCCATTTTTCTCCTTTTTAAAAAAATTGTTATTTCTTTGGCCATCCTTGCTTTCCCCTTTCCCCCACTCTAGTTCTTCTTTCCTTTTGAACGATTTTTTCCCATTTCACAGTATGTTGTTGTACATTTTGATCCTTATCGATTCTTTCAGTTTCTCACACTAAATTCAGCACTTTCTTAATGCGTGGTTATGTCGTATTTTAATCAGAGCTGTTTTATATGAATAGAAAATGAAAACACGTGTAGAAATTTAAGAATTCATTTACAACACTTGAACAGTGCATCAGTGATTCTGAGGAGTCACAGAGGCATACCAATAATTATGTTTAAGATAAATATAGATTAAAAGCTAAAAGCACAATGCAACAGAGAAGTCAAATTATATAATCAACAAATTCCCAATTTCAATGCCTAGGATTATTTTAATTTTCTTTCCCTACATTTTTTTCTTAAGGTAAAGACATCTATTCTCTTAACTCTCAAGTATTACAGACACAAATTAAATAATTACATATTCTCCAAAATTTTTGTTTGTAGATGCTGATGTCTACAGTTTTCACAAATGATAGCTAGATAAGTGTGATGAGATCACATTTAATCTGATGTTTTTTATTCTGGATCAAAGTGAGAAAAGCAATTATACCATAAACTTGAAAAGCGTAACACCTGTATGTTTTGAAAATATTTTGATGAATTTTAAAACTAGAAGATTATGTAGTACCAAGAAAGACCTTCCAATAAGTGAAATTAAGTCAAGATAATACATAGTAAGTAATTTTCAGTAAGAAATTAGTTTCTCCTAGAAGATCACATTTTAGAGACAATACAGGCACCTGGAGATGGTAATAAAAATACATTGAACTTCAGGTGATACAAACATGATTTAAAGTCAAGGTTCACTGGATTCTGGCTGGATATCTTCTGGAAAATTAATGCATTTCTCAGGGTTGAACTTATCTCATCTTTAAAGTAGAAAAATGAAACGGATCTTGCAGAGTTCTTGTGAGTAAAGGAAACAATGGTAATATACAGCACTAGAATAAAGGACATTATTGTTCATGAAGATAGTCTTGGTGGTAGTTTTGGGGAATATTCTTCATGAGTCAACTTGAATACACAGAAGCACCAGTTAGACGTCATGTCATCTCGTGGCTATTGATCACAACCGGCCCTATGACAAATGTGAACTACTGCCACAGAGGTGGGGGTGACATGTGTTTTCCCTTCTGCTGAGACTATTTGGACTTTATGTCCAGCTTTTGTTCAATCATGATAAACAAACAACAGGTCAATGAATGAGGACACTACAATTTTAGGATAAAATACTTTAATGTTAAAGAATACCTAGGCCTAAAAGTGTTGTCTTCAATATATTCACTTTCTAAAACTCTCTAAAGAACAAAAATGACAAGTTTCTTGGAAATATTAAACATTCAGCATATGTAAAGCCAAAAGAACTCTTTCTGAAGACATTAGTTACTTCCTAGAAAAGCCATCAGTAATTATAATGCTCAAAAAAATCTTATTCACATTTCATAATCCTTATGTACTTATAAGTAAATCTGCTATAAATTTTCTTTGAAGATAAATTATATCAAATTATAATTGGTATTATAAGACTGAAATTATTTTCATTCATGGAAATCATGAAAAGAGTCGACAATTCTGAGTTTTACTTAACATATATCAGTGATTCGGTAGCCCCTACTCCAAATAGAGCCTATTTATTTTCAGTAGACTTTAAAATTTCACTTATTCTACATTATGTTTTGCATTCATATTTTCACTCATATTTTTCCATCTTATATTAGTTATTAACACACTTATATCAGAATACTGTCCCAATTAATAAGTACATTTTGCAGAATTTGTGCAGTAACCAACTGCAGTTAACAATGCCAAAATAATTAAGTCCATCTTCCCATGACAAACCTAAGATTAAGGAAATACTTAAATTGCAGGTTGTCTGCCAAAAAACTCTGAAATCTGAGAAGCTTTCCTTTCTCTTGGCTGCAGTTTTGGTCACCTTGTAAGAGACTATTTCCTGCCATGCAAAGAAGTAATTAGGTATTTATTAGATGTAGATTTGGCAAGATGAAAAATTATATCACAAATGCATTTACACTTTGTTCCATGTTCCCACTTAGCACTGGAAACAATTTTATGTGTTTCAAATCTTATTTCAGAAGCTCATCTAATATACTCTCATTAAACATTTGTACAAAAAAGAAATCACAAAGTGAAAAATACCTTCTTTGACACAGTGGTGTAGGTGGATGTCATGGTGATTTTGTAATACAAGTCTCAATTTCTGAATAAATTGAAATCTAGTTAAGTCAAACCAAAATCTTTAATAGTCTCCTCCATATGGATGGGGTGAAGATTTTATGTGTAGTCATTAAGACTGGTGGTTGATGATATGCTTAGGTGAAATATTTTACCTAATAGAAATGCTTCTGAGAAGATTCATATGAATTATACTTTCAAGGGAAGTTACATATAAATTTAATGCTAGTTTAAAAAAGATAGAAATGTTCCTTCTCTGAAGGAATCACAAAGCAAATTGTTTGACTCAAAATAATTATTATCTAGGTTATTTGTTTAAGAAATATGGCTTTTACTTTTTATTTTATTTATTTATTTAGTCTTTTTTGAGAAAGGGTCTCCAGCTGCAGTTCAAGCTGGCCTTGAACTCACTTTGGGTTTGTTTCGTTTCGTTTTGTTTTGTTTTGTTTTGTTTTGTTTTGTTTTGTTTAATAGCGGGGATTGAATTCATAACCTAGGCTGTCCTGGAACTCTCAGTGATCTTCCTACCTCAGCCGCCGAGTGCTGAGATTACAGGAATGCATCACCATGCCCAGCAGGGCTCCGGTTTTTAATTAATTGGATTTTTGCTTGGTAGGTCACACATGTAATCCCAGCACTTAGGAGGCTGAGACAGGAGTATCTTTGCAAGTTTGAGACCAGCCTGGGCTGCAAAGTGAGCTCAAGGCTACCCTGAACTGCATAGTGAGACCCTGTCTCACAAAGGCAAAAAAAAAAAAAAAAAAAAAAAAAAGACAGAGAAATACAGATCTCTTAAAGAAATTCACGATCACCCAAACACACTTCAAAAAATTCTCAGCGATATCCTAGAAAGAAACAAAGCTAACAGTGATTTTAAAAGGTCTTATAAATGAATACACTGTGTAGATTGAACAGTAGATAAGAAAGTAGATAAGAAAGAGAGGGATTTAGCAATGAGAAAACAAGGGAATGACAGGAATAAGTATCGATCAGTAACAATTCTCAAGTAAATAGTCTCAATTCCTCAATCAAAAGAAAAAGAAAAAAGAAAACTATGCCGTTATGTACTTCCATCCTCATGTTCTGGTGTTGGCCGCAACTTTAATTTAATTTACTAATAAAAAACAGACACACTGTACAGAGAGAATATTAGTTACTGTTACAAAAGGAGACCATGACTATATAATATCTATAGAAATATTCTAATAAACATGAAAAGGCTGTCTCTTCTTGGTCTTTTTTTAGAGAGTCATATCACCCAAATTTTTCTTTACAACATTTATTTTTGTATTTATAGTATAAAAGGTTTGCCTTTTCATCTTAATTCAGATTTTTCCTAAATTTAATAATCAACAGATATATGATGATATTAAGAAGCATTTCTTTTTTCTTATCTGAGAGAAAGTTTGATCTTTATTGGAAATAACTCCTTTGATTATTTTTCAAATTTGTTTTTTGAATAACAAGCATATTTTTGTATTTGTATTTTTCAGAATGTTCATCAGAATTCACAGACTTCAACAAAAGGTAAAACACACATATTCTCCACTACATTTAAAATAAATAAAAGACAAATACTAAGTTGTATAAAGTCAAATCACTTTTTCAGTGTTACAGTTAAGTACTATGATAATTGATACTCATATGAAAAATTTGTGAGGGGGAAATTCTTTACTAAAGCCATTTTTACTTATGCAATTGATAATTATGTATGGAAATAAAAATCCACATCCTCTAAACTTTTTTACTGATGTATTTTATAAAATTAGATAAATGAGGTCCATAAAAATTAAATAAACATTAAAAGTATTCTTATAATCATCCCAACATTATAAAATTTTATGATCCACCTAATTATTCTTTGATGTAAAAAATCAGAAAAGTAACAAATGTTAGTCTCCAAAGTCACTAATTGCAGATTCAAGCTTTATTCAAAAGATTTAATTTATATAAAAGGTAAGAGGAGTATATTCTGAAATAATTAGTGTTTACAGGGATGCTGGGCCTGTAAAATTGCAAAATATAGGAGAAATTTGCTTCCACCATAATAGCAAATGTGTGCCCATGTGATGTGGAGGGGACCTTGACTTCAAATTAGGCAGAACTGGTCTCGCATCTCAACCCTGTCATTTCTTAATTTCGTGATCTGAAACCTAGTTCTTTAATCTATAGTTTTCCCAATAGGCATGAAAGATAAGATAGTGTTTCACATGCAGGCTCAGTCAGGGCTGCTCTTGTTTGCACAGGCAGTGGAGATTGGCTCCTGGCGTTGACCTAACATCCTGGATGCAGAGGGGACAGTGGAAATCAAATGTGTACCGAAAGATGGCTATCCTCCTCATTCTAATTCTCATCCCCTGAAAGACAGTGCCTAAGTGCGTATCGTAGGGACTCAGGACTGCAGAGCATGGTAGAGTACCAGAAGGGTGACACCCCTGCCAGTGTTCCCAGCAAGGGTCTGTGTGAGAGCACCTGGTGTGGACAGCTAGTGGTGTGCAGATGTGGAACTAGCCTGCATTTATTTCCTATTTTAAGAAAACACAAAATTTCATAACACTAAAAAGAATAACGGTAGTTAATACACTGTGTGTTTATCTTCAAAGTAGAGTAAAAACTAAAAAGATTCCTATAACGAACAAACAATAACACAAAATTTTCTTTTCAATTAACTAAAATAAACTAATAATATATGAATATGAAACAAATTAGCATATATATTGACATATTTTTAAATATGTAACCTAGGCAAATATATGAGCTTCTCTGTACATCCTATGTATTGCTCCTGTATCTTGCTCTTCATTTTGTGTCTATATTTTGTATATATCTGCATATTATTTCTCACATAAGAGAAATCATGCAACATTTGAGTTTCTGTGTCTGACTTGTTTCACTTAACAGGAATGTTGTTTTTTTGGGGGGTGGAGTTGATACTGGGAATCAAACTGAGGGCCTCACACTTGCAAGGCAGATGCTGTGCCACAGAACTACATTCCCTCTCCCTTAACAAGGATGTTATAAGAAGGTCTCCTTTCCAAGAATTACTCAAGGGAACCTCAAGAGCATGAAGATCCATAAAAATGTGAAGCACTATTGCTGGAGACTTATATTTGGTGATAATCACAACAAATTCTAATTAGTACATTTTAATCACATAGAGAGAGGAAGGAGAGGAGAAGACGTGGGAGAGGGAGAGAGACAGCGATTTATGTCATGGTATAATAATTATTTTCTCAATAAAATCAGATGTGATAAACATTTCAACATATTTCTAGCCCATGAATCTTGAGACCTCAATACGTTTTGTAGATGTTACATGAACTTTATCTTCATCCAAAGTTCTGCAAGTCAAGTATAATTTCTAAGTAGTGTGTTCCAGCACACTGGTGCTGGCCCAGGGAGAGTTTAAGACCTTTGTTCCCAGGGGTTGAGTGCCCACCAGCTTTCTGAAACACTGGAAAACACAAAATTTCATAACACTATAAAGAATAGTGTTAGGAGGCTTAGGAGGTTTCCGGAGCCTGAATAGACCACACCCAGTGACCTTCATTCAATCCAGGGAGCTGAGGACACGGGACAAGAGTTCCAGCACATGGGTGCTAGCTCCGGGAGAGCTTTGGATCATCACACCCAGCAGTTAGGAACCTGCCCAGCTTCCTGGAACACCAGAGGTGGCATGGAAGCTCCTGCGGGTCTGACTGAGCTACGCTCAGCAACATCTACTCAGTCCCAGGAGCTGAGGGCATTAGAAGCGATTACCAACATGTCCAGGGGAAGCTTTATAACATCACTCATAATGGAAATATAGAAAAATGACAAGATGAAATACCAATATGCAATCTTAAACCTCCATCCCATCCCAAGAAAGCCTAGGAGTCATGTATATAGAAGAAAATATAAGCCATACATCTGCAATGATAGCAACTGAAATAAAGAAGCAACTCTGGGAAGCTATAAAGGAACACAAATTAGAAATAATCTCCCAAGTAAAAGAAAAAATGATAAAAGTACTGAAACAAATGCTGAACACATCTAAAGAAGACACAGTTAAAAAATTAGAGGAACAATGCAAAAACATATAATGCCTGGGTAAACAATATAAGAAACAAACAGAATACATGAAGCAGATTTAAAGAGATATACAGGAAATCAAAAACTCCATTGCAACTTGTCAAACTGCATCAGTGAAAGTGAAGGTAGAATTTCAGACCATGAAGACAAGATTGCAGCCATTGAACAGGAAAGGAAAGACCTTTTAAAAATAACAAGGAATCAGGAAATAATAATTCAACAGCTGCAAAATGATGCAAAGAAAGACAACATAAGATTGATAGGGAAAAAATGAAAAAGAAGGAGACAACACAAATGATATCAAGAGGTTATTTACAGAAGTAATAGTTGAAAGTTTCCTAAACATGAGAATGCAAACTGACATAAGGGTCAGTGAAGCATTTAGAACTGCAAATAGCCATAACCAAAATAAAACTATATCCAGACACATAATAATCAACATCCCATAAACCAACATAAGAACAGAATATTACAAGCTGTTGGAGAGAAAAGGAAAACCTATCAGAATCACAGCAGACTTCTCGTCACAAACAATGAAGTCAAGAAGAGCATGGAGCATGGAAGTATTCCAGGTCCTACAGGAAAATGACTTCCAGCCTACACTGATATATCCTGAAAAACTGTCCTTCAAAGTGGCTGGAGAAATAAGATACTTCCATGACAAAGAACAGCTGAAGAACTTCATGATCACCAAACCAACCCTGCAAAAGAATACTGAAAGACATTCTAGATACACATATGTAAAAATCACTAAGTAAGGCAAACAAATAAACAGAATGGAAAGGTAAAGATACAACAGCAGAAAGATAACATGTCAACATTAAATGAATATATAAGAGTTATCACCATTAATATAAATGGTCTCAATTCACGAATTAAAAGAAAAAGACTGGCAGAATAGATCAAGAAACAACATCCAACCATTTGCTATCTACAAGAAACCCATCAAACCCAAAAGAAAACTCATAGACAGAAAGTCAAGAGATGAAAAACAATACTTCATGCAACAGGAGCCCCTCAAAAAAGCAGGGGTAGCTATTATGTTTGCAGGTGATGTGAGCTTCAAACAAAGAATGATATGAGAAGATAAAGAAATTCACTACATACTAGTTAGAGGAAAACTCCCAGAGGAAGAGATAACAATCTTAAATATATATGCACCAAATTCCAGAGCACCTGGCTATACAAAGCAAGTATTAACAAAAATAAAAAAATCAAATAAGCAATAACACAATTATAACAGGAGACTTTAACACACCACTGACACCAAGGGACAGATCAATCAGATAAAAGATCAGCAAAGAAATAAAAGAACTGAATCACACCTGTCAACAAAAGGACTTCATATGCATATACAGAGTGTTCCATCCAACAACACATCACAAAATACATTTTTCTCAACAGTACATGGGGTATTCTCTAAAACAGACCATATAACATATTTAAGTAAATGCAAAAGAATTAAAATTGTCCCATGCATGTTATCAGATTGTAGTGCCATGAAACTAGAAATTAATGATAAAAGAAACTGCAAAACCCCCACAAGAATATGAAAATTGAATAATACACTCGAGCAATCAGTGGATCACAGAAGAAATTAAAGATTAAACAATATCTACAAGCAAACAAAAATACAAATACAACTTACCAGAATCTGTGGGATACAATAAAAGCAGTCCTCAGAGAAAAATTTATTGCATGAATTCCCACATCAGGAAAACAGAATTAACACAAATAAGCAACCCAATGCTACACCTCAAACATCTAGAAAAAGAAGAGCAAGTCAATCCCAAAGTCAAAAGAAAGGAGGAAATGATAAAAATCAGAGCAGAAATTAATGCAATAAACACTTAAGAAAACAATCCAAAAAATCAGTGAGTCAAAGAGTTGGTTATTTGAAAGAATAAATAAAATTGATAAGCCTTAGCCAACCTTATTTTAAAAAGGAAAGAAAAAACTCAAATTCATGTAATAAGGAATGGAAAAGGTAAAATCACTACAGACTCTGTGAAAATACAGAAGATCATCAACACCTATTTCAAAACCTATACTTTCATAGGTTCGATAACACAGAAGAAATGGATGGATTCCTACAAATAAATGAACTACCAAAGCCAGGTCAAGAAAATGTAAAACTTCTGAGTAACCCAATTTCTATTAATGAAATTGAAAATGTAATTAAGTCCTTATCAACAAAGAAGAGCCCACGCCCAGATGGATTCACTGCAAAATTCTACAAGAAAAACAAAGAAGACTTAATGCCAACACTCCTCAAACTCTTCAATGAAATCTAAAGTGAAGCAATTTTTCTTAAGTCATTCCTAGAAGCAAATATTATTCTAGTACCAAAACCTGATAAAGATCCAAATAAAAAAGAGAATTGCAGAACAATCTTCCTAATGAAAAGAAATGCAAAAATTCACAATAAAATATTTGCAAACAAGATGCAGCAAATCATCAAGAAGATTATACACCATGAGCAAGCAGGATTCATCCCAGGCATGCAGAGATGGTTCAACATACGTAAATCAACAAATGTAATCCACCATATCAATAGAAGCAAAAGTAAGAATCACATAATCATTTCTATAAATCCAGAAAAAGCTTTGGATAAGCTCCAACTCATTCATGATGAGAAACTTACAGAAAATTTGAATAGATGGTCTTTACCTCAACATGTTAAAGGCCATATACAACAAACCAACAGCCAGCATCATATTAAATGTCCAAAAACTTAAAGTCTTTACCTTAAAATCAGGCACAAGACAATATAATAAATAAATTAAGCAATGTAGCTGGATACAAGGTCAATACTCAAACATCAATAGCATTCCTATACACTAACATCAAAATCGGAAGAGAAATAAAAAAGCCACGCCCTTTACACTAGCATCCAAAAAAATGAAATACTTAGGATTTAATCTAATGAAAGAAGTAAAAGATCTATATAGGGAAAATTATATTACCTTGAAAAAAGAAATTGAAGAGGACCTCAGAAAATGGAAAGACATCCCTTGTTCATAAACAGGAAGAATAATTATTGTGAAAATGGCTATTCTCCCAAAACTGTTATACAGATTCAATGCAATCTCAATGAAAATTCCACTAACATGCCTCATGGATCTAGAGAAATCACTCATACAATCTGTAACCAGAAGAGACTTAGAATAGCAAAGGCAATTCTAAGCAGCAAAGGCAAGACAGGAGGTATCACAATCCCTGACTTGAAGTTATACTACAAAGCAACTGTAGTAAAATCAACATGGTACTGGAACCAAAACAGAGCTGAAGATCAGTGGAATAGATTAGAAGATAAAACCACAACTACAAATACATTCAACCACCTTCTTTGATAAAGGGGCCAAACATGTTCCCTGGGAGAACGACAGTCTCTTTAATAAATGGTGCCGGTAAAACTGGCTCTCCATATGCTGAAAACTAAAACTAGACCCATGCCTATCACCATGTACTAAACTAAAATCTAAATGGTTCAAAAACCTAAATATTAAAACAGAAACAGTAAATCTGTTGGAAGACAAATTAGGTGATAATCTTGAAGACATAGGGGTAGGTAGAGAATCCATGAACAGGAATCAAGCTACATGGGAAATACTTTCCAGAATCAATAACTTGGATCATGTCTTGTGAAAGAGTTTCTGCATGTCAAAAGAAATCTCCAGCATAATAAAAAAAAAACCCACAAGTTGGGAAAAAATTCTTAGTCAACTGTCCCTCAGACAAAGGACTTCTATCTAGAACACATAAAGTACTTTAAAAAATCAGACCCCCAAAATCCAAAGACTCAATCCTAAAATGGCATCTGAGATGAATACACATTTCTCAGATGAAGAAATACAAATGGCAAATAAATACATGAAAAAATGTTTATCATCATTTGTCATTAGAGAAATGCAAATTAAAACCACACTGAGATTCCATCTCACTTCAGAAAGAATGGCCAGGATCAAGAAAACTACCAACATCAAATGCTGGAGAGGCTGTAGGGGAAAAGGAACTCTCCTGCACTGCTGGTGGGAGTGTAGACTGGTGGAACCATTGTGGAGGTCAGTCTGGAGATTCCTCAAAACCTGGGATTGGAAGTCCCATTTGTCCCAGCTATTCCACTTCTAGGCATATTCCCAGAAGAACTGAAGGCATCATACCACAGTGATATATATCTGTACCTATGTTTATAGCAACACAATTTGTAATAGCCAGATCTTGGAAACAACCCAAGTGTCCATTAACTGAGGAATAGATTTTAAAAAAAAGTGGTGGTATTTTTATACAATGGAGTACTACTTAGTTATAAAGAATGATCATATTGAAGTATTTATAAATAAATGGACGCAACTTGAGACCATACTCATAAGCGAAATAAATCAAACTCGCATGTATAAATACTGTATAGTCTCCTTAGTGTAAGAAATGCTAAGAGTACATAAGATTTTATGGTAATCATTATTTCCCATTACATTGCTTTGAAGCCTTATAATGTTTTCATTCATTAGTTGGAATGGTTTTATTCTTTTTGATTTGCTTTTGTTATGTGTGACGGTATGAACAGCTATTTTGAAGAAAACAAGACATTATGGCCACCATTGCTGATTTACTATCATCTTGCTTTGAAATCCTACCATGCTTTTGTTCTTCTGTTTCCATTGGTTCTATCATGCTGTATCTTATTGGATTTTAATATGTGTGATAGTATGAACAAATTTTCTATGGAAAATGAGATAATATAGTAGCCATTGTTCATTTTCTGTTATTTGGTTCTGAATGCCCTGTAATACTTTCATTCTCTTGAATGTTTGTATACTATTTTTTTTATTTCTGATAGTTTTGTACAAGGTATGCTCAACTATTTCAAAGAAAGAGATATTATGGTAGCTACTGCTAATATCTGGTTGTCTTGTTGTTAAGTGCTGCGTTGCTTACGTTGTTGTGTTCTACTAATCTGCTTTGTTCTGTCCTCTTTTGTCTTAATCTCTTTAAAATTTAAAAAAAAAAATCTGAGCATATATCTCTAAGCAATCTGGAAGAAGCAAATGATAAGCACAAATTATCTCCCCATGCAAAATATGAAGAACAGAATTTCAGGAATTATCAAAATTATTATTATTAGTCTTTTCTTTTTTTATCGGTATCGGGGATTGAACTCACGATTGCCTGCTTGTAAGGCAGGCGCTTACGCCGCCGAGCTAAATATGACCATTCCCTAAAACAGCTGCTGGGCCCAGCTTCACGGTGTATTTTAGATGGGTGTTGGTGGACACCTTTATACTACATCAGGAACCACTCACCGGAAATTCATGCTTTCGGATTCAGAGCACCAGAAGCATAATTTTTCTTTTTTGTATAATTTCTGCCCCCCGTGTTTTAGGAAAATATCCACTGATTGGCCTCCAGAGGTCTCTTAAAACTGTGCTGCTTTCCTCTTCTGCTACATTAGTTGGTCCTGCTGATTTCTCAGTGAGCTGTAATCAGAGCTCTTTCCCTGCGCTTCCCCCCTCCAAGCTATTTCAGCGAAGGGCATAATTTAAGAAAGATAGCAAATAAGTTAAATTTGTGTATCCTCAATTTTGTGCAAGTTTATGAAGAACTAAGTGAAAAATGGCATGTGTTGAACCAAAATATTTGATTGTAGACACAGCTGCTGAGGAACCGGGTGCCGGAAGAGGCGCCACGCTTCGGTGGCCTCGGTCTGCTCCCTGCAGACCTCAGAGAAGCCCACAGACGACTGAGGGAAGAAAGCTGGCTCTTTCCCATTTGCTTTTCAAAACAACCAGAAACCAAAAGGCGACGTATGTTTCAGAAGCAATGTACCAGGAAGTTACGTGTGTTAGAATAAATAACAGTGCCTAGAGACTCGGTTCAGCATATGTTGCAACCATATCCTAGCATATTTTAAGAACATAATAAATACCTAATGATGTGCTTGTTCGTTTAACACCTCCTCAGCTACTAGGGGAAAACTATTAATCCCTATACCTTATCATCTTCCTTTTTTCATAACAATACTTTAAGATCACGTTTCTCCAAAAATATAACCTAACTGGAAAATAAGCCCCAGTTGGTTGTTACTATGGTGATGGCCAGCGTCCTTAGGACGACAGTACTTCACTATTCTCTGCTCAGTGGCCTCTCTATAAGACAGGCAAAGGCGAGGACAGGCTGATAGAGGCTGGCATTTTTGATCTCTAATTTTCTAGGCTGTTGAATCTTATTTTTAGGGAAACAGGAATAAAACCCTTATAAACGATGAATGGTAAAAGTCAATAAACATTTTGACTTTGAAGGGATTTGGTAAGCATCACAAATCTTTCCTTTCAAGCTTGTTTGAAACGCTAGCTATGGAATTTTATCACTTTCTTTCTTGTATCAGTACAGTGTATAAGAGTGTTTAGTTAGTGGTGAATTTCAGAACATAATCAAATTTAGTGTTATTGGTTTGATTGGATTTGAAATATTTATAAACTATGTAAGAATATTTTTCTTATCTGAAAATTAACTCTGGAAGGATTTTTTAACACTTCTGTATTGAGTTTATTGGTATACTTTAGATAACAGAATGATCATATTCATCATAGGGAATTTGTACTTGTACATGATATATTTTGATTCCTCAGAGACACAAGATCTCACTGTGTAGTCCAGATTGGACTTGGACTCACTACGTAACCCAGACTGGCCTCAAACTTGCAGCAATCAGCCTCCCGAGTGTTAGAATTACAGGCCTGCCCCATTGCACTCAGCTGAAAATTAATCCTTGACAGTCAAAAATTTGAAGCAAAATTATTGCAAACTACAATTGATCAGAATGCCAAGTTAATCCTAAAAAGAATGGCCAATTTGTGACTAAAAAGTATGCTTTCACAATTTCTAATGAATATATGTTATAAGCATATTGGTATCTAATCTGCTAGCAAGTAAACTAGACTGCAGAGACACAGATGGCTAATTGACTTTGGTTGGTAAAGGATCATTTTAATTAAATTTTATTTAAATTTATCATAAGAAATTGCAAGGCTATAATGGATAGTTTATGATAAATATAAACCGTCACAGACTTCCTGATCTCTTTTTTCTTCCCTAGGCTTTATAGAGAAAGTGACAACCGAACTATCCACCTCTATCTACGGGCTAATTGGCATCTATTGTAACAGCTTCTATGCAGATTTCCAGCCTGTGGGTGTACCCAGAAGCATTACCTCCAGGCACCCAGGGCTCCATGCCCATCTCAGCTTCACAGTGTATGCTGCGCACAACATCCCAGAGACGTGGGTAAACAGGTGAGGCTGGCTTCCCCCAGGAGGATTAATTATTTTTTATATAACTTCTAATTAGATTGAATGTTAGTTATCTTGTGCTTGTTTACAAGAAGAAGCATTTCATAAAATTGTTTAAATTTCTTGAAATTGCTATTTAAAAATTCAGATTTCCAATGGATTTTTTTTAATTATTGGTACATATTAGGTATACATAGTGATCACATTCATTATAGGGAATTTGTATCTGTGCATAATATAACTTAATTCTTTTTCCTCCCATCCCCCTACCCTACCTTCAACATCCCTGCAAACCCTCTTTCCTGCATTATTTCTGTCTTTCACTCTCTGTACTAACACTAATTGCTATTGTCAATAAAACATTACAGAAATACAAAATATTCATCCTGTGCAGTCGCTATCTTAAAATGTTTTTCCTTATTTAGATTTAATTGACTAATGCTAATGAAACAAAGTTAAAGAAGGCAGGAGAAAAGAGCAAGGGAGAGATAAATGAGAAATATTTCATTTTTACACAGAGAAATGAAAAATTTTTTAAAATGGGGGGGCTTGATTCCCATCAATTATAGGGTAGATATTTCTTGAGCGTAGTACTTTGAATCAGGAAAATCAGCCAAGGATTTTTGTGGTTGTGATAAAAATGAACTACAGTTATACATGGTAATCACTGAATTTTGGGGTGAGCTGACTACCATACTGAGGATAATGTTACATAAAAATTTAAATTTCTTATAGGTTACATCTATAACATAATACTGATTAAAGTTGATAGGAGAATAGTAAATATATGTGTTAATGAACATGTTATATCTATTGCATTTGGTACATCAAATTAAAACTGAAAAAAAATTCAGTGAGGATAAATAACTATAATAATTTTAGGCATTATAAATATTTATCAGTTAATAAAAGGAAGTTTTACCCATTAAAAACTACTACACATAGTTTTTGTAGAATCCAGGATATGGTACTTTCATGTATTTTTCTTTTTCATAACTTTATGATGAATTTGTAAAAACTGATATATACTATAACCAATTTCTATTCTAATGAGTGTATTCTTACAGTTTTCTAACCATCAATATGTATTTCTTAATTTTAATTCACATGGAAAACTCTGTAGCTAAGTAAATACAGATAAAACTGTATGTATAGAACATTTTTGTATGTGTGCGTGTAGTGCGTAGATAGGTAAGGATAAATATGTATATTTATATATTCATATATAATGACATATATATTTATATATATTCCACATATTTGTCAATGGAAAATGCACAAGTAGATTTAAGATTTAATCTACATTTGCATAACTAATCTCTTTGTCCTACTTCTTTTTCCTAATTGTTCTCTGCAAAATTCCTGTATGCAGAGTAAAAATACTGAGAGCATTTTAAATGTTTTTAACATTTATTAACTATATTGGCAGATTTGTACTGATACACATAAAATTATAGAGATAAAATAGTGACTTTGTTTGAAAGTATAATCAGAGAGAATATTGATAGAAAAAATTATACATATCATTTATTAGAGGAACAAATTTTAAAAGCAAGACTAGAGACATAGGAAAAGACACCACTATTTTCTTAAAGAATCACTTGGCCAATCAACTTTACAAGATCTGGGGAGGGAGCCCAGTAAGACATCTTACTGGTGACAAATTGTATGCTTAATACAGATCTCCTTAGCGACCTAGCTATTGAGTGTTACAAACAAGTTACCTCAGAATTTAACAACTAAGCAGAGCAAATACTGATGAGCTCATATTGTGATGGTGGGAAACCTGGAGAGCAGGCTGGCTGGATCGTTCTGCCTCGGGAGTCTCTGCCAAACTCTTGACTAAGGTCACAGTTAACTGAGCAGAAGCATGCACTTCCAAGGTCACTCACAAGATCGTTGGCATTTCCCTGCTCTTCACAGAAAGTAGGTTTGAGAACCTAAAATTCTTGCCATTGAACTGACTTTGAGTGTCCTCAAGATATAGCAATTGGCCTCCCCAAAGCAAAGATCCATCAGGGAGAGAGAAGTTTCGTGAGCAAGGGAACATCAAAGAGAAAGAAGGAGTGTTCCATCACCTGATCTTGGAAGGGATAAACCACTGTTTCTGCCACATTGGTACCCTATGGAAAAACATGGCACAAGGTTTGAAAACCAGGGGCCAGGATCACTGGAAACCATCCTGCAGGTAGCCTACCACCCTCTGGGAAGAACAGCAAAAAATGAACCAAGCCAGAGTTATCTCCAGAGCATAGGTACTGAGAAACCAGGCACTAAAGACAACGAACTGACAACTTACTATCTGGTTTTAGCTATAATGACTAGATATAGTGGCAGTGAATTACACTAATTTTGAAGCCACAGAACTCTAAAATAAATAGTTGATGAATTTGAGATTGAATTATGATATACTTCATGGCTCTGCCTTCAGGAAAGGTCCTATGCAAGCTATGAGAGACAAGACTTATGATCACTCTATTAAACAAATTCTTTCTGTGATTCATTATAGTAAAAGTTCATTCAGACTGAACCTAAATTTCTCATAATATTGAATAGAAATTATTTTTAGCTTTATCGTATCTACAAATTGATATATTATTTTAATCAATGATAAGTTTCTCTTTTTATGTTTGTATTTCATTGTCTTAATAATAGAATATCATTGGTATCTCCTCATATGTCTGTTCACAAAGTTCAAATGACAATTCACATTTGGGTGCAGGACTGTATTTTTTTAACCTGTACAATCCAGAACATTTCTTAATACACAAAATTTGCTCCATAAAGACTTATTTAAAGTATCTAAGTAAACTTCCTTGAATCAGAAGGGAGTCAGAGTTGGTTTGAGATTGTTACATGGGGCTGAGGGAAGGAGGACTTGGCTATATTACATTATTTCCAAGGCAGTAATAAAAGCTGAGCTGGACCCTGTGAAGAAGTGACAAATGTAAAAAAAAAAGAAAAAGAAAAAAGGAAACTTGACGGAGTAATGAAAATATGATGCCTGCGGCACATACTTGGGCTTTGGGACCAGCATCCTAGATTCAGTGAAAGTGTCAGCAGAACTATTATTGGCAATGAAAGAGTGATTGACCATACAATTGGTAAACTTATTGTTAGCATGAATGAGAGTAGAATAAAACCACATTTTAATTAACCTTAACAGTCACATTTGCCATCAAAAGCACATATGTACAGTCTAGATTATCTTTCATTCATCTCAGTCAAGTCTCATTGATAAACTTGGATTATTATAAAACCATGCAAAGAAATGTGTGAAAGTACAATGCCTCTTAATGTAAATACTGTGCACACACCAACCAAGTATTGGTATACAAACTAACATAATGGATTTCGAGTCAAAGAGCACTATTAAATATAAAATCATGGCATACTAGTAAAATACATAAATCACAATTAGAAGAGATTTTAAAAATTACAGAAATGGGGGCTGGGGGTTTAGCTCAGCGGCGTAAGCACCTGCCTTGCAAGCAGGCAGTCGTGAGTTCGATCCCTGGTACCGATAAAAAAAAAAGAAAAAGACAAAAAAAAAAAAAATTACAGAAATGCAAAGAGAAACTGATGGGCTATTACCATGGTAGGTGACATCAACGTTTCTCAGGTGTTAAGTAACAGGCGAATTGCAGCACACATGGAAGAGGGAGCCAACATAATTAACAAACTTGATTCCAAAAATACGTATCTTGTGCTCTACTGGAAATAATTTGAAAATACAAGTTCTTTTCAATGGAGAAAACATATTTTAAGTGACAAAAAATTACATTGTAAAGTAACTTTGAACAAATTTAAAATAACCTGTAAACATAGATTGTACCCACTTTCTACAACATGACTGTCTTAGAAATCAGTAATGAAATATATATATAAATATATTTGTAAATTCAAACATGTATTTTTAAATAAGTGGAGAAGTCAAAGAGTTTGGGAGTTGGAGTTTTTTTTTCCATTCATTCTATGCTGAGTTGGGAGAGAGCCATGGTGAGAACCACCAGTTCAAACCGGTGTATTTGCTCCAAGCACCCCCAACCTATTCCCTTTTCTGTGAAAACTTAGATGCAAGAAAGATGAAAATACTCCCTCGGATAGATGGAAGTTCCAGCCTTCTCTTTCTTTCCCCAGGGGAAAGTCAAAAGTTGGGACTTTCCTCCAGGATGCCACACTGTGCCAGGAAAGGAACTCTGGCAAGTGAGTGGCACCATGAATTTTTCTACCAGCTTTGATGTGGTTGGCTTTACACTCAACTAGGGGAGGGCACCTCTTCACCAACTTCCAGATTTCCCACAAAAGGAATTAGTCATGCACTGTTGAACTGTCGTCACCACAGGCAAAGGAGAATGTTGTTGCTTCCTATCTGCTGTCTGTTGACATGCTCAACATAAATCCTCAAAGCAATTTGTGAAGCACACTTTACACAAACAAATGGGAGTTTATCATTGGACTTTTGACTATAAAAATAATTGACCCACTTAGAAAGCTATTTCCTTCAATGTGTTAAGTTTACTGAATCAATATCATTTCTTTTAGCTATAAAACATTTTTGTTTTCCTGCTGGGTTACATACGCTGGAAAGAAGTTGTGCCAAGTGAGAAACTACAGAAATATTCCGGTCAAAAAAAATTTTTTTTTCTTGGTCAACTGGAACGAAATGTAAGTTTACTCTCTATTTGGGCTAGATCATTTTTCTAGTAAAAATAAGATTTTTTTTTCATTATTTTTAAGCAACAGGAGTTATTTAGAGATGTTACCAGGTGATTTGATACATGTGTGTGATAAATATGCTAGTACTGATGGATAAGTGGCTATTAATTCAACAGATTAAAAATTCATTTAAAAACCTACCTGTCAAATCTATGTTAGTCGGTTGAGCAAAAAAAGAAACTGGAAAAGGAGTTATTAACCATTCTTACCCTCTAGAAATCAGAAATTCTCTATATTTGAGTTGGGGAGTTCACATACAATACAGAAAGAAGAATTCATTTAATAGTATAAATAATTTTGTTTTCTCATGCAAGACAATTACATATTTGCTACAAGCTCTTTATCATTACACATCCACATATTGGGTAAATTTCTGTCTAATTGGGGATAAATGGCTCCTTTCTCTTCCTCCTATGGAGAGCTTTTAACTCAAAATTGCCTACAATCTTCTCCACACTATCCCCGCACTCCACCTATTGGAGGAATGGAAGTATGTTACACAGAAAAATAATACTTGAGCAGTTTTTTTTTAAGTGAATAAAAATATAGTTTTTCTAAAATACTAATTCTCTTAAAATCGATTTTAGAAATAGACTTCTCTCTTGAATTCTCTACATGATAGCATTAATCCCTGAGTTAAAAGTGAATCCAACATTTTGAAATAAACAAGAATAAATTTTAATTAAATAAGAAAATTCTCAGAGTTATCAGAGCCCTCAGTAATACAAGACTCCTCCCAGTGGCCAATGGACTTCGGTCAGCTCAGTCCTCCAGTAATCACCCCTCGGGCCAAGCAACCAGACATCACAGTCTGATTGGGAATCCCAAAGCCAGTGTACCCTGCTCTGTTCATAATCCTCATTACTGATACCAAGCTACCCAGCTGCCCTTCATCTCCTCTCCACTTCCGACTTCCTACTCCCTGATGACGCACTTCCGGTGTCTCTTCCCTCCTCTGTCAGCCTTTGCTGAAATTTTTCTGATTCTCCCTACCATTTCCCTCTTCTAATAGACACACTGCCTTACTTCCAGCTTTTAAAAAAAAAATGTTTGTTTTGTGTTTCATAAATAATTCTTCCCCAAAAGGAATTATCCTTTCCTTCTCTTGAGGCTCCTGTTTGAGAATCTAATCATTTCTACACAACAAAAATTACTTGAGAGGAAAAAAAAAAACAAGGTACCTGTCCCCTGCTCATTGTGAGGGACTTCAGGTTACAGTCTTGGTTTTCTGTCAAGAAATATTTCTTAGCCACTCATGCCATCCACATATACCTCACCTAACCTTATATATTGTATATGCTAAGTATATGTTTATAGACTTCTGGACACTGCCTGTGTATATTGGTGGCTTCAATACCCAAATTTAAAGTTTTCTAGGTATTAAGAATTCAATTTATCCTTAATTACTTTTATTTTTTGCAATAATAACAATGGGTTCAGAACCTGAGGATACTTACTTTTTTAAAAATTAAGACTACTGGAGGATTTTAGATAAACATAATGATCATATTCATCATAGGAAATTTGTACCTGTAATATATATATATATATATATATATATATATATATATATATATAAATTTTACATGATATATTTTGATTCCTCTTTTTTTCTCAATCCCTTTTCCTCCCTTCAACCCCTCTTCTTCTCTATTTAAAAAGTTTCACTTCCATTTTATCATATTAAAATTGTATTTTCCCTTTCCATCCCTTTCTTTCCTTTTTTCCCCACACTACTTCCTCTCTGCTTTTAAACATTTTCTTCTCATTTCACAATTATTTGTTGTACATTTTGGTAATTATTAAGTCCTTCAGTTTCTCACACCGGAGAGAGACAATTTGATGTTTATACATGTGAGTCTGGTTTATTTCACTTAAGAGTATGGTCTCAAGTTGCATTCATTTGCCTAGAAATGTCTCAATCTTATCTTACTTTATGACAGAGTAGCATTCCATTGTATAAAAAAAAAAACACTTCTTCATTCATTCCTCAGTTGATGGATATTTAGGATGTTTCCAAGGTTTAGCTATTGCAAACTGTGCTACTATAAACATGGATATGCATATATTGCTGTGATATGATGTTTTTAATTCTTTGGGGAAGACACCCAGGATACTTTGGCATGATGGCGAACAACTGGGTCAAATGGGATCTCTAATTCTAGCTTTGTGAGGAATAGCCACACTAATTTCCACAGTGGTTGTAAGTCTGCACTCCCACCAACAACAGAGAAAGGTTCCTTTTCCCCCAAAGCCCCACTAGCATTTGTTATTGGTTGATTTATTGATTTTTTGACCATTCTTTCTAGAGTGAAATGAAATCTAAGCATTGTTTTAATTTTGCATCTCTCTAATAGCAAGTAACATTGAACATTTTTTTCATATATTGTTTGCTAATCATATTTCTTCATCAAAGAAGTGTGTATTCATCTTAGATGCACATTTTTGGACTGGGTCTTTGAATTTGAGGAGTCTGGTTTAGTTTTTAATTCTTTATATGTTCACAATACAAATCTTTTCTGAAGGAACTGGCTAAAATTTTTTCTTACTTTGTGGGTTGTTTTTCACTCTTTCAATGATTTCTTTTGCTGTGCCAATGCTTTTTAATACATGAGATCCCAGTTATTGATTCTTTGTATTATTTTCTGTGTGATTGAGGCTTTGTTCATGAAATCCTTGCCTACACCTATGTCTTCAAGAGTTCTGCCGATTGACTTTGTAGCAGATGTAGTGTTTCTGTTTTAAAATTTAGATCTTTGATTCATTTCAATTTTAGTGTAGTGCATAGTGATAGACATGGGTCTAATTCTAATCTTTGGCATGTGGAAAGCCAGTTTTCCCAGCATCATTTATTAAAGAGGTCTTCTTTCAGTGAACATATTTGGCTGCTTTGTCACAGATAAGGTAGCTGAGTGTGTTTGTGGTATTTCTGCACCTTCTAATCTGTTTGCTGATCCTCAGGTCTATTTTTTTTTTGTCATTATCATGCTACTTTTATCACTGTAACTTTGTAAAATAATTTCAAATCAGGAATTGTAGTGCCCCTACCTTGCCATTGTTGCCAAGAATTGTTTCTGCTATCTAAGTCTCTTCTGGTTCCTAATAAATTTTACAATGTTTTCTCTAGTTCTGTTAGGTACACTCATGGTATTTTGATCAATATTGCATCAAATCTGTATAACAATTCTGAGAGTCTGGCCATTTTCACTATGTTCTTTCCTCCTATACATGAGCAAGGGAGATCTTTCCACTTTTCTGACATCTCCTTTGATCTTCTTTTTCAGAGAACTATAATTTTCAGTGTATAGACTTTTTACTCCCTTTGGTAGGTTTATTCCTAAGTATTTCTTTCTTTTTTTTTTTTTTGATGCCATTGTGAAGGGTATGGTTTCTCAATTTCTCTCTCAGTGAGCTTGTTATTAGTGTACAGGAAATTGATTGGCTTTTGAATTTTGATTTTTGTGTCTAGCTATCCTATTGAGTACAATTGCATAAGTATTATATTTCAGTCATTATCCCTCAAATTCCTGGACCTCATCATTACTCTGAGCAGTTCAAATTTAAAATTGTAGATAATTCTGTATACCCCTAGCTCTCTCTTTCAAATATCTCCTTTTGTCAGGAAAAATTCAGATATTTTCACTTGACACCCAGAGTTCTTTAGCATTCTGGCAACCACCTCATTCTAATTGTCTTCCCTACTTATCAATTTGGTCTCATCTCTTTTTCTAACAAGGAACTCATTATTTGTCAGCACCACCTAATCTTTGGTATATCTTTGCAGGTCTGTGCCCTTTTGTTGTTCTGGGATATCCTCTTCCAAATCTTTATCTCATAAAAACCCACCCAACTTACCCTTAAGGCCCGTTTTAGTTAGCTTCTTCCTTCTCCAATGTCTTAAGACAAATATAGTCATTCTTTCTTTTGTACTTATAATAAATAATCAAGCTATTATAATCTTTAAAACAAATTTATTGATCAAAATTATGAGTATTATTTTCATTTCTTCAATAATGAATCATTAACCTATCAATTATATTTCCAATTTTGACCAGATTAATCCAGAAATTTGAACACAATATCTCTAATCACATAGTTAAATAATTTTGCCTCCAACTATTATGTTACAGTATAATATTTATAAAATGTTTTAATAATTGGGAAAATAATGTTACTGCTTTTTATTTTCAGGATCAATTTTCCTCTTGAAACAAAATCACTTCCAAGGGAATCCATGCTCACAATAAAAGTGTTTGGGATTGATTATACAGATAATCCAAATTTATTGGCCTGGACCTGTCTTCCATTGTTTCCAAAAGAGTATGTATATTATTTATGATTTACGAAATTCCCATCGTACTAAAACCTTACTGGAACTAAATGTTTTGCAGGATATGACATAATGAGAAAATCAAGAAGACATTTTATTCCAAAATGGGATATCTCAAAATAAATTATGATGATTAAAAGCAGAACTGAAGGGTAGAAACAAAGAAAGAAATGGTTTTAGAAGCAGAACTCATGCTCAGCTTGTCAGCGAGGTCATTACAGTGAGAAAATATTGGCATGACCAATCTCAACTACTTTTTCTTCTGTGACCAGCCAATTTCTCTGGAATTAGTTACTCAAAATAATTGGAATTATTATAGTCATTTAGAAAAAGTATAAATCATGAAATTCTGATGGAGACAAAATTATACAGTGTAACTGATTTACTGACTTTTTATTGCCAAGAAGGAATATTTGATAACTTTAAGGTGATTTTTTTTTAGGAAAGTAAATCAACTATGAGTTTAGATACTCTCTCAGGACTAATGGCCACTGAAAATTTGCTTTAATCATACTCCTAGGAACAGTTAATATTTAGTTTTCTTGATTAGGTAACTAATGATTCTCTAGGTTAAGATAAAAATGTTTCAGAATCTTCAACTTAACTTTTCATCTGCCAAAACTTACTTTAGAATCCAATGATGAAAATCAACATGTTCAAAAAAATGATGATCCGTATTGTTATATCAATATTGTTATAAATATATTTCTATCTTTGCTGCTTTAAAAAATTATAATGGAAAAGTATTAAGAAAATTCTTCATCAGGTTTGAATTCTAATACCTATACAAAGTAAATAATGATTGAAGAAGCCATGATAAATCTTTAAAACTTTCTTTGTTGGGTTAATTCTGATCTAGGGTGTGTTTATGTGTGTGCGTGTGTGTGTTTGTGTGTGTGTGTGTGTTGCTCTATTACTAAATTTCATACTCTAGCCTCTTTTCATATACAGGTTCCTTGATGACAGGGCATATATTTATCTCTGCAGTGTCTATCATCTAACATAATATCTCATATAAAGAGGCAATCAATAGAGATTTGTGTACTAAATTGAATTGGAACAGCAATCAATGGCTATAGGTGGTTTAGAATGAAACATTTAAAAAGGTCTGTAAGAAACAGTTTAGCCCTAAAATAAATATCTACTGCTGTTAGCAGACATTTCAAAGATCTGATTTGTGTGCTAAGAACTTTCATTACTTTCTCACTGGGAGCAGCTATACAGGAGTCCTACTTTCTCATGAGAGATTTCTTTACTGTTTCAACTGGAGTATTTATAAGATCTAGCATTTTTATACATTAATATTTCTAGTTATTCACTGAAAAAATGCTCAATACATTTTATTCTCTTTTATCATCAAGTACACTATTTTGCAAATATCAATAAATATTAGTATATTATAAGTCAGGATTTTTTTTCTTCCAAACTTATTGTCAAAGCTCATTTGGGGTGGTTATGATAGTAGAGCTCCTTGCCATCTTGTTGTTTTGCCAAGTATAAGTCACCACTGGTGAATGCTTCATAAGCAAGTGATCTTGGAAAGTGAGCACCTATGAGGAGTGCCATTTGGGACAGATCCATGGTGACAGTTTTGTAAGGGAAACTTTGAAAAGGAGGAGGCAATGAGTATCAAAAAGCTCAACTTCTTCAATTCATATTTCAATATGCATTTGTAAATGTATTTCTAACACACTGTATCTAATGAAAATCGGATAATCTCTTTCCTGTGCTAAACAATTTAAAGAAATCTAGGTCTTTCTAAGACCTGAGAAATCTGTCATGAGTGGCAGTCAAGGAAAAGCAATGACTCCCATATTGCTCATTGTGACAAGTTACAGAGATTGTCATTCAATCTGTTTGATACAGATATTTCCAGATCACAGAAAACTGGCATGTTAGTTTCATTTTCACTCAAAGGACCTCCTGGATGTACACACTTAGTATTGACTCTTACAGTAGTTTGAACTGACCATAGCTAACCATGTGGAACTGAAGGGGCACTTATGTCATTATTGTTTTCAACGTACATGTACTAAAAATATGCTTCCAGTATGCCTACCTTTTCTTGGTTTCCAGAAGATGACTTCCAAAGAAACAACAGAGATTATGCTTAGATACATCAGTTATAGATGCATTAATGATGCCTAAAAATAAAAACTAGATTTCCACATTTTCAGGCATGCAAATTTACCCTTTAATTCTGTAAAGAAAAATAATCAAGTCCAAAGGAATAATTTGGCCAACAAAAATTTATAATCTTCCTTTCTTGCAGGCAGAATTTTCACTGTATCTGTATTCACAGTGTCTTATACTGCAGCAAGAGAGTATTAGGTTCAACTCAAAATTTTTACAAGCTCTCTTTCCAATTTAAGTTCACAGCAAATAATATTGTGGTTGCTTAGCATTTGTAAAACACAATGAGATGCTTCAACACAGAATCACTACCCTGATTGAGCAATAGAATTTTATAGAAAAGTTATAAAATTAATGTACAAATATCCCCCCCAAGACTCTGATTTAATTGATTGGTGGTTTTGCCTGAGAATCAGTATATTCTGAACTCCCATGATGAGAAAGCCTAGAAAAATTAGAAACTCACACAAAAACTTAAGAGAGACCTAAAATTAGTCTTAATCCAAAAACAATTTGGTTCTTTAGACAATAGCCTGAGCTGCTAATCTTGCCCTGTGAGCATATAATCCTTTCAGATATATCTTCAAAATCAGATTACAAAAAATATTGCCCTTCATGCATTCTGTATTGTCCTTCTTTCTGGTGCAAGAGAGACTCTCAGAACTAAGTCCAAATACTTCACTTACAGGTGAAGAACTCTATCACAAAAGCAGGCCAACATTTTTCTGCAATTCATCAATCTATTTTAAAATCGAACAAGAACTCAGATATAACTTACAAGGTTTTTCTAACTTCAGTGGGTTTACTTCCTACTATTAAGAGCCATACCCTACTCCATGAACACGCTGTGGAAACTCCTCCCCTCTGTAAGGGGATTCTGTCTTAGCCTTAACTAGATTTAGCTCTCAGGCATGAAATCAAAGTCACAGTGGAAATCCCAAGTAATTTTATAGCATCAGATCTTCAGATTCTGACAGTGTCTCACTTCTAATGTTTTCTTGTATCCTGGTTCCAGACTGCCAGTGAGAGCTGCTCATAATGCTGTAGCTAAAAATAATTATTTCATCAAGCAACTTGCTTATTGCTTAAATAAATAAGGGCCCAGACAGGATAAAACAACCCATCTATATTCTTGGTACCAAAGATGATGGGTTAGGTATGCCAGTCAATAAAATTAGAAAATACTCAAATTGGAAAGATCCTTAAGGATATTCTGGAAAAAAAAAAAAACCACTTTGAATTGTTATGCTTAGCAATGTAGTTGGTTTTAAATGACATCATATTCAGAAACCTCAACATATTGGAGTCATGATGAATAGTCTGTGCTTGAGTTGTGTGAGGAGAAAGTCAGGCAGGTTGTCGAGTTGAATTAGAATCTCTCTATGTCAGGCACCAGCAGAACTCAAAAGCCATATAAAATCTCATTGTAAAGTCACTAATTCACTAATTTTGTTCAAGAAACTACAGGAAACTTAACAATTAAGGCTGATTAATGAAGATAATCAAGAAATGTGTTATAGATTGTCTTTTCCAGTATATTTTCATGTGCAGCTCATCTCCTTAGTGTTTTTGTATGTTTAACTGACACAATAAATCTTTCAGAGTACTAATACGAAAGAAACCACTAGAGTTCCCTACCTGCCCGGTGTGAAAAGTTTCTATTTCCATTTTCTTTCAGAAATCATCAGGACTCTCAGATATATTCTTTTCACATTTTAATTCCATTTACCATCTTCTTCATTTATGGAAATTCAGATTGCAGTATCTAGAAAGATATTCAAGCAGAGGTTTTTATTGGAAAGTAAGTTAGCTAAAACTAAGCACAAAAAAGGCCTCCAAAAATGGTGCCTTCTCCCATTGAATGAGTTTCAAAAACACGTTTCTGTGAATCAGCTTCCTTTAAGTTTAGAAGTTCATTGTTCTTGTGACCTATTTCCTGGTAGGGCTTTCATGCACACCCCTACATCAAGTGCTCTGACTTCATTCGGCCCACGCTTCAGGAGGAAGGCTACGGTGACCATAAATACATATTCTACTCAAGCACAGAGGGGCAGATACTTGCCATGAGACTTTTCTTCTATAGGAGACAACGTAGATCCCTTAGATATTCTAGCATGTGGTCAATACATACAAATGAGTGAAGCCAGGATTATGGCACATTCTACACGTTAGCTACAAATGCAAAATGAAATCACTATATCATGCTCTTCTTCTTGAGCTCTAACCCTTAAATTAACAAGGAGAAAAAGCCTTTCCATCTATGACAATGTAGCAGTCATTTTAACAGTGCTTTCATAAGTATGCAGTTACTGCTGCATAAAAATGTTTCTTTACGCAGCTGTATCATACCTAAGAAGGAAGAAAGATATCCAGGATTATAAAAGAAAGGGGAAAAAGTTCCATTTGACTTCTGACATCCCTATCAAAACTTGTCATAGCCAAAGTCTGCAGCTAGTGTAGCTTGTGACTGGAACTCTCCCATCTGAGAGCACTATCTGAGGTTTGCTTCAAATACCTGGCTCACCCCAGCCTAGTTGATCCAGCCAGATTCCTTGTCAAGAGTTCCTTTCATCTCACTGTGTCACGCCACCAGCACCCCATTCTGAGAGCTCTCCTATATATCTTTAGCTATTTCTAAATCCCAGCTGATCCTTTCCGTGACCAAAGAAGGTCCCATGAAACTAAACTCACGACCTCCTGCTTCATGTTGAATGACCATGCCACAAATAGAAGCCAAAATGGTTCAAGAAGTGGTTTTAGTCCAGGATTTGAAACAGGAAGTGGGAGAAGGAAGCCCTTCTCCTTAAGCATTACATTAAGCTCTGTTTACTCACACTTCATCAGTTTCTCAGGAGGATTACAGAAACGAAAGCAGGACATCTCCGTGGGTCACACTCACTCTGTTCTCTCTGTCTGTCTGCTGCTTCCCACCACTCCAAACTGCTGTCCTTCTCTCCCTCTCTGCACCTACTCTGTCATGTCCTCTGTCTTCCTTCCCTTCCTTACCCCTCACTGCGGATGGAAATATTTTCTCTAAATGTCATGCATAATATTATGACCCAAGACCTCCACATCTGACATTACATGTGCTCTTTTCTTCTCTTGTATGCCGCCTGACCCAAACCCAAACTTTCACCAAGTTCGTGGATATTTCAGGCTATTTTGAGTCAAGGTCATATACTGTAAGAGCAAAAGGAAAATAACATTAATGATTTTTTAAAGGTTATTCCAGTTAAACAATTTTACCTTACTAATACTTGTCCCGTGGCATTGTTAGTCCAATTCAAAAAACTAAAAGAATCTTTTCAGAAGAGGATAGAGCAAAGGAACAAACAAAACAATATTTAATATTATCCTTCTTGAAGAATATTCTTGAATTGTATAAAAATGGCTGTTTAAGAATGCTGGAAAATTATATTCTCTTGTAAAGATATTTTCTGACAATATTTTTTAGGTAAGGAACAAATACAGAAGATAGGATTTAAAGTCTTTTAAAAGTCGAAAGTTTTATTTGGCAGAACGTTTGGTTCCTCATATTTTGTTTAGTATCTGTTATGTGGCAAGATACAATTATATATTGTCATTAATAAGATGCTTTAGGGGCTGGTGATTTAGCTCAGCAGCATAAGCACCTACTTGTAAGCGAGTGGTCATGAGTTCGACCCCCGATACCAATTAAAAATAAATAAATAAGATGCTTTACATTTTTTGTAAGGCTAAATTTAATTTTCTTGCTTTTCACTTCTGTCCTTTCAGTTGGGAATATTAAAATCAAACATTGTTCCTGGTGATCACTGGAACATTTTACTTGCATTTTGATTCACATAATACCCTGGTATAGCCTCATTTTAAAATTTATATATAAAAAGATTTGAGGATTCTGATATTATATGAATTTTTGCCTGTCTAAAGTCTTTCCTGCATACACTTTCATTTACTATGGTAATTTACAAGCAATTTCTAAGTGTCTGCGTTTAAAGATGAAGAATCTTTCCATTTATGCATGCAGGAACATTTAATCTGTGAATTCTCACAAGTATTTTGATTCCACAGATCATATGCTGTGTTAATGTAAATTTCTCTATAAGTGTCCAATCCAAAATGCCCTAGAGAATTTAGCCACTCCATGATCAAAAAATGCTCTAAGAGTTAACATCTTTATTGACTTAAAGTAGCCATGATTCCAAGAATATAAATCTGAGGCTTTTAGTTCCCCCTCATCACCACCCTTTGTCAGCAATTACAGGTAAATACTACTTGTTAGAAACTATTGTGGAAACGATTTTCTCATATGAGAAATAAATTTAGGTATCTGTGCAACTGGCAATGAAATCAGTATATTAGAAATGAACTATTATTTGGTGGCTGGGCTTATGGAATATCTTATTTCTTTTCTTGCTACTGAGTAAAGCCACAAAAGTAGCTGATTATGCTTATATGTCCAAAGAAAACATATACAGATACTAATAGTTTCCCTCATGGAGTGATTCCTTTCTGTATGTGTTGTCCTTTGCAGAAAATCCATTCTTGGGTCTGTGCTATTCAGCATGACATTACAGAATGAGCCTCCCATAGAAATGATAGCTCCAGGAGTGTGGGATGGAAGTCAGCCAACCCCAGTGACTCTGCAGGTAAGTGCCAAGCTATGAGATTAAAGTACACACAGCAAGTGTTGGTTGATAAGTAGGTTTTTGGTCAATTACAGAAACAATTTCCCCCAAGATCACACATTTTAATAGTCTTCTTTTACTCTAGCTCTCTGAGAATCCTCAAACAACTGTTTTTATTTTGCATTCAGAACACTCAAAGCACCTTTTCCCCTGCTTGTATAACAGCATTTCAAGCCCTCACTCCATCAAACAAGGTTATGAAGGACAGCAAAGGAGTGTTGTCATTAATACGCTCATTATGGGCATTCATTTCTTCCCATTGTCTAGAAATAGACATTGGCGTGCATTATTAACTTAGTACCTTACCCACACCTGCCTCTACATTGTGTCATATTTCTTTAAAGTCTCTCCTATTATACATTTCCATTAATGACTACCAATTCACTGAGTAGTGGAAGAAAATTGCAAACAAAATCCATTTATTATATTTTTATCTTTCTTAACTCTGCACTCTTTTGATTTGGAATCTGATTAAAAGGTAGTCAGTGAGTCCAGACTTCAGATATTTATGGTGGGAGCTCTTCATTTTTCATGACTTTAGTCCATTATATTAGTGACTTAGTCACTTTCCTGGAGCTGGGACAAAATACCCAACACCCACACTTTAAAGGAATAGGGTTTACTTTAACCCATCATTTCAGCTCCTGGTCAGCTGGTTCTCAAAACAGCATGGTAGAATGGCCTGGTGGAGGAAAGCTGTTTATTCCATAGCATCCAGGAAGCAGAGAGAGAAGGGAGGTGTAGGGATGAGAGCAGGTGTTTCCAGGTCACACTCCTCACGATCCACCTCCATGCCTCCCTCAACTCTGACCAGCACATTCAGTGTCACTGATGAGTACAGCACCTCCAATGCCCAGCCACTTTCCAAACACATGAGACTTTGGGAGGACACTTTAGATCTGAACCATAACAGTTAGATACCTGAAACATGGATACTTTCATAGATGGAAATGCAGGGATTATCAGCATTCAGTTCTTAAAAGAGAAACTAGGAACTGCTATCTGAATAGCACTCTCTGGGATAAAATTTTGCAACCTCAGCACCATTTTGGTGTGGATAAATCTTTGTTGTGAATACCTTGCTCCCAGTCATTATGGAATGGTTACAAATATCACTGGCTTCTATTCACTAGGTGCCATAGCAGCCTCCCCAGTTCTGACAATTAAAAATGTCTCCAGATATTGCCATAAGGCCTCTGGGGATGAAATTGCACTCTCATGAAGATGACTATGCCAGAGAAAACTCATAAAGCTTAAATTCACAATATTAGGGTAAAAGTTATGGAGGATAGAGTTTAGAAAAATGCAGGGAAATATCTTGATAATTAAAAAGTAATGCTACAAAAACATGGCTTCATGCTACGACAAAGGAGAGTCCTACCAGACTACCTAAGGATCCACTTTAATCATGGACACAATAAGAAAGAAATTCTTTAGTTTAGATCTTGATGCATCACAAATATTCAACACAGAGTTATTTACTAGTAGATGTATTATTGTAACAGACAAAAGAAATAGTTGCATCAATAAGATGAAAGATTTGCCATAAACTGGATAAAAATATTCAAAACTAATGCAGATTAGCAAAATGCTATTATTCTGGGGCTGGGGATTTAGCTCAGTGGCATAAGCGCCTGCCTTGAAAGCAGGCAGTCGTGAGTTTGATCCCCAGTACTGATAAAAAGGAAAAAGACAAAAAAAAAAATATGCTATGGTTCTGTTCATTCACAATGAATGCATACTTCATGTACGATTACTGTGTACCAAACTTCTGATAAACACCCTTCTAACAATGAGAGAATGTGAAATACCAAACCAGTGATTCAAGGAATGCAAGACATAGCCAGAGAGACAGACTTTCCAAAGTCACCTTATGCAAAGTTACAAAACCTATGACTAATGTTTAGTACATAGGCACTAACATATTGAGAAAAAACAAAAAGATATTTCTGAAAGGGAAAAAATATGAAGTCTGAGGAAGAACTCCTAAAGGATGTCCTTTGACTACACTGAGCAGATTGAGTAAATTCTCACTCGGCAGTTTGGGGGGAAGATGATCCAGTCAGAAAAGTCTACATGGTTCAAAAACAAAAACTGAGAAAGAAGTTTTAATTTCAAACTATGACAAGTGAGCTAAGGTAAAAAAGAAATTGCATGAGGAACAGTGGTAAAAGCTGGAAAAACATTAAAACATTAGATTGTATACTAGATTTGGACAAGATTATCTGGGAAACAAGTCATAGAAGATAGTTCCAGAAATACTATAGAAATTGTTCTGGAACACAAGAAAACCATCTATCTACATGGAGAATTTTTAGAAAAGCATTTTAGTAATCTCAGCTAAAGATCATAGGGCCAAACTACTTAGAAGACGATGGTAATCAGTGTATTAACTCTTGTTAGCCTTTTATTATTCTATTATGAAATTCCAGTTTACCTTTTCTCCAAAAAAATCTTTTTAAATGATTATGAGGACAACAGAAAAAAATGTAATAGATTTCAACAACTTTTTTTAAACATGAAAGATGTAATTTTATGAAGGAAATAAATTTTAAGAAACCTTGAGTTCCTAACTCAATAACAATATCTTTAGTTTTAAGAAAGAATATGGACAATAGACAGACTTCATACAAATTCAGTTTGGGAGACACTTTTTGTGGTCTTATAGGGTGACTAGGTGTAGACAACAGCTAACTTTCTTTAAAAAGGTAAATGAAGTATTTTTTTAAAGTACTTCTTGTCAGATCCAAACTACCTCTGTTTAATAAAGTCTGAGTCTTCAAGTCTAACTACTATTAGTGCTTTTGTAGCCATAAATCTTCAATTTTGGGAGCCTTGGGGAATGGGGCAGTAGTGAAAGTTAAAGAATTAAGAGAGACTACCAAATGAGATAGTCATTAAAAGAATAATTTCTCTTAGAACACAGATTCTGGCAAGTGGAAATTCAAAAGCATCTGTCAATATTCAACAGCAGCATAGATTTACAGGTTGATACCACGACCCATCTTTCAAAAAAAGTAGGGAGTGGGAACATATAATAGTCATTCAGCCATATTCAAAATTGAAGTTGTGATTTTTAAAACTACTTTCAAGTGGTATACATACACAGAGGACATAGATGCACATTTTTATTTTTTATTTTGACCATACACCAAATTAAAATTCTGAGCAATTTAGAAGTATATGCACATGATCTCATTTCTTATGATGCACACATATAATATGTGATAACAAAAAACATAGAGTTCTCTCACTGAAAAAAATGTAGTAGAATTCCATGGTCATTTTTATAAACAAGTACCATATTAACAGTGTAAAAAAAAGCAAGAAAAGAATATAAAAATGCAAGAATGATAACAAGCCATAATTACAAAATCATATGGATAAAAATTCCAGGAGAAGCCTGTTTTTAAATTGATAATGAAATACGCAAACTAAAAACGATTATTATAGTGTTGGAGAATTTAAGAGACTAGAGAGGTCATTGGGAAATGAAGATTTTATTCTGGAATTTTAGGTACACACCGGCCCAGTGGATTTTTGTGAATCCCAAATGGCTGATGTTACACAAATGAAAGGCTCTAGGTTTTATGCATTTGGTCAAGGAGGTTGGTCTTTGGCATGGAACTCGTGGGTGGACAGAAGGAGAACAAAGGCAATTTGTCAAGCGGTGACAGTTTTGTACCTTGGTGGCCCCCCTCAGGCATGACAGGATGTTATGGGAACAGAGGTTATAAATTTTTACTTACAGAGACCAAAGTTACTGCTTTTATCTGTATTAGAGCAAAGAACAACAGCTGTAGGGGGGAAATTGTTTGGAAAACTTGATTTTTTTTTTAAAAGTCCTGCTTCAACAGCTATTTGGATAGTAAAATTCAAATGTTTAGTAACTCATATCAGTTTTATAATATAATGAGTCAAATATAGAACAGAATATTTAAACCTAAAAACTATCAGAGAAAATTAGAAGCCCTGTCTCCCAACAATGTTTATGGGTATGTGTTCTCGGGGGAAGACATCAGGCTGAGAGATGGGAAATCTGGATTCTACTCTTAGCTAGTTAACAAAAATAGTTATGACCTTGAACAAATCGCCTAACCTCCTGTTCTTTCCTCTGCACACTGAAAGAACTACACTATGTCTATCTAACTTCTATCAGGTCCTTAGTTTTGTGATTATATTTACTAGGTGGGTGGTTATAATGTAGGGGAATGAAACGCCCAACCTACTGTGTCCGTGAGTTCCTGTTCTCTAAAATCGAAGAATGAATTTTAGGAACAAAGGAGCTAAGAGTAGAATTTACTTATTGAGAGAAAGAGAGCTTCTGTCTGAAGAGAGACAGAAGCGGTCCTGAGCATGGGTTCGCTGTGGGATATAACTATAGTTAGCCAATAAGATCAATAGTTCAGGTAAAATTGATTACATTAGGAACAAATGGGGAAGCGAGTCACGTAGAAAGCAGGCATTCTTATAGAGCAGTGACTCTTTCCTAGAGGGTTGGGCACTATTTAGGATATCAATCCTCAGGATATTGATTCATCTTTATGGTCTTTTGTCTTGAGGCCTGGCCCACCGCAGGAAGCATCAGCTTCCACTGCAGCTGCCAGGTGTTTGCACTGGCTCCATGGAGGACCAACTCTATCTCACTGCATATAATATTTTTAAACTAACTCAGCTGCCTGCAGCAGTCACTGCCACGACGTAGCCAACCCAATCTGACAAAGGTTGTGATACATTATAGAATGTATTACCTTCAAGTCAGTGATTTTTGCTAGGTTGTCAGGTTGATATGCTGGCCAGAAGCAGTGGACTGGGTAAAATAGATCCTAGCTCATAAATGGAGACAAATAAGCAGGCTATTGCTCAACTTCCTTAGGTTGGGTGTCTCTCAACTTACTGCTCCTGCCTGAATCTAACCCAATGGAATAACCCTATCTTGTTTTTGATGCTCACAGTAGAGATGGTGTATGTGTGGTAATATTGTCTTTGTTCTGTCTTTCTCTGTTTTTAACCTCCCCATTTTTATCCAAAGTTGCCATAGCCTGATTTATTTTCACTATATGTAATAGGATCAAGTAACCTAATTCCTACATATGAAGCCCAGCGGTAGTTTTCAGTTCTGGTCATACCAGCCCTCTCTGCTCTTTTTGACACTGTCTCTATCCTGTTGCAGAGCAATTTCTTCCTGCCTCCCGTGGTCCTCCTCTCCTCTTTCTTTGTCTCTTCTTTCCCTCTCTCCTTCCCAGGAGCTAAACCTCAAGGTATACCCTTCTGAAAAAATCTATCTGCTGCCGTTGTTATTCCCAAATGACTTCACTGAAATATAATTTGCACTTATTTTTGTTTTGTAATTAAACATTTTGATTAATAATTATTATCTTATTTCAAATATATCTATTTATGTGGTGTTGTGTGATGTTTTCCATATAATGTACTATAACCAAATCATGGTAGTTAGCTTTTTCATCTTTTTACACTTTTAAAAAAAATTTTATTGAAGACCAGGTATTGAGACACATGCCTGTAATCTCAGTACTCAGGAGGCTGAGGCAAGAGGATCGTTGTGAGTTTGAGACCAGCCTGGGCTACAAAATGAGCTCAAGGGCAGCCTGAACTACATAGCAAGATCCCGTCTCAAAAAAGACAAAAAACAAAATTGACATATACATATTTGCTCCTACATACTTATGAGCTGTTGTGTAATAGAACATATCCCATACAATTCTCCCACTTTAGGTCTGTCATGAAGTTTTTAGTATTTTCACAGATATGTGCCACTATCATCACAGTCCATTTTAGAGCAGATTCATAGACTCAAAGAAATCCCATACATTTTATCAATTACTTCCTAGCTGTCAATCCTCACCCATCAAATCCTTCCTACGTACTAATCTTGTTTTGGTCTCCGAGTATTCCTTTATTTGAACATTTCATTTAAATGTAATATTTCAGAACTGACTCTTCATTTAGCACAGTGTTTTCAAAGCTGATCCATGCTGTAGCATGGTATTTGGTCCTCTTTATTTTTGAATGTTATTACATTGCGAGAATGTACCACATTTTATATACCTATCGATTATTAGATATATATCTGGGTTGTTTCTGTTTTCTGTTTAATAACAAATTTACTGTTGTGGACATTTGTGTACACATTTTTGTGTGTATAGATGTCACTTGAATATGTGTAACAGTAGAATTACTGGTCTCATTCATTTCTAACACTTTCTTCATGGTATCTACTCAAGTATACTTCTGAGTTTATGGCTATAGTTTGGATTCCTTTATACCATAAGCTAGAGAGAGAGAGATACAGAGACAGATATACAGAGATAGAGAGACAGAGACAGAGAGACAGATATAGATATAGATACATACATATTCACTGAAACTCCTGCCTGGTTCTTCTATTGGCATCTTCAAACATAACAGATCCTAAACTGAGCCCAACTTCCTCTCCAGAATTTTATTCACACCCTGGATTATTTATGTCTCCTCATGTTCCACATACACCTACCTGCTTTCCTTGCTTCCTCCTTCTTTTCCTTTGCCTTGAAAAGTCCGTGTTACATCCTGCCAATTTTTATGTTCAATAATTTTTAAGTCTATCCTCTCAATTCCTCACCTTTTCTGCCCTAGTTCAGCTGATCCCTACTATTTGCAACAATTCAACTTAACTTTCTTTTTCACCCCTTAAACCTTTAGTCACAGTGTGATCCTTCTAAAACTTACATGTGAACGTGTCAGTTTCTTACTTACACCCTTCAGTGACTCAGCATTGCCTGGAGAATAAAGGCCGTGCTCCATAAAAAAACTTCTCTCCCATCTCTTCTCTTGCCTTTCTGTTTGACACTTCAAGCTCTACCGACTTTGAAAATGTTGTATTTTTTGACATGCACTCTTTTGCTTTTAGCTTATGTACAATATAAATATTTTTCCTTGTGTAAAACTTGCCTTCTCTGACCCCTTCACTCTTACTGCCCTAACTGTGGATTACATTCCCTCTTTACAATACACAGACCCTATTCTAGGAATGGAATCTCTTCCTTACCCCCTTTGCTCTTACCCCTTACTTAGTTAAGTTTCCTTTCTTGGTGTTGATATAATATCCAATAATATTTTTTCCATCGTCTTTTACAACTCCTTCACTGTGA
Source organism: Cavia porcellus (assembly GCF_034190915.1). Classification (NCBI taxonomy): domain Eukaryota; kingdom Metazoa; phylum Chordata; class Mammalia; order Rodentia; family Caviidae; genus Cavia; species Cavia porcellus. The sequence goes on from NW_026947510.1 coordinate 43,248,841, forward strand.
GTGACCAAAAATCTCACTCAGTTTGGTGGTATTTCTCCCTCTGAGCCGCTCAAAAGATTATGGTCTATAATGCAAATGTCTCATGGTGCCCAAACCACATGTACAGTTCTGGTGGAGGTTCTCTGAGTAAGCTAAGAATCATGAGCCCCCCGTTGGGTCCAGGTGCACGTAATGGGGTCTGTTTTGTGCCTTGGCACTAGGGACATTCACAGCAGCCCCTCGGGCATGCTAAATCATGAAGCTTCAGTTGGAACCAGGGTGGCCAAGTGCACAAAAGAGAGGAAGCAAAACAGGACGGATAAATCAAACAGGAAGTCAATATCTAGGGATTGGAAATTAGATGAGAAAGCGACCAGGCCTTAATGTACCCTTTCCAGGAGGAAAGACCTTGTGACCTTCTCATTATTACTGTTTTTAAAATCTGGAGTATACCCTCAAGGCTTGAAGCCAGAGGTGAAAAATGGGTATCATGGCACAAGTAGTGTAAGCATTTGAAGAAATCTCTTCTAATATTTCATTAAATAGAACTTTAGGACCAAAACCAGGCATTGTCAGGCAGGACTACAGAAGGATAAATACAAAGCCATACTGGTCATAGCTTCAGGGTACTGTGTATTTATTATCCTCAGGTTTTTTTTTTTTTTTGGCTTGTTTATTTGTGTGCTTGTTCTCATCAATAAATTATCTGAGGTTAGACACTGTATCTTGCTTCATTTATGATGCTCAAAAGTACTGTACAGTAAATACATTTATACAAAGTTTTGTTTGGGGGAACTTCTCTTTTTTGAAAAATTAGAAGACTCCTCATGAGACGTGTAAATATTATGCACTACAAACATGTACTAATAAAAAGAAAGTGAAAAGACAACTTGAGAAATGCCAATATTTTCTATCAGTGGCTCTAGAATCAGTAACTATTTAGGGCCATATTCCATAAAAATGTAATTTGATACAAACTTCACTAATGTATGAAAAATGAACATGCTTGCCTAAGTAAACTATATAAGAATATATTATAGAATTGTACACAGAGATACTTTTTATTTCTCTCGCTTTCTTATCCATCCTACCATTTATTTGGGACTGCCATAAAATTATAACTCATTAAATATTTGTAAAGTATTCTTTCCTTGTGTATAATAATATTTAACCACAAAAAGAGTAACATCTAACCAGCTGGTACACTATAAGCTTCCACCTAAGATACCAAAATAAATCCTTCCAGATTAATCCAGAAGGAGACAAATTTTACTGAAGTTTAGTATTTTTTTTACTTTACTTAGTTTACTTTCGCTTAGTATTTTACTTTAGCTTAGTATTATTTTCATCAGATTGCAGGAATGGTACATAAAAGAAACTACAATAAAAAGAACTATTTCAAAAATTATTAAAATGAATTACTAAATTTATTATATTTCATATACAGAATCTATTATGTTTTTCAGTTTTCTCCAAGATTCCAACCTAATGTAGGTCAGCAAAGAAAAGCAGATTCTACAAATTAGCTAATGTTAGAATGGAAAAAATATCTGTAGTCTTAAGAAAATATGTGGAATACTGAAATACCCACTAAATTTACATAGTTTGAAACTGTTACTTTATTTACTGGAACCATTTTATCCTGAAACATGGTTTAATTGAGTCAGAAAAAAAAGGAAGGCCTGGATTCTAGCTCAATCCAGAGATCTGAAACAGAAGTATTCAGTTTGATTATATAATGTGCTTGCAGAATAGCTCGGTAGTGGAGAAGAGCTCACTCTTGTGTCAAAAAGGTCCCCAGAGTTACAGTCTGAGAACAACACAGAATAACTCTTTATTATTCTAAGTGGTCATATGAAAGAGATAATTACTATATTCAAATTTCTTAATTTCAGGATAGAAAGACATTTTAACATGGAAGTATCAAAAGGATATAATCTCAGCTTTAAACAAAAATATAACATACTTAGCTTTATTAAAAATTTATACATTGCTATTATCTTTTACTTCCTCTCAGGATCACTAATCTACATATAAAATGTTCCTAATCTACTTATAAAATTTGAAAAAAAACTTCATATGTATTTAAATAACAAATTCTTTTTTTAAATTACTGTAAAGCACCATATAGCAAAGGAAAAAATAGAAATTGTTCTCTAGCTTTCACAGGTCTAAGGTAGATACTATTGAGTTAATAATGTACTTGGAAGCACCCTCAATATATGGAAAAATCATTTCTTTGTTTCAGATTGATTTTCCAGCTACTGGATGGGAGTATACGAAACCTGATTCTGAAGAGAATAGAACTCATCTCCAAGAACCACCAAAAGAGTATTTAAAACATATTGCCAGGCTCTCAAAGAAACAGACTCCTTTATTGTAAGTGACGGTTCTCTGAATGGATTTTGCCTGCTTTTCATGATGCCATCAGTCATCCTTGAAGCACCCATCTCTTCAAAGAACGAACCTTCCTCGGAGTGTAACTCCTCTCATTTCCTAAAGTCACAGCTAGGTGATCAATTAATGTTTAAAAACCAAATAAGTAATTTTCTATGCTTATAAAGAGTCTTTCCCTGTGGTATTCAACAACATTAGGTGAAGGGAAAGTGAATAGATTGAAAATCGTTCAGCTCAAAACATGAAAGCATGAGTGATTAGGTACATTTCTGCACATAGCAATGAGAAAGCACCACTCAACCATCTTTCAAATAGGCAGGAAGTTGCTTTAGTAAACAGGGAAAATTGAAATACAATTATCACTGCAGATTCAAAAAAGAACAGGAGTATATCAGTAATGTTTTAATAGCACTAAATTATTAAGCAGGGAGTACTTAGATTTATCAAACAGTTGTTCTCTAAATAAAATCTAATCTTACTATTGCCCTGTTTTCTAATTTCAGCTTACATTATTTTCTCATTCACTTCAAGCCAGTGACATCGATTTCCCTCATATACAACAAATATACCAATGCCACCCCCATCTAAAGATCATTTTAGGTGACATTTGCTTTCTCTGAAATACTTTTTCCTAAATTCTATATATCTAAGTCATCTCATCCCTTAAGTTTTCACTTAAATGTCATCTCTCAAAGATGTCTTCACTGACCATGCTAATGAAGTCTTTCTGTTTCATCTCTGTCATGTGACCTTTTATGTTATGACTCTTACTACAAAGTCCTGTCATCCTGTTCATTCTTATGAATATTTCTCAGTTCTTTGATTAATTCATAAGATAGCAAAAAACCTATTTTAACATCAGATTTTCAATTTTATATATAGTGTGTTACAAAATGTGTAAAATGAATATGTCATGAGGACTGAAGTGTCTTTTCATGGTGTCTGGTATAAGAAAGTTAGCTTATGAGCTGAAGATGGTGGACAAGTCTCAGTCCTCTGGACACAAATATTAACAATTCATTGTTATATAAGACTATGATCATCTTAACTAGATGAGCATTTTTTCTATTTCTTACTCTGAAATATAAAAGCTTCAATTTAATAAGTGTGTCACATGCAAGAGATCGGCATAGCTGTAAGGAGAGAATTTTTTTAACAAGAATCCAATGTTTTGAAGTTTTAAGAATGTTCAAACAAAAAGGTCAAACAAAACAAGTAATAATAGCAGTGCATTTAAATATTAAAAGAGTACTTAACCTCAGTGAGTTCTACTTGTTTTGTACTTTGAGTTCTATTTATGTTAATAGTATAAATAAAATAAGCAACATTTCTTCTGTCGCACCCACTTAACCATCACTATGCATGTTCAGTACGGTACAGCTTCATTTTGAACTGTGAAAACAGATGGAGAGCAGCTTTCAATGTTATAAAATTTGTGCTACAATCAGATTATCTCTGGTTTCCAGATAACACTCAGTTTGGTGGCTTAAGCCAATTAACATTTTGTCACATAGTTGGTAACTTAATTATTGCTTCTCCAAAACTGACCAAATATAATCAACTCAGGAAATTCCAACTCAGAGAAATATAATAAAAATGGACTTATGATATTTGCAAAAACTAAAAATTGGAAAAAATTAATCTTCTTTCATCAATCAAAAAGTGGCCCTAAATATATAATTGATTCTAAATGAAACATACACAAAATTTGTTTTGATAAAAAATTGTTTCCACTCCTACATGAAGGGTATCTAGCACTAGACAAATCCTACTCACTTAAAGAACTATGACACAACCAAAATACATGTTGAAAAACTATTTTCAAAGCTTGAGTAGACAGGGTTTGAGATAAGCCTCATGATTAAAATGGCTTTTGGCCCGAATGTGTAGCTTCAGAAAAGAATATGTAGTCTTGCTAAAAAGAAAAGCCAAGATCAGAATTCAGTGATGTTGAGACTTCTGGAATCTTCAGAGCATAATAGGAGGGGAAGCAAGATAGACAGATTAGTAGCTACAGACACTGCATGGATCCCCCTTAATATATAATTGAGTACCAACCTGCTGTTAGCAGGTGGGCTATTTATGCCTTCAGGAAAATAGAAAATGATTGTGGACATTAGAGAATAAACAATACTGGGAGACAGAAAATTCTAGAACAATAGAAAAAGCTCACGAAACATCTCAGTCATTAGGTGCAGAAACCAGAAACATACATACTAGAAGTAAGTAAACTCTAGCCCCAGATTAAGGGCAAACCTAATAAATCACAAAAACAAACTTCCAGAGAACACTTAACACTCAAAAGATAGCAGAATGCAAACTTTTAATAGTATAGCACTTCAAATGTTATACTTGCTAATTGGAAAAACTATCAGCATATATCCAACATACTATCCATAGGAAAGTAAGTGGGGAGAATCTGGAAAAGATAGCCTTCCACATCATATTGTACAGGAACTACACAGATATTCATGAGTTTCAGAAGATATAGATCAGTGAAACATGAAGATTTTAGAAAGATATACGAATTTCAGAACTGAAAAAACTTAAATCACTAGATTGATAGACTTCATAGATTGCACAATGCTAACAATAAAATGTAAATCTGAAGGCAGGGTAATACAAATTATACATAGTGAAGTACAGAAAAAAATAAAAGAACCCTCCAAATAATAATAGATTGCTGTGACTTATGAGATAATATCAATGTAATATATGTGTATGGACATATATATAGTATTATATATATTATATATATATATATATATATATATATATATATATATATGGGAATGAACAAAAAGCAGAGATGGGCAAATTTTATAAATTCGATTTTGTAAACTAATGCATAGATATAGTCAAGCAATCATAAAAATAACAAGAAATTGGAGTGTTTGCATGTCTTATTTCATACATTATAAATTGGCAGCAGTTAAGAGAAAGATAGTGTTATATTTAGGACAGGGAAACAGATCAATGGAATCAGATGCAGCATAAACAGCGTCTCAGTTGTGTGCTCAGTGTGTGTGTGTGTGTCTGTGTGTGTGTGTTTACAAAGTTGTGAAAGAAAGAAATGAAAAAAAGAAACATTTTCAGCAAGTAGATATATTTATGAGACTAAAATTTAAAAAAGAGAAGAAATGTAGGCTCACCCCTTATTATATAAATTAAATTAGGATGGATTATGTTTCCCTATTTTTGAAAATTAAGCTATAGGGCTTTCAGAAGAAAACTTAGAGAATGGATGTTAAAATAGGCAGTTTTCTAAGAGAAAAAAGAGAAAGCAGGAACTATTGAAAAATTTATAAATTGGACTAATTAAATTTTAAAACCACTTATCAAAAGGCACCACTAAAGAAGTAAACAGGCAAGGCAGGTTCAGAGGAAAAACGTGCCGTTTACATGTCCAAATTTTTGTATCTAGAGTATATAAAAATCACGTCAGTAAATCCATCAAAAAGATGGGCGACAAACAAGCGTTTGTTGGCACTTCAAAAGAAAAGAGATAGAGAGACAGCATATGAAAACTTACCTGGAAAAAGGTAAGTAATAACCACAACCACTATGCACCCATTAGAATGGGTACTACTGAAGAGACATGTAAAAAATCGAGAATGTGGTGCAACAAAGCTGCAGGTAAAAATGTAATCTTTTACCACCACTTGGAAAAATAGTTTCACAATTTCTTTAATGGACAAACACTTAATTGACCTATAGACCAGTCATTCCCCTCCTCAGTTTATCTTGGAAGAACTGAAAAGAGATAGCACCCTTTAAAGACTTGCACACAAATAATCACAACACTTTTATTCATATCCCTAAAAGGGAAACAATCTGATACCTATCAAATAGAAGAATGAATAAGCAAACTATGATGTATTCATACAAAATGATACTCACTAATTAAAAGGAATGAACTTGATAGACTCAAAAATATGGGTCATTTCAAAACACTCCACTGAGAGAAAGAAATCATAAATAAAAGAGTGTGCATTCTATTTTTCCATTTCGGAGCTCTAAAATAGCAATCATTACTCTAGAGTGGAAGAAACCTTACCAGTCCCTCTGGTGGCATGAAAAACGTTTTTTTATCTTGATAGGATTGTGGTTGTTATCTTGTACATACACTTATTCAGATTTATTAAATAAAATCTGCATTTTCTTTTATATAAATTATGCTTCAGCAGTGGATGTAAAAAAAAAAGATAAAAGCAGTGTTGGTATTGGAGGGGAAAAAATGAACTTAATCAGAACAATTTATGTTGTAGTCATTTTACTATTGACTTTTTTCCCCTACTAGACTTCCAAATGGTAAAGATAAAAACAGCAATTATGAATTTTTGAAAGGGACTAAAAGATGGCTTACTGTACTCCAATACTTACAGGTGAAGATGACTTAAAAGAAGCTTTAGAGTAAATTAACATTTAAAATCATTAGATATTTCCTGTTACTCTTCTTGTGAGTCCTGGCTGATGTAAACTGAGCTGAGTGTGTAATTTGGAGGAAGCGGGCTTGAAAGGCTGCTATGGTCACAGGAGACACATTGTCCTCCAAATGAACTGTGGTTCTGCATGCTGCTGCTGGAGCATGAGCTAAACAAGATAGACCAGTGGCGCTTGTCCTGGACTGAGAACTCTGACCCAGGCCCCTTTCCAAGGGAAAATACTTGAGCATTTAAGAAAATGTCGTCATTGATATTTTCACTCCCATCTGCCAGTGAGCTCTGAAAATGTAAAACCAGAACGCAGGGATGAATTGTGATCTTTGTTCTTGAAGTTGACAGCAAGGAGTTTTTCTGAACTCTGATGAAACTTACTCTATGTTGAGGAAATCACATCTTCAATGTACGCTATTTCCTTATGGCCCCACTTGGGTGTAAGTTGATTTGTAGAAGAAGGAAGAGAATCAATGGGTAATCACCTCTGCTGTAAGTAGGACATGGTACAACATTCAGATAAAGAAAATAGAAGGCAGAAATTTTGCCAACTAAAAAGACACATTGACAAAAGTGACATGGATAAAGGGGGGGAAATAAATATGAATGACCTTTGCAGAACTTTTTCTATAACAGCCTTCAGTTGGAAAAATAAGTTGGTGGAACAACCTATAACACTAATCCAAGAAGATAAAGGACTGGCTTTCTGAAATAAATTAAACAGAACTGAAAGACCAGGAGTAAGGTCTTGTACTGTGCATTTACAGAAACACTTCCTTAGTGCAGCAAAGTCCAGGAAATTAGTTTCCAATCTGGTTTTTCAGACTCTCCGAGGAAAAGAGAAGATACTTATGGTTTTACCGCTTCTTCTGTAATAACCAAAACTGCTCACTCCCTTTGGTCCTGGGAAGTGCACCTGGATGGGATGAAAGGACCATTTCAGAAATGCACACCATCTTGAGAAGTTGGACATTTTCTCATCCTTTGGAAGCACTCGGGCTTTTGACTCCCAGGTATGAGTTGCATTGAACATGATATTCCTAAGAAGAATTTGTTTGAAGAGAAACAATAGAGGACCCTATAATTAATTCAAGAACTATTCCATGTGTTTTTCAATTTCAGTAGCTGTGGATATTAAAGTTAGATAACTACAAGCTATGAATACAAATTTCAAACAAATACAGACTATAATTGTGTCTTCACTCTAAATTTTAAGTAAAATTAGTGGATATAAATATTTTGAATAGAGTCTCATTGCTTTAAAAGAATTAACAACAAAACATTAAGTGGAGAGGGAATAATAATCCCTATTCTTCTCTCAAAATTTCAAAAAAAAAAATTAGATTGTGTCTTTTACTGTTTACGCAAAGTTTGGCAAAGTGCTCTTCATATACTAAGTATATTGTCAATAAAAGAAGGATGAAAGGAAAAGAAAAAAAGTCTACCCCTTGAAGTTCTCTAGATCTTCTCATAGAATAAGACACGTGGGTTGTGGGAAGGGGGCTAAAGATTTCTACCAGTTAAGGAGATCACTTCTGACCAAATGCAGGAATCCTCTGTATTCAAAGGCCATACTGATACCTCTTAGGTCTACAACTTCAGAACCAGGCAGGACTTAAACACCCGCTTCTACTCTAAATATACTCACTGTACCCTGAGAGGAGGAGAAAGGTGGGAAGGGGTGACACAAAGAACTTTCAAAGTCACTTATTAAATTTTTACAAATTTACAAATATGTAAATTACATGTTTACATATGTAAATATGTAAATCATTTCTTCTGAGAAATGATTGAGTAGAAAAGAAAGAGTGTTTTTCTTTGTTTCCCTGTTATTTCTGACAGTCTCTAACTTCATATATCAAGCTCAGAATTTACAGATTATCAATTGTGATGCTCATGCTGAAGCTCTTATTAGTCTTATGGTTTCATGTATTATGCTTACACTTCTTGCTTTATACAAAGAGGAATACACACACTCACAAATATTTCTCTTATCTGATCATTTCTTCCTAGTACAGTGCTCTATTACTTTATGAATTGCACCTCATTAAATATGTTCACATGAACATGTAAACATAAGTATATTTCCACTCATATTAGACTGAGAACTACTCAAGCAAAGACAGATGACCTTAGTCTCTGTTTTCAAGGTCTTAATAATACACAGAATTTAGTAATTACTTAGTACTGAATCGAACACTTCCTAAAATATGTAAGATTAGTTGTGCCTCATTTAAAGTTCAATGTATATTTTATTTCCCACTATTTTCATTAGTTGAATGAACTAACAAAATAATGATATGGTAAGAGAATCAATTGATAATCAATTCATATCTTTGGGATAATTCACAGTTCATCATGTTAGTGTTTAATGATTGCTTTGGAAAAGACAAGTTCTAATTTCCATCTTTGTCCTAATCTCTTTTTCTAGTTAAGGTATAAAAATAGAGGTAAAATTATTTTCCAAACTCTAGGTACTTTTGTTGAAGTAAGACACACTACTAGTACAAGTATGACTTTGTCATTCCTGAAATGATTAACAAATAAAAGATTGTATCAAAATGTAACAATAACAACTGATAGAATAAGACAAAATACTGCCAAATCATATATCTAATCAAGGAATACCATTCAGACCGTGCAAAGACCTTGAAAACTGAGCAAACAGACAATTAACACAGCTTAATAATGAATAAAGAATTTTGTCTAAGAAAATATACAAATAGTCAATAAGCATAGCAAAAGATGCTCAATAAAACTGACTACTAGGGAAATGCAAGTGAAAACCACATGATATACTGCTTCCTACTCCCTAGGATTGGCTAAAATCAAACAGGATGCAAAATTAAAAGTTTTGGTGAGAGTGTGGAGAAATCAGAAATCTCTGAAGGGTAAAAATGATGTGCAGTCATGTTGGAAAAGAGTACAACAATTCCCAAAATATTACACACAGACTTAACATATGACCCAATAATTGCACGCAAGTATATATTTAAGGTAAATGAAAATATTTCTATTAAAAAACTACATACATAAATTCTGATAGCAGTATTATTTTAGTAGATAAAATACAGAAACAACCCAAATATCCCTCAACTAATAAATGGTTAAATAAGATGTGGTCCATCTGTACAATGCAATATTCTAATTTGATAATAAAAAGGAGTAAATAGTGATATTGTATATGGTACAACATGGAGTTTTAAAATGATATGCTAAGTGGAAGAAGCCAACTACAAAGACCACATATTGCATATAATTCCATTTATATGAGATGCAAACATTAGCAAATTTATAGAGACAAAAAGCATGACAAAATGCATGACAAAATGATAACTTAGGGCTAGGCAAGTTTGGATAGAAATAGGAAACGACTACTAATGGATACGAAGTTTCTTTTTGTGTTTATTATTACACATATCTGGGAAAGTGTTTAAAATAAACATTGAATTGTGCTTTAAACAAGGATAAACTGGATAGTATTTGAATTGTGGGTCAATGAAGCTGTTTAAAATTTATAGGAAAATAACTGCAAAGATAAAATCACTATCTATACAATCTTGAAAGCTTATTTTTCTAATGGGACAAATTTCTAAAGCAACTTTTTTTAAACCTTATTTTATTAGTATACACATTATTCTATATGTTATCTAAAGACATTTAATGCCCACTAATATTTTTGTGAAAAGAAGACTATTCTTACAAACACTATTGAGAAGGTAATATCGCTTTGGTTAGACATAAAATGAAAGGATTAACTGGAAAAACTTTAATACTCTAATCATTAATTTAAAAAAAAAATTATAGTTCTACTTCTCTCCGGAAAGGAATCCTGAAAATATAGTTAATTCCCTTAATGTTTAAGTATATGGATCAAATTTTATTAAATGCCCCTGAGTATGATCTCACTTTACTGTCCATAATAGCACTAGAAAGCATATACTACTATTATTCTGATTTTGCATATGAAGAAACTGGGATTTACACAGGATAAATTGTCCCAGGTGACCTAGTAAACTGAGGTAAAAATTAAGTCCAGGCATGCATGAAAACAGAGCTTGCAGTCTTAAACACCATGCTTTACAGCCTTCCTGCATAAGCCCTCTGTTTACATTTTTAATATATTGACTATCCTGAAATAGCTTTTACAATTGTAAAAAACAGTACTTAGCTATCTTACCATGTTCAGATGTTTCTACTTCACTCTGTAATTTCTTTTTTTCTGGATAATCAGGATTTAATAGTCAGAGATTGTAAGAACTGGTTTCAAAGTAAGAGACTATTAGGCTTCATTTGGATTACTGAGTTAAGTCATGATTTATTTGCACACTGCAAAGTTCTTTCTCATTCACCAATTAGAACCATTGAAAAGGTTGGAATATTTCCCACTGTACTCATCTTATGACTCCCACTTCCAGGTTAACAGAACTATTAAAAAACTTGAGGACAAGCTGTTTCCAGAAATGAACCTTTCAACTCCTCTAAATTCAAAAGCTGACTTTTCTGAGAACAAACACTATGCGCTTGTTAAATGAGTTGTCAGTGTTCTCAGAGGTCTGTATTTTTCTCCTTTGAAGAGGTTGTTTGTTATATGGTTTAACCTCTTGAGAGCTAGTATGCTTCATATTGAGTTTGGAGAATTTTTAAGATGGCTGTTTATTTAATCTTGTCTGAAGAGTCACCAACTCCTTTTAGATTCTTTTTTTCAACCAGAGACATGATGAAATTTAATTTATGTAGAAGGGGCCAAGGAGTGTTAGTATTTCCACTACTGAGTACGGCCAGAGTGCTCACTGAGTACTGATACTTCCATTAGAGAAGGTGGAGCTGTCACAGTAACAGAGACCTAGGGCTAAAGTTTGTGGTTGTTGGCAGATGGTTGCTATTTTCCTGAACCCTGAAGCACAGGCACAAATATTCAGCTGCTAATAGCAAGCAGAAATTATCCAAGGAATTAAAAGTCAGTTCAAGGAAAGTGTTCATTTAAAAATAGCAATTCTGAGTTGGCATCTGAGGCTTACATCAGGAGCTTAAATAAAAATTTGACAAGGCACCAGAGCTTGATCCCATATGATGTAAAATTACTGTTTTGCAGGAAGAAAAGCAAATACTTAATCAGAAGTGCCATAGTTTCCAAAATCAGTTTCTCTAGGAAATTGTTTCACAAAATATTTGCACCAAACCACTATATTGTTTATTGTAGAGTTAAGTTTAAACCTAAGCCATTTTTGACTAACATTGTAAAATAGAAAGAATGGCATATGCACTAGTGAGACAGCTGAAAACTTCTGCAGTTGGATAATTAAGTGATGCATGATAATGTATATTTCTTATTTATTAAGCAAAAAAAGTGTGTGTGCAGAAAAATTGGTAAGGACTGAATCAAAGAAAAAATAAGCCACAGTGACTATAAAACACACAGTTTATAAAGACTCAAGCTGTTCACTACACAGTGTACTCTGTGCTATAATTAAGGTAGGTAGTAACATCCATATGAACCCAAAGAACAGAAGTAAATGCTTTCAGAGAAAGTTAAGAAAATCTGAACTAAGAAATTCAATTCTGATTTGAAATACTCATGGGGATTTCCTGAAATAAAACTAGCATGTGTATGGTCATGGAGATTCAGACAATAGTGAATAAATTTAATATAATAGAATTCTACTAAAGATACTACAGTGAAAAGGAGGGGACAATTTTAAATAGTTTCTGACTTCTTGAGCCAGCTAAGAAATTATGGACTTTCTATGGCAGCCCAAGGAATTCTGTTAAGAATGGGAGTCATATAAACAGATTTATGCTGTATAAGGATAGTTCTGGCATCATTGTGAAGGATAGATTTTTAAAAGAAGGTGAGAGCAAGGATATCAGATAGATGTCAGGTACTAGAATAATCTACTTGAAATATAGTCTTGGCTTGGGCTAAGTCATAAGGATCCACAGAGCAGGTTTGAAAGATGTGTCAGAGGAAGTAACAGAGAAAAGATAGGGAAAACTTTGAGCTTCCTGATTTAGGTTAATGATAGAAAATTACATTATTAACCAAGGCAAGGTTTTCAAGGGAGAGAAAATTGCAGGAGTGAAAATCGAAGAGTTCTATTTTGATTGTGTTACATTTTTTAAATCTCAAAAGGGAATTTCTAAGAAAGACACCCAGCAGTCAGCTGCATAGATAGATCTCAAATTTAGCAGAGTCCAGACCATGAAAAAATTGGGATCCATTGCCTTTAAATTAGTAAATGAAGTCACAAAATTAGAAGCTGTAAAACAGGTATTGTGTGAAAACAAAAAATATTGAAAGAGGCCCAAGATAGAATGCTGGAGAGCCATAACATTTTAAGAGCAAAACCAAGTTTAAAAAAATTAATAAAGTGGAAAAAAATCACCAAGATGTTGGAGAACACTTGAAAAAAAAAAGATTAGGGGGGTTTAGCATTCATAAAAAGATCTTCAAAGGTTTTAGAAAAGTATTAAACTGGGTTAGGTCTGAAAACATACAAATGAATTTGAAAGTTGAGTGGTTATTGATGATATTTGTCAGTGCAGGGGGATTTTAATTTTTATTTTTATTGATAATAATTATATACATTGTGAAGCACAACACAATCCTTGACATAAGTAAACATTGCCTAAAGATTAAATAAAATTTCCAACTTATCATTTTTATGATGAGAATTTTTAAAATGTATTCTATTTTTTGAAATTTTCAAATATGCAATATAATGTTATTACTTTCTGTGGTTACTGTGCAGTGTAAGAAATCACCAAATTTACTTTTCTAGTCCAACTGAAATTTTATCCTTTGATCATCTCATTTCATCCTGTCTTCTACCAACCTCTGATAACTGCCTTTCTACTCTCGGTTTCTATGGAATCCATATATTTTAGATCCACATATACATGACATCATACACTATTGTCTTTCTGAAGCTGACTTATTGCACTATTTATAATGTGCTCTAGGTTCATCAATGTTTTCAAAACTGGGGCTTTTTTTTGAGACTCTGTAGTATTCCACTGTGTGTATGTATTGTATTTCCTTTATCCATTTATTAATAGACAGCTCACTTGCTTCTGTATCCTAGCTACTGTGCATAATGCTGAGATTTGCATTACAGTGCAGATGTCTCTGTGTCATTCCAACTTCAATTTCCTTGAGTATACATCTAGAGGTGAAATTGCCTATATATATCTTGGTAATGAAACTGAATCCCATGCTTCAGTTTTCTGAGGAGAAAAGACAGAGAGAGATAAATTGTGTTTCCTGGAATTGAACAGTGATAAAGGCAAAAAGAAAGCTCAAGTTAGAAGACCTCAGAAAAATATTTTTGAGATTTGGAGTTTATATGCCTGTTTAAATCAAAATATGTCTAGCATGTTTATGAATTGAGGGGAAGGATACATAAAGGAAAAATTTTAAACAATAAGTAAAGCAGCAAAATGAAATGGTATCAAAAGCCAAGAAGCTGGGACAAAAGTGCAAGTGGGAACTGTACCCACTTCTTGCTCTCAGGTGGGCGTGATATTAATGAAGTCATAGATCAGCATGTAAAACAAGAGAAAAATGTGCAAATATCACTGTGTAGTACCTTTCATGAGCATAATTGATTCCATGATTCAGTAAAAGATGATTGCTGCTTCCTTTTGTGAACCAAATTATTTACAAATAAACGAATTCATGTATCGAAGTACAACTATATTCTCCACCAAGGAAAACTCATGCTGGTAATCTGAGAATGAAAGAAGTGAAACTTCATTTTCTCTTGGTGTACTTTTAAAGACATTTCTTAAGTTATTTTTAAATTTCATAGATAACAAATAGGTATTGAAATTAGATATATCTGCTCTCCCAGACAGTATTTGCATGACTTGGACAGGTTTCTTTACCTATAAAATAGGAGTAATAGAATTATGTATTTTGTAGGAGTGTTATCTAAATAAAGTCAAGTATTTATGAAAACATTCAATACGGCTACCAATCATCCTTATCATCAATATCCTCTTTGCAATTTTATTTTTAAAAGACTATAGTTTTCAGATGCTCTCATTGTCAAATTACAAATATCAATCGCATCATATAGAAATAAAAAATGTCAATAATTTAAAGTGACTTTCATTATGAAAGCTATAAGTATCACAAAATATTTCACACTCGTTGAATTTATATACTATGCTATATAATCTCATATACAGAACAATCTCTCTAAAATTATTATCAACTTCCATAATTTCCCCCATTTTACTGATTCCCATTATACCAATGAAGAGAGTGAAACACAATTTTATCTGTTTATTAACATATACATATGGGCAGCCTACTTGTGTTGGCACTCCATTGGGCACTGAAACTAGCATGTTTAACAAAAAAAGAAAAAGAGAAGAAAAATAAAAAAAATTCTCCTCATGGAGTTGCAATCTGCTGGAGATATGTAAGAGACCATTACCAAACTATAAATATAAAACAACTGTTATGACATTGCTGAGTGAACGTCTCATGGTTCTAAGCTGCACATACAGCAAAGGAAACAAATGTTTTCTTCAACATGGGAAAATCTGCCTTAAGGGAAGTTGTTTGAACTCAGATACAAAGCAAGAGTGAGAATAAAGTAGCACAAAAGAATGAGTAAAAGAAGAGTTTTCGGGGCTGAGGTTAACTAAATGTGACCAGGCACTGGGACAACAATTACACTTGAGGCTCCAGAAGAAAGTGGAACGCTTGCAGTCGGGGCAGGAGTGTGCTGTATAAAACGAATTGCCATGTTGAGACGGTATTAGACGACTGTGACATAGACTTCTAAATAGGGCCAGTTTTGGCCACTTAGCTCTTCTTTCATTAAAAATGGGAAGACTCAAGTGATTCTGAGAAAATATTTTAACAGCATTGCCTCTTGTAAAGATCCTATTGGTTTCCAAGTGAAGCACAGGTTTGCTAAAAGAAGCTAAATTACGTTAGGGATGTCCAGTTAGGAAGCTGTGGAAGTAGCTCAGGGGTCATGGAAGAGCAGGAAAGCAGATAAATGTGACTATGATGCTGTGATTAATGAAACAAAATGAGAAAAACATATAGTAATAACAATAAAGGATTGTACACAGGGCTGGTGGCAATGAAGAAGAGAAGTATCGAGGATTGTAGCTACATTTTCATCTTCAATAAGTAGGTAATGGAAATGTTCACCAAGATAAGATGCATTAGATGACAAATTTCCTATGAGGAATCTCACTGTTCAGGTTGGATATGTTGGCTTTAAAGTGTATTTGAAGTGGCTGAGTCTATAGTTCTAGAGACTCAAAGCACAACTCTTCACACTAGAGATTTCAATGTGCAAATCATCCACAGAAGGATAGAAATTAAGTCAAAGATATACATGAATGTACTTGGAAAGCAACCATAAGGGGGGAAAAGAACAGCCTTGATGTTTAGACTTACATTCTTTAGTTTTTTTTAACTTGTACTACTTTTGCATGTCATGTTTAATGTATCCAAACACAGAATATATATGGTGATTTCAAAACAAAACTTGCTTTATGTCAGTGACTTTCTAAGCTTTCTATAAGTAGAATCAAAACATAATGAAAAAAATAGGAACAAAATCAAGAACTACTCTTTGGAGCCAGGCATGGTGGTACACATCTGGAATCCCAGCACTGGGGAGGCTGAGGCAGGAGGATGGCTGTGAGTTTGAGACTAGCCTGAACTACATAGTGAGACCTTGCCTCAAAAAAATCAAAACAAACGAACAGAAAAACCTACTCTTTAATTATAAGTAGCCATTTTGACTCATTAATACCATGACTGTATGGTTAATTCCAAATTTCTATATGACAGTTCATAAATTGCATCAGGAAATTATGTATAGGTTTTATGTCTCTTTGAGTCTGGAATTTTTATTCCTTTTTGTCCATTGACTGGGAAAACACTCCAGTCCAAATAAACACATCACACAGTTTATTGTGTGCATCTATAGATCAATTTAGAATGCGATACATAAATAATACATTCAAGTCAGTCTTGTGATTTTATATAAATAGCATGGTAAAATCTATTGGAAATAACAGAAGGGTCTGGTCCCTTGCATAATTTGGATTCTCATTTCAGTGCCACAAGTATCCTCAAGAAAACTGCTTAAACTCCCTGAGTTTCAGTTTCTTTATCTATATAATAGGAAGCCTGGACTGGGTCTCCAAGTTTTCTTGGGTTCTAATGTTCTATAACCGTGCTAACATCTTTGGAAGAATATCAATTATTTAATAAAAGTACCCAGTCATCTTAAAGAAACATCATTCATCATTTGCTTAGAAAAAAAGAATGTCTGCCAGAGCTAAAACTTGTTAGTTCTAGAACCATAGCAGTGATATTTATACTGATGTTTTTCTTTCAACCGATGCTGTGTGTCATCAGAATCAAAACCTATTGGACTAACAGTTCCACAGTTCTAATGGTTTTCTAATTCTAACCTGACATTGGGGCTTTTAACTATGAATAGCCTTGTGGCATTCTGCATGAATTCTTGCCATATATTCTAAAGGCTGACATTTCTATTATGCTTAAATTTGATCTCAGGTTTCTTACCTTTTCAGTTTACTCAAAATTGCTTTTCTTAAAGGTCGATATTTGTTACATCACACTTAGCTTTCACCTATCACTTCAAAAGTTCTTTGAATATGATATTGTTCCTATATAATTTTCAAAGTAGAAAAAAAAGAACCAAAGAGAAAAACAATAGTACAGGCAGAACATAAGAAAGGAGCAGAAATGGCAAAAAATATTCAAGTCAGCTGGAAAAAGTTGAAACACATATTTTTCTGTTGAAATTTCATTTCATGACACTGGCCCAGTTGAAATTTGCCTGACTCTTTGTAGTATTCCTGTGGTTCCCTGAGAGGAGAACTGCAAAAGTTTGGAAAGACAGAAAATAAATGGCAATTTGCAAATCTCATTGGTCAGACGACTTCTAAACCAGGGAGGACATCAGTTCTGCTTTGCTGTCTTAGAAACAGACCACAGGTGCAGACTTCTGGGTTATCCACACTTCCACCCCCACAGCACCCCTCCACAGGCAGAGACACATACAAAATAGGGTTGTCCATACCTCCTTCTCACAGTGAGGTCTGAAGTTCCCAAAATGTCTGTAGGGATGTCACCAAGCTCAAAATGTTTCCATAATAATTTTAAGATGTCATTTACCTTTGTTACTCTCATTTGTTTGTGAACATAGAGTTTCTCAAAGTTGCATGACTTGCACTGTTGCAAAACATTTAATGTAAAAAAAAGATAAGAAACTTTAGTCTTTCTATTGAGCTGGATATTGAAGAGATGTACAAAACTGTAAAGCAGCATCACTTGTCCCTAAATATTCCCTTTGTTTCTTGAAAATACGGCTATTTTTCATAGAAATACAGTGTTTTGGTTAGCACAAAATGGGTCTATTAAGGTTATTTTGAATGAATGAATATTTCTTAAATATCTTGATTTTATTTCTGACAATGCAACCCATATAAACAAAACTCTTTCTAGTCTTCAATAATTTTTAAACATTTAAAAATCACTGTTAGTGATAATTCAGTGACTAGCGACCAGTTAGCTTTTCTCTCCATTTGAGCTACAATTACTTGAACACTTGGCCATCTTCTCCTGAGCCATATAGGCATGGCCATTTCAACAGAATTCTTTGCTGGAACCCAAACCTTGTATTCACCTTATTGATAAAATATGGTGTCACTATTTTGTTGAAAATCTTTCTCAAAATGTTTATCCTGATGCTTTCGTTTTACTTAATCTTTTCACCTTGTGAGTTTTAGTCAGATGTTCTAAATTGTATTGATTCTTAGTCTTAGTCCTCAAGGAGTCTTTTTTCTTTACCTTTGTCTCTCAATATTCTTACTAGACAATGGGCTGAGTTCAAGTTTTAGGTAATACCTTAATGATTACTGTACAGGGTTATATTTATTGGAGTTATGCAATCTTCTCCTTAATACCAGGGAATCAAGAGGTACCCCAATTAAGAGGTCAAGGGCCTGAGGACATAGTTCAGTACTACAAGTACCTGCCTAACAAACGTAATATTGTGAGTTCAATCCCCAGTACCAAAAAAAAAAAAAAAAAAAAAAAAAAAAAAAAAAAAAATCAAGAGGCCAAATAAATTCTTAACAAGTAAACCAGTGATGTGATGTTTTGTTTCTGCTCTGGTCTCCAGATGTACTTGGGAATTTATATTAGGTAACATGACATTACTGAACATTTAGAAAATGATGAATAACTTAGTGGGACTTATCTTGTATAGACTTTGTTAAGCCTATTTTTAAATGCATTTTTACATGTGGACATGTCTTTCATCTTACATGATCTTTCCAATGAACCGTACCACTTCAGTGGCCAGATTATTTTCATTATCTGAAGCCATATCTCCATTTATGATACTGCAACAAAATGTTTTCTGTTTGAGTATAAGGAAGTTTCCTTTAAATATCTAAGTCAAGACCTAGTTGCCATCATCCTGGTGAATTTTCCAATAGTATGTTTGTTTCTTCCCAGATTCAAAGTAATGTCCAGGCCTGCAATGATTAATGATCCCAAAATAGAATTACTAAGGAGTGTCCCCTGGTTTATGACTGGCAAGAATTATATGCACAAATCAAAAATTTGGGAAATGTGATAACCTGAGTTGTGGAAACGTCAAAACAAGTTTCAGGCCTTCTATTATATATGACATTTCAGTATGTAAATAGTACACCTAAGTCAGAAAACTAATGTGGATAACCCTCACCTCACTGATGAACAAGCTACAGACCATGAAATGCCAGCAACTATATCCCAGAAGACTGTTTAAATAGTTCCAGACATCATCAAAAGGAAGAAATGCCAGGATTTGGGAAACATGTTTGTCCTGTACGTAAGCTCAGAGCCCATGAAAAAGAAGGTTAAAGACAAATCCTCTGAGGCTGATTATGCCACAAACTTAGAGGCATTTGGAACAGACTGTGAGAAAAGCAGATAAAAATATTCTGATTTCATGGGTTTTACAATCTAGTATACAGAAAGAAGTAAGATGTTTAGCAAAGAATTTTTGCTTTGGCCTATTGCTTGTATATTGTTGTTCTTCCTTTCTTCTCATCAAATCAATAAGATAAAATAGCCAGACAAAAAAGTAAAAATGACTACCCCATTTAACAAGTCATCACATAGGCAACAAGTAGACTAAATAACTATTCCCACTAAGGCTTCAGACTGCCCTAAAACTGACCTTGATGTCTACAAGCTTCAGACAAATGGTTTAGTAATTGAAAGCAATAAATTAGAGTCAATTGCATTTAGCTAGGAGATTCTGAAGTCTTAATGTGCTAAAATAAGCTGACATCTTCTGGCTTTGCATTTGGATTGCACTCTTCTGCTCTCTGTCTGGGTATGAGGTTAGGCTGAGATCTTCTGAACTTCGTGCTTCCAGAGATGTGTCTGAATTACAGTTTTCACTAGATCTTGTTTGTAGGATGTTCAGAGGGAGAGAATTTGTATTTGTAAATAATTTGCAAGTCAGAAATAAGAATTTTAAGGGACTAACCTTAAAAGTGAAGTTCTTATTGCGGTTAAAATGCCCAGTTTAATTCAAGGGGTGGGGCATAGGCATGTTGAGCATTACATTTCAAGCTGTTTTCAAGGACAGTTGAGGGATACTGAGCAATGCCGTTTTTCACTTGACTCTGTAGCTGCCTGGTATTCATTTCACCCTTCAGTAAGCTAATATCCTAAAAAGTGACTGCACACTAAAGACTGTAGAGTTTTCTGACTTTAGCACTGCTGGGAGGCAATCTTCAGTGCCTTCACCTGACTTACTCCCCTATTAAAGGAATTTAAGGGGTTTTTTTTGGTTTTGTTTATTAATTTATGTCTTTTTAAAGAAGTTACTGTCAGTAGTTTATTGAAGTTATAAATTATACCTATTATGTTTTTAATTTATGAAAATAACTTGTTTATTTAAAGTTAATTATTCTTACCAAAACCCTAATCATGTCAAAGCAGTAGGTTAAAATCATCACAAACCAGGGGCTGGGGATGTAATTCAGTGGCGTAAGTGACTGCCTGGCAAATGCAAGATCATGAGTTCAATTCCCAGTACCAAAAAAAATAAAAATTAAATAAATAAATAAAACATCTCAGAGCAGTATGGTGCCTATATTATGTCCAGATATTTCCCATGAACTTTGAGATAACTGAATTTAATTTTTTGATGGAACGGGATGATGACAATCTGGAGAACTCATTTGAAAATAAAACTGTCTTTGGAATATGGTTTTAAAATGCTACATATCTTCACAGATTTAGTTTAATAGCAGATATTTATCAAATGCTTAATGAGTGCTAAATCTTAAAACAGGAATGTGCAGCTCCAAAATGAATAACACAGCTAACCTCAAGATCTTCAACCTAGTGACATTTATCCTTAGAAAATAATGTTGGCTGGTTTACTATAAAGAACTTTGGTGTGTTTCACTAAGACCTAGCCAAAACCAATTTTAAAAGATTAGATCCCATTTTTAATCACAAACTATCGAATATCCACTTAGTGATTATTTAACAAATTCTAGGCTAAATGGAAAAATGCAGATCTCCATGTTTTAGAAAAAATTTTAGACATTTTGCATTTCCCAAGTTTTAGATAATAAAACTGATGGGAACCTAAAGATCTTCCTTTGTGAAGTCTGGTGGAAAAGGCTTTCTACTGCAGTCCACAGCAAAGTATGGGCTATAAAAAAGGGAACAAAAGAATTGCAGTACGAATTCTCATTGACTATGGATTATTAGTTTATCTTATATAACAACTGTGGGATTCATTCCCTGCTGTCACTGATATGTATTGCTCCTCACCATTACCAACTCTACAGACGTACATACTATGTATCAGTTTTCCAGATCAGGAAATTCGTGAAGTGGCCGTTCAGCAACTGGACAAACTCTTGAATGATGAACTATTGGAGTTTCTCCCACAGCTTGTTCAGGTAAGACCTCAGGGTTGCCAAGGGAGTCCCAGATTTTAACTAATGATTCTCTTTATGTTCCCAATGAATCAGCAACAGCCTGTTTAGAAGTGATATATTGGCCAGCCAGAGAACTAAATTATAGATTATATGTCAATGTGAACAATACAGACATTTCCTAGGGCAAAAAAGAAGACATACAAATCCCAAAAAGGAAAAAAAAAATAAAACTATCTACTTATTAATTATACCAGGAAAAAACAAGAGTTTGTGTCATAAAATCTTTCAATGGTTTTATATGTAAAACATTAGCCAAATAAAGGTTATGTAGAAGTAATTACTTGCTAGGTAGATCTCACAATTAAAGTTTCTTATCTTTCCCAGAGAGAATTCTAATGTTGCTTATAAATCTTATTAAAGTAGTTCTCATACCCAAATTCTGCTGCTCACTAGTACATTTTAATGACCCCAAATGTTATAATGTTAGGATAATTTTAGAAAAGAACATGAAGTTAATAGGAAATATGAGCAAGGACAGACATAGTCTGAATATGATGAAAGATTAGCAAATAATTGCACATATTAAAGGTGTGCATGTAAAAGACTGAAGACTCAAACTGTGATGATAATTCTTCTCTCTATGAAGAATTTTAAAATACTGATCATTGTGTTTTTTTTTCAAACTCAAATGTTTTCTTATATGAAAGATTTGAAGCTATTTCAAATTCCAGGTACCTCAGTTCTGGCCATTGATAGAAGACTGGGAATGATGAGGAAGAACCTCTTAATAAAATCTAAACCACGTTAGTTTGCACACACAACCTGAATTTCTTTGAAGTTTTTCAAAAGGAAAGGCGCAATGGTGTAGAACTAGTTATACCATAGAAAGTTCTGCTACTCCTTATAGTAAGAACTTCCTTCATCTGGAAAGAATAGCGTAATGAGGAACAAAATAATACAATTTGTAAGATCACTATGTGATGGCTTATAAGTATGAGCAGCACAGTAACTAACCCATCTCAGAAGAGTAAATTTTTAACAAAATACATTTACTCTCATTTGAAACCCCAGAGTTAATACATTTTGGCACAAAGAATAACTATGAGAGCCATATTCCTGCAAATTGAAATTTATAAGAAAGTGGACAAAACAACTTAGCAAATACACAGGAGGTAAAATTAAATAAAGCTCTAATTAAATTAACCAAAAGTGAGGTTTATAACATGTCCTATAATGGGAACAAATGTACAAGGTAACTAGAAAATAAATGAAAACTGGATAGGCTTTAATGATAGTTGTTGCAAAGTTTACAGTAAGACTGTCGTGCCTTATCGTGACCTTAAAGCTCTTTGATACATAAAAATCATACTCTGTTTATTATTTTCTGGAATCATATTATTTTGTTATGAATTATTGTATTAGAATGAAGCCGGCTATATTAAACCAGTAAGAAAGACATTTGAGACTATAATGAAAACAGAATATGTGGTTCAGAGCAAAGAATTAAATAAGACAAAATGTGAAGTTATTATACACCACAGGTTGTAACCATGCAGGTAGATTCCGAGGACATAGTTCACAATAATATGGTGTGCACACAAAAATTTATTGCATACTACATACTGAGGCAGGGTTTCAGAATAAAACAAGGAGTTTTAGGCAAAAAAGGCAATTCAAGAGCAATAGTTACTGGGTTCAGTAAGAAATAATGGGAAGAAATTGAAAAACAGTCATCATGGAAGTTAATTTTCAGACATCTCCTGTTCATATATCTTTGTTATATAGATGAACTAAGTTTTATTTATTACTTTTTAGCCCTAAATATAAATAGGGAAAAGAAACAAGACCACACAAACTCTAAATACATTATGTATATGTGGTATATTACTAATTAGACTCCAATTTAAAGCTAATAGATATGTTATTAAAATTGTATTGAAATCTGAGTGTCATTTTGCTTAATTTCTTCTCAAGCCTCTTTAGTTCTTCTGTATTCTTGTATAATTCTACCCCTGAAGAAAGCAGTGTGAAGTTATTGTGTGTGTTGCAGGCTGTCAAGTTTGAATGGAGCCTTCAGAGTCCTCTGGTGGAGCTTCTCCTGCGCCGCTCCTTGGAGAGCATTCAGGTGGCCCATCGTCTCTTCTGGTGAGTTCAGGGAGGACAGGGAAGAAGGCCTTTCTGGCTGCCAACTTCTGTGGAGAATTCTTTCCATCTTGTCATGGAAACAAACCCTAACTTAAAATCCAGTCACTTTTGAGCCTTTGTCAAAAGTATTTTTATCAACTTTCTTCATGATCAAAATCTTCCTCTTAGACCATTGCGAGGTCTAAACACCCAGTTAAATCCACTCATAATTTTCGTCTGATGCTGCTTTCCTAGAGCTTTAAATCACCAGCACTATGTGTGGCCATATTTATTTAATGAAGATTTCAATATAAAATCTAGTTGTAAGACTCAATGTTTTGAAAGAATTGCGTTTTTAAAGCACTTTATGTACAACACTAAGTATAAATGATAGAATCCAATTGCATATATATGTATGTGTATATATATATTCTGTTGAAAATATATATATATGTTCTGTTGAAAATTCCTAAAACACTAAACTATCCCCAAGCATGAACTTACAATATTAGTAGAGAAACAAGTTTTACTTAAGAAATATTAGAACTTGTCCCATTGTTACCTACTCTGGATCATATGAAACATGATGCTATTTGCATATTGTTTTATCATGGCACAAAATTTTCACAATTACATGTGTCATTGATCTAGGTCTTTCTATTGTTTCCATGGATATATGGAAGCCATCATTTACTTGTTTTGACTTCTAGTTTAGATGTTATTAGGAAAACAGCAAATCAGCATTATTTTAGAGTGGCATGTTTTTCTGATTCAAGACATGTTATTAATAATGTTATGACTCTTCCCTGAAAATAACTCAAGGATTTCACAGCAAACAGACAAAGAGACTTGTATTTGACTTGCGATCTGAAATGTCTACTTGACATTTGACTCATGATCTGAAATGTCTACTATAGGAAGCAGAGTATTTCCTCTAGTGTGGAACTATAAAAAAGGAGTGTGATACATTGGATGGGAATGGGCTTTACTGCACACTCTCGCCAAAGCTTTCAATAATTTTTACTCTCTACCGTTCCTCAGTCAGCTACCACAATGCTTGCAGAAAGTTAAATGAATGTACTTTGTGGTACTGTGTCTTATTTAAGCTAGGATGCAATTAAACTCAATACTTACTTTCTTAAAATTTAACTTTTGTATGCATTATTAAAATAAAGCATATTTAAATGTAGCATAATAATAAGTTTGATATTTGAGCCAAAATATAAAAGTGCATAAAGTATAAAAAAGATGATTTTTTAAAAAATACATTAAAAATTAAAATTCAATATGAAAGTCATACTTTAATTGATTAGTGATCATTATAACGCATGCCCCACATTAGTATATACTTGACCTGCTAAAATGGAATGAAAAATAGAGTCATTTGAAAGGTAACAGCGAGTGTAAAGCTGTACATCAGTGTCATATTTGCAGTTTCACATAAATACAATTATGCCAGTGTTTCCATGAGGTTGAGAGGGAAACATTTCTCACCCTTATGAAAAAGACCAGTAATAAATCCCTCTTATCTTTCCACTGGTTTAAAATGGAAGTAACACAAAAGAATACAAGTTATAACTGAATACTTGTTTTGAGGGTGAAGTCTACAAGTGCTTAAAAAAAAGAAAAAGAAAAATCAGGAGAGAGATTTTAAAATAAAAATTAGGAATTATATAATGCCTAAAATATAAAATAATACTATTTGTATTAAAACATACTATGGAGTAGAAATTTCTGAGACCTAGTATCAAGTTTAAGGGGAGTTTGGTACTGAATATTTGAGTTAAAACTTTTGTAACTCAATGAAAGTGTAGCCCTTTTGAAAAAGCAGTACCGTGGTTTTTCTAAAAGGCAGAAGAAACTCATCAGCCACTGATTTAATGAGTTTTTCACTTGGGCAAACTATAGCCTCTTCACAATCCATGTGTCTATTCAACACTGAATTCAGTCAGTATCTTGCTCTGCTCACCTAGCGCTTAGAGTGTCTTCACTAAGTTGAGAGTCATAAAGGGCTTTCTCTTTTACCCCCTAACATCCTCTAAGAACTCCCTCTACTCCACTGTTCCCACCTACCTCTACCACTGACTAATGGAGTGTTCCACCAAATATTGGATTAAGCATTTTGCATTACCTTCATATCCTTTCTTGGAGGAAAATTGACATGGGGTTACTTTGAGTCTGTTTCTTTGGAGGTTCAATAAAAGGTAGCTCCTATTTTTCAAGAAAAGAGTTAGCAAATAGCTTTGGATTTGTAAGTTAAAAAGCTTTAACCCAAGTTTGCACTATACAGAGTGATTTTACATGGAAACCATAACATTTTGGGTTCTTGGTTCAGAGATAAGATTAAAGAAGCTTAAACCCAGTGCCTCTTTCATTTTGGACCAGAAATAATGTAACAGGTAGTGGGGTAATGGACTGAATATCATCTCCCAAACAGTACATCCACATCCTAACCCAGAAAGCTACAAATTACGACATGATGGAAAAGAATCTTTGATGGTAAAATTGACATAAAGATTTTGAGTTGAGAGCACCCCAGAATATGACAGTGGGCCCTACATGCAGAGACAAGTAACCCCTCTAAGGCAGAAGTAAATGATGCCGTAGGAAGATGGGGAGATAGGGAAGTGGTTGCAGTAATGCAACCCCAAGCCTGTGAAAACCTGGAGTCAACCAAAGCTAGAAGCGACTCCCCCAGAGACCTGGAGGGTGCATGGACAGACCAACACTTCAGTTTCAGAATTCTGACCTGCAGAGTTACGAGAACAAATTTTTGTTGTGGAAACCATCAATTTGTGACAATTTGTGCCCCACACACAAAGGATTTTATGAATGGCCCTGCCTTAGACTGACCAGGGCCACTATCACTTTCCCATCACTGGGATATGATAGCCGTCACCCACAGCTTAAAGGATGACTGATTTATTTTAGCTCACAGTTTCAGACTACGGTCTGCAGACTCCAAGACAGAAATGGGGCAGAGCAAAAGGCTTCAATCCGTTGCAACCAGAAAGCAGAGAAAAAAGGAAAGAACGGAGGCCAAGAATATACCCTTCTAGGCCAGGCATCCAGTGGCATACCTCCCACCAGGCTCCATCTTCCAATCTCACATTGAGCTACTGCTGAACTCATCACTGGATGGATCTACTAAAGAGTACTGCACCCCCGTGATCCAGTCACCTTCCACACACTGGAGACATTTGGAGGACATTTTAGATCTAAACAACCAGGGTGTCCAATCATTCAGAAAGCTGTCTCTGACTCTCCCTAGCCACCCCTTTGATTGAAAACTACTCCTACATGGTACCCCGTGATGTACCACCTGTGTTCCCACCAGATACACATATACTTCTCTGCCCATCTAGTGGCCTACCGTGCATGTCCTTTTCTGACCCATACAGTAGCTAATAAGAAAGATTGTGCCATATCAATCCCACATTTTCAAAACTCATTAAATACTCCAAAAATGTTTTTAAACTTAGGAGGCCATGAAATTTCTTCAGTCCAGCAATATGTTCAACGTATCAGCAGTTTCATGGAATCTGAATTTATTATTTTGCCTGAGTCACAGCAAAACTCCAGTGCCACAGGCAGATACATTACCTGCCTGTTACATCCATCCCCAGCTTCTACACTGACTGCTAATTCATTCCTGCCCTTCGCAGAGATTGTCCTCTGGTGACCTTGCCAACCGACCTGAGAGCTGGGGAATCTCCAAGATTTACATTCCGGAGATTCACCATGGATGGGATCAAGGCTAGACTTAACCTAAGACTACCCAAAAGGGACTTTTTTAGTACATCATATGCACTGAAATTCCTGTCTCCTATGCTGTTCTAGGGAACTCTGAACCGAGATGCGGATTTCTTAATATAGATAATGAATTTAAATACAGTTATCCCTTGGTATCATCCAGGGATTTGTTCCAGATCCCTGTCTCCCAGGAGAGGCTAAAGTCTGTAGCTCCTCAAATTCCT
The DNA here is from genome assembly GCF_034190915.1 of Cavia porcellus. Taxonomy (NCBI): domain Eukaryota; kingdom Metazoa; phylum Chordata; class Mammalia; order Rodentia; family Caviidae; genus Cavia; species Cavia porcellus. The sequence continues at coordinate 43,276,724 of NW_026947510.1, forward strand.
TATCTAAAATGGTGTAGTTTGCACCTTTCCTGTACCTTCACCTCTCTAGATTACTTATAATACACAATATAATGTAAGCACTATGTAAATAATTGTTATAGTGCATTGTTTAGGAACAGTCACAAGGAAAAACATCTATACATGTTCCGTACAGACAAAACTTTTCAATATTTTCAATCTGCTGTTATTTCAATCCGAGGGTACTGTGAGAGACCCACAGGCACACAGGGTCAATGGTATGTGGGGTTTTTTGGTAACAATTGGAACATGTGGGATATGCTACAGGAAAAACCCCAGTGTCACAGATTTATTCTTCCACTTCCAAATGTGATTGAATGAACCAGTTTGAATCGAATCCTATATGTAAGGACCCATTCTAAAACACAGCTCCTTTATAAAAGTGTTCTCGAGGCATGTGATACAAAACTTGAAAGTGTGAAATGAAGCCCCCATGTAATATTTTTTTGTTTTATTTGCTAATATATCACAAGCACCTAGGACTGACTGTACTTGGCACTTTATATGTTTTCAGTAAATAGCCATTGAATGAATGAAGAAACAAGTTACCTGGGTTCAGTTATGCACATGCAGATCTGTGACAGGAGGGGGCGAAAGAGAGCCGCTTGAGCTCCCAAACAAGAGCTTGGCAGCATCAGAGTAATTTCAGGAAACTGTCCGAATGTGGAATAGGCAATGGACAGCGCGAGCACAGGCAAAACTGGAGAGCAGGCAAAATGTGAGAAGGCAGGACTCACCAAGTCAGGAGGGAGAGCCTGAGAATAAGCAGATGCAGTGCAGTCTGCAGGACTAGGGGGGAAACCCGAGAGGAAATTAGGGCAACCATGACGGGTGTCAGGGACCAGGAGGCGTTTAGGAGTTATCACGTGGTGTTAAAGAACATCCGAGCTTCGTTATGCTACCCATCACATTGAGATGATGCCCAATCTTGCCATTTTTTAAATGTAATCTTCCTTAAATCTTTGCTTAGTGGAATTTGGGGACAGCTGCTCGAAGTGGAGTCTGCTTTAGTTTTATTTTTTATTTTTTTGTACTGTTGAGTGTCTCAGGTCCTCGTGCACACCATGTAAACGTTCTGACACCAAAATACCAGCCTCCCAGGGTTGACTTTAACTAAAGATAACATGAGAATTCTGCATCCTGTGGTCTAAAGTCACTCATTTTCCTCTCTTCCCTTCCCCAAATGCCTGAAATTTTCTATTTATGAATCACTCTTCGAGGTTAACAATTTTCCCCTTCAAGAGTTCTTTTCTACTACAAAAATATATTTTCAGATCATACTTTTTTCTGATAAATTAATCAGTCTTTCATTTATGTGATAAATTTTGAAATGCTAGATACCATTAAACTATTTTAAAGATAAACAAAGAATGGTTCTTGCTGTAAGAAGGTCATGGCCTCACATCGCAGGATCCAGGCAGCGGGGGAACCAGGGAAGAGCAGAAGAGGAAATTTGTAACACATTCTGGCCATTTCACAGTTTTGCCTATGACCTGTTCCAGACTCAAGCAGGGACAAGACCAGACATCAAGTGCATCAAAAACTCTTAACTGTGCGCTCTCATTCTGTCAGTTTTAAATGCTGATAAAGGCCTACAAATGAATCCACAGCGGAGGTAAATGCTCCCTCCATGCTTTGATGTCTGAAACACTGTGAAGACTAAAAAGCTATGTTTGAGGGAGCTCTGGCAGAGTAGTAGAGCAAACATAATACAGAATCGATAGGAGGCTTTAAAGCATCAATCCCTTACTTTCAAGAATCATTATACTGCTGCTAATTCACCTTTTTACATTTACAATGCAATAAATAATAAAATACTGCTTCACTGTTTCGTATGGGAAAAATATGTCTCACTGTCATTTAGTATTGATCTGCTATAATCTTTACCTCTGTTGTTGGAAAAGTGTACAACAGATTGAATCTATATGATAAGCAACTCCCTTAAATTAACAATAGCTCTTTGCTACCCCAGAAAACCTGAAGGAAAGTGATAGGTTTATTTTTTAAGTTTCCTAATTTGCGCAAAGTCCATTAGCCAGGTTTCCAAATTGAACTGTAATATAGGACAATTTCTCCATCTGTTTATTTGTTTTAATTAATAGAGGTTTATAAGGTTCCTTTAACAAAAAGGTTTTTAAAAACAGAATATAATTTTAAATTAATTTTAGAAAGTATTTTAAGTCTTATCACTACTCTTTAACATACAGGAAAATAAAGTATTGTGCAAAGTTCTACCACAAATCAAGGCAAAAGCCAGAAACAGAGCTCGACTTAAAATGCCGTCATGGTTTCGATTACATTTTCCTTCAAATTCTTCTACTTTTTTGTAACTGACTGAAATGAAAATGTGTATTTTGTATATAGTGACCTAAATATTGAAACTGGACTCAATCTGGCTTTTGGGACATGAACTTTTGGATTCACTGGCCAGCAATATTCCTTCTAGGACCACATGCAGTTACATCAAGTCTTCCTTAAACTGAAGTCTGGTTTCTCTGTATCCATGTTAGTTTCTCGGCCGACACAGCTCATGCTATGGATGTGGGATATGGCCCTGAAAAGCAGCACTACAGTGCTGCCTTATTCATGATTTCTCAGTCGTAATTGTTTAATCTCTAACCAACCAAAAATATGGTCCAAGGAAGGCGGTTGGTTTAGAAGTTAGCCATTCCTGCTAATAATATTTGAATTTTGGAATCAAATGGAACCAGAAAAACTATTTACTGTCTCAGAAATGGACTTCAGCACGTCAAGTGACTGATCCAATGATAATCATGTAGTCCATGAAAGTACTAAGTTAAAGTCTTTTCAACATGGTATCTCATGCCCAACCAGATCTCTTTCCAAATTGACATCTACTTTCAAAATTGGGTAACTTCAAATATTCATTGAATTCTTGGAATTTTAATACTAAAATTTTTATGCTATCACAAGCAGAGAACTCAACTTGGAATATTTGCTTCTTTTTTTTTTTTTTTTTTCAGTTCTGGCCTTAATTAAGGAAAAGCTTTCTCTTCAATTCTTGAATGAGTTCCTTAAAAAAACAAGGATTTAATGCTTTTTCCTGACTGAACCTGCTGTTTCTTAAAACCCTGACTGAAAATAAAGCTACATCTTGTAATTTGGCAAAAAATGTTTCAAAACCAAGTGTTGCCAAGTAATCACTTCCCATCTTTTGAAACACAATTTTATGTATTGAGGCTCTGAGTACTGGGGAATTACAGAAATATTTCTAGTTTTGTTTTTTGGTTTTTCTGTCTCCTCTATTCTTGAGTTTTGTTTTGCTTTGTTTTGTTTTTCCTGAGTGTGAAAATTCTATTCTTTTTTGTGTTAAGGAGAAAGTCTTTTATTTTCAGGCTTTATTTTACCTTTTATCTTTGCTCACCTAAAGATCACTATTTGAAAATACTAAATAGAAGTATTTTACTATTCTTCTAATTTAATTTTCCATCTCATCTGTATATAATTATATAATTACAAGAGAAACCTGCTTTCTTGTTTTTTGTCTTGTTCTTTGTTTTTATTGCAACAAAAATTATAGTTGGGTATTTAAATCAAATATTTGCCTCATTCAGTAACTTATAATCTGTATGTATTTTGGTGCTTGGGGTTAATTTTTGACCAATGGAGAATGAATAGTTTGTGCACCTTAGATAGTGACCTGAGTCTTAGATAGTGCCCTGCACCTTAGATAGTGACCTGCCTTCAGAGTGAACATTTTCTAACCACCCTTGACAAAATATCAAATAATTATTGTATGTTGCTTGATCGAAGCCATATTAAACTGGAATTTTAATGTGAATAGCATTTTCCTTATTAAATTAGGCACTGGGTATACATGGTTGCTAAAGTGTGATAAATGTCATTGATTTACCAAAATAGTGGAGCTTCTATCATTTTCTCCCAAGTAAAATTTACCATTATTTTTAAAGAGGCTGCTGCTCACTAAACTGTTGATATAAGTTAATTGATGACTTTCAAAACTCTTACAAGACAATGCAGGGCTTAAGTTACTCCAAGTTATAAGGCAGCTGTACAAATAGAGTTGTGAACTTTAGGGAACAGAGGCAGGAAAGTGCCCAGGTAAAGCATTAAGGAAAAAAACCACTGCATTTATGTTAGTCACCGACCCTTTCATTCACTTATTTGTTCTTCTATTGTCTGTTGAAGCTCAAATACAATGGAAGATATAACAATAACAAAAACAATGTGGTAATAAAAAACAGGATTTGGAGGATAACATACTCAAGTAGAAATTCCAACTCAGGCTTCTACTATGTGTGTGGCCTTAAAACAATTATTTAACCTTTCTGGCAATCAGTTTCATTTATCTGTTAAAGAAATATAATTTGCATAACAGAATTACTGTTAAAATTATATGTAAAACTGTTACATTTCTTTAATATGCCTAAGGACGTACTTACCAGTAGGTCACTTAGAAAGGATAAAAAGTGTTATCAAAATTCCTACAGTCATACGACAAATTAAAAATTTTGGATCTTGAATTTCTGACATTTGACTCCTCACTCCTTCCACTGCTTTCTTTTTGTCTTACTTGAAGCGTGAATTCATAATTAAAATTCAATCACCAAATTTGAAATGGGTAAAAAACAAATTATGGCACAATAAATTTCTTCACTGGCCCATTTAGAAAAGTATTTTGAGACATTCTAAATGTCAGAACATGTTAGGAATATGTGTGTGATTTAGTGGCAGAGAGATTTAGCAGACATAGAAATGTAGCACCATTCACAGATTGCTTGTTGATACATGTTTTTACGTTTCAACAGCCAACATCTATCTCACTCACATCATTCATCTGCCTGCTAGCGCAATAGAAAAGAAAATATGAGTAAGAAATTTCATCAATTCCTCGATTCTTTTAAAGAGTTATGATTGTGAATTGTAAATGCAAAGTTGTAAAAAGTTGACAATTTAAAAGGCAGAGAATTTGAAGAACTCCATAAATCTGCAAGAAAATGATCACTCAAATGTTTCTTACACCTACCTACTCCACATAGAAATCATTGTAGCAAAGAGTATCTGAGAGACAGCAGAAATCACTAAAATGTTTCCTAAAGTAGGGAAGAAAATATTTCTTGGACTTTCCACTATTAGCTTCATCGTGAGCCTTTAATGATAAATTCAAACATTTGGGTAAAATGAATATGAAATGTTTATATCTACCTTAGTGCTAAGCATATGACTAAAGTGAGGTCATTTGTGGGGTATAAAGGAGTCATTTATCCATTTATCTTTCACTATCACAGTTATCAATTGAATCCAATTGGCAATTAATTAATGACAGATGGAGACTGGGTGTAATTCTGCTCTCTTACCATTACCCAGGATGCCTAGCAATCATCTAAGAACTTATATAAGTAGTCATTTGTTAATTTTGTCCACACTTTGAAGTATGCACACTTGATGCTTCAACTTCTGGGTGCTTCTGTGCCTAGCATTCCTGGTATTTTATGTTGAAGCAACTGGTTATCTCAGGCAGGACATATCAAGGTCTTCTGCTTCTGGAAAATTTACGTATATTTCTTAAATTTCTGTGTTCTTGTCTGCAAAAGAATAATACCTCTCAAAAGTTCCTAGCATTGTACCTGATGTCTATATTGCCCTATAAAAGTGGAGTCCATCAAAAGATGTATATATACGTCAGGAAAAGAAAAATTTGCATAAATATTTTAATAATGAATTTATTGAGACATCATGAGATTAATATGAGTTACCTTTTGGCTTTACAAGAGGTGCTTAAAGTGGTGGCCATCAACTTCCAGACACTTATTAGTATGGTGAACTGTGTCTTGGGTGACCTTGGTCAATGAAATTGTTTCACATACATTTCCAATTTCTTTCTAAGGGCCACGAGGAACCGGCTTTTTGGGATATATGACATCAACTAGTGTCTCACATGCTAGGATAACACTTTTTGTTGAAAAAGCATCACATTATTTTCTTTTCCTAAAATGTGTATACATTTGGCAGACTTCATACACTGAATAAATCACTAATCGAAAAATTGAGATATTTTGAAAGTGAAATGATATAAAATTAGTGGCATGTCTTATAAACCTCAAAGTACTGACAAATAACATTTCTTCGTTTTCACGTCCATTTGTTTCACTATCATAGCATTTCATTTGTTAGAAAATAGTCTGGGAATATATTCATTAGCTTTCCCAGGCAAAAGCATTTTATCAGATGCGTGGGTGCGTGCCTGTAACTCTGTGATCTAAAGCATGCACCTTCCATGGCATGCAAGCATAAATGCGAAACATAAATAGGAGAACTTCTGAAACACCGTCCACATTTGCCAACAATCTGGATAGTTTCAATTCTAAATGAGAGATTCTGCCAAAAACCCTAGCTCCAAGAGCCCTGAGCACCCTCCCCACCCCCAAAGTCTTCAGATATTCCCTCTCCAGCAATTCCTTTTCACGGATACACGTTAAATCTTGCCATTCCGAGGCATAGCTTCTCATTTGAAGTTTTAAATTAACAAATCTATTGCATTGGTCTTTTAATAAATGACTTTCCTGTTCACACTGAAGGTAAATTTTAGTGTCTGGAGGAACTCTAACCCTGACTTCTGCCTGTTCTGCAGGTCATCAAACCAAGTTGTCCTTATTCTCTATCAGTTTTCTGAGTCAAGTATTCACATATCTGGGCTAGTTTCCTTGGTCACTTTTTGAATCTAATAAGTCATTTATAAAATGTCTCAAGAATCAGTACTATCCTCTCAAACTCCACTAACCCCTTAACCCAGCACATCACTGTTTAATTATTGTAGTGGTATTGTTTATTTTTGTGCCCAATTCAAGTTTGTATTCATGCTATGTTATTCTCCATATTGTTTGAAAATAATAGTTAATGTGAAAGTCCACATTTCTATAACTGGATGCCAACCTCGTTTTACTCTTTGTGAGTTATCTGACTTCAAGCAATATGCATACTTTCTTGCAACCTATTTTCCTCAAGCATTAAAAATTAAAATAAGCACTCTATTTCTTTTTAGAAGTTGTGAGAATTTAAGTAGTTTAGAACCATGGAGTTGAACAGCTGTGTGATACCATAGATGAACCAGGAGTCAGCTGTTCACACTTCCCTGAGAGTTGTGAAAGTTGTAGTCCTACCCTACAGGAAGAACTTACGCACTATGTCAAAACATACTGAGCATCTTCCACAAGGAAAAGCATGCTGTTGTCTGCAGGGTTATAGCAAGGAATAAAACAGACAAAAGCCCCTTTGCTTCCTTATGCAGCTTTTAAGAAGTAAGATATATACTTGCAAGACATTGAAAAACGGTAAGGAGAAAACTTAATCAAGCAGATGACAAAGAGTATGAAGGTCAGGGAATTGAGTGGCTATGATAAAGTAGCAAAGAAAGGCCTTATTTAAAAGGTGACATTTGATAAAAGATTTTAGTGAAGTGAGAGAGTGAACCACATAGATATCTGAAGAAAGACAGTATCAAAAGAAATAAATAAACACCAAAGGTAAAGGCATAGACATGTTTTCTTAAGGTGTCAGGAGGAAAATAATGAGGTCAAAGGGTTCTGAATAACTCAAATATAAAGAGAAGGGTGATTGCAGATGAGGTCAGAGAGCAAAGAGTGAATGAGAGAGGCAGGTTATATAAGAAGTCCTAAGCAATTATTAGAATATTGGGTTTATATGAGTGAGGTGGAAAATCATTAGAGCGGTCTGAGAAGATGAAAGACCTATCAGGCTTATATTCCCACAGAATTGCTCTAGCCATTTTGTTGAAAATTGACTGGAGAAGAGAAATGTTAGCAAGAAGAAAATTGGTTTGGAGAGTAATGCGATGATCTAAAGATAATAGTGACTCAGGCCAGGATGAAACAGTGGAAGAAGTGAAAGTTTCAATTCTAAGTATATTTTTGAAAATGCCAACAGAAATCTCTGACAGCATGCAGAAACAACTAAGATGATCACATCACATGTTTTGGTGAATCGAGTTTCAGGAGTGCATGTTTTTAGAAGAGAGATATCAAGGGATCATTCTGGACCTATTAACATCTGCAGTAACTGCCGAACTCCTGCCATTGGGCGAGAGATCAAAATGAGAGAATTGTCAACATATACATGAGGTTCAAAGCTGTCAGGATAAGTGAGATCATAGGAGAATGAGTACAGACAGGAAGGAAAAGAAGTTCAAATACTTAGGGGTCATCTCATCATTTAAAAGTCAATATCTGGCAGAACCAGAATAGAGATGTGAAAAGAAGCTGTCAGAGCTATAAAAAGGTAAACCAAACAAGTACAGGATTCTGCAAGACAAAAAGAAGAGCAACACATCCAACTTCGTGAGATGCTGCTGACGCTGCCAAGTAGAAAAAAGATATGATCACACCATGGCAGGCATAGGAAGGCGTGAAGAAAGTGGTGTTAGTGGTCTCAGTGGATGGAAAGCCAGATAGGGTAGCTCTAACAGAACAGATGAGGGCTTTTGAAGATTGAGCTTAGGAGGTTCCCCAAGAAAGGAAAGAAAGATTGAGTAGTGCTTGAGGAGGCAAATGGGATCATGAGAGGAGTTTGCTTCAGGTACTGCAGGAAAAATGTTTTCTTTACATACTTATGCGAAACCAAAATAGGGGGGATATCATGGAAGAGACAAAGCAGAATTCTGAGCTCATAATCCTTGAAAATGGGAAGGAACAATGGAAACGATGGAGTCTGTGGCACAAGAGAGCTGCTACAGGGTCCATGCAGAGTAGAAAACAGAAATGACAGTGTGCAATACAGGCAGTTGATCACATGTGGCAGAAGCTTCTTGAGGAGCAAAGGAAACAAGGTCATTTTTGATGACTGTTTCCTGTATGCAACAAACTTGAAATCATTTTTTGGGAAAAAGAAGTCCAACATTTTCCAATGAGATGGCAAAGGACAGATCAGTAAAGCAAATCATACAGACAAAATAAAACTATGAGAACAGGGTGGTGAAGACAAGTACATCCCCAGCACACCAGTGCAAGGATGGGGATCACTTTGTAAATCCCTGATTTAACTGTTCTTTAAACTGTGCTGCCTCTTAATCTCCTACTTCTAACTGCATTTATTATTCAAATGAAGGTATAAAAATGTAAAACTTTAAATAAACATAATTTTAATTCAGTAATGGAATGGAATACCAGTTTTCATTAAGGAGATAAATTGGCCAAGTCTCCTCAGCATTTAAGATCTGTACTGTGGTAGTTTATAAATATCAGTTTAAATGTAATGTACATATTTTTGCATAATGTTACATTTAAATGTAAAGTAGATTGAAATGAATGGTCATTGGTGCTTTGTTTTAAGTGACAGTTTCTTGTTGGTCCCATCCCTCATTGCTGAGACATAATATCGGCACTCTCCACTGAAAGAAGGAAAGGTTTAATTTTGCTCATAATTTTTAGAAGTTTCAGTCCATAGTCACCCAGCTCTGGTGCACAAACTGCATGACAAAAGGATCAGGCAAAGAGAACAGCTCACATCTAGGGCAGCAAGAAAGCAAAGAGAGAAGGGAGGGGCTAGAAAGGGAGCTATACCCTTGCATGTCATGACCCCCATAATTTACCTCTTCAACCAGATCCTATTCCTAAGAATAAGTCAGCTGTATTTACTTCCATGATTCAATCAGCTTCCAAACAACCTCATAAGTGCATGAGGCCTTTGAGGACATTCTTGATCTAAATCCTAATAACTGTCAACCGAAAGAGTATGAGACATAATGTTCTTATCGCTTTCAAAGATTAGTGATTGGTATTCACTTAGTATGAAGTACTGTAAGATATGCTGTGGAGCAACTTTAAAAACATAAACCTTACTGTATTCTAGGGTTTAGATTTTGAGTTTCTCCAAAGGTCCAACTTTGGTCTTCAACTTGGCACTATTAGGAAATGATGGAACCTTTAAAAGGAAGTGCCTAGTGAAAGGTCTTTGGGTCAAAAGGATATGTCCTTGAAGGGGATTGTGGGATGATTGGTTTGTGTTCTCTGCTCTCCCTGGATCACCATGAAGTAAACAGTTTTTCTCTGTCACACACTACTGTCATAATCAGCTGCCTTGCTAACCAGTAGCCTACCAATGAGTCATCCAATCATAGGCTGCAACCTGCCAAACTGTGATTTTTTTCTTTTATAAGTAGATTAAGTAGATCATATCAAGTATTGATTATAATGGGGGGTCAGACTAGTACATCGCTTGTTCTCATAATGCTAACATTCTTTTTTAGAAACTTAAGAAAAATGTAAAATTATTAAATCTAGAAAAATGAAAGAACATTTGTAACACCCCAATAATTGCAAGATAATTACAATAACTCTTGAGAAAAGAAAAATAGGATTAGGTGAGATTAGTTAAGATGACTTCTTGAAAGAGGATCTTTCTGTTTCCAGAAGATGCTGAAAAGTAAGCTGAGAAGTTTCTGAGATCAAGCTCATACAAAGTTAAAGAGATGAAATGATACAGAAGTGGCCAGATTGTTTCTGTAAAGAAGGAAGTAATAATGGGTACAGAAGAGACAGAGAATACTAAATTATAACATTAGACTTCTTTGGAAATTACCAACATCTATAATTGATTTAACTACTTAAAAGCACTTCTTTTAAAGTACAGAGGAAATTCAACACCTTTTTGCCCCTACGACTTTCAAATAGACTCGAGCTGAATCTGAGTCATTCAGACTACAAGTTCCTTTGTGTAATCAATGTCCTAGTATTTGTTCCACAGTGACCACAGGGAGCCTGAGTTTGGGTCACAAATTAAGAAGTAGAATTGATATTGAGAAATCGACAAACAGGCTACCTAAGCTACACATAGAGCTGTATATGCCCATAACTTCATGCATACATAATAAAAGGCAATATATTTTATATTCCATATGTTGTTAATGGTTAAAGGAAAAGCCTCTGCTCATTTCACAGCACATAGGAAATTTTAAAAAAAACATTATTTTCTTATTTCCAATTTTAAAGTAGCTTCTAAAGAACATAATACTTACCTTTTGTTTCTGTAATCTTTGATGAATCCTTGTACAGGTAACTGTAAAAGTGTTACTGTCAAAAATTGAATTTTAATTTAAAAAATAAAAGAGCAGAACAGGGAAAGAATGAACAGAAAACTACTTCACTTTCAAGTAACACTGTAATTATAATAAGGAAGTAAAGAATTGCTAAATCAAAATGTATAGCAACTAAAGTATATCTGTGCTATACCATTCGCTAACTCTAAATAATTGTCATATGTACCAATCCTTTAGATATAAGAAAAATCCAGGTTTCCTTAAAAAAAATTGTTAAAGTTTTTGCAGAAGGTAATTTAGAGTATAATGACCTTCCCAGTTGAGAGCTATTTACACAGTTGCTACATCAGCATTCCCAGTTCATGAAGCATTATATAACTATGCAAATACTCTGGGCCTGACTCCTATTCAGAATTCTCATATGTATCAAATGCATTTCATTTCATAAGAAACAAATATTGGCTTTCTTCTTGCTCATCAAAGAGTGTCAATGCACCATTCTCATACAAAAATGAACACATAAAAGAATCAATGAATAAAGAAATCCCCATTGCAGTAAAATCTATGCAGCTATTTCCCTCCAAACCCATTACAAGAACAGTTTCCTCTATAACACTAAGCTTGACATTCAGTCCCCGTTTCTAGAATGACCACCCCTGTAGTTATTTTCTGATAGTCTTCAGCAGCCCCGTGGCTATTTTGAACTTTTATTGGAACAATTTCAATCTACAAAACATTTGAGTCTGTTGTAGTCCTGTACCATATCTTGCCTGTATCAATCATTGGTTCTCATATTATCAGTCTTGCATGTAGGCCTGAACCTTATGAATTTTCACATTCATAGCACATTTAGTAAATGTACATCAGCATCTTTTGTTGAGTTGACATTGAAATATTAAGAAGACCACAAATATGATTGCAACTTTGGCATTTGCTTGCTACATAATTTATCTGAACTTCAGTTTCGACAGTATAGAATAAGGATAATATTGACCATTTTCTGCATATAATAATTGGCCAATAAATTAAGGTGTGCTGTTCCTGATAATGATGGTGATAATATCAGTAACAATCGTTTCATTCTTTTCCTTCAGTGTGCTTGAAATGATTGAACTTTCTATCTAGCACAATCTGGATATTTTATTATTTTTATTAAAACCATTTCTCTGCTAGTTCCCCTAAAAGCCAAATAATTCATTCCAGTTTTGTATTAAGTTTCATGTGCTCATGAATATTCTCTAGCACAGTGGATGCTTTTATATAATTTTAATACAGCTATGATCAAAACATTATTTTCTAATATTAAAGTTATGTAATTCTGTCAAAAAGAAGATTGCCAAAAATTAATGAAACAGAGTAGAAAGCCCAGAAATGTACCCAATTATCTTCAAAAATTTATATTTTAAAAAAGAATAATTTCAAGTTAGTGGAAAAAGATAATTTAATAAATAAATTCCTGAACAGATAGCTGAAAAGGAAAAAGTTAGATCTAAAACTCACAAAATACACTAATATAAATTCCAAATGTGTCACAAAAGTAAAAGTCAAATGAGAGAAAGAAAGAATAAAAATACTGAAAGCAAAAAAGAGGAGAGAATTTTTGTTTTTGTTTTTTTCGGTGCAGAGATTAAATCTAGAATGTTGTCCGTACTAGTTAAACACTCTTCTCCTGACTCCAGCCACGATGTGAAAATTTTTATAAAGATAAAAAGACGTTTTAATAAATCACACGTGGTATATGAACTCTTTTCAGAGGCTAAGAATTCATTTCCATAATTAATATGGAACCCCTATGTATTATTAATATGTATATATGTATATATACAAATGCATATAATTAATTCCATTAAAGTACATGTGATATATATGATCACTTATGTACACAAATATAAATGGTCCTATAATGAATTAATGCTCAATTGAGTAGTAAAATCTAACTGTACACCACTTTTACCTATCAGAATAGCAACAATTAAAATTTTCTGGCAGCCTGCTTTGAAAACATGAAAACCCAATATTCCAGATGGAAATTTGTTGTAATGTTTAAGGAGGTGTATTTATCAAAATCTTTTACATTTTAAAATGCAGCTACTTTTACAAAGCAAATTTGCTTTTAAATACTTATTACAGGTACACTTGCACATGTACAAAATGATGTAGATATGCCATTAATGGTAGTTTGTAGAAAAAAGCTTTCTTGGAAATATATTCTCATCAATAAAGAAATGGTAGTAAAGCTTTTTACTCTCATATAAAAGAGCTGTATTCATTCCATATAATGATTTTAAATAATGATTTTAAAAACAAGATGTATTGTTATATTTCAAAAGCAACATTCAGTTTGTGTGTGATAAGTGGTTATCAATGCGAAAAATAAAAGATAGATACTGTATCTACCTACTCATGCAGCTCGCAACTGCATGGGAAACCTGGAAGGCTACCCAATAAACTAGGAGAAATGACTTTGGGAGGTAAAGTAGGCACAGGAAAGGAGATGGGGGTCATTATTTACATTACAGCACTGTTTTCGTCTTCTGAATTTTGTAGCTTACATAAATTATCAATTCAAAATAACTAGAAAAGTTGATAATTTCTAAAATCCCTATAATTAGCTATGTTTTGAGAGCAGCAGCAACAGACTGTATAATCTCCCAGGACTTTTTTATAAACACAGAATTTAGACACTGCCAATCTGCCAGCCAATTACTTTAATCATACAGACGGGAACCAATTCGAAGACAATCTTGGCAGATGTTGCCTGTTGGCCTCCGAAGATCCTCCCAACTTTATTCTTTCCTTTCTGGAGGCTGACCTGGATGGATGGTCTCCAGCTCCTCCCCTCTGCCTGCCGCCTGGATTCAGCCCAGGGTGCTCCCAGGAGGAGGTCGCGGGAAAGGAAGGGATGGGGTTATAGTGTGAGCTCTGCCTCTGTCTTGCAGATTCACCCGCAGCTGGCTCTCACTTTGGCGATTCTTTCAAGGTGACCTTGTGAGATCCAGGAGCTGTGCACTGTCCACAGGCTAGTGACAAGAATTCAGTGACATTTCCTTTGTTTAGAAAGGATGGAAAAGTAGGTTGATATTTGCTTGGTAAAGATCTTAAATTTCTGTTTCTTATCATTGGTCCATGTTGCTTCAATTTGTTCAGATCTCTGAACACAGATACTGATTTGCATTCTGCAGTAACTTCTGGATTATTAATGTAAGGATACTCGCAAGGTTACTCACCACTTGAATCCTAAGTCAAATAACTATTTTTTTCCCTCAGGGTCACATGAATTGGAGATAGTGGAGGTCAATTCCGCAGCAGAGGGAAATTCACAATTTCAAGTCCTTTGCCCATTTTTAAAATTATTCATTCATTCATTTGTTTGTTTGTTTGTTTTGCTACAGAAGTTAATATTTATTTTGGATATTAACCCCTTCTAAAATATATGATCCACAAATGGTTTCTCCCGATCTACAAGCTACCTTTGCATTTTCTTGATTACTTTGCTGTACCAACGCTTTTTATTTTAATACAATCTCTCTTTTTTAAATTTTTTTCTCTTAACTTTTGGTATGAGTTCTTAAAAACCATAGCCATGGGAAATCGCAAGAACACTTTCTTTGACTTTTCTACTATGGAAGGCTATAATGTTTGGTTCTTCATCTATTTTGAATTAATTTTTATATGATACAAGGATCCAGTTTCTCTTCTGCATGTAGATACCAAATTTTTCCAGCACTATTTATTGAAGAGACAATGCTTTGCCCTGCTGTGTATCCTTGGTGCTTTTGTCAAAAGGTACTGGGCCACGTATGATTGAATTTATCCCTGGAAAATACTTGATCATGTTTACCTCTGGGCTAACTTTTCTATTCAATTTGTCTGTGTTTCTGTTTTCATGGTATTACCACACTGTTCTGATTACTATGATTTTTGTATAGTTATAATCCTTGAAGGAATATATGCATTGCAGAGTTTCTGGAAAGCTTTTCCTCTTAGGAGTGGAGTACATGATGAAAACTTTCAGTGGCCTGTTCTTTTTATAACTGACTTATAGGTCATGAATGTAGATGTTAGGGCTCAGGTTCAACATAAAAGTTAAGTGAAACACTCGTGTCTTGAAGTTACTGCCAGTAGTAAGCACATGGGAAGTACCCTGAGGAGTTCTCTTACAGGTGCTGATTCTGAATCTCACTTTTGAAGCAACAAAAAGAGACCCTCTATCAGCTTTGTTTTATTCTTTTTAATTAAAAAAGAAAGTAATTTCCTATTGAAATAATTTGTGCAAGTGAACATGACTCAATTAGCTTTTAAATGTAAATTTTAATTAGTGTTCTGAATCAGAGCCTAATTTGAATGTCTTCTGTTATCAGCAATTTAGAATATTCCATGCCAAGGTTTACTCTTGTTTGTTAAAAAGAACCCAGGAGTTGGCTTAATTCCACATCACTGTTTAGCATATAATTAATGTAAATCTCCTTGTGGTCTTCAGTGCCTCAAAAATGCTATTGCATGCCTATGTGATATATGTCCTCTTTTCTGAAATTTTTCTACTAATTTCTTCTACCAGGTGGTAATTAGTAGCATTCATTCATTTGCTCTTCTACTCAATTCAGCAAATATTTGATGACTGTGTACTATATGCTAGGTGTAGTGCCATATACTCAAGAGACAGCCATAAACAAAATTTTGAAAACTACATCCCTCATTGAACTTTCATTTAAGAACTCAACATTAGGTGCTGTATTAAATAACATGCATAAACTGTTCTGTTTCAATCAATAAAAACAAGAAGCCTTGTTAGGGAGAGATGGCTTATTTTTGGCAGAGCATCCAAAGACCCCTTTCTAACAAGAAAGCATTTGAACCAACTGTGAAGATGCTGCTGAGAATGCTGAGATCAAAGTATCAGTGTCCAGCATGATACAGGAAGTGTGAAAAGGCAGTGTGGTCTGTGACAAGTACTGAGGAAGAAGAAACAGATTGTGCAGGGCCTTACAGGTGTCTGTAAGCTGTCTAAGCATCTGAATGCGAATGGAGTTCTTTAGGAGGATCATTTTTCCTGCTGTTTTGAGAACAGAATAAGGCAGGAAGAGCTAAAGCAGAAGAATCACGTATTTGTGTGTAGATAAGGAAGCTATTGCAATACTCAGGTGAGAAGATGGTGTTAGATAAAGCTGGTAGGAGTGAAGTGGTAGGACTCTACTTTCATTTGGAATTTTTAAATTCAGAAAACTTAAAAAGTCTTTATTCTGAATTTGAAGCTACAGCTGACAGAAGTTGCCAGCGAATGTAATATGAAGTGTATTCGTTATCTTATGCTGCCTAACAAATTACCCCCAAATCTTAATGACTTAAAAAAGTACACATGTTTTATCTCACTATTTCTGTAGGTCAGGAATTAAGGCATAGCTTAGCAGAGTCTTTGCTTCAGGGTTTCTCTCTCAGGATATGATTATAAAGGCATCAATCAGCTGGAGTCCATGGTCACTTTGAAACTCAGAGGAAGCTAGATTTACCTCCATGTGCTCTCAAGTGACTGTTGACAGGATTCGGTTCTTTGCAGGTGGCCCTATTCAACAAAGATAGACTTAAGGAGACCTAGAGAACATAGCAGCAAGATCTAAACCAGAGTCTCTATACCTACATCACAGAACGGACACCCCATCACCTTGTCATATAAAAGAAAATGACTAGGTCCAGCCCATACCTACAGGAGGGGTTGACACAGGGGCATAAATACCAGAAGGCAAGAATAATTGCGAACTATGCCAGAAGATGCCTCCCACCACAGATACAAGAAAACTTTAAAAAGGGCCGAGAAAGACTCCCACATAAATAACAATGAATTGCATTATCTTACTTGAGAAAGTCTCTTCTGCTGTTTAAATTTTATTTTCTTCCTTGAAGTGCAGAATCTGAACTGCAATAGATTTTAAGTTCCAACACTTCATTGTCTTAGCCCACTCAGACAGATGTAACAAAAATACCACAAACCGCGTGGTTAATTAACAGCAGGAACTTAGTTCTCACCATTCTGCAGGCTGCAACATTCACAGTCATGCAGCTAGAAAATTCAGCGTCCTTTGAGGTCCCACTTCCTCCTTGGGAGTAGACTCTGTTTTTGCCATATCCTCCCATGGCAGAGCCACAAGGGAGCTGTCTGGGTCTCTTTTAAAAGAAAATAAATCTCCCTGATGAATGCTCCACCCTCATGGCCTAACCCTCCTTTGAAGATGGGATTTCAACAGGGATATTTTTGGGGAACCACATACAATTCTTCTATAGCATTAATTGTTCCTTTAAATTTTCAAAAGAGATTTCTGCCCCCGTTCATAATCTGTGAATAACATTGCCTAATGCCATCTCTCTCTTCATCATTTGGGAGTTCCCACGAGTGACACACACAAAGATGTTAGTTAAGGTTTTAAAGGTTCTCCTTGTTGGCTTGCAGAGCAATAACACAGGGTCCTTTCCCTCAAGAACTCAGCAAAAAACAATCATTCACCAACTAGGTTACCAAAAGGCTTGAATAAACCTAGGCACAAGTTCAGAAGAAATTAAGCTTTTGAAAGGTTAAATAATTTTTCCAATCCCATATGGCTAGTAAGTGGCAGAACTATAGGTAACCTGAATATATAGCCCATCCTTTTGCTACAATGGTTTTTAATTTTTAAGAACTTCACAATGTTGGGAGATAGAGCTAATACCCTTAAAATGATCCTTAAAATACCCTTAAAATACCCTTAAAATGGTTCCTGGCCAAAAACATCATAGTAGAAAAATGAAAGTAAAATTGAAATCTAGAAAAATGCACATTTAACAAGGACTGGCATAGAGAAATTGGAATAGAGATTCAGAAGAGACTAAGATGGAACCATGAAGAATGGTCGGGATGAATATATGCAACTATATTGTACTTTGTAGTTCATGCATAGGAAATTATTAAATAAATGTGAGCATAAAATTGATGTCAGCAGAAAATGGTTAGATACTTTCTTTTCATTCTAGAAAGTCATGTATTACCTCTTTAGTCTCAATGTCCTTTAATTTATTATGGCAATTGAGGAAGTAAAAAAATGAATTTGCATACAGTATGTTCCTCCATAATCCTTCAATATAGAAAAATAATTTAGCAATCCTTCTTTAGTGGCTTTTGGCCGCCAGGCAATTGTGCTGTCATGTAGACTACCAATAACCTCATTCTTCAGAGCTGCTGCTGCTAGACTCTATCCTGGGTGAGCTTGTTCCTACCTGTCTTAACCACATTATTGATTTTGGGAGATGTGTTCAAACTATTCCCAAAGCTTCCCTTTGGTTTTATGTTGTAATTATCCAGCAAGCATACTTTTCCAAACTCTCCTTCTTTATAATCATGTACTGATTTTGAAACTTTTCGATCTTTATGAAAATAAGGTGCACTGATTTTTTTTAAAAATGCAAAGCCACATCTTTTATTCTAAATTCTTTCAATCAAAATCAACTTAGTGATAGTCATGGTCAAGTTAGCTACAATTTATTGGACTTTCTAACATCAACATGAGCAAAGAAAGTACATTGTTTATGCATCTAGAGATAGGATAATCACCTTTATGGTCAGTAATGCCTACTCAGTCAGATACTTGGCATTATTTTACTAGAACCTAAAAGTGGTGAGGACTATTTTCTAAACCAAAATAAAAAATAAGTGCCACATATTTACAGTCTTCTTTCCTTTTTAATGTTAAAATTTTGTTTTCTTCGGTGTTCAAGAGGTAAAATTTAAACATCAGTTTTGTGCACCGTCTCGTCTCACCTACTGCTATTTCTCTTGCCTGCCATAGCCTATATTTTTACACATAAGCAAATTAGATCTATTAATTGCTTTTAAATTGCAAGAGTGACTTGAGCATCTTAATATATTATATATTTAAGGAAAAAACGGAAGCATTATCATGAAGCAATAATTTTCCAAGCACTTTGAATTGCAGAATGCATGCTATTTCCATACCCCAAAGACTTATCTATATGATGAGTCATGGAGTCTATCAAAAAGAAGTAGATTGTATGGTTAATCTTATGAAACTAAATGCTTTCACTTTGCATAGTAACTTGTACATGCTCACCATGTGTATACTAATGTTGCATGCAGGTTGGAAATAGCAGATTCTAAGATAACCCCATTGGCTCTGACCCTTATGAGATTCCTTACCCTGCAGTATGAGAAGGTCCTGTGAATACAGTCAGAAACTACTCTTGTGACTATGTTACACTAAAGGCAAAAGGGGGGTTATCTTGAGTGAGCGTGATTAAACAGTGAGGTCTTTATAAGGAAAGAGCTGCCTCTGGCTGACAGAAGTGGGAGAGAGTCAAACTGTGAGAAGATTTCTAAGTGAGGAGATGTTTTATGGCTGACTTTAAAGATAGAAGATGCCATGAAATAATAATGACTTGGAGATGTTGAAAGCGGCCCCCAGGTAATAACCAGTAAAGAAGTTCTTTGAAGCAAACAAAGTAAATTCTTCCAATCTGAGAAATCTTACATGCAAATTTCCCTGGATAAATATTCAGTTTGAATATTTATGGATATTGATTATGGTTATTATTTAGCCTCTAGATAAAAATTCAGTCTGTTTAGTACCTTAGATTTTGTGTCAGATAAGCAGTATAAGTACCTATGTCATTTCCGCGATTCCTACCTGTTGAACTAGAGCAGACAAGTAGTCATATTTTAAGCTTCTAAGTTTATAACTTCCAGCACAATGCACCCCAGTGCGAAAGAACTGGCCCTGAGCCCAAAGAAAACCGAGGCAGACAGACCTAAGATTACACAAAGTACAGTTTACTGAGATGTGTGCTGACAAAAGCATGGTCGTGGGGGATAGTAAAACCAAATGAATTGGGGTCAGGAGGAAGGGGGAGTATTATTGGGTAGAACAAAAATGATTTCAACCAAACTGGAATGTATCTGTTTCATCTCAAGATAATATCAGAATTTAGCACATTCTAGAGCTCAGATATCATTTAAAGCTCCACATACCACTCCAGTGGCTTTGCCTATCCACAGATTGGAAGAAAACAATGTAAGAAAAACTGACTAGTGTTACACTAGGGCCATCATGGTAGATACAACTCAAGATGTATAACTGTGCCTCAGACAAATAGTGTAATACAGAGCTGCAAAAATAATTTCAAATAGAAGAGCAATTGTTAGACACATAGGTACATTATGAGTTGTTTTACCCACTTTTGTAATTCTAAAGTATTTAGAAAAACCTAGAGTCTAGCCTACTTGAGAAACCAATTAATAGAGTGTGTTATATAATGAACTACTTAATTATTTTGACTGAAAACTTTCACTACAACAAAATCCTCAAAGAAATGCTCATGGAAAAATTGAAAGATTCATTTCTACTGTTTAAATACTGGGTCCTGTGACTGCCTAGATGGCTTTACTCATTTATATTAAGTAGTTAATATCTTTCCTATTAGAAACAATTAAACTCCAATCTTGCTACTTAGATTTTTATTGGAAATGCATTTGTTATAAGCGAAATTCACATCTAGTCTGTTTAGTGCTAAACCAGGGCTAAATTAATCTTGTTAATGAAGTAGACTCAATGTCACCCAAGCCTGTGATATATAGAAAATTGTTGTTTTTTATACTGTATCAGATGCTATGGTGAAGCTCTCTGAATTTAAGGCCAGAGAGGCAGATTTCTTTTCCTTTTAGGAAATTTCACACTAAGCCATATTTATTTATTAAAGCAGCATGATGTAATGATTGAGAACAGTGACTGGAATCAGATGGAATCTGCCATAGTCTTGATTGTGACATGTTTCTTAACCTCTATGAGACACGGTTATTTGATATGCAAACCAATATTTACACTATTACTTTGTAAGGTTTTTATTAAAGTTACAAGAGATCATGTATCATCTAAGTCATTCAACATATTGCCTAGATTATTCTATATATAAATATAATTACTATATACAATATACTATAGAAATGTATATGTTATATATACTATATAATACATTTAACCATATAATATATACATTATTATATAATGTAGAGTAATATATATATAACTGTGTATATGATATATAGTACTATATATTACTATATATAATTACATATATTGCTATCTATCTATAGCAATATTTCAAATAATATATAATAATGTATATACTTATATATTACTATATATTATATAATTAAATATGTAACTGTAGTTATTTATATATATTGTGGTTATTATATATATTGTGGTTATTATATCAAAATTAGAAAATAGAGATTAGGAAAGTTCTAAAAACCATGTCACCAATTACAACAGTCGACGCTGAGCCCTGAGAAGCAGCAGCATCACCAGAGGTTAAGCATGGCAGCTCTGAACTTTGCCTACCAAGGCAGCACCCTGGATCTAACTCACTAACTCACCTTGAGCAAATGATGGGGGGGGGGGTTAGTTTTCTAAACTGTAAAATGGAGACCAATAATAATACTTATTCTTTAAGTTTGGTGTGAAGCTAAACTGAGTTAACTTATACAAAATGCTTAACAGACATCCTGGAATTCAGTTGTGATAGAGAAGTGTTACTGTTAGTGTATCTTGGTCAAATTTTCTTTTAAACTATGAGTTTATGTGTATTTATGCATGTGCTCCATGTATATATATATATATATATATATACATATATATATATATACATATATATATATAGTGTATATACATATAAAATGTATATCCAATGTATATAAATATACATTGCAAAAATGATAATAAATGAATAAGTGTTTTCCCTTGCTTTGTGAAAAAACCACAAATTATTTGCATCATTTTTCCCAAAACATAAGTGTACTTTCACAATGTAATTTTTATAATTGAATAGTATTCCACTATTATCTTCTATTTCTTGTAACATCATGATTTATTGTGATCTAACTAACTTCTATTGGTTGGACACTCAGATTATTTCCTGAATTTCCATATTGTGTTCATACTGAGATGCAATTCTGTTTGGTTAAATACATATATAGGTCCTTGGTTATTTCACTGAACAATTTACTAAAGTGAATTTGCTTGAATAGATAATTTTCATAATCTTTTTAAAAATTTTATTTAAAGAAAGACTAAACAAAACAGAAAATAGGTAGAAATAATACATACATTCAGAGAAAAAAATAAATAGTAAGAAATCACTAGTTGATGTTTACATATTGTCGTTTTACAAAAAGTTGTTCAAAATATGAAAATGGAACATGTAAAGTGGGAATTCGAACAGCGAGCCTGCAACCAGTTCAGTTCAACTGTCCAATAAAAACTTAGTAACATGGTTGTCAATCCTATACATTTAACATACATGCAATTATCCATATCTTCATTCATGTTTAGACTAAACAAACTAAAGCAGGTTAAAATCATTCTGAACAAAGAATAATAGCATTGCTGGATTTCACCTCATGACGCTCTGGGATTAGCACTGGGTACTGTAGTGTCTTTTTTAAAATTTAATTTAAAGAAAGACTAAACAAAACAGAAAATGGGTAGAAATAATACATACTTTCAAAGAAAAAAATAAACAGTAAGAAATCACTAGTTGATGATTACAGATTGTCTTCTTACAAATAGTTATTCAAGATACTAAAGTGGAGCATATGAAGTGGGGGTTCAAACAGTGAGACTGCAACCAGTTCTGTTCAACTATCCAACAAAAACTTAGAAATATGGTTATCAATCCTATACACTTAAACATACATGCAGTTATCCATATCTTCAATTATGTTGACATTGAATAAACCCAAGCAGGCTAATATCACTCTGAACAAAGAATAATACTATTGCTGAATTTCACATTATGACACTCCAGGATCAGCACTGGGTATTTTAGTGTCTCTTTTTCTTCAAAGTATCTGTTCATTTCGTCATGTGTCATAAGATCAGTTCTCATAAACTGTTTATAGATTCTACACATGCATGAGTCTTAACATGTATTTCTATCCTTTCCATATTAGAGGCAGAAACAAAACAAAGCAAGATAAAACAAAACAAAACATATTCCTATAAACACATGAAATGAAAAAAACATATAAGACCATTGTACAAAGAGTTCTACCATGGTTCCTGTGTTGTCTCTTGTTATCTCCAATAGAATTGGTTATACCATCAGACATAATATAATTGAATATATCAGTACATAACAGTATTAATAAAAACACAACTTTGTATATAGTATAGAACTTCAAAAACCAGCAGTTACCAAACCAGAATGTGTATCGTAGAGTCTTAGCATCTTCAGTGTAGTTGCCTATACTCTCAGACTTGATACTATCAATCATATCAGTTTTGAATAAAATCTTCTCTGCCTCATTTCTGTTATGCTCTTTTTTTGCTATCAGTTGTCTGCTTATCTTCTTCATTCTGTTTTCTACTCCATTCACTGAGGCCTCTCTGCCACTGTTCCTGGAATCCTGGTACTTTTCTCTCTCTCTAGAATGCTCTGCAGTATTCTCTGTAGAGTTGTATTGGTGGTAGTGAATTTCCCAAGTTCCTCTTTGTCTTGGAAACATCTTGTTTCTCCATTAATTTCTAGAGACAGTTTTTCAGGGTATATCAATCCGGGATGGAGGTTATTTTCTTTCAGGACTTGGAATATTTCACTCCAGGCTCTTTTTGACTTGATGGTTTGTGTCGAGAAGTCCACCATTATTCTGATGGGCCTTCCTTTATAGGTTATCTGTTTCTTGTCTCTAAGAGCTTTTAATATTCTATTCTTATATTGATTTCTGGGATCTTGATTATTATATGCCTGGGTGTAGCTCTGTTCTGGTTGTAGGTGGCTGGAGTCCTATATGCCTCATATATCAGAATATCATTTCCTTTTCCTATGTTTGGGAAGTTTTCCTTAATTATTTCTGTGAATAGGCTTTGCAGTTCCTTTGTGTGTACCCCTGCTTCTTCATTCACATTCTTTATTCTCAAGTTATAGATCCTCTTGTTGTCTTCTAGCCTTTGTATTTATACTGCTTGTTTCCTTGTTATTCTTAAGTTTTCCCTTTTATAATCCCACATTGCAAAACTGTCCTCCAGTTTGGATAATCTGTCTTTAGTTTCTTTCAAGCTGAGTTGCCATTTTTCCATAGAGTTTTTAATTTCCTGGTGATCTCTTTGAATCTGCTCTATTTTTTTTCTATATTTTTTTATATTCTTCATCAAATGGTTCTCTCCTTTGTTTGAGTTCCTCCCTTCTTTTGTCTGTGTCTGCTTGAGGGGTGCATAGTATCTCTTTTATTAATCTTCTTATATCTTGCTTTAATTGGCTAAATATTTCACTTTTGAACTC
Organism: Cavia porcellus; assembly: GCF_034190915.1. Classification (NCBI taxonomy): domain Eukaryota; kingdom Metazoa; phylum Chordata; class Mammalia; order Rodentia; family Caviidae; genus Cavia; species Cavia porcellus. Next base: position 43,301,091 of record NW_026947510.1, read on the forward strand.
ATCTATGAGGGCCTGAATAGATCTCTTTATGTCCACTGGTGCCGTGTCTGATATTGCATGTTTGCTGTTCTCATTCTCCTTTGTGTTTCCCTGTCCTGGGTCAATGTTCTCAGGTTGGGACCTGGGGACTTTTTGTTGTTGCTTCCTCTTCCCATCTTTTTTGCTTCTTCCAGGAGGCCCCAATTTCTTTCTGTGTTGGTTACAATTCTTCTGAAGCAGGCTGGATAGATGACCCTTTTCACTGCCTTGTGCTAGTGAGTTGCAGACAGGGACAGCATATACTGGCCCCTCCCCTCTGGATCAGTCACGCTGCTGTGGCCTGCACTGTATTGCTTTGCACCACCTCCCCTCCAGGTCAGTCAAACCTCTGAGGCTTCACTGGGTTAGTGTGGTTAGTGTGCGCCACCACTGAAAGGACTTGATTTTGGATAACCTATTGTGTCTCAGCCAGGTCGCATTACCCAGGCCTACCTCACTCCACCAATCTGGTTCAGGAAGGGAACAATTGACTGAAGTCACTGCTGCCCCTTGTACTTGCCAGTCCTGCCTGGTCCCAGAATGTCATCCACCGGAGCCCCTCTTTCTGTGGAATGGCTCCACTCCCGTCACTCACCACAGGTCAATGTAGGCACCACACCAAGTCAGCTCTCTGTTTGCCAACCCCTGAACTCATTGTAACTGTGCCTCCAGTGAGTCGAAGTGGCAGGACCTCAGACAGCTCAGCAACTAATAGCGGGATCTCGACAAGTTGCAGCGGGACCTCAGATGGTCGGCAAGTCATCCACTGTGGCAGGAACCTTTAGCCCTTCCAGTAATAGCACTAGAACTGTATGTTTGGTTGGTTCTTCTCATCTTAATTTCTTCTTGGGATGAAAGAATTCATCTCCCTCTTTTGGGACTCCCCACTCTACATTATGTTGAATTCTAAGTTGACTATCTCAGGGAGCCTCCATAGCCAGCTGTTTCTATCTGCTATCTTTGCTCAACTTCCAATAATTTTCATAATCTACTTTTGATGTACATTGCAAAATTACACTTTATTATGGTTGTAGGGATTATATCCCACCAGCATGATATGTGACTGGTTGTTTCCCATGTCCTCTCCCATACTTGTACCCTAACTTGGTTTGAAAATAATGTCCAATTGCTAGTTTGATTGAATTATTAATGAGTTTGTTTATGGTTCTCTGTTCATTTTTCTTTAAAATTTTTTAATTTTCTAGTGGTTTGCTTATTTTAAGAAGGTTGTTGTAAATTTCTATTACCAAAATCTCCATTTTTCAGTAGACCATACACTAATTATATTAATTTACTATTGCTGCTATAAGAAATTACCACCAATTTAATTCTGAAGGTCAAAAGTGCAAAAATGGGTTTTGCAGTACTAAAATCAAAGTGTCCTGAGGGTTACATTTCTTTGGGAGGTTTGGGGGATCATCTATTTCTTTGCTGCTAAGGTTTGAATGCTTGCATTCCTCCAGAATTTATATGCTGAAATCCACTCATCATTGTGATGATATTAGAAAGGAGGCCTTTGGGAGGGTCATGAACAAGACTAGTAGTTTTATAAAAGAGCCCACAGAGAATTATCCAGCACTTCCTATCATCACTGGACACAGCCAGAAGGCACCATTTATGCAGAAAGTAAGTTCTCAGCAGGAGATCTGTTAACACCTTGATTTTGGTTTCAGTTTTTAGGGCTACAAAAATATATTTCTGATGTTCATAAACTCCTTAGTACATAGGGTTTTGTTATAGCAGCCTGAATGCACTAGGACATCCCTTCCCAGCTTCTGGAAGCTGCTCAATTTCCTTGGCTTATGGTACCCTTCAGCAGTCACTGCATTCTTCTCTCTGCTTCTGTCCTCACATCGTCCCTCTATTCTTCTGCTGCTGCTACTCTCATCTTAAAACCCTCGTGATCCCACTGAACTTACCCAGTTGAGCCAGTATAAGCTCCACATCTCAAAAATCTCCAGAGCCTCATGCAAATATGTCTACAAGTCTCTTTCACATGTAAGGCAGCATACGCAGGTTTTGAAGATCAGGGTGCAGACCCCAATAGAGCTAGTGTTACTAGTCAGCCTACCATAGTAAGTTACCTTCATTCCTTCCCTACATACCCGATAGCGTAATTCATAATCTATGAGCCAATGCTTCAGAAATGATGAAGAAATTTAATTCCAATTTTAGCATTGCAAGCGGTCTAAATAATATTGCCTACTCAGAGATATAAAATAACCCTTCTACAAAAATCTCTGAGTAACTAGTTTGAAGATAATAATACACAATGTATAAACTACTGTGATTCTCCTTTTATTGTTATAAAATCTTGTTTTATTTTTTCCATTAAAAATATAGGTAATGCATTTAAGAAAAAAATATGATTTTCCTTTAAAGATGCTACAAGCATTTCTGACTTTAAGGAAATCAAGCAAGCAGGCCTCCTTCTCATTCCCTCTGTTTGCATTATCTCCACTGTCTTTGTTCAGGCTAGTTTTGTAGACTACAGACAGAAGATAAACCAGAAGGCACTGATAGTGCTGATATCTGGACCTGCACCCATGGGAAAGCTGAATGAAGCAACTGCAATTTTTTTTAACCTCTGAGAGAATCTAAAACCTTGGGCCAAGTTAATAAGAAAGTTTCAAATATGGGCCCTCTGGTTTTATTTCAAGTAATGTCAGATATATTTTTTTAGATGAATTTCTGGCTGAGGAATTCCTTCTTACTGATTAAATTGGCCTCATTTCAGCACATAATACCGGTTGCTTTCTAAAGACCAGCTTGCTTACCAACAATATAATCTATTCACTTTATTACTAACAAAAGTAAATTATCTAGCATTTCATCCTTTTCAATGTTCACAAAAGACATTTTTTAAATGCTATCATTTATAATTTGGCATAACATATATAATTTGGCATAATGTTATTTTGTTCAAAAATGTCCTGGTCTTTATCAGCTATGCTTAAAAATAGTTTTCTATAAAGAATAAGAAAATTTAGTAATTACTAATCAGGATATACTTGACTTGACTAATTATTGTTAATAGTGTCATCAGCACTGATTGCTGTGATCTAATTTCTATCATTCTTTTAGTCAGATTTGCTTGAATTATTTATGGTTATGATACATCTCACATACAAGAGTTTTAATGTACAGAAGAGATTCTTTTATTGTTCAATTTTCAAGCAGACTTACAACAGAGGGTACCAATTTTCAATAATGCTTCTAAGAAAGATTAAATATAAGACAGCAAGAAATCAAAGTACTGTCTCCTTTTAACAATGAATAGATCAGAAGTTTTAAAAAATGTGCAAAAAAGAAATTAGCCTCTCTCACAAAGAAATCTTTACTATTTACCATTCAATCTAGGTTTCTGTATCCAAAACATGGCATAAGCAACATGGAGGATTCCTGTGCAAGGATTGCATGAAGGGAAAATGCTCCCTGATTAATCACCAGTGGACTCCATCAGTGATTATGCGTTAATTGTGTTTCTAATGCAGGTGCTCATAATTTGAATGACATTAATGAGGACAGATAGTTTAGAAGCTCTTACTGTCTAATGCAAACCAAGGCGATTAAATCAGTTTTGTGTTTATGGAATCCTACAAGCATAGAATGTAGGAATCAGGAGAGATCTTCTATGTCCTCATGACGTTTTCTCTCAGTGTGTGAATGAGGAAAATGGAGCCCAGAGAGACTTGGTGTAGCTTGTTGATGATCTCAGAGCTGACGGTAGGCTCTGTGCTTCCCCTGCTTCTCTGCATGTCTCTTTCTTGGTCTCAATTCTTTTGGGGACATGTGTGGACATTCGCTACCTTTCCCTCTACTTTATTTTGATTCCTGTTAAAACTCCGAGCTCATTATGCTTTGCAGAGCACTTAATTCTGTTATTACTGTCCCTAGAATTATCTGCACCAATAAATCGCATGTTGTGGAATTGTGAAGAATTGTGTGATATTAGTGGATTCCCATTCATGAGACAAGAGGCTTCATGGGTCTCTCATCTTTCACAGTCATTTTTCCCCTACCTGTTAATGTTATTACAGAGGAGGTTAGATAGAGGCTTTTGTTCAGAAAGTCTAGTTTATCCAATTTTGCAACTATATAGTACTATTATACAAATTTATATCATAAATTACTTGTTTCTTCTACTTTAGGTACATTTGGATCTAATGGGAAGGGAAACAAGAGACAGATGGAGACAGGGAGGAGGAAAAACAGAATGAAAAAAGCGAATGTATTATGTACATGCTCCAATCCCCATGGCAAAAGTAATCATGCATAATGCAGGTAGATACAAATATATGTACTTCAGATACATGTGAATTTGTTTCTACCATTTATTTTGGTTTTTTCTTACTTTCCTTCATTTTGTCTTTTTCCTCTCCTTTGTTGCCTGCTTTTAAGTGATTTTATTTCATTATCCCCCCTTACTCATGATTTTGTAAATTCTATCTAGTCTAGTAGTAGCTGTGTTAGAAACTATAAATCCATACTTAACAGAATCTAAGGTTGATAACAAGTAATTTTGTAATCTGTCCATTAATTCTTTCCTTTCTTTCATTCATTACTTCTTGCATCTGAGACTTTTTTACAACGATCAATCAGCTTACATTTTATTTTTATTTTTAATTTTTAGTTTTCAGTACAAACTTGAATTAGACGTGATTGCTTTTGCCATGGGGACTGAAACACGTACATAACACCATAACTGTTTTTTCATTCCCTTTTTCCTCTCCCCTCTCACTATCCATCTCTTGTTCCCCTTCCCATTACAGAAAGATCTGTATCTTTACTTATTTCTCATATAAAACAGACCATATAAAACAGACAGATATTTAAGCTAGTGTATTTGATTTATTGCCCTTAAGATTATGATCTGGAGGTACATCCATTTTCCAAAAAATGACTGAAATTTACTCTTATTTCCGGCACAATAGTACCTTACTATGTATAAGTACCACATTTTCTTTATTCTTCCATCTGTTGATAGACATAGAGGCTACTTTGCAGATTTACCTATTTGTTTTGAACTGTGCTGCTGCAAACATAATTCATTGCAATTTAGACTTTTCATCTGAAATTATTTTTCTTTTACTTGAAGAGGATTCTTTGTGGAGATATTTGTGAACTCTGGCCCTTTTAATTTTCTAAAATAACTTCATCTTCATGTTAAATAGAAATATTTGCTGAATCTGCAGTGACGCTGCCTTCCGCCACATTTTGAAGACATCCCTGTGTCTTCCCATTTCAGCGGCTGCCAGTGAGAAACCACTCACCATTCTTCCTTTTCCTTTTTTAGATAATTTTGTGGGTTTTTTTTTTACCATTTTAAAGACTTTCTTTTCTTTTTTAAATTTTTTTTTGTCTTTCAATGTCTTTAGATGTCCATTTATTTTTGTTTAACCTGCTCTGCATTTGGACTTCTTTTACTTTGAAATTCATATTTTTCAATTTTAAAAATTTTAGCAGTTTTAACCATCAAATACTGTCTTTCTCTGCAATACTTTCCTCTGGAAATCCAACCAGACGTAAATTACCTATCACTGTATTTTTTTTCTATTTTATTGCTCTTCCACATCTCCATTTTATTTTTTGTGCTAGATTCTAGAAGATTTTTCAAAACTTTATTGTTACTCTTAATCATTAGTTACCTCTTTGCAATTGGTGGGGGCTGGCAGAGGGGTGGGGACAGAGGAACGTCAGTTTTTAATTTGTTTTAATCACATATTTTTATTACTGAAATTTATTTCTGTTTCATCCTGTTGCCACAGTGCCTTGCCCACGTTCTTCATTTTCTTTCTTTCTTTCTTGGATTTGTTTAAACATTTCTTGAAATATATGTGATATCATTGTTTTCTACAATCTGTCCAATGATTCCAGCTGCTGAGGTTTGTGTGAGGTGATTCATGGCGTACGGTTTCCTTGTGTGTATTTTGGTACTTCACAGGGAGCTCTTATTTTCTTGAAATTTACCTGTGCTCACTCTTTCAGCTGGGTTGAGGCCACAGAAGTGGAATATAGTTTCCTTCAAGAGGATTTGCATTCACTTCTCTCAGGACACTGGACGTTCTCTCACTCCAGAACGACGTTAATTACATTATTTGCTTGAGGATTTTTAATCACTGATGTCTAGATGATATAAACCCAAGCATCAGCCTGAAGAATTCTCTAAGAGCAAAGTTTTAAGAAGATAATGTTCCTAGACGTGCTCTGGAAGATGCTGAGGTTATTATAAATCACTCTTACTCTAAAAGCTATTGGGAGTCCTGGATTTTTGTGCAGGCTTCTTACCTAATTCCTAACCTGAGGATACTATTTATTACATACATTTCATGTGAAGAACAAACCTCTGAGTTCACCATATTACAGACAGAATTTAGCTTGATTTATTTCTCCAAATTTCTACTTTCTCATAATATTTGACTTCTGAAAAATCTTTACCTTCTTGATATTTTAAAATGAATATCTTAAATTGTAACCTAGTACTTCAGGTTTTCTTCTATAGGAAACTTGAGTACATATTAAAGTGCTGAACTAGTAAAAAAAAAATCAATAATCAATTTTTTTTAAAAATTTTTTTGCTTCCTACAAGAAGTAGCATGCACCTTCTGATTGACTATCTACATCCAGTGTTTAACACTATGTAGAACATAGATTTCTCATTAAAATTATATATGTACATATATATGAGATACATATATATGTGGATTTGGTGGTACATGCTTGAATCCCAACACTCAAAAGGGTGAGGCAGGAAGATCACCACATGCTTGAGGCCACCCTGGGCTACTAAGCAAGTTCAAGATCAGCCTATACGGTAAGACCTTGTCTAAATAAGAGAAAGAGAGAGACAGAGAGAAAATAATAACAAATATTCCATTACTTCAAGAGTTCAAGCAAGGCATTCTATTTTTAGTATTTCCTAGGAGCTATGTGCTCTATTAAGTTTCACATGGATTATCTCATGTAATCTGTACCATGATCCTGTGAATTTTTAAATAAAATTCAATTCTGCAAAATCACTTACTACAAAGAGTAGAGGTCATGAAGAAAAAGTTTTGAGGCAAGAGTTTTAAAAGATGTTAACTGCCTAATGAATAAAATATAGTAAAGTAAGTGTGAGATTTTTCACTTAGAAATGTAAGATAAATACCTTAATGGAAGCATGTACACAGACCCTTCAGGAAACAACGCATGGCCATGCTGAACCAAGAGATCGGTCAAGATGGTCTTCATCCTCTGCTATAGACAGCTCATACTCACCTTTGCATTGTCATTATTTCTTGGTGGCACAAAATATTGATATGCTGGGAAAAATCACTTATGAAGCCATGTGATTTCCATAGTATGCTGAAATCAGTCCCCATATGCTAATGTCTTAAGGGTAATTCACTCTATGGAAATATGTGCTATTGTAAAACACTATATCATATCTTCATCTCTTAGGTAAAGAAAATCAGATTTAAGGAAATTAAATAAAGTTTGCTTAAAGTTCTTCGCATAATAAACAATGAAACTGGGATTTGAGCAGTATGATTTCAGACACTCAATAATGAGATTTTTTGGTATAAAACAATGAAATGAAAGTTCACCAGAAAAGAGATAAAGTAGGATAGAGATGGATGCTGCAAGAGTCTTGTTTAGGAAATGTCTTTTAAGGACTATACAATTCAAATTTACTTACAAAATTAGGCTAAATTAATCTTAGATGGATCAAACATTTAAAAGTTTTGATTTGTAGTTGCTTTCATATTGTGTTAAAAGAATCACTAAGTCAGAGTTGTGAAGATTTCCCAGGAGTAAATAAATCATGTGTATTTTGATGTTTCATTTTGACATTAGTCCACATAAACAAGACAACACAAAAAGTCCTCACATTGATTTAGTTAGTTCTTTACTCATGTAATCTTTACTGAGTGCATCTTAGTTATGGTCCATTAGTAAGCAAAGCAGTCTGCCTTCTTAGGAGTTAATCATCTACATAAACGTACAGTGGTGACAAGTGTTGTTAGGACAAATAACAGCAGTTTAAGATGCTGCTGGTGGAAATATGAAGTGACAACCCTGAGAATAACTTAATGAATTGAAGAGACATCTATTTGAATTTCTGGAGGAAGACTTTCCAGGCCTGGGATCTGGGATGGTAGATGCAGTCTTAAAGACCAAATGATGGAGTGATCCAAGGAGTTGGAAGTCAGGGCACAGACATCAGCTCAAGTCAGATCATCTCAGGGAATGTAAGATTTTTAAGTTTCATCATGAATGAGATAGAAATCTACTGGTGGCAATGCTTGGGTATGAACAGGAAGAGATATGAAGAGATAGGGTAAAAGCATCATCCTTGCTGTATGGTGACAGGATTTTTACATGGTGTTTTTGTGTATGCACGGTTAGAGGAAATTGTGGGGTACAGGAATGGAAACAAGCAAAAAATTTAAAAAGTACAAATCTGAAATAAAATGATAGCAATGGAAGTAGTGTAATGCAGTCAGATTCAGAATACATATTAAAAGTAGAAATCATGTAATTTGTTTATATAGATACTTCATATAAACATGAAACCACTAAAAATTTCCTTAAGCACTAGAAGATAAAAAATAGCAAACTTAATGAATTTAATTTAAAAGGAAAAAGTCATTAATAGTTAGAATAATATACTTAAGCATTACTATATTCCACTATAGAAGACTCAAATTTCTGTTTTTAATCTGGAGCATCTTGAGGGTTTGTATCAAAATACTGGTTTTCAAACATGAGTTTTAGAACACTTAAAGAAAAGAATCTCACATCTTACTATATACACCATAAAGTTTTTATAATGCTTTATTTAAGTCTGAGTATGTAATGCATTATCAATTTAGTCAGTTAATAAGTGTTGTAAAGAATATTTGAAAGTTAGTGTCTTCTAGAAGCTTAAACTATTCCTAGTTGGTAAGATGATTGGAAAGATAAATGGCTGAATTTATTTAGAGAAACCTGAAAAGCACAAGAAATAGTATATGGAAAAAAAGTCAATACCAAACCATTTTACTCTGGCATAGAAAGGAGAAAGCTCTAGTTAAGGTGACTCTGGGGTTCGATAATCCGCATTACCCCTCCTCACCTTCATCTGTGGCTAACCCTAATTCAATCACACGTGACCAAAGCACTAACATTTGATACAGGTAGAATTAATAGCTATTTGTACTTTTTATGTTCCTAATTTAATAGAACTAATATAATAATGCAAGAGCACATTAAAAATAAAGCATATTCAATAAGACTTATCATTTGGGGGGCTGGGGATTTAGCTCAGCGGCTTAAGCGCCTGCCTTGCAAGCAGGCAGTCGTGAGTTCGATCCTGGTACCAAAAAAAAAAAAAAAGACTTATCATTTGTGCTTTTCACTGTCATTTTTCTCGAGCTCCCTCCTAAACCATGCACAATGTTTTAGAAGGACAAGTCCCAAATGACCTTATTATTCACGTTTTTACTGTATGATACTTTAAATGCTCAACGATTGAAACTCAATGTGCAAATGATTTAATACTCTTCACTGATCTGTCCAGTTCTTCACTGATTCCAAATTCGCCTCTTCAATTTATCACTCTCTTTTCTAAACGCTGTCAAAGAGCTTTAAATATAGAGACACTGCTCCCATAAATTGATTCTACTTCTCCTATTAGAATCATGCCAGACATAGTTGTATTTACTCTGGAAAGGAACCCATCACAAAAAATATTTTCAAAACTAAGAAGAAAGGGAGTAATAGTTTTTCATTTCTAAACCATACCTGTGATTGGTTTTATTGTTAATTTTTGGAGCATTCTCCTTAGTCAGAACATTTAAAATATTATTTTATCAATTTTTATTTAGAAGTAGTTCTTCAAAAATTTTCCAGCTATGTAAAACAAAATAGAGCTAAAAGAAGAGTCAGTGAAAGATAAAATGTGTTTAACAAACACTTTGCTTTTGATAAAATTCTTCCTTGGGATCAGCAGACGTGTTCTTCTGACTTCTCGTGATAAAATGTTCTGGCTGCCACCTCCCATGAGGATCTCTGGCCCCTCTTTCTGAAACTGTTTCTGTGGGACTCCGCTTACTGCCTCCCAGCTGCTGATGCTTCTTCCTTTCAGAAATTCTTCTCATCTGAATTCATGAACCTATCCTTTAAATGCTTAAAAGGAAATTCTTAGAGAACCCATGTTTGATTATTCAGTTGATCTCACTGATGGACGGTGTTCCCTTACTTTCAATCTAATATAATGATTTGTGAGACTTCAGGGAATAAATGATCATTTTGACATCTTCCTTTATTAACTAAATATACTGGCATCAGCTGTTGTATATCACGATCCTTAAGCAGAAATATTCTGCAATTTTTAAAAAATTTCAAGTCTTTAATGAAAAGAAACTGGTTTTTCAAGGAAGGGATTTCATAAAAATGTAATGACTGTAAATGCTGCTATGAACGACTTTTCAAAAAACATTTTAATACTGTCCATGTTGCTGTGAACAAAAGTCTACAGAAAGAGGCATGTGTTTACCAACCAGAAAATGAGTCCATCTGTTAATGTGAAATTGAGCATCTCAATTTCACTAGTTAAAAGTGAATAATGCACAAAATAAGCCAATGAGACTGGCATAGAAGACTTTGGGGCCAAGATGGCAACAGGAATAGGCAAACACAAGCTGACGAGTGCTGGCCCCACAGAGCCACAGTCCATCTGAGAGACACTGTACTTAACTTCCTCGGTCATGAGAAGTAGAAATCAAAATTATTTGGGATGGAGAGGATCCCACACATATTAAGGAGGTATTTGCCTGATCAATGAGGGTATGTTAGTAAAGTAATCAAGCTGTTTGCAGAACCTGGCCACCCTCCAGAATGCTTCTCTCAGAACACTGCTTTTCAGTACTTAGAGCTCTTGGAGACGACTGAGACCTCAAAAGAGAAATAATGTGAAACACAAGTGGTGGAAACAATTGAAGATGTTATTGTTTGGAAACTGACTTCTCAGAGAGATAAGGAACTAAAAAGTGATAAAGGAAACCTAGGAGAGATACAGATGTTTGAAAAAAGATGAAGAACTAATTAAAGCCAGGAAAAAATATGAAAAAGAAAAGTCAATACATATCATTACAATCATTAACATAAATGGTCCCAACTCACCAATCAAAAGAAACAGACTGACAAAATGAATCCAGAAGCAAGATCCAACAATATCTTACATTCCAGAAGCACATTTAACCCAAAAAGAAATTCATAGACTAAAAATCAAAGGATGGAAAGCAATTCTCCATGCTGAAGGAATCAAAAAAAAGGAGGGGTTTCTGGTCTACTTGCAGACAGTGCGAGCTTTAAGCCAAAACTCACCAAAAGAGACAAAGAAGGTCATTATATACTTGTTAAGAGGAAACTCCAAAAAGAAAACAATAATAAATATGTATTGCACCAAACACAAGTTCACCTAACTACATGACACAAATGATAAGAGATGTGAAGAACAAATAAACACTAACACAATTGTAATAGGGGACCTTAATGTCACACTCTCACAAATAAATCAACTATACAAAAAATCAAAAAGGAAATATTAGAATTAAACCAAGCCTATGAACAAATGGACTTCGTAGATGTCTACATTATTCCACCCCAAAACATCAGAATATACATTCTTCTCGTCTGCACATGGAAATTCTCAAAAATAGATCATGTATTAACTGACCAAACATGTATAAGTAAATGCAGAGGAACTGAAAGTGGCCCATGCATATCATCTGACCATAGCACAATGAAACTGGAAATCAACAACAAGGGAAATCACAAAGACTACATTGACACATGAAAATTAAAACACAGCCTTCTAAGCAAACAGTGGATTACAGAGGAAATTAAGATGAAATTAAACAGTATATTCAAACAAACAATAATACTGACACAACATACAGAAACTAATGGAACACAATGACTGAAGTCCTACTGAGGAAATTTATGGTGATGAGTTCGCACATCAGGAAAAGAGAATGAGCTCAAATAAACAACCTAACGTTGAACTTGAAACTTCTAGAAAAAGAAGAATACATCAAGCCCAAAGTTCATGTGAGGGAGGAAACTTAAAAAATAAAAGCAGGAATTAATGTAATAATGACTAAGAAAACAGTACAATGAATCAAAAAATCAATAAGTCAATTCTTTGAAAGAGTAAATAAAATAATAAACCATTAGCCAATCTCATTAAAGAGGAAAGAAAAAACACAATTCAAGAAATTTGTGATGAAAAGTGGGAAATCACAACAGATCCAACAGAAATTGATAAGATCATCAATGTCTACTATGAGAACCCATATTCTAATAAGATGAAAAGCAGCAGAAATGGGCAGATTCCTAGACATAATAAAATGGCCAAAACTAAATCAAGAAGATATAAAAATTCTAAATAATCTGATATTAGCCAATAAAATTAAAAATGTAATTTAAAATGTACCAAGAGAAGCTTAGGCCCTGAAAGATACACTTCTACATGAAATTTAGAGAACTAATAATACCACTAAAGCTGAAACTCTTTAAAGAAATTCAAATCGAAGCAGTACTTCCAAAATCATTCCTGGAAGCAAGTATTACCCTGATCCCAAAATGGAAGAAGAGCCCAACTAAAAAGGATAGCTACCAGCCAATCCCTCTAATGCATGTGGATGTAAAAGTCCTTAATAAAACATTGGCACACAGAATGCAGCAAATCATCAGGAAGGTTATACACTGTGACAAAGTAGTATTCATCTCAGGGATACAGAGGTGGTTCAACATGCATAAATCAATAAATATAACACACCATATTAATAGAACCAAAGACAAAAATTGCATGATCATCTCAATAGATACAGAAGAGATGTCTGACAAACTCCAACATTTTACTCATGATTAAAACAAACCCTACTGAAATTTGGAATAAATGGTCTTTACCTCAATCTTATAAAAGCCATCTATGACAAACCAGCAACTAACATCATATTAAATAGTCAAAAACTGAAAGTTTTCGCTCTAAAAACAGGAACAAGAAAAGGATGTCCCCTATCACTTTTCCTATTCAATATGGTTTAAGAAACATTATCCAGAGAAACAAATATTTTAAAAAATGAATAAAGATAGGCAAGTAAGAAATTAAATTATCATTATTTTCAGATAGCCTGATACTCTACATAGAAGATGCAAAAAACTTCACCAAAAGTCTTGTGAAAAATTTAATATCCACATTCAATAGTGTAGTGGGATACAAAGTCAACATTCAAAAATCAACAGCATTCATGTATACAAATAACAAATTCACAGAGAGAGAGAAATTAGGGAAAGTACACCCTTCACAATAGCATCTAAAAAATAAAATGCCTAGGAATTAATATAACAAAGGATGTAAAAGATAAGTGCAGGGAAGTTACAGTACCCTATAAAAGAATATTAAAAAGGATATCAGAAAATGCAAAGAAATCTTTGCTCTTTGGTAAGAAGAATCAATATAATTGAAAATGGCCATACTTCCAAAACTGCTATACATATTTAATGTAATCCCAATCAAAATACCATTAACATATGTCTTGATCACTTTTTCTCATTGCTGAGACAAAATACCCAACACCCAAAATTAAGGCAGCATAGATTGAGCTCACAGCTTGTGGAGGTTTCAGTCCATAACCAGCAGGCTCCAAGGCAGGGTTGTGTGACAGAGGGGCAACAGTTCAAAGTGGAGAAGACAGGAAAAGCAGCAAGAGCCAAAAAGGATGAAGAGCAAGCTTCTTTTCCTCTCTTATATTGTAAGCAGGCTACCTCCTCCTGGGAGGAGTATAGCACTCACACCATCTCCATGCCCTCCTCTAGCACAGGATGAGGCCGTTTATAAAATAAGGACCCTGGTACCATGCTGAATTGTTTATTTAAACTTCTCAGGTTGACACAACGTATCAACCATTATAGCATACCTCACTTACATAGAGACAGTATTTCTAAATTTCACTGGGAACTAGAAGAAACCTAGAAAAGCAAAGGCAATTTTGAGCAATGAAAAATGAGTGGGTGCTTATTTTACTTATGGAGTCTCTTTTTTAATAGAAAGCTCAGTAGACACACTGGCTATTTTTCTACCAGATTTCTACAGTTACTTCCTGTCTATCCTCTGTGTGCACTTAAAAGTTTTTTTCTTCTGTGTGCCCTTAAAACTTTTTTTAAGTGTTAAAAAACAGCCTTCCTCTACAGTCTTTCCTTTTGTTTTTCTTTTTTTTTCATGAAAGCTTTGTGACTTTGTAAGACCCAGCATTGCCAACTTTCATATAATTTTGGGGGTCATAGATAAAGTTGATCTGAGAGCCACAGTCCGATGTTTTACCTTTTCTAAAAATCAGATTCTTCTATTACATCTTAGGATCTGTTCCACTTCTCTTTCTATATCTGATCACAGAGGAAAGTGACCTGTCAATTTAGGACATGAGTGTAAAAAGAAATTTGGAAAATTATTGTTTGTTAATTTAATACTCATAATGACATTCTAATTTGGAAGGTGTTTATAATAGAAGCATGAGTTAAGATAGGTGGCTGACAGTTACTATTGTAAGTGACAAGGATCTAGAGTAGTATTCAGTTTGGTATATTACTGAAGAGAAGCAGGTGCATGTGTCAGAGTTGCTAGATGGTAGAAAAAGTGTTCAAATCAGGACACAGCGTCAAAGAATGTATAGCCCAGGGTCTTTGCTGCCTGGTTACTATGTAGGAGAAACTTCAGGCAGAGGCTTCCCAGGAATTTAGAGGTAAAGGTGCATATCCCCAAAGCATCTTCCATAGCATGATAGTCCCATGTAGTTAAGAGTCAGTGGCCATGTAAGTTTTCAAAGTCCAAGTGCTTTGCTACAATTGTGGAAACTTGTGCACTTTAGGACAAAAAATTCTATGCTTTGGAAGGAATTTATTCATGTAGTTTTTATCAAAACTCTTTAACCTGTTGACATTTTTTAGTGAACTGCTAATGCTTTGGATGCATTACCATGTTATATCTTAGTGTCATATCCAGTTATCAAGTCCTTTAAATCTGGGAGTTCTTTTCTCAAAAACCATCTTGTAGCTGTCCATTTCTCCCTATACTACCGCCTGTGTTCATGTAGTGACTCTCAATATCAGCAATAGTTAGGAGAATACACACAGATGTAATTACAGATGTCATTTCAAAAACCAAACTCAACATTGTAATCTTCATTTTTACCAAAAAATGTCGAAGTTGCAAAAAGAGATCAAAGAAAGACATGAAACTGGTTTTATGTAAGCAACGAAAGTGTGGGAGCCAGTAAGTTAAGAAACACTAATTTAGACTTTTATGACGCCTTAGACAATTTGTCAGACACTGTTTGAATTGTTTCTGAAAGTACCATGGCCACTCTCACTGATGCAATTATCTGAAAACAACAAACAAAAACTCTGTCTTCATTTTGAAATGCCTTCAGATACAGTACAAAACTACACTATGAAACGCATGAGTACTCCAGAAGGACCAGTTGCCTGGCCTCAGACAAGACAATTACTCATGGTGGACTTTATTTCCTCCAGTCCAACTGAGCATAAATGGTTAGATGAGTCATAGATTATTCAGCTTTCCCATTGCTGGAACAAATTACCCAGCAGCCACAAATTAAATGAGGAAATTTACAGAGCACTCAATCCATGGACAACTGTTTCCAAGTCAGGAGCATCAAGGTAGACAGAAGCAGCACAATAAATTTATTTAGTTCATGATACCCAGGAGCAGAGCAGAGGGTGACACCAGAGGAAAGGAGGGGGGACTGCGCATAGTACTCAAGATTATGTCTGCAAGACCAAAAGTGTACTTTACTAATCCCCTAGGAGCCCAAACCAATCAAATTAACAATGAAGATTAACTGTCACAAATTGCTACATTTTGACATCTCTTCCATGCTCAAAAAATTTGAATACACATGCTGCTTTCCCTGGTGTTACTTACAAAATAAATCCATATAGGAGCTTGGTGTTTAAAACCTTCCCTAAGCCATCACAAATCCCTTGACAGTCTTTTTCTCCATGGTGTCCAGCAGCAAATCTCTGCTTTTGTTCAGGTTTTTGGGTCACAGTCACTTGAATAATCCTCCCCTATTTCAAGTACAGAGCCTTTCCTTAGGACTTTGGAAAAGAGTCATTGCTGAAAAATCGCTTGCTAGTTACTTTTTCTGACACATACTCGTCTATGCTTTGTGTTTTAGGATTTATGTACCTGATCTCACTCACTGTATGCTTCCTGCTACATTTTAAACAACTGTAACTTCTTTGTAGTCAATTTTATGAACCAAAATTTTGTATGCCATTATTTGATCCTTGTAATGTAAAATCTTGTATATTTAAGTATATTTTATTGTACTTTTCGGATCTAGGAATTCTAATACTTCAACAGCTTTAACACATTGCCTAGAAAAAATCTTACTCATAATCAGTAATCAGTATTTATCTGGATATTAACTCATCAAGTAAGATTTATAAATCCATAATGCTCTATTTAAATCAAATTAGAAGCTGCATCATAAAAGTTAAGAAGGAAAAACCTTAGTAAGCTAAGAGATTTGCAATTCTCCTATTTTAAATGACCACTGAACTCTTTCTGGGACTTCATTTACTTAAAATAGAAACTAATTCAACTTCTCTTCATCTCTAAAATTGAAAGAACACTCTGCATTTATCTCTCAAAAATATATTCAAATGTATAAGAGCATGTAAAAGTAAAACAGATTAAATAGTTATTCATTTGATTTAAGAAGTAGTTATAATTATACAGTTATAATTTGTTCATTTTATATAGAGCATTTTAAATATAGCATATCTTAGAAATGAAACATTTCTAGATAGTTTAATTATATTTTTAGACTCTGTATTTGTGCCCAAAGTCATTTGTTAACTGACCGCACTGATCAACTGTCTCAGTCTCATTTGTTTTAAACCACATTTTTAAAACTGCTTGTTCATTTTTGTAGTTGTTTATCTTATGTCTCCTCCTGCTACAATGTTAGGTTTTTTGACAATTAGAACTTGGCCATCAACATCACTGTCTGGTCTCAGCCACTCTGCATTGTCATATTTTAGTCATGATTAGCAAGATCCACGCTTATATATTTTTGATAAATATGTAAAATATAGTTTATTTACATTTAATGCATCTGTAAGATCTACAGCAAGTCATTTTTTTCACATTTGGCCTAAATCTTTGAAATTTTAAAAATAAAAAAGTTTATCTATTGTGATTTTTTTTAAAAAACTGTATTTCTCCAAACCATAAAATTCCAAGGAGCTAACTTAGAGTATGAAGGAGAGAAAAACAGGCAGTGATTTGGAGAGTGAAAATCATGTTTTACCTGTTCTTCCTCACTCCCAGAGTACAGGTTACAGAAGGAAAAAAAGTTACAGGAGGAAGATGGTTTCAAATTAAGTTTTGTTTTATAAATTTTGTAATTTTTACACTTTAAATCTCCATCTGCAAAATTTAAATCATTTTTACCACTTAAAGAAAAAGGAGAGTAGATTGTTTCCACAAATCTTCCTAGAAGACCTGGCTGATTTCACAGTTTAGGTTTCTTTTTATGAAATTTCACATGCACAGGCAAACACTAAAATAATTATTTTTTGTAATACTGTAACCCTTAACCTAGAAGTGATAGCCTTTGTGTTTTAGCAAATGGAACACAGCCTCTGGTGTTTGGACCATTAACTCAGGACTGACACATTCCATGAATTTCCATCTTGGATTCATGACTGCTGCTGCTTTGCCTGCTCAACTAATTCAGATCAAATATTAAAAACAAGAAACCTAACTATGTGAGCCAGGTAGAAATAAGGTATCTGTAGCAACTCTTCAATACGTGAAGAAACAGAGAGAGAGAGAGAGAGAGAGAGAGAGAGAGAGATGTTCAACTATATTCCATTTTATCAGCGGAAGTGATAGTCACAATAGAGTGTTATTTAATCAGTTCTATTATGGTCCTTGCCTTGGCAACTTCACCTCAGTTTCTGTGAATATTGTTATGATTACTATACACTTGTCTTGATTGTTACTGTAATAGTTGTTTGTGAGTGCTTTTGACAGTGACATAAAACCAACTGAAGGTACTGAACTTGGATACCGTTAAAATCAGACTTGCCTTGAATACTTTGGAAAGCTCTTTCCCATTCTTTCTGTTTCTAATCAAATTGTCTCTGTGGAATAAATAATACTCATATAAGAAATACTTCTAATTTCTTAGTCATTTCGATTGAGGAAAGATTAAGTTTCTCATTAGTTTATGTTTGGCAAAATAGTTGTAGTAAAATAAGATACACTGTACTAAAGATATTTATGAAATCTACAGAAACACAAACTAGCATTCAAACTATAGGAATAGCAAAAGCAACCATTATTATCTGTGCACAGATATTAGCATCCGACTTTCCATAGGTACGTTTCTAAATTATATCATTTAATCTTCACATCAACCTTGTCAATAGATATTGTGAGGAACCACAGCAACTTAGAGAAGTTTAGCACAGTCCAAAGTCTCATAGTCATTGAGTGATCCATCTGTGTTTCAAATACAGGCATACCTAGTTTCTTAACCTCTTCATTGCTTATCTTTCAAGGATTTTGAACTGACATTAAGACATCTTTATGTAGGTATCATGAATGCAACATAGAAAACTAGGACCATGAGATTCTCTGAAGCAGAATTTACCATGTGAAAAAGAAGATTCTGTGTTTCTAAATCTCTGTGTCTTTCCAGAATTCTGGAAAAGAAAATGAGCAAATTCATCAACATATTTTCCTCTCATTATCCTGGCTTTGTATTTGTGAAAATAAAAATCATTATACAGCAAGTAAAAAATAAGAATTAATTTTCTTTCTTGCTAACTGAAATAATGGATGACAGAAAAAAAGTAAAAGTAAAGATTAAAAATAAAATATGAGGAGTTATACATTATTGGATTTATTTGCCATAAAATTCTAACAGTGGAAAATACTGTTTCTTTTTGATTCATAAAGTAATAATTTAAAATTTTTAGCTAAGTGTAAATGCCACATTGTAAGAAAGATGAACAGTAAATACTAGGTCTTTTTCCTCTCTTTGGTCAGAAAATTGCTAACCAATCAATTCCAAAGCAATTCCAGTCATGTGCCCTTTGAGCACTATCATCCAATCTCGATCTGATGATTTCAGAGTCAAAGAATCATAGTAGAGCAAAGCTCTTGAACTTTTCTTAAGGATAATTATTAAAGGAGAGGTTCATAGACAACTAAATAATTTGATGGTCCAAAGTAGAAAAGGCTTATTTCTAAAGAGGAGCGAAAATGAAAATAACAGTGGGAATGAAAGTCACACGTGTTACTGTTATGTCATTTTAATTTTCAAAGGTGCCTCTCCATTTTTTCCTCTGTAACTGCTCATGTCTTAGAACCTGTCATTTTTTTAAACATTCTTAAAATCAATCCAAATTCCTTAAAGACCAGCTTTTAGAAATTTTGACAATTCTTACTAGATTTTGTTCCTGCATACACGTTACTTTTTCCTGACATTCTAAGATTTCCCCCTGAGATAGAAGAAAGTTCAATTTTAAAATGAAGTGGCTTATTTGAAAGGAAAGTGCTACGTGTCAAACCTCCTTTTCAAATTATCTAACCCTCTGTTAATGTTACTGATAGTAACAACTAAATTCATTTAATTTAGTAATTATTCTTCCTTAGTAATAACTTCTCCAATTTTCTCCCATGATCTTGGTCAAATAAAGTCTCTAGTACTAGAATATAGTAAAAGTCTCAAGTATAAGTTTACCTAATTACTAATTAATACTAAGTTAATAAAAATATTTCAATATACATACATATGTATAATATGACATTTTGGGATACTAAGAAATGCTATATGAAAGTATAATTTCATAGGGTCTGTAATTTTGGAATTATTAGCAAGTTAGTTTGGGTTCATATCTTAATATTTAATTAGTAAGAAGAAAACTATTTTAGGAAGATGTGATTTTTTTTAGTAATCATAAATTGATTTATTCAACAAATATTGACTATCTATTGTGATATTCCAATATATCTTTTTGCTTTCGTCCAGGAATCCAGCCTAAACTGCTTTCTCAAAGCAAGCCACAGAAACAAGAATTTCTCTTATTCAAGCTGAATCATAAAAATTCTAATCTTCCCCTTTCTGTACTGGAACGGACCATAAAGAAGTTCTCTGACCTGTCCTTGCCCGCACAGGCCCTAGGATCCTCCTCATCCCACGGGAGTCCTGCCCTGTTCCCTAGAAGGAGCAATGCTGCCCAGAGAGACCCTGAGCAATCTGGATAGACAGGGCTCCCCAGCTTTCCCCACCCTGTCTATTAGCAGTGCTTTGATCAAGTACACCTGTGAAGTGAAGTTTCCATAAAAACCCCAAAGACGAGCTTGGAAAGCTTCCAGACAGCTGAACACACGAAGGTCCTGAGAGGGTGTCAGACACAGAGAACAGAGGGGCGCTGTGCACTTTCCTGTACCTTGACCTATGTATCTCTCCACGCATGTCCTTTACAGCAGCTTTTCTGTAGTCTGGTTGCTCTTCAGATTGCTCAGTAGCCTTTCTAATAAATCTTTACACATAGGCAGGTGTCTCCTTAAGTTCTGTGAGCTAATAAAAGTAACCAGAGCAGAGGAGAGATTGTGTGAATCCTGATTTTTAGTCAATGGATCAGAGGCTCAGGAGAAGCTACCTGGGGCATGTGACTGGTGTCAGAATCGATGGGAGGGCACCTCAATCGTGGGTACTGAGCCATCAATCTGTGGGATCTGACATTGTCTCCACATAGGCAATACTCAATGATTTTCTGCCACATTGAGCATACTTGCTAGTGGGGAGAAATACCCACACTTTTTGAGGCCATAAAAGTGATTTGTGCTATAAATGTATGGTAAGAGAAACTGACTCATGATTAGAGTTGATTTTTCTTTCTATATCCTCAGATCTCTGTCACATTCAGAAAATTAGTTAGACCACAAGGGTTTATACCATAATCCTGCCCTTAAAGAATTTAAGGTTCAGTTAGGAAAAAAGTTAAAATTCAGTTTTTAAATGCACCATAAAATAAAAGTTATGAGCAAAATGGATATAGGAAAGCACATCAGCCTTACAGAAGGAAGCTGAGTCACGAAGTGCCTTGTGATGTTACCCTGAGGATTATACACTTTATCCTATAGCCTACATAATTTTAATCACTAGTGTTGGATTTGGTTAGACAAAGAAGACTAATTTGAAGGGGAGAAGGAAAAAGGTGATGGAAAATCAAGTCCCAAAGATTTTAGAAATGAAGACTTATGTTAAATTCTGTCAATAGACAGAGAAAAGAAATTAGATTTGAAGCCTATTTCGGAAGGCAAAAGGAGTAAGACATGGCAAGAAATTTGCTGTTGGGAATGTTTTCAAGGAATGATTCAAGGATGCCTGACTCAGTTTTCATTATGGTGACAGGAGGCTGGAAATTCTATTCGTGAAGAAAAATAATTTAGATGATAAAGCAGGTACTGGGGAGAATGATGGTTGATAGTAGGTAAAGGTTAAAATACTCTAGGATAGGGCTGGGGATTTAGTTCAGTGGCATAAGTGCCTGCCTTGCAAGCATGTGGTCTTGAGTTTGATCCCCGGTACCAATAAAAAAAAAAATACTCTAGGAAGATCCAAATGTGTTATCTTACAAACAGATAAACTTGTAGGTCAGAGTTCTACCTTCTCCCAAAAAAAGTCTTATGTTGAAAACTATTAATCTCCTAAGTTTCTGTAGAATACTATAGTTAGCTGTTTTAAACAACAGAAATCTAGTTCTGGAGACCAGATTCCAAGATCAAGAAGCCAGCTGGGCAGGTTTCCGGTGAGGGTTTTCTTTCTTTCTCCTTGAATCCACATATGGGCTTTCCTCTGTGTGTGTGATACTTCCTGTTTATTCAAGGTCACGAACAGTTAACTTTACCTCTTTAAAGACCATGTCTCAAATGCAGTCACCTTCGGTGCTAGGGGTTTACTATAGGAGGAATGATCAAAATTTCAGTGAATACTTAAATTTTTTTAAAAATTCTGCAGCAAAAGGCACACTGTTACTAATCTCCTTCAAAATTTTTCCACTCACTTAAAACACATTTATCCCATTATTCTTGTCACTCGTGAGGCAATTCTGGAAATCCTCTTTCATGAATGTCTTTATAAGGTATGACTAAAAAATAGTAAATACTGTACTAAGTGCCACCTAACAGGAAGAGAAGCTTGTAGAAACATGTTGTGTCCTCAACCACCTTATTCACTGGATCTGGACCTTATGATTTCTGTCTCTTAACCGAAGTCCAAATGACCACGAAAGGTAAACATTTTGATTCCATTCAGAACATGGAAACAGACAGCATAGAATAACTTCGAAGTAAGTTACTGTATTTTGCAGGTGATCATAGCAATAAGTTTCTTTACTGCAATAGATGTAAAGAGCCCTGTATTTTTAAGCCACCTCATGTATGATGTTGAAGGGACAGAGTGTAGTTTATAAGTGAAACATATTTGATGAAAGGACAGACATGATTATCATGACTCAGAATTTCTTCAGGAATAGAGAGACTGAGATTGAATCTAAAATGCTTGAGCAGTTTTACGGAAAGCATTTCTAGTGAATATGTCTAGACATTCATAGGCTATGCTGATCCCTGTCTATAGAGCAGTCTAAACAATAACAACGACAGCATCACATAAGTCAACAGCTAATTAGCCAACTAGGTTATGGAGCTCCTAGAGAATACCACTAAGTCGGAAAGGGATTCTGACTTCTAGGGACAGTTTCTTTCACCATGATAAAAGTTAATGTCCCAGAAATATTCTCAGGACATCAAACACAACTCCAAATCTTCTGGACAATGTCCCAGGGAAACTTTAATGTCTTTACAGAATAAACCACACTGTTTGTGACTCTGAAAAGTAAAAGGTCAAACAGCTGCACCAGCTGAGATTTGAAGCTGAGGTTCTGGGAAAACTCAGTATTTCAAAGCCAGCTTTGCTTTACACATATAAACCTGCCCCTCTGGCTGTGTTCAAACACCTGAACTGCTCACTGCGCAATGTGATGATTATCCAGCTTTCACCAGAGGGCTGTGGGAGAACAAAAAGCTGCAGGGTAAAGAGGATTTTTATTATTAGATGGCTAGTCTTATGAAACATTCATATGGCAGAGAAATTGCTTGCCATTGAAGAAGTTCGTTAAGGAGACTTTATGAGAAGCAGTGCTTTTATATTGCCTTTGAAATAACTATACATGCAGTCCCACAAAATAAAAATAAAAGTACTGAGTTAGGAACTCAAAATCGTATTTACAAAGATAAGGGAAAATAGAGTCATCTATTAGACTAATTTAAAATTCCCCAAGCATGAATTAGAGCATTAATTGCATGTCAAGCTGAATTTATTGTATTATGACCCCTGTGCTGATGCTAGAGGTTTCCCATTTCTTTTCTGCCACAACATGAAATTATCCTAAACCACAAGTCCAGTTGAGGTGGTAGTGCAAGGCACATCTGAAGAGTGTGCACATTGGTCCCCAAATGCAATCAGTATGCTACTTTTGACTTAGCCTGTTCTGCTCTTACTCCTCCAATGCCACCCAACACCATCACCTGTCTAAGTAAGCCACAGGAGGCCCGACTTTTCAGAATTGTGGTGTCTTCCCAATTTTTTTTAATTGAGGAGGAGATAGGGGAATGTGTGAGTCAGGAAGATGGTTTGTATTATCAAGAGAGAGTCCACACATTTTATTCATTTTGAAGGTTCAATACTTGGAAAAGCATCCCCACTTATAAACATTATACAACAAAAACTTTTTATTTAGCTTAACAAGCTCTTTAAAAACTTGAAACAATGCATATCAAAAGAAGAAAATATGTTATTGGCATTTTGGTAAAATTTTGGCAGGGAATGCATAGGTAGAAGGAAAAATGAAATAAGGAACTGAAGAAAAAGGCAGTCTGAGACGATTTAGAAGGATTAGGAAACAGAAAGCAAGAGGAAGATTAAATAAAATTAGGGGTAGAAATTGCTGAAAAGCTTAAAAGATTTCTACAATTCCTAGATCACGTGTTACTATGTAGGCTACATGTGAGCTGGTTGCTTGTTGGATAGCAGGATGTGGTGTAGCATGACAGGGAAGGAGAAGGGCTTGGAGTCAGGCAGGATTAAATGTGAACCCTTGGTCCACAGACTGAGTGACCTTAGGCAACTTATTAAACCTCTGTGAACCACAGTATCTTGGCCTGGGGAGAGATGGAAGGAATCATAATTCCTGGCATTAATGTGCAGATTGCCTGACACAGCCCTGCAAAATGCTTGGAACTGCCTGGCACGGAGTAAGTAAATGCTTGATAGTTTCACTAGGGATTAAAAGTATAGAGCCCCAGAACTGGAAGATGGTTTACTGAACTTCACTAACGCTAACATTGTGAAGAGCGGGAAAGCAAAGAACAAAATGCTAAGATTCTTGCCAGAGTTGATGCAAACAGAAAATAGCCTTCCAAAACATGTTTCAGTGGGCTTCAGAAACGCAAAATCCATGCTGTGCAGGAAGCCTGAGCAATGATCAGACCTCCCGAGTTCTAGTCTTTGGGTCTTATACAAATGCTTTAATCTCTTGATTTCCTTGCTCAGAAATGTGAGAAGTGGGGGAGATTATCTCAGCAGTGCCAGCTCCAAACTCTCAAAGTGCGATGCCTGGAGAATGGGAAGGCTTTGTGTTTACTGTGATGAGAAGGACTCAGTGGGAACTTGGGACACAACAGGAGAAAACAGATGGAGGCTGTTTTTGCCCAAGGAAAAGCAGTAGGAACAGAGAGATTTTTGAATTCAGAGAAAGGAGAAAACCAAGATCTGAGCAAAGGGTGATGGAATACAGAAGCACCTCCTGGATGGCTCTCTCTGTTTGTGCCCAGAGCTCAAATTCCACCTATTTTGTTTTCTTGTAGGATTAACAAGCATATGGAGTATGGCGGGGATGGGGTGCTGAGTGGGCTCACTACCAGCTATTCACAGCTTGGTGCCTAATCCAGGAAAATGATTTGCAGAAAATGACTTACACTCAAGCAGTGTGTTGGAATAGGATGAGGATGAAGAGGAGGAGGTGGAGGAGGACAATTTCTATAACTTAAATCAGGTTATTCAGTATATTTAGCATGAGAACATGCAAATATGTGTAGGTTAGAAGAGATGTTATTTATGTACCTGTAGCTACCCTCTTTCATCTTACCCCTCATGAGTACAGAGGTTTCAATTTTATATTACACATTCAGGAATCTTTAAGGGAACTTACCTGCTCAGCATATTTTTTTTCTGTTATACCTCACAGTGGACCCCAAAAGTGCAATTATTACTGTAAAACAGTAATCTTCAATATTAGTGTTTACTTAGATGGAGCCATATTTAGCTAATTTTCATGCAGGAAAATATGTTTTAAATTTAAAATTAAATATATAGCTATCACTTTCATATACATTTTATTTAAATGTGATGTAAACTATTCATTACACTGGTAACTGTATATCTACACATGTGCTCTGGAGAAGCAATGAGTTGTGGAGAAGAAATAACGAAAGGCACGGATAGCAATCTCAGTCTAACTCTCCAAAGAGTTTCAGGCCAAGGCATCCCAGTCCTTATTCTGTATTGTGAGACAATAAATGCATTTTTTGAAACTGGATCTTTTCCTGCACTGACTTAGATTTTTAACTGTCTAGGTTTTCATTAAACCCTCAGTACTTTTCAATAAAAGCATTTATTATTTTTTAAATCCTATGTTTGTCACTTCATTATCTCTAGTTAAAACCAGGTAAGATTCTATCATTTCCCAGTCATTTTTAGATAGCAAGCAACTTCCACCAATCTTGCCCATTTGAAACTGTCATTTTCTTCTCCAGTTTGACATATACTCCAGCACCACTGTCTCGTTCTCCAGCACTAACCAAGCTTTCACTCAAAAGACTCACAGTGTATAGGAGATGTGCTTTGTTGTTTAACTCTACTTTCTCTTCTGAATCTAATTTCTTTTGGCTTGGGAATGGAAATAAAAGTGACCTTGACGTTTAATCAAACAAAAAATATTTGCAATATGCTTGTCATGAGCTCACATGCTCCAAGACTCACTTTCAAAACTGATTTACTAGTGATTACTTTATGTGAGTTTTTTGGACAGCCTTGTGGGATCTCCTCACCAAGAGATCTAGACTTGACACAAATTCTATGTACTCAAAAAGTAGTTCACATAAAGATAGCTCCCATAAGTTTATCTGAACTTTGAGAAGCTCATATGCCCTTGCCTTGTGAAATACTTACGGTACAGAAGTGCAGGCTCATCCTTGCTACCACTTCTTTCCATTCTGATCTTACTTTTCTTGAGCTCAGGGGAAACCAGTGAGTTCTTTTTCAAAGTAGAAACTAACCTGGGAAGGAGGTGACAGTGTGCCATTCTTATACACACTTGACTCAATATAAGTGCCTCTCTTTGAGCTTCCCTTCTTATTAAACTCTGAAAAGATATGTGGCCATAATAGAACTGCTCTGTCCCTATGTGAAATGATGACTCATGGTTCTCAAAGACTCTTATCTGCAAGTATATATGGAGAATGAACACAGGAATGATGTTTTGTATAACTGCTAATCAATCCACTTCCTAATAAACACTGAAGAGTTACCTGCTCTTCAGTAGCTTTTTTTGTTTGTGTTTGTGTTTGTGTTTGTTTTGGTTAGAATATGGAGCATCAATTGTCTCTTCTTTAATCATACATCTCAGTAGCTCCTTCCAGAGCAGCATAGGAAAGTCCTCTACAATCAACTACTACAGGTGTTTCCTCATTCAGAATCATTGGTTCTCATTCATCAGTCCCATCTTCTAGCTGTTGCCATTGAACCAGTCCTCTTGGTAGTCCAGAGCATCTAATTGCACTGCCCTCTGCCATTGCATCCTTTGCTTGGCCCTGTGTTATTCAAGCCTGGAAAATTTGCCATAGCCCTATTGCATTCATTAGTATAACACTTTGAGAAAGAATCTTTTATCCCATGCACAAACATTTGGCTGGATGAAGCAGCAGATGGTACATAGGCCTATTCAGACTTCTGAATGAGTCAAAGACTACGTTCATAGTAATAAAATAGCAATAATTTCAGCAATATAAGAGAATATACATGTTCAAATGAGCTGAATCTAATTATTTTTAAAATACCTCCTGGAACTATTTATGATCCGTTGAAAAAAATCTATTTTTATTGCTTTCATTATTTTCTTTTTTAATCTGAAAAATTAGACTCAAATTAATCACTCTGCTAATCATAGGACTCATTCCACATGATTTTTGTTTATTTTTATTAATTAAGTTTGCCCCAAGTTATCCTCAGGGCTACCATTGAAGATGTTTAAAAATATTCTCCATATTCTAAAGATAATTGAACAAGTAATAACAAAAACAAAGAAAAATGTGAAATTGCGCATCTTTATCAATTTTTATGATAATAAGAAACAACCCCAAAGCGTCAGTGGCTTACAGGAGCCAAGATCTGTTTCCCAGACATGTGACCCTCAGCCTGAAACCTTGCTAGTCTACTTGGCTCTGCCTGAATCTGGACATCAAAGCTTGCCTCTCATCTGCTTAGTTCTCTCAGGACAGGACAGAATTTAGCTGTCCTCATGGCCCCAAACAGAGATAGAAGATGCCATGATAACACATTTAAAGCATCTTCAGGGGCATGAGTATGCATTTTTTCTAGTCCCGTTCTACTGACCAAGGCAGATCCCATAGTCAAACTGCAGTAGACTGAAAGTCTAGCCTGCCCACAAGGATGCACTGGAAATCACTTGACAAGGATGAGAGTGTCATAGCTTCAGAAGGGAAAGTACAGAGTTGGAAAAAAACAGTTAAATCTAGTGTAAAGTTTGGGCACAGTGGGAATGTGAAAGCTATGTGCATATAATATTCTAAAGAGATTACTTTGGGGATAGTAATAATTATTAGCTGTGTGAATTAATGATATGCATATAACATAATGAGTTACACTCCTCATGGCCCCTCTTTTATATTTACACATTCTAAGAATGTATGCGATCTTTAGAGTGTAGACTTAGTTCTTTTGTATTTATTCCTTTTGTAAATAATTTTATATTTGAGCTGCTATAAAGTGATTTAGTGATAAATATTGCAAAATAAAAATTGATTGGAAATCACATATCTTCCTTGGCTCATGTAATGCTCCTGCTATGCAAAATTTAACAGAAGTAGTGGGCTAATCATTATTGTCTTTATTAGGAACGTATAATATATCAAGTTCCTCAGTTAAGAGAAATATTAAATCTCTAAGTCATTTAGAAGTAAAGTCGCTAATGCTAAAGACACAGGCTATTTATTTCTTAATTACACTATTGAAATCTTAAAATGAATTCCATATTAAGCATTGGATTTCATCCTTTATCTGTCCTATGATTCTAAGTATACTTGCAGAAGTTACATTCTAGAATCCTCTTGTCACTAAACATTGGTCTCCAGTTTCACACACCTCGACCCACATAAAGTAATAAACAAATAAAAGAGGAAATGGGAAAAGGAAATCCTGGCGTGACCAGAAATCACTCATCTTCATTGTGTAGCTCAGTTCTTTCCTGCTACCAGATGTTGTTTCTCCTCTTCTCCCACATGAAATTCAGAAGTGTTAGGCAGAATCTACAATGTGGGATATTGCACTGTTGAGAACTAAAATTAAGAGCAAGACTGGAGGGATTTATGAAGAAAAGAGAGCTGGGATGGTGTGATTACTCTGCTCTGTCCTGCTGGCATATGAACTATCTAGACTGCTCCCGGGGCTCTCACAAGTCAGTCAAACGTCTAGAAGCAGTTATATGCATGTAGAAATGTAAAAAATCTGTAGTTTCCAAGGGAAATTTCCATTTTTGTGCTAGCTGAGACTTGTGACAATCTTAGGTGTCTCCAAATCCACTTAATTTATGCAAATACCTTCATGAGAAATGTGGTCAGTCGTGAGTTCTGCTGTCTTTGCTCTTTCTTTCTATTAGACCTGACACTATCAAAGTCTTTACTGATCAAGATTTGGTGCCTTTGTTTTTATTTTAATGTTATCATTGCTCACAGTCTGTGAGACACTGAGGCAGGTGTACAAAATAATATCAAAGTGAATCACAGCTGGACTTTGCAGACATTAGGATAAGCAGGTCTCTGAAATTTTAAGATTTAACTCACAGCTTGCACATAATCGTATTACCTTAATTTTAAATGATCAGCCTTTTAATGGCAATTCTTGCATGGTACATCCCAGGACTTTGACCTTAACTTTCTATTTTTAGACATTTTATACCTTACAAGCAGTACTGCTTCTCTCAGGGTACAGTGTCTTTTGAAAAGATTTCTGCAATGCTCAAAGGATAGTGGCCTGCTGTTTTCTAGAGGCTAACAAATAAAGGCAGTGATGGGTAAAAGCACAGCATGAGAGACTTTCCACTCCCTTATACTGAAGGTCATTGATACAAAGCTAAGAAACCCTTCACCAAAACTCAATAGCCCAGCTCTCTCTGAAGCTGCTGAAAATTGAGGGCTATGTTAATTTCTCTTATCAGTAAAAGGATCTATGCTAAGGGTGCAAGAATAGAATAAGTGACTTCTCATGCTCACCTTTAGTATTGTATGATTCCAGCTCTGCAATGCATGAAAACAAAGTCTTTACATGTTGAGCAAAAAGGCATAGAACTTGAACCAGGTCTCACCTGGATGACATGCAACCTTGGAAGAAACATAGCATTTGAGTGAGGTATGTTCTCCAGGAAGACAATCACAACAGAATACACTGAATTTTCTTAGCTTTTATGCTTTTTAGAGCCTGATCACTTATTCTTTCTGCAAATCTTCCATGCTCTGTTTTATTTTGAATAAAGAATCAAACAGTTTTTCCCCATGAGACAGAGAGAAGCAAGTACATTACTAGTGACTGAAACAAATTTGTCACTAATATAATAAGAAACAAGAGTATTATAAACACAAATTATGTAGATCTGGTGGTCCAGATGACATCAAATATAAATATATCTTTTCTTTCATTTCTAGTAAAGAGTTATGAGTTTCATCTGTACAGAAAAATTTATTTTTATTTTAATTGTATGTATACCCATTGAGTAGTTGGAGAGTTATACTCATGTATTAGACCAGTTAAAAGTATTTCAAAAAACAAATAACAATGTTCAATGTGTATGAAAATGCTCATATTGATTGAGATATAGGCATGTGGCATCCATTCAGTCTCTATTTCATTGAAACATACGTAAGTTGCAAAATAGTCCTGAAGGTGCTGTGAGAATCTGATCTGTACATGATACTACCTAAAATATCTTCGATTTTGTATGTGCATGTTTGCCTTCGCAGCTTTACATTTACAAGCATAGAAAATATATTTTCTTTAGGTCATCCAGTAATGATTCAATTTCTTTATTACACGTGATTTCTTTATTACATACTTAACATTTTAAAATATCATATCATGTGGTGAATAGGAAACTGCATAATCAACTCTTCCTCTTCCATTAAATAAATCAGGGAGCATCAAAAGAATATCAGATATCAAGAGAATGTATTTTCCTGTCATGATATAATTAGTTCTCTGAAGGTTTGTGCATATTTGTGTTTTATATTTTACACAAGTATATAAGCGCTGTTATAGTTTTCACAAGAATGTAAGCACTGTTATTTTGCACAAAGTTCACATTAAAAGAGTTGCTTAAGTAAGTTGGCTTCATAAAGATGTCATTCACTTTTTAACATGAACTCATTCATCTATGTGTTAAACTTGAATGTGACTGAACGGAAAACATTGAAAAAATAAGAATAGTGTATCTTTTTAGACTCCCTAACATAATACATAAAAGGCAAAGATGAAATTATAAATGCAAAATGAAACATACATGTTTGGCTACTACTCCCCAACAACCCCACACCCCCAGTATTCCATTCTCATAGTTTTCTTCTAGTTTCTTGAATGCTATTTTTCAGAGACAGAGAAAACTAGAGATATAATTAAGATTAGAAGAATCAGTCTGAGAGAAGTTAAAATTCAAGGAATTAGCTCTCTGTCAGTATTAGTTCTGTGTCAGTATTGTAGGGCATAATAGAAGGTAAAGTTTTAGCATACTGTAATGGTTTTCAAGGCAACAAAAATTCTCACAGGGCAAGCAGAGTAATCAAATAGTTGTTCCTGCCCCACTATTCTACAAATTTCCTTACTTCCAGGGCTCTATGGCTTCCGTTTAGATGGCAAAGGCAGACTTCCAGACGGACTAGGATTGACTTGGGGAGGCTGCAAGATACAGATGGACTAATGATTTTTTAATGCCTAGTACTTAACTTACATTGTGCTGAACATTCTCAAATATGTTAGCTCAACTTATGTATTACAAAGCTCTACAGAGTCAGATTTTTATCTCATTTTACAAATAAAGAAATATCTTAACTCAACTAAGTAACTTGTAAGTTGTACTGGGAAATGGGTCCAAAAATGTCTAGCAGTGAGAGATGTTCCTGCCTTTACAATATGTTCCTCCAGGTTCCCCACAGGAAGTGCAGGGGGAAAAAGACAGTGTGGAGATATTACAATTTTTAAAAAGAAGAAACTAGTGGACTTGATGGTTAATCACAATGCAGCATCATCACTTTTCAAAAAAATTCTTTGTAAATATTTTAATAAGTTACAGGTGCTCTTGAGAGAAGTATTCACTACTGAATTAAGAAGACTAACCAAACAAAAAGTGCATTGAGACTTGAAATGAGAAAAGGCAAGGCCTCTTATTGATCTCTCCCTCTTGGAATCTCATTAGCTATCAGATGAAATTTGATGGCTGCCAACAAATAAACAACATTTTCACCATTCTTAGCTGTTAAACTGCCCCAAACCACCAAATACCGGTCAGTCTGAAATACACATACTGTTCCTGCTGGAAGCAGTTAAAACATTGGCTTTAGAATAAAGAATTCTCTTTTATTTTCCCTTCAGGCTGCTAAAAGATGCACAAAATGAAGCTTATTTTAAAAGTTGGTATCAGAAGTTGCTGGCTGCTCTCCAATTCTGTGTAGGAAAAGCCTTGAACGATGAATTTTCCAAGGAGAAGAAACTTATCAAAATTCTGAGAGACATTGGGGAAAAAGTCAAGTCTGCCAGTGATCCTCACAGACAGGTTTGTTCCGAAATCCATCTTGACATCGTGAAAAATTTCTTTAAATTTTAGTCCATTTAAGTTTTAATTTTATAGCTTAGAAAGCAAACTCATTGACTATACTTAAATGTAAGATTTTTAAGTCAATTATAATCAAGTCTTTTTCCCATTAACTTCCCTAACATTAATGACAATGCCTATCACCAGGACATGCTTTTTTGATGCACGTAGCTATATAGCACACGAAGAGGACATAATGAGAGAAAAATGAAGAAACCAATTTAAAGACAATTTGATCACAAAAGACCTAGTAATAAAATTTTTTAAGAACTTAATTTATTTTTCCTATTTTTATTAGTGTGTTTATAATACACAATGCATCTGTATCATTTCTTGATCCTTTTGTGTAATCTTAAAATTACAAAAACACATATCAGACTCATTGGGCAAGGTATAAAATCTAGGTCTTGATTTTCCTAATATTGCTATAGCTCAACTCATACTTCTAAAACTTTTATTTTTAAAATAAACTACAGGAAATCACACTAATCAATGCTGTATGGAAAGTAATAATTGTAGACTAAGATCCATGTGTGGTAACCAATATAGTGTGGCTTTATCTCACTAATTGTATAATAGTCGAACTGGCTATTCTTTTTCTTGGTCTAATAGAACATTTTGTGTTTTTAATTATCTGCATCATTAGCTCTCTTCACTGATACACACCATTAAGTACATTCTCTTAAATTCAGCATTCTACATGCAAGGAGATAGTGGACAACCATCCATTGTGTTAAGAGTAAGCACAACTGAGTACTTACTATCCACTAGAAGGATAGGAAGGCGTCTTTAACATCAGTCTTATGCTCAAGGGAAATCATAGTTTCTCTTCACTGTTTAAAATCAACAGGAATTTTTGACCAAATGATATGAAAATGGTAATAGTAAAGTATTCTAGGATTCTTTCAAAACTAGAATTTTTCTTAACTATAAGTCACTTCCTTTAATAGATATATCAAAAGCTATGCAACTCCTTATGG
Organism: Cavia porcellus; assembly: GCF_034190915.1. NCBI lineage: Eukaryota > Metazoa > Chordata > Mammalia > Rodentia > Caviidae > Cavia > Cavia porcellus. Next base: position 43,334,378 of record NW_026947510.1, read on the forward strand.
GAGCAGAAAATAAAAGAACCCACAGGAGAAATTGGAAAACAAAAAAATTTAAGCCTGAAATATATTTTTGAATGGGAAATGTATAAATGTTGGGTACAGGGAGAAATTGTAAGGTATATGATGTGATGGGCAATGTAAATTTTAAAAAATCTAACATTTATTCCTTTTGTTTGCAAGCATGTGAGTTATTTTCTAGTGGTGGTAAAAAAAAGTTGGTAGAAAGTAAAATAAATCAGTTTTAAATTTGCAGGAGTCTATATGTAAGTTTGATCTTTATCTCTTACGTTTTAAATCTCACACATAGGTTAGACATGCTCAACCCACCATATATAGAAATGTCATAGTGAAACCCATTAATTTGCATAATTTATGTGTTAATTTAAGAACATCCTTCACAAATCCAAGATATACACTATGATTAAATAATTCTAGTGACTTTTTGGCAATTTGTCATAAGTTTTGAGTGATACTGATATTATTCACTCAGATAAATGTATTTCTCCTGCCTTAAGTGGCAGTTTTTGTGAAAACATCTATTTATTTGAAAATTGGGAGAGAAAAGAAGCAAAAGAGAAGATAAAGGAGGAATTTATAAATCCTTACAATTTAAATTATTGATAGCTAATCTTTTGTTCTACTTAAAAGAAAAATCACTAAATTAAACCTAACTCTACAATATGGAGAAAAGGTTTTTACATGAACAAGAGGGGCAGAGATTTTCCTCCACAATAATTAGCAGGCAAACTCATGCATAGATAAGCCCAGGGTACAGCTACAGAAAAAGGGCGTCAGTGCCACTTGGCATCATGCTCTTCTGGGTTCTGGGAACAGAGGATTCTCTTATTTATCAGTGACCCAAGAGTAGGAATAAGAAATAAATTTTCAAGTGTTAGCTAATGTTATTAATCTGATATCCTCATTTTTAGCATTAGGGTTACTTTTCAAAATTAGGCTAAAAACACTTTTGATATTTCTCAATGAATTTTGATGGTTTACTTCTTTTGTCAAAGTACACACTTAAGATTTGGGGGTCTCTGATTTTCCACAGATTCAGTGAAGTATGGAAGAGAATAAATATCAGAATTACGTATTTGTCATCAACCAGTAAACTCTTTGCGTGTGCATTACTGACAGCATCAGGCAACTGTCATTTCTGGTCATTGTTATGATTTAGATCTAAATGTCTCCCCCCTCCCAAGTTTTCATGTGTATGGATGGTGATTGAATCATGAGGCTTCTTTGAGCCTGTTAAGCTTTGTTATCCTCTTTCTCAAAACCCCTGAAGTTGAAAGACACTAATAGGAAAAATTATTGATTTATGAGATTTAAAAGTGAAGAGTTTATTATGCATGCAACAAAAAAATGATACTTACATGAACTTGGAAGACAGGAAAACAAGCTTGATAGTTAAGAGAAAAATTAGATTATTATTAGCATAAATGTAAAAAGTTTTGCTAAAAATGTGATATCGTTAGCCTTTAACTTTATTGCTACCAAGATGCTCTTAAAAATTCCTGATATGATTCATAAATATATCTTTAAATAACAACATAAGAATAGGTCATTAAATTCCATTTATAAGGTATATCTATCTAGTGGATTCTTGCATGCAGGCCTTCAGTAGCTGCATGTGCCTCCGGGAAAGAGATCCTGATTGGATGTGGGTCAGTGAGGAGAAGAGCAGGAAGGGTCTATTCTCTCTCAGGGTCCTCCATCTTTCTGTTCCCTGGCTGGGATGGCTTAAGAAACTTTCCCTCCACCAGGCACCTCTGCCATCCTTTTTCTGTCTTGGAACCCCAGCAGACAATGAGCTGAAGTCATGGGCCAAAGTAAACTCTCCTCCTTTAAACTGTGGGTGGCAGGTATTGTGTTCAGCAGTGGGAAAATGACTAAACTGTCATTATAGTTACCAGCGTGTGAATATTTCTCTTAAATGCACTATTACCATTAAGGGCAAATGTTGAGAGTTTAAACTCATATTTCAGGAAATTACCAGAAAAGGGTTATGTTAATAATTACTTAAAGCAGGATTTGCAAATCAGTGGGCCACAGGCTAAGTCCAACCCATTGTGTTTTGTTTGAACAAGACAGTGCTTTGCTTGGTATTTGCTTTTAATTGATTTTTGAGGTCCTTGAGAAAGAGCACAGCTCTTTGTTTCCTATTTTCCCCAGAAGTCCTTATGTTCTTAGGTTCCTGCCTCCTCCTAGGTGACTACATCACCTGCCTCATCGCGAGTTCCTGCAATCTTGCATCCATTAAAGAGCTCATTTCAGCAGCAGAAGAAATTAAAACTTGAAAGAAGAGTCAGGCTTTACAGTTTCTTAACATTTGTTTCTAATGCTTTTTTTCATAGGAGGTTCTAAAAAAGGAGATTGGCAGACTAAATGAATTCTTTCAAGCTATAAATACTTGTTGTCTTCCACTGAACCCAGCACTATGTATAAAAGGGATTGACCATGATGTAAGTCTGTTTACTCAGTGAATCACTGGAGTATTCTGCTTTGCGTTATTTAGTTCACCATAGATGTCTGAAGTGGCTTAAAAGATCATAGATTGACACTGCAATTATTTTAAGAGAAAAGTAATTAATTTTCTCCCACACTACGTTTTCTATGTGACGCACAATATCCAGTTGGGATCGTATCAGCTTCATTGTGTGGCGTACTGATTTGGAAACAAAGTATTTATTAGTTCATTAGAAAAATAAAACAAAGATGTATTTCTCACCAAATTGATTGTATTTTACTTATTCGAAATGGTTCATTTGGTGACCTGCTTCATAGAACATTCTCTATTTCCCATTGAGTTACAAACGAATGGACCAGGTGGGAAAGTTGAATAATTTCATGCTTTGTTTAGATTATGTATATACCATTGTCTCCTACACTAATATTAATCATTAGCTACAACATCTTCATTTTGATTTGATTTGAAATTTATTGGTACCCATGTGTCTGTGAGTCATATAATTTATGTTGTGATTTTACTCATACATGGGAAGCCCTCGCTGACATTGTCAGACACAACCTCTTGAGCCTTCTTTTCCTAATCCTCTGTCACATGGTGCTTTCTCAGTCACCATTCTATGGCTTAGATTCATTCTTTTTTCTTTGATCCTGTTAAGCTTTGTTATCCTCTTCTCAAAACCCCTGAAGTTGAAAGACACTAATAGGGAAAATTATTGATTGTGAGATTTAAAACTGAAGAGGTTAAAGTTTCATGTATGCACCCAAAAAAATGGTACTTAAGAGAAATTGGAAGACAGGAAAATAAGCTCAATAATCAGAGAAAAAATGGACTATTATTAGTATAAATGTAAAAGTGTTGCTAAAAATAGGGTTTCATTAATTAGCCTTTCAACTTTGTTGCTCTTAAAATTCCTGATATGACTCATGCATGTATTTTTAAATAACAAAATAAAAAATAGGTCATTAAATTCCATTAGTAAAGGCTGGGGATTTAGCTCAGCAGCATCTGCCTTGCAAGCACGTGGTTGCAAGTTCGATTCCTGGTACCAAAAAAAAAAAAAAAAAAATCCACAAGCAAATATCTATTTAGTCTAAAATCCATATCATCACTAAATTTGAGTACTAGGATTGAAGCCAGTTTCTCATGCTTGTTAGGCAAACGCTCTAACACTGACGGCCTTCAAATTGAAATCATCACTAATTCTTTCAAAATTGTATTCTTTTCAAAATTTACTGACTGCTATTGACGACAAATAATCAACATTTCAAAGATATAGTGTCTTATGGTAGGAGGAGAAAAAGATCACTGAATCCAGTTGAGTTTTACCCATTTTTTTCCTTGATTTCTTGAGTACTTTTTTAAGGAATAGAGTGGGTTTTTTTCCCCAATTAAAATTGCATGTGCATACTGGCCTGTATGGGCCCTGGGGTTGGATGCTGGCACCAAGAGGTCATTCTTAAGGGAACCACAGGGAGTTTCCCCCTGCTGGAACTACATAAAATGTGCCTGTAGGTAAATAATGCACAAGACCGATATGGCCAGGTGGCACAGCCCTGTAATTCATTTCAATCTGTCCTTTGTTCCTGCCGTACAAAGAGATGAAAAATCTCATAATTTGAATAAATTTGGCTAAATTGCCTGTTCTAGAAAATGCATTATGAAATAATCCACACTGGGAAGAAACCTGAGTATAATGCATATTGAGTACCTGTAATAAATATCTTATTTGACATCTGATCCACACTAGGGGAAGAGTATATAAATGTTGAAAGTTTGGGGGGGAACGTCAATCAGAAAACTTAACTTGTTTACTATGTGCAAATTCATACCAGAGAAAGATCTTTTGAACATAATGTGGCAAAGAATCTTCTCAGAGTAAATGTCCTTCCCTAGGTCACAGACTTCACATAGGCAGAAATCTCTATAAATGGAATGAATAAGAATTGAAACTCACCTCATTTTGCCCTGGAGCTCACACACTGCCAATAAACCCTGTGAATGCAGGTTTTTGGCTACCGTGCCAGTCTTAATATACATCAGAGAACCTATTCTGGGGACAACCTTATCCAGGCAAAGACGTAGGAAAGCCATTATGATTGTGAGCCATTGTAGCTCACAGCTTACTGAGCTGTGAGAGTTCATACTTCTAGTATGAAGTTCTTCGAGCATAGAAAGTGTGGAAAAAGCTTTAATCTGAGTTCCTGCACCATCAATCATCTACACTGACAGAACTGTTTGCGCCTGGCTCAATCCATTCCTACATCACGACTCTCAAAATTAGGCAGCAAGGTCTTAGGTTTCAGTTAAGTTTTCTTTATAGGAAGAATTCTCAATCTTGTCCCCCCAGAAACCACTGAGTATGATCGTTCCTTGTTTCCTTTTAAGTCACTAAGAGATGACCAGGTAGAATAGTTGAGGGTAACTTAATACAATCCTTCCTTGCCATTGAAAAACCAAGGATCAGGCACTGTGTTTCTTTTTTCAACTATTTTTAAATCTATGTGAATAATCTGTGCTTCCCAAGAACAGAAGGCATATTTTCCCTGTTTCAGTTTTTAATCTTCTTCTAGATTTTCTTCCTCACCATTTATATAAACTCAATTTGCAAGACTGCTTTACTCTTCCTGTCTTTTGGCTGTGGTCACTTAGGAAATCTACTCTCATTTAATCTCTTGTTTGCTTTTCCCACCTGAAAAACGGTTTCTCCTCCCTACTTTCTAATCCATGTTCTTCATTATCTTCAAGATCAAGTTCACCTTTGAAAGATTTTCACTTCAAATGCTTCCTTCTCCATCTTTGATAAACTTCCTTGTGAACTGCTTTCAATGTAATACATATGTAAATTTTTCATACCATTTTTGTGGCTTTCATGTCGGTGACTGGAGTATTCTTTTCTGCTATCATATAGATTTTGGTTTACCCACCATGATTTAGTATATAATGTTTTTGACATGGCTCTTAAAAAATATATTGCATGTGAAAACCAAGAAAATGAAACACTCAAAGCAGAGTTGCTCTGAATGAAAGTCTAGTAGAGGAGCTAACCCTTGCCTTCCACCTCCTTTTTATCTCTGTCTCTTCCCTGGACTTGAGAGACTTCAAAAGGATCCTCAACACAGGATGTAGAGTTTGAAAACTAATCTTGACTCATTTCTTGTCTATTATACAATTTCTTGATTCTATACAATGGAAATATCATATGATCCCTGATTAACTAATTTCTACAGCAGAAGTTTATGCTCAGCAAGCAGTCTTGCCCCTTAAACTATAAAATTCAAACTGATTAAGCAAGGATTTGTGTTTGGTTAAGGATTAGCTTAGCTTTCTATTGAAGGGTAAATTAAGAAATAACTCCTTTGTTCTCAGTTTATACTGATTCCACACATCCCAGAGATAATATTTAAACTGATCTTTCAGCACATCTTGGTATCATATTTTACTAAATGGATACATTGAAAGCATCAAACCTCTTTTCTTTCTTTATAATTAACTTAACTCTTTACTTTCTATATGAACTCTGTAGTAACCCAAACACATATAATTTTTCAACACTCAGCTAGTTGTAGGGTAGTAAGCATCAGGAAAAGTCAGTGTCATCAGGCTCAAGATCCAAATACAAAATGTGTTTGAAAGAAGTAAGGCAAAGAAATGAAGTTTGTGCTTTGATTTCTAAAGACAGTGTTTATTAGCAAGAAAGGAAGAAACATAGAAACCTTTCAGATTACTCCCTTAGTGTTACACAGAGTAAAATGTATTCTGTATCCATTAGCTCATCTGCTTGTTACCAAAATATAAGAGATAGGAGTTGTTATCTGTTTTACAGTGAGAAACAGACCCACTAAGTTACTTCCCTGGTGTTTTATGACTGAAAAGTTACAGAGCCCAAACTTGAATTCAGGTCTTTTTTTGTTTATTTGTTTAACTCTGTATCCGTGTTTCCTTCAAGTGTGCCATGGAGCAGAAATTATGGTAAGGAAATAGCATTTTTAACTTTCATCTACTAACCAACTTTCATAAACGTAACATCTGCATATTGCTTATTTTATTTAGACCTTAAACTTCTCACTATTGCTTACTGAGGAAAAATTACAGATAAATATTTGCATCCCAATACATATCTATGATAAATTAGCCACAAGAGATTAATGATAATCACTAAAAATAAATAGAATGAAATAATAATGCCCTGCAATAAAATTTACAGCATTAAGACTTTTGGATGTTAGGGCCATTATGCATTGAAAAGTGGTTAGTTGAAAACAAGAACTACAATATAGTACCAATATAGCCAATCTAATAACCAGTGTGGCTCCTAAGTAACATATAGGCAGGTAGCATATACAGTGTGGACTCACTGCACTAAAGAATTATTCACCTACTGAGCAAGATGGATGAGATGGTACAAGTGCACATCATACTACTCAGAATGATGTGCAACTTAAAATTTATGAATTATTGATTTCTGGAATTTCTATTTAATAGTTTCAATCATGGTCACCTGAAGGTAACTGAAACTGCAGAAACAAAATGATGGGAAAAAAATGAACTGCTATAAACACTTTAACTGATAGGCTGAAATTTGTTTGTCTGCTTTTAACAAATGTGTTTCGTTGTTCCAAAGTATTCGTATGTGTTTGCTCAAGTAACAAATTCTGCAAAGAACCATGATTTCAGGGAAAGAAATATTATTTTTGGTATATTTTATTCACCATTTTTTATCTTCCTACAGGCATGTTCATATTTCACATCTAATGCTTTGCCATTAAAGATTACTTTCATCAATGCTAATCCGATGGGCACAAACATCAGCATTATTTTTAAGGTACAATAGCACTCATAAAACATAGGATTGATTCCATTAGCAGAACTATTGATTTATTAATAACAGAACGAAATGACTGCAGCTATTTTCCTTTGGAAAAGCACAGAGGTTTCCCACTTCTTTCAGATTCTGCCTTTTTATAGAATTATAATGCATGCCAAACTAGGATTGGCAATAAATCAAACATTACTGGCTCAAAGCAAGGAAGACTTTGATACAAAATTTAATATGTTTGAGTTGGGAATATGGATCAGCGACACAGTGCTTGCCTGGCGAGGTTCTGAGTTCAATTCCCGCTACCAAAAAAAAAAAAATAACAAAAAACAAAAAGCTTAATATGTGTAAGAAATAAAAGCATATGATAACATTTGATTGTCATGAAAAATGGAATGCGACTTAAGACCCTTAGGACCTTTCCTTCAGCCTAAATACTGAACTAGGGTCAAAATTGGTTGGAACTCAAAAAGCATGTTAGTGTAACATAAAATGTTTTATCTCCAAGTGTTTGTTTATTTTAGTTATTTGGGTCTTTTTTTTCTTTGTAAATGAAAAGTAAATGGTACCAGTTCATCCTACTCTCGAATCCATGGAAAACTCCAATGAGAGTAAAGTGATTTAATATATTATAAACATGAAACAAATAGGAATTAGTAAAGAAGCTGTAGTAAAACAGTAAGACTTGCCAATCATCTCTTTATTTTGTCAATTATTTAATAGGACTCAAAGTAAATTTCTATGAACTTTGATTCTATTTTTGAGGACAAGGATTAATATAGCCACTTTTACTTTGACTGGTGTATCCAAAAGCTTTAATACTGCCTTCCTACTGTATGTACAAAGGGAGAAAAAAGCCACAAAATGTTACCATGGCAAAATATTCCATGCTTAATTTAGAAAATGTTTTTAAAATCAAACCGCTTATTTGTTTAAAAGTATAGAACAATGCTTTTTTTGGACATTTTGTATTTCTATCACCTCTGTTAGAAAATTACCTCTTTATCATTTCTTCTTATTGTCAAAGACAGTTTTTTTTCTGGAGACCACCTCCAAAATAGGAGAAATCACTGACTCACAGTCTGCTGAATCATATATATGCTATATATATTCTTAGTTAAGAACTCTTGATGTTCGAACAGAACATCAGTGGATAAGATTTTGCCATACTTGATAATCTTTACACAGGAAGAGATATCTGTAGGTTGAGAACATCTGCTTCTCTTCACTAGACTTTTAGACTAAGAAATTACACGTGGATGATACTGAAAGACCATTATCAGGGACAACATTCCAAGCAGTGCTTCTAATTTGAGGGCTGTAGTTCCTGAAGTCATTTCAGGGGAAGTTCTTATTTTTTTGATCGTCTGTCAGAAACATAAGGTATTCTTAGTACTACTGAAACAAGTGAAACCATCCTAAATGAGGTTGGAAATTTATTCAAGAAAAGAAATGACATGTACATCTGAACGGTTTGAATGGCATTTAAGGAGGAACCAGAGCTTTTCATTTTGTTTTGAACAGACTGGAGATGATCTTCGCCAGGATATGCTTGTCCTACAGATTATTCAAGTGATAGACAACATTTGGCTACAGGAGGGTCTAGATATGCAAATGATCATTTATAGATGTCTGTCTACAGGAAAAAACCAAGGTCAGTATAGATTAAAAAGTGAATTGACATGTATTGCTTATCTCACACGTTCACTGGTAAACTTTCTACAGTATTCATTTCAGAGTACAAATTCAAAAGTCCAACCAAAGAAACTATACCAATTCTTCCCTTCTAAAAGAATAACTTCCAAAATGATATGCAAAAAATTTAGGAGAATCATAAACTTTTAGATAGCAATTAGGACCAGTGTGAACTGTGTTATTCCTTTATGTTTTTTCATGAATAGTTACATTAATGATTGATTTTTCTATTGTTCTCACTTTTCTAAAATAATATAGATGCATCTCAATTCACAATGGGGTCACATACTGATAAACCCATCATAAGCTGAAGATATAGTAAGTCAAAATGCATTTATCTAACACTCCATGCAGCATAGCACAGCAGCAGAATACACGGAGTAGCACTGTATACCTTTATAATCGTGAGGCTGTCAAGGAGCTGTGGCCTCCTACTTCTGCCTGCCTTCACAAGAGAATACCGTATTTCACACTGTCAGCCAAGGAAGAGATCGAAATTTAACATCTGAAGTACAATTTCTGTTGAATACATTTCACGCTTGTTTCATAATAAATTGGAAAACTCTTAAGTCGAACAGTTGCTAAGTTGAGAATCAATGGAAATGTTCAAATATTTAAAAAATACAGTTATTGGCTATCAACAAAAATTTTACATATTTTCAAATGTGTATCAAAGTTCAGAAAATTCTAAACATATTATAGACCTGCATTTAATTTCTAAAAGACTTTTGAAAAGGTACAGTATCAACAGGAAAAAATGTCCACACATGTAAATGTTGAACATGTTTCAATATTTCTTTTCTTTTACAAAAGTCAGTAATATTAATGTGGAAATATAATTACAGTTATGCATGTTTCCAATAAAAGTATTATCAGTGGCCCATTCAAATTATGACCAAAACATCAAATAAGAATTGCAGTCATATACAATCATGGTAAATTGAAGGAACAATAATTCCTAAAGCATCATAATCTTTTTTGCATATGATCATTATGACTTAGAATTTCATTCAATTAATTAGCAAAACTATAGAGATACATGTGATAAACACAGAGACATGAGATACATGAGATAAACAAAGAGACAAAACTACGAAACTAGAAAAGGACCTAGACTCAGTATTCAACTTTATATTTTAAGTTCAAGTAGAAGTATAGTTTAAACCTGTCATGGAAAAGAACTGTCTCTTCTCGCTTTCTCAATCCTAAGGTTTCACCGGCAGATTCAGTGCCCCAGCCAATTGTGAGTTGAGATGTTAGATGCAAATCTTCATGCATTTGCCAGCTACTTTAACTTGCAGTTTGGTACATCACAATATTCCTCTATAAAATGCTACCTAATCATTTGGATTCTGATAGTAGGGCTCTTGGTCCAATGCCAAGTATCTCACACATTTCTAAAGCTCTAGTGCCCATGAAAAAAATATTTTATTATTGCTACCATGCAAGTCTTATTCAATGTGTTCTGCCTTTCCTTTTCCACCTACTGTCGTAGTTCTCCCACAGCCTAATACACTGAAAAAGTAAGAATAAAGCGAAATAATCCACACTGAGCCTTTGGACATTACATGGATCACTCTTTCTTCCAAAATTGAATAAACCTCTAATTCCAATGGAATCCTTCAATTTCAACTACTTGTAACTGTTTACAATCTCACACTGTAACTGAATGAACATCCTTTAAATTTATTGAAAACTTAGCAAAAATGACTATAGGCTTATCCAAAGTTGCAGACCTCATAAGCAAAGTTATTTTTCCTCTATCTAAAACATTTTATAGTTGTAGGATTTTAGAGGGTATTATACTGACAAAAAACTTTGAGACAAATAGAGATTATAAAACAAATGTCATTTTTAAAAAACTAGGTTGTATTCCTTATTGGATATGTAGTGTTCAAAAACTTTTCAACATTTTAAAACTCAACCATCACTGTATTCATAGTTATATTTGTGCCTCTAGCTCCTCTGAGTATTTAAGTTTGCAACTCTTGTAATTGTACTAGCTGTGAAAATCAGGCACTCTAGATTTTAATCTATTTCAATGATTTTATTTATCAAAATATGCACTGAGGGTTGTTTTAGGACTTTCATCCTAGAAGAGTTTTGAGTACTTATATTGAGTTGTTTTTCTGTATAGGTTAAAAGTCAGAAAGATTTAAAATACAAAATGCTAATAATTTTAGGAATACATAAAAAAAAGCTTTGATGGAACCATTGGAATAAAGGTCTTACTTAAGTTTAATCAATATAGGCTGCCTCATAAAACATATTTGTATAGTTTTTCTTTAATATTGACTGGGAATGAAGGAGCAAATGACTCCCTATGTACTTCCTGCAGAGTTTTCCATGAACTTCCAGAAATGTTACATTCAATTGGGAAGATTTTATGAACCTGAACATTGATTTTTATGATGTATTTGAAATGTTCATTGTGGAAAATGCATTTGGTTCACTGAAGTCAGAGATGTGTTTGTCATACAAGCTGCAGTGTCCTCCATTATACTGTAAATGAACATCCCAGCAATATGACAATTGCCCCGCTCCTCTGGTGACGTGGGGACATTTAGAGTGGTTCTTCATCAGTGTCCTAAAACAAATATTTAAGGCAACTTCTGGTAGATAGGACTAAAACCCAATAAACAGCTGCATCAATTCACAAGATTTAGGAAGAAGCCCATCTAGATAAGTCTTCTATAGAAAAAAAAATAGATTTGGAAAGGAAAAGGGGATCTTAGTAGTGTTGAAAATTACTGCTGTTGCTGAGATCAAGATGTATTTCCTAAGTGTCCCTCTTGCTGTGAAGAAGGAATTATTTCCATGATCTCTTTTTTATCAACCAGGGTTGGTGCAGATGGTTCCTGATGCTGTAACCCTTGCAAAGATCCATCGCCATTCTGGACTCATAGGACCACTGAAAGAAAATACAATCAAAAAATGGTTCAGTCAGCACAATCACATAAAGGCAGATTATGAAAAGGTTTGTCGTGCCAGAACTAATTTTAAATATGCTGTGGTTCATTAGTTAGTCTGATTCATGGGAAAGTAAATTAAGTACACCTTGAGTTCTAATATCACTTAGTCATCAGACTAGTAATAATGACTGTTTAAATGGCATTCTAAATGGATAGAAGTTTCTGCGTTAGAATTTCCTTGTGAGGGAAGTTGCAGGGTATCAGTAATGAATCTCTCTGCTCAGCTGCCTCCCTAACAGCCATCTTCCCAGAGGTGATTCCCCTTCAAACTTCAAGTAACTTCCACCTATTTATACACAACCTCTTGTTTCTCTAAATAACCCTTCTTCTTTGTTAAATGTTTTTTCTGCTATGTTTTACTTTTCATCTGCCATTCTTCAAGTGGTTTGCGGATTGCAAAATAATTGTGTGTATTATATGACTTTTACAAAATGTACTGCAAACATGATTTGACATCTGACCTGCCTTGTACATTTGCATAGCTTGTTCCCTATATATACCAGGGGTCCCGGAAGAAGGGATAAGTGTGGCTTATTCTACTTGCCAAGCCATGAACTGTCAGAGATAGGTTACCAAGACCCAGAAGCATCTGTATGCTGATTCACACAAAAGAACAATAATAGTTAAATTAGAGTGGAGAACATTGCTGGAAACAGTCGCATGCAGTGAAATTCCTTTATGCTGAGAAGCTCCTGAAACCTATGCAAACGGACGATTGCTCATTGTAGGAGGCATGGACTATCATAAAGAAACCCAAGAGTTTATTCATTCCTTAATTCTTGAGGCCAGATTTGAAAGAATTAGATAGGAATATCTTTAAATTCACTTTTTTAGCTGTACCCAAAAGTAACAGGAGTACCTAAAAACAACTTGAATTTTGCACAAACTCCCCTTTTGATGTGGTTTGAGGTGCAACCACGTATGCTATTCACAACCACCATGTGCAGAGTATATTTTATCTTCATTTGTAAGTGAAGAAATTCTAAACAGACAAGTCAAGTGACTTGCTCAAGCACTTGAGAAATCTAGAACTAAGGTATCCAAGCATCTTGGTGTATAAAGTGACACAGGCGGCCACTCCAGGGATTCGGTCTGCCACTCCATGAGCCCTGTATCCTCAGCCACACCAATTGTGCATGGTTACACCATTGGGCTGATATAAGTGATTTGTGATATGACTAGGAGACCATTTTGGAACCAAAGAATAGCTTGAGAAAGGAACTGATTATAAGAAACATATGCCATGATCAACTTAGTGTTAATCCTTTTCTTACAACTCAGGCATTCACTGATACATACTGTACCAAAACACTTCAGACACCAACTGGATATCCTATTTATAAGGAAAAATCTGAATATTACAAGTTTCTCGATATAGATGTTTGTCTGAAAAATTTAAAGATTAAATTTTTTTTTTCTCTTTTTTGAGGCAGGGTATCACTATAGAGTTCAGGCTGAACCTGAGCTCAGTGTGCAGTCAGGCCAGCCTGGGTATCATGGTGATTCTACTGCCTTAGACTCCCCACTTGGCACAGTAAAAATTCATATTTTAAATGTTGCCTCTAGGGAAAGGAAATATTAGACTCCCTATTTTTTCCTATTTTACTTTGCAAACATTCATTGTTGCATATTTGAGGCATCAAAAAATCACACCAGGAATCCTCTACAATAAATCATGAGAATTAGCTCCGTATGAATGAGAGATACTTCTCCCAATTTTAATGAAAAGCAGCACTAAAGAACCAAATGTTTCATGGTTTTTCAGTCTCATACCAAGACGAGCTACATATTCATACCCATCTTTCCACTGAGTTGTAAAAATTGTTCTTGATTGTGTAATTTTGCTTTTCTGTTTTACATTTGCCATTACCCCTGATGCTAATACATTTTCTCCCTTTTTTTATTATTTTTGTGTTTCTGTTTCTTAATTAATTAGGCCTTACGGAACTTTTTCTATTCCTGTGCTGGCTGGTGCGTGGTAACCTTCATCCTGGGAGTTTGTGATCGCCACAATGACAACATCATGCTGACAAAGTCAGGGCACATGTTTCATATCGACTTTGGAAAATTCTTAGGTCATGCACAAACATTCAAAGGGATAAAAAGGTCAGTGCACAAATATTTATTAAAGTAATTAGCAATGTCCTCAATAATTTACAACATATAATGGCATAAAAACCCTGCAGATGACTTACTCCCCATCTCTCAAATCCCCCAAGGCAATATAAACATGATTACTGTATATATAGTTAATGAGACTAGAGGAAAAACTTTTTTTTTCAATAGATTGTGGGCTAGATTGGCCTCTCAGATGGAATACTAATCCTACTGTAACTGTATTGTTGGAAATAATTTTTTTATAAACCTTGAATGAATAATGAAGCATGAGTTGATGATATTAATATGGGTGCATTACCCATAACAAACACCACCTTGGTTCCAAACATCATAAAACCAGTCCCTTCCCTCACTGAGTTAGCTTGAGCTCCACAAATATTTTGTGAGCTTCCACCATTTAATGAGGTTCACAATATAAACAAGGCAGACGAAAGCCCTACCTCTATCCAGTAGGCTTGACAGACATTAAACAGGTTAATAAGCGAAGAAATAATATTAGGCAATAGGAAGTTTTATTATAAGATAAAGCAAATAAATGGTATAGAAAGTAAGTCAGGCAGAGATGATATTTTAAAGAGTCTTCTAGAAGACGAAAGCAGAACCATATGATGTGTGAACTGTCCCTTTGTGAAAAACCAAAAGAAGAACATTCCAGAAAGAAAAAGAAACTTAGAAATCTCATCTTAATGCTTAGGCTGCTGTAAACTTTCTGACTTCTCACAGTAACACATCTAAGTTATGAATGAAGGATTTCATATCCTGTGTATAAACAAACAGTCTCTTCTTAGCGGCTTTGGTTGAGATTTAGGAGGATTTACATCAGCAGATTAAATCAAAGGACAGCTCAGCCCAGTATTACTTAATGATTCTGGAGAAAATTTGGCTAAGCCGTATAGTAGAAATAATGAGGAATTTCTTCAGCTTTCTAAAGCCAATTGGTTTTTCTTTTGAGGTGTTGCTTAATTATTATCTGCATCTCTTTATTCTCTCTTACAAATTTACAAATTAAAGTGATTAACAAATCATGCATCCACAAGTTTTCACTTAGAATTTTTTAGTAACAATAATCTCTATAAACTAATATATATTATACAAAAGATATTACTGTAGTAAAGTAAAAGTTTCACTCGATAATTTTTTGATAGTAACTTTTGTTTCTTTCAGAATAGGTGAAATTAAGGAAGGCCTTTATTAGTGAAGTTTATTGATCTTCTAACTCACTCTTTCAATTCCTTTTTTAGACTATATTTTCAGCCTATATTGAAAAATCTGGCTCTGATATTATTAGCTTTACACTAAATCTTAATTGTAGTTTTCTTTCTAAGCAATTTTAGGGGCAGTGTGCAGACTAGTTAAAGTCAGCTGCTCTGGAGACAGATTATGTTGGGGTTTTTAGACCCTGCTCTACCGTGTACCACAGGGTGACTGTGAGTAAACAGCTTCTTTGTACCTTATTTTTCTCGCCTATAACCCAGTTTTTGGTTGAAGATGAAATGAACTGACACATCTAAAAGAGTATCCTTATAGATGTTTATTTTTTATAAGAAATGACGTGATAAGAAGTAAGATTATATCTCTAACCAATATTGCTTCTTTTGTTTAATATTGTCTAAAACCATGGCACCTTATACAATCTGTACAGTGAGATTCATATTTGTATAATTTGATTGACACCTCTTAGAAATACATAATAATCATATTCATCATAGGGAATTTGTATTTGTACATGATATACCTTGCTTCTTTTTTTTTTTTTTTTTTTTTAGCATTCCACTCCCCTTCCTTCAATCCTTTTCTCCTCCTTTTATATTTTAAACTATTAGGTTTTTAATTCTCTGATGTTGAGAATTAATTGACCAGCTGACTGGTGAGCACTGCTTCTCAAGTTTGTATTGTAAGGTGTTTCACCGAGTCACCACTGATTCCTGCTGTAATTTTAGACACAAGCAAAGGTAGTGTAGACCTGACTCTCAGTGGTTCACTAGAGGGTATTATTATGTGTAACCCTTCTCAACCTTGCACCCATTAGTCCCACATTAGTAGGCTGAAATCAGGCATAGTGAAAACACTTGTACCACAAAAAGTGACAGACAATCAGAGATTTTTGCATTTTATTTTCCTTAAGGTAAAATAGGTAGGTGATTATTAAATAATTACTGACATAAACATGTATCCAGCTTAAAATACATTTTAAAAAAAACACTCCAGAGTATAAAAAAAAAAATTAACCCCTATTCTTTTCCTAGTAAGAAATTTAAAATACACAGAATAATCAAGATATCCTATCAGTCTTTTTACCTAATTTTTATCCCAATAGATCACTCTCACAAAACTGATCTCAGCATTTCCACATTAATGCTTTTATTAAAATTCCATGAATCTAAAATCATTTCAACATTATTTCTACTAGTTAGTTAACTACCACTGATTTAAAATTTTTTAAATTTAATTTCTAAATTGGGAATTGTAACACTATGCTCTAAATATTTTCACTTCAAAACCATCTTTTAAATATTAAATTTCTTTGATGAATTAAATGATTAATATTATCCTTCTCCAATCATTCTGGTTCAGTATATAATTCTCAATGATCCAAATGCTAAATAGGAATTAACAACCCCCAAAAAACTTTGATTATTTAGTGTTCTTTGAAATTAGATGAATTTCACTGGTCTGTTATGTGTGTGGTGGTAAATAGAAACACTGTTGTTCCTTTTGCTCAAGGAAGACTTGGTGTCATTTGATCCTTCTAAAATGCCCTTTGTGATACCTTTGCAACTGTGAATACCTTTAGAGATGGCTTTGTATCCTGATAACTAAGCATACAGTAAAGTTTCAAGTTTGGTTAAAAGATAACTCTAAAAGTTCCATGGAAGTTACTTCCCTTGACCTTTCTCTTAATCTTAGAAAATGTAATTTTTCTGAAGATAAAATTATTAAGAACATGCCATATTCTTTTACTCTACCTAGAAATTTTTTAATTTTTAATTTTATTTTAAATATAATAAAATCCAACAAAACAAAATAAATCTAATCAAAACAAATCAGTAAAATTGGTACTGAACTTCAAATCAGGATAATAGGAAAAACAACAATGGCTACCATGGTGTATCTTGTTTCTTTGCTTAGAAATGTATAGATTTTTATATTTTAAAATTGAGGGACAATGGATAAGGAAAATATTGTTTGAGAGAAGGAAGAGAAGGATAAAAGAACCCAAAAGAGAGAAGGAACTTTAGTAGTATAAGAATTCTGCCTTCTTGTACTGAATAAACTTCTGTCTCACAGTGAGCAAAGCAAGCCTCAGATGGAAGATGTGAATCAAACACCTCAGACAGTGTAAAATACAATGTGCCTGCCAATATATACGGTTTTTAGCCCTTTCTCTAAATGTAGTCTTTACATAAAAACTAAAAAATCCCTGCTGCTAATCTAACAAAAGAATTTCATCGGTACCCAACTGAAGACACAAGGCCTTGTTTTCATTGTTTGGAAAACAACTCAGATGCATAATTTTCAATCATGCATATCATCCCTTTGTGAGCGGTTTAAATATTTTCAGAAGTAACTTGGGCTCTTCTTGACATTTACATTTGACCTGATTTTACTTAAAATGTGATGTCACGAATACTGTTTTCACCCAAGCATCATAGATAGCCTTGATGACTTTCCCTCATATCCACGATTAACTTATGTCCCAAGAACATAAATTCCTTGCAAACACATTTGTGTGTTTTTCCCTCAGCTCAAGCTCAAGGGAAAACACGGGGCAGTTCAGAAGTTCTGACCACTCAATTCTTACCCTCGTGAGATCCTGTTCTACAAGTAAAAGCAGGCCCAATGTGCATATGGGATTAAGAGTATAATTTTAAACAGGTAGATACTTCAACTAATGTTTCAAATAAGAAACAAAATATACCTGAACATGAGAATAATGCTGGAGTCAGTATCTAAAGTTACTAAGCAGTGAAAGACCAGGGACTTCCTGGAGTCTAACTTAGGACAATAGTGCATTCACAAAAGAGGCCAGACGTGGAGTAGAGGCGATGGCATTTTATTTTTAAGAAATTACTGGCCAGGCTCTCTTTAGTTAATAATTGCTGAGAGCTTGAAGATCTCAAAGGCCATTAAATGTTCTTTTTGTGCTAGTACATGAGCCCTTATGTTCTCATTATATTGCACATGTGAGGTTTCCTGTGTTGCCTAATTATACTAGGTTCTATCCTAGCCAGTGGAGACTCCAAATTTGCCTTCTCAATTAACTCATGGATATTAGACAAGAGACTTGTGCTCTTTCTGTTGGGCAGCAAAATGTGCTCTGTAATATGTAGGTCATTAGTGATATCAAGAAAAGGATATGCTCAGACATTCCCCAATGCACTTCAGTCATTTATTTTTACTCTGTCAATATGCACTCTTATGGAAGTCTGCAAACTTTTAGAAACATTTAAAACAATTTACCTTAATGTTACTAGGGTACTGCCTGGGAACAGAACTATTTGAAACTAATAGAATGTGTATGAAGCACTCCAATAATAACAAAATGTACCTCAATTTAGCCCCACATTTCAGTTCAGGGTACTGATTCATCGTTCTAACACTTAAGTCTTCCAATTCTCAGACTAATGTTTGCACTTCTGTTTACTGATTGTCACTTCCTGCTGAAGAGGAAGAAATAGCTATGCTCCAGCAGGCAGATTGTACTAAACACAGATCCTCAACACAGGTGCCATTCCACTCTCCTCATCCCCTACCTCCATCACCAACACTGAAGCAGACAGCTCTTTCCACATTGTTGGGGACTAGATGCAGCTCACCATAGGCACACAACAAAGCCTGCCATGCATCTAGGATGAGAATCTAATTCAAAAGGAAATAGTCAAAAACGCCTTTTAAAATAGCATAAATATTTGATATGAAATAAATATTCTACATAACTTCCTTCATTAATCAAAATAAAAACTCTTTGAGGAAGGGGCTGTTATTTACCAATGAAGGTATGTTAGTTGTTATAACTTGTCCAAGGTTGTAAGTCAGAGAGGGTAGAACTATTAGACATGGGCAGATACCCAATAATCCTAACCTAGTCTATTCTCTTCTGTGTTTGGACAGATGGTTGCTTCTTCAGTGAGTGCCAGATGATGCAGTTATCTAACATTTATGGCTCTGATGAATATTAAACTATATGCTTAGATTCTATAGCCCAATGTTTAAGTGTAAAAATAGTAGGGTCACTTCTCTGTCTATGGGGATTTTTCTCCTTGAGTAAAATGCCAGAGAGAATTGGCTGTCTTTAATCTTTTCTTACATTAACAAAAATCTAATAGGTAGAGTTAAGCTAATAGAATTTAAACACCTGTCATATGGGACTCTAACCTTCAGAGTCCATCCTCCTCTATTCAACTGAACTTATTATGGCCTTGCACTCAGGACTCAAAATGAATCCCAGTACTACTATACACTGAATAATAGTCAAAGAAGCTTTTTCTGGGAATGTCTGAGCAATTTAAAAGTTTATGTGAACAATCCTCTTAAAAAAAGAAACATCATTTTCTGAGTCTATACAAAATCACTTAAGAAACAATTCAGTTTATGAAAGGCTTCTTGTTTTAAGGATACAGCATTTTAGCGGTTTCAGAATGTATTCGTTACAATTAACATACTTCATACATTATCTTAATACATTTTACAATAAGACCATTTTATAAAAAGAGCTAGAGAGAGTAGGAAGACTTTTCAGAGAACAGAACTTTAAAAGAAAGGGTTGGTTTTAAATTAATGGGAAAAGACAGCCTGTAGCAGAAAAGCATTGAGAATATCATCATGGAGGCAGAAGACAAGCCAGTGCAGATAGCCACCCAAATTTTTTCCTCTGTTAAGCCAAAAGAGGCGGGTGCTGGGAGCAATTGTCCTCTTGCACACAAACTGCATCATTACCTCTTTCCAGGGGACCATCGCCCTTGCCCTGCAGCAGCACTGCCTTTCTGTGGCTACTTCAATATTGTATTCTCTGCAGTGATTGCACTGATCCCTTCAGAATATGGCTGCCATCCATCACACTCAACTCTCATCTCTAAACAAGTGATCCCATCTTTCACACTACTGAGAAAACAAAACACATTATATTACAGACTACTTTTCTGCCCAATATAAAACTCATAATCTTATGTACATTTCATCCTGCAATTCTTTCTCCTTTTTGCAAAAAAAGTCTTTGTTACTTTTAATTTCAAAAGTCAGTTCCTCTCTGTTGATGCTGCAAAGCCATTTCTCCCACCTTCTGAAGAACAGCGCACTACCAATGATTTAGTTTTGCCTTAAGCCGCTCCATCTCGATATTCTTGGAAAATAAGCTTGTCTCCCCCAAACTTAAACAACTTTGCCTGAAAACCCCAATCTTCATGACACATTTTTACACTTTCACAGCCTTCCTGAAAATGTTGTCTATGTACTCTTGACCTCCATTTTTTTTAACCTCTCATTCATCTAGAAGTAATTCAATTTAGGTTTATTCTTTATAACTTGCTGTGACCTGTGACAGCTTCCGTAGTAATAAATGTAACAGTATCCATCCCTTTGCCTGCCTCACCAGCAGGTTTCAACAGTACTGATTCTTCCTTACTCAGGATTCCTGTCCACTCACCTGCTCAAACACGTTGCCGTGCTCTGGTTTCTGTCCTCTTCTGAGTATCCAATTCGGAATGATCTCCTCCTTCAAAACTGTCGAGTACTTGATTTCCCAGGACTCATCTTAGCTCGCTCCTCTTCTCACTCTACAATTTCCACCCAACTGCTGTCAACTATATAAAGGCTTTTATTAGTGCTTATATCCAAATAACGCATAAGCATTTTAATCAAATTTTTCATTTAAGGCAATTGTGGATTCATGTGAAGTTATGAAAAATAATGCAAATATATCCCATATGCCCTTTGCTAGGTTCCCTCAGTGGTAAAATATTATTATAGTACAAATGCCACAGCTATGATATTGGTGTTAATATAGTCAGGATATAAAACAATTTCACCTTCACCAGAATCCTCCATGTTGTCCTTATATAACTCTCTCATTCTGTCTCTCTTCATAGGTCTCTGTATCCTTATCCCTCAACAATCAGTAATTTTTTTTAATTTCTATAATTTTGTCATTACAAAAGTATCATACAAATAGTGGGGCATGGTGGCTCACAGCTGTAATCCAGTACTTACGAGGGTGAGGCAGGAATATCGTTTCCAAATTTGAAACCAGCCTGGGCTACAAAGTGAGCTCAAGGCCAGCCTGAACTGTGTAGTGAGACCCTGTCTCTAAAAAAAAGAGTATCATATAAATAAAATCATACAGTAATGTAATATTTTGAAATTGGATTTTTTCATGCAGCATGATTCACTCAAACTTTATCCAAGCTATTGTACTTTCAAACCTATGACCCTTTATTGAAAAATACTACCTCATAATGTGGATGTACCACAGTTTGTTTAACCATTCATCTGTTGAAAAGCATTTGGGTTGTTTCAGTTTTCTGATTATTATGAATAAAGCTGCTGTGAACAGTTCCTGTATGAATTTTATAAACATAATTAATATCTCTCCTAGAGAAATGCCCAAAAGTACAGTTGTTAGTTTGTATGGTAGTAGCATATTGTTGTGGATTCTAAGAAGCCACTAAGTAATTTCCCAGGGTTGATTTTTATGTGTTCCACCAGCAATGGTAAGTGGTTTTCTTCCTCCACATATTTACCAGTATTTGGTATTTCCACTGTTTTTTTTTTATTTTCACAATTCTAATGTGTGCATGTAGTGGTATTTTGTTCTGGGTTTAATTCACATTACCTAGTAGCAAATGATGCTAAATATCTTTTCCTGTGTCTGTTTACCATCTGCATGTCCTTTTTCATGAAATATCTTTTCAAGTCTTTTGCCTATTTTCTAATTGTACTGTTTGACTTTTTAATATTGAATGAGAGTTTTTTTTGAATGAGAGTTTTAAAATACACTCCAACTACAGGACTAATGCTTTATTGTCTAAGTGCTTTGCAAACATCATCTCTCAGTTGGTAGCGTATCTTTTATTCACTTAACATTGTTTTTAACAGAGCAAAAATTTTTTAAATTATTTACCTAGTCCTTCATCCCAAATAATTCCCCTAATTATTTTATAAAAGAATTATGGTTTTGTATTTTAGATACATGTTTAAATCTGGAATCTATTGGGAGTTAGATTTTTGTTTTAGTTATGAGATTTAGATCTTGGTTTATACATATTAATTATGTATTTCCAATTATTCCAATGTGATTTCTTTAAAAGTCTACCCTTTTCTCCATACAATCACTTTTGCAACTTTGTCAAAACTCAGTCTGTCATGCTGGTACAGGTCTATTTCTGTGTTATTTATTCTGTCCCATGGATTTGTGTTTAACTGTCTCCACCAAAGCTCAGACCTTTACTTCACAGTACCTGACAACACCCAGGTAGGACACAAGATGCCTCATTCCAGCCTGGGAGGAGCGGGAATCTAGTGTCCTCACCTTGCCATTTGCTGGTGTGTGAACGACACTAAGGTCATTGGTTTTCTGCAATGTGTGCATGGAGGAGAGTGATTTTGGCCTAAAGTTTTTCTTTCTTGTTAGGCTTCCTTTTAGGATACTTTGTTTAGAGAGAGCAAGTTGACATCTGGAGGTGGTACATCTCTTTCTCTAAGCCTTTCAGAGTGATTTTATGTTTGTTTCAAATATAATTTCCAGAAACTGAGTGCAGTTAGGGGGAGAAAAAAGAAAAAAATATGCCTAAATCATCTTTCCAGAAGCAAAAATTGAATTCACAGAATGTTACCTCCAGGCGAGATCTTTCCTTTAAGGTCCTAAAACAAGTAGTTTCATTGTCATCAGTTTTTGTAAGTCCCCAGGGCACCTCCAATGCAACTTGAGCTCAAATGTGGGCCACCTCTATATGTTATTCTTCCTACTACACAAGGAAAAAAACTTCAAACTGTTCTTGCCACCTCTTCTTTTTTGTCATTACAAACTACCAGGAAATCCTATTCATTTATTTATTTTCTTTGGAGTAGTCTTCACGTCTTCCCACTTCTCCACACCTGTGCAGATCAACCCCAATGCTAAGCTGAGCTACAGTCACATCAGATCAGAACTTTGTGCAACCTCTCATCTTTTCTATGCACATTTACTCTTCCTGTCCAAAACTCGTCCCCATATTACAGCAGTCTTTTCTAAGGACCATTTTATTGTTCATCACATTTATATTGCTTTTAGAGAAATAATTTAAAAGCTCTTAAGCTCACCTACAAGTATTCCATATATCTATTACAGATATTCAGTAAATACCTATCAATAAGTGATTGTAATGTACTAAGATTTTAGGTGTGTATCTCTCTAACAAAATCCAAGTTATCTCATGGGCCTGTATAGATCGTAAAGCCCCACATATCCTCAGTGAAGTTTGTTTTGTTTTGTTTTGTTTTTTTGGTGGAACCCGGGGTCAAACTCATGACCTTGGGTTTGCCAGACAGACGCTTATGCCGCTGAGCTAAATCCCCGGCCCTTTCGGTGCAGTATTTATCTGTAACTGCTTATGACACTGACCTTGATTTCCTAAAAACTTTGTATAATGGATTATATTTACTGACACAAATAATAATAAATATCAAATTATTAATTAGCTTATATCTATCAAATGATTTTATCTCTTTAA
Source organism: Cavia porcellus (assembly GCF_034190915.1). NCBI lineage: Eukaryota > Metazoa > Chordata > Mammalia > Rodentia > Caviidae > Cavia > Cavia porcellus. Next base: position 43,358,153 of record NW_026947510.1, read on the forward strand.
TAATTACTGTCTGCTTCTAATACATATATATATGTATTTTAAATCACCAACATTTCTCACCCCTACTGAAAATTTATAAAGTAAATTACTCCCAGACTTTTAGAGAACAATCATTTTAGAAAAAGATTGGCTGTGAGTTAACAAAAAGATTAATTTGGACAACACAATGATAGACTCACAACAAGTTTGTTCTCACAGCCTTCCCACACAATTATTGAATCATCACAGATTCTTCACTGTATGGCTATGGTTATTTGTTGTAACATTCACTGCATATAACAGAATACCAGCAAAATATTGTTTCAAACATGAAGACTGTATAAAGGGAAAGAGTGATACTTGCTGTTCCCTTGGAAATCATATATGTCACTTAAGTAATAATAAGATTTCTGACAAGAGATAGGTTGATTGAAGAGGACTTTTTGTATGAAAAAATTTTTGAACTGAGTATTGTAGCACCTACCTGTGGTCCCAATACTCTGGAAACCAAGGCAGGAAAATTGCATTTCTAAGCCCAATGTAGACAATTTAAAGACTTAGTGAACCATAAAAATATATTAAATTACCTTTATAAAAAAAGAGGGCCAGGAATACAGCTCACTGCAAAGCTCATGGGTTAATCCCAGTACCACACACACACACACACACACACACACACACACACAAAAAGATTGTATTCTTATCAATACTAAAAGTTTAAAACATCAGAGGAGAAAGATAAAGAGGAAAAAAGACAACACCAGAGTAAGAATAGATGTAGGTAAAAAAAGCAAGAATAGCCAGAATTTAGGTAAGCAATGGTAAGACCACTAATCTATAAAAAAGGACAGTTATAAAAATAAATTTCCATAATGTATCTATATGATTATAAATGAGAGATTTTAAACCGATGATTCAAAGTGTTCTAACAATAAAGACCCTGAGAGTCTAGCTCTTACCTCTTACCACAACCAATTTGTATATCTTACCTGTAAGTAATATGAAACTCCACATATGGGCTCTAAAACATTCATTCTACAACCCAGGAGTAGTTTCACATTTGAGTAAACTGATATCTTACATCACAGCTAAAAAATCCTACAGCCTAGAGAGATCCAATGGTATTCTATTTTACATGACTCCCATTCATTTATCAAAAAGTTTTAGGGTAATTCTTAATTTTTTAAAGAACTTCCCAGAAGTGATCCATAGAAATCTTGTAGAAAATATAAAACATTTCATTTTGTTGAATCCACTGAACATTTACATTGTATTTAAAACTCATTTGTTCAATTTGTATTATTAGATCATATTTTTTAATATCAATATGTTTCTTTTATGTACTTGACTATCTGTATAGTATTTGTGTATCTGATTTAAAATGGCAGTTTCTATGGTAGAAGGAAATGTGTTATATCTTAAATTTTAGCATAACTACAAAAACTTTCTGAGAGAAATCAATTTTGTCCATCATAATTCTCTCTATTGAAGAAAGAAATCCATATGCATCAAATTAGTAGAAAAATTTTCAGGCAGCTATAACATTTAGAATTCTACTAAAATTACTGCCAAAGTTCTAGTCAAAATAATAAATATAGCAAAAAGAATAAAAGAAAAACTCTTAGAAAGCTACTACATATAAAATTTTGAATTTTCTAACTGTGGAAGTCTAAGGTATTCCTAAAATAATTACTAAAATGTTAGCAAAAATGATGACTATAAAGGTGAATGATATATAAAAATGTCGCCAAGTTCAAGCTTTTGCTTAATGGTTTGTTCAGGCAGGGAGTTACCTGAACAACCTAGGAGTGAATTAAACCTTAGAGCAAAGATGTGATTCCAGTGACAACATCTTTGAATCAGAAGACAAAGGGAGACTTAACTGTGACCAAGGTTCAGTCCTGAGAACACTGCTGATTGGGAATGATACCTAAAGGGTCTTGAATACTTACTATGTGGAAGGCTGTGTTCTAAGCACTTTTGCATGCTTTAAATCATTTAGTTATTTCAGCAACATCAGGAGTCAGATATTTTAGCTGACTTTTAATAGAGTTAGGATATTAAGGCAAGAAGACAAGTGCTTTGCCCAGGGCCCGGAACTCCTCAGTGGTAGAGCTCAAATTGGAAACCTAACCAAAGCCTAGACTCTTCCCCCGCACCAGCTCCTCTTTAGCTATCAGCTCACAGGGATGACCCCCGAACCCCTCAATCAGATTGGACATCTGTGTGAGTCTGCATGAAAATTCTAAGAGCCAACTATTTTGTCTTGCTTTAAAGATGAAGAAACTGAGTCCTAGCAGCTCCAGAACTGGAATCTATGCTTCATCTCATGTTTGCAACTGAAGTAAAAGACTTGCCAAGTGGGTTCATAGACAATGAGAGTCAGTGAAGCCCAATATGACAAGATTTTGACTCAAAATTTAGGAGTTTAGATTTAAGACCCATCCTCAATACAGGTGTTCAGTAAGCTTTATAGTATGAAAAAAAGGCATTATAAAATGAGGAATTATAAAAAAAAAGGAATATAAAATGAGGGAAGCTGCTCCTTGGGATAGTCAACTGTAGCATAGATTAAAAAATGAAATGCATTCAGTAACCACAACCAAACGAAGTTAGACTTTGCCGATGTTTTGTTTTGTGTTGTGGGGATTTGTTTTGTTTTCTTTGTTTATGCTTTGCCTGCAGTTAGAGCACACTTTCCCCACATCTGCCACAATAGCCATACTTTTGGGTAAAGCATGGTGAGTGAGGTTTCTTACTCTATTATACTTTCATTAAAGCAGCTGTGCACAGCAATAATAGAGAATACTACTCTTCATTAAAAAATCAAAAGGCTCCCTTGGTAACCTGAATTTTTTTTTAATTTTGACTATAAGCCTTATTTCAATCCAAAAGATTTTGTATTTTGTAACAAGACTTTTAACCAAAACTGTTACTCCTATCTCAAATGCTTTCAGAAGACTGTACCATAAATTGGTGTCAAAAACTGTTTTATCTTTGATCTTGTTCAGTGAATGAGACCACATCAAAGAGAGATGTTTTCCTTCCTTCCTCTGCTAGTCCCTGTCATAAAGTCTGAAATGTCATTTTGGGTTTCTCTATATATCAAATAACACAAGAAAAATCATACAGATTTAGAAAAATGGGTCGCCTTCATCCAGGTTCTGCATTTTCCTGTTTTTCCCCTTTTGAGACTATAGGGGGCGGTATTAGTTACGTGTTAACCTAGTCCATGTTCTTCCAATCCAATCAACATTTTTACTGGGTGTAGTGAAAAATGAAATAAAGCTATTTTTCCCTTTACTTAGCATGACAGTGAATTGGTAACACCTGTTTTATTTTATTTTGTTTGTTTATTTATTTATTAGCAGATTGCCTTCTGGAAGAACTTGTCATTACAGTATCTTAACTTTTACTCAAAAGTTGTTTTTGTTTGTTTCTTTCTTTCTTTCTTGTTATTTTTTCCTGAAAAACAGGAATGTCAGCCTATTTTCTAAGGAAAAAAATTAAAAAAGAAATAGTTTACGATCAAATTCACAATCTGTTTTATCATTTATTTTCCATAATGACTTCACATAGGTATTTCATTTATCATTCATTAGACTTTACTTTTTTATTTTAAAGAGAATAAAATAAGATAAAACCAATAAAAATAAACCAGTGTAAGAGCTACAGACCTAAAAGAATTATGAAATCAACAATAGTTACTGTAATGCCTTTTGATGACTTCAAACTAGCTGCAGATAGCTTTGAACTCAGTATAGGTCAAGTAGAACATAAAAAAATAGAAACAATAAAAAAAGACAATGAATGCAACAAAAGACTTCAAAGCAAGCCAATAGTAAATGCAAAATTGCTACCATAGTATATCTTGCCCCTTACATTTTCTTATAGGTATTACTGTTTGAATGTAATTTGGAAATAAACACTTAAAACAATACAAGTTGAAATGATGAGGTGAATTATTTTTTCTCTGCTTCAGTTCAGTAATTGAAAGCCTTCAATAAAAATTTCTCCAGTTGTCCCACAATGAAGGAGACTCCTCCACTAGACTAGAGAAAAAAATAACAAGAAAATCCAAGTGCAAATAAATTGTAATGGTATAATCTAACCCTACAAACCATTTCTGTTCTTTATGATTGCTATTGTTTTTGGCCTTCAGGGACCGAGCCCCTTTTATTTTTACCTCAGAGATGGAGTACTTCATTACAGAGGGTGGGAAAAACCCACAACATTTTCAAGATTTTGTGGAGCTTTGCTGCAGAGCATACAATATTGTCAGAAGGCACAGCTGGCTGCTCTTAAACCTTCTAGAAATGGTAAGTCCCTTGGGGAAATAGCAGGAATAATAAGCTTCATTTATGTCTCTCTTTCAGTAGTCTATTTTTTGCTAATGGCTTGGAGTTCCCCAAAGAGCTATTCAAAACAGAAAAAAACGAAGAAATGAAGAGGACCAAGGTGCAGCTTACAAATGCACTCCTTGAAAATGCAGTGTGTTACTTCATAGTTACTGTCTCGAGTACCCCTATTCACAATATTGGTGCATTCAAAGTTATCCCAGTATATCTTGAATAAGATTCAAGGACAGTAGTTTAAAATATTAGTTTTATTATGCATGAAGGATTTTTCAAAATGCCTTAAAAATCCAATCTCTCACATTTATGGCAACCCTAGTGATGTAAACCAAACAGTGACTTTTCCCGTCTCCTTGTCTTGATCACTGTCTTTAACCACTTGCTTGTTTTTCAGGTCTGGAAACTGAGACTCAAAAATACAAAGCGATGGTAGCAATTGAAACAGAAAGTGTACAGTTAGTGATATAAATCTGGTCTATTGAGCTTGATCTTACATATTCTGTTGACCAAGAAGTGAAGTTTAATATTTTATTTCATTGTCTAGTTCAAAGGGGAGAACAGACATACGGGGGGAGAAGAGCAGAATCTGATAGAAATATCTTCTGAAAGAAGGACATGATCATTCCTCTGTGTACATGCACACATGCTAGTAATTCCTGCAATGGATAAGACAGAAAAGCACCACTGCTTCATCAAGGTGGAGTCTGGAGCTGTCAGATGACAGTAATTCTGCTAGATGGTTTTGTTTTTGTTTGTTTGTGGCTTTTTGCTTTGTTTTTTACAGGCATAATCTTAATGGTTGATCCTCTTATAGTTGGTGTCCTAGTTTGGCACTGTACTAGTTATGTTCCTAGGGGGATGTTACTTAACCCTAAAAAGAGTTTCACTGTCACCTAAATCAATATTTATTTGTACAATTGATGAATAAAGGATCTAATAATCAATGTTTTGCATAAAACAGGCACTATGATAAGTGCTTTATAGGTACTGATGAAAGTTCATCCTACCATAGCCCTGATTGATAAATAATGTAAACCATTCAAAATAGTGCCTTCCATTTAATGTTTAAATCACTTACAATAGCACCTGCAATATAATATCTAAATCACTTAGAATAGTATCAGTCATATAACAGGTGGCAATTAACTGATGTTATTATACTAGATGTTTATTAACATACATTTCCACTTTAAGGGTTCAGTGGGCACACAGAGCTAATGACATCACAGTGAACTGCGCAAATATAAAAATTTCTGTCATCACAAAAAAGTTCCATTTGGTAGTGCTGAAGTAATGTTGGCTTTGTTACAGTGTAGATGTGATTTGGATTCTGTTTAAACTTTCAAACAGTATATCCACTTCTCTCTGCTTTGAAAAATGAGGATTTCTAAAAATATTGCAAACATAGCATTCATGCAAAAAGGCATTGTGGGTTCATATTACGGAAACAAGATATATAACCTTCTGATCACATCTAGAACCTTCAGGCTGTGTTACAATAATAGCCAATGATTCTATTGGTAGAGCTGCATTCTGCTTCCTAACCCTATTAGATCAATTATGGATGGTTTAAGGTTTGTAACAACTGCAGCCTTACCATAAAGGAAACTCCACAAAGACTAAGTCTATAAACATGATCCCATTCATACGTATAATAAATATTCAGGCAATACCAGCTCTAATACTGACATGTGTTTATATCTAATGTTGATAATGTTTAATCTCCAACAAGATCTACCTCATGAATCCATGAGTCCGCGTGCGCCTACTATGTGCCAGACAGTGTAAAGGAAATACTAATGTATAATTTTCAGTTTACTAAGGAAGCTAAAATTGTGCACACCAGTCAGTGAAGTATGCAGCATTTCTAAATGTCTATAAATAACTGTCTGAAAGGGGTAGTACCAAATTAGTGGACATTTTCAACTGTGACGGACATTGTAAAAATAAATCTAAAGCAAAGACTCAACTCAAGCTGTTGCTCAGGTGACACTAAAATTATGTTTGATGCCAAGTGGGCATGTTAAGATAATAAAAAAGGACAGCTTCCCAACAAAAGGATTCAATAACTATTAATGGGCTTTCTCTCTTGTTTAATAAACTTTTCTATGTGACAGCACATGAGTTATTAAATCACACAGTCATTAGTTTGTATAATGTTATTTCCTTTAGAAGACACAGACATATGATATTTTAATAGCAAGTATTAAAACAATTTCTCATAAATAAGATCAGTTACTATAAGTTTCTGGTGTATAATGTATCAAAAATAATGTATGTTCTAATTAAATCAAGTCCTGATTTCTAGGCAAAAGAAAAAAATTTGGAAGTGGATGATAGTAATTCAGATTAAGCAATAATCTTAGGTTTAAACATTTAACAAAATTGCAGGAGATGTTAGAAGCCATGTGGAATAGTTAAACCCTGGGTGAATGTATGTAAAATAGCATTGTGTTATTACTTCAGTTTCTGGCCAGTTATTCCTCAATTTTTTTGTGTTGCTCAAGTATCTTGTTAGACTCTATAGATAAAGCATTTGGTGAAAGTTACAACATGACATATTTTCTGGTAAAGTTTCTTTTAAAATAAAAACAAAGTTTGAATTTGTGAATTTTTTTACTTATGTGTATACTATCCTTCAGTTCTCCTCAAACTGACACTTGTTTTATTATATTCTTTACAAATAATTCAATCTACTGCAACATGACCCAGTTATAACTTGAGAAATGCTTGACACAGGTCATAAATTCTGTCTTCGAAAGATGGTCAGTACACAGAATTATGAGCCAAAAGCATTTGGTGGTTTTACAATGGAGCTAATGGCTCCTCCTCTGCAAAGAACAGCATGTTTACAGATATCTGTAGTGATTTTTATTTCCTCCTGGGAAAAGCAGGGAAAAAATTATCTTTGAAATTCCCATCCTGCTTAAAAGCAACATCTATAGGACACCCAAGAGTGTTGCTGACTGAATCACTAACATAAAAGCCTGTATTTGATAAGTTTTTCTCTCATTAAAAAAGCAATATCAACTATTATAGAACACTCCCAGAGAACACAGGGACCATTCAGTCAGTTTTAAATGTTTATCAACCCATTATTATATTAGTTATTTCCCAGAAGGAACCTTTCTAACTTGCCCATGTGGTAAGGAAGAGTATCCGCTCCCCTAAGCATACCTATTTAGACAGATTTGGACCCAGAGGAAGAGCACACATGAAGAAACTTTAAAAATACCTCTGATCTTTAAAGAAATAAGTGACCTATTCATTAAGTTTCTGTTCATTATCTATCTGTTTTAATAGTACTGTGCTATTTCCTTCCCCACTGTCCCAGTTACAGTTATGATCTATGAGGTCTAGATTAGGAGGCATTTGACAATCAGATTGCTATGGGTCAGAGAACGCACAGTTAAGTGGATCCAGCCCAGGAGCCCAGCCTTATGGCCTTATGTGAATTTACTTAGCAGCTAGTGTGTGTGTGTGTGTGTGTGTGTGTTGGGAGAGGAAGAGGTAGTGTGTTTATTTATAGTTTTCCCTCCCAAGGAAATATTTGACAAAATCCTCACCAAGAAACTATCCAGAGAAACTACAATACAATTCAGACACTAAAGAAAAATCTATTTTTAGGAAATGGGTGCTCTTTGTATAATAAAAAAGAAATTTGACTCAATAAAAACAAAGATATCCCCAGAACTCTAAATATAAAGATGATAAGATAAAACTTAACCTAGATTCTAATTTCCATGGGGAATGTGACTCTGTATGGTTGATACTGTTATATTTAAGAGTTGGTGTTGAATTTGCTAGTAGTAGCTTTCACAGCCTATTGGTGCCAGGTACTTTTTCTTTCATTCATATATTCATTCATCCAGGCATTCATTATTCCAGACATTCATTAAGTTCCAACTATTTATAAAGCACTGTGCTAGGTCATATAGATAGTTCAACACAGAATCAAATGGTTCAGTGTTCTCAGCCAGTTAAGGAACCAATTATTCAATTCCTGTTCCTAAAGAACTTAAATCTAACATGAAAAATTGGAGCAAAACATAGTAAAATCTGAAAATAGAACTGGGAAAGAGGTAGAATAAAGACATGATTATTGTACAGTGACAGCAGTAACTTCATCAGGAGGATCAGTGATACTTCAAAGGGGAAGACATATTAAGATGAGCCTCAAAAAATTTTTTTCAGTAGAAAAAGAGGGAGAGGAAAGGTATTTCTGCCTGGGAAAATGGTATAAGTATGAGTGGAGGTTTGAAGAGCATTAGCATGGCATGTGTTGGAAATGGAGGTAACCAAGGGTACCCAGTCCATTGTACCCAGAGGGAGACCACTATAGAAGGTGCACTTGGTCATAAAAGACATTTCTGACCAGAATGACAATCAAATGTTTGTTTATAATGGAGAGAGCATCATCATAATTTTAGACAAATAACTCACAGGTTATCCTATTGAAGAGTTAGAGATTAGAGAAAATAATTTAAAGAAAGCTAGATAAATGCAGATAAAGAGTCAAACGAGAGCAGTGATAATTGTAGTTTGAAAAAAGGTAAATGAATGAAGGTCTGTTGGGTTCTTTGTTAGAATTAAGTGATTGACAATGGAAATCAGGAAAAAAAAGGAATCAAAGAAAATACTTATTCCTTGTTAGTTGGACAATGACAACCTTGTGAATTGAGATAGAAAACAGAAAAAAGGTTTATAAGAGAAGACAATGAGTTCAGATTTAGACAGTTTGAGTCTGAGATGCCAACACATTGTCTATGACAAAGGTTGGCACATCTCCAGGACCAGCGCATCCAGTTCCTTGGTTTCACTCATCATCTATTTGCTAATGGCTCCTACATCTATATTTACAGCTCTGTGATTTGGATGCCTGTCATCTCTCTCAGTGTTTCCAGTCATCATTCAGTTGTCTCAATTCTGTTTCCTGTGTATAATTAAGATTCTGCAATGCTTGTATTCATAAACTAATTCCGAATCCAGTCTCTTTTTCGTCCCCTCTTTAATTCATTTTTGTAATGATCTTCAAGTTAAACACTTGAAGAGCTATCCCTTGCCTTTATGGTACAGTTCAAAATATTTAATATTGCTATATTATCCTACCCTATGTGTCTTTTCATCCCTGGCTCTTGAGGCTAGCCCTGTGGTTCTCTACTCTCCAGAAAACCCTCTGGATTTCTTTCTGTGATCACCTTGCCCTGAGTTTAGTCTCTGATGCACACTCAAACATGCTGCTCCCTCACTCTGGGTGGGGAGTGGGTGGAAGAGAATAGTTTCAAAACCGTTTTTCTTTCTTAGTTGAACTCAATCAAGTCAATTACAATGTCACAACCATAATTAACTTAGCATTGTAGAGTGTCAGTTCCAAAGCATGAAATATTTATCATCTTAGTCATAAAGGTATTGATCTTCTTTTCCGTCTCCCTCTTCCTCACTTTGTTCCTCTCTTTCTCCTTCTCCTCCTCTAGATTCTTCTGTTTTTCTTTTTCTCCTTCTTGGCAAGGTTCATTTTTTTAAAAAAAAAAAATCTATCTTGTTCAAAACATTTTATCTACAATTAGAGAGAATATTCTTCCTTTGGTCTACAGTGCAATAAAAAAACACAGAATCTTCCTGAAGATTGGGAAAAAATACCTGTATAACTTTGTCTTAATCATTTCATTTCTTTAATAATCTTTAATAAATATAGTCACCACTTAATTAGAGAAAATTGTGTACTTAAAGTGTGAGTCATAGAGTCATAAAAAAGATAGGATTAAGAACCAGAGGTATGAGTTTTGTACTTTGATTTTTAATTATCATATTACCTTGGCATGTCACTCAGTTTTCTGCAGATTTAGTTTTTCTTCTTCAAAGTGAATACTATTACATAATTTTTTTTTTGCAGTGCTGGAGATTGAACTTAGTACCTTCTCATGGAGCTACATTCCCAATATTTTCTTTATTTGAGGCAGGGTCTTGCTAAATTGCTAAATTACCTAGGCTGGGCCTCAAAGTACAGTTTTCCTGCCTCTGTCTCCTAGAGTTCTAAAATGATAAGCTGCCCCTTTACCCCCAATTTTTGTGATTTTTTAACACATAAAGTTAACCATTTGATTTTGCTGGCGCATGTTGGGTAATTTTTTATTCCTTTAAATATAAGAAAATAGAAGCTTAAAGAGGTTAAGGTAAGGTTTCATACAATCACTCATATTTTAAATGGTGGGTTCAGATATTCTGACAGGAGGATAATAATATCATACTGCTTGCTTCATTGGTTTGTCATGAGAATAAAATCAAATTATTAATCTACAAGCATTTTTCTCATTACAATGGCTTTTTATTATTATTATCTCTTCTACTACTAAGTAGGGAGATTAAAAATCATGAACTCCCTTTCATTCATGAATTCAGACGTTGCTATGCAAACTTATAATTATGTGCCCATCAGTAGACTGAATCACGTAAGCTTAATTGTACCTGAATGTATCTGTTTTTTGTTTGTTTTGAATTTTATTGGCTTTAAGATGCTGTATGCAGGACTGCCTGAGCTAAGTGGAATCCAAGACCTGAAATACGTGTATAACAATCTCCGTCCACAAGACACAGACCTGGAAGCAACAAGTCATTTTACCAAGTAAGAAGAGCAGAGAATGTGTGAGTGTGCACATGTGTGTGAGCATAGATACTTGCACTGTGTCTGAGGTGGTTTGGGGTTGACCCGTCATTGGGGTGAATCTATGTCTGCAACCAGTGTATGTCGTCATTTCCAAAGGACAGAAACAGCCATGTGTGTTGTCTAGCAAAAGCCTGAGTCAGTGTTTCTGCAGCACGCTTTGCTTGCTAACCAACCCTTTCATCTAACAGATTGCTCAATAAAAGGCCATTGAAAAGAGCAAGAGCTGACATAAATAAATTGGTTGTTCTACTTGAACTATGTCCAGAAAAACAATTTGGGAAAAGAGATTTATGATGAGAAACGGACTCACTACTTTCATTTGTAAGACAATACAAATACTGGGATAGTTGGTCCAAAACCTGTGACTGTCTTCCATTTCTAATCTATTTTTTATTAAGCAATTCTGGGAAAACACTAGTGTACATCATGATAAAAAGTCTTGGTAGAATACAGTGCATATCAATTAGACCTCAAATCATTGTCCAAAGGGCAGTACACTTTATAATTTTGAACTTTCCTTTTTTGAATGGATAGCATAACTCCCAGCCTAGTTTAGCTATTCATTTAAATGTCAGGTGAAATTATCCTAGTAAGCGTTACCTCAATCATGAATCTTAGGTCTATTTTTTAAACATTCTAGTGTTTTCAAACACAAACATGAACAGAGTTTATGTTCTTCTTAGTGCAGTGTATACTTCTGAATAAAACAACAACTGTAATAAAACCTCTCCCAGTTTTTACTCTTTTATCTATCCCTTCTAGACTGTTCAGTGAGGAAGCACTCCCACTCCAGGGGTGCAGGGTGGCTTCACAAGAGCATCACATGCACTGGAAGAATTTCATTCATCTCAGAGTCTTCTGTTCCATGAACTTCCCTGGACAGAAGGCACTTGTGGTTGAATAGAAGGGAAATGATCGAATCACAGACTGTTAGAGCTGGAAGAGCTCTATTTTATTGATTTAACAATAAACAGTCAAATGAGAAAAACAGAGATTCAGAGAATTAGTGGTCATGTGTACAATAAACAGATGAGGCAAGAAAAAGAGCTAAGCTAGGACTAAGATCCAAGCTTCTATTCTCTCTCTCTCTCTCTCTCTCTCTCTCTCTCTCTCTCTCTCTCTCTCTCTCTCTCTCTTCTCTCTCTCTCTCTTTCTCTCTTTCATCCAAAAATTTTGCAGCAGTCAATACTGGAAGCTGTATGATAAGGAATACCAAGAAGAGCTTCTCTTTAAATAACATTCCTATTATCTAGTTAGTCTTTAGTCTTGTTAAAAATTCTACCATTAAAAGATTCATTAGGGAAGCCTGGTACAGTCATATTTGTCAATCTTCAAGTGTCTTTTAATAGTATAGTTATCTGTAGAAGACACATATCCTTACCACAGTCACTAATATTACTTGACAACTGACCAAGGTCAAAGACATTGGCTTGAATACTTCGATAAATATTTTAGACCTGTTTTTTCTGGGATCAGGAAATTTCAAGTAATCTCAACTAACAGAGATGGGTCCCTTGTATGAGAAAATCCCGGGAAACACTCACAAGTTGGACTCGGAAGAGCAGAAGGACATTCATCACAGAGCCTGGGGGTCTCTGGAGATCAAGGTAGCTTCAGGAAACACATCACAGGAAGTTTTCCTTCACTGCGGTTGCCCACTCCTGATTGGATGAATTTCAGTGTCGGTGGGTTTGCATGATATCAAAAAGAGTCCCTCAGAAAAGGGTCTGAGTGCATCTTCTTTCTTGAAAACAGACCTTGCCATGACAGACACAATGACTGGAATGTCAGTGGGATCAGGCGGTGACGCACAGGAGTTGCATGAAAGGAATCAGAGAAGATAAAGGAAGGAAATACCTGACTGGGCCACAGCTTCTGTGTTTGAGATATGTCACTGTTTAGACACTTATAGCCCTGCAGTTAACTAACAGGCCCTCCCACCGCTTAAAAAGCAAGAAAAGCAATCTATTGATTATGATGAAAATAGCACTTTCAAGCCCTGGGGGAGAAAAGCTTTCAAGCCCTGGGGAAGAAAAAGCTTTTTCAGGTTCTGATCAAAGTAAAAAATATAAATCTGCTTGTGTGTGGGAGTCTCATTCTGCTGTTCCTCTGCTCTCTCCAACACACCCAGGTCTGTAAACAGAGCTTACCCAGGGTGACTCGATGCCCCTTCCCATTGGAGAGGACATGAAGAGCTCAGGAAGTACATCCAAACCAGTCACCTCCTGGCTGAGCACTACCTCTTGTTATTCCACTTGCATGCCTCTGCCAGGCTGTATCCTCACACTTCCAGATATTACACAATATGCTGTAGTCCCTTCCACAGCTCTGTGCACAACACATTTGGAGAAAAAAATGTATTCTCCCTTATAGCCTTAAAAGGTATCTAGATATGCAAGCTAGATCACATTAGTCCTGTTTAATGATGTTTCTTCTCTGGCCATTTCCTCCCTAGGCCTTTATAATTCCATCATCTTTGCTAAGTTTATCCCCCTCCTCATTTGTTCCCACATCAATCCTTTTCTGGGTAGATCATTTCTTTTATTTGCGTTGATTCCTGATTTGTCTGTTTAGCTTCCACATAGAATCATAAAATCTCTGGAGGAGAGAATATGAGAGATCTGATCTAACTTTAAATCTTGCCCATCTGTGATACTTTGCACCACTAGTTTCTCATCCATGGAAGCTCTGATTATTCCAGTACTAATATTTTCCTCCCATAATTCAACAAAACATATCATCTTTCCTACTATTCTTATTGCTTAATTATATATTGTCCTGTATATCACCTTAATCAATATAGTGGTCAGTTAGTTGCATGGCTGTCTCCCTAGTAAAACAGGGAACATTCCCACTTCCCCAATTCTAAGGATACAGTAATGAGAAACACACCTTAAATAACAGAAAATACAATGTAAACATCCAACTTTAAGTACATTTTAAAAATCCGCAGTAATAACTAAAATCTAACATAATGCTTCTTACGTGTGAAGCTCTTAGTGATTTTGTAGGAATGTCTTTGTCATAACCCTAGGAATTGGGGCTAGGGATTTATCTCAGCGACATAAGTGCCTATCTTGCAAGTGTGTGGTCGTGAGTTTGATCCCTGGTACCGATAAAAAAGGAAAGGACAAAAAAAAAAAACCACAATAATAACCCTAGGAAGTGATAATATTTTTATCTACAGTGGTAAGCTGAGATCTGGAGAAGTTAAACAGTTTGCCAAGGGCTATCATTGGCAGGAACCAGAGACATGATCACAATCAAGAGACTCCTGCTGCAGAACACGGTCTCAACCACCAGTCTAGATGTTCAAAACTCCATCTCCTACCTGCAGACTTTCATATATGTGCTGTTTTGTAACCAAGACTGCGTTGGCTTAATCAAGACATATTCCTTGCTCCTTGTCAGGCATTGATCCTCATATCCCAAATACCCACATCCTGCCATCAAAAGGAGCTCCTTGAGGGTTTGATTCTCCTCCAATTGCTGCCCTCGGAGCCCCCTTGAGAGAACTTTGCTAATGACTCACAGTCGCCTGCCTTCCTGTCTCTAACTTGGCCCATTCCCAGAGCTTTGAGTCTTACTTCTTTTCTCTCCCATGAGACTCACTCTCCCTTAACATCCAAGAGTCTGTCTCAGTATTGTTCTAAGGTCTCAATTGTATACTTCTATTGTTAGATGTGACTTAATGTGCATATAGATTGTCTTTTCAATTTTTCACTTAGTTCTTTGGTATATATAGAATATATAAATATAATACATGCAACATTTATATATATATATATATATATATATATATATATATATAGTATTGAGGATATTTTCTATTACACTTTCCATCTAGTGTGATGAAGAATCTGCTAAAGAAGGATGGGAAAATTGTGCCTATGATTGTTGCCACTCAAGAAAGATCCTTATGATCTATTATTTGCATATTTTACATATATTTTTATAATATATATATATATATATATATATATATATATATATGGGGAGATTAAGATGAAAGAGGACATGACAACACAGGTCAGAACAAAACAATTTAAGCAACATAGTGTTTCACCACAGGATAACCCGACATAACAGTAGTTACCATAGTGTCTCTTTCCTTGAAATATTTGAGTATGCCTTCGTATACTATCAAACATAGCAAGACAGTGTAAAACCATTCCAGAGGGTAAAAGTATTACAGGGTATTTAGAACCAACTAACAGAAAATGAACAATGGTTTCTATATTATCTCCTTGACTATAAAGTATTTTATTTATACTATCACATATAATAAACTCCAGTAAGATACAACATGATAAAACTGATGGAGACAGAACAAAAGCTTGATGGGGCACATTTTACATTTCTAAAAGATATTACATAGTATTCCTTCTGTAAATCAAATAATGAATAAGGTAAATTTATAAAGAAGAGCTAGGTTAAATATAAACAATAAAGCAAATCTGAAACAATAACTCCTGATTCAATGAATGTTTAAAATTATGTGCATCTGTACATGGAAAAAGAAACCAAATTCTGTAAAGAATCCATTATAAGTCCTGATGCTTTCATGGTCTACTTATATATCAACATCATCCATCTATCTATCTATCTATTTATCTATGAGAGAGTTCCCATATACTTAAACTACTTGTTTTCTTTGTTTCTTTGTTCTAAAAGTCTGTAAATATTTTATGGCCCTCTTGATCCTGATACCACTGCTAAATTCTGGATAAAAATGAAATAAGAAATTCCACACTACCCAATTGGGTGTTTGGTGAAACTAAGCCATCTGAGACACAGCTTGTGTGACTCCCCCTAAGTGCTTTGTGCTCTTAGGAGTGTTAGCAATAAGAGGCTGCCTCTCCTCAGCCTGTTCGAGGCTGGAAAGGAAGAAATGGCTTTTCTAGTCTCGCTGGGCATGATGAATAGTGAAAGACTCTAGCTCATGCCTGGGCACACACATTCTGGATTTTAAGAGATTCCTGCCAATCATAAGAGACTCTGAGGAGGCTGCGCACCATGGAATAATAAAAACTGTGTTATAACCAATGGTTTTTAGACGTAGAATAAAACTAAAACTCATTTGCTGGCCGCAGTTTTTTCACAGCTTCATGAATTCCTCTCTCTCTTGCTTCGCTTAATCTCTGTCTACTCTCCTTCCCGCTGAAAACTGTTGACTAAAATCAAGAAAGTATCATGACTCAGTCCCCTGAAAATTGATAATCTCATGGAATAAGTCTGCAGAACCCACTGCTAGGCAACAGAGGAAACCATCCATTAAAATGCTGCCCAAACGGGTTATTTCAGAAATTTCAATCACCCTGAAACCTCAGGTTAGCTGTCCTTAGAATCAGATCACTGACTTCACAGACCAGACTGGAATGATTAAGCAGACTTCTCCGCCTACCTTCCCCTCCCACATAAGATAGTGTTGTTCATTTCAGTCATTTCCTCTGCAAGACTGACAGGAAATTTTCTATGTATTCCCAAAGATCCATTTGGACTGCTATTCAGATTCTCTGGCTCACTAAGATCTGCTACTCTTCAGTTAAAACTGATGCAAGCTTGAAACAAAGCAAAACTCCAAACTTAAGGAAAAATAACATTGTTTGCATTAATGCATTATTTTGTCAGCAAGAGCTTGAAATCCTATCTGGCATCCAAAGATGCAGGATATGTGGAACCAAATGCTAGAAACCAATAGAACCTAAAAATGTAGACTTTCTACTCTGTTTATAACTGCCAAGTATTTTCTCCCTTTCTGCACCCATTATCCAATATTTTCCAGTATAAACTTCAAAGAGAAACAGTCTAACTTATCTAGTTAATTTTATGCTTTTTGATCAATATCCTTCATGCAAAGCCATTGTGGATTATGTTCCCAACTTTAGTCTTTACATGGGCCATCCTTTTACAAAGAATCGTCTCCAGAGGCTTTCCTGAACTTTGCCCTTTGCAGAGACAATTTTAGGTGGGGACACTGGGCATAAGAGTCTATGACTGCAAGAAGCATAAGTTGGAAGCAGCCAGAAATGTTGATAGAAACAGTGAGGATGCATCTGGACTCCATATCATAGGCACAGGAGCCAGAGTGTATGCCTTGATAGCTGGGCAACTATCAAAATGTCCAACTTTCTCTAAATTTGGAAAACAGATTCAGAGAGAAAAGAAAATTAAAACAAGTGGCAATTCTCACCTCATTATGAAAATTTTTCATTTTTAACACTGAATTATAATAAGTTATCTAAACAACATAGACTTTATAAACTTTGACTTGCAGGTATCAGAGCTTTTTATAATACCTAAGTTTCATAGTTTCACAAACAGTCAGACTCATTTTAATACTGGATGGCTTGGTTGGTATCTTAAATTTCTGCAATAGGAAAATCTCTAAATTTGAATGATGTACATTACACTGACAAATTGTCTGATTTGCCTAAATATCAAGTCAAAATACATTGTAGCTATTAAGTAATAAAAAAGGATATTTTGAATTATTTTGGATACTATTAGTCTGAAGGTTAAAAGCATTTGAAAAGTTTAATGCACCCACCAAGTGGACCAAAGGTCCTTAGTTAAAAAAGATGACTAGTCCAAACGGTATTGCTTTACAGTAACTGGGATCTGTGCAAC
Organism: Cavia porcellus; assembly: GCF_034190915.1. NCBI lineage: Eukaryota > Metazoa > Chordata > Mammalia > Rodentia > Caviidae > Cavia > Cavia porcellus. The sequence continues at coordinate 43,375,781 of NW_026947510.1, forward strand.
AGTTCTGCCCTGGCTTTCTTGATCAAATGCAATGCACACAATTACTATATTCCAGTGACTTAGAAGTAACTACACTGAAATAATTTACTGCCTGTAAATACATTTTGCCATATTTTAAAGATTTTTTATAACCTCAATTATAGCGCCACTTATTGCTATTGATTTTTCTAGATTGTTGCTTGCTAAGATTTATTTTCTTATTTTGCATAGGATTTCATTTAATACCATCAATCAAAGAAGCTTGCTTTGACAGTGGGGATAGGAATCTGGAATACCATTTCATTGGCATATTATTTTTTAAATTAAAAGAATAAGCTGTCAGTCCTTCTGCAATTCTTTCATTCCATTTGCTCTATTCTGGTCAATTTTTGCAAGATATCTCCATAAGAAAATTTAGGAATGCCTTATTCATGCTGAATGTAGGGGAACCTGAAATTCTTGTTCGTATGCAGATGGGAATTTTTGGTGACATTTCCTACTCATTGGCTTTGTAGCATGAATTCTGAAGATTTGAAATCTGAATTCCAAAAATAGCAAAAACCTTTGTTATCAAGCTTAATTAGCCTGTAAAACAAACGTTTTACAGGGGAGAGAGAGACAGAGATGTAGAGAGAGAGAAGGAGAAAGAGAGAGAGAGAGAGAGAGAGAGAGAGAGAGAGAGAGAAAGGGAGGGAGGGAGAAAGGTAGAGGGACAGAGAGATTCTAAAGTTCCTCTTGTTTTAATCACCATATATTTTCTTCTAGCAATTCAACAGAGTTTAACACAAATCAGTTTTTGGTGAACCATCAGTCCACATTTTGTATTCCCTTATATTTTTCCATGTGTAGTATGCTACCTTAGGGACTTATATGCATTCCATTCTTTTTTCATTTGGTAGTACTATATTTTCTGAAAAAAGCATTCATATCAGTGTCCTATTTTCAAACACTTTTTACATTATCTCATTCAATTCCATTAACAATCTAAAAGAGCAAGATTAGCCAACAATCATGATTTTAGAGATGTAACAATTCAGTATGTTGAAATCATAAAACAACGATACTTTTGAAGTCATACAGAGAATTAATGAGTTCATACTAGAACAACGATATTTCTTGCTTAATGAATGTTCTTATCAAGGTAGAATTATGTCAAATTATATGAAAAGAAAATTCTATATGTGGAATTCTTAATGGCCAGATAGTATCAAATAGATGTAAATATTCTTTAATATCTTCAACTTAGTTAAATGCTCATCATAAGAAAAACATCTGCATGGTTATGCCAAACTGTGTTTCTCAAAATGTGGTACCATGTTGTCAAAGCCACAGGGGATATAATATGACATATTACTTTTTAGTGTTTATTTTATTGAAAGGATTAGAACATAAAATTTTTGGTTTCGTGTGTATGCATACACATTACACACATGCACTTAATCTTTATCATTTTGATTTTCTAAATTAAAAAGTGTATAAAAAGAAATTTTATGTTATGTGCCCAAAATGCTTTAGTAATGATTATTTATTGAATTGATTTTGAGATAGTACAACTTTTTGCTTAAAAATAAATATTGCATATGTTTTGACCTAATACCTATTCAAAACTAAATAGGAATTACCTGATAGTTGATGTTATAAATTTAAGTATAAGAAAATGCCAGTCATTTCAGAGATTACAAATTGTGACAAAACTGCAAATGTCATTTTCTCCTGAATCACACAATGAGTGACTCATTAAACTGGACATTCAGTCATAATCCCAGTGCAAAAACAAAAAGAATATGTGTTCACTGCACATGAAGCATCACTGTGATGAGATGATTTGAGATTTAGATGGAGAAATTTGTTCATAGGGGATGAATCACTTAAAACTCTTCTATTGACATATGACAAAATAAGTGTCAAAGATAACACATACTAGTCAGATACCCTGTTGCTGGGACAAAGTATGTGAAACCCACAGCTTGAAGGAAGATAGTTTTATTTTAGCTCATATTTGAGAGGCTTCAGTTCACGATGGGACATAAAGCTTAAGAAATCTCAGACCTACTTAGGCCTCTTTAGATTATGTTCCCTAGCAACTAGAAGTACAGTACTTTTTTCTGCCTACAGGCTATTTCTATGTAAAAATGAAAGGCTGCTTGTCTTACTGTGTGTGTTCCACCTGGGAATTACACACTAAATATAGTGGATTATTTTTCATCTTTAAAAAAAGTTCCTGAAAGATTATTCATTATAGAAAATCCATGATGAGAGGCAAGACTTTGAAATCAGATAAACATGAAGGAAATTCTTCAGTTGCTGCTTCCTAGGTGAGGTCACTTTTGGTATGTATTTAATCTCTTGGATTTTTCTTATCCATAATGAAAATAATTTTACTACTTTTCTCAAGGATGCAAAGATTAACATAAGACCTTTATTTCAGTACCTGCCAAAGGATATATACTTCCTGAGGGCAAAACTCCATGTCACAGCACATATCTCATTGCCTAGCAGAGAGAACCATGAGGGTTTATCAAGACCACCTGGAGGTTTCCTCTAGGAAACTTTAGAACTGAGATTCTTCCACTGAAGCTTGGGATCTTTAATGTAAGGGCTCGCCACATAATCCTGTTAATGCTACCATTAAACAAAACAGCTCAGAGCAGCACAGAGACCTGAAATGTACTGCCCTTAAGATAGCAGCTCCAAGTGGAGTGATATTTAACACTCCTATTTTGTCTGATGTATTAAGTCTGACATCTAAGAGACAGGATTTAGATGAAAGTTTGTTCCCAAAATATGGAGCTCTAGTCTTCTACAATCTTAACTGTAAAAACAAGGCAAGACATAGACATAATTGACATTTTGTGAGTACATTAAAATTAAAGGTGTGTGATTCATAGTTTCTTGAGATGGGACTACATGCTACCATACTACTCCAGTTCATAAAATGTGTTCAAAAAATATATTAAGGAATTAATGCTTTTATCTCTATAAATAAGGATTAGTGTTAGACTCTATTATTGTTATCTCTCTGTCTCTAAAATGCTGATAAGGAAAGAAATTAATGTTTTATATTTTCATGTGTACTCAAAAATCCATAAAATTGAAGAACATTTTTGGAAACACTGCACACTATAGCAATGAGTAATGGGATCAGAGTAAGATATTAACATGTTAGAAAAATTTAGCCTAGATTGATATATAATAATGGAAAATTCTGAAATTTATCCCAAAAAGTCAAAGACTACACTAAGATAAATTAGCTTGAATTTTTATAAAATCGAGGGAGAAATTATTAAACACTATTAAACTATGTTGTTAACAATGAGGACATGGTAGTCTAGTTGTGATGAAAGCATTACATAGTATCTTTAATAAATGCCAAACCAATAAATTCATCCGCAGTTATACTTAACAGTTACTCCTTTTAGAAAACTTTGATATCTTCATATTACAAGCCAATTTAGGTAAATATTATACTTTTAAAAAATGTTCAAAGTACTGGTTTTAATTCCAGGGACTCATACATGCTAACTAAGAGTTCTACCAATGAACCATCTCGTTATTTATTTTTAAATTTTTTTTATTTTTGACATGGTATCTCACTAAGTTGTCCAGGCTGGCCTCAAACCTGTCTAAAACCTATAGCTGGGATTACAGTCACTGGCTACCCTGCCCCACAAATTCCATACTTCTGAAAAAGAGAAGTTACAAACATTCTCAAAAATATTAGGAAAAATAAAATGCCTTCTAAACCAATAGTAAAGCTCTATATTTAAGTTTTATTATACTATTGTATTACAATATTTGTAGTTAAATAAGAAAGTAATTAAAACAATCCTGGAAAATTACCCAAAAATTAGAGTTTAGTAAATAAAAAATTGTGAGAAAATTATTCAAAATCTGTAGTTAAAAAAAGAAGCATTGAATGTTACCTCAATAGATATAAAAATGCAGATAATAAAATCTAGAAGCATTAATTTTGAAAAAATCTCTAGAAATAGAAAGAAATACTATTAATGTTCAACTCAAACCTATGGAAAACATTATGCTTAAGGACAAAATATTGAAAGTTATTTCTTTATAATCAAGAACAAATAAAACATTTGCCATCTTAATTTCCACTTAACATTAAGCTGTATATCTTAGTGTAAATGATAACAAAAGCACCATCATTATATGCAGATTACATGACTATGTGCAAACAAAATTTCTAAAGAAAAGAAAAATATTGTTAGAATTAATGAACTACAATTTTATTCATATATTATAACTTAATAGTTAAAATAAAATTTAAGAAAAAAAATCACATTTACAAAATGCATGCCAAAATAAGCCCAACTGAAGAATAATCTTCAAAAAATAATATACAAGACCTCCACAGTAAAAATTCTGAAGTCATATGGAGAATATGATCTAATTACATCTAGATGAGATTCAACTAAATATACTGTATTGTTGGGCTAGAAGTTTCAAAAATGTCCAAATTGCAATAATTCACAAATTGATTTAGTTTCAATATAAAACCATTCAAAATTCTTATACATTTATCTTACGTATTATAAAATATATTTTGAGGTCATCAGACCTAGAATACTAAAGAACTATCTGAAGTAAAGGTAAAATCATCTGGGTAAAATCATCTGATCACCTGGCTTGGAAGATGTACTACAAATTCCATGCTATTAAAATAGCATAATATTGGCGCAGAAAGATAAATGCAACACACTGACCTTCTCTATGGACTTTGTCCTTGTCCTTAGGCAAAGTTGAATAGGAAAGAATGTTTTGCAATTTAAAAAATTTATTAAATTAATCAGTGTATACTACACTTTGACATACCATATGGATATTTAAAAAGGTGATTCAGAAATGGCCATAGTGGTGCATGCCTGTAATCCTGGCACTTTGAGAAGCTACAGCTGCAAAGTTCAGTGGAGACTCTACCTCAAAACACTAGTACTATTACTGCTACTACTAATAATAATAATATAAAGAAATGAGAATGTAACTCACTACAAAAGCCCTGGGTTCATTCTCCAGGATCCTTGCCACCGAAAAAAAGATTCAATGCTGTGTTCTAAATTAGAAATGTTGTTCATTCACACAACAATATGTTTTGATCGCTATTTACTAGTTACTATAACATATTTCTTACAAAATATATTACTAAGTTTAAGAAACCAAGTACAACATTGTGCATAGGTATGACTTTTCTGTATTTCCCATTTCACGTAATATCAAAGTTCTTATAAAATTTTGGCCCTTTTGTCTCTGATTCTCTTCCCCTCTCCTCCCTTTGTGTTGCCACCTGGATGCTTTTCTCTGTCAAATACTAGTTATTTATCTACCTCAATTTCTGTACTAATTGTTTCTGCTTAAAATATGTTCCATCAGAAATCCTTATAGCATATTTTCTTGACAAATTAAGGTCTTTAATAAACAGCCAGTGTGTGATAAGAGTAGTATATTGTATATTGTGTCTGTATACGTGTCTGTATGTCCTCATGGGTGTATAGAGAAAATACAAAAAAAAGATAATGAATTATCAAAGATACTATTTCTCAGGAGGACCACTCTCCTCCCATGATTCGTTTTATATTGCCTGACTTAGATATTATAAAATTTAAGTTTTTAAGAGCCTTAAATCTCCATAAAAAAGAGTAACCAAAAGAACAAAATCCAAAAACTTGAATGACATCTACAGAAAAATAAAAGTGTGTTAGTAAGCTTTTTGTCACTGTGACAAAATATCTGAGAAAATTCATTTAGAGGAAGAAAGGTTTATTTTGGCTCGTTTCAGAAAGTTAGTCTGTTGTCATCTGGTTCCATTGCTTTAGGACTGAGATGAGATAGACACATCATGGTGAAAGTTTTCTGCTCATGGTGGCCAAGAAGTAATAAGAAAAAGAGAAGCAGAGTCTGTGGTGTTAGGTTTATGATCTTATTTTATGCAGTGTTCCTTTTCAGAACGACAACAACAACAACAAAAGACAACAGGTCTGGGGATTTAGCTCAGTGGCATAAGCACCTGCCTTGCAAATGTGCAGTCGTGAGTTCAATCCCCAGTACCAAAAAAAGACAATAAAGGACAATGTTTCACAATATTCTGAAGCTATAGACTGTGGGACATTAACTTATCAAAGTGTATTACATAATTATTTTTCTAAAATTGTACTGTGTTGGTAGATAAAAACTACTTACTTCATGGCAGCCCGGAAGCAAAAAGAGAAAGAGAACCAGAGCCCATGCTGGCAGGCTTCCTCCTTCTGCTGTGTTCCATCAGGGCCCCCAGCCTATTAGATGTTGCTGCCCATACTCAGGGTAGGCAACCCTCCTTAATTGCTGTCCTACAGGCCAATCACCTCTGTAAGCACTCTCAGAAATACACCAAAAGTGTGCTTTTTCAGTCCAACCAAGTTGAGAATCAAAATTAGCCATCACACAAAGTATACCCAAGAATCCTAAAACACAGATGCAGGAAGGCAAACCACGGATGGTTACAAAACTTGTGTGGTATCTACAATGTATGGAGGAAGCTAAGAGAAATGCCAAGTCATGCAATGGACCTAAGATAAGAATCTAAAGGAAAGCCAGAAAACAGCCACTGGAAACTAACAGGACAATCTGAAAAGTACAGTTGACACTGGGAGGGAGTTTAGAACATTCCAGTTTGCAAGGAGGCAAACGTTCTGTATCAAATCTGAAATAGACAGAGAAGTCTATGTCCTCTCAAAGGTAGCTGAAGCTGTCTTCTGTGGGAAAAAGACTCACACTGAAGAGAAGCAACTGAAAGTATACTCCAATCTCATAGGACAAAATGTAATAGGTCAAAAGGGAAAAACAAAATCCAGGGGGGAAAAAGTGGCTGAAGGGACACAGAGTAAGAATATCTCAGAAAGTTTTTAACTCATTATATGATAGAAACAGAGAAGAAAGCCCCAGACCCTACAAAATTCCCTACTTCTTTGTGAAAGTCAGGAATACTAATTTTGTATTAAAATGAGAAAACAAAACAGACTATGGTTCAGTGACATACAAACTTACAACAAGGAAAAGAACAATGTAAAATAACATTATCCCTACAGTAAAAATATGCAGGAAGACTACACACACACACACACACCTCTCAAACAATAAATTCTGCCTTTATATTTCAATGGTGCTTTAAGCAAATCAAGGATTCGTAAACATATGAAGGAAAAACTGTCAGGAGAAATCAGAAATAAGGTGAGATAACCCAAGAAAATCTCTAAAGAAAAGAAACATAATGCAAAAAACAATAAGCTAGAAAGAATGCCAAATGTATAAAAACCTACACATAGTGCTATCAGACAAAAAAATAAAAAAGTAAGAGTGTTTGAGACAAAAAGAAATTAAAAAAGCAATAAAGATCCAGTATACATATGATAAAAGCACCTAAAAGAAAATCAAAGTAATATTAAAACTGTATGCAAACTCAATTTTTATTCAATGCAGTATTTAATAGTTTAATACTATAATTAACAAATATTTTCTGAAAAATGAAAAAAATTCAAATTATATATTGAAAAGATACTTTGCACATTCTGAAAATTGTCCAGCATAATCAATACTAAAACATATTTTAGAAAAACTATAAACATGGAAGAAAAAGAAACTTCCTTTAAATATACAGATAATAAGACTAACTCACAAGGGAAAAAGCTTACTATATATCATCAGTTTTGAATAGTAATCCTTTATTCTGGAAGAAAACACGTGTCTTTATGGCACTTCAAAATGAAATAATCAGCAAAGGAGCCCATATATTCAGCCCATATGCTCACAAAGTGTTCTTAACACACAACTCAGAAACATTTCTTTGAGCAGTTCTTGAAGAATTTACTGGGGAGTGAGTTTCAGATCATCAAAATGAGAGATTAGAAGGATTAGAGGGTAAACTCTAGAAATCAGTTCATAATTAAATGGTTAGAAGATAGATGGGCACAGTGTGTACAGTGCATGTTCCATGCAATATAGATAAACTGGTTCTACAGTAAGTGGAAGTCAAGAAAAGAAAGGACTAATGAAAACAGCAGAGCATGCTGTTTACTTATAGTATTAACTTGGATTTAATGAACAATACTGAAAATTACATGGTGAAGAAAAATAAATAAAAAAATAAATAGCTAATTTCAATATTATTCTTAGTAGGCAATACATAGAAATAATCAAAAAGAGAAGTATTGTATAAAATATTTTAATGTTAGAATGCAAGTTTTCTTTAATAAAAAATATTTTTAAAACAGGCACCAAAACCAAAAAAATCGTGAAATAAAATACTTCATATAAAATATTTGTACATTAAATGTGTTATTACAATATGCTGCTTTTTCCTCAAAAATGATTGGGAAAGGAACACCAATATATAAAATGTAGAAACAAACTTTAAGAATGCAATAATGAAAGCTGAGTCACAATCTTTATAAGTACTCAAAGAGTGGCTCAGTACCTTTCTCACCCTCATACCTGCACCCTAAAGGAGGAGAGGTTGATTTCAGCTCATGTTTTCAGTCTTCAGTCGGCTGACTCCAAGGCAGAAATGACATCGTGGAAGGGTGTAGCGGAGGGAAGCTGCTCATATCATGGAGGTCAGGAAACAGAGAGAGAAGAGAGGAGTCGAAAATACACCCTCGCAGTTCACACCCACAATGAGCACATCTCTGAGCAGATCCCACATTTTAAACAGCACAGTCAGCTACTGAATTGATTAGTGGGTGAATTCCCTGATGGTCCAGCTAACCCATGATCCAAACATTCTCCACCTTTGAAGATTTTTAGGGGCCATTCTAGACCTAAGTCATAACAAAGAAAAAGGGCAGGGATATGATAGAGAGTATGGATATAGATAGAGCTGCCAGGCATCTTTCAGCATAAATTATTTCATAGGTTTCACTTTGGAGTTTGTGAAAATATTTCCAATGATTATCAACTGCTATTAAACTTTTCTAAACACAGTTTCTAATAGTGAAAAACAAAACAGACCTATAAAGGTCAAAATATATTATTGTAATTATAGTTCCATATTTCACCATAAAAGTTACTGGTATAGTTGCTAAAAAAATCTAGATGTGAATTTGAAGTTTATAAAAAAATAATGTTTAAAAGTTGGGCTTCCAATAAACATGAACAGTTCTTGGTTTACCACTAGCACATCTAGCTAATACAAGGAAAAATATTATAAATGAAATGAGTTGAAGTGGGGGAATATTACTGTCTTTTCCTCTTAATTTCTCTAGGAAAATAAAGGAAAGTCTGGAATGTTTCCCTGTTAAATTGAACAACCTGATCCACATACTCGCACAAATGTCAGCCGTGAGCCCTGCCAAATCTCCTCCTCAGAGGTCCTCCCAGGAATCTTGTACGCCAAGCACAGTCAGGTCCATTCGAAGAGCAACAATTATAGGGTTCAGCAAGAAACCCAGTGATGTAAGTCTCAAATCTGTCATCTTGACTCCATCCCCAATTTTGCTCCACATCCATTCTTTTTTTTTTTTTTTTTGCTATGCAAATGAAAAATCAGCTAGAATTTGAGCTTAAGTGCCATTAAGAGGATTTTTTTTTTTTTTTAGGAAAAATCATAACAACCAGAGCTATTAGCAGAGAACCATCAAAGGGAACAGTTCCTGCCCTGTGGTAGAATATAAATCAAGGCATAATTAAAGTGTCCACAAGAAAAGAACAGCAGAAATTAGTCTGTCCCTGCACATAAGATTATGATACATTATGGGTTGTGTGGATAGGTGATACTCCTTTGCAAACTGCATCTTTTAGCTCTGTGGTAATTTTTGCAAGAAGCTTCTTTATTTTTGTGGTCTACATAAAACTAAGTTTTAACATGCATTGCAGATTATGTTGTCATCTTTTGATTTTTGCCTGTTCTTCTGCAGCTGTATTTGATCCAGGTGACACACGGTAACCACGAAATCAGCCTGACAGAAAAGTCCTTTGACCAGTTTTCAAAACTTCACAGCCAACTTCAGAAGCAGTTTGCATCCTTGACCCTCCCAGAGTAAGGCCCTGTCCTCTTGCATTCTTTTGCATTCAGTTCTTCTCCTTGAGCAAAAGGAAAAATTATGGTTAGGGGATGTTCTATTTGGAAGCCACTCTGTATTCTGACTCCAATACCACTGAATCTCTTACAGCAGAGAGCTTGCTCTGCTCTGAGTAAAGAATCTTTTGTTTCACAAAACAGACCAAGGTTTGCAATTTTCTTCTTGCTTCCAGCTATTGATTTTGTAGACGGAAAAAAGTCAGAAGCTATTTTATTTTTCATCAGTTATTGGAGAAATTGTCTTATTATTCTGTTTTTAATTTAATCTCAGGTTTTTTATGAAAATAAAATTGAAACTGAAAATGCATAACTAAATTGGATGTATCAATTCTTTTAACAATAACTGAAATTAAAAGCTTATATACTTTCTGTACCGGAAAATACTAAACTGTACTAATATCAATTTATATATTTATAGTTCAAAACTGCCATCGATTAAGTTTTAAATTATTAATTACTCAACTTGTATTATGTAAACTTAATTTGTTATTATGTTTACTTTGAAACAAGCATACAAATAATTGTGATCACTCATGTTATAGTAAAAAAATCTTAAGCATATGCAAAATCCAAATACAATGAAGACAACTACTGGTCATATGAACCTTTGCCACTTATAATGAACCAAAATTAGATCATAAACTTTAATATATGACAAAAAATGTATCTTGACTTTAAAAAAGGTGAGCTTCTCAGAAATTGCGATATTGGCACTGAGATAAATAAAATTTTTTATTTACACTTGATTTTTGTTAACTAAATGATCCTTTAAGAATATTAAATATTCCTTTAAGAATATTAAATGTCTACACTGTACCCAATGTTGGTTGAAAGTGTGAATTTTTACATAGCTTTCACAGTGTAATCACCTTCCAAAGTATAAATATAAGCAGAATTATCAATGGATGAAAGATGTTGTACAATACCGAAAACTGAGTAGTTCACATTCCTGAAAAACTGTACTTGCAGTTGAAGCATGAGTACTCTAAGCCTCAGGAAGTCATGAAATTGCAGTGGAAGCATAGTAAGAAGGCTGAGAAAGAAGGAGAGCTGTTCCAGGAACTTAAAAGCATCAGGTTTAAGAATTATTAAAAAAAAGTTTAATAGGATGAGAAAAAGGCGATGTGAGCAAGAACTTACAAATTGGACTACAAATACTGAATTCAACCTCCATAGTTGCCACCATAGCAATTAATTAACTATTTAAAGATACAAATTAACCTGCCCTTTTATGGTTTCAAAATTTTGTACATCAGTGTAACTTGAAATTCAGAAGGATCATAATCCTCTTAGATGCCCCTTTTCAATTTTCAGCTTTAGTTAGGATTCTGCTTTTCTCGCAATTACTTCCTGGGAGAGAACCCAAATTGATATGCATACTACTTCAACAAGCTGGGCATGATAGTTCATGTCTGTAATCCCAGAACTCTGGGAGGCTGGGATAGGAGGATCACAAGTCTGAGTCCAGCCTGAACAAATTAGCAATGTAGCAATAACTTGTCTCAGAATCAAAAATTTGTATGTTCAGTTTATTTTACTTATTTATTTGTTTGTTTATTTATTTATTTTTGGTATCAGGGATCAAACTCACGACTGCATGCTTGCAAGGCAGGCGCTGATTCCACAGAGCTAAATCCCTGGCCCTCAAAAATTTATAAAGGGGCAGAAACAGAGCTTAGTGTGAAGACCCTGTGTTCAATTCTCAGCACAAAAATAAAAAAAGAAACAACAAAAGCTACTTAAACAACATATAAGGGATACATTTAGTCTTCAGTGTCCTGAACAATATTCCAAGGACCCACGGCCTGGGCAATACCAGCAAATGAGGGATGGTAGCAAGGATTCTTCTGACTCCTAAATTTCTTAAGAGAAACCCTCTGCTGGTTACTGAAATCTGATCAAGAAAGGTAGAAAATTACAGTCATAAAGAGTAAAATTCTACTTAGTCACAGCAGATAGCAGTCGCCTGCAAATCAGGCCATTTGCATTTCTGGGTTCTTTCCATGAGTACACAAGCATGGAGCGATCCCTTATAAATAATGGACTTCTTTAAAGGAACCGGCTCGAAGACACTAGAAATTCCCTTCCTCTTGCTATTTTTAGCAGTGCTCCTCTCCCAAACCTTCAGAATCCCATTTTGATGACACTGTACCAAAGTGTAAAAACCTCTCAGGAACCCATCAAAAAGGCAAATAAAACTTTAGTGTGTGTATTGACAAAGTAAATTTATAACAGGTACCAAATCTGTGTGTAAGTCATCTGTTTTTGTTGTGTTTTTTCTACTGTTGTTTTCTTTTTGTCTTTCTGCTGAACGAAATTGAGAGAGAACACGATGGGATTGTCAGATAAGAGATCATAAAAATTAATTCTCAATAGCTGCTTGCTCTGTTGCATTTGGCATTTAAGATTTCAAACAATTGAATGACTTTACTATAGCATAATTCCTCAATTACTGTGTACATGTTTATACCTAGAATTTTTCAGTCTGTATATGCACAAATACATCAGCAAAAGAAAAGAATTGATGTTAATCTACTTTATCCTAGCAGTAGAAAAATTCAAAAAGCTTTGCTTTCTATATGTATTTTATACATAGTATTTTTATTAATTTTCTTAATTAATTGTATGTGATATTGTTAATCTTCATAACTATATCCAGATGAAATTTTTAATACTTTAATCCTTAGAACTACAAGTTTTCAAAAATTTGCATGTTAATTATTTAGTATAAAAATATGTTCATTTTAGACTTCTCTGATATTTCCCATAAGAAGAAGTAGATGAGGCAGCATGTAATTGCCTCCTATTGTGTGTGTTTGCTGATAGGGTCCTTCACTGGCCCCATGTTAATTTCTCCAGGAAACATGGTAGCCAAACAATGGTCTGCATGCAAACAGCAGATCTTTAGGTGAGGCAGCAGTGAGGCTTCTGTCCGAAGCAGCTACTACTGCAGGCAACTCCTCAAGAGCTGATTTTAAGTAGCAACGTGAGTTACAACCTGAGCACTAGTAACTCCAGCACACAATACATGGCCTAATCAATCCAAACCTCAAGATAAACCCTTGATTGATGCCTGTAAGTCAGACTCTTGAGGATACGTTACTGACTTCCAAAAGACTAAGACCAGATGGAAGCACTTGGAATTTGGTAAAACGTTTGCTTTAGTTAGTATGCTAATGTTTATAGTAATCCCAGAAGAGACAATGCTAACAACCTAAACTCTTTATAAATTATAAATTATTCAGTTCAGAAAGTTATTTCTTGAGTTCCCACTTGTATTAGAAGGACAAAATGTGTGGTCTGCTATAAATACAGTAAGAAAGAATATGTAAATTAATGTTAAATTAAATTAGTATTAATATTAGTGACAAAGTAAGATAAGTGACCACAGTTATGTCAGTGAAACTTTCAAAAGTAATCATGCTATTTTGACTTTTTCAGATGTTTTCATTGGCCCTTCTGACTAATGCAACTGTTAATGCTTTCAGCAATCCTTAAAAAAAGATGTCAATTTTCATACTAACGAAGGCACATTTTTTTCTTTTAAAACAGGTTTCCTCATTGGTGGCACTTACCTTTTACAAATTCAGACCACAAAAGATTCAGAGATCTCAATCATTACATGGAGAGCATATTACATGGACCATATGAAGTTGCAAATGTATGTTACAATTGATTTTTATATTTACACACAAAATATTAACTAGTTCATATATTGCTATGGAAAGGATTTAAAAGTATTTTATGATAATATTCTTTAGTTCATTCATTGAATGAATTTTCATGTCTAGCATCTCTAAAGTCCATGAACCAGGAACCAGGGAGCACCAAAAATATATACAGCCCAAACTCAAATAAGCTCAATGAAGAATGTGTGCTAAATGGCTTGTCCGTGGTACAGGGTGCTCTGGAGCTTTCTAGGAGCACAAATTACCTCCAACTGTGTTAAGAAAGTATTCAGGGAGAAAGATCACTGAAGCAAGCCTTAAACTCTGGGTGGGATTTAAGAGTTGTCAAGGAGGAGTGTCTAGAGTAGAACCAAACAATATATAAAAGGTCAGGAGGAAGGAAAAAAGAGGGAGGAATTGTGTTCAATTATTGTTGCTGCTCTGACCAATTACCATAAACGTGGTTACTTAAAACAACACAGATACAGCCAGGAGGGGTGGTGCATGCCTGTAATCCCAACAGTGGAGTAGGCTGTAGCAGGACCATTGCAAGTGTCAGTTGAGCCTGGACAGTTATAAAACCATACTGTGTTACCAAGATGTGCAGAGTTCTAGAGGCAGGCATCAGCTAGCAATATCTTCTAAAACTCTTGGACAGACATGGGATCCTGGAATGATGTCTAGTATATAATCTGTAAAGATATAAAGAGGACAAAACCTTTTTTTGGTGCAATTGATCCAAGAATGAAGAAAAACTAAAGAATATCATTGAATATGTAGACCATGTGTCTTGAATAACAATGAGCCCATTTATACTATTAATCATTGTAGTCAACAGTCACCATTTTTATATGTGATATCTCATCTCCAGTATTATGTACATTGTCAACTGAGTTGTGTGTAAACATCAGAAACAAGCATACTACTTCTAGCATAGTCTTTCAATGTGGAGAAGCTCTGTTCCCTCCTCTCTGAACCCACGGCCCCTAAAGTTTAACTCTGATGAGGACATTAATAGCCCATTCCTGAACTCAAGTGTCTAGAGAAAATCCCTAATTGGGTTATACCTTAAGAAATACTTATATAATAGCATACTGTATAGGCAGATGTATTCCATAATAAACTGTAGCTATTGTAACAGCCGGTGAGCAACAGGCCACATAATTAGAACTTATTAAAAGATCAAAGAACTCAATTTTTCTTATCTGCCAATTCAACAACCTTTCCTCCTCATTTGAAACACAGAGAAAGGTTTAAATTAATCTACTCCATCACCATTTGAGTTTCTTTAATCATATGCTACACAACAGATTAAATCTGTATCCATTAAGGAAACCTCACTGAAATTTTAAAATACAAAGTACTAATATACTTTAACTTGCCTTCTAACTGTGAAACACCACACTGATTGAACATGTTGGCTTACAGCGATGCCTCTCAGGTTGGTAACACTGTGGACTCACCCCAAGCAGACCTACCCAAAGAAGAAAATCACATAACTCAGATCATAGATGCCATGTTAGGACACCTGACAACCCTGTCAGTGATGATCCCATTGGATTGTGGATAGCCAGGAGCAACAGGTGGAACTTTTAAATTCTTTGTACCAGTTCCTTAAACAATAGCTTCTCAAGCATAGTTCCTAAACTCTACTAGGATACTCATCTTGAAACTTAAAAGAATGTAGAATATCTGTCTTATCTCAAACCAACTAACTCAGAAACTGTCAGGATAGGGCAAGCAAATGTGTTTTAAGATTCTGATGCATGCTAATGTTTAACAACTTTTGCCTCAGACTATAAATATTTTCCCCACTTTTAGATTTGTTCAGTCATCTGGCCTCTCATATTCCAGTACTCAAGGGTCCTAATATATTATTGACTCATGACAAGTATAGACTGAAGAACATTACTCTGCAGTGTTATTTCAAGACTGGTAGATTCTCAGCTGGAAATCCTGTTTTATATTGAAGGCCAAGAGCCTGAGTACTTAAGGAGATCCACTTAACTCAGCTCTGAGTGAGTGAAAGAAGGCATCCTAGAGGGCATGGCATTCAAGCTGATATTAAAAGGCAAGTAGCAGTTAATAAGTTGGAATCAAGCAAAGTCATGCTAGATAAACTGTAAAACCAACGTTATGACTACAAGCTTTTCTCCTGCTCAAAAGTTTAAAGAATTTACTCTTAGATCTTTACCCCATATCTAGTACAATTCTTAACACTAATATTTCCCAAATATTTTAGTGAATAATTTCCAATAGAACTATTAGCATCTATCACCCTCTAGAACACACTGTCATTGCAAACACCTAAGGATTGAAAGGTTGCATCTGAAAGTGTATAGCAGGGGTTTCTCAACCTGTTTATTTTATCTAAGCAAAAAAAAATTTAGAAGAAATTAACTCACACTTCCAAACAAGAGTACACTCACATCTTACATAACTACTTATATAAATAACATTTTATAACTTGTAGAAAAATTATTATTTAAATTATGGATATTATAAAATAAATATCAACAGTTGTTCTAATGTTTTTTACCATTCCAGTGTCTAACATTATATAGAGTGCCTGGTCATAGTTAGAAAAGATGATAGTGTTAACCGCGCTCTGAGTCATGATTCACCCTCCAGAAGGATCATTCTGCTGTTCCAAATCACATTTGCAATCTGCCTGTGATGAACAAAGAGAAGGAAATGAACAGTATGTGTTCACCCTGGGAATAGACTAATAGGAAAACTGGAGATATAATAATGTCAGCAGAGGAAACAAAGATGGAAAATAATTATGGAAAACAATGTTAGACAATAACAGTACTAGACAATTGGAAAACAAGATATTATGCTAGCATCTTTGATAGAATGTATTCATGCATTGAGTTTTGTTTCTCTCATTTCTTTTTAAAATATATTTGGCCTGCTGTTTTAATCAATGAGTCATAGGAAATGTTATGAAGGGGTTTCCGCCTTGTAAGACAGGGCAATTTGATTCATTCCATTGGGGGCCAGTTGGTTTTTGCCTATTCAAAATTAATATAGAATGTTGACATCTTAATATCCCCGACTGGTTCTGACACACTCAGAAGGTCACATCTACTCATTCAGTAGTCAAGGGCCATGAATCTGGCAGTTATCTTTAAAGAAAAGTGTTGGGAAGACAGTGGCTGAGATTGTCATCTTTGTATGTCGAAGACATCGATTATACTGAAGCTATTTGGAGACAATTCCTTTCAGTATGAATTTTAAGATGTGCAGTGCTGTTGAATGTGCCAAGCTTTAGCCATTGAGGGCAGAGGCAAGCAAATACACAGTAAGGAGACTACTGACTTCTAGTCACGGTGTGAGGAGGGTAAATAATGTGTTAAGCTCTCTCTGCCTTCAGTAGTCGTCGGTGTTTAAAAAGAAAATCCTAAACCAGCTCACACTGAAGACTTCCAGGGTGGGTTAATACAGAAATATGAGCAGAAAGCTCTCAAGAGAGTGGAGGAAAAAAAGCCGGGCATACAATGGTGGGAAAGATTTGTGAAGGTACAGTTCACCCCAGAGAGGCTTTTATGAATATTGTTGTCTATCAGACTCATGGATGCACGTGTAAACAAACTCAGCAATCATGGAGAATGCAGTTTTTGTCATACTCACATTTGAAGTTATCCTCAAGTAAAGCACATGGTAGAGAGTGCCAGGGGACATGTCTGCACTTTATTTTCTGTTGTTTTTCATCTCTAGTGGCCAGAATTTAGGGAAAAGGAGGTGGAACAAATGTGAAGGTCTGCATTGGTTTTATTTTAGATTGAATTAAAGTCTGAGATTACAGTGGAAGGAAATAAAAAGGTAACAAGGAAAAGGAAGAAGTGTTTACATCATTCAATGAGACACTGTGGTGAAATCACAGTTCCTAAGAAGTGCTCTGTGTGAGAATACCAAAGTCATCTTCAAATACTGAAACTCTGAGAAGGGAACCTCATCCTGTTCAAAATATCCTTACACAAGAGAAGTAAAATTATAGGTAGAAATTCTCTCAAAGTATCTCAACAGTTTAGCTCACTCTGTGTGTGTGTGTGTGTGTGTGTGTGTGTGTGTGTGTGTGCGCGCATGCGCTTAAGGATGGATCCCAGGGCCTTGCACTAAGCACACCCGCAGTCCCAACTCAATTGATTTTGCACAATGAGCATTTGTAATACTTTCATGAGATGTATAAACTGCACTTCATTTATTAGCTGCTCTTTCTATATTACAAAATGAAGAAAGTCATGCTAGATTAATAGCCCCCAAATCAACAAAAATTAAATGTAAATACTAGAAGGCACTGGTGTAATAGCTCCTACTTCCAAAAAATACCACGTCAGTCATTTGACACATGTTCTTGGATGCAGACGCATTGGATGCTCTCTGATAGGCAGGGCCAAAATAAAACTTAGAGACCTTGTTTCAGAGATCTTAAAACTGTGTTCAGAAGCCCTCTCATTAGAGATGCTGGTTAGATAGCTAGATGTGATACATATGAATTTTTTTAATATTCCAAGTAATTAAGAAGTACAAGTAACTAGGAAGAAATCTACTATAAGAAGTAAAAAGCTGAATCAACTATGAACACTACCGTAGGAAGCTTAGCATCCTTGTCTGCATTCTGTGTTCGTAAGTGCTGACAGCCTTGAAGTGTTCTTGCAGCTTCACACACTGGGTTTTCTTTCCTTTATTCTGAAAGAATTCTGTGGACCTTGAGATAATACTCACTGAATGGATTATACAGTCATAGAGTAATAATCACACCATTAAATGGTGATCAGCAATAGAAAGCAGAGTGTCTTAAGCACCCAAGTTCTTTTTCACGCATAAGATAATCAATTTTTAATTATGCCCTGATGGATTACTCATGATGAAAGCTTTGCATCTCCATGTGTTTGTAGATGCTTCTTTGCATCTGTTTATCTCAGGACATAAAAATAATACTAACATTAACTGAAACATGACTGACATAAAAGTCATACAACTATAAAATGAATCAACTTATTCCATGTTTTAAAATTTTATTTTTTGATACAATTCCCATTCATCATGTATCATAAACATTAAAATCTATAAAACTTTTACTATTATTATTATAAGTGGTGTGAATTAGAGGAAGTTCTTACACATTTATAATTTTATCACTTTTTATTTAACAAGAAATTGAAAATGAATGTGTAATATTTGTGCTGAATACTCTCATGATAGGATTTTCCTTTCTCTGACTCTGAAAAAATACTTTTCTTCTTTCATAGTTACTAGTCGTACGACAGCATAGGAAAATCAAATATAATTGTATCGTGTCTTGATGCTAAACCTCCTATCTCATTTTCAGTTACATGGTGTATTTATTTGTAACTATTTTATACCACTGTAAATAACTTTGTAAGACTTTTTAATTTTCAGTGAGAGCTTATGTTGTGTAACATTCTAAATTAAGAGTTTAAATTGATTGGAGAGAAGAAATTGAAGAGATTAAAATAGTATAAGATATACTTTATGCTCAATGAGTTCATAGTGTGATGATAATGCAATCATGAAAGTAAATAATATGTGTCAGGGAACATGGAGAAAGGGGAAAAAGGGAAATGAGAGATGCAACTTGAACATGAAATTGGACAGTCTTAGTTGGCTAAGTTTAAATATTATTGTGGAACCTTCTAGAAACATTCTGAACTATGGGTAGTGTTGTGTTGTGTCAAGGAAACGAAATAAAGAGGTTACTTTAAAGGCCAGAATCAGTTTAGTTAGATGAGTAAGAGATCGCTGGGGACTTGAACTATAGACACAATGGCATTCTAGATATGAGGAAGGGGGTGCCTATATATTTCTGATATTTCTTTCTCTCTCTCTCTCTCTCTCTCTCTCTCTCTCTCTCTCTCTCTCTCTATTTCCCTCCCTCTCTCCCTCCTCCCTCCTTCTATCAGACAAACACAGACACATACACAGATTTGACAAAATAAAGTGGACAAAAATAATCTACAATTATACAGTATGCATCTCTTCCAAAAAAATTAAGAGCATGTTTAGACATCTTAGTCCTGTATCTACATGGCTTTGTTTCTATAGCTTCCGTCTTTTCCTCAAAACTGCTATAATAGTCTGTTTTTCTTTCAATGTTTATAGTGTCATTCAAACAAATGACAGTGTGCTAACAAAAATTCCTTTTTCTTCTTTAAATTTTGCTCTGTTGGGTGGAATTGTTAACTAAATAAAATCTTTACAAAGAGTATTATAGACATGTCATGAAGTTATAGCAAATTATTCCAGTAGCTAAAAACAAATGTGCTTTTACATTTGAGTTTAGCTGAAATATTCCAGCAGCTATTGTTTTTACATTTTCTAAACCATATTCATTGGGAATTTTAGTTCTCAGTACTGTTGCTCATTTCTGGAAGTCCCTTAAAATAAGCAATGATATCACTTAAGGTTTAAGCAATGTTATTTTTCTAAAGCAGAAATCAAATGTCAAAATAAATCCAAATGGATAAATCCTATCTTAATAGTGAACATATGTTTCTTTTTCCCTGCTTGCTAAACCCAGATGTTAATTACTACATTTATCACTACTTTGCTCTTTTCGTGTTTGGAGCTGGCCGAGATTCTGTCACGGGAAGGATAAATGCCACATGTGTACCATCAGTAAAACCAGAATTATTTTTCACAGTCATGTAAAAAAAATACTGATGACATTTTAGGCCCAGAATTACAGAAGATTCTTAAGAAGTTAACTATTTTTCACAATGTCATTTACCCAATGTTACCCCAATATAAAAGGCTGGACATTTGGACAAGCTGCTTTATGATAAAGGCAATAAAATACAATTACTGTTCAACTTTCATCTAAAATCCTTTTGGGAATTCTTTTCTAAACTCCTATTTTTAAGCACTTCATCGTGTTTGAGAGAAATCCACTTAGCTTATTCTTTTAACACATTAAAACTAAATCTTGCTCCCAATTCTAGATCTTAGCTAACCAATTAGCAAATGAAGCTCCTAATGTGCTGATTTAATGAAAAAATGAATCTCAACTTATAGTATATTCTCTCTGGTCTTACAAGTACTTTATGGTTCTATAACCTTTGGTAACAAGAATACATTTACATGATACAGGAAAAAACACTTAGATTTTTAATTGAGCAGCTCTCAAAAAAATCAATCATTGTATATAATTGGTAAGCAAAATGTTAATAAGAACTCTAAGCTTAAAATATAAACCGGTAAAGATGTTAATTTAAAATTGCTCCACTGGCCTTTAAATTTGTATTTTATTGTCTGCATTTTTTATTTAAAAGTACATAGAGTATCAAAAGTTCCACATTAGATAAACATCTGCTCTAGCAAAGAAAATATATAATACCTCAGAGTAGTTCGCATAACTAAATGCACTTACCTAAAGCCATTGATAACACAGGTCAGTACTTTAGATTCCATAAGACAAATCCATTATTCATTCATTTATTTACAAAACAGATAATGTTCTCCATTGGAGAAATATTCCAAATATTTAATCTTATTAGGTTACAAGCACTGACCAATAGGATGACCATCAACCACTAACCCTCTTTTATTATGAGGACAAAATTGATGGGAATGGGGACAATTAGAAATAAATCAAAATATATGAAGACAAAATTATCTGTAAGAATTGCATACATATCAAGTGGAAAGTCATATTCTTATGGCTTGAATTCATGTCTGTAGTACTCTTTGTAAAGATTTAATTTAGTAAAAAGTTTGACTGCAAATATACATATTGAAGTTTTAAGTAAACAAGTTATTAACAAAGCCATAAGGCTAGGAAAGGCTTCTTTGGAAGGCACTGCAAATAATAAAGAGAACTGGTATGACACACTAATTTTCAAATTGGAGTAGATAAGAGATCATCAACAGTGGGGTTTGAAAAGTGGGGCAACTAATTGGATGTCAGAAGAATAAATAGCTTGGAATCCAAGAGAAAGAGTCTTTTAAAGAATCAAAATGATTATCAGTGTCCCATACTATTGCTGATCAGAAATTGAGAATTGACTATTAACTTTAGCAGAATAGATGTTACTGGTGACTTTTACAGAAACAGTTGGATGGGAGTCTTAGCAAAACAAAACCTGGTTGGAATTGGCTCAAGGAAGATTGTAAAGAAAGGACATTTCTGTAAATCTCCAAATTACCTAGTAGTGTAATGTGATCAAGATTGTGGAATACTTGTATACATTTGGGGCCAAATCTAATAAAATTTAATGATTTATTATTGTGAGATTGAACAATAATTATTTCATCCTCTGCATCTCTATGCTGGATCATGTTTCCCTTCAAAAAAAGAACAATACTGTTGCAACAAAAAATTACTAATTATTACCACATTCATAGCCTGAATCATAAATGAGAACTTTAAAAATATGACATTGTAAGTACAAGGGAGCGATTACCTAGTGGTGACATTTCAGACACAGATTGGAAAGAGATCTTACTTAGTATTGAAAGGTAATAACCACTGGGCAGTGAGGTCAAAAAAGAGCAAATGAGTACTTGTGAAAAGGCTGAAGAAGCTTTAATTTTCATCAACAAATTCAACGCAGTCTGATATTTGATTTTAAACTTTCAAAATTTAATTTAAAAATTGTGATGTGGTCAGCACTTTGCATATGAATTGTTTTCTTAAGAGTAGGGTCCTATTATATAATTTTATAAGAAATAAGTATGTGGAGATTAAAACTGATAATTGACTAATTTATGATGATATAGAAACTGCTATGTGGATAAGAATATTTGCATTAGAAATTAATAAATTGATCCAAAAACATTGATATAGTCAGCTATTTAACACCCCTAAACACACTTGCTGTTATATCCGTTAGAGCTCTTTTTCTTTTTTTTTTTCCCTCTCTTTTTTACAACAAAATTTACACATTTTGGATTTTATTACTCCTTAGTGCTTATTACTTTTTTTGGGGGGTGGAAAGAATAAAGTCAAATATGGCAAAACAAAGCTGTCAGTCAATACCAAGGATAGACATAGCACATGGTGTAGAACAGAGTACAAGTTTCTCAACAATGGCTATCAACATTGTCCCTTGTTTCCTTAAAAAGAATTGTCTATCTCATTAGATATTATAAAGTTGGACAAAACAGTAGAGAACAAGACCAATAAAACTTAGGCATTGTAAACATTACAGGACTTCCAAAGAAGACAATAGTCAAACCAGAATGGGTATCTTAGTGAATCTTATTGTCTTCAAAGATTTTTGGATCATTGAACACAGCTGTTTGCAGTCTCCCTGTTTGAATGTCCACCTTGTATTCTTTGATACTGTGATTCGAGGAACTATTTTCAAGATGATAATATGTAATCTACTAACAGGTGATTTCTTACTGTTATGTTTTTTTTTGTTTGTTTGTTTGTTTTGTTTGTTTTGTTTTGTTTTGTTTTTTTGTAGTTCTGTATTACGTGTACCCTTACACCACTTTGGTTTGTTTCGTGTTTTTCTCTTTTTCCTCTTAAATAAAAAAAAAGAAATTAATAAATTGTATATTTAAGTGCAGATTCCAGTTTTTCTGTGCCAAGGGTTTACTGAATTAAAATATTATACACAAATGAGTAAATCATCACTGTTCTTGATATCTCACTAACTAGACTAACACAGGCAAAGAGCACATGATAAACTTTAGAAAAAAGAGGAGGAGGGGTGGAAAAATAAGCAGAAAGGAGCATGCAGAAGACAAGGAGGTGACAGAAGAAAGAAATACAATTTCACACAGTTAAACATAAGGTAAGAGTCAGGACAGGAAAAGACCTACAGGAACAGTCTCATAAGTTTTGTAGGGCTGATGGTTTTTTTTCTCAAAAGTAATATGAACCCATTATTGTTGCCAGGTTTTACAAGTTAACTATTAGATTTTAATTTTGAAAGATTACTTTGGCAATTGTGCAGAGAATGGATTGGAGTAAAGGGTAACATGATGAGAGACAAGATCCCCAGCTATAAACTGGATGAGACTGGATGATACTAGAAGAAAGAAATGGTTAGTGAAATATTTCAGAGATGTAATCCCTATGATACAGTGAGTAATTTTCTGTAGAGGATGAAGAGAACAGAAAGTCAAAAAAGACACACCATTTTGAGGCAAGACACAAAATGAGATGGGGAGAATGAAAATGCATTTACTGATGTACTTTTAGAGTTTGAATTATTTTAGAACAGTCAAGAGAGTCAATTAAAATTTCAAAAAAAAGATACCTGAAAACAATAGTTGGTAGGACAAAGGGAAGAAGACTTGAGAATTTAGTATCACAAAAGTAAATGAAAAAGAATGTATTACTAAGAAATAAAATTCCCATATATGGATCAAGGAATTCTCCATTGGATTTGGGAGGGGGGAAGACATTTAAAATAAAAGATATTTAGTGACTAAGACAAATACATCTTAGTACCAACCTATGTGGCCAGACACAAAATGAATAGAAACAAAGTAGAACCTGCAGCAGCTCTTCCCATAAGATCGTGTCAGGGTCAAGAAATGTAAGACACTAGCATGTGGTGTCACGTGTGTACAAGTATTCTTTGCATGTCTGACTCATTAGTTTGCTAGTTTTTAAAATGGAGAGAATTACCAACATTTTATACAGATGGAAAAAGAAAAGGATGAAGATGCTACATTATCAAATGGTCCCTACAGGGTCCCTGAGGAATAGATTCCAGGACAATGATGAAGCAATCAACGTTAGATAATTTTCTAGGGCTTCCATAGTAAAATGTCACAAACTGGGCAGTTTATCAACAAAAACTTGGGTTATCATCTCACAGTTCTGGCAAGTAGGTGTCTAAGGTAGTTAAATCAAGGTGTCTGCAGGGTGGGTTCTTTCTGATGGCTTATGAGGGAACAATCTATTCCAGGGCTCTGTTTTTGATTTGCAGATGACCACATTCTGCATATGTCTCTTCCCATTGTTTTCTTTCTAAGAGTGTCAGTATCCAAGTTACCACCTCCACCTTTTTTTAAGGAGACAATCATATTGGATCAGGAGTTCACTCCACTCCACTAGGATGTCCTCCTAATTTAATATCTGAAATGATTCTGTTTCCAAATAAGATTACATTCTGTGGTGCTAGCACTTCAATATGCAAATTTGATGATGATTGTAAATCAATCTTTAACAAATGGGAAGCCAGACAATTCTTCCTTTGAAATGGGAAGGAACTATAAAAGGTGGTTGTGTGAGTCTATAGATTTTATGGCGGAAGTTTGGAAATTTTCACCTGCTTTTTATGTGCTCTGAAGTGGAAATAAAGCCATCAACAGAGAAGCAATTGGAGTTGAAAGTTTCAAAGAGAGGCTGGAAAATCCATTGCATAGAGTGAGCAAGAAGGCGAACCTGGGAGATGGTCAGGCAGCCGTGACAACTACCACCACTTCATCCTGTACTTAAGGGAAGTAATTAATTATACAGGGCACCCTTTAGAGGATAATTCAAAATCTCATGGAGAGGGCGACTTTGGTTACAGTAGCTGAGGCCTTAGTTGCTTTTCTCATTGCTGAGACAAAATATCCAACACCTGAGTTTAAAGGAGAAAAGGTTTCCTTTGGCTCACAGTTTGTGGAGGTTTCATACTGGTTTCGAGAAAGCGTGGTGTGGTGGAGCAGCCAAGAGGCAGCAGAAGATAAGCAGTAGCAGCAGGAAGTAGCAGCAAAAAGCAAAAGTGACAGCAGCTTCTGTCAGTCCCTTTATGTTCTATCCAGGCTCTAACCCTGTAGATTAGTACTACCCACACCCGGGATGGGTCACCCATAATCCCAGCATCACACACTTAATCTCCAAAAAGACCAATCTATGGCCTCATGAAACTTTGGGGACATCTAGATACAAGGCATAATGGCTTACAACAAACTTCATGCCAGTTTCACTAAGGCAAGTCTACTCTCAGATTCACCAGTCGGCCATTCATTTGGAGCACAAGTGGCAGTTTGTTCATGATCATCCCTATTTTTGTAACTAAAATTGTACAAACTGTTGTTTTTATTAAAGCACTTAATGTAAGATTTTCTCCCCTAGGCTGTGTTCTAGAGAGATCACTTTACACATCTTTTCTCCTCTAAATCACTCCTAACATTCCTGGATGCTGGAGAAAGCAGTTGGTCTCAGTGAACATTTGTGAAACCGAAAATTAATAGTAATGGATATTCAGCAAACCATCTCTGTTGGACTGAGAGTTATATTTTCCAGAAAGGCTTGTCCAAAGACACATCTTTTATAGAAAAGGGTGATGTAAGATTCATGCATAATTCTGTAAACATTTATGGTGAGCCCCAAGAGCAGGGCACAGTTGAATGTCTTGAAAAGAAAATAATCTTACATTCAATCTCATAAAAAATTAGTTTATCTTTCAGCAAAAATAATAGTAATGACCTAGGAAATGTTAATATATTTTTCTCTATTTAGGAATCCATAACAGGCATCTTTAAAAAAATCACACATACGTGGCAATGTTTTTATACAGCAGTGAACCAGAGTAGTAAATAAATATATTCAGAAATGTTATATTTTATTTTGCAGAGTGACTGCATACTTACTTTTTTCCTTTCTGAGCCTGTGCAACGAACAGTTGAAGAAACTTCACTTGTGGACATAGGCAAGTAATTTCATCATTATAACCATATGCAGTGATAGAGTTTCAATATAAGTGTCTAAAAATATCACAGATACAATGTTTTCAATTTCCAACTTAAAATCTTTTTAAGACTAAGGTCTAAGTCATCTTTTCTAATCATTTCCAAACCTTTTAAACCTCTGAGAATGTGTTCTTTGAGTTAAATTAAGCTCACATGGGTTTATCCAATGATAGCAATTATGTGATATCACTAAATTGATGCATTTTACTTAATTGAGTGTTGGGTTAAAATTATGTGTCAGAAATAGAGTCCCTGCCAGGAATGATGGTCTATGTCTTTAAACTCAGCACTTGAGATGCAAAATCAGGAGGATCTCAGTGAATCCAATGCTAGCCTAGGCTACATAGTGAATTCAAGGTCAGCCTGAACTACATAGTACGACCCTGTCTCAAAAAAAAAGTTAGAAGTTAAAAAAAATTTAAATTAAATTAAAAAATAAAAATAGAGTCCCTATTTCCCCCTGAAGTTAGGTATTACAGCTTACTATATATCTTAAAAAGAAATAAAAATAAATATTGTATTATAAATGATTATGACTTACCTAGAAATTTCATTCCTACCTTTTAGAGATCTATAATATTCTAATTCCTACACAGACACCAAATAACCTACACAATCATGTGCCTTATTCTTTTCCAAATGTATACTGGAAAAATTTCAGTTAACATTTATATCATCTCTCCTAGATTGACAAAGTTTTTTCACATGTTCTATCAATTTCAAGCATTTGTAGTATAACTCCATGGCAAAAAGAGCCTTTCAATGTCATCCTGACTTTTTACCTTAAAACTTTCAAATCCATAATTCTGCCAGATCTTTTAATTCTCAATCTTTATTTTATCTACATCTAATTTCAGATTCTCTATCTTTAAGATTAGACCCATACACTTATTACTCTGCTTATATCAACATCATAGCTACCCTTTAAGGTATATAGTTCTGTAACAATATTCCATCATCAGGATAATTATTTATTTATAAAGTTATAGAACTATGATTGCATTTTCTTGCTTCTCCTCTTAAATCAAGGACTCACTTCCCCAATGTGTGTTCATATATTCTTACAAACCCTAAGTGAATGCTTGAAAACTGGGCCTTCTCCATTGCTACGCACTTTATTCAATAGTTGATATCATCCTCCAAAATATTTTGCCTTACAGATAGAAAAATTAGGCAAGGAAAAAAAAACATAGACACAATATTAGGTAAATAACACAACTACCTACATCTTATAGCACTTACCAGAGGAAAAATGATGTCTGTAATTTAAAATATTTCTATTCTTGTTGTCATAATTCACAAATGCCTAATGGATACTTTCTAAAAACAACTAGGTGGAGGGATTTTCATGATAAATATTATAGCCAAGCATAATACAGATTTTGAAAAAATGAGATGGCAAAATGCTAGAGACATCACACACAAAAAAGATAACAGTCTTACCTCTGTGACAACATTAAAGTCTCTTGATGATATCGTTTTCCCAGGTTTCAACAAATTAGAGACTAGGTAACTATCAGGTTTTATATTATGCTATGGAATCATTTCTCTGAAAGTCACTTTGTAATGAATCTGCACACAAAAGAATTTGGTTTATTTTTGTAAAAACTAAAATGGTTGCTTGAGAATATTTTCTTTTTAAAATATTTTTATGTCATCAACATTCAAGATTTGTTTCAGCAGGTATGAATGACAAAAAATTTGATTCTCAACATTTTTAAATTATAGGCTGCATATTAAATGCAACCTATTGTGTCAAAACAATAGAACGCAGCTGAGAAAAATATGCAAATCACTGTAGTACACAAGGATTAGCAGGAAGTTGCACTTTCTTGTGTTCTTCAAATTATTTCATCCTTCATACATCTAAATACTTAATCTTGTATCGTAGGATATCAGCAGACTCTAGGCCAACAACAAAGCATTTATTTTAAGCACGATTCTTATCACTGAATTGAAAATACAAGCTCATATTTTTAAATGATTGAAAGGAAAATATCCAAGAGCATTAAAATATTGATGTACATAAAACCATCTTAAGTGAAAATCCCAGATTTTACCTTTGACTTCCTCTACTAATTAATGAAAGGCGGGGGAGGTAATAATGGGGAAGCATGTGAGTAAATATATTTTATATGTATAATGAACATTCAAGAATGTGAAATTAGGGTACAGACAGGGCAAAGGGAAAACAGCAGGGATTAAAATGATCAAAGTGTTTTATGTGCGTGTACAGATCTGCTGAAATGAGAACTATTCATCGTATAACAAGAGTTTTCAGAGACTTATATCTGGATTCTTATGTATCTGGGCACATGACCTTTAAAAATCGTATTAATGACATGCATGTAAACATCGATCTAAGAGATATGAATGATCTTTCTCCTTTACCCACTAACTAAACATGCCATGGTAGAATAACAGGATACTTCTTTTTCAATTGTCAGTCATTTCTTCTCTACTAAAATCTTTTTTTCTCGGCCTCCTACTTGCCTGTTTCTGGACCAAACTCATCTACAACACAGTTAGACAAGGCAGGGTCCTGCACTTGTGTGACGTTTTCCTGCTGTTGTCTTGAAATTCATGTTAAGTTTTGAAAAACAGATGCCATATTTTTATTTAGCAGTGGAAACTATGTAACTGGCCCCAGCAGTAGGATGGAGACCTAAATCCTCTACATTCCACAACTTCTCCTTTCCAGATCATCATCAAGCTTTTCCTCATGTACATTTCTATTTCCAGATCCTCAGTTACAACCTCTTCAGTATCTCAGAGATATGATTCTTTCTGTTCAGATTTTGTGACTTCTACCCACTGCATCCTTCAAATTTCAACTCAGATGCTCTAATAATGTTGTTTCTTTGAAGCAGTTGTGTGTGTGTTCTGGTATGTGTACTTATTTGTAGACTAGAAATCCTTGAGTGGATAATCCGTATCTGTATGGCAACGCTACTGCATTCCCACAGTCTAACACACTGTCTGGCTCACTCTGGAAGCTCAGAAAATCACTGAATAAATGATTGATGTTAGAAAGAACCACCATGGAAACACATTCATATTCTTTATCAAAGTAGCATGCCATTTTTATAAACAGGATAAGTAAGAAAAATCCACACTTATTACTTATATGGAAAAGCCTTGACACAAAAAAGCCAGGGCTTCCTAAACACTAGAATTATTTTGAAGTATAAAGTAAGGGAACTATTGTGCAAATTATGTATTGAATATTATGTGTACCAGACCCAGTGAAAACTCTAACAAGAAAGTCAAATTTTATCTTTAGAGTTTTTAACTAATGACATGATACTGTATAGTGTGCTACTGTAATAAAACACATGACATAATCAACTTAAAAATAGGCTCACAATTACAGATGCTCTAGTCCATGGTCAACTGGTCATGTTGCCTCTGGGCCTGTGGGGAGGAAGTACATTATGGTAGGACAAAGTTGCTCACTTCCCGGAGGCAGAGAAACAAAAAGAAGAGGAAAAAAAATCTGGATTCTAGGACATTTCTCCAGTGATTTAACTCCTTTCCTTTGGCCTCACCTCCTACAGGTTCCACTACCTTCCATTAGTGTCTTGGGTTAAGGACCAAGTCTTCAACATATGCACCTTTGAGGGACACATCCACAGCGTAACACCCTCCATGCCAAAAATGCTTTCACCCACACACACAACAATAAAATAATCCATTCACTGATACAACAGAAGAAAGATTTTTGTCAAGGTACAGAAATAATAACATAAGTAATGGAGTAGAACAGGACAAAGAAAACAATTTTCAGGGTTAAGAGTATGAGATAATGACTGTGTTTAGACAACGTTGATAACTACAGAAAATTGAAAATGCAAGCTTTCCATCATTCCTCACATCACTACCTGCATTTAAAGATGCTAACTTAAAAGACAATTTGGAAGCATGCAGTCCCCTGGCATGGTCTGACTGGTTAATGGTCTAGCTACTTGCTCTCCCAGAAGCCAAATCAATTATCTCTAGGTTGCATTGTGGAACTCATATGTTCAACTTAAACTTTTCATGTTATTTGATAGGAGTAATTCTTTGGCACAGTAGGATGAATACAATTAACAATAATGCACTATATATCTCAAAATAGTAAGAAGGAAAGCATTTGAAAGTACTCAACATAGAAATTGCAAAAGTTCAAGATGGTGAATATGCCAGTTGATCACTGAGTTGATCACTACCCAATGGATACATGAACCAAACCATTTGGCACCTCATAAATACATGCAAATATTTTGTGTTAAGCAAAAATATATAATATAAATTTTTAATGATATAGAAGGATAAAAAATGAAAAATAGGACTATTTAGTTATAAATAGTAAATTGTTTTAGAAACATTCAGTTGAAAGTTTTATAGTAGTTGTCATTTTGCTATATCTTATAACCTCATGTTTTCTTCAGAAAATATTTTAAACTTTTATTTGCGCCCTACCATGGAAGGAAAAGATGGAAAACAGATTAGCTAAAGAGTTTTGTTTTAATTAATTCATCTCTAATAGCTGGTCGTTGAAGGATATTGCAAAAATTACATTCTAGGAATATTATAACAGGAAATGCATAAGGCCAAATGAAGGAAACTTTAAAACACTATTAAGGAATTTGTAAGGTGCCTTGAACAAATGGGAAAACATATCATGTTCTTGGAGAAGGAAACTCAATATCTTAAAGATTAATTTTGAAATGTAATGTAATTCTTTAAAAATATTTGCAAATTGACTTTTAATTAGGTGACCAAATTCTGTAGTTCATAAACAAAGCAAAGCCAGGGATACTTATGAAAAGCAGACCAATGAGAGCAAATGAGCACTACACATTAAAAACTCTTCATAATTAAACCAGTATAACTATGGAGCATAAATGGAACAGAACAGAATGGCTATAAATACAGCCAAGTAGATTTAGGAATTTAATATGTGGACAAAACAGGGAAAATTCAATAAATGATGTTAGAATAATATATTTCACACCACATGCCAGGATAAACTGCAGGTATGGAAAAGATTTTAAAATTAAGTAATAAAACTATGACAAAGATACCATGGAGAAAAATCCTTTATAATTTGAAATGTACATCTACAATTTTCACTGCAAATCTAAAATCTCCGCATGACATTAAACACTATACCAAAATAAACTAAGATAAATGACAAAAGGGGTGAAATATTTGCAACTCATCATAGTCAAAAACTTGATTTGTAGCATATAACCATCTTCTAGGAAATGGTAAACAAAAGACTAAAGTAGCCAAATGGAATATTAGTAAAGACTATAAAAGATAATCTGTGCTTGCAAAAAACAAGTGGCTCTTAATCAAATAAAAAGATACTCAACCTCACTCATAAGAGAAATGCAAATTAAATTACAGTGATACAACTACCATTTTTTTCCTCATCAGATTGGCAAACACCCAAAAATTTAATTAACAGCCTGGTTATAAATCAGCAGAC
Organism: Cavia porcellus; assembly: GCF_034190915.1. Lineage (NCBI taxonomy): Eukaryota > Metazoa > Chordata > Mammalia > Rodentia > Caviidae > Cavia > Cavia porcellus. Next base: position 43,407,636 of record NW_026947510.1, read on the forward strand.
ACGCTTATACACTGCTAGTGATAAAGCAAATTAGTATAACCACCATGTAAGGCAATTTGGAAACATTCATCAAAATTACAAACACATGCTTTGACCAACAATTCTGCTGTTATAATTTTATCCCAAATATCTGTGCATTGATGCACATCCCCCCAGGTATGTGACTACCTGTTACATATGATTTGAAATAGTTACAAAATACTGGAAACAACTCACCTGCCCATCATTGGAGAATTAGTTAATTCATGCTACTTCCTCCTAATGGAGACTGTATTTAAACATTTTTTAAAAATCTATTTATTGATATAAAAGTTTCTCCAAGAGCTTTGTGTAAGATGGCAAACATTCTATCCCCTTGGTAAGAAAGTAGGAAACAGAATTAATTATTCAGAGATGTTTAGCTGGAGCAAATCCACAAGGACATACATCTCTCTGACAGATATATGGGAAACTTAAAAAATAATGGTGAGGGAAGACAGGATAGATGTTAGAAATGAGAGGAAGACATTTTACTCTCTACTTTTAAATAACTTTGTTTTTTAATTATATACACATGCTAACAAAATTAAATTGTGAAACATTATTTCTCAATGTGAGGGAACTTATTCATAATAAATTATGCATTAGTTGCTGCAGTGTTGTACACTGATGCATCTCAGCAGAATCATTTTTAGATCAATAATATTTAACAGTTTTGGAGATTATTGTAAAGGATTGGTCAAATCCCCTAGGCAAACTTGAAGCAGAAGTTCAAAACATTCCAACAATTTTTGTCCATATCAAGTTGTTCTCAAATTGGCCTTTATGGGATCTTTCTTTAAACTATTTCCCTTATGTTATGGCCCTCTTTTTGCCCTTTTACAGCATCATGTTCAGATGTAACTGGCAGTCATTTAATTCTGCACGATTCATTGTCTCAGACCAAGTGCTTTCATTATCCTTGTGTGTAAATGGAGATGACACAAAACTCATAGATTCATGGTGAAAATTTAGTGAATTACTCCACATAAAGTACTTAGCTGGGCACATGGTACAAGTTACAAAAATATTAGTCTAGTACTGGTACATCAACTAGTAAGACTCCATAGTGTCTGAATTGTCAATAAAGCTAAGGTTGAACGTGTGCATGTTTTGATGAAAACTGGTTACTAATCTTGCAGAAGAGGTTTAGTGTATAATATCATTTTCAGTTTGTTCAAGTACATTTAAGCACTTAGTCTTAAATTTATGCTATTTTCCTACCTACAAATTAAAACTCCTGTGATAAAATACATTGAGTTTCTATTTAATAATTCTTTCACTCTTTAATTCAAATATAATATTCATTGTGCATCAAAAAAGTCACCAATATTTCTACTTGTCTTCAGATCAAAAGTTCAACATTTTTATTACAAAATGTAATTTGTCTTAGTACTATATTCAAAATTAATTTATGTCTCTTGTTTGTTGTAATAAAGATATTTAAGTGATTTTACTATAGTTACATAATAAGCTTCTCAACTGTAACAAATACTTCTTTCCATATCAATAACCCACACTAGCAATAAAAGTAATTAGCATTACCTGCAGATGATGCGTAAGCAATTATAACAAACATGTAAGAGGATTTAGAGGAGAAAACATACTGTTCACATGTGATTTTCAAATTATTAAAGCAGATTAGACTGTTGAAATTGACTATCACAAAGCAATATGGACCACAATAGTACTATAACTAAATAGTAGCAGCTTTTTTGTCAGTAAATTTTTTTCTCTAAATACCCTCTGAGAATATACAACCAGAGAATATCAAGCCAAATATTATAAAAGCTGTATAAATTGTGCTTATTCCCTGGGCTATACACCAGAAATTTTTAATTAGAAATCTAAAGTCTTCATTTTAGAGATTTAACTCAAAGAAAAATTGGGATTACTTTCATTATTAAGCTAATGTTCACTGTTTACATTATGGAACAAACATAGGCATACGTCCCTTGAGAATATAGGGAAATAAACTCTGAGATACATCGTAATCCACCTCTAAATAAACTGATATGTGTAAAATAATTACAATGCAAATATTAAGTAATAAGGGCTATGCTAGGAGAATTCAAGGGAAAATGATCACAGAAACTGTTTTGCATTTAAATTAGGCCTTGAAATAAAGTAACAGTGTAATAGCCAAAAATTGGTGGACAAGATCATTTTAAATGAAGGGATAATATAAGCAACAACTAAAGGTAGAGGAATTTGTAAGGCTAACTTATGGAGTACAGGATAGGTTAATAATGGAGAATAAAACAGTAATAAGAAGCAACAATACAAAACTCAAACTTTTACAAGCAATGCAAAGCTCTAAAATGCACTGTGCTCAAGAACAAATTTATAAAAGTTGCTTCAGGCAACTTACATTAGTAGTTGAGTATAAATAGATTTGGGCTATAGGGGAATGTTCTGATATTTCTGAGAAAAAGCTGTTTTTTACTTTTAGGATAAGAAATGAAGAGATCAGTACAACTATTTAAAGAATACTAATAATTACAAACATTGGTGAGCATTTACTATGTGACAGCTTTTGAATTTTATTAATTAATCTTAATTATCCAGAAGCAGCTATTATTTCCATTCTACAGAAAAGTAACTAACTTAGCTCTAATGACACGGCAGAAGCAGAGCTACAGGGAGTTGAATTCAAATTTAGTAACTTCTGAACCCCACACTTTTAATCTACGTGATCTCTCATACTGTAAACTTATATACTGAATATTAAGGAGAAATGGAAGCCAAAAGGGCACTGAGATTTAAAGTGCAAATAATTGCAAAAAAGTAGTGGTTGCCCATCAAAATTAAACACAGAATGGTAAGAAGAAGAGAGCTCACAAAGATTAGTCAGAAATCTTACTTCTATCCAGCAACAATCCAGCCACCTAAAGAGTATCGCAATTTCAACATAAGAAGATATTTCTTTTACATATTATTCATTGGCTTTATTTTAATTTCTAAATATGCAGTGCATGTTTAAACTACTTCAGTGTTAATTTACTGAAATTCTTTTTTTTTTTTAATCAGGTGAAAAGTCTCCAGACAAGACTCCTAAAGTGCAGTTAGTAATATCATATGAGGATGCAAAGCTGACCATACTGGTGAAACACATGAAGAACATTGTAAGTCTATTATATATAATAAGAAGCATCTAATCTTATATTTAGAAATTACTTGGCTCCTTTGGGCAATTAGTGTCAGCAGTAGTAAGAGAAATGTATCTAGGCACCAAGCTTCAGTGAGGAACAATGAGCCAATTACAATGTTTTTGTCTCAGTGTGATGGCAATCCTTAGGGTAAAGACTATGAAATACTTCACAGTGCAAGTCCTAGAATGAAAATTGGACTTTATTCAAATGAACTGTCAGAAAAAACAAGCAAATGATCTCTGAGAAACCAGGAACTAAGAGCTAAACAAAAAAAGCCTGGATCCAGCTTACCGTATTGAGGGTGGTGGACGGCTGACTGTCTCTTGGACAGCAGCTTTTCTGTGAAACCAACAGGTCTTAAGGTTTCCCCCAAATTCTTATCATATCTTGAGTTTATGGCATCGTCTTAGTTAATACATTTTGATGTAATTGCTTATGTGCATTTCTTTCTCCCTAAGATGTGTTACATTTTTGGAGATTAGGAGCCCCATCTTTGCATTCCCAGGACCTAGAACCAAATCTACAGTTAGTCTATACGGGTAACTAAAAGCACCATGCTCTAACCCACTCCCACTTGACCATGGTTCAAGTCACAGCAAGGACAGTAGCTGACAATTTCCATTCTGAAAGACAGGGAGCCTTCTGTGTCACAGGGTAAATGAAAATCTGAGCTGGAAGCAGTGAAGGATAGCTCTAAAATTTACCAACTCTTCTAGTTTTCCTGGACTCCAATCAAAGCCAGGCTTACACACAGTAGGAGGCCCCATGAGGTGTGGAGAAGCAGTATCACAATATTGGCTGTCTTGTTTATGCATATAAATCTCTCAGGATATGTTTTGAAGGAACAAGCTCATCTCCACATGACATGCATCCAGTACACACTAAAACTAAATAAATATTTGTTCAATAAACAAATAATTGGCATAATTTTCAGAGGCTACATCCATTATATACTTAGACTTACACATCCAAGGATGTTTGCAGGTAAATCTATGGTGTTCATAGACAGTAACTTTTGTAATATCTGTGTATATATTTTTAGAATGTTTATAAGTATTCATTAAAATCATTTCCATTGTTTTTGATAAAACAAGTCATCTTAAATGAAAATAACAGTTGTTTAAGAAACTTTTTAATTGGGGGGTGAAAACTCAATCAGTTATTATTTATAACTATATATTCTCTCACAGACTTCAAACATCTGTTGTACCAGTGATGGTGAACCTTCAGAGCTTGCAGTGATACAAACAGCCCCCTGCAGCACATGTGCCATAGATCACCACCATGATCTATAAAACACATGATTAATTAAAATATTAAGAAATGTTATTAAATGATTTATATATAATATTTGATAGTCTTAAAAATAGTCCCCTTAGAAATTACATATTTGTTTCAATAATGTCATTACCCAGAACATTTTAGAGGAAATCTATTGAAACTGCATATAACAAACACATTAAACCTGGTGCTATTTGATAGTCACACTGAATTCTTGATCAAAAGCAATATTAACCAATTTGGTCACCCATTTCATTCACCAAATGAATTCTCAAATTACTTTTGACAGTTTTCAAAAAAACATCATAAACCTAGATGAAGTTGTACTACCAATAAGCATATTCAAACTGAATGTAACCCAGGCTTGATGGAAGTGAATGAGAAAGAGGAGAAAGAGATGAAATTTAATATTGATGTAAAGCAATTACAGGTAAATGGCAAAGAATTAGGTGAATCCTAGAGGAAAAAGTTTTAAAAATCTAAAAGCATCATCAGTGGAGTCCATAGATTGCCAAAACCTTCTGAAAAGTTTTAATAATGTCATAGTCCTTCTTTCTGTCTGACTTCTCAGTGTATTTAGGGTCTGCTTCCTCTTTTTACCCCAGTCATTCGACTGAGAGATTGAGAGATTGAAATCAGATTTAGACTTTCCTCTTTAACTTTAGATTCATGACTTTGAATATCACTTACGCATCACTTTATCTACAACTCCATTTCAGAATTGTCCCCTAAAATCCAGAGTGGTGTATACCACTGATTACAACTCCAGTAGAAATTTACTAAGTCTCTCAAAGTTAGCAATGCACCAGATCAAACTTCTGACGCCTGCTTCTTTAAACTTCTATCTTTTTTCCATCTTTCTCATCTCAGTAAATAACACTTCCTGTCTTCTAATTACTAGGCTAAAACCTTTAGAATCATTTTGACTCTACTCCTTCTACTTGAAACTGCATCCATTTCCTCCACAAATTCCATCAGTCTGCTTTCAAACTAAAGCCAGAATCCTACCACTGCTTCTCACCATACAACCAGTATTGGTTCAAGCCACCATCATGCTTTACCTGACTTGCCGTTGATTCTGCCATAATTTCTTTATAATCTCTTCCTAACCTAACCATCAGAATGTTCCTTTGAAAACAAAAGCCCAGTTTGTCATTGCTTTCTTCACAGCCTTTGGGGAAAGAGTCATATCTGACTTACAAGGAAAGCCATAACAGAGACCTCTGAGACCCTACCAATCTGGTTCCCTTGAGCTCGGCAACTTCATGTCCTACCTCAGATTCCCTCAATCACTCCGCTCCCAGCTCACTGACTTCCTTACAGCTCCTTGAATTTGGCAGGCATGTTGCTCCCCTAGGGTCCTTGTGTCTGTTAGTTCATCTGTCTTGAATATTTTTTCCTAGGCTCATGACTTAATATTTTCCATGACTCACTGTCACACATCTTGAATGACTATATTTACTGTCATCTTTACAGTGAATCTTTTCTGAAAGTTTAGTAAAACTGCAAGAGAACCCATTTTGTTGTCTCTTCAAATCTATTTATTTTCTCCCTTGTCCCATGTCACTACTAAAACCCGAATGTCTAGAGTAAGTCCAAGTGTATTCTATGTATTCGATGACTATTTGTTAAATAAAAGAATGGCAGGTCACTGCCCATATGAACAACAAAGGATTAGGATTTTTCACCCTTTCTAAAAATCATCACAACAAATTAAGTTTTTCATTGCTTCTTTTAAATAACTATTTTATTTCTTCTGCTTATTTGAAAACAGCAACAGAATTTTAATCTAAATGGCATAAAATCCATCCATAAATTCTTAATATATTTTCTTTGCTCATTTCAAGTTTTTAGCTAATTGTTACTTATATTTTGAAACTTCAACAGGCTTATATGCCAAAATAATCAGGCTAAATAATTTGTGCTTGATTTCATACTAATTTTAAAATGAATTTTGCCTGCAGTTCTGTTATATATATTATGTTATATTGAATGTTAAGTTTGATGAAAAGAATTATATCAAATCTTTGAAGCTGTGCTCTGAGAATTGCTTCCCTCCTGTGAAATCACAAATAAACCAAAATTTCTACAATTTGTTCCCTTTCAAAGTAGTGCAGTACGGTTTACTCTGGTGGATAGAGACTGGCAAAATACTGCAATTATTTAGAAAGTTGGCCAATGTTTTTAAAATAATAGTTCAGTTTGTTTCAAATATTAGATCTGAAATATTTTGTTAAAAGCGTTCTAGCATTTTTCTCTGTACCCCGCTTTCAGATGCTCTGTCCTGGGGATTTCTACAGTGTTTTTCTATGCATTTACTCTTGACTTGAGTGTCTGTTTCCCACTCTGTGTCATTTCTAAATTATGTCCTTCTCTCTATAGATTATAAATATTTCAGAGATGCTAAAGGCAATAAATGGACTGACACTCTCTTCTCATACCTACTACCTACACTAGGGCAGTCATTTATGCTGTAACAGAATGATTATTTAAGATGAGGAGCAAGTAATATTGATGAAAAGTAAAATACCTCAAATATAATATCACTTAGAATATAAGACACAAAGTAGAAGAAATAGTTGCATGTGAAGATTAAGAGTAGATAGAGTAAAATACAAGAAGCACACCAAACTACACACACACACACACACACACACACACACACACACACACACACATTTATGACAGTTCATTTTTATTTTAGGAATTTCTTAGGGTCTGGGAGTATAGCTCAGTGATAGAGCACTTGCTTAGCATGCATGAGACTTTGAGTGTTGTCCCCAGCACTGATAAAAATAAAAATTAAAAAACTCCAGAATTTCAATGTCACTATAGACCAGGAGGTATTTTTTAAGAACAAGTTCCTGGGGCAACTCACAGTAATTTTGATTCCTTAACCATTGGTTGGAATATCTTTATCAGTGTTGTACAACCATCACACTATTTGCTTTCATTTCTGGACTTCTTTTCCTCTTTCTTGTTATAAAATTTGAACAGTCATGAAGCTGGTGTGTTCCAAGACCACACTTTGAGAAACATTTTTTGAGGCACTGGCACCCCATAAATGGTGCCACATATACAATGTGAGTTCTGGCATTGGCACTGGGAGAATTGTAATGCTTGTTAAAGCAGAACAAAGACAACAAATAGGATTTTAAAATAAAGCACAGATATTGGCACTGTTTGCTACATATAAGTAACAGTGTCCTGGGGTATAAATCCTCTGATTATATCACTACCTTTCAATTTTTTAATATCTAGACTCTTGAAGGAAACTTGTTACTGTTTCATCTTGGATATGTTTCAATCTAAATAAAACCAACTTCTTAATGAAGGAGAATGTCCTTATACCAATCTTCAATTATATTTGACATGTACTCCATGGATTAAAGATTGCTCTTGTAGCGCTGGCTCTTAATGATACTGATCTCCAATTTCAAAGGATAACACAAAGGCATGGACAGGAAAGGGTACCCAGCCTAAATCCAAATACCAAACGGTTTCAGGATGTCTTTAAAGGAAAAAGTTGATCACCAATTCTTTAAAAACCAGTTATCACTGATCTCTTTTTAAAAGGCAATAACTTTAAATGTCTCCTTTCTTGAACTTTTCTTTTCCAAAGATGTTAATGAAACTTCACTATCTTTATGTTCTTTCAATTTCACTGACAGCCTTCTTTCTGAGGCTTCCTTAGCTCTTATAAATTTAAAATAGAAAATATATGTAGTGACTTAATAAAAGACAGCTTCACCCTTACCCTGGAATATGAAGATTTTCCAATATTCAGGACTTCAGCTCTTGAAACTAATTTCCTAAAAATTTAATTCAATCTGGAGACTTCAAAGATAATATGAATTACTACTAAATTTATATCCCTATTTTTAATCTTTCTCCAAATTCCATTTATGTATTTCCACTGTCAGATGGACATTTGCACTCTGGTATCTTGCCATCTCTTTAAACTCAAAATTCAAAAATTCAGTAATATGCTTCCCACTAAAATTATCTCTTATTCTGAATTACTTATTTCTGTGAATTACTGCACCATCCTCATGTAACCCCTGATGGAAACCCATCTATAACTTAATTTATATAATTTTAATTCACACATACAATCAGCAACAAATCTGTTCAATTTCCCCTTATTATTTTCAATATTCAATTCAGTATTCTCTATTAATTCATTTATTAGTTATTTTGATTGATTGCTATCATATTCCTCTTTATTATTTTTCAAATCTCTTCCGCACAAAACTCTAGTTTTATCATATGAGTGAAAAATTTAATATATTCTCTGTCAATTTGGCCTAATACATAGGTGCTGCACAATCTAGATAGCCTGTTTTGATATTGCCCCAACAACAAACTTGAATTCCATCATCTGCATGATTCACTCATTATCGACCTAACTCCACCTCTTAATCTAAAAGAGTATGTCTTACTTCTCACTATCAACAGATAGTGAGGTGGTGAATAACAATTCACCTTCCACAGTGAACGCACCTTCCCAGGACCAATTTAAACCTTTCATCTTCTGTAAGCTTCCCAGCCTCTCTAGCTCCTGGTCATCGCTCCCTCTTCCAGGGTCTTTGTACACTTACTGTACCCTGCATCCATTTGACATTCACTGCCTTATATCAACTTTTCAAACATTATTTTAGTATATATTGTAGCTTCCATTGTACTGAGAGATTGTTACGAATGAAAAAGTGTGGAAAATATATTCTGTATACTCCAGTGTGGTTAGTAAATACTCTGTCCTTAAGTTGCTAAGTAAATGCATATTTGTTTAAGTGTAAAAAAAATGTAATCCAGAGCAGTTAAATGTGAGCTATGTTAGTATATCAGTAGCTTTTCGCTGTGAATTCTGGTGTATGTAATACTTGTCAATTAACTAAGGATAGTCAAGTGTCAAGTATTTAATCTTAACATCTATGTAACTTAAAGCAAAAGTGAATTGTTAAGGACTAGTTTTCAAAATGTTCCAAAACTTTGGACACTCTCTTTTTTCAGCTGACATAAACATCAGTATATATGTCTCCACATGGCTGGAATTTCATTTGTTCACTTTGGGTTTGTTGTTTTTTTTTTTTTTTTCTGACCATCTTCTACCCTAACCTCTGTCACTTTACCCACACATCTCTAAATTCTACATTTTTCACTTTAAAAAAGAAATTTAGAGGCAAACTAAAAAAAAATGTTAAAAGGTTGATTTATAAAGAACAGCACGAAGCTGAAAGTTTAAATTCTCAAATTATTTTAAAAGCTGTGTTTGACTCAAGACTGGGACTGTGACTCAAGTTACAATATGCCAAAGTACTCTTCCTTACCAGTGAATATTAAAATGTAAGTGCTGGAAGTCTTGCAGCCTCTGATTTAAATATCTAAACTAATACCAAACAGAACTTCATTTCGTGAAATTTCAGGTTCTCTCACCCCGTATCTTCAGCTTCTTGAGCGCTGGGATATTCTTCTTTCTTCTACGGTTAGCTTTCTGTTTTCCTCCAAGACAGAGTTAGCTACTTGAGGAAGTAGTTGACCTGTGTGACTCTTCCTTCTCCCTGTAAAATTTTCTTAAGCGAGCACACAAAGATGCCAGCTCCCTGGAAACAAGTGTCACTTCCTGTTCAACCCCCTACAGCCCAAAAAGTAAGCAAGGAGTAGATCCATGAATGGCTTATACACTGACTTTTCTGTTTTGATTTGTTTCTCCTTAAGTTTTATTACTTTTTACGAATACCACGGAAAGATATCCTGCCTTGTATAGTGTGTGCCAAGATCTCTCAGGAACTTTTGGATACATTTCACCAAAGAAAAGTTAGAAAAATTTGTGTTCATTCACAAAGAAGTGAGCTGAAATTTGACAAGTTTGAATCTCTAAGATTCTACAACATAAAACTGAGATCTAAAACCTTCAAAATTATCAGCTCTTAGCTCTTAATCTAGATTTTATTATTCATATTCTATTTATTATTATACTAACACACTATTAGCCTCCCTGTGCCTAACAGACACTGCACAAAAAGCTGCATCATATATATGTATATATATATATATATATTTTAACTCCAAGTCACTTAATATGACAGGTCATAGGAAATTATCTGAAGTTTAGGTAGGCAGTTCTTTTTTTACCTGTGAATTTCTGTATTTTGCTCTTCATAATTTGGTCTACCTACACTAGCAATTATAGCACATCATAAATCTGGTCTCCCAATATCTGTTCTGAATAATTCTTCAATAATCATTAACAAAACATAGTCTGCCCCTCATATTTGCATCATTTTACTTATTGCCTGAAAATGGAGGCTGAAGGTAAGGAGATCTGGAATTATTTAGAGTATTCAGCAATTTTTTTTAAAAAAAAATGTAATTATCATTTTACTGATAAACAGCCCATCAGAATTTGCTGCCAAGTACATTAAAAAAGAATAAATAAGATCTAAAGCCTAACTTTTTACGTGTCATGAAGACTGAGAAGTCGCCAACTTGGCCAAGCTCATGAGATGCTTCAGTCTGGAGCTCCAGCTAGAATTCTGGATTTTTGGAACCAATTTAGTTTGAAGGCATTGAGTCATGAAATGGATTCTATCTATTACCCTATGGCTTCTGTGGCTTGTTAACTATATTAAGTCAAAAGCTAAGTATCTTAAAATACTGTTCAGCCCATGGGGAATTGGTCCCAGGATGTTCGAGTCCATCATGTAAAATGGTGTGTAGTATTTGCATGTAACCTCTACATATCCTCCTATATACTTTAAATCATCTCTAGATTAATTAAAGTATATATTTCAATGTAAATAGTGCAATGGTATATTGCTTAGGTACTAATACAAGCAAACAGCATGCTCATTACAGAAATAATTTTTAAAAATACATTTTGATCGGTAGTTAATTGAATCCACAACAGCAGATGTGGGACCCAGAGATGTGAAGGGCTCATTCTATGTCAGTCTGTCTGTCTATCTATCTATTTAACTAGATGATTTCTGCCAGTGAGTGTTTTTCTTTAAAGGCCGAAACTATTTTGATCTCCTTTCTCTGGCCGCTCACAGATCACAAAAGTGCTAGACACATGGTAATCAGATTTCTAAGTTGGTTTTTCAAAACAGGTATTGGAAATCACTATTGATAAAACACTCTTCTTAAAGGTATAAATTGGTGTGAAATGAAGCAGAGGACCATGTTAATTTAATTCCTGAAAAGCTGAAATCATCCCACTTATATTATCCAACATGCACAAGTTGGAAAGATAATTTTGGCATTTAGGTAAAGCAATGAGAAAGCATTTTAATTGTACTTTTGTACTTGTATTGTACATATCATTTTATAGAAAGGCCCTTTTATAATGGCCAGCCTGAGCTTAAAAATTGCAAGTTGGCAGGCAATATGGATGAGAAAATGCTTTTTATTATGATGTTTGGTTTCTGGCAGAGACCACAGGTTTTGATAGTCCTATCGTACTTTAATCATCATCAGTTGATTTCTACTAAAGCTTATTTTATTCTATGATTGGAAACATTTAGGTTAAAAATGATTTAAAATTCTCATAAATTATTCATTGAAAAGATAATAACCTATTAAGTACAATTAAACTTTGGATTAATCTACGACGTTTCCAAAGTGTCTGATATTTTTAAACTATCTGTATCTTAAATCTTTCTTACAAACTCAGTTTGAAGTGCTCTCATTTCTTTGCTTTCCTTTGTAGAAAATAAATACAGGGCAGTAGTTAGCTACTTAGATTACACAGACTAAGAAACGACACTGGTTTGAGACCTAGTTTGACAGAGTTGTGCTTCAAATATAGTAAATACTCGCTTGTGGTAGCTATTTTTATTGTTGTTATTCTTATTGCTATTATGTAAAAAATAAATATCTTCCTTGGTATTCATATGAAAATGTGGAAAGTTTGCTGGCAACCCCTTCAATGTTAGGTTATTTTATTTACTTCATACACAGTTTAGATTATGCTTTATTTTTGTACCAACATGCTGGGTTTTTTCCTCTTAGTTTTAGTAATGTAACTAAGTTTCCAAGACCAAATTTGTTTCTTGCCCAGAAGAACAGTAGTAGCACTGAAAGCTATTTGATATGCTATATACAATCTGGAACAATAAGTGAACACAGAAAATTGGCATGTTAAATTATTCATTCAGTTAAAATAATAGCACTTAGAGGTCAACATTGTGGACAAAGAATTATTAATTTGCAAGCATATATTTTAAGTTTTGCAACTTAAAATGAGCTAACGATCGCCTGTTCTTCACTCTTCAACTGAAAGTGAAGAAATCTTTCCATATGTGAGCTCTAAGAATATCCTAAATGCTTCATTTCTAATCTCTTCATTAGTAGAATCTTTAAACTTATTTTTGAAATTATTCTTCAAATGTTACTAAAATCTTTTCAATGTCTGGTAAGTTTGAGAAATAGAAAATCATTTTATAAACTATTATGAATGCAATAGGGCTTTCAGAATATTAAAGTTGTGCTAACAAGACCATCCACATATTTATTGGACAAAGTGGTAGCATGCTCAAGGCATATAAATCTCTCGGTAGGGAATTTTTTATCAATGCAGATGCATCCAGTCTCCCCACAGAGGTCCTGTAAAGCATCTCTCTGTTAAATGTGAATGCCTTACTCAGTGTAAACAGAATAAAAAAAAACTGTCTATTTATTCCTGTTTCTTTGTACTTCACAAAAAAGGCATAATGGGAAGAATTTATGGAGATGAGTGAAGTCACAAGAATATAGCATAAAATATATATTCAGTTTATACTTTGCCGTCTGCACAACCTCCAAGACACAGATAAGCCATCATCATCTCCTAGGGGATTTAAGTAGCCTATTGTGCTCATTGTCTAATGAATTTTCTATGAGTGAAGGGAAGGAAATTTAAAGAAGAGGTGAGAACTATCACAGTAGGGTACACACAGCCCGAAATAAACAACACAGCAAATTGGAGAACAATTTTCCTGATAAATGTGAGGAAGAAGATATCTGGGGATTCATTTTGGAACTGTGAGCAGATAATGATGTATCGCTACAATCCAGCTCCAGTAGAAAGGATAGGAATGGCTAAAGTAGGATAGCAAGTACTTAGTGTCTAAAGTGATTTCAGAGATGAAATAAGGTCAAAGTTTTAGAAGTGGAGCACTGATATTTTCGGACATTACAAGCAGACCTTGACATGATTAGTCCTGATCAGACATAAAATCCAAATAATCTGCAGGAGAAGAATGTATCAGAGATGTGTCTTTTAATGGCTAGTTATTCAGAGTAAACAGCTAAGACAAACTTCTCAAACAGACCCCAATTCATACTGCAATGGATCATCTCTTGTCTATTATTACAATAAGAAATGTCTCCATAGCTAAGATGAACTACTTCAGTGAAATCTTAAGTATTAATTCTTAATTTTTAATATTGCATTATAAATAGTGATTCAATAAGCAATTGAATAATTTCAAAGAGCTAGACATTCTTAATATATATTTCATTCACTCAGTCATTTGATAATTATTTACAATCATTCTATATAGTGCCTTCTCAATTAATTATAGGCCACATATATGAGAGTTTTCTCATAAAATTATAATGGAGCTGAAAATTCCCTGCAGCATAATGAATGCATAAGGGTAGAAAAAGCAGAAGGAAAACTGCACAGAACATGAGCTCCCACTCAAAATTTGACCGAGAAGGATTTTAGCAAAAGCTTTTGTAGCGATCAACAAACTCCTTTAAAAGTTTGAAAATATGGACATTGTCATTAATAGGAAAGAATGTTCATACTGCATGACCTGCAAACAAAATACCATGAGCATATTTTTGAAAAGGGGAACTTCAAGAGTCTTGGGCAGGCCCTTAGGAGAGATTCCAGAAGAAGGTGTTGTTATCACAGACGTGACCACTCTGTGCATGTAACTGCCCCAAAGAGCTCCCAGCGGGTAAGATATGGAGGTGGAAGGCAGTCATACTATTGCTCCTGAGCCTAAGCTAGTGTATGTGGTTGCTGGCTTTGCTAAACAAACAAAAAAAAACCCTTTGATATACATTAGATATAGATATATAGAGAGAGACAGAGACAGAGATAGAAGTGAAATAAATGTAGCTTTCAAAAGGAATCTAGAATGGAGCTACATTAGTAGATACTATGACAATCTTCTGTCAAAACATTTCTAAACTCATAGGGAAGATGTTGCACATCTAAAACTGTTTTTTTTTAGAACACAGGAAATGATAAATGCTTTTATAGTATATGTAAAATATGTAGACTTCAAAACAACAACCAAAAAAAAGTTTGGATGATTTCACGTTACCTTCTGAACATGGTAAAAATATTAGCCAAAATCCTAGAAGAAAGTCGTGCTGTTACTTTGCATTAGTCCACCAGAAATCAAGAATCCTCTGGATGACATAAAGAAACTTATTGCACAGAGGGGTAGGGAGTAGACTGAGAACTTTTTATTCCCAAGTTTTTTGATTCTTCAGGTTAGTGCTGTGTCTAATGAAAATCTAAATTAAAGCCAGAGGTTTGAAAAAAAAACACCCATGGTAAAACACTTAGACAAGTAGGGGTCATTTTAAAATGAAATTTAATTTGCATAAACGTAAGGGCAAAGAATATAATCAGTATTTGATGAAGGGATAGCTACTCATTTCTTCAATAAGTTATTTGCAATCTTTAAGTAATAGGACAGGACACAAGTAAGAAAGGAAAAGTTGATATTGGTAAGACAACTATGTGGAGAGAAAAAATAGATTTCTCTTAGAAACTTGAGAAATCAATGTCTTCATTTAAAGCTGTTAAAGGACAAACAAAACCTGCTGCTCACCTCTAATGCAACCCTGGTTTAAATTGAAACCTGTGCTCTTCTATCATTCTAAAAACTCCAGGATTCTGAAGGACGTTGTCAAGGACACTAACTTGAAAATAGAAGTCCAGAGCTTGAGTGTAATAAATGCATTGTGAAGACTAACATAGCTTGGGGTTTATTCTTCAGGCAGGAGAGAACCCTTGAACATTTTGAGAAGAGAAGTAAATTGATCAAAGCAGCTTCATGGGAAAGTTAAATATACCAGTGATGTATAGAAGGAAGGGAAAGCAAGAATTGCAGAAAGACTTAAAAATAATTAAAATCCAGTTGTAATGATTCAGGAATCACAATCTGTATAAGCAGGTGAACAGAGCAGAAAGGGAGGAGGTGGATCTTGGTATAAAATTGAGCATCAAGAACAAGCGAGACGCCAGGGAGAAAAATATCATTTAACAGAGTTTAAGTAAATTGCAAAACTATGTTTTAAAGTACTAAGGAAGGATAGAAGATGGATTTTTAAAGTTTATCAGGTGTAAGAACGCAAGGAGAAATGCAGGTGGAAATATTCACAGATTACTAGGCTAGTATTCAATAGAGATTCATATTTGGTAGTCATTCTAATGCTTCTCAATTGGGGTCATGTTTTCCTCCAATGTGATATTTAGCAATGTGTGGAGACATGTTTTGGTTGACAAGTAAGAGGATGGTGTTTCTGGTAGCTAGTTAGCTCAAGCAAGAATGCTGGAAAAATATCCCACAATGCACTGAACAGCCCTCTGCAACAAAGAATTAAATGAGTAAATCTGGCCCCAAATGTCAACAGTGCCAATGTTGAGAAACCCTGCTCCACATAAAAGCCCTAATGTATTAAGGATAACTTGTCATTCAGTGCATATAGTACATTCATGTATAATTTATAGGAAATAAAAATAGTACTAACATTTACTGAGTCTTGCTCTGTCTCAAGCACTGTCCTCACATGGTATGCTTATTTTATTTATCTTTTAAAATCCTTTGAGATAAGCATCATTTTTATCTGCATTTGGTAGATAAGAAAATTTGTCCATTGAAAAGTTCGATTCTTACATATTCATGTTCACCAGAGAAACAAAACCAATGAGATATGAACAGGTACAGAAGATAATCCACTTAAAGATATAGATATAGACAGATATATCATGATGAATTGATTTATGATATTAAGAGACTGAAAAGTCCCATCGTCTGCGAGCCTGAAATTCAAGGAAGTTGGCAGTTTGGTTCCAGCCAAAGTCCAAAAATTTAAGAGCCAGGGAATCAGCTGGTGTGATACGCCCAGAATGTTTAACCCAGTTATGTGAGCAGCCCAGTCAAATTGACACCCAGAATTAATCATCTTATATTCACCATTCACCAACTTAGCACCTATCTGCATCTGTTTAACTAGAGCATTTAATCTTCAAATAAAGACAAAAACAAAGTCAGCATTCTACCTGATGTGATACAACTATGTTGTGTACAACCAAAAAAACATACTAATACCTTCCTCAGAGAAGGAGGAAGAGTCCTGAAGAGATGTGTGCTTTCCTCCTGGCTATCCCAAGCTTAAATGCTATGATGTAAATTTATGTAAATATTATGATATAAACTCAACACATATTTAGGTTACATGAGGAAGCAAGAGAAAAAAGAATACAAGGATACTTGCCATATACACATACAAATCCATTACAAATAAAGAGGAAATACTCAGTGAACTTACTCTTTATTTCTGTAACTGTCATTAAAGATGTCATTCATTCATTCAGCATGCTCATTACCTTCAGTATGTAACCCTGCTGGTTGCAGTGGTGACTCATTCATTTCTGAATAGTTGGGTCATTAATAATTCTGCCTGGTTGTGTTGTAGTTTACCACTGTCTTTATCACAAGACACGTAATGTTTAGAGATACCCTGAAAGATCTTCTGTGCTTTAAACATAGTCTTCCTTCTCTCTCCTAGAGTACTAGTCTTGTTTCCCCCCCAATAATATGGATTAGTTGTCATAACCAGCACTGAAGCTCTTTTGCATTTGGATTTAGAGCTATGTCCATTGGCAGTCTTACCTTACAGTTCAGTTGAATCATCGTTGTATCTCCTAGCAGAAGTGTTTCTCCCTCTGTAACTAAGATCTCTAGGCCAGCAGAGCAATAAATTCCTGTGGCAATAGGAAATACAGATGTTTCTCACGGGTCACTGGGCATCATAGTAAACGACCCCAGTTCCTTTTCTACCTGTTGATCACTACACACAAGAATCCTGCCCATAAGAGGAGTATCTTTATAGGGGGAATGCTCTTCAGAGCTTATATGAACCTCACGAGAAGCTTTTTCCAGATTTACAAGTTATCACCACCTTTCTGGCACTCTGAGTACTTAAAAGATTGTTGCATCATTGGCTAGGAGCCAGGTGTTTCAAGATGGTGGGGAACATGGTGACACCAGTGAATGTCATGAAACAGGGCTCCCTGGTTCTTTTGATGTGAAGTGAGTTGCTGGATCAGAAACACTGCTGTGTGGTAGACAAATGGTAGATAAAGCATTCTGTAAGTCCACGGACGGGTGGTAGTTATGGCACAATCATGGCATACAGAGAAGGCAAGTCTATATTCAGAATCTCTGTTCTAGTAAGAACAAAATGTTACCATTTCATGGTGGAAGAGTACCAATGTAATCAACCTACCACCATATAACTTCCTGGCTCAAAAATGGTGCCAAATTTGGGATTTCTTGTCAGTCTCTTTCTTCAGTATATAACACACTTAGCAGTGGACTGGAGAGCTTGGCAAGTTGAATCCAGGTTGCCAACTCCATGAAACATTTTCATCCCTACCACTATGACCATTTCATTTATGGGTGCACTATTAAAGCAATGATAGAGGTAGCTGGAAAAGGCACTGAATGGTGTCTCCAGAATAGGTCATTCTATATACTTCCTAATTAAAATCATTCTCTGCTGAGCTCACCCTTTGATAAGCATTCACATGGGACACAAATATCTTTACATTGTTATTCCAATGCAGGACCTGTAGCCATATATCTCTCCTGCAGATTTCTATATCAGTAATTTTTTCAGCTGTGTTCTTTCCAAGTCCCTAACTGTGCAGACAAACCATTGACTATAGCCTGTAAATCAGTATATAAACACATCTGGTCATTTCTCTATCCAAGAAAAGTAGACTCACAGGTGCTTTGCTTGACACTCTGCCCACTGGGAGAACTTCCCAAACCACTGTTCTCCAGGAATGTCCCAGAATAGAGACATAGTGTGCAGCTGTCCATTTTCAGGTGGACCCTGCACATGGTCCAGAGCCATCTGTAAATCAGGCCTGGATCATCTCTTCTTCTGTCACCAATCAAAGGGAATTGGGGAAGTTAGCTATAATGTGCACAATGCCTTGGGTTTAGTCTTCAACTTAAAAAAGAAATCATGGCAAACTGTCCAGGAAGCTATAGGTGCAGGCAGAGACAAAGAAGAAAGAGTATCAGAAATGGAATTTGTGGTCATTGGGAGCACTTCATGTAATTTCTTGTGTGATCAGGGTCTGCTCAATCCTGGACATGTATATGTCACTTGCATTTGACGATAACACATTCAACTTTATGGCTTTGAGGGTCTGATAACACCCAGTTCATGATGGACAAATCAGAGAATATATCACTATTGTGGCCCATGGTTGAGTATTTGATCCCTACTAAGACCTAATAGTAGGTCAAGGACCATTTCACAGAAAGAGTATGATGACAAGGGTTTGCTCTAAAATCCTAGGAACCTATACTGCAGGAACATGACAAAAAAGTTCAACTTGTTGTATGTTATGTTTGATAAATGTGACAGCTTGAGACGTTTAGAAGTTTAAGTGATTCAGTAAGTAGCTAGGGTTCTTACTTTGTAAACATCCTCATCCTGTGTAAGAGGAGGGCAAGGAGATTTTGTGAGTGCTGCACTTGCTGGGGGTTGAAGGTTGTCTGTGTACAATATAAGGGAGGAAAAGAGATTTCTTCTTTCTCCTTTTGCTTTGCTTTGAATAGTCATTTTTATGTCACTGTCTTCTGCCAACTTGAACTGTTGCCCATGTACCATGCCACCCTGCCTTGAAGCCAACTGATTATGGACTGAAACCTTCGCAAACTGTGAGCTAAATAAACCTTTCCTCTTTCATTTCAAGTTTTGGGATTTTGTCCCAGCAACAGGAGAAAAGTAATCAGGAAAATATAATTATTAATTCCTTATGCCATTATGTCACACTCTATTGACACACAGGTCACCCAGCTTTTCAGTCTGTGAAAACTGGAAAACTCAAGCATTTCTTTTGATACATAACACTCATCTATGGACCACAGTTTGAATCATGTGTTTGTGAATCTCCTGGGACTTGATTCCATTTATAGTTCCCGAAGCAAAGAGTACTGGGTAGAATAGGAAGAAAATCAGTTATGTCTTGCATGACACCTGCCTTAGGTGAAGTCCTTTCCATTTCCACAGATGGTGTAAGATTAATTCTTTCAGACAGGGGTACAAAGCCAATAGAAAGGCCACTTCCACTGGCAAAGGAGAATCATCAGAATTTAGGAACTCCATGTTCCTACTTTCACCAGATCTCCCCATAAGTTCTCATCCCAAATTTTGAGATCGCAGTCTTTTCTCTGAAGATACGCTCACTGTAACAGCAGACACCTGGTGAGATTGGTGTAAATGTAATTCTACCAGTGACAGGGTGAGATGATGCATATGATCTTAAGCATTCTCAGCTCTGCATGGCACTCATGGAAATATTTAGGTATATATTTAGCCATTCAGCCACACAGCATCCTCACAGACAGTCCTGGAGACAATGTTTAATGAGACGTCGGGCCATCCCATAATTCAGTCACACTGACACACAAAATTAACCTTTGCACCTGCCTAAATCCATGTACCTGTCAAATTTAACAGCCCAGATTTGCAATCAGAAAGCCCATTTCCAGAAATATGAATTCAACACTAAGTTAAAGCATAAAGAGATTAAAGGTATGGTACACACAAGGTCCACAGTAGACAAACACAGAACAAAAATCCTCTTTGTCAAAAAAAATCCATGCTTTTAAATAGTCATTTTTATTCACTGAAAATTATGCTATTGATGGATTTCAACTGAATAAAAGTGATATACATATGTACTATATATATAGTATATATATATATATATATATATATATATATATATTGCTTTCCAATATCCTTTCTTGAATCCCAAAGAAAGATATAAAACTAAAGTTAATGAAGGTGCAGATAATGTATTTCAGAACATAGAGATATTTGTTGAAAATTAGATTTAATAAAGTGTAGAAAACAAAATAAGCCATCAATTGCCCAATTATGGACTTTGTCATTCTTTATAAATGTAAATTCCATGAGCATTTCTCATGTTGTCAAACTAGGTATTCAGAGATTTAGGGTCATTTACTCTCCACTGGGCAAAGATTATAAAGGTAGGATCTACTACTTTCAAAGATCACAGTTTTCAATGTTTTGAGGAAGTGGACTCATTCTTCAAATGCTATATGAAGAAATGGAAGTAACAGTGATAGAGCTGAGGGAAAGATGGAAAAGGAAGGTGGGGAAACAGGGAAGATGGAAGGAGGTCCAGAGAGCCCCCCACCTGCCTCACTCGACAGACAGCAACTTGAGCAAATTTGGAACGTCATAGAAAACAATTTGAAAGAGGTGTTCCCATTTCTTTTAAAGTAATTTAGATGAGAAAGTTATTGTAGATATTTGAAAATATTAGGTATAAGAGTATTAAAGTGGTAGGTAAGAAAATTATTGTAGATATTTTAAAATGTTATATTAAAGTTGTGGATCTAAAAACTTTTCATAAAATTGCATTAAGATGTGATATTATATGATGTTAGCACAGATATCACTGAATGTTACACATCACAGATGTGTTAAACATATTTTTTTTTTTTGGTTTTCAAGTGCTGTATTGTCTCCTTAGATATTTAATTCCAGCTTCTGCTTGAAGATAATAGTCACTTTTTGACCATAGCCGTGAAGCATGCAAATTTACACTTTACTGTAAAAAATTAAAGTACATTATATTTAATGGACTTTTAAACATACCTCTCTGACGTGACACTTAATTTAAATGAACAAGTTTTGTCTCTTGAATTGCAGGTAAGATTATTTTTGAGCAGTGATGTACTTCTTTTGCTTTTTCTCTTATTTTCTGATAAAAGAAATGACTATAATAAATCCTTATCCTGCCTTTGGTCTGGATATTTAGTAGCTATGTATTTGGGTTTTTTGATAGCAACACACATTAATATTTATAACCATTTTCCTTTGTAGCATCTCCCAGATGGCTCTGCGCCCAGTGCACATGTTGAATTTTATCTTTTACCATATCCCAGTGAAGTTCATAGGAGGAAAACAAAATCTGTTCCAAAATGTACTGACCCCACTTACAATGAAATTGTAAGTATGATTCATCTCCTGTCCGGTCATTCTGTATTTTCCTTACCATTTTTTAGCTTAACAACTGAATATGGAAAATTTGCAGTAATAGACAGCATTAGTCCATAAAGGAAGTATATTTCCCAAAATAGTCTCGGGATGCTGATCACTGTCCCAGATGCTGAGGAACTAAGAACTACTGCTTTCAAAACTCTCGTGGACCAGTTTTCAAGTTGTGCTGAACCTTCTGCAAAAGCCAGACTTGTTCTGCATACTAACTTGGTCTCCAGCTTTATCTTGTATTCTCTAACCTTCATTTCCTTTACTTGAGTTTCCTTATCTAGTAATTTTATCCTAAACTACCCGATATATAACAGTAAATCTCACAAAATCACTTTTGAAACTGAAAACACAAGTGAAATGCAAATGTCAGTTAATGTATGCTATAAATAGTTCTGTCATTCATTTGTAGCATGTAGTTGGAATGTACCCTCCTGACTTCTGAGGCAAACCCCTCCATTTATTCTCTTAAGTTCACCCTTTTCTGTATTTTCTTTACTTTCCACAGTTGATTACTCACTCTTTCTTCCAGCGGTCTCACTGAAAGCATACTCAGATGTTTCAATCAGCAGTCTTTAAAACACAAAACTGTCTTTACCTTAGGATTTCTACAGAATTTTCTTTTCCCTCCCAATTACCCCCCAAGTTTTGCAAAATTGTCATTTCTTCCTTTCACCTCGTTACTTCCCATTTAGCCTTGAATCCTTTGCAAATGTGGATTCTGACATTTATTTTTAGTGCTCTATTCTAGTGGCATCAATACAGTCCTAATTACTAAACTCAATAAGCCTCCAGGCTGTCCTCACCTAACCAGGGCACAGCAGCACAATTGATCTACCCGCTGCATGTTATTCTTGAATATTCTCTCTCTCTCTCTCTCTCTCTCTCTCTCTCTCTCTCTCTCTCTCTCTCTCTCTCTCTGTCTCTCTCCCCCCCCACTGGGTTCCAAAATCCATTCCCTCCTCCTCTTCATGCACAGTAGGGCTTTCTCTAGCTACACATTCTGCACACCAGGATTAAACCACCTACAAATCAAAAAATAGGGAAAAAATTTGTGCCTTTACTAGTATAGACTTTTCTCTATCACTATTCCCTAAACAATGTATTGCAGTAACTATTTACACAGAAATCACACTGTACTAGGTATTATAAGTAGTCTGGAGATGATTTAACACATACAGGAGGATATGCATAAGTAGTATGCAAATATTGTGTATTTTATATAAAAAGCTTGAGCATCCTTGGATGCGGACATCCTTGTGGAAACCTGGGTACCAATGGACAGCTCTCAATGCTCTCACAATTATCTAGTGTTTTTATAAATTTTATCATCTCTATGTAAGTTATATCTGAATTAAGTCCTCAAGCCCTGGCTTCCATCTCGAGCTTTTGATCTGTACATCTTTCTGATACCTGGAGAGCTTCGTTTAATGTCTCCTAAGCACTTTAAGGCCAAACTTTCCTCTTCTCTTTGGCACATCAAAGGTATCTCCCAATGATGGAGAGCTTGTATAGATTTCTCAATTTCTCTTTCTGCAGTTTCAGTTAGTTATGGTCTAAAATTATTAAGTGGAAGATTCCCAATAAAAGCAATTCATGTGCTCTAAATTCCATGCCATTCTGGAATGAATGTGTGATGAAATCTCACAGCATCACACTCCGCTCACATGACTCAGGAACCATCCCTGTGTCCAGGACAGCCGTGCTCAGTGAATTTACCTGCCCATCATCACTTAGTAGACTTCTTGATTATCTTTGATTCTGTCACTGTACCAAAGTGCTCAGGAAATCTTTATTTTAATTAATAATGGCTTCTAAAGCAAACATATAATGATGCCATTTGGATATGCCAAAAGAAATGCTATAAAGTGTTACTGTTAACTGTCCTATATTATCACAAGGGAGAGAGAGACACACACAGAGAGAGACAGACAGAGAGAGAGAGAGAGAATTCACTATTCACATAAGTTTTGGTATAATATAATGTTATGTGCTCTATTTTATAAGTGTTAACTATTGTTACTCTATTATCACACCTAATGTATAAATTAAACTTTAGCATAAGGATGTGTGATCAGGGAAAAATGTAGGATTCACTACAATCTGTGGTTTCAGCCTCCATGGAAGGTCCTGGAAAGTGTCTCCACAGCATAGAGGGAAACTACTATACCATAGTCCGCGTATGAAGGATCCATCCTCTTAGCCTTCTTTCCACTGCTCATGCTACATTTTATCTTAGTCCTCTTGATAAGTGCAGTGCAGTATCTCCTTGTGGTTTTAATTAAAATGTACCTAATGACTAATGATGTAGAACTTCCATTCATGGGCTTAGATTTTCTTTAGGAATATATAATTTTTCTTTTCTGTACATTTTCTTTGAGAAAATATTACCATGTCTATAATCATTTTCTAACTAAAATATTTGCATTTTTACTCCTGACGTTTGAGAGTTTTTTTTCTTCTTGTTGTTGTTGTTTTTTGTTTTTGTTTTTTGTACTAGGGATCAAACTCACAACCTTGTGCTTGCAGGTAAGCTCTTGAGCCACTGAGCTAATGCTAGGTCTTTGTGAGCTATGTGGTCTACAAATATTTTCTCTCCACCTAGAGTTTGCCTTCTTATCCTCTTCATAGGCTTTTTTTTTTAAAGTGAAAGATTTTAACTGTCATGAAGTCTGGCCTACCATTTTTTCTTTTATGCTGTCAAATCTAAAAATTCTGCTAGGCACCAAGACCTAAGGACTTTTATTTATATTTTTCATTGTAAATTTTATAGCTTTCCATTTTCTATATAATCATATTATCTACTTTTAATTTTTTAATAAAGTATGAGATTTAATTCAAGGGTCCTGCCCTTCCCCTCCAACTCCATACAAAGGCAATCACTTTGGCACTATTCATTAAAAAACACATCCTCTTCTTGGATCAAATTTCTTTGGCACCTTTGCCAAAAGCCACACAGGAACATTTGTGTGTCCACACTCTTTTGCCGCCCATAATTGCTCATTTCTTGAATCACATTGGGCAGCTCATCAGTCCCTGCAAGCTGACTGTGTGGCCTCAGTGCTGGGCTTCACGGGTGCCCTTGCCACGCCTCCCATCTCTGCCTCCTTGAATCCTACCTTGCACTGGGCTCTGTGAATAGTCTCACTGCCCCAGCTCTTACCTCACATTTATAAACTTTATTTTGGTTTGTGAACAATTTTTCTCCTAGTGTATTATACACTTCTTGAGGAAGGGAAAAATGTCTCTTTTTTTCTAGTGTCTTTAACACTTAGCTACTTCTCAAAGGGTGTGAATAAATATTTTCAGCAGTTTCGTCAGTAACACTGTGTGTATAAAATGTAACTGCATATAAAATGTAAATACATTTATATATACAGACACATACTCTAAATTAATGGGCACAATATTTTGAAATTTTGTCATATTTTATAATGTCAATAGTTAGAGATATTCACTTTCCAACAGTATATTACTTACTGCTTTCTGTGCTCTTTGAATATGAGACTTGATATCCTATTGTCAAGAAACTTTTCTGATTCATACTATATGTAGTATTTGAAATCTAAGAAAGCACATAATAAAAAAGCCAGTAGACACTTGGGATGATTTAACTAAACTTACATTCAACTTACTTCAACTTTTTTGTGTACTATGAAAGCAGTAATAAGGAGTAGCTATTCTATTTGCAGACAATGCAAACTTTAAGACAAAATTCATCAAAAGAGATAAAGATCTCTAAACATTTATTAAGAGAAAATTCCAAGAAGATGTAACAATCAAAAATATTTGTGCACCAAATGTAGGTTCATTGAACTGCATAAAACAAACATTAACATACAGGAAAAACCAAATGATCACTAATACAATTGAAGTGGCTACCTTAATACCCTACTCTCACAAATAGATAGATCAACTAGACAAAATATCGACAAAAAATACTAGAATTAAACCAAGCCTGTGACCAAATGGACTTGGTAGATGTCTACAGAGCTTTCCACCCTAAAACATCAGAATATACATTCTTCTTAGCTGCACGTGGAACATTCTGCAAAATAGACCATATATTAGCTGACAAAACACATATAAGTAAAGGTAGAGAAATTGAAATTATCCCATACTATCTGCTCATACAACAATGAAACTGGAAAACAACAAAAAATAAATCACAAAAGCTACATTAACACACAGATTTTAAACACCTTTCTGACAACCAATGAGTCACAGAAAAAATTAAAGATGAGCTTAAACAGTATATAAGATTAAACAATAATACTGATACAATATACCAAAATTCATGGGATGAAATGAAAGTAGTCCTATGAGGGAAATTTATAACTGTGAGCTCACACATCAGAAAAACAGAATGAACTCAAATAAATAACCTAATATGAACCTCAAACTTCTAGAAAGAAGAAGAAAAAATCAAACCCAAAACTGGTTTGAGGGAAGAAATTATAAACGGCAGAAATTAATTCAAGAAACTAAAAAACAATACAAAGAATCATTGAATCAGATAGTTGGCTCTTTGAAATAATAAATAAAATAGATAAATCATTAGTTAACGTAACAAAAATAGAGGTAATAAAACACGCAATTTCAAGCAATTAGGAGTGCAAAAGGGGAAATCACAACAGATCTCACAGAAATACAGAAGATCATCAATACTTACTATGAGGACCTATATTCTAATAAGATAGAAAACAGAGAAAATGGACAGATTTCAGGACACAATAGAACTGTCAAAACTAACTCAAGAAGTTATGTCAATTCTAAATAATCCAATCTCAAACAATGGAACTGAAAATGTAATCTAAAACTTACCAACAAAAAAAAATTACAGATCTTCACAGATACACTGTTAAATTCTACAATAAAATTTGAAAATAACTAATACAACTAATGCTTAAACTTTTTAAAGAAATTGAGAGAGAAGCAGTATTTCCAAAATAATTCCTGAAAGCAAGTATTACCCTGATTCCAAAACAGGAAAAGAATGCAACTAAACAGGAAAGCTATAGGCCAGTCTCCCTAATGAACATAGATGCAAAAATCCTTAATAGTATACTGGCAAATAGGATGCAGCAAATTATCATGGAGATTATACATCATGACCAAGTATAATTCATTCCATTGATGCAGGGATAGTTCAATATATACAAGTCAATAAATGTAATACAGGGACTAGGGATGCAGCTTAATGGCACACACTTGCCTAGCAAGCGCAAAGCTGTGATTTTGACTCCTGGTACCAAAATAAATAAATAAATATGTAATTGTAATATTAAGAGAACCAGATACAAAAATCATATGATCGTCTCAAAAGATGATGCAAAAAAATTCTTGACAAAGTCCAGCATCCATTCATGATTTTTTTAAAACTCCAGATATTTGGAATAGATGGTCTTTGTCTCAATTTTATAAAAGTCATCAATTATAAACCAATAGCTAACATCATATTAAGTGATCCAAAATTGAAAGCGTTCACTGTAAAATTAGGAATCAGATAAGGATGTCCATTATCAACATTCCTATTCAGTACAGTTCTAAAAATGTTATCCAGAACAATTACACAAGA
This sequence comes from Cavia porcellus, assembly GCF_034190915.1. Taxonomy (NCBI): domain Eukaryota; kingdom Metazoa; phylum Chordata; class Mammalia; order Rodentia; family Caviidae; genus Cavia; species Cavia porcellus. The sequence continues at coordinate 43,435,002 of NW_026947510.1, forward strand.
GAAAAAAATAAAAAGGAATAAATATAGTAAAAGAAAGAGTTAAATTCATTGTTTGCAGATAATATGATGCTCTGCATAGAAGACCTCAAAAACTCTGCATACCTTGTAGATTTAATATTTGAATTCAGTCGTGTAGTGGGATACAAAGTCGACACTCAAAAACCAATAGCATTCCTGTACATGAACAACAAACTCACAGAGAAAGAGAGAAATTAGGGAAAACACACCCTTCGCAATAATATCTTAAAAACTGAAATACTTAGGAATCAGTCTAACACAGGATGTAAAAGATCTGTACAGTGAAAATTACACTATCCTAAAAAATAAAAAAGAATATCAGAAAATGGAAAAATATCTCTTGCTCTTTGAGAGGAAGAATCAACATAGTGAAAATGGTCATACTCCCAAAACTTCTGTACAGATTTAATGCAACCCCAATCAAAATGTCATCATCATACCTCACAGATCTAGAGAAAAAAATTCCTAAAATTCATCTGAAACCAAGAGACCTAAAATAGCGAAAGCAAGTCTGAGCAGCAAAGGCAAATCAGAGTGCATCACAGCCCCAGACCTGAAATTATTCTACAAAGCTACTGTGATAAAAACAGCATGGTATTGGGGAAAAAAGACAGGCATGAGGATTCATGGATTAGAATAAAAGATGCAGACACAACCCCTAACACACTCAGCCACTTTACCTTTGACAAAGGGGCTATACACGTTCCCTGGAAGAAAGATAGTCTCTTTAATAAATGGTGCTGGAAAAACTGGCTTTCCACATGCCAAAGACTAAAATTAGACCAATGCCTGTCACCATGCACTAAACTAAAGTCAAAATGTATCAAAGATCTAAATATTAAAACAGAATCACTAAATTTACAGGAAGAAAGAACAGAAATCTCAAAGACACAGGTGTAAACAGAGACTTCATGAACAAATCCAGATTACAAGGAATATATTACAAAGAATCAAGAAATGGAATCTCACCTTATTTAAAGATTTGCATAACAAAAGAAATTACCAACAGAGTAAAAAGACAACTCCCAGAGTGGGAAAAATTATAGCCAGCTGTCCCACAGGCAAAAGACTTCTATCTAGAACATATAAAGAATTGAAAAAACTCAGACCCCTCAAATGCAAAGACTCAATTCAGAAATGGGTATCTGGGGAAAATGTGCATTTCTCAGGTGAAGAAATATAAATGACAAATAAATACATGAAAAAATGTTCAACATAATTGGTCATTCAAAAAATGCAAACTAAAACAACACTGAAATTCCATCTAACCCCAGGAAGAACGGCTATCATCAAAAAATCAACTGATAACAAAGGCTGGTAGGTCTGTGGGGCAAAGAAACCCTTCTCTACTGTTAGTGGGAGTGTAGACTGATGCAATCACTATGGAAATCATTGTAGAAATTCCTTTAAAAACTAGCAGTAGAGGTCCCACTCAACCCTGCTATTGCCTCCTGAGTGTCTTCCCAGAAGAACAATTTGTAATAGCTAAATCTTGACCATTAAACCAAATGACTATCAATCAAAGAATGGATTACTATTCAGCAATATAGGAGGATAAATTAGAAATTTTTATAGGTAGATAGATGAAACTAGAAACCACACTCTTCAGTGAAATAGATCAGACTCATATGTATAAACACCATGTTGTCTCACTTGTGTGAGAAACTGAATGAGCAAATAAGATCCAAAATGTGCAATAGACATTGTCCACTGGGAAGACACTGTTTAAAAGAAAAGATGAACTATGATGGAGGAAAAGGGCAAGGAAGAAAGGGAAAAAGAAAAAATATGTTTATATACAACATAGTTAAGATAATTATATAGCTAGTTTCTCTTCATTGAAAAGGAAGATTTGTGCTAATATTGTCCGGCTGAGCTGTCATGGCTATATGTCATACTCTGAATACCTACTACAAAGACAACTATATGCAATGTATTAATTATTGTAACTCTCCTACTAACATGTTTTGAAACTTTTTTATAATTATTTTTATTTTTTCTCTTTAAAATAAAAAAATTAAATAAAATCATCAGTAAAAATGCATGCATGCAGATTACTTTATAATGCTACATGCATAATTTCCTGATATCTTGAAATAATTCTGTATCTTCAGACATGCACAGTTCACTAGTTAGAAATCACTACATGCTTTCAGAATTTAACTATAATTGTGACTCAAACACACACTATTTAGACTTTGGCCCTGTATATAATTACTACAAAAGAAAAAACCAGATTCGGTGCATATCCAGTTCCAATCTGTGCATAATCTAGTCCAAAAGAAACGTGAAATGATGTGTGCATAAGGGGCTATTTTAATGATAGTCATCAAGACAGCAAGAGATCATCACATATACGAGTTTGGCAAGGGAGCTGGCTGATTTTGGACAGCCATGAGGAAAAAAGAGGCCATGATAGTCTCATTTTTCTCTCATTATGCTGTGTCTGTACCATACAGCAAAAATATTTATAAGAAATGCCAAAAAAGTACACCACTTCTGTATCTGATTTTCCCTCATTTGTGACATAGGGACCATTGTTCTGCCAAATCTTTAACTTACTTTTATGCGTCTTCAAGGACCCCTTACTAGATTTCCTTGCTAGTAAATCCTGCGCTTGTTAGAGGGCCCAGAGAGTCACCACCAAGTGCCACCCTCTTTTAAGTGTCTGCCTGCTTCCACCTCTGCACACAACACCAGCCTCACCACAGCTGGGATTCCTCAACCTGCCCAAACCCTCCTTTTTTGTCTTTTAATATAAATCTCTCAGATGAATACTAAAGGGATATCACATTGCATACCAATATATTACAAAGTTTTCATGAAAATAGTTCTTTCCATTTTTATCCTTGGCCCATCATACTCAGACATGACAGAGGCCAAGTCAGGGACAATGTCAAATAGCTGAGGCTACACTCTCCAAAACATAAAGCTTTAGTACACAGCCCAGCTCCTTTATTTGATACTTCCCAGAATGTGTCTCAGCAGGTTTGGTCAGTCTCTCTAAAAAACTCTGTTACATGCAAATCCCAGTGAAGGCAAGACTGGGCTCAAAGTGCATGTGGGGCTGGGGACAGGATGCTCAGGTTGCTGCCAGAACAGCCTTAAGAAGAGCGAGGTTTCTGGCTGCAAGCCCTAGAGTCAATGTATTTGATAAGTTGCATCCCTTTCTCAGATATTATCCTGTTATAAACTGGAAAAGAAAATTTAGAAAGGACAGAGCAGGAGTGTCCTAAGCGCTTCACCTGTTTTAAAATCTCTTGTAGAATACTTTATGCAGTGAGTGTGGCACAACACTAGACATACAGTGCACTCAACATGCAATAGCTCTTCTTACCTGTTCATCATTTCATTTGATCCTTACAATATAATGAGCATTGTACCATCATGCACCACATAATAATCTTTCAGTCAAGGATATGAGGCAGTGCCTCCCTAAAATTGCATCACCTGCTGGCATTAGAGCCAGCTTAGTTTGCACAACTTGAGGTTCACAAAACAAAATTGCCTGATGGCATGTTTTTCAGAACGTATACCATCATTAAGTAACACCTGCCTATATTTGTAAATGAAGATACTGAGGCCCAGAGGTCCCATAACTTGCTTTCAAGCTTAGAATTGCCGAATCCCAAAATCTGTATAGAGCTCTACCATACTAAATGATCTCTCCCCACAGTGTCCTCCTGATTTCACTTGTCTTTTATCGTCCTGCCACCTCAAAATTCTTTCTAATCAGCACTCAACATACCAGTGTGTCTTATTGTCCTCCCACTGCAATCATGAAGGTATACCGTAAAATTATTTATTAGCCCCTCGTGTCAAGTAATGTACAGTGAATGCTTGTTTATAAATTAATAGACACCAATTATATTCCAGGTTTTCTACTGTATATAATAATTCCACACCCACAAATTAAGTATTTGTCAGAATGTAGTAAAGACTTGGCTCATCCTTATAGATAAAAATTATTATAGTGAAATTAAAATAACAATTCATTTATGATTCTGTTTATATGAAGGGAGAATGTATATTAAATCATTTTGTGAAAACATCTCAAAGAATATATTTATCTGTGTACCTCTCTTACATTGCCTAGTAATTATTCATTGCACAGGTTTTTAAAAAGTGTCTTTTAAACAGAAATGTTATGGATGCAATGAAGCAATTAAAAGTGATGTATATCATGCATGATGTACACTAATTACATGTTTATAAAACTCAGTTTTAAGAAAACAACTTTTATATAATGAAGCATAGTTTTAAAACTCCATTAAGTAATATAAACTTTGTAAGTTCAAATGTGAGTATTCTTTTTAAAACTTAACCAAAAAGATAATTAATTTCTAAAGTCATTTCTTCAACTTTCAGTTTGCTAAATAGGCAAGAGAATCAGTATTTTTTCTGGAAAAGCTGATGCAAAATACCAAGAAATAATTCCCCTTTTCATGTGTTTGATGAAAATATTTTACTTGTAATTTATCAGAGTTACATAGAGTCCAGGCTTTGCAGTAAAGCTTACATTATTCTTGTTTACTTTTCCTCCCAATGCTAAACATAAGTATTATCACCACTATGCAAGTAAGAAAACAGATAACAGTAGATCCATGCAAATGTAAACTCCTGGTACATTTTTCTAAAACCTTCTATTTTCAGGATCATAGAATTCACAAAGTCTTTGAGCCAGAATTTTCCAGAGGCCTGGAGCTTGTAGTTAGTTACTCCATTTTTGTATTGCAGACACTGTAACATTTTGAGAGCTCCTTCATCTGTTTTCTCTGTAAAACCAGAGAGGAGTTCATCTGCTGACAGAATTATAGGGAAAGGAAATGGAGAACAATTTTAAATTTCCAGCGATTACTGTGATGAAAGAGAAGAGACCTGCCTATCCAGGCAACCTTAGACATCCAGCCACTGTTAAAGGACAAATTAGAGGCGAAGGGCTTTGTATAGGGTAATTCTTTAAATCTTTTATTATCACAGGTGAGCTCAATAAATGAGAGTGAATAATTTGAATGAGCAATCCTAGAAAACTAAAAGAATAAAAGCAAGGTACTAGGAGAGGTAGTCAATAGGAAGTCTTGGAGCAGCTTAGCCTGGGCTGACATTATGTTGCATCTCACATCCCTTGACTGGGTCCTGATTTGTTTGATAAATGCATGATTTTCAGGGCGACTGGTAGACCGATCTTGAACTGAATTTCACTGATAAGGTAATACATTCAGAAATGGTACCCCATGCTGTGCAAAGGTCCAGACACCACATCCACACCTATGGAGGAGACCACCCACTTAGCCCCCAGGGACCCTCTCTGCATCTGGGTTACAGATATTGAGAAAGCTTCTTTCCATCTTGTGAGGTACCTATAAAAAGCAAGTTGGTAGCATCTTGTGGAACTCCTTTTCTAAATAAGTTTTAACATGTTTACCTGGCAACCATGTCAAATTTCCACTCAGTCCCCCACCCGCTTTCATATGGGTAAGTACTGTCTTTGTAGTACATTTTCAGCTTCTGTGTACCCCCAGAAACGCCCCCTGGTGATATTTGTAACTTACTCTCTAGATATTACAAAACACAGCTGTATAGAGCCCCCTTTTTACAAAAAGAATCACATGAGAAAGAACAAGATGCAAGACTGCGTACATAATATAACTGGAAGTCAGATTCTTAAAAAGTGACTGTACACAGAAAACAGAAGGAATATCAAAAATATTAACTGTAATTATCTCCCAATGGTGAAAATTCAAATTTTCCCTCCTTATTCTTTTTTTCTTTCATACATATTTTATTGAATAAACATGTACTTTCTTAATTAAAAATTAAGAAATTTTAAGTAAAAAAAAAAAAAAGAAATTATAGGACAATTTCTCCTCCATAGACAAGAAAATACTGTTGGATTACATTGAAGTAGCACCCAAAATATCATAGAAATTGTCTTCCTTATTAGCCTTAACATAGAAATACGGTGTTCAACTTCCAGTGATATGCAGTAAATCAAGAATGTTAAATAGTGAAGTACCTCTAAATTTGTTCCTAGAAAATAACTTATGGTCTCACTAAATTTGGAGTGAGTAAATTTTAATGGAATCAGCAGGCTCTAATATGCTTTGAGAAACAGTCATTAAACACTGTTATACTAATAGAACTTTACTTTTTGGAATTAGCATTAGAAATGAAAGATTCAAACATTAATTTATCCATGTTAGGGTATGAGATACTAGTGGCTACATTTTTTATTAAAAGCAGTATTCAAAAGAAAGATACATTTAAGCATGTCATAACTGTATTTCATAACCATTTGTTCTCTATCTGTATTTCATTTTTCTCTCTTTTTCAGGTGGTATATGATGAAGTCACAGAGCTCCAAGGACATGTCTTGATGCTTATTGTGAAGAGTAAAACTGTTTTTGTGGGAGCAATTAACATCCAGCTCTGTAGTGTCCCGCTCAATGAAGAAAAATGGTATCCACTAGGAAACAGTATAATTTGACCACTGCAATGAGCACATGCATTATTCATTAACTACTTGTATTTTTTTCACTTCTAGTTTTCTCTATCACAAAAGCAGGACATCTTTGTTGCATAGGGTATTAAGGACATAAAAAAAAAAGAAATCAGGATCAGTCTTTTATAATTATTCATTCTCTATCTGTTCTTCCCTTGTTTTCTCTACTCCTCAAATGGAATGCTCCTCATGTAAAATTCAATATGTAAAACAGAAAAGTCAATTTCAATGCATCTTTTAAATCAAATATATGCTCGCATTTTGTCTTGTTTGCCTACAGTTAAAAGTAATATTTTTAATGTATTTTCCAGGAAAGAGAAGCACATCAATAAATCTAATCAATTAATTCAAGTTCTAAATATAACTGTAATAGATATTTAGAATGAAAATAGGAATATACTATCTACATATTCACTCCTAACCCTATTTACTGACAAAATTGATAAACTCCAGCAAAATTACCTTCTATTGCAAACCCAAGCCAGACCCTTTGCCACATACCTGTAATCCCAGCTACTCAGAAAGATCCTGTTCTCAGAAGAGAGCAGAATCTCATCAAGTTCAGAGCCAGCCTTGAGTAACTTAGAGATACCCTGTCTCAAAATTTAAAAATAAAAAGAGAGGGGGAGAAACATGGAGGTAGCTCAGGGGTACAGTGCCCCTGGAGTCAAACTCACTAGAGAGGAGAAAGTGGAAAGGAAAAAAAATAAAAATTATAAATGCCTGAAATTCTGAAATTTTCTTGTTGAGAAGAAATTCCTTTGCACAGTAATTTTTTTTTAAATATTGATCAATCCTAACACTGGATTTCTCCTACTTAAAGACATGATCACAATTTAAACTTTATTACTTCCGAGCTCCAGTAATCTCAAACTGCTAAAACACTCTCCTTTGATCAAAACTTTTTTTTGTCTTTGCACATTAAGTACTTTCCCTACCTCTCAACCTGCCTCCAGCCCATGAATGAACAGTTGTACAGATTTCCACCTGCACAGTAGGTATAACTCCAAATGCTAGGCTCACTTTTTGAGAGAATCAAACAGGACATGTTTAAAAATCCCGACCATTCAAATTACTTAACATTTTTAAATACTTGCCTGTTTAAGATTTTACTGTATGTAAATAAAAAAATGAATTAAGCTATTTTGCTAGGTCATCTACATAACCAGATAATCATATAAAAGTCTGTAGTTTTTTTACCAAACAGTATTTCAATGTCTGCTCTGGGCCAACCAGATCTCTTCTGAAACATGTGATAATCAAATGCCAGAGCGCCCTGAATGGTTCTAAATACAGGTTCCAGTACCATTTTCTCTCTCTTTCTGCTAGACCATGATTGAACCCTCTCCTCTCTGCTAAAACCACACCACCTCCACCCTAATCCTCACTCTAAGCTAATGATTGTTCTTTCCTTGGATATCTGTCAAAGAAAGCCTCCACAGATTCCCACTGTTATTTCCAACTCCAAGGAGTGCATTCTATGCTCCACCTTCAGTACCACAGAGGACTGACTGTCCATGTTCCTGCCCAAAATCAGCCCTTCTGCATATACATTTGACGCCACCTCCTCTGACTCACTCAGAATTACTGCTACTGAATTCCCTTTCTACCCCAAAAAAAGCATTGATTCTTACTGCCTAGTAGACAATTGTCTTCACTATACAGTCACATTATTATTTCTCCCAGAATTGAACAAATTTCCCATTACCCAACTTCCCCTTTCACATGATGACCTGTTAACACTGACCCAATGAGCAGCACAACTCCAAATGTTTGTCTCTCCTCTCTCCAGTTTCCTCCAGTTTCCTGTCAAACCCAATCCAAGCAGGTGTTCCCCCATCACTCCAACAAAACTGCTTCTGTCAATTCACTACTGACCTTTGAACAGCAAAATCCAAAAGTCAGTCCTATTCTGATCTTATCTACCAATAATATGGAACGCAACCAATAACTCTGCCAGCTACAACACGATTTTCTGCTTGGCTTCCAAGCACCACAGCTTCCTATGCTTTGTCATATTTTCAGTCTTCTGCCTGAGTTTTCTCTGCACCTTGAAATGCTGGATGCTCAAGGAGCCATCCTTTATCCTCTCCACCACTTTTCATCTCCTTAATGATTCCTTCGAGCTTCAAGGTTTTAAGTATCACTTATGCTCATGATTCCTAGTTCTATAACTTAAGCCCAGAATCTCTCCCAAATTCCAGGATTAAGTATTCAAGGGCCTACTCAGAATACCCCTTGAATATCTAATAAATATCTCAAAATCATTGTCTCCAAAACTATACTCTTGATATTTCCCTGTAAGCCTGTTTTATCCACAGCCTTTTCCCTTTTACTTAATAGTAAATCCATCCTTCAGTTATTAAGAGCAAAATGAAAAAACTTGATGTCATCCTTAATCTCTCTCTCTCCCCCTCCTCCTCTGTGCATATCCATATACTTACGTAACTCAATCTATTAAGAACTCTTAATGACTTGACCTTCAAAATATATCCCAAGTTCAATCATGTATCACATTCTACCTGCTGTTCCTCTGGTCCAAGTTCCTGTTATCATCTTCCACACAGTCTCCTAGTTTCTCCTAGGTTTTTCCTACACTCATGATAGTCTATTCCTATCACAGCGACTAAAATCATCATGCAGTCTTCTACTCAGAACTCCACAGGGGAAACTAATTTCAGAGCAAAAGCCCAAGCTTTCAAAATAACCTAAAAGGCCCTGTGTGATCTGACCTCCCATCAGCTATCTCTCTGATTTTAACTCTTATTATATACATGCTCAGAGCATCCAGGAAATACTGGCCTCTTTTCCATCCCCTGAAAATTCTAGGCAGGCTTCATTCTTGAGATTTTTGATCAGCCAGCAACTTCTCAAAATGCGCTTTTCCACCATATGTCAACTTCTCAAATCCTCACACCTCTGCGGTCTTCCTCAGATGTTCCCATGTCTCTCAAGCTCACCCAGAATACTGCATGTCCTCCGTATATACACCAGATACTTCCTACTCTGGTCAAGTTTTTCTTATGTTTGTCACTTTAAACAATCTATATATTTACTTCTAATTTTCTTTGTTTATTTATGTTTTTGTCCCCCCATCACTAGACAATAAGCACTAAAATTGTTGAGTTTTTTTTTTCCCCAAAAGTGCAGCCTCAGGTATAGTAAAGATGAGGCCTTTTTGGGTACCCTCATAGTAGAGAATCCTGAGGCTTCCAGCTATCATTCTTACACCCACAACCTTTATTCTAGACCATGCTAAATATCTAAGGATCCCAGAATTCCCTGACCAACCAACCTCTGCAGACTTCTGTCCAGGTCCACTAACCAGGAAGTCAGAATACATCACCAGTGATAGCAAAGAGAAGACCCTGAAATGACCAGCGGAAGGCCCCCTGATGTAGCTTGAATGTGCTTGTTGGTATCCACAGAGTGCAAGAGAAAGTCAGCAGTGGTAGGAAACATCAGAGCATGGAGGGGGGTGCTCAAGAATGAGGTCAGCCCTTTCCACTCTCCCATACCCAGATAGTCTACGAGTTCTAAATTAAAACTCCTTGTTTCAGGAGTTTATAGAGGAAATACATATTTCTCAAAAAAGGAAAACAAAACATTGTTTTTAACAACTCATAGGTTTTGTCTGTAGCATCTAAGTTTTGGCAGATGGTTTGTGAACATTATGAGTTGATTCCTCCCAATTTATATGTTGAAGTCTTGACTCTTAAGTACCTCAGAATATGAGTTTATTAGGACTTAGGACCATCGCAGATGTAATTAAAATGAAGCGGTTAGAGAAAGTGGGCCCCTAACTCAGTGTGTGCTATTCTTATAAAAGAGGGTGCTTTGGACCCACATGTGCACAACAGGAGACTGCCATGTGGATATGAAGAGGCAAAGAATGGCTCTACCAGCTACAGAATGCCCAAGATTGCCAACTAACTACCTGAAACTAGAAGAGAGACTTAGAACAGAGATTATCTGGGTGATACTTCGATCTCAGCCTCTGAAACTGTTTTATGTTGTCCATTGGTATGTGATGCTTTGTTAAAGCAGCTTTAGCTAACACATTGAGTTAGGATTCATTGCTTTTTTCCAGCCCCACCATTCTGGCATATTGTGCATGGGTGTATAAGTGTGTGTGTGTGTGTGTGTGTGTGTGTGTGTACTAATACTTAAACAAATGATTGAATGACACACAAGTGACAAAAACCCCAAAGTTTCCCTAACCTTAACTCACATTCATTTAATGTCTCAAAGTTCCTTTAGTTTTCTTTTTATAACTTTATTTGCTCCTTACAAGAAATATAATGAGGTCGAGAAGGGAGGAACTATTATGTCTCTAGAGAGTAACATTTAAAACTTTCATAGCAGCGTAATTTTTCTATTCAAATGAAATGTGAGAAAGTTTAGATTAAGTAGGTGTAAAGGGCAGACACATGAAGACTCCTTACTCTCCATAAAGCGCTCTAGAATCCTGTACAGAAAACTGAGATATCAAAAAAGCACAAACTAACAGAAACCAAGGTCACAGATAATTGCATGGTGCTGATATCACACAACTAAATAGCTATGATCAGAAAGATCCATCCACAGTAAATACGGATCAGTCAAGACTCAGTTCCCAGAGGAAATGGATTATTGAGGCCCTATTGCTTTTTTATACATATCAAGGCCAAAAGGAAAGACTTGATAGTATACAGTAGAAGTTCTAGTGACTTCTACAGTTAATCCTTATATAGTGACATAAATATCAGAATATTAAGTGTATTGTGTTTCCTGGCACAAGATCTGGTGTGGTACCAAGCATGGTGAACCTTTGAGCACTATCAGTGATTTAAAAAAAAAAAAAAAACACAAATATGTGCCATAGGTTCACCATGCCTCTCAGTGTCATGAATTTCACAGGCAAATCTAGTCATAGTAGGCCAAATTTATGTGATGGGATTCAAGTGTATTACAAACTCTAATAAGGTTATAGCTTTAAATTCTCAGCGCCAGCCACAGGCATGTAAGCCTACTGTACATACTTCACTAATTCTCTTCCTTCGTGTGTATGTGTATGCTGTGTGGAAGTGAAGATGTGAATTTGAATGGTACAGCCAGACTCCAGCCACCTCAACTTCAACAGGCTAAGCAGGCTCTGACTCTGATAATTAAAGCAACTCTGGTTACTAGAATTCAGAGACTCAAACTGTGGCTGCAATTCTAGAAAGGGCGCTGGTTTTATTTAAATTATTGAAGGGGTTTTTTGTTTGTTTGTTTGTTTGTTTGTTTTTACTGACATTATGCCCTCTTTCTGGACTGAGATGGAGAAATAAGTGACTGTGATTCTTGCATGTCCAAAAACCTAGAAACTAATTTAAAGGGCTGCACCTGTTAGCCCCTAACTCTGTGATTCCTCGAAATCAAGAAAGAAATGGAGTACCTTGAAAAGTAATTTTATTTTTTACTATCTAAAAGAAGGAAAATAAAATAGATGTCAAACTGAATAGTAGTAGAACTATAATGAGTATGTGGTGAATTATAATGTTTTAAAAGGCAATACATCTGAGTTCAATTTCATTTGAAGAAGGTAATAAAAGATGACAAAAGCTTTTTTTTTTTGCCAATTCTGGGAGAGTGGTGTCTTAAGAAAAATCTATCAGTTAAAAAGGTAAAAGCCTTGCAGAACAGATATAACAATTTCCTGAAGATATCCAGAATCAGAGTATTCTAAAATGATCCCTCTTACAGTGTCAGCATACTGTAAGAACTTAAAAACTGGGACAGGTGTTCTAAGTGGCTGAAAAAATCTGATTGGATTTGAGAGATAATTAAAGGAGGACTGATATAAAGATCTCAAGTAACTACTGTGTAAGTTTCACAGGAATAAATTCACCACCAGCAAGATGCAGCAGAAATACATTTGGGAAATTTAAAGAATTGATTCATTGGGTGAAAATGCAGGAAAGAGAGGATAAAAAAAGAAATCAGAATAATTACGAGAGTAGACTTGGTGTTGATCATGTGTTAGTATAACAAGAATACTGTCATTTAAGTGGGACTATCCTCAAAAGAACTGGGAAAATCAAGACCTTTTTTTTTTGATAAAAGAATGTGTCACTGACTTTGTCTCAATATGGAACAAAATCATAAAATTTTGCAAGTAGAAATCTAGAAGGTCAAATGTTTAGGTCAGAAAGCAAAAAGTACAGGGGAAAAAAGGCACTCAAGTCCCAGAAACAATTTATCTTCCTGACAGAAATGAAAGTTAAGAGATCAGTAGAATACACTGAAGAAAAGTTGTGAACCCAGCTTAACATGAGCTAAAATTATGTGGAAACAATTAAAGGAAAAAGAGGCCTCCCTTCCATCTTTCTTAAAAAGACTGTAACAAAAGAAAATGTTGTTTAAACTTGCAAAAATTCAAGGCTAAGAAGAGAAAGTGTTTTGAAGATCATATGATGAAAGTCTTATCACTTTTATTAATCAGAAATATCAACTACAGCTTCAGGTAAAGAACTTCATGCCAATGGTCTTGCTGCTGAAATAAATGTAGGGATGAATTGAGAAGTGTGCCCTAGGGTAAAGATGCCAACCAAAAGTGCAGTTTTTCATTTTGTTTGGGTTTTTATTGGTTGACTGGTTGCTGCAGAAGATTAAACTCATACAAGCTGGGCAAATACTCTCCCAGCTCAGAAAGGATTCTCAGTGGTCAAAACTGAGGCAGGCTGAGTGAGATTATAGCCCGAAATATAAAATAGTTATCTCTAAATCCATACTGACATAAATGATTAAATAAATGTATGGTCAAGATAGCAAAAAAGAAACTACCCTTGCAGAAGAATTCCAAATCATTTATATAGCAATTCAGCCAGCTGGATTGTGAAACAATGACTCCTTATATATGAGCTATATGTAGTGATTTTTTTACCAAACACTATAATATGGAAAGAAGGGAAGGTTAATTTTGCTGTACAGACACCTAGTAAATGCTAGCTCGGTGCGTCAGTGAAGGTTAAGCCAAGCAGAAAAGTGTCGTGCTGGTAGTGTGTACGTTTAACAAGCTATGATGAAAGTGGCACTTTGTTCCTGTGGTCTTCCTTCCAAAATTCATAATTCCAACCTAACAAGAAAAGAATCAAAATTAACAAATCACATACCAGTGTCCCTGAAAACTGTCAAGATCATTTTTAAGAAGTCTAAGAAATTGTCACAGCCAAGAAGAGTTTCAGGGGACATAATTACTACACATAATGTGATCCACTAAGACAGAAAAACTGGAAAAATTTGAATTCGGGATGGACTTCTGTTAATAATGATTCAGTATTAGGTCATCAATTATAACAAATGCACCATATTAGAATAAGATGTTGGTAATGGTAGAAAAGTGACAATCAGCAAAAAATATTGACCTCTACTTTAGAGCAAGGAAAGCCAAAACTACACATCCCCACAAAAATGATAAATGTACTTGCAAAAAATATATCAGAAACAACTTCCTCAGAACTATGGAAGTTAATCAAAATTCACATCCATAAAATGAATGTTTACTCATTTACTTCCTTAGGCAGCCCTAAGGACAATGGTCTAGGTTCCTAATGGTGCGGGGAGCAGAAGGCATCTTATTGTGATTGGTTATGAAGTATCCAGTGTTTCCTGAATGACCAGCTCAAAGAGTTTCTCTTTAGTTTGCCTCACTCAGAGCTCCACCAGTCCTGAGATGCCTGCCCAAGAATTTACTGAAAACATTTACAGGCAAATGTGCTATCCACTGCTTATGGAGCAATGAATAACAGCAGTGATCAACAACACAGTATTTAAAAAGCCTAGGAGGAGAGGTCGGAAATGAGAGGCTTTGGAAAACAAGGGTTTTGAAAAGTTTCCACATCTTCCGGTGAATTCAGAAAATCGCACACATACCACAGGCTGGAATCACAGTAAAGATAAGAAGGCCTAGTGTTCTCATTGCTGGCTGCCTTTGAGGCTCAACACAAGCATTAAGGAACAGCTAAGTGTTGTTACTAACATATATGAATAAAATAAAATAGTTTTAAGACATTAGGGGAGGGCTATAAGCTTCCCCACTGAGTAATGAAGATATATTCTCCCATGCATACAGAGCCCATGTACTAAAACTAAAATGTATTTATTTAGGTTCTAGAAATTTAAAGAAATCTCTGTCAAATTATTAGCTGACCACTAAGCTAACAGAAAAGCGACCTCATATGCATGCAACTTGTAAAAGAAAATACTTTTTAAAATTAGCTCATAAAAGACACTAAACAAATAAGATAAACTGTGGTAAGCAGCAACAAAACATCCCAGGGAAGAAAGAGGATCTGTTGGTTAGAGATGCCTTGTTATGATTTTGAAAATGTCTAGTTGTCTGAAAAAATGACATAAGACAGAGCAATAACAGAAAGTATGGAACATACTCATAAAAATATAAAATTGCTTAAACTGTTACTGAAGGACTCCAATGTAATTACTAAATAAAGATTTAAGTAAATTATTTAAATATATTCCAAGAGCTAAAAGAAATCATGTACAAAGACTAAGAAGAATCATTAGAACAGAAACTCACAATAATATCAATAAGAAATTAGATATTATGAAAAGCATGTAAAAATTCTAAATCAAAGAATTATTATAACTGAAATTAAAAATTAACAACAGGGGTGAAATAGATGGATATACGGTGGGAGAATTAGCAAACTGGAGAACAACTTAATTAGGAATAACCTGGTCTGACAGAAAAAAATAAGAAGAAATAAACAAACCATAAGAGATCTAAGGATGTCATCAAACGTTCTAATATATGCATAGTGAATATCCCAGAAAATGGATAGAGAAAAGGGAAGGGAAAAAATCAGAAGTAATGACCCAAATATTCCCAAATTTCATTACATCCCAAATTTTATGTATATGGTAGATATCCATAAAGCTGTATATTTATCTAAGTAGGACAAATCAATAGAGATCCACATTATGATCAAATCATCAAAAACAAAAGTGAACCCCATGACAGCAACAAGAGAGAAATGGCAAGTCGTGATGCACAGGGATTCTCAGTAAGTCTAACAGCTGATTTCTTATCATAAATCACAGAAGCCAGGAAATCTTAGTAAATCTTCTTGTTTAGCAGTACTTGTAGTGAGCAAAGAGAAAAGAACTAATATTCATTGAAAACCTTCTAGGTATAAGGCTGTGTGTTTTACCATGGTAAATCACTTAATTCTCACCAAAAAGAAAAAAAGTCTGCAACACGTATAATAGTATCTCCATTTTGAAAATAAATGAAAGCTAAAAAAGCCCAGGAGTAAAACCCAGTTCTGTCCACACTTCAAAGCCCATTCAATTTCCACCACACCACTCTGCTTTATTACAATGGAGGATTCTGTCCATGGATTTGATGAATTTTTTCCCAGGGAATATAACATGGTAGGCCAGTGGGTTGAAGAAAAAAGTAAACTGAATCCTTTGGAAAAATAAGACCTATAGGAAAAGATTTTCACTAAAAAATCTACCTTCAGGAGACAGTAACTAATAATCAGACTTCTGATGTAGCTAATATGACTCTTCATTTAGCATATCTTAGTGAAATTGTTTCAAAAGAATCTGTTTCTCTTTCACATCTTCAACTTGTATTATTCTAATTTGTGTCTCTCAGATACTCATACTTAGTGAAATTTAAAAGAAATAAAGTCCAGTCATACTTTCAATAGTATCTTTTGCAGACTACTGCATGATAGATATTATTCCTTAAGAAGAAACATACATCACAATTTTATAAAATACCTACATTCACCAGAACATCCATACTGTTAATAACATCTTGGAAAGTTGGAGAATCTAAGAATCTATCTTTATGATTTCATAATTTACCAGTATATCAAATCCCTATTGAGGTAATTCAAGCAAAGAACATTTTGGAAAGGAAGTCATAGCTCATCTATTGGCAACCAGATAGAATCCAACCTACATGTATTTAGCATCAAAGTCATTATTCCTCTCAGACAGGATCTGAGAGCACTGCTAGCATGCCTGCCATCTACCATCAATGAAGTGCCAGGGCCTCAACCCAGCAGCCTCCTGTCACCTCCAAGGAGCCCATCAACCAAGACTTTTATCACTCTTGAGTGGAAGTTCTCACGTCCCATAGCCATCAGTATCACTCAGGAACTCTGCCTGCTGACGGTCACTCCTACCTGCTCTGCCCTGATCCATTACCTGCCAGCTCATTAACTACTAGGCAAGGCAGAAGGCACTCACATCAGCCAGAAATTCTGGTTGATCATTATATAGACTTTTGATTATAAATGTGAGCAGACCAAATGAATCAATTGAAGTGTAAGAAAATATAATGAATAGTAGAGAAGGTTGAGGTGAACAGAGTGACTTCTTCCACTGTGAAAAAGTTAATGTAAATAATAATAATAGTTGATATTTACATAGTAGTCGTGTCTCTCACACTGTTCCAAATTTTAATTTAATGTTAGAAAGCAATGATTATTCTCTTGATTCCTGATAGAAAAACTGAAGATTTATAAAAATAAAGTTGGTTTAACCAAGTTCCCACAGCTAATAAATAAGAAAGGGTATGGAGTTAGGTTATATTTTCTTTCAATTACACCTGTGGTCACTTTCCATCTCTACTAAGTGGTAGCCATTATTTCATTTAACCTTTAGCGCAGTATAGATTGGTTAAGTATAATTAACCTCATTTTTAAAAAAATCTAATTTACATTCTCAATGAGATTTTAGAGGATATTATCTTAATCAACTCAAGCTACTGTACCAACTCACTATAAACCAGATAATTTAAATAGAAGAATTTCTTCTCATACATCTGCAGGCTGCATGTCCGAGATGGAGGTGCAGGCAGATCTCATTGTTGGCAGAATCCCTATTCCCGACTTGCTGACATGAGAGACCGGAGGTGCTGGTTTCCTTTCCTCTTCCTATACAAATATCAATCCTGGAAGTTTGACCTGATTGTTAAATTTTTTCACAACTGTGAGAAACACACACACATGCACATACACACACACACACACACACACACACACACACACACATACACACACACACACCAGTCCCTGAATAATGCAGCCAAAAATCAAATTATTGATTTAGGCATTTTAGTTTTCAGTGTTCCACAGAAGTGAATTTAGATGTTACCTAATTTAATAACCTCATTTATAAAGGAGAATAAATAATCCATGAGATGAGAAGATCCTACCTAAGGACAGTTTCTAAGTACCACCTTGAATGTATTTTCTAAACCCTTTAGTTTATAGTCTTCGTCTTCAAAATACCTACAAATCATTATTAGGGTTAAATTAGTACATATAAACTACTTAAGACACTGCTTGAAATATGACGAGAAGAAAAAGTGTGTATTGCTATTAAAATTAGCATTATTATTACCATCATCATTATCATCCTTGGTAGCAGGCACGGATCTCGTGCAGCCCAATCCAACAATCTTTTCCTATGATCACAATAAACCATTTTAACATACAATTTTTCCTCCTGGAATCACTGATCTTCATATTATCAGTCATACATTCTTTCAAATGAGCTCTTTTGCTTGGTCAAATAAATCAGGAAGGTCCACTTGGCAAAAATAATTATTTCCAATTAAATGTCTTGTGAATATTAAATTATGTGAGTTAAAGCATTCGGTTATATGAAGAAGAAGACACTGTCTTGTTTTATTTCATAATGTTTAATTGAGTACACAGTAGAGCGAAAAGGATGAAAAAGAAATAGACACCTACCAGAAAGATGGTGTGTGATCACAGCATCTGTGCTTCCTGAGGGATCATGTGTGGGGTGGAAAAGGACTGAACTGAAAAGAAAAGACAGAAGGTGACCACCGCAGACTCATGCCCTCCACGGTCACTGTCCGTGTGAGGTGCCAGACAGAAGTGGCCACTGAAGTTAACTAAAATGAACCAAAACTAAACTCCATTTCTTCAAAAAGGATCAAGATGCCATACCTACACATACCAATTCCCCTATGATGATTGTGTTTAATAAGTACAACAAACATACACTAATAAAAATTTTAATGTAGTAAATAAATTTCACTTTCTCAGTGGAACTAGCCACATTAGCGAACAGGCAGCTGAGCTAGTGGCAATGCTAATGGAAAGCACAGAAATGACAAAAACTCCATATTGAGGACAGTCCTAGGAGAGGACATAGGGAAATGATAGAGGGGTCGAAAATATTAAAAAGGTTGTCTTCATTCACGCAGGCTGTTGTAACAAAAATGGTGACGAGAAAGTAATTTACAAACACCAATTTATCTTTTTTTTTTTTTTTTTTTTTTTTTTTTTGTCTTTTTTGAGACAGGGTCTCACTATCCCATTCAGGCTGGCCTTGAGCTCACTTTGTAGCCCAGGCTGGACTCGAACTCGCAACGATCCTCCTGCCTCAGCCTCTAGAGTGCTGGGATTACAGGCATGAGCCACCATGCCCCGCTTATCTTTTCAGAGTTCTGTATTTTGAGAAGGCCAAGATCAAGGTACTGGCAGATTCAGCACCTGGCAAGAGTCCATTCCCCAAGGGCAACGTCTTCTCACTGCACCCTCACATGGCCAAATGGGTAGACAGGTTCTCTCCAGCCTCTTCCAAGGCCACCAATCCCACACCTGAGCATTGAATCCCCAGATCTTAGTCACTACTTGAAGGTCCTACCTTTTAATACCATTGCACCCTGGTTAGGGTTCAACATATGAATGTGGGGGAGAGACACAAACATTTATACCATATCAAAACCATGCCTGACTTCAAAGTGATGATTTTATTGTGGGTCATAATTTTGAGCTTTAGAGTTGTTGACATTTCCTAATCTTGGGAATCAGCACACATTATTTGGAAAACTATCTGTTACTGATTTTTAATGAGAAAAATACAGCCATCTCCCCATTCTGACCTCAGTCTCCAAACCTCCATTACTCAGCCTTCATTGCTCGTTTAGCTAGAATTTTTCTTAAATTAAGATAAAGGTTAGATTTTGCTTGATCTTTATTTTTATTCATTATGTTATATGCCATTTCTTAGATTCCAAGATCATTTAATGTGCTATCTCTGATTATGTCAGTTTAAAGATAGAATCTAAAATTAGAGTCAGATAACTAAAAAAAACCCTAGTATAAACTGGCAATATTACAACTATATAAAAATAATTTGTACCATTTAATGTACTTCTAACATTCCATATGCTGGAAGCTGCTTTTTACTCCCACTACAAATCACACATCAGTGGCTATAAAAGAAAATCAGAACATTTATTTTCATTCTCTGACCTTTTCTTTACTGACACTGACTTTCATAATTGACCAGAACTCAGAAGAGTAGCAAATGACATCAAAACCCAAGACCATCCAAAGGTGATCTCACTGCAGAAGAACCATCAGAATGGCTACTTGAGAGTCTTCCTTCCCCCTCAGTCCCCTGCGAGGGCCTAACCCAACAGGAAGATAGAGAGCATGAGGACCCTGAGATGCAGCCCATTCAGACCAGAGGAGATCTGGAGGAGGCAACCGAAAATGTCTGCTCTCAGTGAGCTAATCCTGGAGAATTCTCAGAAAGAATTCTGTTATAAAGGCTAACATGTACACAGATTGACTAAGAGGTTAGCACAAATTAAATCACAGAAATATTTGCCAGTATGGTACACCCAAGAGAATTTTTTAAAAATTTAACTTATCTGATGTAGGAAAGTTCTAGAAATCAGCTTAGAAAGGTATAAAGAAGACAAACTGAAAGAAGACTGACATTTATTCATGTTCATAGTGCTTAAATTGATTCATATACTCACCCTAAAAGAAGATAAACAGAAAGGCCCTTTAATATACCTACCCCTCCCCAAAATTGTTCTTCAGTCATATTCACAATAATCGTTATCCAATAACTTTAAATCTCATGTTTACAATACTGTGTAACCTATGGAAATCTAAATATGATACATAGATGTGCTCAACTAGAAAATAAAGTTTTAAAATTTAAAGCTTACCACAGTAAATGACACATTACCATTAATCCCTCTCAAAATATTCTGCAGCTTCAAAAGCATTTATCCCATCATTCTGGCACTCTCTGCAGCAGTTCTATAAGTAATCTTTTGTGAGTGTTTTTATAACGTGTGATTTTTTTAAAATACAGTAAATGCTGTTTCCAAGTACCATCTACCTAATAAGCAGGCTTGTGAAAATACTATGCTGTGTCCTCATCTGCCTTATTCACCAGACCTGGCACTCTGAGACTTCTGACACTTTCTAAAGTAAAAATGACCATGAAAGGTAAATCTTTTGAGCAAATTTAGGACATCAAGGTGACATAAGAGTACAAGTACACACACTCACAAAAGAAGACTTCTAGAAGCACTGCTTCAGGAAGTAGCAAGAATGATGGCCTAAATGTGTTAGAAGCCAGGGACGTATTTTATTTTATTTTATTTTATTTTTTTATTTAAGGAGAAAAAGAGAAAAAACAACAGAAAAAGGGTACAAGCTATACAGAATTTCAAAAAATAAAAATAAACAGTAGGAAATCACTAGTTAATTGATTACATATTGTCATTTTAGAAATAGTTGTTCAAGTTACAAAATTAAAGCATATAAAGTGGACATTCAAACAGTGAGACTGCAAACAGTTCTGTTCAATGATCCAACAAAAACTCAGTAATATGGTTATCTATCTTATACGGTTAAATATACATGCAGTTATATCCTTTAGAGCACTTTCTTTTCCTCTCTTTTGTACAATGACAATTACACATTTTGGGTTTTATTACTCCCACAGTTCTTGTTACTTTTTTTTGAAGAGAATAAAACCAAACATGATGTAACAAAACAGAGTCAGTCAAAGCAAAAGGATGAACATTGTACATAATGGAAAAACAGAATATGAGGTGATCTACAATGGTTACCATAATGCCTCTTGCTATCTTAAAAAGAATTGCCTATATCATCAGTTATAATAAAATTGAACAAAATAGTAAAGAACAAAACCAATAAAACCAAAACATTGGAGACTTTACAGGACTTCAAAAGAAGATAATAGTCAACCAGAATGGGCATCATAATGAATCTTATTGTCTTCACAGTTGTTACCTATCCTCTCTAACTTGGTTCTATCAAGCAAAACAGAACAGAGTAAAATCAGTCAAAACAAGATGGTGAGAGCAATACAGGGTTTCCAATCAAGTTAATAGGAAATCAAAGTGGGTTACCATAAGATATCCTGCTATTTTTACTTATTTTTTCCCTTAATTAAAAAGATAAAAATAAAAAATAAATAATAAAAAAGGAGATTGAGATAAAAGAGGACATAACAACAAAACAGCACAGGTCAGAACATAACCATTTAAGCAAAACAGTGTTTCACCACAAGATATCCCACCATAAAAGTAGTTACCATAGTGTCTCTTTCCTTGAAATCTTTGAACATAGCTTTATATACAGTAGCATCAAACATATCATGACAATGTAAAACAATTCAAGAGAATGACAGTATTACAGGGTATTTAGAACCAACTAACAGAAAATGAACAATAGTTTCTATATTATCTCCTTGTCTATAAAAGCTTTTGTTTATATTATCATATATAATAAAATCCAATAAGATACAATAAAATCCAATAAGATGTTAAGACCAATGGAGACAGAAGAACAAAAGCTTGATGGGACTTAGGAACAAGATGATATTAAATCAGCACTAGCTATTATGATGTCTTCTTTTCTCCAAAATTGCTGTTCATAGCATCCAATCTTCTCTGCCTCATTTCTGGTGAGCTATTTTTTTGTCATTAGTTGTCAGTTTGTCTTCTTCATTTTGCTTTCTGCTCCATTCATTGTGGCCTCTGTGCCACTGTTTCTGGAATCTTGGTATTTTTCTCTTTTAGAATGTCCTGCAGTATTCTCTGTAGAGTTGAATTGGTGGCTGCAAATTCCCCTAGTTCCTCTTTATCCTGGAAACATCTTGTTTCCCCATTAATTTCTAGGGACAGTTGTGCAGGATATATCAATCTTGGCTGGAGGTTATTGTCTTTCAAAGCTTCAATTATTTCCCCCTACACTCCTTTTGATTTGATAGTTTGTGCAAAGAAGTCTGCTGTAATTCTGATGGGTGTTCCCTCATAAGTGATCTGTTTGTTGTCTCTGACAGCTTTCAATATTCTGTTCTTATATTGGATTTCTGGAATTTTGATTATTATATGCCTGGGTGTAGTTCTGTATGGGTTGTAGGTGGCTGGGGTCCTGTATAGATCTGAGTATCTTTACCTTTTCCCATATTAGGGGAGTTCTCCTTGATTATTTCTGTGAATAGCCTTTGCAGTTCATTTTGTTTGTATCCCTGCTTCTTCCTTTACATTCTTAATTCTTGTTATAGATCCTCTTATCATCTTCTGGCCTTTGTATTGTTGCTGCTTGTTTCCTTGTTATTTTTAAGAAGTTTTTCCTTTCATGCTCCCACATTACAAATCTGTCCTCCAGTTCAGATAATCTATCCTTAGTTTCTTTCAAGCTGTTATGCCAGCTTTCAATAGAATTTTTAGTTTCCTGATAATCTCTTTGAACCTGCTTCATGTATTCTACGTTTTCTCTATTTTCTGCATCAAACAATTCTCCCCTTTTTTTCTGTTCTTCCATTCCACCATCTGTTTTTTCTTGGGAGGTGCTTAGCATTTCTTTAATTATTCTACTTATGTCTTGCTTTACTTCGTTAAATAATTCACTTTTGAACTCGTCTATGAGGTCCCAGAGATATTACTTTATGTCTGTTGGTGCCGTGCCTGATACCGCATGTTTTCTGTCCTCATTCTCCTTTGCATTTACCTTTCCTGGATCAGTGTTCTCAGTGTTGGGGACAAGGACCCTTTCTGTTGCTCCCTCTTCCCATACTTTTTGTTCTTTCCATACAAGCGTATATAGGAGGCCCAGTTTCTTTCTTTGTCAGTTACAATTTGTTTGAGTTGTGCCAGCTAGGTTTTCCTGCCCACTGCAGTGTACTAGGGAGACACAGACGTTGGCAGCCTATGCTGGGCCCACCCCTCCAGGTTAGTCAACCTGCTGAAGGCTTCACTGCATTAGGGTGCACTACCAGGCTTAGGGACCTAGTTTGGCCTGGCCTACTGGGTCTTAACCTGCGGTGTCACCCAGGTCAAGCACTCCCCACCAATCCTGATTGAGATGGAAATATGTGACTGAAGTCACTGCAGCGTCCTGTTCCAGCTAGTCTGCCTGGTCCCAGAATGTCCTCTGTTGGAGCCTCCTAGTCTGTGGAAGGGTCCCCGTTCCTCTCACTCACCACAGGTTGATGCAGGGCTCCCCACCAGCTCTGCTCTCAATTTGGTTCACCAATTCCCATTCTCAGAGCTTTCATGTGTCTATCCCTACTGTGCCAATTCAGATGCAGCAGCGGCGGCAAGAAATTCAAGCCCTGGTAAATGTATTTCTTACTCTGTTAACTCTGAAGCAGAAAAAGTAAAAAGACTATTTTATGCAACATAATGGGTTCTTAGTAGACTGCCTGCCCACAAACTATTCTTAATGTCTCACCTTTCTCTCTTCAGCAGACTCTGAGATGTTAGGGAATAAAAAATTAAGGAGTTATGCTGGAGAAATATGAAATGGAAATATAGATTTAAAATTAATTTTAACCATGTAAAATAATAGATATCAGGGAGATCTGTTATCTGTATAGGACTTTAGATTCTGAAAGGTTACAAAATTGCTTTCCTTTTACTCTAGTATATCTCATATAAATAATCTGTTACTTGTTGAACAAATACTGTGCATCAGTTATGTAAAAAATAACCAAGAATAATACAAAAATGAATGATAGTGGACCTGTCTCATAAGGAAAATTAGAAG
The DNA here is from genome assembly GCF_034190915.1 of Cavia porcellus. NCBI lineage: Eukaryota > Metazoa > Chordata > Mammalia > Rodentia > Caviidae > Cavia > Cavia porcellus. The sequence goes on from NW_026947510.1 coordinate 43,459,389, forward strand.
TACCAGACAAGAAACCTCTTCCTTTACATATTTGATATGAATTTGGGGGAAAATCTGTATCAGGGGCCTCTAGGGGTGTTATTTATATTTGTGCTTTATGATGTTGGGGGTTGAACCCAGGGCTTTGCACATGTTAGACAGGTTCTCTACCAGCAAGCTATACCCCGATGAACCTAGGGTTTATCTGGTCCTGCAATACTGTAACATTCCTGAAGGAGGTGCTGGTCAGTTCAACTAACAATATGATTAATAAACATGCTAGTATTTCAAATCCAGAAAGCAAATTCTAAACTTGGACCAAACAAGGAGAAAAGATAGTAATAAATACTTCATTTCTAAAAGACTAAACCAGACACAAAACATACACTGAAGCAGCATAGTGTAATCAAACTGGCAATAAATAGAGGCCAGGACCTTGGTCCTTGGTTTTGACTCTGGATTAGAACAATGATTCTCAAACTCAAGCATGCATTTGAATCACCTCAATGACTTGTTAGATCCCAAATTATTCCAGTTCCAATTCTCTTCATTTTTAATTCAAGAGGCCTGAGATGCAGCTCAAGAATTTGCATTTCTAAATATGCTTAGATGAAAGGCTGGTCACAGGCCTCGGGATCATACCTTGACAGCACTGCATTAGAATAGCATGAAGATAATTTTCAAAATACAGTACCCAGGAAGCTGCCACCTCTATTTCATCAGAAGCTCTAAAAATAGAATAGAGGTATCAAGATTCTTTTTAACTTTCTAGATGATTCTAATGTGAAAATAAGATTGAGAAGCACCAATCAAATTAAGAACAATAATAATCATTTGAGTATTCTGCATAAGTAGGTAACTAAAACACAAATCTATCTTTCATTTTGGTTTAAATGTCTAATTTACCAGTTTTAGTATATAGCATGATATTTATAAGCATGTATGCATGCATTATGCATAAACATGTTTGGGGTGTGTGCAAAAATCAATCAAACTCTCAAAGAAGTAAATCAGCATTTTAAAAACTATAATCAGGATTCCATATTCCAGGGATGACTACTCTGGAATACATGGCAAAGTGCCTGAAGTATCCTGGTTATATCTATATTAGCATGAGTCAATTAGCAAAAGGCATATAAGGAAGATAATTTACATTGTTTAAATGAGTAGTGTTAAAATATATGGGTTGGTTACAAATACTATGGAAGCAACTACATGCAAGTATCTAGCAAACCGAACAAACCCACAGCATCTGAAATAATCCTCTATCCTGAACATTCATTCAGTCTAACGTCCTCCCACTTAGGGAAGTTTCTATCACCTGATCAGAGAAGAGAGCTATTGTCAGAATATTGTCACTTCAAAGCCAAGTAAACCTTTCATGTACCATTAATGAGAGTTATTGGTCAAAATGCCCAGAAAAAACTAGAACTATTTTGGATTTTTTCCAGGATTTTTATTTCTTTAATTCTTTTGAAGTATAACTAAAGTTCATTATATGTCAGATGTTAAATTATACAATTTAATTTTGAGATTACATCACTGTCATAATCAAGATAGGATTTCCCTCCATGTCAAACATTTCCTGTGGCTCCTCTGAATTCATCCCCATACTCATTTACTGATATATTTGTAATTATTAATTAGTTTGTATTTTATGACCTTTCAAATAAACTTTACCACATACTATGTACTAATGTTAGCTACATTCCTTTGGTTTAATTACATTTGTATTCATTTATATTAGTACATATATTAAAATATCTAATAATCAATAATATTTTTATTGCATTAAACTGTATTCTATGAATATAACACAATTTATCATCCATTTATCTATTAGTGGACATTTGAGTTATTTCTAGCTTGTGACTGTTACTGAACTTTTAGGGCAAAAGCTCCCCCTCCAGGAGTTCCACCAGCCTGCCTTGCTGCTTGAAGGATAATCCCAGTCAAGATGATGCATGGTGGTAAAGGGAGTAAAGGAAATTTACTCAGCATGGCGTTGTGAGGAAATAGACCAAGTGGTTGCAGATCTGCCATGGAGGGACCACAGAAGATATGGGGTTTTATAGAAAAGGGGAAAACACACACAAAGGCTTGGGACTTGCCTAGGTGGCAATGCAGATGGTCCAGTTGACCAGAATTTCAGGACTGGCTCCAGGAGATTCTGGAAAAGCCATCATCACTTGAGGGAAGAATTCTGTTCCCATTGTGAGATGAGAATTTTGCTTAGGGAAGCAAACTAGGATCCCATGATGGGATAATTGTTCTCACTTGGGGTATTGATGTAGGAGAAATAAACTCCCAACCTGCTAGATAGCAGATGCACCAAGTTTGGGTTTCCTAAAAATGAAAGAATGAACTCCAAACAACAATGGAAGATAAGAATAGGAAAGGATTATTAAGAGGTAGTTTCTGAGAAAGAGGAGAGGTTCTGAAGTGGGTGGCCACTAAGGCACTTTCAAGGATAATTTATACAGCAAAGTCACAATGTCAGTACAGAGTGGGTCAAATTCCCATCAACCCATAAGATTACAAGTGTAGCTGTTTAGCTGATATTGAACCAATAGGGAAATGAGTCACACTGCAAGGGTCCGTGGAAGAACAAAAACATTTTCAGGAAGGGTTGTGTCCTGATATTCTGGTCACCCAGCTGGATGACTGATACATATCTGGACTTCCTAGACGAGGTGGCGCTAAGGGCAGTGTAATTCCAAGTTAGTAATTATCCCTTAGGGAGGCCTGAAGGCCTGGCCATTCCTTGCATCTTTATCTCGAGTCCTGGACTTCTTCAGATGCACTTCCAATCACAGTTCTGATGCTTTTGTTATTCACTGTCTTCCTTGGAAGCCTGGTCCTTTTCTGACTGTATATTGATTTCTATCTACCTTAGCTGCCTAGAATAAGGTGACCTCATCATGCATGGTCTGCAAGGAATTTGCTGGACTCCAAGGTGACTGCAGTTTCAAGACAATGACAGGAGATGTCTACACATTGCTCCAGGGTATCTGGAAATGGACTTTGTAAAAACTGGTGCTAAGATGTTTGTCCTCCTGAGAATTACTCTAGTTACTATAACATATTCATGTCCTCAGCCTTGAAGGGGGCAGGCTACTTATCTTAGCAGCTAATCATAGTAATACAGACACTCTCTGGGAGTATCTTACCTAGGTGCATAGGTTAATAGGGATCTAAGCAAAAGTTTTAAAGTAATAAGAAAGATATAAAATGAAGGCAGAGATACCAAATTTTATTCTTTCCTTACTAATGCATTGGGCATCTGCAGGCCCTGTTACATGACGGATAAAAATAGTTGTTGTTGACAGTATAGGGAAGTCTCAAATGTATTCTCTTCCCTTTGAGAGCTTGATGCGTTTGGTCTACAAATAAACTGACAATAGGCAGGTGAGTAGAGAAAAATAAGAAACAAACATGCTTCAATGCAGGAGGCATAGTGAGATTCTAAGGAGGGATAAATGGTTGAAGAATTAAACAAAGCTTAAGTTTAAACTTAGGCTTCAGGCAGGAAGGGAACGGTAACAGGCTTTGCAAGGCTGAGGCGAGGAGCTGCACATGTAGCGTGGATTATCTTATTATGCCAAAAAGTCTCAAAGGTAATGGCCACCTGTGGTTGTCTGTCTGGGATAGGTGTCAGGCTTCAGTCTCTTCTTCCTGAAAGAAGACATTTTCCAGGCAGAAGAGGGAATCTCAGAAAAGTGTTTTTTTCTATAGGTTCTTTAGTTGCAATGAAAGACATGCAAATGTCTTTCAAAATGGTAACTTTTCAAAGTCATTCCTGTCTGCAGGAGTCTGCATTTTCCTGGAATAATCAACTTGACATATTATATTTAAGGTAGGATAAGGTAAGAATTGTATTTAAGGTAAGATATTTTATATTTCTAAAGCATCCTGTGAAATCTTTGGGTAGGTGTTTTTCTCTTTGAATGAAATGTTTCTCTTTCTCTAGGAATGAAATGCTTGAGTAATGTAAGAGATATATTTTTAATTTTATTATAATCTACCAAACTGTTTCCAAAGGAGCATCATGTTTTACATATCCCATAACTGAATACCAGAGTTCTAGTTTTCCTCATGTTCTTCAACATTTGGAGCTGTCATTCTTACCTTTTTGTAGTTACTCTAAGTAGAAATCATTACTGCATTCTCCTGGTAACAAAAGATGCACAGCATCTTTTTGTGTGTTTGCTGATGATTCGTTTATTTTCTTTTGGAAAGTGCCTGTTCAAATATTTGTCTGATTTTTCTTACTAGGTTATCTTACTATTATTGTGTTGTAATTACTCCTTACATCATATATATATATATATATATATATATATATATATATATATATATTATCTCTATTTCCACATTCATAAAGAGATTTATAGACATAATATATACATTGTATATCGGATGATCAAAATATATGGTGAATGTTTGAATTTCTTAAATATTTAGTATAGTAAATGATACCATTAACTACACTCAAAATATTACCTCCTCATTTCAAACATTTATCTCATTATTCTTTTCACTTTGTGAAGCCCAGACTAGGCTCTGATTCACAACAATCCTCCAGCCTCAGGCTCCTAAATTCTGGGATTACTGGTATGCACCACCACTCCCAGCCCTCTTTCATGTCTTTAAAAGATACTCACAAAAGAAAATGTTTCATAGTTTTAGGTTCTACATATAAATTTATGATCCACTTTGAGTTCATTTTTCTGTATTGTGTGAGATAAGGGACTGAATTTATTTTTTCCAAATCTTCCTAGATAAATAGCCCTGCTTCTCTTGGATTAATAACCCTGATTCTGTCATTTATTGTAGACCATGGGAACTCAGTGTTTCTGGCCCTATTTCTTTAACACTGTATACAGAGTACGATTGTTAAAAAGACTATGGTTAATTTATATTTAATAGTAAGCACACACTTGGCCTTGGTACCACTGCACATACTGTGATTATCACATTAGAAAACTGACTGCAATGGGAAAAAACCAGGAAATACTGAATGTGAGTTAAATTGTACACATATGGAAAGTAGAGAGGATGGATCCCTGAAAATGATAGGTAGCTAAGGCACTTACTACTAACATTTCTCCGTGTGCTAGACTGAGATGTAAACATACAGGTACACAGAAGATCAATCTCTTCATGCAATTAAATTTCTCTTTAGTCCATCTCTTTAATGTTAGAAATGAAAATTCCCAGTGGCTGATAAAAGTAGCTTAATTGAATTCCACAAAGAACTCACATTTTATGACCTAAGAATCCAGAACACATCAAAGGAGTCCTTGTTTGTACACATCTCCAGAAAGTTATTATTTCAGAAGTAATGCAATTCATAATGCTCTTGCACCACCAAGAAAATAGGGGAACTTAAGAACTCTTGAACAATGGGAAGCCAGTTCATATAGTCTTCCAATAAAACATCCATTTTTCAAAGTCATAAAGGTTTCCCAGAAAAAACAAACAATTCCATTGTCTGGGTACTAACACTTCAAGCTTTTTCCCAGTCTGGCTTCCAAATCTACCTTAAGATTTCCACAAAGGGGAGTAATAAAACTCAAAATGTGTAATTGTCATTGTACAAAAGAAAGGAAAAGAAAGTGCTCTAAAGAATATAACTGCATATATATTTTAGTGTATAAGATAACATATTACTGAGTTTTGTTGGATCATTGAACAAAACTGTTTGCAGTCTCACTGTTTGAAAGTCCACTTTATATGCTTTAATTTTGTAACGTGAACAACTATTTCTAAGATAATATGTAATCTATTAACTAGTGATTTACTATTGCTTATTTTTTCTGAAATCCTGTATAATTTGTACCCTATTTTTTTTTCTGTTTCTCCTTAATAAAAAAAGATTTCCACAAAGGTTCTGGCTAGCAGCAACTCTGACCTGGGGTGTATGTTTCACATCCTTCAGAAAACCCCTCCACTCTTCCAAATTTCACACAAAGTCTTCTTTCATGGCTACACTGAAGCTTTCTCACCCCTCTTTCAGAAATAGAGCACCCTCACCTTTCAACAACTATTTTATCAATCTCCAGGGGCCACATTTCCCAAACAAAAGTCAGAGACTCTAGGTGGAGAGCCTGTGCCCTGCAGGTACCTGTTCCTGTTTGAGGTTCTAAACAACCACAACAAGAAAAAAGAACAGTACAAAATTGGCATAATTAAACATTCCTGTCATACTGATCTACACAGGATAACAAAAGGAGACGTTACAGACCAGCAGGAGCAGTCGGAGAGAAGTTCCTTGCTCATTCTGATGAGGGAGATACACAGAGGAGAGAGCTGTGGATGTCTCAGTGGGAGGGTGTTAGAAAGAGCTCACTCCAGGATTTGGACTAGTGTTGGATGATTTGGTCAAAAACCACAGCTCTCATCTGCACTATATGTTGTCAAGAATGAGGGAGGCAGTTTTGTGGTTGGAATAAGTCTTATCTAAACAGACAAATGAAAACTATAATTAATAATTAATCAATTCATGCGAGTCAGGATAAAAGATTGTTTGGCATTTTCAAGTGTTGAGACTATTCATCCCTTTGGCACATATTGAGTCACGAAAACAAAGTAGTCATTTTATTTTTCTTGTTCCATCATAGAAAAAGGGGGCTCCACTGAGGAATCACCAAGACCTGATGGTGAGTTCTGTGCCCACTCCTGACAATGCGGAGGGTGAGCTTATAGTGCAGTCTGTTTCCAGGGTCACTTTTATCAGTTGCAAGGAAGCATAAACCAAGGAACATAACTTAATCTGGGAGAACATGGATGGCTCCCCTGAGGAACTGACATTTAAACCAAGTTTAACATTTGAAAGGTCTTCAGTTGTCACAGTCCCCGGAGTTCATTTAGCCTTTACTTCTATTTTCTTCCATTCACAACACTTAATTTTCTACAAATTAACTACGCTTAGAATGCAAGCGTCAAAGCTAACTTTTCAGACCACTCGCAGCTTGCTCTAAATGCAGCTCTGCACTTTCTCTAGATATTATCTATTCAAAGTGCTTGCAATAAAATCATACCAGTTCAAGTTAAATAGTGAAATAAATGATAAAGTGAGTTTTAAAATGAAATGAAAAAGGTTTATATGACAAGACTGTTGTCAAACAGGAAAGAAAATATTTCTCTCAAAATTCTTTTTGTGATGTAGAGAAAGACATTAAAAAGCAAAATAGGTGCCTTTCAAAAAGTGAGTGAAATGAGTTGATTACTACCTTAAGAAAAGATGAAGAAGGAAAATAATCCCCCTTTTTCTCCCTTATTTCAAAATATGATGGTACAAATGAGAAATAGAAAAATTATCCCACTGCCTAATTAATGAATTCTCTTGAAAAATGTGCTTAAGAAAGGTCCCAGAATTTCATGGAATTCCACATCTTCCAATGGCCTGAAGAGACTGCAGAAGGTTAGAGTCTGGAACAAAGAAGTTGAGCATTGTACCTGGTCTCAGACTGAACAATAGATGTTTTAAATAAATCCATCAATTGTCACAGAACAGAAGCCCTCCAAAACCTGACTCTTTGTTCCTGTGGCAAAGAATGTACTCTATGGAACATTAATTTTTCACAAAAATTAAATGCAGACATCCTTTAGAGAGACTGTAGAGGGTCATACCATGACAATATTTCTTAGTGCTTATGGCTTGGGAATTTGAATTCCCAGTGATAGATAGATAGATAGATAGATAGATAGATAGATAGATAGATAATAGATGGATGGATAGAGATAGATAGATAGATAGATAGATAGACAATAGATGGTAGATAGATGATAGATAGATATTTTCATTATATCATTTGGTTTGGAGAAATACATTTTTCTCTTTAAAAAAGGATTTCTATTTGCATGTTATTAGCTATAAGTATTCTAAATGGATTAAAAAGCTTGTAAATATTTTTAATTTTTAATATAGCATATATTTAGAAATATAATCCACATAAACATAACTACTTTGGATTCTTCACTAATTTCATTATTTTTTGCCTTTTTATTAGAATATGTTCAAAATGCATAGTAGTTACATTTATTTTATCTTGGAGGATATGTGTGTGTGTGTGTGTGTGTGTGTGTATATACATATATATATGCATATTATCTAGATAATTTTCACTCTGTTCTCTCCCTTCTTTCCCCATATCTGAGGGTATACTATGCTAATAATAATAAAACATGATAGATGGATTATTTCGGGTTTTCTGGTCATCAATGAAAGAGTTGTTGGCCCAGATGGAACACTAACCAGAAAAGGCTGCAGCTAAACTCCTCCCCCGCTGCCCCCTATGGACTTGATTGTAACCCTATATCCCCATCCTTAAGAATCTGTGCGCCAATGAGATACCTGTGCATCTCTAATGGCCTTAGGGTGCTGCCCTAAGCTTAGGCTATTTAGATTCCCCCACGCCACGTGTCCGAGAGAGAGTTCGCCAGAGAGAGAGAGACCTCCGGATTCCAGCGGCCAGGGCCGGCCAGCGCGCCAGTCTCCACTCCCCGTGTTCCCGGAGACACCACCGGCCCCGGGTGCAGAGATGCTGCGCCCCGGGCCGGCAGAGGCAGGGGGCCCCCTCCCCGCATTCCCGGAATAAAGTCACCCCTGCCCACTACTTTCACGGCAGTCCACTCCGCTCCATTCCTCCCACGGACTTCTCCTCTCCTCCCCCTTCTCTCAGACCTAACAATCAAGAGACAGTATTCATTAATAGATATCTCAAGCAGGGTTTTGTTTTTATAGCTTTTAGTTAAAATTTTTGATTCAATTTTGAGAAATACCTATTAGGGGGAAAACTGTTGGTCTGATTGTGTCCTGTGTGCCTTCAAACCACCACCCAGCAACTATTCAGCAGCTAAGTATTACTATCCTGTATTTTGAAGAACAGTTCATAGGGACCCATGTTCTATACAGCAATTAGAAAATCAAAGCCCTAGTGATTGTGAGAAGTCCTAAATATAAAATAGCACAGAGAATCTCCTCTCTGACCGAGACAATCTTGAAAGCACATTTAGTGCGGATTCTGAAATATTGCAAAGTAATTCAAGATTTGAGCATATAAGTCTGCATAGTAGCTTTCTTTTTCAGCTAGTGAGTCTGAATGTAGCTGAAATGCAAATCAATTTCATATGCACTTATAGAAATGTCTGTATAATTGCAGGGCACCAAATCCAGTGCACAGCAGCTAAGAACAAGCATGAAAATTCAAGGGCTAATTACTCTCTAGGATGTAAAAGAACACAAGGGGCCCAGCAAACTAATTCCTTCCCACTAAAACATGCAGTAGTATCATGAAGCTAACACACTCTGAGATTATCTCCTGCTATATATTTGCCAACATATCTTATACCACCAGACATATTTTAAAAGCTTGTAAATTCCACTAATTAAAAATGATGCAAGCAAGTTGTGAAAGCAGGATTGGTAGCAGGAGGGGAGAAGAAATCAGTGTCACGCTGAGTCAGGACTCCCTAAAGTTTCTGCTTCCTTTACTGCATTGCACTATTCTACATATTTAAAAGCAAATGAGCTCGATGTTTCTGTAATTTTTTTTTTATTTTTTTTTTATTTTTTTTTTTTTTTTTGCTTAAAATAAGGAAAGATGCAGACGTTCGTTCCAGCCACTTTATTGTGATGTATAGCTAACAACATGTCAGGTCCAGTCAGTTGCTATTTGACATACCAAACATACAGAAACAGTGAAGCAGGCTCAAGACTCTCCCCTGTTCTAGAGAACAGAGGAACTCGACGGTAACCTGCAAAAGCAATAATTCTTGTTAAAACAATCAAAGCAAATTAACCAGTAATGGCCACAACAGTGCTACTGAGAAAGAGGCAGTTTTGCTGAGCTTACATAAAAACAAGACTCTATGGTTATATTTTCATTCTGGCTATTAACTTTCCACAAAAAATTAAACATTTGCAATTTTTATTCTGACGTCCAGTGTTCAGTGTCCCAACCCTGAGCACACAGTTCATGCTTCACCTCCCTCTGAGTACAGCATCCTCCAAAACTAACCACCACCCTCTTGCCTCAAGAAAAGCCTGATTTCTAGGCAAACCTCAGATGGTGCTGGAAAAGGAAGCATATGGAGGGCACAGTATAAACCACCAAGAAAGAGGACTCTGCAACTTGACAGCAGCCCTGGAAAGAGCTGGAAAACAAATCTCTGACTTTTGGTCTCTTTTCTTCAGGCAAGGAAAATAATCACTGCTTCTCCTATTGGTCTGATCCTGAGCCTTAATTTCTTTTGGTATCATGACTGCTCTTCATTGAAACAGAATAACTATGATCCAGGTAAAGAAACACTTATACAGGCCAAAGTTGTCTAATTAGCCTCTAGCAAGCCCACATCCTCACCCCATCTTCCACATGAAAACACATTTCTGTAAACACCCTGAAAGAAAATGAGTATGATATATAAAATTATGTCTTATTTCTGTGGATAGAGGAATTTGGTATGTCAAAATGTGACTTTGACAAAGGCAAGTTATATTTAATGTTAAAACATGATCAACTTACTTTTAAGAAAATTACCTTTGCCCATGCATAGAACTGGTAAAGTATATTGCCCGAGAAATTCATTTCCTGCTATTAAACCTGAATTTTCAACAACAAAACGCAACAAAGCCAATTCTGGTACTTGTATAATAAATGTGAAGGTTTCATTCCATCTTGGACTAAAGGCTGAAATATAAATGAGTTGGTAAAAAATTATAGACCATCTCTAGGGAAAAAATAAGCAATGATTGCTCTACAACTTTTTTCAAAATTTTCATGACAGTAATAATAATGGCTTGTGATTTAGAGCACTTAAAATTTTAATGCCTTCAATGAGAGGAATAAGCTATAATAATAAACAATATCAAGTGTTTATCATGATTAAGCAATGTTCTATATAATCTTTGTTTCTCACAATGACCTCATCAAGATTGTTACTATCCTCATCTACAGATAAAAAAACTGAGGGACAAAGATGTTACACAGTTTCCTAGGCTTCCTAATGCATAGCCCTGAAGCAGCAAAGCAGAAATTCTAACTTCAGAGCAGAAATGTTTAATCATTATGCAACGTATGTGATATGCTTGGACATTCCCTTAACAAAGAAATTAAGACGAGGAAGTTAAGCAATATCATTTTCAATACCAGGTCTTGTTACAGGAAAAGTTCTAGAAATAGTTTTTGGACTAAAAACTAAATAATTAAATATACTCTCTATTCAATAAAGAATCAAAAGTTTGGAAAGAAATAATATATATGGTTTTCAGGTACAAAGGCCATGCTACACACTTATACCAATAACTTTTGTTCTTTTGCGAAGCCTCAATGAACTCACAAGTAATTTTACTAATGTCTGTGTTTTCTATGGTGCATCTTTGGTTACAAGGGCACGTTACCAAATGGCTATCCATGATGCCCATGCCCATGGAAACAGTGACCTAATTGGCTCATGCTAGAATAACCACCACATTACTTTAACCTAAGATGAGAAATAAATCCACGGGGTACACAGACGGATTTACAATCAAATTTTTATAGATACTGCAGAACATCTAGAGGAAATTCTTATACTGATTTGCCCTCCTCTCATTTACTTCATTACAAATCACCATTTCTGCCTCTCTTCCTTCCTCATTATCTATGTATCGTTGTATACTATCTTTGTTTCTGCCTCTGTCTCGCACATGTATTATAGAAGAAGGTCATAAGAGTGAAATCTGATAGTGATGAATATAGTTTTCCAGACATGACCACAACTGAAGAATTACTTTTACACTTTATCCAAACATGAACCTTTTCCTCCAAGACTTTTATCTTTAATTATATTACCATTGTCTTCATAGCTAAGCCTTCTAAGCGTTTCCTTATCCACCTACATAAACACTTACTTCTGCCCAGTGTTGCTCACACACACCTGCTTTTCTTTTTCTAACACCACAGCCTTTTGTGCCACCTGACTCCTACATCCTTTAACCACTGAAGTCATTTCCTGACTATTTTGCATTTTTTCATTTCCCTCTCGTACTTACTACCTTATCTGCAGAAATAAACCTATAAAAGCACAGCTCTGCTGTAATGTTATATCCCTGTTTAAAAGTCTTAATTTTGTCCATTTTCTAAAGGAAATAGTGTCCTGAAGAGTTTGGCATGGCTTCCAAAATTTCCTGTAACTTTCCCAAGACAACGGTCTTTCTCATTTTGAATTTCACTAGTCTTTCATAAGCACCTGGTATTACAGCTACATTGAGCTTCTTGGCTTTCCCTTAACATGTTTGCATTGTTTTAAATCCCATAATATTCTTCCTGCTTAAATGCTACTGTCTCAATCTGTGCAAAAATTCTATACATTTTTCAAGAACCACCAACCAACGTGCCCTATCAACTACAATCTTTGTATGTTCCTTTAAACACTGGTGCCTTTTATCATTATAGTCTCACCTGTATCTCATCTCTCACACTGAATAATAAAGTACCTATAGTGAGATGAATTGAGATATACATAATAAAACATTTAGTAAATAGAAACTTAAGTTTTTGATGCTTTCTAATGCGTAAGACTTTTACATAGCAAGAAGTCAGTTTTGATGAACCAAAGTGAACTTCTATGGAGAAACTGCCATAAAACCCAAGGATATAATCAAAATTCTAAATGCACATTAATTAGCACGAGATGCATTGAATAAATTAAGGTTCTTTGCATTTTGCTAAGAAAAGTCAAATAGAGGACAACAGGAAACAGATGACTCAGCTTTCTGACACAGCAGTGACTATTTCTTGACACTGCCACTGGAATGAATGTGACTTCAATTCCAAAGAGTGCCAAATTAGACAGTAATTCATCACCAATACTCCTTTCCATGGATAACATGAAATGAAGCAAACACAGCCTTCCAAATCCTTTTCTATGTCTTTTGCATTAGAGGCTCTCCTGGAGGAAAATTTGGGAGAGTGAAAGGAAGCAGATTGGGAACATGTTTAGAAGTTATCATCTAGGAAAAAAAAAAAAAGACTAATAAGACTTCCACTGGCTCTTTGGCCAGTGCTAGTTAGGCAAGAGCTTATCTCCAGATTCTGAAATGCAGTCCACTCTGAGCTGGCCATATCCTTTCAAAGAGGATTTCCAGACTCAAGGATCAGTTCCAAGGTCTCCTCTAAGGTGTACCTGACGAGGTAAACCTACCTTTTGCTGTGTTTCCTTAGAGATTTTAGCTTCACAGGAAAAATGGCAATGCCAATATTGTACTACATAAAATTTCATAGCCTGCTGGAATGCTGAAAATCTTACTAAAGTCATTTCCTTTGATTTTACATTTCCTCTTTGGCAAAAAGGACAAAACTAAAAATCCAATATTAGTAAGCTTCTATGAGATCCTTAGCCTGAGTCAAGCCACACACCTTTGATCTAAAATAATTCAAATAATGAGATAGAAATGTGTAACATGCCACGTCAGAACAATCATGAGTGTTTGTTTAAGTCAAAGGCTAGTAGCTAAGTAAATTTGCTGCTGTCAAAATGCCTCTATGCAAAATCAGAGAAAACCTAAAAAGGAGGTAAAAGGAAAAACTAATGACTTTGTAGGTCTGATAAACTTGTATCTGTAATCTGAAAATATACCTAGATGATCTCATCATTATCAGACTGTTTTTGCTGCAGGTAATTTTGTCAGTCTTGAACATAATGCAAAACTATTGCTTTATGAATAATAAATGTGCATAAAGATTCTATTAATATGTAACTTATAAGCTTTCCAACAGAAAGTGTAATAAAAGTTTTATAAGATATATTAGGAGCTCACCGTTTTTCTTAATTACACGACTCTGCCGTTTCGTACAATCATTTGGAACACCAAAAACTTCTAAAACCACTAGCGTGTCTAGTTTGTTAGATGAGGAGCTACTAAGAGGCAGCTGGATACCACTGATGAGCTGCACAAATATAGATGGTGCAAGAACTTAGCAGAGCATTAAAATGCATCACTATTTAATTGCAAAATAAAGCTATATATTCCAAAAATTAGACTCTTTAAGTTCCTACAAATAGGAAGCTGAAAAATAATACCAATTTAAACATTTTACCTACAGACATCAGAAAGTAAATGTCAAGAACATGTCTAAATCATTTCATTTTACTGAAAAGTGCTTGTAAAGAAATCCACAGTATCTAAAATTGATGATTCATTATCATATTTTTATTTTTAAAACATTTGTGAGAGTCATTTTTACTATAATTCAGGCTGATAAACTCTGATAACATGCACTATTTTTATATTTACATTATGTACACTAAAATATTGACAGAAATATGAATATAACTTCTCAAATATAAAAAATGTACCATATAGTTTTCATAATATTTTGATGCCATTTGTATTTCAATGGTTTATGAAAATTTGCGTTATCCATTCCTACATCTATCACCATGACACATAGTCTGAATGTGAAAAAATCAATTATATATTTATTACAGATTAGTTATCAAAAGAATGTTTATCAAAATAATAAACCTAATTATTGAAGCAAAAATTTGTTCTTTTAAAAGCAAAGTGAGGGGGATGGGGTTTAGCTCAGCAGCATAAGCGCCTGCCTTGAAAGCAGACAGTCGTGAGTTCGACCCCCGATACCGATAAAAAGGAAAAAGAAAACAAAAAACAAAAAACAAAAAGCAAAGTGATCACATAAAAGGTGTGCTATATACTAATTTAGAGTAAGAAATGAAAGTTATAAGCCTAAAACTATAGAAACTGAGACATAATTTTAACTTCTGGAGATTATATAAAAGGGCACAAAATAGTAATCAAATTTAGTAAAAAGAAAAGAGAGAGAAGGAGAAATGGAGAGGAGAAGGTAGAAATAGAGGCAGGGAAGAAAATGAGAAGAAAAGAACAGAAAAGTAAGGGAATAACTGGCAATAAGTAATTTTTCCTTTCTGAAATTCAGACACTGGCTAGAAATCAGTGACTGTAAAAATTTATTTTTTTACTTACTAGCACATGTATGCAACACGTAATTACTACATTCGTTGAGAGGTTGGTACATGTATATAACACACCTTAATTCTTTTTACTCCTCCTTCTCTTCCCTTCCACTCTATTCCTTCACTTTTATATTCAATTAGCACCAATAAATCAGCAGAGTTAGACAGAAGAATATTTAAAAAGAAAACTAATTATATACATTTAGTATATTAATCCTAAATATCAGCGTACACCAGCTACTATCAATTCTGCATATAACTGAGCATTCCAAACAGGATAAGTTAAGCTTGGTTAAATTTTGATGTCTTTCTGGCCAAGAAGAAGAAGAAGGAAAAGAAGAAGGAGGAGGAGGAGGAGGAAGAGGAAGAGGAGGAGGAGAAGGAGAATAAATAAAAAAGGGAAAGAGAAGAAGGTGGAGGAGGAAGAGGAAGAAGATGAGGATGAAGATGAAGGTAGAGGTGAAGAAGAAAAAGAGAAGCAAAAGGAGAAGAAGAGGGAGGGGAGAATAGGAAGAGGAAGAGGAAGAAGCAGAAGGAAGAGAGGAAGAACTTTAATTTTTAAAAAGCTGAACATGAGAACAGAAAGAGAATTTAGAGAATATTTGTCAAATAATTTGCCAGTTCTAATTTACAAACCCTCTGCCAGAACCACTGTGTGGGAAGGAATATCAAACAGAAAGCCCAGTGGCCAATCAGAGTAGCTTTCCTTTCATCCCTTACACGTGAGATTCAAAATTTAGAAAATTGTTCCATAGTTTTATAAGCTTGAGAACAACTGACTAAACCAAACTCAGTTTTCAAATGACAAAGAGGAAAAACAAAAAAGTGCTGAATGCCTTCGTCAGGGACATAAGAAAGCTAATAGTGGAATTAGATTCTCTGGTTCCCAAATTAAACACTTAAAAATTGTTGCAAGTAGTAAAGTAATCACAAAGGTCCTTAGAATAGTCAAGAGAGAAAGAACCGCATGGCCACACAGCAGCAGCTCCTTGGGAAGACCACTTAGCGCACCTGTTTCACTCCATATCGTTTATGCCTCCATGTGAGACTCCCCAGAATAAATCACGGGGCGTTTGTAAGTACCTGTGTGCAGCTACCTTCCAAATTCCCTTTCTAATGCAGGAACACCTTTGATCTCTATTCACCTTGACCTACTATATCACCTTGACCTATATCACCTCTATATCACCTTGACCTACTATTCTAAAGAAATCATTCATTCTATTAATCTACATGTACAGAGCATGTATTTTGTTAGTCTCTATTAATAAAGATTGAACAAAACTCATTTCTTATCCTTAAAGAACCCCAGATAAGTGGAGAATAAGGACCAATGACAAGGAAGTAGGTGATTCCAATGTAATGTGATAAGTGATTACAATACAGTGTGATATAATCTGTGTGCTGGTTGTCATGGAAAAACAGGAAAGCTACAAAAACTAGCACAACCATCCCAGCTAAGGAATAAACTTCCAATAATATGAAATTCCTAGGTCTTGAAAAATGAGTCAGACTGCAATAAACAGATGAAATATGGAAGAAAATTTCCATTAGAAGAAAAGGCAGATGGAATCCATGAAGGTGAACCAAAAGTCTGGGGAAAATCTTCATGCCATATAGGTTGGGATTAAGGCTAGAAGTGGTGAAATGTAGACAGGGAGCAGGCAGAAATACATACTAGGTATACACAACAAAATCAGCATACGGCAAATACATACTAGGTATACACAATAAAATCAGCATACGGCAAATACATACTAGGTATACACAATAAAATCAGCATACGGCAAATACATACCAGGTATACACAATAAAATCAGCATACGGCAAATACATACCAGGTATACACAATAAAATCAGCATACGGCAAATACATACTAGGTATACACAATAAAATCAGCATACGGCAAATACATACCAGGTATACACAATAAAATCAGCATACGGCAAATACATACTAGGTATACACAATAAAATCAGCATAAGGCAAATACATACTAGGTATACACAATAAAATCAACACTTCTGGTCAGCCTAAGAAGGAAGGACCAAGAGCAATAAGACAGGGTGCCTGAAAATCGCTGAGAGGCCAAAAGGGAGAGTTTAGTGACAGATAGCAAAGTTATGAAACAGGACAGCAGAAGAGGAGGTCAGACGGAGACAATGAATAAAGAAGCCACATGGGAGAAGAATCTGCAGAATTCAAGGATGAATTGGAAATAAGAAGTGAGAGGGACACATGAGACCGGAATTACTACCAGGTTTCTTCTCTGGGCTGATTGGACGCAGGGTGCCATTAACTGACTTGTAAAAACAACACAACAGAAGTGGATTTGACTAAGAAAGGATGTTCAGATTTTCACTTTGTGAATCTGACAGAGTGGTGATTAAATAGGAGGAATGCTAAGCAAACAATGAAAAATGAAGCCAGATTAAAGATTTGACCATTGGGGACTTCCGGGAGAACATGGCGGACAGATAACAGCAACTACCGGAGGCTCTCTGAAAAACTAGGCTCAGAAGCCAGGTATGGTGCAGACTAAAGAGACATAAGCAGGTGGAGTTATGCTCTGCTGACTCAGGAACGAACTCGGCTGAGAGAAACCAACTTGGAATGCAGTCCTGGTGCTAAAACAGGAACAGAAAAGTCTCGCTGCTGAGGCTGGACCCTGCGCCATTGGAAGCCGCGATTTGGGTTTTCCGCCGTGCGGCGGCTGGCTGCCTCTACATCGGCTGGGCAAGGAGAGAGACGCGCGGAAACTCTAAGAACGGGAGTCTGCGAACGGAGTCGAAAACAGGACGGGCAGGGAGGCATGTCCTGACTTGTGGCGAGGTGAGTGAGAGAAACTGACACTCCACCACAGTTTGACTCCAGCGGACTTTCTGGGCCCGAGCAGTCCTGCGGGAGCAGGGCGCAGTGGGGACTCCAGCCACACATTCCCCTCTCGGGCGGGATTGGTGAAAAATGCCTGGCCTGTGTGACGCTGCCGGCGGACCCCGTAGGCTGGCCCAACCCAGTTCGCAGGGCCTGACGGAGGCTGGGAGGGGCGGGCCCCGCGTAGGCTGCCTGGTGTGCAGCGGTGAGTGGGAACACCTAACCTGCGCAATTCGATCAGGCTGTGGCTGACAGGGAGAGAAGCTGGGCCTCTCATATAAGCTTGCATATATAAGGAACAGAGAATATGGGAAGAGGCAGCAACAAGAAAGGCTCCTCGGCCCCCAATTCTGAGAAACAGGCAATAGCGGACACCGCACCAATACACATAAAGCACCATATAGAGAGCCTCATAGACCAATTCAGGAATGAAGTTATCAACGACCTGAAGTTAGAAGTATGCAAAATAGTCAGAGAAATGCTAAGCCCCACCCAAGAAAAAACAGATGGTGGAATGGAAGAACAGAAAAAGAGGGGAGAATTGTTTGATGGAGAAAACAGGGAAAGCATAGAATACGTGAAGCAGGTTCAAAGGGACTACCAAGAAACTAAGAAGTCTACCGAAGACTGGCATAACAGCTTAAAAGAAACTAAGGACAGACTATCTGAACTGGAGGGCAGAATTGTAATATGGGAGAATGAAATGAAAAACTTCTTAAAAACAGCAAAGAAACAAACAGCAATAATACAAAGACAAGAAGATGATAAGAGGATCCATAACTTAAGGATTAAGAACATAAAAGAAGAAGTAGGGACACAAACAAATGAACTACAAAAGCTACTCACAGAAATAATCCAGGAGAATTTTCCTAATTTAGCAAAAAGTAAAGATACTCAGATGTATGAGGCATACAGGACCCCAGCTACCTACAACCCAAACAGAGCAACACCCAGGCATATAATAATAAAAATTCCAGAAATTCAATACAAGAACAGAATATTAAAAGCTGTCAGAGACAAGAAACAGACCACTTACAAGGGAACACCCATCAGAATTACAGCAGATTTCTCTGCACAAACCATCAAATCACGAAGAGCGTGGGGGGAAATAATTCAAGCTTTGAAAGATAATAATCTCCAGCCAAGATGGAGATATCCTGCACAACTGTCCCTGGAAATTGATGGGAAAACAAGGTGCTTCCAGGATAAAGAGGAACTGGGGGAATTTGCAACCACCAATTCAACTCTACAGAGAGTATTGCAGGATATTCTAAAAAAAGAAAAATACAAAGAATCCAGAAATAGTGGAGGCCACGACTAATGGAGCAGAGAACAAAGTGAAGAAGACAAACTGACAGCTACTGACAGAATAAGAGCTCAACAGAAATGAGGCAGAGAAGATTGGATGATAGGAACAGCTATTTTGGAGAAAATGACATCTTAATAGGTAATACTGATTTAGTATCATCTTGTTTTGAAGTCTCATCTAGCTTTTGTCCTTCTGTCTCCAATGGTCTAAATAGGTTGTATCTTACTGGATTTTATTATGTATGATAGTATAAGCAAAAACCTTTTAAAGACAAGGAGATTATACAGAAACCATTATTCATTTTCTGTTAGTCGATTCTAAATACTCTGTAATGCTGTCATTCTCTTAAGTGGTTTTACATTGTTTTGATATACTTAATGCTACAGTATACGAAGTTGTACTCAAGGATTTCAAGGAAAGAGACAATATGGTAACTACTTTTAGGTCAGGATTATCTGGTGGTGAAACACTATTCTGCTTAAATGGTTATGTTTTGATCTGTGCTGTTTCGTTGTTATGCCCTCTTTTATCTTAATCTCCACTCCATTATTTACTTTTTTAATACTTTTTAAAAAATTTTTATCCTTTTAATTGAAGGAAAAAAATAGCAGGATATATTATAGTAACCCACTTTGACTTTCCATTACCTCGATTTAAAGCCCTGTATTACTCTCACCATCTGGTTTTTAACTGATGTTCCCCTATTCTGTTTTGCTGGATAGTATCAGGTTCGAAAATTTAGGCATCAGCTGTGAAGATAATGAGATTCATTATAACGCCCATTCTCGTTGACTTTTATCTACTTTTGAAGACCTACAATGTCCCCAATCGTTTGGCTTTGTGGGTTTTGTTCTTTACTGTTTTGTTCAATTGTATTATAACTAATGGTATAGGCAATTCTATTAGAGATAGCGGGAGGCATTATGGTAACCATTGTTGATCACCTTGTATTATGTTTTCACATTATCTATTATGTCCACCCTTTTGACTTGACCGATTCTGTTCTGTTATGTCACATTTGGTTTTACTCTCTTCCAAAAAAGTAATAAGAACCATGAGAGCAATGAAACCCAAAATGTGTAATAGTCATTGTACAAAAGAGAGGAAAAGAAAGTGCTCTAAACTATATAACTGCATGTATATTTAAGTGTATAAGATAGAATATGATATCACAGAGATTTATTGGATCATTGAACAGAACTGTTTGCAGTATCATTGATGGAATGTCCACTTTACAAGCTTTAATTTTGTGACTTGAACAATTATTTCTAAGGTGACAGTATATAATCCATTAACTAGTGATTTCCTACTGTTCATTTTTTTTTTTGCAAATCTGTATAACTTGTACCCTTTCTCTGCTTTTTTTTTTCTTTTCTCCTTAAATAAAATTAAAAAAAAAAAAAAAAGATTTGACCATTGTTGGTGCTAAGCTAGGAATGTTGGTATAAAAGAATCACAGGAAAATATCTTAGTTCGAATGGGACATTAGGTTAAAGCACTAGTTAACAAAAATAATTTAGGAGCAGCTAAAGAAAGAAGAACCTACCAACGCCAGTGAGACAGAATCACTTGGGGGTAGGAAATGAAGAGCGGGCACAGGCCAGTTCCAGCAGCACAGAGGGAGATTAGGACAGAATGAGAAGGGACCTCACAGGCAGCCAATTCATGTCTTGTTTTCAACTAGATCAACTGTTTTAAAAAATAGAAAGGAACAATGTCAACCTTATAAGACCATTATAAAGTGATCTCAATGTTCAATGCTTTGCCAGGTCCTAAAAAAAGAATCAACAAATCAGTCTTTTGCCTTTCCCCACTGAGATACCATTTTGTATCTCTCCACTATTAAGTATCATATTTTAATGGCAAAAAAAATCATTAACAGCCAGGAAAAAAGGCACTGTTTGTTTGTTGCCAGGTCCAGCCTCATTTCAATCCCATCCTTCTTTGCTTCACTCTCTTCCAGTGTTCATTTCTGGAAAAGAGCTCTCAAATCTCTAATGTCCCAGCTTGATAAAAGCTGGGGCCTGAAGTAGGTGATGAGTGGTCTCTCTTGCCCTTGAATGTTGAGATTGTGGAGTTGAGGTAGGAGGGGCACGGTGGGAGAAGCGCACTCCAGAACCCCCTGGGCGTCCTTCGCTCTGCCAGCCAGCTGAGGATGATCGGTACCCTCTCAGCAGCCAGCGAATCACAGCAGAGCTGCCCTAGAGAATGGCATGAGACACAACAAACCAATGACTATATGCACTTAATTCCAGAACAGGTTCCAAGATGGTCACATGGTATTAGGAAGAACTGTCTAAATACAAGAGGAAACAGAAAGACTGTAGCTACCTGATTTATTTGCAAATAACACAAACAGTTACAGAAGCTCACAATTAAATGGGGAGAAAATGAAGCCAGACATTTTCAAAAGACTCAGTGACATATTAGACAGTAAATATAGCACTTAGGCTATGGAAGAATCAGAAGGAGGTTTTGAAAAATCTGTGCTAATGGAAGCAATAAATTTTGAACAACTGCTTTTGCTTTCAATGAAATTATACAGTTTATAATAAAAAAAGGAGAAAAAAGAAGAGTAAGACAGGAGTATCAGAACAGTTATTGGAGAGGATTCAGATGGAAATGAAAAGGACGTGTTTCTAGGTAAATGACAATGGGAGGAGGATTAGGCAATCAGGAGAAAAATTCACATACATTATAAAATTACTAAAAAATAAAAGTGAATACAGACTAAATTACTAACACAGGGAACAAATGCCAAAATCTCCCCCAAAATGCCCAGGGAAGAGGAATGCTCTAAAGCTAATAAAAACTAAGCACAGTAAACATATATGAACAAAATGCTTGGGGATATTTTTCCTTTCTAAATAGTCAAATAATGTCCATAGATATGAGGGAGAAAAAGATTTGAACTACAAATGCCTATTTCTAGAGATTGATGAAAGGAAAGTATCTCCTAGAATTTCCTGTAAATTTTAAAAATTAAAGGAGAAAAAGTAGCACATCCATTAGTGGGCTGAACACAGACCTTTCCCAATGGTAAATGCTGAAATCCAGTAGGATAATATAAATAGATCCTTGAGAGGGGAGAGCTTGAACCTCAAAATTTGTATTCACAGGCAGGCAAGCATTCACATAAAAAATAACAGAAGGGTATTTTTCAGATATGCAAAGATAAGGAAATACCTTCCATTTCTGAAAAGACTAACAGAAATTTCAAAGGCATAAAAGCAAATCAATGGAATTTAAAAGAGTAATGTATACTATGTAGCTGGTATAATAACCAAGGAAAACTAGGAGGAGATATCATTAACCTTACCCTTATTGTAATTGCAATTGGATCGTGGTCATTTATTGAAGTATTTGGGTTAAATTTTGAATTAATATCTCTTAGGAAGTGTGGCTTCAAAATATATCCAGAAGCACCATTATCCAAAAATTTCCCATTTTGCAAATCCATAGGCAGACCAGGAGTCTGGAAATTTAAGGCCACTGTGAGAAGTAAGTATTTGATATTGTTAGGCAAGAGGGTAACAGTTAAAGAAAGACAGTTAAGCAAGTCATTGAAATCTAATCACTGATTATATATTTTTATATGTAATAATAGCATCATCAGCCTAATAGCTGCTGATTTTTAACCTTTTCCCTCTTCCCATGTCTATATTACTGTGTGTTGGTCAGTTGCAAAGTTTAACCTATAAATTAAATTACAATATGCATTTGAATAAAGAAATCAAAACAGCATACAGTATGGATTACAGGAAACCAATGTACATTTCAGATAACATTCAAGAAATATAAAAATAAAAAGTAGTCCATTAATTCAGGAAACAAAGGCACCAATTATATCACAAACTTTGAAGTCCAGCAGGTGCTGTTGTCATTTGAAGACAAAGTAAGAGACAGAATTATAATTGTTAAAGCATAACACTGTGTACAATATCACCCTGCAACCCCAAAATGTCTCCCACCACTGCTGGTTCCATGCCCCATTCTGCTCAAGCCTAGAGGCGTTGTTAAAGTCCAGTAGTAGAAATGTTTAACACCTGACACTGGCCAGTTAGTGCCAGTCCTGTACAGGCTGTGCATTGGGAATTCAGACAACCTGTGAGGAAACATAACCAAGTTACATGATTCTGTCCAGTTTCAAGATTGAATCCAGAAGTCAATGCAAACCATAAATGACAGAGGTCACCTGATTTGAAGAGCCCTGTAGTTCAACTTTCAAGCAAAGGAATTTGATCTCAGAGTCTTCTGCTCATTTTGGTTTCCTTGTTCTTTTCGACGGCCACTTGTCCCCACAACACTTCATGAACTGAACTTCTATGCCCTAAACTCCACCTGGATTTATCCTCTCCAGGCCATCGACAAATGAATGCAACTCTAGAGATGAGTGATTCAGTATTGAATGCCTGAATCTAAAACCTCAAAGGCCAAAAAGTCCTTTATAGAGAGCTTATTTGTTAATTCATAAAATGAATGCATTTTAACTTATTTTTCCAAACAACTCAATATTCTATATAACATACCCATTTGACAGCCTATATTCCAAAATTCTTGAGGATTAAAGTTAGAAGAGTCTGCTCTCGTTGCTTTGGGATATATTCTGGTAATGAACTTCCTTGTGTGAGAAATAAATTCTTGAACTAAAAACAGGAAGAAAAGAAGGAAGGAAAGAAAGTAAAGGAAGGAAAGGAGGCAAGGAGAAAAAAACTACTAAAACATGAGAGATTTAAAATAAGCCAAACTACTACTTCTATATATAATACAATTTTATGTTTGATTAATATTGATAATTATTGCTTTGGAAAAATTATTTGTAATTCATTAAAATCAAAATTAATCCCATGCCTTTATATTTACTGTGTAATTCAGGATTACTGTTTAATAATAATTTTATTATATAATTTATGTACACTGATAATTCACTTTCCTATTTCTTTTTTTCACATCCAAATTAATTTGAATTTAATATAAGCACACATAAAATGCCAAAATAAAATGCTTTCTTTCTTGAAACAAAATTAATATTTCCCTCACTTTAGTTTATTTTTTAACTTTGATTTTTATATTAAGGTTGAATTACACAGAAGCCAAATGAAGCTATAAGATTTTATTGAAGTTAACTGGATGGAACATTTCCCAGATTCACAGGGTTAAGATTCCCACGTTATCTGCTTCAGCTCACCCCTCCATTCCAGAATCTTCCCTTAAATTCATTAAATTTCTGCTTACAAATGTCCAACAAAAACACTTCCTCTAAAAGCCTATTTTGAATGCCTTTTTACTAATATCTATGTACATATACAGTACATACCTACCCAAACACATATGTCTAATCTCAGGTTTTAAATATATTTCTTATACTTCTACTAACTAACCTCTCATTGAGATTTGAAGCATATTGTTGTGGCTTATATCTAAATGCCCCCCAACAGCCTCATGTGTTCAAAGGGAGGGCTTCAGGAAAGTGGTTGAGTTGTTGGGCGTCCCAGCTCACTCATTTGAAGGTGGGGCTGGTTTGGAAGAACTGGGTCAACAGGAATGTGACCTGGTCTGATGTTCCCCTTCCCAACTCGTCCCTTCACTGTCTCTGCTTCCTGTGCACAATATATTTGCTAGTGGAACTAGATCAGAATTATTTCCTTCTTCAATGTTTACTATTCTTTAGGAGGCCTCATGCATTTAAAAATTACTATTAATTTCATCAACACTTAGTTTTAAGAGTTGCATGCTTCTCAAGATATAACTAAGCATGAGTGCACCACGCACCCTCATCTAGTCCTGCTTGATACCTATCCTTAGGCAAAGCACGTACTATTCTGGTCCTAACGTTTCACACCCACAAAGTAATAAAAGGATTATTACAAGGTCCCATGACATAATACAGTTTTGTGACTTCTGAGACTTATTGTTAGAAATTAAATTAAACATGATTTGTTATTACAAATGCAGTCCATGTTCATTTTAGGAATATGAGGAAATCAAATGAAGAAAAAGAACCATATACAATCTCATCACTCAATTAAGGACCATTGAAAATTGCTTGGTGTGTATTTTTTCTTTCTTCTCTATCTATATGATAATTTTTTAAATTGAGTCATATTGTTTATTCCCTTTTCCAAATTATCAATTTTTACCTACTAAAATAATGTGAGAATTATTCTATTTCAATAACATTCATCTGCCACGTTTATTTTAATGATATTTTTATGGTTGGATTAATACTAGGCATCTTCACAGTACAACTACTGCCAACATCATTAATTATTTATTAATGACTTTGGGTGCTATGAGAAATATGCTACACTCTGCAAAAAAGACAATGGTGCTATATTTTATCACTCTAATTCAGTACTGTCAAGCTCTTTCCAAAATTTTTACAAGTTTTTAATCTGCTGAGATTGAGAGAATCAGAGCTCCTTTTGTTATGTCCAGAGGTCTTATCCTCAGAAACAACAAAAGATGCCCAATAGTTTGAGGGGGCAGAGGTTAGCTAATACAGCAGGTTATTCAGACTCTGTTGCACATATATAGAGTACAAACTCCATTTTACATCCCAATCAAACACACTTGCCTATACGCATACTCTTTATAAAACAGTACAGTACTCCTATCCTATCCTATCCTATCCTATCCCATCTTATCCCATCCCATCCCATCCCATCCCATCTCATCTCATCCATCCTATCCTATCCTGTTCTAATATCACTTCATTTTGTTCTGTTTCATTTCACTCCATTTCATTTACTCTACACTATTTTACTTTATCCTATTATTTAACTGTGATCCAAACTTATTGAGTTTATTTTTTAATCCAAATCCAGAGTTATCATTTGTTTTGGTTTTTAACATTTTTATAAGGCCCTTAAAACATCAGGGTTTTTCTAGTAGGCAGCTTAAGAACACAAACAAAAAGGCACTTCAAAGCCCTTGGACACCAGCGTAGAATCCAACAAGGCTTACCAGCAAACACGTCAGTCTGTGTTTCCAGATAGCTTTGCTCAAGTCAGTGGTAGGCACTGATTTTCTTATTCTAGTCTTCCCACATAAAATGGTAGATGATTGCAATTTTTTGAGGATAATTCTTATTAAATTAGTTTTGAATCCCTTTTAAAGTTTAGGACATTCCCTGTCATATGAGCTCAAAACACTGATGCGTTTGCTTCCCATTTGTTTTCCAGGCCTGTGCCATCTTTGATGCTATCAAACAGAAGAAAGTCCCCATACTTAGAAGTTAACAGAAAAAAAGAAGAAACACAGACAAATGTGACCTCTGGAAATGGCAGGGACAATGCACACTCCAGGGGTCCACCCTGTGTGCCATTTCCTGCCCCTCCCTCTAACAGGCATAGAACCTCCACATCTAAAGTTACCTCTTAGTTGCCCACTGAATCCACAAATTTCTTTCCTGTCTCAATTCTCAATGCCATAAGCTTCTTATTTCCTCCCTGCTTGAAGTCTCTCGCACTGCTTCTAAGACTGCGATCTTCCCCAGTGCAAGTTTCCTCCCAAGATAAAACTCAGTGTCTTGCAAGTCAGCTCAGCTACCTCTGAGGTACCCCAAGTGGCTCTACCATCCCAATCGCCCAATCCAGCCCCGTGGATGAAAGTATCCACCCTGGACAATCCCAGCCCAAACTGTCATGACCCAAAGAAGACAACCAGTGGCTAAATTCTGTGAAACAGAACTAAACTTGAGGCATTAAACTAGCACTCCTTTCTAAATTATGTTTAATATGTTGAAGTCTTTTGAGGATATATACTTTATAAATACCACTGACCCATCTTAACATCTCAGCCATAACTATAACTGATTTGAATACTTCATCTATTTGAATTGTAACATTTTACCTTTCAATTTGGAAAGTTTTCGGGCTTGTGTCTCCCCAATAGAATTACTTTCATTAAATTGCTGATATTGTTTGGAATACTGAAAACTTCTGAACTTCTCAGATTTAGTATAAATGACAAGATCAGATAAAGCAAGAGCTATTTTTAGCTTCCTGGTCTAAAAAACAAAAGGCAGTAATTTCACATTTTTATACTATTTGAAAAATGTCACTTCTAATAAAGAAAACAATCTTTAAAATATATTTTTTTACACTTTTCATAAGGCTGACCCCTCAAAAACTACTTGGATAAGTCAATGTGACTATTTTATGACTATAATATTTAATGATACTATAAGCAGGCTTAAGTTTAAAATCTCAATTAATGCAATAAGTATTATGGATGAAAATTATTACTATATTCTTTTCCCCAGAGATCTCAGCTTATTTTCATGATTTTTAAAAATTTAGAAATTTCAGTCATGACTAAATATATTTCCAGTTTGAATCAACATTTTGGTATATGTCCCTCTAAACCAATCAGTTGGAATCTCTTTTCTCTCTTAAAAAGCATATTGTTTGTACCCAGCATCCGTTTCCTCTAAATTTCTGTTAGATACTTCTTTAATTTTGTTTTGAGGAGATATCTCTTGCTTGTGCTAGATCCATGTATTTACCTGGGCCACATGAATCAGAATTGTTCATTCCCCATCATTAGTAATGGTTAAAGGCTTTATAGATAAATCTTAGTCGACAGAAAAAATTGTTCTCTGCTAAGAAAAAAGCATTCTGCTCTGTATGAACTTAAAAGGATATAAAGCAGAATTTTGCAATAGATTTGGGTAAATGAGACCAAAGTTGGAGAAAAAAATGATGTTCTATTGACCTTGTTTGAGATGCTAAACCAAATGATATTGCAAATAAATTCCTTTCCCTAAAATTTTTTATCTGGATAGGTAAATTAAGTACGTCTCATTTTATTTAAACAGTGCAAGCTAGTGATCTTTTTAGAACACAGTAATACTCATGCTTACAAAGCTGTACGTATTTTAAACCTTAATCTTTTATCTACATCTACTTGAGATCAGAGAATGCTTAGTACATAAGGAATCATAATAATTGCCAACTATAGTGGAAAACAGTGAAAGGTGGTACAGGAAAACAGATAGCTTTAAAATTTTGCTTGCCACTGTCAGTTGTTTCAAAGTGAATTTTAAATGATAGAATTGAGTTTTTAGGAGGAAAAGAGTCTCCCCTCAAGAATATTTTCAATTGTCCACCAACAAGAAAATTAGAAAATTTTCGATCACTTGTAAAATATTCATGAGGCTCCAGCTCACCTTTTTCTTCTTGGAAAAAAGTGATGCTGCAGGCAACTTCCTTGTCTCCGCTTCCTTTCCTTGGTTGACTCTTGATGAAGAGCTATCATTTTCCTTCACAGCTTTCAATTCCTCCTCATCCTCCTCTACTTCCAGCTCCTCCTCTTCCCACACCCCAACCATACTGTGTTTATCAGAGCCTATCCTTTCACGAGTTTCCTTTAAGGTTCCTATTTTTTTATTTTTAACTAAGATTTTGAATTTCAACGCCTGTAGAAACAGTTGGCAGAAGAGGTACAGTTATTCATTTGTAGATAACTCGCACTGAAACACTCATTAAAAAACACTTCATCTTGTTTTCCATTAGCCTAATGTAGTAAGGTACACAAGACCTCCCTTTCCTGCAACCCTTGTTGTGCGGTGATATTACAGCACTGACTATAATTTACCCTCAAAAATATCTGTTGATGAGTGGAACTTACTATATCCTTTCTGTTACATTTCAGAAATTTCTTCTATTTAAAAAAATTGAAATATGTGAAAAGCAGTGTAGATGTTGGTTAAGCTTGGCTGTGCCCATTTGATTGGCCTGGGAGCTGCCTGGGGAACTAGTAAGCTGACTTCCAGGAGTGTCTGGATGGGTAATGCACATGCGACCTTGGGTAGTATATCTGGTCCTTCACTCCTTCTCTAATGCTGTTCCCTGCTCTGCTTCTATGCCTGAGCAATTTTGTTCTGTCACATCCTTCTTCCATGATGTCCTTGCCTTGGAGCTGGCTGGCCATGGACTGAACCTCCCAAAACCAAATGAGCCAAATTAAACCTGTCTTCCTTCAAATCGTGAGTGTTGGGTATTCTGTCTCTGGGATCAAGAATTGATTAATATATTATATATAAATTAAAATACTTGCTACTTTATTAAAGCTAGAAGGTTACTTCTGGTAGTAAATACTTTAGATCATTGCTCTCATAACTAATATGATATCAGGTATATAAAAATGTCGATTAGTGTCTGGCATGGAGTGTAAAATACATCAAAGATTTACACATAAAAGCCTCATCAGTTTTGACTATATTATATGCAGGCATTAGCTGCTTAATAATATTTCTTGTCCATAAATCCAGGAATATGGCAAAATTTATCACTGTCAGAGTTGCTGATGTATATCTGAAACTTCTGATTCCATTCCATCACTTATTTACCTTTGCCCTGTTCAAAACTTCACTCATTTAACAAATACATGTTTAAATACCTGCTGTGTTATCTAGAACACTGAATTCTGGATTCTAAAATAAAAGATCTTTCTCGAAAGAATTTTGATTCTTTTTTCCCTTTTGTTAACCTAGCTATCTGTTCAAGTTATGTCACTACCTTTAGTCTTCTCCCATTTACTATGACTCATATCATCCCCTGAATATGGAATTTACCAAAGTGAACTCACTGTGCAAACCACAAGCAAACATATTATCAGAGGAATTGTTAAGGGGACAAATTTCTGAGGTCTTGTTCAATATTGGGAAGTCAGAATCTTGAATTGTGGAGCTGCAATCAGGCCTCCTTAACAAGTCTCCAGATTTTTTTTACACAATGAAGAATGGAGTATGAACAAAAGACTATCTCTAATTTCTCATTTACTTGTCAGAAACCATCCCCTTACTTTAGTGTAGAAATTAAAACTTCAATTGTGTACTGTAATGAAAAAAAAGCTGTATGTAGCAAGAAAAAGTTACAATTCCAGAATTAGAGCGTGATTCTGAGATTTAATCTCTGATGATGAGTTCCCAGCATTTCACATAAATTCTTTAATACTGTTTTCTGTCATAGCGGAATACATTTGGCAGGTGGACATCTTTAAGAGGTGAGTAAAGAGTAAACCCTGATTTTATTTTCATTTATTAAATAACTTGTTTTTGTATCTCTTAGTTCTATTATAAGTCTTATATTTCTTGTCACTAATATAAAAACACTTTCATTTTTAAATTTCAGGCTTAGTTAAATAAGATAACAAGAAATGTAAAGATTAATATTGAAATATTACAGAAACTGCTCTAACACCATAGCCAAAATTTGGGTAATGAGCCAGCAAAGGAAACTAAGGATTAGTCAGAGAAAAATAAAGCCTAAAGACCTTAGTGTGATGGAAGAAAATATTCCAAGGAAAGCAAAAAGGGACACACAAGCCATAATGTTGCAGAGTGAGCAAGTCAGGTGAAGGCTGAAATGTATCCTCAGGAAGGTCTTTAACGGTCAAGGTGAGAAGCTTACTGTGGAGCAGAAGGAAGAGGGTGGGTTACAAAGAGACGTGGAAATAGAACTGTGCACTGTGAACTGTGAGTGAATATAAAAAAAATACTCAACTAGAGAAAGAAAGTCTGATGTCAGAGGTGGGTGCCATTTTAAACAAATACTTGAATATGCTCAAATAAAGGTGGAAATATGTTCTAGAGAGACATTAAAAAGATCAGATTTTTAAAAGGTGAACCTCTTCCCCAAGTGTTGAATATTGGCTGTAGGTTCTGTTTACAGCCTGCACTTCCTGCCTCTTATGCTTTTGCCTATGAAACTTACCAATTTCCTGATGCCTAATATTAATAACCTTGAAATTATGATGCATGACAGTCAAAATGTGAGATTTGCATGTATCTCTATACATTTCCTTTATAATCCTTTTCATCCACCTACATACACAGGTGAACGTTTCCTCGGCAACACATGATAAAGGTTCACCTCACTAAATAACCAAAGCTAAGCATTTTCATGGGTCTTTAACCTCATCTCATGAGCCAATATAACAGGGACATTTTACTGTTTGTTCGTTCTTCACCTGAGCTTCTGAAGCAAAGCATTACCTCTGGTGAAGGTAGGCTGTCCGGAAAGCCGTCAAGTAT
The DNA here is from genome assembly GCF_034190915.1 of Cavia porcellus. NCBI lineage: Eukaryota > Metazoa > Chordata > Mammalia > Rodentia > Caviidae > Cavia > Cavia porcellus. Next base: position 43,490,574 of record NW_026947510.1, read on the forward strand.
GTCAGAAAGCAGGAAATGTCCAAAAGTAGTCTGCAAAATGTTAGCCATCACTTCCTGCTGTGAAGGAGAGCAGTGATTTTCTAAAGAGAGAACCACCGGGTACTCAGATGTCTGAAAAATTAACCATTGCTGTGATTATTATCAACACCTTTAAATAATCTAATGCAATTAATGTAATATTAATATAACTTAATTTAAAGTCTACTTCTAATGCTCAGCACCTTTGCAAAACTGTTACATATTATCAGTAATTTTGCATTTGACAAAAATGGAAATTATTACCATATGCATCAAAAATACAGAAAAAAACCTGACACATCTATCAGTGGATGTTTGTTTAAATAAATGATGTCAGTCATAAAAAGAAATTAAGCAGACACATTAAGAAGATAGAACTATATATACCATTATAGAAAATCACTATAGTATAATGGTTTTCTATCTTATGCAGAAAAACAAGTTTCCTGCTATAATTTGTATGTTGCATGTTCCTAGTGTATCAGTATTAGTTAAGTCGTGGAAACTTTCAGAGGTGGATCCTAGTTGAGATCCTCTGATCACAGAAGGCAGCCCCTTGCAAAGGATCCTGAGATGGTGCACTTTCCTTATTTTTCTCTTTGCTGTCCTGACAATGAGATCAATGATTTTCTTCTGCCCTGATGTATGGCCTCAGCCAAGCTTTGGGGGCAAACGACCATGCACTGAAACTTTCAAAATAGTAAGACAAAATGATTCTTTCTTCTTTTTTAAAATTGATTGTCCCATATATTTGGTGCAGTAACAGAATGCTGACTAACTTGTTGCAAAAGAATAATATTGCACATTTTATTTTTAACACATATACACATATGTACACACACACATACATAGATACATATTTAAGTATTTCAAAATCTCAAGGAAAACCTTAATACTGATGAGTTAAGGGAAATGTTAAATTTCTGCCTTTTCAAATTTAAATCCTATTATCAAAACATGTTGCTTAAGAAATCAGAAACAAAGGTAAAGTAAAAATAAGGAGTCAAATCAGAAAATATTTTTAAAGTAGAGCCAGGATGATTTGCTGATGTAATAATGGAAGGCTCTGAGAAAAGAGAACAGTAAAGTTGACAACAATGACTGTACTTTGAGCACATGAAAGGCCATCAGCTGAGCTAGAAAAGGTCATGGGAAGAGCAAGAAAGAGCAAGAATGGCAAAAAAAAAAAAGAAATATCAGAGCTCAATATTAAATATGAGTGTTCAGTCAAATGTGCCAATTCAATAGCCAAGTAGAAATGTCACAGCAATAACCATGTAGAAATGTCACAGATGTGATTGCACATATTTACTTTGATTCAAGGTAGAGTCTGAAGGAGAGGTATGGATGTAGAAATCATCATAAATTAAAAAGAATTGATGCCTTACCATAATGTTTCTATATTAATGAGGAAATTTTTAATTTGATATTTTTATTTTGGAAAATATGTGTTTCATACTCTAGGCTAGTAAATAATGGAACAACAGATTAAATTTGTGATTTTTAAATTTGTATTTGCAGATTTGTAAGTTCATTAGGTACACATTAAGTGGTGAGGAACATTTTCTTAAGTCACTTCAATTATAGTACAATTAAAGAAAAAAGTATATAAAGTTTTTAAAAATTGAAATACTAGAAAATACATAATTTTATGAATGGGACCAAACCCTATTCAAAACACTCTAACGTTGAGAGTTTGCTAATATCCATCCAATTTATAATTAGGATTTGTAAGATGAATTTAGTTATATAAAGAACTAGAACTTTAAATCTGTAACTTTAGTGGGTTCAGACATCCTTCAGAAGAGGGCAGTTGGCCGGGAATTATTTTACAGAGGGACCAGGTGAGGTCAGAACTCACAGCAGGTTCTGGCTTCATCTAGCGAACCCCAGCCAAGTCCAAACCTACAGGAGGTGCCAAGAATGATGCAGGCTGAATGGGTTGGATTCCCAACTCATGGCCAGAAACCAGCCTGAACTGCAAAGGAAATAAAGACTCAGGCTCACTGAGATTATCCACTACCTAAAGCTATTGCTAGCTTTCTAGGATTAATCAACATGAATATGGACTCTGTCTTTCCAAATTATCTACCAGAGAGAGCAGAGACAATCCCTGAAGTGGACAATTTTTTTGTTTCATTTCTTTTTGTCTTTCTCTTTTCTTTTCTTTTTTGGGTTTGGATTTTTCTTCATTGTTTGTTCTTATTTTTATATAAGTGTGAACAGTTTCTAATTTTTGTTGTAGTTTTACTGTGTTCTTGTTTGTGTTTCTTCCTTCTCTGTTTCCCACCTGTCTTCTGTATCAGTTTCCCAAAGTTTGTATGATCCTCTTTTGTCCTCCAGCCTTACTTCTGAGCTCTTCCTCTTCTTCTATATCTCTGTCTTCCCCCCAGCCCCTTTTAAATTCTTCCCTTAAAGGTAAAATACAGGTGGGAAATTAATAGCCATCTCAATTTGTCATTTTCTAGTCTATGTTTAATGTTATAGCTACTGCTGATTGACCCACTTTAATCACAGTGGCAAAATTATTCTAACTGGTTTTTATTCCAGGTATACCAAGACTGAGATTGTTTAAGAATGATAAAAAGCACGATAGAGCAGTTCTAAAGAACCAGGGACAGAGCAAGTAGCAGCAACTTATGATTCTCGATAAATTGATGAGGTGGGACCTTGCAACAGACTCAAAACCCAAAAGCCAGCAACACCTAGAACACACCTTTGAGAAGGAGTCATTTCCTAAGGGTTCTAAATACTGGCAATAAAGTTACTTACCATAGGCAATTTATAATCATCAACCCAGGAATTAAACTAAAAAAAAAAAAAAAGAAAAGAAAACGAGAAGACTCCTAAAAATATGTAACCCCAGATGTCAAGCCCACCGAAGGTAAAACCAGGGGGCAATGAGTAGAACACTGTGAAACCCACTCACCTGGACTCTGAAGTGGTAACAGCAGATGTAACAAAACAAATGAGAGAGGCTCCAGAAAAAAGTCAAATCAGAAGTAATTTCTCAGATGAGTACAGAGATGGTGACCATAGTGAAAGATATGTTTGTACAGGAGGTGCAGATTAAAAAGAATAGAAAAGCTTAGGAAAATTATGGAAACCATGAATGCCCAACATAGAAAAGAAACAGAGTCTATAAAACAGATTCCAATAGATACCCAGGAGATTAAAATTTCCATTGATAGTATGCACAGCAGAATGAACCAATGTGGGGACAGAATCTCAGATACAGAAGACAGCATAGCAGTTAGCAATCATGAAAGCAAATGTTTTTAAAAAAAATAGCAAGAGACCACATAAAATCAAACCACTAGCTGCCAGAAGACATAAAGAAGAATAATATAAAATTTATTGGCATCGATGAAAAAGATAGCACAAATAACAAAAAAAATTTTGTTCAGAGATGTCACTGAAGAAAACTTCCCTGGAAAAGTAAGAAAATTTGACATACAGATAAGTGAGGCCTATGGGACTCCAATTAACCATGATAAAAATAAATCTACACCAAGCCATATAATAGTCAAGATTTAGAAAATTCAACACAAAACAAAATATTAAAAGCTATTAGGGAAAAGAAACAAATCTCCTATAAAGAAAAGCCCATCAGAGTCACAATAAAAACTTCTCAACACAAACACTCAAGATCTTGAGGTGAAGTATTTCAAGCTCTAAAGGAAAACAATTTCCAACTAAGTTTGATGTGCCTTGCAAAACTATCATTCAAAATTGATGGAAACTAAAATAGTTCCACGACAGAGAACACCTGAGAAAATTCATGAACACAAAATCTATATTCCAAAGTATCCTGAAGGACATTGTATAAAGAGATAACAAGTATTATAACTCCATAAATCATCACAGAAAAAATCTATCTCGCAAGGCAAGCAATTTAATAGAGGGGGGAAATGGAAACTACCAACGGGAAAATAACAAAACAAACGTAAGTCAATATGTATCAGTTATAACACAACATAAATAGCCTCAATTCACCAGTCAAAGGGAACAGACTGGCTCAGTGGATCAAGAATAAATATCCAACAAAATGCTGCATGGAAGAAACACACCTAACTCAAAAAGTAATTCACAGACTGAAAATCAAAGGATAGAAAACAATACTGCATGTGACAGAAACCAGGAAAAAAAAACTATTCTATTTGCAGACAAAATGGATTTCAAGCCAATACTGATCAAGACAGACAAAGAAGGTGGTTATATACTTGTACAGGGAACAATTCAAGAGGACACACACAATCATAAATATATGTGCACCGAATACTAGTGTGTCCAATTATATAAAACAAACATTAACCAACATGAAAAATCAAGTAAGTACTAATACAATTGCAGTGGAGGACATCAGTACCCCACTGTCACAGATACAGATCAACTAGACAAAAAAAATCAACAAATATCAGAAATGAATCAAACTTTTGAACAAATCTATTTAGTAGATATCTACAGAGTTTTCCAACTCACATCTGAATATACATTCTTCTTAGGTGTACAAGGGACATTCTCCAAAATAAATCACATAATAGATCATAGAACATGCTTAAGTAAATACAAAAGAAATGAAATTATTCAGGTCATAGTGCAATGAAATTAGAAATCAGTGGCAAAAAAACTGCAAAAACATCATAAACATGTGGTAATTAAATAACATCTTTATGAACAACCAGTGAGCCACAGACTAAATTAAAGATGAAATTAGATTGTTTCTACAATTAAATGATAATGTCAATACAATGCAACAGAACTTATGAGACAAAATGAAAGCATTCCTAAGAGGGAAATACTTAATGTCGAATACCCATGTCAGGAAATCAGAGTGAGCTCACATTAATAATTTAATATTGAACCTCAAGCTTCTAGAAAAAAAGACCAGGTCAAATCCAAAGCTTGTAAAATTGAGAAAACTAAAAAGATTGGAACATAAATTAATGCAATGGAGACTAAAAAGCAATATAATGTTTAATGAATTAAAAAGTTGGTTCTTTGAAAGATTAAATAAAATTGACAAACTCTTAGACCATGTTATTTTTTAAAAAGAAAAAAGACTCCAATCCATGAAATTAGGAATTTAAAGAGTGAAATAACAATAGATCCTACAGAAATCCATAGAATCATCTATATATACTTTGAGAACTTGTATATTGTAATATAATTGGAAAATCCTGATGAATTGGACAGATCCCTAGATATATATGTATTATCAAAGATAAATCAAGAATGTATTAAAAATTCCATATAAACCAAAACAGTCAGTGAAATTGAAAATCTAATTCAAAATCTATCAACAAAGAAAAGTGCAGGGCCTAACAGATTCACGGCTGAATTCTACAAGAAATTTAGAGAACACCCACAGTACTTAAAATGTTTATTAAATTGAAAGACAAACAATATTCCCAAATTCATTCCTGAAAATAAGCATTACCCAGGTACAAAAATCAGAGGAGGATTCAACCAAAAATGAGAACTACAGGTCAATCTCCCTAACGAACATGGATCCAAAAGTCCTCAAAAAAATACTAGCAAACAGAATTCACCAAATCTCAAGAAGATTGTACACCATGATCAGGTAGGATTCATTCCAGAGATGCAGGAATGGTTCAACATATCTAAATCAATAAATATAATACAGCATATTAACAAAGTCAGGGACAAAAACATATTATGATCTCAATAGATTCAGAAAAAGCATTTGATAAAGTACCACTTCAATTCATGACAAAAACCCTTCAGGAAACTGGAGTAGAAGATCTTTATCTCAATCTGACAAAACTCACAAAAAACAAGCCAATAGCCAAAATCATACTAACTGGTCAAACTAAAAGCTTCTACTCTAAAATCAGGAGCAAGACAAGTATGTCCATTGTCACAGACTTACTCAGTATAGTTCTGTCACATAAGCCAGCACAAAAGCACAAGAGGAAGAAATTTTTAAAAAATAAGGGCAGAAAAGGAAGAAATTAAATTATCATTATTTTGTATGACATAATACTATACACAGACGACGCTTAAAATTTCACCAAAATACTTTTGGAAAAATTCAGTGGTGTAGCTGGATACAAACTCAAAAATCAATAGCATGTTTGTACAGAAATTACAGACTCACTGAGATAGAATTAGGTAAACAACACCTTTCACAACAGCATCAAAAATAACGAAATACTTAGGCAGCAACCTAACAAAGGAAGTAAGAGATCTTTATATTGAAAACTATAGGATGCTGGAAAAGGAAATCTGAAAGGATACCAGAAAATTTAAAGATATCCCTTGTTTTGGAGTAGGAAGAACCAATACACTTAAAGTAAGACGTACTGGGGCTGGGGATTTAGCTCAGCAGCATAAGCGCCTGCCTTGCAAGCAGGCAGTCGTGAGTTTTATCCCTGGTACCGATAAAAAGGAAAAAAACAATAAATAAATAAATAAATAAATAAATAAATAAAGTAGATGTACTCTCAATATTGTTATACAAATTTAATACAATCCCTATCAAAATTCCAATAGCATATCTTATAGAATTAGAGATAATAATCCTAAAATTCATTTGGAACCCAAAGACTCTTATAACATAACAAAGGCAAGGCAGGGGCTATTATAACCCCAGACTTCAAATCATACTACAAAGCTACTGTGATTAAAACAAAACAGCATGGTACTGGCAAAAATCAGACCCAAGGATCAGTGCAACAGATTAGAAGATGCAGAAACAACTCCAGACATACTCACCCACTTTATCTTTGACAAGGTTTCAAAAATCTCCACTGGAAGACAGATATCTTCTTTAATAAATGGTGCTGGAAAAACTGATTTTCCACACACTAAAGATTAAAACTATACCCAAATCTTTCACCACACACTAAACTAAAATTGAAATGGATGAAAGATCTAAATATTAAAACCAATACTAAATCAGCTGGAAGATGAAATAGGCGAAACTCTTCAAAACATTGGTATAGGCAGACTTTATGAACAAACCCCCAACAGCATAGGAAATATTACAAAGAATCAACAACAGAGATCTCATCTTATTAAAAGACTTTTAAAAGCACAGCGAAAGAAACCACCAATCGAATGAAAAGACAACACACAAAGTGTTAAAAAAAACTTTGCCAGCTGTTCCTCAGATAAAAGAGTGGTATCTAAAACATATAAAGAACTCAAAAAATCAAGTTCTCCACATATAAAAACTCAATATACAAATGAGCATAAAAATAAATTCCAGAAAAAATAGCTCCTATCAAGAAATCAACCAGTAGCAAATGCTGATGGGGCTGTAGGGAAGAAGAACCCTTCTCCATTGGTGGGATTGCAGACTGACGTAATCACTGTGGAAATCAGTATGGCAGTTCCTCAAAAAACTAAGACTAGAGGTTCCATTTGACCCAGCTATCCCCCTTCTTGGATTCTTCCTGAAAGAACTAAAAGCATCATACCACAGTGATGTATGCTGCTGCTATATAAGCACAGCCTGTAATACATAAATCTTGGAAACAGTGTAAATGCCTATTAAATGATGAATGGATAAAGAAGATGTTGGTTTTTTTATACAATGGATTACTACTCTCTGTCATGAAAAGGATAAGTTTAAGACATTTCTAAGTGAATGGATGCATCTTAGTATCATACTGTTAAGTGAAATAGATGAAAAACACGTATAAATACAGAATTTTCTGGTGTGAGAAACCAAAAGTGTAAATAAGAACCAAAATGCATAATAGATATTGTGAAATAGGAAGAATATGTTCAAATGAGAATGCAAACTAGAGAGGGAAGGGGAAAAAAGCAAAGAGGAAAGAAGGAAAAAATTGAAACAAAGCTTTTAAAAATAAAGAGGGGAAAAGAGAAATGGGAAAAAAGAAACAAGTTATATTATATTCAGGTACAAATTCCCTATAATGAGTGTGATCATTATGTATATCTAAAGTGTACCAATAAACTTAATCAATAAAAAAATCTGTAACTTTAATCAATTGAATAACAATTTCAAAGTAAACTTTCAAATGTTCTTTGGTATTGCAATTACAGGTATAAATAACAGCAACAATCTAGATACTGCATTATTGATATTATCCAGGTTTTTAGAAAATAAAATAGTTATTTATTGGAAAAATGTTTACTATTATTCTGATTGATATTTTTAAAAATTTTGGGCCATGACCTATAACAAAAATATTACATTTAACCCCATTACACATACACAGGGGTGCTCCCCCATGCACACACACAAGATTTAGAAGTAAGTTGCATAAAATAGCATGCACTTTACTGCCTGAGTGTAACTTTAATAAACATAGCTTTAACCATGCACTACATTGACATTAATGCCTACTAATGTGTTATAAGCCACAGCTTAAAATGCGCCTGGTCTAAACCTAGGCCAAGCAGTATAGGATTTTGAAGAGAGTAAATTACAATTGATTCTTTTTAAATAAAAACAATTTTTAAAAGATAGACTCATACCATGAATGCATATCTGCTTATTGACTGGATAACAGTTTTAAACAGAAGCTTGCTGGTGAGTGTATAGCCATGGTATACCACAGGTTCACCTTGTGATCCATCCCAGCAGTCAATTTCCAAACACCGGCATCCTTTCACGAGGGCACTAATAACATTTAAACAAAATAACATGTCATTCCCAGACAGATAACAATGTATACCATAGTCAAGATATTCCAAAAATCATTTGTGATTTTGCAACAAATGCATAAATTCATAAGAACAAGACTAGTCTCTAGATTAAATTTACAACCTAAAAAAGAAGAGCAAAGTACCCATGAACTCGGGAGCTTTCTAGCCAAATATTCTATCTTTTATTGTTATTCAAACCTTAGTTCAGAGAGAAAAGAAAGCTGCCTGAGTCCATACCCCCAAATCAAATAATTTTGGCTAGAGTGATGTCTATTGTTAGATTAAGTTTCTTTGGAATGAGATTACATTCAAAGCCATTTCAGAATTTCAAATTTTTTTCTGATTCTTTCCTCAACTCAAGTTCTGAGGAATAGAATACATGGTCAGAAGAGCAGAGGAGGAGGAAGAGAAAGGGAAAGGGAGGAAAGGGAGGGAGGGAGGATCACACAGAGACAGAGAGAGACAGAGACACAGAGAGACAGAAAGAGAGAGAATATCTCTGGATGGAGAGGAAGACAGAGAGCTTGCGAGCTTAGTAGACATTCTTTATCTTCTCAGTTTTTTGTAACGCTCTCTCCTAATTCTCACCCATGTCAGAGCTAGGGAAAATTAAAATTTATACAAAGGAAACAAGAATACTTTAATCTATATCTCTTTTAACTCATAAATTTACTGGGAAAAACTTAAAAGCTACCTCAGATTACACCAAATTCACAAACTTATCTGATGTAAGGTAATATATTTCCACTTCAGCTAATACCTAAAACTGAGTTTCATTTTACATCTGTCCAATAAATCTATCTCTTGACCTGACATAAATTCCATTTTAGGGATATAGTCATTTGTGCCCACTGAGTTTAAATGAATTTCAGTGTTTTTACTTGTCAGTTGGAGCTGACTGAACTCAGAATTTTTACTGACTCAATACTAATGAATATACATAGAGACATCTCAAAGTCTGCAGAGCCAACACAGAGGTCACTGTATGCCACTATAAAATAGGTTATTTTTGTCAGAGTTCCCTAAATATATTGGTATATTTTTAAAAAAATGTTCTTGCTGATTCCTGCAAATGCATATATAGCAATAAGAATTTTTTTCACAGTCACATGCATTTACTTACATTTTAAACTGAAGGAGCAGTAATTTTTATTTGAAAGTCTATTATTCTTATAGAATTGTAACATATTTTTCTCTCTATGGTGTTTCTGTTTAAATGATCTGAGTCAAACACATGACTTTAAAAATCATCTACATACTGATGACTTCCAACCCTGTTTTTCCAGTCTGGATATTCCTTCTGAATTCCAGAAACATATATCACACTGTTTGATCCAGATCTTTGATAACTAATTATATCTCAATTAACAGAATCCTTGCTTTTTCCTTACATCCTACAATGAGCTTTTCTCTCCAACTTTACAATTTCAGTTAGCAGGGTCCTGTGTACTTGGTCATTGGGCCAAAAATCTTGATTCTTCTCTCTCCCTTGTACTCTTCTTCAAATTCCCTGTTATCCCTTATTGGCTCGGCCTCCTCAAAATATCTCAAATTCAGTCACTTGTTCTGGCAGTTATGATTCCATGAGTTCACCATCTACATAGCAATCATCACCTGGCCTGCTAAAATATCTACCCAAGTCATCTTTGACCTCTACTCTTGCTCTATCTTTCCTCTGAAGAAAACCTGTGACATGCTATGGAAGAAAATCTCTCCAGCGTCTTCTCAGTGCAATCGCTGTCAACCAGACCCTTCTTCACTATCCACCTCAAATTTATCTGCCTTCATTCATAGTTTGCTTGTTTTCAACTATATTTCTTGACTCCTCTTGTTTAAATGTGCCAAGCGCTTATCACCGTTTCTGTCCAGTGTATCTTTCCTATCAGATCTTTTCATGAAACCTTATTTATGGCCACTCAGGGTAAGAAACTTTCCTAGCAACATCCCCTAAAATTTGTACACAGATGAGTGGCTTTGTTCATCTTTCTCACTATCATATCTCTGCTACCTGACTAATTTGAAGCCAAGTATTAATACTAGAATATAAATTGAGGATTCAGCAGGAATTACCCTTCATATAGTAAATTACTTGATATATAAATCTATAAAAATCATTATCACTGAATGCTGGATCATGCAATTTCTTAATAGTGTCTTGATATTACATTAATTTTAGTCATATTAGTTAAAATCTATGTTTGACATTTGTACAGTATGATAAAAGAAGTCATGTTTCTTATAAGTATTCAAATTATTAACTTTCAGAGGTGCTGTAATCATGGAGATCAGTACACAGGAACTGATACTAATACATACAGCAAATCATGCTGCCATTTCATCCAAAGGTCATCAATATAAGTAGAAATAAAAATTCCTGCTCCCTGTGCATAGCCTGATTTCTGTTCCACATCACTGAGATAAACACTACCAGAAGTTTCCTATAGAATTTATCCTTTCTATTGACCATTTTTAAGTAACAAACTTAAAAATCAAAATAAATACCTTACATATCCCCAAAGGTCACTGGGTCCCACTAATTGATCAGATACCAAATATGTATTATGTGAAGATGAAATAAAATAATCAGTTAGTGGATAGGTCATATCTTGATAAACACTTTTACAGTCCTGTTTAAATAGTAGACATTCAGGCGAATATATGTATCTTGTAAAGCCTTCAAGTGACATCTGATGTGCTTGTCTGACTAGAAAAAGTAAAATTAAAGGGATGCAGAAATACCATTAGTAATAAAAAATTATATCTCACCTACATACTGAGTAGCAAAGCAGTTTTCTAAAACAATCATTTAGAATTAAATTCTTCTACTGAATACCTTTTATTCTTCCACATATAATATATAAATATATAATATATAATAATATATAAAATATATTCAGGAATATATTTTATTTTTTACATTTTAAAAATGCATCTATCATAAATCAATAAAATTCCCCAAGCTATACATCTGACTAACAGGCACTGAGTTAAAGAGAACATTAATGCTCCTCAAAGCTGCCTCCTACTGGCTTGTAAGTCACTGTTCGGCCCACAGCACGTGTTGGTCTGACTGCTGGAAGAGTAGGTTAGCTTCCCCAGCTGCTGTACTTCAAGTGAGCACTCACTGTATATTTGAGAGTCTGATTTCCTTTTCTTCACATTATGTTTCTAAGATTTATTCTATAGTTGTATATAGTTATGCATTGTTCATTTCCATTTCTATACAGCATTCTATTGTTAAAAGCATATTATAATTTATCCATTCTACTGAGTATTTAGATATTTACCTTTGTGGGTGTAATATAAAATGGTGCTACTATTAACAACCAGTACCTGTGTTTTGATGTATATATATATATATATATATATATATACACACACATATTTATGTTCCGTGCATGTCTATGAGTGGAATTGCTGGAATTTGTGTAAGATCGTGTATGGTAATTTATCTATGAACATTTTTACTCAACATAATACCTCTAAAATTATTCAAAACATTGGCTCTAGAACAAGGCAGTCTTGCTCCAAATGCATTTATATGTTGTATGACCTTGAAAGCTTTAGCTGTCCTTACCATGTCTATGAAATGGAGATAACCTGAGAACATGCTCCATAAATGTGAGTTGCTATTGTGGCTAATGATAATTAAATTCCACTCAAAAGAAAAGCTGAATGCATATTCATTTTAGACTAGAGTGTGATCCTTTGATAAGAATTTAATTTCTAGGAATTTATTCTGCAGAAACAGAAACTCAGAAAAAAACTGATGTCTAAAAAATGTTCACATTAGCATTATTTATAAAAACTAAATAGCAGAGAAGAAGCAAATTAAAGCTTAAAATACAGTATAATACTAAGTAACCATTAAAAATAATGTATCATAAAAATATGCAGTGACATAAGTAAATGTTTATGACATCATAAAAAACAAAAAGCCAGCATTCAAAGGCTATTACTATTTTGATTTAAAAATAAAAGCTAAAAAATGCATTAGCAATTTTTATAGATACACAGATCCTCTATTTCAAAACCATATAAATTTACGAATATGGGAACACATTGAGTAAACACATCGTGCATTGTAACAGTGATAATTTGCATTAATGTATTCTTTTTCCCTGTGCAAGTAGTAATCATTGGTTTATGTGTATATCTTTTATAATAGGATGACAAACAAGCTAATTTTGTGACCTCAAAAAACACTGGACTGAAATGAAGATTAAGCTCATGGATTTTTTAAAAATGTAAACTATAATACATACATGTTACATAGCAATGTGAGATGAGTTTGAGGAGCCTAACAGCATTTAGAACTATGAAATTAGAATTAGAATTGGCTCCAGTAAGACTAAAGTGATCAAGGATCCTACAAATGAGATGCAAGGCCTTGGCTGTGTGTGTGCATGTCCATGACAAGTGAAAGCTCAATGGATGAATTGGACAAACAATATAATGTTGTACTAAAAATGGAAACAGTTGCAAAATGTCAGTGCTACAATACCAATATCTTTTTGTATCGTTTACCACTCAGTAGTAACAGTGCCAATGTCATTTTTTTAAATATTTACTACATTAGTGGTACTGACAGTGCACATCTGTTAAGATGGTTGTTTCCAAGGTGCAGTGACACGAGCAGACTATAAATCAGTCATTGCTTCCTTAGAAAAAAAGTCTTATCAAAAAATTAGATAGCCTTCATAATGTAGTTGGTTACCATTCTGGTGCCAGTTTTCTGTCTTGTTGCAAATTTGCAAAAGTTTAATGGTGCTCAGACCAAACTGCTATCAGCATTTCACTCAATGATGTCACTACAGTACTTACAATCCTCCAAAATCTTTTCATGACATTGTCATGAATCCAAAAGCTCACTTCTGGCCTATAAGACCATACACAGTTTGCTATCTGCTCATCTCTCCAAACTCATTTCCTCTTGATTCTCCAAGTTCTAACCACACTGTTCTTTTTCTGTTCCTTCAATTCTTCAGTTCAGGTCCAATTTATCTCTTCCTTGGACATCTGGCACTTCTCTTATTTGGTCAAATGACTTCTTTCATGTCATTTAAGTCTCAACTCTGAAGTCATACCCTCAGAGAAGATTCTTCCAAACACACAACCTAAACATTTACTGTGTCACCTTCCCTGTTGTATTTTTTATAGCACTTGGCACTCTCTGAAATGGCTCTTTTGTATGCTTAATTATTTATGTCAAACTCTTTGTATCCCTCATGAAGACTATGACCTGACTGCCTGCTTCTCCGCTGTATCCCCAGACTCTAGAACTATACTTGGTTATCACAAACTGCTACTTGGATAATTATAAACGTATAATTCAGTGAAGGAAAAGTTTTGGTCTTTGTAGAACTGATATGACCATACGTTAAACACTGGTAGCCTAAACCAACTTGTACTTTGATTCCTTCTTTGTCAAACAAATATTTGGAGCTACTTAGTTAATTTCTTCAGAGTTAATCATTGCGCTTCAACAGTAAGTCTCATACAATTATGTAAATATTTTATTATATTGCCTTTATTATTTAGAAATGAACATAAATTAAGTGTTTTATACATTGAAAGATGGAACAAAGATTCCAAAATATATGATGGCCATTAGCCTAAATGATCATTTAATTTAAAATGACTATGCATTTTAAAACAAAGGAAAATGTGTAGCTGGAGATGGATCTCAGTGGTACAGCATTTGCCTAGCGTACAGAAAGTCTTGAGCTTGCTGGGGTGGGTCATGAGTTCAATCCCTGGTACCAAAAAAAAAAAGCCTTGAGCTCATCCTCCAGCACAGCAAAAATACAAAGACAAAGATTCAGAGAGAGAGACAGACAGACATGAGAAATACCTAATGTGCTATTGTATAATAATGGTGATTCTAGATAACAGTAATTTACTATACATCTCAAAGAGCTAGAAGAAAGGAATTTGAAAGTTTTCAACATAAAGAAATGATGCACATTTGAGGAGATAAATGTTTAACCTGCTTTAAAATCACCCAATGCAAACATGTACCATTCATCCCACCCCATTAATATGTAGAGCTTTTATGTGTTATATATCAGCTTAACTAAAAGATAATAATACATTTTACAAACTTAAAAAAGAAGGGAACGTAAAAGAGTTTTAAAACATTTTTGAAACATTGTTCCTGTGATTTGGATCTTCAATGTCCCCCAGTGATCCGTGGGTTAAAAGCTTGGTTTCTCATGTGATGCTATTGGGAAGCAATGGAAACTTTAAAAGGCGGGGCCTTATTGGAAATCTTAAACCTTGGGAGTGTGATCTTCAGGGAGACACTGAGACCCCACCTCTCCTCTCCCTCTCTTTTGCTTCCTAACTGCCATGAGGTTGGCAGCTTCCTCCTTACCCACTCCTACCATGATACGCTGTCTTGCCACAGGCCCAAAGCAACTGGACACATCAGTTATGGACTGAAATCACCAAAATGGTGAAGTAAATCTTTCCTCCTTATAAACTTGTTACCTTGGGAATTTGTTACAGTAACAAAAAGAAAGCAGACATATGGTTGTGGACAATTGTTTGCATAAAAGAAAAATTAGTGACTTTGTAGTATTTTTCCTTCCTAGATTTGTTTTCATTTAACTTGCTTAATTTTCATCTACATTTGAAACAATGTACTCCATAAAAATAAGAAACCACCTATAACCAGGTTGCTGTCTAATTCATGAGATCGAGACATTTTTCTAATAAAATATAGGTAACAGAATCCTGAGCTTATTTCACACCTAATTCAACATTTCAGAGATACATGGGAACAGATAAAAGGAAAGCCAAATTATAGAATAAGAAAGAATGTCATTATTACTGGTTACATCTTTCTAAAAACTTTGTATACTTTTGTACAAAAAACAAAAATAAAATGTCAACCTTTCATTGTTTTCAGAATAAAGTTGACCAATTCAAAAATTTTAATTTAGCACCCATAATTCATAAAATAAAATACTTTACGTGTAACTATTCAGCTAAAACTTCAAAAGGGAAACATACCTTCATCAATGGGTTCATATTTCTGAATAATCTCAGAAGCAGTAGTTTTAGTCTCCCCAACTGCATGTTGTTCTTGTGTTAGAAATTGAGTCAAATTACTCTCATAAAGAATTCTCCGGTTTTCAGAATATGTGTTGAAAATCTCAACAATTTCTTCTCTGTATACAATGATTCGATAAATTGTTCTAAATTCTTCTATTGTAATTTTTCCTTGTTTCTGTGTGTCATTATCCTACTTAAAAAAAAAAGACTGGGAGGTTCACAATGTATCAAAAATGCATAAAATAAATCTTCACATATTCACCCAAAACATAGCAATTTGTACTTTAAAATGAAACTTAAACTTGTACTTATTAAGGATAAATATATAAAACTACATGGAATGATGCTAAAATTGGGGGAAGGTTAGGATATTATCACCTCCTAAAATACAGCAGCCACAGTGAGTACTGAAAGGGTATGGAGAAGATGAGGGTTCCAGGTTGTCTTTCAATTACAGATTTCCTTTTATATTCCACTTCACTTTAATACCTTCTAAAAATGTGCAGCCTGAACCATGAATGTCAGAGAGAATCAGAGATATCCAAGGTCAATAGAAATTGCAGAAACTGAAGTACTTATGCAACATAATAAAAAAGTTTAGTCCAGGTAGTTGTAAATTTGGGGGCAGGGAGGAAAAACATGTCCTACTACGGAAGAGTAGATTCTCTTGGCTGGTATGGAGAATTCAGATTTAAATGCTTAAAATGAGACATAAAAATGCAGACTGGATTCACTTATCAATAGGAGCAGAAGTCCTGTGAAGCTCTGAGTCAAAAAGAACTAGCAGAAGTAGAAGTTTAGCAACAGGAAAAAAATTGAAAATGGCGGCAAGACAGCAGAAAAGACGCCATTCAAGGGAGGAGGTAAACCGACACTAAAGAAAACATGTCAATGAAATTATGCTGGGCCAAGACAGAAGGATTCCACACATGAGTGTTAGACACGTGAGAGAATTAAGAAAAGCCTAAACTGGAGAAAGCTAGAACTACAATAGGAGAAATACAGTATCACCAACAAATAAAAATCCAGGGAATACAGAGTTCAATTTGGAAAGAGGTTTTGTTGTTTTATTAAGTCATTTAATAAACATCTTACTTCTTCCATTGCATTGTAAACACCTTGAATAAAGCATCATGTGTTAAAGGGCACAGTGCCATGGTGGAAAGCAAACAGAATGTGTAGATAGAGATGATGCTATATCCCAAACTCCTAAGTATGTGGAGTTTTGGACATAGAAATGAAATTTTCTGAGCTTTTATTTTATATCTGCAAAACAGGATGGTAAGAACTATCTACATGTCCTTAGACAGCTCTGAGAATTGGAAACACACAGTACACAGTAGTTGTAAATATCACTGTACACATATTATCTATGTCTGCTTCCCTCACAGCATCCAACCTAGTAGCTCTCAAAATTTTTCCAATGCTGCATACAATATTGCAGAATACTTAGTGTATGATAGGAAATGGTCCTTTCATTTCATTAGGAAAACATCCAGGTAGTTACCAGAAAAAAATGTATATTTATAAGTGCATCCAAGAAACAATCTGAGCTGGGAACCCAATTCAAACTTGAGCACCAAGTTCAAAGAGGAATGCTGATCAAGTTTTATTAGTAGCAACTTGAAGAAACAGGACTAGAATAAAGTGCCAAGTGGGAATGAGACACAGATATGTTTTGGGTCTGTGCTTGGGATACAGGGTCTCGAATCAGATAATGGGTCTCCAAAATGATCTAAACAATAATAGTACTTGCGACTGTTATTTCTGATTTGTCAATTTCATTGGACTAAAAAACACCTTGTAGATTAGTAAAGCACACTCCTGGTGTGTCTGGGTGGGTCATGAAGGTGTGGTCTTGGGTATTATATATTATCCTTTGGTCATTTCTCTCAGCATTATTCCCCTTCTCTGCTTCCTGGCTGCCGTGAACCATTCCACCAAGACCATTCTGTTTTGGAGTCGACCAACCACGTACTGAATCTTTGAAACCATAAACTACATTAACCCTTTCCTTCTTTATGTTGTGTGTGGGCTGTCACATGTTACGTTTCAGTGATGGGAAAGCTGACTAATGCTTACCTTAAAATTATATAATCTTAAAATAATGCACCTTGTCAATTATATATAATCAGGGTTGTATCACTGAAGATGGGAAGATCTAAGTAGGAAAAGGAAAGTAACAAGAAGTAAGTACTGATGGAAAAGATAGGACAGTGAACACACTAGTGATCAGGGGAAGTAGGAAGATGAAAAGCAAGAAGCAAGAAAGAGTCAAGTCTAAAGACTGAGACACACAATAGCAGCTATAATTTAGAGTACCAATACATTACTACGTCCCCCAGACCCACGGCCATGAAAGACCAAAATGTGAACTAACTCAGAACACACAGAGAATGGTGGAAAGCCACACATCCTTAAGCAAATAGACTGTTCATATGAAGAAATAAATTCCGTGTGATGCAAACCTAAACATTTCCTCCTTTCTTCTCCACTTCTTCCTCCTCCTTCTCTTCCTCTCTCCTCTCCCCTCTCCCCTCTCTCTTCCCCTCTCCTGTCTCCCCTCTTCTCAACCCTCAACGGGTCCTGGGTATTAAATCCAGGGTCATCACACTGAGATACATCCTTAGCCTATTTTTAAGTTTTTTTTATTTTTAGACAGTGTCTTGCTATGTTGTCTTTTTCATTCTATAAATTCCATCAAAAATGCCATGTCCACCATAGCATCTTCTAAGAGAAGCCAAATTAAATAGTCTCTGTCTTCTCAAATTCCCAGTTAGAATTTTCTATGAGATGATAACCTATTTATAAAACAGTAAATTTTGGCATTTATTTTTCTTCAAGAAAAAGATAAATCTTCATTTATTTTATGCAGTATGTAGGATCTAACAGAGTGCCATATACATACCATAGATTTAATAATGATTATTCATTGCCTGGAAAATTGGAAGACTTAAAAATAAAATCTATTGTAAGAAATTCTTGAATTTAAATGGAGACTATTTCACACACAACTAAAGGCAATATTTCCTATAAAATATTTAAAATGCTATAAGCACTAGTCTAAGATGCAAGCAATAAAATTCCACAATAAAATAATTTTATAAAACTAAAGATTTACTGCTCAAGCCATTTCTCAATAATTAGTCTTGTAGAGAAAAGTTTGGAATCTAATGCCAAAATCATAAAGTTACATGTTCTTTACTCAAATTTACATTAAAAAGTTACCTTGTAAGAAAATAAATTTATGTCTGAATTTAAGTGAACATAGGAAATCAAAAAGTATAATGCAACTTTCTAAGTTTTTGAAGAAACTGGTGCATCTTCAGCTAATATGTGGAGTCTTTTTTACATTACTAGGCACATACAAAAATGATGTCTTATTTAATATCTAAAACAACCCTATGACAGGATTATATTAGCAATCCCCATTCTATAGATTAATTAATTTACTCAGAGATTTTTTTCCTCAGTAAAGTAGAAAAATATAAAATCAACATGCAAAAATCAGTTTAATTTCTAAACACTAACACTGAAAAAAAATTTAAAGACAGAAACATGGAAAGATATCCTACATTACTCTGCACAATGTTTTATAATTTTGTTTTACAAGTTTTCACCTCTGTTAACCTTTGCCAAAATACTTTTATATTAACAGAAAGGTGTTTTTCTTAATTTTGCTTTTGGATGGTTCATTGTCAGTCTATAGAAATGCAGTTGAATTTTGCATGTCAATTTTGTATTTTTCTACTTTATTGAGTTTATTCTAATTTTTATAGAGTCAACAGAATTTTCTATATATATAAACATGTCATCTGCTTTTCCAACTTGAATAATTCACTGCTTTTTCCTAACTAATCACCACCACACCCTCCCTTCATCAATAGACACATTTTCTAAAACCACACTTAATCCCAAATAAAACCATAACAAGTTCGTAATTCTAACTAACATATTTCAGCCATCCTAGGTACAAATGGAAATGTGACAATTGCTTCCCCAAAGCTTGCACAGTGCAAGCACTTTTCAAATATTCAAGTCAAAGCAGAGCGTGGTAGCACATGCCTCTGGAAGACTGAGACAGGAGGATCACAGCAAGTTTTGGCCTGCATGGGCTACATAGTGAGTTCAAGACCAGCCTGAATTATGGAATTGAGATTTTGCCTCAATTAAAAAAAATCCATGTCAAATTTTCTTTTGGACTTCCAGGCAAGCAAAGCACAAAGCTCTGTAAAAATGAAAAACTGGTCACATAATCCCAAGGTACAGGGATTATGGTACAGGACAAATATTCTTATTCCAAAAGGGAGGAATAGAGATAAAAAAAAGAATTGGATCAAAGCAAAATTGAAGCCCAGTATGGCAAATGTCCACTTCTGACTTGTATATCCAGTATCTACAGTTATATATCCAGGATACACAAGGTGTGAAATTCCAGAGGGCTTGGGCAGCCCAACCCCTATGGCCTGGCTGA
The DNA here is from genome assembly GCF_034190915.1 of Cavia porcellus. NCBI lineage: Eukaryota > Metazoa > Chordata > Mammalia > Rodentia > Caviidae > Cavia > Cavia porcellus. Next base: position 43,510,768 of record NW_026947510.1, read on the forward strand.
GTGTAGCCACATGACCTTTCTCTTAGGATGGCACCAGTCACAACATGCAGCTTTCCTGAGCAGACACTCAGCTTGCCTTGTGTCTCTGACTTCCTCACGTCTCCACTGTACTTCTGACTTCAGTTCTGCAGCGTCACATGATGCCATCTACAGACTCCTGCCCTGGCCCCCAAGGCCTTCCTTTCCAGTCTAAGAGGAAGGGTGTGTGACTCCACAACTACTATATTCTGTATAGCAATAAAAAAATCACTTGGGTGATGCTAAGGTCTGCTGTTAGTGGAAACAACAGCCAGACCCCCTTAGACCCTGACTGTTGCCAGTGCCTGGACCACTGAGCAACAGTGAAACGAAACCCAGAGAGCCAATTCCTTAGATAGCCCTTCTTTGTCCTGTACAAAGTATTTGTTCTCTTTTTCATAATGATGATCTCTTCAGCAGCAATACCTTCTTAGGTCCCAAATTTACACATGGTTCCTTAGGGCCAAATTTTAACTTTTAAGATTTTTCTGCTATGATTTTTGCCCTGAATTGTCACCATAAATCTGGCAGCCAGTAGTACCCATATCACAGCCTGAAGATTTGGCTATTTTGAAATTTCCTCCACCTGATCATTTAGTCCACCACTCTAATCGTAGTCTCTGAGAAAATCTTTGAACATGGGTAGAATACAACAAACACAGCCGCTAGTCTGTATGGCAGTGTCATCTGTATTTCCAACTGAAACTTCCTGAGCCTGGCCTTTACTGTCCACATTCCCATCAGAATTCTGGTCTGAGTTTTAACCTCAATTACCCATCAATCTGGCTTATAGCATTCAGGACTTCTCTAGCTGACATCTCCAAACTGTATTCACAGACTAGTTACAAAGATTTCTGAACCACATGATCATAGGCAGTCATAGCAACAACCTTGGTTCTCCATGACCAATTTTTCATATCAGCTTTCTCATTACTGAGACATAATACCTGACACCTACAACTTAAAGGAATAGAAGTTTAATTTTGCTCAGTTTCTGTGTATTTAGTCCACGGTCACCTGTTTCCAAGGTAGGACAGTTATGGCAGAAGCGCAAGGAACAGCAGAAGCTTCTTAGCTCATGGTGACCAAAAGAGGAACAGTGCCAGAGAAGAGAGAGAGAGGACTCGCCAAAGCCATACTTTCATAATCCATTCAGAATTATGTTTTACTAATCCCCCCAGTAGATCCCAAAGCTTACCAAGTTGCTACTCCACCCCGGTCACCACATATGCCTTCTATAAACCTTTGCATTGCACCTATCTTGCATTTAAGCATTTATATAATTTTGACACACAATCAATTCTACTTCAGACATGAGCATTCCTTCATATTCAGGAAGCTGTGCTAAACAAATAGCCTGGTATTATTTCAAATTTAATCAGCAACAAACTTCACCTCCTCCCTAAAATCTCTTCAAATTCATTATAAACATAGTTAGCATAATGAATTCATTTTATTCTTAAGAGATTAATTTCTCATATGCATTTTGTACAGAAAAAATTCAAGTAGTCATTAAAGTTTACTTAGATTAAGTGCTTCTTAGATGGGATAAGTAAAGGGTGGGTGTCATCTCACCTTAAAAATATGTTTCACGTGAAAGTAATTGCACTGAACATCTAATTTTTCAAGTAATTTGTGTGTTTTTTCTACATTAATTTTTCCACCTCTAAATTCGTCTTGAACCATCGACAAAAACCATGTATGCAGAACAAAAATGTTAAGGAGATTATCAAGAAAGTTCTCAAGTATTCAAATTCTTGAAGAAATGCTTTATCTTCAGTTTACCTGAATTTTTAAAGAATAATCTATATTTGTTTAAAATAAATAGCAAAATCATTCTGTGATGAGTAGTATCTAAAACAAACACAGATAACCACTATCCTTTAGTGAAGTCATAAGATAGTATAAAGCTAAAGCATACAGGAAAAGAATAAAATTTAATGTTAAGAAATAAAGTAATTCCTTGGGAAATTCCTTCAAATATTATCGCAGTGTTTTTAAGTCTTGAGGGCATAAACCTGAGTGGTAGATTCCTCAAAGTTTCTTCTCACGTGACTTCTCTCATCCCTGAGGACGGGCAAATCAATACCTAATCTTATGAAAGGGGAAAAAATAAGTTCATAGTGTGTCATTCAACATAGTTTCTGCTACCGAGTCTCAAAAAATAATAACAATGATTTATATTAATGCCCCCACAAGCAACTTTTTAAATATCAAAAAGCTTAGAATGTCACAAGGGTGCATATTTGGTATAAAATAGAAAACTAAAGTAATCAAGTGGGGAGTTACATGCACAAATAACCTACATAAATTAGGCCAATTTGATACACTCAGATGGAGATGAAATAAGATAATACATAAAATTGTGAAAGCTATGGGTAAAAATTGTTCAAAGTTCTACCCGATTTTAGCTTGTTAGAATGAATAAGAAACCTTTAAATGTAATGCCTATGACTAAATGTTACAAAGCTCATGTCCTTAGAGAAAAAAGAAAGAGCAATCAAAGGAAATTCAGAAAAATCTCAGGACAGATGTGGAAGAAAGTTGAAATTTCATAGTTATATCCAAGACATTTAAGTTAAAGTCTTCCAAAGAAAATGAGAAAAATAACAAAGAGTGTCAACCATTTGAATGCCATGATACAGGCCTATAAAAACAGCATTTGAGGAGGCTGAGTCAGGAGGCCTACAAATTTGAGCCCAGCCTGGGCAACTTAGCGAGACCTGTATCCGAATGCAATCAGAAAAACTCTGGGAGTGTGGATTAGTGGTAGAGGATCCATGGGTTCAATCTCCAGTTCTGTACCAAGAAGAAAAGATAGATAAAAGGAGGAAAAAAAGAAGGAAGGAAGGAAGAAAGGAAGGAGGGAGAGAGAGGGGGAGAAAAGAGAATAGAAAAGCTCTTCCAAATGGATATCTCATTTCACACTTTTCAGAGCATGCCGATGCCATATTGTCATTTCTCCTCTCTCAGAAGTCTCTGCTGGATATAAGTTGCCACAAGTTCCAAATATAACTAGTTCTGCCTCTTTTTATGGTAAATGAATTTCTTGATACTCATCAGCTGCTGTCACTGTCACCACTTTTCTATGGAGAGAGCAAAGAATATATAATTTGTTGCCTTGGTTCTTGGAAACTACCTCATATTTAAGTATCACAAAAACATCAAGAAAGAATAGGCCCAAGGTGACACTGCCCAAAACTTTGGCTTCCCGTTTATGTTGTTTCTTTGCAAACCCATTAGGTTTATAAATGAAGCATTACTTTCTGACTGGCGCTTTTTCATGACCTGTCATTGTATCTTGTTTTATTTTTACTGTTTTACTGAAACCCCTCAAACCCTCCATCAAAGTATACTTCCATCTGGTAGGGCAGCTACCCTAAGGGCCTGAGTACAAATCAATGCCACTGTGATGACTGGAGGAGTAATGTATTCCCAAACACTCAATAGAAACGCTGAGCGACTTCTCTCTAGATCCCGAACACCACAGAACACACAGAGACACACCACTTTTGAAGAAAGCTGTCAGGAGTCTATGTTCTTAATCATCTTCAACTCTGGTGTCACACTAGTTGGCTGGGCACCATGCTGATAGGTGGCTGTCATTTTCCATTTCTTTGGGTCTGAACACTCATTGTGACATCATCAAAGTTTCCACACTTCACATAGAGGCTTTCTTTGTGACTTCACTGGGAGACTCAGAGCTTGCTGGGCCACCTGTTTTCATGGTTGGGCACAGTAATCTTAAACTTGAATGATTAACACCTTGATGGAAAGCGTCTCTCATGGAATGTTATCTCAGCTTTTGAAGACTCTACTTCAGAAGCTCTGCTTCTGCTGTAACCAAACATGGCACTTAGTGTCCTGAGTCGAAAAGAAAAAGAAAGAGTCATTCACAGACTGTTAATACAAGCTCCACCTGGGGAATTTGTCAATGCCTTTGATGACCTCTGTCTGCTTATCCGTGATGAAAAACTTATGCACCATCAAGGTGAGTGTGCAGGCCACCAGCACTGCCAGAAATATTGTGTACCACTCTGCATCGATGGGAATCCGGTACTCCTGTCTCACCACAATGTAATGGGTGACTACCGATTTTTTGACCATCAAAGCAAACTTTCTTTCAAATTTGACCTACTTCAAAATCAGTTGAAAGACATCAAGAGTCACGGTATTATTCGAAATGAGACAGAATATCTGAGAGCTGTTGTCCTGTGTGCCTTAAAACTGTACGTGAATGATCACTTTCCAGCTGGAAACTGCAATGTGCTGAGAAAAACTATCAAAAATAAGGAATTCTTGATAGCATGCATCGAAGATCACAAATATGAAACAGGAGAATGCTGGAATGGTCTTTGGAAATCTAAATGGATTTTCCAAGTGAATCCATTTCTAACCCTAGTAACAGGGAGGATTTTTGTGCAAGCTCACTTCTTCCGGTGTGTCAACCTTCATATTGAGATCTCCAAGGACGTGAAAGAAAGTTTAGAAGTCGTTAACCAAGCTCAACTGGCTCTAAGTTTTGCAAGGCTTGTGGAAGAGCAAGAAAATAAATTTCAAACTGCCGTCCTTGAAGAATTACAGGAGTTGTCCAGTGAAGTCCTGAAAAAAATTCTACGAAGGGATCTTCCGGTGACCCGCACTCTGATTGACTGGCAGAGGATTCTCTCTGACTTAAATCTGGTGATGTATCCTAAGTTAGGATACGTCATTTACTCAAGGAGTGTGTTGTGTAACTGGATAATATAAAGGATTTCTCCTGGCAATTGTCTTGACCTGGTATGGTTGTTTCCAAGGGACAGATCTTTTCTTAAAGTTGAACAGGCTCTAAAGATGTTTATTACTAGTTCCATTTGAGTTTACACAGGAAAAAGTATAAGAAGTAACTTTACTCAATGCATACTAATATGGTATAAAACAATAGAGTAAATCTACATTTCATAGTGTTGATGGTCATAAAGGCAGAGAAATTGATTAGAATCTAAAATAATTTTGCAATATGTAGCATTCTGGAAACATTATGTATATGGTAAAGATCAAGATCATGTATTTCTCTCTGTCTCTCTCTCTTTCTCTTTCTCTGTCTCTCTTTCTCTGTCTCTCTCTCTCTTTCTCTCTCTCTCTTTGTGTGTGTGTGTGTGTGTGTGTGTGTGTGTGAATTTTCACATACTTTAATTCAGTCCTAGACCAATTCCAGGATTTGCTTGTTTGTCCTTTGTCTTTTTGAGATAAGATTTCACTATGCAGTTGTGACTGGCCTTGAACTCACTTTGTACCCAAACTGGCCTTGAACTCATAGCAATCCTCCCACCTCAGGCTCCTCAGGGCTCCTCAGGGATTACAGTTGCACCACAACATCTGGCCTAGACCAATTCTGAAAGGGTAGATTTTAATAAATGATTCTGGATTTAGATGGCCCATGAAACAAACAATTATAAAAAAAAATCTTAATTCAGATGAAGGACTATCAGTATACCTGGTTCCACCATATGCCACCCTCCAGCTTTCCCACCATCCCAACCATACCAAGAATTTGTAATTACTCTAAATCCTGGGCTTATCTGATAACTAACATGGTCTTTGAGGTCAACTAGAAAAGTCTAGCCATCCACCTTACATAGTCAAGCTTTTGGAAGTCATCACTACAAACACTTCGAAGGATTTACTTCATAACATGTCTTGTGCTAACCACATTGTATACAAATTCTCACTGTTAATTAGTCTGGTTCCAGTACTGTAGTATCTCCAGTTTATGTAAGAACAATCTAGGAATTTTGGTACTTCAACTCATCCAGGCAGTTTAGTGTCTTATGTTGTTAGGGCTACTACAGTAAAATGCCATAAACTGGATAGTTTATAAACAATAGAAATGTATTGTTCTGGAGGCTGGGAAATCCACAAACCAAGTGCCACCAAACTCAAATGTCTTTTGAGAATCTGTTGATGTTTCTCACTGTGGCTTTGAGTAGTAAATTAGGCAAGGCAGCTCACTTGGGTCTCTTCTATAAGGCGCTAATTCCATTCATAAAGCTATGACCTCATGACCTCCCAAAGGCCTCCCCTCCTCCAGATACCAGCACCTGTCTTGCTTAAGAGCCAACACTTAGACTACAGCACAGAGTTATGGGTGAATGTCTCTAGTGCGCACGCTCGAGGTATCACCGCTCTCCATGGAGGTCATTGGAATAGTGACCTCCACTGTGTATAATCAGCATCTAATCTAAAGGATATCTCAAAAGAGATAGGACAAAGTGGTCTGTTTTCAAGGTGACAGGTTACCTGTAACGTCACCCTGCCACTCTTCCCAGCACTGTTACCTACAGTGTTGGCTCCTTTAGAGAATCGCAGATCTAAATCTCTTGAATAAGATTAAAAGAGAGCCAGGGGTGGTCCCCATCCTCCAATTCTGATTTATCTAGGAAACAAAGTACTCCCCACTTATGAGGATTTTGAAATGCTTTAGCTCTGCTTAATAAACATTGGAGCAGACAAGATGCTTTGAAAATTTTTTCTTCAGCTGGTGGTTCTTGGAGATCCTCAAGCGATTATGTGGGTTTATCTTTTAAACTACAAACAACCCAGACCCATACTCAGATTCTGACTTAGATTACATTTTTGTTATTCTTTTCATTTGTTTTCCTTTTTCTTTTCATTTTTCTTTTCTTGTGCTGGAGATCAAATGCAGCACCTCTTACAGGTTAATCACCACTACCACCAAATTATACCACTAGCCCAGGATAGCTACACAATTAACAAGTAATTGAGAGACCCTTATACAAGGGATATCAGGCAACATTTTAAGTAGTTGTGTCCTGATCTTAAAATAGCATGTCCTTGCTTTCTGTTTACTTAGTGAAAATCATTTCTTACAAACCATCTCTCTTAAAAGCCATTGGTACTTATTCTCTGGATTCACTATGCATGGATCAGATAGGCTTTCATCTGTACAAAACTCCTTAAGTACAAAAATTTAATTATTTATGTGATAGATATACTGCAGATGTACCATAACAAGACAAGCATTTCTTTCTTCATATATAATTTAAATTTTTAGCATTTTGTTACCAATTATGGTATGATGAATATATATTTGCCTACATTATTGTTTATTTCTCCTAGATAAATTCAAGTTGCATAGTGAAAAGACAAGAAGATATTAATGCTCTTCTTACACATTTGCAAACTATTTCCGAAAAAGATTTTTAGCAAGTTTGTACTCCCTTCAATAGCACCGAGAGTGTCTGACTCACCACAGTGATCCTTTATAATATTAAAGGTCAATTTTTTGGAAATCAACAATAAGCAAACTTTAATACAAAACAAAGAAAACATTTCATTAACTTGTGCCACATTATACCAAAAACATTCCTACAAGAATATTACATGGTAGTTATTTCTTTATACAGAGACTAGCATAGGTAGGACAAGGCAGTACTTCCTCTCCCTGTATACACACTCACATGCACACACATACTCTTAGATCTACACCATGATACATGTACAGACACAGAGAGACATAAAAAATAATCCCGGTTCTGAGGAGTTGGTGTGTTATAACAATATAAGGTTGGAATTTCTAAAAAAAAAAATAATTCTAGTGATTTCTCCCCCCAGTTCTTCTCCCAAGTGGAATACAAGCTCATCAGAAAGGCATTTTTTCTGCCCCAAGTACTTAGCCCCACTATTTTCTGTCATACAGTAAGTACCCAGTGATAGGTGATAAGAACAAGGGGAAAAACAAAGGAAAGCACGTGGGAGAGATGGAGGGACGGGAAGTAGGTTAACAGTGAAGTATGACAGACTTAGCTGGCCTTAAGATTTTGTGACCTGATAACCTCTGCTGTCCTTAAGAATTATGAATTCCAAGCCTGTTTAGCTGCCGCGCCTGGCCATAGGTCTGCAGAGGAGGAGCTGGGCAGAGCTAGGGTGCCCTCACCGGCCTCTCTGCGTGTCTGGAGGACTCTGGATATCTGCGCCCAGACTGCTGGAGTTCCCCCAGGCTTCCAGGTGCAGTGAAGGAGAGAGGTGGGTTTGAGGCTTCCACATCAGCCTCCCCATTCCGGCTTCACTTGGAGACCTGCTCAGCTCCCCATAGGTGGGCTGGCCCACACTACCAGCCTAGCCCAGCCTGTTTAGCTGCCGTGCCTGGCCATAGGTCTGCAGAGGAGGAGCTGGGCAGATCTGGGGTGCCCTCACCGGCCTCTCTGCGTGTCTGGAGGACTCTGGATATCTGCGCCCAGACTGCTGGAGTTCCCCCAGGCTTCCAGGTGCAGTGAAGGAGAGAGGTGGGTTTGAGGCTTCCACATCAGCCTCCCCATTCCGGCTTCACTTGGAGACCTGCTGAGCTCCCAATAGGTGGGCTGGCCCACACTACCAGCCTAGCCCAGCCTGTTTAGCTGCCGCGCCTGGCCATTGGTCTGCAGAGGAGGAGCTGGGCAGATTTGGGGTGCCTGCATCGGCCTCTCCATGTGTCTGGAGGACTGTGGATATCTCTGCAACCAGGGAGGGTCCACAGGTTCCTGAAGCACTGCGGCCTGTGGTGAGTACCCTAACCCGGCTGCGATTGAAGAACTGTGGAGCTTCCAAGGGGCAGGAGAGCACACAGTGTCCCTGAGGCCCAGCTTGTCTGGAACTGCGGAGTTCTGAGCAGGCAGAGGAGGGCCACTGGTTCTGTAGGCCCAATGGCTTGGGGTAGCGCGGCGCCAGAGTCTCAGTAGCTCCAAACATAGAAGGGGATTTTCAACAGATCCTGAGGAAGCTTTCAAATAACACTTGAAACACAGAAATATAGGAAAATGACAAAACGAAAGACCAAATTACAACCTCAAACCTCCAGCCCATCTCAAGAAACCCTAGGAGCGATGTATATAGAAGAAAATATATCCCATCCACCTCATATATCGGACACAATAGCCACTGAAATTGACAAGCAACTCCAGGAAGCTTTAAAGAAATTCAAACTCGAAATAATCTCCCAGATAAAAGAAGAAATGATAAAAGAAATGAAAGAGATTCTAAATATATCTAAAGAAAACACAGATAAAAAATTGGAGGAACTAAACAAAAAGATAGAATCCCTAGACGAGCAATATAAGAAACAAACAGAATACATAATGCAGATGCACAGAGATATACAGGAAATAAAAAACTCCACTGAAAGTTGTAAAAACCGCCTTAATGAAAGTGAAGATAGAATTTCAGACCTTGAAGACAGGATTGCAGCTAGTGAACAGGAAAGGAAAGATCTTTTGAAAATAACAAGGAATCAGGAAACAACAATTCAACAACTGCAAGACGATGCAAAGAAGAATAATATAAGAATGATAGGGATTAATGAAAGAGAGGGAGACAACATGAAGGATGTCAGGAGGATATTTAGAGAAGTAATAGCTGAAAATTTCCCAAGCATGAGATCAGAAACTGACATCAGGATCAGTGAAGCATATAGAACTCCAAACAGTCATAACCAAAATAAAACTACACCCAGACATATAATAATCACCATCCCAGAAATCCAACACAAGAATAGATTATTAAAAGCTGTCAGAGAGAAAAGACAGATCACTTATAAAGGAAAACCTATCAGAATCACAGCAGACTTCTCAGCACAAACGATAAAGTCAAGAAGAGCATGGAGTGAAGTATTCCAGATCCTAAAGCAAAATGATTTCCAACCAAGACTGATATATCCTGCAAAACTATCATTCAAAATAGATGGTGCAATACGATACTTCCATGACAAAGAACAGCTGAAGAACTTCATGAACACCAAACCAACCCTGCAAAAAATATTGAAAGACAGTTTAGATACACAAAGGAAAAAACCACTAAGCAAAGCAAATAATTAAACAGAACAGAAAGATAAAGATGCAACAGCAGAGAGATAACATTCCTACAATTAACCAGCATTTAACAGTAATAACCATTAATGTAAATGGTCTCAATGCACCAATCAAAAGAAACAGACTAGCAGAATGGATCAAGAAACAAAATCCAACCATATGCTGTTTACAGGAAACCCATCTAACCCAGAAAGATACTCACAGACTGAAAGTCAAAGGATGGAAAACAATTCTTCATGCAGCAGGAATCCAAAAAAAAGGCAGGAGTAGCCATTCTGTTTGCAGACAACGTGAACTTTAAACCAACAGTGACCATAAAGGACAAAGAAGGTCACTACATACTCGTAAGGGGAAAACTCCAAGAGGAAGAGATAACTATCTTAAATATATATGCACCAAACTCCAGAGCACCCAGTTATATAAAACAATTATTAACAGAAATGAAAACTCAAATTATCAGTAACACAATTGTAACAGGAGACCTTAATACACCACTGACACCAAGGGACAGATCAACCAGACAGAAAATGAGCAAAGAAATAACAGAACTGAATCACACCTGTGAACAAATGGGTTTGATAGACATATACAGAATGTTCCACCCAACAACATCAGAATACACATTCTTCTCAGCAGTACATGGATCATTTTCTAAAATAGACCATATATTAGCTCACAGAACATATTTAAGCAAATGCAAAAAAGTTGAAATCATCCCTTGCATATTATCGGATCATAGCGCTCTGAAATTAGAAATTAATGACAAAGGATACTGCAAAAATTCCGCAAACACATGGAAACTAAATAACACACTCTTGAGTAATCAGTGGGTCACAGAAGAAATTAAAGAAGAAATTAAACAATACCTAAAAGAAAATGAAAATGCAGATACAACTTACCGGAATCTGTGGGATGCAATGAAAGCCGTTCTGAGAGGAAAATTTATTGCACTGAGTTCCCACATCAGGAAAACAGAACGAATACAAATAAATAACTTGATGCTACACCTCACACAGCTAGAAAAAGAAGAGCAAGTCAAGCCCAAAGCCAAAAGAAGAGAGGAAATTATAAAAATCAGAGCAGAAATCAATGCAATAGAGACTAAGAAAACAATCCAAAGAATCAATGAATCAAAGAGTTGGTTCTTTGAAAGAATAAATAAAATCGATAAGCCCCTAGCCAACCTTATTTTAAAAAGGAAAGAAAAAGCTCAAATTCATGCAATAAGAAATGAAAAAGGAGAAATCACTACAGACCCAATAGAAATACAGAGGATCATCAACACCTATTTCGAAAACCTCTACTCTCAAAAGTTTGATCACACAGAAGAAATAGACAGATTCTTAGAAGCATATGAAGTACCAAAGCTAGATCAAGAGGATATAAAACTGTTGAATAACCCAATCTCTGCTAATGAAATTGAAAATGTAATTGGGTCCTTGCCCACCAAGAAGAGCCCAGGCCCAGATGGATTCACTGCAGAATTCTACAAGAAATATAAAGAAGACCTAATGCCGACACTCCTCAAACTATTCAATGAAATTGAAAGGGAAGCAATCCTTCCTAAGTCATTCCTGGAAGCAAATATTACTCTAGTACCAAAACCTGAGAAAGACCCAACTATAAAAGAGAACTATAGACCGATCTCCCTAATGAACACAGATGCAAAAATCCTCAATAAAATATTGGCAAATAGGATCCAGCAAATCATCAAGAAGATTATACACCATGACCAAGTGGGATTCATCCCAGGAATGCAAGGATGGTTCAACATACGCAAATCAATAAATGTAATCCACCATATCAATAAAGCCAAAAATAAGAATCACATGATCATTTCTATAGATGCAGAAAAAGCCTTTGATAAGGTCCAACACTTATTCATGATAAGAACTTTACAGAAAATTGGAATAAATGGTCTTTACCTCAATATAATAAAGGCCATTTATGACAAACCAACAGCCAGCATCATACTAAATGGCCAAAAATTGAAAGCCTTTACTTTAAAATTGGGTACAAGACAAGGATGTCCTTTATCACCACTCCTATTTAATATAGTACTGGAAGTACTAGCCAGAGCAATTAGGCAAGAAAGAGAAATAAAAGGGATAAAGATAGGAAAAGAAGAAGTTAAATTATCTTTGTTTGTATATGACATGATACTCTACATAGAAGACCCCCTAAACTCCATTGAAATACTCTTAGATACAATAAATAAATTCGGTAATGTGGCTGGATACAAAATCAATACTCAGAAATCAATAGCATTCCTATACACGAACAACAAAATTACAGAGAGGGAAATAAGAGAAACTGGACTATTCACATTAGCAAGCAAAAAAATGAAATATTTAGGAATTACTCTTACGAAAGAAGTGAAAGACTTATACAGTGAAAATTATAATACACTGAAAAAGGAAATTGAAGATGATCTCAGAAAATGGAAAGACATCCCTTGCTCATGGATAGGAAGAACAAACATTGTGAAAATGGCCATTCTCCCAAAACTGTTATACATATTCAATGCAATCCCAATAGAAATACCATCAACATACCTTATAGATCTAGAGAAATCACTCCTAAATTTCATCTGGAACCAGAAGAGACCTAGAATCGCAAAGGCAATTCTAAGCAGCAAAGACAAAGCAGGAGGCATCACAATCCCTGACTTGAAGTTATACTACAAAGCAACAGTAGTAAAATCAACATGGTATTGGAATCAAAACAGAGCCGAAGATCAGTGGAATAGATTAGAAGATACAACCACAACTACGAACACACTCAACCACCTTATTTTTGATAAAGGAGCCAAGCAGGTTCACTGGAAGAACGACAGTCTCTTTAATAAATGGTGCGTGAAAAACTGGCTCTCCATTTGCCGAAAACTAAAGCTAGACCCATGTCTATCACCATGTACTAAATTAAAATCTAAATGGGTCAAAGATCTGAATATTAAAACAGAAACACTAAATCTATTGGAAGACAAATTAGGTAGAAACCTTGGAGACATAGGAGTAGGTAAAGAATTCATGAACAGGACTCAAACCGCACGGGAAATACTTCCCAGAATCAATAACTGGGACCACTTCTTATTAAAAAGTTTCTGCATGTCAAAAGAAATCTCCAGCATAGTGAAAAGAAAACCCACAAACTGGGAAAAGATTTTAATGAACTCTCTCTCAGACAAGGGACTCTTGTCTAAAACATATAAAGAATTAAAGAAACTCAGACCTCCAAAATTCAAAGATCCAATCCAAAAATGGGCATCTGAGATGAATACGCAATTCTCAGATGAAGAAATGCAAATGGCAAATAAATACATGAAAAAATGTTCATCATCATTGGTCGTTAGAGAAATGCAAATTAAAACCACACTGAGATACCATCTCACTCCTGAAAGAATGGCCAGGATCAAGAAAACCGACAACAAATGCTGGAGAGGCTGTGGGGAAAAAGGAACTCTCCTGCACTGCTGGTGGGAGTGTAGACTGGTACAGCCTTTGTGGAGATCTGTCTGGAGATTTCTCAAAAAGTTGGGACTGGAAATCCCATTTATTCCAGCTATTCCACTTCTAGGCATATTCCCAGAAGAACTGAAAGCATCATACCACAGTGATATATGTGCACCTATGTTTATAGCAGCACAATTTGTAATCGCCAGATCTTGGAAACAACCCAAGTGTCCATCAACTGAGGAATGGATAAAAAAGTTGTGGTATTTCTATACAATGGAGTATTATTCAGCTATAAAGAAGGATCACATTGAGATATTTATCAATAAATGGGCGCAGCTTGAGACCATACTCATTAGTGAAATAAATCAATCTCGCATGTGTGAATACCGAATAGTTTCCCTAATGTAAATAATGATTCAAATATATAAAAATATGTGGTAATCATGATTCCCCATTAGGTGGCCTTGAAGCCTTATAAAGTTTTCACTCATTAATTAGAAAGGCTTTATTCTGGGCTTCTTGATATGAAAATATTTGAAGCTAGAGTATATGAAGTTTTATCCAAATATTTCAAGGAAAAAGACACTATGGTAACTACTATTAAGTCAGGTTATAAGGTGGTGAAGTACTAGGTTGTTGAAACAGTCATGCTGTGACCTCTATTGTTATATTGTTATGTCCTGTTTTATCTCAATCTCCCCCTTATTGTTTCAAAAAAAATTATTTAGTCATTTCTTATGTTTGTCTTAAAGAAAAAATTCAAAAAAATTAGGATATATAAATAGTAACTCTTTTTGATTTCCTATTAACTTGTTTTGAAGTCCTGTAGTACTCCCACGATCTTGTTTTGACTGATTAGACTCTGTTCCATTCTATATGATAGTATCAAGTTTGAAGACATAGGCAACTACTTTGAAGACAATAAGATTCACTAAGATACCCATTCTGGTTTGACTATTGTCTTCTTTGGAAGTCCTGTAATGTTTACAATGCCTAAGTTTTATTGGTCTTGTTCTCTACTGTTTTGTCCAACTTTATAATATCTAATGAGATAGACAATTCTTTTTAAGGAAACAAGGGACAACGTTGATAACCATTGTTGATAAACTTGTACTCTGTTCTACACCATGTGCTATGTCTATCCTTGGTATTGACTGACAGCTTTGTTTTGCCATATTTGACTGTATTCTTCCCCCCCCCCAAAGAAAGTAATAAGCACTAAGGAGTAATAAAATCCAAGATGTGTAAATTTTGTTGTAAAGAAGAGAGGGAAAAAAAAAAAAGAAAAAGAGCTCTAACGGATATAACAGCAAGTGTGTTTGGGGGTGTTAAATAGCTGACTATATCAATGTTTTTGGAACATTGAACACAGCTGTTTGCAGTCTCCCTGTTTGAATGTCCACCTTGTGTTCTTTGATACTGTGATTTGAGGAACTATTTTCAAGAAGATAGTGTGTAATCTACTAGCAGGTGATTTCTTACTGTTATGTTTTTTTGTTTTGTTTTGTTTTGTTTTGTTTTTGTAGTTCTGTATTGCGTGTACCCTTACACCGCTTTGGTTTGTTTTGTGTTTTTCTCTTTTTCCTCTTAAAAAAAAAAAAAAAGAATTATGAATTCCACTCAAATTCCTGGTGCTAACGTAGTCAATCCTTATTCCAAGGTAGCTGGTTTCACTGGAATCCTTCTGTTTCAATAAACATTTTGCTGTTTTCTCCCAAAAAAAAAAAAAAGTTTCCAATAACTTTAACAAAATTCTTCAATTATCATATATTTAAATTCTATTACTGTCTACCAAAGATTTTCTACCTTTCCTCTTGGGGGTTGTTTCAAAGTGCTCACTGAGGGCTGTATCATATTCTACTCAAGCGGAGGTCCAGGTGAGACATTATATCTTTTCACTCTCCATATGCCAGGCTGAGGCCCTAGTTCTTCTGAAACATTCCTAGCTTCCTGCTTCCCTGAGGTCAAAGTAGGCTTTGCTTATCTTTCTGTGTTTGAAACTGCATCTCACTGTACAAAACCCAACTGTCTGCTTCATAGCGTGCTGATCTAGGAATATACAAACAGAGCTCCTATTATTCAGCTCTATATTTTCCAAAGCTTATAAAGGTCTTTATCTATAGTTGATTAAATTTTTGAAGAATAATATAAAATAGTTTCCAGTTCATTGTCACTCAGCCAATATGTGACCATATTATTGAGGTCTTTCTCAGTCTTCTTGTCATGGTATGACTCTTAAGAGTCTGGTCATTTTACTTGGGTAATTTCAACTACTTCTTACATTTACCACTATTATAGTATGATTTTTTTTTCCTAAATTCTAGTGAAATCTATCTCAATTCCACATTATTGGTTTCTCTCTCAATGATCAGCTTATTCTTTTAACACTGGTAGGTTTTCTTATGATGTGATTTGAACTTTTTCTAATTTAATTGAGCTCAATATTTTTATTAGTGCACTATATGGGAAATTAGTTCATTTCACTAAGGAGACACGTACTTTAAAAAAACTAGATTTTTCTTTTAAAAATTCTTGAAAATTATTTTTTCCTTCTAAATAGTCTCCAAATAAGTGTATGTTCCTTTCTGAGACTTATTCTGGTATTTCTTACAAGTTTCTCAGGCCTCTTCACCAAAACCTCTAAAAGACGTCTATAGTTTTTATTTTTTTCTCCTTCCTTATTACCCATTTTTTTCCTTAAAGAGATGTCTTTAATTAAGAACGTGCTATATTCTAGGCACTCCACAAAGCAATTTCGCCTGTCTCATCAAATACCTTCAAGAATCATACAATAGGGAGCTACTTTTTACAGCTTAGGAAACTAAGACTATTTTGAAGCAGTTTGGCCAACTTGGTATCTCTGGTAAGGGACAGGAATGAAATTCCAGCTCTTCTATCACACCTCTAAATCACACCCCTAATTTACACGCTTGTGCTGCCTGCCTTCCCCCTACATTCTGGCTTCTAGCACAACAGACTAACTAAAATTCACTCTCAAAAGTTAACATAATTGTTTAATGACCTTCCTTCAGAAAACATCACAATAGCATTTTTTTTAATCTTACAAAGTTTATTTCCTCAATTCTATCTACATCTTGGTCTGTCCCTTCCCTAATTCCTCTTGTATCTCCTTATGTACTATATCCCGTATCTGAATATAGGCATCTTCGGGACTTTAGTTTCCCACTCCATTCTTTTTTATTTTATAGAAGCACACACATTTAACGTATATGTCTTAGTAAGTTTGAACATATACATACACTCTTATATCATCACAGCTAAGGTGCTAAGTATATCCACCACCTCATAAAAATTCCATGCCCTTTTCTGTGGGTGTTTTACATGAGCTTAATTATCCTTTATAACATGTTAAATGCACAATATCATATTTCACTTTTTAGGAACTTCCATGTGAATTCTCATAATGACTGTACCATTAGTGGATTTCTACTCACAGTGTTTATGTGTTCTGATTTTTCCACGTCCTCCTCATTTGCTATTTTTTGCTGTGGATGAATGTGTGACAAACAGCGTGACACATATAAAGGGACAGCTCACTGTGGCTTTTATCTGCATTTCCTTAATGATTAATTATGCCAGGCACCTTTTCATACCATTCTCATTCACTAAGAATTTAACTAAGTATCCCATGCTTCACAACCCTCCCTAGGCACAATGTCAGTGGAAAACTCTTGGCCTCACTATCCATGGCCTTTTACCAAGGAACTTGAACAAAACTGTTTTCTGATAGGTCATGAATCCTTTCTTCTCCCGTTTTGACTTTCAAGTGTGCTGCTGCTGCTGTTCTTGCATTGTTGATATTTGGGAGTGTTGTTTTGTCTTCTTGCTGAACTTTTCATTAAGCTCTGTATTCTGAGATACAACACTGACCAGATTCAGCCAGAACGGCTTTGAGTAAACATATTTTGTTCCAACTTGAGCTCAAGAATACCTTACATTGACCACACTGCTCCCAACCTCACAACCCTAGTTCACCCAGTCTCAACAAGATATTTGCTAATGATATGGACGATTCCAATCAAATTTGACCTTTATTTACATATTTCCAGCTAGCCCAAGCCACACAACATTTCTAGATCTGAGTATCTTCTTTTTTCCCCAGTCTTCCCTCCTTCCCACAGCTTAACCTTCTTTTCTACTCTTGAATTGTCATCTTGCCATAACTCAAGCAAAAATGAAAGCATTCTTAACTTTCCTGTCCATTTTCTAAAATCTAATTAGCTAGGTAGTACTTCTCTCTATCTTTGAAGATGCTTTTTTACTTATTCCCTTGATTATTTATTCTTACCCATCAAATTTTGTAACTGGTACACTTCTTATTCTATGAAGCTTTTCCAAATCCATTTCCATAAACTTCAACTGAATATCCACTGATGTGGTCCCTATTATTACCCACTATCTCGATGAAACACTTCTTAAAAATATCTACTGACTAAGAAACACATTTCAAATCCCCTAGCTTAGCTTCAAGGTCTTCGGTGATCTGAGTATTCCATTAATTCTATTGTCTAAGTTGACTCCACTGAACTTCCAGTAGCTTTCCAAGAAGCCTGCTCTGATTACCAGAAATGAAGTACTTTCTACACTCCCTAAATGTGAATACATTTTATTTCTAACTCTACCTTGGTACTTGTTCATTGCACTTTGATTACTAGAAATACATGTCCATCTTACTTCTCCTCACGTAGTGGAAATCTACAAAATATTGAGTCACAATGTCCAAGTTTAAGTCTCTATCAATTACTATTTTGATATTAGGCAAGATTAAAAGTGACCTCTTTGATACCCAGTTGCTCCAGTTGTTAAATGGGGAGGATTTTTTCAGCACTAAAATGAGAAAGTAAGTTCTACAGCACTTTTCCAGCTGTAAATCTGCAGAGCCAGCAAGCTGTCTTACATATTCTGTGTGAGCAATAAATGGCTAGGGAATGAAGAGATATCCACAAGAAGAGAATTTCCCCAGCTTTCCACCTTTCAGGGTTCTAATTGATAGATGCCTCTGATTTGAAGTTACAGCTTCACATTTCAAAGGTTTTTCATAGTGTCTGAACATAGAGCGTAAATCTCTATATTTTCCTGACAAGTCTCTCTTGATGTGTTATGAATGCCAAATGGACATAAGTTTCTTAGGGAGATTCCAGGGACAAGATTTGTCTTCCAAATTTAATAAATCTGGATCCCTAAAGGAAGCAGATGACAAAGTGAATAATTCAAAGAAAGTATAATGAAATTATTACTAACAAAGATAATTGAAGTAAGAACACAGGAAGCAGTGAAGTTACATGAAATCCCATATTTTAGTCCCAGATTAATGAGCAGCTGTCAGAAACGTGGAGGAAGTGGAGGGGCTGAGCTATTGAAGCACACTGAGAAGGGGTGCAGGTTTCTTCGGAGGGCCCTTGCCAGCCTGAGAAGACCCTCTGGGAAAAAAGTTAAATTTGAAGGGATAAATGGAAGATATCAGACACACATTGACCTGAAAGAATTTTTGACACCTTATGGAGCTTTATTTTTCACTATTTTTTAATTTTTATTAGCACCTGTTTTCAGTGTATGATGATTACACTTAGCATGGGAGTTGGTGCAGGTACCTAATACATCCCAAGTCTTTTTGTCTCCATCCCACTCATTATTACCTGTTCCTCCCAACTCTTCCCATTTGCAAAATCTGTTTCTATTTTATTTGAATTTTCTTTTCATTCCCTTTTCTTCCCTTTCTTCCCCTTTGTCCATCTCTTGTTCTTCCATCCATTTGAAAAAGATTTCTTACTTCCTATTTTCTGGCTTTTATTTTGTGGAGTTGTATTTTAAAGAACTGAATACCTGTCCCCCGCTAGATATATATGATCTCTTTACATTTAAGAATGTTATTGTACTGTTTTGATCAATTCTATTATACCTGATGGTATGGGCAACTCTTTGTAAAAATAGCAAGAGGCACAATGGTAACCACTTTTGATCACCTGGTATTCTATTTTTGCATCGTGTACTATGCCCATCCTTCTGTTCTGACTCTGTTTTGTTTAGTCACATTTGGTTTTATTCTCTTCAAAAAAATAAGAACTGTGGGAGTAATAAAACCCAAAAAGTCTAATTGTTATTGTAAAAAAGAGAGGAAAGGAAGGTGGTCTAAAGGATATAACTGCATGCATGTTTGAGTGTGTAGGATTATTATTATTATTGCGCTTTTGTTGGATCATGGAACAGAACTGTCTGCAATCTCACTGTATGAATGTCCACTTTATATGCTTTAATTTTATAATTTGGACAACTGTTTCTAAGATGACAATATGTATCCTATTAACTAGTGATTTCTTACTGTATATTTTGTCTTGAAATTCTGTATTACTTGTACCTTTTTACTGCTTTGTTTTTTATTTCCTTTCTTTTTTCTCTTTAAATAAAAAAATGTTATTAATTTAGTAAATAGATATGTTGTGCAGAACTATATCAAAGATTTATTTGGAAGATTTTCAGGGAATTTTCTTCATATATTCTAGTCCCTGTTAGCTTCCCTGAAAAGGACAACTTCTTCTAGGTTATAAATGCAACAGCTTTCCTGAATTAATTTTGTTACATAAATATAATTCTTCCCATACTGTTCTTATCTCCCTAGTCACTTTTTATTCTTATTTTAGAATATGTAAAGTGTTCTTGCTATGCAAACACCATGTTCAAACTCCAAGCTCATATGACTAGAGAAGAATTTATAGTGCAACTAGGATGTACTAATTGGAAAATTTTACTTTTTCATTCCCTGGAGATGTGACCTGTGACTCTAATGGCAGGCAATCGCCATCCTTAGCTCAGAGACTGGCATGGTGGCGGACACTGAGTGAACTTGTTGGTATGTAGCAACATTCTCCTTTCAGACCTGGGAAGCCCACCCAAGAGAACAACCCAGAAACTATGTGTGCTCTGTCACTGGCAAACAAAGTGACCGCAGGCTGCAAAGCAGGGTGTATTGCTAAAAAATTAAATTCTATAATCATCATATGTGTTTAGTGGCACTCAGTAGTATCTTCGTGTTTCTTAGTGAATTATTTCCCATCTCCACTTCAGAATTTCTGTTTGTACCTCATTCTAGAATAGAGAGTCTTCTGCAAAGAATCTGCTTTTTCTCTGGATGTTTCCTTATGGCTGAATTCATTCTTACCTTGAAAAATGTATGTTCAAGCCTGCTGGTGGATCACCTGTGAACTTCTGAGTCTGAAGAGTTTCATAATTTTTTGCAGGGGAGGGCCATTGTGGGGTACTAAGAATTAAACATAGGTTCAATATGGAACATAGGAACATAGCTTTCATAAGTAGCTCCTCAGT
Organism: Cavia porcellus; assembly: GCF_034190915.1. Classification (NCBI taxonomy): domain Eukaryota; kingdom Metazoa; phylum Chordata; class Mammalia; order Rodentia; family Caviidae; genus Cavia; species Cavia porcellus. The sequence continues at coordinate 43,531,424 of NW_026947510.1, forward strand.
CCCTTTTTAATTTTTTATCTTGAAGCAGGGTCTTGCTAAGTCACTGTGTTGCCCAGGCTAGCTCAAACTTGAGACTCCCCTGCTGTGATTCCCAGGATGCTAGAACTACAGGCATGCATCACTAAACTTAGCTTGTTTGGGGGTGTTTTATTTTGTTTTATTTATTGTTGTTACTGTTTTGTTTGTTCTGCTTTGAGGTTTGGTCTTTAACTTGAAGGCTTTAATCATCATATAGTTTTGTCTCTTCATTTATAGTTTGGTGACCTGCAACAAATTCCAAAGAATTTGAATGCTCCTCTGTTAAAGTGTGAAATTTTAACTAATGCTGTACTCCTGGAGCCTATTGTTACTTTCGTGTTTTGTATAACCTTCCCTTTTATTTCTAAGCTCAAAATGCGATAGAGCATCTAACTACAATATGACAGAGGCAGTGTTACTAGAGTGCCAATCTCAATTCCTCTTTTCCCTCTGCTGACTCGGGAGAATTTGTCCTAAAAGGGTCCTAATGGCTCTATACCCATTCATATGGTGATGTTAGCTATAACTGGATGGCACCAGAAAAAAGGAAATGATCTATAATTTCTTAGTACCTCATCTTAACTGTAGGCTCTTAAAATGTTCTAAACAGATCTTTGAATATTCTGTGGTTGAGGATGGTAAAATTATTCAAGTCTTGATTTGGAAGTTATAAGCAGTTCATTCATCCTTTCCTGCTAATATACAAACACACTGACACAACAAACCACTTAAGTGAACAGAAGACTACAGTAATCCTAATAGAAAAATGAGCAAGGTACTATATACAACAAAGTTTATAAACAGAAAACTCAGTGACCTGTAGGGGGGCAGAATGAGGTCATCAAAGAAATGTCAGTGCACAACTACCACTAGTTTTATATATTTTTTAAAAAATTAAAAGCTGGCTCAAATAAATCATGGTAAGGATGTGTGTGCAAGTGTGCACACCTGTGTGTGTCTATCTGTGTGTGTGTTTGTGTGTGTGTGTAAACCCATGTCACTGGTGGGGAAGACAAATGGGCTACTGTCTTAAAGAAAATGTGCCATCAATGTCCAGTAGTCAAATAGTAAACCTGGCACTCTTTAGTTATTGGCATGCACTATGACACCACCAAAGTTATTTGCTTCCAATATTCTCATACTTATCTGGAAGGAAACCTGTACAGAGATGTTCACTGTAGTTGTTACAGCTTCTGTTCAGATGTCTCCCCAAAGCCTCTGGCAGTCACAGATGGGTTTTTTTCAGAGGTGGTTGGCTCTGGGGTGTGTGATTTGTTCATGGTGCAATGCTAGGATTAAGGGTGGCTGATTACTAAACCATCCCACTGATTGGTTTGGCATCACCCTAACCCTGGTACTCTGCATACAGTACGAGGGACAGAAAGAGGCCTGTCTTGCCCCTTGTTTCTTTGCCACTATCTGCCTACCAGGAACTGTTCTCTTCTGTGAAAGCACCATTTTGAAGCTAACCGATTAATGGGCTGAAACCTCTATAAACTTTGAGCTAAATAAAATTTTCCTCTTTTAACTTTGGGCATCAGGCAGTTTGTTGCAGTAATAAGAGAAAAGTAAGAAAGCAGTGTTGTTCATGGACACAGGAAGACAGTAGCAATTTAAAAATCCATCACTGGTGAATGAACAGGTAAGTGTGGCTGATACATACCCAGGAGTACCACAGATAGCCAGATGTGATGGCCCAGATGAACACAGAGCAACATGGGTGGATCATCTCCTGGTAAAAAGAGCAACACACAAAGCAATTTCTACCACAACAAGAAATGCAAAACTTGAAAAGAGATGCTTGCAAATAAACATGCACATTCTCAAGAACATAGATTTTTTTTTAAATACACATCAAATATATTAGACATAATTGCTATTAAGGAAAGAAAAACGGAAATGAGCTATGAGGAATTTAAAAAATGCATACATGTGTGAATAAATAACTCAAACAAGAAAAGCAACGGAACAACCACAAATAAACCAGAATAGCCTATGTCAAAATAAATGATGGTATGGGATATCCAAAAGCCTTATGTTCAATCCCCAGTATTTGAGGAGGAAGAAGGAGGAGGAGGAGCAGGAGGAGAATGAAGAGGAGGAGGAGGAGGAGGAGCAGAAGGAGAAGGAAGAGGAGGAGGAGGGGAGAAGGAGGAGAACAAAGAGGAGGAGAAGGAGACAAGGAGAAGGAGTAAAAGGGCAAAAATCTAAAATGAAAGGAAGCAAAAATTTAAAAAAGGTTTTATTTGTTGAAAGGTGGTGTGAATTTAAAGCCCACAAATATGATTTCCTTCACCTTCCTGCCTACATCATTTCCACCTCATGCAATGACAAGCTGTGTGAAGTAATAAGACCAAGCTGAAGACTGGGTGTGTTTGAAAAAATAAGAAATTCCACTGATGTGTCAGCATGAATTCCTCAAGACAAGCACCAGCTGGAATTAAAAAGCAAGCCTTTCTCTTCTTTTGCCTGAGGGTGATTGGTAAAATGACTTTGGCTTTTAAATGCTGCCTCTGGTATCAATGCATTAATTAGGAGAAATCAAAAGCATCCAGGACTTATAAGTGATAGAGAGTCCTAGTGAGTAAATCGCAAAAGTCATGTATTTCTTACCAGTTCCAAATGCTATGTAAGCCTGACCATAAAGGTAAAAACAGCACAAGTATATTTTGCCACACTCCAATTTGCCACAAATGTATGTTTTATAAATTTCCTTCACAGGAGAGCTCATAAATTTCCTGCTTCTCTAGTTTTCTGCATTTTAATTCTCGAATTTGTTCATGTCTCTCATTGCCTCGCTTGCTTTCCTGGTGGCAAGAAAGTTACTGAACTATCCATTTTTAATTTCTACTTATTATAGTTCAATGAGTATGTCAAAGAAAAAGCAAAACTACAAAGGTAGAATCCATTTCTTTTTAAATTGTGTGTGGCATTAGAAGGAATTTAGCTGTAAAACTATTAGTGATATTTTTCTGGGAAATGACAGTATAACAGAAAATGAGTTGACACTTTTCGAATAGGTATTGGAAATGCTTTGGCACTCTTGACATACGATTACACACATTCTTGGGATGCACTAGAGTTTCTTACACAAAGAATAGATAGTATAAAACTTAATATTAGACAACCAATTTACATCTATCTCAAGTTATGGTGCATTTCCACAGTTCATACTGTAGCAGTAGAAAATACTATGGGCATCCCTAGAACCAGACTAAAAATATATACAATAACATTCCAAGTGTATAACTAAAATATAGTATTTATACACCGAAGCCAAAAGGCATTTGGAAAGATTAAATTGATAAGAAATATTTTGTGAAATCCATAAAATACAAAAGATCCCCTTCCAATCCTTCTGCCATGATTATCCATCTAAATGTAGAGTTAGAAATCAATAAATGCTATCTTTCAAATGAAATTATAGCCCTTTCCCACCATTTTATCATGAAAAAAAGTTTATGTGACATCAACCATAGATTCTTCCAGAAGCTTGCACAACACAGGAACATGCAACTCAAGCTGTACTCATCTGCTGCTGACCTAGCAAAGTATAAAGCGTGCAGTTGATAGCACTGGCCTTATAAGTTAAAGAATTTACTTTCCATAAATTATTTTTCTTTAATTGTTCCCAAAACACTTCTGTGCCAGGAACTGTGAAATTTTGAAGTACAAGTAATCATCTCTGCTCTTCTGAGCTCAGAATTTTGATAATGCCATGCTAAGAAGACAAAGGGACAACTATATGTCAGAGAACTGGTGTTCCTATAAACAGCAATAGTTATTATAATTTAAAGATGATATTTCAGATATTACTTTATTCTGTACTATGCGGAGATACTAATTTTAACAGAGAACTTTACATGATGACTAATCTTGATTGGTAACTGGATTGGTTTGAGAGGTGCCGAGGAGATTAGTAAAACATACTAGTAAAGACATTGAATGTCTGAGTGGATTATGAGGGGATGATCTCGGGGATGATATGTGACCTATGCTCCCCTTTCTTCTCTGCTCTTCTCCTTTGTTCACTTGGTTTCCAGTTGCCATGAATATGGCAGCTTTCCTCCACCAATTCTTTCTGCCATGATGCTTCTGCCTTGGGACCAGCTGACCATGGACTGAACCGTCTGATATCATGAGTCAGAATAAACCTTTTGCTCCTTTAAACTGTATATGTCAGGGATTTTGTCCCAGCAATTAAAAGATGACTAATGCAATAACTGAGAAATTAGCATCTGTTCTGCTCCTATAAAATAACAAACAAAAAATAAAAACATACAAAATAAAAAACATGGAAATATAGTATCCCAGTTCATGGGAAGCGAGCCTCTGAATTCCGGAATTCCTAATCTTACAATTTAAGAACTGTCTAAGACAGGGCCAGAGGAATAGAATGATTTATCCCAGAGTGGCAGGAAATGATAAATTTTGTGTCTGGAAGGTAGAGATAAATGAAGCTAATGAGAATCTGGCAGATACCCTTACTATTGCTGGATAGACCACATGCTACAAAGTGTCAGAACTCTGAGAAGGTGACACATAGGCAGAAGGAAAATTATTTCCATCTCCAAGTGTGTGATTAAACATGTGCATTCTGCTTTTCTTGCCTTCGCATTTTTTGAATCCATTCTCAAACATTTCATGAAAAGCAAATCAGGTCTGGTTCACAAAAAATCTAATTCTAAAAAAGCCCTTGCATTGACTTAGTCTATAAACTCCTAGGAGAGATTACTTCCTATGTTTCAGTCTCATGAAAAGCAAGAATATTTATTTACTTGGTTAATATTTATTAAGTTCTTTCTTTGTGTCAAATCCTCAGTTAGGCATTAGGAGCACAAAAAGAAAATAAGATAATATTCTTGTTCCTGAGTGGGTCCCGGGTGAGTAAGGAATTATAAAGAACTAAATTGCATAATAAGTAGCATTATAACTCTTATACCATGAGAAAACACAGGAGAGGAACTAACCCCTCCTGGGAAATTTAGAGAGGCTTGTGCAGTGTATGTTGCCACCACACACACCACCTCTAAGATTGGAGCTACTGGGACCCTGGCCAGGCGGATGTGAATGGTCTCACTATGACCACGCTCACTTCCCAGGGGCAGCCCACATTGAAAGACTCATCCATGGCGGAAGTCCCAGCACCCAGGATTAACTGGATTAATTCAAGACAATTCTGCAGTCTCATTCCAGCTTCTAAGCTCCCTTCAGGACTACCGAGAGCTTTGGTAGGAGTACATCCTCAGTTCAGCTTTCCCATTCTATTTTTTAATTTTTTAATTTTTAATTTTTTTTATTTTTATCAGTACAGGGATCGAACTCACGACCAGGCGCTTGCAAAGCAGGCCCTTGTGACGCTGAGCTAAATCCCCAGCCCCTGCTTTCCCATTCTAACACAGGAATCACAAAATTTTTTTAGAAAAAACTGGAAAGAAAACATTTTAGATTTTGCAGGCCACACAAGGTCATCTGCTTTTGGTATTTAATTTTTTCCCACAACACATTAAAAACGTAAAAACTACTCTTTATCTTAGCTCAGGACTATCTTCAAACAGGCCATGGATCAGATTTAGTTTGCTGGACCCCACTCCCTCCAAAATAGCTTTACTGAGCTGTTATCCCATGAAAGTTCATGCTGATCCCAAGAAAGTTCCTCAGGAAAAACTCTGCATGAAAATCTCTGTATCAGGCTTTGCTTCTTGGGGAGCACGACTATGATAAAGTCACAGTGACCTAAAGGTTTATACATTTCAGTGGTACCAATGCTGAACTTGACCTAAACCCTGTGATTCTGGAAAAGAGACAGTTAATCTTCTTTGCCTTTGTTTTTCATAACCTCTTCCCTCTAAGCATTCTAGGAAAGGGAAAGGGCTCCCTCTACTTTCCCTATGTAACTTGGACAAAACTCAGTGTCCACACTTTCTCCTTACTCCCTAACATTCAAAGATGACTTCATGTTTATGTGTGGCAAGACTAGAAAATAGACCATGAACATGCTCATTCTTCATTTCATAACTGATCAACTGAACTGTTCATACCCCAAAAAAACAACTGGACACAAAGGTAAACTCCACAGGAGGTTTACTGGGGAGTCTGAGAACCAACCGTCATGGGGAACAGGAAGCATAGGGCTCAGCAAACCCAATCTCTTCCAAGGCCTGTTGTTTACAGCCCTGAACTATGAAAGAATGGTTTTTACACTTTTTAAAAGCAGTTTTAAAACATAACTACATTTTCTATTCATCAACCTGGGATTTCCTCTGATTATAAAATCAACAAGCTCCATGATCATCTTATCTATAGGTTGCATCCTCCTTCTTGAAAATCTAGGACAAAACTTCCTTGCCAGAATACTCTCATCTCAAACCTGCATTGCTCTCCTTTTTGCTATATTCTGAATAATGTCAATTTCTTACTTCTTCTGGGTTTTTCCTTGAGAGGATATGACTACAGGCCCAAGAAACATAGGGCTCAAAGGCAGGCCACCTAAAAGTACATGATACAGTCAAAGGGAACATACAAGTCAGTGTTTACTGGAGGAACAGATATAATGCAAGATGTGCGAACATGTAAGAATTTACAGATGGGCTAACAATGGCCATCCACATAGCCCAGTGAGGAAGAATGCAAAGGTCTGTCTGCACACCGGGCATCTGAAGGATCAGGTGGAAGGCCTGGGGCTCAATGTAGCATCCTGTGTCAGTCTGTATCAGTGGGCTAAGGGCCCTGAGGTAGAAGGGTGAAAGGTCAGTACTGGAAGCCTGGAGATGATGTCCAAGGTTATGATGAAGCCTGCAGGTCCTCCAAAGAAGACAGAAACCATTCTTCCTTGTTCATCTCCCTTTTATAGCATACTGGCCATAGTCCTCCCTAGAATGGGTCTTTCACAGCCAGAACTGTGCCCAACAATTTAGTTGGGTGTTACTTACTAAGTTGACACAGTCAACCAACCATCACAGAGATGCAGCAGTCTGAGGGGTAGGAATCTGGAGACATTGCTGGGGCCAGAGTACAAGGTCATAAATGAAGCTGGAGCAGGAAGTTGAAATTGACCTTGTATATTAAAGCAAGTATTCAATCTAATGTTGTTCCTCAGGGCCTTAGTACAGTTCCTTCTTGAAAACCAAGGGCCTACGCTCCTTTTTGAGGAAGAATAGTTCCTGCAAGGGAAAAAAAGACATTAAAAGTAGTCACCAAAAGAACATGGTCCCTTAAAGAAGAGACCTTCATCTGACAAATCCTTAAATTCCCCAAAAGAATTTTGGAAAAGTATGTGTTTATTTGCACAGGTTTAAATTGATGTTTACGATTTGCCTTTAAAAGTTCAAACAGTTGGCTGGATTTCAGACTCATTGTAAGTATTTACATTTTTAATAAAATATATCAGGTTTTTAGATGTATTCAATAATATCTAAATAATCTAGATTTACCCATCTAAAAATAAGCAAACATTTTTCTGATTTTATATAGTATCTTTATTCTTTGGAACTTTTCCATTTCATTTCACCATCTAGTTTTTTCTTAATAGGTTTTTATGCTAAAAAGCCTTTTATTGATTATTGTATCAACCATTTTCACTGCAAAAATATGTGAAATATTTTTTCTTATGCCCATGAAAGTGTTCTGTTGCCTCGGTTTGGTTCAGCTCAGTTTGTTTTGGTTTGCTTCTGTTCTAGCCTAGTCTGGTCTAGTCTGATCTGGTTTTGTGGCAAACAAAACCGGGGTCTTCACACAGAGCTACTCTCGCTAAGTCCCCCAGGCCAGGCTCAAACCCATGATCCTGTTGCTTCAAATTCCCAGAGGATTAAGGATTAGAAGTGTGAGAAATTGTTCTAAAGAAATATCTACAAAGAATTATTTAAAGCAAAATGAATTATATGTAAGAACTATATGACAAATATGATAAGTAATTATTAAAGGTAAAATACACAATTTATTAAAAATGTATCTCACAGTAATATGAATAGAACTAACTTATTTCCTTTTAGTGGATGCACCTATGAATGGTTACTATTTACCACAAGGGAGAGAACGATCCCAGCTCTCTGGAGGCTGATGCAGGAGGACAGTTGCAAGTTTAAGGCCAATCTGGACTACAAAATGAGCTCAAGGCAGCCTGAATTGCATAGTGAGACCCTGGATTCAAAAGAAGAAGAAAGAAAGAAAGAAAGAAAGAAAGAAAGAAAGAAAGAAAGAAAGAAAGAAAGAAAGAAAGAAAGAAAGAAAGAAAGAAAAGAAAGAAGAGAGAGAGAGAGAGAGAGAGAGAGAGAAGAAAGAAAGAGAGAAAGAAAAAAAGTTCAGTATCAAAACTATTTTTATTTTATAGATATACACAATGAACACTGATCACCTAATAAGTGAAAGGGAATGAAACAACTTTTCTTATGGCAATGTCACTCAAATCTTCAAATTGCACAAATTTTATACTAAAATATCACCCAGTGGTCATTATCAAAAATATTTCTAATGATGTATATACATGGACAACTTATTAAGATGCCATTCAGTTACACTGAATACACAGGAAAAGAAAACAACTCATTTGCAAGGGGCTTTATTGTCCCATCTACACAGTCACCAGTATTCTTAGTTTCTGGGGGAGAAAAGCATGAAGATCATTAGAGGTCATCAGTGACCAACCAGCCTTAGGTCTGTAACTCTTTCACTTAAAGGTGTTTAACCTCACTCAATATATCCAACCAGGAAGGACAGCTGAAATATGAAATATAGTACATTTTTGAAAGATACCAAAATCTAGAACTGCCGAATTAAATCATTTAATTAGTGGAGAAAATCTACCATGGAACCAATTTAAGCAGAATCGTTTAGTTACATCTAGAAAAAGCAATCAAACTCAAAGTTTTTATTCTCAATAAAAGTATTTCTATAGTTTTAGAAATGTAAAACTCACTGAGAAATTAATTCACATCAGATCTTGTAATTTAGAATACTAAAAATCAGGAAGGCTAAAATTTCTAATATAATCTAATGAATAAATGATATAAAATAAAATAAAATATTCATTTTCTTTCTTTTCTTTTTCCAGTGCTAGAGATTGAATCCCAGGACCTTGACACTGAATGTGTCTCAAATACATTTTTATTTTTCCTTTTGATACAGGGTCTTGATAAGTCACTAAGTTGCCTGGACTGGGCTTAAGCTCTTGATCTTTCTGCATCAAACTCACAAGTTGCTGGTATTGCAGGTATGCACCCCCATGCCCAGCTTTACTTGCTTGTAACTTGAAAACATGATAAAAATGCCAATCTTGCAGGATTGTTATGTGAAACTGAAATTATGAGTTATTTATAAAGTGAACAGCATTCAATCAGTTATAGTATTTAGTAAATATTAAATGTTCATGAATTAAACTCTGGTTTCATTCTGTAAGAACTATATAAAAATGTAGTTACAAAAAACCCTCTGACCAAAAATCCCTGAAAATTTTATGAAAGAAATGACTTTCACTGCTAAAAATTACTTTGTCCAAAAGTGGGCATATAATTATTTTTGCTAATAGGAAGTAGAAAACATTAAATATTTTATAGATGAAACAAAATTAGCCCAACTGGAATCAGGATAAATATTTTATGAAGCGATTTGAGAAAACAAGTTTAACTACTTTAGAAAGTGCCGAACTCCAGTTTGAAAGGAATTGTGTAAGCTGTTCATTTAAAAATTTTACCCAGTGTCTCAAAAAAGTTGATAGCCCCCAAATTTCAGCTCCATGTAGAAAAAAATCAGCGATCTAATTTTTACTCCTTTGACTATTTTGAATTAATAGCACAGTGCAAGGATGACTGCTGGAAATAGCTGTAAACAATCTCTTATCTCTAACAGGAAAATCCACTTCTCAGGGCACCTTCTCAAGAAAGGCATGATATTCTATGACACTGGACGCAATGGAGTAGGCAGGCTCACCCCCAGATAAGTCACAAGGTATCTGAGATCTGAACACTGACAGCCCTCAACCAACACTCGGACCTTCTTTGGTTAAGTAGCTTGGAATTTTTTACACTCTGGGAAAATGCACGTTAGTAAAATGAGGTTTGGGTGTGGGGTATAACTGTTAGAGAGAAGGGAGCCACTATGAAAGGAAGCTGCAAAAGACAATCACCTTGAACATGCAGGAGAGCTTTAAGCCTTGCTTTAGGAAAAGCGTTAAGACGCGGAAACTGAGGATCCAGGAAACTGTCCCCCTACTTTCCTTGCAAACTCCCAAAGCCACTTACAGTCCAGTTTGAAGACTGTACGAGAAGGCTTGCACAGTGTTCTCAATAAAAAGCTCCAAGTAAGGAAAGGAATGAAAGGATGACACATGTGGCAAAGTTGTTTTGCCTTTTCTGTGTCACAGAGATTTTGTGTTCTTGCCTCAGTAACACATTTATTGAAAAATAAAGTCAACCTGCTTATGTAACACTCTAAAGGAAAAGTTGGATATGGAGGTTGTTATTCCCAGTCATCCGTATGGCCAAAGAGCATAATCTACCTCGCAGTTAACAGTGACCAATCTGTCCCCAGGAGCCACCGCCTGAGACAGGGAGGGGAGGAGAGGAGATGGGGGATAGAGGAGGGCTACCGAAGCATAGCAGCAGGCAGAGGTCCAAATGCTCAAAATAACCCCAGGAAAGAAAACTTCAGCAGAAGAAGCAAAGATTTATTTACTACTGAATTTTCTGACAGTTAAATAAAAGCAATTTTGATGAAAATGCTTTAGGCCAATATCTGCTTTTTAGAGTTCTATTTAACTAACTGAAATATAAAGAGACCTTTTAACTCATACAGGTCATATAAAGTATAAGGAAGTTTCTTTGTTGGCTAACAACTTAAGTTAGGTATATTTTCAGAATTATTATATACATGTACATGAATATAATATTAATATAATTATATATATAAGTATTATATATATTATTATGTACATGTATATATGTCATAAAAGTAATGAAAGAGATTTAGTTTTCCAAATTAGAATATTTATTATTCTTCATGTTTATTAAGATAAAATATTTAATAAAAAGAAGAAAAGTCTTTCTACAGAAAATCTAGCAGAAAAACTACTTGACTGCCTTAATTTACATTTAAAAAATTAATCTGGCAACATTTTATATCTTATCATCGTTTCTATGGTTAGTTAAAATTTCATTAGTGAACAGATATGAAAAGCACAGCTTATCTGAAGTGTTTATTATTCCTTCTTGGACTGATAATGAATTAAAATCTCAAGTGCATCTGTATTAAAGTCACCTTCCTGCTCATTTATATACCTGTGCAGAAAGTAATATATTAAAATCAAGAAGGCTCCACATATTTGTACTATTGTTTTTCCTAGCTAAATTATGAATGTAAATTTATTCAGTGATACTTTTTGAAAAATTAACTACTGTTGTAACTAGGGAAGTCTTTTCCAGTCCACTTACTTTAGTAATTAAGATTCCAGTTAAGGTTCATTTTCATTTAAGCTTATTATAACTTTTGTCAACATTTTTCTCTTCTTCCAAAGGTCAATATAAAGTCACATCAGTGGCACTAACTAGTCTGGTCTGTAAATTCTTTTGGGAGTATGATGCTATTTCAACCTCTGAAGTTTGGTTCATAGTTCTTAATTCATTTAAAATAGATCTTAAAAAACACAACCATGGGACATGATCAAAGTATGATACATGCATGTATGGAGATGCCACAGTCATATACATTAATTTATACTTAATTCATTAATTTGTAATATAATTTTAACTTGAATATTTCAGAATTTTATTACCACATATTAATTTTGCAAACTATTGTTTCAATATGGTACTTTCATACATGTGTATAGCATATTTTGATCATGTCATCTCCCCGAATTACCCTCCCTTTTAACAAAACCCAATCATTCTCAGAAATAATTTAAAAACACTTAGTAGATTTTAAACTGTAAATGTTACACAATAAAAGTTAATCAAACTACTGTATCTACAAAGTAAAATGCATGTATATAGTATATGTATGAATTTGTTTAGTCATAGCCAATTTCATTCAGGTGTTCCCATATTCAAGAAATCATAAAAAACATTCCTAAATTAAGGAGTTAATATATTTCCTGTTATGAAAATTTCTGTCAATTAATCAAATGCCAATTAAAGGAAACTATTATAATTATGAATAAAGCAAACCTGCTGCTCTAAATATAGCGAGGCAAATGCTGAGCCTAGAGCTTGCACGTGGTATGCACAAGCTCTGTTGCTGAGCTACATTCCTCACCCTGTCCACCTCCTCGATGGCTTACGACCATGTTTCTCACAGAGAAGCTCTATGGAGAGGCAGGGGCAAGTGTCTTGGGGTGAGGCGATTTGTGGGGGACTCTAGGGCTCTGTTATTCCCTCAACCAAGCATGCTCTGCTTTGATCTTTTTCTTTTGTTCATATATATTATGGGGCTCTCAGTAATATATTGCTTAAAAGAAAAAGAAAATTACACTTCTTAAAGTAATTTTACAAAAACCATAGAGGTATTATAGTATCACAAAAAGACATTGAAATAATCATAGGGTAAAAATGCACGCATAATCTCATCCAACACTCACTCCTAAATCATAAAAGATGCTGAAGCCTTGAGAGAAGGGCAAAGTGGTTTCCCCAGGACCACAGGGCAGTGCTATGACACATCCAACTCCCTTCATTTCAAATGTTCTGTGCTCTTCAGTTTAATATACCACGACTTAGATGGCTTAGTATCTTCAGCATACTATTGAATAATACTACTTCCTTACAATGACATGATCTCAGCCCTCCATTTGACATTTGTGAGATCTAGCCATAGGGCTGTCCCCAGGCTTCTACTACTTTCAGAACAAAAGGGACAAAAACTATGAAATGTCACCTCAGTCAGGAAAAGAGGATCCTAATGGCAGCGCAATGGATCACTCTGGGTGTCAGGGGTTGTGAGGAGAACAATTAGAATCAGGACACAGAATTTATAATATTATTTTATTATGGCCACCGAGAGTAAAACACAAGTGCAGGAAATGTGTCCACAACACTAAAGACCCAGAATATTCAGCCAAGAGCCTGGATCCCACAGTAATGTCCCAAATGAGTCCAGATGAAGACCCAGAGCTCATGACAATGCCTCTCACGAGTCCAATTGGAGGTCTAGAGCCTGCCAGAAGGATTCACACCCATCCGTTTTATGGATCCGTGCCAGAATGGCCCAAAGGTCAGAGGTGGAAATTAGAAAGTCTATGCCAGGGGTGAAGGAGCTGTGCTATTAGGTTGAGGGTTCCATGCTGGAGCCAAGAAGTCGTGCTCAAAATAAGAACCAGGGCTGCCCTGAAAAGTACCAGAGCCATCCTCAGTGACATGGAGGCCCCGAGCTCCTCTGATGATAAGAACAGTCAAGTATATGCCAGAAAGCCAGCCTGACAAGTTTGTCCTGTAGATTAAATGGCACATATCTTCCCCTCTGGATCCAGGAAGTGATGCTCAATGTAAGGACCAGAGCTGCCCCAAAGTGGAACACAGTCACTCCACCAACAAGGTCCCAAGCTCCTTCAGTAACAATGGTTGAACTCACACTGACGAAGCTAGTCCTGACGAACTCCTCCAGGAGAACCAATGGCTCAAACAGCAACACTTAGAGAAACCCACAATGCTTCACTCTTCTTCTCCAAGTCTATTTATGCTGGCAACTTTCCTCAGGTGGAACATCTATGCTCAGCACCATGCTGATTTAATTCAGCTGGCATTAAGTTGACCACCAGTTTTTAATTCATAACACTGGGTGAAAATTAACTCCATCATTGTCAAGAAGCCCCTGATTACCAGAGGGAGCCCCCGGTAATCCATCATGAAACAATCAATTCCAAAGTTGGAATGGTGGCAATGTTGATGATGATGATGATGATATCATAAGTGTCCAGCCAAGCAGATTTGTTCTAAAATATCAGAAAAGATCATTTAAGAATTCCAATAACCTAAACAATTTACCAATAAGGTCAAAGAATACTTATGAATGTACCACAAGGTACATTTCAGTAAGAAATTTAAATCATGTACATTTCCCCAGGCAATGTGATAGAGCAATGCCACATTTTTGTGAAATTAGAATCTGACCAATTTTTTTCTCCTGCACCTGGAGAACAATAGCAAGACCCAAGATCATTTCTTTATAAACCCTCTTGATGATGCATTAAATTCCTACATGTATTAGTGTCTTCTGTTTGCCTTCCCATAAGCCTTTAAGTGTGTTTTCAAAAATGTTTTATTAGGACATTGTCATAATTATCCTTTGCCAAAGAGTTTTGACCATCTTTATGTGTCCAAATTTGTTTTTCAATTTGTTCTGTTAAAACTACCATGGAATTAGGAAAACTGAGCTGCCATTCCAATGTTTTTGAGCTTTTATGATCTCAAGACACTATGCTAAGTGCTTTTAAAATTTTTATCTTACTGTATCTACATAAGATCCCCAAGAAGTATCATTATTATTGCTAACCCATAGGTAGTAAAATTGGGTTTAGAGGATTTTTAAAAGCTAGTAAGTAGAGAATCTGGAATGCTGGCTTGGGCCAATTTGATACCAAGACCTTAAACATTATGATATACCATGCTACTTGTGTCAGTGACCTTTCTATTGCTGAGACAAAATACTTGAGAAAATCAACTTTAAAGGACAAAGGATTAGTTTTGATTGTATATTTTGGATGTTTCAGTCCACAATTCGTTTGACTGTGTTGAGTCTATGGCACCAAATCCAATAAGACCGCTCATTTCATGGAGGAAAGCAAAAGAGACAGAGAAAAAAGGCTGGGGTCCTCATATCCCCTTCAAGGTCAAGTCCAAACTTACTCCCACTATGCCTCTCTCCTGAGTATTCCAGTGCCACCTCATAGTGCTGACAACCATGCACTAACTTTGGGTCCTGCAAGACATTTAAAATCCAAACATAGCACCACCTTCTCATCAAGTATTACAGTGTATCTCTGAATCCACTCAAGTATCCTTTGGCATGAAGCAGTAAAATCTCTTAGGCTTCTACTTGTTACTTTACATTTCAATTGATTCTAAATATACTATACTTTGTTCTGTTGTAGCTGTGAAAGTGACCTCTCTGCTGTTTTCCAGTCAGTTATTATAGGACGGCAGAGAATTTCAACTCATTAATATTTCATTGAGAATCTTCATCTTAATGAAACATGAAAATTAGTTTGCATTTCTTTTGTGCACCGTCTTTTTCAGGTTTTGATGTTATATGTGATACTTTATTAAATGATTTGTTTATAATGTTATTGTACAAACAAGAAACATTAAGATTATTCTGCGGGAGTTCCAGCATACCAGCACAGCCCGGGGAGAATTTAAGATCACTGCTCCCAGTGGTTAAGTGCCCTCCCTGCTTCCAGCCACACTAGACTGGGCTCTGCAGGTTTCACTGGGCCATGCCCAGTGACCTTCTTTCAATCCAGGGAACTGGGGCTGCCAGAGGTGAGTTCCAGGGCAGGACCTCCCTTGCCACCTTCAAGGTTCCAGGAAGCTGGGCGGGCTCCTAATCACTGTGTGTGATGGTCCAAAACTCTCCCTGGGTTAGCACTGATGTGTTGGAACTAACCTCAAGTGCCCTAAATTCCCCTGATTGAAGAAGGTCACTTGGCATGGTTGAGTTGGACCTGCAAAACCTCCAGAGTCTTGACTAGTGTGGCTGGAAGCTGGGTGGGCACTTAACCACTAAGAGCAATGACCTTAAACTCTCCCTGGGTCTGCACCGTACACTGAAAACTAAAACTAGACCCATGCCTATCAGCATGTACTAAACTAAAATCTAAATGGATCAAAGTTATGAATATTAAAACAGAAACACTAAATCTGTTGGAAGACAAATAAGGTAAAAATCTTGAAGACATAGGGGTAGGTAGAGAATTCATGATCAAGAATCATACTGCATAGGAAATACTTCCCAGGTCAAAAATTGGGATCACATCTTATTAAAAACTTTCTGCATGTCAAAAGAAACCTCCAACATAGTGAAAAGAAAACCGACAAACTGAGAAAAATTCCTAGTGAACTGTGCCTCAAAGGACTTCTGTCTAAAACATATAAAAATTTTTAAAAATCAGACCCCCAAATTCAAAGACCCAATCCAAAAATGGGCATCTGAAAGGAATACAGAGTTCTTAGATGAAGAAATATAAATGGCAAATAAATATATGAAAAAATGTTCATCATCATTAGTCATTAGAGAAATGCAAATTAAAACCACACTGAGATTCCATCTCACTCCTAAAAGAATGGCCAGGATCAAGAAAACCAATAACAGCAAATACTGGAGAGGCTGTAGGGGAAAAGGAACTCTCCTGCACTGTTTGTGGGACTGTAGACTGGTGCAGCCATTGTGGAGGTCAGTCTGGAGATTCCTCAAAAAGCTGGGATTGGAAGCCCCATTTGACCCAGCTATTCCACTTCTAGGCATATTCCCAGAAGAACTGAGAACATCATATCCCAGTGATATATGTGCACAATTTGTAATAGCCAGATCTTGGAAACAACCCAAGTGTCCATCAACTGAGGAATGGATAAAAAAGTTGTGGTATTTTTATACAGTGGAGTATTACTCAGCTATAAAGAATGATCACATTGAGATATTTAGAAATAAATGGACACAACTTGAGAGCATACTCATAAGCGAAATAAATCAAACTCACATGTATAAGTATCGTATAGTTTCCTTAGTGTAAGAAATGGTAACAGTACCTAAGATTTTATGGAAATCATGGTCCCTCATTACATTGCTTTGAAGCCTTATAATGTTTTCATTTATTAGTTGGAATTTTTTTATTCTGTTTTGTTTGATTTTATTATGTGTCATGGTATGAACAGCTATTTTGAAGAAAACAAGACATTATGGCAGCCATTGCTGATTTAATATCATCTTGCTTTGAAGTCCTACCATGCTTTTGTTCTTTTGTTTCCAACGGTTCTATCATGTTGTATCTTATTGGATTTTAATATGTGTGATAGTATGAACAATTTTTTTATGGAAAATGAGATAATATAGTAGCCATTGTTCATTTTCTGTTATTTGGTTCTGAATGTCCTGTAATACTTTTATTCTCTTGAATGATTTTATACTCTTTTGTTATGTTTGATACTATTGTATGTGAAGGTATTCTCAACTGTTTCAAAGAAAGAGACATTATGGTAGTTACTGTTAATATTGGATTGTCTTGTGGTGAAGTGCTGTGTTGCTTACATTGTTCTGTTCTGATCTGGTTTGTTCTGTCCTGTTTTGTCCTAATCTCTTTAAAATAAAAAAAAAGATTATTCTGCAAAAGATTAATAGTTCCTGTACACAGAGAGATGAGCGGGAGATACAGGTAAACCACAAGCTGCACCACAGCACCTAGACCTGTGAGGGAAAGGGGAAACAGTTATTAGAACCAGTGATGACAAAGCCACATGATGAGGTTCATCTCTAGGACACCTGTGATCTTCAGCCAGGTGTCAGATGGCTCAAGGCCACTCCTTAGAGGGGGAGACCAAGAAGTAAATACTGCAAACTCATTTCCTGCCTCGCTTTAGTGCCCTTCTGGGACTCCCACTTCGCTGAGCCCAGAGCACAGGGCCTCCTCAGCTGGAGCACATTTGGAGGCCAAGGGCGGCTGGGAGAAGGGTGGCGTGGATCTGGAGGTGCACATCTGAGCTCTCAGCACTGAGCAAAGTGCATACTTTGCTATTCCTGGAACATTTAAATGAACAATTTTCAAAGACTATGTGACTTTGCGGCATGTATTTTTAGATAATTGGCATGTTTTAAAATTTCTTTCCTGATGATTATATTAGAAAGATTTTCTACATCTTGAGTCAGTTTTAATACTTTTTGCTTCAGAAAGTTATTCACATCATTGAAATGCTCAGGTTGTATGCTTTGAAACACATAAAATCTCTTCTGATTTTACTCTGCACTTTTTGTAAAATTCTCATACTCAATTCAGTTTGAATAATCTTTTTATCTTAAATTTTCTATTGGTTCACTTATTTTTATCAACTCATTCTTGACTCTATTTACCAATTATGATTTGTTTTAAATTTTTTATCTTATTTTTAATTTAGTTTATTTTATTTTTATTTATACATATGTATGTGCTTTCCTCTTAGAATTCTTAAAATTAGTAATTTGTTTTTCTATCTTTTAAAAATGAATTTCTGATTCATTCACTTTCTTTTGTAAATGTAAAAGGTATGTAAGAATGATTACTTTTAAGCAACATTATCTTTCACAAATCACATGGCCTTTGATATACTTTTTTCCTTCTTTTAATTTTTTATTTTAAAAAGAATAAAACAAAAGAGAACAGAAAAAAGCAAATCAGAACATAACAATGCAAGCATCACAGCACTTCACAACTGGACATCAACAGTAGCTACCATAACGTCTCTTTACTTCAGAATAGTTGAACATACCTTTACGCACAATAATATCAAACATAACAATATAGTATAAAACCATTCAAAAGAATGAAAGCATTACAGGACTTCAAAGCCAAATAACAAGAAATGAACAATGGCTACTATAATATCTCATTTTTCTCAAAAAAATTGTCTATAGCATTGTACATAATAAAATCAAATCAACCACAACAGGATAGAACCAATCAAAACTGAAGAACAAAAGCATGTAGTACTTCAAAGCAAGATGATAACAAATCAGCAATGGCTAGCAAGTCTTGTTTTCTTCAAAATAGCTATTCATACCATCACACATAATAAAATCAAACAAAACAGAATAAAACCAAACCAATGAATGAGAGCATTATAAGACTTCAAAGCAATGTAATAGGAAACCATGATTATCATAATACATCCCATTATATCCAAAATAGCTGCCTCTACCATCTGACAGCATAGAATCTAACAAAACAAGACAGAACAAAACCAAACCTAACAAAATTGTGTAAACAATGTAAGAGTTCAAGAGAAGACAATAAGAAATTGACAGTAGTTTCCACCTTTCCTTCCCAGGTGTTTTCTCCCCTTTGATCTTACGTTAACTATTTTGCTTTTGGATTCCATTAGCTCCTTTTGTTTCTTATGCTAGGGTTCATAGGTAAGAGTTAGAAGTGTTTCATCCATGAACACGATGTCCATTTTGTCCATTTACCTACAGGAGCCTTGAGATTATTGTACTTTGTAGCTGGGTAGCTTTCCACTGCATGAAAATACCTCATCCTTCTTATCCATTCTGTGGTTGATGGGCAAGTTACTCTTTCTCTTTTTTTTTTTTCTTTTTCTCTTCTTTTCTTTTTTTGTTTTGTTTTTGTCTCCTGTCATACGAAACAATTGTTTTCTCTCCTCTGATTTTCAGTCTATGAATTTCCTTTCCAATTAAACGTGTTCCTTTTATACAGTGTTTTGATGGATCTTGTTTCTTATCCACTCTCCCTGTGTTGTTTTTTTATTGCTGACCTGAGGCCGTCTACTTTAATGGTTACAACCAGCATACATTGGTTTGTCTCTGCCCTGTTATCCTCCTGTTGTTGGCCCTCCACTTTCCCCCTTCATTCAACTGCCTGTCTTGTTTGGTGATCCTCCTCTGCTGCTGTTCCTGGAACCATGGACATCTTTATTTCTCTCTAGAATATCCTTTACCACTTTCTGAAGGGTTGGTTTGGTAGTCATGAATTCCTTCAGTTGTTCTTTATAATGGAAGTATCTTATTTTTCCATCAATTTTGACGGATAGTTTTTCAGGGTAGATCAATCTGGGTTGGAAGTTGTTTTCTTTCAGGTTTTGAAACACTTTGCTCCAAACTCTTTTTGACTTGATGGTTTGTGTTGCTGAGTCTGCTGTGATTCTGATTGGCTTCCCTTGATAGGTGATTTGTCTCTTTTCTGAAACAGCTTTTAATATTCTAATATTGTGCTGAATTTCTGAGATCTTGATTATTATATGTCTGGGTGATAGATTTAGTTTGGTTATGGCTAGTTGGAGTCCTATATGCCTCACTTATCTGCTTGCCAGATCCATTTCCCATGTTTGGGGAGTTTTCTTCTATTACTTCTATGAATACCCTTTTAATTTCATTTCTGTTGACCCCTACTTCTTCACCTAGACATAACTCTTAAGTTATGCTTCTTTGCATCATCCTGCAGCCATTGAGTTTTTATCCCTGATTCCATGTTATTTTTAAGAGATCTTTCCTTTCATGATCACTAGCTGCAATCTTGCCTTCAAGGTTTGAAAGTCTATCTTCAGTCTCTTTCAAGCAGTTTTTCCAGCTTTTGATTGAATTTTTAATTTCCTGCATCTCTCTTTGAATCTGTTTCATGCACTGTAATTCCTTTTTACATTCATTCAAGGTTTCCATCATTTTTCCTATGCTCCTCTTTATTGTCTATGTTTTCTTTAGAACTGTTGAACAATTCTTTCAGTATGTTTGTGATTTCTTTTTTTACCTGAGACATTATTTCTAATTTGACTACTTTTACAACCTCATGAAGTTATTTCCTTATTTCAATTGCTATCCTCTCTGAGATTTCAAGCGTGTGATTTCCGTTTTCTTCCTTGACCATATCTCCCAGACTTATTCTGTGTGGGATAGAGGTCTCAATTTGCCTTTTGCTTCTTCCTCTTAACATTCTCCTGGGTTCCTCCCAACAAGCTGATTGTGGGGCCCCACACACTTCCTGTGTTGGCTTCCCCTAGGCAGTGTAGGGAGATGAGATAGGCACCTGGGTTCCTCTAATTCCAGATTTACAGGGAAATCGCAGGATGTGGAGCCAAACTTCTCCAGACCTATGCAACTACCCTGTGGCTTCACTGGTGATCAGGGATGCATGTAGGAGGGGCTGCTTCTCTCAGCCTATGTGTCCATTCTGGAACTCCCAAGATGGTGGCAGACACACAGAAGTGTGTTTGTCTGATTCTGTTAGTGGGTGATGGCTGCCTAAGGGAACTAAGGGCCTCCAATGGTGGCTTACAGATACACAGGGCTTACCTGCTGTGTGCCCTTGCTCCTGCTGGCTGCCTGCAGGAAGGACCTTTCTGGTGGCAGCTCCCTGAGGGTGAAGGCAGATCTGCTGGTTCTTTCTGCCCATGCCAGCTGCCTGCAGGATGTGGCCTTTTGGTGGCCCACAGCAGGCAGAGGTGATCCGTCTATCTCCCTCAACCCACACTGGGCACATGGAAGAAAGGGCTTTCTGGTGGTGGTACTTAGCAGGCAGAGGCAGATCTCCTTGATATACTTATTTTTTTCCTTTGCCAAGCGTTGAATTTATTTACTCTTTGATCTTATGCTAATTTGGGGGGATCTTTCAAATATCTGAAAAGTTGGACAATTTTTATTATTAATGCCAATTTTATTTTAGGGAACCAAAGAAATTGATCTGTATAGTCTTCAATTCGAGAAGCAGAAAATAGCTGTTAGCCTACAGTTTCTTATTTTAAAATTTTTATCATTCATGTATATGTCTCTCAATAAATTGAGACCATACTCAATAAATTAACACCATACGGTTTCATTTTAAACAGTTTAATTGCTTTTTGGTTAATTTTATAGATTGAAATGAAACCCATGATTGCAATCATGTATATAATCATGGGTTTCATTTCAACTTCTATAGTTTTATATTGTGTGCATGATCCACAATTCATGGAACTATTGTTCTGTAGATGAGAAATTAAGTTAGCTCCACTCCTTGTCAGTATAAGTAGTGTTAACATTATTCTCATGTTAACTGGTACTGAGTTCTGGGCTCCTGCAGACTCTTTTCCAGTGATTCTTTCTGGGTTCTTGGTGTGCTGAACAAAGAATTGGGCAAGACATGTGAAAAACGTATTAGTGAGGTTTTATACTTATGCAGACCATTGAGAGAGAATTCATGGGGGCCATGAGGTTAATGGCATTCTTCCCCATTCTTCAGGCTAACATCAGATCTAGGCCATTCTGTCAAAAACCTATTTGATTTCACACAAGAATTGAAGACAGTGCTTTCTGATTGGTCCCAGGTACAGAGCTTAGGAACTGTTTTCTGTACATGTGTCTGGTATTTCCATGACTGACAGATCACACACACTTGCTCAGCTAGTGGACATACCCTAATCTCTTACCTCAGAGCCAATGATAAATTATTCATATTTTTATCCTAACAAGAGAGTGCCAAAGTTCATTCCAATTGATTCTAAATACCTCTGTATACTTTCTACCTTGAAAATATATTGAGAGCTTATTTGTTTGCTTGTTTGTTTATTTTGTTGAAGTCTAGACTTCATTTGAATAAGTGACACTTTAACATTTAAAAACTAAAAGTCTTTCTTTTTATAGATTACAAAGCCATATGCCAAACTATTAACTCAAAATTATTAATCATATTATTGAAATATATATCTTCTGTCTTGTCACTCCAACAAGCACGTATGGAAGAATGTTAAAATCTCCTACTATACTCTTTGTATAGTTCACTCTTTGTTGATTTTGTCTTTTCTTCACTAGAATGTAAACTTTATGAAGCAGTATACTTACAGCTATGTCCCAAGCACCTAAAACATGGACTAGGACATGGTATTAATAAAGCTGTGTGTATAAGTTATAGCATTTATTATTTCAAGATTCTTGGTCTCAATTTTATATGTAATTTTATTGTTTTTTGCTGCTTGCTTTGTTTTGTTTTTGAGACAAGGTCTTGCTTTGTGGTTCCAGCTGACCTTCAGCTCACTTTGTAGCCCAGGCTGGTCTCAAACTTGCAAAAATCCTCCTGCCTCAATCTCTCAAGTTCTGGATTTACAGGCATGCGCCACTATGCCCAGTTTTATATATAGTTGCTAACATTATGAAATAACTGCCCTGTCTTGTCTTTATTTTTAACCATTTAATATGACTAAATTCCATCTTAGCATTTTTACTTTTTCAAAGATATTGACTAATAAATCATTTTGCTCCTGTTGAGGGTGTCCTCTTGTGTGAGGTATGTCCATTATTTTTCTAAAAATCGCATCCAATGGCTGCATTTATTAATATGGTAATTACATTTATATTGAATGTCATGTTAAGTTTGCTTTGATTTCATCTAGCTTATTGTATGTATTCCATTCTTGATTGCTTTTATTATTGTGCTATTATTCTCTCAGAAATTATAAAAAGAATCAAATTTGTTCCAAGTGAATATGATAAAGTTTTGCAATGACCTACATAGTAAATTAACTATCACATTCAACAATGAAACAATAGTATTTTACTTCCACTTTTGAAAAGTAGAGCCTCCTATACTAAATCCACATGTCTTCCTAATACAGATTTACTATATTAATAATAGGAATAATAAGGACGGCACAGTTGCTTACCATTGCCAGTCACTGTTGCAAGCACTTACATGTTAATTCATTTCCTTCCTTGCCATTCTGTGAAGTGTTACCCTTATCCCCGGTTACAAGTCAGAAAATTAGTTTTCTGGCAATTTTTCTTGCTCATGATCCTAAAACTTAGCATGCAAAAGAACAGGATTTTAAAGTCATACTCTGGAGTAAGAGCCTGTGCACACATTTGAAATTTAATATACCATTGTTTTGTTTTATTATATAGTTTGTATATATAGTTTATGTCATCTTTTCAGTCTTGAGTATCACTTAAAATTACCATGCTCCACTATGCCCTTGATTTAATTATTGTGGCTCATTTACAACCATCAGCTATAGTATACTAGACACTTGTTGATTTTATTCTTCTTTTCCTCCACCAGAATGCAAACTTTATAAAGAAAGACAACTTATTCCAAGCACAGTGACAGAGACACAAGGGTCATTATATGAACACTTACTGAATGAATGTGTGAAGGAGGGATAAATTGAGTTCACAGTCACCACGGTTCCTTCCTGTGGCTGTCTCATCATTACCAATTTCTTGTCTTTGACTCATTTTTCCTTTTTCTTTCCTATCTGAGAAAGAACTTTCTGAGAAAAAAAATATCTGTAAGACATTATTTATTCCAGTTTCCCCTCAAACTGTCTTTTATCCATATTTATCGTAATTATCCACTGGCACAGAAAAGAAATTATGAGAGCAATTTAAATCTATCTTCTTATATGGAATCTGAGACTTTTTAAAAAAATATTTATTTTAATGGGCAATAGTTTAAAGGAATTGCTTATTCTAACACCAATGCTCTAATTTAAAATCTTCCAATACAATGTTAAATAAAATGCAACGTTCAGAGATTTTAACCTTCAATGAGATACCATATAAATTTAAAAGAAAAAGAAAGTAAAGAATGGCATTATCAAATTTTAATTTATGAACAGGTAATGAAAACTGCAATTGAATCAGGCAAAATCTTATAAGGAGGTTAAGTTTTTCTGCACCAAGATATTGACCTTAATTAAATTTAAAAGTAATTTTAACAAACTCTTGCCTGTAATGGTTAATCTTAATATCCAAAAAAAATTAGCAATCTAAAGTTAATCCATGGTTTCTGTATCATTCCTTTGTGACAGCAGAGCAAAGCTGATTGTCCTTTTAAAGACAGGCATGGAACAATAGCACAGTGTTTGATGGAAAGACATGAAATGAGACAGGTAAGCTCCTATCAGGTGCCTACAGGGACAGAAATTCTAAAACTTGGCAGCACAGCGATCAGTAAAAAGCAGAACAGCAGGCACCATCCTCTCAGCTAAGAGCGCAGGTCCTGAATAAGTGGCTTCCTGTTTCCTCTCTGACAAAACACCGGAAGTGCGCTACCTTAAAACTACATGCCTGTGTTCTACAGTTCTGGAGGTCAGAAATCTAAAATGGGCAGACAGCCCTGTTTCATCTAGAGGGTTAGACTCTATTTTCTTGCATTTTCAGCTTCTGGAAGCCACTTGCATCTCTTGGATCAAGGTTCCACGTCACTACAATCTCTGACTCCAATTTTCCTGCAAGGAGCCTTGTGATTACACTGGACCCCCCAGAATAGTCTTTCTACATCAAGATCCTCAATCTATTCACACTTACAAAATTCCCTTTGCCATGTGAATTAACAGATTCACAGGTTGGGGGGATTAGCAAATATGAGTGTCCCAAATTCCTCCCTTCTTTATTAAAATGAGAGATGATATTAGAGTATGCTAATGAGAATAATTTAGTAAGGAGGAAAAGCAGTACTGCCAGAAAAAGATGTGACAACAAAGTCCTTAAGAAATGAGAGGAACAGGATCCAGAGATACTTTTCCCACTTAACACTACTTAGTACACTTTAGGCGCTTGAAAAGTATTTACAAACACTATAAATATATCCAGAAGCTCGAGTACTTCCTTAGCAAGAGGAAGAAACTTAGGCTATACTTGCAGCCTTCATAGCAAAATAGGATAAACACAAAGCATCCTATAATTCTTCAAAAAGCATTTAAAATATTGCTTTAATATCTTATTTAAGTGAGAGATAAAATACCAAAATATTGGAATAATACAAATATAAGTAGAACACATCAAAATTTATAAGATTTTGGCAAGATAATATTTAAAACAAAACATGCTTTTCTCAAATAGATCTGTCAACAGTCACTATCCCAAGATTTGGGAAAGAAACAAGTAAGCCAAAATAAACTTAGAGAAAAGAAATGATACAACAAAGAGCAAAAAGAAGCGTGGGGAAGGAGAGACCAAACATTAATAATAACACACTAGGAGAAAAGGGCTAAAGCAGATGGCCTTGGTTCATCTTCTACCTTCATAAAGTGGGGACATTAACCCCCCAGTTTACACCCCCGGAAAAAGCACACATGACTTCCTCTTTGGCAACTGCATGTCTGGGAAGTTGACTGCAGAAATGTTTTAGAAAGAGAATATATTTCTGAAAGGCCTTTAGCAGGAAGCCTCTGACTCTGGATTACCTACAGTAGGTAGAATTCAGATCTTTGGGGCATGACTCCTTGGATGTTTTCATGTGTTATTCAGTTTTCCAGATGTTTCACAACTGAGATGCTTCCACCATGGGAGCCGCTCCTATAACCTCGATGCAAAGCTCTGTTCTGAGCTGGACAGGTGTAGCCAACATGAGAAGGATCACTCTCTGTTGCTTCTGATCCTCTTGACTGCCTGTGTCCTTGACCTTACTTAGAAAAGCTTGGAACCAGCTTGGATCTCTGATTCATACAGTCCTATACCCTGGTACTATACACTGCCCAACACAAAAACCTTATGCAGTTGATCAATGGTAGATCACACAAAAAAGTAGTGTAATTTAATTTTTAAAAGATCATTTAGATTATGACATATTTTCAAATACTATATTGATTCAAATGGAGAATAAAATAGCATTGATGTTTTACATACAAAAATAAAATATATTCAAGCCAGACATGGTGACATAGAGCATCTTAGCACTTGAGAGGCTGAGGCAGAAGAGCTATTAGTTCAAGTCTGGCCTGGACTACATAGTGAGACCTTGTCTCAATAAGCCAGAAAAAATTGAAAGAAAAGAATGTATTCAAATAAATATAACAAAGAAGATTCACATTAATTTAAAAAAAGGTATATCACACATGAAGGTGTGAAATATTACAAGTTATTGCATTATTGTATATAATTTTTATCTTTTGTATATCAGATAACATTTTTAAAATAAATAAAATCAAAGACAAAGATACATAGTCACAGATTGTCACAGATTCACTGCCAAACTTTGTTAAAATTTCCAAAATAATGAATAAAAATGATCTAAGAGCTGTTTAAAATTTTAAAATAATGCAAACTTTTCTATGAGGCAAAAATTGTTTTATGGATATACCAGAAAACATTCTTAAGAGCAATCTCAATTATGAAATTATATCTAAATATCATAAAAATTACCTATGGTTTCTTCTGGGATTTCAAATTAATGTAGCACAAAGAAAATAATCAGAGTGATTCATCACAATAACAAAGGGGTAAAAATCTAAAATCTTGTAAATTACTCAGTAAATACCAGGACACATTTGACACAACTCAGTGTTTGTTCTAAATGTGAAGTCTAAAGTTATGGAGCATTTCCCAACTGAGCTTCAAAGGACACAGCTATTTCAAGTTATGTGTTGATATATTTATTAGAGTTTTTCCTTTAAAAACAATGAATACTTCCCTTTAAGCACTTGCACTTAATATAGTTATAATCTGGCAGTCCATATATTATCCTTAGCAATATTATTCAAGCGGGGAAAAAACAGAAGAAAATATAAGAATGAAGATACAAAAGAATCATTTGCAGATGCTATCTAGAAAGACAAAGGCAACAGGAGGAAAAGGAGGAAGGAAGGAAGGAAGGAAGGAAGGCAAGCTGCTGAAATTATTACTATAGGTAGTAACCATCAAGGTTCCATGCTATAAACCAAAGCAACTAACTTAACTGTATCTCTTCACAAAATGTTACCTGACTGAAATAATTGAGAAGCAGAATTAATTTCACTGATAATGGAGGTCAACATATTTAAATGATAGACTATTCATTTAATTTTAGACATTGGGGTTTGAGTGGTTTTTGTGAATAGCATAACACAAAAGGACACAAGTAGCTGTAGCCACAGATTCTACTTCTGATTGAGTGTTAAATATAAAGAATGTCAATACCCGTGTTTGTTATATAAAACAAATTAATGGTAATAATAAATGTCATTTATTTAGTATGTGGCAAGCATTTGTATACAAATGGCTTTAATGATATTTTCCATCCCTTGAGCCATATTTTCTTAGTCCCTTGAGATAAATTCTATTCAAATCCCCACTATAAAAAAGAAATTGAGGATAAGAGAGGTCAAGTAATTTGTCTATGGTTATTAATAAATAGTTATCTGACAGACGCTGGCTTTGGGTGACCTCATTCACTGCTTCACAAAAAGTGAAAACTTCTGAAGTTTATTGAAAAGAATAGAGAAAGTAGTTGCACATTTTTCCCCTCAAAGCTAACAATGGTGAACACTTTTAACCAGATTTTTAAGTGCCTCAAAGTGATCATTACATAATTGTGTAACCACAAAGATTTAATTAAAAATTTAAAGTCATTTGTTAGCATATAATAATAATATTGTGTGTTCCTGCCAAGTACCTAAACTTCTCCAGCACTAAGCTGCGTGCAGATCCAAATTACCAAAGGCTTCTGTCAGGTGCACTGGCTTTGCTTGTGTGGGCAGGGGGCATGGCCTCAGTGGGGTGTTTCTGGTTCTCTGCTAGGGGCTGGGGTCCCTCCGCACACTCCAAGGATTGTCACAGTGCGAGGGAGCCACTTCCAACCTAGGACACCCCTCCACATGTCCACAGTTTGCCTGAATCAACGTGTTTCCTTAAAATGATGAATATCTTTTATTCTTTTATTGTTTTAATAATTTTTAAACCCTCCCTCCATATCGTGGCCTCTCTCCCATCTGCAAAAGAGCTGTCTCTCTGCTTCCTGTTCCTTACCCTTTATTTTGCTCTTTAAGTTATCCATAATTTGAGCTTCTCATGTAAGAGAAGCCATACAATAACTAAGCTTAATGATTTCTCTGAGCTTTTTTCCTGAGATTTTATGAGTCTAAAAAACAGTATTATTCCCACAAACTTTTTATCTAGCTTTTTAATGATTTCATCTCATTTTATATAACTACACTGAAGTTACCGATTTCTAGTGTCTTGTACAATTACTCAACTTTAATATCAAATTTGCTCTATAACTGATTAAATTAAATGTTTTTATATTTTAATTTTCCCTTTCCTTAACCTAATTCTCCTTCATAAATTCCCATTCCTTTGTTGTAGTGCTCTTGGCATTTGAACTCTTTAATAGTTGCCTATTTTTAAAAAATTGTCTTGAAATTTCATATTATTTGTCATTGTCCTCTTCCTTTGTTGAATGGTTCTTTACTAGTAACATTTTATGGGAAAAGGTATTCACAATCATTTTCAGCTTTGTACATACCTAACATTTTTATTTTATTATTGTATTATTTTATTATTTCCACTTGTACATAAATTACTTTTCCTCCTGACATGTTTTCGTGATGGCTGGCAACAGTCATAGCTAAGGTAGTAGTAAAATTTCCCGAGAGCCTGGGGCTTTCTCCTTATTCCCCTCCCCTGACTTACCTCAGTCTGCAGTTTCAGGGCTTGCCCTCCCTGCAATGATCTCTTTAGCCTTAACTGTTTGTGACGGTTCACACATTTATAATCCCAGACAAAGCAATAGTAATCCCCTCCCTCTGTCTATCACATTTTATTCCCTATGATCAATGCTGTCTTCTCAAATATCACCCTTTATTTTTATAAGACACTCTGTTCTCTAGAATCTGCAGTCTCTAGCACATGTAGATTTGGAACAAGCCTCACCTCTCCAGGAAGACCCAAGTTAGATGGAACATTACGTTAGAGGTTAAACCTTTAAGGTGCAAACTGACCAAGGCAAAGTTCTGACCAGCATTTGCAGGGAATGTTAACCTTGTTGAGTCTGTGACTTGTAGTGATACCTACCCATCACACATCTCATTTTGATTTGTCTACCTTGTTTTTCAGCTTCGCTGTAAGAAAATTCTTCGGGTGTTCAACCTACCCCAAGTCTTCTTTCAGAATGATGGAGAGGTTGATACTAGCTAGAGCTGTGATTTCCCCTGAGTTTGTATGTTTGTTTCACTGGTTGACTGGCATAGTATTTGTACATAGTTAGGAGGTGCCGTGGTGATGTTTGGAGTTATGTGTTGTATTTGTCAGGGTTTACTAGACAAACAGATACAACACAAGATATAAAATATACAACAAATTACAAGATCAGCTTATGATGGTCAGCCACAGAGCTGGATGAGGAAGCCTGCAGAGAGAGACGTCTGCATGCTGGAGGTTGAAGGGTCCAGCCCGAAGTGTGGAGCCCACTTCAGTGTCGCATGCAAGAGTCCCAGCTAGAAACAGAACAGCCTGTTCCAGAAGCCAGGAGACCACATCCAAGCTGAAGGCGAAGACTGGAGCTCCTCTGAAGAACCAGCAATCGGTCCTTCCTCATTTCCCTTTTGTTATATACAGGCTACAGCCGTAGCACACACACCATCTATGTGTCCTCTTCTTGCATAGGCTGAAGATGTTACAAAGTGAGGACCCTAGTGTCCTGATAAGTCACTTAGACTTCTGACCTTCTCAAGTTGACACAATGTATCAACCATTACATGTATACATTGAGAAGTGATCAACTTGCAATAGTTAGCACAACCATCACCCTAGGTTTTATCATTTCTCTATGGTGAGTACTTGCAAATTTTTTAAATCTGGAATGCAGTTCAATGACAGTGTGTTTATCTACCATGTGTGATCACAAAAAAATCTATCTTATAATTATTCTGATACATAATGCTTCATTATTAATTAATATTCACCCTGCTGTGCCGTACAGCCCTAGAACTTATTATTTCAATCAAACTGTGGCATTGTGTCCACTGACTGATGTCATTCCATCCCCTTTTGCCCCTACTCTCCCCAGTCTTTGGGAAGCACGAGTCTCCTCTCAACTTCTATGAGTCAGTGTTCTTAGATTCCATGCATGAGTGACATAATGGGTGTTTGTTTTTCTGTGCTTGGCTTACTTTACTTCAATAATGAGTTCTACATGCATCCACCATGTTGCAATGACAAGACTTCATTCCTTTTCACTGCTGAAAAGCATTCCACTGTGTGTGTGTGTGTGTGTGTGTGTGTGTGTGTGTGTGTGTGTGTGACATTTATATCCATTCCTCTGTTTATAGATATTTAGGTTAATTCCATGTCTTTAGCTATTAGGAATATTGCTGCAATAAACATGGGGCTGTGATTATCTTTTCCACATGTTGATTTCATTTTCTTTGAGTATATATCTATTAATAGATCACATAATAATAAGAATCAAAACACCTGAATTATACCAACTTTGCTCTCAGCAGAGGGAACTATCTCTGGCAGAGCCAGGATTTTTAGAAAATTAGTTTTAATCTCCTCCAGGACAAAGATCAATGAATGAGCAAAGTTCAAAACTTCTCTTCTAAATGGCATGATCAAAATTGTTTTAGCCTAAAAAAGATTAAAGGCAGATAAAACTAAAATCCTGCCTTGGCAAAATACACTCTCAATAAAGCAACCTTCTATGCTTATCTCTGAGCAGTGATAATTTCTCATGTTCCTACCATGGTAAATTATTAGCCAAACACATAGCAAAACAGACCATCATTTCTATGTGGATCACTATTCATTACCTAGTTAAAAATTAGAAAATGGGTACCCCCCCAAAAAAAATCCTCTTAATTTAAGAAAAGTGAAGTAAATATCCTTTTTTAGCAATAGTTAGCTAGGAAAGTCATTCTGTTCATATATTAAATATATATATATATATATCATGTAT
Organism: Cavia porcellus; assembly: GCF_034190915.1. Classification (NCBI taxonomy): domain Eukaryota; kingdom Metazoa; phylum Chordata; class Mammalia; order Rodentia; family Caviidae; genus Cavia; species Cavia porcellus. Next base: position 43,562,748 of record NW_026947510.1, read on the forward strand.
ATCTCATATGTATCTATACATAAATATATATTTATCTTTGGATGAAGATGTAGATTAGTGTTAGTGTTTACATAATGTAGTTTGGGCATTGAGTTTGATGCCAAGTACTAGTATATAAATATATATATGTATGAATCATTTGTCTTACAAAGCGACTATATGCTTCCAGTCTATCCAAAAGCATACTAGCAGATGAAAAAGAAAGATCTAGAGAAGAAATTATCAACAAGCCAAACCTAGCTACATGTTAGCAATTTCTAACTCTTACCCGGGAGTAGCCATGAATCACCCTCAATCTCTCAGAAGCACAATGATTCTGCACACCAGAAGACAAATTATCTAATATTGTCCCTGGTTTAGTGGGTATGGAATAGCTATATACAAAACCTGACTACTTCATAAAATGTTGGCCTGAGAATTCAAGACTATCAAGGAAGTAACAGATTTGTATAAATACACTGCAAATTATTATATTGTGGTTTAGAGATGCTAAAAAGTTGCTCTTTACATATAGAATACTTTAAATTCAAGCCTCAGTAGCTCATTCTGTTTTATTTCAAATATGACAATTTGGTTTCAGGATAAGTCTTCCTAGGCACTGGCCTTTGTGATGGAGTTTAATATCATATATTTGCTGAAGGCCAAGGTTTTATAAAAATTCATCACTTCATGTAAACAATAGTAAGCCTTTTGATTTCCTCTCCAGAAAAAAAGTTCTTTAACTTAAGGATAAGAAGCCAGATATTTGCAAAATTCTTTAACACAAGAATAGTAATTCACATATCTGTAAACCTCAGGGAAATTTCCCCAAGTGCTCTGACTTCCAAAAGGCATTTGTTTCGCCCTTTTTAAGCTACCATTTCTCTTGTATATCAGCTGTTATTCATTGGAGACTTGCCACATTAATATTTTCTTCTTATTTGTTTTCATTTTTGCTTATCCCTTTCTTTTTTCTGTTCTTTCTTTCTTTTTTCTTTTTTTTTTTTTTTCTTTGAAACAGGCTCTAGCTACTCACTATGTAGTCCAGGCTGGCCTTGAACTCATAGTAATCCTCCTGTCTCAGCCTCCTAAGTGCTGGGATTACAGGTGTATGCTAGCAAACATGCCTTACATTTGCTTATCTTTAATCGGCAAAGTATATACATGTAGCTGAATATGATAGCATGGGCATTTGGGGAGGCTGAAGCATAAGAATTATGAGTTTGAGCCTAGCAGACAACTCAGTGACTTAGTAAAGGCCATGTTCCAAAACTTTAAAATATCTTAAAAAGGGCTGGTGATACAGCCCAGCCAAGGATTTAGAAAGTTCAGTGATTGAGCACCACAAAATTATATAAAGAAATAGATAAGCAAGATGTATACATTTATTACAGCATGTTTTGAAAGATGTATACTTACCTATTTTCATGATATCTTTTTAATTTATCTAAGTCTTTTTAATTTCACTTAACAATGTTTTATAGTTTTTAATCTCTTGTCAAATTTATCCTTAGGAATTTTATGGGGGTTTTTATGTTCTAATGAGCTGCATTTTTATTTCATCTTCTAATTGTGTTTGCTAGGAGAAATATAAACTTAGTAAACCATAACTTTTCTAAATTCACTTAATAGTTCTATTAGTTGTTTTGCAGATTTCTTAGGCGTTTCTCCATAAAAACCATGTCATCTAAGAAGAAACGATTGGATTCTTTCTTCATATAAAGAACACCAATTAGACCACATATACTTTCTTGCTTTGTTCCTGATCTTGGAGGAGAGGGAAGAAGCATTCAGTTTTCCACAGCTACAAGCTTGCTGTAAGCTTTCAGGCATCAGTTGACCTTATTCCCAAAATAAAAAATGGAATCTGATCACTCTTTCACCCACAATCACTGAATCCTTTAAATGGCCTACTGCACCATGCAACTTCCTGTTCCACTCTGACCTCCATTCCAGCCACTCTTTCCCCTTTTCAGTCTTCCCCACTACCCATCAGCCACACTGGCAAACCTACCATGCCACCCCATCTCAGCACCTTGCATGTTTTGATTGTGCTGCTCAGCATGCTCTTCCCAGATAATTGCAGGACTCCTTATGGATTCTGCTCAGATTTCACCAATTTAACAAGACCTTTCTGACCACACCCCTTCCTGCCATTTGCTAAGTGTTCCCCTCTCCTTCTCCTGCCTGGCTGTTCCTCATACACCCCATCACCATCTCACACATTATACTTCTTTCTTTACGAATTTGTATGTTCTTTTTCCCCTACAATTAAAGATCCTTAAGGGTAAGGGTACTTCCTATGACACAGCTGTGTTTTAAAGCTACTGAATGGAAAGCTAAATATCTATTCTATGTTTAATACAAATGGAGGCTTATCCTTACTAGTTCCTGTTTAATAAGGACAATGGGAAACAAAATCACCACCACCACCACCATCATCATCATTATCATCAGAAGAATTCAGAGAGTATCTAAAATCTAAGATAGATCCTACAGCCATCTTCTTAATATTCTAGTACAAGGATCTGGGTTTGGTAATTTAAGAAGGAAATAAAATCAAGTTCTGGGATGCAATTATCCACAGCAAGACTGGTATAACTATGCCCATGAATGACATCTCAATTAGCATCTTAGAAACCAATTTTTCGTATTATATTAATAAAGAAGCACAATCCTAAACTTTGTCAACCTCAGATCTCTTTCTAATTAACCAATGACAATGGCTTTATAAGCACAGTTGATTAAAAAGCATACATTCCTTTTTCATTGCAGAACTATGCATGGCCCCATTTGTCACATACCTAACAATTTGTTTTCCAGCCCAAGTTCAAGACCCCTCTGTGTTTCATCAGAATGGACCTAGAATATAGAATTTAAGCTATATTTTAAAAGATGGTCTAGTACTATAATAGTACTATTTTACTAGCTGATTGGAGATGACTTCTAAACTGTTATTGGTTTATAAGGAATATTATGAGGATCCCAAAAAACTTGAAATTAGAAAAATAGCATTCCCTCTACAGTAATATGTGTATATCTAAAAGAATCAATTAGCTATAGAAACAGAGACATCAGAAGATTATAAGAGTAACAGCAGAGAAGAAACCTTTAGCTTAGTAACTGAATCTCTCCGCTATAGAATTACACGTAACCTGCTCATTGTGGAAATGAATGCATAAAGCAGTCCTTATACTGATGTAAGTATTGAACATGAGGTACTAGAATTTGCTGATTCAATGACACACAAGAGATAATAAACTACCAAGAAAATGAAAATGATCTTGCATCTTGATAGTAATTTCCCTCTTTCTTTTTTTATTTTTTCCTCACATAAATTTACAGGATTTTATTGTCATGGCCATGCCCTGGAAACCAAGGCCAAGGCAAATACCAGTGTGTCCTAAATAGACATTCTAAACAGGGTTGGATAAGATATATGAAGTCTCTTATTTCCACTACAAAAGTATGCCCACTTTTCTAGTACATCTTAGATTTCATAAAAATGTGATATAACATCTTGGGTTTTTGTTTTGTTTCATTCTTTGTTTTTGTTGTTTGTTTCTTTGTTGAGATAGAGTCTCACTGTGCAGTTCAGGCTGGCCTTGAACTCACTTTGTAGCCCAGGCTGGTCTTAGTCTCACAATGATCCTCCTGCCTCAGCCTCCTAAGTGTGGGGTTTAAAAGCATGCACCACCACGCCCAGACTTAGTGTCATGTTTTGTATCATTTAAATAAACTGAATATATCAAGTATTTCCCTGTGTGGTGGTGATTTACTTTTGAGTCCCTGGTTGCATTTCTGCTCCTGGCTTTCATATGGCTTAAGTCTCAGGAGAAATGGTCTTTTCTTCAAGCAGGACTTGACACTCGATGCAAACTTTGAAAATGTATGCACTGTCCCCTATTTAAAACTTTAATTAAAACAATCATTTGCTAATCACTCTTTATTGATAGCTTCTGCAGCAATTTTTCCAATCTGCTTAGTATATTATCTCACAGAAAGATCTGTAGCTGTTCATCCACTGTGATAGTTGATTGACTGTGTCAGTTTGAATAAGATATGCTCAACTAGATTGGATCAGCATAGTTCTGGGTATGAAAACTACCACCACCCCCATTCCCACATTCTGGAGGATTATCACCAGAATGCTATCAAAGGGCCATGAAGTAAAAAGGATTTCTTCTGTCTTCTACCGAGGAGCTCCCATCTTCATTTTCACCTTGGACGTCATCTCCTGGCTTCCAATGTAGACTCTTCAGCTACAGCATGGACCCTTTAGCCTTCCAGGACACACTCTTCAGTCTTTCTTCACAGGCCGTTAGGCTTCCTGATCTAGATTTAGATGGGACACTACACAGAGCTCCATGCCTTCTACTGGATCCATCAGATTCCCAACACACAGACAGAACCTTCACACTCTTCCATACCCAACCACATGGACAGCCCTTATAAGCCAGTCTTGTATCTGTTTCTCTAGTAAGTACTGATGGATACATCCACTGATGACCAGTAAAATACATATAAATCACCCTTCAAGAAAGTATAGTGTTTTTGCCAAGAACTGTATCTTGTATTACATTCTTTGTTATTTTCTTTTAGTGATTGAATTAAAGAATATCAATACTTAATTGACTTTGTGGAATTTAGCATATATCCTGATAATCACACATGTAGCCTCAAACCTAAAACAACACCAAACATATCCTAAAATGATTACAGAATATTTCCTATTTAGACACATAAATCTAGAGTTACAGATACAATATTGAAACCTAGAGGATTTTTTCCCTTGTTCCTTCAGAGAAAGTGTCTCTGATAAAAACCGAAGCATTGCCTAATTAAGAATAGTTCTTAGCTAGCTCTAGGCTCTAATTTTAATGCAAAACACAAATGATAGTAACTTATTCATGTATGATTGAAGATTTATCTCATGCTGATTTTAGAAGAAGCAGTTCTCATGAAGAATGAAGATACAGCCAAAAAAGAATCTTTTAGGAGAATTTGAAAATATATATCTTGGTAGCAGGAAGGAAAATATAATTTACATGAAAGCATACTTTGAACACTTCTAAATAATGAAACTTTTCTTGACTAGAAAACAAATGGACAAATAATGGCTAAATTGACTGCTGAGCATTATTTCTCTAAGTGCAAAATGAGCATGGATATATTATGTTTCCATCATGAAAATTGATTTCATGATTTTATTTTTATACATGTATTTGTATTCATTCCCTCTACTTCATTCTACAAAGAAATAGAAACAGATGATGAAGCTGCTGTATGTAATTACAGAATATTAAAGGATTTTAGGTTTTAGATTTGAATCTATTTATGTTTATTAGGCAAAATTTATCTACATCAAAATTAAATTAAGTTGTGATTATGCTCTAAATCTTATAACCTAAAATGCTGGTTTTCATCTAGCCCAAAGATAACATCAAATACTTTCAATTTATGGAAGTCTTAATTTTATTTTAAAACTTTATAATCAGATTATTTCCATCATCATATATGGCTTTGTTGATCTTATGTATGTGAGTTTATTCTCACCTATCTTTGCACAGATTTAGTACTCTATCCTGTGTTCTTTGTTGGGGTCTTGTTTATCAATTTATTTCATCTAAATTGATCAGTGTGAATTTGACTACAGAGAAAGGGAACACTTACAGGACACTGTAGAAATCCCTCATTCTTATGTTTATTATATTAATTGTTTGGTTAAAGGTAGAGAAGTATCTCGCAATTTGAGACACAAAATCAGAATCAGAATCTTAATTTAATCTCATTTTGTGTTCATTCAGTGACTACAGAGCTAAAAATTAACCTAAAATTTTTGCATCCATTATTCATACCCAGTTAGTGTTCTGCTGTTGTGCCCAGGAGAAAGTGATTAACGAGTGTAAGCACCAAGGTCAAATTTATTTTGGGCACACCATAATGCACCTCTGTATTTCAGACTACTGCCATGGCATGAATTCTTAATATCTTCATAACATTAAGTTTGCATTCAATCACAATTTAAAACATTAGTGCTTACACTGTATTAGTATGGAGAACCAATAGGAGTTATAGAACAACCACCAAAAAAAGACCTCCATTTAGTTATATTTCAAATACTGTATTTAAAAATGGTTATATATTAATTTTTAAATAATTTCAAGTACAGAGTAACTTTTCCCTGCCTCAGTAGCTTGGACTATAGGAAAAAAAAAAATAAAACATTGTCACTTCCACTTCTAATCTCTCTCTATTTTCAAATAACCTTTGCATAACACAGCTTTAGCTCATTAACTATAGATATCCATCACTTTTCACATTAGATATGCTTCACTGAATTTTGCTGCAATGTGATTTTACACAGAATAAGCCCTATATTTTTCAGTGACCTCCCAAATATAATAGAAAGTGTGATATCATTGAAAAGTTTCCTCTGTAAACTTTCAGCACAAAGTAAGTTAAAGGGACAGAAAGAAGATAGCCCAAGAGGCTCCTTCAGGGTGGAACAAGGCATGACGGTTCCAATTGTTCTGTTTCAGCAGCAGCTACAGGTCTGATGCCCAGTGCCAGGACAGAAAGTCCAGGTAGGAATGCAGAGTCTTGGAGAGATACTGCATTCTCAGTCAAAAACCTCAGTTCCTGCTCACAGCTCCCCAAGCAGACAGGCAGGTTGACAATTTAGCTCACAATTATTAAATGCAATTCCTGAAATCCCAAAAGTCTTAAAGCCCAAAAGTTTTTGGCAACAAAACTGAACTGGCCCAAATCATTTGGCTACAAACCTGATCTGAACTGGTGTGAGGCTATTTATAGATTCATTAATTTCACTTTAGGTGAATATTCATGTTTCTCTGCCAAAATATGAATCTGTTTGATTACAAGGAGCTCAGACCTTGCTGGGTCTGTTTATATAATGCATGATATTTGCACTCTACTGTCTTCTAAATTCCGGTATGCAAAATACATCTGGCACCAAGGGACTTGGTTAAAGGATAGAAAAACAATGTCATATGAAAATATAATTCCTGATCTGCTCCTAGTTACAAATTATGTGACTTTGCATAGATTATTTAATGACCCTGGACCTGGTTTTTAATCTATAAAAATGGAGATACTCACTAGACTACAAATGCTTTGATGGCACTTGGCTAGCTCACAAATCCTTTTTTCAACACAACCTTTCTTTAAATTTCACCCTTTCTCCTTGTGCTTGCCATCATTAAATAACAGAACTTGGTGCCTTACATGAAGATCCCCACATTCACTACCTATAGAACGTTCCACATATTTTTCCTAGATATGTACACCATCTAACAAAACTAGACTCCCACAGCATACTTCTCTCTGTAGAATCACAACCTAGTATGATCCTCAAAGATGAGAATCGTGACTTCTTCTCTGGAAGGACCTGCATCTGTCAGAGAGGAAAAATACTCTGAATCTGAAATAAGACTCCATCATGAATAAAAATGAGATAGAGTCAGGCATGCTGGTGCACACGCATAATTCCTGTTAGTTGGCAGGCTGAAGCAGAACAATTGCAAGTTTGGTGACAGCCTGATAGACTCAGTCTCAAACCAAAATTTTTAAAGGGGTTGGGGTGTGATCCAGTGGTGGAGTGCTTGTTTAGCATACATGAAGCATTGGTATTAAAAAAAAAAAAGAAGATAACACAGAATAACAGAGAAAGACCATACCCACCAGCATCAGCTCAGCATCAGCCCAATTCCTTAATACTTTTGGATGGTAGGTTTCTTCTATAGTAAGTTCAGCCTAACTATGCTCTTCCATCCTTTCCACGTGGCAGGGGACGTGAGACTGTGTGACACTCAGGTAGGGGAAGGAAACCTGTGCTACTGAGCAGGAGAGAGAATACCAGTCAAGAAGATGTTTCTATAACTGACCATAAAAATACTAGACATCCATAAAATTCCTGGTTTTGTCCAAGGAAAAAAAAACAGTATGGATTTTTTGGTATTTGGGATTGAAACCAGTGGGCTACTGACTGATCTCTTCATCACACACTAGCAGGATGGTGCTCAGTAACTCCTCCTCAGATGTTAAATGTAACATGTTAAGTAGAGAAAAACCACAACAAAAAATCAGAATCTGAGTGTTTGAAGAGACATTAGCAATTAATATCCTGAAAGTATGATACTCAGAGAAATTTAGTGACCTGATTAAATTTGTGCAGCTGGTAGAAAGCAGAGCCAAAAGGACTCAAATCAGTGTCTATTAATAAAATTGTACTAATAATACTTGTAAAGATTCTTGTATTAGTAATAAGTATTCTTGGACAAGGAATCATACTCTGCAGAGAGACTGCGAGAGTTGGGGAGTTGGCAACCTAGATCTGGCAGTGGCTCTGCCACTAGCTTAGGTAAAACAAAACAGAATCCAAAACCCTATCTGTTGCAACATGTCAGTATAATGAATGGTTCTTCCTAAGTAACATGAAAGACATGTAGTCCCCAAAGAATGAGAGAACGTTTGATCCTCCAAGAATCTGATCCAATGGCCTTAAATAGAAAATGAGTATTAAATGCATAGCATTTGATCTGGTTACTCAGGATTTGAATTAAACTTAAGGTCACATAGAATATTTTTAATTGTAGAAAATGTGATTTTTTTCCCTGCTTGAAAACTATTAAACAGTTTTAATTTTCTACATACCACAAGTGTTCAATTTTTTATGACTGCAAAAGAAACCATGCTGAACTTCTCTGTCAATGACTTCTAATCGGAGAAGCATTCTTTGTCTACATTCCACATAACTAGGGGATGAGCTGATAAAAGGACACTGTTGCTTACTGCAACACTTGACATTTGATATGACCGTGTAAGATGCATTCTTCTTGGAGGAAAGAAGTTATTAAAGTTTTTAAAATCAGAAGTGGGGACGCACACAAGATATGTTACAAAATCTTATCCTCTTGATTTATTTTTTAATACTTAACTCATTCTACTTAGGAAAACCCTTGGCCTTTTTTCTTACTTACATTTCATTTAGTTATTTCCTCTTTCTGCATATAATTGATTTTCTTCTTATTAAATAGACATGCCAGAGAAGCTTTTAGCTATCAATTCTCAGTAATTCTTCAATGTTATTGAACTTCTTTTCCCTGGTTCTTTGAACTTCATTATTTTTCCTTCTAGATACCCTTTACTTCAAGCCATGCAGGATACTTTATAACATGTGTTCACCTTATCACGTGTTCTGGGAAAGTATTATTATCCCTTAGGAAAATGTACAGCATAACAGCAAGATTCCCTCAAAATCTCTTATGAAACATTAGGGGGTAATTATTTGAATTATAAAGGATTTCTTTAAAAGCTACTCCACTGGTGTATTTAAGTGTTTATTTATTCAACCCCTAGACCTCTGACAGTGGAAGTGACTTAGGCAGCCTCTGAGAAATGAAGGTCAGAAGACTGTGCCTTAGTTACTTTTTACTGGTCGCTGAGACAAAATACCTGATGCACCAAGTTGGGAAAGGAAAGGTTTATTTCTTACAGTTTTTGGAGGTTTCAGTCCATACTGAGTTGGCTCCAAGGCAGAGTGGCATGGCAGGACCACAGTTCTTGGTAGCTGCAAGAGCAAGCCAGAAACCCAAGAGAGAGAGACATGCCTTCTTCCTGCCATTACATCACATCCTGGCTCCACCCCTATGTGGGTGTAGCACTGACACCATCAATCTAAGCACTATACAATGAACCAATCACAGATACATAATGTAAATGCATGAGGCTACCAACATGAACCATGACAGACTGCTAGGATAATACAGGGTAATTGGCAGGGAAATGTGCCCACACTGCAGTTAGCAACCATCTCATTCAAACAGAGAAAAACATTGTTTTCTAGACATATATTTAAGTCACCTTAAACACTGAAGCTTATACTAGCGACACATATAAAATAGTTAAACACTATCCATTAAAATATAGGTTAGTTGTTGTCAGGAATCAATAAAAGAGCCTTTAAAAAAACCTATAGATCACTGCAATGTATCTTCTACATTAAACCTATGGCTTCTTTCAATACTGCTAATGATCTATCTTGTCATAAGTTCCACTGAGGTAACTGTAATGGAATATTGCTCCACAAAGTGAGTAGTAATTATAGCAGCTTTCTATAATCTATCACTTAGCTCTTATAGAATTAAGATTTTTCATAAATAGTAACTTTTCTTTATCCCAGAGGTAACAATATTACCAGAGAAACGTATATTAAATAATATATGCAGCATATGAATAGACTCAATTCTGAATTTGAGGGAAAAGTTACCCTGGCAATTAGTGAATTCCTTCTTGTGTTAATCATCATTTATCTTGGTGAGTGACTGTGTAGCAAGTTAATGAGTTCTTAGAATAACGCTGGCCCACCAGTGTCTTAATAAACTAGCATTACATTGGGAAAGACAAAGAACAGACATGACTGAACTGGTTCAGATTCATGTATTCATGTTTTGCTATCTAGTTCCTCCAAGGACTTTGTGACTGCTATAAGTCTTTCGCTTGATCCAAGTAGCCTCAACCTGATGAAGACAAGATTGACACCTGGTAGAGAAATCTCCAGACAGCACCAAATCAGGGGGAATCATAGGAGCCGTGATTGATACACCCTGGTGAAAATGATGGAAAGGGTGGCAGATGTTAGCACTTGATAATGCTAGAGGATTAAGTAGGAATGAAGTTGAGTTTATCTCAAAAATCACAACATCCAACTGTCTGTTTATTTCCCTGATAGACTGTTTCCCTGCCCTACAAAGCTTGTACAGCAGGTCATAAAGTAGGGGAAAACTGCATGCACAATTCATGACGAAATATCAAAATTGGAAGAAATAATCCATTTTATGTTTCTATTAGGAATGCTATAGCAGGACAGCTATTAATTGATCAGGCCAGTCTCAAAAAAATGTGATTTTTATCTATCAATTATTGAAAAGCTCTAGCTTCATCATGATAGCAAGAGGCTTTATAAATTTCAATCTTATAAAGCTCATTAGATAGGAAATGTTACTAGAGGCCCTTTAGAAACAAATAAAGTTCAACCTTGAGACACAAAAAGCTCTGGAAAGAGAAAATAAAGTGTACATGGAGAAAGAGGAATGAGAGAATCTTATGGAAAGACTTGAATGGATGAGACAGTGTTTGAGCAGCTTCTATGAAGGTGTAACATTTGAGCAAGAAAGTCAAATTACTTATTTATTGTCACAGAAATACTACATAACTATTCACCCCAAAACTCATGGATTACAGCCATAGATATGAATTTATTTTACAATTCTGTGTCATGCTAGTTTGAAACAAGGCAGTATGGCGGTCAGCTGCATATCAGCTGATCTTGGATGGCCTTAGCCAGAACTAGAGTAATTCAGAACGGAGCATCTTCTCCAGCAAGGTGGCCTTTCTCACTGCAAAGTCATAGAAGCAAGAAAGAAAGTCAAACACATGAATGTATTTTCAAGCCTCTACTTACACCATGCCTGCTAACCTCCCATGTTCACAAGTCTGATTTCTACCTGTGTCATCCACTTTTGACCATGTTTCTCCCTTAAAGCAAGTCCAATGGTCAAACATTAGATAGTGAAACTCTCTGTCTCTCTCTGTCTCTGTCTCTGTCTCTGTCTCTGTCTCTCTCTCTTTCTCTCTCTCATTAGTAACAGCAAATGCAAAGTTAAGACAAACAGTGTCCAGGTAGTAGCACTTTCTCAATAAAATCCATCCCAAATTGGCATGGTGGCTCATGCCTAGAATCCCAGCACTTTGGGAAATCCAGGCAGCGGGATGGCAAGTTCTTTTTTTTAAGTCTTTTTTTTTTTTTTTCCTTTTTTCTGGTACCAGGGATTGAACTCACGACCGCCTGCTTGCAAGGCAGATGCTTATGCCGCTGAGCTAAATCCCCAGCCCCTAGATGGCAAGTTCTTGCCCCCTTGCCCCCTGAGCAATTTAGAAAGCTCTTAAGATCCAAAAAGTAAATGAATAAAATAAAATTTAAAAGAACTGGAGATGTAGCTCTAAAGTAGATTGCCTCAGGTTTGATCTGTAGTACCACAAAAAAACAATCCCAAAGACCATTATTAGATAAAAAGAAGAAGATCAGGGAAAGGTGAGGAGTTTAAGGAAGGGTAATTAAAGGGATAAGTTATACATACATATGGAAATGCCAAAATAAAACCCAATGTTTTGTGAAGTTAAATGCACTAATAAAAAGTATATAGTAGAAACAAAATTTTTGAAAACTATACCAAAGCCTGTATTACAAAACAAATGCCATCTAATCTGCCTACTGTTCAGGTTGCATGTTCTGCAGATCTCAACTAGCTACCCAAATGAAGTTAGGTTATCTAAGAAGTCCTTGACCACATGACTGAACATTGAGGCTGGATATCAGCCTGAACATGTACATCAATAAATCCACCCAGGATTCTCAGGGCGGCTGGTTCACAAAAGGGATAAGAAAAGACAAGTTCCAACGCACTATTGTTTTGTTTCAGAACCACTAAAGTTCCATTAGTCAAAGCAAATCGCATGATCAAAGACAAAAATCACAGAAACAAGCCCAGAATCAGTGTGGAAGCTTACACAAGTACACATATACAGGGAGAGATGATTACTGGGATCTGTTCACATGGACTTAGAGAGAGAATCAATATAATGACATCAACAAGAGCATAAATGTACCATTAGAAAAAAACGTAAAAGAGAAATTGAAAAAGACTTTGGTAGCAGTGTATTTCCCATAGCACTTAAAAAATATAGTGATACCAAAGTTTCCTTAGAAGACAGTAGAGCGTAATTTATTTTCCCCTTGTGTATATATTTTTCAACATTAACAATAGAAAGGAGTTTAAATGCCCCTAATAAATCCAATTAAATTTAAATTTATCTACAGAAAGTATTTCCTAAACTTAAATTCATGCAGGACTAGGATATAAGCATTCTATAAGTCATGTAATAGTAATTTTTAGATGCCAAAATCATCAAGATTTGGAATATTCTTTTCTAAAAAAAGTAGCTGTGAAAAAACTAAACCTTATTTTCTTAATGAAACAGAGGGGGACTCTGACTATGTTTTAGGATGGTTACCAGATTCACAGTGAATTCCCCCCATCTGGGTTCAGGCTGGGTTCACAGAGACTGTAACTATGAAATATGATTCTACTTCATTAATACTATACATCGATTGAAGAAAAACACCTGGCCTGAGTTGAATCAAAGGACTTTTCTATCCTAGGAAGTTAAAATTTGAGAATGAGAAATTCAAGCCAAGTTGGTATTATTGAAACTGAATCACATTACCAGCCATATTTGTTCATCTGAAGATCCTAGACTCAGCCTGTATCCTGCCTTTTTTTAGATGTCCAACACATATTTGCATTGCATGAGTTATCTTGAAATTTTGCCTATAAATTTCCCTTTCCTTTTTTTTCTCACTGAAGACAGCTATATTTATTTTCTGTGTGTAGTTAGTGAAAGCAGTAGTGGAACATTCAGAATATCCTTCAGGACTGAGACACTCGTTTCTCCAGCGGCCCGCAGCAAAGCCAACATCCCCTGAAACTCTCTTAGATGAATGGAGCTGTCAGTTTTATTTTGCTGGACCCCTCTGTCTCCCAGAGAGAGAATAGTCCTTCTAGACAGAGTTCAACATATACTTCCTGCCCACAAGAGGTTGTACCCTACTGTCTGATCCACTGACATAGGAATCCTTGTTAACATTTTATTGGATTAAGGAACACACTTTACAGAATAGGAAGTACAGCAATGGGCATGTGCATGGGAACCAGTGAGCTGAAAGACTAATCAGACAATCTTTGAAGGGCACAGCTGAGATACCAGCTTGAACCATCATGGGAGACTGGTTCTCTCTATGAGGATATGAACCATCACGGGAGTACAGCATATGCCCAAAAGCAAAGACCATTGTATGGTCCTGAGTCCCCACTAAATAAAATATAAGAACCAGAGAACTAAAGTACAGCAGGAATGGCTCTGTCTTCTACCACACCCATCGGCCCACTTGGAGAACATGTGCGCCCATCCCTTCAGACCTACCAGATATATTTGAATTCTGGTCCCTTTTTGTCTCCTTGCTGCCATGACACCATGCTGTGCTGCCTCAGTACTGACCAAAACCAACAGAGTCAATTTACCATGGACTGATGTTCTCAAAACCATAAGCCAAAATAAACTCTTTCCCTATATAAGTTTTTTTTAAAAAGAAACAAAACCCTGGAGAATCTGTTTCTAAACCAGATGAACTTATATTAACAAGCAAGCGGATCCCAACAGAGTACTGAGTATGGATAGACTGGATGTGATGCTCTGATAAGTTATTTTCTTCCCCATGGAGGCATTTATTGGCTGCTAACATCTGAAAGCTGCATCCCCCCCCCCCAGGGAACTATCCTCAATCAGCAGAGCTACCTGATCCAAATTCACATCCTTTCCCCTGAAGCAATTCACATCTACTACATACTAAAAGAGGAACACACACACGCTGATCTCCGGGCCTCAGTTTGGAGCAGCTCTGAATGACTCCCCAGCTTCAGAGCCCTGTGGAACTGCCTGAGGCTGGTGCCATGATTGCATCGCAGATCAGCTCTTCTTGCCTCTTGGCTTCCTGTCAGGTGCTGCCCTGATTGAGAATGCAGTTCCTGGTAAGCTTATTGCTCAGAAATGTGTCAGCCTTGTTCCAGAACCCAACCTAAAACACTCTAACTTTTATCAAAGTGATCACAGCTGCTTATTGTGGAAGAAATTGCTCTGAGAGAACATGAAATTTGGAAAATGAGAGAAGGAAAACTCACAAAAACCCTGCAGGCTAGACACTATACTCATCTATATTTTACACATGAGGACATAGAAGTTTGGACAGCTTGAGAGCCTGAGCATGACCAACTCTGTCTGACTCAAGAACCTGCATTTTACTACTACATTATTTATAAATAACCCATGCCCCACTGATGGCTCTTTATTGAGTTGGAGCTGGAAAACAATCTAACATTCCTTCTCCTCCCTCCCAGAATGTCTCTAGGAGCTTAGTCTATGCTGAAGCCAAAATAAAATGCTGTCTCATAAAAGCAAGCCACTTTAATGCAGTCTCTATGTCTATATTACACATTATTTATCAGACTCTAATGAACAACCTCATATACACATTGCTGAATGGCTCATAAGCAGCATTCTAAATATAGCATAAATGTGTGTGGATGTTTACGTGTGTTCCATACTTTGGGACTGATAGACCACAGTGACCAGGTACCCTTTCTGCTTCCAAATGACAAGTCCTCTAGTGCATTCTGTGCGGGTCTTCTCTCTTTATTTATGATTTGATTTCATCTGACAGAAAGGAAAGATAGAGGGTGAGAAAGACAGTAAGAGAGAGAAAAGAAAAGAATCTGAAATGTTACATCATTTATGTTTGGAAGTAGAATTATAATATTTTTGTTATTGTTTCTAATTTTCAACAATTATCAGAATTATGCACTAAGAATTATGAAATAAAGTATAAGAAATTAGATTTTATTATATTTTTTCATAATGATGGAAGAAATGTTGGGAATATGTAGGAAAGAAATGAGGCTGGATAGAACTTTGAGATCCCAGGGCACCGAAAATGGACCATTCAGACCCATTTTCTTTGCAAGCAGAAAAATAAGTAATTGTAAAGGCTGGTCTTCGTTTCACATCCAATTCAGTCAGTTTTTCTTCTGTGAACCGCAGGTATGAATTGGTATAACTTTAGGTATACGTGAGACCTTTCCCTCTTATCAGAAATAATAAATGTGCCCAAAATTTTAGAAATTATTTATAAGCATACTAGTTCTGTTTTTTTGTTAAAGGATAAAACTGGAGAACCAATTTAAGTGAAAGTCTTTGCAAAGACTTTTCAAAGAAAAATAGTAATTGGTTACTTCACCATTTTTACTACAATGGCCCTATCAAGTTCATTTTACTAAACTATGTGCTCTCATAGCAAATCGATTTGTGGCAATTTATATTTCCAGCCCATCATTGGAATAACCTTTCTAAATGAACCAGCTAGTTAATTGCCTTATCATGGGATCTGATCATCGTAACCACAGATTGTAAAGACCCAAACAAACAAAATCACTATTTTATTTTTGTATCATCTACAATTTGTCCCTCCACAATTTACCCTCCAATATAGTTTTTCATATAGTTCAGAGGGAAAAAAATAATATTGAAAACAAGCTCCAGCCTGTCAAATAAAATTCTAAGTAACATGCTTGTCTGTCTGCTGCTATTCTATTAAAATGCTCTACAGTTTGAAATGTCCTTATTTTTGAAGGGCAAATGAACCCAGCAGGTGACTTGAGTGATTATGATTTTTGATTCAGAGCTCATTTTTTAAAAACATGAGCTATGTAATGCTTGCTGATTGCCATCACTAACATTCCGTGTTTCCAGGACACTTGTCCTCTTGCTAGCAGACTGAATTCTACCCTGCATCCAGAGTGCCCAGTTAAAGAGAATCTGCAGCTACGTTTCAGTCCCCAGGATGGCAAGAAGATGTACTATAAAATTAATTTCAATGACATATTTAGAACCTGTTTTCCTCTTCCAGATTTAAATTTTAAGAAATGGCTTGAAGAAAAAGATTCTTGTCAATGAAATGAAATGAGAGAGTAGCTGTCAACAATGACTATATTTCATCTAAAATGTGCCCCATCTAGGTGTCCTGGGGAAAAGTTATTGCAGTGGAAGAATCACTCTCCTCTTCTGAGAAGTTATAAAAACAAAACTCAACAAAATAATGACAGCAAAACAGTTCACAAGCAAATCACTTCTCCCAGCGTTGTCTCTTTTATGAATACTTCTGGAATATTTCTGGAATTCTGAATATAAGTTCTTATCCTTATAAAAGGGAATCTTAGCCTTTATTGGTTTATAACCCAAATGCAAAAGATAAAAATGGTAGCATGCTACATTGTAAAGCTGCCTAGAGTTTTCAAATACCATGCCCATAGTGAGGGATATAACAGCTTTTGGTAATAAGTCTTGGGCAAGAGAAGGGTGCTTATGCCAAATTCTAATCTCTTGGATAAGTGTTAGCCCATCTTTGAAAAGCTATTTTTGCAGTAACTTGAAAATAAAAAAGCCTCCAATGATGCTACATGGTTGTATTTCCATCCCTGAATCCTCAAGTGCTTTATCATCCATCATTTTGTAGATGATCGTTAATCAAAACACTTTGCACTCAAGCCATCTTGTAACCTGTGGGCTTTTTACAAACATAACAAGCTATATCAATAAAACGCAGCTGTTGTGAAGTGAAATGAGGCTGTTCGTCATTATATGAGTAGCAGGGATACAAAGATGACTGCTATAGACAGTTGAGAATATGGCATCTTTTTCTTCCTAAAATCTATTTGATATCTCAAGTATAAGCATTGGATATACAGGGAAGGAATATTTGAGAGCAATTTTGGAAAATGCAAAGAGCTATATATCCAAAATAGAAGCAGTGTAGAGAAATTGGCACATACATTCTACCAAAAGGCTAGGTTGGTGTCTACACAGTACAAACAATCCTAATCAGTTGCCCACTACAGAAAAACATTCATTGCAGCTGATGTTAGTTGGATCCCTATGAAAAACCATGCAATTTATCTCACACTTTCCTGGACTTTTTGGAACATTCCAGACATCTAAACATAGATCCAGTTTCTTCACATTCTATCTACAGAGGAGAAGATATGTTATTGATGTTTTGTGGGAAGATAGCAAAGAGGATTTATATTACTTATTTTATGGATAAATTTGTATTGTTTCCCAAAAGATTCTCTCTTTTATAGCAGTCTCTCTCCTTTCCAAGACCCATTCTTTCAGCCTCACTAGTTAGTTTACAGGGCCTAAGACCTAAGCCTCTTTTTTCATGCCAAGCAATTAGGTCTCTAATTCATCAACCTTGCAGATTTAATACTTATCAGGCACTATCAACCATCCAGAAAGGAAGAGAAAATTACAAACATTAAGTATCCCCACTTTCGGTAGCTTTAGGATTTGCAAATGTCTCAAGAGTAGCCATGCTAAGGCAGCCTTTAAAAGGGGACTGCACATATTTGAGTCATTTGTAGGAAAATAGATACTCCTTGAGAACATAATGTGAGGTAGAATAAAGCAGACACAACCTTAAATATTGCATGGTTTGTCTTATATGAGAAATCTGAAGTATAAATAATTAAAAGAGAAAAATAAAAAACAAGAATCAGCAAGATCAATCTTTTGCAAATGGCAAGAGGATCTAGAGATGAAGGAGGGAGAGGAGGAGGAGAAATAAAAAGAATTGAGATGTGTTATGTACACGTAGCAAGCTCCTCACAGTGAGTGTGACTGTTTATATACTGCAAACATAGACTAATAAAAAGGAGATTGGATCAAAAGAAAGAAGTGTCACCAAAAATGCTAAGAAACTGCAGTTTTGTCCTTTCTGTTCATTCATTCTATTTATCTCTCCAGTTTTACCTTCTCTCCTTCAGATCTTCCTTGCTCTAAAAAAGGAGAAAGAGATCTTTATCATATAGGCCAGTGATTTTCATATCTATTTTATATCAATATGCTTTATTAATTATAGATTCCTAACCCTCACTCAAAAAAATTATGTGCACTTATTTATTTTTAAATGCTCTCTAAGTAGCTTAGGGTAAAAATTAAGATCCAGAAACAAAAAGTACCCTTCTCCATCAGTACATAAAGAGAATATAAATGAGTCTCTTCCTTAGGTAACTACCTTGAAATAAGGAATCCTGGTTGTGGGGGTAGCCAGACTAGAGCTAAACATTACAGACCCCAGCTCCCTTCCATCTTGCAAGTCCATAAAGCCAGCTTGCAATCAAGAAGCACTTACAAACATAGAGCCTAGGGTCTCACCCTTGAGTATTTGATCAAAGCAGGGTCATTGTGACATTCAATTTCCAGTTCTTGGGGATGGAAAAATTGAGGTCCAGTTTCAGTAGCTTTCTGATCAGCAAAGAGAACAGAAGTTGCCTATACCTCTAGCTCCATTCTCTCAGTGGAGACTTGATCATTTTGCCAGAAAATGGTCTGTAGCTACGAAGCCATGTGACCAGAAGAAACAAACACACTTCTCTTCACCCCACCATGATCTTTTTAGTGCTTCAAACACATTGGCAGGTTTGAGAGCCACTGTATAAAGATCAGTACAGCAACGTTCCACCTCACCCTGTCCTCTGTTTCACACAGTATCAGCTGTCATACAGGGGGTAAGAGCACTTAAACTTGGAGGCAGAGCACCCAAGTACAAGGCTTAGTTCTGCCACCTAACTGATTGTGTGAACTCAAGTAGATCATTTAATAAAAATATTCTATACCAGGCTTCATGCTAGTGCTTTATATGCATCATTTATTTTAAACAATAATACAGACTAAATATTTTCATTCTGTTTTATTGAAAAGCTAAGTCACTTTTCTCACTTTTCATGGTTACACGTATATTTCAGAATTACACTTCAAACCCAGTTTTGTCTGAGTCCAAAGCACATAGTTCACTTTTGCCATATTTAACTCCATTTAGTCTCTTTTTCTTATAAGTGATCAGATATCAGCCACAAGTTGCCACGAAAATTAAATAAGCTAATTTAAAGGGCCTGGGCAGATCTGAAATGCCAACATTAAAAAAGACATTATTTTGCTTTGTATTTCCAGAGGCTGAATTAATTTGCTGTGGTCGGCCTGTGTTTGAGTTCTTTTCCAGGGACATTGATGGATTTGCAATTATTCATTCACAATCTCCAGTTCTGTCTGTTGTGATCAATGGCACCCATTTATGAAATGACAGTTCAGAGTCAACCTGTGGCCACAGAACTGAGCAATGCCAACTGGCCCATGTGGGAACTGAATTAATGATCCGGAACCGATAAGCACTATACTCAGACAAGCTGAAATAACTGGACATCAACTGTCATCATGAAGCCACAGACTGAAGTTGATAAGACTTGGAGAAGAGAAATCTCTTTGTTTCTCTCAGAAGTCCATTCAAAGCTTGCAAACAAAACCAGCTGTCTTGCCAGCAAATGCCCTGATATCACAAACCAAATTAAGATGAATCTCAGCATTTGTCTCCATTTTATATCCTATTCCTATGGAGACTATTTACTCTTGCAAAGGCTGAAAGAGCAAGCCTAGAGATTGTGAGTGTCCTAATTTTCAGCTGCCTGGATCACACAGAGTGAAGAGGAATTGTCTCTGGCCTCATACAAATATATAATATAGTTAAGGTATGTAAGTAATGAAACTTTTATATATTTTTATTATAACATAAAAAAAGAAA
This sequence comes from Cavia porcellus, assembly GCF_034190915.1. Taxonomy (NCBI): domain Eukaryota; kingdom Metazoa; phylum Chordata; class Mammalia; order Rodentia; family Caviidae; genus Cavia; species Cavia porcellus. The sequence continues at coordinate 43,583,053 of NW_026947510.1, forward strand.
TAGAGACAATGTAAACTGACCAGGTGTGGCATGCAGTGGAGACAGAGTGAGCACTGCACTGTCCTCATAGGACACAGCATCTCGTTCTCACTGACACCATCCACACTCCAGCAACAGACAGTAGAGTCATCTAAAATGTCACCAAAAATCACATAATAATGGTACAATTTTATAATCCTGGAGGACCACATTAGTAGCAGTCCTGGGCTGCACTAGGCCAGAGATTGGGTGTGCCTCCTAACAATAGTAAGTTGCAGAAAAGCAAAGGGTAAAATAACACACCAAACAGGGTAAGACACATATATGCCTCCCATCTAGTTCCTATCTGACTCATCATCAAACTAGGCAAAGCTGTATGGAGCAAGAATAAAATAAATGCAAGTTGGTTTGTATGCTATTATCCCCCAGTTCAGGTTTCCTGCACTTTTAAGTACAAATATATGTGCAGGTATCACACTACAAATCTTTATAAAAAAAATTTCTATCCTACTTTTTTATTTTAAAGAGAATAAAACAAAAGAGAACAGAACAAATCAAATCAAAATAAAACAATGCAAGAAACACAGCACACGACGAGACAAGCAGGTATCAACAGTAGCTACTGTAATGTCTCCTTTCTTTGAAATAGTTGAGCATACCTTCATATACAATAGTATTAACCATAACAAAACAGTATAAAACCATTCTAGAGAATTAAAGGATTATAGGGCATTCAAACCAAATAACCAATAATGAACAAAGGCTACTATTATATCTCATTTTCCATAAAAAATTGGTTTATACTATCACACATATTAAAATCCAGTAAGATATAACATGGTAGAACCAATGGAAGCAGAAGAACAAAAGCATGGTAGGGCTTCAAAGCAAGATGATATTAAATCAGCAATGGCTATCACAATGTCTTGTTTTCTTCAAAGTAGCTGTTTATACCATAATAAAATCAAACAAAACAGAATTAAATCATTCTAACTAATGCATGAAAATATTATAAGACTTCAAAGCAATATAATGGGGAACCATGATTACCATAAAATCTTATGTACTCTTACCATTTCTTACATTAGGGAGACTATACAGTATTTATACATGTGAGTTTGATTTATTTCATTTATGAGTATGGTCTCAAGTTGCGTCCATTTATTTATAAATACCTTGTGATCATTCTTTATAGTTGAGTAGTACTCCATTGTACAAAAACACCGCATCTTTTTTATCCATTCCTCAGTTGATTCACACTTAGATTGTTTCCAAGATCTGGCTATTACAAGTTGTGCTGCTATAAACGTGAGTGCATATACATCACCGTGATACGATGTTTTCAGTTCTTCTGGGAATATGCCTAGAAGTGGAATAGCTGGGTCAAATGGGACTTTCAATGCCAGCGTTTTGAGAAATCTCCAGACTGACCTCCACAGTTGCACCAGTTTACACTCCCACCAACAGTGCAGGACAGTTCCTTTTTCCCCACAATCTCTCCAGCATTTGTTTTTGGTAGTTTTCTTTATCCTGGCCATTCTTTCTGGAGTGAGATGGAATCTCAGTGTGGTTTTAATTTGCATTTCTCTAATCACTAATGATGGTGAACATTTTTTCATGTATTTATTTGCCATTTGTATTTCTTCATCTGAGAACTGTGTATTCATCTCAGATGCCCATTTTCTTTGAATTTCGGGGGTCTGGGTTTTTTTTAATTCTTTATATGTCCTAGACAGAAGTCCTTTGTCTGAGGAACAGTTCACTAAATTTTTTCCCAATTTGTTGGTATTATTTTCATTATGCTGGAGATTTCTTTCAACATGCAGAAACCCTTTAATAAGACGTGATCCCAGTTATTGAAGTATTTCCCATGCAGTTTAATTCTTGTTCATGTCTACCCCTATGTCTTCAAGATTTTTACCTACTTTGTCTTTCAACAGATTTAGTGTTTCTGTTTTCATATCTAGATCTCTGAGCCATTTAGACTTTAGTACATGCTGACATGCATGAGTCTTGTTTTAATTGTCAGCATATGGAGAGCCAATTTTTCTAGCATCATTTATTAAAGAGACTATCTTTCTTCCAGTGGACGTGTTTGGCCCCTTTATCAAAGATAAGGTGGCTGAGTGTGTTTGTAGTTGTAGCTGTATCTTCTAATCGATTCCATTGATTTTTAGGTCTGTTTTTATTCCGGGACCATGTTGATTTTATTACAGTAGCTTCATAGTGCAACTTCAAGTCAGAGATTGTGATGCCTCCTGCCTAGCCCTTGTAGCTTAGAATTACCTTTGCTATTCTAGGTCTTTTCTGGTTCTGGATGAATTTTAGGAGTGATTTCTCCAGATCTTTGAGATATTCTAATGAGATTTTGATTGGGATTGCATTAAATCTGTATAACAATTTTGGGAGAGCAGCCGGAGATCCTCTTCAATTTTTTTTCAGGGCATTGTAATTTTTCCTGAATAGATCTTTTACTTCTTTCATTAGATGGATTTCTAAGTATTTCACATTTTTGGATGCTATTAAGAAGGGTGTGGCTTCTCTTCTCTCTCAGTGATTTTGTTGTTAATGTATAGGAATGCTATTGACTTTTGAGTATTGACTCTGTATCCAGTACATTACTAAATTTATTTATTATATCTAGGAGTCTTTCAGTGGAGTTTTGGGAATCTTCTATGTAGAGTATCATATCGTCTGCAAATAATGATAATTTAACTTCTTTTCCTATCCTCATTCCTTTTATTTCTCTCTCTTGTCTAATTGCTCTAGCTAGTATTTTCAGCACGATGTTGAATAGGAGTGGTGATAAGAGACATCCTTGTCTTGTGCCTGATTTTAGGGTAAAGGCTTTCAGATTTTGGCCATTTAATATGATGCCGGCTGTTGGTTTGTCATAGATGGCCTTTATCATATTGAAGTAAAGGCCATCTATTCCAATTCTCTGTAAAGTTCTTATCATGAATAAGTGTTGAACCTTTCAAAAGCTTTTTGTACATCTACAGAAATAATAATGTGATTCTTACTTTTGGCTCTATCGATATGGTGGATTACATTTATTGATTTACATATGTTGAACCATCCCTGCATGCCTGGGATGAATTCCACTTTGTCATGGTATATAATCTTCTTGATGATTTGTTGCATTGTTTGTCATTATTTTATTGATAATTTTTGCATCTATGTTCATTAGGGAGATTGCACTATAATTCTCTTTTTTAGTTGAGTCTTTCACAGGTTTTGGTAACAAAGTAATATTTGCTTCCAGGAATGAGTTGCTTCCCTTTCAGTTTCACTGAAGAGTTTGGAGAGTGTCGCCATTAAGTTTTCTTTGTATTTCTTGTAGAATTTGGCAGTGAATCTGTCTGGGCCTGGGCTCTTCTTTGTTGGTAAGGATTTAATTACAATTTCAATTTCATTAATAGAAATTGGGTTATTCAACAATTTTACATCTTCTTGATGCAGATTTGGTGTTTCATATGTTTCTAGGAATTTGTCCATTTCTTCTGTGTTATCGAGCCTATAAGAGTAAGGTTTTCAAAACAGGTGTTGATGAGCTTCTGTATTTCCACAGAGTCTATAGTGATTTTACCCTTTTCATTCCTTATTACATGAATTTGAGGGTTTTTTTTCTTTCCTTTTTTAAATAAGGTTGGCTAGGGGCTTATCAGTGTTATTTATTCTTTCAAATAACCAAATCTGACTCATTGATTCTTTGTATTGTTTTTTTAATCCCTAGTGCATTGATTTCTGCACTGATCTTTATAACTACCTCCCTTCTTTTGGCTTTCGGCTTGACTTGCCCTTCTTTTTCTAAATACTTGAAGTGTAGCATCAGGTTGTTTATTTGTGTTTGTTCTGTTTTCCTGATGTGGGAATTCACTGCAATAAATTTTCCTCTGGGGACTGCTTTCATTGCATCCCACAGATTCCAGTAAGTTGTATTTGTATTTTTGTTTGCTTGTAGATATTGTTTAATTTTTTCTTTAATTTCCTCTGTGACCCACTGATTGTTCAAGAGTGTGTAATCAGTCTCCATGTGTTTATGGGGCTTTTTTTCAGTTTCTTTTATCATTAATTTCTAGTTTCATGGCACTGTGACCCAATAATATGCCGGGATAATTCCAGTTCTTTTGCATTTCCGTAAGTATGTTCTGTGGGCTAATACATGGTCTATTTTAGAGAATGTTTCATATACTGCTGAGAAGAATGTATATTCTGATGTTGTTGGGTGGAACACTCTGTACACAACTATCAAGTCCATTTGTCCACAGATGTGATTCAGTTATCTCTTTGCTGATTTTCTGTCTGATTGTTCTGTCCTCTTGCGTCAATGGCATGTTAAGGTCTCCTGTTATAATTGTGTTATTGCTTATTTTATTTTTCATTTCTGTTAATACTTGTTTTGTATAGCTGGGTGTTCCTGAATTTGGTGCATATATATTTAAGATTGTTGTTTGTTCCTCTTGATGTTTTCCCCTAACCAATATGTAGTGACCTTCTTTATCTCTTCTGATCATTATTGGTTTGAAGTTCACATTGTTTGCAAACAGAATAGCTACCCCTGCCTTTTTTTGTTGTTGTTGTTTTTTGAGTTCCTGTTGCATGAAGTATTGTTTTCCATCTTTTGATTATCATTCTATGAGTTTCCGTTAGGGTTAGATGGGTTTCTTGTAGACAGCATATGGTTGGATGTTGTTTCTTGATCCATTCTGCCAGTCTGTTTCTTTTAACTAGTGAATTGAGACAATTTACATTAATGGTTATAACTGTTATATATTGTTTTATTGTTGACATGTTACCTTTCTATTGTTGCTTCTTTATCTTTTCACTCTGTTTAATTGTTTGCCTTGCTTAGTGGTTTTTTCTTATGTCTACCTAGAATGTCTTATGGTATTTATGGTATTCTTTGCAGGGTTGTTTACTGACCATGAAATTCTTCAGCTGTTCTTTGTCTTGGAAGTATCTTATTTCTCCATTCATTTTGAAGGACAGTTTTGCAGGATATATCAGTCTGGGTTGGAAATCATTTTCCTTTAGGATCTGAAATACTTCACTCCATGCTCTTCTTGATTTGTTTGTGTTGAGAAGTCTGCTGTAATTCTGATAGGTTTTCCTTCATAGGTGATCTGTCTCTTCTAATAGCTTTTAATATTCTGTTCTTATGTTGGATTTCTAGGATGTTGATTATTATATGTCTGGGTGTAGTTTTATTTTGGTTATGGTTATTTGGAGTTCTAAATGCTTCACTGATCCATATATCAGTTTCCCTTCTCATGTTTGAGAAATTTTCAGCTATTACTTCTGTCAGTATCCTCTTGATATCATTTGTGTTGTCCCTTTCTTTTTCATTTGTTATCCCCATCAATCTTATGTTGTTTTTCTTTGCATCATCTTGCAGCTGTTGAATTATTTCATGATTCCTTGTTATTTTTAAAAGATCTTTCCTTTCCTGTTCACTAGCTGCAATCTTGTGTTTGAGGTCTGAAATTCTATCTTCACTTTTGTTGAGGTGGTTTTTTTAACTTTCAATGGAATTTTTGATTTCCTGTATATCTTTTTGAATCTGTCTCATGCATTCTGTTTGTTTTGTATATTGTGCATTCAAGGTTTCTATCTTTTTGCATTGTTCCTCTAATTTTTAACTATGTCTTATTTAAATGTGTTTAGCATTTCTTTCATTACCTTTATTACTTCTTCTTTTACTTGGGAGACTATTTCTGATTTGAGTTCTTTTATAGCTTCCCAGAGTTGTTTCTTTATTTCTGTTGATATCATTTCAGGCATTTCAGGTGTATGGCTTGTATTTTCTTCTATGTACTTGGCTCCTAGGCTTGCTTGGGATGGGATGGAGGCTTGAGATTGCATTTTGGTCTTTCATTTTGTTGTTTTTCTAGATTTCTGGATTTCCAGCAATGTTCCAAAGTTCCCACAGGCATTCTGGAAATCTCCTTGTGGGCCCTCAGCTCTTGGTGCTCAATAGAGGTGATTAGGTGGCCCAGTCAGGCCTCCCAGAGCTCCCATGCCTCCAATAGTGTTTTAGGAAGCTGGATGGGATCCTAACCACTGGAAGGGATAATCCAAAGCTCTCCCTTAGCAAGTGAAAATCACCTCACTTTTGCCCTCATCTCCAGGGGCTCAATGGAGGTGGCTAGGCATGTCCTAGTCAGGCCCATGGGATCTCTCATGCCTCTTATGGTTTTTCAGAAAGCTGGGTGGTGTCCTACCCACTGGGGGCAATGGTCCTAAGCTCTCCCTGAGCACAAGTACACTGGAATTCACCTCACATGCCCTCAGCTTCTGGCCACTATCTTATTAAAATAAAAACAAGGCCATGCATGGGCCACTGACAGTGGGGGGAGGACAGCTAGACTCTAGCATTTCCTCGTGAGTCAGCACCATAAGCAGGCTAGGGGACCAGAGAACAAGGATTCAGCAAGAACTAAGCCCTCCCTGCAGCCCAGAACCATGCACAGGCAACTGCTGGTGGGTTACAGCCAGACCCCAACCCCTTTTGGAGTGCAGGCTAGCAGACAAGAAGTACCAACCTACCCCTACACCCTGTAGGTAACTGGCTGATCCAGAGAAACACAAGCTGTGATGATAGCTATTGAGGTGAAATTAATAGGATGCTTGTGATGTTTTGGTGTTTCACTAACCTTGTAGATCTGGGACTGGTGGTCTGATCATCTATTCAGAGGAAAATGGTACATAGTGTGATATCTTGGGATGGATCTCCTTCTGAAAGTTGTGGCCACAATTAATCCCCTATTATCTTGTTTTGAAGTCCTGAATAATTTTCATTGTTTCATTGGGTTGGGTTTTATTCTTTTTTGTTTTGATTTTGTTTTGCTGCTACAAAACCAGTTATTTCAAAGATAGCAAGACATATGGATGCCATTTTGGATTTACTATTCTTATTTTGAAGTTCTTTATTGCATTCATTGTTTCATTTTTATTAGTTCTATTCTGTTTGGTTCAGTCTGATTTTTACTATGTCTGAGGGTATCATGCAGCTATTTTGAAAACAGCAAGCATCATTATGGAAACTATTGTTAATTTTGTATTGTTCTGAAGTCCTGTATTATTAAGCTGTTTTTTATTGTTTTTTATTGTTTTGCTTTCCTTGGTTTTATCCTCTTTAAAATTAAATTAAATTAAATTGAGTTTAAAAATTTCATCCAAAGAGTTCTACATATTCTTCCAGGAACACAGCAAAGTGGTGAGTAGTAGAGAAACAGCGCTAGGACCCACAAGGATCTGAAGCAAGAATTGGAGTCCACAAGAAACAGAAGGTCCTCAACACAGAAGAGGGAGGTGGCAAGCACCACTTTCTCCCTGAGCATTGGATGCTGCAGACTGTGGTAGCAGGAGAATGATTCCTTTATAGTCTGGTCTAAGCATCCCCCAGGATGACTGGCTGGTTGCCATTTTGGAAAGGGACCAATAAACTCAACTCAGAGCAGTTGCAGGCTGTTTTTTTCTAATGATTCCTGGTGTTAGAGTTTGGCACAGCCATGGGAGACACCCAAAGTCAGGGAGCCAATTTCAAGCCAGTAGGAGACATGTGAAGTGTTGTGGGTTGAACAGTTTGAGCCCCAGCTTCACAGTGAGAAATCAGAGCCACCCTGAACTTCAGAGGAGCTAACAATGCCAGTTTTCTGGGATTATATGCTACCCTGCTATAATCCCATCCTGGTTTGCAGGGATCAATCAACAGGGATCTAGGTTCTATCTGCTCCTTTTATCTGTGACAGCAGAAACATGCCCTCAAGTAGATAATTTTAATCTGCCTTCCTTTGTTTTTCTTTGCTTCTTTTTTTCTTGATTGTTCTTGTTTTAATATGTGAATACTGTTTCTAGTTTGTTGTCATGGTTTATGTCTGTGTCCCCCAGGCCTCATGAGTTTGCATTGTTCATTTGTGATGATTCATTGTATAGTGCTTGGATTGATGGTATCAGTGCTCCACCCACATAGGGGTGGAGCCAGGATGTGATGTAATGGCAAGAAGAAGGTGTGTCTTGCTCTTTGCCAGTTCCTGTTTGCTGTTTTTAGCCGCCATGAACTGTGGCCCAGCCATGCCCGCTTGCCTTGGAGGCTCAAACTGTTCAACTGAGTGTGGACTAAAACCTCCAAAAACTGTAAAAAATAAACCTTTCCTTTCCCAACTTTGGGCTTCAGGTATTGTGTCTCAGCGACGAGTAAAAAGTAACTAAGACATTTGTTTTGTTGTTGATGATTGCTATTCTTGGACCCAGAGCTTCAGCTACGGCCATGGTGGAACCCAGGTGGCTGCACAAAGAAGCAGTTCGCCCACCCTCTTGGTAAGTGCCTCCCTGTGGCATGAACCAGGAGGAGACCCAGTCAGCATCTCCTGTGAGCCTACCAGTGGACAGGCTGGGAATCAAACATCCCAAATCCCCACCTCCCACCCCCATTAGCAACTGGGGACAGAGGTCTAAGCATCTCTTGGGAGGATGACTGTATGCAATATAACAAATAGAGGGGATTTCCTTCTATCTTCTGTTTGAAAACAAATGTTTTCAGTTTTGTTTCATTGTGATTAATTGTTTTACTCTATTCAATATTCTTTTTCAATTGGTTTTATAATGTTGTCTTTGGTTTGATTTTGCTATACCTAATTGGCTAGACAACTATTGTGAAGATAACGAGATATACTATGGTACCTACTACTGCTATCCTGGTAACTTTCTCTGAAGTTCTATGCTGATTTCACCATGTTGTCTCAGTTGGCTTTGTTCTGTCTTGTTCTGTTGTATTTCTACTGTCCTCAAAAAATAAAGAAAATTTTTAAAGATATTGCTATTTTTTTTCCTTCTTTCCATCCCATTATCTTCACCAGTTCCCAAAGCTTGTGTAACCTTCCTTTGTTCTATAGCCCTGCTTCAATCCTTTTTTCTTCTTCTATATCTCTATTTTCCCTTAACCCTTTCTAAATTTTCTCCCAAGGTTAAAATTGCCACATTGAGGGGATATTTTCTATACACACTTCCCTGTTTTGTTTCAGATTTTGTTGAATAATTTTTTGTTAAATAACAAGATTTTGTTCAAATCTTGTTCATATAGTTAAAGGTGAAAAAAATAATAGTTACCACACTTCATCATTTTATAGGGTGTGTTTGATGATACTGTTATTACTGATTGTACTAGCTCAGCCAAGGTGCCATAAATGTGCTAATCAGTTGCTCTTCCTTCTACGCCAAAACTGAGATGCCTGGAAGTCATAAGCAATATTGTAGGGTAGTATCAAAGAGCCAAGGTCTTCACCAAATAGGCAGCAACTTCCCATCTCTAACAAATTCAAGAGGTGAGATTTTGCAACAGACTCAAAACCCAAAAGGCAGCTACATTTGGAAAAATTTCTAAGAAGTAGTCATTTACTAAAAATTCTCAATACTATCAATAAAGTTGCCTACCATAAGCAATGTATGAGCATCAACACAGAAATTAAACAAAAAAATAGAAAATGAGAAGAGAGAAGCAAGAAGCAACTGAAGACTTCCAGCTCAACAAAGGCAAACCCACAGGACATCCACTTGGACTCTCTGAAGTGGTGACAGCAGAATTAACAAAGCAGATTTATGAAGCTATAGAAAAAAATAAAATTGGAAATATGTCAGATAATTACAGAGATGATGATCATATTGAAAGACATAGTTAGTGAATCTGGTGTAGATTTTAAAAAATACATGATCTTAGGAAAGGGATGGAAACCATGAATACCAAACATAAGAAAGAAATTGTTTCCGCTAAACAGATTTAAGAGCCAGGCGGTACTTGGGTATATGGCAAGTGGACTGACCAGAACCTCAAGACCCAGGACAGCCAGGGCCCTGGTGTACAGGTGTGTACATGCCTTTGGCAGGTGCACGGACCAAAATACCAAGACACAGGTCAGCCAGACCCGAGCACAAGGGCACATACATGCCTTTGGAAAGTGGAGTAATCAGTGAGACCAGCAACCTGGAAGTGTCTGAAGCAGCAGGGAGAAGCCAGCCTCTGGGGCTCTGGAGAACTCCAGCCACAGATCAGTCCCAACCCCCACATCCAGAGGCCAAGATCTGCTCCATACCCAACACCACTCCCATGACAAACTTGACTGGAGTACACAGCACATTTCTAGGATTGGATATGGACACTGCCACAGAACTGTGAACACTAGAGGAATTTTATTGCTTTCATTAGTCTTGGTTTGTCTGATTGGCTATCCCTTTCCTGTCTGCTTAGATATCTACGGAGATTAAACTGTGAAGCTGAGTCCAAAAATGCTTCTAGCTTATGAAACAAGATATGGAGCAACAACTAAGTTCTCTGAAACATGAACCAAAGCTTTTAGTTACTCGTGATTCTTCTAAGGCAGTGTTGGCAAAGCCATGGCACTCGTGCACCAAGGCGGCAGATGGAACCCTCTCTGTTGGCACATAAATCAACAGTATGAGTGAGCTTCTCCTCTTTATTTTTTGCATATTTATTGTACTTTTTCATGGTTACCATAGAATTTACACTGAACATTTTATTGTGATAGCATACTGTTTTAAAATAACTACTTAACTGCAATTGTGCTCAGAAACTCCACACTTTACCCACCCCCCACACACGCACTTCATATAATTGTTGCTAGATTTTCTTTCTTTCTCCACTGTATTTCTATTAATAAATTTTGGCCGTCATACTTACTCCTCTTGTCATTTACATACTGGTGTGAGATCTGATGGGCCTGCCACCATTAAAATATTATAATGTTGTCTGTCGTATTTACATTTAATAGTGAAGTTCATGCTTTACATGCTTTTTGTTTGACTTTTACATCATTTCAACTTAACCCCCTTTAGCTCTTCTAGTTAAAGTTATAGTAGTGATAAAGTCCTTAATTTTTTGTCTAACAAAGTCTTTATCGCCACTTGATTCTTAACGTTTTGCCAGGCAAATTGTTATTTTTTACTTAGTGCATATTTGTAGTACACACCACTTAGATTCCTTATGAGGACCTGGTACATGTGCCTGATACATATTAATTCTTTTTCACTTCTTTTCCCTTCCCTCCCACTGCCTCCATCCATCTCCTAATCCCTCCTCTTTTGTACTTTTTCCCAGTGTGTTTACATTCCTTGTGTGGAGCTGGTATATACACGGAACACATCTTAAATCCTTTTTCCAACCCTTTCCCTCCATTCCCTCTCTCTTCCTCCATCTCTTGATCCCCTTCCACATTGGGAAACATCTGTCTCCTTACTTTCTATTACTGTCTTTTATTTTGTTCTCTGTTTATATTATGGGTTTCTCATTTAAGAAAAACCATGTGATATTTAAGCTTGTGTGTCTGATGTATTTCAGTTAATATTATGATGCATCCATTTTCCTACAAATGACTGGAGTTTCTCTTTCCTCATGGCAGAGTGTGTAAACACCACATTAGCAGTTTTATTCCTTCAGAATATTAAATACATCATCTCACTCTCTCCTATCTTGCCAATTTCCTGCTAAGAAATCCACTAGTAATGTTATAGAGTCTCCTTTGTATTTGGCAAGCCACATTGCATTTACTGCCTTTAAAATTCTCTCTTTGGCTTCTGACAAATTGTTTATTTTATGTCACAGTACAGAACCCTTTGAGTTCAGCCTCTTTAAATGCTACATATTGTGGTGTCTTTAGGGTTTCACAAATCATATGTCCATTTCCAGTTCTTAATATGAAATGTTTCCAGTCATTATTTCTTTAAATAAACTTTCTCCTTTTTCTGTCTCTTCTGAAATGTTCATGATGCATATTGCAAACTTCATGGAGTCTTATAAGCCCCATTGTCTTCACTCATTTTCTTTCTTTTGGTTCATATAACAGGATAATTTCAAATGATCCATCCTTGGTGTACTGATTCTTCTGCTTCATCAAGTCAGTTTTGGAGCTCTCTATTACATTTTTCAATTATATTCTTCAGCTCCAAGATTTCTTCTTGATTCTTTCATGCTTTTTATTTCTTTATTGAATTTCTCATTTTATTCATCCTGATTTTGTATAGTTGTCCGTCTGTGTTCCTTTGTGGCTCACTGAACCCATTAGGGTAGTCATCACAAATGTCTTGCCAAGCAACTCATAGATCTCCATTGATTTAGGGTCATGGCATCTTGGGAGGCACAGAATTTTTAATATTGGCATAGTTCAACTGATTGATTTTTCCCCTTTATATTTAGATAGTACTCAACTCCAGCTGCACTGGACTCCTTGCTCTTCATCATATTAGACAACTTCTGACTTTCTCACTTCTTTTTTCCATAGATAGAAGGTCTGATAGAAAACATCAGTGAATGTCTAAATTATCTGAATCATTAGAGTAAAAGACATATTGGCCTTAATGCCTCTCAAAGTGCCTTCCCTCACTTCAAACACACTTATTCCATCTTTCCTGCCACTTTCTGGAAGTCTCTTTTATGAGAATCTTTAGTGGCACTGTTATGGCTTCCTTGATATTCTGAATTGATTCAAAAAAATTACCTTTAATGGTCATTTTGCTGTTGAGGGAAAAACAGAATATTCACAGTATCAGATCCAATGCAGAAGGTAGAAAAGGATACACTGTAATGTTTTTCTGGGCCTGCTTTTCCATTGGGTGGCACTCGGCAGCAGCATTCACTATATTTATTATCATATCTCATACAAAAGCAAAAGATAACTTCCAGAGCTGCTTCAGAAAGTGGCATGAATGATGGAATAGTTATGTTAAAATCCAGACAAAGAGGAATAATTTCGGGGGATTAAAGTCAATGTGTCTTTCACTGTAATAATTACTTTAAATTTAAACATTCACCATATATTTTGATCACCTTATATATTCACAGAGCCTACTCGCTTCAGTTCTCTCTGTTCAGTTGTTCTCTTCTAAGAAATCTCTTTTCTGACTTATCTATATAAAATAAGAAACTTACCCTCGGAAGTTCCTCCTACCATATCTATGCTCTGCTTTATTTTCTTTGTATCACCCATGTCTAGGCAGCACATTATTAATTTTTTATCTCTCTCCCTTAAACACACACTACAATGTAAGATCCATGAAGACAGAGAATTTGTCTGTTTTCATCAATCCTCATGTACAAAACAGTGCCTGATATATAAAATACATTCAAGAATTTGTTTTAGTCACTGAATGAATGAACTAAGTATATGTAACTATGTGTAACTATAGTTCTATTCTTACTTATCATTATCATGGCTGCTTAAATAATTATTCATTTCTGGAATTTTGATCACTGTGTCTAATGGTATTCTTCCCTATTTTCTCTTCTGCATTGCAAATTAGCTATGTGAGTGTTTATGTCATATTTATATCTTTTAATAACTCTAAAATATATTCTATCTTCATTTCAATATGGTAACTCTAATCAAATAATTCTCTTCTTGATCTTTTCCCTGTTCCATTGTTAATCAGTCTTAAAATTTTTATTTCAATAGCTATCTTCTATTTCTATAAAATTTATTTGGGTGACTTTTTAATTTAATTTCTATATTCTTGTTTTATGGATATTTGAAGAGATATCTTATAAAATTTTAGATTTACTTATTTCAGAATATTTCTAGGTAACTCCTGTTCTCAAGTGTGAATACTTTCATTTGCTTTTTCTGATTAACTTTGCATGATTACAATTTGTACTGTTAAATGGATTTTATTTTTCACAAAAATTCTGTGTGTTCAAGGTACAGTTACTAATCCCATGGATCAAATTTACTGTTTATTCTACTAAAGTACTTTAAGGTTTATTGGTTCTACAATAGTTTTTATTGCATTCTTAGCTCCTTATTTATGCACTATTTGAGACATGGTTTTTGGCTAAGATGTTGCACTAGTCTGCTTTTCATTACCTCATTCAAAACACCTCAGTCTGGAAATTTTATAAAGAAAAACTATTTAGATTGCAGCTTTGGAGATGGAAAGTTGGAGATCGTGTGTCTGCATCATAAAAACAACAAGAAATATGGATCCAAGAGCTTCCCAATGACACAAAAGGAGGAACTAGTGAAAATTCAAATGACAGCACAAATGACATATTTAAAGAAATTAAAGAAATAAAGCAGATAACTTTCCAAATATAGTAAGTCCCCAAATTTACGAATGAGTTCTGTTCCAGGAGAATGTGTGTAAGTCAGATTCATTTGCAAGTTCAGCAGAGTAAGGCTTACATACCTTTCACACAAATGTACAATGTATATTGCTTTGAGCTTCCTACCAGTTCCTTCCACATAACCACTTCTTTTGCTCTTACTCTTGCTTCAGACATCTTGGGCTCTGACTGAGCACTGTACTGCTGCACAGTATCACTCCGTGCAAATCACAGAAGAGCAAATCACAGGCACACAACATACTTCTGTGATTTGTTTGCATCTACAAATGTTTGTAATGAGAGCTCAGTTCATATCTGTGAAAGCTTACAGCTAGAATGTTCATAAGTTGGGGACTTACTGTTTAAGGAAAGAATTAAACATACTGATAAGTGAAGCATACAGGACTCCAAATAGCCATGATCAAAAGAGAACCTCTCCGTAACACATTACAATCAAATTTCCAGAAGTCCAACAAGAAGCAAAATCTTAATAGCTGTTAGAGAAAAACAATAAATTATTTATAAAAGTAAACATTAGAATTACAATAGACTTCTCAACACTAACCTTAAAGGTAATGAAAGCTTTGAATAATGTGTTTCAACTCCTAAAAGAAAACAACTTCTGGCCAGGCATGGTCGTACATGCCTTTATGCACTCAGGAGGCAGAGGCAGGTGGCCATCCTAGGTTATTCAGTGAATTCAAGGCCAGTCTGGACTACATAAAAAGACCCTGTCTGAAACAAAATAACGATGATAATAATAATATGATATAATAATAATAAAAAGAAAACAACTTCCAACCCAAACTTGGGTATCCTATTTCAGAAGTGATAGAGAAATAAAGTATTTCTACGACAATGAGCACTTTAGGAAATTCATGACCACCAAAGCAACACTATAAAAAATTTTCAAGGCTATCCTAGAAAGAAACAAAAGGTCTAAGAGAATGAAAACACAAGGCAGGATGAGCAGTTAAACCAAAAGAGGAGGGAATACCAACAGAGAAATAATGCAGTGAGAGGAATAAGTCAGTACATTTTAAAAATAAATCTTATTATCAGTGGTTTCAATTTCCTAACCAGACGACACATACTGGCAGAATGGATAAAGAAACAAAAATCCAATGATATGCTGTATATGAGAAATACATTTAATCCAAGAATTCATAGATTAAAAATTAAAGGATGAAAAAAAAACATTCCATACAATAGAAATCACCCCCCAAAAACAAGAGTAGCTATCACACTTTCAGACAAAGTTGACTTCAAACCAAAACAGATTGTAAGAGGCAAAGAAGGCCACAACAGATGGACTAAGGAAAAAATTCAACAGGAAGATCTAACAATTATAAACATAAGCACCAAGACTGGTGTGCCCAGCTTCATAAAACAAACACTGTTGGATGTAAAATATCAGGTAAACACCAACACAGTTGTAATGGAAGCCCTGTGACAAACAAATAGATCAACTAAACCAAAAATAAATAATAACAACAAAGAAATATTAGAGTTGATCCAAATTTTTGAACAAATAAATTTAGTAGATAACAACACAGTGTTCCATCGAACAACAGCAGAATATACAATCTTCTCAGCAACACATGAACATTCTCCAAAATATACCACGTTACCTCATAAAGCATGCTTAAATAATTGCATAAGAATAAAAATTATCTGATGCATATTTTTAGGTCATAGTTCAATGAAACTAAAGAACTCAAAAATACTACATCCTCAAAATGAAAGACCCAATCAAAAGATTCGGGAAAGTAAAATGAATAGACTCTTTAAAAAATTACAAATAATCAATATACATGAAAATATGCTCAATATCACTGTCCATTAAAAATGCAAATTAAAACCACACTGATGGGGCAGAGCTAAAGATAGCGGATCAGCAAAATATGAAGCCTCCCTGAGAGAAACAGCTCAGATGTTGAAATAAAACATCCTGGAGAAGACCAGATGGAGGGAGATGGATCCTATCTACCCAGGAAGAAACTAAAGGGAAAGGAGCCTGTCAAACTCACGGTCACAGTGCTACCATTGGAGCCACTCAGATTCATGGCCTTGGTGCTCTCACTGGAGCCTCCCAGACTCAGGGTTGTGGCGCTCTCACTGCTGGAACCACAATTACCCTAAAGTTGGAGGTCAGTGAGCCCAATGGAGAACTGAGCTAGCATGGAGAGCTGCACTAACCCACAATGAGTGCTCAGAATATGACTCTCTCATGGGAAAGGGGAGACCGAATGGATGACATTTTGGAATCGGGCAGGATGGGCCTGAACAAGGAATGGCAATGATTTCAGTTGGTTGCTCCCTGTCCAAAGCAGATTGATGGGATCTTCTTGGGCTGGGTCATGCCCCTGTCTGGGACCCAATATCCAGGGACGAAATTGTCCCTGACATTGTCCAGAACCAGTTCTGTCTGAGTGGCACACACTAACATGGTGAAGGCCCCCAGTGGTTGACTCACTCAGAGGGGAGGGGCCTGCCTACACTGCCCCTGCTTGCACCTCAATGACCAACAGCAATCAGGAGAGGGTAGAAATCCCTAGTCAGCATGCTTCAGAAGAACCATAACCAACAAGGAAAGAGGCAAGGACTTCCACCATACACCTGTATGGAAGAAACCAGAAACATGACAAGAGAAAGAAAGAAGAAAAAGCCTCCAGCCCCCAACCCAGGGAATATTGATCCAGGAGAGGTAAACACAGAACAGATTGAGGGCATCAAGCATGCAATATCAGACACAGCATCAGCTGACATAAAGAAATATCTTCGTGACATCATAGACAAGCTCTAAACTGAAATATTAATTCAAAGCAAGATAAAGAAGATTAATAAAAGAAGGGCTAAGTACCTCTCAAGAAGATACAGATAGAAGAATGGAGGAACATTCAACAAAAAAAGGAGAGACATTCAACGAAGAATATAAAAAGGGTCTAGAATACATGAAACAGATTCAAAGAGATTACCAGGAAATTAAAAACTCCATTGAAAGCTGGAAAGATTACATGAAAGAAAACTAGCAATAGAGTAACAAAACTTGAAGATAGGTTTGCAATGTGTGATCATAAAAGGAAAGGTCTCTTAAAAATAACAAGGATACAGGCAGTAACAATACAAAGGCTAGTAGACCACAAGAGGATCTATAATTTAAGAATAAAAAATGTGAGTGAAGAAGCAGGGATAAAAATAAAGGAAATACAAAGGCTATTCACAGAAATAATTAAGGAAAAGTTCTCAAGCATAGGAAAAGGAAATGATACTCAGATGTATAAGGCTACAGAACTCTAGCCACCTATAACAAAAACAGAGCTACACCGAGACAATATGATAATCAAAATCCCAGAAGTTCATCACTAGAACAAAATATTAAAATCCATCAGAGAAAAGAAATAGATTACCTATAAAGGAAAACCCATCAAAATTATGACAGACTTCTCAACACAAACCATCAAATCAAGAAGAGCTTGGAGCAAAATATTCCAAGCCCTAAAAGAAAATAACCTCCAACCCAGATTGGTGTACCCTGAAAAACTATTTCTCAAAATTAATGGAGAAACAAAATGATTCCATGACAAAGAGGAACTGGGGGAATTCGTGACCCCCAATCCAACCCTACAAAAAATACTGAGGGACATTCTAGAGAGAGAAAAAAATACCAGGATTTCAGAAACAGTGACAGAGAGGCCTCACTGAATGGGGCAGACAGTGGAATGATGGAGAAAAGTAGACAACCAATGGCAAAAAAATAGCATAGCAGAAACAAAGCAGAGAAGGTTGGTTATAATGGCTATCATAGATGGCCTTGATACACTAACAAAAAGAAACACAGGCAGAGTAGATCAGGAGGTAGGGTCCATCAAGACTCTATGTATAAGAAATATAATTAACCTGAAAGAGGGTTTGTGGACTGAAAGTCAAATATGAGAAAACAATGCTCTATGTGACAGGGAACCAGAGAGTAATAGGGGCAAGTCGAAGTATCTGCAGATAGGTTGGAAAGACATGATACTTTTGTGCAGTAGAGAACTACTCAGCTATAATGAAGGAAAACCTTGAGGCTTTTGTAGGTAAAGGAATACAACTTGAGATCAAGCCCAGGAGTGAGAAGGTTTGGAACCTCTTAGGTAAATAGCAGGTTTCCCCCATTCCCAGTCTAAAAACTGAGGGAGTCGGTGGGACCCAAATTGTGCAGTGCACCCTGTGGGGGTGAAAAGGGGAGGAATAGTATAAAAAAGCAGGGAAGAAGATATTGTTAATAGTGTGTATCAGGATTTAAAATCCACATTATTCTCTCTGCTCTCTTTAGATGGATTATACTCTGTACCAATTTGTCTACTTGTACTAGATTTGAGGGCACAGACAGCTATCTCAATAATAGCGGGAAATATTATGGCAATCATCCTTAATTTCCTATTAACTTAATCTGAAGCCTTGTATAACTTACACTGTCTTATTACGACTGATCTTATTTGACACTGGTTTGTTAGATTGCTGTTTTGTGTTGGTTAATTTTACTCAAATCTGTTATGGTTGATAGTATCAAGTATGAGAATATAGGCAACTATACTGAAGATGACAAGATTCACTAGGACACCCACTCTGGTTTGACTGTTGCCTGCTTTTAAAGGCTTACAATGACTCCAATGTTTTGTTTTATTAATATTATTTACTGCTATTTTCAATTATACTATGCCTGATGATATAGACAATTCTATTGAAGATAATAAGTGACATCATAGTAACCATTGTAGATCATCATGTATTATGGTTTTATATGACTTTTTTATTTCATGTTTTTCTAGGAATTTGTTTTGTTTTGTTTTGTCTTGCTTTGTTTTGTTTTTCTCTCTAATACAGAAAGGATAGATATACATGTAGAGACTCATGCCTGTGTAGAACTTCTAAACAGTTTATGATAACTGATTATATGATGCATGATAAAATGAACAACTAGTTTGAAGAAAAAGGGACACTACAGTACCCAATGCTGATTCCACAGCATCATGATGTAAAATCCAATACTATTATTATTTGTTCTCAGTGATTTTTAGTCTGTTTTGTTTTGTTTAATTTCAACATATGTGAAAGTGTGGGCAGCTATTTTGAAAAGAATGAGAAACACTATGACAGTCATTGTTGACTTCCTTATTATCTGGTCTTGAAGACATAAAATGCCTTTATCATCCTATTTGGATCAGCTTTATCCTATGTTGTTTTGCATTAATTCACTGTATGTGAAAAACAGACAACTATTTGGAAGAAAATAAGAGACAATATGATAGATAGTGAAGATCTCTGCTTGTCTTGCTTTGAAATCTGTGTCTCTTACATTGTTTTCTTACATTCTGTTTCATTGTGTTTAATTTTACCCTCTTTAAAATAAAATTTTTTTAAAAACCACACTGATATTCCACCTGACCCCAGTAAGAATGGCCATCACTAAAAAATTAAATAACAGATGCTGGTAAAGCTGCCAGGAAAAAGGAACCCCTTCTACATTACTGGTAGGAATGTAAACTAGCACAACCACTATGACAATCAATATTAAGATTCCTCAAAATCTAAAAGAAGAAATTCCATTTGACCTACCTATTTTCCCCCTAGATATTTTCTCAAAAGAGTTAAAGACACCATATTATGTCATATATACATACCCATGTTTATAGCAGCACAATTCATAGTAGCTCAAACTGGGAAAAGGCTTATATACCCGAAACTGAAGTTAAGGAAATGTGTCATTTACATACAATGAAATGTTAGTCTGTCATAAAGAAAGACAAATTCAGTCATTTGTAAGAAAATGGGTGCACTTTGAGACTACAGTATTAAGTAAAATAAGCCAGACACACAAGATTAAATATCCCATGGTTTCTCTTACATGAGAAAGATAGAGAAAAATAAAAGATAGATAATAAAAGTAGAGAGACAGATATTTTGCAAATAGGAAAGGGATCAAGAGGAGAGAGAGGGAGAAAAGATGGGCAGGGAAGAGGATGAAAAGGAATTCCGATATGTTATGTACATGTACCAACCTCCCCCAATGAATGCGATCACTATGTACTACAAACAGATACATTAATAAAAAATAAAATTGAGGAAAACATAACCACAGGGTAGGAGGACACAATCTTGTCTTCCATATTTTGAAGGAAACAAATGCAAAAGAAATTACATGGCAAAACAGGACCCAGGAGCACTTCAGAGTTTGTCCTCCAGGGATTGCTTTTATGATAATCTACCCCCACAGGCCTAATTCAGACACAAAATCAGCATTAACTCCTTCCAAGTTCAGTTCTCCTGCCTACCTAATCACAGTGCACAAGGCTTCACTTCTTAAGGTTTCCACTGTCTCTTAATTCTACCATATTGGGGACCAAGTTTCCAATACATGAGCCCTTTGGGGACAAATCACATCTCAACTACAACACTACTAATGTCCATTGTGGGCCTTAAATAGAAAATCAGGTCACTGCTGCTATTTTAAAAGTATATAGCAAGATTAAAAGAACAATGTTCCATGCAACAGGAAACCAGAAAAAAAGCAGAGGTAGCTTGCCCATCAGTCACAGAATGGATAAGAAAGATACAGTATTTTCATATGATAGAAAGCTATTCAGCTATAAAGAAGGATAATCTCGAGGCTTTTGTAGGTAAATGGATACAATTTTAAATTATGCTCATGGATGAAATAGTTCAGACTCATATAGATGAACATTGTGTTATCTCCTAGTGTAAAAAATGAAGTTAGTGGAATCCAAAATATACAGTAGATATTGTGAAAGTGTTAGGAGAGGAAATGTTAAGGAAACCATTGTTAATTTCCTATTATCTTGTTTTGTATTACTGTATGATTTTCATAGTTTTGTTAGGTTTGGTTTTGTTTTGTCTTGTTCTGTTTTATTTTACTGTGTCTGATGCTATGGACAGCTATTTTAAAGATAAAGTAATATATTATGGTACCCGTTGTTGATTTCCTATTATCTTATTTTGAAGTCCTGTATGGATTTCATGTTTCTGTTTGTATTACCTTTATTCTGTTTTGTTTTATTCTCTTTAAAATAAATAATAAATAACTTCTATGATCCTAAGTAAAATTTTAAAAAGGTAAATAGCATCTTTCAACTCCAACAAGGACCTGCACTAATAGAATACAGCATTTTTATGGCATTTTCTTTTGAGTATTTCTCTTTGTAGATTTTGCAAAGTACAGTTGCGATAAGTATCTGTACTCAGAAGAATCCTATTCTCAGAACTAATATTGTCTTTTTAAAATACTATTCTGATGTCTAGGACATTCATGTGAAAATATCCAACAAGAAGTTAAAAATAAAGTGAAAGTGTTCAGAGGATAAGTGAAGAAATATAAAAGCATCATGTAGCTGTCTGTGATTAGTAAAATGTTTGGAATTATTTACTCTGTTGTCACATCTTCCTGCAATGTGAATCGTAATTATTGTTTGCTTTGAAAACTGACAGCCAATACAATTTAACAAACAAAGTAAATTCCCTTGGATTCCCTATTATTACTTTTACTCTAAATTACAAGTCATTCAATAAATGTTTATTAGCAGCCTTTGTATGTGAAGCAATTTTCTACATTTGTTAGTGTCACAGTCATTCCTGGATGAAGTGTGAGCATTTCTATGTGAAAGAAAAAATTGACAGCAGAGAACTCAATACGCAGTCAATGAGAAGAATCACACTTTAGAGGAAAAAAATCACTATATGTCTTAGTTACTTTTTACTCGTCACTGAGACAAAACACCTGATGCCCAAAGTTGAGAAAGGAAGGGTTTATTTCTTACAGGTTTTGGAAGTTTCAGTCCATACTCATCTGGCTATAAGACAGGGTGGCACGGTGGGGCCGCAGTTTATGGTTCTGCAAACAGCAAGGCGGAAACCAGCAAAGGAGAGAGACACGTCTTCTTCTTGCCATTACATTATATCCTGGCTCCACCCCTAGGCCAGTATAGCACTCACATCCCCAATCCAAGCACTAGACAATGAGCAATCACAAGTGCATAATGCAAAGGCATGAGGCTTGGGGGTCACTGATATAAACCATGACACTATAGTAATATGTGCTGCTCTTAATATGTCAAATTGATATTATTTAACTTTCCTGTTTATTTTGGCTATGTATCACATGATAAACTTGCCTTGACCCATTTCCCTCTCTTGCTCAATTTCTGCTGTGACATCATGCAATTAGATAGAATTTAGGACCCTTAGTGATTAAAGAATGGTACAAAGATGGGTAACTCCATCAAGCCTCTCTCTCCAGAGTTTTCCCTCACCTAGCCAACTAAGCTAAGTATAAACACAATCATTTCTTAAGGACAAAAATTATGATTCAGCAGACACAAAGCATGTCTCAGTAGCATCTTAGAAGATTCTGATCATGCCATACTTGCTCACCTTTTCCACAGTTAAAAAAACACCAGGACACTGATATCTGAGCCTGCTTCATGATGACAAAACTTACAGGATGAGGACATGCAAAGTTGAAAGGCAAATAGTACAAATAAACAATATGTAGGTAACATAAGTAGTTCTATATTTCATAGCATAGATGTTACATTAAAATTATAATTGTTACTGTCTTTCCTCATTATACATATTTGATTAACAATCTCCAGTAAAAAAAAAAAAACCAAAGATTAGAATTTTCTGTACCTAAAATCTACATGGAAACAAAAATCAAGTACATCTTCCTGCAATATGAATCAGCCTCATTTCAAGCTTGACCATTTCAGAGGCCTCGCACTGAAGCCAAAATAATCAGTTTATGTAGCAGAGTTGAGATGATTTAATTTAAATTTTCTTGCTTTCCAGTCTCTTTCCAATATTAGCAAGAGGATTTGAAGAATTATTTGGCTAAAACATTAGAATGGTAATTCATTGCTTTCTAAATTACCTGACAATTTATTGTGGAACTGTATAATAACCATCCTCCTACACATGCTATCAGCTTCACTTTTTACATGCTGTATGCCTAAAGAGATAATGAATTAAAAGAATTGAATAGTGGACAACACTAAGTAACGGATGTCATTCAAATATCTTTCTTTTAATGGGGCTCTATAAACCATGACAATGGACATTATGTGCTCTAATTAGGTTCACAATGTCTATAAAACCTCTGGCTTGATTGTATTTGTTACATCCAACACATTTCTTATTCCAGTAATGTCAAATTAAGCAATTCAGTAAAGTGTGCTAGAATTTACTGATTTACATGTACCAGTCCCCAACTTTAGGACAATATTTTACCACTCCTATAATCATTTCCAAATATATTTTTCTTTTTATTTTTGTGGTCTTCTTTCTTTAGATTTTTTTTTTTATAAATTTGTGGAGCATACTCCTTCACTTAGTGTTATGTATGTATTAAGGTTTACGATGAGCCAGCCATTGCCTCAGTAATGGAAGAAAGAATGAGGACCAAAAACAAAAGCAGTCTTAATTATAGTGTGAAACTTAAATGCCCTCCAAAAGGCCACTGGTAGACCAAGAAGGTGCTATGGAGAGATGGTGGAGCCTTTGGAAATGGGACATGTTGGAGGGTCTTCAAATTGTCAGATAAGAGCCTTTGAAGAGGAGAGTAGAACTTTAGAACCTTGTTTCTCTTTTTCATTTCCTAGCCATAAAGTGAAAAGTTTTATTCTACCATGAGCTCAGGCCATGATGGATTGCCAAATCACAGGCACCAAATCAACACAGCCTGTGGTTTATGAACTGAAAACTGCAAAACTGTAAGCCAAAATGAAACTTTTTGCTTTATAAACTGATCATCTCAGGTATTTGTTACAGTGACAGAAAGCTGACTAACATAGTCCTTCATCCCCAGGCTTAAAATGGAGCAGGAAATACAATTAAATAATCATACAAAAGTATGGTGTAATTATTGCTATAAGATGAACCCAGAGTAATAGGAGGTTGGAAAAGAGAGGTTTGGTGTAATCAAAAATGTTCTCTTCAAGGAAATGGCACTTCTGTTAAAACTGGGAGAGTGACAGGAACAGAAAGGAGAAAAGACAAATGCAAATGTCCTGTATAGGCTTTCAAATGACTGCCACCAAATTTGCAAGAACAAATAGGTCCTATTTCTGAGGATAAGTCAAATATAACCCTATTTTGAATTATGTGGGGTTAAATGTTTTCAGAAATAGTCTCAAAAGAAATTGTTTTGTCGTTACAGTCCTTTCTTTCAAAGTCTTCTTTAGCAAAAGAAAGAACAAAGTTCAAAGTCTGCTGTAGTAAAATTACAAGTTACTTTCATTTCCCAGGATTTTTTTAAATACACTTGTTACAGAGGTTGGTTCACATGGAGTTTTCTCTTTATTTTTATCTCTGCATTATAAATAAAGCACGATAGGCTTTTTGTTTGGATGTTTGATGGCACTGCAGTTTGGTTTTATTTTTATAAGTCATGAGCATTGCTGTGGGAAATTACCTTAAAATTAAATGCAAAAGAAAGTGATTGTTAAAGTTTACTATAAAAATAAATGAATTTCTTCCTAGAATATAAATGGTAGAACTATTGTGGAAAGTTATCAACCTGGGCCATTTCAAGCTGCGTTAAAAACTATTGGCCTTGACTTTACATTGATGCAACATCTAAATTATCACTTTTACTATATCACTGTCAGTCAATGCCTTCAATATGTATAATAAAACCAGAGGTCACCATTGACTTGTAGTTTAGCTTGGGAAATATTCACAGCTAAGTTCTTTAAAAGGTCATTGATATAATTCTTTGAAAACTAAATACTAGGTAATGCAAATAGATAAAATGATTGATTTAGTAGGTAAAAATAATGAATTAGACTCAGAAACTATAAAGTAGCAGAAATTTGTAGCTCTTCCATGTACATACATAGATATATAAATAAATGTGTTTATATTTATTCATACATACACTATATATAGAGACAGAGACAGAAACAGAGAAAAGACTTTACAAATCAACAGATGTAAATTATAGTTTGAGATATGTTGACCTATGATATTTTCCTTCAGTTAATCAGTGTTTAATATCTCATGCATCTATGTTTATTGATCACTATTTCAAATGTATCTTACTAGAAAATAAAACTCAGTAATTATTAAGGTCATAAATAGGTAAGTTAGAGAAGCTATATATATTATATGTATAATAAGTAATCTTTATCAATTATATAGTCACATTTTCATTCATTCTTTAACAAATTCATCAATCTCACAGTTACATTAAGCAGAGGGAGTGTCCATCAAAGAGAACAAATGATATTTAAAAGTTTTAGAATTTTATAAGTTATAATAAGTAATAAGATTTTTCTTTAGATCTCAAACTGAACTGAGAACACTTTCTGGTTCTTTTTTTTTCCCTCTTTCTAACTACTATCATTGCAAATGATTAGCCTTAACATCATCATAATATAAAGAAGCATTTCATAAACATAATCACTACTCCATTGAATTTTAAAGTTCAATATATATAGGCCTATAATAAATATTTACAATAGTAAATATTTACATTTATAAATGTTTACATGCTATTTTATCATTCAGAAAATACTTTACATACAATACCTTATTTGGCATGTACGCACTACTATATTTATCCACATACAAATATTATAAACAGATTAAAAATCTAAGAAATGGATGCATAAGCACAGTAATATGTACATCCAGTACAGCTTAAAACTGAGGAAAGGTAATGGTAAGCTACTGCAATGTGAAAAATACTGAAAATTTTTGAAAAAGGAATGAGATTTTAAGATGCATTTAACTGACAAAAAAGGCTGACTTAATAGGTAAAGATAAAGGCTGTACAAGAAGACATTCCAAGGACAAAGTATCACTTTGGAAAAGGCACAAAATTTTATTATAAAAATTTATGCTAAGCTTTTACAATCATGTAGCGGGTCTCATTCTAAGGTGCCTACAGAACTGCTGTTGGGATGAATAGCGTGTTCTATAAACAAATGAGATATAATTCATCCACTATTTGTATCTCACTTCTTTTATTTCAGGATTTTAAATCTTTTAAGTGTATTTAAAACAAACGGACAAGCAAACCCACCCAAACATTCTTATAACTAATCTTGCTTCCCAACATGTGATGTAAGACCAATAAATCACGAGAACACAAATCAGTGATCTACCGTCATTCCGATTATGAGAACAGGCCATCTGTTCATTGTCCTCAAAAGCTAAACATTTCCCTGGCTAAACATTTTTTGCAACAGCGATTCTTCATTTTGTCAAGCTTTGCATGTATTGTTTGTTTCATCACCATAAAGATTCTATTTGGACATCCTAAAGCTGTATATTTTCTTCCCTGCCACCGCAGGAGCATTTGTTCCCCTTAATTATATGGGAAATTTATTCAGTGCCAATTAGAAGAATAAACTGCAAAACGGGAATGGCTCTGTTAGCCCAGAAATCACACACAAACTAGTTCCTTCCTGCTCTTAACCAATTACAGAGAAATTTCTTAAGTAACATTTCCTTCTCAAATTACAAATAATTGTTAGTCTAAACCATATAAATTCTCCAATACTCATTTATTTCACTTATGAAAATGGCAATTTCATGGGATTTTATTCAATATAATGAACCTCATACTTTTTATTCCCTAATTAAAATTGGCTATCTCAAAAAATACATCAAAACATTGAAGTCTAAAGAAATGACTCAGACTAGCCTGCTATTTTCTACCTCAGATTCCAGAAAACCGACTCTCTTAAAATGTTCAATTTACCCCTTGTGTACACAAAGTATAATTTTCAAGCAGTTAAAAACATCTTCCTTACAAATATGAACACATTAGAAATGAACACATTAAAAATATATCAACTCATTAATATGAAATTCAATTAAATCTAATGCTAGTTCTGAGAGGATTTTTAAGAACTGGCATTTGGAAGTGTTTGGGGGAAAATGTAAGAATAAAAATGAGGTTGCTAAGTTAAACACAAATTGGATTAGGGCCTAACTGAGTAATAGAAGTGTAATTTGTGGATTCGTATTCTCTTTCTTGGTTTTCATTTCTTTCTGAACAGACATCTTCAAGTTAATGTATATATGAACTCCAAGCAAATAAAAAATAGTAAGGTCAAAAGCAGCTACATGTCCCTGGGAATTAAAATATCCTTAGGTAAACTCATTAATGATGTCCCACTGTGATGACGAATAACTTCTGACCCTCTCCTCCTGCTGATTTTCAAGTTTTGAACACTGTTTCTTTACAAAAGTATCTACAAAAGAGAAAGCCAACCTAAAATAGAAGTTGTAGTCATTGGCTTAAATGAAGCTTTAATCTGTGGACTCGTTTTGTTGTTTGTTTGTTGCTTTCTTTTTAATCTCCAAATATCTTCTTTGCCTGCTGTTTGATCCGAGGATCTTTGGACTGCTATACTAGCTCTCAAACAGTCATCTCCACAATTTGAAAAACTGATTAAACATTGTTTCTTTTAAATCTAGAGTCTTACCTGTTCATTTCCTGTGCAGAGTTACTACAATTTGAGCACATACTCAAGTATAGATTCCTGATTTTTTAGAACTGAGACAAAAATCTATAAAAATTATGTTAATTATTTGATAAACTTTTGAAACACATCCCCAACTTTCTTACTTGTACCAAAGAAACTGAAAACTAAAAGCAGAAGTTGTACAAATATTTTTCTTAAGTAATAACTGATAAATTGCAAACTCCATGATCATTATGTGAAGTAAATATGCCTAATATTCCTATTCTAATGAAATGCAATAACACTGACTTATATTTTATTTATTTATTTACTTACTTACTTATTTAGTTTTTGATACTGGGAATAAAACTCAGGACCTCACAATTGCCAGGCAGACGCTGTGCCACCAAGCAATATCTTCAGTCTGACTTAAACATTAAATGTTTGTTAAAAACATTCTGTTTTAACTCAATTACTTTTAATATAAGACTTTATGATTTTCTCAGTTCCTGGAATTGAGTTTCAAGTTCCTTATCTAGGAAAAATTAGAATTTCTTTAAAGGCACTCTCTTGAGAATACATGAATTGTAAAAGCTAACAAGAGTTTGTTTCAATTTGACACCTAAAAGAATGAGCTGTGAATCTGTAACATTTTAAAAGGCATAAGAACTACTCACAAAGACATAAATAATCAGGAGCCATGTTATCTGGGTATTTAAGCTTCATTTAAAGTAAGGAGCCTACATAAAAATGTTAAAAGAAACTTTATCCTCTTTTGAAAGGAAATGCTAAAGCATTTAACGCACACAATTAAATCTAAAACTGAAGAATCTCCTTCTCGACAGGATTAACTATCTTGGTATATCAAGGAAACACAGTAAATAGCAGATATGTAGACGCAATCCAAGCTAAATGGCCTGACAAAATTTTTCTAACTGCTTTTGTAAAAGAGAGGTTGAATGCTAATATAATTGGAAGAATTTCAAACACATTGAAAAGTCATTCCTTGCGGATGCTGATTAATGAAATGCTTCGCTGTCTATAGGCTTTGCCTTGAGTCCTGTCTTGTTCAATGATTGTATCAATGACTTGAATGGAGACAAAAAACATGCACGTGTATTACACTGGGGTGTGACACAAAGCTTGGAAGGTAAGGAATATATTGGATGACAGTATGCCAGTATCATGAGTCAAAAAGATCTTGACAGGATCCAGAGATAGGCCAAATCTGACAAGATGAAATTTAATAAGACTAAATGTAAGGTCAGTACAACAACAACAAAAGAGACAAAACGAATGCTTGTTATTCAAGCAAAGTGGAGAAAACCGGGGCTTAAAGGCAGCAGGTTAAGATGAGGTCTAAGGAATTTAGTTGAGTTCACAGTAAGCTCGCTGTTAGTTACCAGTGTTAACTGTAATGAGGACCTTGCCCTTCACGGTTAAAATTAATATCCTGGTTCTGACACTTATGAAGCATTCACAGTGGCAAATTAATTTCTCCAAACCTCAGTTTTGTGCATGCAAAATGATAATGATAGCAAAATCTTCGACATGAAGTCCACCGTGTTACTTTTTAAAATAAAAGTACACAGTCTTAATTCTTCAGACCTGAATGATTATTGAGTCTTTCCTATTCAAGGAAAGAAAACTCTGATATATTCAATATCAGAGTTTTCTTTTCCAGTGTTTCCCATCTTTCAGAAGGAAGAAAGATGGAAAGAAAGACATGAGTTGGGGGTGTCGTGTTGGAAATGAAACAAAAACTGGGAGAAATTAATCAATGTTTATTGAGCAACTTCTTTGTTCCAGGCACACATATATGAATTTATTTAATTCACATAACAAAATGTAGAAAAGCAAGAGAATGTTTCAAAAATGTTTGTGACATGGGAAAAGTGAAATTTGGAAAAAACAGTTTTCCAACCATCAAAGCACAGCAAATGGAAAAATTAGAATTAGGAACCAGTTCTGCTTCCAAGTCCAAGATTTTCACCAACACCCCCCCCCATCTCATAACAGGGCTCCTTGTGGCCACCTATATGCCAACATCCTCGGCACTGTTTCATTCTGTCTACATGGTGTAAAATTCAACTTAAAGTAGTAAGTTTAGTAATACTACTAAATTGTTATTTGACTTGGTTTAATCTGTGGGAATTTATTTTGACATTTTAAGTTATTTCTGTGGTGCACTTGCCATTATAAACAACTCAGTAGACCCCACCCCAGTACTAACAATCATCTCATTCCTTTAATAGGAATCCTTCCCATAACTAGCTCCTGAAAAACCCCTTTGCCTGTGACTTTTGAAACTAATTATGTTCCCTTGGTATTTCCACATAGTCCTTGCTTCTTTGTACTTTCCATCAACTGCACATGAGCAAACCTTGAAGCAAGGCGGCTTACTACTTATGAGAACTGGAAAAAAAGAGGAAAAAGTTTATTTTACCCAAAACAAAAATGCTATGCGAGGCTGGGGAGTAGCACGTAGCAGTACATGTGCTTAGTGTAGGCAAGGTCCTGGGCTCAAGCCCCTGCACCAAAAATAAACCAATAGTAGATAGGATATCCTTGTAGGGTTACCCCTATACTGATGTAATTTGGAAAGAGGACAGGAAAAGACACAAAGTTAGGAGAGAAAATTTCATGACAACAGCTATCAAAGCCTCATGACCTTACACTGCTATCATTTGATGTCCAAGTCAAACGTTACATTTTCTGTGAAGTTTTCCCCGACCACATGCCCACCCCAGGCGAGGCTGAATCATTACTTCCCTTCTCCTGTGCCTCCTCATACCTCTGATCTAACAGTCATTAGATTACATTGCAAATATTTTTTGATTAATAATATATTGTCATTAATCTCAATGGAAGAACCACAGTTAATCTGGTTACACCACCGTTAGCTGTATTACCTTGGGAACATTTACTGAATTATCGGAGCATAAGCCTTCTTGTCTATAGAAGGAGAATATTATTACCTAGTCATAGAGAATGTTATGAGGATTAAATGAGGCGAACTATGTAAATTGCCTATCAATCTCTAACAGACACATAACAGTCATTCAATAGATGTTCAGCCCTATCACCTTCCCATTCCCTCTTCAACACCTCACCTATTACCTATGAGTTCTTATATCTCCTACAGCTTCTGTTCCACTCATTCTTTAATTATCTCAGCCCTGCTCCGGTGAACTGCATTCCCCAAAGCATTCCCATCTCTCCTTTGCTCACTCTTTACTTTCTCCAAAAGGGAGCTTACTCACTTCGCTGGCATCAGCTACTACCTCTGTGCAGTTGCTCTTTAAGCTGCTTTCCAGTGCTGTCTCTTTTTAGCTTCCATCTCATATTTCCATGCTGGCTGTCTTATGTTGAAAAATAGTCATCATACACACTTGACATCTACTACAAAGCTCACACCATCAATATCAATTGAAATTATTCAAACAAATGTTTATTAAGCATCTATTGTATCTGAGACTTTTCTGAGCCTATGGACTCTGCTGATCCTGAGGTAGCCAAACTCTTGCTATTTGCTCTCAGGAATCCAGGAAGCAGTAAGGTTTGATCGGCAAATGACCATTGTATCTGCAAAGCAATGTAACTTACACAGTGATCAGTCAAAGCATGATAGTTTAATTCGAGGTTTAATAAATTAACTCTTACTAAACTAATAGTGTAAATAGAAGAATAAAGCCTTAAAACATAAATCATGCTAGGAACGGCAAACAATGGAGAGAAGCATAGTTTGAGTAACAAGAAGTAACCTAAAAAGATATCCTGAGATCAATCCAGAAAGTCTTTAATGCAAAGAAAAGTGTTTTTACATTTCTCCAATAATACTTAATAAATTAATACATAATGGTTGTTCAATAAATCTAATGTAATGGGAAACTATTAAAAGGTTTAGACCAAATGCAAAACACTGTCATGACTATAAATTTTGATTTTTCTCTGGGCACCGTGAACTGGAGAAACCATGAAGGGAGAGAAGGTCAGGTTCTATTGCCACAAAAAGAATAAACTGGATGCAAATATTTGCATCATGCTCTTTTCACTGTAGCCAAAAAAATGGGAAGACTCGGATACCCATCAACTGACCATGGAACAAAATATGTATGGTACAGCTGGGTACAATTATCTGACAGTGCGGAATTCAGTAATGAAAAGAAATGAACTACACTGATATAGGCAATACCATGAATGGACCTCAAAGGCATGCTGCAGAGTGAAGGTAGCCTCATTCAAAAGTTTGGATACTTTGTCTCTGTTACCTTTAGAAAAGACAAAACCACAGGGGCCTGAAACAGGTTAGCAGTTGGCCACAAAGAGTGTGCGAGAAAGGAACTGACTGCAAATTACCAGAAGAGAACATCTCAGGGTGTTAGAAATATTCTAATTTAATTATAGTGGTAATTACATGACTGTGCATTTTGTCAAAACTCACTGAATTACACATCTAAAAAGAATAAATTTTCTTATTTCTAAATTATGCCTGACTGAACCTCACTTTAAAAAAATAATTTTTGCAGAAGTCTTTTAAAAACACCTAAATAAAATCTGACAGCATATAAATGGAAATTAAGAGACTAATTTTCAAATGTACCAAAAAAATGAAAGATACCATTAACTAGTTTCACAGAAAATAAGGGAGTGTCTCAAATCTGAAAGCAAAGAAAAGTAACTAGAAGAAATACTGACTCCAGAAGAAATAGTAACTCCAGGTTGGTAGATTGATGCCAACCAAGTTGAAAGGTCTAACAGAAAGAAACAGAAGAATAACTAAAAAGCAAAGCAGGGTTGGAACTTAAGGATTTTTAAGTAGTTTAGCTAAGTTTATGTTTGTACTTGTAAGATTAGATGAAACATTTAGGTAAATACTGAAAAATGGTTGTATTGTGGTTATTCATAATTAAGACTGGAGGATGGGAAATACGAAATATCCAAAAAGTAGGAAAGTTCAGAAAAGTGTCATTAAAAATCTCTAGCCTTTCATAGCCAAAAGTTAAAAACCAAAAATAAAATTAAATGTGGATTTCAGATTTATTTGTTGACCTTAAGTACTAAAAGGTTGGTAGAAGGTAAGAATTCAAATGGCAAAGATTTAAGAAATGGCTTTCAGTGACTTAAAAAGCATGTATGAGCTGACTTTATCAATGTTTTTGGAACATTGAACACAGCTGTTTGCAGTCTTCCTGTTTGAATGTCCACCTTGTGTTCTTTGATACTGTGATTTGAGGAACTATTTTCAAGAAAATAGTGTGTAATCTACTAGCAGGTAATTTCTTACTGTTATGGTTTTTTGTTTTGTTTTGTTTTGTTTTGTAGTTCTGTATTGCGTGTACCCTTACGCCGCTTTGGTTTGTTTTGTGTTTTTCTCTTTTTCCTCTTAAATAAAAAAAAAAAAAAAAAAAGCATGTATGTGTGTGTGTACATTGTGCAAAAATTGAAAATGGGAAAGGGCACTTTTTAAGGGGTGTGTGTGTGTGTGTGTGTGTGTGTGTGTGTGTATTGTGCAAAAATTGAAAATAGTGATGGGCACTTTTTCCCCCCAAAGATTGCCTAACGGTTATCTCTAATAATCCGTGGTCTTGGACAATAAGAAAAAAAGACTGAAAGGAAATGAACATAAAATAGTTCCAACCTTTTTTTTCTAGTTCTCAAGCACTTGATTCCTAGAGTCTGCAGAAATCAAATAATCAATTAATGTTTACAATCAAATAATAAATATTTACCGAGGGATAAAAGGTCAATGTTTGGTTTATCCACAGGTGATCAGGCCCCCTATGTCCACATTCACGAGAATGATTTATGCCAAAAGCCAATTCAACAGTTTACAATGAAAATTATAACTGCTAGCAAAGTGTTCTGTTACAAGGTCATCAACATCATTGCGCCCCACGGAGAAGCTTTCTCAGGGAAGCAAGGTTAAACTCCACGGCGTTCCTCGCCACACCAGCATTGAGGTGTCCCACCTGCATTCTTTTCATCACAGTCTACTAACTAGTTTGCATAGACTATTTAAAATACAGATTTCTCACCCTCGCTAGGATTGAATTAGACCTTTTGAGATTAAAACCCATAAACTTGTATTTCCAAGCAGTTTCACCACACCATAGAAGGGATGTTGGCACACGTTACAGACCCTTAGGCCTGCTTATACCTCCTCCACCTTCTCACCTCATTTTTCATTCCATTTCAGTCTGGCTTCTTCTGCTGCCTCACTGTTCTTTTGCAAAAATTACCCATGCCATCTTAATTTTCAGCTTCGATGACATAATTCTAATTAACCATCCTAAAACCATGAGCATGTTTGCCACTCTGTCTTTCTTGAAAAATCTGTCCCTTGCTTCCAAGTTAGTGAATGCTGTACTCCCCGGGGTTTCCTAGATCCCTCCAGCTCTTTGTTCCTTCTTCCTCATAGCTAAGTCCTCCTGCATAGGACCAAGCCTGATAGCACTCTCTCTCTCTCTCTCTTTGCTAAGCTGTCTTTTGGAACAATTGTATTCATCCCAATTGCTTTTCTCATTGACTGTATTTATACAAGTTCCAAACTTTATGCTCAGTCTTGGCTAACTTTTTTTACTGGGATTACTAACCTCCAGGCAGCTGTCTTTAAAGAGTAAATATGAGCCTTTCCAAAAACACTGTGGATGCCACTGCTTGCACAGGGTCTGAGAAAGGGTGGAAGAGTGCCCTGACAGAACTACTAGAGGGGAAGCATATAACATAAAATACACAGAGTGTGTGATGGGTGATGGGTGATACCAATCCACAAAACATGAAATTTTCACCTGAGTAGGCTGAGATGGCCCAGAGAAACTGCATCTTGAAGATATCGTCAATGTCAAGCCAATCAGGGACCCTGAAAAAGAGGACACGGAGCTGACTGCTGGTCTGGACAGAGGCTGCAGCAGGGGCAGGAGCTTGCCCGGGAGCAAGACAGGGAGCTACAGATGTGCTGATCCTGATGACCTCAAATTGCAAGAGCAGAAAATAAATAAATACATTGCAAGAGCATGGTGCTGAGGCAGGCAGGAGCAGATAACCAGTCCACTCGAGAGAAGCCTACAGGGTCAAAACTCCTTCCATTTGTCTATGAAAGCTCAGTAATATTGATAAGAAGATCTGAAATCTTAGATTTAGCGTGCATTTAATCTGAGGTGCTCAGACATTCCTGGATTGTCCTCTCTGAGAGTCAATTTTCTTTCTCCACTCTCCCTTTTTTTAATGCCCAACTATAGAACATTTCAAACAAAAAATAATTCACTACATATGTAGCCTTCTCTGAGAATAAGCAGATGCTAACATTTTGCCATAAGAGTTTTGGATTGCTATCCTTTTTAAAGAAATAAATGAATGTTAGAGGGCTAAAGACACCCCAGCAAATGTGTTTTCTTCCCTGCATTTCCTGCAGCTCATTGCTATGCTGAAGTCAGTATGTGTCAGTCTGTGCCTGTTTTATTCTTTTACTATGATGAGAGCACGAATTATAAATCTGAATTTTTGATTCAGTCTATAAATCTACAATTTTCATTCACAGTGGTATTTGAGAAAAGCCTTGGGTTGAATGAACATTTTGAAATAAGTGCTTTGAGATGTCAAAGCTTTGTGCTAGGCATTACATGCCTCGGGAAGATAAGAAAGAGAAAGTTAGAAAATATCTGTGCCCTACCAGTCACTGAAGCAAAATAAACAAAAGAAATAGTGCTGGCCAAGAGAAATGAGAATATTACTTAAATCTAAATCTATAGAAGTTTGTCTATTATTTTCCTAAAAGAAAGTGTCTTTCTTCAGTATTAACTGAAAAGGGGGGAAAAAAAAAAGGTCCCTAAGATACACCACAATTAACAACCAAGGTTTGGGTTATCAAAGAATATGACCCCAACATATATGATAGCCACAAATCTTTATTAAAGAAACTTAATTTCTCATCCAAACAACATGTATTTGTAATAAGAATCAAAATTTGCCCATTAAATTGCAAATACACTCGTATAGTTTGTGATTATTCACTCACTACCATACACATAAAGTTTCTCTTGCTTTTCAGAAAGCATCAGACTTCTTGGGTTTGGAGCTACTTGGAAAGGCAGTGGTTTTTTATTTTAAAAAATTTTTAAATCAGTGCTTTCAACAAATTCAACTATAAACACAGTGAAAAAACCTCATGTTTCTCCAGCATATTCATGTAATTTTAGAACTCACATCAGTTTTGCATTCAACTAATATAAAAAAATCACAAAAAACCATTAGGAACAGAAGAGAGATATATGCAGTCTACTAACTAGTTTGTATAGAGTAATGTATCTGGAATATTATCTTTTAAAACTTTTTCTGAAAATATATTTGAATCTATTTTGCTCATTTTATAGCTACTATATATGTATATATATGTATATAGCTATGTGTATATACACACATATATCATAGAAAAAATTTACTCTAGTGATTTTTCCATTTCACTGATAAAGAACACTTAGTGTGTTTCCATTTTTTACTATTTTTTGTTTGTGATGTACTTTCTTAAACATAATAGACAGGTATTAAGTTTTTCTAAGACAGTGAGAAGTACAAATGCTATATAACAAAAGATAAACATCTTAAACTTTACCCTGTGGTTCAAATTACTTTCAAAATGTCTCAATTCGCCAATGAACAAACAGGTATTTTCATTTATATGCATTGTCTCTAATACTAACATTTTTATTAGTGTTTATTAATCAAATGGACAAGAAGTGTCCTTATTCAGTCTGTATTTTTTGATCAATAGTGAAACTATTTTTCTGCTGATTGACACTCCTCTGTGAATTACCTGTCCACTCTCTTTGGACTTCCCAAATGAGTTGATTGTCATTTTCTTTTTTATTTGTATGAGGTCTTCATATATTGTAGGCACTAATCTGTTCTTTATCTGCTTTGCCAATGTCTTCTACCAGTTTGTGGTACATACTTGTATTTTACTTGTAACGTCTTTTGTCACACGGGAGCCATTCTTTGAGCAAACTAAAACTTTAACTAACTGTATGATGAAGCCCATGTATTTACTATGTTATACTTTGTACTATAATTTTCAAGTGAACTTTTTTTTTCTAAGTTTATTGCAAAACACTATACCTCATTTCAGGAGCAGTGGTCTTGTGTTTTCCAAGTCTACTGATTGCATCATTTTCTCTTGTGTTTGGCTTAATTTCACATTGTTTCACTCACCAGAATGCTGGGAACACAGCCTAGGTATGTAGTCCACCATAACACTTAGATTTGTATCAGTATAAACTACAATGTTTACACAATAACAAAATCGCCTGACAAATGTTTTCAGAACTGTTCCTGTTGGCAAGAGAAACATGCCAGTACTGGGAAACTAAAAATATTTGTGGTTACTTGTTGCACCACTTTACCTGAATTTTACCCCTTTGCACCCACATTAAAGGACATGCTAAATGTTACTGTGCACTATGGTTGCAAAGACCTGCTGTCCAGAATCCATGTAACACTGTTGCCTTTTAACAAGCCTTAGCCCCATTGGACCCAATTTTTTATCTCTAATTTTTTATCTCCAATTTCTTCAACTGAATGGAAGTCTTTTGGTGGTAGAGACATACATTTTCATGGGTTGAGGTTATGTTTTATGTCCCTATGGAAGTCCCTATAGGTTTCTGCCTAATATAATTCCCAACAATATCAATTACTCAAATTTATTTATAACTAAAATGGGCACTAGTCTGTGGGGGGAAGGCTTTTAAAGTTAATGCTAACTGATTATTTGATCTACACAAAGGAAATTAATACAATATATTAGAGGGGCTGGGGATTTAGCTCAGTGGTATAAGCACCTGCATGGCAAGTCTAAGGTCTGGATCCAAAAAAAGAATATGCTAGAACAACTCACAGTTATTTAACCGAGCTGATACACAGTTATATCCCAGTCACTTACTTTCAATAAGCTCAGTGAGTATAATAAATGGATCAGAGCAGTCTATCACAATAACAAGAAATGTTTCATGATATCTGTTAGTTACAACAAAAAACTTCAAAATTCAATATAATATTTAAAGAGATTTTTATCATGAAAAATTAAAACTCTGGATAGGTGGATCAGAGGTTTATATTGCAGTTGGGTATAGAAGGTATCTTGCATCTTCCATCTTATTTTTCCCTCATCCTCAAACCAATGTTGTTGACTTGCAGTCAAAATGACTACTCCAGTTCCTGTGTTTATATCTGATCTCAACTAAATGAAGAAAAGGAAGGAAAAGTTGAATGTGTGCTCTTCCCATCTTTAAGGGCATTACCTGGAAATTCTACACAGCTTTAGTCACAATGGTTAGGTCAGTATCTAGCCCTGTTGTCACATCTAGCTGCAACACAGGATAGAAATTTAGTGTTTATCTAGGCAGACATGTTGCTGCCTAAAACTGAAGAATTCTAAAGAAAAAGAAAGAAGCAAATTAAAGGCATCTGCGAACAACTGACAGTTTCTGCAACTGAGACTGTAAGATACCCTTGACCTATACAGTGTTGACATTCACTGCAGGCTATTCAACCACCTAGAATGGGTACACCTGACCTTCATTGTGTACCCATCAGTTACTGTGCTCCTAATGCAGTGATGACTCTGAGTCATTTGAGTATAAAAGCCAGAAAAGATTTTGCCACAAAACTCAGTAGCATTCAATTGTAATCAGTTATTGTTCATGTGTTTGGGAGTCAGTTGGCAGTTAAATATGCTGGGCTAGTCTTGATTAGAAACTAGGGTGATGTTTTCTTCTTCCACATGGCTCTCATCTTCTAGCAGGAGAGGTCAAGCATGTTGCCATGGTGATAGCAAAGGTACAAGAGAGAAACCTAAATACTCAGCCCATTTCAAGTCCCTTATGAAATTATGCCTTTTAACATCCCATTGGCCAAAGTGAGTCACGTGATTGAATCCATTGTCCAGGGATAGAACAAGTCACCTCACTTATGGAGGAAGGGAACTACAATGATGTGAATACAGAGAAGAGTGAATAATTGGTCCATGTCATAGAACTTTTGCTTAGTAAACAAATGAAGTGATAAACACAGGCTGTTTTGTTATGGTAAACTCCTATCTCAGGATGAAATGTATAAATAGTTTTGTCTTAAAAGATAACATGTTCTCATAATAGGGGTAAGTTCATAAACTATCTGGTTAAGGCAAAGCTTTTTACAATACATTACATTTTGGAAAAATGTGAGAAAGTATTACACAACTGGCTGCAAAATACCATAGTTAAGGCTGTGAGAAAAAAATCAATGCAAATAAAAAAAGATTATTAACAATTTTGTAATATAGTTACTGTCTTAATCTTTTTGCTGCTGCTGAGACAAACTACCTGACACCCACAAGTTAAAGGAGGAAAGATATACTTTTGCTCATAGTTTGTAAAGGTTGCTGACCACAGTCAGCTGCCTCCAAGGTAGGGTGGCATGAGAGAGGAGAATGGCAGAGAAGAAACAGTCCATGGCATGGAAGGCAGGAAATAGAAAGTGCCCGCCTTCTTCTTTTCTTTTATGTTTCATCCAGGCTTCAAGCCCACTGGTTGGTGCCCCCCACACCCAGAGTGAGGTATCCTTCTTCATTTAGCTGCACACAGAAAGAACCATGCCAGTCTAATCAGTGGACTAACCCTGTCATCAGACACCCATAATTTAGCCATGTCCCAAAGACCACCTATTTCATAATCATGAGGCTTTGGGGTAACATGGAAATGCAAGTCACAATACTTACAAACACTAGCATTTTTTAAACTTCTGATTGACTATCTTCATTCTCACTTACTCCCTCCAAGGAAAAAGTAAGAATAATCATCAATGGTCAGTAGCAGGTGCAGCAAAGCAACACCAAGAGCCAGTTTCCGGCCCAGGAAGGTACACTATGCTTCTTCCTCTTAGTTTCTGGCACTTTACACAATCCGAGAGATTTCTCTAATACTGAGCTATAGAAATGACCCCTGAATGTGTAGCCTTATCATCATCATTTTGATGTGGTCTGGGCAGTGTGTTCTTGGTTGCATTGCAAGTCAATAACAACAAAGAGAATTACTAAGAAGAAAAACATGAGTTGGATAAATTGATGTAAGTGTACCTTATAAAGCTCAATGTAGATGACAGGATAATAAGTAATTTTTAATAAAACCACTATTGCAGCACAACTTGTAATAGCCAGATCTTGGAAACAACCTAAGTGTCCATCAACTGAGGAATGGATAAAAAAGTTGTGGTATTTTTATACAATGGAGTACTACTCAGCTATAAAGAATGATCACATTGAGACATTTATAAATAAATGAACGCAGCTTGAGACCATACTCATAAGTGAAATAAATCAAACTCACATGTATAAATACTGAATAGTTTCCCTAGTGTAAGAAATAAGAATACATAAAAGTATGTGGTAATCATGATTCCCAATCATATTGGTTTGAAGCCATATAATGTTTTCACTCATTAAATGCAATGGTTTTAATCTGGGTTGTTCAATTTTAGTATCTATGATAGTACAAATAACTATGTTGAAGAAAACAACACAACATAAAAGCTAGTGCTGATTTAATATCATCTTGTTTTGAAGTCCCATCAAGCTGTGGTACATCTGTTTCCAGTGGTTTTAACATGTTGTATCTCACTATATTTCACTGTATGCTATAGTATAAACAAAATTCTTTGTAGGCAAAGAGATAATAAAGAAACCATTGTTCGTTTTCTATTAGCTGGTTCTAAATACGCTGTAATTCTTGCATTCTCTTGAATGGCCTCACACTGTCTTGATATGCTTGATGTTATAGCGTACGAAGTTACACTCAAATAATTCAAGAAAAGAGACACTATGGCAACTACTATTATGTTAGATTATCTGGTGGTGAAACACAATGATACTTGAATGGTTCGGTTCTGCCCTGCCTTGTTCTGTTACAATGTCCTCTCTTATTCAATCTCCCCCCCGCCCCCGCTTTTTTAAATTACTCTATTTCCTCTTATTTTTTTAATTAAGGGAAAACTAAATTAAAAATAGCAGGACATATTATAGTAACTTTCTTGGTTTTCCTATTAGCCTGATTTGAACCCCAGTATTGCTCTCCCCATCTTGTTCTGTCTGATTATTCTATATTCTATTTTGTTTGATAGTATCATTGAGGGTATAGGCAACCACTTTGAAGGCAATAAGATCTACTATGATGCCCATTATGGTTTGACTATTATCCTTTTTTTTTGAAGTCCTGCAAGGTCTTCAGTGGAGGTTTTATTGGTCTTGTTCTGTACTGTTTTGATCAATTCTATTATACCTGATGATACAGACAACTCAATTTAAAAAATAGCAAGAGGCACAATGGTAACCACTTTTGATCACCTGGTATTCTATTTTTGCATCATGTGCTATGCCCACCCTTCTCTTATAACTGACTCTGTTTTGCTTAGTCACATTTGGTTTTATTCTCTTCAAAAAAAGTAATAAAAACCATGGGAGTAATAAAACCCAAAAAGTCTAATTGTTATTGTAAAAAAGAGAGGAAAGGAAGGTGGACTAAGGGATATAACCGCAGGTACGTTTGAGTGTGTAGGATGGAAAGCTATATTACTGAGCTTTTGTTGGATCATTGAACGGAACCGTCTCCAATCTCACTGTATGAATGTCCACTTTATATGCTTTAATTTGGTAATTTGGACAACTGTTCCTGGGAAGATAATATGTAACCTATTAACTGGTGATTTCTTACTGTATATTTTTTTCTTGAAATACTGTATTATTTGTACCCTTTTACTGCTTTGTTTTTTATGTCCTTTCTTTTGTTCTCTTTAAATAAAAAAAAGAAAGAAAAAAAATCTGCTCCAAAAAAATCTGGTCCAATGATGTTACATATAAAAACCCTAAAGACTCCACCAATTAACTTGCTAAATGAGTTCAACAGTTTTAGAAAACAAACAAACATTTTAAAAATTGGTTGCATTTCTATCCACTAACAGTGGAACCGCTAAAAAAAGAAATTAAGAAAATATTTACATTTACCATAGTATTAAAAAATTTTTAAAACAGAAATAAATTTTACCAAAGAGGTGAAAGACTTATATCCTGAAAACAATAAGAAATTGATGAAAGAAACTCAACATGATAGAGATAAATTGAGGCAGAGCTCATATTCACAGACGGGCACTATTCATAGAACTAGCTTTATTATATATATAGCCCAAAGCAATCAACAAATTCAATGCGATATTTATCAGAATTTCAACATTTTTTGTAGATATAAGAAAAGCATGCTAACATTCATGTGTAACCATAAAAGACTTCAAATACTCAAAGAAATCTTGAGAACAAACACTAAAGATAAAGGCATCACATTTACTTATTCTAAATTATGCTATATCACAAGGCTACAGTAATCAAACAGGATGAATCTGGCATGAAAACATCCTAACATCTTGTTTTGAAGACCTGAATCACTTTCATTGCTTTGCTTTGATTGACTTTATTCTGTTGTACTTTGTTTGTTTTTATTCTGTTTTGTGAAAAAAAAAGCATGCTGACAAATGGAGCAGAATAAAAAGCCTAGAAATAAACACATCTATATTGGCCAACTAATATTTGGTAAGAACAACAAGCACATGGCATGAGGAAAAATAGTCTCTTTAGGAAATGATGTTGGAAAACTGCAAAATAGCCAGTTATATATTTAACATGTTATTTTAAAATAGATTAAAGACTTAAATATAAGACATTTATATTTTATATAAATAAAAATTGACAATTGCTATTATTTTTACATGACCCCAAAAGCACAATCAATAAAAAAAAAATCAAAGCCAAAGCTTCTATACAACCAATAATCTACAAAATGAAAAAGGAGCACAAAGAATGGGAGAAAATATTTGGAAATCATATATCTGATAAGGAGCTAATATTTGAAATGTATAAGGAACAAATACAATTCACTACCAAAAACTGCAAATATGTAATACCAAATATGCAAAT
Organism: Cavia porcellus; assembly: GCF_034190915.1. Classification (NCBI taxonomy): domain Eukaryota; kingdom Metazoa; phylum Chordata; class Mammalia; order Rodentia; family Caviidae; genus Cavia; species Cavia porcellus. The sequence goes on from NW_026947510.1 coordinate 43,625,603, forward strand.
GGGAAACAGAGGTGTGAAAATATGCTCAACTTCATTAATCATTTATGTAATGGAAATCAATCTCATTTACCAATGCAATACATGACTTTTGATCCGTTGAGAGAACTACTATCAAAAATACCAACACAGGGGCCAGAGATTTAGCTCAGCAGCCTAAACACCTGCCCAGAAAACATGAGGTTGTGATTTCCACCCCTGGTAGATAGATATAGATATAGATATAGATATAGATATAGATATAGATATAGACACAGACACAGACATAGACATAGACATAGACATAAATATATAGATATACATGTACAAAGCAAAGCATGTAGAGAAGAAAAAGAAACTCTTGTATGTACACTATTGATGGAACTGTACACAGATTCAGTCACTGTGGAAAACAATATAGAGGGCCCTCAAAGAATTAAAAGTATCCCATTTTTCCAAAGGAAATGAAATCATCAGTATTAAAGAGATAGCCACACTCTCGAGTTTATTGCAACATTATTCACAATGGCAAAACATGAAACAACCTAAGAGCAAATGGAAGAATAAACACGTGTCTATAATGGAATATTATTTAGCTTTAGAGAAAGAAGGCTGGAGAATGTAGCTCAGTGGTAGAGTTGTTGACTAGTTGGGTTTAATTCTGAGAGAGAAGGGGAGAGAGAGACAGAGAGAGTAACATGGGGAGAACATTATATTAATTCAAGCAACCAGACACAAATAAATACTCTATGATTCACTCATACGTGGAATCTAAAAAGTCAAACTCAAATGTCACAGAATGGAATGGTGGCTCCCAGGGTCTGGAAGGTGGAGGAAATAAAGAGATTTTGGTCAAAAGTACAAATTATCAGTTATTAGTAAGTTCTAAAATCTAATGTATAACAGGATGACTATATTTAATAATATGGTATCATGTACTTGTAATTTGCTAAGACAGTAAATCTTAAGTGTTGCCACCACATACACAAAAAAAGGTAACTGTGCAAGGTGGTGGACATTTTAATTAATTTAATTGTGGCAATCAGTTCACAAACATCACATCACACACCTTAAATATATAGAATTTTTATTTCTCAGTTATACCTCAATAAAGCTGGAATTTTTTTAAAAAATCTGCTTCAATAAACCTTTTGCTCCCACCATTTCTTCCTGGGTCTTTATGATGTCAGTGTCCTCCAGTCGTTAAATTCCATTATCAGCTTTGGCACATTTAATCACTCCTCTTTGATACGTTTATTCCAGTCACCTTATCCAATCCTATGGCTATGTGCCACAGAATGACTTTTATATCTCCAACTCAGACCTCTGAAGCCCAGGTTCCTTTAGCTAACTGTGTACAAAACATTTCTATTTATATATATTAAAGCCTTTTCAAATTTCACATGTACAAAGCCACGCTCTTAATCTTTCCATCCAGACCTGTAGAACTCCCATCTCAACTGACAGTTACATGCTTGCAGATGTCCTTGTCAAAACGTCAGTCGTCCTTGACTTCTTTTTCACTTCACAGCTTTCCTACCCACTTTATGAGGAAAATTTGTCTTCCTTATACTTTCCAAAACTCTCAGTGGACACCTGATCTCCAATAGTGTCAAGCTTTCTGTGCACTTTTTCCTGTACATACTGACCTGCAATAAAGATTAATTCATAAATCAGACATGATAAGAGACTAACAACAGAGAATAATAAAACAAAACAATAATAACCACACGATAATGAAAATTAAAATGTGTGAGTTGTTTGTTTCTGGGATTTTCCATTTGATATTTTCTGAACACACTTGACCGTGGGTAGCTGAATCTACAGAAATCAAAAGCATGCATAAGGGCAAACTACTGCAGAACATATGCAGAGGTCTGTCATTTATCCTCACCATATGCAATGCTGTCACCTTCTCTAAGCACCATCTCTTACCTGAATTACTGTGGTAGCATCCTTACCAGTCAATCTACATGCTTCCTCTCTTCCATTCTACAGCCTGTTCTTAGCAGAGATCCTTTTAAAATCCTTTAAAAATGTAAGTCAGTCCCCTAAGATGAATGGGATCATATGATTATCTAAAATGCACCAATAAAAGTAATTAAAAATTTTAAAAATCTAAGTTACCATTATATGCAAAGTGCTCTAATAGCTCCTGAAGCCAAACTCTTACAACAACCTGTGAGTTTAATGTGCTCTGGCTGCTGATACCTCCCTGATGTCATCTTCCGGTCTCCGTCTGGCTCGCTTGGTTCTAGGTTCATTCTCTTCCACTACACACGGGTGTAATGTATGCTCTAACCTTAGGGCTTGACCCTGGCTGTTTTCTCTGCCTGAAATAGTCTTACCCCTCCTTCAAGACTTTGGCTAAATATCATCTCCTCTAAAGATTTTCCTTCTGCAAAACCCTACTCTATGTATGGCCCTCCTCTCTCTACAAATACATACACACATTTCCTGTTCCCATCTCTTGATTCTATAGCACTTATCATTTTCCTATTAATTTTATGATTAATTTAATTCTTATGTTTATTTCTAAGAATGTAAGACACAGGAGCAAGGCATTTTATGTCTGACTTACTTATATGTCCTGAACACCCAGAACAATGGTTGGTGAAGAGTAATAGAATGTGTCACTTTGAAACAAGCCACCTCGCCATGGAGATTATTTTGATCTAAAGGTACTTGAAAAGAGAATGATAAATAGGACACTGGTCTCCATTTTCCAGGAATGAAGAAATGTTTTTATCAGCATAGATGAGAGAAAACTGTCATGTGAAAGATGATTTCTCTGTGCCAGAAGAGAAGAAACATCTTGTCACCAAAGATGAAGTTGAAATTAGAAAATACCTACAAAGAGATCTTGTTAAATCATTCTTATCTTCCTTTCACATCTTAGTTACTTTTTCTCAGTTGCTGGTCTTTGTTCAACGTATTGTACAAATGGGACAATGGCTCAATTTATAGTTTTTCAGTCTGACAATGGGATGAAAATGATTCTACATTCAGTATACCATATTTCAATATTTTATTTTTGATCTTTCCCTAACAGTGATAGGCAGTACAACACTCTGGACACTGTCAGTGAGACACAGCTTCTGGTCAGTCAAGCAATCAAGAGGGCAGACACGAGTGGACTGTGCTCCTAAGCTGCTATGTAGGTTGGGTGCATTAAGTGCATTTTTCTTTTTTTTTAATATTTATTTTGAAGAGAATAAAACCAAATGTGACAAGACAAAAGAGTCAGTCAAAATAAAAGGATGGACATAGTACATGACATAAAAACAAAATACAAGGTGATCAGCAATAGTTACCATAATGCCTCTTGCTATCTTCAAAAGAATTGCCCATATCATCAGGCATAATAAAATTGAACTTAAAAATACAGAACAAAATCAATAAAAACAAAACATTGGAGACATTACAGGACTTCAAAAGAAGATAATAGTTAAACCAGAATGGGGTATCATAGTGAATCTTACTGTCTTCAAGGTAGTTGCCTATACCCTCAGACCTGATACTATCAAACAAAACAGATTCGAATAAAATCAGTCAAAACAAGACAGTGAAAGCAATACAGGGCTTCAGATTAAGTTAATAGGAAATCAAAAATGGTTACCATAGTATATCCTGCTATCTTTGGAACAGCTGTCTAGACCATCAAATCTAATACAAGAAGACAAACTGGAACAGAATAAAACCACACTAAGCAGAATGATGAGAATAATATGGGTTTCAAATCATAATAAAAGATTAACAATGGCCACCACCTTCCCTTTTTAGTTCCTCCCCTTTCACTTTCACAGGGTGCATTATACATTTTGCATCCACTAGTTTTTAGATTAGGGAGGCAGCCCGCTGTTCACCTAAGTGATTCTGAACCTTTTTACCCCTGAGCATGATCTCAAGTTGTATCCATTTACCTACAAGAGCCTCAAGGTTTTCTTTCTTTGTAGCTGAGTAGTTTTCCACTGTATAAAAGTGTTATGGCTTTCTAGCCAATCTGCAGCTGATGGGCAAGCTACCCCCACTTTTATCTAATTCCCTGTCACACAGAGTATTGTTTTCTCATCTTTGACTTTCAGACTATAAACCCTCTTTTGGATTAATTGTATTTCTTATATAGAGCATATTGATAGACCAACCCTATCTCCTGATCCACTCTGTGTGTGTTTCTTTTTATTGGTGAATCGAGGTCATCCATATTAGTGATCATACCAACCTTCTCTGCCTCATCTCTGCCATGTTATTTTTGTGCTGTCAGTTGCCTACTTTTCCCCTTCATCCCACTGTCTGTCCCATTCAGTGAGCCCCTATGCCACTGTTCCTGAAATCACGGCCTTTATTATCTCTCTCTCTAGAATTTCCTTCAGTATTTTTTTGTAGGTTTGGTTTGGTGGTCATGAACTCCCCCAATTCCTCTTTGTCATGGAAGCATCTTGTTTCTCCATTAATTTTGAGAGATAGTTTTGCAGGATACATCAATTTGTGTTGGAGGTTATTTTCTTTCAGGACTTGGAATACTTCACTCCAAGCTCCTTTTGGTTTGATGGTTTGTGTCGAGAAGTCTGCCATGATTCTGATGGGTTTTCCCTTATAGATGATCTGTTTCTTTTCTCTGACAGCTTTTAACATTCTGTTCTTCTGTTGAATTTCTGGGATCTTGATTATGATATGTCTGGGTGTAGATCTATTTTGGTTGTAGGTGGCTGGAGTTCTGTATGCCTCATATATCAGAATATCATTTCCTTTTCCTATGCTTGGAAAGTTCTCTTTAATTATTTCTGTAAATGGCCTTTGTACTGCACTTGTGTTTACCCCTGCTTTTTCATTCATTTTTTACTCTTAAGTTATAGATTCTCTTGTCATCTTCTAGCCTTTGTATTGTTACTTTCTGGTTCCTTGTTAGTTTTAAGAGATCTTTCCTTTCATAATCATAAGCTGCAAACCTGTCTTCAAGGTGTGATAGTCTATGTTTAGTTTCTTTCAAGCAGTTTTGCCAGCTTTCAATGGAGTTTTAATTTCCTGGTAATCTTTTTGAACGTTTCATGTGTTCTAAATTATTTTTATATTCTTCACTGAAGGTTTCCCTCCTTTTTCTATGCTCTTCTACTCTTTCATCTGTGTCTTCTTTAGAGGTGCTTGGCAATGCTTTTATTATGTTTCTCATATCTTCTTTTACCTGTAATAGTATTTCTGTTCTAATTTCTTTTATAGTTTCACGTTGCTTTGCTTTATTTCAGTTGCTGTTGCTTCAAAAACTGCAGGTGTGTAACTCCCAATCTCTTCTGTGTTTACATCTCCTGGACCAGTACTGCTTGGGTTGGAGGCCAGAGCCTGCCTTTTGCTTCTTCCTCTTGTTATGTTCCTGGTTTCTTCCAGATAAGTGGGTAGTGGGGTCCCTGGCACTTCCTGTATTGGTTATAATTACTCTGAAGTGTTTGTTAGGGATTGCTGCTGTCTGCTGCTTTTCCCAGCTCCTGGAGTGTAAGCAGGGGTGGGGCAGGCTGGCCCCTCCCTTCTGAGCTGATTAACCACAGGGAATTTTCACCACATTGGTGTGCACTGGGTGGGGTTGGTTAGAGATAGCTTTAGGGAAACCTTGGTAGTGGCTATTGGACTGCTCAGAGTGATGGGACTTAGTCCAACCAATTTCCACTAATCTGCTCTGAGCTAAGAGTGGCTGAATGAAGCTGGCTGCAGTTGTGTCTCCAGGTTTATCCTGCCCAACTCCAAAATGGCACCTGGCCAATCTCCCACTCCCATGGGAGAACTGAGTCCCCCCACATTCACTGCCAGCCAATGTGGTTCTCTGGTCTGCTGCTCCCCTCTGCCACCACGTCTCCCCACCAAGGCCTTTAGGCTTGCTAGCCACCTGCTTCACTGTGCCCATGCATATCCAATAGTGCTTCTGGTGTGGTGGTTCCAGCTCCAGTGAAAACACCACCAGCTACTGCCTTCTTCTGTTTAAGTTTTTCTTATTTTTTTTTAATTCTCTCAATGGGCTTCAGTTCTCACTTTAGTTTCTTCCTGGGTTGAGGGGACCCACTTCTTTCCAGAAGGTCTTCTCCAGAATGCTATATTCCAGCATCTAGACTGTTTCACTCAGAGAAGCTATTTACTCTGCTGCTTACTGTTCCACCATTTCCCAGAAAATGCACTCCAAAAAAACAGATTTTCATCTTAGGATATTTTCAGCCTATGAAGGGTTTATCAGGAAGCAAATTCATTTATCAGGAAGTGCATCAAGGTGCATCTCTTAAGCAATGAGGTTTTGCCAATTGTTAGTCTCATCAACTGCCTATGAGCACTTGAGTATATGCAAAAATCTATCTGCTTTTCTCCTATTAATCAATCTTGTCAATTTAATTCTCAGTTCCAGCAAAGACTGTAAAAAGGTAGAGATAGAGTTTCACCACCTCTATATGACACATAGCTGACACTCAGTTATGGTTTAGATCAAGAATATGCCTACTGGCAGGCCTTGTAGAGGGTGCCTGGATCATGGGACACACAGTACCCATCAGTAGAACTGCTCAGTTCAGCAAAAAAGTGTGCTGTCAGGAGGTGAGGCCAGAAAAGGAAAGTCAGTAAGGGAGAATATACCTCTCTCCTTGGCTTCTCCCTTTCCTCTCTGCTTCCTGAATCCTGCAAACTAAGCAGATTTCCTCTACCAGGCTCTTCCATTGTGCCACTTCTGTTTAAGTATGCCAAACAGGCACTGAAATGTCTAAAATGTGAGTCCAGATGATCTTCTCGTCCTATAAGTTGAAAGTGTCAGGTATTTTAGTACAGCAATGAGAAAAGTGACTTAGATACTTTATCAGATGAATATATAAATTTATAAATAAATGAAAATTTACTGGATTTCTAGATATATCTCTGACACAGAAAAATGACTTTGCTAAACAAATGTAGTTAATAATTTTGCCATGTGTTTTATTTTTACTACATTTTCCATGTTCTTCTTCTTAGAATATCTATATTTAAAACTCTCATTCACATAATTTATGAAAAATACTTCCACTGAGTCTGTTTCCTTATTTTTATACAATTCTAGCTAACACCTAGTTAACATATCCTCACTTCTGGTATTTTTACTTGAAATTCATATACAATGTTTTCACATCATAGACTTCACTTACATTTATTCACGTTTGATTTGATACTTATTTTAATTGGGAGAATACGTTGAAAAGGTTTTTCTCCTCTAATGGTGACAGCCAAGCTGTCATAACTATCTTTCTACTGTAGGTTGAAAACAGTACATTCTTGCCCCTTAATGAACCGCTTGGCAGGCTGGAGACCTACACGTCACACACTTCAGTGACTCTCTCCTCCTGAAGCTCCCACATGTCCAAGCTTTTCTGCTTTCTATACTCTTCTAGCATCTTGTCTGGTTCCACTTTCAATAATGCCACTTGCCAGCTTTTCACACAGTCAGTGCATAGTCTGTGACAGATTGGGTAACCTGGCTCATTCCTAAATGTCAAACACCCACCTCAAAACCCCTGTCTGAGCAGAAAGGACAGATTATGAGGAACTCAGATGAGCCTTAGTGTGCGGAATGGTCCATAAAACTGTTGTCCTCTTCTCTCCTTTATCCCCGTCCCAACATCTGGCTTTCTCCTCCTCGGTAAGATGAAGGAAATTTGAATCTGGATTTCTTCCAACCCAGATAGGTGGTGACTTACCACAAGCCCATCCATTGCTCTGCTTTCTTCTTCATTGGTCCTTTGTACTTCCTCCTCTCTTCTATAGATAACTGCTGCCTTCAGGGTGCCTTATTCCAATGAAATATAAAGCTTGCTAACATCCTTTAAAATTTTTGATAGATAGCCTTTTTATACTAAGGCTTAAATTCATTAGTATTCCTATTGTTGGCAAATTTGCATACTAGAAAGGAAAGAGATAATGGTGGCATGGCCAAACACTGCACTTCTAGATTATTTTTGCCTCAATATGGACCCAACTGTGCACCAAAACAAAATAAAACAAACAGCAAATTGGAAGCAGAAAATGTTAAAGCCAGCACCTGATTTTAAGAATAAAGTCTTAGGTACAAGCACATAGTTCCCATCCCTATACCAGAGATTTTTACTTTCTGAAATTTCAGTTGCCCACACATTCAATAATTGTCTGAAATATTAATTGGAAAATTCTAGAAATAAGCAATTCATGAGGTTTAAATTACACATTATTCAGAGAGCATTAAGAATCTAATGCCATAATGCTTTGCCCCATCAAGATGTGACTCATTTCAATACCCAGAATATCCATGTCATACAGGTTACCTGGCCACTGGTCACCTAGTAGCCCTCTCAGTTATCAGACTGACTCCAGCAATATTACAGTGTTTATGTAAGTAACCACCACAGAGTGATCCAACATTAGGTCATAGTGTCTATGTCATTTGTCTCACTTCTTTTCATCATGTAGGTACTACAACATCTCAGATCATCACAAAAAGAAGGTCCAGTGATATACAATATCTTGAGAACCACCATCACGTATTTTTTTACTATAGTATACTGTCTTAACTGTTCTCTATTACTACTATTGTTGTTAATTTCTTACTGTGTCTGGCTTATGAATTAAACTTTAGTATAGGTGGGTATAACATAGCATAGAGTTTGGTGCTATCTACTCTTTCAAGTACCCCCTGAAGATTTGGGGATATTGCCCTGTGGATAAGGACAGACTATGAGGAAAGTTTTGGTACTTGTAAGCTGGTAGCTTTGAACAACACTTCTGTAGCTCATTTTCCTTATAGAAGACAGTAGCTGATATCTCTGAAGTAAGTCTGTGGGTTTTAAAATGTTTTAAAAATATACATGATTATTGCTGAAGATCTGAGAAGTAAGGTCACCTGCTTAAAAGCATGGGTTAAGAGAAAAGCCTGGAAAAATACCTCTCATGATGCTAAACAAAGAACAAACTATAAAGCATAGCTATGAAGACCTAAGAATAATTTTACTACACTATATACATGAAAATAAACCATCTAAAGATTTTTTACATTTCAATTCTAATCATGAGATACTTTAAGCATAAAATGTATGGAAAATCTATCACAGTAACCTATTGACACATCACTAACATAAAACAGACAGTTTCCTGAATGTGTTTGAAATCTATCCCTTCTTCTGAAGAAAGAAAATGTTAGAGCTTGGTTACCTTTGTCTGTTTCTTTTCTCTTCTCCAAACTGCCAATTTTCTGAAATTGCACATCATTAAACATAAAAATGTTTTAGAACATTTACCTCCATAAAGAAAATATACCACTGTTTCGTGTATTTAAAATTTTACATTATATACATATAAATAAATCACAAATTATGAATGTAATAGTAATATGTAATATACATAGTTGCATCATAATACATAAATGTAAATTATATAATGTAACTATAAATGTACTATTTTAAAATGTATGTTATAAGCCTTTAGACTATTTTTTATTTTAAAATAATTTTTGTGATATCTGCATTGATCTCTGAAGATCTGGTTGTCTTCTGTGTGCAGCTCTATGACTCAGTGTTGAAAAATAACTATGTTTGCATCTCTTAATACAAATGTGTTCTTACTCCTAAAAGTATAATTGCTGAATACAGTCCCATCAATTATATACAAACTCTCCTGTAGATATTAGAATTAGTGTACCAATATAGTTTTGACATGATACATCATGTTTCACTTTATGTCAAGTTGATATTTTCCTAAATATTGGCAAAATAATAATCTTTTTAAAGTTTTTGGCATTGTTCCTAGTTCTGTAAATTACTTACCATGATCTTTGCCTATTTTTATTTGATCATTTTTTCATCATTAATTTATAGTTCTTTATATATTGTAGATACTAATCCTTTGATATGTGGATGCAAATTTCTTTTAGTTGTCTGTTTTACAATATCTATATAGTCAAATTTATTACTACTTTCTTTAATAGCTTGTGCTTTTGCATCATATACAAAAAAACACCCAATACAATTCAAATATCACTTTTCCCACATCTTTTAAATACTTTATCATGTTACCTTTTGAATATAGAACTTGAGTCTACCTGGAATTCAATTCATATAAATGTATATAGATACATATTTTTCATATCAAATTTACTTAATTCATTTTGCTCACTCAAATTTGTTATTCTTATCAAATAAATAGAGTTCTAAATTCTCTTTTATTGTTGATTGCTCTGTATATTTCTGTGTCAAATTTCACGGTCTTTATTCCTCTAGATTTAAAGAGCTTAGTAACAGGTCAGGAAAACCTACCTGTATGCCTCTTCTTCAAGGTTGTATTGACTTTTCTTGACTCTTAATATCTTCTTATAATTGTTAGGATTCCTTTGTCAAATCCCACTCAAAAGAAATTGATTATGCTTTTATTGAAAGTACATTGACTTTATAGATTAATTTGGATACATTTCTATCATGAGTTTGAGTCTTCCTGTTCCCATATTATGGTATCAAAGCACACTATACCTTTCCAATTACTTATGTCTTCTCTATTGAAGTAATGAATTTTCTCTGTAAATGTCTTGTTAATCAGCTAGACGGGGTGGTGTGCACTTGTGGTCCAGCTACTTGGGAAGCTGAGGCAGAAAGATTGGAAGTTCAAAGCCAGGCTAGGCAACAAAGAGGATGCTGTTTTAAAAAGAAAAGGTCTAACTAATCTTTTACAAGATTTTTTTCTTGATACCATATAGTTTTGTTAGTCATTTTAAATGATGCATAATGACTTGAGTACATTCATTTGATATGGAAGACAGCATACCAAGTGAGTGACAATTTAAGTTTGGGTATGGAAATGGGAATAGCTGAGTTCAAGTGCGAGCACTGACATTTACAAAGTAGATAGCCTTAAGCATGCTATTTAACCTCTCTGTGTTTCAGGGAAATAGTCTACTCATTTATAATATTAAGGACTATAAGCGATACATACTCTGTAACATTCCTTTTGCAGTTATATTAAATGAAAGATAAAAAGTTTAGAATAGTGCCTGGCACGTGATCAACGATGATCAGATGTTAGTTGTGTCATTTAGGATAGGCTAAATCAGGACACCACATTAATAAGTAACCCTAATAATCTCAGTCACCAAAAGCAACAAAGTTCGTTATCCATGTCCTCCACTTTCAGGCAGGGTACTCCTCTCTGTTTTATCATTCCTCAGAGCCTAACCCAAAAGAGCAACCAGTAATTATCGGGAAGAGTGCCACATCCTCCAGATACTGGCTGCTTTGTCAGCTTGTCACATGGCCGATTGCCATTCCCCTTTCTGAGGAACGAAGGAGAAAAGGGAAGCAAATCTTGTACGAGCTCCTAAAGCTTCCATGTGGACGTGACAGGCATCACTTCTGCCTAGACTTCCTTGTTCATACAGGTGAGAGTCCTTGCCTGTCATGCGAGGGAACAGAAAGTCAAATTTTGGCTGGTTTTGGATCTTAGAATATTTGCATACATATAGCAGGATATGGCGGGGGCAGAACCTAAGGCTAAACACAAAATGCATTTATTCATATATACTTTCCATGGAAAGACTAAAGATAATTGTATTTTAAAATAACTTTGCGTATGAAACAAGCGTCACGGTGTGGCATTTCCCAGTTGTACCGTCATGTTAGTGTTCAAATTTTTCAGAATTTGGGGCATTTCAGAGATAGCATTTTCAGTTAAAGGATGTTCAACTTGTCGTAAGTCACCTGATCAAGCCTGATTTCATGGAGCCAACAAAGTAAAATCCTACCACATAGCAAGAAAGAATAAAAAAAGTTTAATGTATAGCATTAATGACTATTGTAGTTCTTATTTGTTTGGGAAAGTATGTAAAATTTGGATTTTAAATAATTTTAGTTAGAACTAATCAATTTTCTCACTATCTTATCAGCTGTAATAATATTTTGTCTTGGGTATTCTTGGTAAATACGTCACCACTGTCTATTAGTGATGACAGTTTTATATTCTTTACCAATATTTATACTATTGTATCATTTATCTGTATATTCAGATGTGTCATTGTGCTCACTAGAACACTGTTGCTATAATGTAGAAGAACTGTAACTGGTAATTACAAGGTAAATAGAGCTAGTCCTTTCAATTTTTGTGAATTTGACCAATATGAAGTATCTCATTTTCACATTTATTTGTATTCTTTCACTTACTAGTGAAGTTGAACTTTGATTTGTTTTGTTTTGTTTTGAAGATATCCATGTAACTTCTTCTTTTACTTCTTTTTCTATTACACAGCTTCTCTTCTCTCACTTTTAAGAATGACTACATACTCAGATACTATTCTGTTGGTTAAATACACTGAAATAGTTTCTTACAGTATATTAATGACAATTTCTTCAATTGTGTCTTTTGTCATACAAAAGCTTTAAATTTTAACACAGTAAAAAAATCATTCCTATAATTTCTGGATTTTGTCTTTTTTAAAGAATTTCTCAGTATCAAAACATCAAATAAAATTTTTTCCATATTTTAAGTGATTTTACTTTGTGTTTTTTTATGTTTATTTCTTTAGTCTACCTACAATTAACTATGAGTCCTGCGTAATGAGATAATTAGGGATAGGAGAGAGGAGCAGAAACAAAGAAAAACAAAGCAATTCATTTTATCCCAGGAATGTGACCATGATAGACAATTTTAGTTATTATCTCAAAATGTTCTGCAGAATATCGCTTGAGAAATTCTGGAACCAGTGATTTCCTGTCTAAACTTTAAGAAAGAGGAAAGAAAACAATAATTCAGTGCCCAGAGCAGAAAACATGCTACTATATGTTTTGCTATAATTCATTTCATCTTCTTAAAAAAATTTTTTTAAATCCTGTTGAATAGTCTTAAGTCATATAACAAATGAAACATAAAACAGAATTCAAAGCCAGATTTCTAACTTCAAATTCCATTGCTTCTCATTTTCTTTCCACCACAAAATCACTTAGTATTTCATAAGTTAAGAAAAATTGATACACTGGGATTTTAAGACCAAGTTGTACACTTAAAAAGAGAGGGAATGACTCTGGTAGAAGGTCATGACTACTTTTAACTACACAGGCAAGCTGCATCTTTTTAAGTATAACCTCGGTTTTATGATTATTTTGAAGTTAACAACATGTGCTAAAATTCAAGTCACACAGCCCCAGTTTAGAGCTGCTTCTACTAAGCAAGCTATTTCCCAGGCCTCAGTGGACAGGAGATAGTAACAGCTACCACACAAGACTGTCAGATGGATTACATGAGAAACACACAAAAGCCATCCAGTGTTCTGTCTGATACACAGTTCATATTAAAATATTACTTCCCTTAAACCTGATTGGTGTCTTTCTATAGCCGAAAACTCTCCACTGGCTCTCTGTAACCCAAATATCACTACTGTCCTCTGAGCCTTTCTTTTCTGTTGTTCTTTTTTCTTTTTTTTTTTTTTTTTTTTTTTCCTCCCTTTGCTTCTCTTCCCATGCCTCTGCCTTAAGTTTGTTGGTAAGCGACTTACTAAATACAACAGGCATCCTGTTATCAGTGATGATGATAGCCCAATTACTTTCCTAAGGCCACACACTGAAGCACTCTTTTCCTCCCCCAGGCTCTGTCCTGCAAGGAACTCAGCTGCCTCCAGGTTCTTAGAGGTTAGAGACTTACTAAAGAGTGACCAGGAGAGGGATCTCAAATATTTTGTCCTTTATGCTGCCTCTGCATCCCAGAAACGAACAAGTCTGCATCCAAAGAGAACAGATCTGGTCATATCAGGACAAAGGGAGATGTCATATTGATTTCTAGCTCTTGTTCTACTACTCAAATCTGTTTCCTTTTTATCAGTTTTTCTCTCATTGTTTGTCTTCTCCTCTCAGTTTTTCTTTTTCAAATGCCTCTCCGCTCCAGCTGGCATTTTCCATCTTTCTTCTCCCCTGTGACATCAGCCGTCTCCACACTATTCCCATTCTTCTCCTCCTCCCCTCCGTTCAAAAATAATTACGATGATATCAACAACAATAACAAGCAGTGGCTGGGTTGGTGACTGAATCGTCAGGCCACAGTGGCAGGTGGGAAGATGTGGGTGGTACCCAGGGAGGAGCCCACCTGACTCATCCATCCACTGCCAGTCCTGGCAAAGAACTGTCTAATTCAGTCAACTGTGCTGTAGCTGGAGAAGTCTGTGTTGCTAATGTGCACCAAGCCAATCACAGTACATTTTCCAGTGGAAAATTCTTTGTCAGACTGGAAAAAAGGTATCAGACTAATTTGATACTTTAAATAAGAATACGCCATCAATTCTTGATTTTCTGTCTGTCCAGTTTTTGTTGTATGAAGGAATAAGCTTGCACTTTTCAGAGCAATGTTGCAATATGGGTATATGCTGGAAATTACACTGGAATTCCCAGTGAAACCTGCATTTACCCAGACAAATTATCTAGTGGAGATATCCAGTGTGGTTGATTCAAGAGTGTGCGTTCCTATCTTTACATATATAGCAATTTAAGAACTGACTCAGAGGTATAATTACTTTGAACTCTTTACTTAATTCTGCCTGTAATTTTTGTCTTACTCTCCTAATTTATATTTACTCAATATTTCTTTTGAAAATCTTTAATGTTTTTAACATTTTCTATGAGTTTGTTGTAAGACACTTCAAATCCTTTGTGAAATAATATGAGGCTAGATAAAGGTAAATGAAACAATAATCTCTCTTATTAATATGTGACTTGATCCACAGTATAAACTGATTTTTAGCCCATATATTTCTTCTTTGCTTCCTCACTTATAATTTGATCTCACAAGCACATTTTATTGATTTTACCAATTTACATTTTATTTATTTTACCAATAAAAGCATCCTTTTATCAAAGTTATACAAGCATTCTTAATCTAAATTCATTTATGTGAAGAATAGATTTGGAGAAATAGCACAAAGTAGATATTTGGAGAAATATCAACACAAAGTATATATTCATCATCACAAGTAGATAAATACTTGTTATAAGTATTCGGGCTTAAAAATGCTTGTTTTTAAAAATTCAAACCAAAAAAAGTGGGCAAATGAATTGAATACGTACTTCCCAAAGATGTACAAACAGCCAATGAGTATATGAAAAAATATTCAACATCTTTAGCCATTAGAGAAATGAAAATCAAAACTACATTGAGATTCTATCAGAATAGCTGTCATAAAGAATACAAAAATCAATGAATGTTAATGAGGATGTGGAGGATAAGGAACCCTCCTGTAATGGTGATGGTAATCTAAACCAGTACAGTCACTATGGAAATCAGTATGGCGACTCCTCAAAAAGTAAAAATAGAAATACCAACTGATCCAACTACACCACTCAAAAGGAATTAAAGATAATATACTATAGTGATTCATGCATATTCAAAGGAAATTAAAGGCAGCCCATTATATTCAAAGGAAATTAAAGGCAGCACGCTATATTCAAAGTATACTATAGTGATGCATCCATCTCGTGCTTATAGCAGCATGATTCACAATACTCAAGTTGTAGAAACACCCTAGATGAATGGATAAAGAAAATGTGGCATATATACCTACTGGGATACTATTGAGCCATGAAGAAAAATGAAATCATGTCATTTTCAGGAAAAAGTAAGAAATAGAAGGACCATTCAGTTAATCGAAATAATTGAGAGTCAGAAAGTTAAATATTGCATGTTTTCCCATATGTAAGAAACTTCAACTATAACTAAATGAGTGAATTAAAGATATGAGAGATGATAGGAAACTAGAAAGTAGATTCTTGGAAATGGGGAAGGAATTGAGGGAAGAGGAGGAAGGAAGAGAGTCTGAAATATGATTAAAATATGTTACATGCATGTACCAATTTCCCAAAATGAACATCACAGTTCTACATTACTCATGCACTAATAACACATACTTGTGTTGACATAAATTATTCAAGTATCATATTTCAAGCCAAGATAAAATGAAAGGCTTGAATAAAGCAGGTACTTATTGTCATCCTGATTTGTGCAAGTTCAGAGCCCAAATAATAATCAAATTCATGGCAAGGACACACTACTGCAAATGTCTGCTGCCCACTAAATCTGGAAAAGACATTGGTATTTGTGAACTACAGCAGGAACTTCTGATAAGTATTTTTCTATTCTCCACTCCTGAGGGTTAGTCTTTGTAACCACTGCCTGCCAGCATCTAGCAACATCCCCTGCATGCAGGAGATCATGGTCTCTGCACTTGGGTGGTCTGAGCACAATCCTAGTACCAGACACTGTAAAGCAAACTTCTTAAATTTTTGGGTGCCAGACTGTTTATGAATAAAAGGAAAATAATAGTTCTCATAAAGCAAAACAATCCCCCACCAAACTGAAAAATTCAATAAATTATAATATATGGATGCAATAATTGTATTTCTATATAATTACATAATGCATCTGCTGAATTATATATATGGCTCTCTGAAACTCAAATATCTATAGGAAAAGATTTCCATTAGTGACCTCTAGTTATCCCAAATGACATTGTCAGCTAATTGATGTCCCCTTCCAGGCACAAACTCAATACCCATGAGAAACTGGCTTACTCAGGCATAACAAGTGACCCAGCATTAATAGTTTTTGTGTTATATTTATTGGTTTGTATATGAAAGTCCTTATACACATATACACATATGTATACACACATATACATGCACACACAGAATAAGACGAGAATCAAAAGAGTAGATTTTGTTATCAATCCTAGACTGGTCTTCCCCATATTTTTCTTATTACCCAAATGTCTTTGGATAATTTAAACTTACTAAATCTCAATTTTCCCTATAAAATGGGAATCCTCCCTAGTTTGAGGACTGGAACTTTTTAAAATGATACAACATATGTAAATAACCTAGTGACTGACACATATAAAGCATTCATTAAGAGCTGATTCTGTTATTATTACTATGTCACCTTAAATTTTTAGAAATTTTTCATTAAGAGGATTTAACACTTATTACAAAATCATTTTATTTAAGTTATAAAAATAAGGAAGTTTAGGAGCTTTACTCCTTAACAGAATTTCTAATGTTGTAGTAGACATATAATATGCTCTAAAACCTAAAATGCTGATAAATTCACATTAATTTATATTGCAGCTACAAGTTCAAAGTACTAATTAGATAAACGGCTGCCATGATTTTTCCAGATGACTAGGTTAGAATGACTGGTTGTTCAGGTGGCATTATTATTAGTAATGGTAATAGCTGTTAAACCATTTGATGTTCTGTAAATTATAAGTGAAGCTTCCACTGAAATGCCACATCAAAAGTATTTTTCTTTTGGCTTATAAGTCCAGTTTCTTTGTTTAACATCAAGCACAGTCTATAGACAGTGATACTATAATGGTCCTTCTTTCTATGCATGTTTTTCTTTCAACAATTTCTTTCAGTATAGTTAGTAGAAAGGTGAGAGACCTGTGTAATGTTTCTATGTGCCATGGAGGGAAGGGAAAGGACTTACAGGGAAACACTGAAAGACCTCAATATATTCAACCCAAAGGAAAGGGGTAAAATAAGTTTATTAGCAGCCTAAATTCTTATAAAAGTTTTATTTGTTTAGGTGTGACAAAGAAAGAGAACTTGATTCTTCAAGAGAATCTAAAGTGCAATTGGAAGACAACTCAAAAAGCACTACTGGGTTTCATCCAGAGAGAAATAAGAAAGGTAAGCTGTAGAAAGTATAAAGTATAATATAATCAAGTCTTCCTGGACATTATCCAGTCCTGCATTATTATGGTGATGATTGCATTAGTCATTTGTATTGTTAGAATTTGATACTCGTGCTATTGATTTATTTTTAAGTCAATCATGAGCTGGCTTCTTGTTTCACTTTCCAAATGTTTTTAGTCAGGTTCCAATTTTTGGTTGGGAGAGTTAGTATCAATGTAAAATTCTAGAAGAGTGTTCAAATGCTTTGGTAGAAAGAAAGAAAAAGAAAGAAAGAAAGAAAGAAAGAAAGAAAGAAAGAAAGAAAGAAAGAAAATCATTCCTTTTATCTGGAATCAAAGTAGCCACACACACCTGCATCCTATTTTCAATGTGTGACAACTTCATTGAATAAGTCTTTCATTCAACATGCATTTCCTTCATGCCAGCTCAGGTCTCATTCTTGTCACTATGTATAAAACCAAACATAAAGTGAACCCTACCCTACTATTTCAAGGCTAATTCTTTTCCTGAGTCTTGATATTTTCAGAAATGTATAATATCTTCTTCCAACTACTTCAAACATTGCTTACCTGGTGTGAGTTGGAGAAATTTTCAATCAATCTCTGTTATCCTGTCCCAAACTGTCACAGTGAATAAAGCACAGGGGAAAATTACAGAGAAAATTTTAAAAGCTTGGGCTTCCAAATGAAACTGAGAGAAGACTGAAGCACTGACATAGATAATATGGTCACGAACTCTTTTCTCTGAGAAGTGCTCATGGGACTTCTAAGTTCTCCAAGGCCCAGAAATTCTTTGCCTTAAAAGTGGCCCAACGCAATCATTCTCACGCAATGAGCTGCAGAGAATATACACAGCTACAATAAAGAAGTAGAATTTCTGATAGTCTTATTTGTGTGTCCTAGGAAAAAGGGTAGATACCCTAAGTCTATGGTGGCATCCTAGGATCATCGTATTTTTTATAAAACTAATTCAGTTATAAGTAAATGTTGGTTTTGATAGCACATTAGAAGTCAATGATGGATTTTTTGAGTGTAAATCCTACCATTTTCTAACAATATACATAGAATTCTGTTCCCAATGCCATTTCCCTAGCGGCATAGAAACTTTTCTTTAGTGATTCCATAATCCTCAGAATTACTATCTTAAAATATGATTTTCATGAGCACCAATGTCTATTTATAGTGTGGGCATTATTATAAAATGCCCTCTGTGTGCTTAGCAACTGCATGAAAAGACATGTTTAATCTTTGAAATCTCAGTTGCTACCTTGCCATAGGTATTTTTCAAAAGTCTAAAAATCAAACCTGTAAATCTCAGACTTGGAGAACAATAAATAGTTAATTCTCACTAAGCATGAGCCTGCTAAGACTGTTTTACAATGAAAAATATTTTATCCTAGAAATGAACTAGAAAAAAATTGAGTAAATATGTTTTATAAATACATTAATAAATTGGTTATGTTTTCTGTATTCCTGAACTATTCTAGTTAATCACAAAACATGTTTAATTTTTTTACAGTATAGAATTTACTTTTCATACTTAAATAATCCCAAGCTTAATAAAGGTAATATTTTTGCATTTACTCCTAATACCCTGTTGTGATTCACAAAGATCTCTCTGAAAGGCACACCAGCTTAGTTTCAAGATTAACTAGGGAATATCTAATGTGTTTGCCCACTTCACTAGGATGACAAAAGGGTTTTCTTCGCAATTTGAGCCTTTGTTGATCCAAAAATCAGTAGTGTAAAAGTACTTATACTTAAAGTATTCATCTCAGAAAAGTATAAATTAGAAAAATATTTAGGAATATGACCTGAAAATAGTGGACATATATTTTTCACTTCCATGGAAGCAGTGTATGTATTCCAAAAATGAATGTAGAACAGTACTTATTAATTTACAATTAATGAAAGCTCTGAAATAAGGAGGAACAATATAAATCTGTTGGATAGCAAGAGAGGGAAGATTAGAGAGAACATGTGTTCAGTAGTTTCTGTAGGTCAGATCCTATTTAAGAAACTGGAAATACAGTGTTAAGGAGACACAAGTCCAACCTCAGGTAACTTTTGTCTTGTCAGGGAATACTAGCAATTAAATATATAAGCAAATGAATAAACTTCAGAAATATATGCTAAATTTATGCTCCAGAATTATTGTAATTTATAAGAACTCAAAAGCAGAGATGGCCCAAAACAGAACATGCAGACTAACAACTGCTTTAGAACACCAAAGACTCAACTTTTAGAATTATTAAATACGATATAGTTTAAAAGATATGTAAGATATTTTGATGCTTTTAAAATACATGGTATGATCAAAAAATGATCAAGGAAGAAGTAATACTCAAATATAACAATAAAGAAGTAAGGGAAAATCAACATTTTGAAATAAAAAATAAATTGGCTGAAGATGGAATTCCAATGAGTGATTGCGACATGAAAACAGAGAGTTAGAGAACTATATACTGGTTCTGGAGAGATTTAGTGCATAGAAAGAAAATATACTCTGTGTGAAAGAAAGGGGGAAATCGATCCTACATGCATCATGTTTAACTTCAGAAGGAGAGAACATTACAAAACACAAAGGGGTGGGTATAAAGAGACAGTCACTGAAATTTCCTCACAACTGGTGAAAAGCATAAATATACAGAGAAACAAGATTCCATGCATACTAACTACTACACTGAGTACACAATTAAACATTTTTATAAGACTACGGAAAGAAATATTGAGAAAGTTTAAAAAAGATAATTTTCCAGGATTAAAAATTTTACAGATAACCAACCCCTCAATGGCTAAAACAGAAGACAAAAACTTAAGCTAAAAGTTCTGCAAGAATATAATTATCAGTGTAGAATTACAAAGTTATCATTTCAAAATAAAGGTAAACTGAAGATGAACAAAACTTGAACAAATTTACCACCTACCGACCTTCTCTGAAGAGGGTTTTATATTCATGAACAAGAAAAGTGATCCTGTAAATGTTCTACATAAATAATACAGACTATTTAGTGGTGAAGGTTTAACCTCTCTCTAAACGTTAAATACTATAGAATTGTACCCTCTAGTTGTGTAAATTATATAGTATGTGAATCTTAACTTGATAAGGTTTTTTTAAAACATAAGGGACAAAGTTCATCTTTTGCAATACAGACTGGAACTTAAGAAAATGGCAAAATGACTATCAGAACTTCTCATTTAAACTCTTTCATGACTTAAAGTTAAATGAATAAAGGTATCCTGCCATATCTTTTGCACAGCTCAAGATTTTTTTTAGTGAAAGTTTTTGAATTTCATTTAATAAATGTGTTCTGCTAATCATTTTAAAATTTTTTCACTAATCAGATTTCTTAATCATACTCTTTAAAAATTGTTTCCAAAGACAAATCTGCAAAGTAAGTTCATAGAAGTCTTGTTAGATTGTTTCCCTAATCATTTCCTGATCTCACATTCATAGCCAATATTTGATTTATATTCCCACCATTTTTGTTTGATATCTCAGAACCCCTTGATCCTGATTCAATCCAAATGTCTGTTCTATACATATAAATATAGAGCATGTGTGCATGTGTATGTGTACCTATGCACAATGCATATATAACATAAATATGCATAAACATATATAAATATAGATGAAAGTAAATTCAATGAAATAGAGGAAGGCAAAAAATGAAAGTTCTTGCAAGGCAAAGAGTATTATCATCAACATTTGCGCCTAGATAGGGCAGTAAGAAAGTGAGTACAAGAGGAGGAAGTGAAGAAGTAATAGGTTCAGTTGAGCAGAGATCTCATTGAAATGTGAAATTGTTAAAACAGGAATAGCAGGACAGTTAGTAGACAGAGGGCACAGTCAATAATGACCTGTGTGACTTGACTATAGTTGTTGGAATTGGCAGATCTCACAAGACCAGGCAGCTGGGATGAGTTGGAGGAAATGTCTGCCAAGCTAAAGAGGTCAAGGAGTTGTGGATGCATCATCCTACATGATTTATTTATGTATATGTTGAAATGACCCAGACTCATGTTGGGAGGTGAAGACAAGAGAGGGTTGTGATGAAGCCCTCAACAAGGAAAAGTGATGGACCAGGAGCATCACGGGATGTGGGACTTAGGAAGGCGGGAGGTGTGTGCTTCCAGCAGCCAGTAACTGTGGAGAAGGAAGGACACTGAATGGTCAAGGAGAGGCAATGGGGGGTCAAGGCAGTACACAACTACGACAAGGCTCTGAGGCCCTTGAGATATTTAGAAATTGAGGACAGCTGCATTGAAAGGTCTACAGAAAAGAGCAGTATGTTGGGCCAGACACTTTCCTGTGAAGCAAACAGTGTAAGTCAAGTTCCAAAGGATAGATGTAGATAACTGGTGGTCAGCTTGTAACACCCGCTGAAACTAAATCAGCGTAGTGCTGAGCATGGACAGCTCACCTGCAGAAAGTTGCCAGCACATAAAGGAGATCTGGAGAGTAACATTATGGGTTCTCTGCATTTTGTTGTTTGGAGCTGTTGGGGTTTTTGGAGCTGTTAGTTTTCCTAAAGGAACTTGTCATGCTGGCTTCCCTGATACGAACTCAGCTGTTATCATTGGGAGAGCTCAGGATCTTGTTGTTGCTGAGAATGGCTGCGGTTCACTTTGGGGGAGCTCTGCTCCTTACTTTGAGCCTCACTTCCTGGCTCCAGAGTGGAAGATGTGCGCTGTTCACTCTCCAGTAGAAGCTTGTCATGCTGGCTTCCTGATATGAACTTGGCTATTCTTATGGTTGGAGGAGCTTGGGACCTCACTGTTGTGATGATGGTTGAGATACTTTTCAGGGGAGCCCTTGTCCTTATTTTTAGCATCACTTCTTGTCTCCAGTGCAGAAGCCTCAGCCTATTGGCCCAGACCCTTCAGCCCTCTGCCATAGACTTTCTAGCTTCTACCACTGACCTTTGGGCCTTCCCATCACAGATTGTGAAACAGACTTGCCTGAGTCATTGTCGTGGCCTCTAGGCCTCCAGCTGGACTCGGGGGGGTGGGGGGGTGTTGCCATGAGCCATAGGTTTTCAACTGAACTCATGCAGTTTATTGCCACAAGATTAAGGCCCTCAGCTGGATTTTCTTTGTCTTTAGTGTGTGGACAGATTTCCTGTACTTTCTTTGTATTTGACTCCTTTGAGCAACTATCATAAAGAATACTATAAATTAGTTGTCCTACATCTAATAGTTTTCCTTGCAACCTTTGACTACAGCAATAAAGATGATAAACTCTAAATTTCAAAAACATAGTTCAAGAGTTTGGGAAGACAGAGAAAGATGAGAGGTAAGGAGTCCGAGTTGCGCTTCTGATGATGGTGAAGGTGAATTTACAGAGATCAGATGGAAAGGGTATTTTACTCAACCAACAAAGAGCATAAGAATCCAAAACTGAAAGCTATGCTTCAGTATTTTGACTGTGGCAGTAACAATGCCTCGCAGAGTCATGAAAAATATCCAGAGAGGGAAGAATGAAGGTAGAAAGTTCTGCTTTTGGAGAGCTTCTTTCCACTCACTCTTCCTCTAGACTAGAGTGATACTTTTCTCTGTAAAAGTCCATGCTTGTGCTTCCGGTCAACCATCACCTAATCAGCATCTAGACCCTGTCACCCAATGTGTTCCTTCTCACTTCAGATCCAGACAAATGCGTGTGGTGTGAACTGATAAAGCGGCGAGGTAAACCCCAGGGATGAGGGTTGAGAATGTGCAGAGACAACCAGAAAATCAGCTGCAAAGGAGGGGAAACTTGCCCTCAGTGTCACTGTCCAGTCTGCTACAACTTGTCCTTGCCCTTTGCTTCAGGCCATTAGTGACCAAACCTCTCACTCATCCTCATCCTCCCCTCATGGACCTAACCCAGCTTTTACCATTCCTTTCAAGGCATGGTCTTGCCAACCCAGCAGTTCTCCAATCACGCTTAGGTGAAACCCGGAAATTCAGAAGCTCCTTTGTCAATAAAATACTCTTTTCCCCAACCTGCAATAATAATGATAAAAGCAGTAGTCACGACTAGAGCATTCTGAATGTGAAGTAACTTGGCACACATCTTTTCTGAAAATATGAGACCTCCTTTTAGAGGATATCGTGAAATGGCCTTCAATGGGCCTGAAATTATATATTTACTTAATGCAAGGTTACTATTTCCATACTCCAGTGCATCACACACACACAAAAGAGCACTGTGAATGCCTAGAAGTGTGAGAACCACTGGAAATCGAACCTCTGACTATAAGAAAGGATGAGGATCACCTGTGGCTTTTAGGAATCTCCAAAGGCAGTTCCCTGATGGTCTGTTAGGACATCCAGAGAGATACTTATGATGTGGTTGGTACTTCATTCCTGAACTGCCCAGCTATTTTGCCCCGTGGAAGATGCACTGATTTCGATTTGAGTCAGGGATGGCTACGCTGTGATACTCTGAGTCTTTTGAGTTTTCTTTGTTGAAAAAAGAAAGACAAACCTTACTGTTTCCAGTTGTTCTAAGGATTATACTAAATCACGTGATAACAGAGAGCCCATGGAACCAGCGGCACACTGTCACACAGCATGCTAGAATTCTGATACAGAGACCCAAGAAGAATCTGTCTTAGTTCAACAGTGGTCAGCGGGCCAGTGTGTAGAGCTCCATTTCCCTGTCTGAGACAGGCTGCTCTTGTACATAGAATTAAAAGCTCAATTTCTGTGTTTCTCTGAAAGCACATGTTATTTCAGAGCATCAGGCTATCACATCAGTTTAAGAAAGTGGAAAGGCCATTCACAAAGCAGTACAGACGGGTCTCAGTGCAAACACATCTGAGCTGACTTGAATCTTTTCAGGATTACTGTAAAAAAAAAACAAACCCACAAGGTTATTCTTTCTCTTCTGTCCTTAAAATGTGCTTCCTGCAAAGGGAAAGTCTACCATTAGCAGGCTCACAGAAAATGTCATAGTTCTTTACTTAATCTTACCATACAAAATCTTTGCCTTTCTTAAACAACTAACCCTCAGTGCACATTGTAGCTAGCAAAGCAGCCGCAGAATACATCTATGAAATCACCTGGGAAATGTATCAGTAGGTCTTGCACAGTGCAACTTGCTGCTGTGTATTAGGAGAGAACATTGACCAATTATGGTCCAAAAATGAACTGCCTGCTGCCTGCTCTCCATTTCTTAAGCAAACTTCCTTTGCAGTTTATTTCCCATAATGTAACCATTCTAGGCCACCACAAGCTGGGCTCGCTCAGATCACATTTGTTAAAAAAAAAAAAAAAAAAAAAAAGGTGTCCCTGAACTTTGCAAATGGGAAAAGAGAGAGATCGGCTATTAATCTGGATCCACAGAGAAAGAAACAGGCTATTTTTGCTTCTAAGAGCTGCAAGGAAAAAAAATAATAACCTCACTCCTTGAAGCTTCTCTGTAGCTTTGTAGGCAAGTTAGCTGGCACACATAAAGACAACCGAAGGTAAGCTCATGCAATGATAGCAGGAAGGATCAAAAGGAGTTCACAGATTTACTGAGGATCCTCTCCAAGCCACCCTTCACCCTCCAGGTCTCTCCAGCGAAGCTAAGGAAGGGCTTTGTCATGGCCATAATGACTCAGGCAAAAACAACCAATGTGATGTATTTCTGTGTGAATTCTGCAGAGCAGGCCTGAGGTCATGTAGTCAAAATCTCATTAAAATATAGAAAAATATCAAACTGACTATTTTGGCAGCCCTGGTACCTATTACTGTTCAGTTGCTTCCACTTTCAAGTAATAGGACAAACTTGAAGCTTTTCACTTTGAATCAGAAGATGACAAAGAGAAAGTGGGCTCCATGGATGAGTTCTGCCGTGGCAGAATCTGCCAGGTGTGGGAATAAACTCGGAGTCTGGGAGTCAGCACTGCATGAAAGAGGCGTGCAGACTCCAAAGGGGCCTGTGGTAGTGGAAAAGCAAGAACTCAGTTTCTGGGACAGCCAAGTCTACCTTTGCCTCACCACAACCCCAGACCCCTTTTTCTTTAAGGATCAAACCCAGGGCCTCACACATAGACAGGCGCTCCACCTCTGTGCCACATGCCAGCCCCATTTTGCAATGGTGTATGTGCTCTGCCATTCCCCCTGCCAAGGAGGTAAGGCATTTCAGGAAAACACATTTCCTAAACCTAGAAACAACACAAATTTTTAATAAATGCACTACAACGGTGTCACCCAAACTGGTAAAGGAGACTTTCAGAGCACAAATTCACTGCTTTTAAAGTTTTACTTGTATCTGACATATATTTTTCAAAACTAGACTTGTACATTAGAGCCTATGATTTCACAAATAAATACCATGTGTTTGTTCTAAACATGGTCAAATTCATTTAGGGTTTCCAAATGACTTCGTCCACAGAAGTAGTTAAGTAATTAGCAATACAGGCGTTAAATGTAAATAACAGAAAGGTGAAGTTGGCCTACTTGTGATAGATTTTGGAACTGCTTAACTAAGGTGTTGACACTAAAACTAGACTTGCGTGTTTCTCTTTGAGCTGCAAGGCTCTGACCCGTAGAGCAGGCTCTTATGGTTTTTCTGTCCCACAAAGTTTCCCGTAAACTGTTTCAGTGGGCGCACAGGTTACTGTTTCGTCCACCATGCATTGGGCCATGGGGGGATGCTTTCGTCTGGTACCCACCAGGACATCCAGTCAGCAGTTCCCTCCTCTGCCCATAACGAATGCTGCCATACTTGTCTCTCCCTAAAGAAAACACACACTGATCTGAAAGATCTAAGTGATTCTTTACTAAAGGAGTCTCCATGAAAGTTTCAAAGCTCAGAACATGTTTGGGGCAGGGCAGGAGGGTGAGAGGAGGTGTTCAGATTAGAAATGATGCCCTCAGCACAGCCATCTTGCTCTGTCTTGCTGTCTGACTGTCTGAGGAAGCAGGTCGTCCAAGCACGGCCCCTGAACTCCCTCCCTCTGCCGGTCAGCAATCCCTGCTCAAGTATCCCACCCTAGGGCTGCATCCCAGGCCTTCTTACAGAATCCCGACAGTGGAGGACTTACCCAAGGGACTACCCTCTACGCTCTATGTGTGTGTGTGTGTTTAGGGAAGAGCAGAGATGCTGTAAAAGGAAAAATTCTTAGATACCAGCCCACATGTACTGCATTTGCTATGTTAACAAATTTTGTTGGATAATCCTATAAATCTACACAATCAGAGAGTTGGTGAAAACATCATGGCTCCTCAAAAGGTTTTCCTGGGTCTTCGCACAGAGTGGCCTTCATGGAACATTAGCAATGTCTCCTACAAAGGATGCCACATGGTTTTCCTTTGGGCTTTTTCTTACGAAATTCATCTGGGTGAGCCTAAAAACACATACACACTGTGCTGCCATCGTGGTGTATACGCCTGTCCACTCCATCTGGAATGTAATAGATTGTATGATATACGTTTCTTTGTTCAATGCCGAGTTCCATACTGGGCTTTTGAAATGTTGGTTGAACGAATCAATAACCACAAGAATAAAAATGTTTAAAGACAAAGGAACTGAAATGCCAAATTGAAATAAAAAATAGAGACAGTTTTCTTTTATAAAAAAAAATCAAAAACTATGTTATGTGCTTCAAAAATTCTGCAATGGAGGTAGTATGTTCCCCCAAGATCCCCGATGGTTTTCCCTGACAATTAAAGTTATTGCGTGTTTTCTCAGCTTCCCCCACTTTTCCCTCTGTACACGCTCAGCTTCCACAGTTTCCACAGGCTATATTTATCTCTTCACTTCATTTTGGACACAATATGGGCACAGAAATCTATAGGGGAAAAAAAGAAATGAATCCATGAGGCAGAGTGACCTAGATTGCTTTTTACCTAGATTACCTTTCAGGGTCCCTCAGGCCTATCCTATATCTAGGCCATTTGGTTTGAGTGACAAGCAGACCAATGAATGATACTGAACTGTCTTTAATTTGTGGTTGTGTGTCATAATAAATTAGTCTTTTTTTAAGTAGGGCTTGGAATATGATCTGATTTGTGACATGTGCTAAAAAAAAAAAGGAAGACAGGATGTTTAGCATAAATGGACAAACTGTTATATAAGGTATTTTGTGGACAAAAATATCTAAGATGGTAGAATCTGCTATTCTCCCCCACATACACACACAGAGGCAGTTTCCTAGGTAAGTAGTTTCTATTAATCTGATGGAACTATCATTAAAAAAAATATTGCAGGCTGGGTTTGCAACAGAAATTTATCTTCTCAATTTCTGGACACTGCGTGTCCAAGAGCAAGGTATGAATAGGTTGGTTTCCCTAAGTCTGCTCTCTTTGACATGCAAGTGGCCACTTTCTCATTACTCTTTCTTTCTTCTGTGTGGTCCAGATTTCCTCTTCCTGAGCTGGAGATTTGGTAGAGCACTTGCCTAGCATGTGCAAGAGCCTGGGTTTAATTCTCACTATCAAAAAAAAAATTATCTTCCTGTAAAGACAATAGATAGAATTAAAGCCTGCCCTATCTTTGGCTTAATTGTCTTTTAAAAGACCTCATTTCCAAATCCATCACATTCTGAAGATTTGGGAGTTAGAACTTCAATACACAAATACAGAAGGTTAGGCACAACTAGCTCATAGCATGGTTGCATGCCGTAGTCTTTTATATTAAAGGCTATAATTCCATCCTATTAACTGGCTTGATTTGTCACTATAAAGGCACTTCAGAATTGTACTGACAGGAGGAACGAAGTATGGCAATGAGAAAATTAAGGTTCAGTCTCCAAGAAAACCAAATAAATTTGCACAAGGAGAATTAAGAGTTTAGATTGCTGAAAAAGAAAAGAAAAGCATTTCAAATTCAAACTAACCCTGGGGTGACAAACTCAGAAGCTCCCTTCTCCCAGCAGATAATCATCAACATGGTCTGCAACATAGTACAAGGGTCGGGTTGGAGGGACAGACTATGGCAAGCCAGAGAAGGTACAACCCAAAGCAGTCACGCTTGATTTTTTCAAACACATCAGCCAATTTGTGTGCCCTAACATAACACTGAAGACCGTCTTTGTTGCACACTTAAAAGGAATCCCTCCCATATGCCTGTGACGTTTCCTTTCATGCCTTGCTTTCCACCAGCCCTGTTCAGAAAAGCTTTTTGCTTTGGTGGCAGTCGAAGACATCAAGCAGCTGGCGTACAGTTG
The DNA here is from genome assembly GCF_034190915.1 of Cavia porcellus. NCBI lineage: Eukaryota > Metazoa > Chordata > Mammalia > Rodentia > Caviidae > Cavia > Cavia porcellus. The sequence continues at coordinate 43,654,397 of NW_026947510.1, forward strand.
GAAGGTAATAGCTGCCAGCTACCCTGCTCCCAATCAGTGCTGGCCATGCAGGCAATTACCCTCTTACAAGCATGTTCTTGCCTCATTTCCAATCTCTTTGGGCTTCGATATCACATGGACATGGACAGCAGCAGGCCTGGGGCCCAAATGAAACTCCCAGTGCAGAAAACCAGAGCATATGTAAACTTACAGGATCCATAAAGTATTGCTGAGTCAGAGCCAGAAAAATAACAGAAACCAAGGATCCATAAATGCCATGAGGGAGAATAAATTGGCACATTCATATTCTAACCCAGTGGTTGCTAACAGTGAATAATAAGTAGATGAAGAAAGATTTTAGGTGGATTTAGAAATTATGAACTGAAGCTCTCTGAAGAAGCTGTATCTATTTAAAGATCCCGCGGACTACTTGACCTGGGCTAAGTAGCACCTCGTGATTGTGGAGAGATGGAATGTTGTACCTCAAGAGTCAAATTATCCCACTCTATCTGAGGCCTCCTGGTAGCCACTTACCTAACTTTTGTGCCTTTCCTAATGTTTGTGATGCTTAAACTTCTCAGAATGCAATTACTAATCTTAGCAAAACTCTAACCTGCACCACTCTAAAGCCAGGAATGTTATAACATCTGAAACCTGTAGGAGAGATTTCTCCACCCCACTGCAACCTGCCTGCCTGGTAAATGAGTTTATTTATGTCCTTTTTTGTTTTGTGGCTATCAAAGTTCATGTAATTCCCTATGATGAATGTAATCATTATGTGTCCCTAAAATGTAGTAATAAACTTAATCTCTTCCATGGTGGAATATGTCATCCATATGAAATTGGTCCTATAGAAATTCATATTTGGCACAGAATAAACCATTTTCTTACTTCATGTAAATTGGAGCTGTTATTTTATGTTGGCAAAACACTTCACAAAATATGCATTCCTACTGCCTCGAACCCTTACTGAATTTTTCACACAGGCATAAGATTAGCCATGGTCACTGAACGTCCTTTCAAAATTCACATTGAAACTTAGTCCTCAAGTTTATATAATCATAATATTTAAAGGTAGGACTTTCATGAGGTGATTGGGATAAAGTCATCAGGGTCCACCCCACCCCCATGTGATGAGACTGGTGGCTTTAGAAGAGGAACAGAGACCTCCTACCATGTAACACCCTCTGCCATATTTTGATGCATCATTAAGTATCTCTCCAGAAGCCTGCACCTTGATACTGGACTTGCCAACACCCAATTGTATGATCAATATCTTTTTTATAGCTGAGTAATACTTCACTGTATAAAAACACCATGTCTTCTTTATCCATCCTGTGGCTGATGGGCATTTAGGTTGTTTCCAAGATTTTACTGTTACAAATGGTGCTGCTATAAACATGGGTGCACATATAGCACTGTGGCATGACGTTTTCTTCTGGGGAAATACTCAAAAGGGGAATAGCTGGATGGGATGGGACCTTCATTCCTAGTGGTTTTCAGGAATCCCCACACTGACTTGTACAGTGCTTGTACCAGTCTACAATCCCACCAACAGTGGAGAAGGATTCCTTTTGCTTCATAGCCCTACCAACGTTTGTATTGGTTGATTTCTTGATAGGAGTCATTCCTTCTGGAGTGAGATGGAATCTCAGTGTTGTTTTAGTTTGCATTTCTCAAATGACCAATGATGTTGAACATTTCTTCATGTATAGTGGTAAATGGATGCAACTTGAGACCATACTCATACGTGAAATAAATTCACATGTAAAAATTGTATTGTCTTCCTCATGAAAAAAAAACTGAAAGAGTAATAAAATCCAAAGTGTATAATAAATACTGTGAAAGGGAAAGAAATGCTCAAAAGGAAAGAACAAGTGGGACAAGGGAAAGGAGAAAAGGAAGAAGTGAAAATTATATGTATATAGCAATATGTATGTATGTGTGTGCGTGTGTGTACAAGACAGATAAGTATACTACTAATCCCTCTAAGTTAATCGAAAATAATAGTTTGTGCTTCCAAAAGAAAGAAATTTCTTTTCTTTGTAAATTACCCAGTTTGTTGTGGAAGTCAGTGATGATAGAAAATGGATTAAGAGAGTAACCAATAGAATCTTTTTTTTTTCCTACCAGGGATGGAACTCATGACCTAGTGCTTGCCAGGCAGGCACTTACGCTGCTGAGCTAAATCTCTAGCCCAACCAATAGACTAGGGATAGAAGAATCAGACAAAGTAAAGACAGAAGAAATTTGCTTAGCCACAGCTATTCTCATAATCCTATTGGTCTGATACTATCAAGAAACATTCCTGTTTGTTTCTATTTCTAAAGGAAAGATGCTAGTGTAACTTCTAGTCTACAAACTTTTAATTATTACACTCAAAAGATTTGGAAATACCAATCTGGACTACCTAGTGAGACCCAGCTCAACAAACAGAGACTTGGAAATATACATTTAATTACTAAATTTTAGAATCAAAAACTAGATATCTTAGTCTGAGTTTGTACAAAAGAACATTATAGCATACATGGCTTAAATAATAAAGATTTACTCATTCCTTATAGTTCTGAAGGTTAAGAAGTCCAAGATCAATGTGTAAGATTCAGTGTCTGGTGAGAGTCCTATTTGTGGTTCATAAGCCATTAATTTCTCACTGTATCCTCAACTAGCAGAAAGAGGACCCCAGAGCTCTCCCTGAGGTTCCTTTAAGAAGAGCACCAATCTCATCCATGAAGGTTCCACCCTCATAATATATAATCATTCCCCTAAAGCCCTTACCTTCCACTACCCTCACATAGGAAGTTAAGATCACAACAGACAAATTTTGGAAGGAACACAAATACTCAGTCCATTTCATTGGCATGCTTTGCCATTCTTTCTTTTTGAAAGCAACTTTGCCAGAAAGTACATAAGTTACTCTTGTGACCAGCCCTGCCCAATGGTGGAGATGGAGGCACTGCGCCTTCATCCAACATCGGATGAATGCGCTTGGATAAATCTGCCTAACTCTGGTGTCCAGTAGCATGGAAGGCTACTCTGCTAACAAATCTAAAGCCGCATGCACTACAGCACTGTCAATACTGAAAATAATAGTTCATTTTCCATCTGTTTTTTTTTTATTTATCATTGTTTTCAGAGCATAAAGATACAAAACTCCCCATTGGTGAAATCAAATTTGGAGACAATTACTGTAATAATAACAAAATATGAAATTGCTCAGTGGTGAACGAAAGTCTGGGTAGTTTTACTGCTGTTCCATTGCAGGTTATTTCCTTAATACTAGCATGAGTACAAGAATAAATACACACATACACACACAGGCATGGTAGTACATGGGCACTTACACATGTAGCATTGCCCATATCAAAACAGAGCCTCATAAGATTTCAAGGTGTGAAGGCTCTGTATAAACATTCTTCACAGTACAGTCTCTTAACTCTGTGTCGTCTACCTGCATATGAAAATATCTTTGAAATTATTTCAAATTACAAAACATAAACTCATCTGAAAACACAGCAAGACCAAACTGTACATCAAACTTAAAAGTTTTTTCCTAAATCCTTTATAAGTGTACCAACTATTATCTATCCCCATCCAATTTCTCCTAAGCTGTTATGGGACACACTAACTTAATATGAAAGATTGATTCCAGTAAGACTAAGGTAATGTGAAATTTTTAAGAAAACATGCTGAGACAGTAATCTACTTGGTTTAGTCAACAGAGGATGTATTTCTAACCAAAGAACAGAAAGATTAAGATGTTCACTTATGTCTGATTTCCAAAAACATGAAAAATAAGAGAAACAGCCTTCCAGTTTGTGAGAACCAATAGAGCTGTTGCCAGAAAGACAAAAAAATTTTCTACATAGGCTTTTCTTCCAGATGATCAAATCCCTCAAAATAGTGAAGCTTTTGCCCAACGAAAGACATTTTGGAATCTGAGATATTCTGAGTTTAAAGGAAGTTTCTTAATGTGAGTTTCCAGATGAAGACAGAAATGATCGATTTCCTGGACACAGATAAGGTGACTCCTGCAAGTATTGCACCATAGCCAAATAGTAGGTTGCACAGCAGAGGGTGAGAAGATGCCTATTCACCCTCTGCTGTGCAACCTACTATTTGGCTATAGTGTGACTATCCCCATGTCAACCTTTCACTGAGCACTACATCCTGAACTGGCAGCTTCCATAGCACAGATCAGTGGGTTTCTATCTTTCTTGAATTGAATAAATCTCCCAGATCTCATACCTCATAAAGCAACAAGGAAAGCCAGGGTTATTACCAGTATTCCCCTTCTTGAACATGATAATTAAACAAATAAAAAATATTACACAATATCTATTATATTACTCATTAAATTGTAAACTTGTGCCATGAAATATGCAATCTACCTTCCATAAGGCTGGGTTGTGTTTTGTGACTATGACATTATCACTCCAGGCTAAGGCTGGAACAGCATCTTCCACAATATCCGTCCTCTAATGCCTTCAGTTAAATCTGTGCAAGAGAGGTCCTTGTGGAAACGTGGCAAGCAGAAATATTATATAACCCATTATTCTGGAGGGACCATGGCAACCAGACACGGTAACAGCAGGCTGAATGTGCCTAAAGAGCTCCAACTCTGAGGCATTTTCTCAGTGTCCAGCTGTGCCACCAAACACCTGGCTGCATTTCCCACAGAGGTAGCTGTTTCCACAGATCTCTCCATGAGTTTCTCCTTTACATTTCACTTCACTGGGATCCTTCTGCTACAAATTCTGCTTAAAAGAGATATTTTAGGAGGGTTTTTTGTTTTTTGTTTTTTTTTGTTTTTTTTGCTTTGGAGATTTTCCTGTGAGTTTTGACCTGCATGTCAACACTAATGCTTCAGGCTGCGACCTAAGTGACTTTTCCTGTTTATCTGATTCCTCTTCTTGAGCTTTACTTTCCTGGTTTTTCCCCACATGTGCATCAATCCCAATTCCTAAAACCCATAGGATTTTAGTGTTTTGACTTTGGTTTTGTCTCAATGTTGTTTGTAGTAAGTCCTGATCAAATTTGGTCCTGAATGTAGCTCCCAAATCTCAGAGAAATAAATCTGAAGTTTGTTCTCTATTATGATTGTATAGAACGGCTCTATCATGGTAAGTGGGACAGTAGCAGCCCATGACATCCAGGGGCAGAAGTTATTTACATTCCCACTTGAAGACAGTTACAACTGGGTGCCTATAAAACTCAAGGCCTTGGGTAAACAAGTTGCAACATGGTGTGATACTATATTAGGCAAGAAGGAAATAAAGACTATTGAGTTCTTTGTCTAGCAACAGAGCCTGAGGAAAGAAAATGATCATCTCAGGGCATAAAATTCCCCAAACAAGACACAGAAAAGATTTTAAAAAATAGGATTCTTTGGAAAAAGTCATTATCTCCTAGACATACAGGATCAATGGTTCTAAAAAATCCAATAAATATCTGAATCTATAGATGACTGAGTAACAGGGAATATTGAATTTATGTCTTTAAAATGTCACTTACACTAAAGTTCAGGCACTGATTAGAAAAATAATGGGGTCCTGAAAGATCAGGCAGATTCAGTAAATGCTGACTACCTCAAACACACAAATACCTCAAATTCTGCTGAGCATCTCTTTCCAAAAAAGCGGCTCCTTACTTCCTCTCTGAAGAAATTGATTTTCCTTATCTGAAGCCGTGGCAGCAACTTGAGGAAGTGAAGATCCTCCTCCAGACCCATCCTCATGACCTCTCACCGCTTCTGGACGTCCCTCCAGCCTCAAGTCACAGTAGGTGCCAGTAGGTGGCTGGATACAAAGAGTGGCCCAGGAGAAGGTCCCATGTTTGCCAAATTAATCACCAAACTTTACCAATTTATACCCGTGGTCACCTGTGGACTATGTTAGGGGATGCATTTTAGGAATTTTGGATCGGGATAGGAAGAATTTAATGTTAATCCTCAGGAAAACTCATCCTGCCAATGTCCTTAATGTTTAATCATTAGAATCCAGAGATTCTGGATTCCATATGTTTCCTTCTGCACCTTGGGATAAGTCTAGTAGTTTGCTCAAGCCTGGACACAAAGATGACCTAAGTGGAATGAAAATGAGATGCCAATACTTTCAAGTAAGGTATGCAAAGGCTTATGAAGATTAGAGTGCTAGAATTTATTCAGGTACTCACCTGCCAGATACCTGCGATAGATTCCAGAGGAGAAATGCTTTCACTCAAGTCTTAAGACATTTGTAAAAGGGCATGGCACCATGAAACACTCTGATACCTTGAAATATCAGGAGGAAATGCTGTGTTTAAGTGGGCCCTCTGGATTCAGTAGAACTGATGAGATCTCAGATGGCTTGGAAAAAAGAGACCACTGCTTACAGGGACACGGGGTTTCAGTCATGAAAATGAGCAGAAAGGTTAAGTTGTCAGAAAGTTTTTAAACACAGCTTTTTAGTGTTGGTTGATTGATCATTTTGCCACTAAGACTAAAACAGATGGGCAGACTACTAAAGTTTAACCTTATTCATCTTGCTCTGGTGAGCAGAAGTCCATCTTAGACAACTTCTCTATAGAGATGTATCTTCTCAACCAATTTCCAGACTTTAGCTTCTTACCAGCACCAGATTCCCTTAAATCAGGTCCCTGTGAAGAAAGCATCAGCCCCCCCCAGAGGATATCATGCCTATTCTTTTAAAATGTATATTGTAAATCTTCCTACAAAACATCCCTAAAAGTAATGACAGTCATATAGCCATTTATCAGAGTAATTGTTCTTTGGAAAAAGAAATTTCCCAAATTTTTCACAGATCTCTCTTCCATAACTCTGAACCAGTATGAGTTCCTAGGACTCCAGCTCTAATACGGGCTCTCAGGCAGAGCATTGAGTAGGGGAAGACAAGTGATTATAACCTGGGCTTTGATCCCTTCCTGAGTGGACCCAATGATTTCCTATAGTTGCTTCCCAGATCAAATTGTAACTGGTACAGTCACTGCAATGGACTATATTGTCCCAAAACTCATGTTAAAATCCTAATCCCTATTAATTTGTTTAGAGGTATGGCCTTTAAAGAGATAATTACATTACAATGATGCCACCTAACCCCTAATCTAATCTGATGGACGTGATTATAAGAAGAGATGAGGGTATATAGACAGACATGAGAGATACATTCACACAATAAAGGCCATGTGAGGTTAAGACACAGTAAAAAAGGTCGCCAATGTGCAAACATAGGGAAGTCCTTGGACAAAACGTATTCTGTCAAAACCTTGATTTTGAAATCTAGCTTGAAAAAAGTAAGAGAAAAATTAATGTCTATGTTTTAAGCCACCTGGTCTATGGTATTATCTTATTATATCCTTAAAAAACTAACCCAGTAACTCTACTGGTTCTCAAAGTAACAAAGGAAATAGCAGTGAAAATTTCTATCATTTATTCCACCTACAAAAAGATCCCAGAAGGACTGTAAAGATCAATGGCATCATGGAGAATGGGAGGAATGAAGGAGTGATTAGTCCTACCCAATTCCCACTTAACTCACCTATTAGTACTCTGCAGAGGATGGGTCTTAGGGCATACCAATAGATTACTATAAACTTACTCGGCTGTTCCATTCAATTTAGCTGCTAATCCAGAAATTGTTTTTTTTTTTTTTTTTAACTGAAGTAATAGGGGCTTCCGGTAAAGATGGCAGATAGATAAGAGCAGATTACAGAGGCTCCCTAACACAGACAACTTAGATGCTGATATAACACAGCATGGGGAGTCCCAGACAGAGGGAGATGGATCCTCTTGACCCAGGAAGAAACTAAAGTGAAAAGAACCAGTCAAACATGCAGTCCCAGAGCTACTATTGGAACAGTTAAGATTTGGTGCTCCCACTGCAGTGCTCGAACTCACACAGCTGCAACTCATGGAGCTGCCTGAATTCCCGCTGCTTCAACTCACTGGAGCAGTCTCACTGAAGTGCAGTCGCACTGAAGTCGGAGGTCAGTGAGCCCAACGGAGAACAGAGCTGGCAAGGGACCTGCATCAACCTGCAGTGAGTGCCAGGAACAAAACCCTGCCACAGAAAAGGGTCACCAATGGGACAACACTTTGGAATCGAGCAGGAATGGCAAGAACAAGGAACAGCAGTGACTTCAGTCAGTTGCTCCCTTCCCAGATGAGATTGGTGGGGTATGCTGGCCTGGGTCACGCCCCTGGCTGAGACCCAGTAAGTTGTCCCAAACCAATTCCCTATGAGCGACACACACTAATTCAGTAAAAGCCTCAGCAGGTTGACTGAACCAGAGAGGAGGAGCCAGCATATGCCACCCTTGTTTGCACCTCAATAGCACACTGGAGTGGGCAGGATCACCTAGCCAGCACGCTTCAGAAGAACTGTAACCAACAAGGAAAGAGACAGGGACCTCCTCTATACATCTGTATGGAAGAAACAAAAAATATGAGAAGAGGAAGCAACAAGGGAAAGTCCCCAGCCCCCAACCCTGAGAACACTGATCCAGGAGAGATAAATACAAAAGAGATTAAGGACAGCAAATATGCAATATCAGACATGGCACCAGTGGACATAAAGAGATATCTTCAGGACCTTATAGACAAGTTCAAAAGTGAAATATTTAACCAAGTAAAGCAAGATATAAGCAGATTAATAAAAGAAATGCTAAGCACCTCTCAAGAAGACACAGATGGAAGAATGGAGGAGCACAAAAAAAAGGGGAGAATCATTTGATGAGGAATATAAAGAAAACATAGAATATATGAAGCAGGTTCAAAGAGATTATCAGAAAATAAAAAACTCCATTGAAAGCTGGCAAAACAGCTTAAAAGAAACTAAGGATAGATTATCCAAACTGGAGGACAGATTTGCAATGTGGGAGCATGAAAGAAAAAATTTCTTAAAAATAACAAGGAAACAGGCAGTATCAATACAAAGGCTAAAAGACGACAAGAGGATCTATAATTTAAGAATAAAGAATGTGAATGAAAAAGCAGAGGTAAAAACAAAAGAACTACAAAGGCTATTCACAGAAATAGTTAAGGAAAACTTCTCAAACATAGGAAAAAGAAATGATATTCAGATGTATGAGGCATACAGAACTCCAGCCACCTACAACCAAAACAGAGCTACACCGGGGCATATAATAATGAGATCCCAGAAATTCAACATAAGAACAGAATATTAAAAGCCATCAGAGACAAGAAACAGATTACCTATAAAGGAAAATCCATCAAAATCACGGCAGACTTCTCTACACAGACCATCAAATCAAGAAGAGCTTGGAGTGAAGTATTCCAAGCCCTGAAAGAAAATAACCTCCAGCCCAGATTGATGTACGCTGAAAAACTGTCTCTAGAAATTAATAGAGAAGCAAGATGCTTCAAAGACAAAGAGGAACGAGGGAGAATTTGCGACCACCAATCCAACTCTACAGAGAATACTGAAAGACATTCTAGAGAGAGAGAAAGGTACCAGGATTCCAGGAAAAGAGGCAGAGAGGCCTCAGTGAATGGAGCAGAAAGCAGAATGAAGAAGACAAGCAGACAACAGATAGCAGAAAAAGAGCACAACAGAAATGAGGCAGAGAAAGTTGGCTATAATCTCTAATATAGATGGCCTTGATACACTAAAAGAAAAAGAGAGAAACACAGGCAGCATAGATCAGGAGGTAGGGTCCACCAAGATGCTCTTTATAGGAAATACAATTAAGCTGAAAAAGGGTTTATGGACCAAAAATCAAGTATGAGAAAACAATGCTCTATGTGACAGGGAACCAGAGACTAATAGGGGCAACTAGACCATTATTTGTGGATAGGTTGGAAAGGCAGGCTTTGATAGGTAAAGGAATACAACCAGAGATCAAGTCCAAGAGGGAGAAGGTTTGGAACCACTTAGGTAAATAGCAGGTTGCCCCCCGCAATCTAAAAACCGAGGTTGTTGGTGAGACCCAAAAATGTACAGTGCAACCTAGGGGAGTGAAAGGGGAGGAATAGTTTTTTTAAAAATGGCAGAAAATATTGTTAATACTGTATCAGGATTTAAAACCTACATTACTCACACCAGTCTGCTTAGATAGATTTTATTCTGTCCCAGTTTGTCTACTTGCACTAGATCTGAGGGCACAGATAGCTATCCCAAAAATGTCAGGATATAGTACAGTATCATCTTTAATTTTCTATTAACTTAATCTGGAGCCCTGTATGACTTATACGATTTGTCATGACTGATCTTAGTTAAATTTGGTTTGTTCAATTGCTGTTTAGTATCAACAGATTTTATTCAAAACTGTTATGATTGATAGTATCAAGTCTGAGACTATAGGCAACTACACTGAAGATGACAAGATTCGCTATGATACTCGTTCTGGTTTGATTACTACCTGTTTTTGAAGTTTTACACTATCTACAAAGTTTTGTTTTTACTAACATTGTTATGTATTGCTATATTCATTTATACTGTGTCTGATGATATAGCCAGTTCTATCAAAGATAACAAGAGACAAAACCTTAACCATGGTAGAACTCCTTGTACAGTGGTTTTATATGTCTTTTTTGTTTCATATGCTTATAGGAATATGTTTTGTTTTGTCTTGCTTTGTTTTGTTTCTCCCTCTAGTATAGAAAGAAATACATGTTAAGACTCATGCATGCATAGAACCTATAAAGTTTACAAGATCTGATCTTATAATACATGATGAAATGAACAACTACTTTGAAGAAAAAAAGACACTATAGTACCCAGTGCTGACCCTATAGTGCCATGATGTGAAATCCAAGATTACTAATATTCTTTGTTCAGAATGATTTTAGCCTGCTTTCTTTGTTTAATCTCAACATAAATGAAGATATGGATAACTGCATGTATGTTTAAGTGTATAAGATTGATAACCATATTACTAAGTTTTTGTTGGATAGTTGAACAGAACTGTTTGCAGTCTCGCTGTTTGAATTCCCACTTTATATGTTTCGCTTTTGTATCTTGAACAACTATTTGTAAGAGGATAATATGTAATCATCAACTAGTGATTTCTTACTGTTTATTTTTTCTTTGAAAGTATGTATTATTTCTACCCATTTCCTGTTTCGTTTAGTCTTTCTTTAAATAAAATTTTTTAAAAACTGGGGTAATAAACATGGCCCTGGAGTCTTAGTAATATTGCTATTGAACTCAGAAGCACACTTTCTTGAAAAGAAAGCACACTTTTTTTCAAAGACCAAAAGAAATAGCTTCCTATCAGCTTGCAAGATCAACAGTATACCTATCTCAAGATCTCAAGTCATTATTCAGCCTCCAGCCTTCAGTTATGATCAAATCTCTGCAACCTTGATTGCTTTGTCTTACCCAGGGAAGTATACCAGGACACTATACCCATAATATCCTCTTGAGTAGATCTACAGTAACAAAAGCCTTGAAACTGTGGTAGGACTCAGGCTGCCAGAGAATGAGAAATAAATACCACAGAATCCTAGTCAGTGCCTGAAATTCCTACAAGTTCAATGATCCAGAGTATGTTGAGATGTGGCTTTCAAGAGGCCTTCAAGATGTGGCCTTCTTGCTGATCTTCTACCTCATACCACTAAAATAAAAGCAAATGAGCCTAACTGGATTTGGAAATCAATGTATATATCATTTGAGCAGCCTGCTCTGACACATTTACTGAATACTCCATAAAGCTCTCCATTTTTCACAGGGATGGGAGAAAGCGAAGCCTCCAGATTATCATACAGGCTGCTTCATCGCTTAGACTGTATGATCCAGTGAATCCAACAGTGCTTAAAGCAATGCATGGTGAAGCTGTGGCAGCCCATTATAGGCAAATCACAATAAAAAGGCGCTAGTATCTTTGAACAAAATTATGTCATCCCCTACATTTAGCTTTTCCTTTTGAGAAACAACCTCTGACTTGCTCATGACCCCTGATAGAAACTGAATGCTCAAACATGATCAAAAATTTGCTATTCAAATTGAGCTATCCGTCTTGAACTGAGTGCTGTCTAAACTATCAATCTTGTGACCAGCTGACCAACAGAAGGAAAACTTGGACCTATTTTACAGGTGTTTCTATACCATGTGGATTGCCTAAAAATGGCAGATTGAAATGCTGCACCCCAAACAGAATGGATGGGGAAGGATCAGTGTTATGGATTCAAAACTGGCAGTCAACTTAATGCCAGCTGGATTAAATCAGCATGGTGCTGAGCATAGATGTTCCACCTGAGGAAACTTCCCAGCATAGAGACTTGGAGAAGAGCAAGGAGTTGCAGGTTCTCCTATGTGTTGCTGTTTGAGCCACTGGTTCATCATGAGCTCGTCATGACTAGTGCGAGTTTGACCATCAGAGGAGTTGTCATCAGAGGAGTTCAAGACCTTGTTGGTGAACGTGGCTGTGGTTCACTTTGGGGGAGCTCTGGTTCTAACATCAAGCATCACTTCCTGGCTCCGAAGGGGAAGATGTGTGCTATTTAATCTCCAGGACAAACTAGTAATGCTGGCTTTCCGACACGTACTCAACTGTTCTTATTATCTGAGGAGCTCAGGGCCTCTGTGTCGCTAAAGATGGCTGTGGTGCTTTTCAGGACAGCCCTGGTCTTTGTTTTGAGCATGACTCTGGGCTCCAACGTAGAATCCTCAACTTATCAGCACAGTTCCTTCACCTCATTGGCATAGACTTTCTAGCTTTCACCCCAACCGTTGGGCCGTCCTAGCACATATCAGTAAAAGAGAGTGGTGTGAGTCCTTCTTGTGGGCTCTAGACCTCCAGTTGGACTCATAGGAGACACTGCCATGGGCTCTAGGTTTTCATCTGGACTCGTGTAGGACATTGTTATGGGATCCATGCCCATGGCTGAATATTCTATGTCTTTAGTGTTGTGGATAGAGTTCCTGAAATTTCTTGTGTTAACTCTGGGTGGCCATTATAATATAATATTATAAATTCTCTGTCCTGATTCTAATTGTTCTTTGCACAACCCTGACTACAATAATCAGGGTAAAGGAAAATCTTGCCAATAGGAAAATCTTTTGAGCACATAAGTGGGTAGGTAGTCCTTTTGTCTGGGAGAAAAGATTGCTGCACATAGGGATCTACACAGATTCACAGATTCATGACAAACATTTCTCTAGTTGGTCAGGGATTTAGAAGGTACACAATATGTCCTTTATGGCAAGGAGATCAGAAAGAGTTGTTTGAGTAAATTGGCAAATAGCATGAAAATGTTTGTCTCTTGTATAGCTGCTCACCTCACAGTAAGTATTAGCAGAGAAGTTTTCATAATCAAGTAGAAAATACAACCCCATTGTAGAGATTAGTCACTCTTTTCCCAGCCCGCTCTGTCATTTTCCTGCATGATCTTCACTCACTGGCAAGAGAAGAAAGGATAGAGGTGAGGAAGTTCAGCAGCATGGGGCCCTGTTTGGTAAATTCACTCTGGTTACAGCACAGTCAGTAAGACCATAATCTGCCAACAGCAAGATCAACACTGAGCCACAACATGGCAACTAAAGGTGGGTGATTTAGTGAATAATATCCATCAGGGAAGAGGCAGCAACTTACTTTCATTTCTTTTGATGTGTACTTGTCCCATCCTCAATACTTCTGGCAAAACCACTATTTATAGAATTATAGAATGCTTTATTCACTCTCATGGTATCTCAATCATTATTTCTGACCAAAAGACCTGATTTTACATTGAACAAAATGTGGTGCTCAGCTTACAATTAGGGAATTCCCTGATCTTCCTGTGTTCTCCATTATTCTGAGTTAGGTGACATGACGGAATAGTAGAATAACCTGAAGACTTGATAGTTGTGCCAGCTGTGAAACTGTATCTTCTGGAGCATTGATATCATTTCTAGGAGTCCACATGTGCTCTGAATCAGTGACCAAAGTTTAATAGTCTATGTATGCTAGCCAGGATTCATGGTCTGGGTATCAAGAAATGCAAATGTTGGCAGTGCCTCTCAGCACTGCCACCTGATCAGTGACTAGCAAAAATTTTGTGTTCTTATCACAATTTTAGATTATGCTGGTTTAGAAGTTTTAGTCCTCAAAGGATTGTTTCTACCAATGAACACAATAATGCTTTCATTGCACTGAGATTGCTATCCCGACACTTTGAATTCTTTTTTCCACTGAAATAACAAGCAAAGTGGGGATTATGGACTGGGTTGTGTTGTTTGATTCTGATGATGAAGAGGAAAAGGAAATTCTACTTTCACTATGTTGATGAGGAGTATGTCTAGAACCTTAAAAATTCCCTGTAGTGCCATTTAGTTCATTACAATCCAGGATAAAAGTTCATGCACTATCGTAACAGCCCAATACAGACAAGATTGCTAATATCAAAGATCCTTTTAATTAAGGCATTTTATGCTAAGGAACTTTGGCCAACTCAGGTGCTTACTAAAGTCAAAAAATATAAAGGAAGGAATGGAAGAAGGAAAGAACTTTCAAATACCACCTTCAGCCATGTATGAATTCTTTTTCCTTGTTTTAACACAAATACATTCAAATAGAGGTGAACAAATTCTCCCCTCTGCCATTTACCTACTACCTAACTTAGAATACTGATAATGAGTGTCACAGAACTTACAGTTTACCAGGTAGCAATAGTAAGTCAGGTAAAAAACAAAAGAACATCTCCCAAAGAAGAATAAAACAGTACGTGGCATTTTTGCTTCTTCCTATGAAGGCGGAGTTAAAACGTTTTGCTTTTGTTTTATTTTGTCTTGCTTTTTACCACCCATGTTATACAGATGCATCATTTTTCTATTGTCCTTATCTCAAATATAAATATGGTTAAGAGAATTTTTTAAGTAGATCATGCTGACGTGTGGTTTTTTCTCTTGTATATTCCCTCTTAGCTATGACTTGGAAATCGGTATATGTTTGCTTAGACTCACCAAGAAAGAAATTTGAAAGAAGCTTGATGTGCAGAAATGGAGCAGGTTGTGAATGTCAGAAATAGTAACTCATAAAGGTAGAGACACCCAGACAGCTTCAAGTTCCTGTGAGTATTTCTGATCCTTGGCCTGAGAGATCCCGAGCCAACCCCCAAGTGGGTCGTAGCAGCTCCCACCGGCTTCTCCGCCAGCCCCTTTTTGCAGCTCCAGCCCAGAGAGCATGCACACAGCTTTCAGGATTTTCCTCCCAGCTCCATATTTTACCAGAGTACACAGACAGAGATTTTAAACTGTGTTCGGAGGACCCCTTTATTTTCTTAAAAAGCACTGATGACCTCAAAGAACTTTACATGTGTTGTAGCTATCAGTATTACATATTAAAACTGAGAAATCTTTTCAAAAACAAAATGTTCACACAGACATTCTCATCTTGATATATGTCCTCAAATCATGTAGCTTCTGAAAACCCTCCCTATACCTGCCTGAAAGATTTTAAGTGAAAAAAAATATACACCACATAGTAGTTATTAAAATACTTTTGACCTACTAAACATCCAGAAGGATCTAAGAGGCCCATAGAAAGCTTTCAGGAATGACAAAAGATCCCAGATGTATTTTGAAAACTCTTGTTCCAGACTGCTGCTTTGGTAGCTTTTTCCAAACCTGCAATTCTTCTCTTCCAGCCCTTCATTTCACCTTTCTAACATTGAAGTTCTCATTTCTTCAGAAAACCTCTCATACTGCATTAAGGAGAGGTTTTCTATACAAATTACAGATATCATAAGAAAATACCATTGGCTAAATTTTTTTAAACAAAATTTATTCTCCCACAGGTACAGACAAGAAAGTCCAAGATCAAGATCCCCAGAATTGACTTCCTCTTAGGTCTTTCTCCTTGGCGTGCAAATGATCCTTCTGCATCCCTCATGTCTCTGGATACCCAAATTTCCTCTTCTTAAAGAACACAAGGCAGGTTAGATTAAGGCTGCTATGTTTTGAATATTTTGTTCCCTTTGAAAATCATATCAAGGCCAGGCGTGGTGATGCATGCCTGTCACACCAGCACCTGGGAGGCTAAGGAGGATCATCACAAGTTTGAGGGCAGCCTGGGTTACACAGTGAGTTCAAGTCCAGCTTGGCTTGACAAAGTAAGACCTTATCTCAAGAAAAAAACAAACACATATGTACATACGTACATACATGTCAAAAATTAATCCTCAATGCAGGAAGCACAGCCTTTGAGAAGATGTTGAGTCATGAGGACAAAACAAGATTACAAGCCTTTATAAAAGGGCATGGTGGAGCCAGAAAATCCCCTTCCCTCTACCTTCTGCCATGTGAGGACACAGTATCCCTCCCCTCCAGACAGGGTAGTGTCCCAAAGACCACCTTGAAAACAAAGACCAGACGTACACCAGATTTTGAATTTCTTAGCCTCCAGGATTGTGGGGGAAGAATTAGTTTATGTTCTTTAGTCTCAAGTATTTTGTTATAGCAGCAACAAACAAGCTAAGACAGAGGCTCACCCTAATAACCCTATTTTAACTTCATCACCTCTTTGGAAGCATCATATCTAAATACATTAACAGTCTGAGATTCTAGGGTTTAAAGATTCAGTGTATAAATTCTGAGAGTATACAATTTAATTTTTAGACACTGTTTTCCTGATAAAACCATGATTTAAAATGCCAAGCAAGATTGGTAGTCTACAATGAGCATATTATGGTCAAAAGTTTTTCAAAATGTGATTCTCTCTCTCTTTCTCTTTCTGTTTCTCTCTCTGTCTGTCTGTCTCTCTCTCTCTCTCTCTCTCTCTCTCTCTGTCTCTCTGTGTTTCTCTGTCTCTCTCTGTGTCTCTCTGTCTCTGTCTGTCTCTCTCTCTTTCTGTGTGTGTGTGTGTGTAAATGAATTTGGTAATTATCCTCTAATAATCACTTCTATGAATTATCCCTTCTTATATTTCTGCCTTTGAATTGTCACATCATACATTAAGATGGGCTGATTCTGTGATTTTAAACAATAAATGCTGCAAAATAATACAGTATCAGTTTCAGTCTTAAGTCTTAAGAAAACTACATGGATTTTGCTTTGATAATTTTGGGATTCTAAGACAAGTCCTGATGAGGAGACCACTTAGGTAACCAAATACAAAGGCCAGGACTGAAGCCACCTAGAGGAGAGGTTCTGAGACTACTTGAGGAAAAAGATGTCTAGTCATGCCAATTCCAGCACTACCAGCCTTCCAGTCATCAAAAATGTGACGCCAGCCTTCTCAAGAAGTCAGCTAGATGCCCATTCAATCAAGTCTCCAGATGACTGCAGACTCAACGAGATCATGCAGCACAGAAGAATCACCAGCTAGTTTACTAAATAGACAGAGAGGTAGTAGAGTAGTTGATTTTTGGTTGTACAATAAATGAAGCAAAACTGGACTCCTCCAGAAATCATCTGCAAAAATTATAGGATTCTCTAACACCCACTGAGAACCTCTGACAGCATTTTTACCCCACTAACAGATGTGACAAAGGCAGGAAGCATTTTATGGACCGATTTCAACAACAACAAAAAATACCAATCCACAAGTCTATGTTTGTGCATTCATTCCATGAGGGCAAGGTGAAATATTCAGAAATCTAGCCTGGGTTTATATAACTGTATCGCTTATTTTGCTTTCCACTACCATTTCATGGTATGTAAGGAGAACATCCTTTCTTAAGTTTCTTTATATTATTAATAATACATATATAAATGCAGCAAAAAATTAATAGGACACTAGCTAGCAAAACTGGTCGTGAATTCTAGTTCATGTCAGTATATTCAATTTATACTAATCATAGCATAATACTCAGTTTAGGAATAAAAGAAATGATATTGGTAAAAATAGAGATGCCAGATTTTATAATGCATTACTTTTGCAAACCCAAGTCTCAATACTCTCATTTGTTGAAGCTCAGTTTTCTATAAATTGCTCCTAAAAGGGAATTTAAGTGTAATACTGAGTGAAATGGACTACCTGGTGTGTATTTATCTGAGAAGCTACAAACTCAGTGCTGCTTTTCAAGTGGACTCGGGGAGACTGGTGGAGCCTCTAGATTAAATTGTTATAAAGTCCCGCATACTCTACAAGATGAGGATCTCTAAGACAATAAAGCAGTGCAAAATAAAGTTCTTTTTTCAATTCTCTTGCTATTGAATTAATTCCCCCGTGACATAACAATCTCCAGACACAATAAATGAGGAAAAGAAGCCAGACAGTAATTCAGAATACATCCTTTTCTCCCTGCACACTAATTTCTTCTTAAACCTAATACTATTCAAAAGGTGAAATGATCTGAAAACTGGAATCAAACAGGCCTAAAGACTATAAGAAATACTTTGTCCATATAATTAAATTGTGGATTATTGTTTCTCTGCATATTTATTTACCAGTGAACCAAAGGTTAATTCTCTCTGCCTGTAAATTGAATAGATTTGTAATTAGAGCCTTTGTTTTAATTCGCTTTAAAGATCATTCCTGTTTATGTGTAGACCACAATTCCATTTTTAAAGGTAATTGCTTCTAAAGCCCAGAGGATGCTAATGTAGATTCCAGCCAATACAGTTTAATACCGAGAATTATGATTAAGGATTAGCAATGTAAATTTTCATAAAAGAAGCTAAATGTAACTTTCTCAGTGGCCCTCCTGTCAGTAACTTTCAATTACATGTTGCTGAGAACTTAACCTTCAGAAGCCCTAGGATACTGTACACCTGCAGCAACGCTCCACCCAAGCCACATTTACTGCAGGATGCAAGCTCTTCAATAAAACAGTCTTCCCTGACAGAGCCCAAGGAGCCGGAAAAAAAATACTTACTGTCCAAGCAGTTCCTGTTTTTCATCTCTATGTTGAACCTCTCCAAAAAGTCATTTCCAAAGGTTAGGAGAGACTTTAGATGGAATCAAGGATGCTGATTATGTTGGAGCCCATAGGTCAGCTGTGTCCTAAAGCAAAGTGTTTTACCCAAGATTTTCACATCAGAGCTCCATGAGCCAGATCACTGGGAGGCTTGGCAAGTACACGAGGTCACCATGTCTAAAGAGTCACTGTGTGTCACCACACAGGAATGCAACGAGGAAATGTGTTTTCTTTGAACTCTTCTCAGAGAAAATTGTTTATAAATGGAAGGAATAAACTGTGAAGGTGGGTGATAGGGGATAAAGGGAAATTAGGGATCCTTGGGGCTCTGCAGATGCTGTGCTCCTTGCAAGGAAACTGAATCTGATTAGCCACAGATTTTCTGTTCTTTGTTTTTGGGGGGTGTTTTGTTTTGTTTTGTTTGCTCAGACAAGAAAGCAAATTCAGACCAAAACCAACTTCCTGTTGATTATTGTTGAGAAGCTAAAAACTGCCAGAACTGGTTTTCTTTATTCTCTCTCCTTATTTGTATCATCTTTAAATAAATGCTGAAAAGATATTCAAAGAATAGCAATTTGAAGAACTCTTATAGTGTTACAGCTATCTACAGAGCCCCCATCTGGCCCAGACTTTTCCACTTCTTACCAAAGCATAAAGAGATCAACATGCACTACATGGCTCCCTGTGAAACATGGTGCCATCCTGCACCACACAGGTTAGATACTGCGAATTTCGTCTAATTTGAAAAGTGGGGGAGGCAGGAAGAAACAAGTCAGTGCCTCCCAAGAATCGGCCACGCTGGGACTGCGAGGAGCCCACCAACAAGCCCACTAGCCAATCTTTCTGGTAATCCTCGCAAGCCATGCAGGGGCCAGAAAAAGAGAAGTCAAGTAGTGCCTCCCATGAGCCTACTGGTGCACGGGCTGAGAATCGCCAACTTCCCTCCCCACCTCCCCTACCTCATAACCAATAAGCTGGTGCAGAGGACAGACTGGGTTGATAGCAACTGAGGTAAAAAAAGCAACCGAATTGTGTATTGTTTGGTTGTCTTTGCAGGCCGGGGCTAGCAGTCTAAACATCTAATGGGAGGATAACAGTATACAATACAGCAAATATGGGGGATTTCCTTCTGTCTTGTTTTTGAAATCCAATATTGTTCTCATCATTTCATTTTGTTTCAATTAATTGTTTTTGCTTTATTCAGTGTTCTATTTTGGTTGCTTTTATTCTGTTTTGTTTTGGTTTGATTTTGCTACATCTGATGGAATGGGCAAATATTGTGAAGATAATAAGATATACCATGGTAGCCACTGTTGTTTTTCTATTATCCTGCTCTGAAGTTCTATACTAATTCCACTGCTTTGTTTTGATTGTATTTATTCTGTTTTGTTTTGTTCATTTTTATTATCTTTAAAAGAAAAAATAAAAATAAGCAACTACACAGAGAGTTTAATTTCAAAAGTACTTTGTTTTAAAAAGCCATGGAACTAGTACCATTTTAACAATTACAGAGGTTAAAATGAGAAATACACAACACGGCCCTTCCCATCAAAGAGAGTAGAATCTACTTAGTAAAACAAAATTGCATAAACGTCCACCAAATCTGGGTCCATGCTATGGAACCCTGTTCTTGAATCAATCCTCATGAAACATAAGCACATCAATGCAGAATTATTACAAGAATGGATCTCCAGTACAAGAATGGATCTCCAGTGTATGTGTGTGTGTTTCTGTGTGTGTGTGTGTGTGTGTGTGTGTGTGTGTGTGTGTGTGTGTGTAGTGTGTAAAACATAGAACTTTGTGGGCCCAGAGCCAAATTATAAAGGTACAGAATTAAGATATTTAACAGTAAGCCAATCTCAGCTGCAGACACAGGAGAAAGAGCCTGTACATACAGATGCAAAATGTAAAGAAGGAAAAAGACTCCCTTAGAAATGTAATTATGTTGGACCCCCTACCTGGATAATGAAGGGGGAAATGAGAGATCTGTTTCTGTAGTTTTGTCTTCTTTCGATAAATTAGCAGGATAATTGCCTTGACTCCCCTCTTCCCCAAGTGGGTGGAGACACAGCTGGGCTCTGTGTAGGGGACAAGTTGATCTGGATCCACAGGAGAATTAGAGGATCTCAGTAGGTTCAGGAATGAGTCTCTGCCCTCTGCCTTTGCTCTTCTTGAGATTTGCCTCTATAGGACACCCTTGTTGGGGGCTGGGATGCAATTCAAGTTTATCAAATTATCCCACTGCTTTCCCTATACACAGTGTAGCCTGTATTATGTTTCTTATTAAATCATCCGGATGCCTTTAAATATTTCTCAGGTACTAGTTTTGAACAGTTCCTGAACAGATCTGTACCCTTCACAATAAAAGCTCTATCTGTGGCTGTGCACAGCACTTCCCTTTACCTGCTGTAATCTAAAGACTTTACATTCTCCTAATCATATTTGCTGAGTAAACTAATTCACAAATTGTGTTGAATGAGAGAGGGAGTGGATCTCTCATCTCGGTTCTGGAAACAACCTGGATGCTGTATCTATCAGAGGGGGCTGGAGATTTAGCTCAGTGGCATAAGCGCCTGCCTTGCAAGCAGGCAGTCGTGAGTTCGATCCCCGGTACCGATAAAAATGAAAAAGACAAAAAAAAAAAAGAGCTTAACTGTATCTATCAGAGAAGATCAGCATCCGAGAACCAGAACAATTTTGGAAACCTGGTTCTGCAAAGTGCTCTGTTACAAAATGTTAGTTCCACAGAAATGAAGGGCTTGAATGTGTTCACTCAAAAATGTAGGTATTAACCAATGTGGCAGTGTAGGAAAAAGAGCCTTGGGGTTGATGTTTTGTGGTTTGGTTTGGTTTGATTTGGTTTGGTTTGGTTTGGTTTGGTTTTATACAGGGTCATGTTTTGTACTTCCGCCTTGCTATATAACATAATCTTTTTGCCTCAGCCTCAAGAGTTCTGGGTTTACAGGCATGAGCTACCACACCTGCCTGAAGAAGAACCTTGAAGGTGATTGGGTAGCATGGGTACCCCCCTCAAGGGTAGGGCTGATATCCCTTGACAGAAAGACTTTATCAGTCCTTGCCATGTCTCTTCCTCCATGTGGAAACATAGCCTCTTCCTCTCCAGAAGATGTAGCACTCTTGAGAATATGATCTGGCCTCCAGCCTCCAGAACTATTAGAACTAAACTTCTGTTCATTATAAATTACCCAGTCTCAAGTATTTTGTTACAGCAACACAAACAGACTAAAAAGCAGATACCCAAAGAATCTGACTACAGAGACCACTTTATTATATTAACATGGTCTGAATTTGAGTCGCCCTAATTTAAACTCTGAGGTTAAACTCTGTGACATTCACATAACTGACAAAATTCTGTGAATGTGTACATCAACCTAAAGTAACTTTTACTTAGATTTTGATGCCTAATGTTCCTGGTAGTGTTAATATTTTTCTTTCTTTTTTTTTCCTAAACCATCTCCAGTATAAGTATGTATTTCAAAAAAATATGGGTTAGATAATCAATGCTGTGCAAGTACCATTCCAAAATTACAGATTCGAGAATCTTTGTTGTTTATTGCCAATAAGTTTATTTATACTGACTGTTGACCCAGTATATCTCAATTTTTATATAATTTTCTATCCTTAGTCTCTTCTGTTTGCTGAGAATCTTTAAGCAGTAAACAAGCTGTGGGCTTGATAGCCATTGTGCTTACAGCAGCTAGGTTTTTTCTTTACTTCTCAATGGACGTGATGTCTTCTAAACAGCATCCGTCAATCTGGAATGGGTCTGAAATGTTTAAAATTCATGAAAGAATTTGAATGAATGATTACTGGGTCTCTAATTCTAGTTAGAGCATATTGCTAGCCTATGCTAAACAATTTATCCAGAAGACTTCAAACTATTTTAAATAAAATCAGTTGCCCCTCAAGGGTAAGAATCATCAATTACACATCAAAATACAATAGTAAAAACTAAAATTCTGCAAGTCAAGCTAGAAACTAGCTTGGAGCAAAAATTTACATTTTAATAAAATAGCCTTGTATTTTTACAACTTCAAATTTTTACAAGTATTTGTATTTATTATGATTTTCATGAAAAAAATATTAAATATATTATAGGCATATGGTCAAATACTAGGTTTTTAGAAACTAGAAATACCAAAACATCAATACTGGTTTTCTCAGATATCAAGATCATTGATAATTTTTGTCTTCTATTTTATACTTTCCTGTACTTTTTCGTTTCTAAAATGAACATATTTTTCTTTGAAAATATATTTTTGAGAGTTCTAAGAAATCAAACAGCTATCTTCCTATTTAGGAATATTAAACTAATTTCATATTTTTCACATTTTAAACCATCAAAACTTTTAAGAAAATCTAGTTTTCCTGACCATTGCCAACAAATTGATATTTTGCTTAAATAACTCAGAAACTTCATGTCACTATAAATTAGAAATAAATTAAGTTAAAAAAGCAATTAAAATTATGCATTAATTCAGTAATCATGAATGTATCAAAATCATTATGAATAAAGCTAAATATCTTACAGAACTAAGAATTTTTCTTGTGTAGACTTCTTTAGAAAGCTACATTCTTTGTAAATGTAAGCTATCTCTCCACTTAAGATGAATTATAAAAGTGTTCTTAACCAGTACTGTTAAAATACACATGAAAGTCACATATACCCTAAAGTATATATTATTATTATTATTATTATTATTATTATTATTATAATAACTGGTGTGACTTTACATAACTGCGATAAATACTTGGGAAGTTGACAATCTCTAAAGTGTGGAATATGCTTGCCATAAAACTAAAAGACCTTTATTCGTTCAGTATTTTATTTTAATGTATTTGACAAGATCCATGCTGTTACAGTGAAATTATTCTAAAAGCATTTGAACTAAATACTTCAAATAAAAACAATGCAATCTCAACATGAAGATAAGAAAAAGTAATATAGTCAGTCAACAGGGCTGGCCAACGGAAGCCCATTCAAGAAGTTAAAAAACAAATGTACAACATATGGTCCCTGTTGTAAACAAGCTTGTAGGTTATTAAGGAAAATACATCATCTCATTAAAACTTTGAAAAGTTAACTATAAATTTATGTGTTACTGATTAGAGAACAATAGATAATCAGCAAAAAAGAAAAATTGAGGGTAGGGGAAACTAACCATCATAAACAGCTTCCTGGAGGAGAGAGAATTGAAGAAGAAACAGAAAAGATGGGTGTGGCCTAGTTAAGAGACACAGAGGGAGTCTACTTCAAAGAAAAATGGAAATTGATGGAATAAAGGCAGTGGCATGGGGGCTGGGGATTTAGCTCAGCGGCATAAGCGCCTGCCTTATAAGCAGGCAGTCGTGAGTTCGATCCCCGGTACCGATAAAAAGGAAAAAGACCAAAAAAAAAAAAAAAAAAAAAAAAAAGGCAGTGGCATGACTTACAGTTCTATGGAGAAATGAGAGGTCTGAGGAAAAGGAGAAAAGTCTTAATAAGCAAAAGCAGTGGAGGGGAAAGAATGGGATTTATCAGCCTGTCTTCACTCTGCCAGGCACACAGAGCCAAATACCACCGAGTCTATCCAATCTCCAGGCAAGGCTCCTCAGAGCCTTTCAGAGGAATTTATTATCAAGTCAGAATATCAAATATCAGGTATAGTACGGGGTAAACACAGACTGATGCTTGGATCTCGTGCTAGACACAATCTTCATATCCAGACAATCTTCTAAAAGTTTACTTCGTTTTAAATTCAGCTGCTCTGGAATTCTACTTTATTTCTTGACCCTCCTGATCCTTTCCTGGATTGTAGTTTATGGATCCTGAGCTCATTAAGTAGCATGGCTCCTCTGGTTCCATCCTGGCTGTGGGGATTGACTCTGACCTTTCTCATCATCATTTTCTACAAAAGCTAGATAATTTATAACTTGAAAATCTATGAATAGATAATGTGATACATAAATGCTATATTCATTTCAACTATTTGTAGGAAGCTTGGTGTTTGGGCTTATGCAAATTTAGTGAACTAAAACTGAGTAATTTATGACAGGAAACTTGAATCTAATCTTCCCCACTTGGGAGTTTGAAGAGAATGAAGGGGAAATCATTGGAATGAATATGGATTTGTTTTGTGCAAAAGAAACTCATATGTGAAAATGATCTACAGGGCATTCAATTCAGGTTTCTTGCCAGTGTGGAATTGCTTCCTGCCATAAAATTTCAGAGGTCGAGTCCAGACTATTAAAATATGACTCAGCCTCTACCGAAAATGAAGGACAGTGTGTCTGAGTCCTATACAATACACTTCAATATAAACTGTAAACTCTACTACCTATCCACACCTAAATAGGTTTTCCACTTGTTATTGGCTTTAGAATACTAAAAATTTAGAGTAGATATAGATAGATGAGGATCTAGATATAGATGATATAGAGATATAGACACAGTTATAGATAGATTATATATAGATACAGATAGATGATATAGATATAGATAGATGATACAAATAGAGAGTCTGTTTTATTCTGGCTTATTAAATCTGTTTTGTAAATTGCAGTCTGCCTCTGGAGGAGTATAATAAAAGAACAAGGCTCACTTTTGTACACCCTACACATAATCCAAAAAATTTGGATAACCCTAAGCCCTACACTTTGGTTACCACAACAGAGCACTACCAGTGGCTAAGCTTGTTTTAGGCAATTCATTTGGTCTTTCCTCTGGTTACAATAAAAGTAAACCCAGCTAACTCAACATCCAATTAAGTAATCCCCAAGTGACTGCCAAATGAATGGGTAAATGAATAAATGAGCAAGCTTAAATCCAGTCTTGAACACCAATCTGGTAGTGGCAATGCCCAACCTAAAATGTCCATCTTTCAGTAGATTCCTGTAACTTTTAAAATAATAGCCAAATCTTCAACATGACCAACAAAGCCTGTAGAGTCACCAGTCTATTTATTTAAAAAAGAAGAGATGATGGATATAGACCGGGCTTATGGAGCTCATTGGAGAAAGACAGGTTTGTTCTGTTTCTCACCATCTGGTTTGTTTTACTTGAAGATAAAAGTTAAAAAAAGAATTCCATCAAGGAGACTTATTGGCTATGATGGATAAGTGAGAAAAGCAAGTGCTGGTCTTGGAGGAAAATGACTAATGTAATATCTGATTCATGAAGGCCACCTACCCCCAAAAGTGCCATGCATAGGGAACCAGAGATTTGGTTCTGGGGAGAAAACAAGGAGAATGAACAAGCAGTTCAGTCACAAAGCACGCCCCAGGTTGGGAATAAGTTTGTAACTATCATAGGCTCTCTAGAAGGAGGTTAATACTTGGGCTACATTTTGGATAAAGATTTTCTAGTTTGTCCATCTTACAAATTACTTGAAAGTTGAATATTTATTTGTTAAAAATATGCAGGATCAAGGGGCCAGGGATTTAGCTCAGTGGCATAAGCACCTGCCTTGCAAGCACACGGCGGTGAGTTAAATTCCTGGTACCAAAAAACACAAATGCAGGATCAGTGTTGTCCTTTATTTTCTGTGATCCCAACAATTTTTTCTGAGTTCCCTCCAACTGAAATAATGCGACACAGAATAACTTTAAGTTGCTGAAGATTATCAGATGGAAATCAAATAGTGCAGAGACTAGAAAAAAAAACTTAAGATCCAGAAACCAATGAAGTCCCAACTTTTGAGCTGTCAATCTGTGAAGCTTTTCATTAGAATTTTTAGAGTGCTTTCATCACTAATTAATAAATAACAGTATGTTGGACAAGCAAATAAAATCCTGAGAAAACTAATAGATACACATTTCAAAAGCTATTTAACACTGACTTCATCTCATCAGAGTGCCATTATTTTGGTGTTTTCTTCAATGAGAACTGACACTTGGTATAGTAAACCAATTATGAAATAGAAAATGGCATGTAAAATAATTACACTCAAGTCCTCACAATCAGGCGCTTGCCTTCCCTTCCCAATTTTCTTCCTCCCAAAAAAAGTATTACCCCCAGCCACTATTCCTGCAGCATCCTTTAAAGCTTTGTGCCCTGCCCCATCCTTTTGCTCATAGCATCTTCCTGAAATCCTCTCTCTAAGCTTTTAATTGCTTTAAGGACAGAAAGGAAGACTTAATAATCTTTATATCTCCCGTAGGTTACAGCACCTGCCTATTAAAAAGTACAAATAAAGGGAATGGAAAGTTTGACCAACAGGTACTAAGTTACAGATAGATAGAATCACGAAGCTCTGAAGTATTATGGCATAGTACAGTGGTTATGGATAAAAATTATACTGTACATTTCAAAATGCTAAGAAGAAAGCACTACAAGTTTTCACCACAAAGAACTGATAAATGCTCTAGGAGATAAGTTTAACCTTATATAAATATTAAATATTACACAATGCATGCATGTATAAGCATTGCATAGTAACCCATTAATATGTACAACTTTTTTGAGATTTTTACTAGTCAGTGTTTGCAGTAAACTATGTTCACCTTCCTTGTGTGGAGTTAGAGCATGTCTATAACACACCTTCATTCCTTTTCA
Source organism: Cavia porcellus (assembly GCF_034190915.1). Classification (NCBI taxonomy): domain Eukaryota; kingdom Metazoa; phylum Chordata; class Mammalia; order Rodentia; family Caviidae; genus Cavia; species Cavia porcellus. The sequence continues at coordinate 43,681,726 of NW_026947510.1, forward strand.
ACCCCTTTCCCTCCTTCCTACCCCTTCCACTTGAGAAAGATCTGTCTTCCTACTTTATATATATATATATCTTTTATTTTGCGTTTTATTGATAATTTGGGTTTCTAACATAAGAGAAGCCTTGTGATATTTTAGCTTGTGTATCTGATTTATCTCACTAACTATTACGGCCTCAAGGTGCATTCATTTCCCTACAATCGAATCAAATTTATCTTTCCTTATGGCAAAGTAGTACTCACTTATGCATAAATACCACATTTTCCTTCTCCTTCATCTGTCAGTGGACACATAGGCTACATCCAAGATGTAGCTAGTATGAATTATGCTGCTATAAACATGGATTTGCTTGTACTACTGCAATATGATGTCTTTAACTCTTTTTGGAAGATACTTAGAAGGGGAATAGCTGAATCGGGTGGAATTTCTAGTTTTACGTTTTTGAAGCTATCTCCACACTGATTTACAAAGTGACTATACTAATTTATATTCCCACTAACAATGCAGAAAGGTCATTTACCCCCTCCAACCTCACCAGCATTTGTTATTATTTTATTTCACTATGATAGCCATCAACTTTATATTTTTTGTATCTGTGAAAAATGTTTAAAGCATACAGTAAATACTTATCCAAAGAACTGAATTTTCATTATCGACTTGAATCATTATTACAGAAATCTCACAGCAGAGAGTCCATAAGGCTTTGCCAGTGGACACCACCATCCTGTCTTAATTTAAAAAGAAGTAGCTTTTTGGGACAAGTAAATAAAAAGAGCAAAAGCAAGTGGGAAAATTGAGACAATAAAAAACTGTAAGAGCCAATTCAATGGAAGAACAATTTCCTTACTACTTTAAATGAGGGAGCTGGTCAAATGTACAGATGTTAAAGAAACATTCTCATTTAATTAATAGTGCATGTCAGACCTCATCAAAACTAGTCTCCATTTTGAGGACCTCGTAGCTTTTGGCTTTGTTGTTTAGCTTCAGTTTAAGGAAAGTTTGGCTGCTTTCTATTGAAATTGTCTCCTCTTTTAAATCTCACCCCTCCCTGAGGCACACTAGCAGAATGAATCAATTCTGTTTAGAGTGATAGGACTTGGGTAATTAGATGAACCATTCAATTTATTTGGAGACATTCCTTACAAGTGTGGAATAACTTCAATAAAGTTCATGCCAAGATAGGTAGAGGCATTAAGCTCTTAGATTAGCAGAGTTAAGAACAACTGAAGTATTTCATACATGGTTGCCTTAGTCCCAGTGATTTTAAAAGATGTAAGTGTTTTAGGCTTAACTAATAATGAGGATAATAATGTTTGTCAAGTACCTTACGTGTTAGCTTTGGGAGTGCCTAGTATTAGCTTTGGGATCTTAAATATCATTCAAAAGCCCACATGCTAGCTAAAGGCTTGCACAGCAGCCCTTGGTACTACTGGGAAGCAGTAGAACATTTAGAGTCAAGGCCTAATGTAGGAGGACACTAGGACAAGAGGACATGCCCTTAAACAGGATGTTGGGACCCTGGGCACCTCCCTTCACTTCCCGGCCACCAACTTGAGATAAGCAGCTTTGCTTATGACATGCTCCAGATGGTGAAGTTCTGCCTCACCACAGACACCAAAGCCACAGGACCAGCCAGCCATGGACTGAAGCCCCAGAAGCTATAACTCAAAATAAATTCTTCCTTTTTTATAAGTCAGGTACTTTTTTCCAGTGACATACCAGCGCCATTCAATTTGGTTAATACAGATAATAAGAGGCATGAATGTCCTCTTTTTGTAGATGAGCAAACAGGAGGATAGAAAAGTTAATTAACTAAGGTATTTAGGGCCACATAGTCAGAAAGCAGAGGTGAAATAGACCCAAAACAAACAAACTCTAGACATCCCAGTCTGAACTACTATGTAGCACAGACTGGCCTTGAACTCAAAGGAGTCCTCCTGCCTCAGCCTTCCAAGGGCTGGGATTACAGGCATGTGTCACCACACTCAGCCTGAATCACTATGCTATGACCCAAACTAATTATAGCATCTCCCAAAATTAGCTATTACCTGAGAAGAAGTTGGCCAGTTTACTATCTAAAACTCTCATCAGTAAGATTTTGAAAGAGGATAAGAAAGTAAGTGGGAAGTTGAACCAATTTTTTTCTACATCTGGGAAATTTGAGAACAGAGAGACATCACTCTATCAGGTGCCACTAACACATGGGGAAGAACTCCACTGGGACCCTACCAGACACATGCCAACAAGACCAGATGTACAGCTGTGTGAGGAGAAATCTGTAACCCATAGGAATTGATCAGCTACCCATGTGTGTGCAAATATCTGTTGGCCTGAGATCACATTAAAAATGCTTTATTCTGCTTTCCAGCTTTATGCTTATGTGAACCAACGTTACACAGGGAAAAAAAAGATAAAAAATGAGGGTGGATGACTGATGACCCAGCTGTTCTGTGCTGGATAAATGTCCAACTGTTCAATATTTTTAGCAGTGCTTTGAAGATATAGTGCTTTTCCCATATTTTCAGATGCTGCAAAACAGAGAAAAGATTAATATAATTAACATTGTTTAGATAATAAATTGAGTTACAAAAGTATCTCAGTGAACTGAGACAAGCTGGGCATAATGGCCCACATCTATAATCCCAGTTTGGGATTATCTGGGAAGCTGAAGCAGGAGGGGCACAAGTTCAAGGTTGCCTGAGCAACCCAGTGACTTTAGTGAGACCCTGTCCCAAAATTAAAAAAGGGGTCTGGGATTGTAGCTTGATGTGAGGATCCCATGTTCAATCCTCAGTAGTAGGGCCTATGGCAAGAAAGTGATAGGAGATTGTGCTCTGTTAACTGTCACTATTTAAGACAAAGTCTGTCTAGAGGAGAGTGACGAGTGTGTTTGGGAATGAATGCCACAAAGAACGGATGGAAAACAGAGGATATTTAGCATGATGAAGAAAGCACCACCAGCGAATTGGGTACAGCTCTTGCAATGGGAAGCACAAGGGTCCTGAAGACCAAAGCAGAGTTCAGTCCTTCACGTGGTATTTTGAGATCTAGAGCAACCACTTAACCCAGATGGTTTATTTTTTCCTAAATTATCTAGACTAAGTATGCTGGTTACTGAGGATTCAGAAACAAAGAGCAAAGCTTTGACATTAGAGAACTTTTCTGTCCAAGACAGACACACTTCAGACTGTTAACATATAAAGCACTGATGTCCTGGGAGTTCAAAGACAAGAACTCTCCTCGAAACAGAACATGGTTTCAGGGCGATAGGACACCTGTTCCAGGGCTCCCTTCCACCTTCTGCTGGGGTGCTGGTGTGTTATGATGTCCTTCACTGATAGATGCTGTAGTGGTTGATTGATTGTGTCAACTTGAGACAGTTAGAAGCTAACTAAATGGGTTTAGCAATTCTACATCCAAGGACGCAGAAAATCCACCCTAGGGTGGGTTATCACCTGGAGGTATAAAAGGGATGGAGGAAGGTCAAATGCATTCCATTCTTGGGAGAAGTTCCAGTCTTCACCTTTGGTTTGGACCTCACCTCTTGGCTTCCAGTGTGGACTCTTCAGCCTTTCATCACAGAGCCTTCGGCCTTCTGTCACAGACCCATCAGCCTGCTGGTGTGGACTTGCACAAGACACTAGGGTGAACTCCTTGCACTGACCTTGGATTGAATCCTTCGGCCTCCAGTGCATAGACACCCTCCGAATGCTTCCTTATTGGACTCTGTGACTGACTATGGTAAGCCAATCTTGTTGTTTCTGTATATCTGTTCTCTCTAGTAAAACCCTGACCAATACAGATGCATCGCCATCCTTTCTGTGTCTCTTCACAGCCTTTCCTCTGTGGGTATTCATCCCTGTATCTGATATCCCCTTTCAGAAGGACAGAGTCATTGGATGTCATCTCTCCTAATGACACCACCTTGCATTGATCATCTGTAAAGACTATTTTCAAATAAGGACACATCCATAGCTTCTGGGGATTAGGACATTGACACTATTTTGGAGGAATGAAATTCCACCCATGATATGTATCTTGAAATAATCATATCATTTCCTTTTTATAAAACTTTTTCTTTTTGCAAATACAAGGTATAACAAAGCCTGTATTCTCACATGACCAAAAGCCTCTGGCCCTCCTCCCTGACCCTAATTTTCTACCATGGATCCTTCCTCCACCTCTGTCTCTACTCCAAACCTCAATTTCATCCTCACCATCCCTAATCCACACTCCTTCCTTCTCATCCCCACCGCTGTGAATATCAGTAATGGAAGTTGAGCAAACGTTTTAGTAATACCTTGAGAGTTTTTAGAGCTGAAGATGTAATGGTTCTGTTAGCCTCCATCAAAGTTCTCCACCTACAATAACAATAGCGAACAACAAAGGTTCTTTAAAGAAACAGTGAGATTATGATAGAAATGAGCAGGGACTCATAATCTGGGAAAGGTACACTGTGACAGATCCTTGGCCTGTCTGGAGAGGTTGATGCAATGAGAAGCTTTCAAAGGCAAAAAGTACAATTTCATGGAACTATTTTAAAAGAAAGTTCCTTTATTGTACCACCTCATTGCAGGAGCTCAGCCATTGCTGGTTGGTAAGGCTGACTGTTGCTGGGGAGATTATTTCAGAGAAGCAGTTTATCCAAATGTTTTCAGCTGCCAGACAGTTCTTGTAGTAGTTCTTTGCACTGGCATTTGACTTGATGTACATGGCTCCATTTTGATTCTGACAACATTCACAATGTGAAGTCAAATTAAATGATGCTGTTAAGTGGGAACATGGTGGTGCATATCTGCAATTCCAGCACCCTGGGAAGCTGAAGCTGGGGGATTGTAAATTTGAGCTTCACCCAGGAAAATTAGCAACTTAAGGAGATCCTGTCTCAAAACTTAAGAGAAAGAGAGAGAGACAGAGACAGAGAGAGAGAGAAAGAGAGAGATAGCTCAGTGCAAAACCCTGAGTTTAATTCCCAGTATTACCAAAAAGGAGAAAAAAAAAAGTGATGCCTAAAAATATTCTTGAAGTCAAAATGCCCTCAAACTAAAAACTACCAGAACAACCAGAACAACATGTCATATAATAAATTACGTGGTTCAGAAGAGTCTAGCGTAGCTCAGTTGTGAAACCCAGGCTGAGCTGGGGGGTAAATGATAACTTAATCAGGCAAAGCAAGGAACATTCTCAGCTGAAGGAAAAGCAAGTGTAACAGTGTGGTCTGATAAGGCAGGAAGCTGACCCAGCTGGGGCACAAGAGGAAGAGGGCCAGACAGGGGCCCAGCTCCCAAGGGTTAGCACACTTTTGGCTATTTATTATTATTCCTGATTGCACTGCAGTACAGAATAAGCAGGGCGTCAGACAGTAACCAAGGAGAACATGCTCATAGGTATAATTTCAAAAGATCATTTTGGCAACCAGGAGCAGAATGGATTGAGATGTGAAAGCCTGGAGATGAGAGGGCCAGTGAGAAGTCTGTATTCATGCAGAGGAACAATGCAGGAGGGGAGAGATCACACCTCCTAGCTGTTTGTGAAAATATTCAGCAGGTAGAACCAGCAGGACTTTAATGAGGACCACATGGAAGGTAAATGAGTGGTTTCCAACTCTGGCCGCACATCAGAAGCACTTGGGATTTTCCAAATGCAGATTTTTTGGCCCTGAGCATCTGGAAGTTGGCTGTTTATACCATGAGCCTTTGAATATCTCCTTCAGCCAGTTTCTGGAACTAAATGTGAGCCTACACCAGGAGAAAGAGGAAACTTTCTGTTGATTCAGGCCCAGATTTAGTCCTATAGAAGGAAAGACTGTGACAGTTCTCTTAGTTACTTTCTAATTGCACTTAATCATCCAACACCCACTACCTCAAGAGAATTTTATTTTGGCTCACGGTTTCAGATCATGGTGGAAACCAAGGCAGGAACTCGGGATGGTAGAGGTATTGATTTGAGGAAAAGATGCTCAATCCATGGCATCCAGGAAGGATAGAGAGAAGACAGGAGCTGAGGAGGGAGATAAACCACTCCATATTAACTCACAGCAACCCAGCTCTCCAGGACAGACACCACCTCCTCCAGCACATCCACCTCCACACTCATCTTACAGTTAATCTCCTGATGAGCAAAGTGTCCCCATGATCTAATCGCCTTTGGCAAGTCCCATCTCTGAATGCATGAGACTGTGGGGGACACATTAGATCTAAACTATGACAATGAGGAGACAGTTCAGAGATACATCATCGTACTGGAACCTTCTCACTGATGTAATCAAGGGAAGGGCTCACAAGCAAGCCAAAGGGAAGTGATATAAAGGCTATCAATTTGCTAGAGGAAAGATAGCTCTTCATGTGCGGTGAGGAGGAGCCAAAGCCAGCCAGGGGAGCCGCCCGGCTTCCAAAGGAAAGCTGGCACCCAGGCCCTCTCTGCAGGCCCTCTCTCCTTTTGCTTCAGTTATGGCTTTCGATATTGTCTCACTCTGACCTGGTTTGAATTGCAGGTTCTGGCCTTGAAGCTGTCTCTGTTTCCATGACAACCCAGTCCTGTGTGAGCCATGCTTACACTGACACTGCTGCATCTGGATTTACGCACCCCGTGGTTCCAATTTGTCACCATGCCTGAGGCTGTCTCCATCTGGTGCACCCCACATCTGGTCTACAGCTCCACCCCAGCCTTCCTACTTTTCAGTCTGCTCCTGTCCATGCTCAGACCCTGCTCTTGGCTCAACAGCAGATCTCCCCTGCCTAGTCTATTCCATCTTAGGCATGCTGGAGAGGTTTCCTATATGAGATTATAATAATCCAGTAGCTTCCTGTGCAGATTGATAAGCAGGAAATTATAGCCATTAAAAAGCACAAGCTTTAAATTCGGGCTTCAATCAAATCCAGACTGTGTAACAGTAAGCACATGACTTTGTCTCTCCAACCCTCAGCTTGCAATCCCACATGTTAACTACCTCCAACCTAACCTTAGCCAGTTTCACCATTCAGTAGAAACACATGACCAAGGCTACTTTTAATTGTAGTTAATATCTCAAGAAAACATCCAGATACTTTGTTAACAGGATTTTCAACATCTTTCTCTTGAAATGTAATCCACTCCTAATGTCAAATACTCCAACATTACTAAAGATTTATTCAAGCCATAAAGATCAGTTCTAGGAATATCAGAGAGAGACCTGGAGCTGCGGGTCAGTCCACAGACCCTGTTTCTGCCACACGGTGTGATACAGAGTTTGTCCCTGCCAGTGGTATGAGCTTGCCTTTGCTGGCTCCCATGTCCCAGGCAAAGGGTCCCTCACTCTTGGGCTCATTAATTACAGTGAGTTTCTTAGCCATAGCCAGTCTTTCTTCAGGCTCTTACACTGGGTTCTAGGCTCTAAGTCAGCTATTGCTTCCCCCACACACACTCTGAGAGCTACCTTTCCATGCCTTGGAGCTTGTTCTGGCTTCCTGTGACTGCCATAACAAATTACCACAAACTGATGGCTACAAATAACAGATATTTACTATCTTACAATTCAGAAGCACAGAAGCCTTGCAGACATAGACACAGGTAAGAACTCTCTAAACAAAACTCCAACTGCACAAAAAATAATATCAAGAATCAATAAATGGTACTATCTAAAATTAAAGTTTCTGCATCATAGATGAAACAACCAATAGAGTGAAGAGACAGACTACAGAATGGGGGAAAAATGTTTGGCAGCTACTCCTTGGACAGAGAATTAATATCTAGACTATATAAAGATCTCAAGAAAATTAGACCTCCCACAGTAAAAGATCCAATCAAAACATGAGCAACCGAAATGAATGAATAGATGTGTCTCCGAAAAAGTACAAGTAGACAATAAAGAGGTGAAAATATATTTAAAATCTCTGGTCATTAGAGAAGTGCAAATTAAAACAATACTGAGATTTCATCTTGCTCCAGAAAAAATAACTATTATCAAGCAAGCAAATAATAACAAATTCTAGTGAGACTGGGGAGAAAATAACCCTTCTGCATTCTTGGTAGGAATGTAAACTAGTACAGCCACTATGGATATCAGTATGGAGATCCCTTAAGGAAGCTAAAAGTAATAATTCCTCTATACCCACCTATTCCCCTTCTACATATCTTCCTGCAAGAGTAAAATGCATCGTATCACAGTGATATGTGCATACTCATGTTTACAGCAACACAATTCACAGTAGCTAAATCAAACTATATGTTCATCCACAGATGAATGTGCAAGGAAGATGTGGTGTTTATGCACAATGGAGTGCTACTCTGCTTTAAAGAAGGATAAATCTGAGTCACTTGTATGAAAATAGATGCCTTGAGACCTTGAGGCTGTAATGTTAAATGAAATAAATCAGACACATAAACTTAAACATTACATGCTTTCTTTTATACAAGAAACCCAAAGTACAAATAATTTAAAGAGCAAAATAAAATTTAGATAATAAGAAACAGAAAGATCTTTTGCAAATGGGAAGGAAAATCTAGAGATGGAAGGGAGAGAAAGGAGGAGGAAGGAACGTGAAAAGGATAAAGATGAGCTACACACCTGTACCTGCTCCACACCGTGAATGCAATCATTATGTACTGCAAATGTGTAAAAAAAATTTCTAAATATTTTAAAGATTCAGAGCCAAAAAGTAAAATCAGGGTTGGCCCCTTCCAGAGGATGACAAGGAGAAGGAGGCCTTGTGCCTCCCAGTTTTGGGGCTCCCAGAAATCTTTGGCAGTCTTTGATATGTGGCTGCCTCACTCTGTCATCTCTATGTGTTTTTTCTTCTTTTTTGTTTACTCATATTGTTTTTTTCCTCCTCCTCCACCTCCTCCTCATCCTCCTCATCTTCCTCCTCCTCCTCCTCCTCCTCCTCCTCCACTTCCACCTCCACCTCCTCTTCCTTCTCTGTCTTCTCCTCCTCCTCTTCCTTTTAAGCATACAACTCCAAATTTAAGGCTTGCCCAAGAGATAGGTACAACTTTCTCTTAATTTACTCCATTTATAAAGATCCTATTTCCAAATAGGGTCATATTCTGAGGTCCTGGATGAAGATGAAATTTGAGGAACACTTGTCTAGACCTTTTCCGAATAACATAGCATAAAGACCTTTGTCCCCAGCTTCAATTTGCCAAAAGAGGGGTTTGCATACCCCGTGCTCCAAGAAACCCATTAGGTCCCCTGGCACTTTTTTCTTTTACTCACTCCCTCTCAGAGCAAAGGATGACAAACAGGTTTTCTTATAATCCCACATGCTCCAATTAATAAGAAAAATCTGCCCAAGGAATCTTGGTAGCTGTACTCCCGGAATTTAGAATAAATTCTAAACTGGCATAACTTTCATCTCTTTTCATTATATAGTAATTGCAATGCCCTGCACATAGACCATCCTCAACTGGTAGCTATTTATTATCCTAAAGATAACCAAAAGTGTCCCAAGAAAACAATGCATCACAAGAAACCTTGGCTTTCTAGAAACAATACATATACTTGATTCAGTTTCTAGTATAATTTGAGTGATGCTTTTGGTGCCGTCTGGCAAGTTCTGTGTTCCTCCTGTGATACCTAGATATATTTTATATATTATTAGGTCATGGATCAGAGCAGCAATTACAGCATCAGAGTCTCTGATAATCAGAGCATTTCAGGCTTTGTAACTAGTGTTGACCTAGATAGATAGAGGATTCTCAGAGTGGGACAAAAATGAGGCATTGCTAGTCACCCAGGCATTTTCTCATGATGGTCCTACCCTCGCATTTATGGTTTCATGGAACAATAGATCATTTAAAGCAGCAACATCTTGGGGCTCCTCTGTTGTTACAAAACAGGGTCTCAAGATTCCAACCTAAATCTAGACCTATGTAATATGTCTTCCATTCTTCTCTGTACCTACACTTTACTGCCTGTTACCCATCCAGGAACTAACTGACAGAGGCTGTCTCATTAAGCTCTTTTGGTCCTGAGGGATCCAACTGAATGAAGCACAATAAATGTAAGTTACAGCACACATTCAAAGCAGAGAGTAAAATGGTATTATTCATTCCTGACTCTTTCCCTGTGAAATCTCCTGTGACTATGTCCCTGACTCAGGGGCTCTGTTTCCCTAATGAACCTCGCTGCCTTCTGGTCTCTAGAAGTAACTACTCTGCTGTTATTATGCTATTAACACAGCACAGGTATCAACACTGCCTCTGCAAACAACATCATCTCAAACTCAACATTTTCAAGCTCAATCCCATCTGTTACAAATCACAACTTAGATTTAGATGGGATGCCTTAAGTTGGGTCTTATTTTCTTTTTTTTTTTAATTTATTTTAAAGACGATAAAACCAAGGAGAATAAAACCAATCAAAATAAACCAATGTAAGTGATACAGGGCTTCAAAACCTTATGAAATCAACAGTAGTTACCATAATGCCTTTTGTTGTATTCAAAATAGCTGCAGATACCTTTGAACACAATCGAACAGAACAGAATAGAATACAATCAATTAATAAAGGACTTCAAAACAAGCCAATAGTAAATTCAAAATGGTTACTATAATATGTCTTGCTATCTTTTAAACAATTTGCAAGCACGTGGTCGTGATTTTGATCCTCGGTACCAATAAAAAATAAATAAGTAAATAAACTGCTCATGCAGTCAGATTTAACATAAACAAAACAAAAGAAAATAAAACCCAACCCCAAAAAACAATGAAAATGATATAGTTTCCAGGTGGGGATCATCTCCTGGTGAGGCCTGGTTCTCACTCCCTACACAGTCTGCTAATGGCCTTCATCTTAAATATATTTCAACAAGAAATTTAGAGCTGAAGGAAATCATATTAATGAATGGTGACATGAAGGTTCTGAGACACTGGTGCTTTGCATGAGACCATGCATTTAGTAGGCTGTATCATTTTAAGGACAAGTCTTCCTAAATCCCTACTCAATGGTCTTTCCACACACCTAGCTGTGAGACACAGATGAGACATAATTATTTCTCCATACAATGCCGAGCTTTTAGAGTCAATAAATACACAAAATCAGTCTCATCTCCAGTTCCATATGGACTTCTCTTCCATTCTTTTCTATTTTTTTCTCACCAAGTTCTTCACCAGTTTTCTTCTCAATGCTCTTCCTTTGCCCTGGGAAAGGAGTTAATACTGTGAAATACATAAAGGATCTTCATGAAATCATGAGGCCAAGGTTGGTGGTACACATCTATAAGCACAGCCAAAGCAGCAGAATCTTAAATTCAAGCCCAGCCTGGGCAACGTAATGAAACCCTGCCTCAAAATGAAAAACTAAAAAAAAAAAAAAAAACGATGGGGTTACAACTCAGTATGAAGGCCCTTGGTTCAGTTTCCAGCACCACAAAAAGTATGAATTATTAAACAATTTTCTATACAAATAAACTGAGACCTAAAGAAATAATGTGTCCAATGCTGCACAATTAAGAGGCAAGAGCATAAGCTTCCAGGCCAACCCATCTGATACCAGAGTCCATTCAGTCCCCAAGACACCATAACACATGCTGTTGAGAGTTCCCAGAGCCCCCCATTGCTCTGTGCCCAACCACCCTTCACATCTGTGGAAGTAGCCAAATTATAATTGATTAGATGTCTTCATGTCTTAGTTTTCTTTCATTGCTAAGACAAAATATCCAACACCCAAAGCTTAGAAGAGGAACGCTTTATTTAGTTCACAGTTTGTAAAGGTTTCAGTCCACAATCAGCTGGCTCCAAGGCAGAATGGCACATGGCAAAGAGGCAAAGTTCATGGTGGCAAAAAGATTGATTGCAGGATAGTTGTGGCACTCACACCCTCAATCCCTGCACTGGCCCACAAGTTAATCACAAAGTCCAGATTCAGTCACATTTTAAAAGCCCATTCCCCATGACTGCATGAGGCTTTGGAGAGACATCCAGACACAAATCATAGCACTTGGCATCCATTCTTACTAGAGAAGAAAACAACGCTGCTAGCTTGTGTTCAAAAGAACTGCTTAAATGGGAAGATACAAGGGTTGTTCCTGGCACTCTCATTTAATTAGAGGACCAATCCCATGTTTTCAATACACTGCTGGAAACTGGGAGAAATGGGCAATACTACATTAGCATCCACATTATGGAAGTGAGGAACCCAAATCAAACAATATTACAGTCACAGCGTGAGAAGATACAGTGAGGAAATAAGGTTGGTGACCACCTTTCTACTCTGAAAAGAGGAAGGAGCTGACTTCATGGGGATGTATTACATTACTTTCCTTTGTGTTACTTACCTGCCATACATACAGTATCTGTTCTCTAGTTTCTCTCTTCTGTCTTCTGAAGCTTCTGAAAGGAAGACACTGTGTCTTAGTCATCTTTGTATTTTCCATAGTCCAAAGCCAATGTCTTATACACAGAAGATGCTCATAAACGTTTTCCCTGAATAAACATCTGCCTTCTCAAGTGATGGATTTATTTTAAATCCTAAATTTATGTTTTATGTTGTGTGCATTTATGGCAACACTTTTGAAGGTAGGGGTGAAAATAAGATTTTTACAAGACAATCAGAGGCATAATGGACGGATTTTGTAAACAGGGATAATAGTGAAAATGCATCAGAGCCCAGTGGCCCCTAGGGCTCTCTTCCAACTAAATGACTTTGACTTCTTTTTCAAGGGAAAAATAGGGATGCTTAGCTACTATTTTTCTTTTTTTCCTCACTTTTCTCAAATATCTTTAACATAAAATATATTTTTGAAGTATTATCCCACTCTTATGCATTCAAATAACTTGCATGTTAGATACAAAAGGGCTCTTGGGCTTTTATAGTGCTATTGTATATATCTGCATATTTTGAGATTTTCAGCACAATAGATGTAAACAACTGTTCTCAGAAGCACGTAACATTTGGTGTATACTTTTTCCTGATCTTTTAGAATTCTGCTTAATTATATTGATACTATATCTACAATAATCCTTCCATGTTTGACAGCTTAGGGCAAGAAAGTAAGATCAAATTTGTTTATGATTTATTTTTCAGGAGACAAAAAATATTTTTAGAAGAAATGTGAATTTCAAAGCACAAAGAGTTTATAATCCCATCATTTTAAACAGCAAGAATGCATCCTAAATTATAACTTAGATCTTTAGACATGAGAATATGTGGTTCAGCAGTTGTTCAATATTCTTATCCATTCCTGTGATTTTTATTATTGGTTTAAGTAAAAGTGGATCAAATCACTTTTCTGCTCTGCACTCACACCAGTCAGGTGCTCTAGGCAGTCTGTATTACATCTTACTTTACTGAGCCAACTGTGACAAAAATAAGACACCTTTGTGAATACCATAAAATAGACTGTAGCAATATTAGTGACTTGGGCTACCAACGCATGATCCTGATAGGTCTTTCTGATCCTTTCTGACCCTTGTGGAGTTAGTAATCAAAACCAGTTTCCTTCGTTTAGTAGGTTTCCCTCCATGCGATGGTTCTTCCAGCACTGTCTACATGTAAGAGCTCTGATTCATAATGGTAGGTTGAAGGCTTGGCTCTTTGAAATAACAGCTGCCACCCACTCCTTTGAAGTTTATTGATCACACCAACTGATTATGATGATTCAGTTGGGCTCCTGATATGCCATTTCTTCTCCCACTGGCTAAAATCATGGCACCCAACTTTGTTTTTTCTCCTAGCCTAAATTGAACAGCAGGAATGCTTTGTCATCTTTATGTTCTAAAGTTAAACTAAATTGGAAGCCAGTATATTGGAAAAGCTATGGGATGAAACATACACATTCCTATACTTATCATACTATGGAAATAATGTCAATACTCAGGATCAGCACACGAAATATATCAGATGGGTCTCTCTGCACTTTCTGAATGTCAAATAAGAAAAGAAGGAAATACCAGTGTACCTGAGATCAGCTAAAATGATCCTCAGAATAACAAACAATGCCAGAAACTAAAGTGATAGTTCTGCCTGCTTAGAATTAAGGAAGAAGAAGAAAGGCAGAGAGTTTGGGAAATTAATTCCCTTATAAGCTCCATTCTCCATCCAAACAGTCTTCCAACCTCGCACAACTCATAAGGTGCCAAAGAGTTAAGAATCTTATACTGAGCATCTTTTGGTGACCCATCTGTAGACCCTAGATTCAGTTAATTCTCAGTTCATGAGCTAGATAGTAGAGCAGAAAATTTTTTTTCAAATACGTTATGTGTATTATGGTTCTGTTTCTAAAACAAAATTGAGATATATAGGTCTGAGACATGGTCTAGCTCCATGTAGTCTATCAAGAATTGAGTACTGTATTTTTATCAGTTCTAAGACACACATGGCATGATTGTCAATTTCACGATGCCTAAATAGCTGGCAAAATATTTCTGGAAGTGTCTGTGAGATGTTCATGTCTGAACTGGTAAGAACACTATCTTCATCAATATACATGGGCGCTATCCAATCTAATGAGGACCTAAATAGACCAAAAGGGCTGAAGGGGCAGTCAGCTTTTTCTACTTGAGCTGGGATCTCCAACTTCTGCTTCAACACCAGTGTTGCAGTTTCTTGTACCTTCAGATTCAGACCAAGACTTACACCATTGACCGTCAGGTTTTCAGGCATGAATTGAAGCTATCCCACTGACCATCCTGGGACTCTAGCTTACAGATGACAGATTGTAGGTCTTCCTGATCACTGTAGTAGTATGTCTATTTCCCATAATAGATCTCTCCCTAAATGTGTCTGTCTATCTATACCTAAGCATACAATTCCTGAGTTCTGTCTCTCTAGAGAACCTTTACTAATATAATTATTTTAACATCACTGAGATAAAGATATATCTTATAGTGAATAGCATGTTGATATAACTGGTTTTGCTTCTTTATTAGTTGTACAAAAAAAAAGTTTCTTGCACATAATGTCATCTGAGACTTGGCAAAATCTATTTGGCCCCAAGGTCATCTCAGAAAATCCAAGAAAATCAGTCTGCTTTTCTGTCACATTCTATATATGTTCCCTTTATTCTCAAACTTTCTTGCAGTTTCTCTAATCTCAAAGCAGGACTTCGGATAGAGGGTAAAATGGTCAGCTTTACCTGTCAACTGGGCAAGACTCTAGTCTCTAGTTATTCAACCAGACACGAGATACTTCTGAAAAGGCATTTTGTAGATATGGTTAACATCTGTGATCATTTGACTTTAAGTAAAGAAGATTATCCTCCATAATCTAAATAGTCCTGATCCAATCAGTTCAAACAGCTTAACAGAAGAACTCAGCTTTCCCTAAGAACAAAGAAATCCTGCGGCATCAACTCCTGCTAGAGAGCTTCCAGCCAGCCTCCTCTAACAGCCAGTTGTGCAGATCCAGGCTTTCTTAACCAGCCCTCCCAGGTGAAGAAACCAATTTTTCACACTGAAATGCTTTATATGTATGGGCTACAGTTTTGTTTTCCTGGTAGAACCCTGATTGATACAGTCAGTGATACTGATTTCTTTTCTCTTCTAGTATTTTCTTCTTGGTATGCAATTGTTTGAAAAGGTAATACACTCCTGTACTCCTTACATTTACATAAAGATGCACGGTGAAAAGATCTATTCCCACTCCCTTCCCCATCCTCCAGCTCCCAACCCACACCACCTATTACAGGTAACCACTACCTACTCCCTTAGGCACAGTTTCTTTACACATACACCAATCAGAACAGATGGACATTCTTTACTCTGATTCACAAAACAGAAAAATGGGGAGCCTATCACATAACGTTCTGTGTGTGTTTTCCCCTTGACAGTCAATACTTCCAAAGAATTTTTTTCAACTTTTAGTACACGAGTTTCTTCATCTGTTTTATCAACTGTATTGTATTCCATTTCATTTGTATCATGAATTATCTAGTCAGTCACCTATTGGTGGACATTCAATTTTTTTTCTAACACTTGACTACCACAAAGTGAAGATCCTTTAAAAATCTTTAGATTAGATAGATAGAAGTAGATATTGATAGAATTAAATAATGATATTTACTTATGTATGTATAAGTGTGTACTTTCAACAAAGATCTAAATGCCCCTCAAAAGGCTCACATGTTCCAAAGTGGGGTTTTGGAAGGTGAGTAGGACATGGAGTTCATAGTTGAATATTAAGAGTGGCAGCTTGAGCTGGGTGGGTTTGTTTTTGTCCCCACCTTTTTCTCTCCGGCTCTCTTAGTGTCTCTCTGCTTCCAGGCCCCACTGAGTGAGCCACGTTCCTCTGCCATGTCTCTCCACCATGATGATTCTGCCTTAGAACGAATTTACCATGGACTAAAACCTCTAAAGCTGTAAGCCAAAATAAACCTCTCCTCCTTTAAACTGTGGGTGTCAGGTATTTTGTGCCAGCAATGAGAAAAGTCACCAATAAAAGAACATACAAAGCAAAATACACAAATGGAATTAATCATAGAGGCAGAGGACATGCATTTGGGATTTGCTGACTTGTTCCTAAATCACTGTCAATTTCCCATTGTCAGTGAAAGAAAACATTTGTTTGAAGAGTGCTTGTCTTCTCATAGTCTCACCTGCAGCCCTGTGTTATTAAACTTGGAAACATTTGTCAATTCAGTAACTACCAAATTATGTTTGAGCATATATATAATTTTCATTTCATTTGACATGAGAGTCATAGAATATCTTTTCAACATGTTTGAGTCACTTTTATTCCCCTTTCTGTGTAATCTCTGTTTGCATCTTTAACGATTTTTCTCTTGAATTGGCTTTTTATAGCATTCAAGGGCTCTTATGTATTAAGGTTAGTCTTTAACCTGTGATGTGCAATGCTAATATTTTCCCCAATTTTGTGTTTGTCTTTGGACCTTCATAATCCCACTCTACAAATTCATAAAGAATTTTTCTCTCTCCCTCCCTTCCTCTTCTCTCCCCTTCTCTGTCTGTTTCTATCTCTCCCTCTCCCAGTGTCTCCCACCTTTCCTTTTTCTCCTCCTCTTCCTTCTTCTTCTACCCCTTCTTCTGCTTCTACTGTACTCTGTCTCTCTCTTTCTCTCTCTCACATTCTTCCTCTCGCATTCTCTGTCTCACACATTCTCTCTCTCCCTCTCCCTCCATCCCTCCTTCTCTCTCTTTCTCTCTCTTTCTGAAATAGTCTCAGTGAGTTGCCCAAGCTAGCCTCCTCCTCTGCTATAACTTGGATTATAGGCAGGTACCACCACACCCTCCAGCAAATTATTTATTTTTATGTATTTGAATGTAACAGTCTTTTCCTTTATGGTCTCCAGATTTTGTGTCAAAATTAGAAAGCTCTTCTCCAAACTGGGTTTTGAAAAGCATTTACCGTTTGTTTTCTTCTAAAATGTTTAAGGATCTTTCCTGTACATTCAATTTATTTCTTTTTCAGATGACTAACCAGTTATTCCAGTATCATGTATTACATAGGCTACCCTTTCTTTCCTTGAGATTCCTAAATTTCTATATTTGCTCAGATCTACTGTCTTGTATTTGTTTATATATCTGTGAGTCAGTTCCATATGTTTCAATTGGTAAAACTTTATAATAATATTTTAAAAACTGGTAGGATAAATTGTTTCCTACCTTCCAATCGTACTACCATTGCTTTTCTTAGTCAGGATTTTCTTGGCTGCTTTATTTAGCTCTGTGAAAGTATTTTATAGTCTTCTGTGCAAGTATTATCATTCCATCCTGCCTCACCAAATTTTTCCCTCCTGGCTTGGCTTCTCTCAGTCCTAAAATTCTACCAGTAGGTGAAATGAGTCAGAAAGCCATGGTGTCAGTGTGCTACCACCCTACACCTTGAGTGGGGACAGCCACTGCATGCCCTAGGGACTCAGTTTCTGCTTGGCAGAATGTGGTAGAGGTGAGAAGTTCTCCTTAGATGCTCCCAAAGGTTCCTTCTAGTCCCAAGATCAATCCATGTTACACCTCAGGAAAAGGATTTTCATTACTAGAGTTCCCTTTCGCATAAAAATGTCAGCCTTGTAACTTTATAATGCAAACAATGGGACCTTTTTTCTTTTATTATATGTGCCAGTTTATAATAACTGAGATTAAAAAGAAATGACTTCTTCCTTTATAGATCAAATTCAAAAGCAAAGAACTTGAGCTTGAGTCATGTTTTGAAACCATGTATCTTGCCTGAGTGCAACATACTATAAACAAACAAATAAAATCTGTCATAAGGCAAAATACCAACAGAAAGAGAGAGAGAGAGAGAGAGAGAGAGAGAGAGAGAGAGAGAGAGAGAGAGAGAAAGAGGGAGAGAATTTCTGGAAGCCTGCTTCTATTTTTGTTTTTGTTTATTTGCTTCTTAGCATTTCTGCAAATTGCTCGTTGACCAAATATTGTAAGATCAAAGACTCTAACTGCAGTGTTCTCACACATGGCTGAGCGGCCACTGAGCACATTGATTACATATCTCCGCTGAGTAACTGGGACAATACTCCACTCCAAATTGCCTGTCATGGACAAGGGGGAGAAAAATGAGCCCATAAAAACCTCAGTCAGTGGCACTGCTCTGAAAAGTCCATTATTAAAAAAAATCTTAATGAATTCGTGCCACAAAATAGGACTGCAATTAAATGGGTAGTGGCTTCTGACCAGCCCCCTAAGCTTCTAGGAAGTAAGAAGATGACGAAAGTCCTTGCGAGCACCCAGCTCTACCCAGAACTGCTTCATGAACTGATCTTCCTCTTCCTTTTCCTCCGTGGCTGCTGCATGTTAGCTGGACTCTGGGAGAAAATCGAAGAGTGCATTTTCAGTATAGGATTTTTATGCTTTCTTCCCTTCATTGCCTTACAACGTGTAATATGCCTCCTACAAAAATGAAGCATCCTTAAAGGGATTGACCTACATGAAAATCTCATCTCTGCTTTAAAATTTCCTGTGGGGGGAAGAAAAAAAAAGAAAGCTCAGATAGAAGGATCTATTTATTTCATTTATTTCAGTAAGTTGGAAGTTACTTGGGCGCTAATCCTAATGGGACCTGCATACAAATCCTTGGACATCCAAATATCCTTGACTGGGTTGACTTTTAATTTAGGAGTTTACTAGAGCCTGCAGCTATACAGCTGGAGTCTGTGATAGTGTCAGATCCCATAAATGAACCACGGAAGACTTGGTTAGCAGCCTGGGTAGAATGCCAAAAAATGCCCTAGAGACATGGTAATTCAGTACTCAAGGTAGCCTTCATTTCTGGGGAGTACTAAATCAGTGCCCCATAATGGTGTTAGAAGCACACAGCACAGACTCAGTTTTTTGCAACCAGTTCTTTGTACTTATTTACAAAGCTTTTTACTCTGGCATACTCAGGGTAACTGCAAGGACAAAAGGTTATAGCTGTCACATCAAATTTTCCTGCAAGCGGAGACTACCTGGCACTCGGCCACCAGTCAGAGGTTTCCTTGAGCCCCTTTCCCAGTTGGTAGGAGTGGCTGGAGAGAAAGGGGGTCATCAGAGAGAGAAGACAGAAAAGCCAATCCCTCCACGTCACTCCATATAACAGGAAAAGCTAGAAAACTGGGTGATAGAGCATGACCATCTCCTGCTTGTTTTGGGAACATAAGAATACAGAGGCTTGAACCTCAATCCTCACACATGCCCAAGGCCTTACCACTGAGCTACCCAGCCAGGCCCTTTTATTTTGAGACAGAGTCTTGCCAAGTTGCCCAGGGAGACCCAAACTTTCAATCTCTCTGCCTCAGCCTCTTTAGAACATCAGATTACAAGTATGCACCACCATACTCAGTGTCTTTCCTATTTCTTTCTACTTCATTATAGAGTTCTATGGATGGATGACAATGCCTAGTATGCCACCCTGCAAATGCCCACATATTTCTAATGTTTTAAAAGTAGGGAACTAGAGAATCATTCTAGGCAGGAAGTATAATTAACTGCAGTAGGTGAAGGTAACAAAACACTTAAGAACCAAAGAGGAAGACCCATCACTGTCATCTTCACCATTCCAGTTCATGACCTCCCTGGTACACAATTAGCACTTCCCACACCATTTCCCTCATTTCTCTTAAGAGGTGCTGTTTCCTGATTAGGCAGACTAAAACCTAAAGCTGAAAGAGAGAGGAAGGTACTGCCCAAGGTGGTTCAGTTACAAGCAGGAAAGCTCACATCCAGCCTATGTCCGCGGCACACTGAAGCACAGGAAACAGGTAAAAATCAGACACACCTACCTCCGTTATAGCTGAGTTCCCAAAGACCAAGAACAAAGTCAGCGCCAAGTTTGGCCTAAAACCTAAGGAGAAATTCTTGAGCACTAAAGTGACAGTGCTAAGAAAGTACAAAATCCAGTTCCACTAGAGTGAATCTGTTTCACACGTCACAGGTTTAAAGAGCAAAGAGATTAGGAAAAACACTTCCTCAAGAGGAATGTTGGACTACTAAGGCATCTCTCTTCTCCCCATAAGACTGAGAAGGTATGCGAGTCCCAATTATCCAAAGCCAAAAGGCAAAAAAAAAAAAAAAAAAACTTTGTGGCAACAAATAGAAATATCTGACCCATGTCCCCTCAACTTTGAGAAATAAAAATAATAATAATAATAATTTATTCCCTCAAGGAAAGGCAAAGAAAAAATATAGCAGTTTGCAGAAGAGGGCATGTTAATCTATATTCTATGTTGCAACAAAATACTAGAGGCTAGGTACTTTATAAAGCTGTTTGTTTGGCTCATATTTCTGATGAATGGAGGGTTCCAACAGCATAGCATCAGCATTGTGGTGAGGACGTCCCTGGGTGTGTCCAACATGGGGAAGAAATGGCAAGAAAAGCAGCCATGTGCAGTAGACGGACCTTGCTTTATACTTCCCCTGTCCTGAGAGAATTAACTGGCTCTTACAGACCTGCACCACTACCCAGACCAGGATTAATCTCTTGTAAGTGCCATCATCACCCAAATTCCTCCAGGTAGATCCCACCCCTCAAAGGTTCCACTATCTTTCAGTAGCACCATATTGGGCATCAAACCCTCCAGCTGATGGACCTAGCAGGCAGCGTGCAAACCCAGCAGGGAGCTGCATTGGCTGCAAACTGCTCCTGTATTGCTGTAGAATAATGTTTTTTGGAAAGAAGATGTGGGCTCTGCTGCTGTAAGGAATGGGTCTAATTTTAAAAAGATTTGCCTCTGGACCACCTGGAAGGACAAAGTAAGAAAAACCAATGTATTACAGCACCCTGGAAGCCAAGGGCAGGAGCATGAGGAGGTGAGGGAGAGTTGTGACTTCTAGGTTGCCACGCTCTGGGAGCTACCAGGAAGAGCCCACTGCTGAAGGAGAAAAGGCTGGAATCAGCTTCAGCACATGCACGAAATCTAGAGAAAACCACGCCACACTGCAACTGCACTGACCACACAAAACTGACTCCTCTTGCTTTGTCCTCTGGTTGGGCCAGCCACAGAGAGGTCAGCAACAACTGCTTTTTAGGAGGGATGGATACTCATTGCAGGAGCAAGAAACTGACCACAGCCACTTGTCTCAAGGCAAGGCTCAATGCAGAATTGCTCTAAGGAAGATGAGGCTGAAATACATCCGGGGAGTTTACACAACTCTTCAGATAGAGATAGGATAGGATAGGATAGGATAGGATAGGATAGGATAGGATAGGATAGGATAGAACAGACAGGACAGGACAGGACAGGACAGGACAGGACAGGATAGGATAGGATAGGATAGGATAGGATAGAGGGTAGGTCCAGATAGGAATTACACGATTGCTGGACCTCCTGGGATTTTAATACTAAACCAAGAGGATTGTTGATTTATCTAAAAGTAACTAAAAAACTATGACACCTACCTGAATCACCCTGGCAGAACCAGAGATAAGGAAGAGTCACTGAACCTGTACAGCAATCATTTGTAAAACAAAGACGCTATTTTATGCTTGTTCCTTCTGAGGGTAGCACATTCAACATACAGCATATGCAGGCACAATGCTGCCTCATGTACACTGTGGAAATCTCTTTTCATTGGCCTTCTTTTTTGTTGAAAATTAAATTTTTAAGGATTCTACAATATCATCAGTACTGTGAATCTTTCATCCTATAATCCTTCCCCTCCTTATCAATAACTATTTAGCAACCCACATTCCACTTGTGAGAAATGAAAAACTCAAGACTTCAGCCCTTCCAGAGGGAGAACCATCAGTGTCTCCTGAGATTCATGCCATGTTGGAACTTAGGAAACAAGCTGGGAAACAAGCAAGCAGCCTGCCTCCCTGCTAAGCAATAATGAACCTACAGGTGCACAGCCTAGATTCAAACATCCCACTTCCCCTAGCCCCCTTCCCCTGTCCCCCGTTAGCAAATGGGAACCAGAAATCTGAGCATCTCTTGGGAGGTTGACCATATCAAATAAGGGGGTTTCCTTCTACCATCTCTTTGAAGGCAAATATTCTTATTACTGTTTTGCTTTATTCTGATTAATGGTCTTTTCTGCTCTATTCAATATACTGTTTTGGTAAGTTCTATAATGTTCTGTATTTCATTTTATTTTTATATACGTGATTGAAAGAACAACTATTGTAAAGATAACGAAATATACTGTGATACCTGTTACTGTTATCCTGGTAACATGCTGTGAAGTTCTGTACCAATTTCACTACATGGTCTCAGTCGGCTTTATTCTATCTTGTTCTGTTGTATTTTACTACTTTCAAAATAAAAAAAAAATTTTTTTTAAAAAGAAATGAAAAAGACCCATTCACATACACCTGATGACAGTGTCATTTGGTGCATGTTTAGGATCACGAAACTTGTACTTTTCTTGATCCTGCCTTAGTCATTCACTTTTTACTTTCCGGTATTTTCAATCCGATTTGGGTCCTGTGACTACTTCAGAACCTGCCAGAAGAATATGTTAGGTCTGAGTGCTTTGAGATCTCCCAAAGCAATTATTTCTTAAGCACTACTCCATATAAGCAATTAAGGCCCACTGTGGCAAGCAATCAGTTCAGCAGGACCACTCCCACTCCAGCGGCTTTCTGCTGCAAGAGAGCAAAATCAGCAGCAGGGTGGTAAAGGGAGTGCTCCTCCACGGGAAATTACAGACGTGCTAAATCCGGGCTTTGGTTTCCATTGTGCGTCTTTAAAAACACTGGACACACTGTAAGTGTACGGATCCAAAACTATACCTGCACACAGCCATAAAATGCTATTTGTGAAGCTTTTCAATTTGTAACTGATATAAGGATATAACTTGCTTGCTAATTTAAAGAAGAAACTTCTCATGGCACTAAAAAACATATTTTTATTAAATCTGATGTCATCCAACCATACTTATTATAGTGTTAAATGAAAAAAAGGACCTGAAACTATGCATGGAGTGTACATCATATAGTCTAGTGATGTCCCAGTTTAGGGTTCTCAGACACGTTGAGCCCAAGCACTCCCCAGTGCTGAGAGTCACAAGTCCATATGGCACCGAGGACTCTATCCTGGGTCCTGGAGTAGACCCTGCCACTGTCCTGCTTTATCTCATCAGGTCCTGCAATTGTAGGCTCCACTGCTTAACCTCCAGTTGCCTGAGGGCTTTCTCTGGCTTTCAAACAAGCTGCTTTCAAACAGGCTGCTCTGCTCCACACCCAGAGCAGCTGGGAAAGGCCCAATAGCTAAAACCTTCCTGAGAGGCAGGACACCTGCCTGGCAACCACAAGGTCCTGAGTTCAATTTCTAGTTCGAAAAATAAATAAAATAAAACCCCTCATGCTTAGTAGTCTTCACCTACTGGCTTACAGGCATCATGTAAATACTGTATCTTATTCACCCTTCCAGGGATATAATTCCGAGACACATGTTGTATACTGGCTCTGTGTTCCCTCTACAGAACTAAACTTCAGCTATCCACAAAGCTCTCTTGATAATTCAACTTTATAGGGGTTTTCTGAGATCATCACATAAAAGCTAGTAGCTCCAAATCTGTGTCTTGTGGTTTGTCTTTGCCTCCTATAAGATCACTGGTAACTGAATGGCCCTAAAATGGATTCTGAGGTTGAATAGCTGAGGCATCATAATTATCAAGACCCTCAACTATGATGTATTCAATAGTATTGCGATGGAAAAGTATGTATAGTGTGTATAGTATCGATAAAGTATGTACAGTATGATAAAATTAAAGTATGTATAGTACTGATAAAATTAAAGAGACTATGAGGAGTGTGAGATGTGTCAGTCAGTTAATTATTGTTAATTAATGCTAACTAGCATTAAAGGAAAAACATGGAGGCTCAGATTTGCCAGCCAAAGCACACTACAAACACAGAAAAGAAGACTTCCCTGAGAGTATTTGCAGATCCTTAATTCTTCCATCAGAAAGTTCAGCTGCTGAATACCACTTTCTGATCCTGAAAGAGATGTTAGAAATTATTTTTTAAAAAATGTTGAATTCAGAATCTTAGAAAGTCCACAAATGTCCCTTGATAACAGAGGAGCAGAACTGAAAACCCATAATCTTTTCCCTAAAGCTCAGAGCCAGCAGGTGCTGTCCAGTCCCATTGCTTGAAGATACCAGCTTTCTCCTGTCTGCCAGTCATACAGAATCCTCACCCATGGTGGACAATGTTTGCCTCCCCAAGAGTTACCCTTCCTTCCTTGACCATTTCCACCCAACAACTAATATTAAGTCTCAGCATGATTCCTCTGACTAGGGTCCTGACTATTGGGGGAAGAGCATTTTCTGTCAGCATCTCACTAATATGCCAGATCTGCCTGCTAAGTAACAGAAGCAACTAGAACACCCCTGAGAACAGATCTTGATAGTGCTGAATCAAAGGAGGTGGGTTATAATGTTGGAAAATAAATATTTTTAAACTCCTGTGTAGTGAGATTGAGCATTCTAACAAGGACACCTGAAATTAATCCTAACACGCTTCCAGAATCACTCCTGAAAGCTAGTAAGGGAAAATGCATCTACAGTAAATGAGAGAGATTGCCAGAACGACCTTGGAATAGAGTATTGAAGAAGGAGTAGAGGCTCAAAAATGTGGATATACTGGAATTGTATGCGTTATATAACATCACAGAACCAATCCTTTACTTACATGCCTCAGGAGACCGAAGAAACAAGGAATGCTAGTGAAGGGTATGCGGGCTTGAACGGTTCAAAGTTAGCTGTTCTCTATAAGCCAGAATTGATGGCAGGGTTGATGCTGTACAACTGGGCTCTCTCTGGATGAGATTAATGGGATTCTGGAATTGCAACAAATAGGAAGCAATGCTCACTCATCAGAAGTAAGGTAGATGTAATAACCATAACAGCAAGATGGTTAAAATGGCTTCAGAGAACCCCGATCCACAAGGATGTGGCAGTAGTGAATAGGTCATGATGTTCCTCCAAGTAAGATAGTTTCCAGACCTGAACTAATTCATACCAAAAGTTCACCAATGGAAGGAGACTCTCCAAGTCCTTAAAGAAGGACACTGTAACACTACAGTAAACACAATTGTAGCAATTTATCCAACTCTCCAAGAGAACTGGTGAACACTTACTAGAATAAAGACAACTCCCAGGCTATGTGAGAACTGCTGGCTGCAGAGTTTGAGTTAATACTTTTAGGAGACCCAAAACACCACCCTAGGCCCATGGCTAGAAGGGGAGCCCACCTTAGCGAGGTTATCAGTGGATATCTAAATGAAGTTATTTTATAGGGCCATGAATCTTCTTGTGACCATATTTCCAGTCCTTGAATGCATGATCATATCAGATACATTTGGCTGTTGGCTAAGCTCCTTTGGATTTTGGAGATAATACATACCATACATTACTTAGAGGTATTACACCAACATGTTTATCAGATAACTTGGAAAACTACCACTTTCAAGAAAAGCCCAAGGCAAAGGAAGACTGCCACAGATTCAGACTATGGTAATAGCTACCCTGCCACCTGCGATCCATTACCTAGAAGACCACATGGGGCTCTGTTCCGTGCTAGTCTCTGGCAAGCCCAATAAATACTTACAATGCTAAACGCCTAGATTCTGGAGTAAGAGAGAATCTCACAGCAAAGAATGATTCACCCTTCCAAAAGCAGTATCCAGCAAGCCACGATCCCTCATAGAAACTGGTCCTCTCATGAGTAGTATTACCTAACGCCACAAACTGCAAGTTCAGGTGTTCATAGTGGCAGTCTGTCACACCAAGGAAATAATACTTTTGGGTTTGGATGGTGCAAACAAAGAAGAGAAAGCTATATGGAGAGGTAGCTCAGAGGTCTGTATGGACAGACACACCTGTTCTTGAATCCATGGCTCCATGGAAGGCTCTCCAAGATTGATAACGAAAGCAAAATCTCTGAGTTGGTTTATGAATGGAATAGCTGCTGGTTCAAGCACAAAATGGGAAAAAGAAAAAAAAAAGCACAAAATTGACAGCTGCTGCTCTGTAACCCTCCCCAGGGATAATCTTAAAGACACGGATGAGGGATCACCTTTCAACTGCTAATAGTATACCCACTATCAGCTAGGGCAGAGAGTGGCCTAAGGTGAGATAAGCTTGGTGTCTCAGGGCATTAGCCAGTAAGTTACCAGGGAGAGAGCGAGACTAGAAAATCAAAGCCTGGAGCTGTAGAGGTCTGGGGAAGGAGGATGAAGGTAATCCTTCAAGAGAGGGCAAAAAGTACACAGATCTAGTTTTTAAAAAAAAAAAAAAAAAAAAAAAAACTCACAGGAAAGTATTTGTCTTACAAGAGGATTTAAACAACCAGGTAAACAAAAGAATTTGTTCAGTGGAGACCCTCCAGATTCTGTCAGCAAAATATCTCAAAGAGCTGGGGGTAGTGGCATGGCACATGCTATTACTCCAGCACTAGGGGAGGCTGAAGCAGGAAGATCACAAGTTTGAGCCCAACCTGGGTAACTCCGCAATTTAGGGATGCCCTGTGACAAATTTTAAAGGTAATTCTATGAGACACATGGAAAGATGGGCTGGGAAATTAGCTCAGTGTGAAAGCCCTAAGTTTGATCCCTAGTAATGCCCTCTACCTCCAAAAACAAAAAGACATCTCAACGTTTACACAACAGGGAATGAATGAAAATAACCATCTGGCAGTGCTGAATTTTCTACACAGACCCAACAGCACTGCTCCATCTCACGATAACTGACCCGGCTCCTATCACTGTCAAATGTTCAACTTGCCCACAACAGAAACCAAAACTTCTGTACATCGCAGTCCATCTTTTGAAGAGACCACTTGATTGATGATGGTGGTCTGATTCTTTAGATTTCTTCTACTTCAGAAGGAGCCATCAATTTTTCTTTTCCGAGGTTGATACTTACACAGGGATGAATTTGCCTTTCCTGATTACAGTGCTTCAGCTAACGCCACTATCCAGGAGCTCACAGAGTATCTGACTTTTTGGAGCAAGTTTCTGTGTAACACTGTCTAGGTGAGTGACGGCAAACCTATGACACGCATGCCACAGCAGGCCATTTTTATCACTCAAAACTCTAAAATGTTCACCATCACTGGTGTAGGCATTTCGTGGTGATAGACATGTGACAATGAGTGTGCAGTTTCAAAGTGCACAGTCAGAGCCGAGGTGCCAGCTCTGGGTGACATCCTACAAGGTTGGAGTGTAGTATACACTTTGAATCAATGCTATGATCTACTGTTAATTCTCAGTACCTAGAATGAAGGCGAGTCCAGGAACCAAGAGATAAGAGTATGCATGACCTCCTTCAGCATTAATCCCAGTAGATTATTGGAAAAGATTGTGCTTCTTACTCCTGTAAATTCAGGGTCAGCTGAGCTAGTTCCTAAGTGAGAGGAACCACTGTGAAGGGTAGTGAGCGTCTGCTCTTGAACTCCCTCCCAATCGCTTTTATTATTCATGCTAAGAGACCAACAAACACAGAGTTTCTACAGTGGCAAGAGTAACTGACCCTCATGGGCAGATAGACTTTCTTGTAGGTAATAAGTATAGGAAAAAGGGCTTCTGAAACTCAGGGGCTCAACAGAGTATCTGTTGAAGAAAATAAATGAATGTATATAGGGGTCAAGGTGGCCACTATCTTGCAGAATCACTGACAGAATGGAATGAGTGTGCTGAGTGCATCTCAGCAGTGCAAGGGTCACATTGTACAGGCGCCAGTCCCTTACCCGTGTCCCCTCAAGTCTACCATTACAGTCACAAAGCTGACATCCAGCCGTCTGATGGCTTTCTTGGTGGCCAGAGCCTCTGTTCCCCCACATGGGAGGTTAGAAATGCTGGGGAATTTGGGGTTCCTAGGAGCAACATTTAATCAGTGACAAAAAGCAACTGGGAACTGGGTGTGGTGGCACAGCCTGGAATCCCAGCACTCGGAAGGCTGAGGCAAGAGGATCAGGATTTACTTCAGAAACAAAACTAAGAGATTCCCAGAGTGCTGGGGGGTAGCTGTGTGTAGAGCACTTGCCTAACACATGAGCAGCTCTGGGTTTGATCGTGAGCCCTGGATACATGGGAGGAGAGAGAGAGAAAGACGGGGGGAGGAGGAGTGGTGAGAAGAGAGAGAGGGAGAGAGAGGTTGCCATGTCATTCTTAGAGAAAGTATCACAGGAGACCCATAAACAGCAGCCAAAGGAAGTCCCATGGCATGGGCAAGAGCATTTCTGTTGGTCAGTCAGTGAGTGACACACAAGCTTCTCTCTGGTCCTACTGGAAACAGCAAGAGATTAAGTCCTTGCTGTGGGAAAAGGGAGGCCAGGATAGGCTGGCTACCAATGGGCAGTGACTCAGTCCCAGCAACGTCCTGGTAAATGGATGCACAGGGACTGGGGATTTAGCTTGGTGGCATAAGCACCTGCCTGGTAAGCGTGAGGTCATGAGTTCAATCCCTGGTACCTAAATAAATAAAAATGAATAAATTAATGCTAGTCCCTTGTCAACTCCACTCATCTGGCATTTCCTAGGAACTGAAACTTCCCTTCTGAACAAACTCTCTGCAATGAGTTCCCGTCTTACCAGGTACCCCACTATTATTTTTTTTCATTTCTCTACCCCTGTTCCTTGGGTCATGTTCATGGTCTGTCCTGTTCTCTTCCAGCTTCCTCTAGCATTGCTCCTTTCTTCTCCAAAACTTACTTTCCTCTGAATCATTTATTACAGACCTAAAAAGCCCTAAGTTAGACCTTCAACAAAGTATCTTTTAAAATAGCCTCTGTTTCCTGGAGTATAGAAAAAGTTTAATTGTCAGCTCCCTCCAAAAAAAAAAATGTGTACTGTTTTCCATTGCCACCAAAGAAAAACTAAAAACAATAGCCACATTCTATTACATATGTAAAAACAAAACACATAAATGTATTATTAGGATTTATTTTTTGAAGGTAAAACTATTGTTTGGATTTTCTTTATTCTTCTCTATCATTTCTTAATCTTCAAAAAAATATTAGATATACTGCTTTTTAAAAAATACAACTATGAACATCATTTTAAAGTCCATGGATTGTAGAGAAGTCCAAAGACTCTAAATCAATGTTTTTCCAAATGTTTTGCCTACCATAGGAGTGAGGAACTAATAGATCCTTGCCCACTTTCATTTCAATTTATTTCTCCATGACAGCCTTTCAAATTTAAAACATGTGCCCACAAGTAAAAATAACTCAAAGTCTGTGAATTGTAATACCTCTTACTTTTTACAGAAATAATAAAATGGAATACTTTCATATGTAACACATGCATACACAAAAGCCTATATCTAATCCAGTGAATTTTGAATCTACTCATGATAAAAAAAATTACTAACCTGTCAACTAACTTTCAGCCATAAAAACAATCCTAGGTTCAGTTAGATTTAGAAATAAATTCAGTTATGTGACAACTGATTCTGTCCAAGAAAGAACTACCTTCTAGCAGAACACCATTAAGCACGGGAAATTGGCTCTCTTATGAAATTCTTCATAAAGTAGCTAAAGACCATCTGGTCTAAGACGGGTAATAAAAGCGTAGCTAGTATCCTTCAAGACAGGCAAGGGAACCTTTCTAAACTGCTTCTTTCGCCCCTCGGAACATACTGGAAAATAGCTCTGAGCACACTATTAGCTTTTATGAAGTCCCATCCATTTCTAATCCAAGTTATAAGAAAATGACTAGAAAGAAGTAGAATTTGAAACTGTCTCACTGTGTTCTAGGTGAAGTATTAAGTACCATCCTCGGAGCTGTCTGGAGCCATTTAACAGTCCCTAAGAAGACAAAATTTTGAAGTTCTAGTATTGGAAAGTAAGATGAAATATAAAGCAAGTTAATTTACCATAGCTCACAGTAACTAAGGAAGATTATCTGAACAACAATAAAGAGACCCTTCTGGAATACTGTCGGTATAGAATTGCCTGTATATGATCTCTTTTTTTTAACAAGAGACGTGATGATTTCATGCAGTTTGACTTAATATTTTCTCTCATACCTGAAAAGCTTCAAACACATACAAAGGTCATCTTTAGTCATAATACTGATCTGAAAAATTGCATGCATGCAAAAATGATCCCCATACTTCATGACCTCATGTTCATAAGCGTGTTAAACTGGCAGCAGGTGATGGAAGGGAGTCACCACAGCAGCTGACATTTAGTTTTCAATTCATGTTCAGTTCTAAGTTAAAGGCATGAGCTCTTATCAGAGGATTTTTAACGAGCCAGAAAACTTGAATTCAGAATGGACTCTTAAAAGAACATAGCTTGGAGTTCCCGCCAAAAATATTATAAATAGAAACATTATCTAATCTAATAATTTCCTTTCTTGTCTAAAAGAAACGAAACCAGTATATTGAAATATTCCCTCTCTAAATTTATTGTAGCATTAAATATGACAGCTGAGACATGGAATCAACCAAAGCATGCAGTGGGTGAATAAACAAGACTGTATACGGAGTCCAGCAAAAAAAAAAGAACTATACACATTTCAGGAAAACAAAAACTTCTCTAAATATTTTAATATTATATGTACTAGGTATCATGAGATTAATATGTTACCTTTGGCCTCTATAATTACAAGAGGCACTCAAAGTGGTGAATGTCAGCTTCCAGATATTTAGTAGTATGACAAACTGCTGCTTAGGTAACTTTGATCATTGACATTGCTGATTGTGCATCAGTTTCTTCTCTAAGGGCCAGCAGTGTAATGGGTTTTCTGAGATGTATGACATCCCTCTGTGGTCCTCCATACAAGTGTAACACCATCTATTTTGAAGAATCATACTATTTTTTTCTTTTCCTGAAGTGTATGTGTATATATATACACACACATATATTTGGCAGGCTCTGTACAATGGAATACTATTCAGCCATTAAAAAGAATGAAATCTTATTTATTGCAACTTCATGGGCAAACTTGCGAAGATGTAAGAGAAAAAAATCAGGCACAGAGAAACAAATACCACAGATCTCACTCATGTGTGAAATCCAAGAAAGCTGATCACATAAAAATAGACAGTAAAAGGTGGTCACCAGGGGATGTGATTGGGGGTGAGGATTGGGGAAATGCTCATCTAAAGATGAAAATTTTCAGTTAGACAAGAGGAAAGGGTTCAAGAGCTCTACTGTATGACATAACTATAGCTAATACACAGTCATGCCTACTTAAAGACAGGGATACATCCTCAGAAATACTATAGACAATTTTGTGGTGATGCAAAAACTACTTACACACATTAAGATAGCTGTGATATCACCAGCCATATAATCTTATGGAGCCATCTATACATGGTCCACTACTGACCAGAACATTACTATGAAGCACACAACTGTATCATACTCTTCAAAACTGCTAATAGTGGGAATAAAGTCTTCTCACCACGCACATGATAACTGTGTTAAAATGGTGCATGTTAATTAGCTAGATTTAGTCATGCCAGGATGTATAAGTACTTTAAAATAGCCTACGATAATCACATACAATTTTATCTGTCAATGTAAACAACAAAACTATCTATCTTTTCCCAAAACCACTTTAACAGCTGTTCCCTCTGTTCTTGGCCTGATATCCTAGATCCAGAGCATCCTAGCTAAATAGGAAGAGAAGAAATGGCTGTCGGAGAAATTTCCAATGTTGTTGCCTTCACAGCAATTTTTCACGCATTAACACGAAATTGTAATTCAGAGATGGTTAGAGAGGAAAGGCACCGGAGAAGCCAATTCCGCTAGGTGTGTTGTCTTTCCTCGTTCCCTCACCTCCCAGTGACATGCGTGCTGCTG
This sequence comes from Cavia porcellus, assembly GCF_034190915.1. Lineage (NCBI taxonomy): Eukaryota > Metazoa > Chordata > Mammalia > Rodentia > Caviidae > Cavia > Cavia porcellus. The sequence goes on from NW_026947510.1 coordinate 43,713,851, forward strand.
ACTCACCGACCTTTCCTCCTGATGCTAAGATGTACTTTGATTTCTGTTTCAGACCAGGTGGAACATCGAATCTAGAAAATCCTCTTGGAGGATCTTATGGGGATTATCATGTATTTCTCCCTTCTTGGGAGAAACATTGATGCCAACTGTCTCCTGGTTTTCCTTCTACCTCTCTGATATTTTCAAATTCTCAGGTGAGTTTCCCCTCCTCTGTCCACCCTCTGAATCTGGAGGTTCCTCAGAGTTCAGTCTTGGTGCTTGTTACCTCTTCTCTCTCTGTGATATCTTCCACGCCTATGGCGTTAAATAAAATCTATGGGGAGATGATTCACAAATCTCTGTCTCTAGCAAGATCCCTTTTCTGAGATCCAGATCCACACATCCAATTATGTACTTGACATTTTTACTTGGATTTGTTACCCTAATGAGTAAAAATTAAGAGCCAAACTCTTAATTTTTTTTCTCCAAAGTCATTCTTAATTTTCTTTGTCTCAGTAAATGGTACCTCAATCTCACCAGCTGCCAAAAATGATTTTGGCCTAGAAGTCATCTGTGACAACTCCCCTGCCTGAACACACCACAACCATCACTAACTCCTATCAATCTAATGTAAATAAAAATCTAAAATGTATTGGAGCAACCCACACCCACACCCAAACTGTCTCTGCATGATGTTCACCTCAGCTGACTCCACCCGTGGATCCTGCATCCTGGGTATGACCACCACCAGCTCCAAGTGCAATCTGTGTTTTGTTTCCCCTCAGCACCAGGCAGCGGAGATGCCAACCCACTCCGTCAACCTGATCTTGGATGAGCCCAATGCCCAGCGGGGAGAGGAGGAGGTAAGCCCTGAGAATCGGCAGCTTCACTGACAACAGACCTGGTCAGTGGCATTAGCTCCAAGAACTAGTTGTAAGCTAGAAAGTTTGGGGTTTTACTACAGTAGTGCCTTCTTCGTGACAGGTTAGAGCTGCAGAACAAAGCCAGAGCAGCACCTTTTGCCAGAGTGTTTAATCAGGCTTCATTTGGGGAAGAGGTTAAGAGTGAGCCACAGAATATTAACAGAATAATTGTACTTTCAAAGTTTCCAATGTCACCCTTCCTACAGTGACTGGGTGACAGACAGCTACAGGCAGAGTACAAGCTAGACAAAGACTCCCTGACAAGTTTAAGCTAGGGCCAGGGAAGACACAAGGCTTTGGCCTCTCTAATGAGAGACCAAGGCAAGGCAGAGTGGCTTTCAGAGGAGGCTGGATCTGAAATGTTTGCATTAAGTCCAACCACCTGCATGGACCCCTGCCCTCCTGCCTACTACTAGCATAGACCAGTGGGCTGACTGCCTTTCCCATTACCACTCTGAGCAGGGCACACCTCAGCTTGAACAGTTGCCGTAGTCTGGGATGTATGGGCAGAGGGGCCCTGGAGCAGGAAGAGAAGATCACAACCCCACAGGCTGCAAAGCTAGGCAGAGAAAATCATGATTGGCACGTTCCAAGACTGTAGATCCTAGCAAAAAAACCACTTCACTCAAAAACAAAGGATTTTTTTTAGTCTTATTTTCTTCTTCTTTCAATGTTCTTTTTTTTTTTTTTTTTTGAGTGAGGTTTTTAATTTTTTTCCTTATTTCTTTTTTCCTTTTAACCTTTTTCTCTTTTTACTCTTTTTTCCTTTATTTTAATCTCTGGACTTTCATCTTCTTCATTTTGTTCACTCTTTACGTTACTGTTATCTAATACTATAATTTTTTAACTACACAATAAGATTCCCCATATCATTTTCTCCCCTCCTTCTCATCATCCACTGATTAATATTTCAAATTTTACTTTTCTCGTTATCTGGTTTGCACCCCGTCTATCTTTATTAGTATAACCATTAAGCTTTATGAATCTTTAGATAGTTCGCTCTATGCTATTATTGCTGATATTGTTCTATTATTAGTGGAAGTAAAGTTGTTCCACTCAGTAGATACTTACTGTAGGTCAATGGTGTGTCTTAGAGATTGATAGTACTTTAATTATTGATCTCTTTTCTATGATTAAGGTAGTATATTATTAGTTCTTTACATGTATCAATATCATGTTTGTCTTTGATGCTATTATTTTTGAAAATTTTATTATTATAGCCAAGGTGACACAGATGTTGCTATCAACTGGTTTTCTCTACATGCAACTATCTGGATTGTCTTGGTGTCATTCACAGCATCATGGAAAATTGCTGGAGAACTGTGTACTGACACAAATACGCTGCAACCTTCTCCCTAATAAACTGAGGTGAGATTCTGAGACAGGGGGAAAGGCTTATAGTTAGCCACACCCAGAGGACATCATTGAAAAGCAGATATTAACTAAAGAAGTCTCCATAACAAGCAACAAAGTCTTCCCCATAATCAATCTGCAAGCCTCAGTGCGTGCACGCACACACACACAGAGGCAATAGTATCACAAATTAACAAATGGGATTGTATTGAGTTTTAAAATCCTCTGCACAGCAAAAGAAACAGCCAACAGAGGGAAAAGACAACCTACAGAACAGGAAAAACATTTGCTAGCTTAATTAGTCCTCAGACAGAAGAATAATATCTAGACTATATAAAGAACTGAAAAAATTAGACCTCCCAAAATAAAAGACCCAATCAAAGAAATTGCAAGCTAAATGAATAGACACTTCAAAAAAGTATATATAGCCAATAAATACATGAAGTATTGTTCAACATCACTGGCCATTAGAGAAATGCAAAAAAAAAAAAAAAAAAAACAATACTGAGACTCCATCCTATACCAGAAAGCATGGCTATCATCAAGAAATTAAATAGTAACAAATGATGGTAAGGCTGTGGGGAAAAAGGAACTTTTCTACATTGTTGGTGGGAATGTAAACTAACACCACTATGGAAATAAGTGTTACCAAGATTCCTCTGAAAACTAAAATTAGAAATTCCATTTATTCTAGCTATTCGCCTTCCAAGTATTTCCCCAAAAGAGTTAAAGATATCATATTACAGTGATACATACATACTCATGTTTATAGCAGCACAATTCATAATAATTAAATCTTGGAGCATGCTTATACATATTAACAGATGAATGGATAAAGACAACATGGTATCTATACATGATATAGTACTACCCTAGCATAAAGAAGGATAAACTTAGCAAGGTGTGGTGGCACAGGCCTATAATTTCAGCACTCAGGAGGCTGAGGCAAGAGGATTGCTGTAACTTGGAGGGCAACCTGGGCTCCATAGTGAATTTAAAGCTAGCCTGAACTATATACTGAGACCCGATCTCAAAAACATAAATAAATAATAAACTTGAATCATTGGTAGGAAAATGTATTCACACTGAAGCCATAAATTAAGTGGAATAAATGAGACACACAAGCTTAAGTATCACATAGTTTCTCTTATATGAGAAGCCCAAACTATAAATAAAGAGCAAAAACAAAGTTAGATATAGGAAATAGGAAAGTGATCTTTTGCAAATGGGAAGCAGGTTAAAAAGTGGCAGGAGGGAAAAGACAGAGGAGAGAAAGGAAGCGAAACATTTGATTTGTGTTATGCACCTGTAGCAACCCCCCACAAAGAATGGAATCACTAGCTGGGTGTGGTGGTGCACACCTGCAATCCCGGCGCTCAAGAGGCCAAAGCAGGAGGATCCTTGCGAGTTCAAGACCAGCCTGGACTATAAAGTGAGCTTAAGGCCAGCCTGAACTGCACCCCGTCTTGAAAGGACAAAAGTAAATAAATAAAAATAAAAAGGAATGGAATCACTATGTAATGCAAACATACTCATGAAAAGCAAAACTGAAAGTAAATAAATAAAATGTATCAGTCTCTCGCATGGACATCACCACTTTCTAGTCAGCCCGCCATCTTTTCTCACTAGTACAACTGCAGGAACAAATTTGTTCTCTACAAAATGTTTAGAAGTCCAGACCAGAGCTCAGGGCCTGTAAATAAATAAATATGTAAATATGTAAGTAAAAACTGTAAACTAGATCAGGTCAACACCGATGGTTAAACCTTAAGAAAGCTCTTAGGATACAGGCCAAGAGCCTGCGTGATTCTGAGCTATTCTCCACTCGCCTCTCCAGCCTCGTCTTGGGCTACGCTGCTGTCACTCTTGGCCCAGTCCTTGCTGCTCTGCTCTTCCGTGGTCTTCAGCCCTGCTCTGCTGTCCTGCTGACATACCTCTTAGATTCCTGCTTCACTTCTCTAAAAAGGATTCTTCCTAACTCTTCAAACTAAATGAGGCATCCTCTGTTCTTCCTCCTAGTCACCTATGCTTTTCCTTTAAAGGGCTTATCTCAATTTTGTCCACACTTGTCTGTCTTTTATGTCTTCCTCTCCCACTAGTCTATGAATGTCATGAGAGAAGGTATCTGTGTTCTTCACCAAAGTACCCAGGGCCTAGCATACTACACAAAAATAGCTTCTCTTTGACAAATATTTGGGCAATCTGATGGAGTTCTCGACATTAATAATATATTTTCTTGCATAATAGCTGTGTTAAAAATGAAAAATATCAAATTTCTTATTTTTGCCGCGAATTGTATGAAATCAGCTTAATATCATAGCTTCTTGTGGATCAGAAGTCCTGTTTAGCCTTTACAAACAATGATGTTTAAGATAAAACATATTTATCATCTCAATTTATGTATCAGAAATGTAATTTGAGAAATGTCCACAAAGAAAAAAGTACTACAGAGGAAATCTTAGCAATTTAAATTGAGAACTGACTCCCAACTCAAGACGGTAGATAACATACATACATATATTTATAACATCTCCTTCCAAAGTCACAATTATTATGACAATAACTTAAAACAACAACAACAAAATAAATTTATAGCAGCCCCAAGAGGAAGGAGCTGTCATCGACAGAACAAGGATTTGGATGGTTCCTAAAGCTGGAAAGCAGGCAGAATCACACAGCCGGAAATGGAGGTGGCAGAAGGTTGCCACCAGAGCATGCAGAGGGAAGGTCAGGGTGCAGCTCAATGATGGCACACTTGCCTATCATGGTGGGGGTCTTGGGTCCAATCTCCAGCACCCCAAAAGTATGCAAAGGGAAGGCTGCAGTAAGGAGGAGAGAAGACCGCATGGAAAGAAATCATGCTTTTGAGCACAGCTCCAGACACACTGACTGCAAACTTGGAATCAGAGAGGGAAGGGAAGGGGATAAAAAGCAGACACTCAGTCCAAGAACCATGTATAGAGCAGCTATGTCAGTCGCCCAGCCTCCACCCACTGTGTGTGTGTGTGTGTGTGTGTGTGTGTGTGTGTGGCTACACACTAGCATGTGTGTGCAAAGCAACTGGCAGCAGGCACATCTCCCCACCCCCAGACTAAAATCAAAGTAATGTTCCCTAAATAAACTGAATAATGTGTCTGGGAAGGGCAGAGTTCCTAGTATGAACGTGCATGGCACAGACTTAATGACATATTTAATCATCGGGGGAACAGCCAGCTGACTATACATTTCCTGCTCAGACACTCCCGGCTGACACACCCGCCCACACTCAGTACACTCAGTCAGCCCTTGGGTTTAGGGACAGAACCGGCTAGGAAGCAGTCCTACACAAGGTTCCAGCTACCTAGATCTGTTCGTCAAATCCTTTCCTGATGCTAATCATGTGCAAAGCACAAGTTAGATGGTCTGCTTAGCACTGTGTAAATGTTTTTGGAATAGGTAAACAACTTACCAATAAATGAGTTAAATGATTCGAAGAACTTCTTATTCCCCTGAAACATTTTTCTGTCTGTGTGTGGTTGTCCAAACATGAACACTGACCTTTTTTTCCCCAGTAGTGGAGGTTGAAACTAGGGCCTTCATATTGAGCTCCAAATCCAACCATTTTTTAGTTTTATTTTTGAGATAGTCGGCTGAGTTGCTAAACTGCCTAGTCTATTCAAACTTGTGATCCTCCTCCTTCAGTCCAGAGTGGGATTACAGGTCCGTGCAACCGTGCAGGCTGGATAGAGCATTTGCTTTTCACCAACAGCTCATTTCCCTGGTCTCAGGGACATCACTTTCTCTCTTCCTTGTCCTTCTAAAGTTTTCTCATTTTCTTCTGTTTCTACTTTTTTACTGTACTAACTATGGAAATTCCTCGAAAGCTACATATTGATATTCATTCCCTCTATGTCTCTCTGTCTCTCTCTCTGTCTCTCTCTCTTGATCTCTACCTCTGTCTCTGTCTCCCTCCCTATCTCACCTTACCCCCTTTTTACCCAGTCACTCTATAGCAGTTTGTTTCACTCATTTATTTCCCTGGGTTCCTCCCTAGAACCCCATCTTCTGGATACTTCATTCAGATTTCCTTTTATCCCTTGCAAAACCATCACCTGCCATCTGTCTCGCCATCTCCAGTGATGCCAGCTTCTTGAAATCACTTATGTGAGATTCTAAATCATTTGAATTAACTTCTTTTTATAAATCCTGCCACAGTGTCTCAAATCTGTCAATGTATCATAGAATTGTCATATGATTTAAACTTAGCATCGTTCCACAGAAAGATTTGAGTGGCATATAGAAAACACACATAATAAAAAACAAGCAGAGCTATAGAAAATATAAATTAGAACATAAAATACAGTGTCAGGAAAGAATAAAACAAAGATATGTAGACTATAAAAGCATATCTGTATTGAGCAATCTGATGAAGCAAGGGAAACAGAAGACAGGCTTCGTAATTTTTAACGTTCAAAATAGCTTTGTTTTTGTAAAATGATGAGGATACTAAGGTATTGAGGTGGTAAGTACTCACCCTCATTTCTATTCAGGTTTTGTTAACAACTGAGAAATTAGAGGAAAGTAGCAAGAGTAAGCTAATGAGCTAAAAATGTATCATTGATCAAGGTCATGTTTGAGAAGGTGATGATTTACAGATGTAGAAGAGACTCAAATACTGGACCCAGAATTCAACAGATTCAGCCAGGCCCTATCCAGTGGCCCAAACGGAGGCAAGGCCTGACTGTTATGGCTTGTATCTAGGTGTCCCCCCTCCCCAACTCCTAAGCTTTATGGGCTCATAGGCAGGGCTTTTCAGAGGTGGCTGGTTTTAGGGTTTTTGATACTGGGATGAAAGGTTTTCAGTACAAGATTAGCCCACTAACTGGTTTAGCACAGTGCTGGGTATAGACAATGACAAGGCCCATGCTGGGTGTCGGGGCACCACCCAAAAGGCTTGTAGCCTGGATGGGATCAAAGGAAAGGGAGAGTGTTGTGCTTCACTGCGTGGTGCTTCCTGCCTGCACGCCATGGACTGTTTCACCTCTTCGATGTCTCTCTGCCACATAGCACTTGCCTGGAGCCAGGTGGTTATGGACTGAAACCTCTACAAACTGAGTTGAAACAAACCTTTCCTCTAATTTGGGGAGTTGGATATTTTGTCTCAGCGGGGAAGAGAGTAATTAAGACACAGACCTTCCTCATTAATCTCCTAGAACAACGAGCAGCTGGGGCATATTCTGTGGGCGGACTGGCACCCACAAAGAAGATAAGAGGAAAGAAATAAACTATCTTTGTCAAATTCATCTTCCAAGTGACACCAATATGAATAATGTGAGAGAGGATTGAATGAGGAACAAAGAGATGTGATGTATCCTTCCCTGCATGACTTCCTCCAGGTGAAATCAAAGATTTGGGGCAAATCCACTGATGAGTACCACACCCTGATGATTAAATCACCCCAAACCCTCACCTGTGAGTGCCTGTGGCTTTGGGAGAATATCTAGATAGAAACTGTAATGCAGGCTGTTCCCGTTTCTGTAACAGTATTTAAAACAGGTATGTGGTTTCCAGACTTTAGTTGTTCTAGAGAAGGATGTTTCTGTTAGCCTCCTAACAGGAATAATGTTAGAAAGTATTTATTATTATCACACACACACACACACACACACACACACACACACACACTTCACAAGTAACCTGAGCATGTTATGTCTTACTGTTTGTGAGCAGTTAGTGGTTGTTTAGGTGAGTACACTTTAGACAAATGACAACATTCCATATCTATCACATTGTTTAATTAATATTTTAAATTAGAATGCTATCAACTAAATCTGGAACAAAGAGGTTTTAGAAGCAACAGATATACAATATTTGTTTATTGTCTATAATACATAGTATTCTTTTGTATATACTGATATTTTTATTCATCAAAAACAATGGGTGCACAGGATCAAAACAATGAGGTAGAAAGCATTGTGGCCAGTTATTTCACAAGTAACTAACCATGGGGATGAGTACAGTTAGATGAAATGACACATGATAACAAAGACAGAAAACATCTGGAAATAAAAGCTAAGGAAGAGTTTTAGCTGGAAGAGTAAATTGTATGAAGACTCGATCTACTATAAAAAGAAGATATAAAAGCAGGTATATTTCCAAAGCATCAGCTACCAACAAACTGGAAAAATTACAGAATATAGATTAGCTTGGAGGCCAAAGCAGGAGGAAGGGTGGTGTCCTCAGAGACATCAGGACTGGCGGGGCTGAATAAACACAGTGAAAGCCTCTTTCCAGGAATCAAGCCAACTCATATTAAATAACAAGCTGAAAACTCCAGTAAAAGCTACTAAAATATTTTACATTTGAAAGTTTTATAAATGTTGCCAGTGCCTCTAAAATAATAATCACAGAAAACTTTAAGTGTAAAAATCTTTTTTTAACTGAAATTAGCTTTTCCATTACATTCATTGCTTTTGTATCATGCTTTAGGATAACACTGTCTCATATTTTAAGAGGACTATCTTTTATTTTTAAGTATGTAAAAATTCTGGTGAAAAAGAGAGGGCTCATAATTCAGGAGTACAAACTTCATAATTTTTTTTTCTTCCAAAACAAGTTCTCAGAATAGATCAAGATCTTAGTTCATGAGAAAGATTATGTCTCAGGTTAGAAGTTACCTTTTCAAAGTACTAGCCATTGTTCTGAAGCTGTTTCCTTTTTAATAGTTCTGATTTTCGCTTGACATTACCAGTTGTATAACAACTGTATTAAGCCCCCCAAAAATTTCAAGGCAAATAAAATGCATATCCTTTATCTGTGGTTTGCTTACAGTTCAGCAGATCACAAAGAAACAAACTACAAATTTTAAGACACATGATGGGCAAAAAAGTGATATTTGAGTTGTCTTTATGCATCTGACAAGGTAAGTTCCACTTTAATAAACACATGTAGGGATACTTATAAAGCCTCCGTATTAATAAAGTTTAAAAGAATATATACAAATATTAACAATGAGTAGTTATTAGTAGGTGCTGGAAATACATGTTGCTTTGACTTTCTCCTCTTGGAGCTATAAAACATATTATATGTGATAGACACAAATTACCTGTTGATAGTATTTAAAAATTTATTACTATTTAAGCATTCAGCAAGGAAAACACAACATGGCTTATAGGTAGGGACTGACTTATTTCTAATTGTGTTTCTAAGGCATATCACATTCTTCCCTCTATGGATACAAGAGTGAAAAAGTTGTCACAGAGCAAACTTCATGGAGCTTAAAGCAATTAGTGAACGATTATAACCAGTGTTGTAAGTATTGTAATGTTAAAAAAAAAAAAGTACAGATTGTGTGAGAGTAATAACAACAGCAACAGACCAAGTATTTTTTAAAAAATATTCTTCTCAGTAATGGTATGAAGAATGGACAGTTATCACCCACCTCTCCATTTCTTCTTTATTTGGTTTCTTTCTTTTTTGTAGCCGTACTGGGAATTGTACCCAAGGCCTCATGCAACGGCAGAGACTCTACTAGTAACTTATATCACAAACTATTTAAAGTTTTTCACTTTAATTTTAAGACAGGATATTGCTAAGTTATCCAGGTTGGCCTAAATTTATAATCCTTCTGCTTTAGCTTCCCAAGTAGCTGGGATTACAGACATGTACCACCATGCCAAGCTCTCATGCTTTGCATATGAAGAATGCAAGTCTAAGGCTGAAGTCGTGTACTTCAGTATCATGACATCTACAAGCTATTTTTACCTAGCTTGAGTAAGGAGCATATACATGTATGTATTTTTCTCTCAAATTTGCTGAGGTATTAAAAAAATTTCAGAATTGAAATACTCCAAATTTTTGAAACAAATGAAAATATAAACAGCACACAAAAACTTATGGGTGGGTTCTCTTCCATGAGAAAAAGAGAAAAGTAAAAGTTAGGAAACAGGGAGGAAGATCATTTGCAATTGGAAGGTAACCTAAAGATGGAAGAGGGTGAGCAGAGAGAGGAATGGGATTAGGAAAGAATTAAGATGTGGTATGCCCCGGTACCAACTCCCCATGAAGATCATAATAATTATGTACTGCAAACATGTACTAATAAAACAATTTTTCAAAAACCTAGAGGATACAGTGAGAGCACTACTAAGAGGTGAAGTTATAGTAGTAAGTGCCTGCATAAAAAATAAACTTCAAATTAAAATCCTAACAAGAAAAAAAAAAAAGAACAAACCAGAACTAAAATTAGTGAGAGGAAAAAATAACAAAGATTGGGATAGAAATACATACTGATAAAACTGCAAAAGAGAAAAGCAACAAAGACTTGGTTTTGAAGACAGACAAAATTGACAAATAGCCACACTGAGAAAGAAAAAGACTCAGACAAGAAAACCAGCGATAAAAAATAAGACATCAGAGCTGATACTACAGAAATAAAAAGATCATTAGAGACTACTATAAACAACTGTAAGCAAACAAACTGTGCAACCCAGAAGAAATGGATTTCTAGATACACATATCCTACAAAATTGTATCATGAAGGTACACAAATCCTGACCAGGCCAATAACAAATACTGAGATGGAATCTGTCATAAAAAGTCTCCCACTATAAAAAAGCCCAGGACTTGATGGCTTTGCTGCTGAATTTTACCAGTCTTTCAAAGGAAAATAAAAGTCAGTCTTCTGAAAATATTCCAAAGCATGAAAGAGAGGATACCCTTGCAAACTTGTTCTACAAGACCAAAACACCATGAAGCTAAAACTGCAAAAAAAAAAAAAAAGATACAGTGCAACAAGAAAAGGAAACCACAGATGAACACAAATATGAAATTCTCAATAAAATACTAGTAAGTTGATTTCAAGATGAGGTAGGTCTACCATATGATCCAATGACCCCACTGCCAGATATGTGTCCAAAAGTACTGAAATGAGTATGTCCTGAGACATCTACACTCGCCTGTCCCCTGTACCACTATTCACAAGAGCCAATATACAGAGTCATCCTATGTGTACAAATGGCTGAAGGCAATGTGATATATATAAACAATGGAATATTATTCAGTCATTAAAAATAATGAAATTCTGGAGCACAGATCAGGAAGAGCCAAGATGGAAGCTATGTCCCCGCCAGTGAGACATTCAGAGCACTGATGGGGAGAACAAGGAAGAAAGCTAAGCTCCAGCCTGTGAGCCAGCCTGCACATGGGCTGGGGAGGGGAAAACACACACACACACACACACACACCTCCTTTGATTTCCTAATGTCTTATTAATGTTTCAATTTGCTTTATTACTCTGTTTTATTCTCTTTAAAATTACAGAGGGAAAAAACTGAAGATGTTAGTGGGATCCAAATGTACAATAGATACTGTGAAGGTGAAAGGGGAGGAAATGTCTAGAAAGGGAAGGTGGTAGCCATTGTTAATTTCTTATTACCTTGTTTTGAAGCCCTGTATGGTTTCATTCTGTTTGGTTTTGTTTTGTTTGATTTTTGTTATGTCTTATGGTATAGACAGCTATTTTGAAGGTAACAAGAGGCATTATGGTAGCCATTGTTGATTTTCCTGTTGTCTTATTTTGAAGTCCTGTATTTCTCTCACCGTTTTGTTTTGATTGGCTTTATTCTGTTTCATTTTGTTTGGTTTTACTCTCTTTAAAATAAACCTTTTTTAAAAATAATGAAATTCTCTCATTAGAAGCAACATGGGTAGAGCCACAGAACAGTACATTAAGTCAATCAAAGAAAGGCAAATACCAGATTTGCCTCTTATTTGTATTTAGAATCTAAAATGTGGCCCTTAAAACCAAACCTGGGAAGAATATAGGAGAGGAAGCAATGGAGAAGTGATGTTTAATGGGTACAGGGTTGCAGTGGGAGAGGAAAAAAACTTCTACACTTTTATAACACAGTAAAATAACTGTGGTTGAAAACAATTAACTGAGTCTTTCCAAATAGCTAGCAGGATTTTGAATCCTACCACAAAGAAATAATAATTATTTGAAGTGATAGCTGTACAGATCACCCCAATTAGATCATGTACATGTATGGAAGAATTACACTGTACCTGATAAGTATGCACAGTTATTATGTATTAAAAGTAAACATAAATTTAAAAATAAACATATTTTAAAAAGAAAAACTTAATGCCATAAATATATAGCCAGATGCCTTAAATCTTTAATACTAAAATATTCATCTGAAGAATATCTTACATTTTTCAGTGCTCCTTCTCCATGACACCAATTATAAAAATTATTTGACAGAATTCTAGAATTTAAGATTATATAAAATCATTTCTAAGAAGCTGGTTTGAGAATTCCGCCAAAATTTTGTTGCAAAAATATATGATTAATTTTAAGAGCTCACTGTAAAACCTAGAAGGGCATCAATCAATAGAAGAAAAACAGCAAATGGGTTTTGCAATGGACAGGAAAGAGAAAGAGAAGTGTAAATGAAATGAAAGCAACTTTAGCATTTATGCTGAAGCTCCAGGAAGAAATCTTGTGTAATGGTTGATACATTGTATCAACTCAAGAAGTTTAGACCTTTAACTAAGTGACTCAGCAGGGAGTCAGGGTTTTTACTTTGTAAACATCCTGAGCCTACTCAAGAGGAAGACCCAGAGATTTTGTGAGTGCTACCCTTGCCCTGAGCAGGGGCAGGTGGTGGCCTGCTTACAATATAAGGGAGAAGAGGCTTGTTCTCCTCTGCCCCCTTGGTCTTGTTGCTTTGCTGTCTTCTGCCTCCTTGAAGTGTGGCCCTGTATCATGCCACTCTGCTTTGGAGCCAGCTGATTATGAATTGAAACCTCCACAAACAGTGAGCTAAATAAACCTTTCCTGCCTTCATTTTAGGTATCCAGTATTTTGTCCCAGTAATGAGAGACAATAACCAAGACATCTAGTGAAACTCTGTAATGGTTGATTGTCAACTTGAGAAGTTTAGAAACTTAACTAAGTCAACTCAGCAATTCTACACCTCAGGGTGTAGAGGACTCACTCTAGGGCAGCTCATGGCCTAGAGAGTAAAAAGGGAAAATGAGGAAAGATGGACTTGCTTCTGTTCTGCAGAGAAGAACCAGTCTTCACCTTCAGGTTGGACATTATATCCTGGCTTCTAGCGCAAACACTTCAGCTTCTGTCTTAGATCCTTCAGCCTTCTGGCATAGACTCTTCAGCCTTCCATCACACACATGTCAGCCTGTTGAGCTCCAGACCTTGGACTGAAACCTTCAGCCGCCAGTGTGCAGACACCCTCTGTGTGCTTCCTCATCCAACTCTGGCTGACCACTGTAAGCCAATCTTGTGATCCCTTACACACTTGTGTATCTTGTGTTATATCTGTTTCTCTAGTAAAACACTGACTGATACAACTACTAAAATTTTAAACTGCTTATAACTGAAACTTGTAACATTTAATAAATCATTATATTAAAAAATGGCAACAGAAAGATACAGCATATTTTACTTATGTAAAAGATCATATATTTTCATCACTCCTCATCAACTTTGTAAATATTTAAATTGTGTAATATATAGTATTGAAAGTATAGGTACTATACACAAGTACTGTATGATTCATAATTTGTCTCTGTTCATATTCTCCACAAACCTGCAAAGAAGGTGCTATTACTTCCCAGCTATTTTTATAAATGAGACTAAGCCTGAACGATGTGAAACATCTTTCTCCATATCACAGTTAGCAAAAAAGAAGCTTATATACTAATAATTTGAGTGCTATGATTTTTTAATGATCATTGTAAAAGTACTATTTTTATATCTTTAAAAATGCAAAGCTATTCAATCATCCCAGGCCATCAGTAGATGAAGTCAAATGAAAATTTCTAGTTTTGGTCTCAGTCTGTTTTCAGCTGCTCTAGCAAAATACCTGAGACTAGATGATTTATAAAAGTGAGAAATTTATTTCTTATAGCTTTACAAGCTGGAAAGAACAAAATTAAGGGGGCAGTGTCTAGTGAGGGCTTCTTGCTGAGTTGTGAGGAGCCAGAAGAAGGCAGAAGGGCAGGAGGACACAATTAAGAGAGCAAAGGGAAGCTGACCTCACTTTTACTACAAACTCACTCTCACAATTGGGACGTTAATCCATCCGTGAGGGCAGAGTCTTCATGACCCCACCACTTCTTTTTTTTTTTTTTTTTTTGTCTTTTTCCTTTTTATCGGTACCGGGGATCGAACTCACGACTGCCTGCTTTCAAGGCAGGCGCTTATGCCGCTGAGCTAAACCCCCAGCCCCTACCCCACCACTTCTTACAAGTTCCGCCTCTTAACACTGTTACAACAGCAACTGAATTTCAACAGGAGCTTTGTAGGGGCGTTCAGTCCAAGGGCATGCTTAAAATTTGTTCATCAAACTTTTCCCAAAGCTCCGGAAGATTTAAAACTAGCCTCCCAATATCTTGCACCTACATTACATATACCTCAAATATACTCTCAGGAAAGCAAAAACTAATGAAATGGGGGAACTGGAAAAGTCTGGCAGAAGCAAAGAGGGGGGCCAGTACCCTAGAATTTGGCCAAAGTGTCAGAACCATCAATAACCAAGGTAACTCCTATAGAAGATAAAATATTTATTCCTACTGATTTTGTGTTTTCAAAAAATTCTGAGGAGAAATAGAACTTTTGTGATTTGGAAGCAAATACAATATGATTCTTAAGATCTTTGTGCATTTAACAGGTACTTTGTATATGGTCCAACAAGCATCATGTGTAGTTTTATTTTCTGAAATTAGGCAATAAGCTATTCTTAAAAAGAAAAAATACTGAGCCAGACCCAAGCCTTTCCCTGTGAGTTGGCACCATTTGTGAACAGTGGAGAGAGAGAACAAGGATTCAGCAAGAACCAGCTGAATCCTTGTGAATCAGCACCATGTGCCAGCTGCCACCTGCAGGGGACAGCCAGACCCCAGCTCCTTCCAGTGTGCAGGCTGGCCAACAAGAAGAGCCCACAACTCCCCACCAGAGACTGACTGACCCAGAGAAACACAGGCTGCAATGATAGCTACTGAGGTGAAATACAATTTGATGCTTGTGGCATTTTGGCATTTCACTAACATTGCAGGTCTAGGGCCAGTGGTCTGATTGTCTGTTAAGAGGATAGCAGTACGCAGTGTGCTTCTACGGGGGAATCTCCTTCTGGGCCATTGTTGATTCCCTATTGTCTGTTTTGCACTCCTGTATCATTTTCATTGTTTTGTGGGGTTGGGTTTTGTTGTGTTTTGCTTTGTTTGATTTTGTTATATCCAATGACATGAGCACCTATTTCAAAAATAGTAAGATATGCTATGGTAGCCATTTTGGATTTACTATTGTCTTGTTTTGACGTCCTTTATTGTATTCATTTTTTGTTTTTATTGGTTCTATTCTGTTCTGCTGTTAGATTTATACTATGTCTAAAGATATCTGCAGCTATTTTGAAGACAACAAGAGGCATTATGGTAACCTTTGTTGATTTCATATTGTATTGAAGTCCTATATCTCTTACACTGGTTTGTTTTGATTGATTTTATTCTGTTTTATTTTCCTTGGGTTTTATCCCTTTTAAAATAAAATAAAAGGGGCTGGGGATTTAACTCAGTGGCATAAGTGCCTGCCTTGCAAGCAGGCGGTCATGAGTTCGATCCCCAGTACCGATAAAATTTTTTTTAAAAGTGTGAAATAAAATAAAAGAAAGAAGAGATATTTACATTGAATTGTCAGGCACATCACTTACCAAAATAGGTGGCTTTGATAAATAAGATATTATGCACAATCATCTCCATTTATTCTCATCTATTTTTCAAAAGTTACGGTACCACTAAATAATATATCTCACTGCAAACACCAGTGTTAATATGAATCTTTCCTTCTGGATGACCTGATCCAAGTATTGCACAAAAACCAAACTCAAGCACTAATAAATACATGAAGTGGAGTTTCTTCTTCTCATCTTCCACATTGGGATATTATTACAATTTTAATGACCTACTTAGAATTTTTCATACACACAGCTTTTTTTGAAGGAAGAACAGGAAACCTATTGAAACACACTAATCTCCTTGAAATGTCTGTGGCTACAGCACAGTGGGAATATATATTTTGCTATAAAGAAAAAAAACAGTGGACATAAAACAATCAGAAATGCATAAATGTGGCCTGTTATACACTGCTTCCCTTTTAAAGGGACAGATATTTGGGCTCCAGTATTGTATTTCCATTACTACTGCATTCTTTTAAAATATTCAGAACTTCAAGAATTCTCACGAATTCCTCCCCCCAAAAAACTCTCTAAATATTATTTATGCTTTAGAACACTGAAGACAACTTAATGAACTTAATGAGATCATTTGATTTCCATATATCTGGCGAAGTTACTGTCATTTTTTTTCCCTGTAAGGAAAATTTCACATTCTTTTAAATGATTAAAACCTCATTTATAAAGCTGGGAAGGTTTATAGGCTTACTTAGCGCACAAATACTAGCAAAAAAAAAAAAAAGTAATTAGAAGTACTAGAGGTTAAGGCAGAGATAATAAATAAGGAACTACCATGTGAACAAGTACCTTATACAAGGTGTTGCGTTGAGTGCCCTCAAATATATTCACAGTTAAACTTTTCAGGGAACGCTAAACCTCAGCTAACTGTGTGTAAAAAGAAAATCTTCCAAACACCAAGGCCAAATAAATGCACTAGACTTACAATCCATTAATTACTCAAATTTACATCAAACTGTTGCCTCCCCATGCACTCTGCTTAGTCCCAAGGAGCGTAGGATGGGCACTACCAGTGTGCCATCTTGGCACAGGCTAGCCTGCCAGCCTTCCAAAGTGCACTCTCATCCCACCATTGGCCAAACTAGCAGGCCTGAATGCCCAGAACAGGGCAAGGAGGGCGGCATCCCAGAAACAATATCCACACCCCTTAAACAAATGCCAAGTGTCTACCTGGTCCCCCAAGAGTACAGCCAACTGCCACCAGCCAGGTACTGCCTTTAAGACAAGCTGGTGCTGATGCCTCCGGAGGACTTTGGCTCTGAGAGAACAGGAGATGGGAGAGAGGAGCAGTTCCTTGTGTGATGTGGCTGCTGTACAAAAATGGCCAAGTGCTTGAGGTCTGGTGGCCTGGCTTCCAGAGGAGAAAAAAGAAAGCACCTCAGCAATCTGAGAAGAAAACATGGGATGTGCACATTCCTCTTTCACTGCCTCAGATGAATTTTAAATCCATTCAGTGGGGTGACTTCATTAAAACTGATCAGATGCCCCCTTGTCACAAGAATCAAAAGCATTAATATTTTTAAATAAAGATAACAGCATGTCTGACGTATACAACAATTATATTGAAAAGGTTAAAAAAAAAAAGCCAGACATGTGCATTCTGTATTTCAGTGATATAAAATTCTAAAGCAAAATATGATGTAGAGTTACATGGAATGAAGTGACAAGACTATAAAGAAAGACAGGGAAGTGGTTATTATGATCTGAAATGTCATTACTTTCTGACGGGAAGAGGTGTGAACTGGTGTCCCGGGTATGAATCGTGGTCTGCTTTTCAATCTGGGTAAGTTTGCCATGGGTGTAGACTTCTTCAAAATTAGACTTTAAGCTACACTTTCATGCTTAAATATTTTTACATTTATATTATGCTAAGTACTCTTTTAAAAAAAAAGATTTCAGTGGCATTGGATTGAAGACAACTTCTGGCATTGAAAAATATTAAACAACACTGTGTTCCACCTGCCAACAAACTGCCATTGATGGAAACAGCCATGCCGGGTGCTGTGCTGAGTCTCTGAGCTTTTGATCGTATGAAGGGAAGAGACCTAACCTCAACCTCAGATCATATTAAAATGTAGGAAAGTCATTAGGTGATGAGCTTTGACTATTTGTCTCAAATTTTAAAATTAGTTAAATTATACATTCAAATAATATGTTTTATTTATGTCTATATTTAATAACACAGAAAACTACTCAAAAGGTAACAAGCAACCCTGACTGGACAATGCAAAGCAGCCCCAGTTCACTATGGTCTGTGGCCTTCAACCAAGGCCTGAAGAGAGGTGACAAGGAGTCTCAGCAATCCAAAGCCCAGTCCCAGACCCCAAGGACACGTATGTTACTATTTACTACGTCACGCACTTTGCAGTTACACAGTGCTAACTATACACTAGGTGCTATACAAGCACTCTACAAAAATTCACTCTGATATACATGGCTTTGCCTGAACCCAGTGCTTGCCATGGATACTCACACTCACAGTCTACAGGGTAAATGGGGGTCTCAAGCCTATGAGCAAATGGCCCAGGACTTTCATGCAGGCCAAGGACAGAGAGACTTGAGTATCAAGTGGAAAATTGCTGTAACTAAGATTCACTCCCGAGCATAGCCGTTAATAAGGCATCCCACAAAAGAGTTTGTGAATGGCTCCAGTTGGGTATAGGATGAAAACGAATTGTCCAAAGGGAATTTTGAAAGTAAACCAAGGAGAATATGGGAAGAATGAATGGTTAATTGTGTTTATGAAGACTAAGAACACTGAAACAATCTCATTTGAGGAGTAGATTATAACTAAGGACAATATTGCTATCTCAAGTGCTTTAGAACCCAACTCAACGGTCCTAAAGGCACATGAAACTCTCCAGAGTTTCACACCCACCTCAAAAACAAGCATGAAGCATTCCATTACCATAACTAAAGATACCAGGTTCTTTGAAAGACCTGGTACTGTGTTATAATATGATATAGAGACAAATTCAGTCAGGCACGCCTACAAATCCAGCTGCTCAGGAGACTGAGGCAGGAGCAATGCGAACCTCAAGGCCAGTCTGGGCAATGTAGTGAGACTCTGTATCAAAATAAAAATAAAAAAGGCTGAGAATAGAGTTCAATGGTAGAGCATTTGGCCAGCACACACAGGCCTCTGGGTTCAATACTCAGTATACAAAAATCAAAAAGGAAAAGCAAAATTAGCTTCACATAAAAAACAATAAATTAGTGAATGATGTAAACCATTCTAAATTCTACTCAATATAATCAACTTAAGAGCACTATAAATTATTTCAAAAGTATGAGTTTTTAAAATTTCTGCACCTGCTCGATAACTAGAATTTTAGAGCCAGGTGACTTTTATTGGTTACTTTTTATGTAGAAAAGAGTAGATACCAGTATTACAATGTGGAAGCCACAGATTTTGAGAATTAATTGGACATGGGTATGAAATAATGAGTTTTGGCCAAATTCTAGAAGCTGTTGCTATATTTTATACTGATCCAAGCAACACTCTATACAGAATGTCACTCTAATTTATAATGAGTAGTTCATAGGAGATATTTTATTTTTCTGCTCAACTCTAAAATTCACTTACAGATTTAACTGGGATTTCCCTTAAATTTCTCATTATTGCATGTGTAGGAGATGCCATTTTTATTAAATCGTATTCATTGTCTTTGTGTTTATGATTTCTCAGGGGCCAATTCTGAATTTGATATTGTACAAGACAGAAGAGAGGACCCCCTGCCCATGCCCTGGAGGTTTCTAATCTCAGCATGACAGACAGAACTGTAATGGTCTGACTAATAAAATTCAGGGGTGACTGAGTTACTACCATGGTTTAATTTGCTCTAGGAACTCTTTCAATTATATATAGAATCGTGGGACCGAGAGGAAACTGGCATTGTGAAAAGGTGGATACTCAATGCCTTTACCACCTCCCCACTCTAAAGGCCCCCTGGGACCTAGGGAGAGAGGAGGAGAAAAGCAAAGTGATCTGTCTGAGGAGTGATGTTCCGCCTGCCACAGTGTGAGGCCATGTGCATCTATAACAGAGCACTAATGCAAATTGGAATTGAAGTGCAGTGAGGCTCCTTTTATTTTATTTTGAAATTAAAGCTCTGAGTGGAGAACAGCTCCTTGTTCGAATAGGTCTAGCCTCAAGGTACTGCTTTTACTGAAGGCCCAAGGAAGATACGGGGATTCTTTTTTATCAAGACACCTCCTGGTGCCTGGAGGAGGTGCATGTAACTCTACTCACCACTTGGCTGTCATTACTGTAGCCTGTAAATCAGTGGATGGAAACTGTTACCATCAACTCAGAATCCATCGGTAAGTATTCAGTCTTCTTTTTTGGAAACCTTGGAAAAGTCATTGCCTCCAGGAACATATTTTGTCCATAAAACTTTTTCATCCACAGAAAAAGTTGACAAAGATGTCTTTCGCATGTCTTTTCCATGCTATCCTTTTACCCTGTGAGCAGACCTCTCCTGGTTCTCCCAGTAGCTCACGTGCTCAAACTGGATTGCAAATCCCTCTCACCTCTTCTTGTCTTTAAAACTATGTTTTACTGAGTTATTTACTTTCCTCTGTCTGATGACTAATTTTACTAGCAAAACCATTTTCCCATAGGACATTGTCTCTTAACTCTGTTGGCTGTTTCCTATTTGTTTCTGTCTTAATATCTAGGTCTTTAATCCATTTTGATTTTATTGCTGTATTGTGGAAAATGTGAGTATAAACTCAATCTTCTGTATATGTATACCAGTTTTCCCAGCTCAATTTGCAAAAATTAGATTCCCCAAAATAAAAGAACCAATCAAAAAAGTACAATGGAAATGAATAGACATTTCTCAGAGAAAGAAATGTTTAAATATGTGAAAAACATATTCAACATCTCTTGCCATTAAAGAAATGAAAATTAAACAACATTAAGTTTCCACCTTACTCCAGAAAGTATAGCTACCATTAATAACTCAACAAACAACAAATGCTGGTGAGTCTTCAGAGGAAAAGAAATTCTTCTACATCATTGGTAAGGATGTAAACTAGTACAACCACTATGGAAATCAGTATGCAGATTCCTCAAAAAAACTAAAACTAGAAATTCTAGTTGACTCAAACATTCCCCTTCTAGGTATCTTCCCTACAGAGTCAAGAAATCATTTTAGACTAATACACGCATACCCACTGTTTATAGTAGCACAAATCATAGTAGCTAACTCTTTAAGGCTCTCTATATGTCCATCAACAGATGAATAAAGACAGAAAATGTGATATTTACACATAGTAGAGTACCACTCAACCAGAAAGGATAGATTTGAGTCATTTGCAAGAAAACATGCACCCTGAGACAACAATGCTAAATGAATAAAAAAAAGACACAAATGCTAAATGCCTCATGATTTCTTCTATATGACAAAACAAATATATATATATAAGTTAAAGAGCAAAATAAAGGTATTTCCTTTGCAGATAGGTTGGAAATCTAGAGATAGGGATGGAAGAAAGAAATGAAGAAGAAAGAGAATTAAAAAGTAGCATGTACATGTATCAACCTCATACAATGAATGTATTCCTTATATATGGGGAACATATACTAAGTGGAAAAAAAAAGAATAAAAATGTTTTCTTTCCTAAAATAAAGAAAGAAAATAGTGATTTACTGAGAGACGACCCATGACTACTGTCCAAAAGTCCCTGCTGCTCCTTTGTGTATTCCATTCTCTTGGGATAACCTCAAAAGTTATTGCTGCCCCCTCTTCTTTTCTCTAGCATGCTGAGAAAAAAAAGACCGAGGTAAAGCCAGGGTGATGGTGGGTTTAGAAGTCATGGACCAATCTCTTTTGAGCCTGGAGAAGTAAAGTAGCAGCACAGCCCATTTTTTGCCCTGATACACAGCCAAGAAGCTCAGAGAAGAGGACAGTGAGCTGGAGAGTGGCTGAGCCTTCATGCTCTGCTTTCATTGTCTAGATTGATTGTGCTAATTATTCATCAGCTGCCCAACTACCACTCCCCACTGCGGAAAGAAAGAGATAAAAGAGGCCTGTACTTTCATATTTTAGAATTAAAACTGAACTTATTTGCAGTAATTTGGTGTATACCCCTCCGAATGAAGTGCTCCTTCCTGCAGAGAACTTCTGAATATAGAATGCTCTCTCCCATCTTTATCACATCAGCTCCCTAATGTTTAATTTCTCCCTTCTCCCTTGGGAGGGGTAAAATACTAATGAATAAAATTACAGGCTACTACCTCAGGAGGCTGCAAACAAACCATGGTAGAAAAAGTCCATAATTCTTTGAAGCTGAAAATAATTATATCCATTGCACTGGTTGTAATACATTTTTATGTTGCATCTGTAAGATCCACAGGGCTATTATAATATTTCCAACAGTTCTTTTGAATAGATTGGCAGACTCAGGAACAGGCTAGGCCTAAAAGACCTCATGATAAAAGATACTGTTAAAAATATTCCTTTCTGGACCAGAGCTTAAGGAAACATTACAGTGACATGGAGCAATACTGAAATTTCAAATCTCTAATTGACCTTTGGTGGGTCTGCACACTGAATATTAAACACAAAGATTTCTTTCTATTATACGTCCAAACTGATTCTTGCATTGTTTGGTTCAGTAACTTTATCTGATTATAAATCCACATTTAGGTGTCTGATTCTATTTGCACTGTTTTTGCCCTGCCTGCCATCATCACCACAGGGTCAGCTTGCTACGTACTGACATGGTCATGAAATACTGCACATTTCCAATTATCTGGCTACTGCATGATGAAGAAGGCACAGATGAGCACAGTCTGTGGAAAATCCTAAAATCTTTTTGCAGCCGGTACTTCATCTTCAAGATTTTGCTTCACCAAACATTTCATAAAATTTGCTAATAAAATTCAATTGAATTTCCAATTTCCTCCTAAACAGGCTAAATTATTGATGAAAATGATAAGTATAAAAAGCAGATAAGCAATTAGATAACAATAAAGGAGAAATAAAATTGACCTAGGAATAAACTTGTGTTTCCGTTCAGTAATGGGAGTTACCTAAAGCTCAGTGTAGCTTTTCTTTTTCTTAATAATCGTTGAAAGAAAAAAAGATCCAGCCTTCACCCTAAATTGGGATTCTCTCTCTCTCTCTCTCTCTCTCTCTCTCTCTCTCTCTCTCTCTCCCTCCCTCTCTTTTGGAGACAGAGTTTCAACATGTAGTTCAGGCTATAGCCTATGCTGGTCTCAAACTTACAAGGATCCTCCTGCCCCAGCCTCCTGAGTACTGGGATTACAGGCATGTGCCACCACACCCAATTTGAGCGGGACTTCTTTCTAGAGCTCATACATCTGGGCCTGGTGGGAGCACAGAAAAGGGGACCCTGGCACCTGAGCAGTCTCTGGATTCCAGGAACCAGCAGCCAGTACTAATGACCAGCTGGGTCATGTTGGCAAGCATCCAAGATCTCAGCCTCGACATCAATGAAAGCAGCCAGTTTAGAAAACACAGGAAAATTCTGACATTGCAGGAAACCAAAAGGACCTGAATTTGCATATTCATGAGATATACCAAGAGTGAATCAGAGTGGTTAGAAACCAGGAAATCATAATCACTTTTAATGTAGTTTCCTGGCAGTCTTTTCATTCAGGCTACAAAACCCTGGGGAAAGAGGAATTGCAAATCTAAAGGTGTAGTTGTTGTGTGTATTTATTCTTTCACTTTTGTGACTCAATTCATTTCCTCTTTCCTCATCTCTAGGGCCACTCATTTTTCCTATAATTCTGAGTAATCCACCCTGGTTTATATACATGTAGTCAGGTAGAACACTGTGCTTTCTCTGATAAAAGATTGAGATGATCTGTCTACATGGAGTCACCCCAGCATTGTAAAAATACTCAAACAACATCCTCATACACACAAAATGTGTTCAGAAAATTGACTGTCTCCTAAGTCTTACTCTGTTTTCAAAGCCATAAGGGAATTCATATGACAGAATAAACCTAAAAGGAAATGCAGACCTTTTGTCACCTTGCCTGCCATTGTCCCCTCTGCTGTGGAGGAGCACAGGCATTCTGTATTTAGTGGAAGAACGAGAGGGCACAGGGATGGCTGTGGACTGCCCACGGTGCTACCTGGCAGGCCCACAGATGGGAATTTGCTGCCTCTGCTTGGTAGACACAGTTGGTTCCTGTCAGAAGTCAAACCACAGTCAGTGAGCTGTAACAGTCTACAGAACTAAAGAAAAAGGGCTGCAAGACTGGAGACAGGACAAAAAAATGACATCTTTTCCAAGCAAATGGTAACTGGATCCTACAAAACGCTGACTACTGAGTACATTTCTTAGAACAATTATGGCCTTCAGGAATAAAAACCCAACCTGCAATCCCACCATACTGGGACGCTGAGGCAGGAGAATTGCAAGTTCAAGTCCAGCCTGCGCAATGTAGTGAGACCCTGCCTCCAAATAATAAAGTAAAAAGCAAAAAAAAGCCAGGGGTATAGCTCGGGTCAAAGAGCTTGAGTTCAATTCTTAGTACCAAAGACAACAACAACAAAAACACCAACTCCAGCTCCTTAGAGTAAGTCTCAAATTAAATTACAATGTAGATGTGTTCAAAACTCAGTCTTGAGCCGGGCATGCTGGTGCACACCTGTAATCCCCGCACTCCAAAAGGCGGAAGCAAGAGAATTACTTCCTGGCCAGTCTAGGCTACGTTGTGCATTCAAGATCAGCTTGAACTGCATAGTGAGACTCTGTCTCAAAAACCATTGACTTAGTTCTGCAGTTCTCCAACTCTGTGACTTTAGGCTAATAACTTAACCTCTCTAAGATCATCATATGCAGACCCCAGTGGTGCCTGAACTTGTGTTTATTAGAAGGATTAAAGGAGATGATGCCTGCATAATTCTTAGCAAAGGACCTGGCATATTATGTGTCTTAACTACTGAAATTATTATGAAAACACTCATGTGAGATCATCAACATTGTGTACAAATATGTAAAGAGAGGCCAATTGGAAGAGAGAATAATGTATTCTGTGTGGTCTTAGTAGGTAGAATTTACAGCTTTCAAGTTAGTCTGTAACTAACTTGTAAAAAAAAAAATCTATGGAACAAACTAAGCCAAGTATTCTAAATGAGAATGATTTATCTCAAGAGATGAGAAGACATGGAGCAAGATAAATATCAGATGAGTAACTTAGTGGGACTGAGGCCAGAGATTAAGGCATGGCCAACTGGCTGGGCATATAGGCATGACCTGTCAATCACAGAGATTCAGGATACATGCACAGACCACAGCTCGCAGAGCCTGCATTTAGTTTAATCAGAAAGTGCTATCTTCAGTTCTGCTGGCACAAACTCAAGTGTGTTTCTGATAGGACAACTTAGATCTGAGATTAGAATGGGGGATACAAAAGACAGCAATCATTAACCTCAGAGGCCACTGTAAGGTCTTTCAGTCTCTCTTACCTTTTACAGTGTATTCCTTTCCTGCTTTAATTGGCCCCCACTCACTCAGAACATATCACTTTTCCTCTCTTTAATAACTTTAATAAATACAAAACCTCACCGCCTTTTGCATTGTCCTGTCCAATTCTTTGTTCAGAACAACAGGAACCTGGAAAGAACCTCTAGAGCCCGTACAGTACCCCAGAACCCCAATAACAGGATGCAAAAATGTCTCCAGCTTCACAATGACGGTCAGATACCATACAATAGTAGAGAGAGTTCTTTCAAGCTTTTGGGGTCCTGCTCCCTATTGTTCCTTTCCTTCACTTTGCAGTAGAAATGAAAAGAAATGAAGGAAAACAAAGGGCATGATCTGTGCTCAGTGAATGACCACCGTTTCTCCAGAAAAGATGTTCTTCCCATTTCTACAAATGGAAATAATTTTCAGCTGTCAGAAGGGAGACCAAAACCGACTAGAAAAGATTCCAAAACAAGACTCCCTCCTTTTCATTGAGTATAGGGTTTTTTTAAATTTTATTTAAAAAAAGACTAAACAAAACAGAAAACAGGTAGAAATGATACATGCTTTCCAAGAAAAAATAAACAGTAAGAAATTACTGGTTGATGTTTACATATTGTCCTCTTACAAATAGTTGTTCAAGATACAAAAGTGGAACATATAATGTGGGGATTCAAACAGCGAGACCGCAAAAAGTTCTGTTCAACTATCCAGCAAAAACTTAGTAATATGGTTATCAGTCCTATACACTTAAACATGCATGCAATTATCCATATCTTCATTAATGTTGAGATTAAACAAACCGAAGCAGGCTAAAATCACTCTGAACAAAGAACAATAGTATTGCTGAATTTCACATCATGACACTCTGAGATCTGAACTGGGTACTGTAGTGTCTTTTTTTCTTCAAAGTATTTGTTCATTTCATCATGTGTCATAGTATAGACCTTTTTTTTTTTTAAATTGAGAAACAACCATTTTAGCTGAGAATAACATTTACTCTCTGGCCGACAACATGATGAAGTACCTATATATTGTAGAATAATTAAATCTAGCTAATTAACAAATTGTTACCTCTCAGAGTTACTATTTTATCATAACAGATACAAAGCCCACTCTTTCCATTTTTCAAAGATATAATATATCTTCATTAACGATAGTTGGAAACATTACCTTCCATTTATCAAAGGAATTTGTTCATATATAACAAATGTAAGATTTTTTTCTTCCTAGAATTACATGAACTAATTCAAAGTATAATGGTCATTCAACTTAATAAATAAATAAATAATGCAATTTTTTAAACTACTAGTAAGTAAGAAAATGAAAACAGGAGGGGAGAAGTATGTTTCTACAACAGTCTTTCCACATAACCCTACTTCTTGGCTCCAGTGTAGAACTCTCAACCTACCAGCACAGCCCCTTCACCCCACTGGCATAGACTGTGTAGCTTTCACTGCTGACCATTGTTGGCCTTCCCAGCATAGATCCATAAAAGACACTGGTGTGAGTCCTTCTTGTGGGCTCTAGACCTCCAGTTGGACTTGTGGGAGGCACTGTCATGGGCTCTAGGTTTTCATCTGGACTCATGCAGGACATTGCTGTGGGATCCAGGCCCATGGCTGAATATTATGGGTCTTTAATGTTGTGGACAGATTTCCTTCACTTTCTTGTGTTTAACTCTGGGTGACCATCATAAAATAAGATTATAATTCTATGTCCTGATTGCAGTTGTTCTCCTCACAATCCCTGACTACAACTCTCTAGTACAAAGATAATGCATATTTATTCATTTTCTCATACATGTGAAAAATGTTTTGGGTATTAATATGTGTCTAGGATATAATTAGCACAACAAACTGCGTCTATGGAACTTAAAAGTTCTTCATTTTTCAGCTGACAAAAACACAATTGCTTTATGCAGGAGACTGAGGCAGGAGGATCTCCATGAGTTCAATTCTAACCTGGGCTACACAGTGAGTTCAAGGCCAACCTAAACTACATAGCAAGATTCTGTCTCATAAAAACAAAAAACCACAATTGCAACTTCCAGAAATTTACTATGAATAGGTGATTACTTTATAAGGAACTTACAAAACAACTCTTTTTTTTTGCCATATCAAGTTGGGTTTCTTCATATTTATTAGATGTGTTTGCTGTACATGATTGCATTCATCATGAGGAGTTGTTACATACACATAGCATATCTCAGTTTTTTGTATTTCTCTTTACCCCTCTCCCCTCCATCACCAGATCCTCTCTCTACCCATTTACAAACAATCTATCACCCTATTTTTTCTTATCTATTTTTTTATTTTGCACTTTAAATTATTTTATACTCTGGGTTTCGTGTATAAGAGAAACCATGAGATACTTAACCATGTGTGGCTTATTTATTGTGCCTTAACCTTAGCATTACGGTCTCAAGGGGCAGCTGTTTTCCTATAAATGACTCATATCTCTCCTCTTTAAGGCTAAGTAGTATTCCATTGTGGACATACATCACTTTTTAATCCAGTCACCTGTTGATGGGCATATAGGCCACTCTCAAGATTTAGCTATTATGATTTGTGCTGCTATAAAATGAGTATGCATGCATCACTGTAACACAATGTCTTTTATTCTTTCAGGAAAATACCTAGAAGAAATAGCTGAGTTGAAAGGAATTTCTGTTTTTCTTTTTTTATATATATAAATTTTATTTTGAAGTAGTAAAAATACAACAGCACAAGACAGAACAAAGCCAATCGAGACAATGCAGTGAAATTGGTTCAGAACTTCACAGCTGGATACCAGGACAACAGTAAGAGGTATATCTTGTTATCTTCACAATAGTTGTCCATTCAATTGGGTAGAGCGAAATCAAACCAATCACAAGAGAATACATTATACAACCAATCACAAGAGAATACTGAATACAGCAAAACAATTAATCATAACAAAACAGTGAAACAGTGCCTTCAAAGAGAAGATAGAAGGAAATCCCCTATATTTGCTTCATCACATATTATCATCCTCCCAAGAGATGCTCAGACCTCTGCCCCAGTTGCTAACGGGGGGGGGGGGGGGGGATGTTTGATTCTCAGCCCATGCGCCAGTAGGCTCACGGGAGACGCTGATTGGTTCTCTTCCTGGCTTGCACCAGGAGGGCCGGCAAATTGCTTGCTTGTTCAGCCTAAATTCCATCATGCCTGGACCCCGGGAGACACTGACTGGTTCCCTGTTTTTCATTTTTTGAAGAATCTCTGTACTTATTTCCATTAGTGTGTGTACTAAGTTACATTTTCATCAACAAAACAATTTTTTCTGCACTTCCTGACAACTCCCAAGCCATCATTACATCATGTGAAGTTGGTACTTTCCCCATTCTGAACAGAAAATGTGACCCTGAATCCCTCAATCACATAATCTTAGAGGTACGATTCTAGCGTGACTAACTCTGCCGTGTAAATACAGGCCATTACTGCATGATGTCATTTTATAACTTGCAGTTATCACTGTTGATGTTAAGCCCTTTATTTATAGGTGCACAGTTCTATTTAGAAATAAGAGGAAAGTCTACAGCTTTACCATTCTGTGGAACTCTACCCAAAGCTACATGGAACACAGATACACTAGAACTGAGAAAGTAAATCTGTAACTGCTTATGTAATAACCTCTGCTTAGCATCAGATTCTAAATAGTACCTCATCTTGGTGATTAAGGATGCAGACTCCTACAAGAGCAAAAGTTTTCATTTCTAATACTTAATTTTAGAAAAATCTTCATATGTCTACTTGCCAGAGATCAGTGTGAGCTTCAGCTTTAACCTGAACTAAAGTCCAGAGAAAAGCTGGAAAGTTTCAATGTTGCTTAAGCTAATGTTCTATCTGCTCCTATAAGAAAAAAAAAAAGGAAAATATTCAGTAAAATATTATTACTATTTGAAAAATATTCAAATATCAGGAAATATAGGGGTTAAAGGAGCGTGAAAAATACAATGGTCATCACTGGTTGAGTGAGTCATTTACCCCCCTCAAGGAGTCATTGTGCGTAACTACAATCAATTCTGCTTCAAGATTGGAGGAGAAGAGAAGTCAAGACAGAATCTATAGTCCAGAAGTTATTTTCTTAAGCAGACGTAGCTGCCATCAGACAGCAGTGGCAGTGGGACCAGAGAGGAAACATTCATATGCGATGCTAGAGCTCAGAGTCAGCAACGAAGCTGTTCCTTGAGGAGCACATGATGGACAGCTGCTGTGTCCTTATGGCTCTTGCATGATAGTGATTTGCAGCTGGCCCAGCCCATCACAAGGAGCAGTGGACCCCCAAATGAGAATCCTTTCTATGCCCTTCAGCACAGTGAATGAAGCCTAATATTGCACTGCTTTTAAACTTCCCTGATGATAAAAATTATCTGGAAATGCTTGTTAAACATAAAAAAAATCCTTAAATTACCGCTTACAACCACCAGATAAGATTCTCCAGGAAAGGGACTTAGAAAGCTAAATATTTAATAAATGCGCTGATGATTCTTACCCTCCCAAGGCTGGGAAACTGCATAGACAATTCGTACATCCTTGTTTATTATTCTCTGTTAAACTCCTGGGCCCTAATCAGTTGGGTTACTGGCTTGAGATGTACACTGTCTGTCTTAGTCACCACAGTCAGTAATACAGCCTGCATGGCATCAGATAATTGGCTATCTGTTATATAATCCAAATTATAAAATTAAGCATCATAACAAGAAACAGTGCTTCATTAGAGAAGTTGTTTCCATTAAGTCTCTGTGTTTTTGGAATACAAAGTCAAAACAAATGCATTAGTTGGCATAATATTTGAAAGTCACTTTCAATATACCAGTTTTCTGAAAAAAAAAAAGAGCACAAAAAATACCCACTTAGAATTAAACCTAAAAATGTAATTTCCATGTGTGTTGACAAATTTATTCTCTTAGCCACATCTTACACGGAGTTCACAATTATTACAGAAATTTTTCATGAGCAGGTGATATCATGTTATATAATCATACGAATTAATTTTACTGCCTTGAAGGAAAGCTACTTAAAATCAAACTCTGTTATTAGAAAGCAAAAAAGAAAAACATTGAGTTTCTGCTTCAATAATCTTATTATTTAGCCAGCTCCTATTTGTTAAATATTTCAGAACACAACACGTTGAGACGACCCAGATATATAGCCCAGTGCTCCATGCTAGTTATGGTCATTTGATATTGATTATGATTATTTTCAATGTAGTGTGAGCAAAAATAATAGACCTTGCTCTGACAACATCAGAACAGGATTCCCTTGCTACCATGGTCTTGTCCACTGAGCTAGAGAGACAGCAAGCATAGAGTCACAAAAAGAAGCCATAGACAAGAAAATGTAAAGATGAGTCCTCTTCCAGGACATTTAGATTTGTACATGAGAAAAAATAAATAAAAGTTTCTAGTCTTGGAAGTCACTAATTTTTAAACCACTTTAGTTGTAATGCTTTTTGCTACAGAATCTATTCAATATACTAATATGTTACTATAGACTCCCCTGCAAAAACCTTTGCAAACAAAATATTACAAAAATAATGAGAAATTCAGAAAAGTTATAAACTAAATGCAACCTCTTTTCAATACAGATTAAACCTGAGTGAATTTCTATTTTTATTTTCAGTATTTTTTTAAAAATCAATGAACCATTTTAAAATAAGTGAACCAATAAGCATAATTAATTCTAACATCTAATACCCACTCTCACTATCTGCTCCCTTTGGATGTTATTGTGAGGCTCTGAATGACCTTTCAAGCTATTTATGATGTCAAATGAACTGTCCTTAAAATTGTTATCCTTTTACTGTCAGTAAATCCTTGCAAAGTTCAAGAGATTCATAAATAATGAAAGTTAACATTCTGCTACAGTATTTATGAAAAATTGTAAAGCAGAGATGTAGATTTCAAAATAAAACAGTATTTATGCATTGGCAACTCAGATCAATAAAGATTGTTATTTCCAAGGTGAAAGTTTGCAAGACACAATTTCTATTTTCGTACCTCCCGAGAGGAAAGGTATTTTCTGTCATGTTCTATATACGTCCATGAAATCTTTGTTCAGAATATTCAACACAGAATATTAAAACTCAGGAGATATAACCATTAACATCAGAGCTGCTAGGATGGTCTTCTCCTTGGTTTTCAGTGTCTTATTTTCCAGCTCTAGGTAGCTCTCATCCAGATCACACCTGCTTTGAGCAATCACCTAGGACATGCGTGATAACCTCAAAGGCTTCTGAGTTCCATGCATCTGTTGGGCAATGCTCAACATTTCCCAATCTTCCCCTCCTTTTCTCATTTCTCCTGAAATTAGGGCCACAGGGCCTCGGCACACCC
Organism: Cavia porcellus; assembly: GCF_034190915.1. Classification (NCBI taxonomy): domain Eukaryota; kingdom Metazoa; phylum Chordata; class Mammalia; order Rodentia; family Caviidae; genus Cavia; species Cavia porcellus. Next base: position 43,745,668 of record NW_026947510.1, read on the forward strand.
AAATGTCTCCCTTCCTCCCGGTGATGACTACTCCCTGCTGTCCAAGACAAGAGCTCAGCTTTGCTGAGGAATTTATGACACCCCACCTCCAACTTCTGTGCTTAGATTTCTTTCTAAAAGCCCTCTGGCAGTGGGCTTTATGACTAAAGAAAACCTAGTAGGAAATAGAGGGTTCTAAGGACACACAGAATGATTATAAAAAGGCTCTCTAAGCACTTTGTAATCACGGAAGCAAAGAGTAGAGCTATCAGATTTAGCAAGTTAAAATACAGAACACCTCATTCAATTTGTCTTTTACATAATTAATGAATAATTTTTAACATAGGTATATCCTAACAATAAAATTCAGGACATACTTACACAAACTATTTACATTTCTCTGAAATCCAAATTGAACTGATCCTTCTGTGTTACCTGAACTCCTAAATAATGGCAACATGTATGATGAATGAATGTGGCAATGAACACCATAAATCAATAGAGCAGAGACTCAAATTCTAGGATTATGCATATGGGTCAAGACGTATATGAGAAAATGGGACAATAAGTACCTGTTGGCAAGAATTAGTTTAGATGGAGGAAAAAGACCTACATAGGAGAAGGAAGGGAAAAAAGAGAAGCAGGGAGGTGTAAGATTCCCAAGCCTTCGCCCAGAGGTTCATGCTGAGTGGTTTTATAGAAAGACTGTAGGCCCAGGTTGATGAGAGATTCTAAATACCATGAGGTGCCTTTGGTGTCCAGGAACCAGTAACAGTGAGTCACAACATGACTCCCAAAAGTGGATAGAAGTCTCTCATTTCTAATTTTGCTGCTTGAGACCTCAGAATGGGACCCTGGACTCAAACTTGGAGCCCTTCACTTATTGGAGACACAGCATCCAAGGAGCAGAGATTCCTGCAGCAGTCACAGTGAACAAAAGGACCAGAGAAATTTTGCATCATATTTAACCCATAGACTTTTTCTTAAGCACAAATGAAACACCCACTGGATATGGCCAGAAATAACTGGATAAAAAACAGAAGTGATTCAGAAACACCAATAGTGACAGGTGAAAACGTGACCCCATGTGGGTGTACCGACAGATGAGGCCCAGGGACTGTGGGTCACTGTGTCTCAGTAATGGCACAGCTGACCTTCTCAGTTCTCTTACTGGAAACTAATTAGGATCTCTCCCTGCAAGTTTCAAAGACTTGATTATAGATCGGGTCTTTTTCTAAATGATGAACTTCCTTTTCCTGGAAGCTTTCCTTTCTCTAAACATTCAATGAATTTTTGAGCAAGGAATTATCAGCTCTCTCTTCCCTCACTCACTCTCAAGGTCACGAGGACATTACCCAGCAATTTACCAGCAGCAGGCGTGATGGCCCATCCCTGTAATCCCAGCTGAGACAGGAATCAAAGCAAGTTCCAGGCCAGCGGGTGCTACAAAGTGAGTTCAAGACCAGCCTTGAACCAAAACAAACAAATAAAAACAAAAGTAGAAAAGAAATGCATTTACATGTACTAGAATTTTATCAGGTAAACTTCATCACAAAAGAAATTTCTCCACAGTGCTTCATTTTGTTTGCTTTTTATATCCTGAGAAACCTCTCATTTGTTCAGTCACAGCTACAGACAAATACTGACAGCCTAGGTCCTCCTTGAAATATCTCGCTACCTAAATCACTGTGTTCAGAGACCAAGGCAACAACCAGTTTCTTCTCCTTAGGTCAAGGCCACCAGATCTAAGCACTCTTTGCTTTTTCCCAGGGCCTGGAGTCAGATGTGAGCAAGGTCTCGAGGTGGCCTGTTCTGAAACTGGAGAACCAGTTGAAGCCTTATTTTTACTCCTTTTTAATTAAATGAGTAAAAACAAGAAACTCTCACACTTTGGGGGGCCTCAAAACTCAAAGTAAGAGATTTAGCATTTTGGAAATGGCAGACACATGAAGAGCTATCTTGCCTTTAGAAAGATAACTAAGGTAGTAATAGATCAGGGAACTAAAATTCAAGAAAACCTAAGTGAGCTGCTTAAATTTGAGTGGCAATAACCAGCAGAAGATGGTTGGACACATCACCTTCTTTCCAGCCTCATCCTCCTGCTCCACACCAGTCACATAAATGCCTATAACCAGCATTTCAGAAGTGGAGTCTAATATTTGTTTGTGCAAACAATAAAGAAAAAATCTAGTAACAAGATAGTTAATGGGTATGAGGAGTGGTGCATTGTTCAAAACCATCTCTAAAGCATGGTCTCTGGAGGGGAGACAAATCACACAGGCACATTTGAGGATTTGCCTTTCCACAAGGCAAATAAATTGAGCCAAGGCCTTCTGGAGGCTAAGGACAGTAGCCACCTTCTGGTCATCTGTCTCTCCACTTTCCTAGAATTGGTGGAAGGATATTAAGTGGACTTTGTCGTGGCTAATTTTATATAAATTTGATTGGAGTAAGATACATGGAAAAACATGACTTAGGGTAAATCTTCAAGGGTGTTTTTGAAAGATGTTAGCATTTGAGTAGGTAGACAAGGTAATAAAACACACCCTCAGCAATATGGGTATGCATCATCTATTGGGCTGAGGATGTGAATGGAGCTGAAATGCAGGAAGGTGAATCTTTCCTGTCTTCTTGAGCTGGAACATCTCTTGGAACTCCACGACATTGGGACTCCAAGTACTTGGGCTCTCAGTTTGGACCACAACTTTCACCAATAATTCTCTGGTTTTTGAGACTTCTATCCTGGACTGGAACCATACCAATAGCTTTCCTAGACCTCCAGAAAACAAATTGTGGCACTTCTCATCCACCATAAATTGTGATGTGTACCTCTGGATACCCCTGACTAATGCAGCATTTTACTTCACCTCAAGACTCAAGGTCCTAGTTTAGGCTGAAGAAGGAAGGAAGATCCTTAGTCTTCTAATCTGAGCCACCAAGTCCAGTTTAAATGACCAAAGTTGTAGCTTAACACAGTGAACAAAACATTTCCTTCCTTCCACTTGCAATTTGCATGTCCCTTGGGAATTCAGAGAAAAGGAGTTATTGAGAACCTGGCAGGATTCAGGTACAGAATTCATGTACAGTATTCTTAACCATAATACCATTTCATCACCAGCTCAAATTCATAATAACTGGTTACAAGAGATAATTGTAGAGGTAGGATGGTAGCAAACACAGAACCAGACAGAGTACAAGTAATGGGGTCTTTAAACCTTCAGAAGGAATTGAGGTACATAGAAACTAGACCAGGGGATCAGGAACCAGAGGCAAAGACCGTACCAAAAGAAAACAGAACAGGTGCCAGTAATTAACTTTGCCTGCTGATACTTCTGGTGAGAGAGAAACCCTGGGAGTCTCTAAAATTTATGAGCAAAAATATATTGTGTAACCAATTTCTGAGAGACTTAGACTGAGAACTACTATTTCTAGAAATACTCATATTACTGCATATCATAAGTAACACCCCAAGAACCCTAAGCTAATCTACTTATTATAATCTAACACATAATGGGATTTCTAACCTAATAAATAAATAAATGGCTTCTCTTTTATTCTCTCTTTTGTCTTTAATCTGAAAAGAGAACATTTTGTGTTTCAAAACTGTGAATGTAACCCATATTTTAGTCTGTTAAAAGTACTTTAGGCTAGACAAGGTAGAGGATGCCTGTAATCTCAGGAGGTAGTAGGAAGATTGCTGTGAGTTCAAGGCCATCCAGGGTTACATGGTGAGTCCAGGCCAATCTGAACTACAGAGTGAAATCCTGTCTCAAAAAAAAAAAAAAAAAACACAAAAAAATTTTTTTAATATTTAAAATATCAACATTTCAGTAAAATGTTATTAATTATTTTATTGCTTCATTACTGAAACTATAAGGAGTAAAATCATTTTGGGGATCAAGAGTTAATGTACAGACAAGAAATAAAGTTTCAGAATTTTTATCAGAAACATCACTAGAAAATGCTAGCAAAATTGATGCCTTTAATCTTGGAAAGAAATCAATTTTCAAAGATAATTTATCACTTCAAACAAGTATTTCAGGGAAGTGCTGGATGTAAAAAGAAATGAAATAATGATGTACTCATTATTTGGAGGCTGGACAAGTCCTGAAGAGCCTTATTAATTGCCTTGTAATCCATATTTTTCTCCATTCAATTGTAATGGAAAAATGAGTACCATGGTCAATTTGTGCTTGGACTTTAGAGTTATCATTTTACAGGAGCATTTGGAGTTTCATATGCATTTTCCTTGTTATACTTAATTTCATTTAATCTGCTAATATCACAGTTTATAAAAATCCTTAAATATGCCACAAAATAAATGTTAAATAATTAATAACAGTATGTGAAAGGCATTGTAGTAAATGCTTTACTTTCCTAATCTTTTACCTCTCCATTTTTTTCTCCAGCTCTTCTATCAGTGTTATTCTTTGAAGAAACCTAGTTCTACTCTGCATGTAACTGTCAGCTAGAGTCCAGATCCTAGTCCCACCTTAGAAGTAGATAGACAGAATCCTCTATCTAATCACAACCTTTCCTGAGAATGGAACTGTAGCTTGGAAAGGCAAGCCCACATAGGACTTCAGCATTTAGATCTTTCCAGCATTTGTTAGCTGCTATATCCTACCCATCACACAGTTTCTTTTCCTTAAACTGGCTCCAGGAAACCAGTCTCCAATCACAATGACCTGAAATGGTCCAAGTAATATGTCTATCATCTTCTGTTTGCCATGAGCCCCATTTATTCATCTTTCTTCACATAGCTACCTTTAAACAAAAACTCCTTGGTGGTGTTTCATTATACTATTTTCCTACATTCTGTTTAAAATATATTTCCCTGTTAAAACCTAGAAGAAACCTGGATGACCTCAGCTCCCCCCTTCCACACATCCAGAAGACCTCAGCAGCCAATAGGAGAGTCAGTGACCCCTTCCAACAACTGAAGTACCTCAGGAGCTTTAGTAACCACTCCCCCCACCTACCCAGAGGACCAGTGATGGCCAGCAAATGTTCAGTGAGTCCTCTTGACAAGCAGAGAACCTCAGCATGTCATCAGGAGTCTTGGCAAACCCTCCCCTCACAAGGTAGACCTTCGTGGGCTGGTGAGAGAGCAGGTGAGCCATTCTTCCATACAGAGAACCCCAGACTGGCTGGCCAAAATACCAGTGAGGCCTCCCTCAACCTGTAGAAACCCAGCCAGGCCTATGAGACCCCAAGTGAAACAGTAGGGTCCTGGACAAGGCACACACCATGGATGGATGAGTATGGTAGCCTAAAATAGTCTGCAGCTGGAGTAGCAATATAAGCTAAGGGTCAGTTCACATCAATACTCCTAGGCTACTCAGTCTAGCAAGAAAACAGAACTCACCCAACTGGCCCCACAGGTGGAATTCATGTAACTGGACTCTCCTCTACACTATAGGACACCACAACTGGGTAAGCATCAGCCACACAGTAGGACCCTAACACGTATGATAAACAGTTGAGATTAGCTGGATTGAAAAGACCAAGCTATTAACCAAGAGGTAAAAATGACAAAACAAAAAGCAAAATGCAATCTCAAACCCCTAGCCCATCTGGAACAAGTACAGGATACATAGAAATAGAGGACTTTGGAAGGCACACATCTGAAATTTCTGAAAAGATAGCAAGTGAAGTGAAAAAACGAATCCATGAAGCTACACAGGGAATTAGAACAGAAATAATATCTCAGGTAAAGCAAAAATATTAACCTTAATGAAAGAGTTACTTGGCATAGCTAGAGAAGACATACTCTTATTTAAAAGTATAGGAGCATGAGAAAATGATGGAAACCTTGAATGAACAATATAGGAAAGAAATAAAATGCATGAAACAAATTCAAAGAGATATCCAAGAAATTAAAAATTCCATTGAAAGCTGGCAAAACTGCTTGAATGAAACCAAAGATACACTTTCAGGTCTTGAAGACAGGATCACAGTTAGTGATCATGAAAAGAAAGAACTCTTAAAAATAACAGATCATAAAATAACAATTCAACCAATTGGCCATACCATGAAATAACAATTCCAAGTGATGCTAAGAAAAACAATATAAGAATGATAGGTATCAAAGGAAACACAGGAGTCAGTGCAAATAGCATTTAAAAAACTATTTGCAGAAGTAATACCAGAAAATTTCCCAAGTATGGGAAAAGAATCTGAAATACAGATAAGTGAGACATATAAAACTCCAAATAGCCATAACCAACATAAATCTACATATAATAAATAAAATAAATCTCATATAATAATATATAATAAAGGTCAAACATATAATAATAAAGATCCTAGAAATTCAACATAAGAACACAATATTAAAAGCTGTTAGAGAAAAGAAGCATCACCTATCAAGGAAAAACCATTAGAATCATGGCAAACTTCTCAAATTCTCAAGAAAAGATGAGTTTGGACTGAAGTATTTCAAGCCCTGAAAGAAGACAACATTCAACCTAGGTTGATGTGCCCTGCAAAACTACCTTCCAAAATTACTGAAGAAATAAGATACTTCCATGACAATGAACAATTGAAGAAATTCATGTCTACCAAACCATTCCTACAAAAAGTACTGAAAGATATTCTAGATAGAGATAAAAATGACTACAATTGCAAGAACAAAAACACAAAGAAACCAAAGGCAAGGCAACCAATTAAACAAAGGGGAAAAGCAGGAAACCAACAATAGGAAAACAACATGACAAAGATAAGCCAATACACATCAGTTACAACCATCAATGTAAATGGCTTCAATTCACCAATTAAAAGAAATAGGCAGAATGGATTAAGAAGCAAGATCCAACAATTGCTGTATATAAGAAACACATCTAACTAAAAAAGAAATGCATAGACTGACAGTCAATTGTTGAGAAACAATATTTCGTGTAACAGAAACCCAGAATAAAACAGAGGTACCTGTTCTGTTTGCAGATCATGTGAACTTCCAACCAAAAATGATCAAAAAAGACAGAGAAGGTAACTACATACTTATTACAGGAAAAATTCAAGAGGAAGAAATTACAATCATAAATGTATAATGCAAGAGCATCCAACTACAAGAGCATCCAACTATATAAGACAAATATTAATGGACATGAAAAACCAAATATGCAATAACACAATTGTAAAGGGAGACCATAATACCCCACTGTCACAAAGAGGTAGATCAACTAGACAAAAAGTCAGCAAAAAAAAAAAAAAAAAAGAACTGTATCGAATCTGTGAACAAATGGACTTAGATGTTTACAGTGTTCCACCCAACAACATCAGAGTACACATTCTTCTCAGCTGCACATGGGATATTCTCTAAAATGGAAGACACATTAACCCATAGAACATACTTAAGTAAATGCAAAGGAATTGAAATTATGCCATGCATATTGTCTGACCATAGTGCACTGAAATTGGAAATTAATGACAAAAGAAACTTCAAAAACTGCATAAACACATGGAAATCAAATAACACTTTCCAGAAAAACCAATGAGTCACAGATAAAATTAAAGAAAAAATTAAAACAATATCTACAATTCAATGAAAGTGCAGATACAACATACCAGAACCTCTGTGATACAATAAAAGCAGTCTTAAGAGGAAAATATACAGCAATGAATTCTCACATTAGGAAAACAGAAGGAACACAAATAAACAACCTAATGCTGCACCTCAAGCTTGTAGAAAAAGTGTAACAAGTGAAGATCAAAACTTATAGAAAGGAGGAAATTATAAAGTTCAGAGCAGAAATAAATGCAATTGAGACTAATAAACAATACAAAGAAATAATTAATCAAAGAGTTGGTTCTTTGAAAGAATGAACAAAGTTGGGGGCTGGGGATTTAGCTCAGCAGCATAAGCACCTGCCTTGCAAGCAGGCGGTCGTGAGTTCGATCCCCGGTAGCGATAAAAAAGAAAAAAGAAAAATAAAGAATAAACAAAATTGATAAACCTTAGTCAACTTTATCAACAAAAGGAAAGAAAAAACTCATTCATTCATGAAGAATGAAAAGGGTAAAATTCTAAAGATCCTACAGAAATTGAGAATATCATCAATAATACTTTGAAAATCTTTACTCACATAGGCTAGAAAATACAGAAAAAAATGGACAGAGTCTTAGAAATGTGTGAAATGGCAAAGCTGAATCAAGAAGATATAAAAACTTTTAATAATCCAGTATCAGTTCTTGAAATTAAAAGCATAATGAAAGACTTACCAACAACAACAACAACAAAAAGTCCAGGTCCTGATGGATTCACAGCTGAACTCTACAAGAAATTTAGAGAGTACTTAACACCAATTTTAATGAAATTGAAAGCAAAGCAATTCTCCCTAACTCATTCCTGGAGGCAAGTATTACTCTGAAACCAAAACCAGAGAAAGACCCAACCAAAAAGGAGAAATACAGGCCAATCTCCCTAATGAACATAGATACAAAATTTCTCAATAAAACACTAGCAAATAGAAGGCAGCAAATCATCAAGAAGATTATATACCATGATCAAGAAGGATTCATCCCAGGAATACAGGGACAGTTCAACATACATGAGTCAATAAATGCAATATACCATATCAACAGAGCCAAATACAAAAATCACATGATCACCTCAATAGATGCAGAAAAAGCTTTTGAAAAAGTCCAACACTCATTCATGATTTTAAAAAATCTAACAATATTAGAATATATGGCCTCGACCTCAATCTGATAAGAGCTATCTGTGACAAACCAATGGCCAACATCATAGTAAACAGACAAAACTTGAAATCTTTCTCTCTAAAATCAGGAACAACACAAAGATGTCTGCTGTCATCACTCTTTTTCAATATAGTTCTGGAAACATTAGCTAGAGCAATCAGACAATTGAAAAATAAATGAACAAATGAGGATAGGAAAGGAAGAAGCAAAATTATCATTCATTGCTGATGACATAATACTCTACATAGAAGACCCTAAAAGCTCCACCAAAAGACAACTAGAGTTAAATAAGCATATTCAGTAGCATTAGTTGAATACAAAGTCAATACTCAAAATCAATAGCATTCTTGCACACAAATTCACTGAGAGAGAAATTGTGGAAATAACACCTTTCACAATAAAATCCAAAAAATGAAATATTTAGGAAACAACCCAACAAACAATGTAAAAGTTCTGTATATTGAAAACTATAGTACTCTGAAAAAGGAGATTGAAGAGAATATCAGAAAATGGAAAAACATTCCTTGCTCTTGAATAAGAAGAACAAACATTGTAAAAATTACTATACTCCCAAAACTGTTATACAGATTTAATGCAATTCCAGTTAAAATACCATTAGCATACCTCAAAGATCTAGAGAAAACATTCCTAAAATTCATTTGGAAATGGAAGAGACTTAGAATAGCAAAGGCCATCCTGGGAAACAAAGGCAAGGCAGGAAGCATCACAATCTCTGAGTTGAAATCTTAGTACAAAGCTACTGTGATAAAAGTCAACATGGTACAGGCAAAAAACAGACCTGAGGATCAGTGGAACAGATTAGAAGATGCAGACACAACTGCAAAGACACTCAGCCACCTTATCTTTGACAAAGGGGCCAAATATGTTCACTAGAAAGATAACCTCTTTAATAAATAGTGCTTGAAAAATTGGCTTTTCATATGCTGAAGATTAAAACTAGACCCAAGTCTGCCCCCATGCACTAAACTAAAGCCAAAATGGGTTGAAGGTCTAAGTATTAAAATAGGAACACTAAATCTACTGGAAGACAAGGTAGGTAGAAATCTTGAAGACACGGGGTAGGCAAAGAGTTCATGAACAAAATGCAAACTGCACAGGAAGTACTTCAAAGAATCAGCAATTGAGATCTCAGTAAAAAAAACATTTTGCACATCAAAAGAGATCACCAACAGCGTGAAAAGAAAACCCACAGAATGGGAACAAATTTTAACCAATTATCCCTCAGACAAAGGACTTATATACAGAACATACAAAGAATTAAATATGCCAGAAACTTAAAACTAGACCCTGCATATCACCATGCACTAAAGTCAAGATGGATCAAAACCTAAATATTAAAATAGAAACACTAAATCTTCTGGAAGACAAAGTAGGTAAAAATCTTGAAGACATAGGGGTAGGCCGAGAATGCATGAACAAAAATCAAACCACACAGGAAAAACTTCCCAGAATCAGTAACTGGGATCTCATCTTACTAAAAAGTTTTGCATGTCAAAAGAAGTCTCCAACAGAGTAAAAAGGAAATCCATGAATTTTGAAAAAATCTTAGTCAATTGCCCCTCAAAAGACTTCTGTCTAGAACATATAAAGAATTTTTTAAAATCAGATGCCCCAAATTCAAAGACCCAATCCAAAAATGGGCAACTGACAGAAACACACACTTCTCAGATGAAGAAATACAAATGGCACATATATACATGCAAAAATGTTCAATACCATTGTCATTCAAGAAATGCAAATTAAAACTACACTGAGATTCCATCTCACTCCAGAAAGAATGGCTGTCATCAAGAAATCAACCAATAATAAATGTTGGTGGGGCTGTGAGGAAAAAAATAAACCCTTCTCCACACTTGGTGGAAGTGTAGACTAGTGCAGGCAGTGTGGAAATCGGTGTGGAGATTCTTCAAAAAACTAGGATTGGAAGTCCCATTCAATCTAGCTATTACCCTTCTGGTTATTCTCCCAGGAGAACTGAAAACATCATGCCACAGTGATATATGTGCACCCGTATTTATAGCAGCACAATTTGTAATAGCTAAATCTTAGAAACAACGCAAATGCCCATCAACGCAGAATGGATTAAAAAATAACAGATGTGGTATTTTTATCCAATGAAGTATTATTCAGCTATAAAGAAGGATAAGCTTGAGGCTTTTATAGGTAAATGGATGAAACGAGACCATACTTATAAGTGAAATAAATTAGACTCATATGTGTAAATATCATATTGCCTCCCTAGTGTAAAAAAAAACTGAAAGAGTAAATAAGATCCAAAATGTAAAATACATATGGTGAAAGTGAAAGGGAAAGAAAGCGCTCAAAAGGAAACAACTAGGATAGGGAGAAGGAGAAAAGAAAGAAGGGAAAAGGTTATATGAATTTGTATATATGTATATACAAGATAAATAACTGTACTACTAATCTTTGTTAGTTCATCAAAAAGAACAGTTTGTGGGGGTTTTTTGTTTGACTGTTTTATCATTTTTTCATGCCTAAGTCTTGTAATCTGAACAACTACTTTGAAGATAACAATGTGCAATACATTAATGAGTGTTAATTTCCTATTATTTTGTTTTGAAATTCTGTACCATTATATCCTTTTTCATTTTAAAAAATACATTTTATTAAAATTCATTTTATTAAATTCATTTTATTAAAGATAAATAAATACATGAAGTATACATGCATGCACAGAGAGATACAAGGGTTAAACATGTATGTGTACATTCCTAATTACACTGATGTAAATTAATAAATTCATGATAGTCAAATAAAACTCTAGAAGAAATGAACAAACTCCTTGACATATATAATTGACCCCAGCTGAATCGTGGAAAAATTGGAAACTTTCACAGGTTACTAATAAGCATGGAGATGTAAACAGTAATAGAAAAAAAAATTTAAAGAAATAAAAAAGTCCTCTCATCAAAGAAAAGCCCAACACATGATGGCTTCATTGATTTCTACTAAACATTTAAAAATGAACTAATTTCAATTTCTCATTAACTATCCTCCCAAAAAAATAATTGAAGAGGACAAAAGTCTTCCAAACTCCTTCTCCTATGCAAGCATTACCCTGATAACAAAACTACAAAAGGATACCAAAGTGAAAGCTCAGATTAATACCCATATTGAACATAGATGTGAAACTTCTCAACACAATACTTTGCAAAGCAGATTCAACAGCATATTAAAAAGATCATTCAACATGATTGAGTGGAATTCATCTCATGGATACAAGGAGACTTAATATATGCAAATCAGTAAACAAATACTATATATAAAATAACAGAATGAAGGGCAAAAGCTGTATCATTGTGTTGATAGATGCAGAAAAATCATTTGACAAAGTCACCTTTTCTTCATAATAGAAATTTTCAACAAATAAGTATAGAAAAATTATACCTCAAATTCAATAATGGCCACATATGCAAATTTCACAACTAACATCATACTAAGTAGGAATCAGTGGACATTTTTTCCTCTGAGGTCTGGAATAAGACTGAGATGCCCCCTTTTGCAACTTGTATTTAACCCTGGAAGTCCTAGCCAGAGCAATTAGGCAGAGAAAAAAATAATAAATGAATAAAATACATCCGAATGGGACAGGAGAGAATTACTTGTATCTTTACAAATATTTCTATATAGAAAATCCTAAAGACTGCATTGAGAAATGTTGAAAATAATTAATTCAATGAAGATCCAAAGTCAAAATGCAAAAATCAATCATATGCCTATATGTTAATAGTGAGCTATTTGAAAAACAAATGAACAAGACAATCCCATGTGTGATAGCTACAAAAATAAAACAACTAGGAACAAATTTAACCAAGGAAGTGAAAGACCTCTGCAATGAAAAATATGAAACACCAGTGATGTAGGAAATGGATGCACCTTGAGACTGTAATGCGGGTGAAATAAGTTAGACATGCTCAGGCATGGTGGCACATGCTTGTCATCCCAGCACTCTGGAGGCTGAGGCAGGAGGGTTGCTATGAGTTGAGGCCAGCCCGGGATACATAATGAGTTCAAAGCTAGCTTGGATTACATAAAAAAGCCCTTTCTTAAAAAATATATATATATTAATTAAATATTGTCACCAAAGATTAAATACTTCATGATTTCTCATATAAAGAACTCAAAGTACAAATAATTTTAAGAGAATAATAAAAGACTGATGATAGGAAATAGAAAAGTCAATTTTGAGCCAGGTAAGATGGCGCACGCCTATAATTCCCCACTCAGGAGGCTGAGGACGATTGTGGTGACTTTGAGGCCAGGTTGGACTACACAGTGAATTCAAGGCCATCTACGTAGAGAAACTCTGTCTTTAAAAAAAAAAGGTAGATTTTGCAGAGATGGGATGAGGATCCAGGAACAGAGAGAGGGAAAGGAAGTGGAGGGAAAGGAAAAAGTATTAAGATGTGATATGCGAGTACACCGACTCCCCATGATGAATGCACTTTTCATATATCATAAACATGCACTGAAGGAAAAATAAAATTAAAAACCCAGTGAAAGAAGTTGGATATGCAAATACGCTGAAAGACATCCCATGTTCATGGATTAGAGGAATTAACATTGTCAAAATGACCAGGCTACCCACAGCAACCTATAGACTCGGTGCAATTCCTATGAAACTGTGAGTGACATTCTTTGCAGAAACAGAAACTATACTTCTAAAACTCATATGGAACAACCAAAGAACCCCAAAAGTCAAAACAATCTTGAGTAAAGAGAACCAAGCTGGAAGCATCACATTACCTGACTTCAAAATATGCTACAAAACTATAGTAGCCAAAACAATGTGTCATTGTCATAAAACAGACATTGAACTCTGGAACTGAACAGAAAGACTAGAGATAAAGCCACATGTTCACTGCAGCTGTTTTGCAGGATAATGACAATAACATTAAGGAAAGGTCAGTATTTCAGTATGATGTTTGGAGCTAGGGAGATAGCTCAGCAGCACAGCACCCACCTAGCAAGCACAAGGTCATGAGCTTGATTCCGAGTACTAAAAAACAAAGCAACAGCAACATCAACACAAGACGTTTGAAAAACCAACCAATCACATGTAAAAGAGTAAAATGGATGCTTAACTCTCACCGCATACAAAAATGAACTCAAAGACTTACACATAAAACCTGAAACTATGGAACTAGCAGAAGAAAATGAAACTGCTAGATGAAAACAAAGGAAAATGCTTTATGGTTTTGGTCTGGGAAAAGTTTTCTTGGATATGATCACAAAAGCCAAGATAACAACACCAAAAACAGACAAATACTGAAACTAAAATTTTTGCAAAGCAAAGGAAACTATCAAAAAAATAAAAAGGCAATCTAAAGAATGGGAATCTATAGAATAGAAAAATATTTCTAAACTATACATTTAATAAGGGGCTAACATCCAAAAGGTATCAGGAACTCAACCCTACATGAAGGCAACAATTTTATTTTTTTTGTAACAGGGATTGAACAGAACCTTGTAACAGAACCTTGTACTTGTCAGGCAGACACAGTGCCACTGAGCTATATCCCTGGCAACGATTCTATTTAAAATGGGGGGTAAAGTGCATAGACATTTCACAAAAGAAGACATGCAAATAATTACAAGAACATGAAAACCTGCTCAACATCGCTAATCATTAGGGAAATGAAAATAAGACCATTATGAGACATGATTCACTGTGTTAGAACGTTTTATTTACTACCATGAAAAAGAGAAAAGATAGCAACTGCTGGTGAGGATGTGGAGAACAGGGAACCTACGTACACTGTTGGTCAGAATGTAATTTAGTGCAGTTGTTATAGAAAATAGTATGATGGGTCTCCCCAAAAAAGTAAAAATGAGCAAGACACAGTGGTGCATGCACATAATCTCAACCATCCAGGAGGCTGAGTTAAGTAGATTTCAAGTTCTAGCTTAGCCTGAGAAACTTAGCAAGACTCTGTCCTACAATAGAAACTAAAGAGCTGGAGATATGGCTCAGTATGAAGACCCTGGTTCAGTCCACAGTATCAAACCAAATATTAAAAAGAAAAGCTCTACTATTTATCAGTTCACTGCTGAGAATACATCCAAAGGAGGCAAAACCAACATGACAAAGAGCCATCTGCAGCCAGATACAGTACCAATTGGAGTGTTCATCCACAAATAAGTGTGAATATGGTTTTAAATGTGAAATATGTACACAAAGAAATACTACTCAGCTGTACAGAAAGGAAGGAAATACTTCACCTACAATGACCTGGATAAACTTGGAGAGCATGCTGTTAGGTGAAATAAACTGAACATAGGAAGATAAATACTGTAAATCAATACTGTAGGATCTCACTCACACATGGAATCTAAAACAGTTAATCACATGCAAGTAGAACACAGAATGGTAGTTACCAGAGACTTTAATGGCAAAAATGAAGAAAGAGCATTGCCCCAGGGATATGCAATTACAGAAATGTCAGAAAAAGCAAAAATAGGAAGTAAGTGATTAGCAGGGTCTTGGGGAAGAAGAGGGAGGGGATGAGAGAAGGAAAGAATGACTGCTGATTGTTTGTGGATTGTACTTACGTGATAATGTTCTAAAATCGACTCTGGCAGTATTTGCATAATTGTAACCATGCTAAGAACTATTAGATTGTACATTTAAATAGGAGAATTACACAATAGATGAATTATATCTCAATAGAACTGTTTTTTAAACATGTGTATCTCTGACTCTAGGAGTTCACAATATTGGGCCATCATTTTCAAGCAATATTTCCTAACTTTGTGTCATGGCTTATGTCGGTGGCCCCCAGGCCTCATGAGTTTGCATCATGCATTTGTGATTGGTTCATCATCTAGTGCTTGGATTGATGGTGTCAGTGCCCCACCCATATAGGGGCGGAGCCAGCATATACAGTTAATGGCAGGAAGAAAGTGTATCTCTCTCTTGCTGGTTTCTGCTTGCTCTTTGTAGGGACCATGAACTGCGGCCCTGCCATGCCACCCTGCCTTGGAGCCAACTGGGTATGGACTGAAACCTCCAAAAACTGTAAGAAACAAACCTTTCCTTTCCCTACTTTGGTCACCAGGTATCTTGTCTCAGCAATGAGTAAAAAGTAACTAAGACACTTTCTAATCACAAAACAACCTTGATTAGAAGTAGAATGATTGCTGAAACACAGATTTCTGGGTGCCACCCATAAAGCCAACTGAACTTTACTCTTTGAGGGAGTCTAACAATCTATATATGTATATTTTTAACAAGCATCAGAAGACATGTAATAAGGTGAATTTAGTAAACCTTACTTTATAGAAACATTTGTCCCAAATTTAGATTCTTCTTTAAAAAAAGAAAGCCGTCTTTAAATGTTATAAACTTTGAACTTTTCTCTGGAGCAAATCTGTTTTCTGCTGAACAGCTCTGATGAAGTCACCCCTTTAACTACTTTTCTATGTGCTCTGCGATGAAATCATTCTACCTAGTTGATTCCAATATAATCAATCAAGCTAAAGCTCTGTGAGCTCATTATTCAGGAAACTCATAGAAGGAGTTCCATCCTTGAAATTAGGTAAACCTGGGTTTAAATCCACTGCTTAGACAAACCTGGGCATGGATCCCCCATATTAGTTACCAGCTACATGACCTTGAGCCAGTAGCTATCCTCTGTGTTCATTTGAAAAACTGGAGCAGGGTGCAGTGTAGGATGCCCACCCTAATATATCAGTGTGATGCAGGATTGCAGGATAGAATGCATACTTTTTTTTTCACTTACTTTAATTTTCTTCCAGGTGCTTTCTAATTTCTCTTTTTGAAAATATAATATAAGCAGATATTAATAAAGAAAAACAAAAAAAGACTCGCCTTAATTTTATGAAAAAATGGAACAAAATTTCATAACAAAATATTTAGAAAATATCAGTGGTTAATATATTGCATATTGTGATCTTAAAAGAATGGAATGCAAGGCTGGGAATTTAGCTCAGCAGCATAAGCGCCTACCTGCATGGTCTTGAGTTTGATCACTGCTACCAATTTAAAAAAAAAGAATAGAATGCATACTTTTGCTTAATAGTTTTTTACATAGTGTTTTTATATATAATTCCCTTAGTTATTTTTAAAATTTTTTGTCATTTTATTACTTTAAAGAGAATAAAATTAAGCAAAACAGAATAAAGCTAGTCAGAACAACAATGAAAGTGATATAGAACTTCAAAATATGATAGCAGGAAATCAACAATGGCAAGAGAGGAAAAGAAAGTGCTCTAAACTATATAACTGCATGTATATTTAAGTGTATAAGATAGAAAATGATATCACAGAGTTTTATTGGATCATTGAACAGAACTGTTTGCAGTATCATTGTTGGAATGACCACTCTACAAGCTTTAAATTTGTGACTTGAACAATTATTTTTAAGATGGCAATATGTAATCCATTAACTAGTGATTTCCTACTGTTAAAAAAAAAAAAAAGAAATCAACAATGGCTACCATAATGTCTCTTGTTTTCTTCAAAATACCTGTCCATACCATTAGATACAATAACATCAAACAAAACAAAACAAAACAGAATAAAACCAGTCAAAACAAAAGAATTAAAGCATCACAGAATTTCAAATTTTTCTTAGATCTTATCAATAATGAAAGGTGTAATAGAATGTGACAGTAATCTCAATATGCTGGGAGGCTGAGGCAGGAGGAGCACAAGGTCAAGCTCAATCTGGGAAACTCAGCAACTCAGCAAGACCCTGTTTCAAAAATTTTTTAAAAATGAAAGAGTTGGGCTGGGATGTAGCTCAGTGCAGAGGTCCTGGGTTCAGTCTTTAGTACCACAAAAAAAGAAAACAGTCCAAAAAAAACTTTAAGACAACTGTGGTACAATCTTCATTTAAATGATACAGCAATACTTCATAAATAGTAACTTATTTTTAAACATGATTTGGCTTTAGAGAGCTCCCATTTATCTTTACATAACACCAGTAAAGAAAAACAAAGTTAACACCAAATTAGCAAAAGAAGGAAAGTCAAATTGAGTCATTACTTTTCTTAGTTGTTTGAGTCTCTTACTTAATTGGCAAGAGCATCTTTGGAACCTACATCTGGTTTTTGGTTCATTTTGTAAACCACAACTAATGACAGGTTCGATAAATCTGAAAAAGTGAAAACAGAAAAGCAGATTGCTTTTCCACCTGCTAATGTATATTGGTTTTCATCTATCACTCAGTCACAGCCACCATAAAAAGCCTGTCCTTTATTACTTTGTTTCTCTTGTTGCTCTAGCTAACTGGGGCGCTTTCCCAGGAGCCCTGACTTCCAAGAGTCAACAAAGGCTCATACAGGAGGACAGATTGAGTCCTGGAAGCTATGTTCACTGCCATTGAAATTCCATTTGTGTTCACAACGACAGCTTCAAAATGTTTTCAAGTAAATAGTCAGACCCTCTGGAAAATATCTAGCCTGTTTGCCAAGAGGGAAGAATTTATGGTGTATGCACACGCATATGAGTGTGAGTGTGTGTGTGTGTGTGTGTGTGTGTGTGTGTGTGTGTGTGTTATACGAATTGAACCTAGCGGGACTGTACACTGACCTACATCCCCAACCCTTTATATATATATATATATATTTTTTTTTTATTTTGGGACAGGTTCACATCAAGTAAACTCAAACTTGTGATTCTCTTTAGTCTCCCAAGGGCTGGATTAGAGGCATGTGCCACCATGCCCAGCGAGAATGTATGACAATTTTTAACCAGTTGATTCAAATGATCTTCGTAGAAAGAGGTATGTAGTATTCTTTTAAGAAGTAGCAAGTATGTTTTTTTCTTCTTATAGCATCTTAACATTCAAGGGACCAACTGACAAATCTGGAAACAGTACTTTCAAAGTTGTTTGCCAACTCTAAAATTCCTTGTTACCTTTAGATTCTTTATGTTCCAGAACACATATGCATAAGCACTTTAGAATGTCTAAGAGATAGTCTGAAAACATAGCTTAGTGTTTTATGTTATTATATAATTACACAGACTTAGAATATTTTACATTGACTGTTTATATAATTATCTTGGTTGCTATGCTGCTTGCCAGTGAATGGTAAAAAGGATAGCAAGATCACACAGAAAATCTTGCTCAAGTAGGAATGAGATATTTTCTGCTGGTCCTCCAATTAAAATTTCAAATGTTACTCTATTTGGAAAACAAAAATCTTTCACTCTAAGAAAAAAATCAGTTGGTGCTTATTAAAAGAACTATAGAGAACTGTAAAGAAAAATAATTAACCACAATAACCAAAAAACAAAAAAATTTTAATACGTACTAATGAGTTTATTTGAGCCCATAGCAGTAAAATCTGAAACTAGCAGAAATTTTTATCCTGATGTAGTATGTTCTAAAGTTCTGTGCAGCCAACCATTCAAATTTAAGCAGGATGTTTGCAAAGAAAGACAAATGCCTGCTTTTGTTTTTTAACTTACTGTGAATTTTCTGCATATTGGTCCTTCTCTTTCCAAAACTGCCCTGTTTGGCTGATGTCGGCAGGTGTTTATTTCCCTAGCTTTGTGTTCAGTAGCATGCTGGATATTTTTTGCTGTACATGCAATTTTCCATCCTTAGGTGGGAGTTTGGAACCATGCTGACAGCTTGTGTCTTAAACACCTTCTTTAGTCACAGTTGGCTCGCATAATGTCTTAGAGCGAAGGTGCTGATTTTTATGCAGTTCCCCAAAGGGCTGTGATGTGCTCAAAATGCACAACCCAAGCACAAATAGTAATAGTACAAGACTCTCCACCAGTTTTCAGACTTGAACTAAAAGAAAGATTTCGATCAGTGTGGTGAGCAGAACAGCAATTTAGAAAACCACAGTCCCAACGAGCCAGGATCCATAGAGAGCCCCTGCAGATTTGTATGTAAAGTGCATAAGTGGGACGTGTGAACTAAGTCAGAGAGTCCGGTGGTGTAGCTTACGGATTATATTTAAGTGATCTTACCGAGAGAGACTGTATTATGTTAGCCATTCATTGGAAAAGATAAATGTGACCACTATCTCTGTATTTTTCCTGCAAAATATAAATATACTTAGACCTCATTTTATTAAATTACCAAAGTAATGTAGAGTTGAACCATAGGAGTTCAGGACCTCGCCACACTGTTTCGACCAAGTTACACTTTAATGACGGCTTATGCATCTATGAAATGTTACTGTAAGATACGGTCAAAAAACCATTTCATCTTTGTACTTGCTCTTTAAAAAATAGTTGAGAGCTATGCTTGTAGTTCAGTGAAGAGCATTTGCCTGCTATTCATGAAGCCCTGGATTGGATCACCACAAAAATAAATAAATAAGTAAATAAATAAATAAATAGTTGCACAGACTATTAAGTCTATCACTCAGTGTTTCATATAAAGAAAAACTCACTCCCAAGTCAAACGTATTACAGAATAAGCTGCCAAGAAAACTACCCTTTTCTAAGAACTACATTCCCTGTTTTAACTAAGAAGAAATATGTTGCTTATTGTATTTTTTTTTTGTTGCGTGGATTACAAGGGAAAAATTATAAAGCTCAAAAGCACAAGGATCGTGAGTTCCAGGCGAGCCTGGGGCAGCTTTGTGAGACCCTGTCTTCAAGTGTAAGAAGACAAAAAAATGTAAGGGCTACAGATGCTCAGCACTCACAATCTCAGTATAGAAAAAGAAAGAGAGGAGAGGAGTAAGAGAGAGAGGGGAGAGGAGGGACGGGGACAGGCACCTGTGGAGGGTCTGGGATTTGTACACTCATAAACTAGCCCACCACAGTCTCCTAGATGCAGGCAGGAGACTGTGGCTGAGAGGCAAAACACTTGCTTTCTCACTGCATAGAAGCAGCCTGAGCTCCATGTTTGTCTGTTCCCTTTTGCCTCATGCCCCTCAGAAAAGACACAGGAGCCCCGCTGGGTTTGCACACAGCTGACGCATGGAAGTATAGGAATCCCTAATGCTGCACAGGAGAGCAACAAGCCAGCCTGAATGCTGCAGGGGAAGCACCGCTTTATTAAGCTGGAGAGGAAACAAACCTGCTCTCTGCTCCAGAGGAAACACTGCTGCCCCTATCTTTAAGGTTGCTTAGTACACAGATAGTTTGTGTGTGTGTGTGTGTGTGTGTGTGTGTGTGTGTGTGTGTGTGTGTGTGTACTGAACCCAGGGCCCTCACACTAATATCTCCAGGCGTTCTTCATTTTTTATTTTGAGATGGTGTCTTCCTAAGTTGCTAAATTACCCAGGTGGGGCTCAAACTTGCGATCCTCCTACCTCAGCCTCCCAGAGGGCTAGGATTACAGGCATGTGCCACCACACTGGGTCCACTACACAAATGCTCTTCAACAGTCTGGGAAAACAGCTGTCAGTGCCTCTTCTCACAAGATGTGAAAAACAAAAGACCTTGTGGAGAGATGGCCAAGACTGACGTGTCCTTCTGGCTGTGCATTAGTGTCTTAAAGTGCAAGGGTACATTGTCATTTGGATTTTAAAAAAATTCCTTTTCCTTCTACCTCACTGGTTGCTCCTCCTTGATTTTCTCTGCTGGTCCTCCTCTTCTCCCTCACTTGGAAGGATGGAATGTTCCAGAGCCTTATTGCTCTATTCCTTATCTATAGTCACCCTCAGTGATCTCATCCAATCTCATGCTGAAATAGCACCTGTATGTCAACAACTGCATATTCCTGTTTCCATCCCAGAACATCCTCAGAATTGCAAACCTGGATATTTTACCAGTTACTCGTATTTATTTCCACTTGGATGTCTAACATATATCTCACACTGGGCTCCCTCAGTTTAGTTAACTAGCAACTCCATCCTTTCAATGGTTTAGGCCAAATGTCTTAGCATATCCTTCATTCATGATATACTGACTTTATTGGTTTAAGAAACACCTAACAGATTAACAGATCACACTCCTGGGTAGGGATGTTAGGGTCATGTAAGTATGATCTTGGGTACCATATATGGCCCCTGAGCCATTCCTCTCTATCATTGTCCTCACAGAGGACACCTGGCCACCATGAACTAAGAAGATTTGCTTCACCATGCTCATCCACCATGGTGTTTCTGCCTAGGGGCCAGCTAACCATGGACTGAATCCCCTGAAACAGTGAGCTAAATTAAACCTTTCCCTCATTATGTTGTGGGTGCCACCTCTCATGTCTCAGCAACAGGAAAGTTGGAAAATATAACTCAGAATTCTCTCTCCCTCACATCCTACATTTGCTCTGTGGGGGCAGATTGTTGGCTTGATCTTGAAACTCTATTTCTTTTTTTTTTTTAAAGAAACCCTTTACAACTGTTGGTTAGAGAGTAGATTAGTATAAACACTGTGGAAATCAGTGTGGAGATTCCTCAAAAAACTAGGATTAGAGGTCCCATTCAACCCAGGTTTTCCCCTTCTGTGTATCTTCCCAGAATGATTGAAAAACATCACACCACAGTGACATATGTGAAACCATAAGGTTCAAAATATACAATAGTCACTGTGAAATGGAAGGAAACTGTTTAATAAAAAGAAGAAACTAAGATAGGAGAAAAGAGAAAGGATAGAAGGGAAAAGAAAAAAAAGTGCAAGTTAGTCATACCATTAGTGTCACTTAGTTCACTGAATAGGAAAGGTTGTGCTAATATTGATTGAAGTAATTTTTATGCCCATATTTTGTACTTGAGTGACTAAAGATAATGTTGTGTAATTTATTAACAATTGTTACTTTTTCATTATTTTGTTGTGAAAATTTGTTTTACCTTTTCTTCTTAATATTAATAAATAAAGTAATAAAAAAAAAAAAAGAAACTGTATTTCAACATCTCCACTGCTTCTCTGATCTGGCCCATTATCATTTCTCTTCTCAGTTACTGAACTGGGTTCCTGAACCATCTACCACCCATGCCTCTATAAATTTCCTCCAACACACGTGTACATAGTCTGCTGTAAAAGTCAGATCATTTCACTCCTCCACACAAAAACTCAACTGAACCCAAGAGGCTTACTCCATCTCTTTTATTGCTCTGACTTCCTCTGTTACCATTATAATACTTCCTCCCCCATCACATCAGCCTCTTGGTTACTTGAGCAATCTTAGGCACAGTCACACTCTATTACTCTCTTCCTATTGCTGTTATAATGAATGAGCATAATCACAGTGGCATAAAACACCAGTTTATTTTTCTAACAGCCTAGAAATGAGAAGTCTGTGACCAGTCTTACTGAGCTAAAGTCCATATGTTAGCAGGACTGGTTCTTCTGAAGGCTTCTGAGGAAAAGAGCCATTCCTGAAAGTTTTACAGGTTCCAGCAGCATCTTATATTCCTTGTACTGTGGCCCCTTCCTCCAGCTCTGTGGGGAACCATTCAGACTATTTAAAAGGTCAGGGGTGTCTAAGGATTCCTGAGGACATGACCCCACTTGTCTAATACAGGCACACAGGGGATACAGTTATTTAACCATGACTTAGCACAAGTAAACAGGCATGGGCTGGTTGTGACACTGTATAAGAATGTAAATATGAGATAACAACATGTATAATGATTATACGATAAAAATGCAGTCAGCTCTTGCTCTTGAGCACTTGTGCTCTGCTCTGCTCCATGTTAGCTACTGTTGTTGTTGATGTCATGCACACGTGCATTTTCTAACCTTGGGACTCATCCATGGGCTCTCCCTTGGGCTCACCAAGTAGAACAACAAACTCTGAAGTGCATCATGCCGAACTCTGCTTTCATCATCACATTTGACTCTGCCTCTTCCTGTGTCCTTCTTATAAAGAGAGCAATGATTATAGTAGTTTGGTCCATTTAAATAATACAGATAATTTCCCGATACAAAGAACTTTAATCTGATCACATATACAAAGTCCCTTTTGCTACATAAAGTGACAGTTACAGAGTCCAGCATTAGAACATAGATATATATAGATAGGGAGCCATTTTCAGCCTACCACACCAAACTGTAGTAGATTAACAGCTAATGGTCAAGTTGTAACACACGCTGAACTGAGTCAGTGTGGTGCTGGGTGTGCATAAAAGGCCCACCTGAAGATTGCTGCCAAAAGCATAAAAGTAAAACTGGAGGGGAAGATGGTATGTTGTTGATTCTCCGGGAGAAATTTGTCATGCTGGCTTTCCTGATATGAACTTAGCTATTCTCATCATTGGAGAAGCTATTACTAAGAATGATTACGGTTCTTTTTTGTGGGGAGCTCTGCTCCTTACCTTGAGTATTGTCTCCTGGCTCCAGTGCAGATCCCTCAGCCTGTTGGCACAGATTCTTCATCCCACTGGTGCAGACTTTCTAGCTTCCACAACTCACCTTTAGGCCCCCCCAGTGCAGATCCTTGACACAGACCTGCATGAGACATTGTTGTGGCTTCTAGGCTTCTAGTTGGATTCATGGAGGATATTGCATGGACTCTAGGTCTTCAGCTGGACTCCTGCAGGACATTGCCTTCAGCTAGATTGTTTGGGTCTCTGGTATGTGGACAAATCTCTTGCACTCTTTTGCATTTGACTCTCTGGGTGAATATTATAAAATAATCTTATAAAGTATGTGTCCTATATTAATCCTTTCCCTATAAACCCTAGCTATAATACATACTGACCTAGTCTCCTTTGTACTGTCAATTTCCTCTGCATGAAACAGTAGTTTCCTACATAACCAAAGGCTGATTGCCTTGCCTTTTTAGTTTTTCACTTGGATGTCCCTTTGCCTAGCTGGCATGAGACCCTGGTTTTGTTCCTCACACTGAAAAATATATATATAGTGGTCATCATTATTGATAGAATTGCGGGGGGGCAGCTGAAAAGATAAGAAGTATGAAATATAAATGACCTTTATTTTAAGAATGCGAGGAGAGACCCCCTGACACCCTGGGGTGTGGCACTCCCCCCGCCCCCCTCGGCCATCTCTCTGTGGGACACGTGGAGTGGGGGCATACACGTAGCTTAGGTTGGGGGTGGTGCCTGAAGGGCATTAGGGATGCATTTGTATTCTTTTTTTTTTTTTTTAATTTTATTTAAAAGGAAAAAGAGAAAAAACAAAACAAAACAAAGCAGTGTAAGGGTACAAGTAATACAGAACTACAAAAAAAAAAAAACAGTAAGAAATCACCGGTTAATAGATTACATATTATCATCTTAGAGATAGTTGCTCTAAATCACAGTATCAAAGCTTACAAAGTGGACACTCAAACAGTGTGACAACAAGATGCATTTGTATTCTTTTGGCGCCAGAGGTAAATTCCTAGGGGTGGGGAAGATAGAGCTCCTTGGTTTTGCCTCTAAGGCTTCACCGGCTACAGTGTCCTGTCTGGGACAAAACTCTTACAGTTATCACCATCAACAACTCTTCACCCTGTGTTCCCAGTACCTTTACTTCCTTACCTTATTTGTTCTAGTTTTTCTTATCATCTTCCAATATGCTACAGAATTTACTTACTTCTGTTTCTCCACACTCCAACATGTCGGGGTCAATCGTTTTCATCTGCTTTATTCATGGCTAAAACTAACATACATAACCTAACACGTGTTAGAAGTTCAATAAATGTTTGTCAAATAAATAAATGTCATTGATTCATAAACCTGAGGAAACCAAAAGAAAGTGATGTTTTTAATACCAGATAATAATAATTTGGGTTCCCACTAGGCTCAGTTTGAGAGATTACACCGTCACCCACACCCTGTAGAACTAGTCCTAATTCCTTTGTGAGAATACACCTCTGTGGACACTCCTGTCCCCACTGGGACCACCATGATAACTCCATTCCCACCTCCTACATGGGGAAGAATCCTATGTTCTCAATCCCTCAAAAGTCAGACTAACGTTTTTAACAGAGACTGTGAAGAGAACTAACAGACAAAAAAAAACCAAAAAATATGGTGGCTTAAAAACCACAAAGAAGTTTAGGATAACGCATGGGTAGCATAAAAATTATTTTGCACTGGTAACATTTGAGTTACTAAAATTTCTTATCCACCTAAAAGCAAAGCCTCCCGAAAGAACTGTTTTTCATAAATCCTCCTAGGAGCAACTCTTATCATTTTTTTCTGCCAAGGGTGAAAAGTTAACAGCACAGCCAAACAAACTTTGTAGCAAAACTATCGTGTCTCCCATCTTTTTTCCCTAGGGTCCATTTATCTTCTCTAACAGTCATGTTCTTCCCTTAAGTACCTGTCCTTTGTGCCCCTCAAGCCATTTGTTCTACCAAAAGTGCCCTACTGTCCCCTCCTCTCATTAAGAAGACCTATACACGCCAAAACCTAATCACTTCATGAGTCACATTTTTCTGTGAACTTCTACACATATATTGTAATAAAAAATCTATCTTTTCTCTTGCAGGGCTGTCTTTGGTCACTTTCATTTGCAGGCTGTAAGAATAGAACATAAGGAGGCAGACACTATGGTCTGAATAGGGCTTGAGTATCCCCCAGTGTAGGGAAACCATCTGGATGACTTTCCTTGAAAGAATATCTCCATTTTGCATAAACTTGACCTTATCTCCATGTACTGATATGTACAGAGTTTGCTAGGCCATTTCTTTATCCTTTCCATCAACTTTAAGCAATGTAAATTGGGCTGGCTAAGAAATCCATGTGCAATCTTTGAAGCGAGGCAACAATCATTGTTTCCCTGCCCAGTGACTCCCAAAAAAACATGGTTGAGCCAGGCAGGACAAAGAGCCATGCTCCGTGCTGTCATCTAGGACCCAACCTCAAGATAAGAGACTATGACTTCCCAGAGCAAAAAAGATTATACATTAGACCTGAAGTACAGGCCCAAAAGTATTAGATACTGCCTCAGTGGTGTTATACAGATTAATCTCTCTGCATTTCTTTCCCTATGATACCCTATGGTGATCTCAGATCTCCTACCTAGCCCACTCACATATTTAGTTCTCACATATTTTCCAGCACTCTGACTGTCACTCATTCCTGAGCCACTCCCTTCATGGAGAAGTAATAAAACCCAGGTTGGGTCCTGGGTCATGGCCATTGTTCCATAAACTTTCATCATGGTTGGACTTAGGACCTCTTGGCTCCCCATAACTATAAATATATATATCTAAGTGTCTTTATTCTGCACTGGAAGTGGTAGATTAGAATTAAACTATTGGAATTCCAATAACTTTTCCATGGGATTACAAATATAAACTTCCTGGACTGAAACCAGATCCAGGAAAAGGCTCTCAATACCTCCAGCCTTTTTAGATTGGAATTTAATCCCACTGGGAGGTGCTACAGGGGTGGAAATTTACTAAGACATCTACTTTAATGTTATAGCCAGAAGATAGAGGGGAAGAAAGATAGGGGAATTGGATCAGATAACAGCCTCAGGCCAAACCAGCAAAAGACATTAAAATCTTCAATTCTGATTTCAATCCCAGATTATGATTGACCACCAGGCACCACCATACCCTGCTTCCACATAAACTTCCTGTACAGGTCACCCCAACAAGACCAGAAATAATAAGTACTTCTCTAATCCCCAAACATTCCCTGTTTTACATCATCCCACCCCTCTTATCCATAGCCAAAGAAGGGTCAATATGTGCTTTTCTTTGCCAGTTTGTCATTATAAAAACACTCCTGGCTTTAAGGTCCAGTGGATTTATTTCTAGTTGCTATCTAGCATGGCTGCTGTTTCCCAAGACCTTTTTCTTTTCCCAACTGGGATCTGAAATGGTCAAATAATCCCTTTATTTCAGTAATCTCTCAGTCTCAGGAATTTCATTTTTAACAAATTTAAAAACACAAACTCAACTACAGATCTCTTGCCTAGTTCACATAATTCTTCCACAAAACAGAGGCCCACCCGCCCCTTCCACTGCAGAGGAGGGCCAGGAAATCTATCAATACTCTAGTCAAAGCAAAACTACTACCTGAATCAGAGGGAGTAGGAATCTAAGAATTCGCCTCCAAGAATCTTTATTTCTGTGCCCTAGAATTGGCCTGTTATAACAGTATCTTAAAGGAGCTATACCAGCCCCAACCCAATGGAGGGTAACCTTGACCTAAGAGTTGTTGAAGAATAATCCATTATGATTCAATCATAGCACCTTTTTTTAAAATGTAGTTTATTTAATATATTAAAAAAATTTTGTGACATTTTAGCAGAACACTCTAGAAAAATTAGCTTTGATAATCTCAATTAAATCACTTTAGGGTCCTGTCATGATTGAGTTATATGTCTTTAACATATACGGGACACATTTGTGTCTTTCCATAATGTCAGACTTTAGTGCATAACACTAAATTCACAAGCCATGTCACTGTGTCTGCTTTATCTTGCTGAGTGCTCTAGATTTCATTTATGGTCATCAGCCAGCCAACTATAGGTTCTTTGATTCCTGTCTTAATACTAATACCTATAACAGTCAGGTCACACATCACACTTACCACAATTATATATATATATATATATATATATATATATATATATATATATGTTCCAGAATAGGTGAGAGCAGGTTAACAGAGGCTGCAAGATTTAAAAAGGAAGAACCACGAACAAACAAAAATATTTAAATAAATAAAAATAAAGAGACAAAATAGAAAGCAAAAGCAGAGAGCACCCACAGAGATGTGAAAGATCTCTACTGTTGGTCAGATAAGATTATAGGCAGAACCTGTTTAAGGTGTGAGGTGTTGCTGAGAGCAGCAAAGCTGGTTCGCAGCCCAAGACTGAATGGCAAAAAGTTCATGTGGGCTGCACTTGGAAGACTGAGCTGAGTTGAAGAGGGGAGGGAGGACAAACAACACAGAGAACCAGAGCGTATCACCCTTCAACCGCGTTCACCAGGTGGTCTGAGGAATTGGCAGGTCATTGTATATGATCATTCTGATAAGATTTTGGCACAATAGAGAGACAAAGAAAGTAGATCTTTATTGCTGGCCCCTCAGGTGAGAACAACGAAGTGGAAGTACTTTTATCAAGTCTGGCTGGGAGAGGAGTTTGGGAGGTGGGCAAAATGACATAGCAACAGCTGATTTGAAGGAGCATCTGTGTGTGCAAAACAGGAAACAGAAAGATTTACTGGGGGCTAGGGGAGGAGCACTTGGGTGGTTGTGGTCTTGGAACTGGAGAGGGCTCAGTGCAAGTGCGATAAAGGAGCAGGAGGCTTGTTTCTGGAACTAGAAGGAGAACACAGAAGTTACTCCTAGAGAGATAAGCTGCTTCTCTGGGCCTGGTACCAAGTCGGGCGGATGTCTTGTCAGAGATAGCTAAGCCTCAGGCTGAACCTATCAGCCATCACAACCCAGGGTTGGGTGCCATTCCTTTCATATAATCCAGGTTGGAGAGGTGTCATTCATTGGTCTGGTGTGTCCAGTAAGCTCAAAGCCCTGGTTTTCTCTGATATTGGGGCAGAAGACAACTGGGTGAGCAAGTGGGTGTGGATGTCAGGGACGAATGTGCAGAACAATTTCCAACACCTGCACCAGGGACCAGTCAGAAAGTGCTGTCTTCAGTTCTTCCGGCATGAAACCAAGCAAGTTTTTGATTGGACGACCTAGATCTGAAGTCAGCCTGAAGACTAAAGCATACAAAACATGTCAGCCCTTAACTTCCTGATCACTGTGAAGTCTCTCTGGCTGGAGCATCCTTCTTTCCCACCTTTAATAAATGTAAAACCTCACTGCCTTTTTCATGTGTTTTGTCCAATTCTTTGTTCAGGATATCAACAACCTAGAAAGCGGCTACAGAAGCTCAAAATCCAATTAACACTGTGGCTTTTCTATGAGATGTATCCCAGCGGTCATAATTTAATTTGATAAGTTTACAGGTGGTGAATTTTATTATCACAATTAATTTATTTATCAGTTTGTGCTTTACGATTGTGCTGTGCAGTTGAGGGTTGTTCTTCGACAAGTTTGATGTGTCCAACTACTGGTGGTTATTTATATACAAAAGTTATCAAACCCTCTACTTCATCCTGTGAATTCAAAACTACTGAACTGTAAAATGGAGATGCTCAGGGCAAGGCACAGCCTAAAAGCTACCATTCTCCACAGCCGGGAGGAGCTCACAGCAGGACTCAGCTTCAGAAGAGAAAAAATACAGCTAGGTAGCAAGAAGACACGGAAATTGAGATTTTTTTTTTAAATGGTACTTTAAAGAAAAAACTGCAGCTTTTAAAACACAGGGCTGATTTACTTTTATTTTTCTTTTTCTTTTTCTTTTTTCCTTCTTTCAAAACAACAAGGTCAGCTTATTCCCTCTTACTTGAAAATGGTCCTCTTTCACCCATGGATGGACCACCCTGTTAGGATTTCCAATAAGAATATCATTACCTCACCAGGGGTAGGCCATCCTTTCCCACCCTCTAAGAGTAAGACTAAAAAGTATAGAATATTGAATTCCACAGATTTCCATCTCCCAAAACACAGAAAAGGTTCCCAATTCCCAACTGTACTGTGCCTTATTTCTCTGAGCACCTATAATCTGCTCTTGAGTGTGACCTGTGCCCACCTCTATTAAATCCTTCTCATGCCTTTTTTGCAGATGTGTCCTGAAAATTCTTTTTCCTTGGCAGGCTCAGCAAACGTGCATACTTATTTTAAAGGAGGGGGGAGGGCTAAATTCCTTATTTCAGCCTCTGAGACCCTGAGACCCAGCCTGATGCCAGTCTCTCCTCCTAATCATTGCTAAGTGCTCGGACCATGGCATGGCTGAAAATGTACATGCAGTCTCCACAGAAACAACAATCTTCAGAGACGATGGGGTCTACACTTAGAGGGGAGAAAGGTCTCTAAAGAAAACAAAAAGGATTCATTCACTTTCATGACTTTTTAGAATACCATCTCCAGCTGAATCACTGGCTCCCCATTACTATACCACATTTAGTCTTTCCTCAAGCAAAATAGAAAGAAAAAAACAACTTCATCCAGAGATTTTCCCAAAAACCAAAAAGGAATTTACCCTCAAAGCTGAATTCAAATTGTACCCAGAAGCGTTTAGATTAACAGGATTTTTTGCTTAGGGGGGAAAAGCTGAGATTGAAGCCCAGGCTACTCCTGAGACTGAAGCCCAGGCTTTTAGATTAACAGGTTTTTTTGCTTACGGGAAGAAAAGTTGAGATTGAAGCCCTGGCTACAGTCACCTAGTTTTATTAAAAGATGAGTAACACTTTTTCCAAGGTGTCAAAACAACGCTTCAAAATTCAAGAAGAATTCTGAAATAGCAAAATCGTTCTGAGAGATTTTAAAGTCATTTTTTACAGAACTCTGAGCACCGCACTTGGGGAAATGGTTGTCCATAGAAAGGCTTGTCTCAAAAGAATAGAGGTGACAAGTAGAAGACAAACACAGTAAGGGGTCTGGAACTAAGGCTAAATAGCTCACTAAAGTCACCTTCAGGGTGAGACTTTCTCTAACCATCTTATCAAACACTCCACCATCTACTTCACCTAAACACACATCCAACTCAAACTCACATACACACGTCCTAGTAGGAGGGGAAATTTTTTCCCCTGTCCCCTACCCTCCTGGACTTTCTACCTTGGGACTTGCAAATTGGATAAAGTAACAAGAGAAATGGGTATACATAACCAGGTTATTAAGTTCGATGATTTACACAACACAGAAACAATCATAAGAAAATTATCTGAAGAAGTGGTTAAGTCATGCATGAAACCTTAAGCTCAATTCTCAAGACCACAAAAACATGGTTACATTTGTACATTTCTATAGTCAAATCAGTGAAGAGCAGAAATTCATAGGAAATTATAAAACCAAAGGATATAACTAGCTAAGAGTAGTAAACTAAGGAAAACGAATCAAGAGCTGTCGCTCAGATTCCTATCAGTGTTGCTCCATCTTTAGTGAAAAGGACTTTTTATTCCTCCAGGTCTAAGGAGGACACCTGTCACATGGGAGTCTACTGCCAGTGGTCAGGGAGCTGGGAAGGTCAGAGAGTTTTCTTGCACCTGGGTTTCTCAGATTCCTTCAGCTTAAAAGGTTCTCTATGTCATGGTGGCATACTTTGGAAGGTAGCATGTTCTGAAGCCTATCACTGACTTCATCCCCTTTGGGGTTTTTCCCGTCATGCACAGCGCCATTCTCTTGGGTCACATCACCCTGAATGCGCACAATCTCACCTGGTCTGGGAAGCTAAGACGGGTTGGACCTGGTTAGTACTTGAAAGGGAGACACACAGTGCTATTGAACATTACACTTTACATGTTTATCTTAGTTTTTGTTTTGTGGAGGCCTTACCCAATGGAATGTGAGCTATATAGGAGAATAGATTTTTATCAATTTTATTCATTGTTTGTATCATCAGGGTCCAGTGCAGTGCCCAGTAACATGATAAGCAATAAATATTCATTGGACGGCTGGATGGAAAATCCTGAAGCTTAGAAAAACAAAATGTCAGATGCTAAATAAATTGACTATGCTAAGAAAACAGCACAATTTTTAGCAAACAGAAACACAATTTTTGTCCATTTTAAAGTCTTTCAAATCTGTCCTTATAATACAGAACATATACTGTCAGCAAAGAATTTCAAAATAAAACATTCCAATGCATATCAGTATCTTGGAGGCTAGTCACTGAGATCCAAAGGCAAAACGTGGGCCTTAGGCCTCAGTAACACAGTGCCCATAAATACTAAGTTCTTAATAGAAAACCAATAAGTAAATGAAGCAAAAGAGGATCCCCCTTACTACCAGGAACCAGGAATCATTTTCCTGGAAGTGTCTGGTTCGACTTCTTGAGTATAAAACAGTCTTTCAATGAAAATCATTACTTGCTGGAGGTTCAAATTCTTTCAAATACAGAGGAAACCCTGTGTAAAGGAATATCTGCTCTTTCTAGGGAATGCATATTTTTTGGTCAAGTAGCCTATATACTTTTATAACTACAAAAAAATATATAAACATATCTGATAAAACTAAGCACTTTGACAGATCTACTTTATGCTGATTCTCTTTCCCTCATGACTTTGTATTTTAATCATCTTGTTGGAAAAATTGAGGTATGAAACAGACCACAAATTGTTGTCTAAATTTTTTTTCCGTAATATACTTTCTTCAGAACATAGCTCCCAAAAATCCACTTCACAGATGGCAACAAAATTGTCAGACCCTAAACTCCCAATTGAGCAAAAATGGTAAAACCAATCTTTAAGATGTAAAAATCATAAATTATCTATTGGCATAAGGAAAGACATACAGAATAATGGAACAGAATTAAGATTCCAGAAATATACTTTGACATATATCGTCAATTGAGTTCAGCAAGGGTGCCAGAGGAATGCAATGGAAAAAGAACAGTCTTTTAACAAATTTTGTTAGGATTACCTGATAGCCACATGCAAAAATAAAGTTGGAGCCCTACTTACATCATACATAAAAATTAACTCACAAATCATACATTTAATCAGGGTTAACATATAAAACATACTTGTCTTAGTTACTTTTCTTGTTACAGAGACAAAATACCCAACACCCATAAGTTAAGAGAGGAAAGGTTTATTTAGCTCACAGTTTGTAGAGGTTTCAGTCCATAATCAGCTGGTTCCAAGGCAGGGTGACATCACAGACAAGAAACAGTTCATGGTGGGCAAAAGATAGAAAGCATAGGGATGAGCACAACTCTTTTTATCCCTTACATTTTATCTAGACTACTTAGGGTGAGTGGCACTCACACCCTTAATCCTAGCACTGTATCAGGAGTCTATCCCAGCATCACACACTAAATCCAGCCACCTTGGATAAAGCCCCACCTATGACCTCATGAGGTTTTGAGGGGACATCTAGACCAAAGCCACAATAATGCTCATATAAGTGACTCAATACAAGAAGATAACCTGATGAAAAAATGGCAAAGAACCTGAAATAGTCATTTCTCAAGAAGATACATATACACTGGCCAGTAGGTAAAACAACATATGCTGGACAACAGTAAGAGAAAAATGCAAATTAAAATCACAATGAGGTATCACATCACACCTATTACAATGCGCATGCATACGGGGAACTAGTCCCATGCATGAGCATGGCGCCCTTAGGCTTAACTGCTTCCAAGGGCCTATGTTTTTATTACTCTGTCTGAAGTTCCAGTATACAAAACATAGAGATGATAGCCAAGGTAAATGAAGAACACTTACGACTCAATAATAAAAAGACAACCCAACTGAAAAATTAGCCCAAGTGTCTAAAAAAGACATTTCTCCAAAGACGATATACAAATTGCTAGAAGTACATGAGATGTTCAACATTATTTCTTATTACAGAAACACAAATTAAATTCACAGTGAGATACCATTTACTGCACACTAAGGTTAATACAATCAGGAAAGAAAATAGCAATTACTGGTGAGGATATGGAGAGTTGGAACCCTCATACACTGCTGGTAAGTGCAAAATGATGTAGCCACTTTCGAAAACTGTTCCACAAAAGGTTGAAAGAGAGCTATCACACGAACCAGTAATTGTACTCCTAAGTTGTATCAAGTTAAAATATGTGCTAGAAAATAGTATATAATGTACACAACTGCTTACAGCAGCATTATTTACATCCAAAAAATAGGAAGAAAACAAATGCCCATTAACTAATGAGTGGATCTACATAGTGAATTATCATTCAGCCACAAGAAAAAGGAAATAGTAGGGTCTGCTATAACATGGGTAAACTTTGAAAACACACTTCATGAAAGAAGCCTGATACATAAGACCACAAATTATAAAATCCCATTAATATGAAAAATCTTGAATAGTCAAATCTATGGAGAGAAAAAGTCGATTAGTGACCACCAGAGCCCAGAATAAAGGGGGACTGTGGAATGATTGATAATGGTTGGTAGTTTTTCTGAGTGTGATGAGTGTGTTCTAACTTCAGACAAGAGTAGCTAGCAGTTATACAACTCTATGCATATACTGGAAAGCACTGAACTGTATGTGTAAAGGGGTGAATCCTGTGGTGTTTAAATGAAACAGTTACCACATTTCCCTGAAAATAAGACTTAACCTGAAAATAATCAGTCTTGAAAGCTAGGGACAAAAATGCCAGCCCCAATCAGGCCGCCCCTGCCTCACCTTCCTTGCAGAGTAACCTCAGAGCAAGAGACCTGAGGTGGCAGGTCAAGTCAGGATCGGGGCTGGCATTTTTGATCTCTGG
Organism: Cavia porcellus; assembly: GCF_034190915.1. Taxonomy (NCBI): domain Eukaryota; kingdom Metazoa; phylum Chordata; class Mammalia; order Rodentia; family Caviidae; genus Cavia; species Cavia porcellus. Next base: position 43,780,484 of record NW_026947510.1, read on the forward strand.
TTTTCAAGGCTAATTATTTTCCAGCTGAGTCTTATTTTCAGGGAAAGGGTTATTTTAAAAAAATGTTTGGGGGACAACTCAAAATGAGCTACCTCTCAGATTTATTTTTGTAGATTTATGCATCTTTGAACTAGAAAGAACTTCAGATTCTTGTTTTTATTTCTGTTTGAGAAAAGACAACCAGTAAACTATCCTACTTTGACTAATGAAATATATCATAAAGTCTCCAAACCTTCCTATAAAGATCAAGGAAAGCAATATGAGACAATGTGCTTTGGAAGGAACTAGCCCTGTAAATATACCGTATTATATTGTTGTCATATTTTACAACATTACAGGCCATAAAAAATAAAAGTATGTGCCTGTGAGTTTTGGCTCCCTTCACCAGCTCTCCATACAGCTCTAACAGTATTTCAAGTCAGGTTTTCCCAACACTCTAAAAGGGATTAGAATATTATATGAGAAGACTTAAAAGCATCTGGAACAAGCCCTGCTTCCTGAAAGTCTTCACTGCTTGAACTCACTTCCAAAGGCCATTTGTTCCTCCTCAACCTCCTCCAAAAACATGAGGAGAAGGAATCAATGTTTCATTTTTTAGTGCTATCAAAAGCTATAGCCAAATAGCTCAAAGCAAATAAGAATGATACCAAAATACTTGCCTCTTGAACTATTGAATGACTATTACAAGAGAGGGCAAGATATCTTTTCCCAGATGAGCTTTTAATGGTGACACAGTGTAAGCAACACATTTTCCTGTTGAGGATTTGCAAAGATTTACACAAAGTTGGAAAATAGTTTAATATTAAAATCAAGAAGAAAAGCTATAGAAATAGGTATATCTGTTCCAAAAGGAATGGAAAGGAGAAAAATGAGATCACAAAGTTACATAATCAATTATGGGGGGGGGGGGACACGACCTTGCAATTCTTTATCATCCCAGGCAATTTTTCACTATATTCTGGCAAAATTACCAAAGCAAAAAGCTGAATCAACCAATTTCCAACATTCCAGTTTAAAAGAAACTTCAAGACGTCAGAGAGTTTGCCTTATGCTGCCCAAAATCTTTGGTCTGCAGATCTAACAATGGTTGTTTAGAAGTGTTTATTTGCCCATATCTTTTGTTCTGAGTCCATTCTTGCTACTATAACAAAGTACCCTAGACTGGGTAATTTATGAAGAAGAGAAATTTATTTCTCATAAGGTGGCAAGTTTGGTGTCTGGTGAAGCCTCCCTCTCTGCTGATAAATGGTACCTTGTTCTGTAGAAGGGGTGTCCACTGAGACCCACACTGGGGAAGGTGTGGAAGAGTGAAGGGTGTGCTCACGCCAGTCCCTTTACAAGGGCCTTAAACCAATTCAAAAGCGGAGCCTTATTGCATCCTAAAGGCCTTAGCTCAGGATACTGCTGCACTAGGAATTCAGTTTGAACTTGGGAGGGGACCCAAACATTCAAACCATGGCACAGTGTTTCTATCTTTACTCTGAGAATAAAATACTGGAAAACTGAACTCTCTAGCTGCACCCTGTGGAAGGATTAATCAAACATTTTATGACACCAGTATAATATAGCTACATTATAAATGTAGCCATCGAGACAGTGTAGCCATCAACACAATAGCTGGTTGGATGCTGTAATGTGTGTTTACAAAAAGATAGGGAACATTTGCCAGAGGAGTGAATAGTTTAAACCGTTTATAGGGAAAGTATATGATCTAGCCAGGCAAAGAAACAGGTTTTCAGGAAGCTCCCCACAAATGAGAAGACCAGAACTACCAGGAAGAGCCAAATCATCCTAAGCATTTTTGACTCTATAAAGCAATTCAGACTTTAATCTGTGGAGTAGGGCTTGTAGAGTTCACCACCAGGGTAGACAACGTGCTAATTCCATAGTATCACCTACTCTGATCTCCCTATGCATTTCTGCCAGACCTTAAGCAGTATTTCAAAGTGAGATATTTCTCACTAGAAACTTTAAAAATGTGACTGTCAGATAATTATGCTGTAAGCCATTGCTCTATAGCTTATTATCTTCAGATCTGTTTGCTGTCTGTGTTATAGATGCTTATTTGTCTTGTCTTCTGTGTCTCTGTGTGTGTGCGCCTGTTTGTGTTTATAAAGTTACTCTGCTGCTTCATTTACAAAAATCAATTTAGGAGCTAATAATCAGACTCCCCTTAGTTTGTGACATAACAGATTAGCCATTATGTGCACACATTGTTTTTCATCCAAGTAAATTCTAGCCAGATGCACACTAGGACTTTAAAAATTAGCCTTCTGAAGCAGGAAATGGGCAGCTTAAGTACATCTAAACATCAAAGCTTCTTCCTTAATAGAAGGGAGAGGAAAATGGTTACAATCTGACTATATGATGGGAATCCAACCAATTTTGGTTCCCAGCTCAAGAGACAGTATTTGCTCAATGCTTACTTCAAGAAGAATAAATTATCAACCAAGCCCGGCCCTGGCCTCTGAGCCACCTTCCAAGGCAGTTTTAAAGACATTGAACCTATAGAAGGACGGGTCTCCGTAACAGGCTATGGGCTTCTGATTAACAGGATTACCCCACAACAAATATTTTCATCATGCAAATACTTCCTCCTTTATCGTGACAATGTTTTTTTCTAAATTTCCAAGCACTTAACAAATCTACCAAAAGGAAAAGAGAATGTACTCAGAATCCTGTCTAGTCTATTAAAAAGAGCAAAATTTCACTACCCACTAGGCTGCACTTGCATATTTCAGTTTTATTTTGATTTCATGATAAAATACTTTCACTCCTTGAAAGCACCTCCAAGGTGAATTACCTCTAACGTCACAGGGACAATCAGCTCCTGAGACTGTCTTGAAACGACTTTGATTTAGCCATAAACTCAGTCATTTGCACTTGTTACTCATAACTATTGCTCTCATTTGGACTCATTCCTCTGACACTGAGCTATAACATCTCACTGAAATTACAGGTGTATTAGCAGCTCCCCACTGCAATTCGGAAGGGAGTTCTTAGAAAACTAAACACAAAGATCTCCCTTTTTTTAGTGAAAGATACTAGTTAGGCAAAGCCTTTGAATTGCAACCCTTTCATGAAGGTAAATCAGTTTAGCCCCAATTAATTCAGAATTAGATTAAACGACAGAGCAAAAGGCTTCCAAACAAAACATCCACCAGTTCTAAAAGCACAGTATTTTAGAGCCCTCGACCTAGTCTTACTATTTATAGCTTAATAAAAATAAATTGTGCTCATCATATCCAGTTACTATGTTGGTTGTTTTTAGATGCATTCATTAAATCACAGGATTCTTTTAAATAGAAAATGTTTTGCTTGTAGCCCCCTGGCAGATTTAAAAGTAGAACTGGTCCATCAGATAGCACAAACTCAAGACAGAAGCACAACATTTTGTGGTTGTAGAGCATCAGGGAAAACCATTGTGAAAACCATGATTGCCTGGCTCTCTTGAAACAGAACTCTCAAGTGTCCCTACGTGGCTGTCTCTGTGGTGTCTTAGCAGGACACTGCTATGAATGTGGAGTTCTGTTTACCCTCTGCATGGGAGGAGGGGAGAGTCCTCGCAGTTAACAAAGAAAAAGTTCCTGTCAGAAGCACACCAAAACAGAAAGTCAGTGGCTACACATGATTTCTCCTGTCCAACTACCTGTGTTTGCTGTTACTCACACATCTCTTAATCCAAATCTGTACTAGTCGGTAGAGATCCTAGGGCATCTGTCTTGTTCACATTTTTATTCTTTCAGATTAAAGTATAAGGATTTTTTTCTTATATTCCTTTGATGCATTTAGTGTACAAAATATACTAAAATCAGCAGGACATGGTGATGCACACCTGTAATCTCAGATACTCAGGAGGCTGAGACAGGAGGATCACAAGTTCCAGGCCAGCCTTGGCAATTTAACAAGACATTGTATCAATCAATCAATAAATAAATAAATAACTTAAAAGGGCAAGGGGTGTAACACAGTGGTAGAGTACCTGCCTAGCATACATGAACCCTAGATTCAATTCTTAGTAAATTTTATTAACCTCTACCTGATTTCATTTTCTTTTTAAATCTGAGGTGTGATTTTAAAAATAGTGAATAATTAACTTTTTTTTAAAAAAATTTATTAACGAGGAAAACTCATTGCAATTGATCCCTCTCAAGATATTCCCCCTCACTTCAAATACACTTAGCCCATCATCCTGGCTAACTGCTGAAGCAGTCCTGGAAGTGCCCTTTCATGGATGTTTTTAGTTGTGTGTGCTGTCTTGGCTGCCCCTATGTCCTGAATTGTTTCAAAATGATTACAGTATTGGGGCTGGGGATTTAGCTCAGTGGCATAAGCACTTGCCTTGCAAGCAGGTGGTCGTGAGTTCGATCCCTGGTACCGATAAAAATGAAAAAGACAAAAAAAAAAAAAAAAAAAAAAAAAAAACAGTATCTTCATGGTCATTTAAAATTTGGGGAAAAGCCGAAGCCTTACATTATCAGGTGCAGTGAGCAGGGTGCCTGAGAACACACCATCAAGCTTTATTTTATAGAAACTGCCATAGGGGTTTTGAATCAATTCAGAACATTGAAGCAGCCACAACAGTGCAACTAAAGACACTCACAAAAGAGGGTTTCTGAAACTGCTTCAGAAAGAGGCAAGAATGATGGGATACGTGTGTTTTATCTGTTTTTTTGGTTCTGGGGGTGTCTTGGTTACTTTTCTCTCATTGCTGAGACAAAGTATATGATGCCCAAAATGAAGAAAGGAAAGATTTATTTAGCTTACAGTTTGTAGAAGTTTCAGTCCACACTCCAAAACCATGTGGCACGGTTAAGGGGCAACCATTCATGGTGGCGGCAGATGGCACAAGCAACAAGAGCAAATAAGGCAAAAGGGAAAAAAAGGAAAAGCAGGCCTCTTTCCCTCCCTTATAGTGTACATAGGCTCCTCGCCCTTGGGTGGGTGCGGCACTTACACTGCCAATCCCAGCGCTCTACAAGGAACCAATCAGAAATGCTACACTCAGCCACCTCCAAGACTACAAGAAGATGGGGATGGATACAGGCACAAACCATAACAGTGCTTTTTTTTTTTTTTTTAGATAGGTTCTCACTAGGCTGATCCTGAAATCACTACGGAGACCAGATGGCCTCAAACTCATGATGACATTCCTGCCTCAGCCTCCCAAATGCTGAGATTACAGGCATATGGCACTACAGCTGGCTAAATGTGTTTTAAATTAAGGGAGATATTTTGAGGGGAATTAATGGCAATGTGTCTTTTATTGTAATAAATTTTTATTTTAATTTAAACTCACCTTATTTTTTATCACACCTCATAATTAGTCTTTTACCTCAAATTATATTAGGAAACTTCTAATTTTCCCATACTTTTCTAATTTTCTTGATTAGGAAAAAATTAATAGAAAGTAAATTATATTTGAGGCAGTGTGATTATGAAACTATGCTTTAGTTATTTAATTACTCATTGCAAAACACAAAATGTTAATTTTCCAGGTGTATATAAATTTTCACCACAGTTTCACCATCCTTTTTCAAGATACTTTCTGCCAGTTATTCTAATTTCATTAAAATTGTATGGTTTCTTTTAAACATTTTCTCTGAATAACCTGGATTGAACTTTCCCTTTTGGATCTCAACTTAATGAATATTTTCCCATTGAAAACCTGTTAGATTTGTTAAAACCACCCACAAATACATGAGTTCACTCTCATGATGCTGTCCTCCAAGCTCTACATTAAGAATGAATTACTCCAAGCTCTACATTAAGAATAGAATTACTTCAAATACACTGATTTTCAATATTCCAAGTAATTCAATAATTTTCAATATTTTTTCAAGGAAAAACCTGGCACTTGTTATCCTAAAATAAAAGTAATGCTGTATCACATTTAGACATATATCACTAATTCTACCCTTAGTCTTAAATGTGTCTATAAAAATCATAAAATTCTAATTTATACCAAGTACAGTGCTGTATACCTGTAATCCCAGCTACTTGGGGGGGGGGGGCAGCCAAAGCAGAAAGATTTAAATTCAGCGCCACCCTGGATGACAAAGAGATCTTTAGGCTCAAAAACAATTTTTTAAATATAGGATAATAGCCAAGGAACTGTTTTCACATCATATAAAACTATGGTATAAATACAAGTCAAGGGCTGGGGATATAGCTCAGAACCACAGCACCTGGCAAGTGCAAGGTCCTGATTTTGATTCCTATGACCAAATAATAATAATAATAACAATGAATGTAAGTTAAATCTATATCACTTATGTGGGGTGTCACTGTCAAGGATTTTCAAAGGCCCATCTAGTCACTTATGTGGGGGTCTCACTGTCAGATGTTAAATTGTGATCCGGCCCTACAACCATCCCAGGCCGTCTGCTGTTAATAGACAAAGCAATACAGTAGTTCAGAGAAGTCAACTATGGCTATTCCAATGGGTACCGTTCCTAACCCAGCCACAGCACTTAGCTTTAAAGCACTAGTGCCACAAAGAAGCCCCTCTCAGCAACTCTTCATGCAAGGTCGACCCCAACCCAGCACAACCAACTGTAGATTCTTTCAACTTTGTTCCAACGAACAACTAGTGGAGAAGCTTTTTGCTGTGCTGTGCTGTGCTGTGCTGAACTACTTTTGAGCTAATTTGGGCAACTTTCTTCAAAATTCCAAAGCCTTTCCCCTGCCAAGTACAGCAGTTGTTTGACATTTGTCAGAAGCCAGTAAGGTGCAAAACACCCCATGAAATTGTCTTTCTTAGTATTTCAAAGGCTCAATTTGCTCCATTGCTTTTAATTAACCTTTTCTGACCCAATTAAATCCATTCATTCATTCAAAATTGCATTTAGTAATTTCTCCGTTCAATTTAAACCAGTTGTCCAGGCTTGGACAACTAATTTTCACCTCTGCCACAGTACACAGGGAAAAGTACGAGTCTGGCTAAAGTATATCTGGATACAGTTTTGCGGGTATTTACACACCAGGCTGAGGGTGCAACTGATTAGAGCAAGGTGCCAATAAGGTCAAGGTTGAGGATTCAGTCCCTGCATGAGCCCATCAACTGCATGCAGACAAACCTCTACTCCACAGATGTAGATTAAGTTTCTAAAACCCAGCCAGCCATGCAGAAAACACCCCAGTGAGCTCAAGGAATATTAAGAGAAAGAGAAAGAGGATGGATCACTCAGGGCAAGTCATCATTATTTCTTAGAAGAAAAAATTGTGAATCATTCATTGAACAATAAATATCCTGCCAGGCATGGTGGTGCATGCCTATAATCCCAGCACTTGGGAGGCTGAGGCAGGAGGATTGCCATGAGTTCAAGGGCAGTCTGGGCTACAAAAGCGAGTTCAAGGTCAGTCTGCATTGTATGTTGATACTCTGTTGAAAAAAGAATTCACTTAAAAAAATAAAACCATTCTTTAAAAAAAAAAACAATAAATGTTCCACATCCACAAAATACAGTGCAGTGTCCCAAAATAATGGTGGACAGGAAGAAAATGAAGGTGAGTAAGGCATTTTATAATCTGTCATCCAATTTCAGGAGATGATTTGTCTGACAAAGAATAAAATCTAACATTAAAGTTGTGATAAAATCCAATATTACAGTCGTGATAAAAATCTAATATTAAAGTTGCGGCATGCAAAAAAGAAGCCATAATACACACAGGAAGTAATTAGCAGACATTAAATGATGTATGATAAGCATCATGAAACTTAAAAAGCATCAGGGTGTTACAAAGGACAAAGCTCAGATTTACCTAATACTATCAAAATAATGATTGTAGGGAAAAATAAAATGGTCTGAAACAGAGGAAAAACTAAGAGAAATATTCTAAAAACAAAGGTCGAACTAGATAACTGAAGGACCTGAATAGTGAGTCAGGAATTTATCTTCTAAGGTGAGGATATAGCTCAGTAATAGCTTTCATAGCACCTGCAGGAAACTTGGTTTGATTCCCAACTCTGTGTATGAGAAGAGAAGGGGTAAAAAAACTGTTTATTCTATAAAACAGGAATTGTGAGAATTTTGAAGTGCAATAATGATCTAGTTAGAACTCTGCATGACTTCGAGTACTGGACATGTGCAACACACTGGAGTTGAACTATGAATGTAAGTAGCCCAAATCATGATAGCATGTTCTCCAGGTCTTGGTGAGAATGGAAACGCCCTCAGGAAGTAGCATGAAAACATAAATACAGATGTACAATAGATACTGCAAATTGGGAAGAAGCTATGCAAAAGAAAAGACAAACTGTGATGGGGGAAAGGGAAAAGGAAGAAAAGAAAAAGGAAAAAAAATACTTATGTACACAACATAGATAATTATATACCTAGCTTTTTTTAGTTCCTTGAAAAGAATGCTCCGTGCTAATAATGTTCGGACAAGGTATGCCTATATCTCATACTCTGAATAACAACTACAAAAATAATACATAATGTATCAACTATCATAATGATCTAACTAACCTGTTTTGAAACTCAGTTTCACAGTTATGTTTGTCTTTCTTTCTCTTTATTTCTTTAAAATAAAATTTTAAAAAATGAAAATAGAAACAGGCCTTGGCAAGTGATCAAATAGAACAAAACGAATGCAGGAGAAGCAATCAAAAGCCTGGGTGTGGTGGTATATACCTGTAATCTCAGCACTCAGAAGGCTGAGGCAGGAGGATTGTCACAAATGTAAAGCCAGTGTGGGATACACAGTGAGTTTGTGTTTGTCCTGGACTACATATTAAGTCCTTATTTTAAAAAACCAGACAGATAAAAAGAGATAAGCAATAGAAATGGAAAAAAATGGAATAAGCAGAAAGAGCCAAGAAAATAGATGATGATGATGGATTTGTGACTGTACAGACTGATGTTGAAATATTGGCAACACACTCACCTGATTTCCTACAGCACTCTCTTTGCTGTAAGAAAGAAAAAGTAAACAATACCACGTTCTGCAGAAGAAGAAGGAAAAATGAGGAGAGGAGAACAGTGAGCTGATAATAAGGTGACCTGGCAGTTCACTAAATGCGTTTCCTTTGTTCCCCTGTTGTGCAGATGGTAGTGGTTAGACAAAGCCACATTTCCAGGCCAGAAAATGCATGTTACTTGTGTAAAACCCTGGAGAACTCTATCACACTTTGCCATTGAGACCCATCATGTCCCAGACATGGGCTGCTTCGTCAACCTGGGTCTCTGACTGAATGTGACACAAATAGGGCTCCAGTGTAGCCACAATATTGCAAGGGCCTCTGTGCAGTGTGCACAGAAGGTGAACCTTTGTAGTTTTAAATGCCTGCAATTTTGGCTGAGATCAAGCCTTATGGATGGCTATAAGACAGGTCAAGACAGCAGCTTTGCTAAAGAGGTGAGGAAAAGGTCTGTCCAAACAAGGTGTTAAGCACTAAGGTGGAAAAAAGACAAAGTATTCAGCAAGATCACGGTGTTATTAACCTGGTCAGTGAAGGATGGAAAGAATTCAACAACTTTGAAGGTAATGGAAGACGGAAATAGACGGAGAGCTGTTGTTTAGGGAAGCAGCCAGGGAAAGAGATGGTTAGAATATGAGTTCAAAGGATTTGGAAGAGGGTCAAGGGTTACCTCTAGAATGAAGAGTCGCACTCCATCCTGAGACAGGAATAATAAAGAGAAGGATTAATTAGCCTCAAGGAGGGATTAAGCTGAGAAAGAAAGAAACTGAGCTCTTTCCATTCTCAAATGGTTTCAACCAGTCATCACCGCCATCTTCCTTTCCAAAGGCCATTATGTTTTAACATTATCCAGGATTATATATCATAAAACTAAAAAAGCCACGTCTTTCATCAGACTCATCCTTCTTTTAGTATAATGGGCATGTGCAAAGCTCTACAGGAATGCAAGGATCTATGACACCCATAGGAATCTCATCAATAAACCTACACTTTGATGAGTGCGAAAAAATATTTATTCAAAATTGGTGAGCAGTAGAAAACTGAATAGTATGAGCATTCTGATGTGAAGGATCAAGGAGAGAATGGGAAAGCAAGACCTAGAACAGTCTGGAAAAGTCTCTTTGACAGAGCTTGAAAGTATGCAAAATTTGAACATAGACACAGGAAAGTAAGGAATTGCAAATGATTAGAATGACCCAAGCCAAATAGTCCTGGATGAGCCTGGCTGTGCTCTAAGGCACACATGGAAACCTTTAAGGGCTGTCAGTACAAACAGTCCACTGTGGCACCATGTGCCGTAGGTTCACCACCCTTCTCTAGGGTAAGACAGATGCATGTATAGTGTGATCACAAATGAGAGCAAGCAGACTTGATCACTCACTTCTGTAATCCCAGTTCTCAGGAGGCTGAGGCAGGAGGATTGCCATGAGCTCAAGGTCATTCTGAACTACACAGCAAGAACATCCCCCTAAAATCAAAACGAAACAAGAAAAACACGAACTACAAAACTACCACGATGCTATAGAAAAAGGTTTTATGTCCTTAATTTCTCTCTCAGAGAGATTATGTAACTCCACATCAGAAGCTTAAGCAGAGACTTCACTCGCTGGATGTCCAAATGTCCACTGCAGCACTTATGACAGACAGAACTAGGACACGACAATCATTGGCAAGTACAGGCAATGATGATTGGGCACCCTGGAATCCAGATCTAGGAATCTGTCTTCCTGTTGAAGAAGATTTGAAACCATTACAGATTTCAGAATGGAATAGAGGTATGTATCAAAGCAGGTATGCAAATTAGTCCTGAATAGGTAATTACAGCAGTAAGAATGAGCAGGTGGTACAGGCGATGGTTTCAAAGAATTAGACCAGGATGCTGGGATGAAGCACTAATCTAGGCACAACAGCAACATTTTAATCTAGGGAAGTAGGAGGGAAATGAAAAGAAAGTACTCATATGAGAAGTGTCTTGAAGATCAGTAAGCCTTAGTGTCTGATTAAGTATAATCCATAAAGGAATATATTATTTCTGAAGTGATTCTAAAATTGTAGGCATTGGTCACTGAGGGAATTTAAATAAAAACTGATTTGATGAATTTTCATGCTGAAGCCATTAAACTTTTTTCTTTTGTCTCTAGTCTGCTTCTAGCACTACCAGTGAATTCCCCACTGCAGTTACTTTGTTTTAAGTTTCAGAATTTATTTAATTTTTTTCTATTGATTAAAATTCTCCACTGTTGATAAAATTCTCCTGTTCTTATTAAGATCATATTTTGTGCCTGGCACATTGTGTTTGTAATCCTAGCTGTTAAGGCTGAGGGAGAAAGATTCTTGAACCCACAAATTCTGGAGCAGCCTAGACAACATAATGAGACCATGTTTCAAAAAAAAAAAAATGACAGAGATATAGCAAGTACACAGGTCCTATGTTAAGTCCCCAGTACCACAAAAATCAAATCTTATTTTGCTTTCATTCTTTGAGTTATATTCATAATAGTCATTTAAAAATCTTTCTTGGTTAAATTTAACACAGGGGCCATGATAGAGTAGATTTCACTAAGTTCTTTTGTGATTTTGGACCTCATTTTTCTGAGATTTTTGAAAGTATATAATGTTTAATACCTTTTTAAAACACTGGATATTGTGAATAAATTGTTGTAAAGACTTTGAACTCTGTTATCTTCCTTTGAAGAACTGATTCATTTTCAAAGACAGTCAAGTACTTTATTGATTGACTGATTGATTGGGGGTCTCTTTATGTAGTCCAAACCAGCCTTGAACTATCTGCCTAGCCCAGGTTGGCTTCTAACTCATAATCATCCTACCTCAGCCCCCTAAATGATAGGATTACAGACACATCACTACACTCAGCTCCTAAAACAGAAATACCAAGTCTGTTAGAGAACAGACAGAACTCTTAAAGACATAGGTGTAGCCAGAAACTTCATGAACAAAACCCCAGTTGCATGGGAAATACTGTAAAGAATCAACAACTGGGATCTCATCCTATTAAAAAGTTTTTGCATAACAAAAGAAATTATCAATAGAGTATAAAGACAACCGCATGGGAAAACATTTTAGTCAGTTGTCCCTCGGACAAAGAACTCATATCTGGAATATATAAAAAATTTTAAAATAACAGACCTCTCCAAATTTAAAGACCAAATCCAAAAATGGGCATCTGGGGTGAAGGAAGAAATACAAATGGCAAATAAATATGTCAAAAAATGTTCAACGTCTCTGGTCATTTGACAGAAGCAAATTAAAACAACACTGAGATTCCATCTCACTCCAGAAACAATGGTTATCATTAAGAAATCAAGCAGTAACAAATGATGGAGTGGCTAGGGGAAAAAAGAGCCCTTCTCCACTGTTGCTAAGAGTGCATACTGGTGCAACCATTGTGGAAATTAATAAAGAGATTCCTCAAAAAACTAGGATTACAGGTCCCACTTGACCCAGGTATTACCCTTCCGGTTATTTCCTGGAATAATTAAAATCATCACACCACAGTGATATATGCATGTTCATGTTTATAGCAGTGTAGTTTGTAATTGCTAAATCTTGGAAACAACTCAAATGCTCATCAACTGGTGAATGGATAAAGAAGATGTGGTTTGTTTTTCTATACAATGGACTAAGACCCAGCCATAAAGAATAAACTTGAGACATTTCTAAGTAAATAGATGCACCCTGAGACCATACTCTTAAATGAAATAAACTGGACACTCACATGTAAATACTGCAGTGTTTCTCTGGTGTGAGAAGCCAAAAGTGTAAATAAGAATCAAAGTGTATAAAAGGTATTGTGAAATAGGAAGAAATGGTTCAAAAGAAGGGGAACTAGGGAAAGAGGAAAGGAAAAAAAGTAAAAGAAAAAAGGATAAAATGGAAACAAAGAACTTTGTAAATAAGGGGGGAAGAGTGGCTGAGGGGAGGAGAGGAGACTGGAGGAATCAGGATATATCATGTACACACGCAAATTCCCTATGATGAATATGATCATTGTGTGTACATAAATTGTACCAAAAAATAAATACATAAACACAGGACCTTCTCAATGAGCTGCATCTCTAGTCCTTTTTACTTTTTCTTTTTGAAACAGTCTCACTAAATTACTAAAGGCTCGATTCCAACTTGTGATCCACCTGCCTCAGCCTCCCAGAGTTTTGGGATTACAGGCTTGTGCCATCACAGCCTGCTATTTTTATTTTTAGTTGCTATGTAGTATTTGCACATATTTATGGGGTATGTATAATCTAACATTTCAATACATGTATACAACTTGCAATGATAAGATCAAGGGAACTGATATTGATCACCTCAACCATTTCATTGAGTTGCAAATACTTTTAAATATACTCTAGTAGGTATTTTTGAAATAGTCAATCAAATACTGCCAACCATAATTATACTACTGAGCCATCAGAAGTCGGCTGAGGGTATAGCTCAATTACACAGTATTTGCCTAGCATGTGTGAGACCTTGGGTTTGATCCAAACACTGCAAAAGCTATAAAACTAAAACTAAAAATTAAATTTAAAAGTATTCTTTCTAATTGACTGCACCCCTGGAAGCATTAACCATCTTCTCTCATTGCCCTGACCCTATATCCTGTCCAGGCTCTAGTAAGTGCTTTTCTATTCTCAGTTACTCTCAGATCAAGGTTTTAGTCTCTCCATGTGAGAAAAAAAGTCTTGACTTTCTGTGTCTGACTGATTTCACCAGATATCCTCCGGTTCCGTCCACAGGCAGCCCAATGACAGGATGACCCCCTTGAGCTTCCGTAGACTTGGTCTCTACTGTTAGGGAGGGGATGTGCAGGATGTGTGGGAAGCCCGTGGTGTTCTCCGGCTCCCCGTATCTTGGCGGGATCCACCTTCCCCATCTGTCTTCCCTGTGGATCTTGTCAGGGCCTGACGGTCAGGCAGTGCTGTGCCAGGTAACTAGGCCTTATGCTATGATGTGTTCTCAGAGGCCTTTCTGATGTCTTAGCTGGGTTTTAGCAAGCATTAATGAGACATTCGCCACATTTCTCTGCTAGGGCTGGAGTCCGGAGCACAGCTCCCCAGAAGCTCTGTTCCCTTCTCAGGCCTGCAGCTCAAGCAACGCTCCCAGATCAGCCTCTAGTGGTCTTACAGGGCACACAGCCAGCTCAGTCCTCAGGTGAGGCCTGTAAGGGGCCCCTATCAGGTATCTGGGGTTCACCCTCCACTTGTCTTCTCCTCTGCCATAGCCGGGTATTCCAGCTGCTTCAGCTGTCCTGAGTTCTAATCTGTGTCTTTGGCAAAACAAAACCACCGTGGGTCCCAGCTCTGTGTGCTGTAATTGGCAAAACCTTCCAGGAAGACCAAAAAGTCACTTACAGCCCAGATTTCTTGCTTCCTTTGCTTTGGGGATCACAGCCTGATGCTGCCTCTGGTCCAAAGCTTGAACAGCACTGCCAGGTACACTTCTGTCGCTTTTGTGGCTGTTTATACCGTGAGGCTAACAGAACACTAGTAACTCCATCACAGCAGCAGAAGACCCTCAGCAGAAGGGCGCTTCGAAGGAGGGAAGCGAAACCCAGTAGACTCCTGATGTCTGCACAGCTCCAGGCCCTGCTCCAGGCTAGCTGGCTCCTCTCATTCCTGGGAAAGTCCTAAAGTGCTGGCTTCGCAGAGCTGGGCTCTGTCATTCGCCCAGACTCTGTGACACTTTAACATTTGCCCTCTCTCCTTACTTCCTCAAGCTCACTCTTCCCAAGCACAGTCTCACTGACTGTGAAAGGGAGGCAGGGGCTCTCAATTTTTGCCAGCTTTGAAAGTAGGACCCGTGACTGAATCTCCCCAAGAATCCTCTCCCCTTCTCCCTGCCTCCGGCTGGCTTCTCCCTGCTGGAGAGAAGTGACACACGGAGTTGTGTAAGGCAGCGGCCTGTCCTTGGTGGTCTGTCCGCTCACAGAGAGGCAGGACTGGTCTGCAGATGCCTTGCCCACTGCAGATCATGGCAGTTGGATGCCCTGGGAGAAAAAGCAGGAAGCGTCTTAGGCCCTGGGCGTGAGCTACACTTCAGATCATGTATACTAGTAAAACTGCCCAGTGTAGAAAGGTGTGATTAATTGGCCCCCTCAAGCTCCAACAATGCCCTGGCTCAAAACCCACTCCTTATTTTGGTGACTCATATAAATTTTCCTCGACTTTGAAGCTCAACTCTCAACCTGGACTTTCTTCCTCTGTATGGCAAGCCTAAGTCTAAGTTAAAAGGCCTTTCAGCCAGTTCTAGCCCTGCGGTCAGGCACCAGCATTGACTCCTCTTTCCTTCTTTCTTTCATTTTTGTCCTTTTTCCAGGACTGAGGATGAACCCAAAGCCTTCACACAAAGCTACATTTCCAGTCATCTTTCTATTTTTTCATTCTGAGACGTAGTCTCACCAAGTTGCTAAGCAGTCCAGGCTGGGTTTGAATTTGTGACCAATCCTCCTGCCTCAGCCTCCCAGAGTGCTGGCATTATGCATGATGCACCCTCATATTCAGTTTTTGTTCCCTATTTGTTACAGAAGACATGAAATCAGAGTCTCCTAACACTTTTGTTTCTTAAATAAGATTCCTTTGGTGTTGTATTTGGCTATGGATTAAAGAACAATACAAACCGTACCAAGAACAAAAGACTCAAGTCCCACAGGGACTAAATAATTTAACTTTGTTCCACTCCCCTTAGCTAATCTCCTAACTCTCCATCCAAGTGGACCATAAGGAGAGAGCATAATGATTAGTGGGACTCCAGGACCTTTAGAGACAATGGCTCAAGAATCACCCTGAGCTCCAAGTCCATGGCATCCTTTGTGTGTGTCAAGAACATTGCTATCATTGCAAAATCATCAATAGAAGTTTCCTCAAAACCAAAGTCTTTCATACTAGACACGTAGATGATGGGATAAGTGTTGGAAGAAAGCACGATATATATATATATTCTCAGAGCCTTCAGGTCAATAATTATGAATTTTTTATTATTGTTATTAAAGTTGTAAAAAATTTACTCAGCTATTACAGATAGCACATTACATCTGGTACCAAATAGAGAACAGATGATGTACTCCTCAAGTAACAGACAAAGTAGTCAGAAAGGCACAATGACTTATAATACAAAACTCTACCTGGCAAGGGTCAGAGCAGATGGCACAGGACACATGACAGGAAAAGAGCCAGGGCTGCGGATTGCAGGCGCCCCTCTTCAGACTCAGACATCTGAATCAGACGATGCAATTTAAATAAAACGTATTAAATTGGCTCAGGCAAAACTCTCACGATGGTTTGGTGGTGCACTGTAGGAGGCTGAGGCTTGGCCTTGTCTCAAAATAAAAAATAAAAAGAGGCTGTGCATATAGCTCAGAGCAAAGACCTTGAGTTCAATCCCTAGTACCAAAAGGAGAGGAAGTGGAGGAAGAGGAAGAGACAGCCGGAAAAGAAGTGGAAGAGGAGAAGAAGGAGAGATGACGGAGGATGCAGGGGAGAGAAGGAGGAAGAGGAAAGAAACTGTCATTTTAGGGTGTCAAAAGGCGGAATATCAGCAACTTTTTAGGACCCAACCCAATAGCTAGACAAGTCCTTTTCATATGTGAAAAAGCAAGCCGGGCCTCCGAAGCAGCACGGCACAGTCGAAGCCAAAGTTTGCACGGACCAGCCTGGACGTCATTGCATTCAGTGAAACAAATTTGACAGAAAACAACCACTGCATGGTCTCAGTGATGCCAAGAAGCCACACCAAGCTAATGTCACGGACACAGGGGAGAAGAACAGTGGTTCCCAGGGAAAGAGAGGCAGAGAGGAGGTGGGAGGTGGGTGAGCGGGATGGGAGGAATAACCACCATGTTGCAAAGCCCAGCAGGTGGCCATGGTTGACAGTGATTAATTCTATGTTTCCAATCAGCTAGTTGAGAGGGTTTTGAACGTTGTTCCCAACAGAAAGAAATGACACACGCGTCAGGGGGTGGATCTGCCAGCTGCTCTGATCTGAGGCTTGCATGCTGTGTACATGTGTTGAAGCGTCCCACTGTAGTACAATTACTGTACTGTGTGCTGATTAAAGCTGCCTTTTACATTTTTAAAGAAGTAGAAATCCGTCCATGAGATTTCTGTGCCTGATACCAAGTAGGTTTTTTAATTAAGGCTTTGCAGAGTGAACACGAATAGCAATTTCCGTTTTCAGTTATTTACCTGGAAAGGAGCTTGAAAGCATGCGAGCCCAGGCAAGCAGCCGCATGGAGTCAGGAGCCCCTCACACCAATCCTGTGAGATGTAGATTTCCTCCGTTTTTTCCACATGGAGAAGGACGGTCAGAAAGAACTTTGCCAGGCCACACAGTGGGAAAGATGAGAACAGAGGCTGTGTCCTGCCTCTGTGGACCATGCTAGAGGAGAAAACTAATCCTTGCCTCCCTGTGAAAATAATTAGGTGACTGATTTTAAGATTTGTTTTTTACTGTAAACCAAGTGCTTCAGAGGCTGAGGCAGGAGGATTGCAAGTTTGACGCTAGACTGGGCTACATGGCAAGACGGTGAGGGAGACATTTTTCATTCACAGATGATAATTTAATACATTTTTTTCTTCTAATTTAGAAGGTACAAAATTTTCATGTTCTGATACTTTGCATGCATGGGGAATAGCATGGATAATATCTATGCAGTGTTTTCAATTATTCATTAGAGATAAAAATTATTAAGACAAGCACTAAAGCTTTCTTTTACACTAGAGAGTTCAAATGCAAGACTGTTACTGTTTCATGGTTGCTGTTGTTTTCTCATTGTTGTGTTATTAGAGGTTGAATTTGGGGTCTTTTGCATGACAAGCAGGTATTCTTCTATTGGATAATTTTTCAAATTATTTTAAACCTGATCCTCTACTATGTACTGTATGTCTCAAAAAATAATCCTGCCCTCGGTGATTCTTGATGTGCTCTTGACTATAGTTATTAGATACCACTGAAGAGAATTTCGAAGATATCAAAATTTTTTACTAAGTCAAGATTGCCTATGCACAGCTTTGATGTATTTCCATGTTATAAATTAGTTTATATTTTTCCCAGAGCCATGTTAAATGTCTCCTAATTATAACAGATTCTTTTCATCATACTGTATTTGCAATTCACTTGAAAACATAAAAACTAAACACTTAGGATATTTTTCCTTTTTTAATTAAATTTCTTGGATATTAGTTTTCTGATTGTTTCTAGCAATCTAAAATGTTTTTTAAAATCACTTAACCAAGGTCTATTACTAAATAATCATGAAGACCTCAGAAATTTGCTCTTAAAAATAACCATGAAAGATGGATGGTCTAGTTAGCTGATTTTGGATTAAGCCACTAGAAATCAAAACCGGAACATTTAGTTCTATTATAAAATAAAATTATTTTACCCTAAAGGTACAACTTGTACCTTTGAGATCTCAGAACAATTCAAATAATGCATGTACAAGGCAAAAACTATAACCTCATCTTAAAAACCTTTTGCATATATTGATTCTTATTTAGTAACCCTTGTGTACATGGTTTAACTTTCTCTAGCCAACAGAAAGGTTTCTAACACCAACTATCTTCCCATAGATAAATTATTATCTCATTGTATCTAAAAACCTTTTAATCGCTTCTTCCATTGATGAGTTTTGAAATATAAATCATACAAATTTTAAATATTTTAAAATTTTTTAAAATTTTTAGATATACTCAAGCAAGGTATTTTCGCTCTTTCATTATCCTTCAGAAACTGCTGTTTCCTCCCAGCTCATTCACTCACTTCTTAAACACATATATATATATTTGAGACAGAGCCTTGCGAACCAAGCTAGACCTGAATTTGCCATTCTCCTGCCTCAGCCTACCAGAGTACTGAGATGACAGACCTGTGCCACCACATTCGCTTTTCCCACTTTTTTTTTTTTTTTTTTTTTTTTTGAGACAGAGTCTCACTATACAGTTCAGGATGACCTTGAGCTCACTTTGTAGCCCAGGCTGACCTCAAAATTACAACAAATCTCCTGCCTCAGCCTCCTATGTGCTGGTATTCCAAGTGTGTCCCACCACACCCAGCTTCCCCTCTCTTCTTTGGGCTTCAATAAACTTTGACCATTGTCCATTTTTGTGTTTTGTTTGTGTCCCGAACCACTTTACAGCACCAGCCATTATCCTAGCAGAGTTTCTGGTTTCATCTAATACCCAAAGCAACACCAACCCTATCTCTAGTCTGGAGCCCTGTCCTAATCTCCAGATCCAGACTTGCAGATGTGCACCCCTATCTCCACCACTCTGTCCCTCAGCTCCTCTGACTCACCTTCTCCCCAGTGGAAATCCTCCTCTCTTCTTGCCCTAGAGGCCAGCTCCACACATCTCTATGGTACTAACCTTCAGGTCGACCTGACATAAAGCCTCAGGTTGTTCCAATTCTTCCTTCCACTTTGACCTGTGCTCCAAAATCAATCAAACTCACTACACCCTTCAAGTCTCTACCTCTTTTTACAGCTCTGTTTCTAACATACAGCAGCAGTTAACAAGAGTTATTTTCTGATGTTATTTTAGTGCTTTGTGTGGTTCTTTTTGTTTGCTCAAAATTTTATGTTGCAAAGAGGAAGACACTGTGCCTTTTGCAGTCAAAATCATCCTTTGGCTGTGCTGTTAAATGCTAGGAGAGTAGGGAGCAGTAGGCTCTGCAATTTCCATAAAAGGGGGCTTAGAGGTGAGGCTCTAGCTGCGGGGAAGGAGAAGCCTTGGAGAGTCTGTTTGAAGCGGCATTCTTTTGGTTAGCACACTGCTTCCACCTAAGCAGCTTAGGTGGCTTCGGGGCTCTGATGAAGATTTTGAGGGCTATAAAAACCCCAGAGATCCCTTAGCACTAATTCAACGGGTAAGCACACTGTCTCCCAGATAAATTTTATTAAGGAAAGATCGGTTATAAATCCACCTTCTAGAGATGATGAAAACAGTCTGCATTTTCCCGCAGGTACAGTCAGTTCCTCTTGACTCCAGCTCAAAGCAAAGTCAAGAATTCTCTCCTCCCTTTCTCTCTTTCTCCGAAGATGCCCAGATGTGCTTGTTGGCTCACCCTTATCTTTTTCTCAGTGCTCCCAGCCTGTGTCTTGCACGCAGAAGAAAAGGGACAAAGGGAAAGTGCCCTGCTCAGTTCAGAATGAGACAAGCGCCCTCTCCCAGCTACAGCACTCTAATGCAACAGCTCCCACATTCTCAAGCTCTGTTCTCCATTTTACCATATTCTACCACCCAATTCGGCATCAGCCAGGAACCCAGGAGAGAAGACTGAGCACTGCACCCAGAAGGAGGGAGGGCTTTAAAACCCACCGTCAAACTTCACATAGTCCCACCAAATTCAATGCAGCACGAGCACGAATGAATAATTGATAAGTACACTAATAAATATGCTGACTGTAAACATGTGCTGATGAAAAGGAAGTAGTCTAAAAATCAAATCTACTAAATTCTAATTAGTGTGCAATGCTTTATAAAATACAGTAAAAAAAAAACTTAATCCCTTTTTTACTTTGAGTCAGTGATGCCTTCCTAATGAATCTAGGTTGTTAATGAATTTGGCTCAGCTCTAGTAAAATCGATGAAGCATTTCTGTCAAATCAGTATTCAGAGTGTTTGTCCATTGATCTCAGCATAATACGTACTGTGTGAACTACCAAATCACAGTTTTTTACAACCCCATGCTCCAAGTTCCCTCTTTTGAAACAATAAGCAAAAATATCAATGCTACAGAGATACAGCAAAACAGAGTTCCAAATGTCATCAAATGGGATCTGAAGCCTTGTATTATTCCAGACATTTTGACAAATCATGTTCTATATTTCCACTAAATAAACCAACTGGAATAAATGTTACATAGCTGAGACTGGATATGTTCGCTGGCAGCACCTATCCCTCTGAAGCCCAACATCAAAATCCATTTGTGAGAGCCAGATGGAAAACGGGGACAGAAAAAGAATAGCTTAATGGGTGGATTCGTGGCCTGGAGAAGAACAAATTCGAAGGATAGCGTCTGATCCGTTTTACAGCTGGTCCGGGGACTCAGTCCGGACCGTCATGTAGAGAGGCTGCAGTGCAAGCTCCCAGCGGCTGCTTCAATACCACAATTTGGTGTCTGAGTTAACAACATTTATGGCAGAGCTGGGGAAAGGATGTTTCATTATTTCTCCAAGTGACATAGCATGGCCCAGTGTTGTACTTAGAATGGAGAGAAATCCAGTAGGACTTGGCAATTTGGAGATTTTGCAGCTCTGAAAACACAGAAGGAAGAATGCTGGGTAGAAAAGCAGTATTTCCACTGAGGCCCCCCTAAAGCAGCCGGCCACCAGCTCTCCGAGAAGAGACTTCAATGAAGTAACTAGGGAGTGATTTTGTGAACATTTGTCAGGAATAGCTGGAGAGTTTTAGCGCTTCCTCAGGTGGAGATCAAATATAAGCTAACCTGACCTCATTTGGAAACACTGAAATTTAGGAATATTTGGAACACAGTCATAAGTGAGTAAATCAGTGTTTTTCTGGTTCAAACTTAACATCTCAAAGTGTGTGTGTGTATGTGTGTGTGTGTGTGTGTGTGTGTGTGTGCATGTGTGAATCTGAAGCAGCTAAGTCTGTACAAAGTATATAGACTCCAGCCCATGGTCACATGAAGTCGATCACCAAGGCCTCTGTCTCAGGCCCTTTCCCTAACTACCTGCATACATATAAGCTAACTAAGCTGTCTTTTCTGTTTTTATTTAAGAGCTGAAATTTTGCACTATCACTATTAATTTAATCTCTCATTCTCCTTGATGATTTTTCTTACCCAAATAGAAAACAACAATATCCATTGATAAAGAGGTTTGTTTTTAGAAACTATATCCAGAAATGAGGAAAAATTTTAAAAAGGAGTAAATAATATTCATTTAATGAGCACCAAGTATATTTGGGAATATGAGATGACTAAATCACTTCTCCTTGCTGAGACAAAATACTCAACACCTATACCCAACCCACAGGTTTATTTTAGCTCCCAGCTTTCAGAGGGTTCAGTCCGCAGTCAGCTGACTCTGAGCTAAGAAGGATCTGATGGAGGACAGCTGTTCACATCATAGCACTCAGGAAGCAGAAGGAGAAAGGAGCAGCCAGGGAGGGAGAGGTGCCCTTCAGGACAGCCCCAGGGACCTACCTCTTCCCACCAGCCCCACCTTCCAACAGCACATGCAACCCTGAACTCGTCCGTAGGTGAATCCACTGATGACATAGAACCCCTGTGATCCAACTATCTTCTAAAAGCTCCAACTCTGAGCCTTTTGGGAAACATTCTAGATCTAAGCATAGCACTGACACATGAAGAACAATGAAGAAATAGATCACAAATCTATATTTATATGCACATAGACTATGTTGAGGAGGGCCACAAAACAGGTGGGAGGGAAATCTTTTCATAATTAGTCATTTGTATAATTTGAATGCTTTCCTTTTTCTTTTTTCTTTTTTCATTTTCCTGTTCTTCTTTTTTTAGTAGTGCTAGAGATAGAACTCAAGACTAATGTATCCTAGGCAAATGATGCACCATTGAGCTGTATCTCCAACCCCTGATTGTAACTTTTTTTGTCATGTGTTTGTATTACTCTGTTAAAAGCAAAATATTTGAGTTGTAGTTTTTCCTAAAGGAAATATAGAATGGAGAATTACTATAATTTTAATAAAAGCCCAGGTCTTTAGAGTCAGGGAAACGTGAAATTGTACACTAATCTAAGTCATGTAGGTCATTCAAATCTGTCTGCTTCTCTTTGAGAGATGCCTATAATCTCTTGACATTTAATAGTAGATGAGGATTCTACCCATAGTTCTGCTAACAGGTAATTTGTTTGAAGAAAGCAAGTCTTAGACTAAATATTGGGGATACACAAATTTTTATTAGTAAGCAAGTACTAAAAATCCATACAAACTGGGTGTGATGGCACCTCATGTAATCCCTTCACTCTGGTAGGTCGAGAAAGGAGAAAGTTTGACCCTAGTCTGAGCAACTTAGTGATTTAGTGGGACCCTGTCTCAAAATGAAAATTTTAAAGGGCTTGGCTATAGCTTAGTGTAAAGGACTTGAGTTCAATCCCAAATACTAAAAAGAAAAAAGAAAAATGGATGATGAAATATTTTAGCGAATGTCTTTGTATCAGACAAAATACATACTCCACTAAATGGCAAAACTTTAAACTAAATAGCATTGTTGGCCTGAGTGCTTCATTGAAGAATTTTAGGGCTACTTAATTCTTATTAATATTTAATATTATGATGCAATACTGTCATGCAACATTTATAGAACTCTCTGTATATTAGTTCTAACCAATAAACGTGCATCAAACACCACTATTTCACCCCCAAAAAGTAATTTCTAACAGAGACAGCACAGTGCACAGATACAGATTCCAGTCTCTGCAATCAAACTATCAGGCTGCAGTTTTCTGTGGTGCTTTTATCTCATCAGTAAAACTGAGACACCATGCTAGGGAGGCTGAGGCAGGAGGATCACTATGAGTTTGAGACTAGTCTGAGCAACACAGTGCAATCTGTGGGATTAATGAAAGCAGTCTTAAGAGGGAAATATATAGCAATAAATTCTCATATCAAAAAAACAGACTGAGCACAAATAACCTGATGCTTTGTTTCAAGCTTCCAGAAAAAGAAAAGCAGTTAAACACAAAGCTCAGAGAAGAGAGGAAATTGTAAAGATTAGAGCAGAAATCAATGCAATTGAAACTTTAAAAACAATATAAAGAATTAATGAATCAAAAAGATGGTTTTTTGAGAGAATAAACAAAACTGATAAGCCTCTAGCTAACCTTATCAAGAAAAAGAAAGAAAAAAACCCAAATTCATGCAATAATGACTGAAAAGGGGGAAATTACTACAGATCTCATGGAAATTCAAATGATCATGAATACCTACTTTGAAAATCTCTACTCACATAGAGTGGAAAACAGAGGAAATGAACAGATTTCTAGAAACATATGAACTACCAAAGCTCAAACAAGAAGATATAGCAATTTTTTAAATTTTATTTAAAGAGAGACTAAACAAAACAGAAAATGGTAGAAATAATACATACATTCAGAGAAAAAAATAAACAGAAAGAAATCACCAGTTGATGTTTACATATGGTCGTTTTACAAATAGTTGTTCAAGATACAACAATGGAATACGTAAAGTGGGAATTCAAACAGGGAGACTGCAAACAGTTCTGTTCAACTGTCCAACAAAAACTTAGTAACATGGTTGTCAATCCTATACACTTAAACATACATGCAGTTATCCATATCTTCATTTATGTTTAGATTAAACAAACTAAAGCAGATTAAAATCATTCTGAACGAAGAATAATAGTATTGCTGGATTTCACATTATGACACTCCGGGATCAGTACTGGGTAGTGTAGTGTCTTTTTTTTAAATTTAATTTAAAGAAAGACTAAACAAAACAGAAAATTGGTAGAAATAATACATAATTTCAAAGAAAAAAGTAAACAGTAAGAAATCACTAGTTGATGATTATGGATTGTCTTCTTACAAATAGTTATTCAAGATACTAAAGTGGAGCTTATAAAGTAGGGATTCAAACAGTGAGATTGCAACCAGTACTGTTCAACTATCCAACAAAGAATTAGAAATATGGTTATCAATCCTACACACTTAAACATACATGCAGTTATCCATATCTTCAATTATGTTGAGATTGAATAAACCCAAGCAGGTTAATATCACTCTGAACAAACAATAATACTATTGCTGGGTTTCACATTATGACACTCCAGGACAGCAGTGGGTATTTTAGTGTCTCTTTTTCTTCAAAGTATCTGTTCATTTCATCATGTGTCATAAGATCAGTTCTCATAAGCTGTTTATAGATTCTACACATGCATGAGTCTTAACATGTATTCCTATCCTTTCTATGTTAGAGGGAGAAACGAAACAAAGCAAGGCAAAACAAAACATATTCCTATAAACACATGAAATGAAATAAACATATAAGATTGTTGTACAAATCATTCTACCATGGTTCCTGTGTTGTCTCTTGTTATCTCTAATAGAATTGGCTATAACATCACATATAGTATAATTGAATATGTCAGTACATAACAGTATTAATAAAAACACAACTTTGTGTATAGTATAGAACTTCAAAAACCGGCAGTTATCAAACCAGAATGTGTACGTAGAGTCTTGTCATCTTCAGTTTAGTTGCCTATACTCTCAGACTTGATACTATCAATCATATGAGTTTTGAATAAAATCTTCTCTGCCTCATTTGTTATGCTCTTTTTTTTTGTCATCAGTTGTCTGCTTATCTTCTTCATTCTGTTTTCCTCCATTCATTGAGGCCTCTCTGCCACTGTTCCAGGAATCCTAGTACATTTTCTCTTTCTAGAATGCCCTAGAGTATTCCCTCATTCCCTGTAGAGTTGGATTGGTGGCTGCAAATTTCCCAAGTTCCTCTTTGTCTTGGAAGCATCTTGTTTCTCCATTAATTTCTAGAGACAGTTTAGCAGGGTATATCAATCTGAGATGGAGGTTATTTTCTTTCAGGGCTTGGAATATTTCACTCCAGACTCTTCTTGACTTGATGGTTTGTGTCAAGAAGTCTGCTGTTATTCTGATGGGCACTCCTCTATATGTTATCTGTTTCTTGTCTCTAATATCTTTTAATATTCTGTTCTTATATTGAATTTCTGGGATCCTGATTATTATATGCCTGGGTGTAGCTCTGTTTTGGTTGTAGGTGGCTGGAGTTCTGTATGCCCCATATATCAGAATATCATTTCCTTTTCCTATGTTTGGGAAGTTTTCCTTAATTATTTCTGTGAATAACCTTTGTAGTTCCTTTGTTTGCATCCCAGCTTCTTCATTTACATTCTTTATTCTCAAGTTATAGATCCTTTTGTCATCTTCTAGCTTTTGTATTGTTACTGCTTGCTTCCTTGTTATTTTTTAAAAGTTTTCCCTTTCGTACTCCCACATTGCAAAATTGTCCTCCCGTTTGGATAATCTATCCTTAGTTTCCTTCAAGGTGATTTGCCATCTTTCCATAGAATTTTTAATTTCTTGGTAATCTCTTTGAATCTGCTTCATGTATTCTATTTTTTTTATATCCTTCACCAAGTGGTTCTCTCCTTTGTTTAAGTTCCTCCCTTCTTCCATCTGTGTCTGCTTGAGGGGTGCTTAGTATCTCTTTTATTAATCTTCTTATATCTTGCTTTATTTGGCTAAATATTTCACTTTTGAACTCATCTAAGAGGTCCTGAATATCTCTTTATGTCCACTGGTGCTGTGTCTGATATTGCATGTTTGCTGTTCTCATTCTCCTTTGTATTTACCTGTCCCGGGTCAATGTTCTCAGGGTCGGGACCTGGGGACTTTTTGTTGTTGCTTCCTCTTCCCATCTTTTTTGCTTCTTCCAGGAGACCCTACTTTCTTGCTTTCTTGGTTACAATTCTTCTGACATGGGCTGGCTAGATGACCCTTCACTCTGCAATGTGCTAGTGACTTGCAGACAGGGACAGCATATGCTGGCCCCTCTCCTCTGGATCAGTCAAGCTGCTGTGGCCTGCACTATTGTATTACTTTGTACCTCCCCTCTGGACCAGCCAAACCTCCAAGGCCCCA
Source organism: Cavia porcellus (assembly GCF_034190915.1). Classification (NCBI taxonomy): domain Eukaryota; kingdom Metazoa; phylum Chordata; class Mammalia; order Rodentia; family Caviidae; genus Cavia; species Cavia porcellus. The sequence continues at coordinate 43,807,066 of NW_026947510.1, forward strand.
CTGGGCCAGTGTGGTTAGTGTGCACCACTGCTGCAGGGACTTGACCTCAGATAATCTATTGGGTCTCACCCGGGTCATGTGACCCAGGCCTAGCTCACACCACCAATCCCGTTTGGGAAGGGAACAACTGACTGAAGTCACTGCTGCCCTTTGCACTTGCCAGTCCTGCCCAGTCCCAGAATGTTGTCTGCCAGAGCCCCCCTTTCTGTGGAATAGCTCCACTCCTGTCACTCTCCACAGGTCGATGCAGGCACCCTGCCAACTCAACCCTCCATTTGACTCGCCAACACCTGAACTCAACGCAACTGCGCCTCTAGTGAGTCAAAGTGGTGGGACCTCAGCTATTTGCAGCGGGACCTCGGCCAGTCGCGGCAGGACCTCAGATGGTTGGCAAGTCGCCTTAATTTCTTCTTGGGACAAGAGAATTCATCTCCCTCTGTTTGGGGCTCCCCACTCTGTATTATGTTGAACTCTAAATTGACTATCTCAGGGAGCCTCTGTAGCCAGTTGTTATCTATCTGCTATCTTTGCTCCTCCCCTCAATATAGCAATTTTGAATAACCCAATATCAACTATTGAAATTGAAAACATAATTAAAAATTTACCAACAAAGAAAAGCCCAGGTCCTGATGGATTCACAGCTGAATTCATGCCAGTACTTCTCAAACTCTTCAATGAAATTAAAAAGGAAGCAATCCTCCCTAAGTCATTACTGGAGGCAAATATTACTCTGATACCAAAACCAGAGAAAGATCCAACCAAAAAAGGAGAACTATAGGCAAATTTCACTAATGAACATTGATGCAAAGATTCTCAATAAAATACTGGCAAATAGAATGCAGTAATCATCAAGAAGATTATACATCATGCCCAAGTGAGATTCACTCCAGGAATGCAGGGATGGTTTAACACACACAAATCAATAAATGTAATACACCACATCAACAGAACCAAAAACAAAAACCACATGATCATCTCAATAGATGCAGAAAAAGCTTCTGATAAAGTCCAACATATGTTCATGATAAAAAGCCTTCAGAAACTCGGAATACACGGGGTCTATCTCAATCTTATAAAGCCCATCTATGACAAACCAACAGCCAACAATATGCTAAATGGACAAAAACTGTAAGTTTTCACACTAAAATCATGAACAAGACAAGGATGTCCACTATTACCACTCCTATTCAATATAGTTCTGGAAATATTAACCAGGGCAATCCAACAAGAGAGAGACAAAAAGAAACAAAGATAGGAAAGGAAGAAGTTAAACTATCACTATTTGCTGATGACATGATAGTCTATATAGAAAACTCAAAAAACTCCATTAAAAGACAACTAGAGGTAATAAAGAAATTCAGCAGTATAGCTGGATACAAAGTCAGTGCTCAAAAATCAATAGCATTCCTATACACACAAAAAAAAAAAACTCACCAAGAGAGAAATTATGGAAATATTGCCTTTCACAATAGCATCTAAAAAAATGAAATACTTAGGAATCAACCTAACTAAGAATATAAAAGACATATATGCTGAAAATTATGCTATGCTAAAAAAGGAGATTGAAGAGGATATTAGAAAATGGAAGGATATTCCTTGCTCTTGGCTAGGAAGAACCAACATTGTGAAAATAACCATATTCCCAAAACTGTTATACAGATTTAATGCAATCCCAATCAAAATACCATTGACATACCTCACAGATCTAGAGAAAACATTCCTAAAGCTCATTTGGAAACAAAAGAGACCTAGAATAGTAAAGGCAATTCTGGGCAACAAAGGCAAGGCAGGAGGCATCTCAATTCCTGAGTTGAAATTGTACTACAAAGCCACAGTGATAAAATCAGCATGCTACTGGCAAAGAAATAGACCTGAGGATTAATGGAACAGATTAGAAGATGCAAACACAACTACAAAGTCACTCGGCCATCTGATATTTGACAAAGGGGCTAAACATGTTCACTGGAAGGATAGTCTCTTTAATATATGGTATTGGGAAAATTGGCTCTCCACATGCCAAAGACTGAAACTAGACCCAAGCCTATCACCATGCACATAACTAAAGTCTAAATGGATCAAAGACCTAAATATTAAAACAGAAACACTAAATCTACTAGAAGACAAGGTAGGTAAAAGTCTTGGAGACATAGGGGTAGGCAGAGAATTCATGAACAAAATGCAAACTACACGGGAAACACTTCAAAGAATCAGCAACTGAGATCTCATATTATTGAAAAGTTTTTGCACTTCAAAAGAAATCACCAACAGAATAAAAAGAAAACTCACATAATGGGAAAGAATTTTAACCAGCAACCCCCCAGACAAAGGATTTATATATCCAGAACATATAGAGAATTGAAAAACATCAAGCCCCCCAAATTCAAAGACCCTCTCCAAAAATGGGCATCTGAGATGAACACACAGTTCTCAGATAAAGATATACAAATGGCAAATAAATACATGAAGAAATGTTCACCATCACTGGTCATTCAAGAAATGCAAATTAGAACAGAAAGAATGACTGCCATCAAGAAATCAACTGATAGCAAATATTGGCAAGGCTGTGGGGAAAAAGGAACACTTCTCCACTGTTGGTGGGAGTGTAGACTGGTGCAGCCACTATGGAAATCAATATGGAGATTCCTCAAAAAACGAGGAATGGAAATTCCATTCAATCCTGCTATTCCCCTCCTGGGTATTTTCCCAGAAAAACTGAAAATGTCATATCACAGTGAAGTATGTGCACCCATATTCATAGCAGCACAATTTGTGATAGCTAAATCTTGGAAACAATCAAAATACCCATCAACTGCAGAGTGGATGAAAAGATATGGTAGGTTTATACAATGGAATATTAGTTGTAAAAAAGCATGATCTTGCCTTCGTAAGTAAATGGAGACAACTTGAGACTATCATCATAAGTGAAATAAATAAAAATCATATTTGTAAATATTACACTGTGTTTCTAGTGTAAAAAGTAATAAGAAATGCAGGAGTAATAAAATCCAAAATGTGTTTTTGATATCATAAAAAAGAAAGGAAAGAAAGTGCTCTAAAGGATATAATTGCATGTATGTTTAAGTGTGCAGGATTGATAACCATATTATTAAATTTTTGGTGGATCACTAAACAGACCTGTTTGCAGTCTCATTGTTTGAATGTCCACTTTGTATGCTTTAATTTTGTAATTTGAACAACTATTTCTAAGAGGACAATGTATAATTTGTCAACTAGTGATTTCTTACTTTTTAAAAAATTTTGTATTATTCCTACCTTTTTGTTTGACTTTTTTTCTCTTTAAATAAAATTTTTAAGAAACAAACTAAATAATTTCTCTTTAAAAATTATGATCACTAGATACAGAAAATTCAATGAGTTTTAACCTCTCCGAAAAAAACTGGCAAGAGAGCTATTTTAAATGATATAGGCCGTTTAACACAATGCTTGGATCATTTTTAAGAATAACAATGTAAGATAAATAACTGCTGAGAAGGTTAAAAGCAGTGTGGGACAGTATTACCCATTATGTTTCCCTGTGGAGATGTTTCCTGAGATAACTATTGAAGATGAGTTACGGGGGAGAACATTCCATATAAGAAATGTCAGGTAAAAACACTGAGGGGAAATTACAAAGATGAGCTCAGGTCTATTTTACTAAGTTGACAAGTTATAATGAGTTGTAGGAAAATTGAGAAGGAGTTTATAGAGGGAGAGAAGGTAAAAGGGTAATAAGCCAGAGAGGTGAAAACCAGCATAGAAATAATAGGAAATGCTAGACCCAAGTGAAGATGTGATCTAGAGAGCTCAGCATTTAGAGTAGGCTATTCTGAAAACAATATGGAAGAATGAAGGCGACCAGGGCATGGCTTGAGATAAAGAAATGCGGTAGAAACTGGTCAGTCTGCCACGCAAGAGGCAAAAAAACTTAGACTAGAAAGGAGACAGAAGTAAGAGACTGCAAGAGTTCTTATGAGGGGCTGTTTTGGCAACTGGATCTAATTTGAAGCAAAAAGGAAGAATGAGTTGCAAACAACTTCAAAGTCTTGAGTTAGAAAAAATACGCTGTCTCCAGCTCTCAGGCCCAAGTTCTAGTACTAAGACTGGTGCGCCAGTGTGCTGGGGAAGAGCAGAAAGCAAAGCTCACAAGAGAAAGTATTTTAAAAGGAAAATGAAGAGAAGAGAGAGGGCGAGGTAGGGTTAGTTCATCAGGATTAACATAACAAGTACCAGAAACTGCACTGCATGGTTTAAACAAAAAAGAAATAATGGCCCTACAGTTCTAGAGGTTACAAGTTCAAGACCAAGGTGTTCAGCCGCCTCCCGGGCACTGTGAGGGAGACTCTTCCCTAGACCTCTCCCTAGCTGCCCGCAGCCCGGCCCTCTGTGGTTTCCTGAAGCTTAGCTCACTCCACTCTCGGCTCTGCTGAGGTTGCTCTGCTGAAGGCCCACTGTCACCATAAATCCTCCAACCCACCCATGTCACTGAGGAACCACACTGAGCAGAGTCTCCTCTCTCACTTGCATTGGGAATGCAAGGAATAATTGTTTTTGCAATAATGAGCGAATTAACTTTGGGAGTTGTTTGCTACTTCTGCAGAAATGCAGCCTCTCATAAATTCAAAGACGACTGAGCTTTTTTCTCAAAAGTACAGCAGTGAGGAAAGTGACCAGCTGCGGATCCGTCATCCCTTCCTGTTTCAAGAAACTGAAACTAAAACTAAATAAGGCCAAAAGAGCTTTGTTATCATTCTGCTTCGAAGAGCACTGTGGCAGACTGTATTTTCCGTGCCCCCAGTGAACCACATCTTCTTGGATAATCACCTTTGACCTTGACTCTGGGATTAGCCATTAGACAGGTGTTCCCCGATGATATGCTAGTAGGCAGGGTGAAACTAGAGGCTTGTTCATTGGGGCTTGTCCTCTGGAACCCAGTGCCCATGTTGCAAGAAGCCCAGCGTGGCCATGTGGAGAGGCCAGAGGGAGGACATTCAAGCCCCAGGCTGACAGCCCCAGGCGAGTCCCAGCAAACACCAACTTGCCAGACTATGAGTAAGCTTTCTTGGAGCAGGATCCTCTGGCTGCGATCAAGCTGCCAAAATTAATGCCATGTGGAACAGAAATAAACTGCACCGAGCCCTGTTTGAATTCAGATTTGTAAGCAAGTCAGTTACTTTAGCTTTTTTTTTAATGCAGCAATGGCTAACCATAACAATAAGCATTTTTATGACTATTGGTTGAATCTAATAGATAAAAAGTTATTCTGCATATTAACAGTGTCTTATTTTTCAGGACATGGAGACATTAGCATGATAGAACCAAAATCACAAGAGTTTTTGTTTTTGGGTTTTTGAGTTTTTGTTTTTCGGTTTTTTATTTTTGTTTTTGTTCTGAGACAGAGTCTTGCTAATCTTGCTATGTAGTTCAACCTGGCCTCAAACGCACTTGTAGTCCAAGCTGGCCTCAAATCCATGACAGTCCTTCTGTCTCTGCCTCCAATTCTGGAATTGCAGGCGTGTGCCACAGATCCTAAATTCTGAAGCAGCAGACAAATAAGTGACGATTCTAGTTCAATCGCTTCCTATTTGGACAACTAAGGGCAGAAAACCCAACCTGTGAATCACAACTTTCTTATCTGTGCATGAGCATGGAAAGAACTACCTTTCAGATTTATTATGAAGATAAAAAACGATTTCACATAAAGCCTGCACTCAACAAACTGTAGCAGCAATTGTTATTATCACTACTGAACTTTTGTCAAGTATTTATGGAGCACCAACTATATGACAAGCACCTGTTGGGTGGCAGGAACACAGAGACAAAAGTGAAGCTGGATATGGTGGCACACACCTGCAATTCTAGCAACTCAGAAGGCTGAGGCAGAAGGATGGCAAGTTTGAGGTCAACCTGGAGAACTCAGCAAGATCCTGTCTCAAAATAAAAAATAAAATAAAATAAAGAAGGCTAGTGATGTGGGTGAATGGTAGAACAATTGTCTAGCATGTATGAGGGCCTGGGTTCAAGTCCCAGGACTTGAAGATAAGCAAACAAACTTAAAGAACTGACAAGTGAAGCTGGGCATGGTGCTACACACCTGTAATCCCAGCACTTGAGAAGCTGAAGCAGAAGGATTATTGCAAGTTCAAAACTAGCTTGGGTTATAAAGTGAAGTCAAGGCCATCCTGAACTGCAGAGCCAACCCTGTGTCAAAAAGACCAAAAAAAGAAGAAAGAGGAAGAGGAGGAGGAGAAAGTGAAGGAGAAGAAGGAGAAGGAGGAGGAGGAGGAGGAGGAGGAGGAGGAGGAGGAGAAGAAGAAGAAGAAGAAGAAGAAGAAGAAGAAGAAGAAGAAGAAGAAGAAGAAGAAGAAGAAGCAGTTTGATCCCAAAGTGGTGCTGTTGGGAGTTTTTGGGAACTGCAGGGGGTAGAGCCTAAAAGGAGGACCTTACGGGGAGCTCCCTTGAAGGGAACTGTGGAATCCATGCTCCCTCTTCACACTTTTGCTTCCCATTTCTGCTACACTTGTTCTCACTGTGATCTATTACCTCACCAGCAGGCCAAAAGTAACAAGGCCAACTGTCATGGAACCTCCACAACTGTGAGCAAAATAAACCTTTTCTCTTTATAAGTTTATTTATCTCAGGTATTTTGTTACAGTGACAGGAAGCTGACCAACACAATAAGCATACCCCAGCACTGTGCTATAGGGGATGTTAGAGTAAACTAGTAGTGTAAGTTTCAGCAGAGACAAACTGCAGGCTTTGTGAGAAAGCTCAGCAAGGAAATCTAATGGAGATGGATAGCCTGGGATGTCTTCTTGGACAAATACTGAAACTGAGTCCTAAAGAGTAAGGAGGTGTTAACCAGCTGAAGAACACTAGAAGAAACTGTGTCATGAAACTCTGAAGCACAAAGGACTTGCAGAAGGTTGCCATACCTTCGATTGGCCAGCAAATAGGACATTCACAACAAACCAAAAAATAAATTTCATACTTTTATTAATGGATCACCCAGAACTCAGAAGCTTACAGTGGGATGGCCCTGGTGCTACCGGTTGCCAGTAATGTATAAATACTCTCTCTGGAGGAAAGTAATGATCCATCAAACAGTAATTTCTAAAGACTGACCCATGGGTTGGTGTCATGCTCTGAATAATAAATTCTAGTGCTCAGAGGTGATATAAGAAAACTAAGCATAAAATAGAAAATTGTTAATAAAGATAAAGTCAATTTACAGTTTTATAATTACATCATTACATCCAAACATTCTAATTTAATAATAGTAATGATATTTGGTTTTATTTTCAATATTCTAGCCTTAAAAGAGCAAAAGGGAGCTACTCTGCTACACTCTAGAAGTCACTATGGCTCACCTGACTTTGGATGTCTTTTTCATACTCTGTGTGTGTTGGCGATTCTGAAGGAGGCTGTAAGAGCAGAAGTAGAAGCCTCTGTAGTATTCCCAAGCTGAAACCAGTGAATCTTTCTTTGAAATTTATGCTTATTAAAACAAATACATCAAAGACTACATATTCATATTCACATACATATAATATTCTTTATGTAGACAATGCATTGAGGAAAAAGCACTATAATTTCCCCATGAAATATAAATGCCAAACTCATGCATAATTTATGCCCCATAAAACCAATAGACCATATAGTTGCAGTGTTTGATTATGAGCCCTTGGTTCCTCCCGATGAGTGCCATTACTCAGTCCAATCAGTGTCTGAAATGGCCTCTTTCTGCCTTACAGATAAATACCTTAATGGCTGTGCTAAACTTCATTCAAATATGCTTTTGTATAAACCATTTCTTGGCCGAACTATAATAAAAAGGAATTTGAAAGTAAATACATGATTGACACACACAAATAATTTTCTCTGAGATTTTCAGACATGCATGGAAAAGTGTATGTTGAAGTATCTAGAACTTTTGCTCAAGTCAAATTTATGGTTGTTTCACTAGTTTGCAGTTTTTGTTTGTTTGTTTTTAAGAACATCTCCAATGTATCCCCGCTAACACTGACAAATCCAGAAGGGATCTTCGTGCTGTGATTCAGCTGTGCGCTGGGAGATTCCACTCCATTGGTATGGCAAAGCCAGAGCAACCTCTCCAGGACTTCGCATGTCCTGGCTCCACAAGAACCTGTCCATATTTCCGAAGATAAATAAATTAGAACGATAGGACCAGCTAAGCACAGAGACATGCATTTTCTAATCTTATTCCACAGCTGCTCCATTGTATTGCCATAACAACACAGACCTAGGGAATATTTTAAACTGCTTGAAAGGACATTTTCTCTACAGAGGCTACAAACACTGATAAGATAAACACTACCATTAGTTTCTCTAAAAGTAGAACAAACTTCAGATTCAGCTTTTACTTCTATCACTTCAGAAGCAGCCTTCCTGTGCATTGATATGCACTGGTATCTCTCCAGCAGCCAAACACACTTGATCAGGGGCATCTCCAAACCACAGCGTCACTTCTGTCATGACAAAGCCTTCGCCCAGCAATTGCTCTGCTCTCAATAGTGCCTGTTTTAATTTTTGTAGTATTGGAGACTGAACATTTTTTGTGGCTTTTGTACTGAGCCACATCCCTATCCTTTGTTTTATTTGTTTCAGACACATTTTCACTAAATCCCTAAATTGTCCAGGCTGGATTTGAACTTGCAATCCTCCTGCTTCAGCCTCCCAGGATATTTGAGCTATACATGCACCACCATGCCCAGCTTTCACTGTTATGTTTACTCTGAAATTCTTCTGTAGGATACATGTGGTAAGGTTCTTAATTCCAGGCCACTTTGCAAAAGTCATCAGGTAAATTTACCCATAAATGAGAAATGTCCTATAAATTTAAAATGAAGTACAATTATTACTGCTGCTCCTAATTTTCCAGTGGTCTTATTCACTTATATCTTTGATTGATGTTTGCAGGAGGGCTGAGATTTAGATCAATGGTAGAGACCTTGCCTAATACATGTGAGGCCCTACATTCAATTCCTGCAATGGGTCAGTCAATAAGTGTTTGCAAGATAAATGAAAAGGTAGCAATGGTTAACAGCATAAACTTTAATTTTCAGCCCTCGCTCTGTCATGCATTAATACGAAACTTTGGTCTAGTTATTTAAATGCTCTATCACTTCCAGTTCTTCCTCCGTAAACCCAGGATGCTAGTATTTATCCCACAGGTTTCTTGTAAAGATGAAATATTGGCAGCTGAACACCTGGCACATAAGGGACCTGCTGATGTTTGTTAGTGCAACCACTGTTCATGCCACCTATTCAGCAACCGTGTGTTGAAAGCTTACTATGCTCCTGCCACGTTCCAAAGGTTAGATAATGGGTGATGAATAAAATGCACGAGGCCTCTGATGGAGGAGACACACAATAACCAAAGAAATCAGTACATAGCTACAAATAATGGTAAAAGCTAAGAAGAAAAGGTGCTATAAACACTGGAGAAATGGGAACCAATGCAGTGTGTTTGAAAAGTAAAGTGTTTTAATTTTTTTAAAAAAATCTGTTACAGTAGAAGACAAATTGCCATCAACCTCCCTCAAAACACTCCCCATAATTTCAAATGCATTTGTCCCGTTATCCTCCTCCATGAATGTCTTCATGGGATCTGATCAAAAACTACAGTGAGTGTTGCTGATGCCATCCAATGCAAAAGCCAGCTCATGGAAACATTAAAATGTGTCCTCATCCACCCTGTCCACTGGATCTAAGCTACTGTGTAGCTTCTGTTTCTCAAAATCAAGATGACCTTGAAAGGTAAATGTTTGGCATGTATTTAGGGCATCCAGGCAGCCACAATAGCACAGCTAAAGACACACAAGAAAGGAAACTCCCAGAACTGCTTCCGAAGGTGACAAAAATGGTGGGATATGTGCAACTGAACTGAGGGGGAGCATTTTGAAGGAGATTAATGGCAAAGTGTCTTTTACCATAGTAAGTTTTTTAACATTTCAACATCCACTGTCCTTGTCAATCACACCACTCACTTCAGATGAGGTAGTCAGGAAATGCCTCTCTGGGAAAATCTTATTTAAATTGCAAAGAGGAACATGGGCTGTGAAGTGAGGGGAGGCAGAGAAGAGTGACTGAGCAAAAATGTGCTCAGCAAATTCACCGCACCAGGTCCCCAAGGGGTGAGAGCAATGCTCAGTAAGGAGGAAGCAATGCCAAGGGGCAAAGGTCTCTGGATGCCAGAAACCCTTGGCTTGAGAGCCATGGAAAGAAGTCTCAACCCTCTCTAAGTTCAAAGCCAAACCATTGAGGGGTTTTAGGGCAAAGAGGATCACAATTTGAGTTGTATTTTTAGGAAATGTGATCAGCATGTGATGATTTGGAAAACTACAAAAGTGATAGAATTGGAAGCTATTGTAGTAATCCAAGTGGGAGATAAAGGCAAATCAGTTAGTGTTGGGCATGTAAGAGAGAAAGAAGAATTTGAAATATATTGGAGAGATAGAAAAGCCAAATCTCACCAAGATACCTGTTGGAGAATGGGGTATTGTGGTCAACATGAGTTTATTCTTACATGTTTCCACTCTATAACTATCAACAGTCAGCTATTAGGCTCTCTAAAAGGGAATATGACATAGTAATAATTTTTAGATATTAACATGAAATACTCTTATAATTATTCTGTCCTTCCCTAGTAACCTGCTCCTCAGAAACTTACTCAACATATTCTTTTTGCATTTTTCTTGCCAAATCCCACAGAAAGACATGGGGGGAAACAAAAGTATTTCATCACTGGGGAAACTTAGCTCTTTAGTATCAACTCCAAGCTGAGATGCTAGCACAAGGTGAAATCTTATATTAATTCCACCTAAAGCAAGAAGAATAACTGAGCCTCCCCTATGAAATTTGTCTTTAGCTTACCTGGAACCTTCAAGGGACCCTATACAACTTACATCAATGTTTTCGAGGGTAATATTCTTCTTTTCAAAATATATAGCTGATCAAACTCATTGTCTTGTAAATGATACAGCCAATGGCATGAACTACTTGGTTGCACAAATACTGAGTCTAAATTTGACGCAAACTCAAAGAAAACAAGTAATCTACTGAGGGATTTTAAAGTGTCAATACCAAAGGAACAACTAAGGAAATATTCCTTGTGACTTGCTGATATGAAGTTAGAAATCCTGTATATTAGTTAAGACTCATGAGCATTTACTCACAGCTCTGGGGAGGTATGTGAGTGGTACCATCTTTCACCTTGTTAGGGAGCAGATTCCGAAGCTAATCTCAGCCACTGCTTTCTGCATATCCTGTCAAAGTGGAGGATGCCAACGTATCCAAAATGCTCTGACTGTTCAAACATCTCAGTGGGATTTTTCTCAGCAAGTGGCAACACCACTTTTCTTGCTCCTGTGTGCAGAAATCAGAATAACTCAAGGATTACCTAAAGAAGCCCAGTAAGGAATCTGTAATCTATACAAGCCTCACACAGTGCAACTCAAAAACACCAAAGAGTGTTTTACCTTGAGCCCCAACTCATCTTATGTTTCACAGTCCCAGAATTACTTTTTAAGTTCCATGCTCCAAAGCAGAGAGCTGAACCTGGAATTAGAAATGAATGAGATAATTTTCACAGCAGAAAGCAGAGTGAGCAAAACCTGCCAAGCAATAGCATGTTGCTTGGAAAGATGATGAAGCCTCTGAAAGACACAGACCAGAAGAATTGTGGAGAAAAGTTTTATCTAATAATTAAAATGGCACCTGCTATTGACTGAGCACATGCCTAGAGCCAAGTACTACCCTACACACTTTATGAATCTTATCTTTAATTCTTGCAATAACTCTTCAAGGTAAGTCTTAGTATTCTCATTTCAGAGATAAGAAAACAAATCTCCATGAGGCTGTGTACCAGGCTTAAGTTTCCTTGGCTTGTAACGAGCGGAGCCAGGATTAGAAATCATGTCTGTTCATCTCTAAAGACCAAGACCGCCTGGAAGTATTTTAACCTGAACAATTATATACACTGGTCCTGCGAAAGCCCATCTGTTCTCACAAAAATACATTTTCCAAAGTCTGATTAGGTTTTAACACTGAAGTCCTAAGCTGAATTTGAGAAGCCCGAAGTACTTTCTTTACATGGAGGGAAGATCACATTGACATATTTTCAGAAAAAATACAGAAGTCAAGTTCAGGGAAACTGACAGGAAGGCCAGACAGCTGGTTTCTGGTGATCTATTTTGTACAAAAACATCAGACTAAGAGAAGAAATGTAGAATTACAAATGGTGGCTTAAGAGGGGAGGGTGTGTTTTGAACCCAAAGACTGTTCATAGTCAGCTTCTACCCCCTTTTCAAGGCAGAGTCTTGCTAAATTAACTTGCACAGGCTGCTCTCAAAGTTTAGATCCTCCTGCCTCAGCCTCCTAGAGTGCTGGAGATTACAAGCATGTATCACCATGCCAGGCCTTGTATCTTACTTTTTAAACAGTGTGGAATATCCTGATAATTGCTTTCTAATATCTGCTATATATCTCTTTCCTTTAGGAACAAAATTCTTGTGTTTTAGCTAGCATCAGCTGTCCAGATGGGCAATACATTTCCTGTATCTCTTTGCAGCTAGGTTCCAACCAATGAAATTCTGATTTATATCTGTTAAATTAAAAACCAAAATCTGGACTTTATTCAAAAAGTCTATTGCAAAGGGGGCAGGGACTATGCAACAGGGAAAACATTTTGACTATAAGATCTAAAAGTAGGCTGGAGACATAGCTCAGTGGTAAGCTCTTTCCTTGCATCCACAAGCTCTGGCTTTGATCCCCAGAACCACCGCCAAAAGGAAAAAAAACCTAAAAGTACTAAGCAAAATGAACATATTTCAAGCCAGCATGGCGGCACATGCCTGTAATCACAGCACTCAGGACGCTGAGACAGAAAGATCACTGAGTCTGAGGCCAGCCTGGGCTACAATGTGAGCTCAAACGCAGCCTGAACTCATATTTTCATATAGATAATTAAGTGTGGATAGCTAGAAGCAGGTGAAGGGAGGGGGATGAAAGAATGGCAGGATGGATGATACCTCAAAGAGTGTTTAACAGTGAGGCCAGCCTCTTTGTCTAGAAAGACCTATAGAGACCCATAAGGAAGATTTGTATACTGGCTCAGGCTGAGAGCCAACCAAAGTCCAGGGGCCTAGAAACAGGAAAAAAAAACTCTTAACCAAAGTTTAATTACTATGCAGATTGTTCTATTGACCAGTGGGGAGAAACAGCTGAGCTAATCATTTATAAACAAAGGATAGGAATTTGGAAGGTCTGTGTCTGATCTCCCCAAGGGAAACAAGAGAGACACCCTTCAGCTTTTTTCCTGGGTTGCTGTTGTTTTTAATCTTTTGCTAGTCTTGCTTATGTAGTGCAGTCTGGCCTTGAACTCACTGTGTAGCCCAGGCTGGCCTCAGACTTGTGGTGATCCCCCTGCCTCAGGCTCCTGAGTGCTGAGATTGCAGGTATGCACCACCCCCAGTCTTATCTATGTCCTGGGAAAGTGGTTCTCTGCAGTAAGGTTTTCCCCAGAACAAAAAAAGAATGTGGAGATTTAATTATTCATGTTTTCCAGAATCACAATGCCCAGGTAAAGTTCAAAACCATCAAAACCTTCAGAAAGCATCTGCCGACCTTGTATTTCTTTTCCCTTCTCATAGTTGAGATGTAGGCATCCTGGTGATGAGACATCACCTAAAAATGGGAGAAACTCAGTCCCCAGAGTCCCTGCATGACTCTGTGGAGGACAAGGGTCTATTTGCCACAGACACCACGCCTTCCTCTGTACTATTACAGAAAGAGAAAATTTTTATTTGGTTTGCACTGATTTATTTTGAAGTTTCCAAGTTATAGCCTCTTAGCTAGTACCCTAATGAATAAAAATAGCCCCTTGCAAAAAATAAAGGTTTTGTTTTTGGCATCCTGGTCAATCTGTCAAGCATTATTCTCAAATATGAGAGTAATATTAAATGTAGAGCTCCTTTTCATGTCAAAGAACTCAAATTTTCATTAATGCCTGAGTGCCTCAAGCATTTTACGCTCAGGTTTGCTCTTCTTTTTCTGTATCACACAGTTTCAGCCCTTGAAATCCATTAAAAACTTTCTATTCACCTGGCATTGGAATACAAATAAAATGACAGAAAATAGTGTACAAATGCCTTTATTTCTGATTAAGTAATATATGTAAATGTATGCATTTGTGGCATCACTAAGATGCTTTTATTCATTTAAAGAGATTAAGACAAAAGAGAACAGAACAAAGCAGATCAGAACAATGTAAGCAACACAGCACTTCATAAGACAACAGGATAGTAACAGTAGTTACCATAATATCTCTTTCTTTGAAATAGTTGAGCATACCTTCACATATAATAATATCAAACATAACAAAAGAGCATAAAACCATTCAAGGGAATGAAAGTATTATAGAGCATTCAGAACCAAATAACAGAAAACAAACAATGGCTACTATATTATCTCATTTTCCATAAAAAATTTGTTCATACTATCACACATATTAAAATCCAATAAGATACAGCATGATAGAACCAATGGAAACAGAAGAACAAAAGCATGGTAGGACTTCAAAGCAAGATGATATTAAATCAGCAACGGCTGCCATAATGTCTCGTTTTCTTCAAAACAGCTGTTCATACCATGACACATAATAAAATCAAACAAAACAGAATAAAACCATTCCAACTAATGAATGAAAACATTATAAGGCTTCAAAACAATGTAATGGGGAATCATGATTACCGTAAAATCTTATGTACTTTTACCATTTCTTACACTAGGGATACTATACGGTATTTATACATGTGAGTTTGATTTATTTTGCTGTGAGTATGGTCTAAAGTTGTATACATTTATTTATAAATATCTCAATGTGATCATTATTTATAGCTGAGTAGTACTGCATTGTATAAAAATACATATTTCTTATCCATTCCTCAGTTGATGGACACTTATGTGGTTTCCAAGATCTGGCTATTACAAATTGTGCTGCTATAAAAATGGGTGCACATATATCACTATGGTATGATGTTTTCAGTTCTGCGAATATGCTCAGAAGTGGAATAGCTGGGTCAAATGGGAATTCCAATCTCAGCTTTTTGAGGAATCTCCAGACTGACCTCCACAGTGGTTGCACCAGTCTACACTCCCACCAACAGTGCAGAAGAGTTCCTTTTTCCCCACAACCTCTCCAGCATTTGCCGTTAGTAGTTTTTTTATTCCTGGCCATTCTTTCTGTAGTGAGATGGAATCTCAGTGTGGTTTTAATTTATATTTCTCTAATAACCAATGATGATGAACATTTTTTCTTGTATTTATTTTCCATTTGTATTTCTTCATCTGAAAACTCTGTATTCTTCTTGGAGCCCATTTTTGAATTGGGTCTTTGAATTTCCAGGTCTGATTTTTTAATTCTTTATATGTTCTAGACAGAAGTCCTTTGTCTGAGGGACAGTTCACTAAGATTTTTTCCCAGTTTGTGGGTTTGCTTTTCACTATGCTGGAGATTTCTTTTGACATGCAGAAACTCCTTAATAAGATATGGTTGCAGTTACTGATTTTGGAAAGTATTTCCCGTGTGGTTTGATTCCTGTTCATGAATTCTCTACCTACCCCTATGTCGTCAAGATTTTTACCTAATTTGTCTTCTAACAGATTTAGTGTTTCTGTTTTAATATTCAGATCTTTGATCCATTTAGATTTTAGTTTAGTACATGGTGATAGTCATGGGTCTAGTTTTAGTTTTCAGCATATGGAGAGCCAGTTTTTCCAGCATCATTTATTTCCTTTGGAAGGAATTGTCATTCTTCGAGTGAACATGTTTGGTCCCTTTATCAAAGATAAGGTGGTTGAATGTGTTTATAGTTGTGGTTGTATCTTCTAATCTAGTCCATTGATCTTCTGCTCTGTTTTGATTCCAGTACCATGTTGATTTTACTACTGTTGCTTTGTAGTATAACTTCAAGTCAGGGATTGTGATGTCTCCTGCCTTGCCTTTTTGCTGCTTAGAATTGGCTTTGCTATTCTAGGTCTCTTCTTGTTTCAGATAAATTTTAGGAGTGATTTCTCTACATCTATGAGGTATGTTAGTAGTATTTTCATTAGGATTGCATTGAATCTGTATAACAGTTTTAGGAGAGTGGACATTTTCACTATATTTACTCTTCCTATCCACGAACAAGGGATGTCTTTCTATTTTCTGAGGTCCTCTTCGATTTCTTTTTTCAAGGTATTATAATTTTCCCTGTATAGACCTTTTACTTCTTATGTTAGATTAATTCCTAAGTATTTCATTTTTTTGGATGCTAGTGTGAAAGGTGTGGCTTCGCATATCTCTCTCAGTGATTTTTGTTGTTAGTGTACAGGAATCCTATTGATTTTTGAGTATTGACTTTGTATCCAGCTGCATTGCTGAATTTATTTTTTGTATCTGGAGTCTTTCAATGGAGCTGTGGGAGTCTTCTATATAAAGTATTTCATCTGCAAATAATGATAATTTAGCTTGCTCTTTTCCTATTTTTACTCCTTTTATTTCTCTCTCTTGTCTAATTGCTCTGGCTAGTATTTCCAGTACTAGGTTGAATAAGAGTGGTGATAAGAGACATCCTTCTCTTGTGCCTCATTTTAAGGTAAAGGCTTTCAGTTTTTGGCCATGTAACATGATGCTGGCTGTTGGTTTGTCATAGACGGCCTTTATAATATTGAGGTAAAGACAATCTATTCCAATTTTCTGCAAGGTTTTTATCATGAATGAGTGTTGGACCTTATTAAAAGCTTTTTCTGCATCTATAGAAATGATTATGTGATTCTTACTTTTGGCTCTATTGATATGGTGGATTACATCTATTGATTTACAAACATTGAACCATCCCTGCATGCCTGGGATGAATCCCATTTGGTCATGGTGTGTAGTCTTCTTGATGATTTGCTGTATCCTATTTGCCAATATTTTATTGAGGATTTTTGCATCTGTGTTCATTAGGGAGATTGGTCTGTAGTTGCTCTTTTTTAGTTGGGTCTTTCTCAGGTTTTGGTACTAGAGTAATATTTGCTTCCAGGAATGACTTAGGAAGAATTGCTTCCCTTTCAATTTCATTGAAGAGTTTGAGGAATGTCGGCATTAAGTCTTCTATACATTTCTTGTACAATGCCATGGTGAATCCATCTGGGCCTGGGCTCTTCTTTGTTGGTAAAGACTTACTTACATTTTTAATTTTATTAATAGAAATTGGGTTATTAAGCAGTTTTATATCTTCTTGACCCAGCTTTGGTAGTTCATGTTTCTAGGAATCTGTCCATTTCTTTTGTGTTATTGAACACAGAAGATGAGAGTAGAGATTTTTGAAATAGGTGTTGATGATCTTCTGTATTTCCAGAGTCTGTAGTGATTTTACATTTTTCACTTCTTATTGCATGAATTTGAATTTTTTCTTTCCTTTTTTTTATAAGGTTGGCTAGGGGCTTATCAATTTTATTTATTCTTTCAAAGAACTAACTCTTTGATTCATTGGATTGTTTTCTTAGTCTCTATTGCATTGACTTCTGCTCTGATCTTTATAATTTTCTCCATTCTTTTGGCTTTGGGCTTGACTTTTCCTTATTTTTCTAGATGTTTGAGGTGTAGCATCAGGTTGTTTATTTGTGTTTGTTCTATTTTCCTGATGTGGGAATGCATTGCAATAATTTTTCCTCTGAGGACTGCTTTCATTCCATCCCACAGATTCTGGTAAGTTGTATTTGTATTTTCATTTGCTTGCAGATATTATTTAATTTCTTCTTTAATTTCTTCTGTGACCCACTGGATGGTCAGGAGTGTATTATTCCATTTCCACGTGTTTGTGGGGGATTTTGAGTTTCTTTTATCATTAATTTCTAGTTTCATAGCACTATGATCCAATCAGATACATGGGATAATTTCAATTCTTTTGCATTTGTTCTATGGGCCATATGTTCTATGGGCTATTACATGGTCTATTTTAGAGAATGTCCATGTACTGCTGAGAAGAATGTATATTCTGATGTTGTTGGATGGAACACTTTGTACACAGCTATCAAGTCCATTTGTCCACAGGTGTGATTCAATTCTGCTATTTGTTTGCTGATTTTCTGCCTGGTTGATCTGTCCTTTGGTGTCAATGGTATGTTAACGTATCCTGTTATAATTGTGTTATTGCTTATTTGATTTTTCATTTCTGTCAATACTTGTTTTGTATAGCTGAGTGCTCCTGAATTTGGTGCATATATATCTAAGATTATTGTCTCTTCCTCTTGAAGTTTTCCCCTAACTAGTATGTAGTGAACTTCTTTATCTCTTTGAATATTCTTGGTTTGAAGTTCACTTTTTCGGCAAACAGAATAGCTACCCCTACTTTTTGGGGGTTCCTGTTGCATGAGGTATTGTTTTCCATTCTTTAACTTTCAGTCTACGAGTTTCCTTTTGGGTTAGATGGGTTTCTTGTAGATAGCATATGGTTGGATGTTGTTTCTTGATCCATTCTGCCAGTCTGTTTCTTTTAATTGTTGAATTGAGACCATTTACATTAATGGTTATAACTGTTATATATTGGTTTATTGTTGACATGTTACCTTTCTGCTATTGTATCTTTACCTTTCCATTCTGTTTAATTGTCTGCCTTGCTTAATGGTTTTTTCCTATGTATATCTAGAATGTCTTTCAGTAGTCTTTGCAGGGTTGGTTTAGTGATCGTGAAGTTCTTCAGCTGTTCTTTGTCATGGAAGTATCTTATTCTCCATCCATTCTGAAGGACAATTTTTCAAGATACATCATTCTGGGTTGGAAGTTGTTTTCCTTTAGGATCTGAAATACTTCACTCCATGCTCTTCTTGATTTCATTGTTTGTGTAGAGAAGTCTGCTGTGATTCTGATAGGTTTTCCTTTATAGGTGATCTGTCTTTCCTCTCTAACAGTTTTTAATATTCTGTTCTTATGCTGGATTTCTGGGATGTTGATTATTATATGTCTGGGTGTAGTTTTATTGTGGTTATGGCTATTTGGAGTTCTGTATGCTTCACTAATCTGTATGTCAGTTTCCATTCTCATCTTTGGGAAATTTTCAGCTATACTTCTGTCAATAGCCTCTTGATATCATTTGTGTTGTCTCCTTTTTCATTTATCCCTATCAATATTACATTGTTTTTCTTTGCATCATCTTGCAGCTGTTGAATTGTTATTTTCTGATTCCTTGTTATTTTTAAAAGATCTTTCCTTTCCTGTTCACTAGCTGCCATCTTGTCTTCAAGGTCTGAAATTCTATCTTCAGTTTTGTGGAGGTGGTTTTGCCAACTTTCAATGGAATTTTTGATTTCCTGATATATCTCTTTGAATCTGTTTCATGTAATCTGTTTGTTTCTTATATTGTTCATTCAAGCATTCTATCTTTTTGCATCAGTCCTCTAATTTTTTAACTGTGTCTTCTTTAGAAGTGTTCAGTATTTCTTTCATTACTTTTATAATTTCTTCTTTTACCTGGGAGATTATTTCTAATTTGAGTTCCTTTATAGCTTTCCAGAGTTGCTTCCTTATTTCAGTTACTACCATTTCAGGCATTTCAGGTGAATGGCCTGTATTTTCTTCGCTGTACATGGCTCTTAGGCTTTCTTGGAATGGGCTGGAAGCTTGAGATTGCATTTTGGTGTTTCACCTTGTCATTTTCCCATATTTCCTTGTTTCAAGCCATGTTCCAAAGCCTCTCCTGGGCATGTTGGAAATCACCTCCTATGCCCTCAGCTCCCTGGATTGAACAAAGGTCACTGGGCATGGTCCAGTCAGGCCCTCCAAACCTCCTGAGCCTAGTCCAGTGTGTCTGGAAGCTGGGTGGGCACTTAACTGCTGGAATTAGTGGTTTTAAACTCTCCCCGGGCCAGCACTGCCACACTGGAACATACCTCATGCTGCCTCAGCTCCCCAGGTTGAAAAAAGGTCACTGGGCATAGTCCAGTGAGGCCCAAGAAACCTCCCAAGCCTAGTCCAATGTGTCTGGAGGCTGGATGGGCACTTTTGCTAGGAATCTTAAAAAGCTGCTAAAATAGTAGAATTTTCTACAATTTGAATTAAATGATCTTTAAATCAACAAGTTTTTTTTTTTTTCAATACTGGGAACTAAACCCAGGTCTTCATATATGCTAAACAAATACTCTACTAACTGAGCTACATCATCAAGCCTTTTTTAAAATTTTGAGCCAGGGTTCTATTGTGCTGCCCAGGATGGCCTCAAATTTGGGATCCTCCTGCCTCAGCCCCTGGAGTAGCAGGGATTATGGGTGTGTACCTCTGCTTTTGCTCATCTATTACTTTTTATCAGATGGTATAATGCAGCCATTGAAGTTCCTTCCTAAAGGCAGCACAGCTGTGGTATACTTTAAATGACCAACTACATGTCTGCTGTCAGCGGCTCAGCTCTTTGAATTCTAGAGGTCTCTCTCGGCTAATTATTTAAATTTCTTCAGCAGTCTCAGCAATTTAAATAAGAGGTATTGATTAGTCCATGTTCTTCCAGTGAGAAAATAGTTCAATATGAAGACTGCCTAGGAAAGCTGTTTGTTCAATTTAATCTAAACAAAGAACTGGTTAAAAGTAATCACTGCAGCCTCTTTGAATCACTGGATCATTGAATTTCTGTCTCAGTTTAGCTCTTAATGATTTGCAAACACATTTTGGAGAAATTTTTATCCATTCTAACAAAGAACAAAAAGGCCTGTACATATTTTAATTCCCTAAATCTCTTTTTTATCTGTAACTTTAATATGTTGTGAAATTATTTTAAATCATTGCATGTTCCTTTTTAAAAACAAGTCAAAGAGATAAGAAGACATGCAACTAAATAAGTAGCATCATTTTTCAATGGCTAACTACTCAAAACTTCAAAAACAATCTTTTCTCTCCCAAACTCCCGCTACCCCTGCCAATAGCTTTTGAAATATTATACTTCGTATAAGCTCCCCACTGGGGATATTATCAATTAAGAACTCCACTCCTTTCATTCTCCACTGTAATTCAAAAAGTCTTTACATATTAAAAGCAGTCTCACTTCCAAAAGACTTGGAGCTCCTTGATGATGTGGAACACCACTAGGGAAGGTCATCTTTATTCTGTTTTCTTACCAACAAAGAAAATGGGACTAGCCAAGACGTAAGAAACTCATTTTTAAAACTTCTTTCTCGTTCAAGCTTCAACCTTACCTATCATTCCAAAACAAAACAAAACAAAAATGCACCTAGCACTTGTCTGTGCCTACTGGTGATAAGTAGTTATGTTGCTGGGTTTTGAGGTGCTGGTTTCTACATTCGGTTCTGAGCAAAGAATTGGTAAATGATAGCAAGGTTTTATATGTATTGGGCGAGGGAGGGAAGCTCAGAAGAACTCCCAGCAGGAGCTCAAGGGCAACTGTCCTTTTTCTGTATCTTCCACTCCTGAGGCTGAGGGCAGGTCTAGGCCACTCTGTCAGAAACCCTTGAGTACTCTAAGAATTCCACCCCTGGCTATGGGAACTATTCTATGAATGCATCCTGGATCACACCCATTTTCCAAAGTAGTTGTGGCCACGCCCTAGCCTCCTGCCTCAGCTGTTTAACAAACAGTTTCTGAAGGTCAGTAGAAACAGTTCCTATTGGGGTGCCTGATATGTATAATACCAAAGATGCCACTCGGCATCAGGATTATTTTGAGTCTAAGGCATTTGCAAATCAGCATCTGCAAGAAAAGGCGTTTTGTGAATTCCCCTTAACTTCCTAAAACCAAAGCCTCCTGACAAGATTCTGTTGTCCAGAATTTATCCTCTTCAGCAGGAATCTCACAGCCAGGATACTTACTCAACACCAAAGATCAGCCAAAATTTCTCCCACAGCTTAAGTAATTGCCTAAACAGACATTGTCATAAAACTATCACACCTCCCATCTAACTCTCTTAGACACTTTTATTTTTTCTGAAAAATTATCTATTCTCTCAGAAATGCCCCTTTTACCCCTTTCATACCCTTATCAAAATGGTACATACAGCAGGCTTTAAGTTCTAACCATCTCATTTAACTCATACTTCGTCTTTGGTTTAGTTTGGTTTGGATTGGTTTGCTTTGCTTTGCTTTTTCAAAATAGTAGTCTGGGTTGGCCTTGAATTGAAAAACTCAGGCTGGTCTCAAACTCGTGGGGATCTTGCTGTCTTCACCTTACCAGTACAGCTTTTCTGTTTATAATTTTCAGGCCCCCAGAAAAGACCGAAGAGTAGACGAAAAGTTTTTCCTTTTCAATCATGCTTTTCATTTTTAAAAGAAACCAGTTTCCTTCATTCTTGTGGAGAAGCATAGTTAATTTACCACTGTTTCTTTAAAGGCACATTGCAGCTAAGTGACAGGTCTATAACAGAACATTAACTTTCCGCCCAGTGAACCGTACCCCAAAACCCCACATGCATTGCTAGATGATCTAACAGCTCACCATGGCTCAGAGAGCACCATTTCTCCCCCATCCCAGCATAATGTCAACAGTGCCTTTCCAGCACACACATCAATTTATTCCGATCTCCTTAAGCATTAACATTTGTCAATTTTCACACATGTGTTAATTAGTTTTACCCACAAGGATTGTTTCTAGCAACACCAAGGCACTGGCCCCTGTTAAACACAAATGTTATATCAGTCTTTATACAACGTTTTTGGGATGAATGGGCAATAGAACCACCGTGACCTGATGAAAGTGTTCCAGAGTTATTTCTGGACCTCTCCTCGTACTAAAATCAAATATAAAAATGTTAGCCCTTCACTCTGATAGTTTGGTTCTCTCTTGGACTCACCTACTGCTCCTTTGCAGTGGTCAACAAACTCTTACCTTTCCTATAGTCTTTGACTATTGGTAAGTACCTTTACCACCTATAGTTTTAGGCACTGGCTTCTCACACACTACACCTCACAGGGCAGTTCATATTTTGACGGGTTGCTAAGAAGGCCAGAAGAAATTGTATAATGTGCAGATATAATGTGATTTAGGCATATACTAATGCTTTTCTTAAATGATAAGATGCTTATATAGTCTGGGTTTGGGATGCAATTGGATAAATGACAATTTGTAGATAATTTCTATGTGTCTTTCACAGTTTATAGACCCAGATGTAGTGATACACAGCTGAAATCACAGCATTCAGAGGCTGAGCCAGGAGGATGGTGAGTTCTAGGCCATTCGGTGGGCTACACAGTGAACTCGGCTAACCTGAGCTACACAGTGAGAACTGTCTCAAAAAACAAACACTAAAAAGTTTACAAAGTCAAATGTCAGTGTATTACACGCAGTGCAACAGTTTTTTAGAACTATGTAATAAGCTCAACAATTTATCAGCTACTATTAATTGATAAACCGCAACCAACAGGGCATGACATAGTAGACATTCAATAAATAATCATTAAACCGAAAGAATGTTTGTCCTGTGTGGTGTAACATCTAAGGTCTATGTCCCTGTTGCTTATTACAGAACACTTAATATCCTTGGAATTTCTGAAATGATAAAACTGTCTTTTTTTAATGGTACTGTAGATAGAAATATTTTATAAATAAATGAACTTTAAATGTATGCTAATGAAGTCACTTGGAGTAAGGGCCCTATGGAGCCTCAGAATGGGTCTGGTCTCCAGAAGAACCAACTGATTAAAGCCTGGAATTTTCAGCCTCTCTACCAACTTTCAAGAGGTAAGAATAAAGGTTGGTGTCCGACATTTCTGAAAACTCTTGAACAGCAAGATTTGATGTGTTTCTAGGATGCTGAACCTGAGATGCCCACGGCACCCCCAAACCTTGCTCCATAATCTCTTCATCTGATCGCTCATCTGTGTCCTCTGTAACAAGCTGGTAAACTTAAGTAAAGTGTTTCCTTGACTTCCCATGAGCCACCCTTAGCCCACGGAGGAGAGGTCATGGGAAGTGCATAGCCCGTCAATCACAAGCCCAGGTCCTGACCTAGGTGATGATGGCATCTGAACTGAGCCATAGTTCCTTGTGGAACTATGCTACTCTCCTATGGGATCTGACACTATCTCCAGGTAGATACTGTCAGAAATGCATTAGTGGGCACCTGGTGTCCACTGAAGAATTGTTGAGGCAGGGGCAACACAAATTCAATTACAGAAGGGCTCTGTGTGCTGTGAGAGCAGCAAGAAAAAAAGATTTGTCACCCTTTGTAACCTATAACCAGAGCTGTTTGTTTGCCTACGTTTGGAATGAAAATGTCTGCTCCTTTAACCACTGGTTCTCAAATACAGGGAATGCAAGGTTTATGGCTAAATTACTGAGATCACATAAAGGAGCATTTTAATCTACAGAACATATCAAAAGAATGTGAACTTTTTGTTTGCTTGCTTTTTATTTTTTGAGACAGAGTCTGTCTCTGTAGTCCAAGATGGCCTTGATTTCACTATGTAGCCCAGATTGACCTCAACTCCATATCCTCCTGCCTCAGTCTCCTGAGTACTGGATTACAGATGTCCGCCACCACGTCTGACTGAGGCATGAATGTCCTTAATTAGATGCATCCCATTGGACAAGTTTCCTGACCTTGCTGATATCATCTCCTTTGTAAAATGGGACTAATATTAATTGTGGAGATTAAATCAGGCAGTGTACACATTGTGGTTGGCATCATATCAAACCCTTTGTAAGTACCATGAAAGGGTAATTTTTTTTTTAAATTTCACATAAGTGAAGGGGAAAGTTTATCTGGTGACAGTGTTCTAATTGGAAGGGGAAAGTAGCAGATTTTTATAATATGTATGAACTTTCTGCCTTAAGTATATGCTCCTCCTCATCTTTCTTTTTTAGAATAATGATATAGGAAAAATGGAACTTCTAATCCATTAGAGCAGATGTCAGATGTGCCAATTTCATGGTCTCACAACAGCAAGGAATGAAATCATGAATCAAGGGAGATTAGGAGAGTTTTATTAGAAACAAGGAAAAGGAGAATAGCATCTGGATTTCCTGGAGAGGACTTTAGCACTGGCCACCGAGGCCCTTTGTAGGGGAATTTATACAGCAAAATCACAACATGGGTACCATGTGGTTCACACTACAATCAAGCTATCGTGTTATAAGTGTACAGGTTCAGCTAATACTGACCCAGTAGGGAAAGGAGTCACAGAGTGAAGGTATATTGAAAAATCAAGGGAATTCATGGAATGGGGGAAGAGTATAGGTCCAGGTGTTTAGTCACCCACCTAAGTGTCTGATGTCTATCTGGGCCCATTGGACCAGGTGGTGCTAATTATGCCATAATCTTAAATTGCTCTTTATCTTGCAGCCCGGCTATTGCTTCTCCAACCCTAAGGCCTAGCTCTCCTTAGATTTCTCTCCAGCTACAATTCTGATGTCTCTATTTCCTGTGCTGATGTTCCTGAGGGGCCACTCCCTCTCCAACTGCGTATTAATTTCTAGACTAATATATTATTAGCAATCTGTACTAATAGAATAGACAGAAACCCAGTACCTGGCCAGAAAACAGATACCTTCAACACTGGACCTTACAGATGTTAAAGTAAGATAAAACAAACACCAGGTCTGAAGAATGCCGGGGCAAACAAAGGCAGTGCAGCTTCCTAAGTGATTACAATCTCGCTTGACCGGCAAGCAGAAGCAAAACTTCACTTGCATTTTTTCTTGTCAAAGCCTATATGGAAGAAAAGCAGGCTTCAATTCAACCAGTCAGAAGCATCCAACAAACTTACCTAAGTAGGGCCTTTCCAAAGGGAGAGACCAAATCACACAGCTGTGTAACTGTAACCACTTGAATATTTCTTTACTTTACTTCTGTGTGCATCCTATAGAAGCCGTCTACTTGGGTTCTTTTTCCCTCGTGGGGATCCTGAAACACTTCTGGTAAGTAGCTGCCCAGCTCATAAATCATTATTTGCTCAAATAAACCCTTTAAATTTTTATTATGTTTCAGTTTACTTTTTAACAGAGACTCCCCCTTCTCTAAACGCCTTGACTTACAGGGCTGTGTCTGGTTACTGGAACGCATTGATCTGGACTGCACTTGCCCTCTGCGAGGGGCCATCTGTTGGGTTTTTGTTTCTTGGCCTATTGAATTCCACTTTCAGGAGAAAGAAAAGATTTACAGGATTTTCGCCAAAACAACTTTTTTCCTCCACACTTACATTGCATAACAATAAAAGGGACAAGAAGCTATTTACTAACATCACTTCTATCCAATAAAACTCCCTTTACTAAGTTAATTGTTTTCTTTCTCTAAACAAGGACTTAAATTTCAGCCTGCAGGAAAAACTAACACGAAGGGAAGCAGTTCATGAAAGGATATCAACCAAGCTGGATGGGGAAGGTCAGAGGCAGGGTGAGAAAAAGAAATAAACCTGAACCCAGCTTTGACCTCGTGTTTCATTTGAGAGTAATAATTAATCAAAAACACACCAAATGTCTAGTTTCCTTTCATTATTACTCACCTGGCCACAAGACCGGTTTTCAGGATGGTTCTGAATGGAGATATTATACAACTTATGGGAGACACTGGTTTACATCAACAGATGCAAAATAATGACTCAAATATTCTTTCAGAAGCTTTGACTCTGTTTTTCTGGAAGCTATAGAAAAGAAATCCTTTTTTGTGGCTGTTATTTTGCTTTGTTCCATGGTTTGTACTGCTTCCATTCAGCTCTATCTTAGAAGAAAAGCTTTATCCTGAATACCTATTAGCAAAGGAGAGGGAGACCTTAGGATCCCTACATAAAAGAATTCTCTCTCCGGAGGTGCCCTGTGACTAGTTTCCATGTCTTCCTGCTTCTGTGGGTGATCTGACACTCAGAACCTTGAAAAAACTAGAAAGAAGATGTTGGGATGAATGAAGAATGTTAAAGTTCACTCAATTCAAGAGAAGAACTTGGAAATAAAAAAGAAAATCAAATATTAAAAGACATGGAGCAGTACCTTAAAACAAATAAGCTGCTTTATTAAGGATCCACCCTAAAAAAAAGTAGTCGACAGCTTCCAGGCTCAGCTAGGAGCAGCAAAGAAAAGGCCCAGTTTGCACAGCTGTTGCCTAAAGAACTGAGTAACAAAAGGCTGAAACTTTAACTTGAATCTAGGGGGAGGAAAACCAATAGTAAGAATCGCTAATATCAAGGAAGTACGTGAAGCAGCAAAAAATATGAGACCACAGCAGGCAGAGGCCGGAAGCCAGTCTCTTCCCGGTGCACACAGCTGCTAGCTGGAGTGCTGGTCTGTCTGCTGGAAAATCCATGGCCCAGGGCTTTCGGGTGGGAGCATCCTTTGCTTCAGAGTTCTGAAGCTGGAGACCAGTCAAGTCTGATTCTCACTATGAAATCCTAGGGCCAGCAAGGAATAAGCTCAAGGAAGAGCCAGCCTGGTGTTCTTTCCAGTAACTTCTGGAATCCATCTTAGAAACTTTCTACATCTGTAGGCTTTGTGACATACAAAGGGGTGGTAGCTCAGATTCAGTACCCTTTTAAAATATTTTTCTTGCTTTGTATTTTTTTAAACAATAACATCTCATTAAAAAAAAAAAAAGAAAACTAGTAGTGTTTTACCAGTAAAACTTACGGAGCAAGTAAGCAATCAACTAATTTAGACTATTGATTGTTAATTGACTATCATTTCTAAAGGAAGTTGAAACATCCATACAATAGAAGCTAAGAAAACATTAAAACCATGTGAACATTAAATCAAGAGTGAAATAACAAGATGGGGGAGGGATCTAAGAGGAGCCTCCCTCCTTGGATGTGGGAAGAGAAATAATTGCAGTAGAAAATACAAACAGTCTTCCTCCACGCCACACCAACCTTCCACCACGCCAGCAGTAATATGCAGAACTGAAATTTAAATTCAATTGCAGTGAATTCACTTCATATATTTTTCATTCACTTTCAAGCTAAAATAGAAGCACTGAAGGAATTTCAGGCTCAGTTTTTGTAGTATTTAACAAATGTTCACAGAACGCCTCCCCTGTGCAAGGCTCATTTGAAGGGTCTTGGAATCTAATAAGAGAAACACAAATAATTTCAAGGCAACATCAGAAGAACAGGAGGAGTAGCCATAGTGTGTTTAGTAACTGTCACCATTAAGGAACTGGGGACAAAAGTTTTAAAAAGTAATTAGGGAATTTCAGATACATTAGGAAAACATGGAAGCCCTTTTAAACAGACAAGTGAAGTCATCCTGCCTGATTTTAGGAAGAAAACTGGGAGAATTTGGAGAATAAATGAGAGTAAAGATAAAATTAAAGTGAGTTGTGTTAGTCAGAGTTCTCCAGAGAAACAGAACCACAGGCCATGTATTTATTGGTATAAGTTTTATATGGGGAGGGGGAGACATTATAAATAATTAGCCTCCCAAATTATGGATGATTATGGAGGTTGGCAGGTCTGAAATCCACAGGATGGGCTCACAGGTTGGAGACCCAGCAGACCCAGGAGACCCGGGAGAATCCATGCTTCTGTTCCAGTCTAAAGGCAGTCTTCTGGAGAATTCTCTCTTAGGAAAAGCCAGAACTTGTGTTTCCTTCTGGTCCTCAGCTGATGAGTTGAATCCCTCCTCCCTCATACATTTTGGAGACCGATCTTCTTTACTCATTGTTCACTGATTTCAGTGTTGACTCCACTCAAAATACAGTCACAGACATCCACAGAATATAGCTGGGGGCCCTTACCCCAGTAAAGCTGACACATAAATTTAGACATCTCAAACACTCACCATAGTGTATTTATAAACTTCAGGCAATTGGGAAAGAGGAAAAAAAATAAGATTTTTGGAAATAAATGAATATGCTGGTGCAAAGGAGAACATCATGAAGATAATATTCAGATTCCTAGTGTGAGCAACCAGGTCATATATAAAAAAACAACCACTTAGATGACCAGGAGCCTCCAATACTATATTATTCATTTAGTTTATTTTTCTTCCCAACAAGTTCAGGTTTCTAATACCTATTCACAACTCTTTATTTTTATTACAAGCCATCTCCTTAGTTCCCATAATTTTTTTTGCAAAGATATTTCGTTAAGCTAGTTTTGTCTGTGAGGATACATATTATATTTTTCCATTTGTTCAAAAAAATGCATTTACTTAACTTCTGGTCCACTATGCTGGTAACTTTACCTCCATACTTTGGGGGACTTCTTACCTCCATTGTTGCCCAAACAAAATTCACATACCTGAGAACAAGAGCACAAATGAAAAGACAAGAGAGTTATCAACAACATTTCTGGAACTGGACGTAAATGGCTGAATGATAAATCAAAGGAAAGCAGAAATGAGCAGTACCTAAATTCTCCCATGAAGCCCCAGAAAGACTCAGCAATTGGAGAAACAAAGCACCTGTGAATGAAGGATGCCAGTGTTCAAGTGGGGCAGAACGCAGGTCTATTTGTTGAAAGTCTCATATAAAAATTAATTAAATCTCTAACTCTACTCTCCAGCTCGAGCCAGCTGTGTCCACCTGTCACCAGCCCCAGCAGAACACTGGACGTTTTCTCTTTGAAGAAATCTGATCAAAGGAAATACAGAGTTGGGATAATAGAGCTGGAGGCAGGAGATGTGTGCCATAATGAAAACTAGAAGTAAGTGAGAAAATCTCCAGTCTGAAAGGTGAAATCTTTCAGCACTGTTTTCTCATTTGTCCCCAGAATGCAGGAAACTCACAGAGTCAACATCAACCAAGATATAAAAATATCAAATTTTGACTGACTAATAGAAGTGACAAAAGACCCAGAGGCTGACAGAGATTTCCCATTGAAAGAACTACGTCTTTTCCTAATCATCCAACAGCAAAGCTATCACTTGGCAAGTACTCACGGCCAATCCCACCCCGTCGCACATATAACCTTTCAAGTGGCTTTGTAGGTTCACAGTGGTTTGAATGTAGCTCCAGCAAAATCTAGGTGTTGAAACGTAATGGCCAAATGTGATGGTCTCAAGAGATTGACAATTTAACAAGTGATTGGGGCAGAGGAGCTCTTCCTCTCGTGAATGGGATTAAGGACCTTATCAAAGAAGCATCCCATAGTCGTGCAGCTGTCTTGCACTTTCACATTCCACCAAAGGCCAACACAGCCCTACTTCCCTCCAGAGGATGCAGCAACAAGGCGCCATCTTGGAATGGAGCCTGGGCCCTTCCCAAATCACGGGACCTGCCACTGAGGCCTTGGTCTTGGACTTCTTGACCAACAGAACGGTGACGGAATACATTTCTGCCCTGTATAAATTACTCATTCTGTGGTATTTTGTTATAATGGCACAGAGTATAATAAAGACATTAAATGTAAACTTGTTAATTGTTACATTGTTAATGTAAAAGACCAAATAGCATTGCATATCTCAAAAGCCTTTCATAGGACATCAAAGCAGGATGCTCTTTTTATTCAAAAATAATATTTAGGGGACAAGAATTCATAGAATTAAAATATAGAACTGAAAAATCAATAAAAGTGTTGATATTACATATTGTACACATGTATTGAAATGAGTTGTACTCCATAAATATGGGCAATTATTATGTCAGTTAAAACTTTAAAACGTGTATTATTTGTGCTGTAACCAACTGAAAGTTCATATAACTATATTAGTAAGAAAAAATTATTCTTTAATGAAAAAAGAAAATAATAAGATACATAGAAAAGTGAAAAGAAAGTTATGAATACCCATATACCCGCCTAAAAAATATTGGATGATAAAATGGTCCAGAAGAAAATAAAAACATCAATAATTAAAAATTGGGAAAAAGAAATTAAAAAAGAAAATTTGACATTCAAGCAACAGAAGTTCTAAATGAGAAAACTGAGTAAATGGATAAGAAGACATTATCAAAGGGAAAACCACAAAGAAAGTTCCCAGAATTGAAGAGGCAAGTTTTCATGCTGATGTAGTCTAGGAACCCACTGAGTACTCGAACAGGTTAGCCACATACACACACATTCAGCTGTATTACAGGGAAAAAAATTGAAGATATGGAGAATTTAGAAATAGTAAAAACTTGCTGCGAGGGTAAAGCAGAACACATTATAAAGTCATCAGGAGTGCAAATGATATTGGCTATTCAATAACTCTGCTAGCTATGATGCAGTCAACCAAAAACATTAGTTTTAATTTAGAATTCAGATGCATTTGATTTATCAGTCAGGTGTAATACTAAGATGAGCAAAAGTTCAAAAGTTTTAGCTGTCAGATGCTCTTTCTATGGAAGCCACTAGAACATTGGTTCCCAAGCAACTTCAGCATTACCCAGGCATCTATTACAAACACAGATGGGCTCCCACCTAGACCTATTGAAACAGAATGTCTGGGAACGAAACTCCACATTCTTCTCCTTAACAGGCCTTTCTAGTACAAGATAAAGTGTGAGAAACACACTTTGCAAAATGAGGAGTGAACTACAGAACAGAAAGATGTGGCTACATGTGAGACAACCCGCTCCCCCAGATTGCAACAGAAGAATAAAAGCACCAAGAGGGATATTATCACTTCTGAGACATCTTCCATTGTTCTGAACACTTTCTATTTATTAATGTTTAAAGTCACCTATCTTAGTTACTTTTCTTGTTGCTGAGACAAAATATTTGACACCCAGAGTTATGGGAAGAAAAGTTTATTTTGGCCCACAGTTTGTAGAGGTTTCGACCCATAGTTGATTGATTCCTTGGCATGGTGTCAGGGAGAAAGAGAAGCAGTTCGTGGCAGAATAGGCAGAGAGCAACCATCTTTTCCTTTATAGTCCATCCAGGCTGCAAGGTTGGTGCCACCCATATGACAGCTGGGGCTTGCATTTTCCACACTCAGAACTGTGCTAAACCAATCGAATCATCGCACACCCTACAACCAGCTACCTCCAAAAAGTCCCAGCTGTGAGTATATGAGGCTTTGGGGGAACATATAGATACAAGCCGTAACACCACCCCAACCAGCTTTTCATATAAGCCTTATTATTTTCTCCATTTTGGCAGAAAAAAACAAGCAAGACTCGAGATCTCAGTGCAGCAGGGTGTATTTAAATGCAGCCAAACGCAAGCAATGTAGTCACAGCATGGCACCCTGTGCTCTCAGTATATATGGAGTGCACCAAGAGAAACTGAAACCAGGATGCTTGAGGTGTTTAAATCTACTGAGGAGTTTACATCTCTGTGGACAATCCTGAAGGTAAAGAGGGTAGGTATTCAGAAAGCCAAACAAGAAAAAGTGAAGAAAATATCCCATAGAGGTAGGGCCTCGCTAAATCTCTTAACTGTGATCATAAAACAGTATATGGCTCAGATTAAACTAATATTTTCATAGACCTTTGAGAGTTAATACTGAATACAGTTTAACCAAAACAATTACAATATCTTATTAAGAGGATGAATAACAAAACAAAATCAGAGAGGAGCAGGTGAGGTAAGAGAGATAAATTCTCAACCTTCATATTATAGGAAATACTTTCTGTTTGTGTTTGTTTTGTTTTGCTATTGAACCCAGACCCTTTGCAATGAACTAGACTTCCATGCCTTTTGAGGTAGGATCTCGCTAAATCTCGAAATTGGCCAGTCTGCGTTTGAACTTACGATTCTCCTGCCCAAGAAGTTAACAGGAAGCAACAGGAAATTAATAGTTAATGCTTAAAATCAAATATTTAGGAAATAACAGTAAAAGTGTGTTAGCAGCTAAGAGTTAAAATGTTCCTTTAGAAAAAGGATAACGATCAAGGTGGGCTATGCACATGTACCAACTCCCTACAAGGAATGTAATCATATACTGCAAACAGGTACCCATAAAAATGAAAATTTAAGAAAAAGGAAATGAGCAAGCTCGTGAAACCAGGGAAAGCAGAGCTGGTCCTGACTGGATGCTACTCTGGACACTTGTCCAAAGCCATCATCGTGAACATCAGTGACCCCACCCTGACGGTCCCTACAGCCCTGACCTGATGGCTGGAATTATTACTGTTTCCAGAAAGTTCAAACACAGACTGGCCAATTTAGAGATTTAGCTGTCATGGACAAGAAGAACTTTGCCTAGAGGCCACAGACCAAGTCCTTTGTGAAGGTTTATAATTACAATCATCGCACATACCCTTGGACAAGACTGTGGTCAGCGGGAACATTTTCAGACACCTGGCTCTTAAGTGCAAGACCCACTGGGAGGTGAAGGTCAAGTTCCAGAATAGATACTAGACCAGCAAGAGCAAGTGGTTTTTCCAGAATCTTCGGTTTTAGGTGGTTTTTGATTCCATCATTAAAAGAATTTTTAAAAATAGGGAGTAAACAAAAGGGAAGAGTTTTTGTTGTATAATAAGCCTTCTAAAAGCATTGACCTTTTAAGTTATAGTGTTCTTGTGTTCGTTTGACAAAAAAAAATCTAAAATTAAAAAAATAGGTTTCCTCTAATATAGAAGTCGAATTTCAGTTAGAGTTTTCAAGTTTCTTCTAACAGGCAATTTCCATCTTCCTCCACCTGGCCTCTGTGTCTTAACTCTGGAAATAGGACAATGAACATCGTGGGGCTTTCTTTCTTGTCCCGTTGTCAAAGCAGCAGCTCTCTGTTCCCATCAGGAAGCCTCCTATCCTGAGATTCTGGACTTCATATTCAAAAGCACAGGTAGGAGGGAGTCACTGAGCCCATCTTTCTAATTCTCCCATCAGATTTCTCCAATGTGGTGTTTATTCTACAATTGTTCCTACAAAAAAAAAAATTCCTCCATCATCTGGAAGTTTCTTTATATATAAGTTTGCCATGTGGTTACCTGTGGTTTAATATCCACAAACACGGGTTCTTTGAGTATTTCTCTTTATTCAATCATTTATCCAAACAAAAATGTTTAGTGAATTCCTTATATATGTCTCAGATACCACTGAGAGGAGTAACATTTTTTTAAAATAGTTTTATTACCACGTTTGTAGTATATAATGATTACAGTCATCATGGGGTGTTGGTACATGTACATAACACATCTTTTCTCTTCTCTTCTCCTCCCCTCTCACTTACTACTTCATATTTTTACAAATATTATTCTTCTATCTATACTTAAGAATTAAAATGTTTGAAGGTTCTTTATAATCATTATTTCTGCATTTGTTAATTAAGAAAGGCAACCTTCTGTGTTGTAACGACTGATTAAGATGATGGTAAACTAGATTATTTTAAGCAAGGAAAAATGGGGCTGGGAATTTAGCTCAGTGGCACAAAGTGTCTGCCTTACCAGTGAGAGGTTGTGAGTTCGATCCCCAGTACCAAAAAAAAAAAAAAAAAAAAGAAAGGAAAGTGCTGAGATTTCCTTTCCAAATTTAGATCAAGTCAGTTTAAATACTTCCCTTACCCAACTTATCAGTAGGCTATGTTGTCACAAAGAAAAATGTTAGCATTTATCTCAAAGAGTTATCTATCTCCTGCTGATGATTTATGAGAAAACAGATTTCTGTGTTCCAACCTCAGGGAAAAGGGTACACTTGCAGTGTACAATAGTATTTTGAAATGTTAATTGATGTATCCTCACTGCATCCCACCCCACCATCCTTCCTCAAATCCAGGCAATTTAGCACTGAAATCCATCTTTGTCCACAAGGATCATTAATATGGCAAAACCAAAGTACAAAAGAGACAGATTCTTGGCAAACTTTAGTAGTCAAAGTCTGGAGGTAAACAACACATTTAGAAGTAATACTTTCCAAGCCTGTTTTTCTCTTCTGAGCTAAATTGGAAAAACAAAATTCAGAGAGGGAAACAATGGTATCAGACACTGCCGAGAGGCCCTGGGTCCTACTCTTTGCCACCTTTCCTTCTCTGTCTCCAAGGGAGGGAAAGGAAACCTTTCAAGCCTTGGGGCAGAGGGAAGGATACCTGGACAGCTCTTCTGCCTGCACCTTTAGGAGGTGTGCCTTGCGGAATCTCCTGCACCAAGGTAGGAGGGTAAGGAAAAGAGGGCTGTTTGGATGTCAAGAACAAAGATAGCCTATGGCAAACTCATTGAACAAATTTGTGTGGGAGACCTTCAAATTTTCCTTTGCCCTCGAATGTCTACAACATATTTTTAAAAACCTTCAACATAACCAGTGTAATATTATAAGCATCTTGGTTCAGACTACAATCCGAGGTTTGGTTAGACACCCAATACTCAAATTGAAATACCATGGTGGTCAGTTGATTTTCAAATCAGGAAGATAGTAAATATAAATATATGCTTTCTGTTATCCATAGTTCCATCAATAGTAGAAGCTTTCCTGGTAGCATAATGATTGTTAGAAAGGCTCTCATTGTGGAAATTAGTGGAATTCAAGATGTCTTATTTAATAAACAGAATATGGAAATCTACTCAGATTTCTGTAGCCCAGAACCTTGAGGATAAATACCCGTGGTTTGACTAGTAAGTGATCTTGAGTTGTATCACTGAGTTACAAGATTTCTGGTTGTAAGAACATAGGATTCTGCCTCTGGATATTATTATATTTGCTTAAGTATTCCTTGCAAAGCGATAGATGGAACACCCAAAATAATAGAGAGCAAGGACTTCATTGTTCTTACAGAAGAATTTGTGGAAATGTTTTTGAGGCCTAATTACTAGTAAATGGTGGTGGTGGTGTTTTTCCAAATTAGGTACATTAGGTTTTGTGACATAATTTAGGAAGAGTAACTTAATTTCTTGGTGGTCACTATGACTTACTAAAATAATCTAAGATTGTACAAAATCAAACCAGTTTAGAACTCAACAGTCCACAGGAAGGAAGAGTTGGTTAAAACTGAAGACTCAGGGATTTTAAACTCATGACAAGGGGACAATGCAGCATAAAGAAGCTTGGGCCATTTGGCTGGAGTTAGGACCAGCAGTATCTCCTTGAAGCTACTCTGAACCAAGAGCTACCACTGGAAACCACACAGATGATGACATAGACAACTACTGACCCAGACGTAGATACTTCCTCCTTCCCTGGCCATAAAGTTAGTTAAATGCAATCAGGAAGTTCACTGAGCTAAAGCTCCAAATAACTGGAGTCAGTGGAATTTGAATAAAATGATGGATTCTACCACCAGGAAGAATAATGTGTCCAAAGACATATTAAATTGGAACACAGGGAGGAAAAATTTTAAATGTTTCTTCCTTGCACATCTGAGTTTTGGGTTGAAGCAACTCAGTCCCTATGTTCCTGTAAGGAAGAATAATTTTGGATCTCTCTCAATTTTTATCTCAAAGATTTTTAATTTAAGGATTAACACCAAATGTATTCTTTTTTTTTTTTCTTCCAGCAGCTCTTCAGGCGTGACTCCATCATTCCTACATTATTTTCAGTAATCCAAAGTGTGGTTTTAAGATCAAGAGAGGGATGTGAATGTCTATTTCTATAGGAAAAATTC
Organism: Cavia porcellus; assembly: GCF_034190915.1. NCBI lineage: Eukaryota > Metazoa > Chordata > Mammalia > Rodentia > Caviidae > Cavia > Cavia porcellus. The sequence goes on from NW_026947510.1 coordinate 43,843,430, forward strand.
TTTTACTTCACTTCTAACATCAGATCTGTGGGTTTTTCCCACGTCGAGCAATAATACAGTACTCTGTAGATATCAACTGGTATCCTAGAATTTAACTCAAGACTAACATTATCTACCTAGGGTTAACATCAGATCCCACAACATAGGGCTTAATTTCACAATACTGTGTTCCTATCCCACCATTTCCTCCTCCTATCACAAGTCCAAGTGATCATTTGTGTTTGAAGAACTAGTCGTAAACTAGAGCTTCTAACAATCCCTACTTCAGTACAATCATTTACTACAGGGGCTCAGAGACCTGATGAAAGTATTCTACTTACCATTTACTTATAAAAAAGAATGTGCTCAAAACAGTCAAATAAGAGAGATGTGGAAGGTTAATTCTGGGGAAAGAAGTCCAGAATTTCCATGCCATCTCCAGAAGTCATCAATCTCCACTTGGTTATCAACCTAGAAACTCAATAAACTTAATCCTTTGAGATATTTATGGAGATTTCATTACACAGGCATGATTGATTCAATCATTAATCATTGGTGACTGATTCAACCTCCAGCCCCATCCACTTCTGGTATGGAAGAAGCTATGGCTGAAAGTTCCAACCCTCTAATCACAAAAAATGGTTACCATGGCAAATAGCCCCCATCCCGAGGTTACCCAGGCATCTCTGGCCATCAGTCACCTCATTTGACTTTCAAAAAAGACACATCATGTAGAAGACACTATAGAAATGATAGTGAACTTTTAGAGCTTTAAGTGGTACAAACAGCATTTTATGCCACACATGCCATAGGTTCACCACCACTGCTTTCGGGTTTTAGGAGCTGATTGTCAGAAAACAGGTACAAAGATAACTCAGATAAATTATTGCTCATCACAATATCACACTATTCAAATCAAGGAGAAGAGAAAGTATTCTAAGGATGTTTTCCAGTAGGAAGGGAGGTGGTAGCCAACAAAAATTTTATGTTAAATCAACTCCTAGGAATTTTACTTCCTGAAGTAAACCGATAGGATTATCTCCCACTCAGCAAACAGCTAACTGTAATCTAGGCATGGTGTTAGGAAGGCACTTGTTTTATCAGGTTGAATAAAGTATTTTCTGATATCAAGTAGGAAAGAGAGCCAATAGAATATGCTCATTGCTGTGAGGCATCAAGTACAGAACCAATAATGGGAGTTGGAAAGTCCTCTCTGATGAGAGGAACGTAGATCTGAAATATTGCCAGAAAGATTTTCACTCAAAATGGATTCAGAATTTTTTCAGCAGAGAATGGCCTCCCCAGGTATCCCTAACTGAATATGTCAAAGCAAAAATGAATGAAAAAACATGGTGTGTTGGGGATTGTGAGAAAGAAAACATTTGGGTAGATTAGAGAGCTATTGCATTAGTCACTTTCCCCTCACTGGTACGAAATACTTGCCACCCACAACCTAAAGGAGAAGTTTGCTTTGGCTTACAGTTTCAAAGGGTTCAGTGCAAAATTGCCTGGCTCTAATGCATAAATAGGAAGGCAAAAACGCTGCTCAACTCGTGGCAGCCGGGAACCACAGAGAGAGGAAGAAGGGAGGAGCTGGAGACAAGTGGCCCCAGTGACTTGCCTCCTCAAACCTGAACCTGTCTGCTAACAGCAAATGGACTACTGAACTTATCAATAGATTAATCCACTGATGAGTATAGCATCCCCCAGGATGATCCAATCACCTTCTAATCACCTTATCTCTAAACATACAAAACTTTGGGGGGCCACTTTATATCTAAACCATACCAAGTGTTGTATCAGAGCCACCTGTGGTCAGATTGTGATGAATTGGTGGCTTCCTGAAAAGACTGGCTCTTATGAGATCGATCCTTCATCCAGTAGGCCTGAGGTTTCAAAGAAGTGTCCAAATGGAAGCACAGTGTTGTGGTTTAAATGTGACTCCCAAAAGTTCATGTGTTGGAAACTTAACCCTCAAATTCATGTGGCAGTGATATTTGAAGATGGGTCTTAGGGAAATAGTTAGAATTAGATGAGGTCATGATGGTAGAGCCCCAGGATGACTGCAGTGCCTTCCTTATAAGAAGAAGAAGAGACTATAATTAACTTTAAACCTAACCCTAATCCTAGCCCCACTATATTGTGATTTAAGACATGATGAGATGCTCAACATTTTTATTATGCATTCAATCATTCATTAACTGCTTATTTTTTAATTTTATATTAAAGAGAATAAAACCAAACAAAATAAAACAGAATAAAGTCAATTAAAGCAAAACCATGACAGTGATACAGGACTTCAAAACAGAATAATAGGAAATCAGCAAAGGCTACCATAATGTCTCTTGTTATCTTCAAAGTTGCTGCCCATACCATCAGACATAATAAAATCAAACAAAACAGAACACTGAGTAAAACAAAACAATAAAATAGAATAAAACCAAACAGTGAGAGCAATATTGGGTTTCAAAAATAAGACAGAAGGAAATCCCCATGTTTGCTACATTGCATATTGTTATCCTCTCAATAGATACTCAGACTACTAGCTCTAGACTTACAAAGTCAATCAAACAATACAAGCAGTAAGTTGCTTTTGTATTTCAGTTGCTAACAACTCAGCCTGTGTTCCTCCAAATCAATCAGTTTCTTACAGGGGGAATGGATGGGGAGTATTCTTTAGCTCATAGAAAGGGTGTGTTGGCTTCTTGTTTCTCCTCCCAGGACCTGCATGGCTTCTGCCAACTCACAGGAGGGGCAAATTAGCTTTTCATTTTTCCTCCCGGGTTCATTAACTACTTATTAAGCACCTACTTTACAAATCTTCTTAAGATAAGCAGGCATTGAGCATACAGTGAAATGCGACGTGGGATCTAATCCCAATAAAGCCTCAGTCTTAGCCACGGAGTCTTGTGTCAACTAGCCAACCAATTGCATGCCCACTCCTGTGACGACTGCTTTGAAGGTGAAAGGAAAGCTACAGAAGAGCATACGACAGAGGGATTCCTCAGTTCCTACTTTCATGAGGAAGCAACTTGTGTCTTGTGATCTGAAAGAAGTTGTCACTTCAAAAAATAAATAAGACAGGTTTAGGTAGAATAGACAATGCAAAGCTGGAGTGTGTGCCCTGAACAGCTGGGAAAAGACTGCTGTGGCAGACCTCTGCAGGAGGAGAGTGGCTGGATGCCTTAGGAAAGCGCTATCATATAAAGGGATATGGGCCATGATAAGGGTGGGGTTTGCCTTAGACGCTAAAGGAACAGGATGGTGAGAATCTTTGTTGCAACTTTCTAAAGCATTGTGTCCTCTGAGTGTCCTTAGTTGTGCTGCTATGGCTGCCTCAATTGTCTGAACTGATTGAAAGCATGTATCATTCATTCATGGTCGTCTTGACATGGGGGAAGAACAAGAAGTCTCATGATGCCAGATCTGTTGAACACGGTAGATAAGGACACACGGTCATGTTTTTGTGAGCCTGTCTTTCCTTTTGATGGCACTCACCTGCAGCACTGTATTTTTGCTAATGTGTCATAAAGACCCTCATAAAAGAGGACTCTCAGAACTGCTTCAGAAAGTGGTAACCGGGCCGGGGATATAACTCAGTGGTGCAGAGCCTAACTGGCAAGCACAGGTTGCAAGCTCAATTTCTAGCACACACAAAAAAAGAAAGATAGGAAGAAAGAAAGAAAGAAAGAAAGAAAGAAAGAAAGAAAGAAAGAAAGAAAGAAAGAAAGAAGGAAGGAAGGAAGGAAGGAAGGAAAGAAAGAAAGAAAGAAAGAAAGAAAGAAAGAAAGAAAGAAAGAAAGAAAAAAACAGAAAGTGGCAATGATGATGGGATAGGTGTGTTCCAAGTGACAATGAGTATTTTGAGGAAGATTAATGGTAATGTGTCTTTCTTTCACTGCAATACATTTTTAAAGGTATGAACCTTGTATATTTGTAAAGACCTCTCTTACTTTTTGTGATAAATAGATTGAAATAGGAAACAAGTGAATTCAAGGAGATCACATAATTGGGTTTTTCAGAAACTTCACCCACTTTCTCATTTGCAGGCCCTGTGCCCAGCAGGTCCCAGGCCTCTGGACCATAGCCTAGTGGACTGCAGTGGCGCTGGCCTGGACCATGTGCTGGCCTCAGTTTCCAGGTTCCCTGAACAGGACTGGAGCCCCCTGCCTCAGTTCACCAGAGCCTCAGTCCAACAGTTTTAATCACACCCCAAGAACTCTTTTCCGCCAGCTGCTTCAAAATGCAGCAGTTGGTTCCCTCCCAGGTTTCAGCTCTGCCTTAGGTCAAGTATTCACCTGGACCCTCCTCCACTCTCTCTAAAAATGCCTCTGAGCAAAGGCTGCTAAGATTGTAAAACTGAACTACAATAAATCACTTACAACAATGAGGTGTCTGTCTAGAAGATCTGTCCCTCAGCAGAAGAGAGTTTTCTTACTTTTATTAGATAGCAAGCTAAGATTTTGCTTTAATCCCACTACAAATCCCATCCCAGGGCTTAATTTTAAACTCTGATGCACATAACGATCAAAGGAATCAAGATTGTGTTTTATGGCAACAACTTTCATAATCTTTGCAAGCTTTACTTTTTTTTTACTCGAAAGTATCTATTTGTTTAAGTTTGTTCACTTTCACCAACCTACACGTCTACCTCCTCTGTTTGATTTCTGGCTGTGAAAATGATACATGGGTGGAGAGAGATACTGAGTTATGAAAAGTATTTTGAGTCAAGGACCATGTAATCTGTAGCAGGTGTGCTGTTAGATTCAATAAGCATTTCTGCGTATTTAATGTGTTTCTTTATAAAGAGATCCATGAGCATGTAGACAAAATTTAAACCAAAATATAAATTATAAACTCACACCTCTAATCCCAGCATTTTGGGAGGCTGAGGCAGGAGGATTACAAATTGGAGAGTAGCCTGGGGCACTTAGTGATTTAAAGAGTCTCTGTCTCAAAATTAAAAATTAAAAATTAAAAAAAAAAGACTAAAGATGGAACTCATGCAAAGTCCCTGGGTTCAATCCCAGTACCACATGCAAGGACACAAAAAAATCTTATGAGGACACAATAAATAGTTATCTACTATTACCCTTTCTCTACTCCTGCAAGAAAAAGATTAAAAGGAAATAAGTTTTCCCTCAGTATACCAGAACACATTCCCCCTACCCCTTTGGTTTGTTTTTCTGGTCCAGGGCCTTCCATTAGAAATTAGGAATGGGAGTATAGCTCAGTGATAGACCACTTGCCTCACGCATGTGAGACCCAGAGTTTGATCCCCGGCATTGAATAATAATAATAATAATAAATTTACTATCTAGCAATCTCATTCCTAAGGCCAAAATTTGAAAAACATTATAGGTTTAAAAAAGATAATGCCTCTTAAATTCTACATTTGTGGTTCCTTTTTAAATATCTTTTACTAAAAACAGAATTCTCAGGATGACCAGAACAAATGCAGATTGGCGAAAAGTGAGACTGATGTGAACTAAAGCAACTGAAACGTAAGCCCATGTAATGGTAGTCTGCAGTGTTAAGAAGCCTGCCCTTCATCTAAGAAATGCAAAATATTTTCAAAACAAGCATCATGTGACACTCAGCAGTTTGAGTCATATTATTACAGCACTGCAGAGGATGTAACTCGCTGAACAGGGACTTTGAGATGTTTTGCTAACAGACAGACCCGTTCCTTCTTAATGCAGCTCAGAATTATCCACTTAATGCAATAGTTTTTCATTTCACTCTAGTAACCTGATTACTGACAAAAATTCTAAAGGATCTTATTTAAATTACAAGGGATAGTAAAGTAAAAAAAAAAAAAGTACAGTACAAAAAGGAATAATAAGCCTTCAGGTGTTTTTGATTAGTAGCTTTTAATGCTGCTTTGGAGTTCCCAACCACACTGTAAATTTGATGGCTTTAGCACTTTGTACCCTGTTCTCAAATTTGGGATTTTCTTGATCCCTTCTCCCATGTGCTCCCATAGCACGTATTTCATAATCTGTAGATTAGTTTCATCTTTCCACAGTGATGGAAACGGCAAAGAGCTGCCAGCTGGAAATTGCAGCTCCCAGCTCCACCTAAGCGGAAATAAACAATTCCCCAAAGGAGGGGTGAGTAGCAGCCTCGGAGATCCAATGGCAAAGCCTCTGTGGGAATGATGGAAGAATGGTGTTATTTCTGCTCAGCAGCTACACAAACACATGAAAGAGACACCTAATATAAGTTAGAGAAAAACAAATACCAAGGCTTGTGCCTTCACTGTCGCAACTGGGCAGGAGGGGACCTCTTGTACCCCTCAAGTAATTAATTTCAAGATCTTCCTAATCATACACCTCCTGTTCAATTCATCTATTGTCTTCTCTTCTTTTTTATTTCCTTTGGGGTTTTGTTATTGTTATTTTGCTTTGTTTTTTACATATATGCTTAAACCGTCGGTTCTCATAAGTTCTCGAACTATACTCGGTGATTTTTTTTCTTTTTTTTTAATTATTCAGTCGGTTATTTCTAGGCAACCAATATACTCAGGCTAAAACTTTAAAACATTACTAGTAGTTCTACTTCCGGAATTAAGATTGTTGTTATATTAGCTTATTTTGTTTTAGGCCTGGATCTAACTCCACCTACCTCTATTTGTCTGAGTTCAAAGCCCTGACTGCTCTTCTGTGCTCACTGCTGGTCTTTCAAGGGAAATTTCAGAAGAGCCATTTCTGAAGGATGGAGTGGTGAAGAGCCTTCCACTGAATATGTGACTCAAAGATATGAAACACAAATGGCAGCTGACTTCATATACAACATGAATGGAACTGGTGTATAAATATTGGAAAACAAAGTTGAAACAAGTAATTGTGTGTATGTGTTTCATTAAATCTGATAATATCTGATAATTAACAGAAAACCTCTTTCTCTGTGTACTTCCAAAGTAGCTGCTCAGTACTGGCATCTTCACAGGACAGAAACACTCCTAATTCACCCAAGAGAAGTCAAGTTTTATAGACACTAAAACTCCAAACTATTCCAATCTGTGTTATATGAAAGGAAAGAGGGTCAGCAGTCCCCTTGATAAGGATGGAAGAGGCCCTGGGGCCTGACAACTCACAAACAGGTAAGGCATCGCTATCTGCTACCAAAGTATTCTAATCTAAAGAAGCTGTCCTTTAAAGAAACAAACCAACAAAAGGAGGTAGAAATGCAAAATTAGGAGCATAAATGAATATGAGTTTTGTAAAGAGAAAATTAATTACATCAAAATACAATTTAAAATCCAATAAACACATTAAACCTCACATAATATATAAAATTGCATATTTTACTTTAATTGCTGATAAACAGTTTTTTTGGCTTTATACTCTGAAAATAAACACAAAATTGATTTTAACATAAGAGGAATTCAAATATTTAAGTTTTTAAGTTGTTGATACATTATATTGGCTACATAAATATAATCAAATTATACTACCTCTATTGACTAAGGTAATGAGGATCTGTAAGTATTTTGTTATGGGACATTTTTCTAGCCTATAGCACTGCATTTTTAATTGTGTGCTATTTCAACATGGTTTTGTTTTGTTTTGATTGTGTTATTTTTATTGCTTTTGTTTTCCCAGTGCGGAGGAACAAATCCAAGGCCTCATCCATGCTAGGCCACACAGATCCCTGGCTCCTAAAATTTGCTGCTCTTTCTCTCTTTCTCCTCCTCCTCCCTTTCTTCCTCCTCTTCCTATTCCTCCTCCTCCTTCTCTTCTTCTTCTTCCTCTTCCTCTTCCTCTTCCTCTTCCTCCTCCTCCTCCTCCTCCTCCTCCTCCTCCTCCTCCTCCTCCTCCTCCTCCTCCTCCTCCTCCTCCTCTTCTTCTTCTTCTTCTTCTTCTTCTTCTTCTTCTTCTTCTTCTTCTTCTTCTTTGTCTTCTTTTCCCTCTGCAGTACAGGACCTCATGCATGTTAAACAAGTGGTGTGCCACTGAGCCACACCTCTAGTCCCCTCATGTGTGTTTATTTATTTTTTTTTATACAGGATCTCACTACGTTGCTGAGACTAGCCTCAAACTCCTGGCTCTAGTGATCCTCCTGCCTTATGCTCTGGAGTAGGTGATCCTATAGGCATGTGCCATTGAGCCTGGTTCTTTCTGTAGCATTTCATAAGAACCACTCAACTTTGTAAGGACATGGTATGACATATTCTCAGCCATCTGACACATCAGGGCATGCTGTGCTGTGTGCTAAGAGCCACGGTATGGTCACTGTTTCCATAGCTGTCTTCAAGTGTAAGATGTATAAACAAAGGGATTAGCTCAATCTTACTTTGCATGATTCTCATCCAATCTATTTATCATCAGGTAGTCTGTATCACTAAATATATTTCTGACCAGCAAGAACAATCCAATTTTGAATAGGTGATGATAAGGGAATGCTCAGCACATGATTCTAGACTTCTGATTAGAATTCTCTACATGAGCTTCTCAGTGCATGCTTTCTAATCCTTTTTCTTCACATTGCTTGTATGATTCCATGCCTGGTGCTTTGGGACACATTCCTATGACAATAAGATTTTTGGTCTTGCCCCTTCTTGTCACAATGCAATAGACTTTGATAGATAGGTGAGCAATAGACGTTTCCTGGAAGGAGCTGTTTCAAAGAAATGCCTAATTACACACGGAAGCAACTGTCAACTACCGCATTCCTCAAACACACCACCAATTACTAAATTGCACATCAGAGGAAGAGGGAAGGAGAGCCTGAGCCAGACAGTAGTGTTAGTCAGTTGTAGTTAAAAGTTTGCAAGTTTGGGACCAGGTATGGTGGGTTTTGCCCATAAAAACCCAGCTACACAGGAGCCTTAGGCAGGAGGAGCTCAAATTCAAGGCCAGCCTGGGACACAGTAAGATACTATCTCAAAAAAAAAAAAAAATTTGCAAATTTTACACAATGATAAGCCACATGAACACTTTGCTGGGGCTCTTCCCAGGGCTTTGTAATGAGCCATTCAGGGAGGAACTTTAAACCATAAATTCTACTGCCTTTAACCTACTTGCTCTTTTAAAATGAAAATAGTAGCCAAGCACTGTATCTATGCCTACAATCCCACCTACTTAGGGGCCGAGGTGGAAGGATCTCCAGTTAAAGGCCAGCCTGGGAATCACGGTCATTTAAAAAGCAAAAAAAAAAAAAAAAAAAGATAGTAGCTTTAATTGATGGTGGATTAAATTACATGTAATTATAAATGTTAGAAATGAAAATCATTATTCTATATTAAAATCTTACTCTGGCTTAGACATAGTCTGAATGTGACCCCCATGTCTTCATGTGTGGAAATGTAATCCCCTTCTGAAGCCTTCAGAGAAGGAAAGGTAATCTAACCATGGTGGTTAGAGATGGAGCCTTTGAAAAGGATGAAAGTTAGACAAGGTCATTAAGGCAAAGCCCCAGGATTGACTCCTGGTGGCTTCATGAGGAGAGCGAGAGCCCAGAAGAGACAGAGAGCACACAGGCTCCTCGCCTCTTGCCAGGTGCAGCCCTCTCTACTCTGGAACCCCACCAGCACAAAAGCCATCACCAGATGTGGCCACTCAACAGTGGCCCTTTGAACACTGGCCCTTTTACCATTCCCCGGATCGATAATACTGCATTATTGATGACAGAAAGGACACTAACACAGGCCTAGAAGCATATATGCAAACATACTGGAAAACATGATAAAAATAATGAAGAGGAAATCACTCAGACACTAAAACAGCTCATTTGTGTTATGTCAAGCAATGGCTTTCTCTGTCTCTCACATTGTTCTATCTGCTTCTTGCACTTAGCAACAAGAAACTACAGTAACTGTGTATTTTTCTTATCTAGTCTCCATTCCTTAAAATGTCCCTTTTTCCTAAGATTTTATTACTTAAGTGATAGAATTTGAAATTTTCCAGTAAAACCCCAGCATCCTATTATGGATTAGCCAAGTCCATGCTGACTTTGTATATTAACTGGTAGGAAAACAAACAAGTGTGTGGACAAATTAAGATCACTGTGTCTGTCAGGTTAATAATCTTCTGCTCCACCAGTTGAGCTATCAAAGGGCGTATGGAGATGACTATGAATCAGCTAAAATATCAACACACAAGGCGCCTCTTTCCAGAGACTAGTATTAACTTGAATTTCAGGGTTTTTTTTTTTCTATTGCTCTTTCATTAATTTTACAAATATTTGCTGTAAATAGAATCTGTGACATTGTGAACCAGATAGCAGCGACTCAAATAATCAAACAAATAAACATTATAATGGCAAACTGAGCTCAGAGCCATGCAGAAAATGTGAGGATAAAATAAATGAAGACCTGATAGAGTTTATTTTTTACTAGAGTGAGAAAAGACGGGCTCAGAGAAGGATTCCCACAGAAAATGACTTTCAATTTTGGCCTGACTATGGATTATTGTTTGCACAAGTGAGGAGAAGCAAGCAAATGTGATTGGTGGCGGGCTCCCATGGTTTGAATGTGTCCCCCAAATTTCATGTATTGGAAACTTGATCCTCAAATCAATATGTTCATGGCATTTAGAGTGGAACCACAGAGGGGAAGCAAGCTCTCTCTGGCTTGCCTGCTCTGTCTCACCACGGATGCTTCATGCCATGTTAAGGTGCAACGTGGTAACGCTTAGCATAGGCTAACACCATGATCTTGGGCTTCTCAGCATCCAGAGCAGTGAGCAAAATAAACCTCTCTTCTTTATAAATGACTGTCTCCCATGTGCTGTTATAGCCACGAAAAATAGACTAAGACTGAGGTGTAGTATATGAGAAGGTCATTGGAAATGAAGAAGCATAACCACTGAAAGAAGGTTTGTGTGGCTGAAGCCCAGGAAGCAACAAGAATCCTTGTACAAGGAGGAAAACAGCAATTAGCAGGTCTGATCATCCCAGGAATGACACAGTATGTGATTACAGAGTTTTAAACAAGGAATGTCACAGTGAGATTTAAACCTTTAAAAATATTTTTGAGTTTGAAATGAAATGGAAAAGTTGGCAATGCTGATATTGCTCTCATTCTAATCTCTTTGAGTTTTGAGCCACGTCAGTAGTTTAATAGTCACAGGGAATAAGTTTATTCCTCAACAAGAATACAAACTAAAACAAATGAAACATATTTCAGAAGAATAACAAACACACTGGAGAGGGTAGAGGCAAGAAGGAGCATTTCAAGTAACTCGTGAACACAATATTTGACATGCTTTCATCCTGAAGACAAACAATTGTAATTAAATATGAAATATGTTATTTTTAATATTTATTATAAAAGAAAGATAAGGAAATACATAAGAACTATATGTATGCACATATGTATATTCCTCAGCACTATCCAAAGAGAAATTTTAGAAGTTATAACTCCCTCCTAACTATGAAAATATGTATAAATTTAGACTTCTAAATATAATTTCCACTTAGAAAAACCGAGGCTCCTTTAACTCTTTGGGGAAAATACTAGAAGGAGAAATAAAACAACACTGAGATAGCATCTTACTCCAGAAAGAATGACTATCATCAAGAAATCAAATAACAAATGCTGGCAAGGCTGTGGGGGAAACTAGGAATGCAAACTAGTGCAACCACTGTGGAAATCAGAACAGAGAATCCACAACATCATCAAAAATAGAAATTCCCTTTCACCCAGCTATTCCCTAACACTGCATTCCTAAGATAGGAGTCAGATAATCTTCTGAAACATTAAAAAATACATATGTACATGTACCAACTCCCCATGATGAGTGTAATCATTATGTACTGCAAATATGTACTGATAAAATATTTTTTTAAAAATTAAAAGAAAGAAGTAATAGGATACAATCATCCCCTCCTATACGAGTACATGAATACAGCTACCCCTTAGTAAGGGATTGGTTCTAGTACCTCCTCCCCCTTGGATTAAGGGGCTGGGGATTTAACTCAGCGGCATAAGCACCTGCCTTGCAAGCTGGCGGTCATGAGTTCGATACCCGGTACCGATAAAAATGAAAAAGACCAAAAAAAAAAAAAAGGCAATGAAAAAAATCCTGGAAAGTTTAATTGCCTTATATAAAATCGCACAGTATTTGCGTATAATCTGTATGCATCTTTCTGTATATTTTAAGTCATCTTTAGATTAATTATAATATACAGTGCAATGTAAAAATTATATAGTTGTTATACTATATTATTTAGGAATAATGGCAAGAAAAAAGTGCACAGATGTTCAGTATAGATGCTGTTTCTATTTTTTTCCAAGTTGTTTTGATCTGTGGTTTGTTGAATCAGCAGATCCGGACCTCACGCACACAGAGGTTCCAAAAGGATCTGAATTACTCTGCCCACACTTAACCACTTGACATCATCCCCTACCTCAGTGGCTTACTCAGGTTCAGTCATTGGATCTCCTTGAGTTTCCACATACACTGCAAGTTGGCTCCTTCTACACGAACTCTTCACTTGTTTTTCCTCTGCCTGGACACTTTTTGCTCAAATGTTCACATGATGACTCCCTCACTTCCTTCAGGCCTCTGTAAGATGCTGTCTCATTGGGGATTCTCTTGGACAATCCTATGTAAAACAGCCCTCACTATCTCTCCTCAATCCCTCCCTTAATTTATTTTGCTCTGTAGATCTCCTCACCATCCAACATACCGAACATTTACCAGCTGATTTATTGTGTGTATATTGTCAATATAGGCTCCATGACAGCAAGAACTTTGCTTTCTTCCTTGCTGTGCTCCCCAGCAGCTAGACTAGTACTCAGCATGTGGACACTGAATAAATTCTTGTTGATTGCACTGGTATTGGAAATTCATTGTCTTTAGTTTTTTATTTGATCTCCATAAACTGATTCTAAAAATAATTTCAAATGATAACCCGTTACAGTAAATGCAGTTTGTTCCAACTCTGTGTTTTTATTTATTTATTTATTTTTGTCTTTTTCATTTTTATCGGTACCAGGGATCGAACTCACGAACGCACACTTGCAAGGCAGGCACTTATGCCGCTGAGCTAAATCCCCAGCCCTGTGTTGTTTTAAAGTGATCTCTCACTATCCATCACTTCATCCTTACCATTTAATTGTAAATTAAGTCCATTTAATTGTAAATCTGATGATATTCTCTGATCTGTCTCTTCATGCTGTTCCAAAGTATCTTGCTATTTTTCCCACTTCATTTCTCAAGACCTGTGCTACCTGGGGAAGGGAAGAAGGATTAAGTGCAGACCTAAGAATGTATAGTAAGCATTTTTCTGGTGGCTTGCAAGGGAACTAATACTTTGAAGAGTTAGAAGAAAAGAGGAAAGAAACAAAAGTGGTCCTGGCAGTACTAATCTTAACCTTGATTCTTTGGTCAGTTAGGCTGTACACAGCATTTTGTAGCTGCTGCTATTATAATGTTCTCCTACATTATCATAATGATTAACAAGTATCATTTCATCACCTGCAGTTTTATTGTCAAGGATGCATAATAGTCATCACAATATCTAACTGAACTAGGAGAGCTGAATAACCAAAATGGCTGCCAGTCTTGTTCCCTTTCCAGCCTCTGAGTAAATTCTACTGATTGATCCTGGTAGTTACTGAACCAACACAAGAGAAGCTTCTTATTGTGCAGCCATTTTCTTACCTAGTCCCACTGAGGTAACCTAGTTGCTTAGGGAAACAGATCTATACCAGACATTGCTGAGATTCTTTACTGCTCAAAGAAAAATTATAATGTGACCTATGTCAAGGAGGTGAGATAACTTGAAAAGAATCATAAATGAGAATAAATCCTGAGACAAGGTACTTGATGAGTTTTGGAAAACATAAAAGAAACAAACCTAAGAAAGAAACCTGTAGGAAGGGAAAAGGAAGAAGGACTAGAGGATGACATCTAGTTATCTCTTCTACTTGGAACGGACAATGTGGAGATTCAGTGAATATTGCTGACCAGAATTACTTCACAGGTATATAGGTGAGGATGTTACTCCAGCTCATTTTCAGATTTCTTACCTTTGATTAATCTCACTTAATTGTCTCTACTATGCTTCATGACCTAAATACCTTAACTGCTATTGTTCCTTAAAGTAGGTCATAATAAAGCTTACCTCAAAACTACAAAAATGAGGTATTAGGACCCAGCAAATGTTTACTACAGGTATTTTTAGTCCTAAAAAAATTACTACTCACATATCTCACAAAAAATACTATAAGCTAGTCTTATAGAGCATCCTGCAAGATCTATGCAGAGTAACAGGAACAAAGATCCCTGTTTCTTTGATTCTCTTCCCTCTTCCTACACAGATCTTTGAAGACGTCTGCCTGACAACAGCCAGCTTGTCAAAGTAGACAAATCTGCTTTGTCATCTTTAGGGGGAAAAAAAGGTATCCAAAGAAAAGATGTCAGAAAAATATACACTTCACCTTTTCCTCAGCCCATTTCTTACTAATTATAAACAGAATGAATTTGGCAGATGGTTTCATAATTCTTTTAATTTTGATGTTCCCTCCTGAAAAATGAATCTTTATTACACCTGAAATCCAGAGTCACAAGCATACAATGGTTTTGATAAGGAGAGAAATTGCTTTAAGACTGAGTAGTAACATATATGGCCTTTGCACCTATTTAACTGCTTGATCCACTATGCAGATAACCTCAGCTGTTACAGAGCAAAAAAGAAGTTGAACAGAGAAAATGAAGCAGGTTCCCTAAAGGGTTTGAAAAGCAATTCTGAGTTTCCACAAAATGTTAGACTTGCAGATGGCAATGTAAAGTACCAGCACTCCCATATCTGTTCCCATGTAGCCTCTCCTTTGTCCTCCACTCAAATTTATTCCTTCTCTTCTCTTGCTGCATCTCAACTACCACGCTACATGTAATGTAAGACAATGAAAAAAATCATTTTCCTTTCAGATTAAGGGGCTGGGGATTTAGCTCAGCGGCATAAGCACCTGCTTTGCAAGCTGGCGGTCATGAGTTCGATCCCCGGTACCAATAAAAATGAAAAAGACCAAAAAAAAGACAATGAAAAAATCACAGAAACAATCTCTTTATGTCCATTTGGCCGTGAATGCTATGAAAAATTTTAATTGGCCAGACCCTGTGATTTAGGATTACTTTGTATGTAAGTGTGTACTTAATGGAATTATCTGATTCATAAAGTTCTCTTTAGACTCTACTTACCCCCGTGCTATTTCAGCTACTAAGCAATTCATCTCCACACCTCTGTTCCTTAGCCGATGTTTATCCTTGTTGGCTGCTTGAACCATTTAGCATTCCCTGACTTCCTTTTGGAAAAATGCCATCCCCTTATTGTATGTGGTTAGATATGTGACTTAACTTCGTCCAACCAGGTTCTCTCTTGAGGCTGTAAAGTTGGAATGGGTGTTGCAAGATGAAGAAAATATTGTAAAGATGATTTCAGCAGCAACAAAAGAGAGGAGGAGTGATATCCTAGGTTGTTTGTTTGTTTGTTTTGGTCAAGGGATGGTTTTTGTTTTTCCTGACTCTGGGTCCTCTAAATGTCCCCTTGCTCTTCTCTGTTTCAAAGTCTCATCTTGTAGCCTCCTAGAGTGTTACCTCAATAGTGACAGCATTTCCATGTCCAACTCTGCCCTAAAATCTTAAATAAATTTGCTTATGTAGTTTGTTTCCATTGATTATGGTTGGAGCAGCTGATAAGTGACTCTTCAAAAAATAATTGGCCAGCTATTTTTATTTCAGTGAAACTATAGGAGAGTAGAAAATGTGACAGGGTGCTACTCCACTGCATGGAGAAGCAGACCTCCTAATTGGTAAAAAAAAAATCTTCTTAAGCTACTTTCTCTTTTAAATAATTTCAGTGTGTTCTGCAAAACTGGAAACTGAATTTTAAAAGAGAAAGGGCCAGTCAAAGATCTGAGACTGTACCTCTGCTTTATGACAGAGTTACAGAGAAGGAGATTAATAGATGAAACCAGAGGCTTATCTCCACATAGTGTGAATCCTGAAAAACTCGAAAATTTCTCTGGATTAGAAAAAATACTGCATAAGGACTGAACGATGAGAGTCATGGCAGTAGACTGAGAGGATGTGACAAGTGGACTTGCCATCATGGGCTCCAATTAACACTTTTGTTGACAGCCAGCTGAGTCATGAAACGATTGAGTGAAGGATATAAATGAGTAGAGAGAAGCCCATGAGTGAGGGAAGAGAACATGAGAAAACAACATAGTACACTCACAGACAAAGTGTGCTAATGAGTCCCTTTGTTAATGCTAGCAATTAACGTACTGAAAAATTTTACTGTGTGTTACCAATTTTATTAGGCTATTCCTTGAAAATAAGGCCTCGCTGGAAAAGAATTAGCCTTGAACACAAGAGACCAAAAATGCCAGCCCCAACAAGGCTACTACGCCTGCCTTGCCTGCCTTATAGAGGAGCCACTGAGCAAGAGATACGGTGATGGCAGCGGAGGTAAGGATAGGCTTGAATGCAGGTAAGAAAAATCAGTCATGTTAACGTTGAAGTTAATTTTCAGCATGTATACCTCTGCTGCAGGATTTCAACTTGCTATTTGCCTTCTTTCCTCTGTCTTTAGTGCCTCCCATTCCTTAGACTGAAACCCAAATTTCCCAGTAGACTAAAACTTTTGGCTAAAGAATGCTCTGTTTTAACATTTTAAAAATACTAAAAGATACACATGAAGCTTATCTGCCACTTATACCTCAGTGGATACCTTATTAAATGCTTGGCTCCGGGTGTTATCTCAGCAGGGAGACAGACAGCTAGTGAACCCGTTGGGAACGGTGCCACACCTGTATCATCCTGAGAAAGAAAAAAGGAAGCAAAAGGGACCCTGGAAGCACAGGACAAACTTTATCATCATTTTAATTATCTCCTAGCATCTAACTTGGTGAGTCTGGAAAATGTTATTGGGAGGACAGAGAAAAATCTGTCCAATGTTCAATACTTCTGACTTTCTCAAGGATTGTGAGAGGAAATTACAAAAGCTTTTATTAAAATCCAGGCATTCATAACACATTTTTATTTATATGTGGCCTTTCTTCCCAGAGCTCTTGGGACTTTGCAGTCACATTACAATTCAACCTCAATTTATCTTTACAAGTGTGTCACCAAAGTGCGTAAGGAGCAGGTATAACTCTATTATCTTCAGGTTACAGATACAGAAATGAAAGCGGAGACAGATAAAGCAATTTGTCTGTGGCCTCACTACATGGAAGTGGTCGAGCAGGACACAGACTAGTCATG
The DNA here is from genome assembly GCF_034190915.1 of Cavia porcellus. NCBI lineage: Eukaryota > Metazoa > Chordata > Mammalia > Rodentia > Caviidae > Cavia > Cavia porcellus. The sequence continues at coordinate 43,860,628 of NW_026947510.1, forward strand.
TAACAGATAGCTCTCCTGTCAAGGACAGGAGTGTCCAAGCCCGGCTGGGAACCGGTTTTTTCTGAACCCTGTGTCCTTGCTGATGGGAGTCCCAGTAGAGGAGTACGTCCTATTTGTAGAAATAATAATGAAAAGTTTGGTCTCTGACAGATCATTGTACTTGATTGATTGCCACGCATGTGAGCCAGCACTTCCGGCTAAGGTTCAGAGCAGGGATTTGCCCATTAGATGAACATGTGCTTACCATCCAGGACATAGAAACACTCCCCTCCCAAAGCTTGCACCCTAGCATGATTGTGCAAGCCCTCTACAGCTGCACTACAGATAAATGGGCCGGATCCTGGCATAGTATCGACACCCACCATGTAAGAACCACAGCACAGCCACTCCTTGGTGTAAAACTGGGACACACACAACTGGCCCAGAGCCAGCCTCTGAGGCAACACTTTCACTTTGATTTTCCATCAGCGATTCTCCTTTCAGAGGTCATTGTGCAGAAAACACAGAGGAAAATCTAGCAGAAGCAGTGCTCATGAGCACTCATTCGTTATTTAACACTGAAGGAAGTAGAAATCTGATTCCCTATTTTTTGATGAAAATGAAATGAAGTGGTAGGACAATTGTTTCAGATGAATGCTTAAAAGTAAATGATTAGCTAGGAGTGATGGCACAGGCTATAACTCCTTTTTTTCCCCAAAAAATAAGACCTAGCTGGAAAATAACCAGTTTTGAAAGCTAGAGATTAAAATGCCAGCCCGTCAGCGTGTCCTGACCTCATTTCCCAACATGGTTCTCTTACTTTGTGGCTACTGGGTAAGGTAGATAAGGCCAGGATAGACTTATTGGGAGATCAGCCTTTATTTTGGAAAAAACACCAACCGGCTATTCACGAAGCTGAGGCAGGGGGATCATGAGTTGGAGGACAACCTGGATCATTCATTGAGAAACTACCTCAAAAATAAAATAAAAATGCCCAGAGACACAGCTTTGTGTTCCCTGAGTTCAATTTCCAGTCCAAAAAAAAAAAAAAAAAGTAAATGGTTAAGATAATTTATTTTAGAAAAAGATACATAAAATCTTAAAATAAAGTCTTCTTGCTTACGATTGTGACAAGCATGAATACATATAAGAAAAATTATATTAAAAAATCTGTGAATGGCTCAGATACACACTGTTCACTCTGTCACTTAGAAGCAAATCAAAATAAAATCCCCTTCTATTTTTACAGCCTACTTGTCCCGTAGTTCCCTAAATAAATCTCACAGCAGTATTATTTCCTCTCACAAAATATGTTTTATATTTTCTTTTATCTATGCTTTGTTATAGCAGCTCCACTACTTAAAACATACATACTTCCCCTTTGTCCCAATAAGACATTTGACTCACCAGGAAGTGATAAGAATTTTAAATCAGTATGCAAAGGACCAATAGTATTCCACAGTGGTAGAGTACTTGCTTAGCATGCATAGGGGCCTAGGTTCAACCTCTAGCACACATCTAATAACTAGGCCACAAGAAATGTAGTGCAAAAATGATGCAAACTACAGGAAGAAATGCACAAATCCAAAATCAAAGGAGAGATATTTAACACAAGTCTTACTTACTTATAAAATGGAGACAGGAGCTCAGTAAGGACACAGAAGACTCAAATAACATGATAGCAAACCTGACCTTTTGCAGTACACATAGGATATTTACAAAAACTGTCCTCTCAAGAAATTAGAAAAAGAACAAGAGTTTGCATTACAGAGAATTGTAAACTAGGGAAATAGTAAAGCTGAGAGCAGGATTGGTGGTCTTTGTAGCATATTTCTGTTGTTATTTGGTTTTTAACAGCGCTTTCAAATGCAGAAACCGAAACTGTTCCTTAGCTTACTGACCTAAACAAAAACAGGCCATGGGATAGATCTGGCCTGAGAAATATAATTTGCAGGCTCCTGTTTTAGATCACATAGACATCAAAAAGATCATAAGAGGATACTATAAAAAAAAAAAACACCATGCCAATGAATTTTAAAATTTAGATGATATGGATAGAAACGCAAGTTATCAAAAACTAACCCAAGAATATAAAATATAAATGGCCTATTAAAGAAACTTGGTTCTCAATTTATCTTCTTCCTACAGTGGAAATCACAGGCCCAGATGGCTCTGCTGGGGAATTCTACCAAATGTTTAAGCAGACTTTTCCAGAGAACAATGAATGAGAGACTATTTCTCATCATTTTTGAAGAAGCATAATAACCTTGATATCAAAACATGACAAAGCATTATGAAAAGGATAATGTCCAAGTCAGTATCATACGGAACAGACTTCAAAGTCCTAAACAAAATCCTAACAAATTGGATTTAGCTAAATAAAAAAATTTGAGTTCGTTCATAATGTTAGGTGAACTAAATCAGATACGTGAGCTTAAATATCACATGATTTCTCTTAAGTGAGAAAATTAAAGTATAAGTAATTTAAAGAACAAAATAAAAGATAGATAGTAGAAAGAAAGAGGTAGAGCTTTTGCAAGTGGGAAGTGAGCCAAGAATTAAGATATCTTAAATGCATGTACCAACTCCTCATGATAAATGTAATTATTATGTACTGCAAACATGATATTGATAAAAGTTTGAAAGTTTTAGGAAAATTTTTAGTTCATTCTAAGAATGCAAGATCGGTTCGAAGTTTTTAAAAAATCAAATCAACGCAACTTATCACGTTAATTGAATAAAAGAAAAGCCATAGGATATTTTAAATAAATGGAGAAAATACTGTCATAAAATTCAATGTCTATAATTTTTAAAAAGTCTCAGAAAACTAGGAGTAGAAGGAAATTTCTTTGTTTTGATAAAGAATACCAACAAGAAACATTCGGCAAGCACTATACTTAGGGTGCAATGGTGAAAGCTTTTCTACTGAGATCTGGAAAAGACAAGTACGTCTCCAATCACTGCTGTCATCCAGCCCTGAACTGAAACTCCCAGATGGTACAGAAAGGGAGCACAGTGAATACAGAAAAGAAAAGAGGAAGACATGGAGAAGGGGAAAATGATTGGAGAGGAAGAAATAAAAAGATAAAGCCTAGTTGATAAATATGTGCATTCACAGAAATTATCAGATACTAAACACATTAGCATTAGCAAGAGATTTCAGCAAAGTTACTGCATAAAATGTACACAAGCGTTTCCCTTCCGACCCCAGCTCATGAAGCATATTCTTCTGTAATCTTTTTGAAGCTTCAGCTGCTTCTCACGGTGTGTCTCTCAACCAGCAATGAGCAAAAAATAAAAGTTTTAAATGATATCATTTATAATAAAATGAAATACATCAAGCTACTGACTATTAAATCTAATTTTAAAAATAGGCAGGACCTTTATGCCGAAAACTACAAAACATTAGCAACAAACTTTAAAGAAGGCCCAGTAAAAGGAGATGCGGACTAAATTGATGAGTCTGAAGATTCAAACATGTAAAAATAGTTCGATATTCTTCAAATTATACAAACTAAATTTATGAGTTTGAAGACTTAAATATGTTAAGATAGTTCAATTTTCTTCAAATTGTTCCTCAGATGAATGAATGAAATTCCAGCTAAAATCCCCTAATGTATTTTAAAATTTGTTTTATACGCAGGGTGTCTCTCATAGTGCATGATAATATTATTTGCATGTGTCTTTATTTTGTTGTTACAACTTGAAAGGCTAACCCTAAAATGAACATACCTTCCAAAGCAATGGATGAGCCTGGTTCAAAAATGAATGGAAAGCAACGAACTAGCACTAGTGAGGATACCTTTGAAGAAACACATGGTAAGAAGACATTCTTCAGGGCCCTGGTACACCCCTAATATGGCAGTAATTAAGGCAATATAGCATTGCAACAGGGATATATGTCAAGAATAAAGTCTTGCATAGCAATTGGTTCAATGCCCAGCAGTAAAAAAAAAAAAAATATATATATATATATATATATATATATATATATATATATATATATATATAGTGATGGAAGCACAGAAAAAGCAATGAGATAAAAAACAAACCTCCGGGGCTGGGGATTTGGCTCAGCGGCATAAGTGACTGCCTTGCAAGTGCGTGGTTGTACATTCGATCCCCGGTACCAGTAAAAAAAACAAGCCTCCAGAAACAGATCAATGCATAGATAGATTCTTGAATTACAATTAAGATGGTACTTGTGAACAGTAGGAAAAGCATAAGTTGACAATACACGGTGGAGATAGTATTGAATATCTCATATCCCCATAGGGAGAAAATGGACCCTGAACACAATCACATACAAGTCAAAGAAATCAACTCCTGAGGGGTTGCACATTTAAGTGTGAAAAACAAATCTTTGAAGCTTCTGGGAGATAAATTTGAAGGATATCTTCAGAACTGATAGTAGGAAAAGAATTCATAAACAGGGCAGAATTCATAAACAGGACACCAAATGCATAATTATAGAGAGAAAGATTGATAAATGTTACTTTATTAAGTTTAGTGAAGTAGCAATAAGAGTATGAGGTAAGCCACAAAGTGAGACTATTTTAACACATTAAAAACAACCCCACAAATTAATAATAATAAAGGTTAACAAGAAAATAGGCAAATGGGCAAGAGATTTTAACAAGTACTCCACAAAAGATGATACCCAAGTAGCCAGTGAACATAAATTTACAAATAGCATTAGACTCATGGATTGTTGTAAACTCAAGAGACATGAAAGCTAAGAGTAAATAAGCTAATAGTGCAAACTGTGTGGATAAAATTTAAAAGACTAATAATAGCAATCAATCATTAAGGCAAATACAAAGCAACAAGAACTCTCATTTGCCGTTGTTTGACATGGTAAATTGGCACAATTGACTGAAGAGAGAGTTTGCTAATATGTGTAGAATGGACTATAAGCACATGCGAGAGGCAAGTGCTTCCACTCCCAGGAACAGACACACAGAAATGTGTGCGCATGTGCACCAGAGGAGTGTGGTTTTGTTCCATCTTGGATTTTGGTTTTGGGATTGAACTCAGGGCTTCGTCCATGCTAGGCACACACTCTACCAGCGCTCATCCCATAAAGTGGTTTCTAAATATTATTTGCTCTTGCTTCCAGCTGAAAATATCCAAATGCCCACTAACAATAAATTGGATCAATGAACTGCTGTTATGTTTCTATAGTGGAAGATTATAAAGCAGTGAAAAAAATTTTTTAAAAACCTATAGTTACAGTCAAATCTGGATAAGTTTCACAAATACTATATGTTAAACCACAGAAGGCAGTCTCTATATTGTCACTGGATGGGGTCTGAGGAGGTTCCCCAAGAGGAGATGGGGACCTCAACTTGCCCCATGAAGTAAATTTGTGAACTGATCACCGAAAAGAATTTCAAGATGCATCAGTGAGAGTCAGGCAGATTTATTAATGGCAGAGTTAGAAAGCAAAGGAGAATAAGGAGAAGGATTTCAGCTATAGCAGTTGCACAGGTGTGCCAGGTCCAGTGGCTCACAACACTTTTGGCTTAAGGGGCAGCTTGGTTTGTAGGAGCTGACCGTTCTTTGCAGGAGGGCCAGTCTCATACAGTAGGGTGCTACTTGAGGCTCTGCTTTTCCTGAAACCTGAGGTGATGACACTGTTAGGATAATGGCTGGAGAGCTCTAGGCATTGCTCTGGGGGCTCTGAGGGTGGACTTTGTAAAAGTTGGCAATCAAATATCCCGAAAATCCAGAGACGTACTTAAATTACTCTTGTCTTGGGGCCTCAGTCTTGAAGGGGATGAAAAAGGCCAGGTAAACTTAGGGCTCCTAACTGTTGAAGTACACTCCTCACTGGTCACCTCGCCTACGTGGAGAGTGAAGCAGGGATCTGACCCAGAGTTTTAAGGTAATAAGAGAGACAGAAATGAAAGCAGAAGTGCCAACCCTAAAACTGTCATTTTTTGGTATCCTTTCTATCTTTATTTCTTCTCTACAACCTTCTCTGCATTTACTATAAAATTCAAAACAGATAAAACTTAACAAAAGAACTTGGAGCTAAATGCCTAACAGCAAAACTCTAAAGCAAACAAGCAGTTGTTATAGTAATGCCAAGTGGAGATGGAAGGAGCAAAAGAGGAGCTTTCTGGGTCCAGACAAGATTTCATTTCCTGACCGAAGGGTGGCTACTCTGACTAGTATTTATTTAAATTACACATTTGCATTTTGCTCATTTTTCTATAGATTTTAATTCAAAATTGCAAAGCTTTTAATAATACTTCAGCATGAACCACAAGTGCAGCACCCAAAGATGCTATGGATATCAGCAAGTGACCTGGTAAATTCAGCCCTGACCTCTGTGTTGCGCCTTAAATCATGTTATCTGAAAGCCCAACACAGCCATCCTTACTGAAGCCATCATCTCATTCCCTTGCATGCAGAACTTGAGTTTTCTTTTTATGCAAGACAAATTGTATGTGTTTTTCAGGAAAGAAAGAACAGTGAGCAGCTCCAACCACATGGAGTTTTAATTAAGACTTTTCTGGTAGAAGAAAAAATTATCAGCAGCTGCTCTATTTATGTATCCTCTAGGGCCGCCACAGGAGCTTCATCAGGAAGTGGAGTGCACACACAACCACCAGCGGCCAGCAGCAAGGACCCTGGCCGATGTGGCAGCTACCACAGGGAGGAACCATGAAGCCCAGAGTGTGAGCTCTTGACCACAGAGTTTCCCGCTGTCCTCAATAGGCATTTAATGTATTGGCTTTGGCAATCTTCGCCTGCCTTGTCATCCCAATTAAGTTTTATTAAAACTAAAACAGAAGTGCTTACAGCTAACGGGTTATGGTAGAAGTCCTTAAAGGTCTGAATCAGGGTCTTGATTTCTTAGCAAAATATTTTTCCCAGTTCATGAGCTTCAGTAAGAAAACATCTAAAGGTCATATTTATATTCTTGTAGCTTCATTTGTTTCCTCTTTTTCATTCTATCAGATGAATGTTTACCATCTCGATATTGAAAAAAAAAATGTCCATTTGGTGAAAGAAAATCTCCATTTAAAAATTTCCACTGTCCTTCACATTTCATCCAGCAAACCTCTACTTTTCCCTGACCAAAATCTCAAAACTACTGACTGTAGACAAAGACAGATACCTATAGCAAAAGAAATCAAATGGGAATTTTAATATGCTCATTACAATTGAAGTGAAAGTCATTTATTTTATGAAGAAAAAGCAACCAGCCTGTTCCTGCTAGAACATATACCAGCTTCTTGAATGAAGTTCAGTGGTCAGGACTAGGGGGAAAGTGACTTACTTCTGATGGCAGATAAAAGAGAATTTTAAAATTCAGGTTAAGTACTAAAGAATCTCTTAATGAAGATATTTTTCAAACAAGAATAACCTCCCAAGGGAAGTGATTTGAAGTCACATAGTTTGAGACATTTAAATTATAGAGGAATAAACTCCTCAAACCCACCTCGAAGAAACACTCTTTGTAGAACTCATGGGAAAATTACTGGGATTCGTAATAGACCTTTTCTATGAAGAAGTAAGCCTACAAGGCAGACCTGCTGTTGAATAAATGTTATCTTAAGTGGAGCGTGGCTGTATTTTAACCCAGTTCCTTCTTCTATGGAGAAGAACATGAATGGGTAGGTGAGCAAAAAAAAAATTAATGGTTTTTTTAAGCAGTACATTTCTTCCCAAAGCCTACCTAATTATGTGAGATTTTCTTCAAGAACCACATGCTTCAATACTCATTTTCTTTTAACTATTTTTTAAACATTATCTACCCTCAGGACTTCCAACCCCCTTTCTCTAATGAATCAGCATGGAACAGAGGAGAAATATTCTGAACGAACACAGCTTTGGATTTCAAGTGTTGGAATGTAGTTCTGCTTTTTCAAGGTAAAATGAATTTGGCGGTGACCTTCCAAGGCTTTCCCACAGCAGGCTTGACCCAACTCAGCTCTAATTAAGCATATGGAGCACCATGAAGAATAGGTCACTTATTTGGAATCAAGCCTTATGAGTTAGAAAAACTACCTTGTTGGAGAGCTTTCCCTGCAAAGGACAATTACCATTTTCTGTAAGCCTATTGAGTTTTCCTCATTGTCGAGATGAAGAATGTAAACAGAATTGCATATTTACTCATTTTATTCTCTGATACCTTTGCTGCATGAGCTCAACAGTCTGTCTCTGGGGTATGAAAGGCTGCTATTTTCAGAGCTGGCCTGTGAGCGTGACTGATGAGTGACCAGACAAAACTCTGATTATGCCCCCAGTTAGGAGTCCCCTGAACTTCAAAAGCTTCTTTTATAAGTTCATAGTTTTGACCTCGCTACCTTCTTTTCCCCATGGTAATTGCTGGTGTTTGACAGCCACTGTCTGGCAGCCTGAAACATATGGCTAATTGAATTAGGGTTGGGAAAAGAATGAGCAGATTCCTAATTATAATCCACTCCACAGATCTGAAGCTTGTACAGAGAGGATACAAGGAAAACGCTGCCGGGCCTTGAAAACATAATATTTGCAAATGTTTCTGAAAATAGCCAAATATCATTTGTTCACAGGAAGCAAAGACAGAGATTTGCCATTGTCTACAGATGTCTTCATCTGGACTTTATCTCCTGAAATCCATATAATCATGCATGGGGACACATTTGCATTTCTAGTAAGGCAAAGGCTATGCTTCCATCGTGTAGATTGCTCTCCCACAACTCCAGTTAAAAGGATGCATGAGTATATTTTAAATGTGTACTTTAATTTCAAGTGAACTTTTCTATAGCAGTTAATGGCAGCTTACTTCCTTTGCATTGCCTCTCATGGTGTAAGGGAAAAGCAGTAAATGAAACACACTGAGAATATTCATTCATCAAATATTGTTGTGAACATTTAGTTAACCATGCAAAGCCCAGTACTACTAGGTCTAGAATTAGGCAAAAGGGTACGCAGATGGTTAAACAGGATTTCTGCATTTTTCTTTTAGTGCTCAGGGAAATAAACAAGATGAGCAATTGGGGTACTCGTGTGAAGCAGGACATGGTACAGAAAAGGAGAATATTATTTGACTAATGCTCTCCACCAGATTATAAACATTATGAACAACACCTAGCACAATGACTTGTGGTAGATGTTCAACAAATATTAGCTGTCAATTAATTAAGGAATAAATGAAGTACTACAGAGTTACACTGTGGAATATTGGAGAGGCTTTTGTTGTGTGCATCTTGGAGTACTACGTATTGAACCCAGGACTTTCACACTAAGCCATGCCTCTGGCCCTTTCTGTATTTATTTTATTTTAAAAAGCAAAACAAAACAAAAAAGGATAGAAATAAATCAAAATTTTGTTTAAAATAGTAGGAAATTAACACTAGTTAATATATTACATATTGTTATTTTAGAAGTAGTTGCCCAGGTACCCAATCTCATCTGTCTATCTCTCTCTCTCTCTCTCTCTCTCTCTCTCTCTCTCTCCCTTCTCTGTGACCACAAGAACAGATAAAACTTTCCTATTATATTTATAAACTTGAAAAGAGGAATCTCCTCACACTATTCATTCCTGATTTCTCTCATTCATCATAACTAACATGCCAATCATTCTTGGCAGAGTCATAAATTACTTAATCTTTGTTTGTCTTAGCCTAAGGGTGCCATGAAAAACATCACTGACACACTAGATGCGAAGATTGTCCCTAACCTAAACCCCCAACTACAGGATTCCTTAGCGTGGGGAGAAGGGAGAAACCTAAGGAGGTGTGGTGGATTAACTAATGGTCAACTTGTAACAACCAGCTGAACTGAATCAGCACGGTGCTGGGTGTGGATGGCCCACTTAATATGCCAAAAACAAAAAAGAGAACTGAAGGGAGGAGGGTATGCTGCTGATTCCCCTGGAGAAGCTTGTTGCACTGGCTTTCCTAGCACGAACTCAGCTGTTGCCATCATCAGAAGAGCTCGGGTCCTTATGGTCACTAAGGATGGCTGTGGTTCTTTTGCAGGGAGCTCCAGTCCTTAACACGAGCATTGCTTTATGGCTCCAGTACAGATCTTCCAGCCCACTGGTGCCAACTTTCTAGCTTCCACCACTGACTTTTGGGTCTTCCCAGGGCAGATCCTGGATACAAACTTCCATGAGACATTGTTGTTGGCTCTAGGCCCCCAGACGGACTCAAGGATATTGCCACAGGCTCTAGTTCCTCAGCTGGACTCATACAGGACATTACCTTGGGATCCCCTGGCCCTCAGCTGGATTCTTTGGGTCTTTAGTGCATCAGATCTTTTGGACTCTTCTGCATTTTGAGTGACTATTATAAAAACAGGTCTACAAGTTATGTGCCCTGTATTAAATCTATTCCCTTGAAAACCTTGACTACAACAGGATAACGAGTTGACCAAGGAAAGAGCAGCCCAGCAGTCTTTACTATGGAGAAGCCCCATTGAGATAGCAAAATCTCCACATAAGTGTGTGAGATCTTTGAGCCAAGGAGACTTTAGCCCTACTTTTTAAGTAGGCCCTTAGAAAATTGGTAAGAGAATGTCTTAAGAGAGTTTTCATAGTGCTCTACAAATCTCAGCATGACAAGGAAATAGCAGTATGACCTCCAAGAGGTCTAGAAAGATGTGAAAGTAATTGAAAGCCATACGCTGTCTTAATCATCTTGAGCTGCCATAACAAAATACCATAGTTTAGACAATTTAAACAATTTAATTTTTTTTTTTTGAGACAGGGTATAGCTATGAAATTGAGGCTGACCTCCAGGTCTCTATGTAGACCAGGCTGACCTAGACCTTGTGATGATTCCTTGCCTTAGCCTCCTGAGTGCTGGCACGTGGCAACACTGCTGTTTTATAAATACAAAGATATTAAAATTGGAGGTTACTGGTATTAGTTGTACTCTTAAATAGTACATAGTAACCAATTTATCTCTGTTTTATATTGGTTTCTGTTGCCCAATTCACAAGATAAATACGGTAAATAGAAGTAGAAATAATTTTCTAATAGTTTACCTGTCTCAGATTATTCATCCGTGTTCTAATTATCTATTATAGTGGAATGCACCACCCTAAAAATTAGTAGCTTAAAAGCACTATTCCTGAAGGTCATGAATTTGGGCAGAACATAGTTGATTAATTCTTCTATTCTATGTGGTTTGAACTAGAGTCTCCTCTCAGTGATACTCAGCTGATACATGACCAGGTCCCAAGTGACCACAGTGACTTAATTCACAGTGGGCACAGCTAGACGTGGGTTCAGTGCGGCTGGGGGAAGCCAGGACACCTCTGCATGACCCACTTCAGCAAAGATTAAAACTTCTTGCATGGTAGTTCAGGGTTCCAAGAGTGAGCACATCAAGAGGCCTGCAAGGAATCTGCAAGTCTTCTTATGACCTTACTTCACCAGTTCAGAACATCCTCACCAACATATTTTGCTGATCCAACAAATCACAAAGCCTGCCTAATCCAAGCATAAGGGAGAAAGGACTCTGTCTCTTAATGAGAGAATGTCATGTACACATTTGAAGTTGAGCAAATTGATGGTGGCTTAGTAAGTCAACTGCTTCCCTTGCTGGGGAAAAAAAATACCTAATATGCATAGCTTTAAAGAGAAAAGATGTATTTTGACTTATATTTTCAGAGGACTCAGTCCACGGTTGGCTGGCTGAGTCAGAAACATCATGGCAGAAGGACATTATAGAGGACAATTTTCTACCAACTCAACACAGTCAGGAAGCAGAGACTAGGAAAGAGCTGGAGGGAAAGATGGACCCTCCCAAAAGCTTTTCTCCAGTGAATCACCTCCTTCACTTGGACTCTGCCTCCTAATGACCCATTCAGCTATGCCTTACACCGTCAGGATCCAGTCATCTTCCCAAAGCGCCCCCTCTGGACATCTGGAGAACTTCGGGGATACACGCTGCATATAAATTGTAACAATGGCCTTTAAAACTGTTTTGTTTTTGTTGTTGTTGTTGTTGCTGTTTGGGTGTTTTGGGTTTTTTGATTTTTGGTTTTTGGGGTTTGTTTTTGTTTTTGCAGTTGGGGATCAAATCCAGGGCATCCTGCATACTATGCAAGCACTATATCACTGAGATGTACTCTCAGTTCTGATCAAGGCCCTCTTAAATGCAAGCTCCACAATCAAAAAAAAAAAAACAAAAAAGCATTCAAGGTGTTTGAAAGGAAAGTGGTATTTTAAAATTTAGTAAGTAATAGTATATTCAGAAACATTTCTTAATATGTAAGAATTTATTGTGAACAGAATCATTAAATAGATTCTTCAGCTTGTCATTGTGTGATGGAATTTTTTCCCCACTGTGAACAGAATCATTAAACAGATTCTGCAGCTTGTCATTGTTTGTTAGAATTTTTTCCCCAGTGGAAAAAATTTTTTCAGTGATAGGAGCTGAACCCAAGGGCTCACACATGCTAGGCAAGCATTCCTCCACTAGCTATGTCCCCAGCCCAGAAAAGTAATTTTCAAGTGTATATTTTTAAATTATGACATGTTGAATCATATTTTTCAAAATCTCAGATACTTGAATAATCATTTGTTAGAATTTTTAAAATTTTTCAAAATAAATAAATTTGTGTTATTTTTGTATATCAGATTTCTTTCTTTCTCTCTTTCTTTCTTGATGTTTCAGTCGGGGACCCAGAATTGCCAAAAACAAGATCACCAAAGATTGCACATATTCTGGTTCTAGAATTTATTTCCCATACTGTATCAGTCACAGTTTTACTAGAGAAACAGATATAACATGAGATATACAAATGCATGAGAAATTACAAGATTGGCTTATAATTGTCAGCCACAGAGTTGCATGAGGAAGCGTACAGAAGTTGTCTGCACACTGCAGGCTGAAAGGTCCAGCCCAAGAGCTGAAGCTTACTGTAGTGGCCCTTACAAGTCCTTATGAGGAGAACGATGGATCTGTGAAGGAAGGCTGAAGGTCTATGCCAGAAGGGCGAAGAATATGAAATAGAAGTAGAAGAATCTGCACTAGAAGCCAGGAGATAATGTCCAAGCTAAAAGTGAAGACTAGAGCTCCTCTGAAGAACAGAAACCAGTCTGTCCTTCCTCACTTTCCTTTTATACCATCCAAGCAACAAGCCACCCTAGGGTGGGTTCTCTACACCCTAGGGTGTAGAACTGCTGAGTCAACTTAGTTAAGCTTCTAAACTTTTCAAATGAACACAATCAATCAATCATTACACATATCATTACAAATAACCTTGAAAAGCCTTCAGCTGAAAGCTTAACCTTTAATAAAACTGAGATTTGTGTGCCATTATCTCATACTGTATGCAAGGAAGCTAAAAATCTTCTTAACAGCTAGTGCTTGTCTTATCCATCATATGATGAATAATTAAGTATATTTTAGCAACAATATTTTTATGAGCTACCAATCCTTTGGTATGTTCCCTACTACCACTAAACTTACCCAGTCATTGAAGATATTCCTACACTAACAGTATTAGACAAGTGGTTTTAACTCATCATTTTTCTCTATTTCTATGAATGATGTGTTTGACAGGGAAGTAGATCTTCTTCACTCCTATATGCCAGAGCATAACATAAATTTAGCAAAAATAAGAGATACAAAATATTCATAGTATCAACTGTGGTGTAAAGAATTTATACAATCTCAGCTTTTTAATATGTAAAGCTCATTAGACATATTCTTAAGGTCTCTTTAGAATATGTGATCAGGCAATGCTATTGATTTATTTTGATATTTGTTCATGTTGCACCAGTTATCTATTGCTGTATAACAATTTATCCCCAAAACTACATGACTTAAAAACACAATTTATTATTTTTCATAACTCTGTGTTCTGCTAGTCTTGCCTGACTTCGCTGTTGTAGTTTCATGGATCAGCTGGTTTGCCTTGGGCCAGCGAGTCAAAGATGGACATATAAATGTGTCCACACTTTGGGGCTGGAAGTTAGCCACGCCATTCCGTAACCATTAATCATGATATGTCAGCTCAAATGGATTAAAAAAATCTCTAGTAGATTAACAAAACATAGTTCTCAGTGTTATGGATGGTTGACATGTAGATCAGTAACTGAGGAAGGGAGAAGTGCCCCAACTATAGGTGCCACCAACCAACAGTCTTGTAATCTGGATGGATCTTAAGCAATCAATCTGCAGCAAGTGCGTCCTTTGCTGCCATTGCCTTTGGACATCACTCTCCAGTTCCTTCAACCTTTCAAATAGGCTCACACAAGTAACTGGTGAGCTGAGCTTCCAGGCCTTCAGCTTGGACTGCTGCTGCATCCTTGATTCCTCTTGCTCTGTGATATTCACCTTTTTGTACTGAGAAGCTATTAGATTCTCCTGCTCCTCAGCGTGCAGACAGGCATGTGGATTCCCCTCCCACTGATCCTGTAAGCCCACATAATAAATCTTTTCACATAATTATATGTGTATTTTCTATTGATTCTGTTCCTCAGAGAAACCCTAATATACCTCCCCGTTGCATGGTTTCCCATCATTCCATAGTGATTCAGTGCATTCCAAGAAGGGAAGGCGAGAGCTCTAACACTCTGGAGGCCCTGCATCTGCACTATTCTGTTAACCAAAGCAAGCCACAAGGTAAAACCAGATTCAAGGAGTGGGAAATAGGGTCCACCTCTTAATAGAAAGAGCTGCAAAATACTGATGAAGGAGTCTGAAATCCTTATTTTTATATTCACAAAACTTTATGTCAAATGGTGGTTTGTTACAAGATAGAAGTATCTTGTTAAAAAAAACTCACATTGAAGGTCTGAGCATTCTTACTACAACAAAAGCAAACCTCAGTGGAAAAATTAGAGTCCAAAGAAAAGATGCATTTGGGTTTTCACTTTTTTAAAGACCCTCTGATCTGTAGTGATTATTCTTTGGACCCTGAATTGCCAAACAATCATGAACTTGAATCATGTTGACTTTGAAGAGAATTTTTTGCATATTTTTTGCTTTCCTTCTGCATACTCCTATCAGGTGGTCAATAAAATCTGAAAATGCATTCAGTGTTGTATAGTGCTACTTGTTTAATCCTGAGCCCAATCAATGCATCATGTCTATCTTAAAATGTGAACCTGATCCATATTTTAATTTTCATCTTCATGTTTTCTTTTTAAATATTCTGCCTTTATAGCCACAGAGGTAATTATTCTACTGCTCCTAAATGCATGTACGATTCTTACAAAGTCAAACACAAAGAACTCACAATGTGTAACAACAAAACAAGACAGATATGCAAAACAAAAATAAGGATTGTTTCACATTAGAGCATAATGACTTTAACAATATTGAGTTAAAAATAAATATTTAAAGACACTATCACATACAGTTTGGGGAGAAGATATAGAAATGATTTTAGTGATTATTACATGGAGAACAGATGCAGACCGGTCAGGTAAGTGTCATGTGTGTGTGTGTGTGTGTGTGTGTGTGTGTGTGTGTGTGTGTATGTGTGTGGGTGTAGGGCAGGGGGAAGGAGATGACAACCTGTGTTTTCATTTCAATATTTACCTGTGAATGTATTTAGGCCTGAATTTTCAGAAAGAATTATATTATTCTTAGTCAATATCACATCGATAAGACAGTCAGTTAGAGACACAGGAACCTTTATTCTAGGATTTTACACACACATACAAATGGATGTGGTAGTGTATGGGTGGCTTACAAATACATTAAAATTTTGGGTTAAGTACTTTAGTTTAAGCCAATTGAACTTTTTAATAGTTAAAATAAGTGAAGGTTTAATCAAGTGTTCTTAGAATACTTGTAGCAATTTGAAAACCACAAATGCGGTAGAAACATGTTATAAAAATTTCACAAAACTGTCAAAGAGGTTAAAATCTTGCACAAGGATGAAGGAATGGGGGGGAAATTCATGTGCTGAGATTTCCTGCTCATCATCTTACTACATTTTACTATTCTTTAGCTTTCCTCAATTTTTATCTAACATTGGTTCTCTATCCACTAACCTCAAATGTCTAAAGATGTTTGCAAAGGAAACAATAAAATATTTTGTAAAGATAAAATAATAATACTATAATTCATTCCTCCCAGATTATGAATTATACTAAATAATCACCTTTTCCTATCAAATTTTGTGTGTAGATGAATGGATAGTTATATAGTAATACATAGTATCACAAAGAGAATGTATTGACATTAATATTGCCTTCAAATCAATCAAAACTTGTGTTTAGCATGTGTAATGGCTTCTAGTCTTCACATAAACTACAGTGAAACACTTTGGTTGACATAGTTTCCATTCTGTTCCAATTTTAGGATTCTGACCCTCACTAATCAAATTACACACTCACCAAAAAAAAATTACACACTTAATTTTCAGGCACACTATGTAGATGTATTCAAGACCTACCATTCCCAACTTTTGAAAGGAATACTGACTCAAAACTACAGAATTAGAGTCCTGTATCACATAATGAAGGAGTTATGTTCTGAGCTATGCATCATTAGGTGATTTGACATCGTGGAAACAACACAGGACAAACATACACCAACCTACACAGTGTGAGTCAGTCGTTCCACTTGGCTGTCCAGAGAGTAGCTGCACTGAGCCAGTGCTCAGACTAGGATGGCTTAGGCTTTCCTGCATGTGCACAGCCTTGGCCAGGGAAAACAGTACAGAGGGAGAGAGAGAGAAAAGAAACTGCCATGATCCATCTCCAGATACTGGTATTATGGTCCATCCCTTGATGAAACAAAAACGCAAAGGTAGACTCTTGTGGGGGGTATGTTTTCCCTTCAAGATAAAACACAGAAACTGATTTCCTGTAAGACTAGAGGCTCTCGATGTGTTTGTTCCCCACCCCACCCAGAGAAAGATAAAAAAAAAACAGCTATTATTTGACTAGAAGATTTCAAAGACAGCACTGGAACACAATGCAGATACATTGCATTGTTAGCCGTGAAGACTCTGGATGGTCTCAAAAAGAAGAGAATAAAAACCCCAGTCCAGACCAGCCTGAGCCTGGGAAAGTTCTCCTGTAGTGAAGAAAACATAATAGAGACATCCCCCTTTCCCAAAGTCTCATTAGTGCTATGGATACCTAAAGTTTTTGCTACTATGGAAATCAGCAGCCCTCATAGGTCCCAAACCTAGAAGCAGAGCTGTCAGAAAATACATGCTATTGCCCTGTTCCAGAGGAGAATCCAGTTATGCAATTCTCAGCTCTACACAAGCTGTTCCTGCAAGGGCTAGACCATGTTGAGACCAAATCTAGGCATGGCTTGCCCCCGCAGCAATGAGAAACTTACCCTCATGGGCGGCTGGTGGTGTTCCACTTTTACACAGCTAATAGAGACAAACAAGTTCACACTGCACAAACATGTCACATGACCTGGGTACAAAGGAGTGATCCCACATCTGCACACCAGAGACTGTCAGATGCACACCATGGGCACAGGCACCACACCACTATTGCTATACAGTGAGTGCTCCAGCACCCAGGCACTGCAGAGCAACCCCACCTCCACACAGTTCCCAGAAACAAATAGGTACACTTCCATACCACATAGGCACCTGCCCCTGCTCCCCCACAAGCTGTGTGACACCCACTCAGGGACTGCAGGCAAAACCTCAACCCTGTACGACCCATGGAGACCAAGAAGTACCCTGCTACCACTAAGGCATGTGTAAGCCACACCCACTCAGACTACATCTCCATGTGGCCTTCAGACTGACAGACGTACTCCTTTTACCTTGTGTGTGCACTGTATGCACCTGCCTTAGCCAATCAGAGTGCCCAAAAAACAGCCACACCACCCCCCACGGGGTATACCATAGGCACCTTGGGCTGGTACAGTGCCCTCAATCCCTTTCAGGTGGGGGAGATGCAAAGCCTCTCCCATTCCATTGCTGCATGTATCACACTCAAAGCCATGAATTACAGCTGAAGAAGTTATGGGGAAACTATAGGATAGCACCCAACTAGGACCAAAGGCAACATGGCCTCCCAAGATGATGCTCTAAAATATATCTTGGGGAGGGACTCTTTAGATTTAGTCATATTTGTTTTTATAAAATTGAGTGCTCAAGCATTAGATGCATATACATGACAACTGATATGTCCTCTTATTTATCCCTTTCTCTTTATATAGTGACTTTCTTTGTCCCTCTTTTAAGTTTTCAACTTAAGATCTCTTTTATATGACACAAATGTAGCTATTCCTGTTTACTTCTGGTTTCTATTTGCATGCAATAATATTTTCTGCTCCTTTAATTTCATTCTGGGCATGGTTTTGTTTTTTGTTTTTTTTTTTTTTTTTTGGTAAAGTGAATTTCTTAGAAACATCATTTTATTTGGTCTTTCTTTCCCCATTTATTCAGTCAGTGAGTATCTTTTAATTGGGGGATTTAATGAGTTTATATTCTAAGTTATTATAGAGATACAGCAACTTCTTCTTCTTCTCATTTTATTAGTTTTCTTCTGGCTATTGACCACACATTAAGAAGCTCAAACACCAAGATCAAGCAGGATTTATCCCAGGGATGCAAGGATGGTTCAATGTACACAAATCAATAAATGTAATATACCACATCATCAGAATAGACAAAAATTATATGAGGCACACCAGCCACCATTAGGGATGCTTCCTGCTGGTAATCAGCATAGGCCAGGAGAAGCAGCAGCCAGCTCCACTCCTGTGCACCTGATGGCCACCATCAGGTATGTAGTCTGCACGGGCTGCAAGAATCAGCCCACCCCACTTCAGAGAAATTGTAGCCAACGCAGGAAGTGCCTGGGACCCCACAACCCACTCATCAGACCAACCTGGAAAATGTCAAGATGAAGGACCAAAAGGAAGTCTTTGAACTCTACCCCTCATAGAGCAAGTCCAGGAGACATAGACATGTAAGAGATTAGAAGTCACAAAACGGAAGTTTCTGAAGTGATGGCAGCTGAAGTAAAGAAACAACTTCATGAGACCGTAAAAGAAATCTGACCAAAAATAATATCTCAGATAAAAGAGGAAATGAAAAACATAATAAAAGAATTGCTGAGCACATCTAAAGAAGGCATAGGTAAAAAATAGAAGAATATAGGAAAATGCAGGAAATCTTGAATGAACACTATAGGAAAGATTTAGAATACTTGACACAGACTCAAAGAGATATCCAGGAAATTAAAAATTCCATTGAAAGCTGGCAAAACCACTTGAAAGAAACTGAAGATAGACTTTCAGACCTTGAAGACAGGATTGTAGCTAAGTATCACAAAAGGAAAGATCTCTTCAAAATAACAAGGAGCCAGAAAACAGTTCATCAGCTACAAGATGATGCAAAGAAAAATAATTTAATATTGATAGGTGTCATTGAAAAAACAGGAGTCAACACAAATGATATTGAAAAAAACTATTTACAGAAGTAATAGCAGAGAACTTCCTAAACATGGGAAAAGGACCAGACACAGATAAGTAAAGCATATAGAACTCCAACTAGCTATCACCAAAATAAATCTACACCCCAGACATACAATAATCAAGATCTCAGAAATTCAGCACAAGAATAGAATATTAAAAGCTGTTTGGGAAAAGAAACAGGTCACATATAAAGGAAAACCCATCAGAAATCACAACAGGCTTCTCAATACAAACCATCGAGTCAAAAAGTACTTGAAGTATTTCAAGTCCTGAAATAAAACTTCCAACCCAGACTGATGTACCCTGCAAAACTATCTTTCAGGATTAATGGAGAAATGAGATATTTCCATGACAGAATAACTGAAGAAATTCATGACCATCAAACCAACCCTATAAAGAGTACTTACTGAAGGACATTCTAGAGAGTTAAAGGTGACTATGGTTTCAGGAACAACAGCAGAGGGAAATTATACAGTGGGTGAGGCAATTGAACAGAGGGGAAATGTAGGGAAGTAATTACAGGAAAATAGCATGCCAGAGACAAGCTAGTGCATGTTGGTCATAAATAGTAATGTAGATGGTCTCAATTCACCAGTAAAAATAAAAAATAGGCAGAGTGGATCAAGAAACAAGAACCACCAATATGTTATATACAAGAAACACATTAATTCAAAAGGAAGTTCATAGACTGAAAGTCAAAGGAGAGTAAACAATACAAACAATGCTCCATGTGACAGAGAACCAGAAAAAGCAAGAGTAGCTTGCCCATGAACTGAGAATAGATAAGGAAGATATGGTGTGTTTATACAATGGAAAGCTACTCAGCTATAAAGAAGGATGATCTTAAGGCTCTTGAAGGTAAATGGATGCAACTTGAGATCTTGCTCATGGGTGAAATGGTTCAAACTCACATGAATGAACATTGTGTTGTCTCCCTAGTATAAAAAACTAAGAGTTAGTGGGATCCAAAATGTATAATAAATATTGTGAAAGTGAAAGGGGAGGAAATGTCTAAGAAGGGAAGTGGTGGCCATTGTTAATTTCCTATTAACTTGATTTAAAATCCTGTATCATTTTCATTGTCTTATTTTGTCTTCTTTGATTTTATTATGTCTGATAGTATGGGCAGCTATTTTAAAGATAACAAAATGCAGTAAAGTAGCTATTGTTGATTTCCTATTATCTTGTTTTAAAATCCTGTATTGCTTTCATTATTTTGTTTTGATTGGTTTTATACTGTTTTGATTTGTTTGATTTTATTATATCTGGTGGCATGAGCAGCTATTTTAAAGATAACAAGATATAGTATAGTAGCCATTGATTGTCTATTATATTTTAAAGTCCTGTATCACAGTCATACATTTCATTTTTATCTTACTTGGTCTCATTCTCTTTAAAATTAAAAAATGATCTTATCATCTCAAATCAATGTATTCAGTAAAATTCAAAATGACTTCATGATAGAAATTGAGTAAGTTATGAGTATAGAAGTAGAAAAGGGTATCACATGCAGATAAAAAATAAAAGCAAACAAGAATAGTCTATGCTGATATATATTTTACTGTATTTTTATATATTATTTTACTGTAAACCTTATTTTTAATAGGTAGAAGTCATTTGCTATACTCTTTAAAATAACAGCAAAAAAGAACTGTAAATATTTAAACCACCAGCAGAATCAGCAGTTTATCATTTTCCAGCTTTATATATTGTACGTAATTGTATGTGCGATGGTTTTATAGGACTGAAAGCATAGTAAGTTTTATACCAGAACTGCCATACACATGCCTAATGCATTGGGAAGTGACCCAGGATAGTTACATCACTAGGTGATGGAAATTTTTCACCTCCATGAGACTACCGTTGATTACAGGATCTGTCACTCATGGAGACAATGTCACGTGCTGCATGAACGCATTACCTCCCTGGACACACCCTGAAAACTTTACACTGAAGATCAAAGAAGAAATAAGATCTAATATTGAAGAAGCTTCAGAAAAATAGGTGCTGTAAATTATTACAGTATTTCTACAGGCAATCTGACAATCAGTGCAGTTTTTAAATTGTGCAGTTTTTTTGACTGAGTGCTTTTACTTCTAACAATTTAGTTTAAAAAAGTAATGTCCTTGTGTGTCTACATTTCCCTACAAATATATCAACCACATTTTTAAAAATATCATCAAATTAGCCACCATCTAGATTCCAAGAGTACAAATCAGCTAAATGTGTTATCTGCATACATTTAGCCAGTAAAGCACAATGACTAAGGATTTAGTATTTGTGGTGATGCCAATCTAGGTTCAAGTCACATACTACGCATATGACAATGACAAAATTATTTAGATTTTTTAAGCCTTGCGTTTCTCACATTAAAATAACTTTGCAGAGCTACTGCAAGGATTAAATATTTTTAAGTATATATAACAGTAGCAAATAATCAATATATCTTAGCAATTAATATTATTCATGTAATTGAGTTATTTGAAAGCCATTAACTATCATTTAAGAAACAGTGATTAATCATATGGAGACTGAGTTACAACAATAATTATAAATTATGATGTCATGGTTGTGCCTGCATTCATTCTTACATTTATAAAGACAACACTGGAGAATAATCATCAAAATGTTGAAAATGACTTTCTCTAAATGTTCAAATGCTTAGTGACTTAAATTTTATTCTTTATATACACTCTAGTCCCAACTTTCTGGACTGATCCGTTTATGTTTTATGTACAGAAAACACTTAAAGACACCTTCATGTTGGCCTTATACTTCAAGCTCTGCACGCTGAGCTTTCTCAGTTTGCTTTTTGAATGAGGTGAAAGCAGTTCATAGGCTGAGTGTCCTGTGAATGAGACTCTACCCTCCCACACCAGGTGAGATGTTTCAACCTCAGCCCCAAATAAGCTGTGTTTTATTATTCTTTGACTGTATAGACAGACGAGTAGCTTTAATCCTCAAGAACCTAAAATTTTAATAGTTTAATAAAATATGACAATCAATGAGCTCCTGGGGTATAAAATAGAAGAACTTCTTCATCTTCATCTTCTTCTTCTTCTTATCATTATTATTATTATTTTGCTGTTGTTACTGGAGATTGAACCCAGGGCCTTCACACTGAGCACTGAGCCACATCCCCAGTTCTATTATTATTGTTGTTGTTGTTACTGTTTTTATTTAAGGTAAGGTCTTACTTATGCATTCAGCTATATACCCAGACTTTTTTGATATAGGGTCTAATTAATTGTCTAGGCTGGATTTGAACTTGCAATCTTCCTGCCTCAGCTTCCCAGGATTATAGGTGGGTACTGCCATACCGGGCTGCATCTTTTTTCCTATTTTATAAATAAATACGTTACTAACCTACTGCTATGGTAAAGAGAATATTGACATTTGGGTGTAAAGATATAGTTTTATCATCAAAGGGATTGTTTTTACAGAAATAGCATTTTATAGCAATTTATAAGGCACTTATCATAGCAACACTGTAGGGTGTGTGGTTATATTGTGGTGTTAAGGCACAAAGAAGCAAAAGCAATTTACTCAATTATTAGTGAAACTAGAACAGATCTCCCCACTTCGATTTGACTATTCTTCTCACCAAACGACTAGTAAATGCTTCAGGGCTACCAACATTCAAAGCCAGGAGCCCATGATGGAAATTGAGAATAACAAAGGAATAGCTTGAAAGCAGAGAGTTAAAAGTTCCAAGAAACAAGGCTTTATCATTGGTGAGAGGCACAGCAGAAGACTGAGTGGGATAAAGCCAGAAAAGCATCTGGGGTTTTGTCAGAAAAGAGTTCAGCAATTTAGTAAAAATAACTAATTTAGTAATTTAGAAAAAATCACTTTCTCTGCAATGATAAAAGTCAGACTGAAGTGGACTAAAAGCAACTTAAGGAAACTGAAAATGTGAATGGAGGTGATTCTGGGGGGAAGCACAGATGAAAAGTGATAGCTTAAAAACGGATGGCAGCTAGAGGCTGAAAGGCTTGGTTGCTCCAGGATTCCATTAACCACATTTTCTTCCAGGTGAGATAATCCAGTTTTGAGTCTAAACCTCAGAGATGCAAATTAGTTTCTTCAGCACTGATACTTTCCTCCTTGTCTCTAATGATCTGCAGCTTCTCCAACTGCTCTCGGCACATCTTTCAACTCATTCACCTTCTCCGTCTTCTCTTCACTTGATTGTCATCTATCTCCTCGTGTGTGTCCAACTTAAATGTTGACACCTGATCCTCGTGACCCAGATTGCTAAGGAGTGGTCACATTCTAGGGCCTTGCTCCAGAGATGAAGTATTCTGATTGGCCAAGTGATACTAACTGCATTTCTCTGTACTCATATTGGTACTGGTTATAGAATACCAGCGTCTATTTTAAAGAAGATTCAAGGATTCCAAGTGTTTTTTTCTTAGTATGATTTTTTTAAAGTTGCAAATTATATACTGATGCTGTATTGGGTGTGAATTACATTTTTTAAATGTATCATAGTTTTTGGAGTTACAAGTGATCACATACACAAAAAAAACTGTTTAAAGTAAGATCTATTAATTCAGTGATATAAACAAAAGTAGGAGTTTTTTAAATTTTTGGAGCGAAGATTATAGAATTCACGATATAAATCACCTGGTGAACCACTTGGTGAAGGGTATTTCATTTTGTTCTGTTTTGTTTTTGTTTTTTTGCGACAAGGTCTTACTATGAAGTTCAGGCTGGCCTTGAGCTCACTTTGTAGCTTAGGCTGGTCTCAAACTTGCAACAATTCTTGTGTGTCAGCCTCCTGAGTGCTGAGACTACAGGCATGCACCACCATGCCTGGCTCAGTGAAGGGTATTTTTTAAAAAGGTGAAAGATTTATATGATCCAAAGAGAAACCAGAATATAAGGATAAGACCTGAAAATACTTCCAAAATAGATCAGGTAAAAGAGAAAACAAGAACATATAAGTATGGTGAAAAAAATAACTTCTCCTTTAACATGTGCTATTACTTGAATTGAGCATCCCACAAATTCATACTCCCCAGTAATTTAGCATGTTACTTTATATGCAAATAGTCACGGAACATTTTTGTAACTAATTAAGAGAAGATCGTAGCGGAATAGAGTGAACCTCTAACCTAATATGACTGGAAAATTTTGGGTGAAAATGAAAAGAAGGATGAAAATGATGCTTGTGAAAGTCATGGAAGACCAAAATTCTCCAGAAAAGCACCAGAAGTTAGGGGAGAGAATGGGACAGATTCTTCTTCACAAGCCTCAAGCAAAACTGCGTTGTCACCTCGATCTTAGACTGCTAGCTTCCAGCACTGAGAAACAATGCATTTCTTTTGTCTAAGTCACCCAGTTTGAAGTACACTGTCCCCTATCAGAACAATGCACCTGCCTTCACAAGTGTGGCCTAAATGACCTTGTCTTGTCCAATCAACCCAGTTCCATAAAGGTTGTAGGAGTGTAATTAGAAGTCCCTAAAGAGACATCGAGACAGAACCCTACAGCATAACAAAACAATAAACATGGCCATGTCAGAATTAAATAGTTCCTATCCTAAAGAGTTAACAGGTAACCCAGGGTGGTGGTTCATGTCTGTAATCCCAGCACTCCAGGAAGCTGAGGTAGGAAGACTACAAGTTCAAACTTGAGTCAAACTTGACTACAAGTTCAGCTTGAGTAATTTAGACCTTTTTTCAAAACACAAAATAAAAGATGGCCTATATAGCTCCGTGGAAAATCCTGGGTTCAATCTCCTGTACATCCTATATAAATAAATGTGCAAAACCAACAGAAACTCATTTTTCTGATACATTTCAAATTCTAGTCTTTCATTCATAAAATCTTTAGTTTGTCATGGTTCACATGGCTCCTTGCTGCTATTCTAATTTTGAATCATTTATTTTTCAACTATAGATTCTGCTCCACCCCAAACTCCGAAATTACAGATATCCTTACTCAGAGAATATTTAGTAAGCTCTATTCCAGCTGGTTAATCATCTAATCAGCTTGGTCACTGACCAAGCATTGTTCTAGTAAATGGGCTCTCCTTTTGTAGTTAATGGCCACACCTTGAGTTTTTGGGGCCCTGCCCACACACCAGGCCATGTCGGGCTTCCTTGGCTCAACCTTCCTGAGACTGTCTCATGGCTTTCCTGGTGGCTCATTCTGCAGCTGGCAATGGCCCAGTCCATCTGTGCCAACCTGGTGGATCTACCTGATTTCTGGATCCCTGCCTTCTCTGCTCTGACCTGTCTAGCTACTGACTAAAGGTTGTTTCTGACCTACTTTTCTTTCTGCTAAACTGTAAAGATCTTATTGTCCAGTTTTAAAAGCACAACTTACTCTTCATAATTGCCTTAACAGTCAGTATAAATTAAGTTCTGCTCCAGACAAACACTCTTAAATTTCAACACCAAGAAGATTCAAGATTCTATTTCTTGCCGGTGCTGTATTAATTGTGCTTAATTGGTTTATGCCATGTAAGAGTCAGCTATGAGGGTGTGTTCTCTATTTTTCTGCCTTCTGCTGTGCTTATGCTGAGACTCAGGCCAGCAAGTAGCTGCTCTCTGGTACATGGCCAAGAGCAGCAATCAAAGACAAAGAGCTAGAAGGAAGGTGCTTGGTGTGTCCAGCCTAGAAACAACACAGATTACTACTCAAAACTCAAAATTTAAAAGCCAGGCATGGTGGTGCACTCCCATAACCCCAGCATTTGGGAGGCTGAGGCAAGAGCATTGTCATGCATTTGAGGTTATCCTGGGCTACGTAGTGAGTTCAAGTTCCACTTGCACTATAGAGGCCCTATTTCTTAAAAATCTCCTTAAATTTCAGGATTTAATCTGCCGGAAAGGGGAGAACTGCATATTGACATGTGGCATTAAGAATGAGCACATTTGCCAATGATTATTTAATGTGTATGTTACCAGAGTCCCTTTTTCTTGTTCATAGATTTTAGATAAAAATGACATCACAGACACATAGTGTGTGCCGGGTGCTAAACCTGAAGATACTCTAAGAATAAATATGTCATGTTCACATAAAACCCATGAGCAAATATTTTCCTCTTAAATATTCATTTAATGTCTAATATCAGATTAAAATCTCCATAGGATGTTAATAAGAGACCTATTTAATTTTGCTTTATCCAAAATTTCTGTAACTTATGAAACTACAGTTTTTAAAGTGAAGTTTATTACCAATTAAAGGAAATTCTTAGATCAGCGCTACACTGTATCTTTCTTTATGTTGTTTTGGCTTTTTGTTTTTGTTTTTTAGTTTTTTGGGGTTTTTTTGTCTCTTGCTTTTTGAGACAAGGTCTCACTAGCTAGGTTGGTTTTATTAAATCCATTATGTAGCCCACACCGGCTTCAAACTCAAGGTGATCCTCCTGCCCCAGCCTCCTGAGTACTGGGATTAAAGATATATTCCACCACACCGAGCTACATTATATCTTTAATTTTATTACAACTCTAGAAAGTAAGAAAAATACATTAAAATTGATTTCTCCAATATATTGCTTTTAGAAAAGATTTCATATGGGCAAAAACTGATCGTATCATTTATTTCCCATACATAATTGAAACTTTGAAGTTACCAAGTTTTTTGACAAGCTAAAAATGTTTAACAGCATAATGAACTATTTCCTCCAAGTTCAAACATTAACTTAAATTGCCAGTATTTTTCTAAAATATTTTTTGAAAAAGAGTTATCAGTGAAAAAAAGAAAGGATTATCAGTGGAGATAGAAATCATCAATGAAAATTTATAAGATTTATTTCCGCCTTGTTCTTCCTTCATAACTCTGTTTTAATTCCAAAATCAATCTCAAAAGATAGAATTTTAAAGAAATGTTCCATAACTTAACTGCATTCAGTTTTACTGTACGTTTTTCTATTATGTATAATTATTGATTGTGACTTCACTTAAAGGTTTCTATCTGGATATAAAAGCCCATCACTTAAAATAATAATAAGCTTTCAAATCTCTTTCATAATCTTTTTCAAGTTAAAAAACTATCTCTTAAAAATTACACAGTTATATAAAATCCTTTAGGCCATTCACTGTGAGAAAAGCTAATTCAGCATTTATGTGAAATTAACACTGCTTTTCTTGAAGTATTGTTTGCAGACTTATTTTTTCTTCAATATGGTACCACACTCCTAAACTTCTGCTCTTTTGTAGTTTCCTTTCTATTTAGAAAAGATTAGGTCACATTTTTTTTTTAGCAAATTACAAATTTCCAGTGTTAGACATTTGTTTTTCCATATGCATCCTATTTCAGACTTGTATTTTTCCTCCAATACCCTTATCCTTGTTTCCTCAGTAAGTCTTCAGCTAGTGCTTTGAATTTTCTCTAACATGTTTTCTGGCCAAGAGAATACTTCCATGATTGTATGTTATAAAGAGAGAGACGGGGAGAAAGGAGTGTTTTCCATAAGCTTCTTCCTGATTCACTGCCATGTGTACATATACACACACACTTCCCCACCACCCACAACAACAACTACTACAACAAAACCGAGATCTTTCAAGCTGAAATGCCACTCCACTTCCTCCTTACCTCTAACCAGGTCGGGAGCAGAACAGGGCTCCTGTTCCCTAGCAGTAGCTAAGGCGATTGGCTGCTGATTTAAAACAGACCTAGCCAGTGTTTCTGGGAAAATGAAACAAGGCTCCTATATTTAACGATCCCAGATTGCTATAGTCTAAGCTTTGTAAGAAAAGATAAACGACAGATTCCATTATCTTGTATCTTATTTCAGACAAGGAGTACTGCTGAATTCCTGCGGAATCCCATACTAGCTGAACAAAATGAAGACTTCAGAATCAGGAAAGAGGACAAGAGAAAGGTAACCTTATGTCTGAGCAGAACCAGTACCACTGTCTTCTTTGCTTCCAATAAATGTGGCAAATTAAAGCAATCTACGTAGACTTTAAGCCCATAGGCTTTGACTTTTATTGTGGGATTTGATGTGAAAAAGAGCATCTTGTTTTATTTTTGGCAGCACTGGGGATCTTGAACTCAAGGCCTGCACCTGCTAAGGCAAGTATTTGCCCACTGACCACACCTTCAGCCCCTCATTCTCAAATAAAAGCTTCACGGGTCATAACCTCAATGTGAAGTCAACTCACCTCTCTTACTCTTTTAACTTATTTCTCAATTTGTTCAAAATCCCAAAGAGGAAGCAACACTGGTGGCCTTGACGGAGATCCGAAAATTTAATGAATTGGCTGCTAACATGGAGAAGAAAAACAAATAAGTTGAATCAGGAGGAGAAAACCAGTTGAGAGGAGTGACTTTTGAGAGGGTCAGGACAGGTGGCTGAGTGCTTTTGACGGACACAGGTAGTAGGACACTTTGTCCTCGCTGGTTTATAGAGGTTGGCACTGGGCTAATGATGGGCAGATGGCTCTGACTGCTACAGCCTGGCAGTGACAGTCTGAGTTTTTGGTCCTGGACAATGAGAGCTGTGATTTATGGTGGCCCTGTCCAGAGCTGAGCACCTGTTTCTATAAGAGGAAGGGAGCAGCAATTTTATGTAACTTCTAGAAACACTTCTTGCACTACTTGGACCACTCAGTGAAGTTGCAGGGACCAAGGGAAGCTTGGAAAGGTATGCAGGACTCACCAATGTCATCTTTTAAATACATGTGCCAGCCCAGTGGGTTTTAGCAAGAATAGGGGCAACCCAAGAGGCAAGCTGAGACAATATACTGTAAAGACATAGTTTTCCTTGGGCAGAAAACATTCACTAAGGAGAACAAGCCCCTAGGTGCAGACTTTTGAGATATTAAGAGGCATTATTTTTATTTTTTCAGGGTTTTTTTCCCTATTTTTATTCTCAGTAAGATTTATGCAAATGAGCACTTTGTGTCTGAAGAGAGCTAAGAGGACTCTAACTCCAAATGATCAGAAGATGCAAGCCCTATGCAACATTTGCACCAAAGAGCGCAGAAACGATAGAGGATCCACTGAGCAGCTTATCCATGGGCTCTGGTCATCTCCAATCACATGGCCTGACATTGACTTTGACACAGTAATGACACAGAAGAGAGAAATTTCTCAGCAGACAGGTTTCTTGGCTCTGTGAGACCCAAAGACTTGGAGATAAGGGTCTATTAAATATAGTATGTAAAAAAGAAAAACTCTCTAATGAAACCAGGTTCCTGAAAACTTCTGAATTTTGTGACATCTCCCATACAAATCTCAAACAAATGTGGCAGATTTAGGAGCAGATTTTACCTTGGGCCTGGTGCCAAAAGTGATGGCTTTCTTAGATTTTCTCACTGTGAAGACTCTAGATGGAGGCTTTCAGGTAGTTAGAACTTTTTCACAGAGGATGTCTTCTTGACTACAACAGGAACAAGATTCCAAAAGTCTTGGCTTTGTTTTCCACAGTGATTATTGTTTGAGACCTTAGTTTATATTGATCATTTGTAAGACGAGATAGTTAGCATTATCTTCCATCAAAACTGAACAATAGCAGGTTGAATATTCTGAAACTCTAACTTGAAATAACCCAAGTGTATGTATAAGTGTAGGGGGTGGCTCAGAATGCCCTGCCCCTGCTGCTGCCCTGCCCCTCCCACCTGAGGGCATTTTGTGTGTCAGCCTACATTTCCCATGATCCTCCCCTTGCCTACAGTGCGCATGACGTGAGCAACTTCCCGCTTCAGCCTACATCTCCCATAATCCTCTCCTGCTTACGTCATATATCTGGATGTGATGATGACCTATCAGATAACACTCCATGCCCTCTTCCTGCCCCATTGGCCCACCTCCACCCTATATAAGTTGTAGCCGTTTTAAGAATAAACTAGACTTGAATGGAATCCTGCCTTGTCTCCATCTCTCTTTTCTCTTGCCCAGCCCTCCATCTCCGTCCCCTCTCCAGGCGAGGCCCACGAACCAATCCGCAGGACGGATCATATAAGCATTATACTTTTTAGAAGAGAGATTATAGAAGGATGTAAGGGACAGAAGGGAGGGAGATGTTCAGAAAGGTAATGGGGGTGGCTATGATCAAAATACCATACGCATGTATGAAAACACAATTAAATACAATATTTTATAACATTAATATATATAGTAAAAATATCATACTTCCAAAAAGCATTTGGGGTACTTTTCTAGATGCAGCTCTTCTCTGTATGGAAGTTTATTTTTTTATCACATTATTATTCCCTTTTTCCTAGCTTTCTCTTCTTGGGCTTTATTTTAATGTCAGTTCAAAAATATACTATATTACAGGAAAACTATTGTTAGACAAAATTAATGTAGCACAAAGTAATTTTATCACCACAACACCTCCTCTTTTTTAAAAGAAAGGAACTAAGTTAAATGCTACAATTTTTAAATAAAACATCAGTTTTTTTTTATAAAGGAAAGCTAGAATCTCAAGAGAATTCATTTAGTTTTACAGAATTCTGCTATTAACATCATTACACCAACATGGGTAACTAGAGCTTCCCAATTAACTGGAGAACATGGATTCTGTCTTTTCCCTGGCAGCATAGTAATACTTGTTGCCTCTTTATCTACCGTTACTTCCAAGTCATTGGTTGGTAGGCTAGAGGAGAAATATAACAACTAGAGGTATTTTTCTAGGGGTGGTACTAATATAGAGCTAATATACTTGTACCTAATTAACCCTAAATGCCTCCCCAAAGGCATCGGTACAGATTAGATTTTATTATAGGTAAAGAAAGCCATATTACCATGATTCTATTCCATTCATTTTAATCAAGATTAATTTTAATTCCAAAATAAGTCCAGAGTAGGCAGAAACCAGTCACCATTGAGAAACATCATATAGGATCTCAGCTAAGCCAAGATGGAAATATTTAAAGCAAGTATTAAAACACTACCTCTTCATAAATTCCTTGGGAGCAGTGACACTTGAGCACTGAACCCAGGGTCTTTGCACTGAGCTATATCCATAGCCCTTTTTCCATTTTATATTTTGAGTCAAGGTCTCCCTGAGTTGCTAAATTGTCCAGGCTGGGCTTAATCTTGCAATCTTCCTGCCTCAGCTTCCCAAAGATCTGGGATTACAAATGTATATCATCATGCCAGACTGAATTGATTCTTGTTGTTTGAAGATAAGGTGAATTCTTGAGAAAAAAAGAAGTAGACTAACGAAGTAAGTGTGGCTCTCAATTACCTTCTTTGGGTTTCTGTACTGTATTAAAGTCTGAAAAAGTAGAAGGCCAGCTGCACCCTACCGATGTCTCAACAATGCTTCTAAAGGACTAGTGCTGCCCTCTCCTTTCACTCTACACCAGCTGGTCTGAGTAGTCACCACTCACTGTGCTTTTCTGGTCACTACTGTCTAGAGTAATGTGTCCCACCTGAAAGCTAAGTATTTATGCATTTGCTCACTTTGGTTTCTCATTTGTGTCTCCATATTTGTAATGCAAATGAGAAGTTTCCATAATGGGAAACTTCACAAGGGCGGCTTTCCTGGGCTTGTTTGATTCTCTTTGGTGCAGTTCTCACTCTAATGAGCAAACAATAGCCCATACATACTTTTTCTTTTTCTTTTTTATGACAGGGTATCACTCTGGCACCCAACTGTCTGGTCTTGAGTTCCTAGGCCCCCTATCTTCCTGCCTCACCCTCCCAAGCAGCTGAAATTATAGTTATGTGCCACCATGCCCATATCTATAATTTCCATTAATGTTCACTTTAAAGTATTCTCTTTGCACGCCTGGCTATTATTTTTTATACATTCCTACACAATAGTAAGTGTGTCACATTTACTAGAGAAATAACAGACTTTAAAGTTCCCCCATTTACCCACTAAATTGTTCTGGAATTGGATGACATAATTCTGTTACTTTACCACCAGATACTAGTTCATCCATAGGGTTTCATTTCTTACAGGAATTGTATAACAACTTCCCTAGCCTTTCCAAGTCACCCTTTGATATCTAACTAGGAAGGACTGGAGCCTCCACACAAGGGAATGCTTTATGAAGATATTCAGTGAGTTCTCCTGCGCTTCACAAATCTATCCTGAGTGTTTTGGGTCAATTCCTTCTGAGCTGCTGCTTCAGATTTCTCCACCAATGACCCTGGTTGCAGCTCCAGGCTCCTTAGTCTCCCCAGAGTGTAGACACGGATTCCCTCAGAAACATAGAAATGGATTTCCCTCATCTCAAATTCAGAAAAATCTGCAAAATAATATTTTGGTATATTTTACCAAGGCTTATAATAAGAAAAGTAAATTACAGACATTGTTGTAAGTTGTTCACTCTAAAACCTAGTGTGTCATGGCTTTCAGAGGGGAATTTCCTGATGGATTCTTTGTTTAGATCTTGATCTGCTGGTATGTTTGTTGAATCCACTTAACCCTCTCTAGACAATCTCTCTCTTGCTCTGGCTCTCCCTCTACAGAATTTTATAATGTTACTCAATTTAGTCTCCAACTAGAGATCCTTCTGCCTCAGCTTCCGGAATAGCTGGGATTATAGTTGTAACCCAATGCACTAGGTTTCAGGTCATATTTTCTATGTTTTGTCTCACAGATACCTTATTCCAAGAATGCTTGGATTATGGGCATGATCCACCACACCCAGATTCAGCTTCAGATTTAAAGCTATTTCTTGGTGGAGGAAGAAAAATGGAAGAGTGGTGACAAGCTGCAAAACTGACCCTCTGCAAGATCTGGGATTCAGACACTGGAAAATCACAACGTGACAAAGTAAAAAACAGAAGTAGACCTCTTCAAGACTGGGGAATGAGCTGACGGAAAGAGTAGAAATTATAGAGAAGCTGGAAAGATGGTCAACAACATAGAGAAAAGAAGGAAATCATCAGAACTTACGGCCCACAGCAAGATGAAACTGGAACGCCAAAAGCATGGTAAGTGCCCAGAGAAATGGTGGCAGCACCCACAGCCATTGTGAACTCCAAAAACAACATGGCAGTTTCCTGAAGGGCAACTCTTTCCACACAGCAGGCAATGGCCAGAAAGAAATTCAAACATGGGTGCCTGCTATATCATCATAAAGGGCTTAATCATGTGCCATTACAGCAAGGAGTTGATAGTTTAAATCTGGGACTCAGAACAAGTAAATAATAAGTTCCCTTCAGGGCTCCCAGTGTTACCCTCCCACAGTGACTAGCTGAGAGATATCCACAGGAGATAGCAGTGACAGAGATCAGGATAGAAAGCAAAGCTGGAGAAGTTTTTAAACTCAGTTTAAACTCACTGGCCCCAGCCCCTCCAGCTCACACAGGCCTGGTTTGAGTTGCATTCAAAAGTCATGGAGTCTGAAACTGCCTACTGGCACTGAGTACTTGAACTCTTGCCCTGTTGCCTATATCCAGCCTGATCTGAGATCTGACTGCCTCCCCTATATACCAACATGAGCAAGGACATGTCTCAGTGAGGACATTACCACAGCCTGGGCTAAACAGAGGGGTAGCTGGAATAGGGCCTCGTCTAAAAACAAAACAAACAAACAAAAAACCTACAGTGCACAAGGCTAGATGGAGGAAACCATAAATTGCTACACTCCAAAACTATGGACCACGGAAGAAAATCACTCATTCAAAACTACAGAGAAAAAACAATTGTTTCTTAGTTTGGAGTTTTTTTTTTTTTTTTAACTTTTTCCTCTTCAATGGTTTATTGGAATATAGGGAATTTTCCTTTGTACT
This sequence comes from Cavia porcellus, assembly GCF_034190915.1. Classification (NCBI taxonomy): domain Eukaryota; kingdom Metazoa; phylum Chordata; class Mammalia; order Rodentia; family Caviidae; genus Cavia; species Cavia porcellus. Next base: position 43,894,638 of record NW_026947510.1, read on the forward strand.
TTCTTCCTCTTTTTTCTTACTACTTTTTTTCTCTTTTCTTCTTTTAAATTTGCATTTAATTTTTTCTGTCTTTTATTCTTTATGGTATTTTTCTCCCTTTTTACTTTTTATTACTCATTTGTTTGCTTTCTGTTACGTTTATTTAATTCCATATTCTACTCTTTAATAGAATCCTTTGTCTCACTTTCTCTGCTTCCTTTCATCTCTAATTGCTTAATTTTTCAAGGTTTTCTTTTGTACTCCCATTTCAAACACCTTATATCTTTACTAGCATAACCATTAAACCTTGTTAATCTTGAGATACTTAATTCTATGTTACTACTGTTGAATTTTTTTTTTATTAGCAGAGGGTTGGTTGTCACATTTAGTTACACATTTGCTGTATGTCAATATTTGGTTAGTCTTAATGTTTATACTATAATTATAGATTTATTTTCTAAAATTAAAGGTGGTAAATTAGTGGCTCCCCAGTTATGTCGATATCCAGTTGGTCTTGGATATTACTGTTACTGATTTACTTGATATTTCCAGAGTCACATGGTTGTTGCTATTAATAGATTTTCTGTGTATGCCAATGCCTGGATTACCTTTGTGACATTTATTCCTGGAGAACTGGGTCTATCCCTAGAGAACTGGGTCTTGGGCCAATTACACTGTATCCTTTTCTCACAGAGGTGGTTGGATCTTAGAAAAGAGGTGAAGGACTGTAGTTAGCTATCTCCTGAGTGCATCACTGAAAAGTAGACTAACTAGACAGATCCCCATACTTTCAACAAAGTCTTTCCACTACAAACTATCACAAATCTAAACACAAAACAAAACTAACAACAACCAGTAGAAACATGAGAAGACAAAGCATAACAATGCCCCTCAAAACTCCCTACTCTGCTAAGATTATACATGGGGAATCAAGAAGGAGGAGAGCAAAAGCCATGCAGCCATTCAAGGAGGAGATTAAAACAGATCAATATAGTTCTTGGTAGGTTCATGGAAGATACACCTAACAGATAAAAGATGTGATAAGGAAAAATGATCAAGAAGCTTACAGAAGACACTAATTTAAAAAAAAATCACCTGAAATTTTAAAAAAAGACACAATACATTTGGCAAAGAATTAGAGTTCCTGAATTGGTTCCAAATAGAAGTCTAGGAAATTAAAAATTATATTGGGCAGCAGAAGCGACTCATGTGAGTATGGAATATGAGATATAGAAGACAGGGATGCTTTCAAACATCAATTACTTAGCAATAGCTTACAAACAACAAAAAGCAATAAAAATGGATCCAGCAGTTGCTAGATGACACTAAGAAGGAATTTAAAAGATCAGAAAATGGCACAAATGGCGTGAAAACCTGTTTACAGAAAAAATAGCAGAAAATTTCCAAACCTAGGAAGAGAATTAAACATAAAGATGAGTGAGGGATGTAGAGCCCCACATAGCTCCAGCAAAAGAGAATCTCTCCACATCAAAATCCCAGAAGTCCCACGCAGGAAAAGAATCTTAAAAGTTGTTACATAAAAGCAATGAGTCACTTATAAAAGTAAACAGATTAGAATTACAGCAGATTGCTCAACACAAATTGTAAAGGCCAAGAGACCTTACAATGAAATATTTCAAGTCCAAAAAAAAAAAAATAACAAATTCTGATTCAAATTTACATATCCTGAAAAACTTTCTTTCAAAAACTGATGGAGAAATAAGGTATTGCCATGATAAAGAGCACCTCAAAAAATGTATGACCAACAAAACAACAATACAAAAATTCTCAAGAATATTCTAAAAAGAGACAATGAAGTCAACAATGCCAAAAAAATCTAATAGAATTAACATACCAGTTTTGTTAAGCAGTTAGGAAAAAAGGAAGAAAAATTAGCAACAATAAAATAATGCAGTAACAGGAATAAGATAGTACTTCCAATAATACCTCTCAGTGTGAGTAGTCCCAATTCCCCAATCAAAAGACATAGATTGAGTTGGACATGGTGATGTGTGCCTATAATCCCCAACAATCAAGAGACTGAGGCAGGAAAATTGTTGCAAAGTCAAGGCCTATCCTTGAATTCAAAGCCACCCTGAACTATATAGCAAGGCCTTCTCTCAAAACAAACAAGCAAAAACAACAACAGTAACAAAAAATCACAGATTGGCAGAATGAATCAAAAACCAAAGTGATGCACAGTACATAAGAAACATAATTTACCCAAAATATTAAAAATCAAGATTAAACATCAAAAGTGAGAAATAATATTCCACAGAAAAAAGTAGAGATAGCTAATCTAATTTCAGACAAAGTAGATTTCAAGCCAAAACTAGTCAGAAGATGCAAAGAAGGTCCCTACATATTGATTAAAATAACAATTCAACAGGAAGAGATAACAATTATAAACATATATGCACCAAACACCAGCATACCCACTTTCATCAAAAAACAAAACAAACCAATACTGGACATAAAAAATCAAATACACACCAACACAGTTTAATGGGAAACCTCAATATCCTGTGGTCAAAAGTAGGTAAACTAGACAAAAAATTAATTTTAAAAATCAGAGTTAAAACAAAGCCTTGAACAAGTGGACCTCATAGATATCCACAGAGTGCTCCACCCAATGACATCAGAACACACATTTTCCTCAGCAGCACATGCAACTTTCTCCAAATTACACCTTATGCTCATGGTAGTCTGTAAAGCAAGCTTAAGTAAATGCAAAAGAATCACAGTTATCCCATGCATATTGTAAGATCACAGCACAATGTAACAAGAAATCAGTGCCAAAGGAAACCACGGAAATTATCCAGGCACATGGAAATTAAATAATATACTTTTGAATAATCAATGGATCATGTAAAAAGCAAATAGTTTCTGAAATTAAGTAATAATTCCGGTACCACATAACATAATCTATAGGACATAATGAAAGCAGTTCTAAAAAGAAAATTTATGGTTATGAATCAGAAAAATAGAGAGTCCAAATAAATAATGATATAACTCAAGGTCCTATGAAAACAACAGCAGTCCAAATCCAAAGCTAGGACAAGGGGAAGAAATTGTGAAGATTAGAGCAGGAATTTATGAAATTAAACTAAAAAAAAAATACAAAGCAGTAATAAATTGAAGAGTTGGTTCTTTGAAAGAAATAGACAATCTTACCAAAAAAAAAAAAAAAAGAGACCTAAATCAATGTAATGCAAAAGAGTGAAATCACAAACAAACTCTGCTGAAATTCAGTTTAGTAACCACCTTGACAATCTACACTCTAATAAAATGGCGAATTCAGAAGTAGATAAATTCATAGATACATAAGAGCTATGAACGCTGAAAAAAAACACAAAAAGTCTCAATAACCCAATATCAAGCAATGAGATAGAAAAAGTTAAACAAAACTACCAAGTAAGAAAAACCCACCTCCTGATAGGTTCACTGCCAAATTTTACAAGAATTTTAGGTGAGATCTAATGTAATGACTCCTCAAACTACTTAATAAAATCAAAATAGAAGGATTATTCCCAGAATCATTCCTAGATGCTAGCACATCCCAATTCCAAAACCAGAAAACCCAACCAAAAGAAAAAACTACAGGCCAATCTCTTTAATGAACACAGATGCAAAATTCTTCAATAAGATACTGGCAAACAGGATGCAACAAATCATTAAAAAAAATCAGACAGTGCAGAGATTCCTTTAAAAAGCTAGGATCAGAGGTTCCATTAGATCCAACTATTTATTTCCCAGCCAAGTATCTTACCAGATGCATTAAAAACATCATACAACAGAAATATATGTGTACCCATGTTTATAGCAGCACAATTTGTAATAGCTAAATCTTGGAAACAACCCAAATGCTCATCAACCAAAGAACAGATAAAAGTGATGTGGTATTTTTATACAATGGAGCACTACTCAGCTATAAAGGAAGATAAATGTGAGGTTTTTGTAGATAAATGAATGCAAGTAGAGACCATACTTATAAGTGAAATAAATCAGACTCACATGTGGCATCATATTGTCTCCCTAGTATGAGAAGCTGAAAGAAATATGTGTATGTTAAGATAGTTATACTACTAATTGCTCTTAGTTCATTGAAGAGAAATGTTTGTGCTAATATTGTTTGGACAATTAAATGCTGATATCTTGTACTCTGAGTAATTAATTCAAATATAGCAATATGTAATGTATTAACCATTGTTACCTTCTAATTATTTGTTTTGAAATTTTGTTTTATTTTTTCTTTAAAATAAAATTGTTTTCTTTAAAATAAAAGAATAAAAGACCACACATCATGACCAAATAAGATTTATCCTAGGGATGCAGAAATGGTTTAATGCATGCAAATCCAATTATGTAACATACTACATAAACAGAAATATGAGCAAAAAATCACATTATCATCTCAACTGATACAGAAAAAGCCTTTGACAAAACCCAGCATCCACCTATTCATGATAAAATACCTGAAGAAAAAGAGTATAACAGGATCTTACCTCAATGTGATACAAGCCATTTTTATGACAAACCAATGACCAACATTGTATTAAATGGAGAGAAGTTGAAACCTTTCCCTCTAAAATCAGGAATAAGAAAAGGATGTGCACTATCACCACTTTAATACAGTCCTTGAAATATCTGGCAGCAAAATCAGTTAAAAGAAAGAAGTAAAGGGAATATGGATAGAAAAAAAATCAAATGATCATTATTTGCAGATAATATCATCCTCTACACAAAAGACCAAAAATTCTACCAAAAGACTCTTAGAATTAATAACCAAATTCAGTAGCACAGCCAGAAGCAAAGTCACCACCCAATAATCAATTATATTCTTGTATACCAATAATAAATCATGAAGAAAGAAATTAGGGAAATAATATTTTTCATAATAGCATTAAGAAAAATTAAAGTCTTAGGAATTAAGCTCACCAAGGAAGGAAAGACCTCTGCAACAAAAACTATAATACTGTGAAAAGGAGGCTGAAAAGGACATCAGAAGGTGGAAAGTTATCCCCTGTGCTTGGGTAGGCAGAGCCAATGTAGACAAAGGATACTTTGAAATGTAAGCTTAGAAATGTAAGCTAGTACAACCACCATGGAAATCAGTATGAACAGTCCTCAAAAAGGATACTTCCAAAACTATTATACAGATTTAACATAATTCCAATCAAAAGTCCAAGAGCATTCCTCACAGAGCTAGATTAAAAAAAAATCTTCAAATTCATATGGAAGTAGAAGAAATCCAGAACAGTGAAAACAAATCCTAGGCAACAAGAGTAAGCCTAGAGGAATCATAATTCTGGACCTCAAGTTATACTACAAAGCTATAGTGATAAAAACAGCATGGTATTGGCAAAAAAATACATGGATCAATGGAACAGAATATAGGATGCAGAAAAAACTCCAAGCACATTCAGCTATGTGATCTTTAACAAAGTGGTCAAAAATTTACCCTGGAGGAAAGATAGCTTATTGAAGAAATGGTGCTGAAAAAACTGGCTATCCTCATGCAGAACAACAAATCTAGACTTATCTCTCACCATCTACTAAACTAAAATAAAAATAGATCAAAGATATAAATGTTAACATAGAAATAATCTGTTAGAAGTTAAAAATAGGTACAACTTTTGAAGACATACATGTAGGCAAAACTTTCTGAAGAGAATTCTATCTGCACAAGAAATAACACCAAGGTTGGGGATATAGCTCAGCAGCACAGCACTTGCTTGGTAAGTGTGAAGTCCTGAGTTTGATTCCCAATGAGTGAGAGAGACAGAGAGAAAAAGCAATAATTTGATGTGATTTAACTTAAATCTGCACAGCGAGGGGAGCTACCAATGGAGTAAAGAGATAACTCATAGAATGGGAAAAAATTTTTGCCAGTTATTCTTCAGGCAGAGAACTAACATCTAAAATATATAAAGAACTCAAAAAAAATTAGACCTTCTCCAAATAAATGACCCAGTCAAAAAAATGGGCAATTGAAATTAACAGATACTTTGCAGAAGAAAAAATACAAATAGCCAATGCAACATCAGGGCTGGGGATTTAGCTCAGCAGCATAAGCACCTGCCTTGTGAGCCCGTGGTCGTGAGTTCAATCCCTGGTACCGATAAAAAAAAAAAAAAAAAAGAAATATGCAACACCACTGGTCATTCGAGAAATGTAAATGAAAACAACACTGAGGTTCCATCTTACTCCAGATAGAATCACTATCATCAAGAAATAGATAATAACATGCTGGCGAGGCCGCAGAGAAGAGGACACCCTTCTGTGTTACTGGTAGAAATGTAAGCTAGTCCAACCACGATGGAAATCAGTATGAAGAGTCCTCAAAAAACTAAAACAAGGCTGGGGATATAGCTCAGCAGCACAACACCGGCCTGTCAAGAGTGAGGTCCTGAGTTCAAAACTAACTAGAAAAAAAACTAAAACAAGAAATGCCATTCAACCCAGCTATTCCCTTCTTCCTAAGAGTTAAAGGTACCATATTACAATGATACCTGCATACGCATGTTTAAAGCAGCACAATTAACAACACCTAAGTCTTAGAAGCAGCCTATATGCCCATCATCAGATGAATGGATACAGAAAATGTGGTAGTTATACACAATGCAGTATGACTCTGCCATAAAGAAGGGTAAACATGAATCATTTGTAGGAAAGTGGATAGAGCCTGAGATCACAATTTTAAATAAAATAAATCAAACCTATAAGCTTAAATATTACATGGTTTCTCTGATATGAGAATACTAAAATATAAATAAAGAGCAAAACAAAAGACAGTAACAAATAGCTAGCTAAACCTTTTGTACACGGGAAAGGAACCAAGAGGTAGAAGGAGGAGAGAAGGGAAGTGTAGGTCATAAAAAAAAAAGAATTGAAATGTGTCGTGTACACGTATCAACTCCCAACAAGGAATGTCACCATTGTGTACTACACACAAGTAGTCATTTTAAAAATTAAAATAACACAATTATTTGTTGGTGGGAGGAAGCCCACGAGTACCATATTCCCAACCCTGTCTCAATCTCAGCTAGTAAAAGCAGGCCAAGCCATGTAATCGAAATCTCTTCTGAAAGGCAAGTATCTAAGACCAAGATTCAGTGGACTTAAGGATCACATTTGTGCGATTTTATCAGTCAGCTTTCCTTAGGGTAATGGTGAGTAAGAATGCTTCATAAGTATACTTTACCCCTTTCCACCACTAACCATTTAGAACTATCAAAATCTGTAGTCCTACATTACTTCTACCACAGTGTCATTTTTTAGAAAACATGTTTCTATATGAGTTTTTCCTTTTATAGGCAGAAGGGCATAAAGACTAGTCTGTCTGTTTCTCTCTCTCTCTCTCTCTCTCTCTCTCTCTCTCTCTCTCTCTCTGTCTCTCACATGTGTGCGTGTGTGTGTGCATGATTTTATCAGTGAGCACATGTGTATGTTTCTCAGGTTGACCTCTGGGCCTTCACACTGAGCTACCTATCCATCAATTTTTTCTTTTCATTTTTTGTTTTGAAGCCAGGTCACACTGAATCACTCAGTTATCCAGGTTGAATTCAAACTTGCAATCTCCTGCTTCTACCCCATGAATGCTAGGATTATAGGCATGCCTCACCATGCATGGCTCTCCATGTTCTTATATTCAGGTACTTTTTCACTGTGACAGTATAATGAATTTTAATCAGTACCCTTAAGAATTTGCATGTTTTTATTCCTAGAGCACTATAGTAATGTTACGGAAATAAGGGACTGGTTTATGAACCATTTCAGAAGTAGCCCCCAGAAAAACACTCATTAGGGAAAGGAAAAGGGTATGTGGCATTTTGTTGGCAAAAGAATCACTGAAAGAAATCTGTGAGCCACTGCTTTAAGGGAAGCTTGTGCCTGTTCACCAATTGAACTTTGTTCTCTTCTGGTAGGGTGTGGTAGGGTTAGTCACAAAGAAAGGCTCCTGGAAACTTTGCTTTTCTTATTTTGAATTTTGATTGTTCTTGCAGTAAGAAAGAGGTATTCAACTGTTTTGTTTACTTTCTTCATGTAGTATTAATATTGAGAACTTTAGCCAAGTCTAAGAATGGGGATTTAAAACACACACACACACACACACACACACACACACACACACACACACACTCCTTGAAAAATTGCCAAACGAGGACATAAAGATTTAGCAGCAGTCTTAACAAGCTTATCACATTTTACATCTACCTAAGACTTTATGTGTAACCCCTAAATCAACCGGCAGTTGACATCTACATATTCTAATAAAACTGGATGGCTTAATAATATTTTAAACTTCAGTCTAGAGGGGTAAAAACATTTTTCTTGGCAAAGTTAAATTCTTTTCTTTTTTTCAGTTAGAAATTCACACTTGGAAGCATAATTGTAGGAGATACCATTTGTTTTATATGCCTGTAACTAGCTCTAAAACAAACCTTGTTCTATTTTACCTACCAAAAATGTAATTATGCAAATGCTATATATGCATGTTGCTAAGTACTTAAAATCTTAATTGTAGGTATACTTGAACTTCTGATGAATGCACAGGGACAGCACAGACATGCCTGAACAGGTAAATCAACACTTAACTAAATGACATGTGTGTCTTATGTATTGCAATCTCTGAAAGCTCTCAGTATGATGACTTTCTATTGCACAATTTTTTAGAGCAGTAATTTTTTTTATTACACAAACATGATAAGGACACAAAAGACTCCCCCTCTCTTCCTCTGGCCACTGAGCTGTCATGAGAATGTTATGAGAAACTCCTTTCTTACCATCCCAATCCCCATCCTTAACTATATTGCCCAATAAAGACCAGATTTTCAAAACATTGTGCTTGAGCTGGGTTTGTTGCAGTCCTAAGTCAGTCTTAAGAAATCTTGTGCAGATGGCCAGGTTTGACTTCATAGTATTTTGAACTGAACGTAAGTAGGTATATTTAAAATTGTTGTATACAAAGAATATTACCATATCTCAAGAGTTTGGTTTTCTTTCTTCTCTACCACATCCATTTTAAATAATTACCATTTATTGTCTCCCCAAACATTTTGAGGTCAGCAAATCTGCCTTTGAGAAAAAGTTTGTGGGGAAAAAAAAATAAATAGGAAACTCTAATTACTTTCTATGGGCCAATTTTTTTCTACTTCAAGGAGGACCAAAGTAGTTTTTAGGTATAATTTCCCAAAGCCTCAGCAGCATGTTGAAGTATGGGAAGCAAAAGATATTTATGCAATTACTAAGTTTCTCACACAGATGAGCAAACGTGAGGGAGGGTGGTCATGTTTCTGCCTTATTATCATAATAGTTGACCTTCATTTTCAATGCCAAAAGGCATCTTTAGAGAATGTAAAATATTCCCTTAGTACAATGTAAGTTTTTCTTAAAGGGTTGTATCTATTTGTCTGCTGGAGAAAATTGATTTTGATAAATAAATTAATAACTATAATCTAAAGATGAATTTAGTAAAGTCTGATAGAAAAATTTGCAGGAGCACCTAATCAAAACATTTGGCTCATCTATAAATGTGATTTGTTCTCTCACAAAGTAGAAGCAATGAGAAATACATGGTGCACTCAATTTAACCTAAGCAAGACAACTGGAGAAAGTTAATGGCCATGATTATTTGAGAATGGCAGATACTTCTGTCATCCTATCCATTGGCTTCCCTCATTTTCAGGTTAATTTCGAGATTTTTCCCATAAGGGTTTCACACAGTTGCAAGTCGCTTGCTTGGAGACAGGATGCTGTGGCGTCCATAATGGGAAGTCTAACCTCTGAGTGGGGCCAGACCTCAGCTCAGGGCAAATGGTTCCCAAGAGTCATTGCTCTGTTCCCATGACCGGGACCTGATTAAATAAATTACAGTGGCAAGCCCAGAAGTATTCCTCCAACCAGTTAGGCAGAAACTTGGGATGTAAGCAAGAGACAAGTCACAAAGGAAAACAACAACGTGCAGATATGTTTTTCAGGCATATGGAAAGAAGACTGGCACTGTAGGGAAAAGACAGAACCATATAAACCTGGAGAGTAATGTGAGCAGTACCATGAAACAAACAGAACCTCACAAAACAATAAATGATTATGCACTATGCAGTAAGTACATAAGAAAATCTGACATATTAACTAATTCAAATGTCCCAACTAACAAAAGAACTCTAACAAAAGAAAACAAATAATAACCAGTGCTTACTTCATACTAAAAGCAGCCCCTCATCGCAACTCTACTAACTTCCTATGTTTTGTTTTCATAACTCGTTTTCTGTGTCTCTAGGTCTAATTGGCCATAGTCCATCTTGTTTTAAAAGTTCATCACTCCAAGATCAATCTCCTGGGTTAAAGCAAGCAATCATTCCACAAGTTGTAAACATAGATTTCGCCTGGAAATAGCCTGCTTGTTTTTCCTCTGTAAATGTTAATCATTTCAAACTTAACAGCACAGATTTGAAATCCAGTTTGCTTGCACATGAATTCAACTCACTGGGAACATTTTCTTTTTTTTTTTCCTTCCTTATTCTATTCTAATTTATTATTAAAAGTTTGATTTTTTATTTTAAAGGGAAAAAAACAAAAATAACAGTTTCAAAATAGATTGGTAGGAGAGTTACAACAATGAATACATTGCATATTGTTGTTATTGTAATAGTTCTTCAGAGTACAAGATAGAGCATGATATCTTGTCCAAATGATATTAGCACAAACCTTTATTTTCGATGAACTAAGATAAACTACCTGTGTAACTATCTTAACTATCTTGTATATAAATATATTTTTTCTTTTTCTCCTTCCTTTCCCCTTTCCTCCATCATAGTTTGTCTTTTCTTTTGAGCAGACTGGAACATTTTAAACACTGAGAGAAAAGCAAAATCATTCATACCAAAGAGGACATAAATATTGACTCATTGATGCTCAAAATGGCTATTGACAGGTCCTCTCAAAAGTCAAACAGCCAGAGTTCGATGTTATCGTGTTATTCTGTTCAATAGCTAGTTTATATTGAAAAATTGCATCCATAGGCAATTTCAAGGTCAAAGACCTAGCAGTATCATTTTATATAGTTAAATGGATTAATCAACAAAAAGATATTGATGTTTCTGAGGATATAATAATTCAGCAAAGCTGTAATTTGCCTGTTCAGTAATCATTGATTGGGTGCTTATGTATATGAGGTCCCAGTTAGGACCTGAAAATAACCATGGACAGAACCAATATGTTCCTCCCTTCTTATGGGAAGAAAGGAGTTTTCACAGGAGGAAGGCGTTTACTTTCTCACAGGATTCCCACCTTCTGTGAGGAAGAGCTGTTTCTCATCCTTCCTAAATGAGCAGGTTTAGAATCTTGGAGAGACACGAAAGGGGAGTACGCATTGGTGTTGAAATCTCTATATGAAGCAGGGGTGGGCTTCTAGCTGTGCTCTCCCTTTCTCTGCAGATCCCTGTGCAGTGAGAATAAGGAAAGGGACCGTGGTGTGAGTGTGGAATCAAACAGGGAAGCATTCCTACTTTCTCTCCTTGTATGGCGCTAAGAATTGAATTCAGACCCTTTCATGCTGCACACTGAGCTACATCCCTAACCCTTTTTATTTTTTATTTTGACACAGGGTTTCACCAGGTCTCTAAGTCACCCTCTAGGTTGGACTCAAACTTGCATTCCTCCCAGAGTACTGGGATCACCCCCTGCACCCCACCCCCCCACACCAGCTCAAAGACTCCCTTAGACAAAATGTGTTACGAACCAGAACCATCAGGGCTTTAATAACTGCATTTAGTTATTGTTGTTTTTAGGGCTCATGTTTTCCCCAAGCCTGGTGTGCTTTCTGCTCACGGTAAATTACATATTAAACATAATAATAAGCAATTAGAGTAATTTAGTCCTTAAAGATGGTTATATATTAGGAGGTTTATTTTTCTGGAATAAGTCTATCTTTGTAGTTTGCACCTCTAGCTGATAGCAAATATTAATATAAGGGTGATTTTTTTCCTAAGATATAATATGATTTGTTTATAAACATCTTTTATTGGGCAATGATAAGAAGAATCTTACATGTGTTGAATGTTTTATAGTTCATAAAAACACTTTCACATACATTATCTCATTTGATAAATGGTCCTGGCAGGTGTCCAGGACAGACATATTTATCCCTGCTTTATTGAAACCAAGACTAGAAGAGGTTATGAGACTCATAAAGCATCATAGTAAATAGCAAGTAGAGCTGAGATTGAAACCAAAGTCATGTGTCTCCAAGCCCAGGTCATGTGATCTAAATTCAAGTTTTTCCTTCCCTGCTCTGCTGCATGTCACACCATGACCCTGAGAAGATTTAACAGTACCGTAGCTTTTAGCCATCGCTGCTGCAGGTGCTGAGCAGACTTGTGATTTTATGCCATATTCAGTAGCATCATTTCACTGATAGGTAATGTTAAAAGTTACTAGACACTTCTGTACATAAAGGAATATGAAACATTATTAAATCACCACGTAATGAATCTTGGGAGTAGGGAAAAAAAGAAGCAGTAAAAATAAAGTATTTTTACGTTAATATTGTCAATATAAAATATAATGGCCTATTATAAAAGGCTTTTTTTTATTTGTTTATTTTGATACAAGGAATTGAACCCTGGGCCCCAGGCATGCTAAATACCTGCTCAATGACGGAGCTACACCATCAGGTCCTTTTAAATATTTTGTTTGTTTGTTTGTCTAGTCAAGATCTTGCTATGTAATCCAAGCTGGACTTGAACTCACTTTGTAGCATAGGATGGCCTCAAACTTTCAGCCATTGTCTTGCTTCGGTCACCTGAGTGCTAGGATTATAGGTGTATACCACCATGCCTAGCCCCTTCGAATGTTTATTAGGAGAAAAGCATTCACTCTGAAATTTTAATAATGCTTTAGTGATTTCCTAAAATACTAACCTCGCTGAGATAGTTTTTTAAAAAAATCTTCAAAAGTCCAGGCATTGTGGCACACGCCTGTAATTCCAGCACTCAGAAGGCTGAGGCAGGAGGATTGCTGTGAATTTGATGCCAGCCTAAATTATATAGTGAGACACTATCTCAAAAAATAAAAATATTTTAAAAGACATCAATTTGGTAAAATGTTTAAACTGAAAAAAGAAATTTAAGCCTCTTGTAAGTGATTTCTTTAACTCTGACCTGAGCTATGTCACTGGGCTTCTCTGTTTGATCTTTCCTTGCATTAGCCCCTAAAAGCAACATTGTTAGCAATTGAGATCACTATTTCTGCAAAGTTTTGCTGCTTATCCACATTTTCAGATATCAAAAATAATAGACTAATGTTTGAAATTTTCTTGTTTAACTGAATTCACCCGCATGAAGGCAGCACCAGGGAACTCAAAGATGAATAAAAGTTGATCTATGAACTCAGGAAGCTCCCAAGAGGGACTTCTATATTTCTAACAACATTTGCTGATAGCCTGAGTTTCTATCTGATAGACAAGAAGTGGGTCTGACCTACAAGCACTTTTTCTTTTCTGTTTGCACTTCCCAGCTGTGGAGATGGATCTTGGGACTGTCTCACTCACAAGTTCCAGCAACATGGGGCTTGATCAGGGCCAGACCCTGGCCTAAGAGGGACTAATTAGAATCTTCCTCTTGACTTTTGAATAAGGTCAGAGACTCTTGTTAGTTAACTCTGGTTATGGGTCAAGTAGTCTCAGGAAATGAGGGCATGGACTAGTTATGCTTGATTTTAGAGTTGCCAGAAAATATTAGAGTATTGTATTTTTACGCTAAGTTTTACTTACTGGCAAGTTAACGTCATGCACCATCTAAAAGTAGCGTTAAGAAAGCATCTTTGCAAAAAGAGAGGAGAAAGCTAGAGCTAAGGAAAAGTAAAGGCTACAGTAAATGTATGGTGGGGGAGAGAGGAGAAAGAAAAAATACCCCCAGTGTCACCTTGGTCACTGACAATGTTGCTGTCCTCAGCTCTAATCCTTGGGGCATCTGGCAATGTTTCCTGTCTCTATATAAGATCCTTTTCTTCTTAAGATAAGTCAGAGGAGATAGGTTTTTTTTTTATGTCAAACATATCCCAAGGCATGTATAATATTGTCTCACTTTGAGGAAAGCTTTTTATTATTTCACAACCTTTAAAGAATTCATGGAGTTCATGGGATATGTGAATAGAAAATTTATGTCTTGACTATAAGAGTAGAAAAGCTTACTGTGCTCTACAATTAAATACAATGGAATGTATGGATTGGGATAGCTAAAATTGTGTGTTTGGAAACCTGGGATTCACAATAGGTCTCTGTAGTACACTGTATCTGCCCCCAGGTGTTCTAAAATGTCCCCAAAGTAAAAATTGCCAACAGAATAAAGTTAGTTTTTTGTTACTGGCAATTTCAGCTACACTTACTGCTCCTATCCCTTTTCACTGCCTCTCTCCTTCTCCTTTTCTCTCTCCTCCCTCCCCCATTCTCCATCCTCCCTACCTAAGTTACTCCAAAGGAAAAAAGGCAATCCAAAAAGTCATTGACACCTCCATGTAAATTGGCTGAAAGTGCTGTTCACACTTAGAGAATTTGCATTTTAAAAGAAGACTTCAAGAGAGGGAAGCTAACAAAACATTTCTGGTCTTGCTATGAATAACAGTCTCCTATGTAATGTAGAGCTTATACGGAGCAGGGAACATTAGGTAATAGATGGAGAGCTGACTATTCTACGGAATGGTTAAGGAAAGCATCTTGGTCTGGGTCAACTGATGGAAGCTTGGACTAGAGTTAAGGCAGAAGATGTCTTTTTCTAAAGTGCATCTAGGAAGAAAAACTGTGAGGATATAAACTGGGGACTGTTTTTTAAGGGATGTGTGACAGTGGACCTAAAGGAAGAAGAAGATACAATGTGAAAACGGGAAATCCAACATTTAACAGTATTACTTGTAAGGTTAGTTGAAAGGAGAGGCCAAGGAAGAGGAGCTACAACTCAAGGTTCTTAAGCTAAACAGAACACAGATGGCTAGATGTCTTAATTTCACCCACAAGCTGTCAGATTGTTCCCTTTATCCAAAAACATCTGCCCCCCGCCTGAAACTTAACTAATTGAATGTTCTTTTTATTAATAAACAATCTCTTTTTAGAGTTCTGTCTTCATCACTTTCTTCATCACTGGGACAAAATATCCAATACCCACAATTTAAAGGAAGAGAGGTGTATTTTGGCTCAGTTTCAGACAATGGCCAGCTGGCTCCAAGACAGAATGACATAGAAGGGCCTGGTGGAGGGACATGTGCTCAACCCATGGCAGCCAAGAAGCAGAGAGAAACAAGAGGAGCTGAGGACAAGGATATGTCACCCCATCAAGGACTCATGTCCAACCAGGGCCCACCCTCCAACAGCAGATCAGCTAGAGTGCATCCCTTATCCAATCATCTTCCATACACAAGAGTTTTGAATGACATTTTATATGTAAACCATGACAAGTTTTAAGGAGGATTTACATCAGTGATTTACATTGTAAACTAGGAAACCAACCAGTTGCTGACTGTGTTTGAAAATGTGCAAACATTCTTAAGGTTAGCAAAGAAGAAGAATTCCTTTTGCAATAGTGGGTACTTTGAAAGGCAGGCAGGCAGGCTCTAGCTATGACAAGATGGCAGTACTGATGACACTTAGCATCTGAAGTGTTAGAATTATGAGACGAGAGTAGAAGACAATTACAAAAGAAGAACTTTTAAAATCAAGTTTTTGAGTCTGAAGTTTAATCAACAGTCCATCTCTCTCACAGGACTCCTCCCAGAAATCAGGAAGTCATGCAGAGCACAGCAATTGCACTGTTTCTTCCAGGCAGGTCAAGATCAGAGCCCAGCCTCCCATCCCATCTCTCAGCCTGGCATCACTGGCCACAACTTACACCCCTGGAAGTGCAATACTCCCTTCTCTGCTTTCTCTGCCCACCCCGTATACACATCCCTGGGGCCTGATGAATGTGACTCATCCACTGAGACCCAGCTCAAGTAACATTTGCACTGTAACTTTCACAGGAGAAGCCTGTTCTCTACTGCCCTGCACTACCCCCAGAGCTGCATCACAGAACGGAGGTGAATAGTACTGCGGTTAGAACACCCCAGTCCAGATCTAAGATCTGCCATTTCTTACTAGTTTAACTTTGGACTCATTCATCTATCTACGCATGGAGTAGTGCAAGTAGCTCTGTGATAAGTTTCTTATGGATATACAACAAGTTAATACATCTGATGCACAGAGAACAATGGGTGGTGCATAATGAACATCCAATATTTATACTTTCTATAACTGAATTATAAATATCTAGTTATAAATGTCTAGTGGTAGCATATCACTATTCAAGTGGATTTTTATTAAGTTTGCATGTGTCTGGTTTTTCTAGTCGAGGAAAAAATTTTCATGTGTGTATCTATGTTTATGTTTGTATCTATAGTGTGTGGTTTAAAAATTTTTTTTTAGCTGGGTATGTGTTTGTGATCCTAATTCCAGCCTTTAGGAGGCTGAGGCAGGAGGTTTGTGGTGAGTTTGAGGCCAGCCTGAATGACAAAATGATATCTTATCTCAAAATCAAAATAAACCCCAACAACAAAGTCTTAAATACTGTATTTATGATAAATGTATGAATAAGCCTGCCAGGGACATCTCTGTCTCAGGAAGACAGGGTTTTAGAGGAGTCCCAAGTAACAGTGCAGTCCATGTTTCTCGTTTTGAGATCTGAGATGAAAAACAGAGATGACAGAGATGGTTCTGTGGTGTGAACTGTGGCAGTGGCAAAGAAAGTAATCACCTTATTGTTTGAGGGCAAAGGAGCAAAGATCCTTAAGACAATGGGAGAAGAAAAGATCCTCCTTCCACATTTGGAGCTCACCAACACCAAGTAAGGCTTTTCTTCTCCCATCTCTTCCAGGAAGCCAAGCGAGATGGACCCAGCAAACGTGCTGAAGTCGCTCACTGGATAGACTCCCAGATAGCTGGCAATGGTAAATGGAAGGGCTTTCTGATCACTCATGTCTACAAGCAGGAAGCTCACTGGGGACAGTGAAGGGTACTTAACACACAATGTTAGTACTGATAAGATGTCAGGTCCCTCCATAAGTGACAGAAGGAATAAATGACAGGAGAATTGAATGAATGAATCAGTGAATCAATGAATCAGTTGTGGAGACTAATCTTCAAACCACATCAGGAAGGTAACTGATTAACATTATTTCCCCACCAGCATACCAAGGAACACTGGGCCAGGAGATGCTAAAAGGGTTGTAGTCACTTACATGGAAAAAGGCTCCTACTATACTTTTGAAAAAAATTTTAATGGACTTATTAAAGACTGTGTTGCATTGGTTAACGGCATGGAACATATTTTCCCCTGCAGAGTCTGGCTCTGATTGCTCAGGAATTGGAATAACTGAATAATCTTGACATTTGAAACCAAGGTAAGATTGAGTTATGTGCTCAGAAAGATTAAAAATAATGCTTTGTGGTACTGGGGATCCAACGTAGGGCTTAGGCAAATCAAGGTCCTTACCAATAATCCACTGCCCCAGACCCTGCATTTCCTGTCCATATGAATCTGCATATCACAATCATCTATCTCATACAGGTGGGATCATAAAATATATGTCCTCTTGGTTCTGGCAAACTCCAACTTAGCATTATGTTTTGAAGGCTAGTCCATGTCATAGCAGGCATTAGTCATTCATTCCATTTGATATTTCATTGCACGTATTTTGTACATTAGGATAAATTCTAGTAAGTGTTATTTTGGATGGTTGGGCCCATTTTAAGACATTTGTCTCATGTGGCTAAGTTGCCTTCCAAAAAATTAATACCTATTGAACTCTTAGTGATGGTGAATGAGTTCTCTGCTCTCCACAACCACTATAGGACTAGGTGTTTTTCTCCCTTAGGGCTTTTTTCTATAACCAGTGCTTAAGTGGTATTTAAGGAAAGGAATTGTGTCTCATAATTGTTTCCTCAATTCCTAATATAGTGTCTGCCACAGAGTCTGAGTTCAACGAACACTGAGTAAAGAATGAATTCATAAATATATACTTATGTAAGCTAATCATGAAGTGGACATGGGGAAATAATGGGAGAGAGAAAGAGGAGAGAGAGAGAGAGAGAGAGAGAGAGAGAGAGAGAGAGAGAGAAACAAGGAATGAGGAGGCGATCTGCTCCTAAACAGTTTTGTCACCTTGGGAAATTAATCTAACCTGGTTGACCTCTTAGAATTGGTGGCATGGGTGTACAATTAGGACCCTGTAACTGATTTAATCCTCCACAGTTACCATCTAGAAATGCTTAATAATTTCTGAACAAGTGGTCTAACATATTCATTCACTGTGCAAATTATGGAACCAGTCCTGCCTCACCTGCAAATAAAAACATGGGAAAGGAGGAAATTCAAGTCACAGCAATTCTAATTCTATGAGTTTTTCCTGTATTTTACATAAGCATCTACAGTTTAAGTGCATAAATTGACAAGATTTTGAGAGGCATTCTAATTGCTTACTGAAGATCACTTTGTGAGATACTCATCTTCTCTCTCTAACTGTCTCCACCAGTGGTGTCCTTCAGCCCATCCCTTCTAATTCTTCTTCATAATTGCATGGGATTATACTCGTTCATGCAGCACTACAACTATTAACCTTGAAGCACGAAGGATTAGAAGGGAGAAAGTTCCTCCTGATGACAAATTCTTCAGATCTCAAAAGCAAGAATTGTTCAATACATTTCCTATAAGGAAGGTATTGAACAGAAAAAAATAAAGACTTTAAAAAATCATTTTAAGTTTCTAAGCATTAACTCATAGAAAATCAGAATCTTGGTACTATATCGAATGGTTCTCTCTCTCTCTCTCTCTCTCTCTCTCTGTTTCTCTCTCTCTTTCTCTTTCCCTCCCTCCCTCCTCTTAAACTGTTTCCAAAACAACTCATCTCCATCCTTAAATTAAGTATAATTTCATAGAGGACAATTCTATATGCACCTACTTCAGATGGGAACAAATGCCACTCCAGATTTATTTTTAAGTAATCATTATGAAAATAAGAAGTGGATTATAATGGAAAAGAAAAAAACTCAGCAAGCTGCCCAGAGATAGGAACAGCATGTAAATTACTACTAATCTAAATTACCTTTCCTTCTCCACTCTAGAAAAAAATGCCATCTCTATTTTAAAACATTTAACTCTGAGCAGTTCGAGCTATTTCAAGATGTTAAGGCTTAGATCTTTGGGTCTAGTGCTCTTTGCTACATCTCAAAAGGTTTAATAAAAAGGCATTGCCATGTAATGGACTGAAATAATTTGGAAGCATTCTAAAAATGTTTTTTTAAATGTTTATTCTTTAGAATTTAGAATATACAACACACTGCATGGTATAAATATTCTTGACAAGGTTGTCTTACCTCTGATAATTATTATTAGCAGGGCTTTTCCAGAGAGTATGTTTGGAAGAATTTTTAATAAGATTGGCGTTGTTGATGAGACAATGTTGATGAGCTCTCCTCTCCTGAGAGCTGGATGAACAGAACACAAACACAATGTATGTTCTTCATAGCATAGTTGGCAAAGATATCTATTTTGGTTCAAGTTTTCCATCAGTTTGGCTACTTGCAATCATATGGTAATGTACTGACTACACGTAATGTATGAAGACATAAGTAAAATAAAGATTCAGAAAGTCAACTAACTTTTGCCTGTGAGGGTTCAAACTAAGACAACAAAAAAGTAGGCAGATTGATTACAAGAAAGAGTTAAATAAGCTTCTGGAAGAGTTTATCTTGTTTTCAGAATATAACAAGGTAAGCACATGGGAAATTGAGTTCACCTAAGATATTAATCAGGAATTTGGGAGTAGGTATTAGATTTTATGTATGTGATTTTGAATGTGCATGTGAGGATTCATTCATTCATTAAGAAAAAAAAGTAAAAAAGCTGTTACTAAGAGCCAGTGAACAAGATAAGATGTACCAGATAAGATTAGGTTCAACCAAAATAGCATTGGTTCTGTCGAGATAGAATTTGATTTTCCTTCACTTGTGAGTCTAAAGGAAGCAGTCCAGAGCTATTGTGTTGGCTCTGCTGCCTAAAGTTCTTAAGGACTCAGGCTGTGTCCAAAAATCTGCTCTGCTCTCCCTAGGGTGTGACCCTTCTCTCATCATTTGGGACACAGCTGCAGTTCTCTGTCCACATTCCAAGTGGCACATAGGGGAACAGGAAAGAAGCAGGAACAAAGCTTTGCCAGTCATCTTTTAAGAGCCTTTCCCCTACCCTCACATTCATTTTTTTAGTTGTTGTTTACCAGAAGCCAATGCCAAGCTTATATCTAGTTATGGGAAGATACGGGGATCAAAAAGGACATCTTTAGTTCAGACATCAGTGTGTCCAGCTAAAAATCTAAAGAGGTCTAGTAGAGCAGAAGCAGTGTTAGGGTAAACAATCAGAAATTTCTGCCACACACGACCCACGGCCTCTTCAGTCTAGGACCCTAACAGCGTTAAAGGACAAAGGAAAGAAAACAGAGCTACTGAAGATATAATTGGCCAATTTCAAAAAGTACCTATAAAGGTACTACTGTTTATTAACAATGCAACTCAGGCACTATTTTCTTTAGGCAGCTTTCTCTAACCACCTCTCTTCACAGTCACAGGTCAGATACTTTTTTATTTAACAAATTTTTAATTTTCATCTTACATAATACCTGTCGTGCCATGTATCGCTGATAAAGTAAATGTCTGTCTTTCTTATTCTTTGACACTTCAGCTTGACTGTGATGCCTTGAGTACATATGTATGAACATAGATAGATAAATAGATAGATGGATGGATAGATGAGCATATATATGTTCATTATTTGAATTGTTCAAATCAATAAATTGCAAATAAATGATCTCTAATCAAATAAGGTTTCATAGAGTGATAGCAGACAGAAAACTTTGCCAGCTATCAAAATCCTGAGCACCAAACGTTTTGCTTATGAATGTTAGTGAATCTTTTATCTTCACCACTATGTGGAATATCATCTGATCTTCTGAGTGTACATACTGCTGGCAAACTTAAAATTAACTGCAGGTGTCAAGGATAAACATTGCAGCAGCTATAAACATTTTAAAATCACCCTTTGATCAAGATTGGCAAAAAGATAATTCTCCTCAAATATAAAAGTGTGTGTGTGTGTGTGTGTGTGTGTGTGTGTGTGTGTGTGTGTGTTTGTGTGAAACCCAGGGCCTCAGGCAGGCAAGGCAACTGAGCTATACTCCACATACATAACTGATTCTATCCACTCTAAATCGGGCTCAGAAAGACACAACTGAAACAGAATAACACGCTCTGTAATCAGTATTGATCTCAGGCCTAATTCACATCATTCCAGCAGTCCAGGTGCTGGTAGGGCACAGAAATTCCACCAAAATGGATCAGAGCTCAGGTTCAGGCTCCTTCTTTTCCTCTGTGACCCCACAAAGCCCAAATAAAAGAGTGAAATGTAAACCGATAGGATTCATTTCCTCAGTCCTTTTCATTTTAAACCTGTTCACATTTTCTATTGTAGTTATTCATAACTTCTTTTTGATTTTCTAAGGTTAAGCATGTACGTCTTCAGATCAGAAACTGAACCAGTAAGACGCTGAAATATAAAACTGCTTGATTTTAAGAAAAAAATGTAGCCTAAATAGAAAAGCTTTTTGCAAAAGCCTCCTTTCCTCACCCCCAGCATTGTGCATGTTACTTTATGATTCACTCAATTACTAAACATTTGTTGAATACAAACTATGCACAAGACATTGCATATGATAATGCAAAAATTTGCATTTGTATTACATTTTCCTTAATTTGAGCTCTATGATATATTACAATTAACTATAGATATTCTCTCTTAGGTTCTTGCTTATATAATTCCACATGTAACTGAATTAGGAACACAAGAAATTGCTTAAAAAGTAAATTATGCATATAAACATGTATGTGCATAATTTTCTATAAAAACAGACGAATTGTCAGATGAGGAAAAAATGACTTATTTTCAGCAAGAAGTGATCCAAAACATCAAAGTAAAATAATCTATTTAGAGAGTACCCATGTGCTGTGTAAAATGCCAGCCATTAGGAAAAAAATGAATCTCCTTCATTTATCCCTTGGGTTTAGGGCAAGCACTGTGGTTTCAGTGAATGTCTGCCAAAGGCCAGAGTGCTAAAGGCTTTGTCCCCAGTGGCAGAGACTTTGGGAGGTGGGACCGGGTGGGAGTTCTAAAATCAAAGAGGATACAATTTTTCTCTTGTTTCCTGGTTCATCATGTGAGCTGACAGCTCTGTCATGGGCTCCCCATTCTTTCTTCTATTAGCACCCCCACCAGAGGTCCAAAGTAATGGAATCTCACACTGGAACCTTCAAAAATTAGGAGCTGAAATAAACCTATTCTAAGTCAATTACTTCAGGTGTTTCATTACAGAAACATGAAGCTGACTAATATAGCACTACTTACGATAAACTTTGCCACTTGTAGCTACATAACATTAACGATTACAAATTCGTATAGTATTTTCTCCAAATTTGTTCAGCTATTGTATTTGATTTTCTAGGTACTATATATTTTTATCAATAGCACTTTCTCTAGGAAGAATTCATTTTCAGAGAAAGGCTTCATATACTCCTTTAGCCAAGTAAATGTAGTGCTGGATTCTTCCTGTCCTTCCATGTCTCACTGAACGACAAATTTTCGTCATCTTTAAGCCAGGTAGACAGCACGATAGAAGCAGCTATTTTCATACATGGTTGAGCAGCTCTTGGGTCCCTGCCACTTTTTTTCTCTTCTATATAGGATCATCTATAAAAAGCCAAGGGAGTGTTAAATCCAAGAAAAGATAGAAGGATGACTCATAGAAGGTTGCAGCAATACAAACAGAAATACGAATCAAATCTGGAGTACTTTGCGAAATATGGAACAGCATGTAAACATAAGTACTAGTATTTGTTCATTTAAATAATATTTATTGAATGTTAGGTGATTAGGATAAATAAGATATCTTATTTACCAAGTGTAAGGCAGAGAATATATAATATTAATTCAGTAGAAAACACATAAGAGTTTGATGGGGCCAATAACTAGATTGGTCCAAAGGATTTGGGAATGGTTTCTTTGCAGAAGTAATTCTAGAAATTTAAATATTAGCAGTTGTTTTTCCAGATAATAAACAAGAGACACAAAGTGGCATGTACAGAGTCCTAAAAGAGCCTGGCATGGTTAGAGAACAATCAACCGTTCCATATGGCTAACAGATAGGCTGGCAGGTCTCTGATCAGGTAGGTGCTCAAAAGAGAAGCAACAGGCTTGGGATTTTATCCTCTAAGCTTTCTGAGCCACCAAAGGATTTTAAGTAAGAAAGGAACATACTCAGATTTGCATTTTTAGAAAGATTATCCTTTGGCAGTGACTAGTGCTCATATTAGGATATGGGAAATCAGGAAGAGAGAACTTTGCGATATGTTGAATGTATAATTAGCATAACTTATTAATGAGCTGGTTGTGGAAGAATGATTCTGCAGTTTCTGATGTAGGTCTTTAGTCATATGCTTGTATCATTCACTAACAGTAATACATAAGATGGTGTGCATGGAGGAAAAGTGATTTATCTGGGTATGTTAAATATGTCTACTGAGAAATTTTATATGATTCAGAGCTCAGGAGACAAGGACATCTAGTTTGGGTTTATAAATGAGGAATAATTGTCATTTTGAGCAGCGGTTTCAGGTATCAGTGTGTGAAGCATCACCAAAGCGCTTGTTAAATGTTGTTCCTTGATTTAACCATCAGAGGTTCTGTTTGAATGGGTCTGGGGAGGGGCCAAGGAATTGCAAACAAGCTCCCCTAGTGATTTACAGAGGGCCTATAGAACTAATTTTTGGGAAACATTGCCCAAAGGCTAGGAAAATAATTACAAGGAAGTTGAGGTATAGAAACCTGAAAGAGGAGAACTCGAATGAGGAACAGTGGTGATTCTGTGAATACGGCAGACCATGAAGGCTTGGGATAGACAAGATCTAACAGATCAAAGGGGTCAACCAGGAGGGATTGAGGGCAGGAAGTGGGGAAAGCGCATGCTCTCTGCAGCAGGTAAAGGAGTCACTCTG
The DNA here is from genome assembly GCF_034190915.1 of Cavia porcellus. Lineage (NCBI taxonomy): Eukaryota > Metazoa > Chordata > Mammalia > Rodentia > Caviidae > Cavia > Cavia porcellus. Next base: position 43,918,735 of record NW_026947510.1, read on the forward strand.
GGTAAGGAAGGAGACTCAGTGTGTGAAGCGGATCTAAGAGGGCCTTGAAACACGTTGTGGACAGAAAAAAGAAATCTAATGTCTGAAAGACTCAGCTCAAGCTCTGAGGTCGCCACTCTATGTCTACATCATAGAATATCTCTTTGGAGCCCTTTTGTTTGTTTATAACATGTGAACCCTTTGTACAAGTTATGATTGTGCATGTGGAAAAATTGTAAATTGCTCTCTCAAACTTCATTAACAAGCTACCTGTGGGAAAGAACATCCTAAACAATTTTGTAAAGCAAGTATGCAATTAATTGTCTTTCCACTATGACAAAACATCCCCAACTTTAGTCATTGGGGTATTCACCTCATAATAAAGCACAGAACTTCAGAGAGAAAAGTTATATATATTATCTTAAGTGGACCAGCACCCTCTCATTACAGATAAAAATTCACAGGTCTGAGCGGGAAGCAGAGGTTAACTGGTTTGTCCACAGTCATACTATTTAATGGCAAAGCCAAGTATGAAATTCAGCCAAGAGCCTGGTGTGGCGGCTCATGCGTGTAATCCCAGCTAATTTGGAGGCCAAGGCAGGAGGATCACATGTTTGAGTTCAGCCTGGGCAACGTGCAGACAGTAAGAGGAAAAGAAAGAAGGGGAAAGGGGAAAGAAGGAAAAGGAAAGGAAAGGAAGGGAAGGGCAGGGCAAGGCAAAGAAATAAGCAGAGAGCTAAAGCTAGTGGTAAGAAATAAGTGATAGAAATAAGCAGAGAGCTAAGTAGCTCAGTGGTAGACTGCTTGCCTAGCATCTGTGAGGGCCTGGGTTTTATTACTCAGCACTGAAAAACAAAAATTAAGCCAAACTCCTGACTCAATGCTCTACTCCCTCATGCTCTGTTCCTGCATTATAATACAATTCTTCTCTCAATTTTCTGCCCCTTGAATCTTGACTTCTTTTCTATAGCCAAGAGAAATGTAGATAATTAGAGCTTTACTCACTGGGGTTAAGTAAGAAGAGCAGGTCCAAGAGTTTGGAAGCCAGCTACTTGCAGATGCTCTTGACCAGTCTCTCCTCACTCTCCAGCCCCCAGGCGATGTCCTGAACTTAGTCTAGAGCCCCGCGGCAGCAGAGCATCAATCAGGAGCAGAACAACAAATAGAGCTGCCACACGTTGCGTTCAATTTTCCTTTCACAACTAAAAAGCTCTCCAAACCGTCAACAATAAAAGAGACTGTCATTGGAGACAGACCTTGAATGAGTCACATGACATCCTTGGCACACAATTATTACAGAAGGTTTCTATTTTATGACAAGGACAGAGATGCTGCTTCCCATCGTATACTCAAGCATTTGAACTTCCATCTCCCTTTCTAAGCTGCCAATGCAGACCAGACCTTTCATTCTCTGTCACTCAGCAGAATGGCTGTCCCCATATATAAGGATCCTACATATGGTACTGAATGAATGAACTCGGTCATTTAATCTGTAACTCTGTATCAGCTTACTTCTTAACAGAAAAATAAAATCTCTCAAAAATGGCCTTGCATGTGTTGTCTTTCCTCTTGATCTTAGACTCTCAAACTCTACCCTTTCTGGCTAGATTTTTATTAAACTAAGGAGACCATGTATTCTGCCATTCATTAGATAATTTCCTTGGTATGTAAGCTCTTATACCACTTTAGAGTTGACTAGTTAAAAGTTGAAAAACTGTTTGTACCCCTTTTTCTATCCCAAAAAATATTTCAGAGAAACAAGGAATACTCTTTATTTTGTGAACTAGTAATGTGATACATATATGTATTTAGTGTCACAAACATATTTGGAAAGACACCTTAAGAAAAGACACACAGTTTGTTGATAGCTTTGTTTGTTTGTCTGTGCTGGGGATAAAACCCAGAACCTTACAGCCAGGCAAGCACCAGCACACACCTATACCCTGTTCTTTGTTGGTAGATTCTAGTAAATATTAATATATAAGAATAGTGATGTTTCTTGATAGTAAAACAAATTATTTTTTCTCCCATTTTCTCCACCTTGTCTCACACTTTTACTTTTAAAAGAAGATACAAATTGATTCACTGTTGTTTAAGATGTCACCTTGTTCACTTTCCTTTCCCATATTTTAGGAAGCAGTTTTGAGTTTTCTTCATCATCATGTGTATCCTGCTTTATTTGAACTGTAAGCTCTTTAGAACAAGAATTGTCCTCTAAATATGGGGAGAGTGACATTTATTTTTAGTCCTCAGTACTTTTTAAACCTCCTCCTTTTTTTTCAAAGCAGCGGTGATAGTCACAGGATAATACTTCTCCAAAGGCAGATTATGATTTAACAAACTGAATAGGCTCATAGGGTGGAAATATGAAAAAATACAACATGAAGCAGAGGTTGGAGATGACTTTAGGTTTGAGTCCACCATGAAGAGGTATAGGGGGATAAAAACAGAATATGCTCTTGGGAATAGCTCCATGGGGGGGTCAAGGCATTAGGAAGAAAATTAAATTCATCAACCATTCCAGGGCAGACTCAAGTTTGTGGTGATAGGAAAGGCATGATTCCTGTGCTGCTACAAAGGAGATGTGTGTGTGCACGCACACACACAATGACAAGATAAAATAGACCTGCTAAAGATCTACAAAGAAGGGTATTCTAGGAAGATTGTTTTAAATATAAATTTTAGTCATTAAACGGAAAAACTAGAGTGCCAATATTCTAATATATGGGGCTTGTATTGGTTCTGGAAGTCACACGGGCCATTATTTCCCCAAACCAGAAGTACATCTTGTTTTGTATGCATGCTACTAAGTGTTTTATTTACCGCTTTTCTTAAATTTAGAGACATATTTTAGAACTGTATTTAAGCTCCTAGGTTACAATCTGAGCACTGTGAATGTGATTTCTTAAACTATATATTTTAAATGAGTCTCCTTTTATTTTTGAAATATAATATATCATGCATGAATGAATCTTGTAATATTCAAAGAGTCAGAGCTAGAAGGAATCCCAGTGTGGTACTATATATGGTCAACCTACAAACTTCTTGGTAGTATGCAAACATTCAAATGTAATAGCGGGGCTAACAAAATTTCTAAATGTATTGTGATATTAGAAAGACTCATTTTAAATGTTTTTATTTATAATGGTAGCATCCTATAAAGTCCACAGCTCCTGATTGTCTTGCTATTATATCTAGTGACGATTCATGCTAATATGGAACATTTCCTGCTCATTATTCATTGATTTAAAAAAAGGTCATTTTTTCCAGAGACTGGGCAGGAGATAAGATGTCAAGAAGCAATAAGCAGTGAAATGAAAGAGAATGCAAAGGAACCAAAAAGACAAAACATTAAAGTGATGTTATTTTCTTTCCTGTAAGCAGATGGACAGGCAAATTATAGCAGTAACTGCAGACTCCCTTTCATCAAAGACAGGATGGCCTTGGGGAATCAGAATGTGGGAGAAAAGTCCAAGCACAATACATTCTCATCCACGAGCCACTTGATTTATGGACAGGGCTTTGGCCAAGATCATTTACCTTTCCTGGGCCTTAGTTTCCTGAAATGATCAGAAAGATTATTTGAATGACTGGGAATATGAATAAGATAATGCTTCTAAAGCCATCCCAAACAGTGCAGAAAAAGAATTATCAAGTAGTACTACTACCATTGAACTGTATATTCTATTGGAATGAGTCATCTTGCTGCAGAGATGCATAAGCTATTCCAGCTGCGGTGGAGAGCCAGAGATGAGGTGAGCACAGCTTTCTTAAGGGGGTGCTGAGAGAAAAGATCTCCGTGGCAGAGGGAGACTACATACTCTCATTCACAAACGAAGGGGACCAGTGGAAGGAGCCGGACAAAATTAAGACTTGAAATCCCACAGCCAGTCCGATTCCAGGCTTTGCCACTGACTACTATGAAGGCGGGGGAATCACATTGTTTCATTCAACCTCATTTCCTCCATCTGTAAAATGGGGGCTCACCATTGTATTTATAGCGTGATTGCCGCGATTTACTAATCTACACTGTGGAAAAAACTCAAGTCAGGTAAGCTACTGTTGCAATGTGAGACAAGGGAAAGCAAAATCCATGTGATAATAAGTGAACCTTTCTTTTAAAAAGAGAAAAAGGTGAGGCGTTTTGTTTTGTTTACAAAATATCATAGGACCTAAGCGACCTAGGAAAAGAAAAACTTGTTTGGTCAAGCCTGCATACACTCGTATTTCATGAGTCCAAGGTAACTCGTTAAACCTTTGATATTTGGCACACAACACACAAACAAGGAAAGCCTTTCGTGTGCTTTCATTAAAAAAGCTACTTTAAAAAACGATATCTATACATATATTTAAAAAATCTGTTGGCTATCCATTAGCTCTCATAACTTTGCTCTGCGTTCTGTTGTTCCAAAGGGCGCCGAGAGCGCAGCGCGGACAGTGACCGAGCTGGCCCGGCCGCCTGCTGGTAAAGCCCTGGGGGAGGACGCGCCTCTCTCTGATCGATCCCGGAACCTTAGTGCGGGGCGGGGGCGAGGTGGGAGGGACCTGGGCGCGGTGGGCGGGGACTGGGCGGGGCCGAGGTCGCCCCTCCCCCAGGCGCGCGGCGAGGCGGTGGGCTGGCGGCCGCGAGGATGCCGAGGGGCGGCAACGCGGGCTGGACCCAGCCGGGGCGGCGGGGCGGGCGCCGCCCGAGGGGGTAGGGCGCGCGCGGGGGCGCGCCGGGCCGGGGAGGCGCGCTCGGGCCGCGCTCGCTGCTCCGCTCCCTCGGCTGGCTCGCTCCCTCCTCCCTCGGCCCCGCGGCGGCAGCAGGAGCGGGCGGCGGCGGCGGCGGGGGAATCAGACATGGCGGCCGATCTCAACCTGGAGTGGATCTGCTCCCTGCCCCGCTCCTGGACTTACGGGATCACCAGGGGCGGCCGAGTCTTCTTCATCAAGTGAGGGGCGGCGCGGGCTGCGGGGAGGGCGTCGTGCTGGGGGCTGAGGAGAGGGGCGGGCGGACGGGGACTGTGGCCCCGCGCCCCCCCCCTCACGCCGGCTCTCTGCCCCTTCTCTCCCCTCAGCGAGGAGGCGAAGAGCACCACCTGGCTGCACCCCGTCACCGGCGAGGCCGTGGTCACCGGACACCGGCGGCAGAGCACAGGTAGCCGGGCCGGGCGGACTTGGGGGTGGCGGCAGGTAGAGGTGCCGGGGTCTGCGGCGGAGCGCGCGCGGTGCTGGGGTGCCGCTCTGGGTCGCCGCGGGAGACGGCGCCCCCTTCCTGCGCCCTCTCCCCGTCCCGGCCGGGCCCCCTACTCCCCGTGGAGGGCCGACGCCCCTCTCCCTGAACCTTGCAGTCAACACCTAGTTTCCCCCTCGGCCGCCTTGACAAAGTCCTTTCCCACCCCGGCTGCACCCTGGGACCCCCTGCTTGGCCGCCGCCGCGGGGTATCCGTGTCCGCCCACCGGGCTGCTTCCTCCGCCGCCGCCTCCTCCCAGGTGGGACTTGTGGGTAGGTGGCTGATGGTGTAGGAGAGCACTTGGGGGGTGACAGGCAAGGGCTCGGAAACGCCTGGCGCGCTCGCTCCGTGGTGCAGGAGAAGCTGCCGGAGCCGGAGGAGGCAATCGCAACCACGATCCAGATTCAGAGTCCCTGGCAGCCGCACCGTGGTTGCATGGAGCGCCGGGAGGCGGTGGGCGAGCAAGGGGGTGTCCCGGGTGTGGGCACCGGGCCCCCCAGTTGCAGAGGCTCGGCGTGTCCACGGTGGGTTTGGTGGCGTGTTTGAATGCTTAACGAGAGTTGGGCTAGAGAAGGAAAGGCTCCTTGTCATTTCTGTGCTGGTCTGGCTTTCTTTTGTCATTCTTTGTTTACATTCGTGGAACTTGTTTGTCTGAAATGTAACATGTGTTCTCTTAACTGGCCTGCCCACGTTTCTCGTACTCCGAAGGGCTTGAAAACAGTTTGGGTCATAAGGTGAGGAGGGTTCGAGCTGTCCTGCGGAGCCGCCCTCCTGGGTACTTTCTTTCCAACTCGAGATTCTGTGAAGCTCTTCAAGTTGCCAGGATGTTGAACAAACCTGTCTTTTCTATTAAACGCCGGAGTTCACTGAAATGACTAATGTGTCCAAATTTGCAAAAAGGTGGAGGAGGAAAGGGAAGGCTGGTGTAGCAAGCATGACGAGGTTAAATTTTTCGAGCAATTCTGACTAACAGACTGTCCTATTTCTTCTTAGCCCCCTGTGCGTTCTTTGGCTTCAATATACCCTTTAGGAGGGTGTTTTGCAATCATATTTCAACTTTAATGGCTTCATTGCTTTTATGGATAGTTACAAATTTATTTAATAGAAGACAATATGATATTAGAATTATGTAGCCTAATCATTCCCATGATATTATTTCAAGCTTATTGTTGGTTATGTGTGATATATATGTGCTCAGATTACACTTACAGATTTGATAACATTCACTCGACCGAAAAATTTGATGCTCTGAATGCTTTCTCGTGATTTTTTTTCCCCTGGTTTGGTTTACTTTGGACTGTGCAGACATCAGGGACTTCTTTGGGAGAGACATTAATGATTAAATCCAAACCACTTGTCATTTAAAGTAGTATGTAGCACAGAAGGATACTATCATTCACTTCAACCATTCCCAAGTTTATTATGTGAAACTTCATTTCAAGGGCATGGAAACACACCCGTGGAAGAATTCATTGTCATTTCTTTTCTAGAAATGAAGTATTTACATGGTCTTCCTTTCTTCATTGGCCCTTTATAGATGAATTCGTTTGTGTGACTGAGAAAGAATATCCTATAAGAATACCTCAAAGAGGTAGATGTTGCCTGTTACGCACAGTTTTGGTGTTTTGCTAAAATTGATAGGTAGTTTACTTGGAATTAAAATTGCCTTTGGCTTGTTTCAGGCACCAGAACATAACTCCTCTCCATCCCTATCATTAAGGTATAGATCATGTCAAATCCGTAATCTCTAATATTATTTGTTCTTTTAAGATGATTTTAAATTTGAATTGCTATTTCCCAAAATGATGTATCTACTTGTTAGTTTTATGACCAGTTTACTGTTTTTTATTGGAAACCTACTTAAATGAAAATAGCTAATTAGGGTCTGGGAATTTAGCTCAGTGGCGTGCCTGCCTGCCTAGCAAGCACAAGGACATGAGTTCAACTCCTCATCCTCCCCTGCCCCCCCAAAAAAAACTACTCATGAAAATGAATAATTAAAATGGATTGAAACTTACTTTGCTCTCCCATTAAAGAAATACTCAATGCAATTGTGATGTGTTTTTTAGATTTGCCTACTGGCTGGGAAGAAGCATATACTTTTGAAGGTGCAAGATACTACATAAAGTGAGTTTTTAAATGTTTTTCTTTGATAATTCAAATGCCGTGATTTTATGTCCAAACATGCTCATGATTTCTTAAGGCTTATCATTGTATAATGTTGACTTTATTTTATATAGCGTTAGAATTCTGAGAGAAAAAAATGATGTTATTAGTTTTTATTACGTTTGTGTATTTGCTTGTATATTTATTGATTTTAACATTAGAACACGTATGACCACAGTTACTTTTAATGCTGCTTCATATATTCCTGGGTAGAGCATTATAGTTTTTTTATCTTTATGTGACAAAATTTTGGTTCTTAATTATTTTACTGATAGAGCAAACACATGAAAATCTCTAAATTATGTTAGCATCTTTTTTTTTTTTTTGTCTTTTTTTCCTTTTTTATCGGCACCATGGATCAAACTCACGACCATGCACTTGCAAGGCAGGCATGCTTATGCCGCTGAGCTAAACTCCAGCCCCAGCATCTTATTTTTTTAAAAAGTGAATTCTGTTGATGTGTATTTTGACCAGAGCTGTTAATAAGTAGCAAAAATGATGTAAAGCTAAGTACAGTCTGATGAACAGTGACAAAGCTTAAAGTGAAAACAAACAGCAGTATATGGTGAATATCCACAAGCATTTGTTGGAGCAGATGTAATTTTTTTACTTCATATATCTAACCGATGGCCTTGCAGTACTGTGCTTGTGTTTGAGTACAAGGCTATCAGTAGAACTTAAGAGGAAAGATGATTAGATACATTATCCTTAAAACCAGTTCTATTCAATATTGAACTACTTTCAATTCCAGTGTAACTTGGTGGTGCTGAAGGTCAACATTATTCAGGAACAGATTTTAATCTCCCAAGGGAAAATAAAGATGTTTTTGTCTTTGTTTTAAGTTAAAAATTGCTTAACAGCTTTGTTTTGGTTGCTTAACATTGCTTGGTATAATTTTAAGGAGTTATGTCTGAAAGAGAATGTTGAAATACAAGGTTTGGTGGAGATTGGGGTAGTTTATTAATAATAACAGATACCTAGTTGAAAGTATATCTGTTTCATTGGGACTAGTAAGTTATTTTAACCAAGTGACATTTTTAAGCTTGTGCCATACTTCTGTTAAATTATAATTACTTGTATGATTCTTTAAGGTTTTTTTTTGGAAAGGGATTTATAGAAAATTTCAAAGTATACTTATAGATATTAGGAATGGTTGCTTTTGGATGTAAAATTAAAGCGGAAGTGCAAAACAGGAATGGAGTGTTGTCTTGGTGTGATCCTTCTCCATCCTTTTTGTTGTTAAATTTCTTGTTTGGGGTTTGGTCCACATCCTTAAAAACGAAGTAAGGTGCAATTATCAAATATTTTTCTAGTGATTGTTTTCATCTTGAGTTAAAATGAGTTTGTGTTTCTATGAAAAGGGATGTTTTCCCTTTCTGGATGTATTACTGGTATCTAATGGAAGACCTTATGTTTGATTTTGCTTACTCAGTGAAACTTTAAATGTTGTACAGTAAACCATAGGTAGCACTTCCTTTCTTTAACTTCAGTAGATGTGTACATTATTGGGTGATTGTTTTTTTGACAGCACAAAGGCTATGTTTTAATTTAGAACTGAGCTACTTGAAAGACTTTTTTGTTTTACTAGCCATTTCGATTGAATTTTCTTTTTACTTTAACACCAAGTTAGAATCTCATTTGAGTGCTGTATTTAAGTAAGTTGCTCAGGAAAATTAGGACAGTATTAAGAAAGCTATAATAATTTTACTGTAAACTATTTTAAAACTAGCAGGTTTGAATCATGTGGGATTAATGGCTAAGGATGGTGTCCAAAAGTAGTAATGCAGTTATACTATGAAAGCAATTCTTTGTAATATTGAGCATATCATAGAAATACCGTTCATTAAACTTCCTTTAAGTAAACTAACCATTTAAAAATACAGGGGTTAGCCAGGTTTGCTGGAGCATTCTAGCACTTGGCAGGATTGCAATGAACTCAAGGCCAGTCTGGGCTACATGGCGAATTTAAAGCCAGCCTTAGCTGTGTAGTGAGTCTCTTGTCTCAAAAAACCAAATTAATTAATTAATAAAAATACAGGATTTGCTGTGGTTAGGTGCTACTGCTCTACTCTTCTGGGTTGTATCATAAGAATAGTTTCTTTAAAGATTAGTTGAATCCCTAATGCAGGCTATCACTTCCTAGTAACTTTACACTTGTATTATAATTAGGGATGCGTTCTCAGTCTCAAATGAAGGCGGTGCGCACTGCTGTTACTTTAAACTTTATGGAATGTTTGCCTATGTATTATCAGGCCTGGATCTCATTTTAATCATGGAAGTAGTCAAAAGAATTATTGCTTTCATTGTCCCACCACATAATAAAGCAACAGAAACACGCCTTTGGAACTTACATTCTGCAAAGACAGCACAATGAGAAACAGCAGGAACATGAACTAAATTTAGAATATTCAGCATAGAATAAAAGGTAGTAGCTGAACTAAGAAGGTAATTAATCTTGGGCTTTTTTCATTTGTTGTTTCTTTCTTAGATGAAGAAAGGAGGTTATTGATGACGTTATAAGAAAAGGAGGCAGGGGTCGGGGATTTAGCTCAATGACATAAGTCCCTGCCTGGAAAGGGTGAGGTCGTGAGTTTGAGCCCTGGTACAAAAAAAAAAAAGAGAGAGAGAAGAGCAGGGGGTGGACTTTGTGGACTTTGCTCACATGGGAATACAGAAAGGCCCATAAAAAGACACCTTGGCCCTATGGTTAGTCTTGATCTGTTTTCTGGAAGGTTCCCAAAGTAACAAAGAACTTGAGTTGTCTCTGCTTTGGTTCTCAAGTGTGAAGTACCATGAACTCTCAGATTATTCCTTCCCTGAAAAAAAGCGCAGTGCCAAGTAGAATTTGTATTTGGAGAATATTTTAGTATTGACAGTTGCATTTCCCCAAGTCCTCAGGGAAAGCAGATATGCTCATGGGGGAGCCATAAAAGCTAGACTGTGTTCTTGCTGTTCTTACAGCTTTGGAACTCAGTCTTCACATCTTGATAATAGGCTAGTTATAAAATCCACCTCTAAATACTACCCCATTTATAACTTGGTTTGAATTTTATTCTGTTCTTGGAATTTATAGTATTCTACAAAATGATAGATTCACAATGTCAAGAAGAGATGATGTGGGAAATACAACAATCTGTTTAGCTTTCTTATCAGCTTAACTGTTTTCTTGTTCTTTAAGTTTTGTATGGATAACTAGAGAAGTGAAGTGTGTAGTGCCAGAGTTGTGTGCATTTTTTCTGTTGTTGCCTTTTGGGCTTAATATTCCTTGTAAAGTGTTTGTGTGGTGTCTTCCCTGAAGAAGCTTTATGGAAACCAGTAATAGTTTTAATGCCAGCAAAGGATGTGATTAGAGTTTTTACAGAATTGAGTTAGGATGATCAATTTTCTTTACATGCTTAAAAATTGGTTCTTTAATATATGCCTACAATTAGGTGACAAGATAGATAGATAATCCAGAGAATGTATTTTACTTTGCATCCACTGGCCAAAACAGTGGTAGTACATAACAGTCTTGACAAGTGTTTAATTATGATACTTTAATTTTTTTTACCAAAAAAAAAAACCCTTAATTTTCATGCATTTTAAGCTAAGTTACCTCTAAATTATTTTTGTGTTGTGTGTATAAATTTGAATTTGATTGCTGTCTTGCCTTGTTGCCATTTAAAACAGTTCATGCTCTTTATGTTCAACAATAATATTGAAAATGGTTATCAGTGAATTTCGTAACTTAGAAAATACAGCTTTAAATATTTCATTTTCTGTTCTTCATTTATATATTTTTTAAAATTTTTGTTTGTTTGTTTGTTCTTTTTAAAATATTCCATTTTCTTACCGAGTATCAGACAGCAGCCTATAAAGTACAGAAGATAGTCCTAATGTATTTGAAAGTTATAAAGCTTTCTGCCTACACCTTGAAAATGGTGCTTAATAACCTTGTAATGACAGGTCAGAGCAATTTAACATGGATATGTCACTAACTATTCCTTGTGCTTCAAAGCATTATGATGGTTAATCTAAAGTGCCAAGCATATCTTAAAACAATGCTCTAACTAGTGAGAAACTGTCCTACTTATTTAAAAATCATTGTTTTATATAGCAGGGCTGGTAATCAAAATGATATTTGCATGGTAGTACAGTAGGATGCAGAATTTGTGAGGTATTTTAAATCGCCTTTTCCCTAAATTTTAAGTTTTAAAAATTGAAGTGTTTCTTGGATGTGCAAATAAAACAGTGTTACAATTTTTGCTAATAAGGTTTCATTTCAGTGTCTTCAATAGTTGGAATCTAATGTCTGCTAATAATTCTAGACAATGAAGGGATTTCTGGTATGATACAGATATTTAAGGTGGGAAGAGATGGAGGGGAAAAAAGGCTTCTGTTCATAGATTATCACAGTTCTACATAATGTGAATAAATATGAGGGAAATCACATAGCTACGATAAGAACTTTAGACTATATTAAATGTTTTGTAGTTAAAATTGTTTTGTAGCTTAGTATTACAATAATAATAGATTTTGATTACTAGAGCAATATAATGTTTAAGAACAATTTGTAGATGTTAAATTTCTTTCTCACGTTTAGGTCTCAGCCTTCAAGGAGTTGGTAGTATACAGAAAAACATGCAGTATATTAAAAAGGAGCATGGTATACGGAACATGGACTTATTTAGTGCTAGGTGCTTCACCATAACATTAAACTCACATAATCATCACAATAGTCTTTTCTTGTTACCTTTTCTCTTTATCTCCACCATGCTTTTTATGACATTGAAGCTCTGAGAGGTTAAGGGCGTATTTATTATAGGTCATAAAGCTTTATTGTTAGTCATTAGTACTTAAATTAAGGTCTCTGGGCTAAAATGTCTTCGTATATAAAATTACAGAGCAGTATATACTAGTAGGTCCTACAATATATGTCCCTTCATGAGTTGGTTGCTTAGGATTTGAGGGGTAGTATTTCACACAAGTGTAGTGTGAGGGTGAGATCAACCCACAAAGAGAAGCTTGCTCAACTCCCCAGGAGGGTCTTGTGACTGGTCATTCCTTTATCTTCACTCAGAAGTGCTTAGTAAATGCCATACATTGTTCTAGGAGCCTGTGGATAAAATGGGGCCTGACTTGTTAGCTTACAGTCTAGTGGGAGAAACAGATATTAAGACATATATATATATATGGAACATGTACATAATTTTAATAATGACATCTTTATACAGAGAAACTACAATGTACGGTGAGAGGAAAGTTTACCATAAATAACTGTTGAAGCAAGATGATTTCCAGCCATAGTAGACTTGGTTGTAGAATTCCATTCCCTTCTTTTAGCCCAGGGCTATGTCATAGGTCTGCTCTGTGTCCTTGCCTTCTAGCTGGAGACTGTTGCTAAGTAAGTGTTTATCTCCAGCTGTGATGCTCCTATATTGGAAGTTAATCCGAATAGGCCTAGAGGAGTCCCCAAGGCTGGCAGAGGGCTGAGGTGCAAGCACTGCCTAGAATGCACCAGACCCAGGTCTCAGCTGCCGGCAGTGTGCACACCTGCACACCAGTCCCTACAATTCATACAGTTGTGAGAACATTTTCTGGATTTCTCAAGTGATTTTCCCCACTTCCCCAGATATGGGTTGACAGATCCCTTTGTTCATCTTTTGTAACTCTCAAAGTTGTATGTTTAGCAAGGGGGGAAGGGAGCGAAGAGAATACAAAAAGAGGTTGACTGGCCTGGTATAAACATCCCTGTATTCCTGTCTTTTTCTGTCCTATAAAAAGCAAAGAGTCTCTTAGCATTTCTTGACAAATCCTCTTCTCCTGTAACCTTTTTATTTGTCTGTGACAGTGAGTCGATGAAAAGTTGCATGTGTGTGTATGCTGGAGTTAACAATGTAGAAAACGATACTCGTTTCTGTTGGTTGGTGTCAGAAGAATTCATGGGAAGGTTGGTCGAATGAGGTGAGGCTGTCCTAGAGAGGCTTAGAGGGAGCTGAGCTAACCAGGGACATGGATGAGTCAGAGGGACTCATAGGACTGGTAGGGAGAATTCATGGGGTAGAACATGTGTGATGTTCGGTCAGTAGTGATGCTACTCTGCTGGTAGTGTTAACATAGGGGATGCTGGGACGATATCTATATTTAGGAATGCTGTTTGGAGACATAATGACTAGGCATCAAATGTTAGGCAAGGATGGGTTTTTCCCCTAGGCTTCCTATTGAAGTTTTGGTGTGGTTTGATTGGTGTAGCATTTATTACGTGATGTAGTTTTTAGGGAGATTTTAATGTAGGCAGCTTGGATTAGACAGTGGCAAACCTGCAGTCGGAGCCATCAGCACTCTGCCACAGTTGGGGGTTGGTTACTTGAGCCAAGTTGGTGACAGCGGGAATGGGAAGGAAGGGGGCCATTGATCAAAGATATTAAAGTGGAGTTGACAGACCTTAGGAATCTTGCTGAGCCAGGAGGTTAACAGACAAAAAGAGGTCAGAAACTGCTCAAAGCCTTTGTTTCCCAGTGGCTGCAAGAATGATGGTGTCCTTGACCAGAAAAGGGCACAGGTGACTGCAGAGAGGGACACTCTAGGTGGACATATTAATGGTGGTTTTGTTTTAGAGCTGCCTATCATGAGAGGCTATGTTGTTATTTTAGATACTAAAAGCTGGCCTTCACAAATGCCTCCTGACATTATCTTCCCTCCATCTCCCATAAACCAGCAATAACAAACCCCTCCTTCCCTCAGAGTGCTGTCTCAGCTAACTAAGTGACCAACTACCTATGTACAGACCCAAGCTGGGAATTTTCAGATTCACCTAATTATTCATTCAGTAGAAACTGTTTACTGAGCATCAGGTGCTTTCGGCATAAGACCCAGACCCTACGCCTAATGAGCTTATAGTTGAATTAGTGGGAGAAGTAAATAAAATAACCAGAAGTCTATTAAGTAGACTAAAAAATGCGATGAAGTATAAAATAAGTGTTTCAGCTACATAGATTGAGAGGCCTTGGTTCAATGTTAGGTTGTCTGGATGAGACTTTCTTAGAAACATAAAAAAGTGAAGCTCTGAGCCCCCACAGAGGGGATTGGAATAGAGCAGGGAAAGATAAACAGCATCCTGCTCCTGAGAGTGGCCCACAGCAAAGCCATAGCTAAAGAAAGACTGGGGGCCGGGGTGGGGGCGGGGGCGCATGTAGTGTGGAAGGAGGAAGCTGTGGCAGAAATTGCTCTTTACCCTCTGCAAGGGGTGGGGGTGCGAGTGGGGGCTCAATTGTGTTTGATGATTATCTCAGCTGCAGAAAGGTCTTCCAATTAATCATTCACACATGTGCATCCTTTCTTTCCATTCTCTTCTGAACATTTTGAATTTATGGGTCTTAGTGATTATAGATACGGTAACATCAGTAAGCCAAATAGACCGAACAGTCTTGTATTTCTGGGGAGGGAGGGGATGTCAAAGTAACAATAAATACATTTTATGGTTGGTAAGAATATGTAAGTGTTGCAAGAAAAATAGAGCCAGCCTATGAAGATCAGGAAGTGTGGAGAAAAGGAAGTGAAATCAGAAAAGTACGGGCGAGGTGTCTCTGGGGCTCGCTGGGTGCTGTGAGGACTTCATGAGGAAGCCGCTTCGCCGAGGAGAGGAGGACCCTGTCTGATTTCGCCCTTCAGGAGTATCCCCCGCAGTACTCTCCTATGATTTTCTCAAGGGCCCGCAGTGTGCCCCTGGAGAAAAAGTTCTGCCTCCATCACAGTCTCTCCTTATGTTTCTCCTTCTCAGCACTTAACAGGATTATGATTAAATATTGAATTGTGTAATGACCATATTTCTTTTAAGCTGCCAGTAATCGTAAGTTACACCATTGATTTGATGACAGCTTTTTAGGGAAGAAAAAAGAGTCATGACTATGTTAAATAAACATTAATATGTTTAAAAAGTACATGTTCGAATCAAGAAACACTTGTTTAATACTGGTTTCCCCCACACTCCAGATGGTAGAATATTTTCATGAAAAGTGATCTTATTCATTGCTGGATTTTCAGTTTTTGCACCTAAACCTTTGCTATAGTAGATCCTCTGTAAGTGTTTTGTTGCTTGAATGAAAGAATTTTTATAATCGTGCTATTCAGAAATGTTAGTTTGCCTCGGTGAAATTTAAATACATTCTCCATGTGACATTTATCTCAATATAAATTTACAAATCAACTGTGTCTCAAATTTGTGTGATTCTACTCTGCGAGTCACATATGATCTGTTCAGAGCTCTGATTGTACAACCTGATGCATGACAAAGCCGGGTGATACGTGGACCTGTAAGGCCTCTTGGGAGAAACCGACACTCAGATCTCGCCGTTGACCACCCCATTTCCATTAAAAAATTTGCGTGGTTCAGGCACGAGCTGAAGATACTTCTGTGGTTTCAGGAAAACAAGGGAATGGTGAAGTCTGTACTATTGTAGGTAGTGTCATGGGTAAAGCAAACGTAGGCCAGATCTTAAAGCTGAGATCAGGGAAGGTTGGAGGGGACTAGTTAGTAGGAAATTGAGAGAAACAGCAAGTGACCTTCAAGAGGTGCAGATGATAGACTTTTTTTTTTTTTAATATTTTGAGATAGAGTCTTACTATGTTGTGCATAATGACCTTGAACTCATTTATGTAGCCCAAGTTGGGCTTGAACTCTCAGCAATCCTTCTGCCTTGACCTCCAGAGTGCTGGGATTACGTGTGCTACTAGGCTGATGATGGCCATTTTAGACCCACAGGGGAACTCTGGCCATTCAGGAGTAGTCTGTGAGCTACTTGTGAATTTTGTTTTGTTTTTCATTTTCTTTCATGTTCTCTTCTTCCTCTGCCTCCTTCTTAGTCTTTTTGGTGTGTTTTTTGTTTTGTTTTGTTTTGTTTTGTTTTGACAAAGTCTCACTGTGTACTTCAGGCTGGCCTTGAACTCACGGTCCTTTTCCTGCCTCAGACTCCTGAGAGCTGGGATTACAGATGTGCAGCACCACACCCAGCTAAAAAAATTCTGAGGTGGCCAGTAACTTTAGAAGTGAAGCATCCAAGAGAATTTGGTACCTTTTTTTTCTTTTTGTACCAAGGATCGAACTCATGACCTCAGGTTTGTCAAACAGGCACTTAACCCCACAGAGGTAAACCCCCAGCCCATAGTGATAGCTCTTTGAATCAGAGAAGCAGGCTTGTAGTCATCTTTGTCCAGTTCTGGTGTACAATGGGCAAGTTATGTTTGAAATGAACATCTAGAATAGATTGTAAGAAAACTAGGTCTTTTTCTTTTTTAATCCAAAAGTCTTTTGTCATTTCTGTTTTCTTGTAGGCATGGCTCTTATGTTATAAATGTCAGTTACCCAAAGCCAACTAGTATAAACCAAAAGAAAACTTCATTTTCTACATTAATTGCACAAGTCACAAGTCAATTCTGTTTTTCTTTTTCTTTTTCTAAGATAAAGTCTCACTGTGCAGTGCAGACTGGCCTTGAGCTTACTTTGTAGCCCAGGCTAGTCTCACACTTGGAATGATCCTCTTGCTTCAGCCTCTGGAGTGCTGGAACTGCAGGAATGCACCACTATGCCTGACTCACTGATGAATTCTTGAAGACCCTTATTCATTTTTCTTTCTTTCTTTTTGTCGGTACCGGGGATCAAACTCATGACCGCCTGCTTGCAAGGCAGGTGCTTACGCCACTGAGCTAAATCCCCAGCCCCTATCTTTTTTTTTTTTTGGCCACAGAAAGCTTCTGTCTACCTAACAAGAAAATGATTCCTCACAGCTCTCTTAATGCACTCTTGTAACTTTTTAATCCACAACTTAAGGTTAAGGTTCCTTTCTAGTTCCAAATAAAAAAATCTTTTACAAGAACTTTTTCCAATTTGGATCACGTGTCTGTTCCTGGAGCACATACCAGCCCATCAGTCCTCACAGACTCTCTAGTTGGAGCCAAAGCACCAGCATTGGCAGGGTCTCAGGAGACATGCAGTTAGAGGAAAACAGTTCACCATAGAAAGGTAGGGTGCAAAAGACTAGCAAATCAGAGGTTTCCTGTGCTCTTCCAGGGTAGTGCAGAGTTCTGAAGGTCAGGAAGACAGTGAACCTGAACGTGTGCAAAGAGAGAAAAGAAATGTTACTGCCAGTTCTCTCCAAGGAAATTTTTGCCTTACATTGCAGAAGGAATAGTTGAAATACATGGTTGGCTCAGGGTTGGACCTGGGAAAATAAAGAGCAAGTGTAGAATTCTGAGGAAGAAAAAATAGAAACCAGCCCTGGGCTGGGTGTCTTGAGTAGGGAAAGGTGTGGAAAGCAGCTCAATACAAGTAGTGATGGAGCCTCACTGTGGGAGAAATGACTCTGTGCTTCTATGGCAGCCAAGGGTTTCCCTCCCTGACTTCTGAAGTCACAGAGCGAGGCTACCAAAGCTTGCCTGCTTTCCCTATGAGTCTGTTGTTTTTCCCTGTCCCTTCTAGAGTGTCCTTTAAAAAAAAAAAAGGCTGAATACTAAATATCCCATTCCATTTTCCTTACCTATTCATTTGTTGTTAAATACCTAGGTTATTTCTGTAGTTTGGCTGTTGTCACTGATACCGCATGAATACAAAACACCAGTATCTCTACAGGATGCTGATTTCATTATCTTTGAGTAAATCCCAATTACATCTGCTCTCACTACAAATGATAGTTCTATTTTAATTTTAGGGGAAAATCTCCATACTGTTTTCCATAATGGTTGTACCAGTTTATATTCCCATCAGCTATATACAAGGTTCCTTTTTCCCCCCACTTCCTTTCCATTACTTGTTTGTCTTTTTTATAAGGATGGCTTTTTTTTTTAAGTAGTAAAAGAAGTATATAAAACTGTATAATAAATCAGAAGCCTCAGATGGTAACAGTGCATTCACTGTCGGGAATGTGCTCTTGGGGCCACTTGCCAATCACATTCAGATTGATTTAAGGTTTTACTCCTTGAGGTTTACTATTTGGCATCTTTCTTCACTGTTTTACCCTCCCATCAACAGTGCACAGGGTTACCCTTTGTTGGCATTCCTGTGAGCAGTTGGTATTGCCAGTCTTAAATTTTGGCTAATCTGTTGGGCAAAGTGGTGTCTTCTTGTCTGGCCTATTTCTGATTTCCATGATTTAGCCCCATTTCCAGCATGTGCTGCCCATTTGATTCTCTTTTGTGAATTCCTGATACTTTTTGTCTTCTGTTAAGTTATTTTTTCTTACTGGTTTATGTTACATATTTATTTGTAGGCCACTGAACCTACAAATAAATAGTTTTTGGTAAATACTCTCATTGTGTACATATTTATTTGTAAATGATATACCTGTATTGTTGTCTATATCTCACACATTTTTAAGGCCTTTTTTGTTATGAGTTAAAATAAACGTAAATAGTAGTTGTGACAGTGTGCATTTAATTACGAAATTGTCAGTTCATAGCACAATGTGATTTAGGTCCCTTTGTAGGCCAGTTAGACTGGCCAGGAGGAGCATGCTCTTAGTTTTTTGACAAATTATACATCATCATAACCCCATGGGCATGAGTAAAAAACAGTTATGGGGCAGATATAGCTCTCTTAGCGTTATTAGCCTTAATACTTTCATAAAATTGATTATGTTGTATGCCAGTTTCTACTTGTATGAAAAAGAGAGGGTAGTTTCTGTCTTGCCTAAGCAGATGATGCTTGAGTTAATCTGTATGAACAGACTTTGAGAAGCAGTAAAACTAAAAAGTATAGATATGAAATACATGAATACTTATTTTATACATTCATAGTAGGTGTCTAAGAGGAAGAGTATCACTTCTGGAAAACATGTGAAACTGCATGTCTTGCTAATAATGTATCAGTAATAAAAAGGCTTTATTTCGTGAAGATTTTATATCTCAGTGAACATAGAAACTATTAACACATGCTAGTTAATAAGTGTTTGTTGAAATATATTCCTAATGATGCACGTGTTTGACTTTAATAAGTTGCTGCCTTCTATTTAAGAAAGCTCCATGATTAAGAAATAATCAGCTTCTTTGGGAAATGCCCAGTCATACTAAGGAGAACTCTTTTAAAAGGTTATGGCTTTATTTTTATTTTTTGGTCTAAACTAGGGCTGCAGATAAAAGACAGGGCCTATCTTAAATATGTCCTTCAGAAATGAAGAATTTCAGGCATTGTAATACTAGGGACACTTAGGAACAGTACTTAGGAGGCTGGAACTGAAATAAGAGGACAGCATATTGAAAGCAGCATATGATAAAGTATGCCAAGAGTGCTATGAAAGGCAATTTTTAATGTAGGTGTTGCTGGTATTTGAAAAAGATACTTTATAATCTTTTTGAAATGAATGAATTTAACTAGAATAAATTATTATTATCAGACAAGGGAGTGGATGGTGAAGGAAAAGAAAAAAAAAATGGAACCCCTCATCATTAATAAAAGGAATAAGCAAGTTTGGATTGCAACTGTGTAAACATATAGGTACGTGATAATATATTAATACTCAGGTTTTGGCTTTCAGAGGTAGCACAAATCATGTGTTGTCATGCACACATTGTTGGCTGCCACAGCAGAGCCCGTGATAGTGGTGGGTTAAGTAGACTGGGACTAAGAGCTGTGAGCCATAGGCCAACCAGGGTCACATTCCTTCTGAATCTCTTCTCTCCCATTTGATTCTTGGAACAACCCCACAGGGTAGGACACGCCTAGTCCAGTTCAAGTTAATAAACCTTTTATGCTTACCCAGATGAGTGGGAAGGGAAGGTAGCATGTAAACTCAATGTACTTATTATGTCTACTTTTCAAAATTTAGTCACGTTTGGAGGAGGTAAAAGACAGTGCTAAAAGTGAAATTCCTTTGTGAATAGGAAAAATAAATGTGTTTTACTTCTTGGAAGTTGTTCACACAGAAAATTTTGTGCTTCAGAAAAGAATGGTAAAATGATGAGGAACTCTACTCCCTTGTTTTTCTTACATAGAAAGTCCCAGGTTCTTTTGATCACTTGCCTAGTAATCTGGATTTTTACATATCAGGCCAGCCTCCTATTATTGTTATTAATGAATGATATTCAGTCCAGATGCTATTTCTTTCCTAGCATGTTTTAAAAGAAACATCAAATTGGAAACAAGCAGTATTATCACTATAGGCAACATCCTTTCTGTATGTAGCAGTTTGTATCTGCCCTGCTATTTAAGCTTCATTGCAGAAGAAAACCCTGAAATTAAAAAATTTCACAATTATTGCCTTTAATTCCTCCAAAAATTAATGGAGAAAAGTAAGATCATCACAGTAGAATAGATAAGAAGAATTAAGATCTTGCTGTATTGTTGTGTTTAAAAAAACCCAAAAACTCAGTGGTATCAAACCACCTGTAGTGTATAATTACATACACATCCCTGGTTGGTCGGGCAGTTTCTACTGTTGCTGATCTGGGGTAGCGTTATAGTAGTTTCTGATCTGTGATTATAGTTAACCATGGTCAGTGGTAGCCCAAAAATATTAAGTGAAAAATCCAGAAACAACCTATAAGTTTCAAATTATGTGTTATTCTGAGTAGTGCAATGAAATCTTATATGACCCTACTCCATCCTGCCCAAGACATGAATCATGCTTTTGTGTAGCATATCCATACTGTATATACTACCTACACGAAAGTCATTTGATAGAACCTGGATTAACAAATCAACCAGCATACTGTCACAGTGCTTTGATTCAAGTAACCATTACATGGTAGCCTAACAGTTTTCTCATTGTTTGCATCATTTACTTCACTTAATCTGTATGCACTTACTGTATGTATCATCCCACATCATCACAAGGTGAGTAAAATATAGTAAGATATTTTGAGAGACTACATTCATGTAATTTTTATTACAACATATTATTAGTTCTATTTTATTATTATTAATCTCTTACTGTGCCTGATTTATAAATTAAACTTTTATCATAGGTATGTGCATAAGTATGTGTATCTGGCATGGTGTGAGTGACCTACTTCTCTTTCATATAGTCTCTCATCCTCTTAGGAGGCTAGCTCAGGCCTGCTGTCTGATGAAGAGAGTTATCCAAGCAAGTGAACAAAAGCATTCAAGGTCTCTTAAGGCCTACGTTCATCATCTCTACTGCTCTCTGTTGGCCAAAGATAGTCACAAAACTAGACTCAAGAACTGGAAAACTTAAGATGTGAGGGATCATAAATTCACACTGGAAAATGTTGTAGATACAAGGAGGAAAAAAATTGCAGCACTTTGGTAGCTGATGTAGCATATGCTAAAAAGTTTACGGAACCAGTGACATTTATGGTTCCTCTATCAAATATAAGATTACACTTGATCATAGGTATAGTACTGATTGTATACTATGTCTGACTTGGTGAATAAACTTTACTGATTATATACTGTGTCTTTGAGTTGATGAATAAACTTTATTGTTTTAATTTGATTGGCTTTGGAGCCATACAGTGAATTAGTAAAGCACACTTCTTGATGTGTCTGGGTAGATCATGGAGATGTGACTCTGGGTAATGTATCTGGCCTGTGCCCTTCTGTTCAGGTGCTTTTCCCTAGCTCTGCTTCCTAGCTGTCATAACCTGAGCATCTTTGCTTTACCCACACCCTTCTGCCATGCTCAGCCTTGGAACTAGCTGAACACAGACCAAATCCCCCAAAACTATGAGCCACATTAAACCTTTCCTCCTTTAAACTGTAGGTGTCACGTATTATGTCTCAGCAATAGTAAGGCTAACTAATAAAGATAATTGGTACCCGAGAAGTGGGGTCTTTCCTGCGAGTATACCATGTGACTATAGTTCAGAAGCCTTTGGAACTGGTTTGTAAGAGTTTGGAAAATTTGGAACTGCAGACTGGAGATCCCCTAGAATGTTCTAAGGAGAGCTAGATGAAAAATTCAGAAGGCTAGAATGCTGATAGGAATGCAAAGGCCAGATTTAGGAGGTTTCATCTGGGAAGGAGGACTGTATTAGAAAATATATTAGAGACCATGTGTGTTACATTTTCTTAAAGATTTGCCCATGTTCTAAGACTTTATGTGAGCCTGAGTTTAAAAGTGACAAACTAGTTAATTTGATGGAGGAAATTTCAAAAAAGCCCAGTGTTTAGGCTGTGGCATGGGTACTGCTAGCTGCCTTTTCCTAGGTATATAGTGAGAATTGGAAACAGGAAGCAGGACTGAAATATTTTAAAACCTAGATTTTGGTTTGAAATTCTAAAGGGATCATATGTAAAGTTGGGCCCCAAAATGGTGTCATTGTTGAAGAGATTAGCACCACTTAAAAAAAAAAAAGGCAAGATCTGTATATAGGTATAAAAAGAAAGATGCCTTGAGAACATCTCAGAAATCACCAAGACCCCACACATTGTGAGCACAAAGGTGCAAAAGTATAAATCTTTTGAGAAGAGAACCATTTTGTCACCTTCTGGATAAAGGTCCCCTGGGGAATTGACTCCCTGTGACTTACTTCATTGCTCAGGCATTCTGTCATGCAGAGACCATTGAAGCCATGATACAAAGGGACCTTGAGTACTGCTCAAGCTGTTAGTAGACCTCATCATCCACATGATGCTGGGTTTCCAACCATGCAGAATGTAGGAGTTGTGGAGTCAGGAAAGTTTCTACCCAGATTTCAGAGAAAGGCCTGGAAAACTGAACCAGGAGCCACTGGCAGGGCAGTAAGATATCTGAAGGTACAGCGACATCCCAGGAAGCTGGAGATGCCTGGAACTTGGAACGTCTTCTGAATAAACTGCAGGCTGTGAGCAGAAGCAATCCTAGGGAGAGGCCATGTGTGTTGCAACCAAGAAGGCTGTAGCAGTGAGGTGACACCCCCATCCCCACCCAGCTCTCTAGAACTCACATCTCATTCACCCTTCAGGTGGCAAGATACCCAACTACAGGCCTGGATGTTTGCCATGCTGAGATTTGGTCTTGCTTTGGTCTTACTCATTTGTGTACTCCTTCTGGAGTGAGAGTATTTATGCCATTGGATTATGAAACTTGTTTTTTATTTTTACAGAGATTAACAGATAAGAGTTTGCTGTAAGACTCAGAAGAAACTTTGATTTGGATTTTTGAAAAATGCTGGAACTGTTGAGACTTTTAGGAAGAGATCAGTGTATTCTTGGTTATAGGTTAGAAGGTTATAATGTGCAGAATTACTAACTTGTTTGTTTATCTGGAGAATAAGTATAGTGTAAGGAAATACGTTTGAGTGTCTTGTATACAAGGTGAAATGCAGTTATTAAGCGTGGTTGTGTCTACTTGCCTGATTTGAGAGCTGCCTACAGGATTAGCAGACTATACTTCTGGGTATGTCTGGGTAGGTTATAGAGGCAGGACCTTGGATATTTTATCTGCTCTCTCACACCATCCTCTTTTGTGCTGTTCCCTGTTCTGCTTGCCAGCCAGCATAAACTGAAGATCTTTGCTCTCCCATCCTCTTCCACTATGAGGTTTCTGCCTTGCAACTAGCTGACCATGGACTGAGACCTGTGAAACTATGAGCCAAATTAAAGCTCTCTTGATGAATCCTGAGACAGTAATGTGAAGTTAAATAAATGAGACACACAAGCTTAAGTATTGCATGGTTTCTTTTGTATGGAAAACCCAAAGCATAAATAATTTAAGGTAAATAATAGGAAACAGAGAGAGAGATCTTTTGCAAATGGGAAAGGGACCATGAGATAAAGAGAGGTGGGAAGGAAATACAAAGAATTAGAATATGTTATGTACCAATTCTCCAGAATGAATATATTCATTATATACTGCAAACATGTACTAATAAAAATTCTAAAATTCTTAAAAGTTAAGAAACATAAAAGAAGTTAAAAAGTTTAACCTTTCCTCCTTTAAACTGTTGGTATTATTACATCTCAGTGATTGCTAATACAGACCATACAGAAATTTGTTTATACAGGAGTTTTAATTTTACTTCTTTGTTCCTCTCTCTCATTTTTTTAAAAAACAAGTTCTCACTTTCTAGGGCAGGCTGGCTTCAAATTCCCTGTGTAGCTTAGGCTGGCCTTGGACTCATGATCCTCCTGCCCGAGCCTCCTGAGTCTTGAGATTACAAGTGTGTGCCACCATGCCCAGCTTGTTTGGAGATCCTTGGTGTACTTTTCTAAAATTTTTATTACAGAAGTTTAAATAGGCACAAATGAAAATTCTTTTTTACTAGAGCAATTAATCTTTGACTCTCATAAATAAGGTTATTTATTCTTTTTTCCTGGACCCTCCTCTGGGGGCTTTGTTTATTAGGGAGTTATTAGGGAGTTTTGAGGGATATAGAATGTGCTTTTCTATTTTTAGAAGTCCAGTAAATATTTGTTAGACATTTATAATTCAGTTTCCATGATAAACATGTCACCAATGTATTAAAATACCAAGTATCGAATGTTATCTCGTTAGTAAAGGTGGACAACTCATTACGTATTTATGCATTCTTGAGAGAAGTTCATAAGTTAGAAAGTAAATAATTGGGACAGCCACAGATCTTTCTAGGTGAATACAGTGAAAGGTGTATGATCCAGAGAGTTGTTTTTTGCTTGTTTTTGTTTGTTTGTTTTGGCTTTGGTCTCACTTTGTAGTCCAGGCTGGCTTCAAACTCATAGCAGTCTTCCTGCCTCGTCTCCCAAGTACTGGGTTAGGCATGCATCACTATGCCTGACTCAGAGAGTTTAGGGAGTGATAAATTTGTTGATGCCATACCATTAGATTTAAGACTGGGAAGGGGGAAAGGTAAGCAAGTAGAAAGCCACTGTGTTGGAATATAGGGTTCTCCCAAAACCAGAGAATCCACAATGGGAGAGTGGTTAAATATTGCTGCCTAAAACGTTGAGGGTTGTGGTGTTGGGCCATCAGCATTGGTATTTCATATGTGCCTGATTACAGGTATGACAGGGTCACGGGGGAAGGATAATGGATGATGCAGATGGTAGAAGGACCTTTGGGAATAGGAAACACAGTGAGTATGTGTATACTCACTAGGTGTAGTAGAGTAGCTGCTGTCTTAAGGAAAAAATTTTGTTATCTGGTGCAGGGGATTGAACCCAGGTGGGCAAGAGCTCTACCACTGAGGCACATGCCAACCAACAGTGGGTATTTTATATGTAAATATTTAATCTCTTCTTACTGTTAGCCACTTTGAAAGTTTAAAATGTGTGAAAGAACTAGAGCAAAAGTTCGTAATTTTTAAACCACAAAGTTGACTAATAGGCAACAAAGTGGGAAGGACAGCAGTGGAAGATTTTACACATTTGCACAACCAACTGGAAATAATTTTAGGAAAAGCACTTGACTCTAAGCTCATATATGGAGCTCTGTACATGAAGAGTAGATAATATTGGTTACTGTCTTGCCTTTAACACTTTGGTCAGATTTGTTCAATGAAAGGAGCAAGACATGCTAATGTAATTACATACTTTAAACTCTGCTCATCCAATAATAGATTAGTTTTCATTATTTGTGGTTCTGGGGATTGAACCTGAGGCCTTCTATGTCAGTCAGTTTTCTATTACTATGACAAAAGTAGCTGAGAATCATCTTATAAGAAAGAAAGGTCTCTTTTGGCTTGCAGTTTTGGGAGTTTCTGTGTGAAGTCCAGTGGCCACAAGTGTGTCATGGTAGGAAGCACAGGGACCCAAGTCCTCCCCTTGAAGATCCCACCACTTCCTGACAGTGCCACTGAGGACCAAGCCTTTATTTAACCCATCGGCCCTTGGTTTAGACCCAGACTATAGTTCTTGGGCATGGTTGGCCAGAGTTTTGCCACTAAACTTTACTCCATGCCTATACATCAGCACGTTTTGTGCAAGTGGCAGTAGACTGAACTCTGGGTGAAACAATGATAAAAAAATTTTAAAAATCAAAAAAAAACAACTACTAAGAGTTGAACCCAGGATCTTCCTCATGCATGCTGCTACTAGAGCTACAGCCCCAGTCCTTTTAAATTTTATTTTATTTTGAGACAAAGTTTTGCTTAGTTTCCATGGCTGGCTTTGAATTTGCAGCCCTACCTCAGTTTGCATGTAGCTGGATCATAGATGCTCCCACTATACTCGGCTAGAACATGTTTCTATATAGAAAATTTTCTAAGATAGGGATGAAATTGAATTTCTAAGGTAATTATCAATTTTTTGTAAATCATCTCAGAGTTTCTTTCTTTCCATTTCTTTATTATTTTTCCAATATTTCTTTAATAGTATTTGCTAGTGTCTGCAGTATAGTGATAAGTAGAAGGAATTACACCTCAGGCTTTTAAAATACATACTTCTGATTTCCACTGTTAATGGAAAAAAGGAAAAAAAAAAAAAGAATCTGATGAAGGCTTGGGGATGTAGCCCAGTGGTAGAACACTTGCTTAGCATGTGCAAAGCCCTGAGTTCAGTTTCTAGTACAAAAAAAATAAAAAACAAAAAAACAATACCAGAATGTTTGATTAGGATTTTGGAAGGTGTATGTATTAAGGAAATGTTTTCTTATTCCTACTTCAGTAAGAAATTTGATTATGAGTGAGTGTTGAGTTTATCAAATGTATGTCCATTGAGCATTTTGTGTTTCTATTAACTTACAAATGTGGTGAATTACATGAGTAGTGTTTTTTGTGATCAGCCACTTTTGCTATTTTGAGTTTTTGTTTTGTTTTTTTAAACAAACTTTCTTTTTTGAGCAGCTCTAGGTTTGTAACAAAAATGACCAATTTCCCTGTTTCCCCTTCATCTATGACTTCCCCCACCATTGACCCGATGTGCAGCAGGGGTGCATCTCTTAGACTGATGCACCTACGCTGCCTGGCACCCCTCAAAATCCAGTTTTAGGGTTTGCTCTTGATGTTGTACAGTGCAGTGGGCTTTGACCATTACATTGTGTATGCTGCCATTGTTGTGTCATACAGAATAGTTTCAGTGACATAAAATCCTCTCTACATTGATCTCTTAGTTTTGTTTAAGACTTTGTTCTTTGCGGTAGTAAAATTATGCTGTAATTTTTTTTTTTTTTTTTGTACTGTCACTATCTGGCTTTGGCATCAAGATTATTCTAGTCAGAAAACAAATTGAAGGATATTCCACTCTCCTGTGTATGTTCTGGAAGAGTTCTGTATGAGATCAGAGTCAGTTAACTGATAAAATTTATTGTAGTTTTCATCTGTGGTGTCTTTCTGTGTTAGCAGTGTCATTTTTAGAAAGTTGTATTATCTGATGCATTTAAATATAGAATTCTATTAAATATAGAATTTCATCAGAACAAATTCAGTCTTTTATCAGGAGAGACTTTTTAATTTTTCTGTTTATTTTATTTTAAAGAGCAAAAGAAGAAAACAAAATTTCAAAATACAGTTAGATGGTAACAATGGTATATATATTGCATATTGTTATCAAATCAGTTACTTAGGGTACAAGACATCTGCATTTAATCATCCAAAGAATAGTAGCTCAAACTTTTAAGAAAGCTCAGAAAAATCAGTAGTTTAACTTTCATGGCTATCTTTTGTGTAGATAGTTTCTTTCAGCTTCTCACACTAGTAAGACAATATGATATTTACACATGCTTGTCAAGAGGGATTTTTTACCTACAGTTATAACACCTGTAACTTTGTCTATGTTGTCTGACTTTAATGTATCAGTTTATATTATTAAATAGCTTGCCAGCTATAATTTTTACCTTTTATTCTTTTACATTTTTAATGCATAATAACTACATATTTATGGCATGCAGTTTAATATTGTGAGATATCCAGTGTAAGGAAATCAGGGTAATTAGTATAAACATCACCTCAAGCATTTATTATTGTGTTAGAAACATTTCAAAGTAGTCTTTTGTAGCTGTTTTGAAATATACAATAAATTATTTTTAACTGTAGTCACCCTCCTATGGTAAAGGATAACAGAACTAACGTCTCTGTAATTTTGTACCTGTTAACCAACCTCTTGTTGCCTCTCTCCCCGCCTACTCTTCCAGATTCTGTTAATGACCATTTTATACTCTTACTTCTATGAGGTCAACTTTTTTAGCTTTCATATGATTTAAGAAAATGTGGCATTTGTCTTGTAGATCTTTTCTTATTTCACTTAAAATAATGTTCTCTGGGCTCATTCATTTTGCCTGCAGAAACAGGATTTTATTCCTTCCTGTGGCTGAAGGCCATGGCCTGATGTGTATGTGCCATGCCATTAACTCATAGATGAACGCCTACATTGTATAACATATAGCTCAGCTTTTATTTTCTTCTTCATTTTTGTGGTCCTGAGATCAAACTAAGGGTTGCTCTACCACTGAGCTACATCCTCAGCCCCAGTGCACCCTTGCCTACGTTTTTTGAAACAGGATCTTGCTAAGTCACTGCTTGCTTAGGTTGGGCTTGGGCCTGCTGCCTCAGTCTCAGGCTCCCAAGTGCTGGGATTACAGGTATGTGCCCCTGACCAAAAGTTACTACTGATCATACTGCAATAAACATGAGATTATAGATGCCTTTTCAACATACCAATATCCTTTCCTCTGGATATGTGCCCAGTAGTGGGATTGCTGAATCATATGGTATTTTTAGGGTTTAAGAAAACTCCAAGCTGTTTTCTATATGGCTGTCCTGATTTCATCACCAGTAATACTATATAAAAATTCTTCTTTCTCTGCATTTTTGCCAGCCTGTCTTTTGATAATAGCTATTCCAACTGGAGCAAGATAGCTTACAGCAGTTTATGATTATAGTTACATGGAACATTCTCTCCCATATGCTTGTGGACCATCTATCTTCTTCAAAAATGTTAGTTCATATCATTTGTCTCTTTTAAAACCAGATTATTATTGTTAGTATTTTTGCTGTTATTAAATATTCTAAATATTAATCCCTTGTTAGACAAATAATTTGTAAGTATTTTTTCCATCATACAGGTTATCGTTTCAGTTTGATTGCATTTTAGTTTAGAAAAAATGGTTTTTCTTATTTTTTTGTTGCCTATGCTTTTGAATAACTTATCCAATAGTATCATTGTACATAACCAATATCCCGAAGAGCATTTCCCCTGCTTCTGCCTAGTATTTTCATGTCCGACATTTATACATTTTGAATTGCGGCTTTTGTTTTATTTTTTGGTGCTGTCTTGGTTACTTTTCTCTCATTGCTGGGACAAAATAGCTGATACTCAAAATGAAGTAAGGAAACGTTTATCTAGCTCACTGTTTGTGGAGGATTCTGTCCATAATCAGTTGGCTCCAAGGCAGGGTGGCATGGCACAGGGGCAACACTTCAAGGCTTACAAAAGCAGCCAGAGCAAAAATGGGGGAGAACAAGCTTTTTCTCCCTTATGTTGTATGCTGGTTACCTCTCCTAGGCGGGTGCAGCATTCATGTCACCAATCCTAGCACTGGACAATCACAAGCACTAGACCCAGCCACCTCCATGACTACATGAGCCTTTGGGGAGACATTTAAACACAAAACAAACCTTGCCAGGAGTTGAACCCAGGGCCTTTCCACTGAGGAACATCTCCAGCTCATCTTTATTTTTTTTTTTTTTTTTTTGAGACAAGGTCTTACCAAGTCACAGAACTGCTTATGCTGAGCTAAAAGTTTTGAACCTCCCGCATCAGCCTCTCAGAGTGCTGGAATCATAGGCATGTGCCACCTTGCCTGGCTGAGTTGATTTATTTTTTAGTGTATGTTTTTAACATGAGAGATAGAGGTTAGTTTTATTCTTCTACATGTTTTTTCAGTATAGTTTACTGTCCTCCACTGTTCTTTGTAAGCACCTTGGTTAAAACCTTATGACTTTAAGTGGGTTTATTTCTAGGTTCTTTATTCTGTCCATTGCTCTTCTAATGTTTTTCTTAAAAAATCTTTGTTTATTCAAATATCATTTGGATGTTTCTTTTAGATACCAAATGATGAACTTTTATAGTTTGACAGACTTCTTTAATCTGAAGTTAGTCAATGTATATTTCTTTTGAATGGTTTAAATTAAGATTTATTTATAACTTAGTATTATTCTCTTTTGTTTATAGGATAATCTAAATTTGTTTAAATTGTATAGAACTGGGGGCTGGGGATTTAGCTCAGCAGCATAAGCGCCTGCCTTGCAAGTGTGTGGTTGTGAGTTTGATCCCCAGTACCAATAAAAAAGAAAAAAACCTAAATAAATAAATAAATAAACTGTATAGAACCAAATACTTAGCAATAGATAATAAATTTTCATTCAGTATTTGACTTACAAGAAAGAAATTTCAGCATGCACCATAAATTCAGCAAGAAATTATTAGAGAAAATGCCCTACAAAAGGCCTTTGCAATTTTTTTGGAAAGAAGTAATTGTGAGAAAGATTACTGATCTTTTGTGTAGTGTGAATGGCTAAATATTGCAATTAAATGTATTCTAACTTTTTAAAAATTTGTTTTCACCAATGGTGACAAAATGTTTAGTGTATATTTTTGACCAAAAAACTGAACTCTTGTGTGGATTAGTCCCACAGTTATATGGGTTTTCTGTGATTTAAAATAAACCATCATCTCTTATGAGGATACCAACCCGCACTGAGTGTCTTTGGAGTGTGTGTTCTTTGTGGTGCAGACAAACAACAGACTGCTCTGAGGGGCTCACGTGCCTCAGTGCTGTCTGTTGGTATTAGTTGGGGCCACAGAGGAGTGTGAAACCTCTTGCTTTGCAGTATCACTGGGCTAGATCTCAGGGTTCACCTTGGCATGTTTGAGGCACAGGGAGGAAGATGAAGGGATGAGAACCAATTAGGTTAAAAAGGAAGAAGAAAGAAATGGACTTGTGCACATGGCAATGGTGCCAGTGACATTTCTTCCCAGGTATCTACTTGATTTACTTAGTCAGTTGAATGTTTGTTTGGCTTGTGGTTCTGGGAATCAACTCTGGGCTTCATACATGTTAAGCAGGAGTTATACTACTGAGCTACACCCCCATTCCAATTGGCTAGACTTTAAAAGGTGTCAGGAATTCTTAGTCCTTATGTAAAAGCGCATTATCATTGGGAAGACGTTCCGTGCTGTGTGTTAAATAACATAGGTATAGTATTTTGCGAGCTCTTTTACCTGGTAGGAAAATTTGGACAATTGTCAACCTGTTTGGATATGAAATAACATTTGTTTTAGATGCTTGTGAATCTTGAATCCAGCTTCATTTACTGAAAGAGCCCCTTTTAGGAACAACAGAAAATGAGATCCTTACCTCAATCCCTAGACCTTGGTTTTTGTTAAGAAAGGTCTCACTTGGAGGTATAACATTTTGTAGTCTCTTATCAGCCGTTTACCCAGTTAGTATGGTTTGAGCGTCTGTGGATTTTTGTGTAAGCCTAGCAGCAAATATCATATTAGAACCTCATTGAGACCTTTGTAGAATTGAGTGAAATGTTTTTGGATGCAAAAGATAGCAGTATAAATCATAGGTGCGGGTCATAGTTTTGGACCTGAAATATTTTTAGTCTTTGCCTTGAATGTGCTACTCCTTTGCAGTCAGGATTGCAGAGGCCTTCCCTTTGCTGACAAGGTTGTGTATCCTCATTATAGATCCTGCACATGGAGGAGAGGAAGACTTTGGAGCGTCTTAGACACTGAGCGTGATAACAGCTTGCAGATGCAAGTGTACAAGCACCCTAGAAACAACTCACTTGACCACCTTGCTGAAAATAACTGACCTGTGATTGAATATCTTTATTTTTAGAAATATTTCTAAAGAGCTTACTTTGAATTAAAGGGTCTCTTTCATTGTTACAAAGGCAGATGCAGGTGTACAGAGAAGATCATCTTTATAAATGCTACATATTACTTTGTTTTCTTTTTGGGAGAATTATTTGTATTATGGAGTAGATTACATTTTATAGTCTTTTTTTTTTTTTTTTTTTAACATTTCCTATGTGCATTATCCCTCAGAGTTAGTACTGTGGGAATCTTCTAGTTCTTTCATTGTTGAGGGGCTAAGGGTTGTATATGGACACTTCCTTGCTTTATCCTCTTCTCTTGGGATTAGAATCAGCTCTTGTGAAAAAAAAAAAAAAGAAATATTTCAGAAGTTTTTTTAAAAGCACCGTGAAAAGTTGGCTTTTTACATTAGAAAGTCGTTTGTAAGGAATTGCAGATAAAAACCTTGTGTTATTGGTAAAATGATTTTTATGTCACTGGAATTTTTAATGTTTTCCTTTTGGTAAGAAAGCACACAGAAGTTCAGTATGCTATTTATACCAAGTATTTCGGGGATCCAAAACAATAACACTGATTTTAGTTGCTTGTTGTGATCAGCTCATTCCGCAACTGCTTTTAATTGTCACTTTTTCCTAAAAACAGGACCTTCCCAGCAGTAATGTTTTCATACATTTATTTGATATGAACTGATAGAAAATTACAGTGTTGATAGGTTTATGGTTTCTTTTTCTATAGAACATGAAGAATACGCATTTATTTATTCAAACATTTGAACCCCTAATATGGAAATATAGTAAAGAATTAAACCTGAGCCTCACCCTACACTGAGCCTAAAATTATAAAGAAAAAGTTTTTAAAATTCAGATAAACTTAAGTGAATAGGAAAAAAATGTTATTTTGTGATAATGATACTCTCTCAGGCACTGAGGAAACAAAAATGAAATCTGCGTGGTTTACAAATTCTTAGAACTTCATAATTGACTTTTGGGAAAATATACTGTTCACAAGGTGTGATGCTGGGTGTTAGGAATAATATTTTACATCCTAATTGATGAGTGTTTTTGTTTTCTAGACTTTGAGAAAAGTTATTTAAATCATAAACTACTTTCATTTTTTTTCATTTGATCTGTGTAACAGCTTCTGTGTATTGGATACTTGACACAACTGCTAGATGTTTTATATGCATGATGTCATTTATTTTATACATCAAACTGACCTCATCAATTATTGAACATTTACTTAGCTATCACTATGTAAACATTTCATCTTACAAATTGGAGGGCTGACTAACCCTTATACACAGCTGGCAGGGCTGGAATTCATGTTTGGGATGGGATGGCAATGAGTCTGTATCTCAAAAAGATCTTTTAGTAGTTGTGCTTAACAGCAAAACTTCTATCTACAGCTTAAGCACTTTGTCATCAGATGATAGTAGCGCCCTTTGAGATACATTCCAAGACCCTCAGTGGATACCTGAAACCGAGAGTTGTACCACATCCTATGTGCTGTGTTTTTTCCTATGTTGTATATACACTTATATGAATTACCTAAGAGATAACAATAAAATAGAACAATTTTATCAGTGTGTGGTAACAAAATTGGCAGCATCGCTGCTGTTGTGCTTTAGGGCCATTAGTAATTAAAACAAAGATTGCTTGAATATAAGTACAGTGATACTATGACAGATGACCTGAAAACTGAGACAACCAAGTAACCATTGAGCAAGTAGAGCTTATAGTTGGTTCTTCTGTATCCTTGATTTCAGCCATCCTTGGTTTTGAAAATATTTTGGGAAAAACTGTGTCTCCTAAACATGAACAGATTTTCCTCCCCTTGTCACAAGTACCTATATGATACAGTATAATTATTTACATAGTATTTATACTGTGTTAGATTTTATAAGGAATCTAGAAATGATTTACAGTATATAGGAGGATGTGGGCAGGTTGTGTAAGGAACTGAGCATATGCAGATTTGGGTACCTATCGGAGGGGAGTCTTTTCCTTGCCAACACTAGGAGCCACCACATGGATATATGTGAGGGACAAAGTGAAGATTCACATGCTGAGCTCAATGGCATGACAGTTCTCATGCTCAGAACAGGGCAAAGTTTTAAGCTTGAGAATTGTTGTGTGGAATTTTCTATTTAAGTTTTCAGACCCAGCAGACAATGGGTAACTAGAATCATGGAAAGTAGGACTGTGTGTGAAGGAGGCTACAGCATTCTGCAGATTGAGAGAGGAGATGGAAGATTTAAATGATACCCACCCATGGGATCATTTTATGTATCCTATAATATTTATTATAAAAAGTGGATCATGTTTTTCATAATTTAAGTTTATAGAATTAGTTTTGATGTGTTCATAAACCAAGTATCCTGTGTAAAGGTATCTATATTAAAGCTGATAGCATTGAAAATTGATAGGAAGAGTGTCTACTTTCATAAATTTCATGCTGTCTTGATTTGTTTAGGTCCTGGACTTGTGTTTATTTTATGGTTTTTATTAAAAGAAGAACAAGAGCTAGTGTCTAAAATTAGCTATAGCAAGACATTCACCTTGCTTAGTACTAGCTCATCTTCATCTGGCCTTACATATCCCTGCCTCTCTGATTTCTATCGCTGTTGTAGAAATCAGGCAGTTAATTTGGGGAGGGGGTGGTTACCAGGAACCAAACTCATGACCTCGTGCTTGTTAGGCTGTCATAGAAATCTTACATCTTTGGAGGACCAGAGCAGGGCTATTTGTGGTTACGATAAAGGGGCACAACTGATCTGGATATACTGCTTGTTTGTTTGCTTGTTTAATTTTGAAACAGGGTCTCTCTATGTAGTACAGGCTGGTCTTGAACTCTCTTATGTACCCCAGACTGGTTATCTTCCTCCCTCAGCCTCCTAAGTGCTGGGATTACAGGCGTGCACCATCTTGCCTGGCACTGCTTACTTTATCACTGACTTCTCTTACTGCAACAGATTGGATATAACTGTAAATTGCCTATCCTTCATATATTTACATTTTATGTCACTTGTAAATTTATCAGGCATCTCTGTTCTCATCCTTGAATTAATATTAGAGCAGTTTTAACTTCTGCATAATTCAACTGATGTTAACGACATAGAACATAGATCAGACAAATTACTAACTGTGATATTCCAAATATTTTCTAGTGTGCCTTTAACTTTTGCTGGGCACAAATGGAGATTTTTGGCCTTTGACTATTATTAAAAAAAGAAAAAAAAAAAGATTTGTTACTGTTTAGGAAGACAAATTAAAACACAGCTGGGAATGTAGTAGTTAGCCCAGTCTCACAGACATCAGCCTCCCTCTGTTTATTTCTTCCTGTTTGTATTCCTAGAAGCAAACAGCTGTGCATTCAGTTTTATTTTTCATTCCTTTACTTAAAATGTGAATCTCAAATGAAGTAAGCTATGATCATTTAGTTTTTTAAGATTTGGCTTATCTCTATTTTGTTGCCCTTTAAAACATTTAAAGCAATGAAGTACTGTTACATTAAAATTTTTTTTTTGAAGTAGATAGCCATGTGGCCATAATGTGCATGCCATTCAGTAATATTTTTTCAAGCACATCTATAGTCATAATTTTAACCTCAGCAAGTTACTCCATTATTAAATGTTTCACTTAAAATTCTGCACAATTCTTAATTTCAGAGTATTAATATTTTCAATGATGAATAATGTACCTTCTAAGCTTTACTTTTAAAATGTCTTTTCTGGACTAATTAAATGTTAGTATTCTCTTAAAGCCATTTATGCTGTACAAATTTGCATATGTATGCAAGTTTTAGTTCAAATAAAGTCTAGGATGAATAAATGAAGACTATAAATTTGAGTAGATTTTGAGGCACTTTTGTTTCTTTTGATTTTGTTTTAAATTTTGTGTATGTTTGGTTGTTTGGTTAGTTGTTTTGTGGTACTGGGAATTGAACCCAGAGCCTGTGCACTGTGCACTGAGACTAAGTCTCCCTAAATTGCCCAGGCTAGAGTTGAACCCGTGATCCTACTGCTTCAGTCTTAGAGAGATTACAGGTGTGTGCCACCACACCCAGCCTGAAACACTTCTTAACTGTTAAGTATAGGCAAGCCTTAAGAGTTTGCTTTGAGGCTTGAGCTTATTTTTATGTATCTTCAGGAGTATATGTTCTAACATAATGCTTTATATGTAATTGCAGTAGTAAGCTATTTATTACAGTAAGCTGACCGAGCCATTTAGATGGCAATCTGCTATGGTGAAATTAAGCTGATTTTATGGCAGTGCATAAGTAGCATCTCTCGTTTACTGATGGACCTATACATAGTTCTCCTTTTAGTTAATATGTTGTTACTTATTTTCACATTATTAAACTAGTTTTTCAGTATATATTGTCATATTTTGTAATGCAATTTTACTTTTCCTGCATTTATTATAAGACATAGGACTCTGTTCTCTCTCTTTTTTTTTAAGTTCTAGATTGTTGGAGACTTGACAGTCACCTTGTCTGCATTCCTGTTTTTGCTATCAGTCATCATTCTCCCCCTTCCCCTCCTCTTCTTCCTCCTCCTCATCATCATTTTATCTTACAGAATTTTATAGTTTGAATCATAAATTACTTTTTTAAAACCAAGAAGTTTAACTTTTGCTGTTATTTTGCAGCCATATATAATAACTAACTGAATTGTTTTTCTTTTTTGAATATAAAAGACATATATATGACTATTGGAAAATGTAGGTTTTCTTGTCTCTACTTGGGGAGGTGGAGCCAGGAGGATGGCAGGTTTGAGCCCAGTCCATGCAACTTAGCTTGATCAAGTGTATCAAAATAAAAAGTAAAAGGGACTGGGATTGTGGTTCATTGGTGGAGCATTCAGAGTTCAATCTGAACCAAAGTGTGTGTGTGTGTGTGTGTAGGATATCACATCACAGAATATCTATACTCTTCCACTGTGTGCACAGCCTATGGACATGTATTTTCTTTTTGTTTTGTTTTCCTTATGAATGCTTAAATGCCAAGAGAACGGGGGTTATTGTGTATACTGTACAATCATAGCTTTGTTCACTTAACATATCTGAAGCATTTTCTATTAAATATTCTTTTAGATCTTTTCAGCAATTATTAGAGAAACTATATGTGCTGATGAGAAATTGAGGAAGTACAAGGTGGGGTGCTCCTTTTCAGCCCCGTTTTTCTCAACACTGATAAGTTGCTTATGTATAATGAAACTAAGCATTACTGGGCTGATGCATAGAAATTTTAGCTCTTCGACTTTATGGTGAGGTATTTAAAATTAAACTGATTTGGGTAGCACAAATGCTACAGTCTTAGTGTTTTACTAAGCAGTTTTTTCCTACTCAAGAATTTTATGGGCCAATAATGAAATAAAGTCATTAATAATAACAATAGTATTTAATAAGAACAGCTCAGATTTATAAAACAGCAGTAAGATTTTGTTTTTACTTAAATCAAAGGATTTATTACAGAAACAGTAGTCTTTCATTGAAGTATCCAGCACAGTTTTTTTTGGTTTTGATTAATTTATTTAAGCTATTAGAAGCTTCTTTCTCTTTTTAGGAAAATCCTGATATTTTAAGTTAGAAATGTTCAGACCATTACCTGAAGAAAGGAGAATTGTTTGGAAAAAGGGAATAGAAAAATTTACATATTTTATGGAATATTTTTCTTAATTTCACTCCAATTATTTTGAGAAGAGAGATGAGATTTGTCAAATGTGCTCACCTGTGTTCCCAAGTGTCCAATTCCATCCTACCCTGACCCTAGCATGTTTAACCTAACCTTGGTTTTTCACTGAAAAAACACATCAATGAATGTTTTTCACTGGAAAAACACATCAATAAAACTTGCATTTGAATTAGCAGAAATATGTGTATCTCTTTCCAAAGGCTGAAATTTTGTTCCTTTATTTCTCAGAAAACCTTGTGTGCAATAAAAGCTGGCAGGTTCCAGAGTTAACCCTCACCACGAATGGTGGGCATTCCTCTCTGTGTCCCTGCCCTCGTGTCCACAGTCCCTCTTCTGCATTCCACCATGAAGCTCAGCCCGTTGGATTCCAGTGTGGAGCCAGCCAGGGTCAGGACCACTGTTATAAATTCTAGATGTTATAGATTTAACAGGTAGAACCTTGTTTAAAGTAAAAAAATCAACCCGTGTAGTTTCAAATGCAGCCATCACTTTCTAGAATGTATTAGCTGTTCTCGCATTTCTAGTGTTAATAGATACTGATGTGTGGAGAATATACCAGTTAACACATTGCTAGAAGCAAAAGTTTTTGGCATTGAAAGAAGAGGATTTACTATAGCATATGTGCTTTTGGATATTAATCAAGATTAAGTATATGAAAGTGCCAAATTCAAGACAGAACTGAAAATGTTCAAAGGAAAGAAATATAATTCAAATTAAATGTCTCTCTCTAAAACAAAATTGAGATTTTTTTTCTAGGGTCAGTGGTAGCTTATGTTAGGGTTTTCTGGCGCAATAGAGAAGCAAAAGGAAAGAGAAGGTGGCCTTTATTGAGGATGCTGACAGGAGCCCACAACCTGCTAGGGGGGTTGGCTTTTTCCTTTGACCGATGTAGAGGCAGCAGGGTGTTATATGACCTCTGATCGGAAGTGGTGCGCGGGCATCAATGCCATGCGAGGAACTCTTCATGCACATGGGAAAGGCAATTATAATCAAAGCTGAAGGGGAAGAAGAAGAAGAAGGAAGTGGTCATGAGGATAAATGTTTTTGCTTTGGCCTTTTGCCATGTTAGACAGTCACCGTAGTGTACAGAAATCTGTCCTAGGGCAAGAACCTTTCAGCTTGTACTCCTATGATATGGATCTGTATACACCCATTTAGATAGCAAAAGAAAAGTTTTCTAATATGAAATAGGAATCTTAACTTCTGAAAAAGAATTGTAGTATGATACAATAACTTGGAAAAGAAGTTCATGATTACCTTTGTTGCTTAAGAAAGCATTTGATATGAATTTATTGTGAAATACAAGTGTGCTTTAATTGGAAATGGAATTATTATGCTGTGTCTTATTTTAGTAAGTTGTCTATATTACTAAACCTTTCTTTAAGTATTTTGAGTGAGACAAGCAAATTGCTATTCATCTTTTTATTTTTACTGGAAAGTTTTCAAAATAAATTCCTTTATTTAACAAATATTTCTGATATACCAGGTAAGCTTGGAGATTTTCCCCCAGCCAGCATTTTGTGGGTGGTTTTAAGATGATGAGTGATTACTTATTACTGATTTTTTTTGGAGGGGCACATGGTGCTGGGACTGAACCTAAGACCTTGCACACATAAGGCAAGTGTTCCTGCACAAACTCCATCCTCAGTTACATTATTCTTTATAACAAATGGGTTGGTATTTAATTTTAACTCTTCTGCTATATGAACTTTTTGTTGAACATTTTTGGGGAAAATGTTTTTTAGTAAGTCAAGTAGAGAAAACAGATAAAATAGATTTTCTTTCCTTAATCATGAAATTGCTGACTGTAATGTACCCTTTCAGCCCATTTCTGTGAAGACAATCATGTGTTTTTCTTATAATGCCTTAAAATTTAAAGAAACCAAAATTAAAAGGGAACCTCTGTATTTACAATAGTAGTATATTCCTTGTCAGATTATTTTGTGAATTCAACTGAAGAACAAAGCATTTAAACATTTCCTCTTCAAAGAATGTGAATTTTTTCAAACAAATTTGAATAGAAATTTCACTGTATTACCAAGGTAGTGAAGAAGTAATACTTGAAATCGTAGAGGAAGTAGGAAATTATATAGGAAGTATAGAGGATAATTGTTTAAATTATGAGTTAGTGAGTATAGAAAGGTCAACGTTCATAACTACTTTGGAAAAGCACAGCAGAATTTTTTACTTTTTAGAAAAGACTGCTATGTTGAGATTTAATTCACACGTGTAGAGATCTAATTTTAACAGCATGTTTTGTTGAAAAGACACCTTTTCCCAGATGTATTTTTGGGACGTTTGTTGAAAATCAGTTGCTTGTAAATGTGGACCTTTTCACTTTGTTCAATTGTTCAAATGTGATAGATTATTTAAAGTAGTTATAGGATGCCACTGTACCTTAACTTGGGTTTCATATATTCTTATTTGAACATTAATTGAGAAATAAAGTTGCATTATTTAGAGCTCATTTTATTCTAAATCAGAAGCAAAAAAAAAAAAATGTAGTTTTTCTTGTGTAAGTCTTGTAATATACTTGTCATCTTGCTGCTTTCGTCTCCCAAGAGGCTGGGATTACTGACGTGGTTCGCCATGCCAGGGAGCCCTTGCTCTTTAAGCAAATGCGAGCGAGACTTCTGTGGCTCTAAGAAACAACTCCTAGGCTTGCAGTGGACTTCTGACAACATTTGATTCTCCTGTGTGGATGTGGATGGGAGAGCAGTTATATAAACAAACATGAGTAAATCTGGACTTCCTGTTTAACACTTTTAAAGTCTTGAACCAGTTCCTTGGCCAGCTCTTCTGTCAAGACCCAGTCTGCACCCATTTTTTGTTTCTGCCAGAGCACCGCTTGTCAGCTCATTTCTCACAGGATACAGTCTTCCTACTTCCTTTTGCCTTCTCAAAAGTAGTTTCATTGCCCACATGGTAGTTTCTGTGCATGTGTGAGGAAGATGGAAAGCAGGCTCTTTCTGCATTCCACCCTCCTGCCCTACTCCATCCTCTCCCTACCCTGCCCTTTCCTCCTGGTTTTGCTGTTTTGTGTTATATTGGTTGTACAACCATAGAGATGATGGTTCTTTCAGCATTAAAGAGCTGCTGATTGTACTACACAGCAGCACCTGACCGTCCTATACATTTGGCACTGATAAGGGGAAGAGAACTTCAGAACAACAAAATGCATTGGTTAGTTTAAAGGAAGAAGGTTACAGACACAAGTATAGTAAGTCCCTGACTTGGGATCCAGTTCCATTCCAGGAGACCATTCATAAATTGGATTCATTCATAAGTGAGACAAAGTGAGTATATAAACACACAAATACATAACGTAAAGCATAAAAAAAACCAGTCACACGAACAGACATGTTTCATGATAGTGTCCTTGTTCCACAGAGTTGTACCAGTGGTTGAATGATAAATCTTATAAGAGTGAGCGAGCAGTATCCACCATCTTTTCGCCTTGATCCAATCTCAATTATTTTTGCTTTTGTATCCATGATTATTGCTTTGTACTTCCTACCAGTCTCCTCATCACTGCTTTTTCTCTTTCATCCATCCTGGGCTCTGATTGAGCCCTGTATTACCGTACACTATTGTAGTGTGCAAAGCACACAGCAACACAGCTGGAACGCTGTCTGGCAGACACATGAGCTACTTCTGTGATTTGTTCGCATCCATCAGTGTTCGTAATGCAAGGACTGTTCATGTCTGTGAAAATTTGCAACTCAAATGTTCACAAGTTGAGGACTTACTGTAATAATAAGGATGCTCATGTTTGAGGGAAGAAAAGAGTTAAAATAGGGCCTAGGTTTAGGTTTTACTCTTCTCTGCCTTTGTCTTTTGGGTTTCTTGCATTTGAAGGCAGGCAGCATAACAAAGGACCTAGGTATAGCAAACTAAGGTAGACAAAAGAAAAAAGAGAAAATCTCTTGAGGGACCATAATGAGAGGAAAAACTTTTACAGGGTCACTGCCACCCTCTGAATGGAAGTTCTTACTCCTTTAGGCACACACACATGTGCACACATGCAGGTGATTGCAGAGGAGACCAATTATATTAAACAGACCTGAAGATATTTAAACATTTGTAATATTGAAACAAAATATTTAAACAAATTTGTTGTAGTGATTTTTTTGGACATTAAAATCTAGAAGCAAAGCGAACAACTGCAGTGATTTTTGAGGTGGTGATGAGTGTAAGTGACACAGCTGTCCCCTTCACCCAGAGGACATTCTCTGAAAATGCAGGCTACACTGAGCTCAAGGTATGTGCTACCATTTTGCCACATGAGAGATTAACAAGTAATAATAAAATAGAACAATTATAGCAATATACTATAAGTGATATAAATGTCTCTCAAAATATTTTCTTAGAGATACTTGCAACATCAGCATACTATATTTTTTCTTATTAAATCAAGAACTTTTACCTTTTAATTAAAGAAGCACTTTCCAGACTTTGGCATATCCATGTGCCAGCATCACTATTTTTGCACTTTGGGGCCATTAGTAAGTAAAATAAAGGATTTTTAAACACAGACATTGTGATGCTGTGACTGCTGATCTGTTAACCAGAAACTACTTGGTGACGGTGTCGCCTAGATACACAAGACAAAGGGACAGTTTGAGAGCAGGGTGGACACAATGACTTGAGGTTTTATCATGCTGCTTAGAACAGCATACAATGTAAAATTAATGAATTACTTATTTCTATAGAGGTTTTCATGTACTATTTTCAAGCTGAGGTTAGCCACAGGTAACTGAAATCCAAACTGAAAATAAGGAAAGACTACTGTATTTCAAGATATCTCAGCAACTGTAATATGATATAAATGTTTGGATTCTTTTGGTGATAAAAATTTGCTGCTGATATAGCAGTGGTTTCTTGCCCACTTTATAACAGAAAGAAATGCTAAGTTGCAGCTAGAAATTAATAAGGATGAAGACTAATTTCTTTCCCACACAATTTAATGAAATTTCTAAATTCCATCCCTCAACTCCTTGATTTTCCCGATTCCATAGCTATTATTTTGATATGTTATGGTATACCTTTATCTTAAAATGTTTTATTTCAGTAGACAATAGAAGGAACTTTTAAATAACACTGCTTCCCAAATGAAATAAATAATACATATAAGCATAGAATATAGGCAGACTGTCATACTTACTAAATTATTAAGAAAATCTAGCATTCAGTCAGAAGTTGTTTTTCATATCAAACACTTGTTGGGTGGTTTTTATGCTCAGCACTAATTTAAATACATTGACATTATTTAATTTTAGATATTCTCTTACTCATGAGTAGAGTTTACCATGTGCCCTTTAAAAAGACATGTGAAGTGATTGACAAATGAAACCACAAAACAGATGACATGAGAAATTAGCATTAAAAAAAAAGTAAAGTGCACCTGTGTTCTATTACATGGGACAAGTCATCTTTCTTTTTAATGAACTTGGCAACTTTACTGAGCAGAGATAACCTAATGAAGATTAAATTGATCTGGAGCAAGTCATTTAATCTCTCAGCCTCTCGGTTTCCTAAGACTCTCAGGCAGTTAACTATCCTCGCCAGCACAGAGGTTGTTGTCAGGACTAATGAGATAACAAGAGTAAAATATAGGTGGTATAATTACTAGTGTAGATGGTAGTGTAAAGTAACTCACAAAATTCAAAGAGTGGAAGGTATGGTCACCACAACTCAGTCTAAGTCAGAGTTTTGTGACGGAATAGGACTCTAGCCTGGCCTAGTGTCCTCATTTTATGCCCAGAAAAAAAACTAATCTTTGGTGCTTGTCAGACACAGTGCTGGTTCTTTTTTTCATGTGTTGTGTTCATTTAATGTTCAGAATAATTTGGCCAAAGTAGGTATTAAGGCACCTCTTGCATTTTTTTCCCAAGCAGATAAGAAATCAGTATCATGGCCTGTTAACCCAGAACCAAAATTTTTGTTCACTTTTTGTTCTTCCTGCTGTAGAACAAGGCTGTTGAATCTATTTCATCTGAGGTTGGAGGTTTTGCATTTCTTCAGACATTACTTCTTTGTCCAAGGCTGGTTCGCTGCAGTGTCCTTTGGTACCTGGTAGAAATCGTGTCTGTGCTTTTTATTGAGTTCTCAGTGTGGGCATCCTATTCCATCTCCGCTTTTCTTCTGTCCTTGAGAAAAATAAAATCACTGTCATTTGAAGCCATTACACATCTCCAGTTTCCAAAGCTCATGTGGGTCTTCAACTTTATAAAATAACCTTTTCCTCCCCCTCCCCTCCCCTCCCCTTCCCTCTCCCCTCCCCTCCTCCCTCCCCTCTCCTCACCCCGCTACCCTCTCCTGTCTTCTCCTCTCCTCTCCTCGCCTCTCCTCACTACTGGGGATTGAACCCAGTGCCTCGTGCATGGCCAGGCAAGCACTCTACCACTGAGCTGCATGCCCAATCCTTTTTGAAATTTATATTTTATTGACTGTGTTTTGAGACAGGGTTTCACTGTATAGCCCCCAGTGGCTTTGAACTCACAATCCTCCTGAGTGCTGGAATTATAGGCCTGTGGCATCACCCCTGGTAAGATGTGTTTAGTCTTCATGAGATATCTAGATGGATATCTAGATAGATATTCTTCTCCCTGAC
Organism: Cavia porcellus; assembly: GCF_034190915.1. Lineage (NCBI taxonomy): Eukaryota > Metazoa > Chordata > Mammalia > Rodentia > Caviidae > Cavia > Cavia porcellus. The sequence goes on from NW_026947510.1 coordinate 43,963,052, forward strand.
TCATCTTGAGATCTCATTTCTGTCTATAGCTGTGATTGAAACCTCCCATGTTTTTATCTCTAGGGGTCTTCCTTCCTCCACTTCGAATGTTTTCTATTTCTTCTTGCACGTGTCACTGTAAATTGATCCCAAACTACACATGGTGTGTTCTCCTTCCCAGCTGGACTCTCATGTCTCTTTTTTTATTTTTTCCTCAGAAGCTGCAGCTCAATTAACCTCTGCCTCCCCTCCCCCAAAGAGAACAAAACAAAATAGAATAGCACCAACAGAGACACACCCCTGCTGGTCCCTCATTGAGATGTCAGTTTTGGACACAGCTATTTAGATTGTGCAGATGCACTTTATGTATTATAGTCTGGTGCACTTTTATATGTTACAGTCTGGAAGTTCCTGCAGATTTCTTCTCTTAATGGGATGGAGATAGTAGATGTTTCATGTCTTCTGAAAAGTACCATGTGATGTTTGGTGTTCTTTTTTGTATCCTGTAAATGGCTTTCTGAGGGAAATGCTCTTTTTGTCCTGTCTGTACATGCATCATTGTACCTGGTGAAGAACTGAAGGTCAGCTGGACACAGGCTGTTTTATTTAGAAACATTGGTTATGAATACTTCACCTCTTTTTCTAGTTTCCTTTTTATTTATGTAGTTAATCTTAGATCCAAAGAGTCCTATCTGAATAGAAATTTTTTATATTAGCATTCTAGACCCCATTTGTTCAGCCTTTGGAAGTGTTTGTTTAATCCAGTTGCATCCTTAATCAGTTTCGAATTAGCAGTGATGAAATCTTTGATATCCAATGTTGAAGTCTGAGGTATACAAAAGAGTTAAACTAGAAACCTGTAATACCTGTTCAGCCTGTGCTGTAACCAAGACCTGGCAGATTTCCTGTAGGATCCATTTTGAGGAACTTCCATACTTAGCAGTCTGTAATATCTTTTATTCTGTAAAACAACATAGTTACATAGCTAGTGATTATGAAGGGGATTTGCAGAAGGAAAAATCAATTAGTATTGTTGCAATTCTGTAATTTAAATTTGGTTTCAGTTTTTAAGACATATGTGTAAAAGCTCGAACAGCTTTCACTTCGGCAGCAAAGATTTATTGAAGAGCAAATCTTGAAGGCAGTGCCTTGGAACCTTAGGGAATATAACATTGAGCAAAAGGCTCCAGCCTACAAGGGGACATAGCATGGGCTAAGACGCTTTGGTTCAACAAGCAGCAAGCCCGGGTAATCTGGTATAAACCTGACCTTCTGCTCACCAGAATTCCAGGGATTATCATGTATTTGGGGCCTGTTGTTTGAGTTGTACCTCTACTGTCCCTTACTTTAAAAGAGGCCTAGAGTATATTGCATTTACCCTTCTCATTATAATTACATTCACATTTTATTTTTACGAATGACCTATTTAGTAATAAAAATATGATTCAGAAATTACACATTATAAGTCCACTTTTTTGCTATATATTGATAGCAACTAAAATAATAATTAATTTGGATAAGGTAGTTCCCCTTTATTTCGATATTAAGAGAAACCACATGGACCCAGCCTATGCAAATCAAGATCAAGATTAAGAGAAATAATATTCTGAAATTATGGTAATCAAAGGTTTTAGCTTTGTAATACTTGCCAGTTAATACTAAGATACTTCAGTTAGTTGGTTTGATTTGGGAAGTGCTTCTGATGTGTTTTATTAACTGTATTTCCTGGTGATCTAATATCTGTTTGCCGTCTAAAAACCTATTTTTTTATGATCTAACTTTTTTGTTTTATTTGCTTATACTAAGTAGTGATGAGTTAATGAGACTGTCTCAGATTAAACGATAATAATTTTTAAAAGATGATTGCACTTAGTAGATAACAAAGCTGTTTTGGTAAACATGACACTTCTTAATTAAGAAAACAGACTTTGGAATCAGAAAGAACTGAGTTTAGAATTCTGGCTTTAACCTTGTGTCTTTGGACAACTTGCTTAACCTTTCTGAACCTCAGCTTCTTCACCTACTGTGTCAAATGAGAATAATAATAATATCTAACTCACAGTATTGTTATAGGGGTAACATAAAGTTCATAGTACTTGCAACAATTCAATAAATGACAGCTACTTTTGATTTTTAAGTTCATTTCTTAAGTTGAATCAAAGTAGTAAAAGATAAGACAACTCCCCCACTTTTTCTTTTGAGACAGGGCCTCTCAAAAGAAAGATATTTCCTATGTACTCTAGTCTTGAACTTGAGGTCCTTCTACTTCAGCCCATCTAGAATCTGGAAATACAGGGAACACCATTTTCTCTGGCCTAATATTTTCTCTCTCTTTTTCTCTTTTTTTCCCCCCTTTTCTGTTTTGAAACACAGTGTCTCTATGTAGTCCGGGTCAGCCCTGAACTTGCTTTGTATTTGTAGCCCATGCTGGCCCCAAACCTGTAATCCTCTTGCCTCAAACCGCCAAGTGCATTTTATGACATGATTAAATTTCAGAAATATACTTGAAACATAATTAGATAGAATAGACCCAAAGATATTTAAATAATATTTACTTTAAAAACATGTCTAGGTCTTTGCACTTTTGTAATTATTAATGCATTTATTCGTTGAATTTTGAGGTAGATACAGTACTATTTCTTTTAACATGTTACATAAGAAAATAGAGGCAAAAAGAAGGCAGTGACTACCCAAGGTCATACATATAATACATGGTAGAGTTGGAGCTGGCTCCAACATCTTTATTCTTTAGTTACACCATACTGTCTCTCTGTTCTCTTTTTTTTTTTTTTTTTTTAAATAAATTGTGTGGGCTTTTAAAATAGTAATTGTTTTGGTGTGCTAAAATATAAAAGAAGAAGTAAATCCCAAATTAGAGCATGATTGAAAAACGTTTAACCTCAATTTAACATATATAGTTTATTTTGCATAGTATTAACCTCACTGAGACACAGCAGTTATGGAACCAGCGTGGTTCCATATGACCATAGAAATCGCCTGGGCTCCATTTGCCCAGCTCCTGGTATTATGTACCTGAATGGTGCTGATAGTGTAGCCCATTTTCCATCTTTGGTTTTCTTTATTTCACTCGAGTATCATGATTTTTGTCTGTGGCTATCTTTTCCTGAGTGGGATCTGTATTCCTACTCAGCTTTCACACATTATAGATGATCACTCCTCCATGGGCTGCCGCATCCTGAATCTGACCTTTTATATAAAACCTTACCTGATACTGGCCGTGATCCGGGAACTTTCTTCCCTGGCACCTACGCAAGACCAGAGAGGCTGGCAGCTGAAATCATACTTCTCCAGTCTTCCCAGCCTATATTAAGTATCAGCTTTCCGTGTATGTAGCTATGATAACATAGATAATGATAAACTGACTTTCTTCAAAACCTTGTATATTTTACCCCTCCCTTTTCTTCTGAAAGCAGGAGTGACTATGGTAACATAAACTTTTACCCCTAATTTATGCAGATAATGACCTATGATTTATTACTCTTTGTGACTCCTGTCTACTGTAGTCTACCTTACGTTTTGTTTAAATACAGTTACCAAATTTATCAAATAAGCCACTGGTTTAAAAATTTCTGTGTGCTACCTTTCTACCAATACTAAAAGGGAAAAAAAAGTTGCTAAGCATATATTCATCCAGACACATAATAACTACTCCCTGTAGACTTAACACTTCATTAACAAACTGATATATTCCCACACCCATGCCCTACCTTCCCTACATCATCGCTTACCTAACTGTTGTATCTGTTTAGAATGGTTTCTCTTTTTGCAATCCCTGCTTTCTGTATAGATCAATGATGAAAGCAATCTCCAAGGTAACCTTGCAACACCTTCTGGGAGATAAGAGTAGAGCCAGAGAGTCAAAACGAATGTCTTTCAAAACAGGTGAACCAATGCAGCCTACTCAGAAGATGCATGAAAGTAGAATCAGATGTAATAGCATGCCTGATTTGGGAGCCAGATAGAAAAAGTCTTGATTTTAATATTGGTATCAAACTTGCATAAGATTGCAGGGTTTCTGATGCTTTCCTCCCTTCTTTTGGAAATACCATTTTGTGCTGATTCAGTCTTGATGCTGAAATAATTTTGTGTGATTCTTAACTGTGCTGATAGTTTTCAGATTTTGAAGTCCTGTCTGTTCCCTATTGCTTTGACCTGTGTTACTTCATTTCACCCATTCAGACAAACAAATGATGGTGGTTCAGCCTCTCATTTGCACTAGGTGGTGTGCTCTTTATTGATGTGACTGTGAGTACACAGACATGGTCACTGTCTTCATGAGATCTTCATTTTAGTAGGGGAACCAGTTGTTAAACCAGTTGTCACAGAAAGAATGTAAAGTAAAACAGTGAGGAGGTAAGTGAAGGACAAGGGTACCCTGTCCTAAGACCGAGTTACAGAGAGCTGATTAAATTAAGATCCAGAAGAGGAACACACATTCCTTAGGCAAAGAAGGAAAGGCAAGGCACTGGAGGCACAGAAGTATTTGCCAGAACAATTTGGGAGGGAGCAGCATGGTCAGTGTGAGGAACCTGAGGAAGATTGTGTGTCTGGAATGCACAGACTAACAAGTCAAGGGCAAGCTGAGGCAAGCAAGGGTCGAAGGGTGGGCATGATAATACTTCTGTTTTGAAAACTTCATCTCGTATGTGGGAAAATTAGTTAGGAGAATGTTGCAAAGTCATTTCAATCAATTTTCATTCATAAAGTGGTGCTCAGATTTCTCCATATTTGTGCATTGTACTTGGGATTTGCAGAGTGGAGCTTGGCTCTCCCTTTGCCTTGCAAAGAAAGGACCGTCATGGCTGTTGGGAAGTCCATGTGAGGGCTCCATATGAGGGCTTGAGGCCCCTACTAGCTGTCTGGCTTCTTGGTGTCAGGTGGTTAGCTGTCACACTTAGAGAATAACCTCAGATGAATTGAGGTACAGGTGTCTTCTTGGAGCCTGATGATGTCAGTGGCTTCTTATTTATCCCTTCCCTTCCTCTTCTATTACATATGAAGTGTGGAGGTGGTGTTATGGCAGTAGCTGTAGCAGCAGAACAATGATAGTAGCAAGTTGTACTTACGTGTCAGACCCAGCCCTGAGTGCTATACATACGCATATCCTTTTTTTTGTGTGTGTGATCTAATAACGAGTTGAAACTTTCATTTTCCCAACTTACAGATGAGGATGAAACCCTGACAGACACATGAACTTACCAAGCAGGCTTTGAATTTGAATAGTTTACGTCTATCATCTTGGCTTTTAACCATTCCTTAAATGATAAAAGTCTCTAAGTTACAGATTAGAGAAGCTGGGAAGAGTCCAAGGTCACACTGTACCCAAGCCATGGAAGCAGGATTCCTGTCCAGGCACCAGTTCCCTGAGCATGTTCTGTGTTTCTAAGTGAATCACAGGTATCAGAAGAACAGCTTTATTTAAGGAGCATGAGGTTGCAAATTCTGCAACTAATTCATATGACAGAGTCAACTCATTTTCCTTTTAGTGTTTTCTAGGCATTATTTTGCATCATTGATATCATACTTTGTAATTTTGAAACCATAATGTTTCATTGTAGGGATATATTACAATTTACTAAATTCCTTTAATTTTAGATAATAGAATAGTATCATGGAAGCTGTGAAAAGTATGCAGTGCCTCCCACTAGAATGACTGCAGTTAAAAAAAGTAGAAAATATCAAATGTTGATGAAGATGTAAAGCTTGCTAGAACTCTTACACACTGCTCATGCAAGGGCAAATTGACACACTTTGGAATACTGTTCAGTGATAATTGCAAAAACCAATCATAGTAATTTTTCTGTCAGGTATCCAGCAGAATTTATATATATATATATATATATATATATATATATATATATATTCACCATAACATATGAACAAAATTATTCATGGTAGCTATATTAATAATAACAAAAACAGAAACTATCAAAATGTCCATCAATAGGTAAATTGTAGCATATTCAGGCAATAAAATATGCAGCAACAAGAATAAAAAACCCTCCAGCTGTGTGCAGCTGTATGGTTAAGTGTCATAAACATAAGTTTTTCTTTTTTTTCTTTTTTTAAAATTTTATTTAAGGAGGAAAAAGAAAAAAAACAGAAAAAGGGTACAAGTTATACAGAATTTCAGAAAAAATAAACATAAGGAAATCACTAGTTAATTACATATTGTCACCTTAGAAATAGTTGTTGAAGTTACAAAATTAAAGCATATAGAGGGGACTTTCAAACAGTGAGACTGAAAACAATTTTGTTCAATGATCCAACAAAACTCAGTAATATGGTTATCTATCTTATAGACTTAAATATATATGCAGTTATATCTTTTAGAGAACTTTCTTTGCCTTTCTTTTGTACAATGGCAATTACACATTTTGGGTTTTATTGCTCCCACAGTTCTTATTACTTTTTTTTTGAAGAAAGTAAAACCAAATGTGACATACCAGGACAGAGTCAGTCAAATCAAAAGGATGGACATAATATAAAAACAAAATACAAGGTGATCAACAATGGTTACCATAATGCTTCTTGTTATCTTAAAAAGAATTGCCTATATCATCAGTTATAATAAAATTGAACAAAACAGTAAAGAATAAGACCAATAAAACCAAAACATTGGAGACATTAGAGGACTTCAAAAGAATATAATAGTCAACTAGAATGGGCGTCACAATGAATCTATTGTCTTCATAGTTGTTGCCTATACTTTCAAACTTGGTACTATCAAGCATTACAGAATAGAGGAAAATCAGTCAAAACAAGATGGTGAGAGCAATACAGGGTTTCAAATCAAGTTAATAGGAAATCAAAGTGGGTTACTATAATATATCCTGCTATTTTTATTTTTCCCTTAATTAAAAGGATAAAAATGAAAAAGTAAATAATAAAAAGGAGATTGAGATAAAAGAGGGCATAACAATAAAACAGCACAGGTCAAAACATAGCCATTTAAGCAAAATAGTGTTTCACCACAAGATAATCTTGACATAATAGTAGTTACCATAGTGTCTCTTCCCTTAAAATCTTTGGGTATAACTTCGTATACTGTAGCATCAAACATATCAAGAAAATGTAAAATCGTTCAAGAGAATGATAGTATTACTGGGTATTTAGAATCAACTAACAGAAAATGAACAATGGTTTCTGTATAATCTCCTTGTCTATAAAAGTTTTTGTTTATGTTATCACATATAATAAAATCCAATAAGATACAACAGGTTAAAACCGATGGAGACAGAAGAACAAAAGCTTGATGGGACTTCAAAACAAGAGGATATTAAATCAGCACTACCTATTATGATGTCTTGTTTTTCCAAAATGGCTGTTTCTACCATCCAACCTTCTCGGCTTCATTTCTGTTGAGCTCTTTTTCTGTCATTAGTTGTCAGTTTGTCCTCTTCATTTCACTTTCTGCTCCATTCATTGTGGCTGCTCTGCCACTGTTTCTGGAATCTTGGTATTTTTCATTTTTAGAATATCCTGCAGTAATCTCTGTAGAGTTGAATTGGTGGTTGCAAATTCCCCTAGTTCCTTTTTATCCTGGAAGCATCTTGTTTTTCCATCAATTTCTAGGGACAGTTGTGCAGGATATATCAATCTTGGCTGGAGGTTATTATCTTTCAAAGCTTGAATTATTTCCCCCCACGCTCTTCGTGATTTGATGGTTTGTGCCGAGAAATCTGCTGTAATTCTGATGGGTGTTCCCTTGTAAGTGATCTGTTTCTTGTCTCTGATGGCTTTTAATATTCTGTTCTTATATTGGATTTCTGGTATTTTGATTATTATATGCCTGGGTGTAGCTCTGTTGGAGTTGTAGGTGGCTGGAGTCCTGTATGTCTCATATATCTGAGTATCTTTACCTTTTGCCAAATTAGGGAAATTCTCTTGGATTATTTCTGTGAATAGCTTTTGTAGTCCATTTGCTTGTGTCCCCACTTCTTCTCTTATCTTCTTAATTCTTAAATTATAGATTCTCTTATCATCTTCTAGTTTTTGTATTATTGCTGTTTGGTTTCTTGTTATTTTAAAGAAGTTTTTCATTTCATGCTCCCACCTTACAAACCTGTCCTCCAGTTCTGATAATCTATCCTTAGTTTCTTTCAAGCTGTTATGCCAGCTTTCAATAGAGTTTTTTAGTTTCCTGGTAATCTCTTTGAACCTGCTTCACATATTCTATGTTTTCTCTATTTTCTCCATCAAACAATTCTCCCCTTTTTTTCTGTTCTTCCATTCCACCATCTGTTTTTTCTTGGGCGGTACTTAGCATTTCTCTAACTATTCTACATATTTCTTGCCTTATTTCATTAAATACTTCATATTTGAACTCATCTATGAGGCTCCGGAGATACCGCTTTATGTATATAGGTGCTGTGTCTGATATTGCATGTTTTCTGTCTTCATTCTCTTTTGCATTTACCTTTCCTGGATCAGTGTTCTCAGGATTGGGGACTGAGGACCCTTTCTTGTTGCTCCCTTTTCCCATACTTTTTGTTCCTTCCATACAAGCATATGTAGGAGGCCTAATTTTTTTTTTTTTTTTCTCTTTGTCTGTTACAGTTTGTTTGAATCCACCGGCTAGGTGTTCCCGCCCACTGCAGTGTACTAGGGAGACACAGACCTGGGCAGCCTCTGCTGGGCCCGCCCCTCCAGGTCAACCTGAATGCTTCACTGCTAGGGTGCACCGCCGGGCACAGGGACCTGATTTGGGCTAGCCTACTGGATCTTAGTCAGCGGAGTCACCAGGCCAAGCGCTCCCCACCACTCCCGCTTGAGAGGGGGATATGCGACTAAAGTCACTGCAGGGCCCTGTTCCAGCTAGTCTGCTCGTCCCAGAATGTCCTCTGTTGGAGCCTCCCAGTCTATGAAAGGATCCCCATTGCTCTCACTCACTGCAGGTCGATGCAGAGCTCCCTGCCAGACCTGCTTTCAATGCCATTTGGTTCGCCGATTCTAGCTCTCAGAACTTTCACGCATCTCTCTCCCTGCTGTGCGGATTGGGACACAGTATCGGCAGCAGGCAATTCAAATCGCGGCTTCCAATGGTGCAGGATCCAGCTTCTATACTGAGATTTTATCTGTTCTGGTATAGCATCAGGATTGCATTTCCAGTTGGTTTCTCTCAGCTTAGTTCGTTCCTGGGTCAGCAGGGTACGTCTCCCCTCACGTAGAACTCCTCACACAGCACCGCTCCTGGATTCTAAACTGGTAATCTCAGAGAGCCTCCATGGCTGCTGTTATTTGTCCGCCATGTTCTCCCGGACGTCTCTTGGACACCATAAACATAAGTTTTGATGCATCTGAGCTGTGGATGTATTCAGATAGGTTTCACTGGCAAGCTGGCCTGCTGGCATCCACTGTATTAGGACAGGCCACTCTGCTGAGTATAGGCCCAAATATAATGACACACATCCGACGCTCTCACAGCCAGCCAGAGCAGATGTTCCAGGTTCTGGTCGGGTAGAAACTTGGGTCCTCTCCTGCAGCTCTTCAAAGAGCTGGGCCCACATTGTCTCTGTTTTCTGTAATGTGCAATTCAAGGGCTCGTTGCAAACATTCTGTCACAGAGGATATAACCACATGGCCTCGCTGGACCCTGGCAGGGGGGGCAGGTAGGGTCTTCTGTGTGCCTAGGGGAGACAGACGTTGATAGCAAGTCTTTGCCTTGCGCATTATTTTTGCTGTCTTGTAATCTTTTGTAGTTTTTCTTTGTCGTGCACGCAAATACATTGTGGTTTCCTTCTCATGTCCATGAATATAAATCTCATTTTACAGTTTTTAAAGCAGATTATTTCATTGCACAGATGGGATGAAATATAATTGAACGTGTTCATGTTGGCGGTTTTGTTTCAATTTTTGCTATTATTAACAGTGCTGCAGCGAAGAGCCCTGTTAAGACAATTACTTTCATAGTAAGGTAGAAGTTATTTCAAGTAGAACTAGTAAGTCAAAAACTGCCAGTTTTTAAGGTTTTGGTACATATGCCTAAATTGATCTCCATATTGCCTCTAGTGTCCTTTTTTGTCTGGTATGTTAAGTCATTTTTTAACTGATTAAAAAAACAAACGAGGATTTTTTGGTGTGTGTTTATTTGAGGCTTATGAGAGGATGTTATAGGATATGTGTATATAATAAAGTTATTACTATAACGAAGTGGCTAAAATCTTGTTTAAAATTACATTTTTATTAACTATAGTTCTTACGGTGAGTGATTTTAAGTAAGTTAGACTTACTTGGCAATTTGTTTGTTTTACACTGAGCTAGTCCAGCAGCCCTTTATATTTTTTAACTTGAGGCAAGTTTCACCATGTTATCCAAGCTGGGCTCCAATTTGTGATCTCCTGCCTCAGTCTCCCAAGAGTGCTGAGACTACAGGGTGCAATAGCTTACTTGTTTATATTTTGATATTTATTTATTGCCAGAAAAAAGTTTTGTTTTGATGAACTCAAATGCATCACACTCTTTTTCTTTTCTAAGCTTCTGCTTTTGGTGTCATATTTGGATTTACCCTTAGATTACAGAAGTAGCTATATTCTCTTCTAGATGTTTAAGTTTTTTTTTTTTTCTGTTATCAGTTCTAGTCTACCTGAAAATGATCCTATATACAGACTCTTAAGTTTACTTTTTGCCAAATAGTTATTTTGTTGTCCATGTAGCATTAGTTGAGAGAGAGAGAGAGAGAGAGAGAGAGAGAGAGAGAGAGAGAGAGAGAAGCAACAAGGAACTTTATATAAAATGGGAACTATTTTAAAATGTCTTTATATTTATTGATTAGAATGGAGCAAAGTAGAAAGTATCAATTCTCTGGGTTATTTGAAACAGTGAAAGCCTTGCTGCCTCAAGCAAAAATAAAATCACATATATTTTGGGATTGTATTTAGCCACTGTTTCATGTGTTCTTTGTGCCATCTTCTATTGAGACTAGTGAGTGCACTTCCAGTCTGGATGCTGACTGAAGCTACAATAGTCTATATTCATTGGAAATTCAGATCATTATAACTTTGAAGATTATTCTTTATGAATGTTTCATATAATTTTAATTTATTTAATATGTGTGACTATTTAAGTTACTATTAAAAATAACTAAAAATCTGGCTACACATTTTATTAATATAATTTTCTCCCTTGGTTTATATAACATACTTTGAGCAAATCTGTGTATATGCAGCAATTGTAAGGTCTGTTAAAGAAGAAAGAGGAACCTTTTCTTCCTTGCTGGCTTTGCTTTGTTTAATCACCAGTAATACTCAGGTTTTGTGAACAAAAAGGCAAACAAAACTTGGGTGTTAGACTAATAACTCAAGGGTCCAGGAGAACCACCTATTTTTCCTGCCAGGCACATTTTGCATTTGTTGAGCTTCCTTTGGTCCCAGAGATAACAGCTAGGCCTGACTTTGTCGGAAGAAGTTATTTGTTAGGATTAGAGGATTCTTGGAGCCATCTTGAAAAGATTGCTTCACAGCTGAGCTGTGGGCGGGGCTGAGTCTGATGAACCCTGTTGGGGTACTGCCTGCGGTTGAGAGGACACAGCTCTGCTCTTCTTGGGCCTCAGTTCCCAAGAGACTCTGCCTTGCTTGACGGATAGAAGGACAAAGCCATATGTAGTGGATGGAATCATTAATTTGCCACTATGAGACTGATTTTTAGTTCCACCGAATCAGCTATTTCTTATGCTTCAACTTAATAGAAGTGTGGCTTGTTGGGACTCTCACACCTCCTCAAGAGGTGTACACCTTGGTATCTGTTACCTGGTCCTTTAGTTTCAGCCTGCAGGTCTTGGTTTCCTGACATTCCTTTCCATTTTGTTACAGTCCTCACAAAACCCCCAACTATGGATCAGCTTCACTATCAGGGAAGCTAAATACTGATGGGGAAAATGGCACAAATCCTGATGTTACCCCCTTTTACTTACCATTGGCTGGTTGGAGATTGTGCTGGTCACTCAGCTTTCTATGAGGCACCTTTGGTGCTATCTTTAATCATTACACTTTGTGTTTGTTGATCCCTGTGGATTTCCCTGCAGGCTGTGCTGCTATTTTAGTCAAAAGTTAGGCTACCTTAGTTAGTGGAGGGATGAAAATTTACTTCTTTTCATACTAGTCAAGAGTTTCTATTTGTTGTACCTGCCCTTGCCCTGCTCTAGAAGAAATTGTTGGTTATTTCAGAACTTAGGTTTCAATCCATAAAACCATGTAGCATTTGGAATAGAGACAAACTTCATATTGGCTTGAAGATTTAAGATGTTTTCAGGTGGACACAAGGAACCATCTCCTGGCTGCCATTTTGCTTCATTTCTTTTAAAGTATTCTCTTCGGATGATCTAATGGTTTCTGAGCTTCACTTTTCATTGAAATTGTATATTAGGATTTGATCAGTGGGGAAAAGATTCTTTCATGTGTAAATAGGCTTTTCTAACACAAAATAAAACTTCAGAGTTTGTTCAGCCAGTGTGAGTTATGTCTTAAGCCAGAGATGAAACAAATCAATTGTGGCAAGTACATTTGTAGAAACCACAAGGCCCTGAATTGAAGGCAGCTTATTGCAGTGATTTACAAAGAAATAGTTTGCTAGCAATTTCTTTTGTGTGGGAGAAGTGAAGTATGATGCTAATATCTTACTTGTCATAGTTTGGATTTTGAATGTCCTCCAAAGGCCTGGATGTTAAGGGTTGCTCTCTGGCCTGCCCCTCAGTTGACAGGTGGTGGGTCCTTTAGCAGGTAGGGCTTAGTGGAAGGAAGTTTGGTCACTGGGGGCCACACCCTTCAAGGGCACATGAGGAGCCTTTCTTGTCTCTGTTTCCCAAAGGCCTTGAGCTGACAGGTTTCCTTTTCCTTTACCACCCACTTCTGCCATGATGTACTGTGGGTCCCACCTGTGACTGAGGCAGAAAGGAAGGTAAACCTTTTCTCTTTTGCAGTGATTTTTCCTCAGGTGTTTTTGTCACAGCAATGGAAAGATGGCTAATACAATGTGCCTGTTTAAATACAAAATTTATTTAAAATTCCTCATCTTCCCTCCTGTCCCTCTTGCCCTGTACACATACATGCAGCATTTACACATGAGGTCACATTCAGGTTTTCATGCTTTATTGCAAAGAATGATAGCAATAAGAAAGAATTTTTTAGATGAGAGAATGGTAACAATAATGGGTAACACCAGATTTTGAGATTTCTTAGAAGAATGCAGTATTCAGAGACACAATAAAAAATAAACATAAAGTGATAAAATTCTGAGTCAGTATGTTGGTGTATAATTTGATAATATATAGAGAGGTAGGATTTGGAATCAGTCAGGTTTGTCTTTGAATCCCAGCCTTGATTATAGCGATTATATAATCTTATTTGAATGCCTGTTTCTTCTGTAAAGAGAGATTAATAGCCAAATAGGATCAGAGTAATATTTTTAAAATACCTACACATAGCAGGTGTATAGATAAGATGACAGTTGTCATTTTAAAATAACTTAACAGAATAAAACAAATTATTTGGTATACTTTATTCTGATACTAGTCCTAGAAAGCATGTGGCAGATATTTTTCCTTTATTTTTACCTTTCAAGAACAATTAAGATATCAATATTGTAATGGGCTTTGCTGTTTTGTTGTTGTACAGCTAGTGAGGCCCAAGGGGCTTAAAGACTAGTGTTCAGGTTTTATCTTTGAACCTACTTAAAGATCTGTTAATTGCTATTAAAAGTTAGCAAGCCAGCACAGATGAATGAAGGCAGTGTTGTGTGCCTAGTGGCATCTGCTCATAGTACGCTGAGGGGAATCTGAGCCCTGTCCTAGCCTGTGCTGGCAGAGCCTGGAGTCTGGCAAACCCTGTGCCTCAGGTTTTGATGACTGCAAGACAGTGTTCAGTTGGCTCCATGACCAGTGCTAGGCTTTAGCTTCATGTTCCCTCCTGAACACTTGTAGAGATTCACCAGTGGCTTAATCTCAATATCTGGGAAAACAGATTGCTCCATTAAATGTGCACATCAAATCTAACATTTACCCCATTTCATAAACATTAAAACATGAGTTAAAATAGCTGAGGGACCCCAGAGTCTCCCCAAATCTTGTTTCCTGCATCTTAAAGAATCTTCAGTGGCTCCTAAGAAAAGGTGTGGGTGAAAGGCCAGGACGAGATTCATGTGAGGCATGGTGTCTCAGTGACTGGATTGATCATCTTTCCCGGTGCTTACTGATAAGTTACAGTTTTTGTTTTCTGATTTCTCCACTCTTTGGTAAACTATTTTTGTCCTTCTCATTCTTTATTCAGTGGTCTGAGCTAAGAACAGAATGTTAAGCACTATGTGTAGAGAAAAGACTATATAAAATATGTAAGTTAATATTCTACCAATGTTTACTATTCATTTGTGTTTTCTGTCTGTCTGTCCAGCTCTCCAGTCACCTTTGGCACAAGTAGACCTCTGTAGGAAGCAGCCTGCTTGGGAACCTTGTGTCATTGTGAAACCAGAGCTGGGAAACCCCACCCCCGTTTTGTGAATTACTTATTTTCATTGATTGACCAGATTCACATGTGTAGACCCTTACTGCATGACCAAAGCCTTTCTGTGAGTGGCTTATCTGAAATGTTTCTTTTTTACTGCCCTGAATTAAAACATAAACCCCATATAGTACTTATACTTGCAGATATTTCATATAAATAATAAGAGTTGGATGTATAGAAAGAGTTAACTTTTTGATTATGTGAAGGAAACTGATGCGGTGACAATTTAGAAGATTCTGACTCCAATTTTTGTCTCTCAATTGGCTTTAACTTAATTAAATCAAGTCAGAAATTAAAGACTCCATTGATAAGGTTTCTAAATAAAGATTTAGTTTCTAAATAAAGTAGGCTATGGTAAGAGGATTGTATTGTTATATCGATGGTATGGTATATATTTGAGGTTAATTTTAGATTTGACCTTAAAGACAATTTAAATGATTTTCTAGACTGTTTTAAGTTTTGATGTGTTATTTGTGTTTATAGGCGCCCCCCCACACACACACACATGCTGTAAACGGACTGCAAGGGGGAAAAGGCTTCTGTAGCTATGATTGTCTAGTTGGGGATATGTCGTAGTGGGGTTGTGAGAACAATTAGAATCAGGATAGAGAATTTATATTATTATTTTATGATGGTCACCCAGAAACACATGAAAGTGCAGGAAATCTGTTCACAATACTAAAGACAGAATATTCAGCCACGGGCCTGGATCCCACAGCAATGTCCTGCATGAATCCAGATGAAAACCTAGAGCCTATGATAATGTCTCCCACAAGTCCAACTGGAGGTCTAGGGCCCATGAGAAAGACTCACACCCATCAGTTTCACGGATGGGTGCTGGGAAGGCCCGCAGGTCAGTGGTGGAAGCTAGAAAGTCTATGCCAGCAGGGTGAAGGGACTGTGCTGGTAGGTTGAGAATTTTACACTGGAGCCAAGAAGTCATGCTCACAATAAAAACTAGGGCTTCCCTGAAAAGTGCCATAGCCATCCTCAGCGACACAGAGGCCCTGAGCTCCTCCAACAGTAAGAACAGTTTCGAGTACATGTCAGAAAACCAGTGTGATGAGTTCCTTCTGGAGTTTAAACAGCACATGTTTTCCCCTCTGGAGCCAGGAAGCAATGCTCGATGTAAGAACCAGAGCTCTCCCAAAGCTGAACCAACAAGGTCTAGCCCTCCTCTCATGATAATGGTTGAACTCACACTGAGGAAGCTAGTCATGACGAGTGCCTCCAGGAGAACTAATGGCTCAAAGCAGCAACACTTCGAGAAACCCACAATGCCTAGCTCTTCTTCTGCATATCTATTTATTCTGGCAGCTTTCCTCAGGTGGAACATCTACACTCAGCACTGTGTTGATTTAATTCAGCTGGTGTTAGGTTGACCACTAGTTTTTAATTTGTAACAGGATGTAAGAAATCCTCACTTAGTGACTTTATACATAACCTAGAGTCTTTCATTTCTGGAGACCACCTAAATTTGAGGGAATATAGTCATCTTTCCTGATAAACTTGATCTTAGCCAGAAGGGCTGTCGTTCCATGTTAGGTTAGCAGCCTGGCTGGTGGCCAGGTGGGAGGGTTCCTGGGAAAATGTTTCCACCACCTGTGTGGATGCAGAACCCACAGTAGAGACTCCTGTCTAATAGTGAGGGTCTGGTACCATTACTGTGCTTGTCGGTGTTTGACTAATAAGGCAACTGCACGAAGTTCTTAAAAATTTGTGATCGAGTGGGGCACAGTGGCACACCTGTAATCCCAGCACTCTGGAAACTGAGGCAGGAGGATCACTGTAAGTTCAAGACCAGCCTAGGCTACAAAGTGAGTTCAAGACAGTCTGAGCCAAATAGTGAAACCTTGCCTCAAAAAAAGACAAAAAAAAAAAAAGGTAATTAAATGAAGAATTTTTTTTTTTTTGCTTTCAGATATAAGATGACAGAAGTTAAAAATACTCTCTGAGCCCTTGTTTTTTACCCTACTCTAGAGAGAATCCCCAAATACCTTGATGTGGTTTATAGGGAGGCATGACAGAGGAAGACAGATTTATTTGTAGAACACCTTGAGGACTGTGATGCCCAAGTATACCGGGAAAGACTGTGAATATTAAGAAATAGAATGACCCAGTCTGGGACAAATACTGGTGAAGGTGGAGATTGTCAGTTATTTCATCTGTCTCTAGGAGACTTTTTTTAAAAATTATACTAGAGGTTGAAACTATGGCCTCAAACATGATCTCTCACTGAACTATATCCCTACCTTTTCATTGTTTTAAAAAATATAAGTATGAAGAGCCAGATGTAATGACACATACCTATAATCCCAGCAGGAGGCTAAGGCAAGAGAATTGCTGTGAGTTTGAAAGCAGTCGGGGCTACATAGTGAGTTTAAGGCCAGCCTGAACTATGTATCAAGATCCTGTCTCAAAAAGAGGAAGAAAAAAAAAAGGATGAAGAAATTCTTATTGTTGGTTGTAGGTTCCAACAATGTGAACACGCTTTAAAAATAGCTCTCTAAAGGGGCATGTCGCTTACTTGGCAAGCCTGAGGACCTAACTTTGGTTCTTGGTGCTTAGTAAGTAAATGGCTCTTTAGTATACCTTACGATGCTTAATGATGTGCAGGATGTGGTAGAACACACCTGTAATCCCAGCATTTCAGGAGGCTGAAGCAGGAGGATGGCAAGTTAGAGCCCATCCTGGGGAACTTAATAGCTTAGCTAGATTCTGTCCTAAGTAATAAAAATGTCTGAGGACATAGCTAAGTGCAGAGGGTCCAGGTTCAGTCCCTGGTACCACACACACAAATGAAGTTTTCTAAGTGTTATTAGAATTTAGACATTTATGTAATCAGAGCAATTTTGAAAAAGAACAAAGTAGGAGTACTGTCACCACCCAATTTCAAAACTAAGTATTCAAGATGGAACCTGGGACATCTAATCTTGTTATCTTGATTGGTAGGAAGTAAAAGCTTACTTCTGGGTGCATCTTCATGGGTCAGAGTGTGTGGCCTTCCGTACTGTATCCGCTGCCCCATGCTCTTTCCTTGGCTCTCTGCTTCCCAGTGCCCTGAGCTGAGCACCTGTCCTGTACAGTGCCCTTATGATGCTCAGGCTTTGCAGCCAGGAGCAGGGACTGAACTGTGAGTTAAATTAAGGCTCCCCTCCTTGAGCTGCAGGTGTTGGGAGCTTTGTCCCAGTGACGGAAACACTGACCTATATGGTGTTGGGGAAAGGGTCAATAAAACGGTGCAGTAACATAGGCCACAAACACACCTGTGCACATTCAACAGAATTATTTGTGTATGTGTGTGCACGTGTGTGTGTGTGCATGTGTGTGTGTGTTATGTATTTGCTGGATAAAGCAGCAGTAAAAAAAGTGACTTTTTTACAGTTAATATTAGGATGGTTGGACATTTATATAGGGGAAAAAGAGAACTTTGACCCATACCTTAATAAAAATGAAAATGCATCCCCAGTTACCACCCAAAGTTAAAAGAAAAACCATATAGAATTAAATTTGAAACCATAAAACTTCTAGGAAAAGATTAGAATCTAATCTTTACAATGCTGATTAGGCAAAGATTTCTTAGAGATAACACAAGAAGTAGTTTAAAAGTAGAAAAAAATAATAAAGTAAACTTTCTTAAAACTTTTTACTGTGGAAAAGACTAAAGAGAAAATAGAGACAAGCAGGTAGGAGTAAATACTTGCAAATCATGTATCTGACAAATTGCGCTCAAGTTAACTTAAAAACTCAGCATTAAGAAAACAATCCAGATTTGAACAAAGGGCTCCACCAAGAAGACAGACAGATGATAAATCCTGGGTATGTGTGAAGAGAATGATGCTTCATATCAGTGTCTTTAGGTAAATGCAAATGAGAAGTCTAACCAGGTACTAGTGTATAACTATGAGACCAATTCAGAACGAACGATGAAGGACAGTTACAGTACAGTTACTGTATGGTACAGTACAGTACAGTGCAGTTGCAGTAGTTGCTCTAATAAGTGCTTATCTGTCAGGTCAGAGTCCATTTCTGGGTGCTGCATGCATTTGCTCTTCCCGTAACCCTGTGAGGTGAGGCTATCATTACTGCGTTCTCAGACATGGGCCTGAGGCTTGGCTACCATAAGTTGGCTGTGATGACTTACACAGTTCTGAAGGAAAATGCTGTCTCAGCTACTGTTGATACTATGCCATATTCTTGATTCATTTGCTTGCAGGACTGTTAAATTCGTATTGGTCATCGTTTCCTTTTTGAACCTGAGTGATAGAATAAGGAAAAAAATTTTTTAACAAATTACTATCAATTTCTCTTTCTCAGAGAGTTACACTCATAAAAATAAAAATGTCCACTAGTCATCCCTGCAATCCTGGTTTTCAGGCTCTGCTCACTAGAATAGTAAAGAAAGTGTCACCAAAAACATGCACTCCTCCTGATTGCCAGATGCAGTTCAGGTGGAGATGAAACACGTTCTAGCTGAGACCAACTGCGTGGTGCTGCTAGTGCTTTTTTAGTAGCCATAAAACCTCGTAGATGCACTGATCACTCGATGTTTGTGCTGTCATGGTCCCACTGAGTCTTTTGGCAAAAGAAGAATACCAGCCATGGGGAGGAGATAGCCTGCCGTGTCAGGCTTGATTAATAGCAGTCAACCATAACCTGTAAAAAGTAACCAGTATCTTTATCTGTAAAGGAAAGCTTTATTTGGGACTTCAGTGACACTAGTGATATAAAATCAGATGCCTAAAATTCATGACAATAGTGGTAAAGGTCTGACACTATATCCCATTCTGTCTTTTCAGCCATCAAAAATACAATTTAATTTTTTAAGTGTTAGAAATGTAAGGTTTTTCACTTTTCAGTTAACATAAACTGAAGCTACTGTTGCCATAGCAATGATTTTCAACCTACATAAAATTTGAATTGCAGACAGTTTTTTCTTAAATACAGTTTTAAAACTACAGAATGAATCAGCATAGACGTTGTAGCCCTGGAAGTAATTCTTCAGATGAGAGAAAAGTGATTTGTTTTCCATAACTTCATGAGTAGAAGCTCCGAAAACTCAACTCCAAGTCTTAATTTGATTTATGAAATAAGTCGTTTAATATAGGAGTTGAAAAATTAAAATAGCATTTTAAAAGCTTGGTACTTTGGCAACAAGAAACTCATAGCAATGGGCCCTTAAACAGGTTTTTTGTTTGTTTCTGCTCAACAACTCATGAATATCAGAAAATTACATCAGAAATATAAATTAGGTGGGGTACAGTGGCTTATGCTTGTGATCCCAGCATTCTGGGAGGCTGAGGCAGGAAGAGTCTTGTATGAGTTTGAGGTCAGCCTATACTACATAGCAGACGCTGTCTCAAAAATACAAAGAATAAAAAAAATAAGCCATTTGTGCAGCACGGGAAGATAGCCACCAGTCTTTAGAACTATTAGGTAATAAGGGAAGTTTTACTTGACTGTGTAAGTACTTTAAAATATTTAATTCCCTGTAAGAAAATAATAAGTCAATTGAAAATGTAAGTAGGGTAGAAATGGTAAAAGTTGCTACAAAAACCAGAAATGACACATTAAAATAAAAGGCCAGCTGGAAATACATCTTGTTCACCTATCGAATTGGTGGATCTAAGTCTGTAATACTCCATGTTAGTGAAGCACAGGGAAATACTCTTTCACCATTGATGGCTATGTAACTGATGAAAGTAGTCAACATATAATTTTATGTACCATCAATTTTATATACCTATGGATTTGTCCTACAAATAAAATAGCATTGATATCAGGCTTGATAAAGATGGACCAAATGGTCTTTAAAGTGTTGTTTATGCATGTGTGCACACACACATGTTAGCAAAAACTGGAAATTGCCTAAGCATCTTCCAGTAATGAACTAGTTGTATAAATTATAGAACAGTAGGATACACGCAGCAATTGGTCTGTATGTGCTGTAGTCTAAAATTGATTAAAAGAGGCAGAAAAGCACATATATTCAGCAATTTATATACTAAAAAAGATGTATGTACTTATGCTTTTCTATTTAAAAATTCCAGCAGGACAAAAAATAAAAGAAATTATGCTAGTTTTGATGAGGAGTCTCCAAGATCGAGGGATTTTCCTTCTCACTTTGAATCCTCTATTTCATGGAAAAAATATAAACGTCTATACTGTACATTGTTAAAAATCATTTTGATTAGTAACTGCAACTAATGAAGTCTTTATCTTGAAATAATTTTGAAAAACTTGTTTTTGATTTCTTTATAAAATTTCTCAAAGATTTGGTATGAAGATTCATTTAAAGAGAATTGCAATTCAGCCAACAAAGTATCAGTCAGGATTGTTCCCCACCAACCTCACAGCTATCTCTGTGCCTATTCATATGTATGTTAACATCATAAAGATGGTCCTGTTGTTTAATTCTGTAATTCCATTTCTTTTTCTAGGTTAAGGATATTAAATCAATCATAATAGTAGAAAATGAATATAACACAACTGTTTAGTAATTGGCTTTTGTTGGTAGAGCAGAATTTCATGTACCTTTTTTTTCTTTTTTAATGTGAGCAGGTATTGCAGAACAGGAAAGAGAAATGAAGATGGTATTACTTCTCTTTTAGGATGTATTTTTTTATGTTAATTTACACATTTATTTTAATTGAGAATAAAAATATACATTTATACATGTTTTATAATAGTGTGCATTATGGAATGACTAGCTCAAGTTAATTAACATGCTTAGTTTTTTGCAGTGAAAATGCTAAGCTGTTTTCACATTATCATTAATTATTTATGAAGTATACATGTATATATTTTGCAGTGTTGGGCCTTTGCACTGAGCCAAATTCTCAACCCTTTAAAAGATTTTGTTTAAATTTATTTTGAGACAGAATCTCACTAAGTTGCTGTCTTGATTTCTTTTCTCTCATTGTTGGGACAAAATACCCAACATCCAAAATGAAGGAAGGGGTGATTTATTTAGCTCACTGTTTATGGAGGTTTTAGTTCTTAGTCAGCTGGCTCCAAGGGAGGGTGGCTTGGCACAGAGGCAACACTTCAAGGCAGCAGCCATCAAAAGCAGCCAGAGCAAAAGGGGGAGAATAAGTCTCTTCTCCTCCTTTATATAGAATAATCAGCCCCACCCCCCACACACACCACCTCTGTGCCCTCCTCTTGCACAGGCTGAGGATATTTACAAAGTAAGGATCCTGGCTCCCTGTAGAATCTCTCAATTAAATTTCTAAACTTCTCAAGTTGACACAGTGTATTAACCATTAACAGTTGCCCACCTTGAGGTCAAACTTAACAGTTTTCCTGCCCTACCCTTCTAGAGTGCTAGAATTATGAAGCTTTAAAAATTATTGAGTACAAGTACTGTGAAGATACAACAGGTAAAAAGATTCACCAACTGAAGTTAAACCAAAATTCAATGCACAGCACTACCTGGCTTCACAGTAGTGACAGCACCAAAGCGAACACTTGGCTGAGAGGGCGGCTCCATGCAAGAGTGCTGGGACCACAGTCATGTGCTACCGCACCAGCTGCCAATCTCATTTGAAGTTTACAGTTGAGGAGAATAATCAGACCTGTGCTGTGTAATAATTACACACTTTTATAAATTATAGGCATATTTGTAATTCTAATGAAGAATAATTGACAATCATGATTTCTTGACTCAAAGGTGCATACCTTGCCTCTCTAGTGCTAAGAGTATTTGCTGCCCCTATTACCTCAATGCTGCTGATCGGTTCCTCCGTGACTGACGGCACCCCTTGGGGTTCACTGTCCAGTTGCAAGCTGCAGCTTTGAAAGTGAGCTCATTGCTCCTCACACAGGTGCATTTCCCTTGTACTCAGCACACAGGCTCCAGGCTCCAGGCTCCCAGTGGGCTGTGATGAGGGCTTGGAGCTGTGGAACACTCATCCCCACTTTGGTATTGTCCCAACAGGGGTGCCTTCGTTCCAGTACTCCAGCGTGATGCCCTCGAGTATTATCATTTCCTTTATGGGCTGTAACGTGAAAGAAATTGAGGAACGTCTACCAGCACGTATTTGTTTCTGTAAATAAGTGCAACACAGAAATTGGTTGATTTCTTTGTTCAGAATTTGTTATTCCCTAGATGACTTTAACCGTGATAATGTAAACATCAAGCTGATCCCATCTTTAGGGACAGTATATTCAGGGATTATTGAACCTTGGGGGCAAAAACTCGTTTTTGTGGGGGTTTTTTGTTTTGTAACAAGGTCTCATTATGTAGTTCAGGCTGGCCTTGAACTCATTTAATAGCCTCGGCTGACCTCAAGTTCAGGGTGATCCTCTTTCTTGCACCAGCCTTGAGAGTACTGGGATTATAGGCATGCACCACCACACCCAGCTAACAACTTGTTTTTATAGAAAAGAAAAGAAACCAGAGCCCCAAGAGACAGGAATGGACAAGCAAGTTCATGGTTTCCAAGTGCCTAGCTCATTTTATTCTTAATTTGCATAACTGCCATAATGAAGTAGACTAGGATGATGATGTGCAGAGAAGGAGAATTAGTAGTCACTGGCTTTCAAAGCTTGCTCACTTCTGTTTAGCGAGAGTTCCAGGGTCTTCTGGGTAATGTGGATCTGTCTGGGCCCAAAAGCAACTAAGAAGACTAAGATTGGACTCTGAATTTCCTTCCTAGCTCTGTTATCAGTCTCCTTAAAGTAGTGTTAGTTTCTTCATCTCTAGAAAGCAGTTATTGATGCAGGGGAATAAAACTCCCAACCTACTACATGTTCAGTTTGAGTTTGTGTTCTCTGATAGAACTGTGGGGGACCGGCAGCAGCTGAAAAGATAAGAAGTATGAAATATAAATTGACCTTTATTTTGAGAATGCGTGGAGAGACCCCTGACACCCTGGGGTGTGCCCCCCCCCCCACGATCTCTCCGTGGAACACGTGGAGTGGGGGCATATAAGTAGCCTAGGTTTGGGGTGGAACCTAAGGGGCATTAGTGATGCACAGGTAGCCCATTGGCACTTGTTTGGCGCCAGAGGTAAATTCCTAGGGGTGGGGAAGATGGAGCTCCTTGGTTCTGCCTGAGGCTTTACCGGCTACAGTGTCCTGTCTGGGTCAAAACTCTTTCACTCTAAATCAAAGAATGAATTTTAGGAACAATGAAGGATTTTTTGAAAGAAAGAAAGCTGTCTGGGAGACAGACAGTAGTCCTGAGTCGGTTGCCAAAGACGGTCTTTGTAGGGACTTTTATAGACCAAAACCATGAGGTGAGATGGGGAAAACATGGGAACTCTTGAGGCAGAGGGGCATGTGGTGCGACATAACTGTGGTCAACCAATAAGATTAATTTTTCAGATAAAATTGACCAAATAGGGACAAATAGGGAGGCCAGTTGCATAGCAAGAGAGCAATTTACTGAGCAGTGATTCTTCCTGTAGGAGATAGTGATGGTGACTCTGGCTTCCTCAAGGTGATCCCTACCCATTTAGAATATCAACCACTTAGGGTGTGGTTGCATTTGTTTTACCTTTTATCTTGAGATCTGGTCAGGGGTATCTGTCTCCTGCAAGGTTGCAAGATACTTGGTCTTCTGCCCTACTCCTTTGAGGGCCCAGCCCTGTCTGACTGCCTGTAATATTTCTAATTCAGCTGCCTATAGCGTTATGGGTTAAATTGCATATGAAATGCTTTCTTTTAAAAAGTTATTTACAGTGTACTATTGTATATGTTAGTGTAATTTGTTAAATCTGCAAATCTGTGTATGTCTTTGTTCTATTTGGGACTGGAAACCAAATGTTTTGGATAAGGAAAGGAAAATCTTACATTTGTGTTAATTTCAGGGACATTGCCTCTTTCATAAGTTTTTATGACTCATATATGATTACATTACAAGGCATTTAATTCCTTTGCAGAAATGAGTTTTTCAAGTGCAGTTTTGAAAACTTTTTATAACTACAATATTCCTGAAAGCTTTTTCATTTTGTTTTTCATCAATGCATTATTAAGACCTCCATTTAACAATATTTTATATAGCTATTTCATATCATTTATATAGATAACAGGAGAAATTATTATAATGACAACATCCTTTCAGTTTTGTATATTTATCGGTATGGTTCTCTCTGATTGGAGAGAAACCTGATAAGAAATTAAAAGAAGGAAATGTTAAATACAAATTTTTTGAAAGACAAGTTGTTCTCTGACATATGGGCAAGAGGTGGGCTTGCAGTAGTCAGAAAAGAACTCAGAATAGTGACAACTTTTGTGTGGGAAAGAGGAAAAACTCAGAATGTAGTAGTGTTGTGGGAAAATTCCCAGGACAAGCCAACCCAAACCCAACGGAAAGGAAGATACTGCATTGAGGAGATAAGAAGGCAGCATTTACTCTTTACACTGCTGGACTGTTGGGTCCTCACGCCAGTGGACTGACTGTTAGAGAATAATTCCTCAAAGGCAACAGCGTTGAATTTAGAAAGAGTTTAGTTTATATAGAATTTAGAAGTGGGAGATACAAAGAAAGTGACAAAACATTACATACATTCAGTCACATATTGACATGCAAGCTAGTCTTGAAATAAAGGAATTAAATATTATAATACAGAAACACTCTGAGAACAACAGAAGGGGCCCTTTCAGAGCATAGTTAAAGGCATTATCATAATACAGGAGCATTGGGAGGGGCCCTTCATTTAGCTCAAGGTGTCTTAAGGTTTGGACAGTTACTCTGACTCATTACTCATCAGAGGTACGCACCTGGCCTGCAGACCCCATCAATGTCAGTTAAATTCAGCAGAAACAACAGAACAGAAACTTGTTCAGAGACTTTAATTGATCATCAAATATCTGTAAGTTTGCTATCTTATAAGTATGTTATTACATTATAATGAGGTTCCAGCAGTAGAAGGAACATGATCGATTTTATATGAAAATGTGGCTTTTTTTTACACAGATCATAACACACACACACAGAGTTAATGTTATATACTTAGTTTTTATGCCTTGTGCCAGGGTGCAGTATGCCAGTGAACTCTTGAGGGCACAGATTGTCAGAGGTAGTAAGCAAATCTCAGACTGTCAGCTTTGAGATTTATTTTGCATATCTGCTGTTTGAGTCCAAAATGGTTTAACAGCTGAATGTAGACTTTAAATCGCTATTAGGAGTTAAATTTTACTGTCTGAGACTAGGTCATTTGACAGCAGTCAAGGGTATTTCATACCCCAGGCTCTTCTACATTCCCAGCAGAAAGCTTCTCCCTCAGGCCAGCCTATGGGGCTTCTTTTGCAGGACTGTAGTGCACTTGTGGATCTGGGCCAGTTCACTCAGAAAATAATGGTTTTACATTGGCAACAAACACATTGGGAACAGTTGCTAGATACTAAGGATTAGAATTTGACTTGTGTTACTTTTAAAAAATTTTATTTAAAGAAAGACTACACAAAACAGAAAATAGGAATAATACATACGTTCAGAGAAAAAAAACCAGTAAGAAATCACTAGTTAATGTTTACATATTGTCGTTTTACAAATAGTTATTCAAGATACAAGAGTGGAACGTGTAAAATGGGAATTCAAACAGTGAGACTACAGTTATGTTCAACTGTCCCAACAAAAACTTAGTAGTATGGTTGTCAATCCTATACACTTAAACATACATGCAATTTTCCATATCTTTATTTATGTTTAGATTAAAAAAACTAAAGCGGGTTACAATCATTCTGAACAAAGAATAATAGTATAGCTGGATTTCACATCATGACACTCCATGATCAGCACTGAGTACTGTAGTCTTTTTTTTAATTTAAAGAAAGACTAAACAAAACAGAAAATGGGTAGAAATAATACATAATTTCAAAGAAAAAAATAAATAGTAAGAAATCACTATTTGATGATTTCAAATTGTCTTCTTACAAATAGTTAAGATACTAAAGGGGAGCATATAAAATGTATTCAAACAGAAGATTGCAACCAGTTGTGTTCAACTATCCAACAAAAACTTAGAAATATGTTAGAAATGTCAATCCTATACACTTAAACACATATGCAGTTATCCATATCTTCAATTTTGTTGAGATTGAACAAACCCAAGTAGGCTAATATCACTCTGAACAAGAATAATACTATTGCTGGGTTTCACATTATGACACTCCAGGATCAGCACTGGGTATTTTAGTGTCTCTTTTTCTTCAAAGTATCTGTTCATTTTATCATGTGTCATAAGATCAGGTCTCATAAACTGAACTGTTTATAGATTCTACACATGCATGAGTCTTAACATGTATTTCTATCCTTTCTATATTAGAGGGAGAAACAAAACAAAACGTATTCCTATAAACACATGAAATGAAAAAAACATGTAAGACCGTTATACAAAGAGTTCTACCATGGTTCCTGTGTTGTGTCTTGTTATCTCCAGTAGAATTGGCTATATCATCAGACATAATTAAATATATCAGTACATAACAGTATTAATAAAAACACAACTTTATATATGTAGTATAGAACTTCAAAAACTAGCAGTTATCAAACCAGAATGTATATGGTAGAGTCTTGTCATTTCAGTGTAGCTGCCTATACTCTTAGGCTTGATACTATCAATCATATCAGTTTTGAATAAAATATGTTGATACCAAACAGCAATCAGACAAACCAGATTTAGCTAAGATCAATCATGATAAAACACTATAAGTCATGCAGGGCTCCAGATTAAGATAATAGGAAATTAAAGATGATTACTGTGCTATATCCTGATGTTTTTGGGATAGCTGTCTGTGCCCTCAAATCTAATGCAAATAGACAAACTGGGACACAATAAAATCTATCTAAGGAGAGTGGTGGGACTAATGTGGATTTTAAACCCTGATACACTATTAAGAATATCTTCTGCCATCTTTTTTAAGACTTTCCCTCACTTTTCACTTCCCCAGGGTACACCGTGCATTTTTGGGTCTGACCAAGACCCTTGGTTTTAAATTGGTGGTGGTGGTGGTGGTGGGGACCTGCTATTTACCTAAGTGTTTCCAAACCTTCTCTCTCCTGGACTTGATCTCTAATTGTATTCCTTTACCTATTAAAGCCTGTCTTTCCAACCTATCCACAAATGCTGGTCTGGTTGCCCCTATTACTCTGGAACTCTGTCACATAGAGCATTGTTTTCTCATATTTGATTTTCAGTCCATGTATTCTTTTTCATGTTAATTATATTTCCTATAAATAGCATCTCGGTGGACCCTACCTCCTGATCTACTCCACGTATGGTTCATTTTTTTCATTTTTAATTTAGTGTATCAAAGCCATCTATATTAGAGATTATAACCAACCTTCTCTGCTTCATTTCTGTTATGCTCTTGTTTGCCATCAGTTGTTTGCTTATCTTCTTCATTCTGTTTTCTGCTCCATTTATTGAGGCCTCTCTGCCACTGTTCTTGGAATCCTAGTACTTTTCTCTCTCTCTCGAATGCCCTGCAGTATTCTCTGTAGACTTGGATTGGTGGTTGTGAATTTCCCAATTTCCTCTTTGTCTTGGAAGCATCTTGCTTCTCCATTAATTTCTAGAGACATGTTTTCAGGGTATATCAATCTGGGTTGGAGGTTATTTTCTTTCAGGACTTTAGAATACTTCATTCCAGGCTCTTCTTGACTTGATGATTTGTGTCGAGAAGTCTACCATTATTTTGATGGGCCTTCCTTTATAGGTGATCTGTTTCTTGTCTCTAACAGCTTTTAATATTCTGTTGTTATATTGAATTTCTGGGATCTTGATTATTATATGCCTGGGCATAGCTCTGTTTTGGTTGTAGGTGGCTGATGTCCTGTATTCCTCATATATCAGAATATCATTTCCTTTTCCTATGTTTGGGAAATTTTCCTTAATTATTTCTGTGTATAGCCTTTGTAGTTCCTTTGTTTGTACCCCTGCTTCTTCATTCACATTCTTTATTCTCAAATTATAGACCCTTTTGTCATCTTCTAGCCTTTGTATTACTGCTTGTTTCCTTGTTATTTTTTTAAAAGTTTTCCCTTTCATAATCCCACTTTGCAAAATTGTCCTCCAGTTTGGATAATCTGTCCTTAGTTTCTTTGAAGGTGATTTGCCATCTTTCCATAGAGTTTTTAATTTCCTGGTGACCTCTTTGAATCTGTTTCATGTATTCTATATTTTTTTATATTCTTCATCAAATGGTTCTCACCTTTGTTTGAGTTCCTCCATTCTTCTGTCTGTGTCTGCTTGAGGGGTGCTTAGTATCTCTTTTATTAATCTTATATCGTGTTTTACTTGGGTAAATATTTCACTTTTGAACTCATCTAAGAGGTCCCGAATATATCTCTTTATGTCCACTGGTGCCATGTCTGATATTGCATGTTTGCTGTTCTCATTCTCCTTTATATTTACCTGTCCTGGGTCAGTATTCTCAGTGTTGGGACCTGAGGACTTTTTGTTGTTGCTTCCTCTTCCTATCTTTTTTGCTTCTTCCAGGAGGCCCCAGTTTCTTTCTTTGTTGGTTACAATTCTTCTGAAGCACGCTGGCTAGATGACACTTCCCCCTGCCGTGTGCTAGTGATTTGCAGACAGGGACAGCTTATGCTGGCCCCTCCCCTCCAGGTCAGTCAAGCTGCTGTGGCCTGCACTGTATTACTTTGCGCTGCCTCCCCTCAGGGTCAGTCAAACTTCTGAGGCTTCACTGGGTTAGTGTGGTTAGTGTGCGCCACCCCTGTAGGGACTTGATTTTGGATAACCTATTGGATCTCAGCCAGGTCACATGCCCTAGGCCTAGTTCACTCCACCAATCCCATTAGGGAAGGGAACAACTGACCAAAGTCACTGCTGCCCCTTGTACTTGCCGGTCCTGCCCGGTCGTCTGCCGGAGCCCCTCTTTCGATAGAATGGCTCTACTCCCATCACTCACCACAAGTTGATGTAGGCATCCTGCCAACCCAGCTCTCTGTTCAGCTTGCCGACCCGAACTCAGTGTAACTGCACCTCCAGTGAGTCAAAGCGGCAGGACCTCGAATGCCTCCCAGACAATCGGCAAGTCACCCACTGTAGTAAGAACACTAAACCTTTATCTGTTCCAATAATAGCACCGGGACTGTATGTTTGGTTGGTTCTTCTCACCTTAATTTCTTCTTGGGATGAGAATATTCATCTCCCTCTGTTGGGGCTCCCCACTCTGTATTATGTTGAATTCTAAGTTGACTATTTCAGGAAGCCTCTATAGCCTCCTGGTATGTATCTGCCATCTTTGCTCCTCCCTGTTACTACTTTTTATGTGCAAAGAACTTTATACCTGAAAGTATATTTCAAAAATTTACCAATATGAGGACTGTTCATTTTGGGGGAAAAAAGGACAAGGTTTGCTGCAGTTATATTTTTGACAACATAGGCAATATAATCATGACTTAAATTATGTTTATAAGTATTATTTAAAATCAAAGATTCATTATAGAAGTAATATGCATTTTAAAATAGATATCTTTGAAATACAGGGTATTCTTTTATATAGGTAGACAGGAAGAATATGAAAATCTAATTACCTTGTAATTTTTTAAAAATTTAAATATATTAATATTCTAGAAAATAGCAGATTGAACATCCCCTTAGTTAGTAAAATTTTTCTATTTATTTGAGATAACCTGAACTAGTACTAACAGATAGAAGGCTGTAGAATGTTTGAAAGTCACTGACCACTCTATGCACTGTAGTAGAATTAGGCTTAGATTGTCACACAATTTAAATTTAGCACTAAGCCAAGACTGTCACAGAACAATGTGATCAAATGAAGTACAACAATCATATGTCTTTTAAAGATATTTGAAGTTGGGAGTGGTGGCACCTGCCAGTAATCACAGTACTCAGAAGGTTGAAGCAGGAGGAATGTTGTGAATTTGAGCCTAGCATGACCAACATAGTAAGTTCAAGGCCTATACTATAGGCCTTGAACTATATAGTAGTTCACTATACTATAGGCCTTGAACTAAACTATATAGTAAGACCTTGTCTCAAAAAATTTTAATTGTTGAATGAAAAACAATTTTATAATATTTAAAGACTTAAAATATTGCCAAATCAATATAATAAAAGATACCAAAAAACATTAATGTGTCAACCTTATTTTTATATTGTAAAAAAAATCTTTAAAAGAACAAACTAGTTCATTAATCAAAGATAATTAAGGTAATTAATGTCACTAGAAACCAGTGAGAAATATTATTATTTTGTTAGTATTTTAATTATAAGCAAGGATGAAGGAGTGTTGTTTTTATATGAGTTCCAGTAGTTGGGAGAGGAATGGAAAAGAGAATTTTTTTTTGATTGGTGCTCAGCTACTTTCATTCATTAGCTTAATCAAAAATAGAACTGAGTATTTATTGTGCGTGTAGGTAGGGAACTCAAAGATGATTATTACAATTTAGTACTTAACCACAAGGAACTTACAATTATGTAGGAAAATAAGACATGTGCTAATACCAATAATGTTTAAACAGGGTATGCAGCTGGCATGGCTGCACACACCTATAATCCCAGCACTCAGAAGGCTGAGGCAAGAGAATCTCCATGAGTTTGAGACAAGCCTGAGCTACACACTATGAGTTCACTGCCAGCCTGGACTACATAGCAAGACGTATCTCAAAAAAGGGGAAATAGGTCTGCAGTGGTATTTCTCTGGGCATTTGTTGGCACAATAGCAGGAAGTGGGGTGCTGGAAAAACCAGGGCTGAAAAGGCCCACCCAGCTGCAGAGTGCATCCTGGCTGTGGGCAGCCCAGTGAATCAGGTCGCAGTATCCAAGGGGACATGGAGAACTGCTTAAGACAATGCGTCTTACAAGTATGATCTGAGTTGTGGGGGGGGGAGGAAAAATGCTGAGAGGAGAGATGCTGATGTCTAGTGTTACAGCAGTGGAGGCTGGGGCTTTGGTCCACTTGGAAACAGAGCCATAGCGGGGCACTGTGGAAAGGGCCAGCCTCCTGGGAGAAGGTGAGGCCCTGATGAGTCACATCATTTGTGAGCAGCCAGGCAGACTGAGATCCAGTAAGAAAGCCTCTCGTTGAGAGAACTGTAGGAAAAATGAAGAATCTGGGTACCTGCTGCTCTTATCAGCTGTACATGTGTTAATCCATACTGCCTGAACCAATTCCATGTGAAGGGACTGTTACTTTTTCTTCATTTTTCAGGTAAGGAAATTTAGGACCACAGAAGTGATGTATTTACTATGGATTGTAAAATAAGTAAGCTTTTGTCTAGAATTTAATGTCTGACATCACAGTCACAACTTTTTTGAAAGCTACAGTGATATACATCGTCTTTAGCCTAACTAAAGCTAGAAACTGGCGAGACAAGTTTTTGTGGTGGGTGTGCTATTTTTAAGGGGTGGATAAGATTTGCGGGGGGGGGGGGATACTGAGGATTGAACTCATGACCTTGCACTTGCCAGTCAGGCACTTATGCCACTGATCTAAATCCCCAGCCATATAGATGCACATTTTTAGGGAATATCATGGTACAATAAAAGGTATAGACCTGAGATAGTACAAAGGAAAGTTTGGGGTTGAAGGGTACATTTGGATGCCTTTGATAGTACAGTGCAGAACATTTACAGCAGTTGCAGGCGAAGGAAAGATAACAGATATTATTTTGAAGGTGCCAGATTCCTAAAGAAACTTAAGTTTACTTTATGTTATAGAGAAGATCTATTGATCTTTGTAGTGGGACTTTCGATGTCTATGGTTGGAACTGGTAGGAGGACGTGAGTTAGAACAATACTTCCATCTAGGTGGTTTGTGCTTGCTTCAGCCTGGGCACAGTGGCTATGGAAAGCAGAAGTTGTACCTAAGGTATAATGATTTAGAGGTTGTTTGAACAAGGAACGAGATGAGGAAAAGTTTCAAGCAACTGTGACTGGGAGGAACATCTCAGTGGGAGCAGGGCTGGGAGAAGTTGTGGCACACACCTGACACTGTGAAGTCACTAGCATCATGTTCCCACGCCAAAGGCAGTGACCAGGGAGGTGATCAGCATTTG
Organism: Cavia porcellus; assembly: GCF_034190915.1. Taxonomy (NCBI): domain Eukaryota; kingdom Metazoa; phylum Chordata; class Mammalia; order Rodentia; family Caviidae; genus Cavia; species Cavia porcellus. Next base: position 43,995,539 of record NW_026947510.1, read on the forward strand.
TGCATGACATTGGTATCAGGTGAGCAAATTCCAGCTCCGAAGTTCAACTACCATAGCTGTGTGACCTCAGACAGGTTACCTTGATCTTTTTTTAAATCCCAGTTCCCTTCTGTGGAAAATACAATTGACAGTGTTAGCTGCCTCAGCACTGTGAGAGTCAGCTGAGTTAGCTCAGTGTGTTAGTTTTCTGCTAGTTTCTCCTGTAAAATTCAGCAAAAACTTTGTGACTTAAAAAGCACAGATCTACATCTCTCTGGGCTAAATCCAAGCGTGGGGAAGACTGTTCACATCTAGAGGCTCCAAGGTGCAGTTATTTCCTTGCCTTTTCTACCTTCAACCCTCCTTCCCCATCATCAGAAAATAATTAGCCTTGAGAAGTAGAAATCACTGCCGGCCCCAGTGAGCCCCTCCTTGCCTTACCTGCCTCACGGAGGAGCCGCTGAGCAAGGGAATAGTGATGGCCACTGAGGCCCGGAGGAGGCTGGTGGGCCCAGTTTTCAAGGCTGTTTACTTTCCAGCTAGTTTCAGGAAAACATGGTAGAAGTTGCCCATATTCCTTAGTTTCTGGTCTCCTTTTTCATCTTCAAAGCCAACAGCCAAGCATCTCTCCAGCCTTCCTCCTGTAGCTGCACTTCCCTTTGATGCCTCTGTCTCCCTGTTCCATTTTGAGGGATCCTTGTATTAATTGGCAACCAAGATAATCCAGAATATGTTCACCATCCTGTCTTCCCTTTGCGACTTACTGAACCCCAGCCACAAGGCCCTCTTGCCAGGTAAGGCAACATTCACAGGTTCTGGGATTAGGGCTTGGACTTGTAGTGGGTAGTGGGTAGTACGATATTCTGCTTGTCAGCGCAGTGCCAGGCAGTTAGCCAGCATTTTGGTGATCACTGACATTGTTGTCATTATTGTCATTGTTAGTTGTTAATGATTGGATTATTCATCTTAGCATATCATTTGTAATGTTAGTGTCACAGAGCTGCTAAAAATTATCTTTTCATTCAGGGCTTTACTAGATCTGGCTTGCAAAGTGCCAGTCTAATGATATAAATAATTTTACCAAGTTTGATTAAATGATACAGGTTGAACATTCCTAATCTGAAAACTGTAAACCCAAAATGCTCTGAAAAGAAGTACTTTTTGAGGGCAAATATGACATTCAATTTGCAGAGCATTTTAGATTTGGTGTTTTGAGATAGGGATGGTCAGCTGGTTAAGTCTGTGCAGTAGTCCAAATTCTGATGTCTGAATGCTTCTAGTCTCAAGCATTTGGATAACCCATAAAAGGAAAACAATGTGATTTTCCCCCTAGATATTTACATGTGACAATTATAAGTCTGTCTTGTCATTAGAATATAAATTTATACTAGTTGATATTGATTTGCAAATAAGACTGGCAGCAATGTATAGTCTTCCAAGTATATTTTCAGTATATCTTACTGAGAGATAATATATCATTTAATTTGATTTATATAGTATGATACAAATAGTTATGATTTTTAGCAACAAATAGTTATATTAAAGGCTATAACAAATGTATACTGTTGGATTACTATTTTTTTTTTTCCTTCTGGCTTTCTTATATATCATTTAAAACCCTGAAAATAACTCTTCTCACCTAAAATGTTAAATTTTTTGTTTGGCCAGAGGAGGGCACTTTTTCTTTACATTTGTAGAGTTTGAGCTACAGATAGATTTGTTTTTCCCTCTCCAAGCTGTTACTTTCTTTTCTTACTGCCAATGAGAAAGGTTTGATATTTTTGATGTTTGTGGTATTCTTATACACTGATCTTTCTCAGAAGAGACAGAACTTCAGTTTCTTGCAAAGTTTTTGTGTGGAAAACTTAAAAATAAATGACAATTTCTATGAAACAAGGTTATTTTAAGAAAATAATTATACAGGTGATTTGTAAATTTGATTATGGTTAGGGACTGGGGATTTAGCTCAGCGGCATAAGCACCTGCCTTGCAAGCAGGTAGTCGTGAGTTCGATCCCTGGTACCGATAAAAAGTTAAAAAAAAAAAAAAGTAAAAAAATTTGATTATGGTTAATAACAGAAGTTGAAATTTACTTTTACTGTGTTTTATGTGTTCTCAGTTTGCCCCTAGTAAGACCAAGTGGCACTTAATAGGCCCTCACCACGTTTGAATTAATGTTGCCTGGTGTCTGCATCAGAATCATTCAGAAGTAATGAAGAGGAAGTAGAAATATCAGAAATATTTTATCTTGCTCCCTAGAAACAACAATATAAACTACAATATAATGCTACAATTTAACAACTATAAGTAAATATCAAAAATACACGTGTTTAGCTGTGTTGTGTGTTGCCGTGGCTGTCAGGGGCTGGGCTGGATAGGATAAAGATTCTGAGGCTGTGGTAAAGGAAGTTCTAGAAACAGTAGACTGCAAGGGTTTGGTGTCAGCGTGAGCAGACTTAAGCCAGAAGATAGACTTTGGGTTTGTTTTGAAGGACTTATGTATCAAAACTCTTGTTTTCTCATTGCTGATCAAATGTCTTAACTTTTTTTGAAAGTTAGATTTTGAGCAGCCTTGAATAGAGAATTGGTACGTATTAAAGTTTGAAAGCCAGTGGTGAAAATAAACATAAATCTTGATTGCTGTGAGGGACTTTAAGGAGGGCAGAGAGTAGCAAGGATGAATTCAAGATCAAAATCAAGCCCAACTTCAAGTCACGGGAAGGAATAAATTATTTGAAAAATACATTTGGAACAAGATGAGTATGAACCCTGCCTCCCTGGTGTAGGTGAAGAAAGCCCTTAACAGGGGACTTTGGAAGGGCGTGGGCTTGGTGACAGCAGGCAAACCTTGGCCTTGTCTGCACACATAACAGGCAGCCCTGGGACATGTCCTGTCGTGAGAGTGCTGTGTGCTTCAGTGCTTTTCTTCGGGTGCAGTTAACTCTGAGAAGCCTCCAGGCCCAAATTTCCTCATCTGTAAAATGGGAGTAATATGAACCTTCTCGTAGGCTTCTCAGAGTAATATGGTCCCTGTCACAGAAACTAATAAAACAGTGAATTTCTCAAAGGAGTCATTGTAGAAATTGCAGACACTTTGATGTTAGGAGGACTGTTACTGAGAAGCAAGTGGTTTGGAGTAAGGTGACCGAGTCATTTCCCAGTGAGCACTTTGTCTCTGAAGGGCCTCTCGGTGTGCTGAGGAACAGCAGAGTCCTGTGAGGGGCCCTAGAAAGCACATCTGGCCTGCATTGGACTGTTGTTCAATTTTAAATTCTGTTTCAGTTCTGACTTTCCATTTTGTAAATTTTGGTTAAGTAGTCTTGTTGCCCAGACCTCACTAAGCCTTCATCAGTTTTAGTAAATGGAAAAAGGTCTGCTTTTGCTGATGTTTTTGGCAAGTAATAATTATTTTTAACTAATGAAATTACAGCTGTTTGGTAGATATAGCGCCTGTCCCTTTCTCTCCCCCTCATTAAATATTTGTGAGACTTCATGCGCAACCCTGTGCGTGACACAGGGCACAGGTGCCCTCCTCGGCACACATGCTCTGTTGCCAGCAGGGCTCAGTGGGGTCACATTGAGCTGGCTCCAGAGCCAAGATGGGGTGAGTGCAGCCTTGAACACACCCACCCCAGCAGGCACCCTTACCAGGAGTGGGTCCTGCCTGAGCTAAACTCTGAAGCCCAGCAGGTCAGTCAGATTATTCCTGGAGAGACTTCTGAGAAGCGGGAAGGATTAGTTTTGTTAAAGAATTGATTATTTTGAATATTCTGGTAGGTTTTGAGGTATATACATTTCTTTTTACAATTATAAAGGATTTTTTATAGCATTAATTCTGGGCCTTACACATACTAGATAAACAAATGCTCTACCACTTAGCTACATCTCCAGCACCGAGGTAGAATAGAATTTTAAAGATGATTTGAGAGTTATTTGAATAGGAGCAATAGGTAAAATAGACTACAAGAGAAAAAAGAAAGGACCTAGGAGTGCCTACAAAACTCAGAGAGGTAGAACCCCACAAATCAGATCTTCAAAGCCAAAATCAGAAGGAGCAAAAGCTGCTTCAAAGAGTGATCCTTACAGTCAGTGGAGACAAATGCAGAGCTTATGAACTGAAGCAGAGAAAAGCATTGGGTTTGGTCAGTCAGGGCAGTACAGTGTGGAACCTCCAACCTGGCTCTTTTCTTATACTCTAGAGAAGAATGTTTTGTGTTGAGATTGAAGCCATACAAATTTGAGCTTAGCTGTCCTCATGGAGGGCTCAAAACAGAGGTGGAGAGTCAGAGATCTTGATTTTTTATTTGAGTCTATAAGACCATCCATTCCTGAATGTGTGCTGGGACTTACTCATGCCAATAAGTTCCTTCCTTTTGCTTAAACTGATATGAATTAGATTGTCTGTGATTTGAGGCTAGAAGAATCTCAAGCTCCTGAGAATATCTGTACTTATATAATACCAAGTGTACAGAGGAGTAACAAATGTACATATGTGTAGGGAACCACTGAACCAAGTGCATCTGCTCTATTCTACTGAAATAGGCTTCACGAGTCTAGATACAGTATTTTCATGCACTAATTAATGACCATCTTTGAAACAATTTATTGTAATATAACATGTTGTCATTTATTATAATTGAGGAGATAGAATTTTTTTAATGCTTTTTAGATTAATCAGTAATTAATCCATTTATATCCTTCAGCCTCTTTTGCGGGGCCATCCTTTTTGAAATACTGGGATTCCATTTTATTCATTATTCACCTTATTTATATTTTATAAATTACTTGCCAACCATAAATCTTAGATCTAGGAATCAGACCATAACATACAGGCAACATAATTTGCCAATTGCCTCATAAAATACAGATGTAAAGATGTCTATGTCCCTGGCCAAGTAACTTGAAAAAGAAACGATTTTACTGATTTGGTCATCAAGAGTAAGCTTCCAATTGAACTGAAAATAATGAATATTTTAAAACATAATTCAATAAGTTGTTGGAAGGTAAAATTAAAAATAATAGAGCAGTTAGAAAATAATGCGCTGTGAAGGTTTGGGAGTCTTTGGGGATCACAGGCACAGTGATCTGTGGTCACTTAATGTCTTTGAGTAATTATGGTGATTAAATTAAGGTGGTCACAGAGAAGATGATCACTTCTTTCTGGGCACTGCTCCTGAGTGATGTGGCTCCTGCCAGGTACACAGTGATATTTATTTTGATTAAGTAGAACAAGAAAGTTGGATCATAGTCCTATATAGATAATTTAAGTATGGACTTGAATTTAGTATACCAAATTTATGTTTTCTATAGTAACTGATATTTAACAAAATAATAGTATTGGTTGGATGTGTGGGCACTTGCCTTTAATCCCAGCACTCAAGAGGTTGAGGCAAGAGGATCACCATGATTTCAAGGCCAGTCTGGGCTACATAGCAAGCTGAATTACATAGCAAGATTCTCTCTCCAAAATAATAATAATATCAATTTCTAATTGGTAGGAAAATAAAAAGTTGAGGTAACAGTGGAGTCCAGTTCATTTTCCCTATGTCTTGGTCATATCTTCACGAAGCTGACTTAAGAGTCCTCAACGTATTTTCTGTACTTTATTCCCTTTTTAGAATATCTTTGTGTCTATCCCTAGAAGCACTGTATGCAAACTTAGCTGTCAGCTACAAGATGTCTTCTTGGAGTTATAGTCGAAATCAGTCTCTTTCCATTTACAAGCAAGCATCTTTTCTTTCTCCCTCATTTTTGCAGAATTTTTATTTTATTCCTTCTAAATGCCTTAGGTACTGCCAGGTGAAGGAGAAATCATATGTCATTCCTGCCCTCTGCTGGGTGAAAGAGACATTGCAAATAAGTAACAATCTAACCCTCCTTGGCATCATAATTTCTTTTATTCCTATTGCATTTATTGGTGCACTGTCAAATATGCAATTTTCATCCTTTATATGCCAGTCTTTATCAGTATTTTGAGGATGCTTTTCCAAGTGTAGTAGTGTCCCAGCCTTTAGTGGCAGTAAATAGTGTGTGAGATCTTACTAAGGAGTTCCCAGAGCATGATTTTGATACATCTAGATCTAACATTTGAGCTCCAGATTTAGGTAACAAAGTGTCTTCTTTAGCATGTAAAATTTCTGAAATTGCTGAACTTCAAGTTGATTTTACACACAATTATGAAAAGGCAGTATTATATCTTAGTTCATAAGCCACTTAACAATAGTAGTAAAAATTTAGTATCTTGAGTTCTCGTGGACCAGGAGTTATGGAAGTGATTTAGTTGGGTGGTTCTATCTCAGATTCTCCTAGGAGTTGGTCAAGATGTTAGTCAAGGCTTCAGTCATCTGAAGACATGATGAATCTGGCCTCCAGCTTGATCCTGGTTATTGGCAATTCTTCTGGTCACAGTGTCGGCATCAGCTGGAGTGAGTGACCCAGGAGAGAAAAGCCATGTAGTCTTCAGTGACCTGGCCTCAGAGGTCAGATGCTGTCATTTTTGAAACATCCTGTGGGATGCAAAAGTGAGATCTACTTCATGTGGAAGTGGGGACTGCATAAGGGTTTGGTGCCCAGAGGTAGAATTGCGAGGGACTGCCTTGTATGCTGGCTGCCGTGTGACCAGTGCTGTAGCCCAACTTGTGACAACTGTCAATGCGTTCGGGCTTAGATGAAGAAAACACTAAGATGGATTTTGAAGTGCAAAGGGAAGTAGAAAAGGTAGACCAGCTCAGCAGCCCAATTTGCATTCCTCCAGGAGAGCTCAGCCCCGTCTCAGTGCTCCTGACCTGTGCTTAGATAGAGCTCTTAGCCAACTGGGAAAGAGTTTCTACCTACCTGGGATGTAATACCCATACAGGGGACATCTTTGAACATGTTTTTATGAATGTGACATTAGACAACTTTAATTTTTTAAAAAATGTGACCTATTTCATGTTTCTGTGGTTCTAAGGAGTGGGAAATATTTCTGTAGCGAATACTTAGAAAATGATGGCCGACAAAGAAACTACCACTTGTTTTTCTAAGATTCTTAGTCAGATTACGTATGTATTTTCATCTCTTTCTTTAAGCAGTAGGCATCATTTTTGAGTCTGCCACTTGTGAGGACCCTGCTGGTGAACCAGGCCTGGTGGTACATACTTGTAATCCCAACAGGCTGAGGCAGGATTGCAAATAACAAAAACAAAACAAAACCAAAAGAATACTGCTGGTCCAACCAAGGTCCTGATGACACAGATGGAGGGAAAAAGAGGAATGGGAGGGGGTAACAAAGTGCTCCCCACGTGAATAGCTGACAGTAGAAGTGTCTTGATCAGAATTTTATTTTAATATTAAGGATTTTGAAGTAAAATTAAAAAGGAAGAGGCAGGCATGGTGGCTGGCTCAGGCCTGTAATCTCAGCACTTGAGAGGCTGAAGCAGGAGGATCATTGTGAGTTCGAGACCAGCCTGGGCTACAAAGTGAGCTCAAGGCCAGCCTGAACTGCATAGCGAGACCCTGTCTCAAAAAGACAAAAAAAAAGGAAAACTGAAGGGTCCAGTCCTCTCTGCTACTACTTTCCTATAAAATAATTTTCCTCTTCTTTCACCCTACCTGCACTATACAGTGAGATCCTGCCTCAAAAACAGAAAAGATGTCAGTGATATTTTCGATATTGTGAGTGTACAATAATGCACACATAAAGATGTTTATTAATCTTTCAGAAACCAGAGAAGAGCCTTCTAGGCAGAAAAGACTCACAGGATATGAGAGAAGCTGTGTCCCTGCAGAACGATGGGAGGAAAAGCAGCAAAAAGGGGAAGAATAATGAAGCTGCTGCCTGGGACCAGAGGGGGAAGGCGGTGACAGCTGTGGGAGGCTGGCCAACCACGTTTACCAGGGCAGGGCTGGGCATAATTTCCAGTTTCATGATTTAAGTGGCTGGGCAGAGTGTCATTATTTCAAAATGGTTTTTTGGGAGACAGGGAGAGTTGGACAAGAGTTGTGAATTGAAGACTGAAGATCAGTAGGAGATCAGCCTGGGGTATGTTCAGCATGAGCAGAAAGCCAAGTGGGACCTCAGGTAGGCAGCCAAGTTCCCAGTATGGAGCCCACAAGTAAGTTAGGAAAGGCAGTTTGGCAAGCAATATACTCTTGCTGTTTAGATTGATGAACTCAAGTCTTGTTTAGGCCAGTGATACGGTTAAATGACATAAGTGTGTTAAAATGTTATTGACATGAATAATTGTTTTTTGAAAAATGAATAAAAATTGGGGAAGTTGTTTATTATAAAATACCTTTTGAGATAGCCAGTTCTTCTTGCTTTAGCACTTTTTGTAGTTTAATGCCCTCTTTTATTTTTTATATCATTCTGGAAGAATTTGATTAGTTGCCTTTTGTGTTTATCTAAAGGTATTCATTTTCTTATTATTTGTTGAAATCTGGTTATAACATTGATTCCTCATACCATGTATTTTAAAGAGTTGTTATTCAGCTGATTCTTACTCTTAGTATCATTTTTCCATAGCCTGCCCCCCCCCCCCCGCTTCCTGCTTTGTTTTCAGGATCATGCTGTGTAGTCTAGTGGGCCTTAAACCCACTATGCAGCCCAGGCTGGCCTTGAACTCCTGCCTCTGTGTCCTGAGTGCTATGATTACAAAAGTGCACCACCCTGTCAGACTGCATACCATTTCTTAAACTCCAATGTCCTCTTGATGGAAGGAAGCTCATCCATGCCCAGTCATCACCCTGATCCTTTTTTGTTTCTCCTTATTTTGAAGTAATCTTGAAATCCTCCCTTATCTTTCTAGAAAATTATAGGAAATATTCAGCTGTATTTACTAACAGTTATGTTACCAGTGGAATTACTGGCTTACAGCTAGAAACAACTTAAGAATAAGAAAGCTTTTCTTTTGAAGCATTGCAAATAAGTGAATGCATTATTGAGTGGATGAATCTCTGATCTTTTGAGTCCCAGGAACTTTTTTTATTAGCCACTCATTCATCAGCTTAATGCAAAAGCACTGTGGAAGAGAAAGCAGTGCAGTGCTAGTTACCACACTGCATCTGTGGCCCCTGTCATGTAAGCAGAGCTCTACATATCGCACACAAATAAGAATAACCTGGAAGTACTTGCAGTTACTGCTTAGACAACATAGAGTTAAACAGTAGCCTTGTCAGCCTGCATACCTAATTATTTATCCAGAAGCTTCTGTGATCTCATAGTCACCACAAGTTTACTGTGTGATCTTCCTCTTATTGCTTCCTCACTCTTGTTGGACACCCAGCAAGGTTACATTAAATGGAGTTCCCAGAAAGACTTTCCTATTCTTGATCCTCCCACAGTGGGTTAAAGTAAGGCTAAGAAAAAAATAACTGGCCAAAGCCAATGTTCAGAGATTTAAAACTATCAAAGTGAAGGCCTGACGTGGTGACACCCTCCCATAATCCCAGTCCTCAGGAGGCCGAGGCAGCAGGACCACCGAAAGTTCAAGGCCAGCCGAGGCTACAGATCAAGATCCTGTCTCAAAAAACCAAGTGAAGACAAGCAGTGAAGCCTAGCTAATCAGAGAGCAGGCAAAAGAGAAGTTAGAAGAGGAACATGAGATGGATCAGAATTGGGACTGTCAAGTGACTCGTTATTTCCTAGGATATAAACATTTGGTATTTTCTGTCATTGGTTTTAAACTGTCTGTCCAAGAGCCACCATCTGCATTAAAAGCCAGGGGTGTTTATTTAGAGGTGAGAGGTGTTGAGACTCAAATGCAGCAAACAGTGTTGCTCCTTTACTACTTGTGCCTTCTCTCCTGTTTCATTATGTGTGCTAAAGCATGCATCCGCTAACCCCATTTTCGATTTAAAAAATACTGCCCTGGGCGACTGAGTTTGCAGGCAAGAATGGAAGTGAAGTAAGACCTGCTTTTTGAACGTTACTGTGGGCTGTGGGCCAGTACTGCATGTAGCACTCAGATGACCTTGACAGCTTGGCACATGGCCTGCTGTGAGTTAACGTAGTGTTAGGAACAGTCATGTCCATTACTTCTGTGCAGCCTGATTGGTTGTCCTTGACATCACTCTGCTCCCCTAAATTCAGTAACTGTGCACCAACTGCTGCCGCAAGAGTTCCTCCTATTCAGTAGTCCTAAGTAAGCTTCACTTTAAACTTAGCAGAGGCAGGAGGATCCACCCCACCGCGGTCTGCAGTCATCCCCAACTGAGTCCTGAGATCCCTCCCCATCACCATTCTCTCTTCTGTGGCTGGGGACTCTGCAGCTGTTTGGCAGCTTGGTTCTGGCTCAGGGTCTCTAAGAGGCTATAGTTTGAGGTAGGCCTGTGCTGGAGGACCATGGGCTGACAAGTTGGGGCTGAGTAGTTGGATACTCTTATGTGTGCCTCTCCACATGTAAACGCTTTCTTTATTTTTTAGTCTGTCAAAAGCATTGAATTTACAGAGAAGTACTAACATTTCTACTTCTCACAGAAATTTGGAGCCAAGTCAAAGGTGTAAAGATGATAAATTTTAGAAATGGATTCATGAGCAAAGCCTGAATGACTCAGTACTGTTGTTTCGTTAGTGAAATGCAAAATCATGAAAACTTAAATATTGAGAATTTTAATGAAATTATTAATATGAAAAATTTCCTGTTAGTAAACTGGTAATCCTAATCACTACAAAGTGAAATAACCCACTAAATAAATGGTGAATGACTTGTACTAAATGTGTAAGGAAGTGGTAACTGAACATTCCACGTACCTGTACTCGATCAGTTAGCAGCCATGGCTCATAGACCATGTCCAACGTGTTTTGGTAAATAGGGTTTTGTTGGAACATGGTCGTGCTCATTTGTTTTTGTAATTTCTAGGGCTGTTTTCTCATAATAGGAGGGCTGACAGTTGTGACAGAGACTATTTGGTTCACAAGGCCTAAAATAATTTGTTGCTCCTTGTTTTTAGACTTTTGCATTATTAGAATAGGTCAGGAAATATGGATGAGATGCATATATCCAAGGGTAGTAGCATGAAAGTATATTTTAAACATATAAAATATATCTGTTAATGCCAGTTGTGCCAGCTTTTAAAAAGTTTTTGAAGAAAATAACTACAAGAGGGTTATAATTCATAAAAAAGATGCTACATTAGACTAGACTTTATTAAGATAATTCATGTGCTTCGACTAGATCCATATAGGAAGTCATAAAGCCAGCATTTGAAAAGCAAATGTGAATGTAATGTTGACTAAATTAAGTTATTGTGAGGAAACAATTTAAAAATTTATTAAATTTTTTTTCACATTGGATGTTAGGTATATTTACTTGAACATAATATATTCTGGCATATGGTTAGATGTTTTATATTTTATTTTATTTAATATATAAATCTGTAGCCTTGAGACTATGCCCTTCAGCAGTGTTTTTTCTCTACCCATCTACTGCAGAATGATTTGAAGAATGGGTAGGTATTTACCAGTCTTATGAAAGATCCCAAATTGAATATTGAAATTTCTGAATCAAAGACACAGAATTTGTTTCAAGATAATGTGAACAAGGACAAGAAATTAAGCATTTGTACAACTGGAATAGGAACTCTTCAGATGAAATATATTTGTAGTGGTACCTCTATTTTACTAGGTTGGCTTTGTAATCATTAATAAAACCGGCTTTCTTAAACTCATGAAAAAGATCTATACCAAATGCAATGTATTTTAAAATGAAAGTATAAATTGGATGTGGTAGTACAGGCCTAAAATCCCAGCACTCAGGAAGTCTGAGGCAGAAGGGTTGAAAGTTCAAGCCCAGCCTGGGGAACTTTTCTAAAAATAAAGAGGTAGAGCAGAGTTGGGGATTGTAGCTCAGGAGGAAGGCCCTGGGTTTAATTCCCGGTACCAGCAGGACAGAGACAGAAAAATAAAGATGTGAAAGATGTGAACGATGTGAAAAGGAAATAGTTTAGATAAGAAGCAGTTTTATTTTAGCCTGTTAACTTCACAACATAAAAATAATACGCAGTATTCTATGCTGAGCAAACTTCAAAAAACTGTTTATTTAATGCTCACAATAACTTTATACAAGAAAAGATAATGTTCTTCCCATGTTCTTAAGGAATGTTCAGTTCCTTAAACTGAACTTAAGGAGTTTAACTCTGGTAGTTTGACTCAGACCTGAGATTGAAATACCACACACAGCCCAGATCTTCTGACCACACTGCGAGCCCGTATACATGCCATGTATTCCTGCCTCCTATTACTTCCCCCTCCTTTTTCTTCTCCCTTTCTCCATACTTGTTCTTTTCCCATATTCTTTCTTTCTCTTTAATTGTTAATGATATTACAAATACATTAGTATCACAATCATATGGCACAAGAGGGTATAATGTGAAAAGTAAGAGTAGCCCTTATCCCCATTCTTGGTATCGACTGTAACTACTACCTGCATGTTTACTCAGGATCATGTGGGGGCGCATTAGCTGTCTTCCACAACAGCAAAGCGGGTACAGCTCTGCTTTACTTTTAACAACTCCATGACACACTCCTTGGTAGAGATAAACTTTAATTTGGAGCCATTCTTCTCTGTGGATTATACTTTTGATTTCCAGCATCTTATTTTTTATTCATGTTTGTGTGACTTTGCCTTACCTACACTAATTGAGATGACTGAAGTGTCTCTGTCTAGTTTTAATTTTAAAAAAGCAATAGCTGCATTCTTTCTGAGACCTTTCATAGTGGTTTGAGTCTGGTTTCTTGAATATTATTTTGTTGCAGCAACAGGAGATCTTGGGATGTTTTCCTAAACTACTTGAAAAATGTTTATTCTTTTTTTCGTTATTGGCATTATGTTTTTATATGTCATAATGATTATTTATTGTGGTGCTGAGGACTAAACCTAGGACATTTTCCCTCAGCTACATCTCCAGCCTTTTTTTTTTTTTTTTTTTAATTTTGAGATGGAGTCTCACTTGAATTTGTCATCCTCCTGCTTCAGCTTTCCAGAGTGTTGTGATTATAGATGTATGCTGTTGGTGATGATTTCTTAAAAAAAATTTAAGGATCAGTTATTTCAAGCAAATGTGTTAAATTACATGAAGGTAATACAATAGTTGATTCTTTATAGGTCAACTAGAAAATCTCATGTATTATTAAATTCATGTGAAAAAATTTGAACCACAAACTATGAGCAAGTAATTTTTCCAAAACAGCATTAAGATAGGTAATTTAAGTTCTGGTATCATTTTAATAGTTTAAAGAACATATCCTACTATCGTTATTGGTATATTGGTTAATTACGCTTTTTTACGACAGCAGAGCTTACTATAGATATTTTAAAGTCAAATAACTTTCCTAAAGTGCAGCAAGACTTCCAAATACACAGAGAGTCTGCTTCAGTGTTGTAGACACTGCTGTTTATGCAATGAATGGAGAAGTGGGAAGATGGGAGGGAGCCGCAACTGGAGCAGTTGTTGTTTGTTAGTACCATAGTGACAGTGGTCATATAGGAATATAATGAATGAAAAATTTTGCATCTCACTGCTGTGAATCCCTCTTACAAAGCAAGTTTCTTACTGAGGCAAATGAGAAAAAGCATGAGTTCCTTCTAATCCTTTTCCTCAGTTTCTTAGCACTGAAAATCTGGAAAATTTCTGTCTTGTCTCACCTTTTCGCATGCATGGTATGAATAGTAAGCCCTTTCTGGTCATGTTCCTGTGCAAATGAAAGATTAATCACGTGCCCATATCCAACTTTGAGTGATGCTGTGACCCCTATTTAACTCCCATCACCCCAATCACACCCCAGCTCTTTTCCCCTCATAATACTTACTGCCTTATATACAACTTTTCCTTATTTAGCCCATTTGTAATTTTCTTCTCTGAGAGTGTAAGCCCATGAGAGCAAGGAGCTCATTTTTTCACAGATACACCAAGCATGGAACCTGAAACATAGGTGTTGTTGTTGAATGATAAAGACATAACACCTACCCTGGGTCCCTTCCTTCACATCCAAGCTCTTTGTGTATATTATGCCAGTCATCATCCGTATATCTGCAGCTCTTTCCTGACCTTCTCACTTACCAACCTCTCAGTATTTGTATCTAATGAGTGCCATCAGAAAAACAGCGTGGCAGGCTTTGCTGTCATCTTAATTTCTCTTTTCTGTGCTTACCACCGCTTTTTCCTGCAGCTTGGCAGTGAACTCCTTGGATACTTCCTCCTCTGCAAAGGGTGCTCCAGACATGCCTGCTTCCTCATCTCTGCCGCACCTACTACTTCTGCCACCACCTTTGCCAAGCACCTGCAGTAGCCTCTCAGCTCTTCTCTGCCACTGTTCTTGACCTTTTGTAATCCAGTCATCTTAGAATTGTGAATGAGATCATATCACAGTGTCACAGTCTTTAGTGGCTTTCCCATAGCACTTAACAAGATCCAAAATCCCTTCTCTGGGTTAAAAATCCAACAATACTTGCATTAATCCCTCTTAAACATCAACTCTTAACCATTTTCCTCCCAACCAATTGGTCACACAGACCTTTTTCTTCATAATGCAGAGTGTAGGGCCAAAATGTAAATTGTGCCATTCTACATAGATTTCTTTCCCATTTCTGTGCCATCGAAGTCAGTACCTAAATCTGAACATTGGCTCCTGGGGGGTTTTAACTGACCCTGCATTCACTTAAACTACCTTGTTTTTTTACGTAATCCTTTCCTACTGTTTTCTTCTTCTTTGTAATGCTTTCCCCATGAGAATATAAGCTCCTTGAGGATGCAGACTTTTCTGCTCCTCTAGATGCTAGAACAGCATCTGTCAGGGTTGGTAGCTAGTACAAATTTGTAGGGTGATCAACAAAGAGAACAAATTATTTTTTTACATTAAATTTTATTGATACATTTTAGGTATACAGAACAATCACCTTGATCATAGAGAATTGAGAACAAATTATTTTTAAAAGTTACAAATTTCTATAATACTTAGCAGTATTATTTTAACTGTGATCACATGAGTGATGTTGGTAGGCAGAATGAAAGAAATTACTCTCATTTTGAGGAGGGGGCACTAAGAAATATTTATTATTCTGTATCTTAGTAGAAAGCAATAATAGTCATATCGCACCCCCAGGTTTTCTTTTTATTTATGTAATGCACTATTTCAAGAATATTTTTCTTTTATTACCTTTATAAAACAGCAAAATGGTTTTGTGTATGCTTTTGTTTTTCTAGTGAAGCATGAGGCATTTTCTTCTAGTCTCAGAATTTAGCAAGAGACAATTTGAATGCCAAAATACTATGTATAGGTCTATTCATTATCTTGCCACATACTAAGTAGATGTTAAGTGTTTTTGTTTCTGTAAAAGTCACTGGGATATTTATTTTATGAAAATGTATTTTAAAATTTATAATTCTCTTTTATCAGATAGCGACAAATTACTATGCAGAATGTATTCCTCTGCCAAAGACTTGCAAATATATGTCCCTGATCTTCTTATTACTATTTCTTTTATTTTATAACCCCAGGGGCTCACTTCTTGGTATACAGTTTAAAAAGTTCTGTTTGTCAAAGTTATTAAGATTGAATATTTAGAAATCAAGTTTCTGCAAGCTTTCTTTTCTTTCTGATACCTTCTGGAATATCTCTGAGCAAGAAATAAATAAAGTATAAGTAGGAATTTTTCATGAACAATGCACCATGTCAGTACTTCATGACTGGTTGCTGTTGTGTTCAACAATGAAAAGTGTCATTTGTTTGTCCCGAAGAAGGAAATGGTGACAGTGGCAGCAGCTGTTTCCAACTTGTGGTTTATTTCTTGTTCTCAAGATAGCACCCCCGCTCCTCGGCCTCTCGAGCTTCTTTGAGGCTTGTCTAGTGAATCCCCTACCATGTGATCTTGGGGACTTCCAGTTAATTATTTGATAGCCATGCTTACAGACTTTCATATAACTGTGCTGCAGGCTGCTTTATGCTGAAACACTGAGTTCCGCTTTTAAAAAAAAACAAAGCAAACAAAACACAGGATCAAAACCAATGGTCACAGGAGCCGTGGGTGGAAAGCATAGGCTGAGACTTTGAGTGTTTTGGGGAAACTATATTGCTTCTGTATTTTATTCTCTAAGTTAGGTGGGACTTCATTTTAAAAAATCTTTGTGTCCTTTTCTCTTTCTGGATAGATTTGCTTTTCATTTTTCTTGGATGTGGAAGAAATAATATAAGTCCTAGAGTCTGTATGCCTAGCTATAATCACTTACCAGACTGGTAGAGAAAACAACCTGTCTAAACTGATGGTGTTCATTCTTCAGGTGCCTTTCTAGTCCGCACAACAAATGTTCTAAACTTTTGAGTGCTCATTTTAAAATTTTTATTTCACCCCCTTTTTTTTCATTCATAGCACACTACTTAGTTATCCAAGGAAGAAAAATAGAAACTACCATGCATTATAAATGCATGAATGAAGCTATAACTTCATTAGCTTTTTCTTCTTTTTCAGTCCACATCTGTCTGTATTTTGACTCATTTTATTTAATGCTTTCTTTTCATATTGTTTATGCTTTCTAAAATTAAGGGAGGAATTTTTACAAAGGACACAGAGGAATTCAGTGAAAGAAGGGTAATCTTTTCAACAAATGATGTTGTAAAAATGGAAAGCCATACACAAAAAGAAAAAACAAATCAACTGTGGTGGTGCATGCATTTTATCCCAGCACTCTGGGAGCCTAAGACAGAAGGATCATAAGTTCTAGTCCAGCCCAGACAATTTAGTAAGGTCCTGTCTCAAAATAAAAAATTTTAAAAAGGGTTGGAGATACAGCTTAGTGTTCAATCCCCAGTGCCACCAAAAAAAAAAACCAACACTAGATACCCCCTGAAAAACCTGTAGGAGATCATAGGCTTTTACAGTAATCACATCACACATAGGTGTTAATGCCAAATAGTTTATTTACCTAAATGTAAGAAGGTAAAACAGAATATTTACAACTTTGGGTCAGGTAAAAATTTACTAAATATCCTATTGAGTTATAAAAGAAAAGTCAATACTAGATTTCATCAAAATTTAAAGCTTCTGTTTTCTGTATTATGCTTAAAAGAGTACAGACAAGGGGGCTGGGGATTTAGCTCAGCGGCATAAGCGCCTGCCTTGCAAGCAGTCGTGAGTTCCCAAAGTGGCTACATGTATCATCTTACATGCCAATCGTGAGTTCGATCCCTGGTACCAATAAAAACGAAAAAAGACAAAAAAAAAAAAAAGAGTACAGACAAGTCCCTGACTGGGAGGAGATGTGAGCAGATCACCTGTCTGTCCAGGAATCTTCCGGAATGCCTGAGCATACTTAGAGTCCAATAAGAAGACAACCCTGTTTAAAAGTGGATAAAAGATTCAAACATATTTCATATAATATTACACAAATGGCCATTGAGCACATGAAATGTTCAACATGGTTAGATGTTAAGGATTTACAAATTAAAACCATACTGAGAAACTCCCATAGATGATGATCAACAATATAGAGAATGTGAAGAAACTGGAACTGTCTTATATTGATGATTGGCATGTAAGATGATACATGTAGCCACTTTGGGAATAGGTTGGCAGTTTCTAAGAAGGTTGATTGTAAACTGGATTGAGCATTTCCACTCCCAGTGATCTACCCAAAAGGAACAAAAGGAGGTCTATACAAAGATTTATCCTGAATTGAAGTGTTGATAGCAGCAGCATTCATAAGAATCCCAAAACTGGAAATAGTCCAGTTAAACAGGAACTGCTATGAATGGATAAACAAATTGTGTTATGTCCATAAGGTAGAGTGCTGTCCAGCAATAAAAAGAAACAGTTGACTGGTATGTGTGTGGCATGAATTTAAGTCCATGATGCTACCTAAAAGAAGCCAGACACAGAGACTACATGTTGTATGATTTTGTTTATAGGAAATTTTCTTTAAAAAATGGGTTATAGTAACAACACAGATCAGTGGGTATCTGTGGCTAGATATAAGAGTGGGAATCAATTGAGTGAGACATAAGGGAAATTTTTGTGATGATAGAGATGTTAAAAGTAGTTGTGCTAATAGTTGTAAATTTACTAAAAGTCATTGAAGTTACTGTAGGTGGTTTTGGTAGAATGTAATCTACACTTCAGTAAAACCAAACAAAACCAAGTTTTTCCCTCCACCCCCATCTTGGAGTCATTGCTTCTCTTGCTCACTGTAGGTTCTTCTCTTTTACCCGTTTTTTATGCCTACATCTGTCCACAGTTCCGTCTTCTTTATCAGCATTTTGCCTGCTAGATCTCATTTAGAGCATGGGTTCTGAAGTCTGAAATCTGGGTCCATATTCCAACTTTGCTCACCTGTGTGACATCACAAAAGCCTATGGGCTCAATGTCTGATAGAATAGTGACAGGATCTGTTGTACAGGGCCATTGTAAATGCTAAGTGAAACCATGTAATAAACATTCAGTAAATACTGTGTTGCTTACTGCTCTTTTTAAAAGCCTATGGATAGCTAAAACACAGTATAGTCTAAGGTGACTACAATGGTTTAGCGCACAGATGCTAGAATTCAGCTATGAATCTTCCTGTAGCTCTACCACTTTTCCAGCTGTGTGAATGTGGTAACATAGTTGTCAAAGGCTTTTGCCTCTAGTTCCTCATTTTCTTTTGAAATTCCTAACATCTTTATCACATGAAGCTATTGAAAGTATGAACAGTAATCTGTGTAAAGATTTTGGCACAAAAACTGACCAAAGTAAGCACTCACTAAATGCTTCTTGTTTTTAAGTGTTTGGTCTGTGCTCAGGCTCCCCATATCTTTCTCTCAGCCGATTTTGATGTCACAATAACTATTCAGATGGTTCCCACAAGGGTCATGATGGTTGCTGGAATACAGTAATCAACACCTACAATTTAAAGGAGAGAGGTTTAATTTGCCTCACAGTTTCAGGGGATTCAGTCTATGGTCAGTTGGCTCCAAAACTAGAACATGATGGTAGAGGATGGCATAACAAAGATGCTTAGTCCAGGGAGGCCAGGAAGCAGATCAGGGGAACAGTGCCAGAGGGGAAGGGGCCAGGAGCATACATAGAACCAAAGTCCCACTTCTGTGACTTGCCCTGACATACCCTAAAGTGTGCTTTACTAATTTCCAGCTTTACTAACCTCAAAAGTCAACTTCCTAAGCCATTCATGTTGACCTGATAAAGTTTAACCACTGCCTCTTTTCAGTCATCTCAATTCTTGGCCGGTTAATCCGCTCCTCCCCCACAACTCTACTTTCTTGAAGACAGATCCCTTCCTTGATTTTTTATTTGTTTGTTTGTTTGTTTGTTTCACGTTAGTCCCAGTGAATAGTTCTGTTCTTTTTCCTTTCTGAACTTCTTTACTTCACCTCTATTCTTACTCTGCAAATTTGAATCTTTGGTTATTTGCTTTTACCCATGCTAGGTGTCAGGAGGTGGTTGTCAGAGCTTTAGACTCTGTTTAAAACCAATCTAATTTTCTCTTCTTATTCTCTCCTCTCTTGCTGAACGTAGTCTCCCTTAAATGCCTCCTAACCCTGCCTGCCTTTCATGTTTGTGTTCTCTATGTGAAATTAGTAACCTCATTTCAACCAGTAGCCCATCCGGTCTATAGTGTACTCAGTGTTTCCATGTGTTGTACCCACATCCATCTACCACCATAGCAGCTTGATGGTCTTTAAAAGCTCTCAGACTTATTATTTCTTCTTCAATCTTTTCTTTACGGTGCTACTGTAAAATCTCCCTCAAAGTGCCTGCTGCTGATCTGTGCACCAGCCATCTAGCGCCCTTTCTATCCATTACTGTAAGTTGCCATCTACATTTTACTTAAAAACACAAACCAGACCATGTCCCTGCACTATTTAAAAGTAATTGAAGTGCTTACAGAAATAAGCTTTTTATTTAGTAATTAAAAGCCTTTTATAAACTATCCCTACTCCTTGCTGGCCTGTTTCATACCCTAGACACCCTGGCACTGCATCTCCCCACGTAGTGTACTTGCACTAGCTTCTGCCTTTCCCACATGTTCCTTACTTTCCTCTTCTTGAAGTGTTCATCCACAGGATGAACACACACACACACACACACACACACACACACACACACACTACTTAGCTTTACCATATTTCACTCCCAACTTTCTAACCTTATTTCAGTTACTATTTACTTGTCCATCTCACTGTATGAACTGTTGAGCAGCCAGAGGAACCTCAAAATTTAGAGAACTTCTCCAAAATGTTTGATCCCGCACCAAAAGGTCCATGAATGGTTTTTCTGGAGCAAGAGGTTAGGGAGGGCCTTTCTCATGTTCGCTAGCTACTAGATAATTCTGTTGTAACCTTGTGGTAACCGGAACAATAGATCACAGTATAGGACTCAACCGTAGTGTGTACAGCACCAGTAGTAAACCTAGACTCTGGCGATGTCAATGTGGATTCAGTAACAGTAACCCTGCGAGTGAGAAGAGAGATGGAATATGGGCAACCTTTGTATCTTCTGTTCATTTTTACTGTCAACCTAAGACTGCTCTTAAAAAGACAATGTAGTCAGACAGAGCAACAAGTTGCAGTATGAGACTTAGGTACTCATTTCCATTTTTATTCTTCCCAGTCTCTCTCTTTGTGTAGGTATTGAATGAAAGCCAGATGTGTTTAAAATGTGGAGACACCCATCCATCCATGCATCCAACTGTGTGGGCATGTAATGGAATATAGTAGTGGTGTATTACTCAGTTGTCATAGAAATAGGTTGCAGGCCAGGCATGGTGACACATACCTGTAATTCCAGTGCTTGAGAGGCTGAGGCAGAAGGATTACTGTGAGTTCAAGACCAACCTACACCACATAGTATCAAAAAAGGTGGAAAAGGGCCAGGGATTTAGCTTAGTAGCATAAGAGCCTGCCTGGCAAGCACAAGGTCATAAGTTTGATCCCTGGTACTACCAAAAAAAACCCAAAACGTTGGAAAAAAGAAAGATATAGGTTGTATCTTTGGTTGAGTTTTTAAAAATTAATTTGGTTAGTTTTACTTTGTTTTGTTTTTGAGACAGGGTCTTACTATGCAATTGAGGCTGACCTCAAACTCACAGCAGTCATCCTGCCTCAGCCTCCCAAATGCTGGGATTATAGGCATGCGCCACCATGCTTGGGTGGTTGAGTTTTTTAAACTTTCATTCTTATTGGATAGCATTTAGGAAACATTATATCAACTTTTGCTGGTAGAGACAGGATAGGCCAATAAATTAAAAAATAAGTGATGAAATAAAAAAAAGTCTTTAAAAAGGACCTGTAATTAAAATGAAAGGACACATGTAATTGCAAAATAATCTCAGTTTTAAATCAGAATACTTAAATTGAATGTGTAGGAAATGCTTGTTTAAGGGCAATCAGATGATAGGAGAAATT
Organism: Cavia porcellus; assembly: GCF_034190915.1. Classification (NCBI taxonomy): domain Eukaryota; kingdom Metazoa; phylum Chordata; class Mammalia; order Rodentia; family Caviidae; genus Cavia; species Cavia porcellus. The sequence goes on from NW_026947510.1 coordinate 44,016,888, forward strand.
CATAAAGTCAGTTTGGAGTAGTACTGTGCCAGAGTTTGCTGCTTCTCTCCCTGCCTTCACTTACCTGTGTCTTTCTCTGCTGTCTGACACACAGCCCTAATCCTTGCCAGCTGCCTCCACATTCCTCCCAAGTAGTTCACAGTGTCTCTTGCTCCCCCACCGATGGCAGCCTTCACCTCGCCGGGTTCACACTGCTAGTGTCACGGGTTCTCCAGACCCCACACCTTTCCTAGGACCTATACTGTCACAGTTTTCAGCCTCCCACCTGGCTTTTCCTCTTCCTTCTTTCTAATCGGATCTTGTGTTCCTCTGGGCATTACAGGAAGTAATCTCACAACACCTCCCCAGTTCCCTGATCGGAAGCCGTCCTCCCCCACTCTAGACTCCAGATGCCCGCGCACCTGTCTTTTGCCATAGCACTGGCACGCACACACAGGCACATGCACACATCTCAATATCTTTTGTTGCTTAGCTCTTTTAAAAAAGAGATCTTTGCACTCATTTTTACTTCCACTGTGATTTATCTTACACCATGTTTCTATATAATAACATGTTCTTGATAAGTATTTATAGATCACAGTTAGGTTTTTGTTTGTTTTTAAATGAGGAGCAAGCTAGCTAGCTTTCCTTTCATCGAAACAAGGTCTCACCATAGAGTTAAGGCTAGTCCTAAACTCACTGTGTAGCCCAGGCTGACCTCAAATTTGCAGCAATCTTCCTGCCTCAGCCTCCGAAGTACTGTGATTGCAGGCATGTGCCACCATGCCCAGCTAAGATTTCCATAAGTATTTTGGGTAACTTAGTCTTTTTTTGTAGAACTCCATCTTGACACTTGTATAATTTAGTATACAGAATGCATAGTAACACTTTTTTTTTGTTTTGTTTTGTCTTGTTTTGTTTGAGACAGGGTCTCTAAGTAGTTCAAGCTGACCTTGAACTCACAGTGTAGCTCAGACTGTAACTCAGGGTGGTCTTCCTGCCTCTTCCTCCCAAGTTTTGGGATTAAGCGGAGCACCACCACACCCAGCTGACATTTCTTAGTATGCTGTATAACACTTGGTGTTTGTTTTTATTATTTTCTCTTTCTTTTCCTGGACTTTTCCTCAGAAATGGCATGTTTATGTAGCAGTCTTTATATCTACACCTGCCTAAAGCTTGTTGCCAGTGAGTATGCTAAAGGAATGGTGCATTGGTTGTTTTCTTTAAACTTAATAACTCCCTCTCCCCTGCCCAGCGAAAATGTTGGATTTAGATGTGGTTCTATGAATTTTCCTCTGTGATTGAAAAAAAAATTTCTTTTTCCTTTTTAAGTTTCAATTTTCATGATCAAGTAAACAAGAAAAGTTAAAAGGAAAAGCAGCATTTAGCATAGGTGCCCATTTACAGGTAGAATTAGCCCAGTCATTCAGTGCCTGCTGAACTGAGCTCGGTTTGTGTCAACTGTATGAGCTTCCCATTTCTGCCTCACCGCCACTGTGGAAGTGACGAGTGGATATGAAAGTTGTCTGGTTGGTTTCGGTGGGGCTTGACTAGGTCTCTGTTTGTGGATGACTAAAACAGACCAGAGGTGGTGGCGCATGCTGTAGTCCCAGCAGCACCCAGGAGGCAGAGGCAGGAGGATCCTTGCAAGTTCGGGAACAGCCTGGGCTACAAAGTGAGCTCAAGGCCAGCCTGAACTGCATAGCAAGACCCTGTTTCAAAAAGACGGGGGGGGGGGGGAGAAAAGAAAAAATAATAAACAAACACACCGGAGGCTAAATATCTTGACTGTCATGACCATATATGTATCATCCATAAAGCTTTGGCAGTAGTTTACTCAGCAAGCCAGGGCACATTATTTAAGGCATAAATGTAAATATGTAATCTTTCTGGTTAAGTTTTGTGACAGTTTTGCAAGCCTTATTTCTTAAAATGCAGAGGTTTTTCCTTTTAGGATCTTCTTTTATAAGTTTGTCAATGTATGTGTAAGGTCTACTATTACATAATCATACCATCTGTGCTCTCATTTAATGTGTAATCTATAGATGAAAAAAATCTTATTGTAGTTTGTAGTAGCAAATTTTTAAAATAAAGACACTGGTATTGAAGGCCTATAAAGTCTTCATTGGTCCTGTTCTGATCAGTTTTGTACTATTTTGTTTTGTATGAATTCGTTGTTTGTAAAGATATAGACAACTATTTAGAAGAAAACAAGAGACATTATGGTAGCCACTGTAGATCTCTTCTTGTCTTGCTTTGAAATCTGTGTCATTTACATTGTTTTCTTCTGATCTGCTTTGTTCTGTTTTACGTGTAGTTTTACCCCCTTTTAAAAAATAAAATTTAAATAAAATAAAGACAATATTTTAATTTATTGGTATTTCCAGAGGAGAAATTAAAATTCCACTACATGTTTTCAGGTTGTTTTTCTTACTGAATAGACAAAAGGACAGAACAAGAGTTGCAAAGTTTATGATTTGCTAAATTTTTCAATGGTCTTATTTATGTTTTGAGTTCATATTATGAGTGCCTTGAAACTTCAGTTTATCCCAGAAGTTTGGAATATTTATGTTGCCATAGATAATTAAATGTTGAAACCAAAGGTTGTTCTAATAAAAGTGTAAAAATAATCATTTCCCGTCACATCAAGTTAAATGAACCACAAAAATCATGGAGTTAAAAACAAATCAATTATCACTTAGTGGTTCCATTTAGTTTGTTACAGTTCATGATCTTCGATTGAATTTGCAGCTCCCTGAGTTTGTTTGGAAGTAGGTCATCACATGCTGAGATGAAATACCAAGTCATTTTAAAGGAGATCCTGAGCATGCTCATGAAGTACTTACTTTTGGAGCTTGCAGAGTGTTTCGGTTTTCTTTAGTGGAAAGAGATCACACGGTGTTCCCTTTCGTCATCATTCTGTCAAAAAGCGTGTAATTTGTTTTTAGAAACCAGAAGGCTGAGATAAAGGGAAGAATATAGGTTTTTAGCAAAAGACTATTTGGTGAGTTAATTACCTGTTTTATTCTATTTTGTTTATTCCTAACAAAACTGTCTTTCCTTACATCCTGCTATATCCTTTGTACTAAGCAGAAGCTTTATGTAGCACCTAACTCAGCTGCAGATGGGAGGAAACTGTTTCTGCAGTCTGAATCTGACTCTTTCTTTGTTGATATTTGCAATGCATTTCTGAGGGGACAGGTGCATGAATTGATGTGATGATACTTCTTCGTGTTCTCCACAAATTCCATTTGCTTGTTTGTGCTCAGTAATACTGGCAGAATTGTAGACTTCAGGATTTGTCGGCTTGGACACTTTTGACATTTTCATTCTTTTAAACTTAATGATATTATAGTTTTTGTCTTTGCCTTTTAGTCCTATACCTACTAACGTAAAAGGTAAGACCTACCAGTATAAGATAAATAATTTAAAGAAAATGAAATGTGTTGCAATAGTATATGCATAGTTTCAAATAGGCAGTTCAGAAATCTTTGCTTTGTAATGCAGTTGGTCATTAAAAAAAATTAAATGAGATTTTCAGCACGTCATAAAACACAAGATGTCACCATTATTTCATACTCTTTTTTAGAATTAGTTATGTTTTTTATTGACTCTACTATAAAAGTGTTTGGAGCACAGTAAAAGCTTTGCTATTTTGAGTTTTTCCTGAACTCATACTACTGTGATTGCTATGATGATAATCTTAAGTATTTTATGATTTTTTTAATCCAAAATGTTTGTATTTTACCATGAAGTTGAAGGAGATATATTTTATGCATTTTTGTATCATGCATAATTTTGTATAATACTTGAAATCTATATTTTTGCTCCATAATGAACATGACTTTGATTATATATTTATAATAGATAAGCTTGGTAAGCAAATCTTCTGAGTATTCTCCTGGAGATTAAAATTGCATCACTTTGCAAGAGATAAACATTTTTTCAAAATTCAGAGAGAAAGCATAAAATTGTCATATATATTTCCTTGCAGCAAAATCTTATTTCTTGATAACATACAAAGTCAAGTAAGGAATTTGAGGCATAAAAGATGCTTTAAAGCATTCTAGAAAAATGCTGTGGGGGGGGGGAAGAATGGAAGAAAATACTAAAAGCTTAGTACCTTCAAATGCCGAGCAATTATGTGATGCTTTCCTAAAATATCTTCATTTTGTGAGCTGCCCCCATTGTGCCATTTCCTGGGATTGGCACACGTGAAGGAGGTGGGTGTACCCGTAAGCCTGTGTGGCCGGGAAAGGGTGGTGAGTGCCTGAGCTGAGACTGAGGTGATGAGACTCAGGAAGTCTGTTCCCACTGCTTAGCACTGACTCACTGTACGACCTTGGGCATCCTGCACACCCTGTTTATCTCCGCTTATTTTTAGTGTCATGTTTTGCCATGGCAATAGGAAGTTCATTTAAGGTTTCTAAAGTAATGAGATTATTTTAGTAAGTGTTACTTTTATAAATTCTATTAACTGTTTTCTTTCTTAACTGAAAAATAAATTATGGGCAAAATGTAAAGTCATCTATGGTCTTTGAATCTAATTTGCCAGAAATACATATTCTATGTGAGTTATATAACTAAAAATGACAGATGTGGTTTTTTCCTCTAGACTGGATAATCAGGAAATTTTCGTGGCAATAATTATACTTTATACTGTTTCCTTTTATTATCTTATCCTATTTACCTCTAATCATAGATCTTTATAGATCATCAATAAAGATAAATAATCAATCAAAGATCTATGGAAACTGTGAAGAAATACAAGAGGAAAGGAAAAAGAGAAATATAGAAAAATTATGGATGGGGAGAATATCAGGTTTCTAAAGATGAAGCATAAGCTTTGTTCATTTCTGAATTACTAAATTTATTAACTCATTTATTTAATTTAGGGTCTTCCAATTAAGGAATGTTTGCTTCTTTAATTTTTATGTGGTTACAGTAGTGCGTAAAGATCCCCAGTGGAGTCGTATGACAGTGGGATCTGTGGTGAGTACACTTGGAGAATAGCAAGTTATGATGGCTTATTTATAGCAGAAGTGGGCTTTTTACATCCTGTTTATAACTCAACTCTGGAGTTTAGCATTTTCTGGGATATAGTTCTTTTGAAAAAGGGAAATTATGCCATATGACATTGAACATTTGGCAAGCCCTTTAATAACTCAAAATATGAACACATTGAAAATACGGGGATAACTGAAAGAACTGTGGGTTTACTTTTATTTTCCATCTTGTAATTTCATAGTTACAAGGTGATGGGATATGAAAATGTACAGTTAAGCAAAGCAGAGTCAGTCTGACACACACACACACACACACGTCATCCTAGCACCCTGGGAGGCAAAGGCAAGAGGATCACAGGACTGAGCCCAGTGTGGGCAACTGAGTGACTTAACAAGACCCTGTCTCAAAAGAAAAAGGGGGCAGGGGAGTTACTTCAGTGCAGAGGCCCTGGATTTAATCCCCAGTTTCAAAACTCAGCACATCAGGTGATAGTGATAGAAGCTGAGATGGCATTTCGAAAGCCAGAAGGAGTGTGATCTGTGCCAGAGTATAGGCTGTGACTGTTACATGCACATAGTACCAAGGAAGATTTAGATGATTCTCATAGTGTCCCATGCATTCTTTGAAAGTTACTCTTAGATTGTTCCTGTGGTAAATTCATAGTCGGAAATAACTGTAATGATACCTGTAATCTGGTAGATTAGGTTTTAATCTAGCTTCTAGATTGTGATTTCAGGCAAATATTTTCAGTTCTCTACTGTCTATTTTTTCAGCTGTAAACATAAATCTTAACATTTTGATATTTGAGAGAACCAAATTTGATTTATGTATTTATTTTTGCAGCACTAAAGATCAAATTCAAGGCCCCCCACACACTATTTAAGTAGATGCTTTCCCACTGAGCTGCAGCCCTGGCCCAAGAATCAGATTTTGTGTAAAGAACTTAGCATGCTTAGCATGGTGTTAGCCATAAAGTAGGCGGTCAATAAATATTTGTTACTTTTGCTTTCCAAATAGCTAAATATTTTCTGGTTTCAAGTTTTTTAAGTTACTTGTCTTCTCTGGAATACAAGCCTCACAGAAGTACTATAATGTACTGATACATAAATTATACTTAGAATCTTTTTGTCTTTTGTCTTTTTAAAAAAGAACCAGCATATCCTACTTGGATAACTGTGGTAAAAATATTAAAAAAAAATAAAAAAAAAGAACCAGCATATATACATGATAAAATGTTATAAGGGTCTTAGTTTTTAAAATACCTGTGTGTTCTTCCTATGTTTGGTGTAACAGACAAAGCGGGGAAGATTGTTTTATTTTGTTGTGTCTTGTTTTAGGAACATGGTTTTGCTGTCTAGCTCAGGTTGGACTTCGAGTCATTATGTAGCCTACCCTGGCTACAAAACCAGTTATCCTCCTGCCTCTCAAGAGCTGTGCATGTACCACATGCCCAGCTAAAGAATGAATTCTTAGACCAATGGAAACCCAGTAGTGCCTGGTACACAGTTGACATTCACTCACTAAATGTGTATTAAAACTAGCTTTTGTTCCTTTTTTGTTCTTTTCAGTCTGTCTCAATGAATAAAACACTATGTGAGAGATTATATATTTTTTTGTTTCTCTCTACTTCAGTGAAGATTGAATTTAAAAAGCAAACACTTTCTTGTATGCTGAGGATTGACCTCCAAAAGTCTTATACACACTTATCACCAAGCTACATCCTCAGCCCGACGAAACCCTTTTTACAGTTTTGTTAAAGAAACACATTAGAACTCCTAGACATTCTTACATAATCTCCACATATGAGCTGATAATATGAATTAATACTTTTTCTGTAAATAATTCATTGGTGGCTGTAATAAATTGTGTTAACTGTCTCGAAGAACTCTGAACTCTAAGGAGGTCCATTGAAAATTTGAGTGGAACCTGGGCAGTGCAGCTCTTTCACAGCAAGATGTTCAGCTATCAGGTGGTACAGTGCATGTTCTTAGGCTCTAAAATTTGATGTCTGGCAGCTTAGGGTCAGTTGGTTGATTTATGTAAAATTTTATTTTAATGAAATTTCAATGGTATAAATGGTTTAAGCTGGGCATGGTAGCATACAATTGTAATCTCTGCACTCGGGAGGCTGAGGCAGGAGGATCACCATGAATTGAAGGCCAGCCTGTACTACAGTGTAAGACCTTGTCTCAAAAAACAAACAAAGGTAGGTACATCAAAAGTATGCACTTCCATCACTTAACCTAAGAGAGCATAACTTTTAATGAGGCCATCAATTGTTGGATTTACCCCCTCATCAGAGTCACATAGAGGTCAGCCTCAGTATGTAATTGCCTCATTGCTTTCCTGATGCTGTCTCAATTCACCCACTCTTTTGTAGGTCACCACCTTCTCTTAATTGTAGTTCCTGGCTTGATAGTTCTTTTCTCATCAAGATATTTCTCTGTGACCTTTTATCAAGTACTCTTTTACATTATGTGTATATATGAACATGTCATGATGAAAACCATTAATTTCTACAACTAATATGTGTTAATAACTATAATTATGAAGTATTCTTTTGTATTTTCTGTACCATCATTCAGCCTGGGAATTATATTGTGAGGTTTTTGTTTCTTTGTTTCAACTTGATACCTCTTCACATTAATCTTGGACTCATACATACATCCAGATCTTCATTGGCAACAGTCTCATAAAACCTTTTCACATGGGGCATGGTGGTACGTACCTGTAGTCCCACACTTGGGAAGCTAAGGCAGAAAGGCCACCTTGAGTTCAAAGCCATACTGGACTACATAAGTGAGTTTGAGGTTGGCCTGCATTACTACATATTGAGACCTTACCTCAAAAAAAACAAAACACCTTTCAGCAGGCCACATGCCATTTTGGGTATGGTTTGCGTGTATCCCCTGAAGTCCTGTCCTAGGAGCTTGGCACTGGATGCTAAGGTGGTGAAACCTTCAGAACGAAGCCTGATGACAATAGTCAGGTCATGGGGAGGGGCAGAAGTGTCAAATCGGAAGTGGTCAGTGTGGTTCTTTTGGGACATTGGTTCATTCCTGCAAGAATGTGCACTCTGGTGGCTCTGGTTCCCTGTCTCGCATGACTGTCCATCTGGTGGAGTCTTACTAATTTTATTAGTAAGAAGACCGATGTGTGATTACATTCATTTATACCACTAATGATATAAGCTGCTCAATGGGACAGTCATGCATGCTCCTCTGGTGGTTAAACCAGCAGGAATATGTTAAATTAGAAATCTCATTTAAATAGCAGTTTTCCATACTCTTGCCTATTGATGCGTGTCCTCAGCTCCTCGTTTATTCCAAGAAGGAAGGAACACACGTTGACTGGATGCCGCACCAGCACCTCTTGTCATAAATCTTTGCTGGTTGTCAGACCCAAGAGGGCCCTGCAGACTGCATGCTGGCCTTGCTGAACATCAGTCTGTGGTTCCTGAGGTGGAAACAGATCCACGTTGCTTATTAAACCTAATGCAGAATTAGTATTTTGGTGATTTATTAGACATATTTGTCCAAAGCAAAGTACTAGACCTTTATTGTGCAATTTAGAGAACTTTTAATGAAAAGTACTTGTTAGTAAAATCCTAAGGATAATTCTGATATTTTCATTTCTGACTTTTTTAAGTGTACATCTGAGATGTACTTTGTAAAGATTATAAAGCCACAAATTCAGAACATAGTTTCTGTGACTCGTAAGTACAGTGAAATTCTCCCTGTGGCCATCACGTTAGCGTGGGTGAGCCTTAGAGGAAGAAGGCCAAGGCTCAGACTCAGGCTCTTCCCCTACTTTTCCCTGCATCTGGTGGAGAGCTGATGTGCTATCTGTCGGGCACAAATCTGTGAGGCTAACCCCTATTCAGATTAGCTGTGATGTGCTTTTTCTTCCATCTGTCAAAACATGTTTTGGATATAGGCACAAATTTTCCTTAGAGCTGTACTTTTTCCTGAAGAATCAATCTCTGAAGTTACAGTTGAAGTCAGTGAGAAAGTTATGATTTGTCTACTGAAAGCAATCTTGTAACTGTGCTAGAAACATTCCTTTCCATTTAGGTCATGTTGCTGGTGGTAAGAAACAGAGAATTGCAGGGGTCTGCATCTAACCAGCATCATTTCCCTAGAGTGGAGATAGGTCCAACTTAATCTGAGAGAACAGTACAAAAACAACCTATATACACAAGTAGAATTTGTAGGGCAAAGAATGTGCCTAAGAATGTACTTAATTAGTGTAACAAATTTCCTGGTTGTAACCTGCATATCTGTTCCTTACTTTCAGTACCTCAGTAAAGTCTTAATAAGGAAGCCAGCAGCTATGCTGGGTGGTACACACCTAATTCTAACCCTCTGGAAGGCTGAAGCAAGAGGATTGAAAATAGGGACTTAATGAGACCCTGTCTCAAAATAAAAATCATTTATAAAAGAGCTGAGGATATAGCCCAATGTGAAGACTGAGTTCAATAGCCAGTACCATTAAATAAATAAATAAATAAATAAATAAATAATTTTGAAAGCAAGAATTTTTCATAAACAAAGAATTGACCTGTTGAGCCAGCTACAGTGACTCCTGTAATCTCAGCCACTTGGGAGGATTACAAATTCAAATCAGGCCTGACTAAATTTAACAGTGACATTTTTGAATTACTGGTGCCATTCTAGAATTAACCTGAAGCTCAGCACATTGGTGTTTTAGTTATTGTAAAAGTAATGGACACACAAGAGTACTGCTAAGGTTGGATGTGGGTTGTCATCCAGAGGTTCGTGTGCTGCTAGAAGCTAGGCCACCCCATGTGCAAGTCCTTTCAGAGGATGGCCTGATAAGAAGCCATCAGGTCAGGGGCTCTCATCCCTTGTGAATGAGTTAGTGCCTGCCTCATGGAGTCGGTTGGATCTCACAGGAATAGTTACTGCTCAAGAGAGGAGGTGAGGTGGTCATCAAGCAGGGCCACCACACATGCTTAGCCTTTTTCTATACATGGTCCCTCTCTGCTTTTCTTCTGTGTTGTGACACAGACAGGTTGTTTCTTTCCAGGTCACAGGTGCCATGTTGTATAGACCTTCCAGCCTCCAGAATCATAAGCCAAATAAAACTGTGTACTTTGAAAGTTACCCAGCCTTGGGTATTTTGTTAGAGCAACACAAAATGTAAATAAGAACACCCATACTCTCAGTATCTAACATAAAAGGGAGATAATAGGAAAGAGAAAGAGAGAACTTTTATACATAAGAAAGAAGGGAAGGACATAAAAAGAATTAAAGACTGGCTGATTCACAGGACAGGCTGAGTTGATAGCAACCAAGGTACAAAAACAACTAAATGGTGTGATTCAGTTAAGGCTCTTGGCAGGTGGACCACACAACTGAAACTGTTGTGCCAGGTGTCCTGCTAGAGGGAGGCAGGCAGAGATTGCATACATTTCAGAGAAAGCATTTTCACTGGATGAGGAATGCACACAGCTAGAAGGCTCTGGAAAAGGCCGGGTGGGTACCGAGCTCTTCTAGAGCTCTGGGATTCTTCCCAATGCCTGATTTCTCTCTGTGCCTATAAAACTGATTTTGTCCTGATGTCTAGTCCCCAAATCTGTGAGGAAATACATTTGTATTGTTTTAAGTCAATAGAACATGTCAGAAGACTATATTACAACAAATTTAGCTGAAAGATTTTAATTGGCTTTTATTTGCAGTTCCTCTGGAGCAGGGGCTGAGCTTAGCGAGAGAAAAGTATGTGCTCTGTATAAGGTGGTGAGAAACAACTCCTTCTGTCCAGGGATCTGAAGGCATGGGTGGCTGCCCAGAGCCAGTGATGTCTGTGTTGGGTTTTAAAAGGCAAATAAGAATTTACTAAGTAGAAAAACGTGGTAGGTGGCATTCTAGGCAGAGTGACTACTGGCCCCCAGTTCAGTACATCTCTTTGAGGCAGAGAGAGATGCTTTAGTAATGCTGGAGAATCCGTGTGACCTTTTGGAGTCTGGGAGCACAGGCAGTGGTGTTATGCCAGCCTAACAACCATAGACCATCAATCATGTTGCCTTCAGTGGGCCATTTTGAAGGGCTACATAGAGAAACAGAACAGATAACATTTGCATATTTTAAAGGTAAAGCCTGCAGCAATATGGGGGGGGTGTAAATTAAAGGGTGAGGCACTCAAGCATGGCTTCCTTAAAATTTTACATGATAAGGTAAAAAGCAGGATAAAAATTTTAAACTGGCAGCAAACATGAAGGTTAGATGTAACAAAAGTGACGGAGGTAGGCTCAGGATTAGCTGAACTTGAATAGGGGAAGAGCTGCTCACCAGCATTTGAATTTTGAAATGAGGAATTTAGCAAAGAAACAGGTTCCACTGAGAATAAGAGGTTTGGGCATTATGAATTTTGCAATGTGGATAAAGAATGAATTAAATCACTCACAGATGGGGAGTGACCTGAAAGCAAGCAAGTGTCTACCTGCTGGACAAGCCCTAACAGAAACGCTTAGCATGAGAGCAACAGAGAACTGGGATTAGAAAGCCCAGAAATGAGCAGTGTTAACTGTTGGGTATGCCATGTCAGTCCTGTGAGAAAGGACTATGAAGCAGGCTTCAGCTCGTGGTTAAGAAGGTTAACTTGGCTTTCACTGAGGAAGGAAAGAGTAGAAGTAAGATCACCATTGATAGAGGAATGAAGGATGTGGAAGGGAGGGAAGATGTGCCAGCAACCAGTGTTGAGTTCATTTGGGCACCAATGCAAAAGAGAAATATATTGGCAAGATGCATCAAGAAAGAATGGCAGCACAGTGTGTGTGGGACGCATGCTTGTAACCCCAGCATTGGGGAGGCTGACACAGGAGGATCACCATGAGTTCAAGGCCAGCCTGAGTTATAGAGCAAGACTCTGTCTTTTTTAAAAAAAGAAAGACAGACAGCAACTAAAGTTTACTTTTAAGCTAATAAATATGAGCCATTAAAGAGAAGAGCTTGTACAAGGAGAAAGACTAGAATCAATTGTTAGAGCAAGGTCTCAGGAGAGTTGGGAAGAAAACGGATCAAGAATCTGTAATGGGTCCCTTATCTTCTGATGACTCCAAGGAAGAAATAAGAGTGAGCATCATTGCAGTTAAAACTGAGACTGTAAGACATCTAGTACTGATTTGGCTTGGCAGTGATTAGGTAGATGGCTTAAGGAGAGTGACAAAAATTTTAGAATAGTTGCTAAAAAACAAAAAGAATGGAAGCAAATGAAAAGGTTGCATGCTAAATGGTTAGGAGTAGGTCTTAAGCTAGGAAGGAGGAATCGCTAATCACATCAATCTGCATGCGTAGATGCTGGCTTTCATTTGAAAGCGAGCATATTTATTTGCCTTTTTTTCCCTCTAAAATTTATTTGCTTACTAAAAACTATTTCTTCTTTTGCAATACTTGGAATTTCCCTGTCAGTTTAAGCTTGTTTAGGTTAGCCAGAAGTTTTTTTTTATTGTGAAATATGAAAATGTGTTATGAGCTATAAATAATACAGAGGCTATAACGGAATCCAGACACTGAGTAACTATTTGAGTGTTTAGTGCTCTCCAGCATGCAAAGATGCTGAGAAAATAAGATCTCTGGCATGGTAACAGCAGAGATTTTAGTTTCTGTAAAATGTGAGAGTTTCTGTGTTGGTTGCATTTAAGATGGTTACATTTAAGTTAGGATAACAGCACTGGCCCCACTTCTACTTTAAATTGCATTTTTAGTAATTTGAAAGCACTTTTGTATTTACAACAGTATATTCACATCCTTCTGAGGACATGTCATAAAGTGAGCCATAGGGCTCACTCTTACCCTTTGAACTTTTAAAAATTTAGCAGTTAAAAAGAATCTCAAGTCATTTAGCAAGTTTTGAAAAATCTGTTGTACCAATATGATGAGATAAAAGGCACTCACTAAGAATATAAGTATAAAATCAGTGCAAACTTGCCAGCTGTGAACATGATGAGCATTGCCTTAACCTGTAACGAAGCTTTAGCTGTAGTCCTGCTTCTCAGTATAAAAGAGAAATGGAAGCTATCATCCTATTAAAAAGCAACATATTGATTATCTATCCAGAGAGACAGCTTTTCCTTACATAAAATTTCCTGTATGGGTTTTTATTTAGGAACCTTTAGGTGGTATAATAGACAATTTCCTTCCCAAAACTTTTGCATCAAACAGGCAGATTTCTTGTGGTTTTTCATTATCACAACAACCTTTTGGGAAAAAAAGCTAAGAGAATAACATAGGTCACATTTTAATGGAAGCAATTCTTTGAGGTCCTACACTAATATATCCTTCTGGAAGTTAAGTTTTTTTGTTTTTTGGTTTTTTTTTGTGTGTGTGTGTGTTTTTTTTTTAAGAGATTAAGACAAGAGGACATAACAAAGCAGATCAGAACAATGTAAGCAAAACAGTATTTCACCACAGGACAACCTGTAAGTTTTTTGTAAGGTAGAGCTAAGGCTTAGACTTTCTGTCTCAGGACTTACTGGCTAGATAGCCAAGCCCACAGACGGCTGCTGGAACACGGAAAAAATGAAGATCCGACAGAAGATTCAAATATAATTCAAGACACAACCATGATTTTTGTCTTTCAGGTCCACTGCTACTGTCTGCCTGCTTCTGCTAACCTTCTGCTGTAACCTTTTAATCGTACTTTCTCTCCCCTTTCCTCTGCACAGAAAGAATCCTCCAAGACTTCTTTTCTCAATTCTGTTACATACAATGCTCATAGCTTTGACAGTGAAACTGTGTCTTGTAGTTATTTTACTTTCTTAGAACAGTGTTGTCTAAACTAAATTGTTTGTTATTGTTTTCAACCTTAAATGACCCTGCCATAAATGATTAAAGTCTATAATCCTGATTTTTTAACTTAGCAGTACCAGTTAGTAGAGAATAAAATGGATTGATGGAGTTTCCTAGCCATTTATGCAGTGGATATCCTGCACCATAAATACCTAATATATGTCAGGCACTATTCAAAATGCTGGGAAGATGGTGGCAAACAAGAGACTTCAGACATTTAGTGAGCAATCTTGCACGGTGTGTTTAGGCACCAAAGAGTTAATGGGAAAGCTAAATATGTATGGGATGGTACATGTGACATGCGAAGAGCTTGGCCTAGGGCCTAGCACATAGTGCTCAATAAATTTTAATTGTGCTGGTTACTGCTGCTGGTGCTGTCATCGTGCCTATTGTGGGAAGAAGTTGAGGATTTAAATCAGAATGCATGTGTTTAAGGGGCATGAATAAAAACGTAGTACATCAAGAAAATTAGAAGATGAATCCAGAGACCCGGGAGCAGATATGAAGGAGAACTCAGTGTAGTAAAAGCCAAGAATGTAAAGATTTCCAATTGTCAGAAGCTGCATAGACATCAAAGGGGTGAGAAGAAACAGAGACCATTGATATAGCAATTATGAGAGTATTGATTGACCTTTAGGAAAGCAGTTTTGTAGCATGATTAGTGTAGACTCTAAAAAAGTTTGGTAAAGCAGAAAAATGGAGGAACTGAGAGAAGAATGCTTTTTAAACTTGACAGGGCTTACAAAATACTTGCAGGCTTTAGGGAAAGTTAAATGGATTTTATTAATTTATCTGTTGCTGCCTAACAAATCATCCCACGTTGTATTTAAAACACAGCAAGCAGGGCCAGGGATATAGCTCAGTGGCATACTGCCTGCCTGGTAAGCTTGAGGCCCTGAGTTCAGTTCCTTCCTGATACCAAAAACAAAAACAAAAACCAGCAAGCATTTCTGTGAGTAAAGAAATTGCTACAGTTTAGCTAGGTGATTCTGGCTGTGGCTTATTGGGTGCCATCTGGGAGGCTGCTACCACAGATACAGCCTCTATTATTTCAGTGATAGTAAGATTTCCTGAGGGATTTGAGGTTGTAGAAAATTAAGTGGCTTCTCTAGAAGTTGGGGACCTGAACCCGAAAGACAGAGCACTAATAGTGTTGCTTAGGAATCAAAGATGTGCTTCACAGAGAGTCATAACTGATTACTAGTAATTTTTCCTCAAAATATTGACCACTGCAGTGTCACATGATAGAACTGAATTATATTTCCCATCCTTGTAATTAAAAAAGTTGGAGGTACCAGTGATTTTTAAAAATATCAAATATTTCATTAGTTTGCAAGAACAATAGAGAACGAAGAATGCTAAATACCCACTAGATATGCTTTGCTCTTGTTTGGGAAAGGTTCTTAATTTCATTAGATCCAGCAAAAGCAAGAGGTAACAACATACTCTTCTATGTTCAAAAATTAACAGATTATTCTCTACTAAATGTATAACCTGAATTCCTGTCAGTTAGAGAACAGTTAAAGCACTTCTATCTAGTTTTGTCATGCATATTATAGAATAGCAGCTAATACTCTCTAAAACTACTACTTTCAAAAAACAGATTTACATAGAGGGAAAATTAGATTATTTTTTTGTTTTTTGTTTTTGTACCAGGGATCGAACTCACAACCTAGAGCTTGCCAGGCTGGTGCTTATGTGGCTGAGCTAAATCCCTGGCCCTTGGGTTTTTTGTTTTGTTTTTTTTTTAATGCCTTTGGTCAGATGCTTCCATCAGTCACATTGACTCCTTGAATGACAGTTGTGATTTGTACTGAAAATAAGAGAAGTTAATTTCCTTTGAATTGTTAGTAGTACATTGCCAGGTAATAGGCTCAGCAACTTGAGAAAAGTTAACTGATTTGTAGTCTGCATCATTAATCTTGATAAAGTTTGAGTGAAAATTAAACACAGATTTTGTCAAAGGCCTAGAAGTGGACATACTATTTATGTGGATCATTTTTTCTTTTCTTTTCTTCATTCGTCTTATGTTCCTTTTCTTTCTTTCATGGATAATATTTTAAAGAGTACAACTCTAGATCTTTTATGAAACTACAATCTCAGAATTTATAATGTTAGAACTCTTTTTCTCTGATCATTTCTCCATGAGAATAATGGCTTTTGGGTGGTCCCAATTGTGATGAGGCTTCTTAGGAACCAATAACAGACTTCTTCGTAGTTTGTTATTGGTTCCTAAATGAAACTTACTTGTAACCCAGATTGGCTTGGAGCTCACATAGATCCTTCTGCCTCAGCCTCCTCAGTGCTGGGGTTAGGCCAGTTTTAAGAAATTGCTGTGGCCACCTAACCAAATTTCTGATTTTCTAGTTATGCAAGACTTGTAGCCAGTCACATATGTTGAACATTACACATAATCACCTTGAAAAAACATTTCCAAAACCCAGTTTATCTTAATGATTATTTTTACTTAAAGCATTTTCAGTAATATCGTATGGAAATTAATATGATAATAAATTGAATATATATAGCATAATTACATATATAGATTCTAAAAGTAAAATTTATAACATTTACTAGTGAGACATCTGTTTTATACTTTATAAATGTATTAGAAGCTGTGAAACTGGGGATTAGCTCTCTTGTCCTCCACAGTGGGATGACAGTTTTACAACAATAAGGGGGAAGACAAGGTGTGGCCTTTTTAAAGGAAAGCCTTTATGGCATGCATATGAAGTGCTCAGCAGGGTGCCATACTAGCCCACTTAAAGTGAAAGGCTTGATAGTTAGCTGTTACAGAGCCTCTGCACCGCTGGATTTGCTTTGAAATTATGCTCTCCCCAGCCTGCTCTCCCCCCACCCCTCCAGTGTGTGACCTTGCCATACTGTTCTCATGGTGGGAACTCTGGACCTGTGTAGAACTTCTTACCACACCTGAAACATTTGAGGGCAAGACTTTGATCTATCTCCCTTCTTTCGCCTCCCCTACTTTCTCCCTCTGTCACTCTTCTGCCTCCCTCTCCCTCTTCTCTTTCCCCACTCCTTCTCCACCTCTCTCCTCCTCACTCATTGAAGTAAATGGACTACTGAGTCTGTATTCCCAGCCCCTTTCCAGCTTTGATTTTGAGAAAAGATCTCTAAGTTGCCCTGGCTGGCCACCCATGTGCAATTCCCCATCTCAGCTTTTCTCTCCTTTTAATTGAAACTTTGCAAACATGTAAAATTTCTAGATTAAGATGGCATTTTAATGCAGCATTCTCAAATTTTGCCTTTTCTTTTCCTATCCTTGTAGCAATGGCCACTCGCGTAGACAGTTGTTCAGGAGCAAGAACAGTAGGAGTAAGCAATTTGTTAATCCCATATTTCTTGTGATAAACAGATAAATAAATTAGAGCATTCCAGACTACCAAGGAATTTGCTCAAGGATCTCAATAGTAAACTATTATTGTCTTTTCCATGTGTGATTTTCATCTAGATATTCCTGAGACTTTTTCCTGAACAAATTGGATGTACCATTGGGCAGTTTCATAAGCAGTATCGGAATTATTCTGTCAGAAAGTAAACCCACATTTGAAATCTTAAAATGTTGTGTATGAGGGCTGGCAGTTTAGTAAGCGCCTGCCTGGGAGAGGCGGTGAAAGGTTGATCCCCAGTACCCCCACCCACCCAAAAAAAACCCAGTTGTATATAATGAAGAAGATCCCAATACATAGCAAATCCAAGGAAGACTTGTAGAATAATATTTGATATTATGTAATAAGAAAGCAAAGTGAAATATTACTGGCCAGGACTGATTAAATTCAAATGGCCACCTTCCTTTAGATCTTTACATATTTCATAAATTTCAGTTACTTTTAAGTTACAGTAAAAGTCATATAGCATAAAAGCATCCATTTTAAAGTGTAAGGTGCATGGTGATTAGTAGATTCACTCACAGTGGTGTGTAAACCATGACCTCTATCTGTTGCCAAAACATTTTTATTGCTGCAAAAGTCACTGTGGTGCTCATTAAACAGTTAATCCCTATTTGCCCCTCTCACATTTCTTGCCACCAGGACTAATCACTTTTCTCTGTCTAGATTTACCAATTTTATGAATTTTTTTTTTATGGAGAAAAAGAAAAAAAACAAATAGGGTACAAGTTATACAGAATTTCAGAAAAAATAAACAATAGGAAATCACTAGTTAATAGATTACATATTGTTATCTTAGAAATGGTTGTTCAAGTTAAAAAATTAAAGCATATAAAGTGGACTTTCAAACAGTGAGACTGGATCCAACAACGATCCAACAAAACTCAGTAATATGGTTATCTATCTTATACACTTAAATATATATGCAGCTATATTCTTTAGAACACTTTCTTTTCCTTTCTTTTGTACAATGACAATTACACATTTGGGTTTTATTACTCCCACAGTTCTTAGTACTTTTTTTTGAAGAGAGTAAAACCAAATGTGACATAACAAAACAGAGTCAGTCAAATAATAAGGATGGACCTAGTACATAATGTAAAAACAGAATACAAGGTGATCAACAATGGTTACCATACTGCCTCTTGCTATCTTAAAAAGAATTGCCTATATCATCAGTTATAATGAAATTGAACAAAAAAGTAAAGAATAAAACCAAAACATTTGAGACATTACAGGGTTTTAAAAGAAGATAATAGTCAACCGGAATGGGCGTCATAATGAATCTTACTGTCTTTACAGTTGTTGCCTATACTTTCTAACTTGGTAGTATCAAGCAAAGTAGAATAGAGGAAAATCAGTCAAAGCAAGATGGTGAGGGCTATGCAGGGTTTCAAATCAAGTTAATAGGAAATCAAAGTGGGTTACTATAATATATGCTGCTATTTTTTATTTTTCCCTTAATTAAAAAGAAAAATAAAATAATTTTAAAAAGAGAGACTGAGATAAAAGAGGGCATAACAACAAAACAGCGCAGGTCAAAGCATAACCATTTAAGCAAAATAGTGTTTCACCACAAGACATCCCGACATAAAAGTAGTTACCATAATGTCTCTTTCCTTGAAATCTTTGAGTATAACTTCGTATACTGTAGCACCAAACATCTAAGTACCCTGTAATATTGTCATTCTCTTGAGTGGTTTTAAATTTTATGAATTTCTTATAAATGGATTATAAAACCATGACTTTGCCTAGCTTCTTTCGCTCAGCGTAATCACTTTAGGTTCATCAATCTGGCATGTTTAGAAGTTTTATTTAGGAATTTTAATCACTGAGTCATGTTCTGTTGTATGTAAATACCAGGTTTTATTTATCCCGACATCCATTGATTGACAGTTGTTTGAGTTAAATTGTTACTACCTTTTGTCTATTGTGAAGAGTGGCTATGAATATTCAATACAGATATTTGAATACATTTTAAACTTTTTATAAATATCCACCTAGAAATTAAATTGCTGGGTCATATGATTTTTTTATCTCTAAAGTTTTTTGAGCTACACTGGTTTCTAACAGTAACTATACTTGTTTTATACTACTGTCAATACTAAATATTTATGCTAGGATTCAAAACTGACACTCGGGCTTCCAGATGAATTTTAAACAGTCAGGAAGTTTTGTTACTATTAGATAATATATTATGTTATGGAATCTTTGAAAGGAAACCTATAAACAAGTACAAATTTCCTATAGTGAATGTGATCATATATAGGACTAAATTGTACTAATAAACTTAAATAAACAAAAAAGAAAGAAAGAAACTAGTCTTTCTAGCTTGAGTTCGAGTATCTATAACTTTTGATCCCCAAATATCAGAACAAAAAATTTTTTTAAATGTTTAATAATTGAATTTACTCTTTTACTTAAATTAACACACTTTATCCCATTTGGCTTTTTTGTTGTTGTTGTTTTGTGTTTTTTTGCTTTTTTTAAAAATTGATATCTAGTTACAAGTTACTCTTTGAAAATGCTTTGCTAATTTAGGAGTGGGAGAGTTACGTACACAGAGTATTGGTAGGAGTATATTCTTGCATAAGCAATTTTCAGTGTGCTTTTTATTTGATAATAATTTTCCTGTACAAATATGTGTTGTATCCTTCCAGTTTCCAGTTGAATACATCTCTTATGATATTTTCTATTATGTTCAAGTTAAAGTTTTGGCAGCTTAATCTTTTATTGCTCACTGTTCATGTTTTCCAGTCACTTAATGCACTCAACTAGTTTTTTCATGCTTAATTACATCTTGGTTTATTAATTTGGCACTGAATGTGACAGACCCCTTTTGGTGTCTACCGAGCTGCTATTCATTCTTCCCCCCACCTTTCTTCCTGTTGGATAGAGTCCAGGATTTTTCTTTTTTGTGCTCTGGGACGGTAAGCCCCACGATATGAATAATGGTTCGTCTTAGAGCTTCAGTCCTTTTGCCTGTGCCAATGATTGGCAGAAGATGAAGGTGACTTACACACACATAAATTTCTTTTTTTTTTTTTCAAGTAAAACAGCCCCAGACACAGCCATTATAGGGATAGATCAGAGCCATTTCCCTACTTCAGCACCCTAGAATAATACTTCCTTTCTAAAGGTTACTTCATAGTCCAGATGATTGCCTTGACATGCCCCCCTCCAAAAATTGAAAAGGTGAGTCAGCACTCTTTAAAACACCTTTGCCAGAAGTCCCATGTACTCTTGTGTACATTTCAGGGGCCACTCCTCGTAGTGGAACCCAGAAGCATGGGAAACAAGGAGTGGACTGCTAGGCGGATGCATTCTTCCTAGAATAAAGCTTAAAGAGAAAGGAAGGATGAGCGATCAGTGACCTTCATGCCATAGCCACAGTTACGGATATCAGAGTTTGAACATGTGGAGAGCTCGTTAGTAACTGTTTCAGAAAAACCTTCACAATCTAAACAGTGATATATACTGAGTCAAACTTGTTTCTAAGTCAGTAGCAAAACTTATTTTCTAGTTGGACGTGGTGTTGTGTGCTAATCGAAAGGTGAGGTGGGTGCATCACTTGAGGTCACGTGTTCAAGGCCAGCCTGGGCTACTAGTGGAAAAAAATTTCATAGTCACTGAGATCCCACCCTAGTCTTGGTACTGTAGTGGAGTGGTTAGTATTAGTACCATCTATGGCAAGGGAAATGCTAGGATTATTTCCAAAAGATGAAAAATATTTCCAAAAGATGAGAAGTATAAAATAAAAAGCGGCCTTTATTCTGAGAACACGGAGAGAGATGACTGGCACCCCCACTGCTGGCTTCCGGCGATCTCTCCGGCGGACACGTGGCGTGGGGGCATGTAAATAGCCTCGGTTTGGGGTGGAACCTAAGGCGGGCATTAGGGACGTACAGGTAGCCCATTGGTCCTAGGTTTGGCGCCATATGTAAATTTCCTAAGGGCGGGAAGATGGCGTCACAGGTAACTTCCTAGGGGTAGGGGAGATAGGGGCTTCCTGCTTCCGGTTGTGGCTTCCTGGCTACAGTGTCCTGTCTGGGCCAAAACCCTTTCATATTCCGTTTTATGATTATTATTATGAAAAGGGGCAAAGATTTCTCCCTTTAACTACTTCCTGCTGGCAGAGGGCGCTGTACTGGAGCCTAGGGGAGTTGACGGGATGAAGGTTGATGCCCAGGTAGACACTGGTGCCAGGTGTTTTGGCCAGGACATCTTCACTGGTGAATGCACGTATGTTAGACTGGAAAAACAAAGAGACAAGATGTTATTGAGGAGACATGGCACTGTCATATTTAAGGACCCAGGTGAGGTAGAGGGAAAGGTGCCTTTGATTTAGACATGTTCCACAGTAAGGCAGAATTCTGAAAATTAAATGTGAGGTTAGGAGAGATGATGTTATGAGAG
Source organism: Cavia porcellus (assembly GCF_034190915.1). Taxonomy (NCBI): domain Eukaryota; kingdom Metazoa; phylum Chordata; class Mammalia; order Rodentia; family Caviidae; genus Cavia; species Cavia porcellus. Next base: position 44,038,510 of record NW_026947510.1, read on the forward strand.
GTGATTATTCCCCCATCTGAAAGCATAAAAGTTAAAAGGGTAGGTGTATAAAACTTGTTTCTGGTCCAGGAGTTGAACTGGAAGAAATAGGGGGAGCAGGGAAGGCAGTGGCTGTACCAGTATAGGGAAGGTAAGGGCTTAGGCTTTCAGGGATGTCATGTTTAACCAGACAGCTGAGGGTAGAAAGAACTGCAACTGTTATCTATAGAACATTATGAAGATTATCTTACTCATGATGTGGGAGTCTTTAGGAAAGACTGTCAAGAGTCCTGCTGTAAAAATGATCATTAATAGAATGTAAGAAATTAGGAACCAAAGTGGATAACAAAACATGACTTAGCCTGTTAACTGTGGCTGTGAGGCCTTCGTGAAACGGAGACGGGTGTGCGACAGAAGATGAGATGACCGCTCAGAATGATCAGATTTAGGGCTGGAAGGCCACCTCTGAGCCTGAGTGATGTGAAACCAGGATGGCAGTCTAGCAACTTTGATTTAGGCATGGGTCGCTGTGACCTGGTTGTATCAGCAGTTTACCTAGTTGTGGGAAAGACTTTTATGTATCCTGAAAAAGTATAAACAAAGTGAGAAGACAAAATGTATCTATCAGTCTTGACCAGGGTTGTCTGACAAATTGGTGAACAAGAAAGGAAGGGGGTGGCCTTATATCACTGAGGAGAGGTCCACAAGCGACAACAGGTGGAAGCTGTTGAGGCCTCAGTGTGTCTAAGTCAGCCTGTATAAAAGGCATTTTAAGATTTAGGACTGGGACCTGCACAAAATAGGCCCTGTTTGTAAATGGCATAGGTTGACCATCAATACCCCGCCATAGAGACTGAGGACTTAATATAGCAGCCTGAAAACTCAGGAAGAACTCTGTATATATGGCCTCTATGTCCAGAAATATAGAGAATTGTCTTACCTGAGACTTTAGTACAACTTGGACTCTGAGACGGACACCTTAAAGGGGACTGTTGTTACCCTGAACCCCCTCAGTCTTCGGCAGCAATTTTTTTTCAGCAATGAATCTGGCAGTGTCGACATTTCCTGTGAGGGCTAGAAGTTAGGATGGCTTACCCACACTTTGGTGGCTAGGACAGTCCAGCAGCCCTGAAGTAAGGTCTCAAAGAACACCAGGATGGGGCATTTTGTTGCCCAATGTCTTCTGCTGCTTTTGAGTGTGGTCCATGGGGGGGGGGGGGAGGCAGCTCTGCCTTCTGTAGGTTTACCTGCCTCAGAACTCCAAGTGTCACAAGTGTTAAAAATATGAAAAACCATATTAAGATCTCAAAGGTTTGAAGGTCAAGTTTTGCCTTTTTGTTTGGGATTTGGACTATAGTAGAATTAAGTATGCAGGAGTTTAATATTGGCATTTCAGATCAGAGAGCAGGCTTTATCTGGATGGCACATCACTTTTTTATAGGGTGACACGTAGAAATAACAAAAAAAGCTTTAGTCTGCCCAAAAAAGGCTTTAATGGAAACATTTTGCAGTAAAGGTTTAGCAATCTTATGAATAAATCTATCAAAACTGATCTACTACTGTCAAATTTTGAACACATTTACTTTTTAAAGTTGTTATTTGCAGTAGTATGAACCAAGACAAATAAAATAAAACTTTGAAGAAAACCCTTGTCTTGAAATACAGCTAATGGCTCCCAGCAAAAAGGAATTTATAACCTTAGTTGTTAAACAGGAGATTGGTGAAGGCTTTGATTGATAAACAAGGCTGGTAAAATTATTAGGTGGCCAGTAACTTTGATTAAATGGTTTGAGAATTGTGATAAAAAAAAATAGCATCTCTTAAGCAGAGCCGAATTATAAAAAAAGCATGCCTGAGTGGAGCCGCTGAGCTACTGTTTTGTGGCTTGCCAGCAGAGCACGCCCAGCGTAGGGGTGGGGCAAGCACCGGTACGTAGCATGCAGGGGAGGGCTGGGAATGCCCCTGGAAACTCATAAGGCAGCAGCGACAACGAGAGCGCACGGGGGAGGGAGGGGCTGGGACGGCGCATGGGGGAGGGGCTGGGAGGCGGCCCAACACAGCACGTGAAGCTGGAACTGCTTGCGGAGCACGAGGATTAGAAAGCCAATTTAGGAACACAGCTGGCTTTTGATTAGCCTCCTGGACCTGTTTTAAAAGTTTGTTATAGTGGGGCTGGGGGTTTAGCTCAGCGGCATAAGCGCCTGCCTTGAAAGCAGGCAGTCGTGAGTTACAATCCTTGGTACCGATAAAAATGAAAAAGACAAAAAAAAAAAAGTTTGTTATAGTTAGTATGCTTGTCCTGCTCTGACACAGCTATAGGCCCAGGGTCATTATCAGTGGTGGTTACCTTATGTCTGTGACCAGCTTCTTTTTGAGCTGCTTGCCGCAGTTGATTCTGTTCTTGTGAGCTGAGAGTGGTATTTAGGATCACATAAACATCCTTAAAATGTAGGCTTCCTAATTTAAGGGTAATCTGAGATAGATCAGAATGGGAAAAAGGCACATGGATGTTAAGAAGTCCCTTGGGGCCAGCTTACTCCTGAAGTGGTAGCAGAGCCTGAGGAGAAGATTCCGGAGCAGAGGGCCATTGGGCAGCAATCAGTCCAGTAGATGCGTGTGAGCAATCATCTGTAGAGGACCTACAGAGCTGCTGCTGGTCACCCTGGGAAACACAGGCAGATGACGTCTCACTGTGTGCCTTGCAGCATTGTGCTGCTGTCGGCAGCACAATGAAGCATCATGTGCATTGCAACAGGGTGGCTGTTGCAGTTCACAAGAGGAGCCACAAGGGGGCACCAGTTGACAGTGAGGGTCCTGGGAACATGGCGGCGACTTGTCACGTGATCCAAAACATGGCGGCGCCATGCCACGTGGCAGAGGGTTGCAACATGGCAACTGTTCCCGGCACAAGCTGGAACAATCACGCGGCCTGCTGGAAGGACATAGGGACCAAGTCCTAGTATGGTGGGTGGGCGGTGATAACGCTGTAGGGGATAGAGAATTCTCAGGAGAAGAAGTCAGAGACTGAGGAAGCGCTAACAGAGGGAATAGAGCCGCTGGGAGAGTTATGGATCCTGGAAGGCGAAGAGGGAGACGATTGCACAGTGGGAGGTATCTGCGACACATTTGGACCAGGACTGCTGAGAGAATCAGGCATAGGGGGAGGGGAGAGCAGTCCGGCGGGAGGTAACGGCAGGGAATGAGTTTGGGGTAGGCAGGCGGCAGCCGGGAAAACACTGGAGGGCAGGACGGAAAAGTTTGCGGCGTGGTAGAGTTAGCTAAAAGTATCTGAGCAGGAGCACAAGACTTAATGAGAGATGGGCGTGTTCTCAGAATAAGAAAGGCCTGAATATAAGGGAGTTCTAATAACTTGTTGCCAGCTCGACAGAAATCATACAAGTTCCTGAGAATGCAGGGGTCAAATGTTCCTTCCTTGGGCCAACGCTTGCGGATAAGCAGGTAGGTTGGCCAGACTTTCTGGCAGTAAAAAGTTAATTGTTTAGTTTTTATGGTACTTTTAATTTTTAAAATATGTAAATTGGAAATTAGGCATTGTAAAGGCGTCTTTTGGGAGTTAGAAAATACGTTCCCCATGACTGATTCAGGCAAGAAAAAAAGCCGGTGGTCCAGAACAAGCCGAAACTTGTTTGTGGCACCACGCAGCGGCTGTGGTTCCAAAAAACTTGTATATTCCACTCGTCACTGAGAGATTTACAAGTGGAGCCCACGTGGGGTCAGTAACAGTTTTTCCCGTGAAAGTGCAAGGCTTTAAGGGAAGTGAGGCGATTCTTTCAGTGTGGGCGGTCCAAAAATCTCTGCTTTGGTCTATCCAAACCCAAAGAACGTGAGAGATTTTATAGAGTGTGGACACAGGTTTGTCCAGAAAGAACCCTGCCCTGGGCTGTCCTAAGGACGTGAAAATGCACAGACCCACTCAAACAGGGAGAACAGTTGACTGGGGCTGCCCAGTGCCAAGAGTTCCCGGGGAGTGCTCACCTGAAATCAATCTGACCAATGCTGAGTGCAGGCAGCTGGCGACAAGGACGTCTCGGGAGAGGAAAGAGCTTGGAATTAATCCAGGATGTTATCTGGTTATCGGCTAGGGGACACTCAACTGGCTGTGTCCCAGGAGTCAATCGCCTGCCCATCAAGTCACAGCACCAAATGCTAGGATTATTTCCAAAAGATGAAAAATATTTCCAAAAGATGAGAAGTATAAAATAAAAAGCGGCCTTTATTCTGAGAACCCGGAGAGAGATGACCGGCATCCCCACTGCTGGCGTCTGGCGATCACACGTGGCGTGGGGGCCTGTAAATAGCCTCAGTTTGTGGTGGAACCTAAGGCGGGCATTAGGGATGCACAGGTAGCCCATTGGTCCTAGGTTTGGCGCCATATGTAAATTTCCAGGGGTGGGAAGATGGCGTCACAGGTAACTTCCTAGGGTCAGGAGAGATAGGGGCTTCCTGCTTCCGGTTGAGGCTTTCCTGGCTACAGTGTCCTGTCTGGGCCAAAACCCTTTCAGGAAAAAAATCAGCTTTTTCAAGGGCATTTATCATAAATCCAAACCCTGGCCAGCCCTCCTTGTATACTACTCTGCTGATAAATCTTCTTTCTTTGGTGCTCTCTGTCCCACTGTCTGCCTCCTAAGCAGGCCCCATTATGCAGTGCTCACCACCTTTGACCCTGCTCTTCACATACCTTTCTAACCCACTGCACTACAACCAAGCCAGCTAATCCCTTCATGGTAACCACTCCCCTTCTGCAATAGGGACTAAACACAAGCCCTTCACACTGAGCTACATTCCCAGCCCTGACCCAGTATGTTTTCCTTTGACTTCCTATTTCCTGCTCTCCATGTTCCCATCCTTATAAGCTTCAGACTCAAAAATTCTTCCCTGTGTTTTAGTCCAGGTGCTATCCCACTTATGTACCCACAATTAGTTTGGATGTCTCATTTCTTTTTTATTTTTAAATTTTCCTACAGGATCTAGAAAAATGCTAGCTTTATAGAAAACAACACATTACACTCTGTAAATATTTGTTAAATAAATGACAAGCCTGCTGTTACCCAAGAAAATTAAATCTCAACCGAGGTTTATTTGATTAATTTTGTTTTAACAGTAGATAACAAAATATGTGTAAAATTTTTAATAAACTTTGAAAATAATAAGTACTTAAAAGGAGAAAAAACTTCTTGGCTAAGGGATTTGCACAGATCAAGTGTGGAAAAAGACAGAGAAATAATCATAATTCCAGTGGCAAAAATGTCAATGTAGAAGTGTGGTGAGTTGAAGCTGTGCCTTTGGCCTTTGGGTTATTATACAGCAAGGAAGTGTGTGGTTTTGTTTTTAAGAGCCAGTAGTACTCCTCTAGTATTCCTGGGTGTTGGAATCCCCAGGGGTGGAATTGAAGGACAAGTCCATCTAATTGTATACTGTGCTGAATCATGATGAGTAACAGACAGCTGTGAAGGTCAGTTACTTTCTTGGGACCTTTCATAGAGTTGGTTGCAGAGACAGTGTCTCCTAGGTCCCAGGGCTATTGCTCAGTCATGAGTCTGTCTCCCTAAGATACTCTGTCCTATGTGGGCTGATAAAAACATTTGAAGCTGTGGATGTGCTTTCTTCCTTGGAAAAGAGTAGGCAGGAATTTAAGTTGATCAAACTGAAACACAAAGCAATTTATGGAGTTTCTCTGAGGCCTATTTGTTGATGATAATGAAACTTGTCATATGTTTGATTCTATTCCTGCATCAAAAACAGATTATATATCTTCCAGGCAAATGCTACAAGTGAAGAATTGACTGTTCAGACTTGAATAATACAGATTTTGTTGGTAAATCAGGCTTTGTAGAAACCTAGTTATAGTTTATGGGTTTTTTTTTTCCATAAGAAAGTTAGTGTAGAATGTAAGTCACAATCTAATATAATATGTGGATATTCATTTAACTACGGTATAATCATTTAAGTGAAAATTAATTCACCAATGAGAATCTGGTTTTTTTTAATCAAGTGATAATGTCTTCAAAACTCAAAGAATTCACATGTGCCAAAGGAGATTTAAATATAACACACATTTCACTGTAGGTCAGAAGTTGAGATTTCATATGATAGGAAAAACAAAGGAAGGAGAGATGGTAGTCAGTATTTTTTGTTTGTTTTGGTGATCAGTTTTAATCTTTGCTGTTTTTCACATTGTATCTCTCACTTTGGTTTTTATTTGGTTATATAAATGAACGTGTTAGTGGGTTAGTCTAGTCTCCATGACTATATACTTTACTTTTTATTTATTAAACAAAATAACTTATGTACGTTTCCTGCTGGCAGGTTGTTTGAGCAGCAAGTATAGAGACTCAGTTTTGTTGGTTGCGCTGATTATTCCTGATAGGTAGTTCTAGAACCTAGAGATTGAGATCATCTCTCTGAGAAGGTAACATTTGAACTGAAACTAAATGATATACACTGGTGAAATATGCAAAAAGGGTTGAAAGAAAAAAGAAATTTTACAATGTCAAGTAAGAGTCTTATTAAACTGACCTAATAGGGCCAACCTTTCATTAATGGCCTGAGAACTGGATATTCTCAAATCAAAAGGTTCTGAATCTTGCTAAGCAAGTATATGTCAGTAGGTAGCACTCCTTAGGGAAGAAGATTCTGGTACTATGAAGGGCTTTTTCATTATAATTGGTTTCTTCCTATGTAGGTGTTTATAGGTTACTGTAATTTTTAAAGCATTCACCTCTTCTAGCTACTTTTTCCACAGATTTGCTGTGTTGTGAAATTTTAACTCTAGCAGAATACCAATATAACATGGAACCACTCTTGTACATTTTGGGTAGCAAATTGAAAATATCTGGACTTGTTATATTTCTGTCATATGAGGATGACTAATAATATTTAGAAGAATTTGTTATCCAGTCCTCACATTGATTGTGATTTTTTATGCCATTGTCTATGACATTATGCCATTTCTGTGCCATTATATATGATTTTTCTAAGCTTTATTTGTTTTGTGGACTTCTACTGACATTGAGGTTACCTGTAACAGTAAGTGTGTGAGTATTTGGAACTTATCTCAGGTTATCATTAGGCGTGAGTGTCAGGGCTTCTTAGGTCTGAAATTGCCCCCAAAAGTCTCATGTGTTCAGAGATGGGCCTTTGAGAATGTGCCTGGATCATGATGGTGCTGTACTCAGCAGTAAAAATCCATCCACTCATGCATTCCTGGGAGTTGCTGGGAGGCAGGGCCTTATCAAAAGAAACTGGGCACTGGGGCCGTGGCCTGGAAGACTGTATTCTTGTCCCTGTCTCATTTTGTCTTTGCTTTCTGGGTACTCCCCCACTCCTTTTCCTCAGCCTTGCCTTTCCACCACACCATTTCTGCTTTGGAGACAACCAGCCAGAGACTGACCCTCTGAAAACTGAACCGAAATAAACCCCCTCCCCTCCTCCTTTAAATTGTGAGAGTCTGATGTTTTATTTTAGTGTCAGTAAAGTGACTAATACAATATTTAGTTTCTTTGACTTGATTTCTTCCTTACCTGATTACTAAACTTTTTAACAGAAGATAAAAAATATGAGAGAAACAATCATATTTTCAAATTACTTTAAGTTTGGCATTTTATTGTTGAGTTTATAGTTGAGCTTTATTTGTATGGTATTATTCTTACTATTTGTTTGCTTGGTTTTTTGGTATTATTCTGCTTTGTTTGTGATACTGGGGATTGAACTTGGGGTTGCTGAGCACATCTCTGGCCCCCTCTTAAAATTTTGAGACAAGGTCTTGCCAGCTGGTCAGAGAAGCCTTCTACCTGGGATCCTCCCACCTTTGCTAAAATTACAGATGTGTACCAATACACCCAGTTTAGTGTTTCTTTTGAAATCATAAGGATATGGTATGTTACAGGCCAAGATAAATTAACTTAGAAATTTGAGCAAAATGAAGAGGAGCCTATTGTTAATTCTTACTTTGCCCTTTGTACATTTTGAATAGAATATGCACTTCTCATCTCACTGTGCTTGAATTACTCTGTTCTGAAAGATTTATATTAAATGGTCTAGGACAGTGATGGCAAACTTGTTAGAGGCAAGTGCTCAAACTGCAAACCAAAACCTAGTTGTTTATCACAAAGTGCCATCACTGCAATTAAGCCTCAATACTGAGGTTTTAGTTTAGCGGGGGGGGGGGGGCCCTCATATATTAACATCTTTTATCTGTTTCCATTTGCATGTTCTTGTGCAACAAGGTAGGCGCTGTTGGAACGCAGATTGGAAGATTTGTTTCTTACTCCTGAAAAGAACTGCTTTGGATATTGGTGATGAGTACACTGGTACTCAATTAAGAACAAAGTTAGGTATTGAATGCTGGGGAACCAGATCATATAAATCAAGATGAGAGCTGACATTTTCAAAAAGAATTGTCAGGAGTTTTAGGTACTGCTTAAAAAAGTGAAATAACAAAGTCTGGAAATTGATCCATGTTATAACTAGATCTTAGTCATTGTCACATATCTACTTGAGGAATGCGCGCAAACACTCTGTGTGGTAGAGATTTTGAGGCCCTCACTGGGCTTGCTCTGTCACTGTTTAATGAAGTATGGCTCCTGCTCTGCACTATAGATATACATGAAAAAGAGAATCAGGATTCCGTGAAAGGTGGTATTCTCCACTGACTTGAGTAGAAGTTTATTCCTGCAAAGTAGTGGAGAGTCCTTTCCTAAAATGTGAATTGGGCAGATGTTTGTGAGAAGCTAGGCAAAATCATAAACAGTTGTGAGAATTGCCCACATTGCCCTCAAATAGTTTGTTTCTCTGTTAATTGGACACCTTTTCAATTTATGCTGGTATAAGTAACTCCTGCTGCTTCTAACTGAAATCTCATCTTGGTGTAGTGAGGTCAGCTGTCATTTACTTTGTTAAGCCTTCTCCAGATTGCTGCAGGCATTTAGCCATTTTCTCTTCTGGGCTCTCCAAATCAAGTTATGCTATAATGATCTGTTTACAGCTTGCTCTTCCGTGTTCAACTGACAGTTCAGGCTCTCACGATCTTGAGAGGAAGGACCTTATCTTATTCTGTCTTTAGGCCCGTTTGTTCTCCCAGTGGTAGATCATCTGTAAATCACAGGCAGGTGGATGAAGGGGTACGCACGGTGCAAAGACACCATGCAGGAGGGTGCTGGTAACACCGAAACCTTGTTACTTCTCAGGATCCCTGCAACCTTCTAGTCTTTGACAGATCTCTTGCTTCATTTTCTTGTGTTTCTCCAGGCAGTCATATGCAGAACTACCATGTTACTGTGTGATTCTACAAATACGTGGTGCTACAATTTTATTTAAAAAGGTCTGCCTTATTAAGATGAGATAATTTTACTGAATACCTAACAGCAAACACACATTCATCTGCTAGAATAATATGAAGCTTCCTTCTTCAGTAAGTTTTCAAAGATACTTTGTTAACTATCCTGATAGCACAATGATTGAAAACTTTATTACATAATAGGCCTAATTGCTTTAAGGACAAGGATAGTACATTTACATCTTTAACCTTCATGTATTGTGCTTATAAGTTGTTATAATTTACGTCATTTACATCATTTAAAGGAGACTTTGCTTTTAGAATTGGGGAGGAAATTGTCTCATTCCCTTCTTATTGGTATTTGTTTGGTTTTGTTTTCTCTCCTATTGTAAAAACTTCAAAGTGAGTATGATTAGAAACTAGCAAAACCTTGACCTGAAAAAAAAATAGGAAAGATCATGAATCACTACTTCTGTAAAACATATGTAAAACCTTCTGGTTATAGCAAACTGTTGGCTTTCTTTTCTATATTTCAAACCACACGATGAAACAATTTTGTTTCTTCAACTTGAGGCACTATTTTTAATTTTTGTTACAGCAGTTTCTTATGAAAGGAATGTTTTAGCACCAGTTAGGTTATGTGTTAAGATTTCAGTTGTAAGGCAACTTAGATTGAAATTATGGAAATTTTTATACCATTAGCATTCTAACAAGATATTTTCAATGTGTGTTTTTAAGTGGTTTGCCTATTTTCTGTTAACCACCATTTTAAGTAAAGGGCATGAACTACAGAAGAAATATAGTCAGCCATTAAGTGAGATGACATTTAAATAACAGGTGGTGAGCACTATTCTAATTGCTTTACATGTTTTTCTTATATAATTCTCACAAAAGTCCAAGGGAATTAAAGTATTGTTTTTATTTTTCCATTGTAAAAAATCAATCAGGAAGAGGCTGTGTAACTCGCCTGTGGTCGGAAAACTGTGAGAAAGGAGCTGGGTGTGAACTGGGATCATCTGACTGGAGAGCTGATGTGTTTTGCCCTCTGAGCCGAACTGCTTCCGATGTGAATAGGCCTATGAAGAAAAATCTAACTCCAAATGTAATTAAAATGTACATATACACAGTTAGCACAGTGTGGTAACATATATTTGCAAAGAAGAAAATAATTGTCAGTATTCAGTGTTGAATATGAGTAAAGATGTGGAGAAGGAGAAACCTAACAACCTCTGAGGTACAGATAAAAGTTGCAGCCTCTTTCTGGATGACATTGTTTTTTATATGCTAAAAGCATGCATATGCTTCAGTGTCACCATCTCACTTCTGAGAGTTGTCCTGTACAGCTAAACACAGAAAAGCACTAAAACAGTTAGTGAGACATATTTCTTTTCTTTTTAAGTCTTTTAAAAAGTTTTTGACAGTGTTAATATAACAAGAAATTGAAAATGAAGTGAGTGCAAGAACACAGGGTTCAAGTGACTGATGCGCAGTCATGGGGAAAGCTGTCCGTGGAGTATTGCAAACATCATTATTAGATTCCTTTAGGTTGAATGAGTACGTGTTTGTGCATACAAATTTTGGTCTGAAAGGCTACTCACCAAAATACGAACGGCTATTGTACCTTCTCCTAGTTAATATAACTTAGTAGTAAAATGTCTTGGACAATGTAGTTACTCCAGGAGTGTGGGTTACTCTCCGGGGTATGACGTTGTTCAAATTACTAACCTGCTCTGTGCCTCAGTTTCTTCTGTTGGGTTATAAGGATCAGAGAGTCTGTAAAATGTTTGACACAAAGTAAGCTATTAATAAATTTGAGCAACCGTCTTCATTTCTGGGTTGTGGAAATCTGGGCAATTTTAGCCTTCCTTATATTTTTTTCCATTTAATTTTTAAACAAGTATGTATTAACTGTGGAAACAGCAACAAAGTAATTGTTTGAAAAGAGTTGATCCACTTACATTTTTAACAGGAGATATCCATTTATTTAGAGCTAAGTATTTTAAAATTCTCATTAAACCTTTTTACAAAAGCTATTTGTAGCTGTGTATCTTGGTGCCTTACCCTATGCTATCTGCCAATTTTAAGGAAATTGCGATCATATTTTACCCTTATGGGTAGCAGGCATGCATAATCACCACAGATTCTTCCTGGAGAAGCTGCCTTCATTTGCGGCTGCAATGACATGTTGGGGGTGTGACGTCAGTCTGGTGTCAGACTTCCAGAGTGGCAGGCCAGCCTGACAGTCACCATGCCTTGCCTCAGTGCTTGATCCCCACAGTGCTCATTGGGAGCAGCTCAAAGACAAAGGAGTTCAGTCTTGTTTTTACTTCAGTGTCCTTTTTGCCGGTAGTTGAATGTCTTTTTAAGAATGTGATTTTGGTGAAGCCTGGTGAGTAAATTCTTGTTACTTTTTGTGTTAATAATAGCTAATGCCTAAATGAGCAGCAGTCCTTTTTCCCAGTTAATGATCCTGTGGTAAATAATTTTTGTAGCTCTGGTGCCAGGCATGGTGCCCAATGCAAAAGAGTTACATGTTAGAAATGTTTTATAACTCAAGTATTATATTGCACAAACGTGAATACATTCATTGGGTTTTCAGATGATTTGAGCATTTTAAGGATCGGCAGTGTCTCCCTCTTAGTTTCCCCTTAACTTCAAGCTGCATAAGTATGTAATGGTTGTAAATTGTTTTAAAGCCTAGGAATTTTTCAAAAATCTCAGTTTGTCTTGTTTATATTTTAACTCATTCAGAGAAGAAGCTTGCCCTCTCCCAAAGAAAATTTGATGGATAATTTCCCAGTCATTCTGTGGAGAAGCTGAACAATATTCATTATATAATACTTCTTAAATTCTTTAATTTGGGGAGGTTGTTTCAGTGATGTTAGTCAAAATAGGAATGCTTATTAACCTGAAATTTAAGAACAGTCCTCTAGCAGGAGTTTTTATATTGTAGACAGTATTTTACTTAAAAGGACTTGTAGAAATTTAAAGAGTAGTATGATGCCAATGATGTAGAGGCTGAAAAATTTGCCTTTGAGGATTTAGACTTTATTAATCAATTTATTTATCAATAAATAAATTTATCAATTCATGGTTCTTTCAGTTTACTACATAAATTTATCAATTCATGGTTTACATGGTTAGCAGTTTACTACATAAATTTATCAATTCATGGTTCTTTCAGTTTTACTACATAAATTGATTTAGTTAGTTTGAAAACATTAAGAAGTTGAAGAGTTTACTTTGTGGATGTAGCTGTTTTGCTTATAATTTTTGTTTTATATGGATGATAGTTTACTTCTATTGATATACAAGCTAGAACCTTTAACTTTTTTTATGTCTCAGTATTTCTGACATAATTGTTTTTATGAAAACTAAATAGAAATTTTGATTTTAAGATCTTCTGGAAGGTTTCAGACAAATTTTTTTCTTAAAAATAGACAGTTTTTTAAAAAAGCAATAACATACTTTTTAAGTCTAGTTGAAGAAAAGCATCTGAAATTCTTAAAAATATACATTTACTTCAGTTTTGGAATTCAGTTTTGAAGCTGTTTAAGAATCAGATTTGCTGTGTATGGCTTAATTTGAATAACATACTTAGGCATTGAAAGGAAATATTCTAAATTAACTTTTTATGTTATACAAAAATACAACATTTGAGGAATTAACTACCTCATATTATGATGCTCAATGCATGGAAGGACAGTTGTAAGGTCACTGTATTTAACTGGACAGCATTAATCCAAGACCCACAATATTTTCCTCTTAAGTTGGAGAATTTTTAACTTTCAACTAAGATTATACTAAAGCTAGAAAATTCAGGTATTTATACAGAAAATTCATGAATGTTTTTATTTCCTTTAAAATTTTATCATGAATCTATTTAAAATATTTAACTTGGTTTTAAAATTATATTTAAACTTAAGCAGTAAAACAGTGTGATAATGAATTGCAATGTTACATTTTAGACAAAGATGTTTTTGAGGCACTTCAGAGGTCATTGACTACTACTAAAGTTCAAGGGAGAAGCAACTTCAACTTTGTATGAACGGAAATTAAATCTGGTAAAAAGGAAGCGTTGAGCAGGACCGCAGGGGTATAACTTGCAACTGACATACAAAGTTTTATTTGAGTCAAAATAGTAGAAAACAGAGTACTTGTCTGTTCTGGTGAATAAGGTATGCTTTGAGAAATGCTTTCTGCCAGTACTGTAGTGTGCTTGAAAAATTACTTATGATGCTGTTCTTTGTCTGAGATTTAGCTTGGCAAACCCAGATGGCTCATTAAGCCCCTGACAGTCTTAAAGTATATTTTTATTTCCTTGTGGGGAACAGTATGAAACCTGTGCATGCATATTTATATATTTATATATATATATATATATATATATATATATATATATGTGTGTGTGTGTGTGATTCTTAATATTAATACTGAAACATGAATAAATGAATTGACCAAGCATGTTATATGAGGGAGAATAGCTTGATCATTGTTTTGGAGGAGTCCATCTCCACTCTGATGATCAAAAGCTGCCTGTTCGCAGACCCACTGACGGCATGCCCTGCCTTGTACTCTGTGAGAAGGCAATGTGCCTTGAGGGTCATGTACTGCCATCCAGTGTCCTGAAGTGGCCCCTGGATTTCTGCCTGTGTTGCTGGTCATTGCCCTCCTTCTCACTGTCTCTGGTGTCAGAAATAGGTTTACCCTGCTCTTCTGGTTCAGATCCCTGTTCCCCTTTTGGCCCACTGAGAAATTTCTCAAGACTTGGGGTTAATAATTTGTTGACTAAAATAAGCCTTAAGTATGTGCCTGAATTTTTTCAGTTTTAAAAATACATTATTCAAAATTAAACTGATTTTTTAAAAAATCCTAGAAGTAAACAAAGTCTGCTTTTTTAAAGAAACATGTTCCATGCTTGTTTTTTTAACATGTGAAGTGCTTGTTTTGATAAAGCTCACGTTGTATTTGAAAATAAGCAAATACTGTTTAAAGAAGAACATATTAAATGATGAGCACTTTTTTCTATTTGAATTAAACTATTTGTCAGTTACTGAAAAGAATGTGGTGGCGCCATCACACACCTGTATCCCAGCGCTTGGAGAGGCTGAGGTAGAAGGATTGATCAAAAGTTTGAGTCCTTCCGGGGCAAGTTAGTGAACAAAAAGTAAAAAGGACAAGAGCTGTAGCTCAGTGACAGAACACTCAGTACTGCCATAAAAGTAGAAAAAACAAGATGTCATGTACAATAAAATAATTGGATCTCTTATACTAGTGGGGTATATATATGGGTTAGAATTAGTTACCTGTCAAAAGTAGGACATCTAAGAATCATTGCTTAAATTTATCCTTTTCCAGTTGCTGCTTGCTTCCTTCCCAGTGGTATAGTAAATGTCTATTTAATGCAAGTTACAATAAAATATTTATAATTAGTATTCATTAGAGCATAGTAGAGTTGTCTAAATTAATGAACTCCTAGGTTATATATATTTTTAATGCCACATTATTACTTTTAAATGACATCAGGAATATTTTGAATATTGATGCATTTTTGAGTGAAAGTGATAATTACTTTATTTTTTAAATCTCTAAAACTTTTTTTTTTAATATAGGGGATCAAATTCATGACCACATGCTTGCCAGGCAGGTGCTGTGCTATTGAGCTAAATTCCCAGCCTAAAATCTCTAAAACTTTTGTGAAAGTTTGTATATATTATTCTGCAGTGCTTCTCTTTTAAACCTCTAAAATATACCCAGTGCTTGTTTTTATTCTGTTATGTGGTTTTATTTACTGTGTATTTTTGTTTTACTGTAGATTACTCAACAGTACCTCAGCTCACATTATCAGTTCTTCACTCATCATTGTATATAAGTCATTATGTTTCACATCACAGATGAAGCAGAAGGCCAACAACTTTTAAAGCAAGAAACTAATACAATTTTATTTGTTTTCAAGAAGTCTAACTCTTGAAGTACTTTCCAGTTCAGCTAATATTTGATAAGACCTCTAGTGGTGCCAAGTACTTTATCCTTCAAAAAGGGTAGAGGTTCGTTTCGGCTCGATTGGGTCAGTTTTTGATTTTATTTTGTTTTGTTTTTATTGTGCATTTTACAGAAAACCTGAGGCTCAGCTTGAAGGGGAGAATAATAGGGGAGACTGGTCACTGTTAGGGAGATGAGGATGCTTTTTGTAAGAGACTTTGAGATTTCAAAATGCTGTGTCATACATGACATGTATAGTTTTTGTAAGTAAAAAAAAAAAGTTTAACGAAAACTTTTTAATATAGTCTTGGGGATCTATGAGCCTCTAGCAACTAGATATATCACTTACTTCTTGAACACTTGGGCTAGGTATGGTGGTACATGCCTGTAATTCCAGCTCCCCAGAAAGCTGAGGCAAGCTCAATTTTGAGCCCAATGTGGGCAATTTAGCATAACCATTCTCAAAATAAAAAAGGGCTGGGAATGTAGCTCAGTGGGAAGGCCTAGGGTTCAGTCACCAATATGGAAGGAAAAAGAGAGAAAGAAGAAACCTCTGGAAGACTTAGCAGAAATTACTTTGGAATGGATACTTACTTAGTGTATACCTTCCAAGAATCATATTTATATTTTAACTATATAGTGCCAATTAGTCTTTTCCATTTAAAAGCTTCTTAAGTTTAGATTCACTCAAAATGACTTAGAAGTGAACGAATTTCTAAATTAAAATTTTAGGCATTTTTGCTTTTAATTTATCAAGTGCCAGAATAAGACTGTGTCATAACACTCACCATGGAAGTGTTAGAGACATTTTGTTTTTAACCAGCACAGTGTTAATTGAATTTTTCTTGTATTTCTTCCAAAATTCTTTAAAACCCATTCCACTGTTTATTTTGTAGATTTTTACTGTATGTGTTATTCTTAAAAACTTTTTCAAAATTAGAAATTATCTATCAAGGTACAGGGAAAAAAGAAATTGCCTATAAATCCAAAAACTCAAACAAGTAAGTTGTAAACTCTTTCATTCTGAATGTACTCATTTCTTGGCTGTTCTGAGTCCGCACGATGTTTTCCGCTTTGTGCTGGGGTTGATACAGATTTTCCCACTGAGCTTTGTCACATCCCCTGCTTCAGTTGGGTCAGTCCAGGAGTTCAGTTGCTGTTGGTGCAGTTGTTGGCATTTGTACTCAAATTCTTTGGAACCTGTGGGGAAATGAGAAGTAACATTTCTAAATCTGTCATGGCCATCATTTTTGTCTGAGCAGCTAAGTGGGAAAAACTCGGAGGAGGGCCAGGGATTTAGCTCAGTAGCATAAGTGCCTGCCTGGTGAGCATGTGGTCATTAGTTTATCCCTGGTATAAAAAAAAAAAAAAGAAAGAAAGAAAAAACTCAGAGGAAAGCAATATGGAACAGAGGAATTGGGTTTAAAATTAAATTGGACTTAGAAGAGTGTTAATTACAGTGCCTCACATGGCCAGGGTTTCGGCATGAGGCTGGAAGAAGAGGAGAGGAGGCTGTGCACACCACACTTCCTCTGCTGTCCGTGAGGCAGGAAGGACACCCGAGGAAGGGTGGGTTTATTCCATTTTGATGCCATGAACAGAAGCTCAAGGACAGAACTGAAAATTCTCTTTGACTGGGGTAAGAGTCGGGGAAGGGGATGTCGTGGAAAGGTAAGCAGGTTGGCCTTGGAGGTTCCTCTTGCTCTACATTTCCGGCAGCTTTATAAAGGCAGTGAGCCTCAGTTTACTCATTTGTAAGGCACAGCTGAGGCTAGCCTACCTCGGGGACTCTGTGAGGACTGTGGCAACTCAGGTACCATCCAGGTAGCACTGGGTGTGGCACTGGCTCAGGGGCTGCTGTCCAGGGTGACTGCGGTGCAGGGTGCTGGGCTGAGGACTGCCTTGCTGTCACACCTGTGGGCGCTTCCTTCTCCAAGAGCTGTTCGTTTTCTAAGGGATGAGAGGAAAGGGAACAGTAAACCAAGGTTCCCACCAGGAATCTGTGCGGTAGATGAGTACATCGCTGAGGCTGGAGCAGGATGTCTGGAAGCAGTTAGTCTTCAGTTAAAGGCAAACAGCATTTAGAATGAAATGTGGGTAAAAGAAATATATACTCTTCTTGTTTTGAAGAATTACCATCTTCAAATTGCCAACTCAGTAGTTATTTCTTCACATAACCAAAACTCAAGAATTCTGTTTCTTTCAAGAAAAGCAATGTGTTTTAGTGTTTTTCCTTTGTTCTTAAAACATTGTCTTTAATTGTAGGCACAATGTTCTATGCCAGCATATTTTTTAGTTTAAAATTAAATTGCTGAAACAGTCATTGTGGCAGCCAGATTTCAACATAACATTTTTCTTTTTTTATTAAAATGAAAATAAAATAGTTCTGATATAAAATAACAGAGAACTTTACCTTTTTATTTTTATTGAGGGGCTCCTGGGAATTAAACTCAGGGATGCCGTACCCCTGCCCTTTTCATTGGAGACAGGTCCTGCTAAGTTAACCAGGCATTCAGCCTCCTGTTCCTCCTGCACAGCCTCTCTTGTAGCTAGGATTACAGGCAAGCAGTGCCATGCCTGGCTTACATTTAATAATTTTTAAATTACTTCAGCCTAGTATAGAACCAGTGGATTTAATGACTGACTGGCTCATACAAAAGTGTTTTTAAACCTAATGTTTGATTGGTAGAGTCTCAGAGGAGTGAGATGTATAATTTATATTGATTAAAAACTCTTCAATTTGAAAACAAACAGGAAAGTATAATTGTCTTACAGTGTAATGAGACTTACACTAGGACAAACAGAATGTACAAAATGGTAGTGCTCTTTTTTGAGTAGAAGTTTACAGAAAACATTGTGATCACACGCCTTAGCTGTCCTCTGCATGGTTTTCTACCTAAGTTAGAGGACTATGCTGGCTCCCAAGGCTCACAGGCCTCTTCTGCTGCCCCTTAGATCAGTGCAGCACTGTGGCGTGTGGAGCTTGTACGGCTTGGCCCTTGCGAGAGTCAAAGTCATGGTCCTGACTTGGTTACCACGGTCGCCAGAAGAATTATCAGATTACAGCTGCCAAACCTCACCATGCTAACCAACTTTTTAAACTAAATTAAATCCATGTCTCTTTCCCTGAGGGAAACGCATGACTCATAGCAAGCTGTTTAAATGGATTTGCATCTGAGTTTAATATGAGGCAAGACAGTTTTCTGACATCCATATTTGTGTAGTGGATATATTTCTAATGATACTGCCATAGGTGTACATATAAAACACTAATAAGCTTACTATGATTGGCTGTAATGTGTTTACCATGCAGAAAAATATTAGCAGTTATTGGCAATGTGTAAACAGCAATTTCAATATTTATTTTTTAAATCTTAAAACATTAGTTTTGTTCTAGTCACTGTATTAACCATGTTAGATCTTGAATGCCCCCCAAAAACCTATGTGTTTTTGGTTTATTATTGTTGTTTGTTTGCTTTTTTGTTTTTGTTTTGAAACAATACCTCACAGTATAGGCAATGCTGGCTGCAAACTCACAGTGATCATCCTGCCTCAGCCTCAAGTGCTAGGGTTACAGACATGCACCACTAGGCCTAGCTTGACCTGTCTGTGAAGGGCTCAGCCCCAGGTGGTGCTCCTGGGAGGTGGTGGAGCCTGTGAGAAGTGGGACTAGGGGCTCCTAGGTCACAAGTGCAGTGCCTGGGGGGAGGGTTGGGGTCCCTGGCTGGCCTCTCTGACTCTCCTTGAAGGAGGCAAGTGGAGCCCACTCCCCAGCTGCTACCCTGGGATGTGTTGCTCACCTCCCAAACGGGAGCCACAAGAAACTTCTCTTAAAAGTTCATTATCTCAGGCTTGTTATTTGTTTGTTTGGTTATTGTTATTGTTTGTGGTACTGGGAAAATGAACCCAGGGTTTACATCTCTAGCCCTTTTTAAAAAATCTTTTAATTTTTTAAATTTTGAGGCAAAGCCTCCCCAGTTCCCACACTGGTTCAAACTTGGGATTCTCTTGCCTCAGCTTCCCAGAGTACTGAGGTTACTGACATGAGCCACTGTGCCTGCTTCTCTCAGGGGTTGTGTTATAGTGACAGAAGGCTGATTAACACATGAAATAAAGCTTTTAAAAATCCACAAAATCAGATATTCCCACAAAGAGAATTGCAGTACTAGTGGCAGTCTAAACATGAAAACTTTCTGAGGGTGGAAATAAAGCCTCTAGAATTCTTTAAGTTGCCTCTTTACCTTGTCAAAACTCAAAGTAGTAGAAACATTTTCTCTTTTTATTATGTAGAGCAGAGAAGCATAGTTTTGGATATGCTGATGCAAGGATTTTCTTTGGACCATGTATAAGATGCTATCATAAAAGATGTTTCTTAGCTAAAAGTCTGCCACGTCCCCTTCTTGTCACCTATGATAGATAACCTCACTATCTCTACTTTCCTCTGTAGACTACAAAGTTACAGACCTTGGTTGATATAAAGTCACACAGTGACCTCATTTCTCTGGTCACATACTGAATTGGACATGGACATTCATATTTCTGGGTGAGAGTTGCTGGTGGCATTGGGGAAACTGCTTGAAGTAGGATATGCAGAGAGTAAGTAACACTGTGGTCCACCTGTGATACTTGGAATTTCCAGCCTCTTTAGGCCAGTGATGAAGCCTCACTAAAGAGACAAGTACCCCACAAAGATGACATTGCTGCTTTATTGAGGAACCCTTAGTCCTCGAACTCCTTGAAACCATAATTGTCCTTATTTTAAAATTAAGAACAGCTCTCCAGCCTGGCAAGGTGTCACACGCCTGTAATTCCAGCTACCTAGGACACTGAGGCAGGAGGATTGCAAATTCAAGACCAGTCTGGGCAACTAACTGAAAATGGCAAGTATGTAGCTCAGTGGTAGAGCACCCCTGGGTTTAATCCCCAGTACTGCCTTCCAAAAAGGCAGTTCCTCTCTGTACTCCCTGTAAAGAATTTATCACCTAATGATTTATCATGCAGTACCATGACTCTGACTATTTCATCTATGGTTTTTACTCAGCAAAGATGTGTATACCTGAGGCCTTATTGTTGGGCACTAGAAGTTGCAACACTATTTTCGTTGCCTAGTGTATAGTTAATACACAGTAATTTCTTACGTGTTTGAAATAATATCCCATTTAAGAATGAAATAGTTTTCAGTTCTACTAACTTTTATCATTTTAAAAACTAGAAATTTGAAACATACTAGCAAAGAAATATTTTTCCAATCCCATTATTTTATTGAAGCTTATGTTTGAAGTATATATTTTTGCATGTTTTATGTTCTATGGTATGTATGATTGTGGTATTTTCTATGAATGTCACTGCTGTCTTCCTTTATAAGGGAGGACTGTAGCCACATGGCTACACAAAAAGCATTTTCCTCCAAGGACCCTACAAAGAGAGACCAGCACCTTCCTCTGTTCTCATGGTGCCACTTTGCAATTTAAATTATTCCTCTGTAAAAGCACTTGCCACTTATAGTTGGTTTAAACCAGATAAATTGCTCTGCTTTTATCAAAATGTCATAGGAGCCAGGCCTAGTGATGCATGCCTGTAATCCCAGCACTCAGGAGGCTGAGGCAAAAGGATTATTGCAAGTTCAAAACCAGTTTGGGCTACAAAGTGAGCTCAAGGCCAGCCTGATCTGCATAGTGGGAGACCCTGTCTCAAAAAGACTAACTAAATAAATAAAATGAATATGTCATAGAAAGTGTGCAGTTTATTAACTTTCCCTTTTTATCTAGGCTACCAGAAAGCTCAGAACTAAACTCTCAGTTTAAATGTACAGCACAGCCCATTTTCTAGTAGTCAGCTGTATAAATACACTATTCACTTCAATATGTGAGAGAGAGTTAGGTAAACTAGTTATATCTGTTCTCTTTCAGGTAGACATGTCCTTCAAAACCAAATCATTACTAAATGGAAAAACAGTTCCACAGACTTTTTAAAGAAGCAAGATTTTCATTCAGTCTTCTGGTTATAATAATAAATCTGTGGCAGTGATAATAAGCGTAATGCCTTGGAACCAACAATCTATGTTGTTCTTTATGAATTTTTTTATATCGCCCTTTGAAGGTCACTGATCCAATCATTTTATCTCCACCTTTGCTAGAACATGATCCTCAGATCAAGTTTGTGAATAGGATTATTTCATTCCTAAACTCTGGAAAACATAAAAGCCATATTTTAAAAACATTGTTCATCACTGTTAAGAAATCTCTCTCCTACTGCCTTGGGCACCATATAGGTACAACTTATCTTCCTCTGAAACTATTACAAAATGTTTCCCTTCTAACTTTTCACCACTGGAGGCAAGTATCTTTACCATAAACAAGATTACCAAGAAGGACCACAAACTTAACATTAAACCCTGAGTTGTGGGATGTCACAAGCTTTAGACAGTCACTGCCACGTACCACAGAATGCTTTGCTCTGTGACAGGCCACTGTGGTGCTGGAGCTGAGGTTAGCTGAGGTGGAGCTGAAGGACGCTCACCTCTTCTGGTGCTGTGCAGCTGGGCACAGAGTGGAGCGCCCACAACTGCACATGGTGTGTCACGGTTACAGTGAGTCTGATGACTTAGGCATGTGCTGCGCTGTGCTCTCCTCTCCTCTCCTCGTTATTCTACAATGGGCTACTGCTACTTTTTACAAAACAGTTATTGTAAAAGTGTATGCGGCATTACAGGGACAGCATGTGTTAATTGCATTAGGAGCTATGGATCTAACATTGTGGGAGTGGACTCTGGCATTTGTAGAATGCAACTCGCTTCATGGTGCATTTCACAGAACATGCCCCCATTGTTAAGTGGCACAGAACTGTGTTGGGGTAAGTGCTATTTAAAATGTTGATAAATAAAAATACAGCAATGACATACAAAGACCTGCACTCCATAATAAACATTTATCAAGGGCTTACTGGAGTCTAGGTCAGCAGAGCTTTCAGTGGTAACGAACAGCAAGCCCAGCACATGTGCCATAGGTTCGCCACCCCTGTTGAAGGTTGTGGTTTCCTCCTATTTACTTTTTATAAGCGTCTCCACTGGAAAGTATTTTCATGCAGGCAAAGCTTTTTGTGCTTTGCTTACTCCTGTCAGTACTACAGTTAGAACAGTTCCTCACTATACAGTATATGCACCTCTGTGACTATATGTATATTATATACATGTATAGAGATAACAGACTAATGTGTGTGACATGACTTCTGTTACTAATTTGAAGAAAGGTAAAGTAACTTGCCTCATAAGTGGAAGAGCTGGGATTTGAACCTGTGCTGTCCACTGCCATTGTTGCTTGCTGCCTTTTTGCTTATTCAGAAGAGTAAATTGGTAAAAGGGTATGATCCTCTAGGACACTCCCTCAGCACTGATAACATTGTAAGCAGCTATTTCTGATGTAGCCCTGTGCATTCTGAGATGTTTGCAACATCCCAGCTCCCCAGTTAGGACATTAAAATGTTCCCGGGGCTCCACTCATTCTGTAGGCAGTGGAGCCCCCTGGCTGAGTAGCACTGTTCCGCACCTTCAGACATCCTAGAGGGATGTGTGCAAGAGAGAACACCTGGTGTCATGTGTGCAAAGACGGGCTGTGCTGCCGTGCCTCAGTGTACTGCTCCTTTTCATTCATGAAAGACAGCAGATCTCTGACAAAGAGTTTAAAATAATGCTTTGCTTCAGTATCTGTTAAAGCTTCAAGTACATTTTTAGTAATACACAGGGTTATTAGTATATGCTTCATTAGGGCAGTCTTCTTTTTCTAAAAAACACAAGTATATTCCTTAAAGACTCTCACTGCAGTATCAGGTAGTGGAAAGCACGGTGCTTGAGGGGAAAACAGGGTTAGGAGAGCGCTAGTCAAAACCTCTTTCGCACCCAGCTGGGGTGGGACACAACTTGTGGTTCCCGCTGCTCAAGAGGCTGAGAGAAGCTGGGCATCATGGCACATTCCTATAGTCCCAGCACTCAGGAGGCTGAGGCAGAAGAAGCACTGCAAGTTCAAGGCCACTCTGGGCTACATAGTGAGTTCGTTAGCCCCGGGGTCGGTCTGCAGTACCACAGGAAAAACAAAACAGAGCAAACCAAACCAGTGAGCTATGCTCGCTAACAAATGATTGAGCAGTGTGCAAACACGTATCCTGTGAATTCTTGTGTGACTGGACTATCAGGGGCAGTTTTCTGCATTCTCCTGGCATTTCTCATACATGAAGTAATCCGTAAGCCAACACACAATTTGTATGATGCCCACATCATTCATTAACGTATGAATCACCACGGAATACACTTCAAAGAAGTGTTGCAGCAAAAGTGATAGTATTCTTGATCAGGATTTTGAAGCCACTCGAACAAAATTTCTTTTAAAAACTGGTTAACTACAGAGGAGTATGACAAGTATAGAATGAAAATACGTGACTTGTACATCATGCAAAGGACAGATCATGCTAGAATTGGAAGCTAGCAATCATGAACCGCTGTCTTCCTCCCTGCCAGGTATAGCTGTGGACTTAGCGGCAGACCAGCTGCCTCCCCAACGTCAAGCGCTGGGTCTGTGACAGGAACTCCATATATTAATAGAACTGGCTCCATGGCAATTTCATTTATTGACACTCACTGTTTGTTCAACTCATTCTTGGGTTCATTGAATGATTGAGAAACACATTTGCCCTTTGCTATTGCAGTACTTTAAAATGCAACGTGAGTGTAAAACTGCAGTGCAAATGCTAACATGACAAATAGAGAGGATTTTTAAATTTAAAATAAATTCTAAAGTATACAAAAGTATATAAAAATACATTTAGGTAACACAAGCAGTAAGGATTGACAGTTCTGTCAGATATTGGAAAATTGCCACCTTTGAGCAGTTAAAGCTCGAGTTGATAGTTTGGTTTGTCATGCTAGTTTAAGTCATTTTCGATACAATGATTAGTTATGTTGGGATATTGGATTAATGTTCTTTTAGCCAAGATAGAATCTGAAGATGTTTAAATTTATTTCTTTTCCTTTAAGACATTGTGATTTTAAAAGTGCTTGGACTGGGCATGGTGGTACTTGCTTGTGATTCCACCACTTGGGGAGCTGAAGCAGGAGGGGTGCCACAAGTTCATTTGAGACCAGCATAGTGAATTCCAGGCCAGTGTTATTTACAGACCAAGACTTCATTACTCACAGATAGATAGATAGATGTTTAGATTAATATTCTTTGGACACTGAAAAATGTCAGAGAGGAAAAGAACGTTTGTGTGCTTTGTTTTCTTTTGACTAGTACTGGGGATTGAACACAGGGCTTCTTACTGAGCTATGTCAGCCTGTTTTATCTTTATTTTTGAGACAGGGTCTCTCTTAATTTGCCAAGTTGGTCAGGCTCAGGTCGAACTTGCAGTCGTCTTGCCTCAGCCTCTGAGAGTACAGTGGTCACAGGCGTGCAGCACCACACCGTTGTTTAAATGTGTTTGCTGCCCCACGTCTCCCCTGTGGAGCCTCAGTCTGCCTGTTGCACCGAAGATCAGAGTAGTCCTTTCCTGGAGTTCCTGCAGCCATCACAGAGCCGTGGTGTTAGACGTCACAACATTCACTTTAGAATCTCCTGTATGCCTCTCAGGAAAAATGACACAGCATAGGGAAATAATGCAATAAATGAGGGATTTTTGTTTTCTTTTTGCAATATTGGTTTTTATACAAGGAATCTGTGTATTTCTATTTTGTGTACTATTCAGTTGACTACCTGTTTAAGGCTCTTCCTTCTCAAGGCAAGGCTTCTAAAAAGCTGCCAGCCTCCACTCTTCTCCTCCAGCCTTCATTGCCAAGGTATCTGATCCCTGGCCCAGGGATTACTATGCCCATCCTTGGTGCTTTCCATGCTAATGAAAGTACGAACTCCATGTGTAGTCATCGCATTTCAGTACTTAAGTATTTTCCACTTAGCTCAAGAGGTTCTGCTGTGTTACGCTGTCATCAAGATAGTGTTTATTACATAAACTCATCTCCCACATGAGGCCTTAGCACTGTTGTGCTTTTTTAAATCAGTAAGAAAATGATTTGCATGCTTTTTATGTATTGAAAACAATGCCATGGATATACAATCTTAGCAGTTTGTAATACCTCCATATGTCTTTATATAGACAAAAGCACAAGATGTGTGTAATTTTTAGTAGTCCTGTGTGTGTTCAGTCAGTTAAAGAGTACGGATCTATAATGTATCCCATTAATTACTCTGTGTTCAAGTACTCAGTATGTAATTTTTAGAAAATATATTTGTACCTTTTATATGGTTTTGATTTTTTTTTTTTAATGATTAAGATTTCATCATACTGAGCTACCAGTTAAAAGGAAATTAGGACATGGGAAAAGTCAAGTGTTTACCAGAGCATATGGGAGCCAACTTGCCAGGACCCATAGCCTACTTAGGGGTCTTATGATATAAACAAAGAAGCAGCATTCAGTGTTACATCTTGACTACTTTCTGCATAGCAAAGTAAAGTTTCTAAAGTCAGGCACACTGAGCTAGCTCTTTCTAGCAGGCTGCATTATGCAATGGAACCTAATGAAAAACTTAGTAGTTGCATATAATTTACCAACATACATTGCATTTCATTTGGGGCATTTAACATTTTCACTTAGTCTTTTTTCTTCTCTTGTAACAGTTAGAAATCTAATCTTGTCACTCAACATAAAAAGAATAATATTTCCTAGATAAATGTGTTGGTCTCCAAAAATAGTCATCCTTTAATTTGAAGTAAATATAACAAAGATTATTTTAGTAAGCATAGCAAGAATATTTTTCAGTAAACAACAAAATTATTCTTTCTCTTCATGTTTCTTTCTACATTTGTTCATACAAATATCCTTTTGTAAACAGAAATGACATGAATCATTTTTTTCGTAAGCTACATTCTATTTTTTAATGTACTGGTACCCCAGTACTGTTAGATATATTTTTCCATAGATGAATTTACCATTAGGGCTTTAATGCAGCCAAATAGGGCCATAAAATGAAATAGCTAGAAACTCAAATTTATTTTTTGTGGCCACCTATGAAATGTAAAATATAGTCATTGTGAACCACATCAACACACTTTTATTTATAAAACAGCAAGAAGAAAGAAGTGAACTCAAAGGTGGTGGGAGTGAGTATAGTGGGATTGTAAAGTGTAAGTGACATTCACACAAATGTGCACGCACAGTACTATTGTTACCCCCCTGACTGATGTCTTTTGAAATTTTGTTTTAGATTTACTCCGCTTCCCCACTTTTTCTCCTTGAAATAAAGTGGATTTGGGGGGAAAAAGAAAAAGAAATACACACCTACATAGAAAGTAGAAAAGGTGTTCTAGGGATCTCATCAGATTGCTGGTTTGAATTTCATCTCCTTTGTTCCATAACTTCAACATTGCAATAAAGAAATGTGTTTTGCTTTCAAAGTATTAGAAAAGCATTTGTGATTAAAAGAAAAGTAACTACGTGTTCTCTTTTTCTTTTACTCTTTCAGCCATAATGAAAGGAAAGTAACCTGCAAACACCCAGTCACAGGACAGCCATCCCAGGACAATTGTATTTTTGTAGTGAACGAACAGTAAGTAAAATTCATGGAATGGCTGTGTTTAAAACTAGCATGGGCCAGGGGTTTAGCTCAGCAGCATAAGCAAGCGCCTGCCTGGCAAGCACGAAGTCAGGAGTTTGATCCCCAATACCTAAACAAATAAATAAAGTGAGGATGCAGTGAGATTGTGATAATCCATATTTAAAATAGTACAGTTAAATACTTTTGTTATGTGGAAACTGCAGTCTGGAATAACAGAATGCCAGTTGTTTACTGTGTGTGTTTAAAAAAATGTGACTTTAATAAAACATTTGTGTTTATGAGGTATGTTATTTGAGAAACTAATTTTTGTGAGACTTAAAACAAAGAAAACAGGCTCTCAAATCCAGGTCACAGGTTAGAGAAACTGTAAATTTGGACATATTACTAAATTAACTTGAACTCAGTTTTCTTACCCTTAAACTTGGGGTAGTTAAAATTACCATTTCCCAGGATTTTTATGATCATCCAGTGAAAGATGTCTGAAGATGCTTTTGTTTTTGCAGTAGTCTAGATTGAACTCAAGAGCACTGTCCCACGGAGCTATATACCCAGCCCTTTTCGTTTTTATTTTGAGATAGTGCTCCCTAATTTGTTGACACTTACCCTGCATTCTCAAACCTCCTGCCTCAGCCCTACAAGTACTTGGTATTAAAGGATGAAAATGTTTTATAAACTATAAAGCTATTCATAAATATTACATTTGATATTTCTCTTATTTTTAATATCAAAATAGTAGATCTCATAATTTTTTTGATGTTGAGGAGTGAACATAGGGCCTATACATGTTGACTGTGCATTCTACCAGTAAGCTACATTCCTAACCCCTTTTATTTTTAATTTTCCAGTTGAATGGCCAAGTAGAATATCTGTAAGAATGCTATCAGAATGAATATGACAGAAATGTTCTAAATGTTTAAAGTAGTTGTATATACTGTTCTATAGTAATTCATATCTAATTATTTTGAAAGAAAAAGAACCCCTGCATAGTTAACTGAAATATTATGAAAAAAATGTTTCAACATAGCAAGCACTAGCATTTTTATGTTATATTTTTAGGGCTGTTGCAACGATGACATCTGAAGAAAAGAAGGAACGACCTATAAGTATGATAAATGAAGCTTCTAACCGTAACGTGACTTCAGATTATGCAATGCATCCAATGAGTCCTGTAGGACGGGTAAGTTGTATTGTTTACTGTTAACTATTGCTTAGTGGTAGCCAGTATCTATTGTTATTATTCATAATAGACTTGTAATTGGAATTATAGAATAATCACGTTTTTAATTATAATATGATTTAATTATATTAGAAACAATTGATTTAAGGCCCAATCCCTTACAATGTAGTATAAGATTGTAACTTAAGGACATTTTTTAAAACACTTGTTCAGATTTTGAATAATCTTACAAATGTGGATGTTTGCAGGAGAGAATGGGCACTTTATTGAACCAATTTGTTTTAAAGGAAAAATAAATATAATAGCCTAGAAATCAGATTTTCTGATGATGTGAAAGCCTGGATGTAGGAAACATGTATTTTATAATAGACAATTGCAATAGTAAATGATGTTTATTGGAAGGAAATGGATAATACACAACAATACTAGTATTTATAGTTAAGATGTTTAAAATAAAACTTTGTAGAATGTTCCAGATAAATTTTCAAATAACAATATATTAGTAACATAAGCCAAAAATATATGTGTATTTTAATTAAGATCTAGAGAAACGATATATAAATGGAGGGTCATTAAATCATGGTCTAGAAAATTGGACTTGTGCTTCTAATTTCTATCCAAAATTTTCCAGATTAATCGGTTGTTGAAAGGTTAAAACTGATCTTTGGAAGGATAGAAAAAAAAATCTATGATTGAAAATAAAAAATAATAATAAAAAGAAATGCCGGGCAGGTGGCACACACCTATAATCCCAGCACTTGGGAGCTGAGGTAGGAAGATTGCCACAAGTTTAAGGCCAGCCTGGGCTACTTACTGAGTTCAAGGCTGGTTAGACCTAAATGGTGAGATCATGCCTCAAAAAAAAAAGAAAAAAAAAATCACTGAAGAGGAAGAAGCATCATGTGCTCAATGCAGAAGGGCTTTTGAAATGTGGCATAAAACCCAAAAGTAGTAATATAAAGTAATGAGATATTAAACCACATGTAATTATCATTCATGCAGAATATCTTCAATTAATATAATAAGGAATCATTCCTTTAAAATTAAAGAACTGCTATAAATGAATAATAAAAAAACTTTGACCTGGTTTTAAAATAGGCAAATTATGAACTGGGGATTTGGCTCAGCAGCACAAGCCGCCCGCCTGGCAAGCGTAAAGTTGTGAGTTTGATCCCTGGTACAAAAAAAAAAAAAGGCAAATTATGTAAAGTCAATTCTCAAAAAATGAAGTTTACTCTTTAAATACATGAAAAAGAGTCTTAGTGTCACTCATAATAAGAAAAATGTTAGTAATATCCAGAAAAGGCACCATTTACACCTAAAAACTTTCCATAGGTCAAACAGTTTCATAGCAGAGCATGTTGACAGTAGTGACTCTAATAAATAGTGAAACAGAAGAGCAGGTATTATATTTGCAGTCATGTTAGAAAAGGAAGATATTGCATAGCTGTGAAAACAGTTCTTATAGGTGGCTAGGTACAGGCATACGTACAGGGATATTGGGGACTTCACAAGTTTGGGTTTCCTGGGTGCTGGAGCCTAGGCCTGAGAAGCAGATGGGTCCTTGTTTATCTTTTCATACCATCAGAATTTTTTTTTAAAGAAGATAAAGTTAAACACAACAAGATAGAACATAAGAAAGCAATGTAAGAGACATAAATTTCAAAGCAAGACAATCAGAGAACTTCACTATCATACTGTCTCTTGTTTTCTTCCAAATAGTTGTTCATATCCTCACATACAGAGAATTCACATGAGATAACTTAGTATAGAATTGATCTGAACAAGAGGAGAAAGGCGTTTTAGGTCTTCAAGACCAGACAACAGGGAAGTCAACAATGACTGCCATAATGTCTCTCATTCTCTTCAAAATAGCTGTCCATACCTTCAAGTATGTTGAAATTAAACAAAACAAAACAGGCTAAAATTAGTGAACAAAGAATAATAGTATTGCTGGATTTCACATCATGACACTATGGAATCAGCACTGGGTACCATAGTGTCTCTTTTTCTTTAAAGTAGTTGTTCATTTCATCATGCAGTTTATGATCAGTTCTCATAAATTGTTTATAGGTTCTATGCATGCATGAGTCTCTACATGCATTTCTATCCTTTCTATATTAGAGGGAAAAACAAAGCAAGACAAAAAAAATTCCTATAAAAACATGAAAAAGTCATATAAAACCACAGTACAAGGTGATCTACATTGTTGTCTCTTGTTATCTTCAATAGAATTGTCTATGTCATCAAGCATAGTATAATTGAATATAGCAGTACATAACAGTATTAATAAAAACAAAACATTGTAGACAGTGTAAAACTTCAAAAGCAGGTAATAATCAAACCAGAGCAGGTATCCTAGCGAATCTTGTCATCTTCAGTGTAGTTGCCTATATTCTCAGACTTGATACTATCAATCATAACAGATTTGAATAAAATCTAGTAGTACAAAACAGCAGTCTAACAAGCCAGATTGAACTAAGATCAGATGATAAAACAGTGTAAGTTATACAGGGCCTTAGATTAGTTAATAGGAAGTTAAGGATGATTACTGTACTGTATCTTATTTTCGGAATTGCTGTCTGTGCCCCCAAATTTAGTACAAGTAGACAAACTGGAACAGAATATAATCCATCTAAACAGAGCAGTGTGAATAATGTGGGTTTGAACTCCTGATATACTATTAATAATATCCTCTCCCTTCTTTTTTTAGACTGTTCCTCCCCTTTCACTCCCACAGGGTGCACTGTGCATTTTGGGTCCCACCAAATCCCTTTGTTTTTAGATGGGGGGTGGGGGGGCAACCTGCTATTTACCTAAGTGGTTCCGAACCTTTTCACTCCTGTCCTTGATCTCAAGTTGTATTTCTTTACCTACAAAAGCCTCAAGGTTTTCCTTCATTATAGCTAAGTAGTTCTCTATTGCATGTAAGTATCCTGACTTTCCAACCTATTTGCAGGTGTTGGTTGAGTTGCCCCGATTTCTCTCTGGTTCCCTGTCACATAGAGCATTGTTTTTCTCATGTTTGATTTTCAGTCCATAAACCTCTTTTCAGGTTAATTATATTTCTTATACAGAGCATCTCGGTGGACCCTACCTCCTGATCTACTCTGCTTGTGTTTCTTTTTGTTAGTGTATCAAGGCCATCTATGTTAGAGATTATAGCCAACCTTCACTGCCTCATCTCTGCTATGCTATTTTTCTGCCATTGGTTGTCTACTCTTCTCCTTCATTCTACTGGTCAGCTTCATTGATTGAGGCCTCTCTGCCACTGTTGCTGATATCCTGGTATTTTTTTCTCTCTCTCTCTAAAATGTCCTTCAGTATTCTCTGTAGGGTTGGATTGGTGGTTGCAAATTCCCCCAGTTCCTCTTTGTCTTGGAAGCATCTTGTTTCTCCATTAATTTTAAGAGACACTTTTTCAGGGTACATCAATCTGGGCTGGAGGTTATTTTCTTTCAGGGCTTGAAATACTTCACTCCATGCTCTTGATTTGATGGTCTGTGTCGAGAAGATTGCCATGATTTTGATAGGTTTTCCTCTATAGGTGATCTGTTTCTTTTCTCTGATGGCTTTTAATATTCTGTGCTTATATTGAATTTCTGGGATCTTGATTATTATATGTCTGGCTGTAGCTTTGTTTTGGTTGTAGGTGGCTGGAGTTCTGTATGCCTCAAACATCTGAATATCATTTCCTTTTCTTATGCTTGGGAAGTTTTCCTTAATTATTTTTGTGAATATCCTTTGTATTTCCTTTGTTTTTAACTCCTGCTTCTTCATTCACATTTTTTATTCTTAAGTTATACATTCTTTTGTCATCTTCTAACCTTTGTATTGTTGCTGCCAGTTTCCTTGTTATTTTTAAGAGATTTTTCCTTTCATGATCACACATTGCAAACCTGTCTTCAAGTTTTGATAGTCTGTCCTTAGTTTCTTTTAAGCAACTGCTTTCAATGCCAACTTTCAATTGCCAGCTTTCAATGGAATTTTTAATTTCCTAGTAATCTCTGAATCTGCTTCATGTATTCTAGGTTTTCTTTATATTCTTCATTGAACATTTCTCTCATTTTTTTTGTGTGTTCCTCCATTCTTCCATCTGTGTCTTCTTGAGAGGTAGTTAGCATTTCTTTTATTAATCTACTTATATCTTGCTTTATTTGAATTAATATTTCACTTTTGAGCTCATCTATGAGGTCCCAAAGATAACTCTTTTATGTCCACTGATGCTGTGTCTGATGTTGCATGTTTGCTGCCCTCAATCTCTTTTATATTTACCTCTTCTAGATTAATATTCTCAGGGTTGAGGGCGGGGGGCTTTTCTTGTTTCTTTCTCATCATGTTTTTTGGTTTCTTCCATATAGGTGTATAGTGGAGATCCCAGCCCCTTTCCTTGTTGGTTATGGTTCTTCTGAAGCATGCTGGCTAGGAATTTCTGTCCTCTTCAGTTTGCTATTTAGTCATTGAGGTACAAGCAGGGGCAACATATGCTGGCTCCTACCCTCCAGGCCAGTCAACCTTCAGGGGCCTTCACCGCATTAGTGTGTGCTGTGCATATAGAATTGGTTTGGGACAACTTATTGGTCCCGGCCAGGGGCGTCACCCAGGCCAAGCATACCCCACCAGTCTGCTCTGGGAAGGGGACAACCAACTGAAGTCACTGCTGTCCCTTGTTCTTGCCCATCCTGCTCAATTCCAACATGTCATCCAGTTGGTCACCCCTTTCCAGTGAGAGGCTCTTATTCCCTGCACTCACCACCAGTTAATGCAGGTCCCCACACTGGCTCTGATCTCCATTGGGCTCGCCGACCTCCGACTTCAGCGTGACTGCAGCTCTGGCAGTGGTGCAAGTTTGGGCTGCTCTGGCGAGAGCACTGTGACCACTAATCTTAGCTGCTCCAATGATAGCCCCAGGACTGTGTGTTTGACCAGCTTTTTTCCCTTTAGTTTCTTCCTGGGTCTAGAGGGTCCATTTCCCTCTGTCCGGATCTCTTCAGGATGTTTTATTCCAGCATCTGAGTTGTCTTTTTCAGGGAGCCTCAGCCTCTGCATGCTGCTGCTTACTGACCCATCTTTTTTTTCTTACTTTTTTTTTTCTTTTTTGGTACTGGGGATTGAACTCTTGACCTTGCGCTTGCCAGGCAGGCACTTAAGCCACTGAGCTGAATCCCAATCCCTCATACCATCAGACTTTATACTATATCAAAGTATTATCTGTATAAAAATAATTTCAGAAAAATGATGTTGATATTGATTTTTCAGTTCTATTTTATACTAACGAAAACTTCACTGAAAAAAGTCTGGTAGATGCTGGCTCCTCAAAAGATTTGAGATTAAGTTGAAAAAGAAAGAAATCATTTGATATTAATTGCCTGTTATTTTATAGAGAAATTCAAAATCAGCAGTATTGTTTTTATATTTATTGATTACCACTATCATTCCTGCCAAAATAAATCTTCATGCTAAGTATGGCATTATTTTAGCAGATTGTGTATCCTTGTGTGTACCTTCATGAGCAAATGCCATCTGCCCACCATTAAGTTCAGAGTTGTCTATGAAGAAAATAACCCTGTATGACATTCAGTGGATTTGACTTGGTGGGCTGTTTGTTTAATACCTCAGTAGTTCTTGACTTAATGCTATTAACTTTCTTTAGTTAAAACACTATTAAATGCAGCTATAAAAAGGTTCTACTATATGGTTTTTAATTTGTTACCAGTTTTTGCTCAGTCTACTTATTTTATATAGCAGATAGGACAAAGTACTGTTATATACTGTGTCTTTTAAATTTGTATATCAAGATTTTAAAGGGTTGTAAAACCTATGATCTCTTTACGTAATCTCCTGAGGGAAGATTTTTTGTAATGAATTCTACGCTTGGAACTCAGCCAGCAAAAGTGGGTTGTAATAATTTATTTTTCCTACAAGTCTTAGAGAAACCTGAAAAAAGATAAGTTATAAAAATATCTGGTTAATTCTCTGGACATTAATACTGCATTTTCTGTCATGCTATTTTCTGTTTAGACTTCACGCTCTTCAAAAAAAGTGCATAATTTTGGAAAGAGGTCAAATTCAATTAAAAGGAATCCTAATGCACCAGTGGTCAGACGGGGTTGGCTTTATAAACAGGTATTTCTTTCCCCTCTCATTTGATGTGAAGCAAAGGGTAAAATCAAAGGGAACCTTTTGGGCTGAATGTTGCCAAGACAATGACACGAACTTACATAAAATGGAGAAGGAACTGTTGAGTCATCACCCACGATCTCGACTTTTATTACCCCTTGAAGAATGTCAAGAAAACAATAAAGACAGAGAAGAGTGGATGTTACACAGGCCAGAATTGGCTGTTTGTTATATGTATTTAAAATTTAAATTTAAATTTAATTAAATTTAAAATTAAATATGTGCTGCATCTTAAATAGACTGTGCT
Organism: Cavia porcellus; assembly: GCF_034190915.1. NCBI lineage: Eukaryota > Metazoa > Chordata > Mammalia > Rodentia > Caviidae > Cavia > Cavia porcellus. The sequence goes on from NW_026947510.1 coordinate 44,072,967, forward strand.
AACATTATCTCAGTAGAAATCTGATAGTAATTTGATGTTTTTATGACTCCTTTTTCTTTTCTCCTTTGACTGTTTGCTCATTGTTCACAGTCAGATACCTTGATAGTTGGAGTTTATATTGTAAAATCTGAGAAGCTTGATAACTAAGGTCTTTTGGAAGTTTGTCATTAGTTCTGGATTTAGTGAACATGCATGTGCTTTACGCCCTTGGCCTTTGGCATCCTTTTTATTGCTTTGACAGTGTTATTTAGCTTCTCATTTACAGCTGGGTACCAGGTAAGCAATTGCCAGATAACTGAGAGATGCTTAACATTCAAGGCTGTATCTTTGTTCTCTTTTACTGTACATATATATAGATAAGAGCAAGTTAAACATTAGTTTATTGAAACATTAGTTTATTAGTTTATACATGTCTGAGGCAGTAGATATGCCATTTACCCTGATCTGATCATGAATATATCCCATACATGTACTGAAATGTCATACTGCGTCTCATAAAAATGCAAAAGTACCATGTGTCAACTAAAAATAAAGATAAATTCATTGGCGGTACTGACATATTCAGCTGACCTATTTATTTTTATTCTTTGAAATTCAATGAACTTGCTATGGAATATTTATTAGAGATTGTTTCACCCAAAAGTTTGGTGGCAGCTAAACTAATGTATTAGTGGAGGACCATTTTAAAATCCCAAGAATTCCCAGTCATAGTAAATTAATTTTACCAGTTTATCACCAAGTTGATCAGATTTGTAACTTGGACAGCAAATTCTTTATTTTACAATTACTGTTATATTTTAACTGTCTTTTAATTTATCCTAGCTAAAAGTTTTTTGCAAATTTAATTTGTTAGACAAGAATCTCCATGTTGATTTTTTTGACTAGTCTTGAACTCAAAATCCTTTTGCCTTGTCCTGGTAAGTTCTGGGATTGTTTATATTTCTTGATCCCTTGGCTAATACAATATTGCAAGTGTTACCAACTAGTTTTTCTCCCATAAGTGTTTATTTTATTTTATTTTATCTTTTAATTTTATTTTAAGGAGGGTAAAACTAAACATAACAAAACAAAGCTGATCAGAAGAAAACAGTGTAACATTTCAAAGCAAGACAACGGAAGGTCATCACTGGCTACTATAATGTCTCTTGTTTTTGTTCAAAATAGTTATCCATATCTTCACATGCAATGAATTCATACAAAACAAAATAGTATTAAACTGATCAGAACAGAGCGATGAAGGCATTTTAGGCCTTCAAAACCAGATGATAAGGAAGTCAGCAATGGTTACCATAATGTCTCTCGTTCTCTTCAAAATGCCTGGCTGTACGTTCATGTATGTTGAAATTAAATAATAGAAAACAAACTAAAATCACTCTGAACAAAGAATAATGGCATTACTGGATTTCACAACATGACACTATGGAATCAGCAATGGATACCACAGTGTTTCTTTTCCTTCAAAGCAGCTGTTCATTTCATCATGCTTTATATAATCAGTTCTCATAAACTGCTTAGGAGAAATTCTCCTCCTCTATGAGTCTCTACATGTATACCTATCCTTTCTGTATTAGAGAGAAAAACTAAACTAAACAAATTATTAGGAAAACAAAAAACAAAAAAGAAAAATAAATAACAGTAGCAAAGAGCCCAAAACACTGACAATATAGACATTCAAAACAAGGTGGTTAGAGGATTACTAGGGTTGTTATTTTACATAATACAAAGAGTTCCTCAGATCACTATACCATAAGTGTTTATTTTATTACTTATATGTTATTTTAAAAAAAATATATAAAGCCAGGTGTTGTAGTGCGTGCCTGTAGATCCAGTACTTGGGAGGCTGAGGCAAGAGGATTACCACAAGTTCAAGGCCAGCCTGGGATACATGACAAGACTTTCTAAAAAAAAAAAGAGATTAATATAAAAAATATGTAAATATAACTCAAAGGTAATATAATTCAGAAACTGAAAGCACCGTATACCATTTCATTTCGGTTTTGTGTTTAGTCCCTTCCTTGAAATAGCTGTAATTTTAAGGACAAATCTTTTACATTGAGGGGTTTTTTTTATCCGCTTTAATTTCAGTTCTAAAGCCACATTAGGCGATTGTCACAACTAGAAATAAATTTAAAAATATTAATGAATGTTCATCCAACCTGGCCTCAGTTTTGCATTTTGAAGTATCTATTTAATTTTCTCTTGCAGTTTTGCTTTATTGCATGGAAGAAAGTAATTTGTGTTAAAATTACAATTTTGATTGAGCTTCATACTTTTATAAACTAAATTACTTAGAACTAGCTGCCAAATAGGCAGTGTTTTCTGCAGCCTGAGCAAAACCCACCTAAACTGAGATGTAAGAAAGAAGTGTTTATGAAATGAACTTCTGTATTCAGATTTCTTTATTCGTGGTCATTTTAAATCATTGTACCTTTCAGTGATTTCAGTTCATGTGTTTTGCTTCCTATTGAGAATGTATTTATTAAATCTGGCTTCGCAGAGTGCACACCTTGCTTCTGGTGCCAGTATTGCCATCTCAGCAGACTCATGTGTTCGGGACAGTAAATTTCAAATAGCTTACAAATTCGAAATCCATCAAACTGCTTCAACATGTTCTTTTTACGTGACATTATTACCCTTCAAAGATCAGTCCTCTTGGGAATAGCTCAGTGCCTGACCTTAGAAAACTGCCACTAAATTTTCTTTAATTAGCACTTAGAAATTGCATATATTTTATGGGGCACCATGTAATGTTTCCATGCATATAAACATTGTGTAATGTTCAAAATGAGAAACATATCTGTCCCTTCAGATACTGTATTTATCATTTCTTTGTGGTGAAAACACTCAAAGCCTTTTCTTCTAGCTTTTTGGAAATATACCATATGTATCATTATTTATAGTCACTGTATTTTGGAACAGAACGCCAGAATTTATTTCTTCTTTCTAACTGAAACTGTATACCCTAGAATTTGGCTGTGTTACACACATATTCAAGATGTTTTGTTTTAAATAGAAGTGGGTTTGACCGTCTGAAGTGAAAAATATCTTTAACTTTACTGCAGGACAGCACTGGCATGAAGCTGTGGAAGAAGCGCTGGTTCGTGCTTTCTGACCTCTGCCTCTTTTATTACAGAGGTGAGTGTACGCTAAACTCTCCTGGTGCATTATTTTATAGTCATAGCATGTGGTAAGTATTGCATACTGTTTTAAAGAAGAAAATTGCTATTTTTGCTGTTTTATTATTAGCAAATCATGCCAAGATGTCTAAGTCTTTGACCTACAATTACAAGTTATTGAGGTATGAAATAAGACAAATTAGTCTGAGTTTTTGTCCAGTTCCTGTGCTCTGATTTCTTTTGCATGGAGAACGTAAGAATCTTCACTCTGTTACTGATTTTGTGTGCAGTGACTGACAGATTCCAGCCGCAGAGTGATGAGCTTCTTCTCAGGTTTTGTCAGGTAGAGTTGTGGCTCCACTCAACATTCAGCTCTACTCCTCTGTAAATGAGTCAAGAATATTGGTGATGAATAAAACAAATAACAAGAAACACATATATTTTAAAACTATCCTTTTCCAAGGCCAACGATAGCCTTCTCCTGAAACATGGAGAAGTCCTGTGAGAGATGAATATTGGGCTAATGCTGGCAGGAAGGGGATGCAGGTATCATTTTAGGCAAGAAAGAGTAGCCTTCATTCTCCTACGTGAAGAGCAGAAATTCCTTTTTTTTAAGAGACAGAGTCTCACTGACTTACCTCACCTCGCTTCAAACTTCTGGGCTCAAGTATCTCTTGCCTGTGCTTCCCAAACAGCAGGGACTGCAAAAAGCACTTGCCAGTCTGATTAACACCATTTTAAATAACAGTCCAAGAAAGTTTCTGTGTGTGATAGGAATCTCTCAGTTAACACAATTTGGTACCTGCCAGTGAAAGAACCTAGATAGTGCTTCAGCAAAATCTGCTCTGGCTGACACATGAAACTGTGAATCTGATCCATCTCTCCTTGCCTGCTTTAAAATCTGATTGGAACTGTCACTGAAGAATTAGATTATCAAGTGGTCATGGTGGTATGTACACTTGTAATCCCAGCACTCAGAAGGCAGAGGCAGGCAGATCTCTGTGAGGTCAAGGCCAGCCTTGACTAGAAAGTGATTTCAAGGCCAGCCAGAATGACATAGTGAGAGCCAGTCTCAAAAAAAACTCCACCCACAAAAGAATTAGATTGTCAACTCATAATTAATAACTTATGATCTTTATTTAGAAATATGAATCATAAGATAGAACAAAAGATTTGGAACCAGTTAACAGTTTTAAAATTTAATTTTTTGTTTCTATTTTTGTTAGTACATGTTTGCAATACATACTAAAATTCAATTTTCAATTACTCTAAAGATATGTGGCCAAATTTTACAGTCATCTGTCAAAGTAATATAATTCATTAACCTTTACAATTTGGAAAAGCTAGAATTATTTCTGTCATTTTACTCTCCAGTAAACTGTGGTTGGGCAGTACTGCTGAGTCAGAATTAACCAAACCTATAAAATTTTATTTTTTCATACAGATATTGGTCAGGCATCAATTGTGGTATTATCTTTAGTTGGATGCCAAATTTACTCTATAATTTTCCCAAGATGTTTTCCAGCATTTCAGAAAGTTAAGAGTTGTCACTCAGGCATTATCCTTGAGCTTGTAATTTGTTCTTTCTTCTTTAAATGTAGTTTAAAATGAGAACAAGAAAATGTTTATGCTTTCTGATTTTTAAAATACTCTTTTTTTGTGGGGGAGGGGGTCTCATTGTGTAGCTCAGGCTATTCTTAAACTTGCTGTGGAGCCCAGGCTGGTCCCATATTTGTGTTCCTCCTGCTCCAACCTCTTGAGTGCTAGAATTAAAAATGTCAGAATTTTAATTTATAACAAAACAAAGACATAACTTTTTGTATTTTGCTATTGTTTCTGACTGTTACTTCTACCATAATTGAAAAGTTTTTTGTTTGGGGAGTTTTGTTTGTTGGTTTGGTTTGATTTGGTTTTTTGAGACAAGGTCTTCCTGTGTAGTTCAAGCTGGTCTTGAACTCACTTCGTAGCCCAGGCTGGCCTTGAACTCGTAGTGATCCTCCTCCCTCATCCTTCCAAGTGCTGGAATTGCAGGCATGCCCTACAGCACTCAACTATAATAGAAAAACTTTTAATCATATTTGAAAAATATAAAGATGAGCTCAAAAGTCATGCTGAGTGTGAGATTCTTTAATATGAACTACCTGCATTTTACCTTCAGTGAGTTTATTGATCTTATAAGTTGGGCATCACTATATAGATGACCTGTTTGACCTTGTGCTCATTCCCACACCCACCTTACATTGGTATGTACATGTTAGAAGAAACTGAGAGGCAGAGAGGTCCAATAGCCTGGCTGGGTCTTGGACAAGCAGCAGAGGGGGAGTTTGAACCAGGTATTTAGTGTCAGAACCAATTCTATAATCACAGGTTTTTGCCCCCACATATTAGATAGTCTATTCTTGTATGCTGAGGACAGCAGCCCTTCATTTCTTTTGTGTTTCTCAAGGCTCCTGACATACCAACTGTGCTGTCAGAAAATTTTGGCAGATCAGTCCATGTTTTACAGAAATGGAAAATAGGACACAGAAAATAAGTCATTTGCTACTTTTTATGACAGGTTAGCAACTGAGGCCATGCGGAAACCCAAGTTCCCACTGTTGTGTGGCTTGTAGCAGGCATATAATGAGCCCATGGTTGCACTGTACCAGTATGGTTCAGTATTCAGTCTGCTGAAAAACTTACCACAGGGCTTGCTTCAGTCATCAGATATTTATTGAGCAGGACCTGCTTTGTTCCAGATATTGTCAAAATAGCAGTGTGAGAAATCGCATGAAACTTACTTGTATAGACCTCAAGGAAATGGTAAATTAGCTCAGAAAAGTAAACAAATCCATGGTAAATACAAGTTCTCTGAGCAGATGTTTTAGATAGTATATTCTTATGGCTCCTGTGCTGGGTTGTGTTTTCTCAGAAACACACTGCCTTGGGGATTAAAGTGTATGAAGCTCATGGAGTAGTGTCCTTGGCTGTGGCAGGGAAGGAGGGGAAGAATCAGTAGAGAGACCGAGCTGCCATGTAGTCTCGGAAGGCCTCATGGGTGATACTGTGACTCAGTATCAGAGTGCTTGCGTGAAGACCTCAGTTCAATTCCCAGCACCACCACTACCCCCACAATGCCTCAGCTAGCCCGCAACAAGCTGTTCTTTCTCCTTACATTGCTTGGTAGTGTGTGAGCACTCTAGGTGGTAGAAATAAGGTAGCACTTAGGATGGGTTTGAAATGAGCTATCAGAAGAATGTTACGATGAGCGTTTTAAAAATCTAGTGAAGAACTTTTAGGATGATCAATTGACAGAAGGTGAAGATTTTATGTACAGTGGTATTTATTATGTTTAATGTTATATAATAATGACAATATTTCCAGTGGTGCCTTAGTTCATGAACTAGATTCTTTCCATGTTTCTGGTCAGAGTCTGAGTTGGATGAGACCAAATCAAATTCAATGGTTAGGTTCAATGTTGACCTTACAGCAAAATTTGAAATTTGATTTAATTCTCATTCGATTTGGTTTACAACCACAATTGTGGAGAGAAATGAGTTCATGAACCAACAACGTACCACTGTATTTAAATGTAACTGTGTCCTAAGTTCTTTATTCTAACTCATTTAACCCTTACAACAGTCTTTTGAGTTAAGTCCCGTTATTAGCAGTTTTATTGATGATGAAAATGGTATACTAAGATTAGAATATGTCTTAAGATCTTACAGGCTGGAAAACAAGTCCAAGTAATCCAAAGAAATCACTTTATTGCAATGCTACCTTTACATATTCTCAGCAACTTTAGAAAAATCATTTTTATTAAGGGTTACAGTAAAAGGTATTTGATCAAAATGATTTTTTGCTAAAGATGTCTTCTTAAGCTGTTTCTGATTACAGTCTTCATGTAAACAAAATTATACTCAGGATTAGAATGTTGTAGTCTTTCAAATTGTTAAATCTTCAATAATTGATGACTGCTTTCCAACTTTTTTTTTGCTTTTAGAATGAATATATACTTTGTTCATTATTTCTTCTACTACTGAAATTACCTGAATGACCACAATATAGCAAAAACAAAATTTGTCTATTGCTGTGAGAAAAATTATAGAAATAACCTTCATTTAAGGCACCTTTTTCCCTTTTGGAAATTTCATCATATATTCTAGAAATGAGGAGAAAATGAATAAAATCTGTTAAATTATTTTTTAAAAACACAGCAAGCATAATAAAAAATTATTTATTTGTAGTTTTTCTCATTGGTAAGTTCATTGGCTTTATGTATAGCCTTATTAATTTGTCTTACAGTTCTAAAATAATGAACTATGTAATTCAAATTTCACTGCCCCCAGTGTTTTGTTATTTGCTTAGAATAAGGAAGCTCAGTGAAAGCAAAGAAATACCCATTTGTTATTTTCATTTAAAATCTTAAAAAGACCTGCCTAATCATAAATACAGTTCAGTTATATGACAGAACCATTCGATTTGATCCAAATAAATTTTGAGAAAGCTTATTCTGCTTCATGAGACCATTTAAAATTCTAATCAGATACTAAATTCTCTCTCAGATGAGAAAGAAGAAGGTATCCTGGGAAGCATACTCTTACCTAGTTTTCAGATAGCTCTGCTTACCTCTGAGGATCATATTAACCGCAAATATGCTTTCAAGGTAAAGAAATACTCTTGCTGTTTTATTCTGTTTGAAATTTGCATGATTAAAAAAGAGAAGTTAACCCATAGAGTGATCCTTTTCTATTTAAAATATTTTGATTTTTATAGGAGAATGTCCCTTTATGGAATGCACACTAAAATATTTACAGATGTCTTCACATCTGTGCTTTCAAATGGTTCTAGATCAAGCAGATTAAGATGCTAATAACTGATGACTCATGATCATTGTACTTTCTTTCAAGGTTATTGTATGTTTTCATTTTTCATAGTTATTGAGAATATTGTAAATGACAACTGTTTTTTTCAGCTTAATAGATGTACATTTATAAACTTACATAGTAATTGCATACTTTTTTTTTTTCGGGTGTGCCTGTGCCTTTTGGAGACAAAGTCTCCCAATGCAGTTTAGGCTGGCCTTGAGCTCACTTTGTAGCCCAGGCTGGTTTTGAACTCACAATGATTCTCTTGCCTCAGCCTCCCAAGTGCTGGGATTACAGGTGTGCCCCCTCACACTCAGCTAATTGTATACATTCTTAAGTAAAACTGCATTGTAGTATTTAGATACTTTACAGAGAATACTGAAATTTAGGTACTATATCACCATTGTTAAATTCAAGCAGTCCTGAAATCCCTTGCATGACTAACATTACTCACTCATCTTTGATATTGCTGATCTGTGGCTTACTGTCAATTAACAAGCCACTTTCATGCTAAGTTGATAAATTTGGTTTTCAAAAATTATGCTGCTTTTTTTTTTTTTTTTTTTTTTTTTTTGCAACATACCCTGTGTTTATGGCTAAAATTCAGGCACCACTTAGGCTTCTTGGTTCCCTCTGTGTCTCTCTCTTTTTTAATTCCTTTGAGTTTTTATTGTTGTTTTGTTTTGTTCCATTTCATTTTGTTTTTATACTCCTGAAGACAGAAGCCAGAGCCTTCACACCTAGCTACATCCCTAGACCTTCTTTGATTTTTTTATTTTGAGACAAGTTCTTAGTTATTCAGGCTAGGTTTGAGCTTGAGAGACACTTGCTTTACCCAACCAGGTGTACACCACCACACCTAGTTATTTTGTTTTGTTGTAGTCAATTGTTTCTTAAGAATCCATGCAGAGTTTATTGGAAAGGTTTTAAATTCTTATTCTCTAAGAATTCTCAGGATACCATCTTACTTATAACATATTGCTAATTAATAATTTCATTTTATTAGCCATGGATGCAGAAGAGGAGGAAAACCTTGGTGGTGTGCATTAAAGGGGTCTAGTGGTCAATGACCTCAGTGAGAAGGCTGTATTCTAGCAAAGACCTGAAGCTGAGAGGGGAGTAGCTTCATAGGCAAGAATATTTTATTAAACAGTAGTAAATTAGAAAAACAATTAAATATTTGGAGGTGTTATAACAAAGTTAACTAATGGTTCTAAAACACACATGTAAAACTGTAATATTGATACTATTTTTGGATGTGGATTTAGGTTTTTTATTTGCTTTTATCTGTAACAAGAATAGTAATTGCAATTTCAAATTTTCTCTTCTGTGGTGCTTGCTCCAAATGGTTGAGCTGCTTTCTTACCCAGTTTTTTGGAACTGATGTGACAGCTTATCAGAATGGTGAGTAGAAACTTCATAGACAATTACTGAATGTGAACATGGAGCTTAAAGCCAGCCTGGGGACTTTGACATCAGCTAGTAAATATTTCCTGACATTTGACAGGTGGCAAATGTGGGTGGCTTTGCAGTGTCTGAGTCACAGCCGGAACTGAATCTTCTTACATCCATTCTTCCACTGACACAGACAGGGACCAGTGGTCTTCATTCATCTTTTCAAAACTCCCCTTGGAGCACCCAGGGATGCTGTGTTGGCTTTAATTATTTCTTTTGAGAGGTTTCCATATGATTATCTCTTAACAAAGTCAAGTGAGATTTATTGGTTATGCAGTTATTTTGATGACTGCGTTTATTGAATGTATCTGTATCCAAAAAAAAAAAAAAGATTTTAAGAAGCTAATTTGACTTTGAACGTAAAGCAAATAGTCCAGATCTTAGGATAAATTGTGTGGTTCCAGATTCATGCTCTCTTTTATTTGTGTTTAGCACACTATCTGCTTAATATTTTATTCTTTAATCCCATTCTGTGCTGAAATAACCTTTATTTTTATCTTTGAATGGTTGATGAAAATTGCCATAGACATTTTTAAATGGAAACCAAAGGCCTGGCATGTTGGTACACACTTGTAATTCCAGCACTCAGGAGGATGAGGCAAGATTGTGTGAGTTCAAGGCCAGCCTGAACTCCATGGCGAGAGACTGTTTCCTCGCCCCTGACCCCAGTTTCCTCTCCTGTGCTGCTCTAGCTCCTGCTGTTCATCTTCGCCTTGGCAGCCCAGAGCTTAAGATGGGTGTTGAAGGGGCTGGGGATTTAGCTCAACGGCATAAGCACCTGCCTTGCAAACAGGCAGTCATGAGTTCAATCCCTGGTACCGATAAAAAGGAAAAAGACAGAAAAAAAAAAAAAAAGATGGGTGTTGAGGGCCCACAACCCTGGGGGCAGTCTCTTCATTGGCGTCTCCTTTGCTGTGTTTCCCAGTGTTTCTCTGAAAAGAGGCAAGTTGAATAACTGTACAGAGAAATCTACTTAGCAATTATATAATCCTTCTTTGTCTTGAACCCAGGATATTTCATTTTAACTCTGGAACTTAAAACTAATAGCAAATAACATTTTGGAATCATAAATCTGCTGTGTTTGTGTATAGTTGTTTGTGAAGTTTCTACAAGAAAGAAATATTTTGGGCTGGGGATTTAGCTCAGCGGCATAATCGCCTGTCTTGAAAGCAGGCAGTCGTGAGTTCAATCCCTGGTACTGATAAAAGGGAAAAAGACAAAAAAAAAAAAAGAAAGAAAGAAAGAAATATTTTAAAAGCAGCACCTTTTGAAATTGGTAACATGAGAGGAAAATGCTATAGCGTGTACATTCAAGTTAATTTTGTTGCTGATTGTTCTGGAATATTACTGTGGAGTGAATCACAATAATTGAAAATCACTTGAGATGTACAGATAGAACAGATAGCACTGAACATTTATTTCTTTTTTTTTTTAAGAGCAAAATATATTTATTGAGCAAAAGAAAGCTCCTGTATGAGAGACAGTAGGGTTCCCACGTGGGTTGCCAAATAACTGTTTTTTCTAGGGACTTTTATAGAGCAAAACTACAAGGTGAAGTGGGTCTAAGGTGGGGAAAACATGGGACGTCATAAGGCAAATGGGCATGAGATGGGACAAAACAATGGCCCACCAACAAGATTATGAGTGTAATTTCTCAGATAAAGTTGATTAAATTGGGATCAAATGGGGAAACAGGTCATGTAGCAAGCAGCCATGAATACAGACTGGGTCTTTTGCTGGTAAGGAGTTGGATTAATGGCTCCTTCTGGCTTCCTCAAGGTGATTGATAGTTATTTAGACTGTCAATCCCTGATGTTTATATTTAGCATGCGGTTGTATTTGTTTTGCCTTTTGTCTTAAGATCTGGGGGGAGTGGGGTATTTACCTCCTCCAAGAGTGCAAGATACTTGGTCTTCTGCACGTGCTCCTTCCGAGGACCTCACCCTGTCTGACTGCCTATAATGTTTCTGTCTAACTCAGCTGCCTGTAATGTTCTAACACTTCATGTCTAACAGCTTTTCATTCCCAAGCAGTGTTTTTAACTTTTAAAGTACACGCAACTAAAAGAAAAGTTAGTAAACAAATAATGCTATAACTTTTACAAGGTAGCTATACTTTTAAGTCAATCCTGTATTTTATATGAAAGACAAGTCTTCCTTTGAAACATGATTGTAGGTAAGGAACCACTTAACTTTTTTTTTTCTTTTTCTTTTACAGAATCACATGTTTTTATGGTGAAATGATCGTATCATTTTTAATCAGGCAGCCCATCCAAACATGCGGACCTATTATTTCTGCACTGATACAGGAAAGGAAATGGAGTTGTGGATGAAAGCCATGTTAGATGCTGCCCTCGTACAGACAGAACCAGTGAAAAGGTAAAGGCTCATAGGCAAAGTAATAGTGATTTCCACTTCCATTTTTTCCTATGTCTTGCAAGTATACCATTATCATAACAAATCTCATTTTTATAATCATAATATGAAATCATTTTCCCCAGAAAGCAAGGGTTAATTTATGTTTTATATTAAATTAATATGCCTTTTGCTAGTTTAAGGTATCACTCGCATTTTTATTCCCCCTTTCCTCTTAACTCATTTTCACCTATCTGTACTGGGTGAATTTAGAATCCTAACATTCAAACTGAATGTTCTTTCTTCTTTCAGAATTACCTTTAATTTCCGGTGAGTACATTTTTAATTGTTACCTTAAAGCTACAGAAATTTTAATCCTTCAACTCCGTGTTTTTTTTAGAGGTCTTAGATCTTAGAAGAAAATTTTACTTTCATGAAGTTAATTGTGGTTTTATTACCATTTTGACTTTTAATAAATTACAATAAGAAATTTTGAAATGTTTCGTTTCTTTAATTTTTCTGATTAATTCTGATAGTTTTATGATGAAAAGCTCCAGAAAGTAGGTCAGCACTCATTTACATTGTGTCCTTTGTTGTTTTGTTGTTTGTTTGTTTGTTTGTTTGTTTGTTTTTGAGACAGGGTCTCTCTATGTAGTTCAGGCTGGCCTTGAATCTCACTTTGTAGCACAGGCTGGCCTCAAACTCATGGCGATCCTCCTGCTTTAAGTAAACTTTTGTGTAGTAGGATTATAGGTGTGTGCCACCATGCCTGACTACAATATATTTTAGTATATCTACTTCCTGAAGGATTGTACCTTTCTCTAAAACCTCAGATTCCTTAATAATACAGATGCAAGGTGGGGCATACCTCTAATCCCATAACTGGCTGATAATACAAACATGCGCTGTTAAATTGATCTGAGAGTTAATTTTATCATTCCTATTTTGAAGTGTGAATCATTTTAACATTTGTCTACTATTAAAACTAGAACTAGTCAGGAGAAATCTGTCTCTCAACCTGCATAATAGAAGTTGGTTAAAAGTGCTGCCTTTGGGGTCTGGGGATTTAGCTCAGCGGCATAAGCGCCTGCCTTGCAAGCAGGCAGTTGTGAGATCGATCCCCGGTACCGATAAAAAGACAAAGACAAAAAAAAAAAAAAAGTGCTGCCTTTTTTTTTTTTTTTTTTTTTTTTTTGTTATAGGGAATTAAATTCATGACCTTGCTCTTGCCAAGCAGGCGCTGTCCCACTGAGCTACCCAGCCCAAATATGCATTTAAAAAATTTTTTTAAATCATTCCTCTAATTTGAAAAATGATTTATGATATAACTAAATTTTATTTCTAATCTATGATATTGAGGGCACATCTTATATGAGGAAGATGCTGACTTAAAAGTTTGATCTCCCCTTGTGTGTGCAGTTTGTGTGTGTGTGTGTGTGTGTGTGTGTGTGTGTGTGTGTTCATTCGTGTACTCCCCTACCCCCACCCTGGCTATGGGACTCCAGCTGGGCAAGCGATCTATCACTGTGCTGCCAGTCCTGTGTTTACTTTCAGTTCGTGTATTATAATGATACATATTTATGGGTTATGGTGTGACGTTTCAGTATATGTGTACAATACATAATGATCAAGTCCCCTCAAATGTGTATCATTTTTTTGCATGACATTCAAAGTCCTATGAGTTATTTTTAAATACTCAGTGAACTGTTGGCAGTGAGAGTTCTCCCTGTGCTACAGAACAGTGGAAGACTATCCTGATGTCCACCTGTACCCCTGGGCCCACTGTATGTGTGCTTTCCTCCTCTCCTCTGCACATTCTGTTAACCACTGCCCACATTCTGCTAACTGCTATTCTAGTCTCTACTTCTTGGAGATCAACATTTTTGCTTCCCCATAAAAGTGAGGCCATGTCTTTGTCTGTCTGGCATATTTTACCTAATGTAGTAATTATCTCCAGCTCTATGCGCATTGCTGCGAATGATAAAATGCCACTCTTTGTTTTGGCTGAACAATATTTTATTGTGTTCATCCACCATGTTTTTTCTTCACTTATCCACTAATGGACAGCTGGGTGGATTCCATACCTTGACTGTTACGAGCAGTAAACATGTAAGTGCGGCCGTCTCTTTACCATACTGATCTCAGTTCCTTTGAGTAGATTCCCCAAGGCAGAACTGTTAGATCTTTTATTATTATTATTATTATTATTTTCTTTTCGGTACTAGGGATCAAACTCATGACCTCACACTTGCCAGGCTGGTGCTTATGCCGCCCTAGAACTGCTAGATCTTACGGCAGTTCTATTTCTCGTTTTTTGAGGAGCCTCCATACCATTTTCTGTAATGATTACACTAATTTTCAGTGGGTTTTCTATAGTAACTTAAATGTCACTTCTTAAAACTAGATTGAAAGTTTTCATTATTTGTGTTATCTTGGCATAGTTTTCTGAGTCAGCTTTGTTTCATTTTAAGAAAGGTCACTGTGTTCGTCTTATTCTGTTGTATATCTTCAATATCAAATTATTGGGAGAAGCAAGAAGGGAAAAGTACTGCAGTTCCAATCTAAAATAGTAACTTTACATGGACTGGTAAGAAATAGGCTTAATTTTTTTTGTCAGATATGGTGGTGCTTACCTGTAATCCAGCTCCTGGAGAGCCTGAGGCAGAAGGATCGCAGGTGTGAGGGATATCTGACCAACTCAGGGAGAGTCTCATAAAAATATATATGTAAATAGAAAAGGCTGGCTTATATGTCAGACTCCTTGAGTTCAATCCCCAATGCCACCAAAATAAAGGGAAGAAAAAGATATTTTTAATATTCAGTGTGACACAGCCTTTATCTTGCTACCAGAATTTAGTAAGGATAAATGTGCTTTTAGTGTAAGTTTTCTGTGAATTCCATCTTTTGAGGAGAAGCAGCTCCATAGCCTGTCTTGGTAGACCTGTATTGTGTCTAGGGTTTCTGGTGTGGAAACTATGGTTTGTATCTGACTTAAATATATAGACAGTGTACAACTTTACTCCAAGGGAAACAGTCATTCATTTGTTTTTCAGTGAACTCTTTCCAAACTATAAACATCTCTTTTTTTCCTTACAGTTAAATATAGAAATTTGCATGTGAGTTTTATATTTTCCACACATCACAAAACTTGGTGTCCATCCCACACTTAGGAACAGATAGGAGCATCATTGATATTTGAGATGGGACAACTGACCAGCTCTTCAGTGGCCACCCAGAGTGGCATGAGCTTGGCAGTCTCGTGCAGGTTCAGGCACTCAGCTTGATCTTGTCAGGCTCAGGAAAACTGATTCTCACCAGCAGCTGCAATGGTGCGTAGTACACTGTCAAAGGCCCATGTACATACTGCTAATTAGCACTTCATGTTGGTAGGCAAGGACCAGGGGTGCCAGATTCTAATCCACAACTGCTTGATGAGTTGGAACAGTAGTGCTAATAATGGTGTTGCCAACCAATTACCCATCCAGTTCTCACAGCAGCTGTCTTAGCTTTACCCATATACCAAAGAGGATGTGGAGCCATTGTCAAGTGTCTGTGCCAAAGATACAGCTAGTAAAAAGAGAGAGTCATACCGGGAACACGTGTAACCTGGCTCCAAAAGTCTGAGACCAAGTTCCTGTCTTCCTGCATGCAGGCAGAGAGAGCTAATCCTATGCCTCCAGCCTCTGACACATCAGACTGTAATGTCCCATTGCGGCTGTTTCTACAGCCAGGTCTATGTTTTTCTCAGGATGAGCTAATAGCCCCCATGGCTGGGAGCCGTGTTGTTTACTTCAAGGCTGTGACTAGCGCAGTCCTTTAAGTGTGGATTTTGTGGTTTAGCTGTTAAAGAAAATGTCATTTGTTTTATTTCCACATAATCTCATGGCAGGGGTACACATCACTTTTTATCCTCTAGTAGTTTTTGCTCATGTTTTCTTCTTTCTCCTTTCTGTTTATGCATTCCAGAGTTGTATTTAAATGTTATTACCATAGCTTTGAGGATTTGGGCAGATTTGTCCCCTGAGTTTCTTTCTGGATTCATTTGTTTGCTTGTTTTCATAGTTGCTTTTTTCCACCCTAGACTGAATCCCAGATGTAACATATGTGTTAATTCATCTGATTGACTATGATTGTCTTCTGTTTTCAGAGTGGACAAGATTACATCTGAAAGTGCACCAACTAAAGAAACAAATAACATTCCCAACCATAGAGTGCTAATTAAACCAGAGGCTCAAAACAACCAAAAAAACAAGGAAATAAGCAAACTTGAAGAGAAAAAGGCATTAGAAGCTGAAAAATATGGATTTCAAAAGGATGGTCAAGAGAGACCATTAACAAAAATTAACAGTGTAAAGTTGAATTCTCTGCCATCTGAGTACGATGGTGGGTCAGTGTGCCCGTCTCAGCTTCCACACTACCGACCCATCAATGTGAATAGTTCAGAGCACAAAACAGTTAATGTCAGCCTGGCAGATCTGAGAGGCGGAAATCACCCCTGCACAGTGCCCCTCCACCCAGAGGCCGATCGGGTCATACAGAGAACAAATTCCATGCAGCAGTTGGAACAGTGGATTAAAACACAGAAGGGGAGAAGTCGTGAAGAAGAAACGAGAGGGTGAGTGTTTCGTCATGGTGACCCTAAGTTTCTTTGATGTGTTGATACATACTGGTTTCTGAGCTACCAGTTAAAAGTACTGGTTTAAATTGTAATTTTCAGTTAGTTATATGTTTTGCTCATGATTATCAGATTGTACTGACAGCTTTTTTTCAATCCGGGCATCTCAGCTGCCGGCTAGGGTAAGTTCCTGCACACCATCCCAAGCCCCAGGAGAGTTTAAGATCATTGCTCTTAGTGGTCAAGGACCTGCCCAGCTTCTACCACACTAGCCTAGGCTTGGGAGGTTTTGCAGCCTGACTAGATTATGCCCAGCGACCTTCTTCAATCAGGAGAGTTGAGGACACGTGAAGTGAGTTCCAGCACATTGGTCCTTGCCTAGTGAAAGCTTTGGACCAACGTCCACAGTGGTCAGGTGCCCACCCAGCTTCCTGGAACACTGGAGATGGCACAGGAGGGCCTGAGAGCCTGACTGGACCACACTCAACAACTTCCATTCAGTCCCAGTAGTCAAGGACATAGGAAACGATTTCCAACAGGCCCAGGGGAAGCCTTGGAACAATACTTGAAACATGGAAACATAGGAAAATGACAAAATGAAAGACCAAAATGCAATCTCAAACCTCCAGCCCGTCCCAAGAAAGCCTAGGAGCTGTATACATAGAAGAAAATATGTGCCATACATCTGAAATACCTGAAATAATAGCAACTGAAATAAAGAATCAACTCCAGGAAGCTTTAAAGGAATTCAAACTAGAAATAATCTCCCAGGTAAAAGAAGAAAAGATAAAAATAATGAAAGAGATGCTGAACAGATTGTACTGACAGAACGAGGAAGGGCCTAAACTTGATACAGGTTTTTAGAGGATGATAAAGTGATCCCATCTTCTCATACCACCTGTCTTGTCCCCTCACCATGGTCTCCTTCACTGAGAATTCTGAACTGTGAACGGCCAGTGAACATTTGTCTCTGACCTCTCTTGCACCATAATTTGACCATCCTCCATTAGCAGCTTCTGCAGCTTTACGTGTGGTGCAGAGCTCTCCTGAGATGAATGAGGTGGTGACGGTGAAGGCCAGTTACTCTAATTTTCAGTCTCATCCCTTGGCTTTTATTAAATCAGAATGCACTAAGTGTTAAATTTATTCAAATCTTTGTCATGAATGCATTTATGCTTCAGATACTTATTGTGTCACTAATGCATGCTAATCATGGGTCTGGTAACATAATGAAGATACATTCCAGGTTGTCACACAGATAACCTGTCTTGTGAATCATGCAGTATAGTGTGATAGATACAACAAAACAACAGAAAGAACATTTTGAGAGCAAACAACACAATCTTAATCATTCAAAGCTCAGAGAAAACTTTCTGGAGGAAGTAAAATACAAACTGAGATTAAAAACAACCTCTGTATCTTAGCTTAGATATAGGAAACTCCAGAGTTGATAAGAGAATAGAGAAATAAATCCAGGATAGCACAACTTCTGTGATAATGGTGAGGACTGAGTCTAGAACGCCAGAAGAGGGATTTCAGGTTGATGTTTTAGAAAGACCACGGTGGGTCTAGAGATGTAGCTTGTAATGAAGCACTTGCCGAGCATGCCAGGGCCCGAGGTTCACTCCAGCACTGCACAAAGGAAACCTCACTTAGCGCCACAGCCTAGAGAATAAATTAGAGAAGACTCAGAAGTTACTTGAGTACATAGTTTTCTACTATTTTTTAAATTCTGTATCATTTCTATACTTTTGTTTTGTTTTTAAAATAAAGTCATCACCCCTGTTAGCAGTGTTTGCATTTAAAATAAATTTTGTTTGTTAATTTAAAAAAAAGTTATTTGAATAAAATCCGGAGAGGAAAGGTAAATAATTGATATAATTGGCAGGACTGGTGATTGCTTCAGTGTGCTGGATTGCAAACGAGTCTTGCTCAAAACTAAATTTCAGTGATTGGGGAAACCAAGACAGCACCTGCTTTTTGCCATAGCAGTTAGTGGACTTGGTGCCATCACCATGTAGAGAAGGACTAGGGACAGAGAAGGAAACGAGTGGTAGGGTGAGTGTCCATTGAGTGTCCATGAGTCTGTGTCTCCAAGGAAGGATCTGAACTTGAATACAGTTTATCAAGGTAGTTAAAGCTAATTGTGAAGCAGATATGTAGATTCATTTAGTGAAGGGCTGGGCAAAGGAAAGATTCCAAGAAAAAACCTTAGAGAACATCAGGGAATAAAAGATAGGAGAGCCAACAAGGATGCCAGAACCACAAGCCAGAGGAAACAGGAGACGTGTCTTGGGATATGAGAAATTGCCATTTTCACAAGTAAAATGTAGGCCCCGTGGTAGTGCATGCCTGTAATCCCAGCACCCTGAGTCAGAAACAAGAGGATCTCCACAATTTCAAGCCCACCTTTAACTACAGAGTGAGTTCAAGGCCAGCCTGGACTGTACTGCAAGACCCTGTAAAATTAAATCTCTAAAATTTATACATAAAAGTTTTATACATAAAAATTGAGTGGATAGTTATTGTAACTCTTCCCCAACAGAAAATAATGACTTTAGTGATGTTTTGGATTTTTTTAAATGGAATGAAGATGAATCTGTTGCATCTGAGCCCTTCCTGAGGTGTGGAAATGCTCTTCGGTTTGGCCTGCTCATGATGGCTGGCACCTGTAGTCTTCAGAAGTCTTCCAGAGTGTGGCTGGAAGCAGGTGACTGGCCTCACCTATTGTCACCTCTCTCACAGCTGCAGAATTCCCTTCAGGCCTGTGTTGCTGGCCTCTGTTTTCACCTTCACCCTCAGGGCACCCTTTCCTAATTCCCAAGAGAGAACTATAAGAAACAGCTTCTGTTTCAAAACTTTAAGGGACTCTTGGACAACATGATGGCTATAAAGTGGTTATAAAATATATCGTGCCCTTGAACGTTGCCAAGAAATATTTTGCAATATTTTAGCACACAAAAAAGTATAAGAGGTAATGTATGCTAATTAATTTGATTTAGCACTATATACATATTTCAAACCATCCCATTCAGCACTGTAAATATATATAATTTTTGTTCATTAAAAATTTTTTAAAATGTGAATAAATGCTCAAATTTACTATTGATCAGGGAATTTTACCTTTTTTAAAAAGTAAGATACTATTTTTCACTTACTACATTGACCAAAATCACAGATGAGTTGATTAATACATGATTGAATCGATAAAATAAGACAATTACCTAAATGTTGACTAGGATAACAAAAATTAATAAATTCACGTATATTATTACTAATAGAAAATAAGTAAAATTCGATTAGGCAGAAAAGCAGGAAATAGATCTGAAAAAGGAAATGAGAGAATGTTTGGAAGTACTTGATAAATCACTTTTTAAGAGATAAACATTCAGATCACAAGATTCACTAAATGTCTACCTATCATTTAATCTATCTTTCCTCATATAAAATACTTTTTTAAATTTAAAAGGTAGGGCTGGGGATTCAGCTCAGCAGCACAGTGCTTGCCTGGCAAGCATGAGGTTGTGATTTGATTCTAATACCAGGGGAAAAAAAGATATAGTAATAAACAGGTAGGGGCTGGGGATTTAGCTCAGCGGCATAAGCGCTTGCCTTGTAAGCAGGCAGTCGTGAGTTCGATCCCTGGTACCGATAAAAAGGAAAAAGACCAAAAAAAAAAAAGGTCCTCATAGTAATAAACAGGTACCTGGAAATTAGATTTTTGCTTTTGTTAAATAAAAATACTGGTTTTGGGTCTCTTGATAAACATGATTAATATCCATGAAAACTTTCTTTGGCCAAGGATTTAGCTCAGTGGCATAAGTGCCTGCCTGGCAAGCATGAGGTCATGAGTTCGATCCCTACTACTGGAGGGGGGAGGGAACCTTTCTTTGACTTGCTTATCTTGGGGTATTTTTGAATTAATATTTTTGGGGGGTTTCTTCATCTTTGGGTTCACAGTGATACAGTTTCCATAGGTACTGTTTATTCTTTGAAATGGCTAGAGGCCATTGAGGTCTTTGAAAAATATCATCTACATTATTAAATAAGCCTCATAAAAAATCATCATACTTTTGTGATAAAAAGAAACATAATTGTAACTCATGATATACTTTTTTTTTACAGTTTCCAATCAGATGTTATTGATACATTTTAGCTATATATACATTCATCATGGTATGCTTCATTTTTCAAACCACTTTATAAAAGGCTTTCTTTTTTTAATATTTATTCAAACGGTAGACCATGCACCTGTGTACAAAACTTGAAAGTTGCTTTGTGCGTAGCAGGCGCTGCTGGGATGTGTGGTGCCTTAAGCCATTGTTTGGCTGGCACAGTCCATAGGACGGGGCTTTCACAGCCTGTGACAGGCAGCTGCGGGTGAATGCGCCACTCAGCCTGATGAAGGAGCTCACAGCATTCATTCCTTAAGCTTTTAAACCACACTTTGCTTAATTTGAATTTCTGTAGCGGGAAATTGCTGAGGGAAATTTTAATTTTTGCAAAAACAAGTCTCCAAATACTAGAAAGTATGTGAGACAAAAATGAATTTACTTGATTTGATAACAACTTAGTTTTCTACCAAAAAAATGTCTCTGGAAGTGGTTCTAAAAGTGGCAGAAGAACCTTTGAAACATTGTACTCATTAATTAACCAATCTAACTCAAAAGGCTTGCTGTTTATGATCAGAGGGTGGGCTGACAGTTCAGATAAAACAGAGATACAACAGGGTATAGCTCACACCACAAAAACTCCGAGCACAACAGTGGTGTTTGGAGTGATTGGATTTTCTTAATTCTAACATACGTTAAAGGGAGTCTTTCTGTGTTTATCATTGATGATCTATGTCCCTACCTTTTGTGAATTTAGATCCTTTCGTGTGTTTAGGTTTCTATAGTATTTCTTGAATTAATCAATGACTAAATGCTCTGGGTGTGTCAGGGTAGATTGCCTCACTGCTAGGGTAGAAGCTCCTTCACATAGAATCCTCACAGATATGGCAGCAGGAGATTCCTGAGAGAATCTGCTTCCCCTGCTCATGTACTTTGTGACCTGAGAGCCGTGGCGCTGCCAGTGCTGGACTTGCTGTGTTTCTGGCTTTTATGTTATTAAACAAGGGGAGAGTGGAACAGGAAAAATGGGACTGCACAGACTACGAAAGTAAATAATTGTAATTTTTTACCCAGGTTACAGAAGAGTATTAAACTTACCAGATGCTTGCCCCAGTGAGGTGGTTCTTGTCTAAGAGCATTTTGTTCAGTTTTCAGTGAGCCTGTTTTTGAATACAGACATTGAAAATTTGAAGAACAGTTGTCACAGCGAAGGAAATTTGGTTTAAGAGAGGTAGTTGAAGAGTTAAGAAATACTTTATGTATAAAATAAACAGTCTGTCAGAAAAGAGTGATAGCACCCAGATTATCAACCAGACACTCCAGACCATTAAAAGCATGGTCTAGTGATTTACACACCAACTTTCTTACCCCTCCTGGTAACTGAAATCACCAACACTACCATGTTTTTACCACCCAGTTGGAGGCAGCAATATATTATCAGTTAGGTGTGCGGTAATCTATTACAAATTTATGAGAAGTCAGAGAGAATAAATAAACATTCAAAGAAAAGATTAAGAAACTAGGGTTTATAGGGTTCCAATTCTCCTCCATATTTTGTCCATTGGTTTATATTAAACATTTGACATTACATTTAACATTAAAATAGAAATTTATGTTCATGGATATGGTAGAATAAAATAAATATTTGTAATTTAATCTTTAAAATTCAGACTTTTTCTTGTGATAATACTTGTTATTTAAAAATAATAGGGGCTGGGTGTGGTGCATACCTGTAATCCCAGCACTGGGGAGGCTGAGGCAGAAGGATTACTGTGAGTCCTGGCCTGCCTGGGCTACAAAGTGAGTTCAAGGTCAGTCTCTACTATAGAGCAAGACCTTTTCTTGAAAGACAGAAACAAAGAAAGAAAAAAAAGATGCTAACTTTAAATTGAATTTTTAATTGGCTTACAAAAATCCCTTTCATGTATCATATTTGACTTGGCATGAAGTTAGCAGAGGGAATTTTGATAAATTCGAGTATATTTATGAATGTGATTTTAAGCCACACATGGTGGCACACAATTGTAACCTTGACACTCAAGAGACTGAGACAGGAGGGTCACTGAGTTCAAGGCCAGCCTGAACTGCATTAACAAAACCTTATCTCAGGCAATATTTTTAAAAATTAATAAGCTGGAGAAAAAAAAAAGTATTACAATAGGGGCTGGGGATTTAGCTCAGCAGCATAAGCACCTGTCTTGTAAAGCAGGCAGTCGTGAGTTCAATCCCCGGTACCGATAAAAAGGAAAAAGACCAAAAAAAAAAAAATTTAATCTTAAATTTTGTTCTTTCATTTAGGAAATCCTAACATTTTCTGCTTAGTAATCTGTAACAGTGTATCCAGTTCCAAAAGTTTGCATTTTGGGGAGATTATGTGTTAGCTGTATAATTTGTATATGGAGAATTACAAAAGCTCCACTCAACATATTGATCCCATCATGCAGTGGAATGGTAATTACTATGATGGAAACACTGCAGAACTCCCGAGACTGTAGTCATGTCTGGAACATTGTCATAGTTAAGTGCTTTATCCTTAAAAAGATTTTAAGTTTTAACTTCACGGTTTTTTTTTTATTTCTCCAGTTAGGAAACATTATATCCTTTCTCCCTTGTGCCCCATGCTTTGTGAAGAATACTCAGCAGGGAGGTAGGCATAACTAGGGCTGGGTACAGCTGGGGAATGTATATTTCTGTCCATATACAGAAATCCTATGTTTCTGTTCTGATGAGATATATAGAAATAAGATACTAGCAGTTTATTTACATAAAAGCAAGTGTACATACTACAGATTTGTGAATAGCTCTTGGGACATTCTATTCAAATGAAGTATAATAAATCCTTTTTTTAAGTCAAACTAAGTTTTGTGCAATAGTTTTTCATATAATTGCAATAAATGCTATTCACTTGATTTATGAAGTTTATTAAATTGAATTTCATAATATTTAAATCTGTTAATAACTTACACCTTGGGGCTGGGGATTTAGCTCAGTGGCATAAGCGCCTGCCTTGCAAGCAGGCCGTCGTGAGTTCGATTCCCAGTACCGATAGAAAAAGGAAAAAGACAAAAAAATAATAATAATAATAACTTACACCTTGTAGATTTTTTTTTTTTTTTTTTTTTTTTTTGCTATTGTTGTTGTTAAGACTTTTCCTATACCTCATGATCAAAGTCAGGGCCTTGTACATCCTAGTTAACTACTCTACCACTGCATCTTTTTTCTTTTCTTTTCTTTTTTTTATTTCAGAGTGATTTCTTACCAAACATTACCAAGAAATATGCCAAGCCACAGAGCCCAGGTTGTGGCCCGCTACCCAGAAGGCTACCGAACCCTCCCCAGAAACAGCAAGACCAGGCCGGAAAGCATCTGCGGCCTGGCCCCTTCTAGCCATGACAAGGCAGGAGGGCCCACTGCCGAAGAAAAGCGAAGGTCCGTGAGGGATGACACCATGTGGCAGCTCTACGAGTGGCAGCAGCGGCAGTTCTATAGCAAGCAGAGCACCCTCCCTCGACACAGTTCATTGAGCAGCCCTAAAGGCACGGTTAACATCTCCGAGCAGACGATGCACTCTATTCCCGCGTCACCCTCGCACGGGTCGATGGCCACTTACCAGGGATACTCCCCGCAGCGGACGTATAGATCCGAGGTGACTTCGCCCATCCAGAGAGGAGATGTGACCATAGACCGCAGACACAGGGCTCACCACCCTAAGGTAAGACATCGCTTGCCTTGTGTTGCTCACTGCACCCATAGTGTCATTTCAAATGTTAGTCGGGCAGGAGAACAGGAAGGTGAGCAAGGCTGCTGTTTTTGTTTCAAAAATTAAAGAGCTACACAATATTGAAGTCTCATATAGAAGTACCCATATCTTGGGTATTTCATCTGTTAGGAGCACAGAAGTAGTTATTTTGAGCAGATACATGATGCGTTCTTTTCTGTCTGATAGCATATCCTGTGAGGTCTCCTTGAAGGTTAAGACCATGCATGTAGATTACACACTTGTACCTGCCGTTTTCTGGCTTCTCTGCACTCTTAGGTTCATCCTGTTGTTTACTGGGATAAAAGTAGTAACTTCATCTTCTAAACAGGTAGGTACAGGGCATATTGAGATCTCCTTCAATACCCAACTCAGTATTACAATCCAGCAATACCTAGTAGATGTGTACATACAAAAAAACAAAGATACAATCCAGTGCATGTGTAGTCCCAGCCACTCAGACTAGAGCCAGTGTACCAGCGAAGTACAGGAATTCAAGACCAATCTGGGCAATGCAGCAAGATTTATAAAATTAAGACATGGGGCCAGGGATATAGCTCAGCAGTATTGTGCCTGCCTGGCAAGCACAAGGTCCTAAGTTCAATTCCCAGTACTAAAAGTAAATAAATAAAGACACACATAGTTCGGGGCTGGGGATTTAGCTCAGCGGCGTAAGCGCCTGCCTTACAAGCAGGTAGTCGTGAGTTCGATCCCTGGTACCGAGAAAAAGGAAAAAGACCAAAAAAAAAAGACACACATAGTTCATAGTGCTGGACATCAATCCTGGGATCTCACAGGGGCCAGGCTAAATAACACCACATGCTGAGCCACGTCTTCAGCCCCATAAATCATACTTTCATTTGTGCCTTAACCTAATTGCGTAGTAGATTATTTGACTTTAGTGCTTTGCATTGATCATCTTTAATGGTAAAACAGTTGTTTTATTCAGTAAAGTAATAGCAATATCATATTCTTTTTAATTTGGCTGTAATTTCCACCATTTTTAAGTGTACTTATCTTTGTGACAGGCGGAGTCCTTTAGCTGAATGAGTATACACAGCAGTTGCCTGATAATTCTATAAATAAGCATTCCTTGGAGATTAATAAATCAGGAGTTTTCTTTCAAAGAAAGCTTCACTTTGCCTCACTGACAAAATCTTAAGTTTGAACTCTCTTGTAACAGAGTTCAGTATTTTGTCACTTTATACATCCTAAGTTATGATTGACAAAGATTGACAAAAATAACAACAAAGTAACTACAGAGCCAGGCATGGTGGTGCACCCCTGTATTCACAGCACTCAAGAAACTGAAGTGGGAGGTTCATTTGGGCTACATAGTGAGTTGAAGTGCAGCCTGAGTTACAAAGTAAAAAATAGCTTTATTGAATCTTGGCCTTTCATTACATACCATTTTAACATTACATTTGTTGAAATGTCAGTGTATAAAGTATTTAGGTTGCATATCAAAGTACCCATGTTTGTCTTAGGAAACTGATTGTTTCAGTTGCATGCTGAGCTAGCTCCTTTTATGTGGATCATCATATTTACTGGGAGGAACAAAAGACAGCATTTTTATTAAGACTTGGTGTTTGACAGTACTCTTCCTCAGAGTGAGTGTAAGTCTATTAAAGGACAGGTAGAGTTGAAATATAGCTCAATTGCAAAGTGCCTGCCTGGCAGGCACTAAGGTCCTGAGTTCAATTTCCAGCACAAATAAAAAAACCAAAACTTTTTTTTTTTTTGTCTTTTTTTTTTCTTTTTATTGGTACCAGGGATCGAACTCACGACTGCCTGCTTGCAAGGCAGGCGCTTATGCCACTGAGCTAAATCCCCAGCCCCTAAAAAAAACCAAAACTTTTTAAAATGCACATAGACCAATGAATGTGGAAAATCCATTGATATGGATTTAGATGATCTTTTACTGGAAGCATGTGAAGAAAATTCTTACCGAGCATGGTGACACATGTTGGCTTTAAGGCCAACCTTGGCTCCATAGTGAATTAAGGCCAGCCTAAACTAAACAGGAAGACCCTTTCGCAAATAAAAAAAGAGAGATCACCACAACAGATTCAATATATGGTCAGATATAAAACTCCAGCCAGCTATTAAGATTTATAAAAGAAGTATAGTCCTTTAACTGAATTTTCTTTTTAAGAATATAAAGTTAGTTGTGAGACCAAAGAGTTTGAGAATCACTAAACCACACTATATTTATTACCTTGCTTATTGGCATCTGTGTTTTAGTTAAACAAGAAATGCTAGTGTCTTTCTTTCATTAGCACTAATGTCCACTGTTAATTGGTGTTTCATAATATGAATCTAGGATTTCTCATCACTATATTGACAAAAGGAGAAGGAAAGGCACACCAAGTTATATTGTGCTTTTACTTTTCTAGCATGTCTATGTGCCTGACAGAAGGTCTATACCAGCTGGCCTGACTTTACAGTCTGTTAGTCCCCAGAGCCTCCAAGGCAAAACGGTGAGTATGGCATCATTATTTACCATATTCTGTTTAATTTAATACCCACAAAGAAAATATATGATGTGGTTTTTAGATTTGAATTATTAAGAGATGTCTCCTAAAGAAAAACCATTACTGCTTTATGGAAGAGATTTCATATCAGAAAAATTTTGGAATCACGTCACCTTTTTAGTGTCTTAGTAGATACCTTTCTGTAAATGTCTAACTGCCTAAATAAAAGATTTTATTTTAGAGCTGAGTGTGGTGGCACATGCCTGTACCTCAGCACTTAGGAGACTGAGGCAGGAGGATCACCATGAGTTCAAGGCCAGCCTGAAGCATACAGCAAGACCCTGACTCAGAAAAAAGCAAAAAATTTTATTTTAAAATGTATTGTATGACTTAGCTGGGTTTCTTTGATTTGTAATCACTTTAATGTTTAAAACAAATTAAACCAATGATATTATTGGAACAAATCTAGCAAGCAACTATTTGTAAGTCCAACTATAGATATACTATCAAGCTTGTCTTGTGGATTTTCATATGAAGTTCTGTAGAGCCAAAATAAATTGATTTACATACTTGTACAGAGAAAGAAAGGCTGCAAAAATCCTGCATCATGCTGGGTGTGGTGGTGCACACCTGTAATCCCAGCACTTGGGAGGCTAATAAGGCAGAAGAATTGCCGAGAGTTTAAGGCCAGCCTGTCTAAAAAAAAAAAGAATCATGAGTCCAAAAAGGAAACTTACCATTTATCATTTATTACTATTATATTCAATTGGGATGGAATTTAATACTAGGACACTGTTGTTTATTGTTGATAGTCCCAGTTTTTGTGAAGATATTATTTGAGCACCATATAATGCTCATTATTTAAAATT
Organism: Cavia porcellus; assembly: GCF_034190915.1. Taxonomy (NCBI): domain Eukaryota; kingdom Metazoa; phylum Chordata; class Mammalia; order Rodentia; family Caviidae; genus Cavia; species Cavia porcellus. The sequence goes on from NW_026947510.1 coordinate 44,100,566, forward strand.
CCCTTCCTTCAGTAATCAAATTCATCTTTTACATGTTTAGATATAAGAAATTGTCCCTGGATTTTAAGTTTCGTGCATTTTAATTAAAGATTATGAATATTGCTTGATTAAAACAAATTTTAATATTGTAATTTATAAGCATTGGATTATTGACCTGACAAACAGGAGTTAACCGTAAAGTAAATGCTCAATATCTTGTGATGTTTTTTTCTCTTCTGCCTTGCTCCCTCTAGTGGGTGTTCAGGATACAGTTTATTTACCACCTATTTTTTCTGCAGTCATATGTGCATATTTTTATTTGGCCTCAAAAGTTAAATAAATAGAAAAATTAGTGCTACCTTTCATCCTTTTGAAAATCTCTTTATCTGGCTCCATATATAATGAACCAGAGTTTTGAGACTTCTCTCGGTATTTCTGTCATCTGTAACCCTGGGTCTTAGAGTGCCTAAATCCTGGGTCCACCCTACACCCCTGGTGAAACTCAGGAGTGGGGCCTGACAGTCATGGGACAGAGCTGCCCCAGAATGAGATCACGGGATGCTGTTGGCCTCAGAGCAGTGGGCCCCCCCACATTTATGTAATTTCTTCAGGTCGCATGCGGACTAAGCATCTTTCAAATATTTCAAATAAAAGACTATTGTATTTCCTCTATAGAAAGCAAATTTCATGCAAGGAATCCAATAGTAGCCATAGTTTATTTTTACTTCCTGTCTGAAGGTAATAATTTTTAATGTGACTTCTAATAACAGTGAAAAGTGACTTAAAGAACTGTAGAAAACAATGAACAGCAGCAACTGAACAGAAGATTGCTGGATAGAAGCAGAGCAAAAAACAGGCTCAGGAAGTTCGTAACCTGGAATGTTAAAGAGTAGATGGTAGCTCTACAATCAGATTTCAGTCACAACAGAGCTCAGAAAATTATCAAGTCATACTTTACAGGCTGTAAGACTGTCCGTGTGCATACTTTACTGCATTCCTAGCAAGCAAAAATGTATCAGGTTGCCCTGTTACCCACTGTTGAAAATGTCTTCACCTTGGGGATCATAAGAACCAATTAGGAATCAAAAAGCTCTCTGCTTTTCCCAGAATGTGGAAGGAGGGTTATACACCCCTAGAATCTCTTTTTTTCTATTTGCCCTCTGTTCTCTAAAATAGAGTATTAGACATGCAGGCATTGTTGTGACTAGAAAAGTCTGAAGTATAGTTTTAAACATCTTGATAAAACACCTTTCATGTTAATCTTAATAGCTTATATGTGTAAACTTTTATAGTAGTGTTATGTTTTTTATACTTAACATTTGAGTAACTTTTCATGCATTCTGAGAAAATGCCTTAATATGCTGTTTTCTTGCTGTAAAGTAACACTGTTCCTTCTATTTCTCTAGATATCTATGCATTTATGTAGGACCTATCATCATAGTGTCTAGGCACTATGTTTGATGTCAACCATAAGAGGAAACTTGCCAAGAAATCTTGGTTTAATATCTGTCACTTAAGACAACAATTAATCTGTTTTCCACTGTTTGGATTCTTAAATTGTACTCCTTCAGCCAGAGGAGCTTACGCTGCTGCTAATAAAGCTGAGACGGCAGCAGGCCGAACTGAGTAGTATCCGGGAGCATACGTTAGCACAGCTCATGCAGCTCAAACTTGAGGCCCACAGCCCAAAGGTCAGCTCTGAAGACTTTTGTCTATGTCACCGCCATTGTCACTTATTTTGAGCCACTCATCAATCAGTGTGATCAGTGCCATGAACCATCACTGCGATGACATTACGGTCTCCTATTGACCCTTTGAGAATGCAACTTGTATAATACTGGGAAAAAAATGCACACAGGATGTGTTTCTTTTTGTCTTCCACTCAACCAATCAACTTTTGGTTTTGAGTGAAGATGTCCACACTGATGTAAAAGTAGTGTTATTAAGTTAATATGGTGACTGCCACATCTGCTAGAACAGATATGGAGAAGGCCTACAGTTTCTAATAAAGTAATGTTAACATTCATTCATAATACTGCCTTGTAAATGTCAGAAGTTACTTTGAAAAAGAAATCTTTTGTTCTTAATGAAAAGTGAACACATACAAACATTTCTCAAAGGGTGTAATAGCCTCTGGTCATAGGAGAAGCATCGTGAGAGGAGGACTGTCTCACAGAACGGAAGTGGCATGGGAAGCTCCTCACATTCCGTCTGCTAAAGCCACTTGGATTTTTCTTAGTGGTTCCATCTACCTGTCTACTTAATTTCTTACAAAAATAAGAATACTTTCATCACACTTTATTTGTCATCCGAACCATTTACAGGGGAGCATGTGTGTGAAAGTTACTGTGTACCGTGATACATACATTGTAAGCTACTGTTTGTCTTATTTCAAAATTGACCTTTTTATGAATTCTGCACCCTATTTCTCTGTCCTTTTTTCTTGATTGGTGCCTACTAGAATGAAATTCTTTCACATCATCTTCAAAGGAACACCATGTATTTGGATCACCAGGTGGGAGTCATAGAATTTCTTAACTTTAATACTCAACTTCTCAAGTATAGCATAGGTTTCAGGCTACTGAGATACTTCAGTCACTTTAGTTAGTAGCATACCTTCTGTAAGTGGCAGAACAAGAAACCCCCAAGCGAGTGAACTCAGGAATTCCACAGTGAACAGGGAGACAGGACAGTGGTGGCAATCAGTGGGGAATCTTAAGTGCTGAGAGTCTTGGTTCCCTGCACTTCCTCCCCCTCACCCTACAGAGTTTGCAAGTGCCTGCTGGTTGAGGCTGCTGTCGCGTGGGGGCATGCTGGGTGAAGGCGCAGACATGAGCCGTGAGCCGGACTTGGCTTGGCCGGCAGGAGGGAGTAGCACGGACGGGAGGCGTCTCTTGGTGCCTGTCCTTGCTCCTGTTTGCTGTCCCCTCCTTGGCTCTGCCCCACGGTGGCCCTCGTGGTGGCTGCAGTACAGCTGTGTGGGGGACATGCCCACTCCAAAGTGGCAATGAGCAGGGCCTGACGTGCCCAGGTTTTAGTCTGTGGGAACACTTTGTTAATATTCATTAAACGTAATTTCTTTTTTTAATGCTTTGTTCATGTAAGTTAAGCTAAAACTTACAGTAGCTTGTTTTAAGATGCCCACCCTTGAATAAAGGAATTACTACGGAAAATGCTATAAAACAATTGATTGTTTATATTTTCCTTTTTTGAAGCAAAATAGTAATGTACAGCTTTATAGATTAGTTCTATTTAGAGAGGGGTTTTGCACAAAATAACCCTTGAAAGGTATTAAATCAGGTGGGTGTGATAGCAGAAGAGTAATCCCAGCTACTCATGTGGCTGAGGCAGAATAACCACAAGTTCAAAGCCATCCTGGTCAACTTAGTGATACCCTCTCTTTCCAAAAAAAAAAGTGGCCCTAGATGTAGCTCAGCATTCCCTGGGTTCAACTCCCAGTAACTTAAAAAAAAAAAAAAAGGAGAGGGAATAGTAAGTCATTCTCAATTTTCAAAAATGTTTTTATCATGATTTTGCCCATTGAAGTGCTAAACTTCGACATTTTATACATCCCAGATTTGGTCTTGGGATGGATCCTGTTAAAACTTAGCTATTATATAATAATTACTTTAAAGCAGACTAATAAAGACAAGTTATATAATTAAAAGGAAACTACATCCTCCTTTAAAGTTCTAGAAATTTTCTTGGATACAGGGAAATAGCTTTCTTTAAAATTCCTTCATATTTAAAGCTAAAGGTAAAGATATTCTATTAAAAAAAAGTTAGAATGTTACAAAAATAACGTAAAAAATATGAGGCTAGCCTGGCAAATATAAGGCACTGGGTTCAATCCCTGGTACCAAAAAACATAAAAGTGAAAAACAAGAATACAAATGTGAACCTGAAGTTACCGGAGACTCTGGAAATTACCTGTGAGTTTGCTATATATAATTTATTGCTGACTTCAGTGAGGTCACCAATGTGGTTACAGACCTTGACCCTTGACGGACAGGTTTGGACCCGGTACCCCGGCTCAGCAGATGTTTCTCCTGACCCCTCCGGGGGAGGCTGCCTCGGCTTGTGCCTGACTGACCTTGATCCCCGCAAGTGTCCCGTGCTGGGGTCCCAGCGTTGTTGTTCTTTGCTCACTTCACACGTCAGCTAGGCTTTCTAGTGATTCACCCTTATGTTACTTTACATGCTGAAGCAGCCACGGCATTTCAGCTTCAAAGTTTATGACAGTTGTGAGAATAACTACAAAATTTGGTGGTTTGCATGATATTTTTTATTGAAATAAGACTGTTTCTGGATGTAAAAATTGGGCATTTTTAGATAGTGTAATACATGAAAACACAGGAGTGACTTTGGCCAGAAACTAAGATATGCCTAACTGTATGTAATTGCAAGGTTACATAAAGAAAATCCCTCTCTCTTTTTAAAATTTACTTATTTTTCAGTCCTGGTGATTGAACCCAGGGCCTTCCCACCAAACTAAACTACTTCCCTAGGCTCTCAGCAACTTGATAAGCTTGACTCTAATTTGTGACCCTCCTGCCTCAGCCTCCCAGAGTGTTGGGATTACAGCCATAAAAAAACCCTCTTTATATAGATATTCCTTCTAAATATTTATGGCTTCTGATAATTGCATTTAATAGAAATAAAATTATTTACTTTTGAACTGTCCTTTTTTACACCAGTAACCTCGTTCTTAAATTATGTAAAAATAATTCTTGATAATTTTGACATTTAATGGAATATTTGATTAAGCTCAGACATTTCCAGCTTTTAGTCTTGTTACTGCCAAAAATCTATTTTAGATTACCAGGTCTGTTGTTTTTTAGTTTTATTGGTTGCCTGAATTTATAAATTGGTTCAATTTTATATATCCACAAATTGGATTCTAAAATCTAAGAAAGGAAAAGGCTCTGGTCATATTTTATACTGTATGTCACACCAAGTAAACATGCACTAGTGAAGTGTTACTTTCAGCAGTTTCTGTCCTTACCCCAATAAATTAGCATAATGCAAGACAGTAGGACACAACCTTCCCTCTACCCGTGTCAGACTCCCCAGTCTTCCAAAGAAAGACTTTGATTGATGTGCATTTTATTAGTCTTGTCACTAATGTGAGAAATAGAACCAAAAGGTAGTTTCTCAGTTGTTTCAGAAGTAAATTCACTCACAGCAAAAAATGAAAATGCCTGATTGAAAATTGTGACCCATTACGTATTAAACACTCATACATATAGCTTGATATATAGTAAAGTGGCCAGAGACTTAACTCAGTGGAGTAAGCGCCCGTCTGGCTAACGCAAGATCATGAGTTCAATCCCCAGTACCAAAAAAAAAAGAAAGAAAATATAGTAAAGTGGTTTCTCAGCACCAGCACCTATGGAGACATGTCATGTTTTGCAGTGGTTTAAAAATAATAGCTCTTACTAATTGCGTGGTAGAATTTGTTTTAAAATACTTAGTAAACTGTCCCAAGGCTATACTTATTAAAGCTAGCCCAGGTTTGTCACTTTTGTGACTTTTAAGATCACACAGCCCTGGGTAGATCCTGTTGAGTATCCAGGAAGCCTGTGTATTTTATGTACCTCACTCAGGTTCTGTGTATAAGACAAGTTCATACAAAATATATTGGTAACTTGTTCTCTCTCATTCCTCTGAGTTATCACTGAGTATGAAAGAAACTTTTGGTTATGGATAATAAGCTTGCCAGCTTCATCCTAAAATACATCTGCTGAATGAATTTAATGTTTATAGGCTTTTCCATGCCTATTCCTGTGCCTAGCAAAATATAAGTAAAATGTCACATAGCTCTGTACTTGCCAGGAAGTGGCAGGTTTTCAGAATTCTCCTGCCCTGAAGAGTGAAGGGTCCTGCTGCTGGTCTTTCAAAGTGCTGTCTTGCTGTATAAGGCAAAGAGAAAAATCTTGAAAACATTCCTCAGAACAGAGCAAGAGTGTGGGTTTAGAACTATGTGACCCTGCTGAGCAAGCATTTTAGGATTAGGAATTCCAGAAGATTTCAGAAAGCCAAATGCAAGGCATTTGTTTGAAACTGGAATAATAGGTTTTCATAGGCACTTATTGTGGCCAGACCATCTGATGATACTCAGTTGTAAGACACAGAGAGGACATAAAATTATTTTGGCTCCTGTAATCTCTTGGTTAAGTGATTTTAATAGCACCCCTGATGGTTAGAGCTCAAACCACACCATAAAAGGCGCTGTTTGAAGACCAGAGCTGTATCATACACCCTAGCCACATTGAGGAAAATGTCTCTTGCAAAAAAAATGTGTTTAGAATGCCAGCCCTGATTAGTGTGTATTTTCAGCAGAGACTTCAAGCATCTCCGTCCTGGCATTCGTTAAGCTTTCCCCCAATTCCTAGCTCTTGGCTTCTATTACCTTGACTTCTTTCTTAGGACTGGTTGGGTTAAGCAAGGGAATGAAGCTGGAGTTTTGGACACCAGATTGAGTGCTAAAGAGAAGAGCTAGATGGTTCTTCATGGGTAAAAAGCTGGAGTTTTTTTTTTTTTTAATTAGTCATGAAGGAATATAATTAAAATGAAGATGTTATGCCTGTTGTGATGGCACACACCTATCAATCCAGAACTCAGGAGACTGAGGCAAAATGATTACCCAGAATTCAAAGCCAGCCTGAGCTACACAGTCAGACCATGGCTCAAATCAGTTAAATTAAAGTTTTTTTTAAAAAGACATCTTCCTGGGGCTGGGGATTTAGCTCAGCGGCATAAGCGCCTGCCTTGCAAGCAGGCAGTTGTGAGTTCGATCCCTAGTACTGATAAAAACGAAAAAGACAAAAAAAAAAAAAAAAAAAGACATCTTCCTGTCCCTCTGTTTTTCTCTTCATCATGCTTTTTTTTTCCATTTATTTCCTTCTTTCTTCTCTTTTCCTTCTCACTTTGCTCATTAGTGGAGAGAGCAGTTATGAGGGACCTAGGATGATGTCTTTTTCTTTTCCCCTAAAAGCTGTCTACTAGCTTTCCAGGGAGGCAGTGATAGCAGAAGGCACAGTTGTAGGAGCTGCAACAGTGGAGTAGGCAGAGAAGCAGAGGAGAGTCCTGAAACTCTTGAGCTGTGCTTCATAAGCCTTTGGTAAGTGTGCTGCCCCTAGTGGGTCAACCTCTCTCTCTCTCTCTCTCTCTCTCTCTCTCTCTCCCTCTCCCTCTCTCTCTCCCCCTCCCCCTCTCTCTCCCCCACCCAGCCACCCAACTGCACATAGATCAACACATACACACCCATTAGGATGTGCAGCACAGTACCACTGCAGTGACCAGCCTTGGACAGCAGGTGGCTACTGGTCAGCTTCAGGAAACGCAGAGAAGTTTCCCCTGACAGCATTTGGCAGTGGTACAATTCAAACAACCCAGCTCAAGCATACCTATGGATTCTTTGTTGCACAAACCTAAGATTTTTAACCAAAGGTTTTTATGAGCCGTTAGCTAAATCCTTTTGTCATATTTTAGTGCACATTCTCTAAACAGGATAATGTAATACTTTTGGAGAGGGTAAGGAAATCATTTTTAATACTGTTCCTGACACATCTTGAATAAGCTAAACCTTCTAATTTTCAAATGCTTTATAGTAGTATTTTAACTTTAGGGTGAAATTCTTTTTACAAACAGCAGTACTGTATGAACTATATACTAAAAGTCCTAGTGACTTTTTGAATGAAGTCAGCTATTCTGTCCTGGGATCCTGGGAACTTTTCCTCATCAGTAGGCTTTCAAGAAACAGCAGTGGGAAAAAAATCTATACAGACAGGAATGCTGACCACTGTTAACCATACTTACGCCAAGGAAAATGCAAAAAAGGAACTATTAACTGGCCGTACATAATTGGTGCTGAAACTATTCAAGTTTTGTTCTTTGTGTTTGTGAAGGCCAGCTTCCCTGCAAGGAAGAAATGCTAACAGATGATTGAAAAGATTCTTGATGGCATTCATTGTTCCTGTCAGTTTAACAACTTCATTCTTTTGAGCTGTTAAGCAAAATCCCATTTCCTCTAATATTTCAAGGAGTCCTGGAACTTCTTTTTTTATGGATGATTGAGAAGTAGAAGAGGGTTTTTTGTTTTGTTTTGTTTTTTGTTTGTTTGCTTGTTTTTGTACTAGGGATGGAACTCATGACCTTGCACTTGCCAGACAGATGTTGTGCTGCTGAGCTGTATCAGTGGTCCCAAGAGGACATGGTTCTTAGGGATATAGAATAGACATTTGGAGGGGGCAAAAAAAAAGAAACTAAAAAATTGAAGTGTTACTTAATACTACTCCAAACTGGTTACATGGTACAGAATACTTTTATTTTCCCATGCCGACTATTAAGAATGGTCTTTTATCTCAGCCCCTCACACCCATAACAACTTTTTATCTTTCCTTTCCTCCAGTATTTGAACACAAGCTGGGTGTGGGGCCCAGAACTGAGACCCAGTAAATTCTTGAACAGGATATACCATCATACTGACTACTCTAAGAAGACTACTGCCATGAGATAAAGTCCAATCTAGAGTATAGAATGTAATGTGTAACAGTATTCTGATTTCCTAAATTGGCCCATCCACTAGTTACATTATGATTGTTCTCCAGTTTCTTACCAGTAATTACCCTGCCCCTTTTTGCTAATTATTGTCAGCCAGTACAACCGGAATCAGGGCAGTTCCCTATTTCTTGGTTTTCTCTCAAAGGAGAATTCCTCTGTTCCTCATGTGATTCCTTGTCCCTGGGTTGCTTTTCATCTCTGCCATACCCTGGGTTTCTCCTGGCTGGCAGAGCCTGTGGCATGTGCTCCCTTGATATGGGCTTGTCTGCAAGACAGGTAAGAGAGGAAGGTGAGCAGGGAGCAAGTGTCTTAGGCAGCTGGGCTTTCACCAGATTGAGACCGATTGGCTAGTGAGCAGAAATCCTGGAGGTACACATGGGAATCACAAAGGAGGAGGAGTGTATATTGCTCGCATCCTCCAGCGGTTATGGTGGTCCAGGAGGCCCACTCCGAGTTTATTGATGCTTGTGTAGTCCATTGCACCTGCCCATTGCCATACAATGTCTTTGGCTCAGCCATAGCTGAAATAGAAGTTAAGTGAATGGACGTGGCCAGGTAACCAAAGCGCCTCTCTCTACAGGTACAGTTATATATTTATGGTTACATTTGGAGATGTGCATTTGAAAATTTACCTTCACCACATCTTCATCATGTCCAGATTAAGCTTATCATCTTTATCCCCATTTCCTGCTCAAAAAAACAAAAAGCATGAGTGTTCAGTGTATTAGTCACTGTTAATGTCATTTGGTTCAAAGCAAAATTTAACAGTTCACTAGAGCCAGGCATGGCAACCCACACCTGGAATCCCAGCACTCCGGAGGATGAGGTAGGAGGATTACTGTGACTTCAAGGCCACCCTGAAGTACATAATGAGACCCTGTATCAAAAAGACCAAAAAAAAAAAAAAAACCAGTCCATTAGAACTATAGTGCAAGACATTTTTAGAGAGCAGTTGGGCTGAAAAGCTGAGTACTTTTCAGTGGCATGTACCTGTAGCCCCAGGCAGGAGGACACTTGTGTCTAGGAGTTCAAGGACAATGTGGAAAACACAAAGACCTTGTCTCAAAAAAATAGAGATTTGCTAAAAATGAAAAAACCATGAGATTCTCCAGAACTGTTTGAACAGACAGACCTGAGGACATGTTTCCATCCTGTTCTACTGGGAAAACAAGGGCCACCAGAGCACCGGATACTCTAAGCCCCTCCTTATCATTCAGGGCCCAACCTTGCAGTGCTGCTCCTGCGAATCTTTGCATATGTATAACGGCTCTCTGGTGTTGTCAGCAGCTTGCCTGAGACCTTCTTCAATGATAATGGAAATTAAAACCTAGGCATTCAGGAGAATTTACAGGAAAAAGCTTTAACACATTCCTGCCAACTTGAACCATCCTCAGGCAGCAGGAACATGTTAATTGAGGAGTGAAAAGAAAAGAAAGAGTGTAGCTCCAACAAAGGAAAGTAAAAAAAGATAGGAAAATGGCTGCAGTTTGAAGAACTGAGGGCCTGCTGGTCTGAAGAGGCAGCTCAGACTGGTCCATTCACAAAAGAAGGGAGAGCAGGTCGTGTGGGGGCCCAAGATGAGCTGGGCTTTGGGCAGTCCAGCCTTGTGAGCAGCTGGTCTCTTAGGCAGTCTCGGCCAGGTGAGACTGCTGGAGTCTTCCACCTGGACTCCCATCACTGGAGACGGGGGCCATAGCTGAATTCTTGTAAATCTCTTACCATGATATCCTCAGTCTTGAAAGGGATGAGATAGGTTAAGTAGTTAACTTTAGACAGATGCTCCCTGAATGACTGCTTTACAGAGCTGAGAAGGACTCGACCCAGACTGTCACAGAATGAAGGTCAAGCTTTGTTTTGCTTTTAGTTGCCCATTGGGCATCTGTAGTTCCAAATGAAGAGTCAGAGTTTTTTTTTGTGCGCACGTGCGTGTGCACACACACACACACACACACACACTTTTAAATTCTGTGTGCCTCAGAAGAAAATACACATCATACTGAGGTTTTTTTTGTTTTTTGGTTTTTTTGTTGTTGTTGTTGTTTGTCTTTTTTAGACAAGGCCTCACTATGCAGTTCAGGCTGGACTTTAACTCACTTTGTAGCCCAGCCTGGTCTTGAACTCGCACCAATCCTCCTGCTTCAGCCTCCCGAGTGCTGGGATTACAGGCATGAGCCACCACTCCCGGCTACATCATACTTTTAATGTGTAAAGCTGTCTCTTTTTCACTTTAACCTCTCAGCCAAATATCAGCCCAGTTGGTAAACTACTTCCTTCCCTATAAACCATTATTTTCTCTGGCCAGTGACTCAGGTTCTCCAGTACTTGAAAAGCTCTCATCTTCTGCCCTGGGTGCCTCTATGGTTCCTATCTGTCCTCAACGTGTAAGTCTCACCATGCAGCTCACAAGGCCTGTCCGGAGGCTTCCCCTTCTTCAGGTTGAATGAAATGACTGGCCTCAGATCACAAAGCAAGGATAAAAACTTTGTGTTTGTTAATGGCTCTTTTCTTTCTTTTTTTATAAGCCTATTTTGACTTCCTTCAAAATTAATGAGAGTTGTTCTGAGTTTTGGGCTGCTGTTCTTTGATTGGTTTCTGGCTATGACTATAGGAAGACATGAAAGTAAAAGCAAAATTTTCCCACTCCTAAAATGTGTAATACTTACGCCATTCTACTTGATATTTATAGAAACAAGTATTTCTTTAGCTCAATTACAGTGTGTTTTGCTTCTGTCTTAATTTTACTTTTTTCCCCCCAGATAGTTTCATTCTGCAAAGATTTATGCTAGGTAGAAAAATAGTGCTTACAACAAAGAATTCTTAAATGATCCTCAAAGCCCAGGAGGAAAATAGGGTTATGCATAAACACCAAAAACATCTACAGGATTGAACTAAGGTGTCATTATGTAGTTAAAGCATAAGCCAATCAATCTTTGACTTGATGGTAGGAATTCAGCTATTTGGTGCCATTTCTTACTCTGTAAGAACACATTTGCTGAGGCTGGGGATTTAGCTCAGCGGCTTAAGTGCCTGCCTTGCAAGCAGGCGGTCCCGAGTTTGATCCCCAGTACCGATAAAAATGAAAAAAAACTAAAAAAAAGAGCACATTTGCTAATGATAAAGTCCAGATATTTTTATCTGCAAAATAATTTCGATTCGAAGTTCAAATGTACTTTCAGTTTATGCCAGGCAAAAACAAAAACATCTTGAATAATAGATATATAAGATTTTCACTTGTAGAATGTCTAGTCTCTGAAGAATGGTAGATTGTTAGCTATATTAAAATAGTTGCAAGGGGGGAAATACGACCATTTCAAACACTTGAGTTCACGATAAAGCATTTGGGTTCTTTTAATATTTTTTCCTACCTGTGTATGTTAGGAATAAACCTGACAATAGCATCAGATAATATATTACTTAAAGTTAATAAGGCCATTAGACAAGGAAAACAGATTAACCCACTGAAATAAAAATCAGATCTATAAAATGTTTTAGCAGCACATCAACTTTAAGTAAATTATCTAGAAAAACATCAGCCCAAAACTTAAGAATTTTCTTCACAATATACCACGGATATGTCATTTACTACCTGAAGAAGAGGGAAAAGAATACTTAGTCTCTATCTTTTAAAACATCATTGATTCTTCTAAATGTATAGTGGCAATAATATTTTTCAAATGTTTTGCTTTTAGGAAAAACAGAGCATGGACAATTTATTCAGATTACTTTAAAATTTCCAAAATAATCTTGGTACTGTGACCACCCCTTCTGTTATAAAGAGACTTATTTACATTCTTCTATTACAGAAGTCACTTCAGATTTCTCTGCCTCCTCTAAACAAAGAATAGTTTCAATAGGTAGTCATACCCTTCAATCTCAGGTCCTTGGGCTTTCAGATGTGCCCAGGGAGAGAGCGGGAAGACGGACATTGTTATCTAAGCGACCTGTTTCTAAAGACCAGGCATTCCCCAAGACTCACCCTGGGCATGTCAAATTCTTTAGCTCTTTAGTTTTGTCACACATTTTAAAAGTATATTGATCCAGACACAGGAGGACATTCTTGAGAAATGGGAGTCTCAGTGATTGGGGCATGTTTTCTTTTTCCTATTGTTAAGGCAGATTCCTAACTTTAAAAACAGCTTTTCGTAAGAAGTCATTAAGGGAAATTCTGTTTTCCATTTAAAGAAAAGGACAGCACAGAAATGGTCTTCTCATTAGTTATCAGTAAAGGACAAAAACCCAGCGGGGTACATTAAAACCTGCCGGAGACGCCTTCTCAGGAATACAAGGAAGCTGTTAGCACAGAATTCTGACTCAGTTGCATCACAGAGCTGAGCAGATGTTTCCCCTTCTGGGAATAAGGTCCCAATCAGGGGAAGAGCTTGCTTGTTTCACTGGTTTAAAATTTCTAGGCTTGGTGGCCATGCTAGCCATATGTGGCTATTTGAATTACTGTCATTACACGTATAAAAGTAGCAATCTGTTTTCCATCATAGTGGCCCCATTTCAAGGGCTGGCTACAATATTAGAACACACAGATACAAGACTGCATCCCACAGGAGATTCTGTTGGATAATGCTGTTCTAGGTTATTAGTTATGTAAAGTTAAAGAGCAGCTGAGGCACTGGGGGGCAGCTCGCTGTGGAGTGCTGGCCTGCAGACTCAGGGCCCCATGCAGACAGAGGGCTGCGCCTTGAGGCAGACTGCCATGCTGACATTTGAGGTTAAATACCATGTGGTTCTCTTCATGAAAAACCCAAAGTTTAATTTAAAGAGCAAAATAAAAGATAGATGATGGGAAGCAGTGTAGATGGATGAAGGGTTTGGGATTAGAGGGAGAAGGAAAAGAAAAGAGAGGTAAAGAAAATCAAGATGGGATACATGGGTATACCTCTTCCCACTGTGAATGTATCTTACGTGTCACACATGTACTAATAAAAAAAATCCTTAAAGCCCTGCGTGCCCAGCACCACAGAAAATAAACTAATGAGCAATTACATCACTACTTAATTACTTCTTATGCTTAAAAAGATTTGGAAGAATTAATCTTTCCCAAGGACAAATTATATGAATGGATATCTTTTTGGCTTTTTTTATTCACTGCTACTTTTTTTCATTTCCTTGCTTTACCAGTTGTTCAGGGGTATTTATCTCATGAGTTAAAATAACCTATTCTATATTCTGAGCTGTTGCATGTCTATAAATAGGGAAACTTTGAAATGGGTATTCAACCATTGCTAGGTTAGAACAATTGGCGATTGAAAATCAGGCTCCCAACATCCTAGATCATCCTATGATTCTGCCAAGTCAGCTAATGCTATTATTAAGAAAATCCAGAGGTTGTTTTCAAATGGGGCTTTAATGGGATATCTTATGCAAAGACCAGACTGTTTGGTAATCTAGATGTAACACTTAGGTATTTAATTGGAAATGTTTAATCTTGGCCAGTTGTGCTGTTATTTTGATTGACATCTAGTACTGATCCATGTGGACTTTGGTAGAGGTTATTTGTACTAATGTCAAGAGAGGACATGTACTTGTCACCCCTGGCTTCTAGGGATTAACTGGATCTCCAGAAAGGCAAAGGAACTGCATTTTCTTGAGTCATTCTTTCTTCCAGTCCCTACTGAAAATTACTGGAGTCCAAGCCAGGCATGATGGCTCATACCTATATTCCTAGCACTCAGGGAGGCTAGGCAGGAGGTTGAACCTATCCTGGGCCATTAGTGACTTAGTAAGACTCTTTCTTAAAGTAATAATAAAATATTTTAAAAGGGGGCTGGAGGCATGGCTGAGTGCAGAGGCTCTGGGTTCAATCCCTAGAAGTAAAACAACAACAACAAAAAGAGAGAAAGAGTCTTGCTGGGGTACAGCCCTGAGTATTTTCTAAATCTCTGTAAGTAGTAGTTCCTCTCCCTCCTTCCTTTCTCATCAGATTTGAGAACTACCAAAATACATAACCCTAAGAAACAGCAAAGAAAGAAGCCGAGTTTTCTATAGCATAAGCACTGTCTCGGCGTCTCCCTTTTTCCCTGTGTGGCACTTGTGACTTGCACAGCCTGGAGAAATGACTGGGCGTCCTGAGCCTGTGGGACCATACTGGGTCACCGCTGCCAGTGTCCCTGACTCCATGGCGATTGAAAGCCATTTTCACCCACATCTATGGGAATGTTCTTTGCAAGCTCCTAGCAAGAATAATGCAATTACCTATAGCCACAGTGAATAAATATTTTTTGATGATGAAATTTTAAAATGAAGATACAGGAGCCGTCAAACTCAGAACTGAGCGAGAAGCTGGGATTCAATGTCAGATTTTCTATATTTTTTTTCTTAACACTTGGACTTAGAAATGTTGAGTAATATCTTTTTGTTATTAGCAAATACATTGACATTATCTTTGTGTGTGTGTGTGTGTGTGTGTGTGTGTGTGTGTGTTTGAGGCAGGGTCTCACAATGCAGTTCAGGCTGACCTTAAACTCACAATGTAGTCCAGGCTGACCTCAAACTTGTGGTCAAACTCCTGCCTCAGCCTCCAAGTGCTGGGTTTACAGGTGTGTACCACCATGTCCAGCTGCCTAAATATGCTTTCCAAGTATTTCCACATGTATTTTCTTATTTATTGCTGAAATTAATTATGAAATCTATGTAATGTGTGAATCCCATATGTTCTCATTTTTATTATTAAATAATGTGCCTTTTATAGTAACTTTATAATTTAGCAATTAACTGAAACCTAAACCTATATTATCTGCTGTTAAAGGATTTAATCAAGAAGCAAATCATTGAACTCATTTCCAAGTAAATTACTAAACATAGTTTATGTACTAGTTTGTTTTACCCTGATTCCTTAAAACAGAATATCTAGAGTATTATAATGGTTTCTGTAATTATTGTATTCAAACAAGAAGAGAATTGTGTGTGTGTGTGTGTGTGTGTGTGTGTGTGTGTGTGTGTTTCCTACTTTGAGAGAAAATTTCAACTTATCATGGAGCGCTACATGTATTTTTTCTTTTTTGGTCATATTTTTCTCCATTAATTCAAAAGCTATGATAAAGTTCATAGAGCAAAGCCAGTTAAAATGCGCTAAAAGAACTAGTCACTTTCTACGTATTAAAATGCTTATAGACTATTTCAGAGGCAATTAACTAAAAGGAACTAGTGGTCTTGAGTCTTTCTAGGATTCCTTTGGAAAAAGCAAATCTAATGTTTCTAATTCAATAAAGCTGGCAAGAGTGAAGGTTCTCATTAGGTAAGTACAAGTATTTATCAGGGCACCAAAGCCCCAGGGTTGTGGAATCTGATGAGTGTGTTTGGTTGACTCTCTGTGGAGTGCCACAGAAGTGTATATAAGGTGCTTGCTGCCCTGATCCTTCTTAAAACCCATTCCCCGGTCATCCAGAGGTCCCTGTGACCTCAGTGTGGAGCCTGAGGGAATTCTGAAATGACTGCCCTGCTTTCTCTTTTCCATAGAGAGCCTTAGCTGATTTCTGGCATCAGTAAAATGGGAGATTGTGAATTAAGAACATTCGCTGTTACCAGATTACATTTGTCCAACTTTGAGGCCCTGAGACCACCCTGGTTATTTCTGCCAAAGGAATCTTGAGATCAGCATTGTTGATTTAATGGTTAATGTCTAAATCAGATGTTCCCAAGGTGCACATTAGAATTTTCTGGGAATCAAAGCACCTGCAGTCTTTTAAATCTCCACAAGTGACAACACTGTGGGTTAAGGATCATTCATTGTCTAAATAAACTTGGACTTGAAGCATCTAAGAATAAGAAAGGAGAGAGCTATTCCAAGATAGTCCTGTGTATTTACAAATACCTTGAGTAGTATGCTTTTTTAAAATTAGTTGACATTTCTCCCAGTAAAATGGTGATGCAGACACAGAACAGAGGTAAGAACACAACGTAGATCAGACCCCTAAAATGTCGCAGAGGACTGCAGTCAGTGTCTTCTGCCTAAACCCTCCGCCTTGAGCATGATATGAAAACATAAATCTGTGATGAAATTTTCATAGTAGTGGTCTCAGCAGGAGAGAGCTTCGCCAGAGAATGTGGTTGTACCATTGACTTAGTTTACCTCTTACTCATATTTTTGGTTTGGAGTTTCAGTTTTGTTGTTGTTGTCATTTTGTGGCTTTTTCTTTGTTGGTTTTTGAGACAAGGTCTCACTCTGTTGCTCAGGCTGGCTTTGAATTTGCGGCAGTGCTACTGCCTCAGGCTCTCGAGTGCTAGGGTTCCAGGTGTGCACCACCATACCCAGCTAGGATTTTGGTTTTTTCAGATTGGTCTTCATTTTGAAGGGATCCTCAGCCTCTCTAGTGTTGGAATTACAGTGCACCACCACCCCAGCTTTCTGTTGTTTTCATCCTTGACTCTTTTATAACTTTATTAGGAAAGCCATATCAGCTCAACATAGAAAATCCAGAAAAAGAGAAGTATAGAGAAAGAAAAATACAAATCTTTTCCAGTGCCACAGTTCAAACTAAATACTACTAACAGTTTTCATTTCTTTTTTGAACTACTTTGTCAGCTTCAAGTTACCTTCTAATTTTAATATTAGAAAATTTAACACATTTGAAATTTTTCATAATGAAAAGTAATCAGCTGCAGCAGTCTGAGACACTACAGTTTTTACAGGTTAAATGTGATTTTTACTTTTCACTTTTCTATACTGAATCAGTTTCTTCTTACAAAGATCCCTTCTCAGTGATGATGTAATAATTTTTTAGTTTGTAAGCTAAACAGGCATTTTGAAATTACACTTAATGATGTCCTTGTATGTACATTATATGCATATTCAACTCCCTCAAACTATTCGCTAACTGCGTAAGCCATGTTAACAACCTACGATGCACGCATGTGCATAATCTCCGAATCAGGTAATAGCAATTAAAGAAGAATTCACTTTGATAATTATACTATTAAAAATGGATAGCGACTTAAGGACATATTATTTAAGTGTGTCAGTGCAAGAAAATAAACCAAACAAAATACAGCTATATTCTATTCTAAGATTAGTATTTCATTATGATAAAATAGTATTCCCTTAGAAGACATAAAGGGCACTCTGTAATAGAAGTCATGAATTTCTGTAATAAAAATCTTTTCTCCCAAAGAAAAATTTGTTCTCTAATTGTCTTAAGTTTTTTTCCAGCATTGCAGAAGCTTTATTCTGCACTGTAAAGTAATGTCCCTGATTTATATAAATCCCTCAATTCCTTATTGGACGACACTGGGCAAGAGCAAAGAATTTTTAGTTTATTTGATGTGTGATTCCAGATATGTCTTTAATGAGTTTAGCAGGCAAATTTAATCTGTAGTTGCTGAAATCCGGCTGGTGTTTCCTGAGAGAATGAAGAGACTGGTGGTAAAAAGGACGTGAGGGAACATTCTCTCTCTCTCTCTCTCTCTCTCTCTCTCTCTCTCTCTCTCTCTCTCGTTCTCTCTCTCTCTCTCTCTCTCTCTCTCTCTCTCAGTTGCGCCAGTGATTACAAGCGTACAGCTAATATTTGAGTATATTCTTCAGTGAAGTCAGTTTCTTTAAAAATACCAAAAAGGAGTTGTACATACATACATTTAAAAGTAATGATTCAGCATCAACAGAACTGTTCATTGAGACACCTATTAAAATATACATGTCTTGTGCTGGGGATAAGCACCTGTCTGGCAAGTAAAAGGTCCTGAATTGGATCGTTGGATCCCCCGTCCAAAAAAAAAAAAAAGTACATGTTTTGTTGTAGAGTCAACCTATCGCAGAGGTTTCTAATTTGACCACTAGATTTTATTGCATGCAGTGTCAGTAACTAGATAAAAATAACATTGTCTAGAAGTAAAATTTTCTAGATTTAGTTTTTCTTATATGCTGCTGTTTGTTAAGATTAGTAAACTTACTACAAAGGAAGTTAAATTAGGATGGTTACATTTGTCAGCCATGATGAAAATGCATGTTTTATCTAAGATGAAAATGAGATAAACCTAAATCCCACAAAATGATACAATTGTAAAAACCAGACCTTTCTGCTTACAAATGGTAAAAATTCTCTTGACTAAAATTTCTCTAATCACATTGACTGTGTTTTGAATGGCTTCTCTCTTACGTACAGAGCCTGCTCAAATAAGGATTACTTCTTAGAGGCAGTAATAAAGTATAACATAGCTGGAAATGTGAAACATGGTGTGAGCCTACTTTTTAGGAGCTAAAGAGATTTACTAAGTCTTTACTGAATAAGTTTTCATTTATATGTCCTTGGATAATTTTGTATATGGTATTAAACTGTAAGAAATCCAACATAGTATATGTGTCCATCAATATTTGTTTTAATGAAATGTTGATTATCTAGATGACAGATTATGTTGAGTATTATAAAAATTTCAATATCTGTAAAGAATTAATTTTTTTCTCATTAACCATAAAAAACCAAATATCTTTTCAGCTTTATATTGAATACAATTAAATGAGGCCATTTTTCTTCAAGTTGATAAGTCATCACCCTTTAGATTGCCTTTGAATTATGATATTTTAATATGTGTAACAGTATTCATTAATTGATAATATTGGTTATAAAGTGAAATCTACTTGCAGCAATGTTGCCATAGCTTTTATTTAGTCTTGGAAGTATGCTACAGCATTTAAGACTTGTTTGCGTTTGTTTAAAAAAGTTAAGTCTGCAACCAGGGGATAAAATATAAACAACTGCAGTAATAGGAAGGTGTTAAAGTAGAGGATATATTTACAGTGTCGTCTTTCAAATCTAGCTGTGCTGTAAACTGATGTTTGCTGTATGCTCCTCCTGATTTGAAATAGATGAAAGAAAATGAACCTATTATCACCATGGTTCACACAATGATTGAGAACTCGGCGCTAAGACCACAACTGTACCAGCAAGTAAGGTCTTGGACAGTGAATGATACTGCTTTCTCATCTGCAAAATCCCTCAGTGACAGTTTTGGTTTCTCCTCTGATTTACCCATAACATCAGTGTTTTCCTTCTTTTCTTTATTGTTTATGTTTATTTGGGAATCCACACTTCATCCATGCTTTTCAAGATGCTGCAGTATTGTTAGCATGGCTTTGCTGAACATTTTGCCATCTTTCTGGAGTTTTCGTGCGGAGTATTTGATTGATATGTACTTGGAGGTCTGCAGTACATTTGTGAAATTTTTACTACAGTTCCATATATTTTTATTAATCCTGAAGGGCATTACAGCTGATTTTTATGGAAACGGCTTTGTAAAATTGTTTTCCCTTCTAGGGCATCTCTCCCATGCCAGTGTTTTAGGAATACATTGTGTTTGTATGAAAGTAATTACATCTAATTTCTGAACTAGATGGGGTAAAACCTAACAGTAGCCATTTCTTAACATATGGGATATCTTCTTCCTGTATCTTCTCATCTGTACACAGTCCATCAGGATAATCATATCTTACCCCATTCTTTTCTCTAACTCAAAATATGTGTCATGGAGCTACCTGGCTTTCATTTAGGAACCTTGGTAATCTGCAGATCTGCAAAAGAAGCCATACACATTTTATCCAATTTTTTTGTATTTCATGGTCTCAGTGTTCCTAGCTGTGTGTTTCACAACATCAGCGTCGTCCTCTTGAACACCCTCAAGTTACTTTGGCCAATAACCTGTTAAAATACTAGAAAACCATATAGAAGAAAAATGTTAACTAACATGAAAAATGAATGTGGATTTTGATTAAAAAGTATAAAAGCACCTAGTAAAAAGAAGCACTTTGAGTTTGCATTGGGGCCTAGAAACCAGAAGATCGATACAGCTGGTGAGGACATGATTCCTGTTTTTGAACCCATTTTTTTCAGAATATTTAAAATACATTTTACAACTAAAAGTCATCTTTAATTTGCAGCAGAGATAAAATATTAAATATTTAAAGTTAAACAGCTTTACTTTTCAAAAGAAAAGGGAATCTTTCAATTCTTTTTTTTTTTTACTTTTTTTTTTTTTTTTTTTTGGTCTTTTTCCTTTTTTTATAGGTACCGGGGATCGAACTCCCAACTGTTTGCTTGAAAGGCAGGCGCTTATGCCGCTGAGCTAAATCCCCAGCCCCCGAATCTTTCAATTCTTAAAGTCACTGGATAATAGAACCTCGACACTCCATTCCACAGGGCCGCCTGAGAACCCCAGCGCTTACTCCGAAATCAATAGCATTTCAGAGTTTGGAACTGACAGTACAATGTATCGCCTTATAGAATTCTAAATTGAAATGACATCAGGGGCATTATAATAGTATTTTCATTTCCACATTTTTCATATTTTAGAAAAGAATAATCTGGGATTTTCTGCTTTGTTTAGGTTTAATTTTTTTAGTACTTACCAACTTTTAGGGTGGATAATGTAGAAGTCATTGGTGATTTAAATTAATTCAGTTGCAACATCCCTGCAGTAGATTTGTATATTTCTTCGCTTAACACTTAAAAGAAAAAAAGCTAAAATTGTAGGAAACAGGAAAATCAGTATCTGTCAACAGCCTTGTGTGAACAGGCAGAACCAGGAGAGCCCAGGAAATCAGAGGAAACTGCTGTGGAGGCTGGATGGCCGCAGGCTGTCTTCTGTTTTAGCCTTAATTATTCCAGAGCACCTATAGTGGGTAAAAGTGACAGAGATGATTCTTTAGCTCTGCTTATAATAATGAAATTTTATTTTTTCCCTGAGATTTCATCACAACTTAGCAAAGAAAATCTTCATGAAAGTTTGACACTGTACACAAGTTTTTGATAGCTAGTACGGTAGCAAAATGTATTATGGCCTGTTTTGTTCTAAAACATAGCTGCTCTGTTTTTCCTCCCCAGGAAGGAAGACCTTTATGTTAACTGCTCGCATACATGAGAAGTTCCCTAGGGAGAAATTTCCTTAAAATTGGTTAAATGAAAATTGAACTATTGCCGCCAGGTATGGTGGCACACAACTGCAATCCCAGCACTTGGGAGGATTGCTATGAGCTACATAGTGAGTTCAAAGATCAGCCTGAAAAAAAAATCAGCCAGAATTACATGGCAGAACCCTGTCTCAAAAGACAGAAACAAGGGTCAAGGATTTAGCTCAGCGGCATAAGCACCTGCCTGGCAAGCACTAGGTCGTGAGTCTGATCCCTGGTACAAAAAAACTAAACAAAAACAAAACAAAAGCTGAATGCTACATAAGTGAGCAGATAGTTGAAAAAAATCCTCACCTTTATCATTCTACTACCTTTTATTAAATTTTTATACCATAGTCTTAAAGATGATTACTATTAGTGAAGTTAATTGCCTGATGAATAATTGGTCTAAAGATACAGACATTGGGGCTGGGGATTTAGCTCAGCGGCATAAGTGCCTGCCTTGCAAGCAGACAGTCGTGAGTTTGATCCCTGGTACCGATAAAAAGGAAAAAGAAAAAAAAAGATACAGACATCACAGATAGCTGTCATTCTACAGGCACTGTTGAGCCCTAATTGGATATAATGTGTTCTCTCATCAAGCCTAAAGATACTGCTCAGAAATATCTTCCTGCTTGTAGAATCGTATGGGTATTCATACACATACATATTTCACATACCTCAGTGATATCAAAGTTAAATTTTAATCAACATGAATAATTTTGTTTTAAATTAATGCCACACCAACTTATAAAAGAAAATAGTAGAAGTGCCTGGTGATGTCAGACTCATTGGGAGAGCACTTGCTTAGTATGCATGAAGCCCTGGGTTCAATGCCCAGCAAGCTTTAAAGAAAAACTTAAATATGCAAACGATATCTATTATGAAAAGGTTCTGTCTTTTTCAATAAACTATGTCACTATCTGTTCTAATATAGACAGTAAGATCTATGTGATAAACTTTACAATTTGAAAGAAGTTTGAGCACTGCTTAACTTTACATAATTGATAGCCTTTTTGGTTGTTTTGTTAGATTTTTGGAGGAAAGGGGTGAGGCAGGGTCTCACTTTGTAGTTCAGGCTGGCCTTGAACTCACAGCGATCCTCTTGCCCCAGCCTCCCAGGTGCTGGTTTTACAGACATATACCACCATGCCTGCCTAGAGTGTTTTTTTCATTTGCTTTTTTAGTGTTTCCAAAGCATGTTTAAAAAAATAGCTGGGCATGGTCACACCAGTAACTCCAGGACTCAGGAGTAGAGAGAACCTCTCTCAAGTCAGCCAGTCAGTCAATCAATCAGTCAATCAATACCAACCTCATCAGACAAGAATTATCAAACCAGAACTTTCTTGCTAAAGACAAATTTGAAAAATGATGAAACAGGGCTAGGAATGTAGCTCTGGGTTCTGTCCCAGCACCATTTTTATAAATAAATAAATAAATAAGATGAAAAGTGATAAAACATGAATTTAAATACTCAAAATTCAAGTTAATCAGAATACTCATGAAATTTATATTTTTCTTCTTACTAGAATTTTCATAACGATGCCAGAACAGCAAACTTTTCAATCCTGGGTGAAAGTTTTATTATTGGTTTTCCTAACAAATTATACCTGTCTTTCTTTGAAAATAGCATCAGCAATTATCAGTAGTGGAAAATAGAACGTGTTTAAATGTTAAGTTGTTGGGGCCTGGGGATTTAGCTCAGCAGCGTAAGCGCCTGCCTTGCAAGTGTGCGGTCATGAGTTCGATCCCTGGTATCAATAAAAAAGAAAAAGACAAACAAATAAAATAAATAAATGTTAAGTTTTTGAAGAATAATCTTGTTTTCTTATGTTTTCCTTCTGACTTACAAAGATTGTATGTAGGAGAAGGTTGGTTAAAAAATTTGGTTAGTTATCTAATAAATATCAAAGATAGAAGAGTTAAAGAAAAATGTCAGTGGTACTAACAACAGAGGTATAAAAATTCTGATTTATATGTGTAAAATGGTTATATGGCCATAAGGACATATTACTCAAAGATTTTACTACACAGCAGATAGTTTTAATACTGTGCCAACTGATACAAAAATAGATCTGCAGTAAGATCCCCTAAATAAAAATTTTATACCACTTCCCTAAATACTTACTACAATTTCCTAAGTTTCCATTTTAACATACTAATAAGTTCTCTGTTGACAGTAGGAGATAAGATGCAGTTCATATTTTGACGTAGGTATAACACTGTTCACTATCGTCAAATTCCATGGTTTAGTAAAGCTGTTCTGCATTTAACTTTAAATATTAAAGTATATTGTGACATTTTAATAGCTTAAGATCCTTCATCTTTATTTCTTATGTGTGAAAAATGTAATTTTAACATTATCTTCCTTTTTTAAAATCATGAGTCGAAACATTTTAAAACTTACTTTGCATTACTTTTCTCAGTAGTATAAATTCTTTCCATAGATCTGGGTGCTTGAATTTACAATAATGATACTTCTCAGAACATTCTTGGATTATCTTTAACATGTGTTTTGCCCATTAAATTCATTTTTCATGTAATGTTCATCTCTATGAAGGTTTTGTGGTTTAACAATCACTGCACATACCCTAAAATAGCCACAGATTCATTTGCATGAGGTTTGTGAAATTTATGTCTTGAAATGGGACCTGTTAAATCCAAGGCATTTTTTATGTTTGGAATGCTTATATTTTTAACCTTCTGATCCTCACATTTCTAGATCCATTCAGAATCCACAGTTAAAATTATACCTCATTTTAAGATCTAACTATTGCTGGGGGTAGTGGCACATGCCTGTAATCCCAGCACTCTGGAGACTGAGACAAGAAAGAATATTACTGTGAGTTCAAGGCCAGCCTGGGCTACATCATGAGTTCAAGGCTAACTTGAACTACACAATGAGACCGTGTCTTAAAAAATCAAACAAAACCAAAAAAACAACAGGGGGCTGAGGATTTAGCTCAGCGGCATAAGCGCCTGCCTTGCAAGCACGAGGTCGTGAGTTCAATCCCCAGTACTGATAAAAAGTAAAAAAAAAAAAAAAAATGAAAAAGACAAAAAAAAACAATAACAAAAGATCTGATCTGTCAAGCAGTTTTTTACAGAGTGAACATGTGTTGTCATTTATACATTTGTATGCACTTATGTAGGTATGTGTGAAAATTAGTTTTTCAAACTACATTATTGTTGGAGTATATTATTCCCATCCCCACCTTAAGCAAAAGCATGCTGTTAAGTAAGCACACGATGAGCCCCACTGAGACTATGTTTTTGCTACAGTCCGGAAGCCAGTTCAGGATCCAGAGGCAAGGCAGGGGCTGCCCAGGGAAGCTGTGCTGTGATCTGGGGTAGAGCTGGCTGAGATGGCCCTTGAGAGCTGGACACACAGTCAGCAGCCCGGGGTTCTGTGGCTGAGAGGTAGCTGGAAGAGGCCCAATAGAGAATGTTCAGAAACACTGAATAATAATTTCTTGCAGTAATACAAATGGTGTCAACCAACCCATACAAACTTTTTATGAACTGTGATTGTATCAATAGTTTGTACCATAGCCTTCAGTTTTATGAGGTTTCAAATGATTTCCTCTTTTCAATTAAACCCATCCTTTTCCTCCATTGTCTTTTAGTTCTTAAGACAGAAGAACAAGATAAGTCTCTACTGTGTATGTGTGTTTATCTATTCCGTGTATGTGTACAGCTGTGCTGAGATGTGCACATACACAGCGTGTGCTTACGTGTATGCCGGGAAGGGAGGTTTTGACTGCAAAAGTATGCTTGATTCAAATATTTGATTGGATACAGTTGCTATGATTGTATTCATCAATTTTTCATGACAGTGATGTTTGTCTTTAAAATGGAAAATGTAAGGTGCTGTATATTTTGCTTGGCCAGCTTATTGTTTGACAAGCTTAAGCTTAAGTTAACCTCTTTTTTATGTATCTTTCTTGCTGTATTACTGTTAAGTTTTCTATTGTAATGGTCTGTGTTTGAATTAAACTTCTAAAAGTACAAGAATCATAAAAATCCCATTTTTGTTATATTGTTATATATTTAATATAAATGTATAGACTGTTTTTAAATTTGACCTTTAAAGTTGCTATATGGCATTTTCTTCTTATAGCTCTCCCAAGATGAATGTAGAGGCACATTATACAAATACAGACCTGAAGACATAGATATTGATGTAAGTATTATTATAATATTTATTGCCAGCACTCTATAATAGTCTCTGCCAAAATACTGCAAATAAGCAGTGACCAAAGACCTTCTTCCTATGCATCCAAAATTTATTTAACATCAACTAAATTGATTTTTTTTTTCTAGCACATAAATTACCACTTACTCCCTAGGGCTGTCCACCCCCATGGTGCAGCTGTGTGTATTGAACAACACTTAAATGCACATTAAAAGACTTACTGATTAAAGACCGCTGTAGAGGTCTAGAAACAAACATGACTGTGTCTTTTAGAATTAGTACCAGCCTTGAAATTCAGTTAGGGCTCCTGTTTGAGTTCTTCCCTTTTAACTCCTACCTGAGGCTGCAGATAAGCTAGATACTCTTCCCTCCTGCTCCTGTTGTTATTCCACAAGTTCCCCTCCTCCTCACTCCCATGGACACAGCTTGAGTCTTGTCTGACAGAACGCAGATAATCATTTCAATAGGCAAACAGTGAAGAGGGCAAAGGGTCAAATTCTAGCTTACTTGTCAGTGTGCCTTAAAGTTTAGGACAGGTTTTTTGTTTTGAGACGTCAGAATTAGAGTTTTGTACTATCAAAATTATAGAACCTTCTCATACACTTTTTTTTCCTTCTTTTTCTTCTTCTCACTATGCAGTTCAGGCTGGCCTTGAACTCACTTTGTAGCCCAGGCTGGCCTCAAACTCAAAACTATCTTGCCTCAGCCTCCAAGGCACTACATTCGTCATTTTAAAACTTGGCAACTACTAGCTAGGTGTAGTGGCACATGCCTGACCTGAGCATTTGGGAGTCCGAGGCAGGAGCTCAAGTTTGAAGCCAGCCTGAACTATATAGTGAGATCCTGTGTCAAAACAACGGGTAATACTGAGAATTTGGGTTAAAACTAGAACCGAGATGTAGCTATCCTGCATGAAGCCCTGGGTTCCATGCCCGTCACTATGGGGTGGGAGGAAACTATTGCAAATTATTTTTATCTAAAAGCAGAATTTTTTTTTTTACTACTATATTTAAGGATTGTTTGTATATGCATCTAGGGGTGGTGGCAGCTACTTGGGACAGCGGCCAAAAGACTGAGAGTTTGAGGCAAGACACCCCACCCCCCACCCCACCCACCCCCGTCAAAAACAAATGAACAGCCATCACACACCCAGTGACACATAGTGACACATGCCTGTTGTAGCACTCAGAAGACTGAGATAACAGGGTTCCTGTGAGCTGGAGGCCAGCCTGGGCTCCATGGTGAATCCAAGGGTATCCTGGACTACATAGTAAGAGCCCATCTCAAAAAAAACAAAAAGCAAAACTACCACTGTGTATATCCCTTAGCTTAGTTTATCCAGTAGCTGAGGAGGAGATGTCTTCACTGTATTAAAAGCATTAGAATCAGGGGCTCGGGATTTGGCTCAGTGATGTAAGCACCTGCCTGACAAGTGTGAGGTCATGAATTCAATTCCCGGTACCAAAAAAATGAAATAACAACAAAAAAAATATTAGAATCATGAACTAAGGATATTTTGAAATATGTACATTAAATAGTATGGTAGAAATGCTTTTTCTTTGCATGTGTATTATTTTTCTATGTTTATAAGCTATATTTTAAATTTGATGTTACTCATTAGAATAAAAATTACCTCATTTGATATTCTATGGTTTTCAATGCCTACCTACAGCCTACCTATAAGAAAAATAAAAACTGCCAGCAAATGACATCTTCTCTTGCAACCTAGGCCAAGTTAAGCCGATTGTGTGAACAAGATAAAGTGGTGCACGCTCTGGAAGAGAAACTTCAGCAGCTCCACAAGGAAAAAGTAGGACAATTTTGTTTATTAACTGCAGTGGATGTTACTTTGTAAGACACTGATGACTCCAGGGGGGTGGGGATTTAGCTCAGCGGCATAAGCGCCTGCCTTGCAAGCAGGCAGTTGTAAGTTTGATCCATGGTACCGATAAAAAAGAAAAAGACAAAAAAAAAAAAAAAAAAAAGACACTGATGACTCCAGTAAAAAGAACTAATTCAATGATGCAGAACATTAATTATAATTGTTCTCATCATAATAGTACACGCTCGAGCAAGCCCTGCTGTCTGCCAGCCAGGAGATCGAGATGCACGCGGACAACCCTGCAGCCGTGCAGACCGTGGTGCTGCAGCGGGACGACCTGCAGAACGGGCTGCTGAGCACCTGTCGCGAGCTCTCCCGGGCCACTGCCGTAAGTAAAAGTCCCCGACGTGCTGGGCAGCTGATTATTTAGTTGGGCTGCATTAAGGGGTGTTTTTTATTATTATAACAAGAAATATTCACCCAGCCAAAATTTCTTAAAATGCATTAGATCTATTACATTAAATAAATAGGCATTGTAGTGTACCCCTGTAGTCCCAGCACTCGGGAGATTGAGGCAGGAGGATCTGTGAGTTGAAGGCTAGCCTGAACTGGATAGCGAAGCCCTGTCTTGAAAAACAAGCAAAAGTAAGTGTTTTGTAAATTTTAGGAAACTGAATTCAATCTGCTAATTCATTTTAATAAAAAATACCTTTCGAAGCATATGAGAAAATATCGATGTTACCATGCTGTAACTGCTGTGTGGTCCAAATTTAGATGATACAGTATAATTAGCAGAATCTTCTAACCCATAGTTCCGTGACTTTAGAGTCTTTTAAGATTATCAGGCCTCCAGAAGTCCTACTTTGAATTCACTGAGTGTTTGGGAGATGAAGCAGGGTGCTTTAGACCCTATCATGTTGTCATCTCTAGCTTAGTAAGCACCGCCAAGGCCTTTGAAGTCTTGACAAGCCGCCTTGGAAAAAGCTGTCGCCCTTGTTTGTACCTTCTGGGGCCACTGGGACCGTAGCTCCCTTCTACCAAGGGCCTGGCGAGGGCCAGAACCTGTGTAGAGTTTGCATTCTGAACCCCAAAGTAAGGTTTCAAATATTTTGTTTCTTGGTTTTGTTTCATTTTATCTTGGGGACGTTTTATATTTTTGGTTTGGTTGTTTTTATTTGGGGGGATATTGCTTTTATTTTGGTTTTTAGGTATTGAAGTACTATGCCATGGTTTAAGGTAAATCAGCAATCTCTTTTGTTTTTTATTTATTTGTTTGTTTGTTTTTAGTTGAATGTGGTAGCAGACACCAGTAATCCTAGCTCTGAGAAGGCTGAGGCTGGAGGATTGCTGTAAGTTTGAGGCCAGTTTACAGTATTCAAGGCCAGCCTAAACTATACAGTGAGGTGTTCAAAAAAAGCCTAGTTTTCGTGATTCTTAAATAACTTACATTTCTATTGCCATTTTAAAAACACTGTTGTTTCCCTGTCTCTTTTGAGTCTTTTAATTATAGTTACAGACATTTTAAAAATCAGCATTTTTTTCTGTTGTGAAGGCGTGTGTCATTCATCAGAGTTGCTCTAATGTTCAGCACTGCAGGGATATGCATTAAAAATTTGATGAATAATTGAACAGAATGACTTACCCAGGATTACAAAGCTAATACATAAGAGGACTTCAGTCTAGGTCTTATCACAGTCTTGAGGCCATAGTTCTATGTGGAGGTTTATAATGTAGTCAGAAAGAAAACATAGGCATGTGAAATATTAACTACAAGAAAGTAGTCACTGCGCTGGGAACATAGCTCAGTGATGGAGCATTTGTCCAGCGCTGAAAAGAAGCAAAATACCAAACTGAGTAAGCTTTGTGGGGAGGAAAGGAGAAGCAGAGAGTGATCCACACAGGGCATTACACCTCCAACCACCTCCGGAGGAGAGTGGGAGAGACGCAAGTGCAGAAGCAGGAAATGGAACAAGCAGGCTGACTCACGTAGAAGATTCCCGTTAGAGGATCGAGACTATGAGATGGGAAAAGATGAAGCTGTCAGAGCCAAGCTAATGAAACGCTCAGCGTCTCTAGGATCACACCAAGACGGCAGGCTGTTCTGTGAAGCTGTATCGTGTTTTAGTGTTTGTTCTTTAAATTCCAATTTGTTTTGTTTGTTTAAGATCAGAGTTTCGCTATGTAGCCCAGGCTAGCCTCAAATTCATGGCAATTCTCTTGTCTCAGCCTGCCAAGTGCTGGGATTACAGCATGCACCACCACACCTAGCTGAATCTCAAGTTTAGGAAATTCTTTCCCTTACTAACTGAATTTTTAGTAAATTAAATCTCATCAGTAGGCTAGGAATTTGCTTGCTTTTAAAATGAACTTCAAAGCCCAGCATGGCACACGCTTGTAATGCCAGCACTTGGGAGGCTGAGGCAGGAGGATCATTGTGAGTTCAAGACCAGTCTGGGCTACAAAGTGAATTCAAGCACAGCCTGAATCGCATAGCGAGACCATGTCTCAAAAAAGACAAAAATAAAAAATGAATGAATAAAATGAACTTCAACACTGATGGGAAGTTTGTTCAAAATGTCCTAATAGATAGGGCCAGAGATTTGGCTCAGTGGCATAAGCATCTGCCACAAGTGTGAGATTGTGAGTTCAATCCCCGATACCACAAAAAAAAAAAAAAAAAGTCCTAATAGAAATTAATCTCATCTGAATCTCTTTTTCAGGTTGTTATCCTGTGTAGCTACCTTCCAAGGGTTTTTTCCCTTGCCTTGAACATTTATCAGTTATGACAGACCCTCCAAATGTGTTCTTCTAAGACATGTCTTACCCCATAGAATACAAACTGCACTATTGGTGCCTCTATGTAAACTTATTTATATTTGTAGCTTAAGGATACAAATGTCAGTATGTGCATAGCATCATAGTGGGCATATGGTTGGCACTTGGTGAATGTTGACTAGATTTCAGTTTGAATGGCATTTATGCTGGCAGAATCTCAGAGAGTTGCTGGGGTTGATTCAGCTTCATTCAGAGCCCCAAGCAGAGGGGTGTAATGGTAGCACCTCCCAGATCAAAATCTCATTTCTGAGAACCACCTCAGCCTGTAGGCCATGGAGGTGCACAAACCCTTGCTGGCGAGGGGTAAGTGCAGAAAGCAGTGCTCCACGTGGAGTAAGATTATTTGATTCCTGACTCACCATCCTCTCTAGGTAGCGTGCATCATCACACAGGTACTTTACAATTCAGAGCCTGTCGCCTTTGCATTCTTGCCTCGCTGCCACTTCTCTGTATCTGAACCTGATTGAAGAGAAGAATTGTAATAATTGTTATGCCTTCAGATCCGTTTTTCAGTGAGTCTTAGATTTGCATTCCCTTCTGAAGGCAGAGTCTGAGATGAGCAGCTGGTTTCAGACACTTTATTTGGAGGATAATTTCAGAAAGAGGGAATGGGGAATAAGCCGGGAAGATGAGAATCCAGTAAAAGTTGCACTGCTGGCCAGATTACTACAGTGGGCAGCAGGGTTCGAGCAGCTTCCGAGTTTCCCACTACAGCCTGGGGCTGGGGTAGCCATCACCTTTTAGTCAGGGCTGTCCTAGGATCTTTCACCTCGGCACCTTCCCTCACAGCCAGCTCCCCAAGGGATGCTGAGGAGCCTCATGGGCAAGGGACGCCTGCTGCTGTTACCACCTGCTTAGGGAGCCCACAGTGGCCCCGACTGGGAACAGCAAAAGATGTACTCGTGTGTTTTATCAGCTCACGGTGCTGCTGCTCTCCTGCCAGATGGAAGAAATGCAATCCCAATCAAAGTACCATTGGCATACCTCACAGGTCTAGAGAAAACATTCTTAAAATTCATTTGGATCCAGAAGAGACTTAGAATAGCAAAGGCAGTTCTGGGCCACAAAGGTGAGGCAGGAGATATCACATTCCCTATCTTGAAATTATGCTACAAATCTACCATGACTAAAAATGACATAGTACCAGGGGGAAGAAAACAGACCTACCCAGGCATGGTGGTGCACACCTGCAATCTCAGTACCCGGGAGGCAGAGGCATGAAGAGTATTGCAAGTTTAAACCAGCCTGGGCTACAGAGTGAGCTTGAGGCCAGCCTAAACTACACAGTGAGACCTTGTCTCAAAAAAGACCAAATAAAACAAAAACACAGACCTGATGAGCAATGGAACAGATTAGAAGATGCAGAAAAACTCCAGATATACTTAGCCACGTTATCTTTGACAAAGGAGTCACCTTCTCTGGAGGAAAGGTAAAATATTAAAACAGAAACACTAAATCTACCAGAGATAAAAAGGTAGAACTCTTGAAGACATCAGTGTAGGCAAAGACTTTATGAAAAAATCCTGATTACCTAGGAAATATCACAAAGAATCAACATCTGACGTCTCTTATTAAAAAGATTTTGCAATTCCATTACTTGGGAGGCTGAGGCAATAGGATCACCACACATTCAAGGCCAGCCTGGACTGCATAGAAAGTTCAAGGCTAGTCTCAACTACATGAGGAGAATGTATCTTTAAAAAAAAAAAGAAACTTTGGACAACAAAAGAAACTACCAACAGAATGAATAAACAGCGCTGAGATTCTACCTCACCTCAGAAAGAATGGCTATTATCAAGAAATTAACCAATAACATGCTGGCTAGGCTGTGGGGAAAAACAAACCCTTCTCCTCTGTTGTGGGAGTGTACAGTGGTGCAAGCTCTGTGAAAATCAGTGTGAAGATTCCTCAAAAACCTAGAACTAGAGGTTCCATTCAACCCAGATATTTTGCTTTGAGGGGTCTTCCCAAAAGAATTAGAAGCATCAGATCACAGTGATATATGGACGCTTGCGGGGCAGCACAATTTGTAATAGCTAAATATTGGAAACACCCCAAATGCCTATCAACCTAGACATGGATAAAGATGTGGTTTTTTAATACAGTGGAGTACTACTCAGTCATAAAGAAGGATAAACTTGAGACATTTGTCAATAAATATTCTTTGATATACTGTGAAATGAAATAAACAATTTTGCTTTCCTATTTGTTGGGGGTGGGTTTGGGGAGGATCATGTAAAACAACATCTTGTTATGTATTCCAGACTGGCCTTAGATTTCATGGGGATTCTCCTGCCACAACTTCCCACTTATAGGTGTGCTCCTCCATGCCTAGTTAATTTGCTTCTCTTCCACAGAGATACTTAGCTCTCCCCACCCTGCCCCCAGGGACTGAACCCAGGGCCTTAGCCCTGAGTTCTGCATCTCCAGAATGAGAGATTCACCATGACCCAGGCAAAATGACACATGTCTATAATCCCAGCTGTTCATGCAATTGAAGCAGGGGACCTATGTTAGCCTAAGCAATTTAGGCAGATTCTGTCTCAGAAAGGACGAACGATGTGATGGAGTGGTAGACTGCTTACCTGGCATGTATGAGGCCTTGAATTGGTACTATTGCAAATTTTAAAAGATTTGCTGATGGCTATTGAGTTTAGGTGGTAGTGGACACTACTTTTTTTTTTTTAAAGCCAGTCAAATTTAGCAGTGGGGGGGTGGTGGTAATGGACACTACTTTTGTGTTTGGAAATTTCCATTGTGTGTGTGGAAAGGAATTTTTTTTAAATCCACAAAAATGCCCAGCAGAGTTGCAACAAAATCTTTTTTTTAATCTTCTTGTATTTTAACTTTTCTGTGTATATTGTAGCTAATACATAGTCACATTACATATATACTATTGCACCATTTCAAAACTGAAAAGTTCTCAGTTCTTTTCCAAAGCTGTATGTTTAATGTTTTGTTTTGGTTTTTTTACCAGGGATCAAACTCGTGGCTTTGCACTCTCTAGGCAGGTGCTTATGCCACTGTGCTTCCCCAGCCCTGTGTTTAATGTTTAAATATAAAATCAGACCCGGCATGGTGGTGCATACCTGAAATCCCAGCACTCAGGAGGCTGAGGCAAGGGGATTGTTGTGAGTTGGTGACCAGCCTGGTTACAAAATGAGCTCAAAGCCAGCCTGAGCTGCATAGGGAGACACTGTCTCAAAAAGACAGAGACAGAGAGAAGAGAGGGAATCAAAATAATGAAATTGACACTTCTTAGATGAAATTCAAAAACCCTAAATGAGACACAAGCGTACAAAGTCAACTAGTCTCTCTCTTGGCTACAAGCATAATAATTGCTTACTTGGTTATTAAATCAGTAGGCAGCATAATAGAAACAGAGAAGCGAAGGAACACTGTTGAGGGCTGTTCAGCAGGTTGTGTAACTGTTCCCATGAGTAGCCTTGCTGTGGATCGCCATTGATTATGGAGAGGAAAGGAAAGTTCTTAATATAAACTTGGAAATGCATTGTTAATCTTAAAACCTAATAAAGAGCATAATATGTATCTACTGGTGAGCGCTATAGTATAGTTAGTTATTGAAATCCTCGTTTTGTTTTGTTTCCTTTCACTTCATTTTGTAGTGCTGGGATTGATCCCAGCCCCTTGCACATTTTTCAGTTTAACACTGGGTCTCATCAGTTTGTTTAGGTTGGGCTCAAACTTTAAAGCTTTCCGGCCTCTTCCTTCTGAGTAGCTGGCAAGTACCTCCCGCTGGCCTTCCTCATTGAGTTTTTTGCATCTGAGTATACTGGATCTGCTAGATATTTTCTTTTCCCCACAGTGGCTTGATCTTATCAGTATAGACTATGAGAAAGGTAACCACAGTTCAGACTTCCTTGTTCCACCCTGTGAACATAGACTAATCTCATTTCTGAAAACCTTCCTGCCATCACAGTAGCAAATCTCTTTCCTCTCTAAAGACCTTGCATTTTAAAACCTTTGTAGGGCCACATGTTGTGGCACTCACCTGTCATCCCAGCACTCCGAAGACTGAGGCAGGAGGATGGCTGTGAGTTTGAGGCCAGCCTCGGCTACCTAGAGTTTAAGGACAGCCTGACTCAAAAAAAACAGAGAGAGATTTTAGTCTTGTACTCATATAAACTATTAAATTTCTTTATTTCTTTGTTTTGGTTGGTTGATTGGTTGGTTTTCCAAGACAGGGCCTCACTACGTTGCCCAGGCTGCCCTTCAGGTGCTAGGCTCAAGTGATCCTCCTGCCTCAGCCTCCTGAATAACTGGGATTACAGGACTGGGGGAACACACCTGTTATATATTAAATTCTTGAGTAAAATATTCAGCCGCATGTTGGGAAACGTGGTCATTTCCCTCTGGCCCCATCCCCACCCCCATAAGTTGTGTCACTGTCCAGCTCTGAGACTTGTTGGAGACAGAGGTCAGCCCAGCAGGATTGTGGGTCTGGGGTCAAACAGTGCAGCGAGAGTTCAGAAGCCTATTATGTGTCTTCATTCCTGTAGTGTAGATGAAGTCATCTCTCTCGATCTTTGTCCTGTGTTTCTCTAGGAGCACAAGGCTTCCAGCATCTTGCATTGTTCTTGTATCTCCATGACTGTCACTCTCACTTTGCCCTCTCTAAAGCCGGTGGCCCACTGGAAATGCTCAGCTTTTGTGATCCACGCAGATTCAAAGATGGCTAGAAGCAAATTTTGTTTTAAAAAAAGACCAATTTTCATATTTACTCAAGTAAAAAGTTTACTGAAGCCAACACTCCTATTTACTTAATGTACATGAGATAAAAGTCTTTAGTCCATTATCACTTTGCCTTTTTAAAATTTAATTCTTATAAAACTTGCTTAATAGACTCCCTAAATTATCTATATAATGTGGAGATGATAAAATTTTTGGTGCTTTATCTCTTTGCCACTTTTTAACTCAATATAATTCACTTTAAAACCTGCTTAAGGAAATCTTTTTAAATTCACAAAGCAATTATTCCAATGGCCAAGTTTTAATAACACTTGTTTTATTTTTTTTATTTTTTTTGTCTTTTTCCTTTTTATCGGTACCAGGGATCGAACTCACGACTGCCTGCTTTCAAGGAAGGCACTTATGCTGCTGAGCTAAATCCCCAGCCCCTCGTTTTAATTTTTTAAAGTGTGCTCCTTGAATAATTCCTCATTACCTAACTTTTTTTTTTTTGTCTTTCTCATTTTTATCAGTACCAGGGATCAAACTCACGACTGCCTGCTGGCAAGGCAGGTGCTTATGCTGCTGAGCTAAATCCCCAGCCCCCTAACTTTTTTTTAAAGTAAGTTTAAAATAGTTGCAGAATACAAATTAAAGTAACTCTTCAAAGAATCTTTAGAGGAAAAACGGTGCTGGGGCAGGGATACAGCTCAGTGGCACAGCATCTGCCTGGCAAGCATGTGATCCTGAGTTCAATTCCTGGTACCAAACAAGAACCTTCAGGGCGATCTAAGTGGTGCACACCTGTAATCCCAGCTGCCCAGGAGGCAGATTGAGAGTTCAAGACCAGCCTGGGCAGTTTAGCCATGCCTTGTCTCAAATGAGAAAGTGCTGTGCAACGCAGGCACTCGTGGTTCAGTCCCTAGCAAGGGATCGGGAGAGGGAGAGGGCTTTGAGGATGTGACCTGTACTACTGCTTTTTTTTTAAAAGGAGCCTGTGTGCCCATGCCTGGGAGGGTGCAGAAGGACTGAACCTAAAGTGTAATGTGCCCTGGAGCCACACCCCTAGACCTGGTGTACCCTGAGACTTCTTGCCATTGTTAAACTGATAGCTCCCAGGGCTGCTTCATTCAGCCCAAGGAAAGGGTTTCCTAACTTGGTGAAGTTCTGAGATCAATATCACTAATTAATGTAATTACAGTAGTCCTTGTTGGTCCAGTCAGTTTATATTTGCTAAAGCCACACTAGTAGTGATAAATACACATGCCTGCCATCAGCTTAGCATTTTCTGCCCTGGTGTGTAGCTTTCTGGGTGTCTGAGGGGTGCTGCACCCCCGCAGAAAGGCACCCCTGTAACAGGACAAAGTGGACCCATTCTGCATTCAAGAGATAGCAAGATGTTAAAAGACTAAGCATCAGAAACTCCTCTGTGTTTTTATGTGACTGTGATTTATTTTTCCCAAAGAGAAAGCCACAGGCAGATAGCACCTCTACTGAATCTATGAGCAGATTCATTGAAGGGTTCATATAGTTGACAAAATTTAGTTTGATTTTATTACTTTTCTGTTGAATTTATTCTATAGAAAGCTATTGAAGCTTCTAGTATTATTGAAAATCTAATATGCCAGAATACAAAGTAGTATTTTTATTCACAGGAAACTTGTTTTTGTTTTGTTTGTTTGTTTGTTTGTTGAGACAGACTCGCTATGTAGTTCAGATTGACCTTAAATTCACTATGTAGCCCAGGCTGGCATTGAACTCTTGGCAGTCCTCCTTCCTCAGACTCACAGGTGCTGGGATTACAGATGGGCACCACCACGCCTGGCCCATTCATGAGAAACTTATCTAGGACAATCAGGAGTGTACATGTGCCTCTTCCACATTTTAGAAAACTACTTTAAAGAAAAACTGACCATATTCCCCAAAATAAATCAAACTATTTCCTAAAAATAATGCTCTGTAGATAGTAGATTCAAATATTTTGGTGTCATAAAGGCATAATAGGTGAGTTTAATAGATGAGTTTTATTTTTATTTTATTTCTCAAAATTTGAATACAATAGCAATGCAGTAAAAATACTTAGGTTGTGCAGTAAAATATTATAGAAGGAAAGGAAAAAAAGAAAAGTCATAAAAATTTTTATTTTGTACAGTATCAACTATACAGCTTTCTTAAACCTGGATGGT
Source organism: Cavia porcellus (assembly GCF_034190915.1). Taxonomy (NCBI): domain Eukaryota; kingdom Metazoa; phylum Chordata; class Mammalia; order Rodentia; family Caviidae; genus Cavia; species Cavia porcellus. Next base: position 44,137,720 of record NW_026947510.1, read on the forward strand.
CCTAACTGGGGTGAGAACCCTGAGCAGCACATTTTCCCTGTGAACATGACTGACGCTGTGTTTTCAGGAGCTGGAGCGAGCGTGGCGAGAGTACGACAAGTTGGAGTATGATGTGACCGTGACCAGAAACCAGATGCAGGAGCAGCTGGATCGCCTCGGCGAAGTCCAGGTGCGGAACAGTCATCATTTTTACAGGATCTGAACTACTCTGACTGCTGCTGTATGGCCCACCTTGTGACGGTCCCTCCTCATGCCCGCTGTCACGAGAGGCTCTGCGTGCTGTGCATTCCTCTGTGGCTCACGTTTAAGAGCTCTTTATGCGGCTGGGTGTGTGGTACCCCTGGGGTGCTCTAGCTTCCTGACCTTCTCAACTGTTTGTCTTTCACAAGTCCACAGGTTACTTGGTAATGAGCTGTCAGGTTATATGACTTTTTTATTTTTATTTTGTTGTTGTAAAAAATTATTTTAAAGCCACGCCTGGTGGTAGATGCCTGTAATCCCAGCACTCTGGAGGCTGCAGGAGGACAACTGCCAAAAGTTTGAGAACAGCCTCAACTACATAGTGAGTTCAAGGCCAGCCAGGACTATGTAGGGAGACCCTATCTTTAAAATAATAATAATTTTAAAAAATTATTTAAGTCCCTTTTGTGTTGAATGTCTTGTCAAACTGTTCAGCCTCAGTCTTGACTGACATATTATGGGGGGAGCCAGCACCATTTGATACAAAGAATGTACTTTGCAAACAGGCAATTCAGGGTTATGTTCTAGGGTTAGTTTTCTTATCCTGTAAAACAAATAATAGCTCCCTAGAGTGTTGCTCTGAGGAATGGAGATAATGTATATTTGAAGGAAAAAAAATCACTTGGTGCCTAGAGTGAGATGGTCTGCATTGCGGACCTAGTGCCCCTCACAGACCAGTACAACAGTAAAAGCTTAGGATCAACTCAGAACACCAGTGTCCTCTTGTGCCATCCCAAGCCCCTGGCCACATGTAGCTGTTGAGCATGAGAATTATGGCTATTGTTAAAAAGAAATTAACTTTTAGTTTTATTCATTTTAATAATTTATCCACATGTAGATGTGGCTTCTGTATGGGTTACTAAAATTACACTTTAGTAGCAACTACAAAAATTAGAGACTAAGGCCCAGCATGGTGGCACACACCTGTAATCCCCAGCACGTAGGAGGCTGAAGCAGGAAGATCATTGCGAATTCAAGGCCAGCCTGGACTACATACGAAATCCTGTCCAAAAAAAAAAAAAATTAGGCCAGCCTAAACTGTGTAGTAAGAGCTTGTGTCAAAAAACAAAACAGCAAAACATTAGGTAGTAAATACACCTGTAAAAACCTTAGTTATCTATGCTGCTGTGGGAGATTGGCAGTTTTCTCTAAAAGGTCAAATGGGAAGTATTTTAAGCATTACAAACATGCATACTCTTGTTACATATTGTATTTGTGGTGGTGGTGGTTGCGAGACAAGGTCTCCCTGGATACTCCAAGCTGGCCTTGCACACTGCAGCCTGTGCTGGCCTCTAACTCCCAGTGAGCCTCCTACCTTCGCCTCCGGTGCGGACATTGCAGGCGTAAGCCACCGCACCTGGCTGAATTATAGATAAATTATCAGTGGGACTTTTTTTTCATCGGTGAAACTGTTTCTGGCTTTTTCCTGCCCGTGACCTGGTGGTTTCCCTCACAGAGCGAGGCTGCGGGCCTGGAGCGCGCGCAGCTGCAGAAGGAGCTCTGGCGGATCCAGGACGTGGTGGAGGGGCTCAGCCAGCATAAACAGCTGCGAGGTGCCGCCGAGGCCGGTGAGTGCACCCCTTGGGTATGCGCGACCACTGTCCATTGCCGTGCCCAAACAGGTGACACATAGTTGGATTTCTTTTGCCATTTAATTTTTTTTAACTTTTATTTTTATTTAATGTGTTTTTGTGTAAGAACACAGTCACTGCTTATAACATGAATACAGAACGTATAAGAGCAATAGCTCCGCTAGCTGCATTCATACGAAAATAATCATTGCTCTGTGTGTGTAACTATAACCTGTGCGGGCTGTGGCTTTAGTTCTTTTCTCCACTCTCCTCTGCAGTTCGTTTTTCCCAGTGCCAGTGTGGAGCGGAGCTTTGCACTACTATACCTAGGCAGGTGCTTCCCTGAGCCCCGCCCTTCTGAGTCCGAGGCCCCGCCCCTCCCCGCCAGCCCAGCGCTTCCTCCCCCCCCCATACTGCCACAGAGCATGCGCCCCCCCCCCACACACACACACACACACACTGCCCTAGAGCGCGCTACAGAGCATGCGCCGTGCGGCTCACCGGCCCTGAGCGGTTCCCTGGCGTTTGTGCGGTGTTGCTGCCGTAGCCATCCTGTAGTGCACGTCGTTACACGTACCAGGGCATGCTTGCTAGGCCTCACTGGATTCCAAGGGGAACACTGACCACTTAGTCTTCCTTCTGATACAGCCAGATTGTCTTCCTACAAGATTATATGTAACTGTGCGTATACCGTTGTTCGCGAAAACTCACTTCACCATACACTTTGTTTCAGTTAAATATTTCAGTTTGTATTTTCAAATGTAATTGTTCTCAAATTCTGAAATTTTTAATAATTAAGGGGCTCAAAACTGAAGGCTTCATTTAAAATAAGTGAAATGAAATTATTTCCGTACATTAGAAAGATGTATTTAGTATAGTTATCTTTCTAATTTTGTCCAATAGGAATGGCAGGATCAAAACCTTTCACAACAGTTAAGTACAAAAATGAGGTAAGTTTGGGTGGATTTTCTGGCTGTAAATTTTAAATGTGTAACACATGAATTAGAAGTAATGAAGTAAAAAAAAGTAATGAAGTCTTCTTTGTTCTTCTATCCACAAATACTTTTTAAGTATATTGAAGTTTTTTAATGTTGAAATTTTATTGGTTTAATAATGGTGCTTCTAACATAGTTTTTCTTTCATTAATGCAAAAGAATATTGAAACACTATTTTTTTCATCTGTTAGAACTTTAACACTGTGGTACTTTCTGTAATTTGAATACTTACAGTGATTTCTTCTACTTTGTACAATTTGTAGAATGATTGATAGCTAAGTTGGTTCTGTGTTGTGCATGGCATAAAGGAATTACCACTATAAAGAGATACTGTCAACCTCGTTGAAAGCACTTGTGGTCTTGAAGCCAAAGCCAAAGCAAATGTTTCTCTTTTCTTCTCTTACAAATTACAGGAGGGAATAAAAACTACTGAAGCCTGATGATGCATTTTAGAAAGACAAAAGTTTTGTTCTTTTAGTCACAATTACTTTCAAATATAAAATAAAATTAATAGTTTTGCTTCTGTGCATCAAAAAAATTGCAGAAAGGAGAGCGAGGCTTTAATTCTTCTCTTTTTAAAGCAAAGTAGTTTGACACGATAATTTTTTGTAGCACTGAGTTTCAAAATTAAGCTGGCCTATGTTTTATAGGGGAAAAAATGTATGCGGCCAGATTAAAACCAAATTATTAGCTATCATTAAAAAAATTTCAGTTGGTACTTTTCCGTATGAGATTTTTGGCTTGGCAGTGTCCCTTTAAGTATTGTAAAGTCCGTTTACATTGATGTACCATTGCAAAGAATTGCGACGTGCTTAATTCAATCTGCTTATCTAAACAAGGTGACTGTTCTACAATCTTTAGGAAGAGGAAGTAGCCCCACCTCGTCCTCCACTTCCTCGGTCCTATGACTGTACAGAGCAGCCTCCCATAGCCCCCCCTCTGCCCAGTGACAGCAGCTCCTTGCTCTGTTATAGCAGGGGCCCCGTGCATCTGCCGGAAGACCAGAAGCCTCGCCAGGTGCAAGGGCACCCGAGAAATGGAGCTCACTGTGTAAGTGGCTGCCAGGCCACGCCGACCCGCCCAGCCTGCCCGCTCGCTCGTGGGAGATTGCTTTATACCCGAGCTTGTTTTCATTATAACCCCACGTGTAGCCGGTGCTTTTCTGTTTCTACATTACTTTATTGTTTGTGTTTTTCCTTTTTTGGTTTTACCATTCTTACTTTTTAATAGTTTCATGACTTTTAATATTTCATAACTTTTTTTCATAAAGGGGTATCCTGTTGAAGGAGCCATATTTTAAATATATTATTTCAGAATACTAGAGGGAAATTTGTATCTCCCATATCAGAAAGAAGAGAAAAAAATAGATTTTACTGGGAATGGCACAAGGGTTAGGACTGGAGAGGTTGGACTAGAAAAACTGTTCAAAGATGTGGATGTGGCCACAGGGAGGTGTTAAACTGGACACTGAAAATACAGGTGTGGCCCAGCATTCAGGAAGCTGAGGCAGGAGGACCGCAAGGTTGAGCCCAGGCAGGGCTGCTTATCAACTTCACAAAACTGTGTCTCAAAAATACCAAAAAAGGGGTTGGGGTGTAGTTCATTAGGGTGAAGGGCCTGGTTTCTGCCCCCCACAACCATGAAAGAAAGAAGGGGTGATAAAAAGTTTGGAGTTGGGTAAACAAATCTGAAATATAATAAGCAAGGAGAAGAGTAAAAGAAACAAAACGGGCTGGGGATTTAGCTCAGCTGCCTAAGCACCTGCCTTGCAAGCAGCCAGTTGTGAGTTTGATCCCTGGTACCGATAAAAACGAAAAAGACCAAAAAAAAAAAAAAAAAAGGACCTAATTTTGAGAATAAAATGTTAATGTTCTCTGACAAAAATTTAGCACTGGGGTGAACCTCACCACCTTCTAAATAAAAATATATTGGATCATCTAATTCTTTTCACCTCAGTGGCGCCATGATAAAAAATTGCTCTGGGGCTGGGGTGGCAGGTCTATGACAGAGTCCATGCAGGGCCAGGCTCAGTGCCACCCACCCCCCAAAAGACTGCTGATGAAGGGCAGAAGCCTTAAGTTTAAAACAAGTTTGCTAGTTAAAAATCTTGCCAGGAGGGATGATACACACCTGTAATCTCAGCACTCAGGAGACTGAGGAGGAAAATCACTGTGGGTTTGAGGCCAACTTGGATTACATAGATAGCAAGACCCTGTCTCAAAAAAGTAAAAAGCCCTGGAGTATAGCTCAGCGGCCCTGCACCTTCCTGACAAGTGCAAGGTCCTGAGTTCAATTCCTAGCACACACACACCAAAAAAGCACAGAGATCAACAAATGACATCCTATCAAATTTAAACAAAGGGAACAAAAATCCCATTTTTTTCTACATAGTGGTCACATACATATTAGTTACACTCTGTCCAAGCAGGGTTTTTAATTTTTAGAACTTGACTTGAATGTTTAGAGGTGTTGAGTATTTAAAGGTAAGCATTCTAAAAGAAATCGCTTTCTTTTTTTTAATGACATGCCTTTCTTTGAAGGGTCCAGATTACAGACTCTACAAGAGTGAGCCTGAGCTAACAACTGTGGCAGAAGTTGATGAGTCAAATGGGGAAGAAAAATCGGAGCCTGTGTCAGAGACGGAAAGTCCAGCTGTCAAAGGTCAGCACTTGACATATGTTGTATCTCCTTTCGTGTTTCCTTTCGGGGTGTGTGTGTGTTTGTTTGTTTGTTTGTTTGGGGTTGTTTTGTCTTTTTGAGACAAGGTCTTGCTATGCAGTTCAGGCTGGTCTCAAACTCACAAGGATTCTCCTGTCCCAGCTTCCCGAGTGCTGGGATTACAGGTGTATGCCACCATGCTCAATTTCCTTTTGTTTACATGCTGTCCTGATACATATGCAAGTGTATAATCTTTATCTGAAACCTCTGGACTCATGAGGGCCTGATTCAAGAAATTGTCAACTAGTGGGAAGATAGTATCATCAATAAACCATGCACATCACCCCAGTGAAGTGGAAGTGGTACTGCCTTTTTTTTTTTAAACCAAGGTGTTGCTATGTAGCCCGGGCTGGCCTCAAATTCACAGTGATTATTCTGCCCCAGCATCCCCAGTGCCAGGGTTACAGGCATGTACCACCACATTGAAGTATACTGCTTTTAAACATCTGCATAGTTGTATAATATTTATCTCAAGTGAGACAAAGACTGAAGATCAGGTTAGGTTTTATATTGAGAAATGTCTGACAGGTTTTTTGAAAGTTTCCATTTTGTAAGGTTTTCTCTGTATTTAAGTTTTTTTTATTTGTTTGATTTTTTGTTTTTAGACCAGGTCTTGCTCTGTAACTTAGGCTGTCCTTGAACCCAGCAATGTATCCCAGACTGGCCTCAAACTTGCTATGATCCTCCAGGTGCCACCATGCCTGGCCAATATGTAAAATTTTAACTGGACTACTGTTTAAAAGAAAAGCTGAGGGGCTGGGGATTTAGCTCAGCGGCATAAGCACCTGCCTTGCAAGCAGGCAGTCATGAGTTTGATCCCCGGTACTGCTAAAAAGTTAAAAGAAAAAAAAAAGAAAAGCTGAGGGCCGGGGGTTTAGTTCAGTGGCACAAGCGCCTACGTGACAAGTGCAAGGTCAAGAGTTTGATCCCCGGTACTAAAAAAAAGAAAGAAAAGCTACAAGTCCAGGAGTGGTGGTGCATGCCTGTAATCCCAGCTTGCGGGAGGCTAAAGAAGAGAAACCCTAGAAGGCTGGGCTACAGAGTGAGTTCAGTGCTAACCTGAACTGCATAGCAAGGTCTTGTCTCAAAAAGAGAAAGAAAGAAAGAGAAGCTATAAAGACATTCTTAGAAGTATGAAAATTTAAACATGTTCTAGATATCAGCTAATAGCATGATCCCAGGTGCAGTTTATTTTAGGATTTAAAACGTCATATAAGGGCTGGGGATTTAGCTCAGCGGTATAAGCGCCTGCCTTGCAAACAGACAGTTGTGAGTTCGATCCCTAGTACCGATAAAAACGAAAAAGACAAAAAAAAAAAAAGTCATATAAGTTGGTTCTGGTGACACATATCTCCCAAAAGTTGGGAGGCTGAGGCAGGTGAGTCACCATGAATTCAAGGCCAGCCTGGGCTACATAGTGAGTTTGAGGCCAGTCTGAACTGTATACCAAGTGACTGCAGCCTGAATGGTGTCAAATTAAATATATATATATAGCTATATTAAGCTAAATCTGAAACAATAGCACATATACCAGAAAGAGGTTGGTTGGTAAGGTTTTTGTTCAGGGAGGAAGATGGAGATCTTGAATAACATCAGACTTTAGTAAGTTTTCATATGCGTGCTAGAGTATAAGATTAAAAAAAGACGCTGTTCAGCTTCCAAACTACTAGGGAGGCAAATAGAATGACAGGGAAACAATCCTGAGGAAGACAGAGAAACAAGTGGAAGGTAAAGAAAATCCAAAGCAAAAAATATATATATATATCAGAAATTACAACAAATTGAACTAAATGCTTCAATTAAAAGGGATCATCAGCTGGATGTGATGGCATATGCCTGTAATCCCAGCACTTGGGATGCTGAGGCAGGAGAATCATCACAAATTTGAGGCCAGACTGGCCTACCAGTAAGTTCAAAGACAGCCTGAACTACATGTTGAATCCTTGTTTAAAAATAAAAAGCAAAGGTGGTCAGGCTGGGGATATATAGTGCAGTAATGGAGCACTTGGCTGGTGGGCACCTGATGAATCCTCAGCACCAAAAGAAAAAGAAAAAAACCAGTACTCTGTGAGGCTAAGGCAGGAAGATCACAAGTTCAAGCCCAGCCTGGACAACCTAGCAATGTAGCCAGACCCTGTCTCAAATTTTAAAAATACTTTTAAGGGCTGGAGAGTTAGCTGAGCAGCGTAAGTGCCTTCCTGGTGAGTGTAAGGTTGCGAGTTTGATTCCTAATACCAAAAAAAAATAGAGATACAGTTGAGTGTGAAAGCCTTGTGTTCTTAAATACTGGGGGAAAAAAAACTGACAAAAGATTTATCAGTATGAATTAAAATTAAAAATACAACTAACTTTATGGTGTTTATTGACACATTTGAAACTTTTAAAGCTACCAAAAATTGAATCTTATGTTGAGTGCAAACATCAGATTTCAGAAACGTACATAATACAGACTGTGATTCCATATATAATTAAGGTTTAAAATAGACAAAACAGAATGGAATATTTTCTAGAAATTCAGAGGTGATAGCTAATACCTCTTTAATAAAAGATGCTTAGCAAGAGAAAGGCATAACAAATATCACAGTTTTATCTATGTATTTATTTATGGTGTGTTTTTAAGGTAGGGCCTGGCTCTGCAGTTCAAGCTGGCCTTGAACTCACTTTGTAGCTCAGGCTGGTCTCAGACCCATGACAATCCTCCTGCCTCAGCTTCCCAAGTGTTGGGATTATATGTACATACTGCAACACCCAGCCAGTACAGGCAGTTCTTAAACTGAGTGATGACTAAGTGGGTAGATTTTTTTTTGGATCGGTTGGACACTTTGTCTCTCACATATATTTCAACTACAGAATTTATCTCTGAATACTTATACTCATGAAAACCAGTCAGACATTGTACTGGTCAGCAGGGATTGCTCTGTGCTGATCAGTAAAAGGGAACTGAAGTAATGTGTATTCCCAAGCCAACTGTCCCATAGAAATTATGCCAAACTGAGCCCAGTGCATTGCGACAAACTCTCCTGGTCTGTGCAGTCCAAGGACTCAGTGCTGAGGGCCTGTGAGACGTGGGAAACCCAGCGTGGGATGGCTGGACTGAACCATGTGACAGGGGACCCCCACCCCCACACTCCACCTCTTCAGCAGCATCCTGGCTACATGCCCAGCGTTTGGCGACACATGGCTCTTTAGGGCACACTTACTCACACCATGGCAGTGACCTGTAGTCCACTACTGCTGGCATTGTTAGTGGATGCTTTATGGAAATTGTGTAGACAGCGTGGGGGGGGGGCAGGGCATACCTGCAATTCCAGGTGCTTTGGAGGATGAGTTGGCCAGCCTAGGCAACTGAATGATACTCTGTCTCAAGATGTAAAAAAATAAATAAATAAATAAAAATCAAACTAAAGATACATGTAAATCACTTAGTCCATCTGGGCCCTCGCTTGTCGCATATAAATGTATTAGACTGGGCCTGGGGATTTAGCTCAGCGGCATAAGCTCCTGCCTTGTAAGCGCATGGTCGTGAGTTCAATCCCTGGTACCAATAAAAAAAAAGGTGTATTAGACTGACTGGTGGCGTGATGCTGGCACTGGAGCCATGCAAGTAGAAAGCACATTCTGGGGTCCAGGATATAGCTCAGCGACGCAGCACTGCCTGGTAAGTGCAAGGTCTTGAGCTCAGTTTCCACTACCCCCAAAACCCCCAAATAAATGCTTTCTGTAGAATTCATTTCTTTATCATCTGCTAAATCTTTAAAACTGTCAGCATGTGCCTGTGGGTTTGATTCTTAATACTGCAGAAAGAAAACTCTTAGTAAATGTAACCCTCAGTTTGTCCAGTGGTATTGCTGGCTGTCTTCTGATCTTTGCCAACAATCAAGAAGCCTCAGGACAGCCAGGGGTGCATCTCCAAGGCCAGCACTCAGCTACCACTGCCAGCGACTTGGAAAATACACAAACAAAAACCCAGTCAGAAGAAAGTCATCACATACATGCGTTTCTTACAACTTATTGCTGTGTTGTTTCTAGGCTCCCACTTTCCTGTTGGTGTTGTCCCTCCCAGAACAAAGTCACCAACACCTGAATCCTCAACAATTGCCTCATATGTGACCCTGAGGAAAACTAAGAAGATGCTGGACCTCAGAACGGTATACATGTAGATGCAAACTTTTGCATTCTCAGACCTGCTTCTCTCTGCTGTCTTTCCATTATTGTGTAGTTGTTTGGTTTGTTTTTCATCCCCAGTACAAAAAAATAGTGGTCAGGCATAGTCACCTGTACTTATAATCCCAGCACTCTGGGAGGCTGAAGCAGATGGATCATAAATTGGAGCCCAGCCTGGGTAGCCCCAGGGCTTAGCAAGACTCTGGGAGTGTAGCTCAGTGTGAAGGCCTGAGTTCACTGGATTGCTCTTATTTTAAGTCTGTGTTCAGTACTGAAGCAAGACTTCTGCATAACCCCAACACTGCAGAGGAAAACATAGACTTCACGTAGTTACATGATTGTAGTCCAGGAGAAGCCTTGATCAGCAACACGGGTGCTGGGAGAAAGTGCTCACCTGCCCTTAGCAGAGAAGTTACACGGTGAAGGGCCAGCTGCTCAGGTGGCCTTGACCTTGTGCTTGCTCCACTTAGCTGCCTGAGCAGCTGGCATGACCCATGTGCTCTGCAGTACCTGGCTAAGCCTTTCTTAATGGATGGTATTCAAATAAAATATAATATGACAGTCACATAGAAATAATAACACAAATACACAAAATTCTCAGCCCAACAGTAATTTCAAACTGCTAAATGCCGCTCCATTAAGGCATTCTTTCTCTGTTTAATGAATACAGATTTTAAAATGAACGCGGTTGTGTACAGCATGATAACTTGGAAAAGGAAGTTGCAGTGTGACAACATTTTCACATACGCATAGAATGTAGAACAGAAAAAAACATTTTTGTTTTGGTACCGGGGATCAAATTCATGACCTCATGCTTGCCAGGCAGGCACTTAATGCCATTAAGCAGAAAAAATCCCCAGCAAAACAAAATCTTTTGTGAGGAACATAACATCTATTTGTTGCTACCAAAACTAACAGAAAGGCAGGGGATGTAGCTCAGTGATAGAACACTTGGCCTAGTATGCAGGAGGGCCCAGCACCCAGTAAATGGGGAAATAAAAATGGTAGGAATGTGCTAAAGTAGTCACCCTTTCAGTTAATTTGTAGAGTTTTTTTTTTTTTAATTTGGAAGGGATTTTTGATTGTGGTTGTTGTTCTGTGTGTGTCAGACAGAGAATATATGTTGCTATATTGTCTAGAGCTCCTGGACTTCATTGAGTCTCCTGCCTCAGCCTCCTGAGTAGCTATTAAAACTACAGCACAGCCACCACACCTTGTTCTTTTTTATTTTTGTAAAGGAAGATTGTAAATAAGTGAAAATCATCATCTATTCTGCACATAAAGATTTTTCACTTGGGGCTGGGGATTTAGCTCAGCGGCATAAGCATCTGACTTGCAAGCAGGGAGTCGTGAGTTCGATCCCCCGTACCAATAAAAAAGAAAAAGACACAAAAAAAAAAAAATAAGATTTTTCACTTTCCTTTTCCTTCTCTTTGATATACTTGTTTTGGTTTGGTTTGGTTTTTGGTTTTTTGAGACCACAGTCTCACAACATAGCTCCAGCTAGTCTTGAACTCCCTATTGGCCTCTAACTGACAGCAGTCTTCCTGCATCAGCCTCCTGAGTTCTAGGGTTACAGATATGCACTGGCTTCTGTTTGAGCTCTTTGTAATGTGTGATTCTACACAGTGACAGTATTCTCAGGCCTGTGGATGCTACTGCACAGATATATTTATAGATCGTGGTAGCAATAAAAGAATTATAGCAGAGAATCAGGCTTTCTGCTTGGTCACAGAAACATTGGATTCTTTGGGAATTGCCAGTCACCCACCCCTATGTCATGTCTGGTTCCAGTTAGGAAACCAAAGATATCATATCTTGGGGACAGACACCACTGTATGCTGTCTGAGCTGCCCACTGGGATTGAAAACTCAGCCCCAATAAAAAAATAAAGGGACAAAGATTAGTGAAAGGCTTTGTTTGTAAAGAAGAAAAGCAAATGGGGGGTAGATAGCTACCCTAATAAGAAAAATGGTAGGGGGCTCTGGAAAGATAGAGGGCCCATGGGCCCTTGGTTTTGGGCTGCTTTTATAAGGGGTCAAGGGCCCCCCTGTCACCCACCCACCCACCTGGAACTTGCCATGTCCAGATTGGCTTCTGGCACCTTTGCTTATGTTGTCTCTTCCAGTGGCCTACATGCAGCTTCTTTGCATTTGTTTACTTGTCTCTGAACTAATGTTTTTAGAATCTTATTTTTGGGGCAGCCAGCAGGTTGGCAAGGGGGTACCTTTTTCATGATCAGCTTAGAGTGAGTGAGCAGGGTGTATGGATATCTGCTGCACTCTATAATCCCATGATGAATGTAGTGACCTGAGTGGACACATGTGTATGTGTGTGTATCTCAGTGCATAGATGTGAACACATACTTGTGTGAGAGCTTCTCCCTCTCCCCTCATGTCTCTGCTGTATTGCATTAAAGGTTACCACTTTAAGGGGTGGCTGCCTCAGCTTGACTTTATGAACTTGACTTTCTCTGTGTCCTGCTTGTCAGTTCTTTCCCTCTTTAGTCTCTTGATCTAGGTCCCAAGGCCATTTGGTCCCTTTTTTTTATCTGGTTTCCCCCTCTTTTTACCCTACTTTTGCTTATTTCCCAGGAGAATCAGTCTAGTAAAGTTTGTTTTTTGTACCATGTAGTCAGGATTTGCTAAAAGACCCACTGAGACCCCTTTGCTGTTTTTTCCCTGTTTTATAGACCCTACCTGTTATTCTCGGTCAGCTCCTGCCTGCTCCAACCGGAAAACAAAAAAAAAAACCTGTAGGTTGGATTCTCCATGTTTACTTTAAAATTTGTATTTTAAATGAGCTGAAATTTTTTATTTTTAATTGTGACTACTATTTTTAACTCTTAAATCTTTATACAGTGAGGCTAGGTGTGGTGCTGCACACCTGTAATCCCAGCATCCTGAGAGGCTGGATCCTGCAAGTGCAAACTCAGCCTGGACAAATTAGTGAGTTACGAGACCCTGTCTCAAAAGAAGAAGAAAAATGACTGAATATATAGTTCAGTGCAAAGCCAAACACAAATGTTGGAGAGGGAAAGATCTTGAGTTCCGTCCTAGCACTGCAAAAGAAAAAAAAAGTAGTAGAAACATGAAATGTTAGAAGAAAAACAGAATTAGCTATGTATAAATGTTCAAATATGAAACCTGGTTTATGGAAAACAAATATTTCATGGTTTCATTATTGACCATGAAATATGTGAAGGTATTTCTATTTCACAGCAAATGTGTCACTAAAAACATTACACTTCCTTTAAGTTTAAAAAAAAATCTCATACATAAACACTGTGCCTCACTCTCCCTTTTCTCCTAGCTAGTTTGAGCTTCATGCATTTTCCTGTTCTAGGGACAGAGCGCATCCATAGCCCTTTTATAGCTGTTTTTGTTTTTGTTTGTGTTCTGTTAAACCAGGAGAGCACATTTTCCCAGTCCCCATCTACACTTTGTGCCCCAGACCCTGCATCACCCAGTACAGTGGAGGAAGAGATGGCTGACAGCCCTCGCCGGCTCCGCACAGCCACCTGGCAGCCCCTGCGGCTCTGTCTGCTCACCTGCACATCTCTTTCAGGAGCGGCCGCGGAGCGCGGTGGAGCAGCTGTGCCTGGCAGAAAGCAGCCGGCCAAGGATGCCGGTGGAAGAGCAGCTGGAGCGCATCCGACGCCACCAGCAGGCCTGCTTGCGGGAGAGGAAGCGGGCGCTCACCGTCCCAGGCCCTGTTCCTGTCGCCACTGTCACTATTGTCGCTGGGGCCGCCGACCAGAGCTCCTCGCAGAGCCCGTTGAGCGTGAGGGAGACCCCGGGCATGGCCCCACAGGTGTGCCCGCTGTTTCTGATTGTCCTCATGTAAAGTCTGGTATCACTAGAGTTTTACACACTCAGTTATGGGACTGGTGGGCTATAGTGTCATTATTTAATTCACATAATAATAGCTAAGGCAGCTTAGTAAATGACAGTGACTCTACCTTAAGAGGACAGAGCCAGCTGGATATGGAGGCGCACACCTGTCATCCCAGCAGTTGGGAGGCTGAGGCGGGTGGATCACAAGTTCAAGGCCAGCCTGACCTGAACTACAAAAAGACGAGGTGGTGGAGCAGTGCCAACCTGAGTGGGTGGGTGTCTTGTACACTACCAGGTGTGGGCTTAATCTTCTTTACTGAAAGCTAATGGTTCAACTTGACTGTCTGCTAGAGACATAAGAAGACAAAAGTGTTTTCAACTAGTATAAAATGACGCGCAAGTCACCAGAACAGTCCCCACTTCCCTTCCCAATAAAATATGTACCACTGTCACCTCTCAGCTTCAGCTTTGTGAAGCATCCCGCAGCTTTTGCAGCTGCTGCTCTCAGATCTGTCCCTGCAGGCCCCACTGCCTCCCTGGCCCGAGCCCCCCCCATCCCACAGGCCTTGCCATTGGGAATTAAAGTGACCCAGTGCATTCCACAAACTGAGTGTGGGAAAGAGAAAGGAGAAAATGGGGCTTGTTTCCTGTGTTGATTTTTTTGTAGAGAATTTCCTTTGTCCAGACCTCCAGGCACTGTCTATAGAATACACATGCATGTCCACTAGGAGTCTAAAAACATCATGTCTTTTGGGCAGAGCCGGAGAGACAGCGCTAAAGAGCTGGACACCTTCAGTAGAGAAAATGACGTAAAATCAGACTACGACACTGATGCAGAAATCGTCCGACTAAAAGAAGCTGAGCCCCAAAATACGGATTATAGCCAAGAGGTAAAGGGAAGATTTCAGAACGGATGTCTGAGGACTACAGCATGTGCCTTTAAGTTATAGAAGCAGATATCTAAGTGAAATGATAGGTTTCCTTTAATCTTAGCCACAAAAGATACAGATTAGTGAAAAATTTGGAGCATAATCAAAGCTAAATTATTAATAATCCAATTAAAGAATAATCCCAAATGGGGCATTGTGCTCAACTACAGTTGCAGCTAGTTGGGAAACTGAGGCAAAAAGAGGGTGTTGCAAGTTCAAGGCCAACCTGGGCTTAGTCCCCAGGATGGGGGAAAAACAAGAAAAGAATATTGTACCCCAACAGCAGAGTCTTAATAAGGCAAATTATCTCTTTGAACAAATAATTTTTTGTATCCTTGTAGTAAAAAATGTTAATATTTTTAACATACTTGAATCTAACTTTACTGTCAGTAAATATTTGAAATAGTACATAAATTTGGGGTAGATCATATTATAAAAAGTAGCTTTAGAATCATTTTAGGTTTATTAATATGTCATAAAAGTGCTTTGAAAAGGAAATTTGTCTGCTTACTCTGTAGTTTAAAAGAACCGAATATGTTTTTACTGAAACAATTTCCACACCTGAGCCAAATGGAGTGAATTCTGAGGAAGTGAAGGATAAAGAAAGTAACAAAGAAAAGATGCCCGAGGATATAACATACAGGTAACCATTAAAAGAACTGTGTTAACCTATCACCAGTGCCACCAAATACCTGAGTGAAACAAACTTGAAAAAAAATCTTTTGGCTCATAGTTTCTAAGAGGTCGGTCCATGGTGTCTCACTCCACCCTGTCTGGGCAGATGGGATGTGGCCTCAAGGCCACACCCTCCAGTAATGCTGTTCAGCTATGAGCTCACTGAGCTTAGAGCCCTCCGCGTCCCATTGTGTCTGGATACTGCTGCCTTAGGGACCAAGCCTTTGACATAGGGAGCTCATTCAAACCACAAAAGAAACCATTCATAAAGCTGAAGAACTGCTTTAAAATTATGAGCTTCCAGGCTGTATGTGGTGGCATACACCCGTAATCCCAGCACTTCGAAGGCTGAGGCAGGAGGATCACCACTAGATCAAGGCTAGCCAGGGATACCTAGTGAGTTCAGGGCCAACCGGAACTACACAGCAGGACCCTGTCTACAAAAATCAAATAACAAAAAAAGATGAAACTTCAGAGTCAAAAGTGATGGATTCCAGTTCCACCTTAGGATTTGTGGGATCTTGCATAACTTTCCTAAACTACAGGTTCCACTTGTAAAAATGAGAAGAATCATACTCTTATTTTGTGAGTGTTGTGAGGATTAATTAAGAAAATACACATTTATAGCACTTAAAATACGCTTAGCACTTAAGATAATACCTCATTAAAATAATGCTAAAAGCCAAGTGTGGTGACACATGTCCATAATCCAAGAGGCTGAGGCAGGAGAATAGCAAGTTTGGGCTACATATTCAAGACTGACCTAGACTACATAGCAAGACCTGAATGAATGAATGAATGAATGAATGAATGAATGAATGAATGCCAGAAGGCATGTAAGTTGTAGCAAAGGTAATAACTCAGCACTCAGCGTCAAGGGTCAAGTATATAGTTGAGGGACTGGGGGTTTAGCTCAGTGGCATAAGCGCCTGCCTTGCAAGTGTGTAGTCGTGAGTTCGATCCCTGGTACCGACAAAAAAGAAAAAGACAAAAAATAAAAATAAAGTGTATAGTTGAGCAGCTGGAATAGAAACTGATCAGAAGTTTAGGTTCTCTGATAAGAGGGTTCCAGAAGTTACGGTGATTTGCTGTTATTTTTCACATCTATTTCTGTGTGTGTGTGTGTTGGAGATTGTACCCAAGACTTCATGAATGCTAGGCAAGCATACTGTAATTGAACCACATTACAAGCTAGGCTGTATTTTTTAAGAACATATCCTCATTCTCATCCTTGGAAAAAATCACTGATGGTAGAAAAAGATATGCTGGCCAAGTATGGAGGTGCACACGCTTGTTTGAATTTGAAAAGTATTTGGCTGTGTCTGATTTAAAGAATCTAGAGTAACATAGATACAGATTCAAATGTAGCCAGCACATGGAAAGTCCCAAGTGGGAGGCGCATGCCTGAAGTCCCAGGGCTTTGGGAGTTTGAGGAGTGGATCACAGGCAGGGGCAGGCAGGGACAACTCAGCAACTTGGCAAGAGTCTGTCTCAAATTTTTAAACAAAGAGTTAGGAAGGTAATTCAGTGTGCAGGCTCTTGAGTACAATCCCTAGTACAAAACTTTTTTTTTTTAATTTAATTAACTTACAAATTTTTAACAACAATAACAAAAAAACAGTATGTCAGTCACATTGAAGTATGCTAAGGAATCAACTCTTAATTCCCAGGTGGATACAGTGTTTATCTTGCTCTTCCCAAATAAGCAGTAACCAAGCAGTTTGAGAAATTTCTTTCTTTTCAGAAGACTTCTGTTTAATAAGGTCTGAGAGATGTGAAAGTCATTGTTTCACTGACTCTTGAAATAAAGGATTTAGAACTGAATGAAGCTTGCTGCTAAAATGCTTCCTTTGTGTGCATGAGGTGCTGGGTTCAATTTCTAGCACCAAAAAACAAAACAAAGAGCCAAGGATTTAGCTCAGTGGTCTAAGTGCCTGCCTGGCAAGCACAAGGTTGTGAGTTCAATCCCTGGTACCAAAAAAAAAAAAAAAAAGTTTTTAAGTAATAGAAAAGATTAAAAAGGAAATCATGGGTTTTTACCATATTCAGTAGCTGCTAATGCCATTAGCTGAAAGTCTCACAGGGAGCTAAATAATAAACAAATTGAGCTGCCAATCACTGATCACTTTTTACAGCTCTGTGTTTGCAACCCATAGTAATTGCATTTGTCACAGGCATTGCTGCATGGACATCTTGTCACTTCATTATTTCTTCTACTTCTCCCCTTCCCTACATCTTTTTTCCCTCCCTAAAGTCTTCTTTCCTCTTCCTATCATCTTTGCTTTTATTCCTTAAAATATTTGGGTTTCTCGTGTAAGAGAAACTGATCATTTGTAACATCACAAAAAGAGACAGTCCATTAGTGTGACAGTGCCTGTGACCCAGGTAGTGAAGTATCACTTGGCACCCCCAAACCTAAATGTGATCAAGACTCCAAATCCTGGCTGGGCGAGGTGGCACACACCTGCCACCTCAGCACTCGGGAGATTGCGACAGGAGGGTCAGCGAGCTCAAGGCCATTTTGGCCTGCAAAGCAAGGCCCTTCCTCAAAACGAAAAAACATCACAGAGTGGAAAATTATATAGTATAGATAAATAAGGTACTTTTATATAGATAAGTACCAAAGAAAAAATGAATATAGCCTATTTTAGATTAAAATAGACTTTAAGAGACTTGTGACAGCCATGTATGGTGGTGTGTGCCTGTAACCCCAGCACTTGGGAGGCTGGGGCAGGAGAATTACTACAGCTTAGGCTGCACAGCAAGACAAAAAGACCTGGACAACACAGTGAATGGTCCTTGGTTTGGTTTGGCTTAGTTTGTTTTTTGGTCTTTTGTATGTGTGTGTGTGTGTGTTTTTCTTTTTTATCGGTACCAGGGATCGAACTCATGACCACACACTTGCAAGGCAGGCGCTTATGCCTCCAAGCTGAATCCCCAGCCCTGTTTTTTGCTCTTTTTGAGACAGGGTCTCACCATGTAGTGCAGGCTGACCTTGATCTACTAGGAAGACAGAACTGGCCTTGAACTCATTGCAATCCTCCTGCCTCAGCCTCTTGAATACTGGGATTACAGGCATGCGCCACCATGCCCAACTTGATGGTTTTTAAATTGCATTGTGAGACACTCAGGAAAATTTGACTACTGACTGGGTATTTGAGAGAATAAGAATTAAAGCAGCTTACTAAAATATTTATGTACTATATATAGGAGAGGAAGAGGCAATTAAAAAAATTAAGATGTATTATATAAATTGACCACCTCCCCATAATGAATGTAACACTGTGTACTAATAAGAACATGTACTAATAAAAATTTTAAAATTGGAATACTTCCCCTAGTGCCAGGAATATAGCTCAGTGGCATAGCAGTTGCCTGGTAAACACAGGTCCTGAGTTCAGTACCAACAAAATAAAAGTTAAATCCCCCCGTCACATCTGAGAGGCCGTGGTGGTCCCTGCCTGTATTCCAAGTCCTGATACAGGAGGAGCTCCAGCTGAAGGCCAGCCCAGACTGTATACTAAAGCTTGTTTCAGAACATAAAAACTCACATCTGAACATCCTTTAAGTTAGTCTGGGGAAGGGCTGGAGCTGGAGCTCTGTGGTACGGCAGCTGCCAGACCACATGGGAGGCCCTGGGCTCAGTGGTGGGGTTGGGTCTGATGGGGTTTGGAGGGAACAGGATCAGCAGCTGCGGGTGCCGTCTGCTCTGCTCTGCCCATGTTCAGTGTTTAGTAAAGAAAGAGAAGGAAGGAGGGATCCAAAATGGGATGTGAGCTACGCATGGTAAATGCAGGCAGCAGCGGCATCTTTTCTATAGGGTTAAAAGTTTGGTTAAAACACTGGACAGAAGAATTCGCCATACTCTATAGTCGGTTTTAAAATACTGATGCATTTTCATTAGTCCTGAAGATGAGGCGCAAATCCCAAATCATAAAGCAGAGGGCTGTTGTGAGGAAGACGTGAAGGATGGTGCTCTCGAAGACACAGATACGGTTACTTCCCAGGAGTCCACTGCTGGGACTTTCAGAGAAAACCAAATGTCGACAGGTAGGTGCCGCCCACTTACTTACTGCCAGTAAGTAAATGGACACCTGCTCTGAACTCCCTGTGGTAATGCTAAAAAGGAAGCCACTTAATTACCTTGTGTGCAGCTGACTTCCCAGGACTGGGGGTGGGCAGGAGTGGACTAAGGCACGAAGGGCCCTGATGCTGAGCCTGCTCTCACGAGATCCTGCAAACTCTGTGGCGGCCCACACGGTAATCCCAGCACTCCAGGAGGCTGAAGCAGGAGGATCACAACTTTTAAGCCCAGCCAGGACTACTCATGGGTTTAGTGAGACACTGTCTCAGATTTGCAGAGGTTCAATCCCCAGTGTCACAACAAAATAGATTCATAGAATGGAAGTGTTTACTGTAGCACCTGCTTTAATCCACATCTGGATTTTCTTCAATACTGGATCATTGTTCACAGCATGTTAGAACCAGCCATTCTGTGCTGCCTCCTCCTCCCCGCTCTGTGCGAGCAAGGTGCTGGAGATTGAACCCACTGTACCCATGAGCTGCAGGCCCTGCCCTTCTGCCATCTTTTGGACCCATCCACAGATCTGTGTTGTTTTCTTTGTGAGTTTGGAGAGTGGGCATGTGGAGTAGGATCACACCACCATTGCCTATTTGGAGTCTCACCTCCTGTTCATAAGCAAAAATTCATTCCCAGCCATCTTCTCCTGCTCCCTGTCTTTTGCAGAAGGTTAGAGCAAGGAAATTCAGTCCCTCTTAGAGTCTGGGTCTGGGGCAGAGCATTCCGCTTCCCAAACATAGATCAAACATATGTATTTATCTGCCCATGCACACCTGTGCGGCAGTGTGTAGAGGTGTTGGCACTGTCCATTGTCTCTTTTTTTTTTTTTCTTTTTTTGGTCTTTTTCGTTTTCATCGGTACCAGGGATCGAACTCAGGACTGCCTGCTTGCAAGGCAGGCGCATATGCCCCTGAGCTAAATCCCCAGCCCCTGTCCATTGTCTCTTGATACCAGCTTCTGTTCAGCAGGGTTGAGTGAATGTTGTGGTATTGAGTCTGTGATATCTACAACTCTGTACTGAGCTGCACGCACTAGAAAAGACCAGTCAGCGAGGCTCTGAGGAGGACTAGAAGCAGGTAGATGCCTCAGGACTGACCTCAAAGGAAAGACAAACTAGGGGAAGTCTCATACTGCACACCAGCAGCTCAGGACAGCACCCACGCACAGGTGCACTTGCTGGTCTGAGCACAGTGTGCCGGGCTCGGCAGTGCTGACCTTCTCTGTGCTCTTGCTGTGTTGCAGTGAAAAGTCTGTCCCCGTCACCCGAGTCCTCGGCGTCACCAGTTCCGTCTGCCCAGCCGCAGCTGACAGAAGGCTCGCATTTCATGTGTGTGTAGCTTGGAAGTACGTACGTTGTCTCCTCTTCTTCCTTCTTGCTGTCACCGTCCCTGTGTCCTGCGTCATCATCAGCCAAAGTGCCCAAGGGTGCAGGGATACCCTCCTCGTGATCTTTTCAGAGCATGAGCTCAGGGCCCTGCAGTCTGGCCCCCTGGCTGCAAGGATCCCCAAGGTTTTAGCTACGAGGGTGTGTTAGTGACTTTAAAGGACAAAGACATGTTATGATACAGCCTGCGGGGTGAAGTGCTAAGATCTCTTTTCTTTTCTATTAATTTTCTTAAGAGTAGCCGAGCAGACAGGGAAGAGTGTTCTCTTGAATGGTGTTCTTTAGTCCACAGTTCTAGCTGTGAGAATACTCCTGATTCTCACTTTTAAACTTTGCAGGCGAGTGGGGGTGTCACTCAGTGGGGACCACTCGTCTGGTGTCTATGAGGCCCTGGTTCAATCTCCAGTTCTGCTTTTAAAAAAAGTATATACACACACACACACACACACACAAAGTTGCTTAGTTTTGTCTATAATTTCCTAGTTTTCAGCACTTTTTTTTTCCTTTGCAGAAAAACTGAGATACAAAAGTAATTTTTATGCCTTCCCTGCATCTCCCCTCACAGTGTCTGTGACGGGTTGGCACTCTCAGGGCTCCGGGTTTGCCACCAGCCTTTGAGAAATAAGTAGAAGCAGCAGAAACACACTCCGAGCACTTTACAGCATCTTGCAGTTTTACACCCTCAAGATAAACGAGTGCAAATACTAACTTGACTGAATTTATCCAGTCTTATTTATTTTCTGGGATCTCCTTCCACTTACACCTGTTTGTTTTCATCCTTTTTTTTTTCTACTGCGAAGAGTGATGTTCCCCTGTCGGGTCTGCCCAGGGCCTGCAAAGGCTGTGTTCTGCCCGCTGCGTCCCCACGGGTACAGGGCTCATGTCCCAGCATCCCGTGTCTGGCCTCTCTGTACTTCCCCTTCATGTTAAGTGCTTACGCTGCTACTGCAGGGCATCGAACCCTGTGACAGACGCTGCGCTCCTCTGATTTCTCCTACGGTCGGTAGACAGCCTCTGCCTGCCTCAGGGAGGAGCTGCACGCTCAGAGCCTTTCCCTTACTTTTTGGTTCAGCAAATAAATTGCAATTCATTGTACACAGACTTTCCTAATAACGCTGTTCAGGATTAAAACTCCAGTACATTCCCATATTTCTTACGTGGTTAGTAGGTTTTATTTTATTTTTTATTTGTGGTTTTTTGCTTTTGCTATATTTCTGAACCAGTGTTATTACATATTATACTGAGACACAGTGTATTTTCTAGTCTCACATCCTGTAGCCACCACAAACAAGAAAACTCATATTACTGCCTCCATGCTGTGCCTCTTTTTTTTCCCTTTCTTGCTATGCTGGGGATGGAACCCATGCTTGGCCACACATGCTGGGCGAGCACTGTAGCCCTGACGCCTGGGCCAGCAGTCCTGGCAGGACTGAAGAAAGCTGTCCAAATGGACTGCATCATAGGCAGCTTTCGTGAAGTTATGCAAATCTTTGCTTACCACATTGATCGCTGGATTCAGCAACAAATTTGGGTGCATTTTCTTCTTATGAATTGCCCTTTAATCACATTTTTTCTTTGAGAATTACACTCATGGAAGTGATAAAAAAGACCTTTAATTGTATTGCTTTAGGATTTTTGTGGCCACGCTTATCTTTGCTGTTGCTGGGTCTCGGTCAGTTACGCTGGGGCGCGGTGGTTCTTGGCTTTGCGGTGTCAGTAATTTCCTCTGTCTTATTTTACAGCTACGCTGACTTCTGCTGAAACCGCTCACAGACCTTCAGCAATGTAAGAAGATATTGTACAGTATATTTTAAATCTATGAAATTCATAGTTCTGATGCTTTTGACCCCAGAGCATCATTTTATCACTTCTGGAAGATGTTCCTTCCAGAACAGCTTTAAGGCCCTCACGCACACTCCATCCAGCCGCCTCCGCCCCAGCTGGCCGCCCCCAGCCATAGGTAACGGTGCTGTTCAGCCTACAGTCTCGCGCCGAGCTTTCTCAGTTGCCGACCTCCAGATTGATGTTTTTTAAGTCAAGGTGAATTTATATTTCTTTTTGCTTTTCGGTAAAGTTATTATTTCCAATGAAGCTTGTTTTTTCCTTTTTTTTTTCCTCTTGTTTTGGCTACTGCAGTGCTTTCTTTCACTCTTGATTTGTAAAAATTTTATATATATATTTAAAATGTGCCATTTTCTTACTGCTAAGTAAGAAAAGTCCTGTTTTCTGCTAGTATGTCCTGTATTTCTGAAGTATGTCCTGTTTTCTGCTATAATTCTTTCTCAGATTGCAATGTCAGCAGTTACTGCCACTCATCGGCTTAAACACAAAGGTTATCACTTACCTTTCCTTAAAAACAAAAACCAGTTAAAAGTGTAGGTATCTTGGAGTACTGGACTTTTACTTCATTGGAGTAGATGTGTACAGCAATAAGCAGGTTTTCAAATCCAGTACTTAGTCTGTGTACAAATGTAATTATGTTCATTGTGTATATATTATACAATGAGCACATGTAATGTATTAAAGGCTACTTACTGTTGTTTAAATGCAAATGTTCATATCTCATTTCTTTTTTATCATGTTAAATAAATGTTGATGTTCTTAGATCACTTGTATTAGAATTCTTTTCTTCCCATGTAAAGTGGAAAGTGGCACAACTGGGGGTATAATTCAGGGCAGACACTTGCCTAGCAGACACAAGGTCTTGGCTTCAATGCTCAGCACCAGAAAAAAAAAGACTCAACGACTTCTAAAAGAGTAGTCTGTTAATCCTAGAATCCTAGACAACAGCACAAAAGGACCTGTCCGGCAGGCCCTCCCGCCTCACAGTGGGGGAACTTGGGGTGCAGGAATAAAGGGCTAGCCGGCCCTAATCCTGTTACCTGTGACCTTGGCATTGGGCCTGTGTAGGAGTCTTCTGACTTATTCAGTGTACTAGCTCATCGCCAATGGGCAAATTCAGTTTTGCGAAGTCTTCGATATTCGCACTCGTCTCCAAGTTCTGGACCGCAGTGTGGAGCTCTGCAGCCCCTGGTGTGAGGAGTGACGAGCTCCATTCCGACCACCACAGGCTGGAAACCTCTGCAGCCTGAGCAGGAGCCCCTAGAGCGCTTCTCTCCCGGTACATTCTCTGCAGACGTTCACGCTCTTCAGAATCAATTACATTTTCTTTCCTCTGTAACCTTTTGTCAGTGTTGTATATTGTTCCCAGAGTACAAGGAACTCTCGTGCTTTCAGATTCCTGCGTAGAGCGGCTCAAACCAAAAGGCGCTGGTCAGTCTTTCCTTTCTCTTCGGTGTTCTGCTAAAGAGGATTTGAGTTTCATCCCACATGCAGATGGATATGAATTCACCTCCTCCAGGCAGAAACATGCACATGAAACGCAGCTAGAGGCAGGCGGGCTGGAAACAGGTTGGCGGGAAAAGGGAAGGTCACTGTCTGTATCTGCACCGCGCATCTGAGACGACCCAGGACATGTCCCCTCATCCTTTCCCTGGGGTCAGATGATCATTGCTGCAGATCTTGCAAGGTGTTCGGGCTAAACTTCCTTTTATTCTTTGGGTTTGGTTTAGGCTTTTTGCAGGGATTTTATGTTCAAGACTGTGTGTGTCGTCTTATTCTGATAAACACAACACTGTGTATGGTTCTGGGGATCAAATCCAGACCTTCACACCTGCTAAGCAAACATCTGCCATTGAGCGGTGTCCCCAGTCACAAGTTTTTAGCTTTTCCCTACAGGAAAAACATGATGACCCATGCGTGGTGGCACACACCTGTAATCCCAGCACTCAGGAGGCTGAGGCAGGAGCATCGCCATGAGTTTGCAGCCTGAGCTATGTTGTAGCAAGACCCTGCCCACAAAACACCACCAACAACAAAATGTTCTTTGTTAGGATCTCCTGAATCCTACGGACCCTAGAGAGAGAGAAGAGCATGGAGTAATTGCAACATTTGCTGACATTTCCAGGAGCAGGCGGAGCAGCGTGGATTTACCCCAGCCCAGGCCCTTCATCAGGGCTGTAGTAAAAGGGAGCACAGCTGCTCAGACCTGGTCCCATCAGTGCCTTCCCTCCAGCAACCAACACCCCCCACCCCCACACCTCACGAGTTCCACCCTCTGCCGGAGACACAGGAAAGCTTGAGGCTGGGCCACTCTGCCTGGAGAATCCTGAGGGGCCACGCGATGTGGACCTGCTCCACAGTTGCCAGGGCTCAGGGTCCTGTTAGGTTGGTGACTCTCACTGTGTTCAAGTCCTGCACACTCACCTAATGCAAGTAGAGGGAGTGACAAATGAAAGCTGAGTGCAACGGGGTGATGTACACACCTGTCAGCCAAGCACTTGGGAGGCTGAGGTCTCAGGTTTGAGAGGCCAGATCCTGTCACAAACCAAATCTGAACAAGATAACCCAACCTGAACAAGGTTGGGTAGGCACAACTTTCAGGTCCTTTTCGGCAAGTACAAATAGCCAAAAAGTTTCTTTCTGAGTAAAAGCCAGGATTCCACAGGGGTTTGGGGTGGGTGCCAGAACCTTCCATGCTCTGGGCCAAAGCCCCCTGGAGAGAGGAGCCCAGGTTTCAGTGCTAGAGGCCCACAGGCTCCCGGGTGTGCATACCATCCTCATCCAGGCAGAGGAGAGTCTGGGGTGGTTCTGTTTATTATTTAATTGCTTCACAGTACTGGGGCTTGAACCCAGGGCCTTCACACTGAGATTTGCCCCCAGGTCATTTTTTTATTTAATCCATTTTATTTCAAAAAGAAAATAAAAGAGAAAACATTTCAAAACATGTCAATTGGGGCAGCAATGTTACATACACTATGCACTGTCATCCCCAAATCATTCACCCAGAGAACAAGACATCTGCTTTCAGTTGTCCAAACAGTACCCGCACAAGTTTTCTCTTCAGTGAACTCGGAGAAATCAGTAGTGTAACTACCTTAACTATTTTTTTTTTTTTTTTGAGACGGTCTTGCTATGCAGTTCAGGCTGGCCTTGAGCTCATTTTGTAGCCCAGGCTGGTCGCGAACTCGCAATGATCCTCCCACCTCAGCCTCCCTAGTGCTGGGATTACCGGTGTGAGCCACCACCCCCGGCTTACCTTAACTATTTTTTTAACTTTTTCTTTTTTTATTGGTACCAGGGATGTAACTCACAATTGCCTGCTTGCAAGGCAGGCGCTTATGCTACTGAGCTAAATCCCCAGCCCCACCTTAACTATTTTTATATACATAGATATACATTACACATATTGTTTCAGCTTCTCACACTAGTGAGACAATACTATGTTTACACATGCAAGTCTGATTTATTTCACTTATGAGTATGGTTTCAAGTTACATCCATTTACCTATAAAAGTGAGGTTTATCCTTCTTTATGGCTGAGTAGTACTTCATTGTATAAAAATACCACCTTTGATTGATGGGCATTTAGGTTGTTTCCAAGATGTAGCAATTATAAATTATGCTGCTGTAAACACAGGTGCACATATTTTGCTATGATATGATTTTAATTCTCTTGGAAAGCTACCCAGAAAGTGAACAGCTGGGTTGAATAGGACCTCTAGTCCTAGTTTATCTTTTTTTTAAAGAGAAAAATAACAGAAAAATCAAGAAGCAAATAAATCAAAAAGCAACAGCAAAAGCACAATAACCATGACAACAACAAAGAACAACAATAGCTATATAGGTTTTCAAAATAATATGATAGGAATTTAACAATGGTTTTCATATTGCATATTGGTCTTTTTGAGACAAGGTTTCACTATTCAATTCAGGCTGACCTCAAGTTCACTTTGTAGTTTAGGCTGCCCTCCAACTCACAGCAATCCTCCTGCCTCAGCCTCTAGAGGGCTGGGGTTATAGGTGTGCAACACCATGCCTAGTTCAAATTGGGAGCTTTAGGAGATCAAAACCCTGGGGCTTCTGAGAGTCCCCAGAACCTTTGTGTGACTCTTGAGTTCAGTTTTGCTGATGCGGCCAGTGCCTAGGGACAGAGATCTTGTGATTGGAGCCTCTACATGGGTGCCATATGAGAAGGACCAGCCTTGGCATCAGACAAGTTCGAGCCAGGGAATTCGGCCTTCACCTTTCCTGGTCTGGCTGAGCCCATCCCCTCGTCCCGGAGGTCTTGGGAGTTCTGATTAGGAGCCAGTGAATTCACAGATATAAAGTGCTTTCTTCCTGGAGCATAGTTGGTGCTCATTAAATACGTTTCCCAGAAGGACTGAGTGGAAAGTTTAATGAGCATTTCCACTTGGACATGACCAGCAGCGGGCGGACCTCAGCCGTGCCAGTGATGGCGATGGAAGGGGATATGGTGTAAGTCTTTACTTGTGCCAGGTACAGCTCAAGGATTTCACATGGATCAAATGATCTAATCCTCCCGGGCCTAGGAGGGAGGGATTTATAGATTTCCCTTTTAGAGATGTAAAAAGGCACTGGCTAGAAAGTCCTGAGGCCCCTCTGGCTGGGGAAGAGGAGGCAGCCTCCACCCCCGTCAGGCTAACCTGGAACTCCTGTGGTAGTCAGGGTACAGGCTGCTTTGAGAAGGAGGTCCCCATGCCTCAGGCTTCTCTGGGAGCCACGTTTGAAAAGAATTACAAAAATGTCAAATTGTACTGTTAACACTCTAAGTGAACAATACCACATTCCTCTCTTTTCTTTCTTTTTTCTTGTTTTGTGGTGCTGGGGGTCGGACCCAGGCCTGAGTGTGTCCCCAGCTACATCCTGGAAAACTGATTTCTCTTTGCTGGCTAAAAGCAATGTTGGTTCTTCAACTTACTCTGCGGTAAACAGGTCCTGTTTCACTTCTGGTTGACAGTCCTACCAGCATCCAGTGAATTTAATTGTTGCTGTCATCAATGGCTCTGGTTTTGACATGGAAATGGAGGTTAAGCAACAAAAATTATTTTGTTCAAAACAAAATACTGATTTTAGCACTTGTAAAGCAAGACAAGCCTTCAATGGAGCAATGGAGCTGCTGGGGTTTTGTTTGTTTGTTTGTTTGTTTGTTTGTTTTGTTTTGTTTTTGGTACTGATGCTGGAACTCGACCTCTCCTTTATGCCTCTGAGCTAAATCCCCACCCCGTTCAATGGAGCTGCTTACAAGGTGTTAGCATATCACTGATGGATCTCAACTTCTCCCTTTAGGGCTGTGTCCTACACTTTCTCAGGACCCACACCCCCTGCAGTACTGGGATTGAATCCCTGCTCCTCTGGCCTGAGCTACATCCCTGGTTTTTCACCCTTCCGGGTTTTCTTTCTTTCTTTCTTTCTTTCTTTCTTTCTTTCTTCCTTTTTCTTTTTTTGTGACAGGGTCTCTCTATGCAGTTCAGGCTGGCCTAGAGCTCACGTTGTAACCCAGGCTGGTCTCGAACTTGCAAGGATCCTCCTGCCTCAGCCTCCCCAGTGCCGGACTCAGGCATGGCACCACCAGGTCTGGCTTTGTGGTTATGATTTGGCATTTTTATCAGCAAATATCTATTAAATGCCCACGAAGTGCCAGAATTCATAGAGTCTTGGTAAAGAACACAGAAATCTCTTTTGTTTGGGGAAGGAGGGACATAAAGCAAAAAAAGCAGGAACAGCAGTTTATAGGTGAGTGACGTGGCTTGGGTGAGAGGAAAGCGAGACTGGCTTTCCTGGGTAACTCGAACCTCTGGAAATGACCAGACATGGTACAGGGTCTGTCCAGAAGGTGCAGGCCCTTTCACTGACAGCATTGGCCACGGCAGGTGGGAAGGCCCTACACGATGGATCTAATGGCCAGGCAGCTCCCCATAAGGGAGGCGTCGGCCCTCGGGGCCCTCAGCCACTCTCCTGCCTGGGGAGGGACAGTGGCTGGGGTTGCTTCCTGATGTCAGGGGGCCCGCGGTGCATGTGCCTCCTGGGACGCAGGTGCTTGTTACATCGAGGAAGTTATTCGCCTGCACTTTCTGACCTCAAGTATGGTAGGAGAAATGAAAGCCCTGCGCGGTGGGTGCGGTGAGGACACTAATGCCTGGCTTAGGATCAGAGAGGGACCATCTCTTTCCGGAGTTCGGTTTGCTCTGGTTTCTGGCCCTCAAGTCGGTTCCTCTTGCACACTTGCGACTAACACACACACGTACACACACATGTGCACACTACCGGCTGGAATCCAATCCTTTAACCACCAGTGCATCTCAGGCAAGTGTAGATTTTAGAAGATTACGTGAGACAGTCATTCACAAAGTAAGTTGGAGGGGAGACGAGGTCATTATTGCTCTGAAGGAAATGGAAAATGCAGTCCAAAGGTAATTAGGTTCAAAAACCGAAACTGGACACCGTGCTTGCCAAACTGACTTTCTGCAATTCAGATGATTTCAGTGCAAAGCTCACAACAGGATAATGAAAAAAGCGCTCCCCTAAGCCTGGTCTGATGGATTTGGTCAGATGCTGTGTAACTTAAATCCATCTTGAGAACCTGACCCCCAAATGCAATTTTCATTTCCGTTAAGACCAGAGCTGAAAACTCGAAGTCAGACAGTGCTTGACAGCCTGGTGGCAAGGAGTGGGCTCTTCTCCACATTCCTGCAAAACGATTTCAGTTTTTCTTCCCAGTCTTCAGGATGGGGAGGTCATTTTCCAAGGAGTTTGAAAAAAAAATTTCTGAAGTTTTAACCCTTTGAGAGAAGACACCTCTTTCTCTGGCTGTAGCTTCCTAAGGCCATGGAAAATCGTGCACTGGAGAATTTTTTTTCAGCGCACAAATGTCAAAGGCAGAAAGTTGACTCAAACCTTATTAAGTTAAGACCCAAAGGAAATGGTTATGCTTCTTAGAATGCAAAGTTCCATAATTGAACTAATATGATTTTGCAGCCAACTGCTATGGAAATACTAATATAAGTAGATTAAGTGATATGAGGAAAAATTCACTGTGGTATTGCAAAGTTAAGTAGACTAATTAGAAATCACAAGTGGAGAGCTAGGCGTGGGGTGCTGGCCTTTAAACCCAGCTCTCCAGCAAGAGGATTGAGCATTCAGGGCCGGTGAGAGCTGAGTTCAAGGACTGCAGAGTGACCATGGATGCCAAAGATTAGTGCATCTCTCACCACGCACTAAGCTAAATTCAGAATAGACAAAGACCTAGAAATACTAAAACAGAAACATTAAATCTGGTGAAAGACAGGCTAGGTAGGGGCTGGGGATTTAGCTCAGTGGCATAAGTGCCTGCCTTGCAAGCAGGCAGTCGTGAATTCGATCCCCGGTACCGATAAAAAGGAAAAAGACAAAAAAAAATCAACCAATAACAAATGTTGGCAGGGCTGTGGAAGATAAAGGGACCCTTCTCCACTGTTGGTGGGAGTGTAGACTGGTGCAATCAATATGGAGATTCCTCAAAAAATTGGATTGGAGGTCCCATTTGACTCAGTTATGCCCCTTCTTAGTATCTTCCCAGAAGAATTAAAAACATCATACCACCACAAAATATGTGCACCCATGTTTATAGCAGCACAATTGGTAATAGCTGCATCTTGGAAACAACCTAAATGCCCATCAACCAAAGGTGGTATTTTTATATAATGAAATCCTACTCAGCCATAAAGAAGGATAAACTGGAGACTTTTACAGGTATTTTTTTTTTTTTTTTCTGGTACCGGGGATCGAACTCACAACTGCCTGCTTGCAAGACAGGCACTTATGCCGCTGAGCTAAATCCCCAGCCTACAGGTAAATAGATGCAACTTTAAACCATACTCACAAGTGAAATAAATCAGACTTGCATGTGTAAACATAGTATTGTCTCACTAGTATGAGAAGCTGAAAGAAAAACATATGTACATAAAAGATACTTAAGGTAGTCATACTACTAATTTCTCTTATTTCACTGAAAAGTTTGTGCTAATATTGTTCAGACAATTTTGTGTGTACATGTTCTTGGTTTTATTTTCTTTTTTTTTTTGGTACCAGGAATGAAACTCATGACCTCACACTTGACAGGCAAGCGCTTATACCACTGAACTAAGCCCCTGATCCCTGTGTACGTGTTTTTAAGACAAAGTGTCATTATGCAGTTCAGGCTCGCATTGACCTCACTTTGTAGCTCCGAATCTTTGTAAGTTCAAGACCAACCTGAGCTACAAAGTGAGCTCAAAATTAGCCTGAAGTACATAGCGAGATCCTATCTTAAAAAGATTAAAAAATAAAAGTTTAAAAAATAAAAAAGATAACAATATGTAATGTATTAAGCATTGTTACCCTCTAATTATCTGGCTAGGAATTTTTTTTTTTTTCCTCTTTAAAAAAAAGGGCAGAGGGAGACTGTCTCAAAAAAATGAATTAAACAGAGTGTGGTGGCACATAGCTGTAATCCCAGCACACTTGGGAGGCTGAGGCAGGAGGTTCATTGCAAGTTCAAGGTCAGCCTGTACAAAGTGAGTTCAAGTCCAGCCTGAACTGCACAGTGAAACCCCCTGTCGGAAAAAAAAAAATCACTACTTGAGTCAGATATGGTGGCGTATGACTCTTACACAGCAGCGGGAGGCAGAGGCAGAAGCCTCTCGGCAAGTTTGAGGTCAGCCTGGGCTACATAGTGAGTTCAAGTTCAGCCTGAACTGCATAGCAAGACCCTGTCTCAAAACGAAACAAAACCACTACTTGAAAAATGTTTTTTTCTTTTTTCAGTAACAGCGTTTCATGCAGGCTAACCAACGGCTGTACTCCTGAACTATATCCCAGTCCTTTTTATTTTTTTTACTTTTTTGTGGTTGTCATTGTGGTTTTGCTCTTGTTGAGACAAGTCTTGCTAGGTATTCCAGGCTGATCTTGAGCACTCTCTCAGCTCCCAGGCTGGCCTTGTACTTCCTGCAGTCCTCCTGACTCAGCCTGCCGCACGCTGGGATGACAGGCATGTGCCACCATACCTGGCTGTGATTTTTTATTTTCAAGCAGGATCTACAACACTTAGTGGCAGTGCTGTGTCCCCAGCTTGCGCCATGAGTCCATGGGGAGCAGGCTGTGGCCACGTGGGTGCCTTCCCTGACTCTGTCTCCAGGCAGGGCAGGGTAGCACTTCCGGGGAACCCAGGTCTCCTTCTCTCTGGCTTCCTCCCTTTCCAGGTCGTTTTTCTCCACATGGCGGCTGCGCAGGAGGCTGTCCCAACCCCGAGCATCTCATACGCTCAAAACACACAGGAACCACATTCTCAAGGATCTTACCCTTTGCTTGCTTATTTGCAATGATGCCAACAGCATGCTGGGTAACAGCCAGGCCCTTCCCGTTCTGCCACATTTGTGTGGCACTCCATCTTGCACAGTACCCATCTCCTTAATGTCTGTGGTACCCCCCTTTCTGTTGATTCTTCCTTGTGCCACACCGCCCAGTAACTTTTCTTTTGCTGAAATGTTAGACATACATTGGATATCAACAAACACCATTATCCCCTATAAGTGTTATTCTCTGTACTCCTTAGAAGTTGCTGCTTGTGGCAGGACAGTCTGTGCCTGTAATCCCAGCACTCAGGAGGCTGAGGCAGGAGGATTGCAAGGAGACCCAAGGGCTACACAGCCTGACTGCATGATCCTGTCACAAAGGCATACAAGCTCCCTCAGGCCTCCATAGGGGCTCCTCCCTCCTGACCCGATCACCTGCCCAAGACCCACCTCTTCACACTAACCTTTGGGGACTGGGTTTCAGTCTGTGAGTTTTGAGGGACACAAATATCAGAAGCATTGCAGACACATGTTTCAGTTTCCTTGTGGAAAACATCTTTGCCAAAGCAGCAGCTGGCGGAGGGTTAGGGGTTGTTTACACTGTGGAATCCTCTGCAGATACCGATACTGTCAGGTATTTAAATGAGCTGGTCAGAACCTGTAGTAAAAATAAAATTCTCTACTGCGAATGATTTCATAAAGTGCTACTTTCCGACTGGGGTGCAGCTCAGGGGCAGAGCTCTCATCTAGTGCAGGGGGCCCTGAGTTTGATCCCTGCAATGGGAAGAAATGTTTTCTTTCTTTTGTGCAGTGCTGGAGACCAAATCCAGCAGTACTCTACCCCTCAGCTTCATTCTCTGTCCTTTTTGTTTAATTTGAGATACAGACTCCCTAAGTTGCCCGGCCTGCTATTGAACTTGTCATCCTCTTTTCTCAGCCTCTCAAGTTGCTGGAGTTGCAGGACTGCACCAGGATGTGTAGCTTTTTATTCTCCTTTCCTCGCAGCTTGCAAGCTTTTGTCTTCAGTTAACAGTCCTGCTTACACCACCAGCTTGTTTCGATATATAAGAAAATACAACCCCAACCTGCTAGATGTCAGGTGTGCTGAGTTTGTGGCCCCTAAAATCAAAGAATCAATTCCAAAGGACAGAGGAGGTGAAGAGTACGAAAGATTTATTGGGAGATAGCTCCTGAGAGAAAGAAAGGTCCCAGAAGTAGGTGGCCATGGAGGGCCTTGTCAGGGGTGATTTACACAGCAAAGTCACAATGTGTGTATAGTCCAAGCTGGAGCCCAGCAAAAAAAAAAAAAAAAAAAAAAAATGGCTGGCAACTTGGCTCAGCACCACTTCAATCCCCAGTATTGCAATTCATCAGTGAACCTATAATCCGATGATGAGAATAATATAGGCATTGCCCATTAGGATGGTACAAACCATCCTAATAATATAGGCATGCCGGGTCCATGGATGGGCTGTTGGTGCCTATAGTTATGGGAGGCCCTAGGGCAGTTATGGGAGGCCCTGGGGCTTAAGGAAGGTAAGCAGGCATCAGGTGGATACCATCTGAGCCAGCAGCTACCTCCCTGGACAAGTGTTTAGAAAATGGTGGGGGACACTGCTGGCCACCAGGCGGTTAAAGGCCTCTGTTGCAATGTGCTCTCAAATACTTCCTTCCAAACTGTGGAATGCACTTGCATACGAATGAACTTTAGTCATCCAGGCCAGGTGAGTCATTACCGGAGGGGGCCATTGTCAGTGGGTCTGAAGTGCCCTCAGCAGCAAGCTCCCAGGTAGCTATTTGAACAGCTCAAGGACTTTAGTGAAATTTATACTAGAAGGTTCATTAATTAGCAGACAGGACAATAGGGATGCCTTTGCACAGATGAGATGAAGGGTGGCCCCAATGCCTGGTGGCTGGAAAGATTTCACAGCCCTATCGTTCTCCTGTGATTCTCAGCCTCCCAAATCGCTGGAGTTGCAGGATTGAGAGTTGCATAGACATGAGCACAGCAGAACACAGTGGAGGTTTCACAAGAGTAGGGACATTTATTACCTTTGTCCATAGCCACGAGGTGCTTGCTACTATATTAAATGAGAAAAACAAAAACCAGTTGTTTACATGAAAAATTTATTAAAAATGTATTGCAGTAAAAGACATTTCTGTTAGTCCACCTCAAAATACAATCACTTCCTTGAACACACTCCCCCAACCTGTGTGGCGACTTCTAAAGCAGATCTGAAAGTCCTCTTTCATGAGCATCTTCAGTTGCGCTGTCCTGGGTGCTTCAATGTCCTGAATGGATTCAAAGCACCATTCACGGTCATTTTGATTTGGGGGAAGAGCCATAAGTTGCATAGTACCAGATCCAGGGAATAGGTGGAGAAGGACGCACTGCGGTGTTTTCAGGAGTCTGCCTTTCTCCTGGGTGGCACTTGGCAGCAGGATTTACTGTATTTTTCATCGTGGCTCATAAAGACATTCACGAAAGAGCACTTCTAGAACTGCTTCAGAAAGCAGCTACGATGGGACAAATAGGGGTCACGCATGGGGAGCATTTTGAAGGGGACTAGTAGAGGTGTCATTACTCTAAAAAGGGTTTTATTCTGACATTAGCCATGCATTTCCCTCCTGGCAGCCCTCCACAGTCTAGATTCTGTACGGACCTGTGTTGTACATGCACATGGGCCCCCGACCAAGTGTTACAACGTATTTAACACACACAGAAAAGACCTCTCCTCACACCCAGGGTCTCTTGCTGCAGGTTCAGCTGAGACAGGGAGGAATGGCTCACTGATGCTCCAGCTGGCTATGCCTGCAGCCACCTCAGCTACACTTATGTGTTGTCTGGCTTTTTTTTTTTTTTTTTTTGCCCCCTTGCTAATACAATTTCATACATATGGAAGAATCTAGACCACATCTGGTGTGTACTGTAATCTAATATGTGATGTCAAAATTGTATGCAACGTATGTTTAATTTTCACCTGTGCGAATCAATGGATGGTATTCTTTTTTTTTTTTTTTTCTTTTGTAGTATGGGAGGTTGATTTCACACTGAGCTACACCCTCACTCTTAAATTTTTTTTTATATTGAGACAGGATCTCATTAAGATTCTAAATTGCCCAGCCTGGGTTCAAATTTGTGATCCTTTTTCCTCAGCCTCCCGGAGGGCTGGGATTATAGACACAAGAAACTACACCTGATTGCTATTGATATTTGAACAAGACTGTTAGCTGGGTGTGGTGGTGCACATCTGTAATCCCAGCACTCATGAGGCTGAGGCAGAGGATCATTGTGAGCTTGAGACCAGCCTGGGCTACAAAGTGAGCTCCAGGCCAGCCTGATCTGCTGCCCAGTGAGACTCTGTCTCAAAAAAAGACCAAAAAAAAGAACATGACTTGCTGAAGGGCCAGGCTTGCTGAGGTCGGTTTACAATGCATTATTGCTAAAAAAAAAAAAAAAAAAAAAGAGGGTAGAGCTGAGAATGGTAAGGCACATCTGTGATCCCCTTCACTCAGGAGGCTGAGGCAGGTAGATCACCACCAGTTTGAGGCCAAGCTGGAATACATAGTAAGTGGTAGGCCAGCCTGGGATATACAGCAAGACCTTATCTCAAAAAACAAAAAAAGTTGTGTGTAAAGCCTAGTGGTCTCTTCTCTCTTTCTTCTGGAGACAGGGTCTTGCTTTGTAGTTCAGGCTGGCCTTGAACTCACAGGCAATCCTCTTGCCTCAGCCACCGGGTGCCTCAGTCACCAACACTCCCAGCTAAAGTTAGTAGTTTAAGAAATGTATTTATGCCAAGTGTGGTGGCGCACACCTGAGATTTCACCACTCAGGAGGTTGAGACCGGGTAATCAATAAAAATTCCAAGTACGTAGTGAGTTCAAGACCTGCCTGAACTATGCAGTGAGATCCTGTCTCAGCAAACTAAAAGAAAAAAAAAAAAAAAAAACAAAGATAAAGAAAAAACAAAGGAACAAACAAGAAGTATGTTTCTCTGCTATGTAGCAGTCTGGCCTAACTACACTGGCTGCAGCCGAATCAGAAAGTCAGGGTGACACAGGCCCTGCACCTGGCTGCTGTGCTTCCTGGACACCTGTAGCTGAGGGAGACACAGGAGGTCAAGGACAAGGTGTGGGGGACCTGGTGTCCGGCAGACATTCAGTGTCTGCCTTCTCCCTGACAAGTAGGCATGGGCCCCCGACCAAGTGTTACTACGTATTTAACACACACAGAAAAGACCTGGGAGCAGTGGTGCCTTCCAGTAGGGAGCCCTAGGCTGGGGGAGCTCAAGTCTGAGGCCAGCCCAGGTAGCTTAACCCTGTCTCAAAATAAAAAATAAGAAGAGCTGGGAATGTAGCTGAAGGTTGCTGGGTTCAACTCCCAGTACAGGTGAAAAGGGAGAAGGTGAACTGGGAACAGTGCTTCTCTAGCAAGTGTCAGGCCCTGGGATCAATCCCCAGTGCCTCCAAAAAACAAAACAAAGGGCAAGGCGGTACATGCCTATCTTCAATCCCAGCATATGGGAGGCTGAAGCAGGAGGATCAAGGTGTGCTTGAGGCCAGCCCGGAGGGGAAAGTGAATTTGAGGCCAATTTGAATGACATAGCAAAACCTTGTCTCAAAAATCTACATAACTAACTAAATAAACAAAAACAAACCAAACCTCCCTTAACTGTTATGGGGTTGTGTCTTGGCTGGGGAAGGAAAGCTGGCCTCCAACCCCTCCCTCTTTCCAGCTTTGAGGCCGCGGCATCTCCAGTCTTCTGTGGTTTCTCTCTCCACTCATTCTGTGTTCTCTTTCAGCTCCAGATCCCGGGGCGGGGTCCCGCTGGTGCTAATGCTAGTCTGGCTCCCCTCAGCTGGTTGCTTTAACACTCAGAAACTGAAGAGTTCCCTCAAGCCAAGGTGCCATGTCAGTGAGGAGGGGGATGTTAGGAAGCCCCTGGCTCAAAGTATGGTAGACACCTGGGCTGTTGCTGGGGTACAAGCAAGATCAGGGGTGCCTTCCAGGGCTGAGGCTGCTTCCTAGAGCAGAGCCCACAGCAAGTGAAAGAGGACTGAGTTGCAGCCCCAAGAGCCCTAGCTGTGGGGCACAGAGGACTCACACTGCTCTGGGACAGCAAGTCTGGGTGTGTGTGTGGGGGGGGCACGGAGCTCTGAGCTGTCCCCATAGGCATATCAGCACCCTGCCACTCCTTCTGCAACCAAGCTGGCAGTGCCTGCCTGCACACTCCAAGTAGAAGCAGCCAAACCCATGGCATTGTTGCTAACTGCGTCATCCCATTAGCACTGTGATCCATCAGTGTGATGCTGCACCTTACGCCACGTGTGTTTTTACACACTTGCTAATTAGGGGTGTGAGATTGCAGTCTGGGCCCGAAAGAAGTACTTGTACAACAGAGATTCTCAATTTGTGAAGGATCAGCTGTTTTTCTTGTTGTTTTGTTTTTATTTTTGTTTGTTTTGGTGCTGGGACTCAAACCCAGGCCTCCAGAAAGCCAGAGAAGTACTCTGCCCTTAAGTCCTGACCTTGTGTGTCTTCCAGTTTCCAAGACATTGATGCTTTTGTAAAAGACAGTAGCAGGGTGTGGTGGTGCACGCCTTTAATCTCAGCTTTCTGAGAGGTTGAGGAAGGAGGATTGAAAGTCCTAAAACAGGGCAGGGGATATAGTTCAGGGCATATCACGAGGTCATGAGTTCGATAACCAGATTGAAAAAAAACAACAAAAAACAAGAGGAGGAAAGTTCCAGTACAACCTGTATAACCTGGTGACTTAGGGAGACCCTATCCCAGAATTAAAAAAACAAAATAAGGGTTAGGGCTAGCTCAGTGGGAAGGTTCTGGATTCACTCACCATGCCACAAATTGGAAAAAAAAAAAAAAACCAGGAAAATACTATAAAAGTAAATTACTAGAATAATAAACAACTGATGAGTTACAGTTTTTAAATCCTTTTATTTTTGTGTTCAAAATCGAACTCAGGACCTTGACAAGCAGTCAAGCAGGTGCTGTGTAGCTGAGCTATATCCCCAGCCCCTATAGTTTTTATAGGATAATCTCAGGCAGACATTGGCATGGAAATCCGTCTAGGGCTGGGGATTTAGGGTAATAGTTTGCCTAGCATGCATGAATGAAGCCCTGGATTCGAATTCCCAACAAAAAAGTTCTAAAAGTTAATTTTAATCAAGTGGTGCCTGCTGGTGAACCCTGTTCGCAGCAGGTTGAGGCAGGAGGATCACCATGAATTCAAAACCAGCTTGGGATACATCGCGAGTTCAAGGCCAGCCTGCACTGCATAGCGAGCCCCTGTCTGAAAACAAAACAAAAGAGAACAAAGTTAACTTCAGCTCGGCTGCAGACTGCAGCGGAGCCGTGGGAGGCCTCAGGGTCCCGCAGCCCACCCGTGCGGCCCCGCCCAGCCTCACCTCCGCGGAGGCCCCGCCTCCTGGGACCGTGTCCCTAGGGACGGGACGGGCCTAGCTCGGGACAGAGGCAGACGCAGCTCACTGCGGCCGGCGGAGGGAACCCCGGGACTCAGGTAGGGGCGCGGCTTTGCCCCCCAACTCCTCAGTCCTCATGTTTTCAGATTTATTGGCAGTGTGCAGGCTTC
This sequence comes from Cavia porcellus, assembly GCF_034190915.1. Taxonomy (NCBI): domain Eukaryota; kingdom Metazoa; phylum Chordata; class Mammalia; order Rodentia; family Caviidae; genus Cavia; species Cavia porcellus. The sequence continues at coordinate 44,176,095 of NW_026947510.1, forward strand.
TGGGATGGGCAACTCACGGTTTAGGTTTACCTCTAAGAGTCAGTTCCAAGGTTGCTCGCTGCCGTCTTTGGGTGTAAAGTATCTCGAGTATTTGCGGCTTTGGTGCTGTCATTTTCTGGGGTGCGGACTCTACTCACTTTCCACCAACGTTTTTGTTCTTTTTTTGGGTACTGGGAATCGAACTCATGACCTTGTGCTTAGGCGCTATGCGGCCAAGCTTTATCCCCTGCCTACCACCAACTGTTCTATGCGGCAGAGGCAGAGAGAGGCCTTTTTTCTTTTCTTTCTTTTTTTTTGCTACCAGGGATCGAACTCATAACTTTACCCTTGCCAGGAAAGCACTATGCCGTTGAGCTAAACCCCTGGCCAGACACATACATTTCTAACCCCACCCCATCTTTATCCAAATTCCCGTTTTCCTCCCTCCTTTTTTCTCCTCTTCCTTTCTTCCTATTACTGAAGATTGAACCCAAGGCTTGCCGAAATACATTCCTAGCCCTTTAAAATTTTTTATTAAATTTGAGACAGGGTTGCTGGGTGTGGTAGTGCATGTTTGTAATCCCAGCACTTGGGAGGATTCCTGAGAGTTCAAGGCCAGCCTGGGTTACGTAGTGAGACCCTGCTCCCAAAAAGTAGAAAAAAAAAGTTTTTTTTGAGTCAGGGTCTTGCTACATTGCCCAGGTTATCCTTGAATTTTTGATGCTCCTTCTGCCAGCAGCCTTTGAAATAGCTGAGATTATCTTTACTTACTGACTTTTCTTAATGCTTCTTTTTTTATTTATAGGCCAGGCTGGCGGCCCTGAACTCTTGTCTGTAGCCCAGACTGGCCTCTAACTCCGGATTATTCTCCTATCCGTCTGCTGAGTGCAGGGATTATAGGTTTATGTACTGCACCTGGCTTCTATTTTTCTTGGTCTTTCCTTGAACAGGGGACTGAACGCAGGGCTTTCGCACTGAGCCACATTCCCAGCCCTTTTACCAACTGTTTGCTCTTTTTGTGGTTGTGTGTGTTTTTGAGACAGGGTCTCACTATGCAGGTCAGGCTGGCCTTGAGCTCACTTTGTAGCCCAGGCTGGTCTCGAATTCGAAACGATCCTCCTGCCTCAGCCTCCTGAGTGCTGGGATTATAGGAATGAGCCACCACGCCCAGCCAACTGTTTGCTTTTGAGACAGGGTCTCACAAAATCCACCCAGTCTGCCCTCCAACTTCCGATCCCTTTGCCTCAGCTTCCCTGGGAGCTGGGGTTACAGGCTCAGTGCTCAATTTGATCTCATCTTTGCTGCCTAGCTGTGATTTCTGCTGGTTCAGTGCCATGTCAAGATTAAACTTGTGTTTATCTGTTTTAAAGTACTATTCCTCCCTGAGCTTTCACTCCCTGGAATTCTGCTGATACTTTCTCAGCATCTAGTTGGAGATCATGACGCTGGCTGCGGTGACTGTCTTAGCGTCCCGGAGTCCGAGTCCCACAAGTGCCAGGTTAGTGCTGCCGGAAGTAAACCCTACCGCCCTTGCTGAGCTGGTGGTGGCGCACCCTGCCCTGGCTTTTGCACTTTGGTTAAGTCCTGTGCCCCTTGGCCAGAAGGGATGGTCCCGAGGGCCACAGTGCTGATGATGCATTCCTTGCATGGGAGGTGACTGTGAAGGTCTCTGAGAACTGCAATGTCTCTGGATTAGTCACTAGTTTAAGTTTTGAAGCTTTTGCTTGAGGCATTCCATGTGACTGTCATACCAATGCCTGCGGCAGAAGCTATGACTCAGGTATTTGCGGTGAATGTAGGACAGACGTGTTGGTGCACTGATGCTGATTTTTCTTTTCTTTTTTTTTTTTTGAGACAGGGTCTTGGTTTGTACTGCAGGCCGTCCTTGAACTCACTGTGTAGCCCAGGCTGGCCTGAAGCTCTGTGATCCTCCTGCCTCAGCCTGCCCCATACTGGGATTACAGGCATGCAGTATCATACCATGCCTTTTTTTATTTTTGGTTTTGGTGGTGTTTGGAATCCAACCTGGCGCCTCATGCATGCCAGAAAAACACTCAGTGTGTTGTTGTGCCCTACTGCAAGCCAAGTATTCTGGGGTAGGCAACTGTGAGTTCTCCTTCTTTTGGGCAATCCTCCTTCCAGCTCAGCTGCCTGATGGCTGCTCTGATGTGGGATGTAAGGTGGGGTCCACTCCAGCCTTCCTCAGCCCTGCCGCTCCTCCTCTGCTTCACAAAACACAGGGCAGCTTTCCTAGGCTTCCTAAGGTGTAGGGCCACTGGATCCACTGTATGCAAAACCTCAGAGGACTCCAAAGAAAGGGAGTCATGGTGAAGAGAACTAACTTCCTTTTACCAGCAGGACTGGTTGGCCTGGCTGCTTTCCAGGAAGCTGAAGAACCTTTTTGTGGTAGTTGTTTTCAGACAAGTTCTCATCCTATAGACTGGCTTTGAATTTTAGTCTTAAATTCCCTGCGATCCTCCTGCCTCGGTCTCCTGAGTACTGGGATCACAGGTTTGCCTTATTACTTGCAGTTTAACGAACTTAGAGTTGTCCGATAAAAGTGCTTTTTCTGTGACTGATCTTCATGTAATTTTTTGGCTTATCCTTTGGAAGGAGCTCAAGGAACTGGGTATCAGAATTCTATTCATTGTCATCTGCTAATTTCTGAAAACACATTTTCTTGGTGCTTAGATTCATAGAATGGAAAATCTTGAATGGAATCGATCCTAACTCTGTCTCATTCCAGTAACACTATAAAGCTAGTGGGGGGAAAATCCACCCAAATCTATCTTGGAGATTTTTTTTTTTTGTACCAGAGATTGAATTCGTCACCTCGAGCTTGCCAGGCAGGCACTTATGCCACTGAGCTAAATCCCCAGCCAAATCCATCTCTGAAAGGTTCATTTCCAATGAGATTTTACTTTTGGGTTCATTACTGATCTACAAATAAGAAGAGACTTCTAAGAGATTTATCTTCATGAGAAATACCCAAAACCAACTACAGATTTAAATGTGTATACTTAGTGGGGACTGAACTCAGGAGTGCCAAGCTACAATCCTAGCTTTTTAAAATTTTATATATATATTGGTACTGGAGATTAAACACACAACCTCACATTTCCCAAGAAATCCCTGCCCCCCTTTTTTTGATGGCCGGGCTGCACAATTCAGGCTGGCCTTGAACTCATGGCAATGGTATGTATTGTCTCAGCCTCCCTAAGTGCTGGGATTACAGGCAGGCGCCAAAACCCCCAGCTAAAATTATTATTTGCCTTACTTGGGATGGAATCCAAGGGCAGTGGAGCCTGAGCTACATCTCAGAACTTTGTTTGTATTGGGGATCGAACTCAACCTTGCATTTTGCCAAGCAGGCACTTAAGCCATTGTGCTAAATCCTGGGCGCCAGCACTTGTTTTTGAGGCAGGGTCTTCCTCAGATGCCCAGGTTGGCCTCAAATCTGCCTTTCCCTGACCTCAGCCTACAGAGTTTTAGGTGTGTAGAAACACTTCTTTATTACAGAGAAGTGAGTAACAATGATCAAAAGAAAAGTTGAAGTATAAAATGAATTATTAGGATAAAATTCTGTAAGAGAGATAAAATGTAAATTTATATTCCAACTGTAAGTTTCAAAAACATTAAAGAAAAAGTGGAAATTATCCAAGTATGAAGAAGTGGAAAGCTAGGTATGGTGGCACAGGTCTGTAATCCCAGCACTCAGGAAGCTGAGGCAGGAGGATCTTGGTGAGTTTGAGGCCAGCCTAAATTACAAAGTGAGACCCTGTCTCACCCCCATCATAGCTATTGCTGGGTTAAGGTTAGGGTGTCACTGTCTCAGCATCCCTAGTTCTGGCCTTACAGGCCTGTGCCACAGTCCCTGGTTAATTCCTATAGCATTTAAACTCTGTTGGCTACCCGTAGAGAAATGCAACCGATAAATTATGTATGACAAGCTAGAAAAACGCAGATGTAACTTTAAACTCTATAAGGGTGTACATACACAGCCTTACAGAATTTTTATGGCACTCAAGAACTAAAAAGTTTTCAGACTTGAACTAAAGAGATGTTTGCTGACAGTCTGTAATCTCACCTCCCTCGCGATACAAAAAAACCAGATAGATAAAAACCTGTGGGATTTGATACTTTGCATTTATTTATTTTTGGTCATTTACTTATTTTTGGCAATAGGGAATGACTGAACCCAGTGTCTTCACATGGAGTTACCGTCCCACCTCGTATTAAGATTTTTACTTACTTATGTACTGACAGGGTCTTCCTAAGTCTTAAATTCTCCAGGCAGGGCTCCACCTTGCAATGGTCCTGCCAGAGTGCTGGGGTCACAGGTACGCACCACCCCATCTGGCTTTTCATTTTTCAAGTCTTCACCCTGTGCCTCGTGGACTAAAGTCTCACGAGGCTAAGAACTTGCCCTCTTTCTGGCTCAGCGCCTGCACCCGGGGACACTCCCCAGACATCCTGGGACGGATGCTGACTTCACTGTGCGGGCGGCTCTCGGTAGTTGGGCGGCCGCTGCAAAGGCGAAGGCGTGGGAAGCCCCCAGGAAACTCCAAGCTCGCTGCGGGGCGGGGCCCGGGGCCCGCCTCGGGAGGGGGAGGCACCGCCTCGCGCCGCTGCGCAGGCGCGCAGCCCTCTCCGGAGTGCGCGCCGCGGCCGCCTGTCCCCGCGCGGGCTCCGTAGCGCGTGTGCAGGCTGACGCAGCCCGCGGGCCCCCCTCCTGCTTTGCGGCGGCGGCCGAGTTTGGGGCGTTTGGGAGGGGGCGAGGGAGTCCAAGTCGAGGGAGGGAGGCGGCGGTGGGGAGCAGGAGGAGGAGCAGGCGCCGCCATGGCCGCCGCTATCACCGACATGGCCGACCTGGAGGAGCTCTCCCGCCTGAGCCCTCTGCCCCCCGGCAGCCCGGGCCCGGCGGCGCGGGGCCGGCCTGAGCCCCCCGAGGAGGAGGACGAGGAGGAGGAGGAAGAGGAGGCGGAGGCCGCGACGGTGGCGGCGCTGCTCCTGAACGGCGGGGGCGGCGGCGGTGGCGCGGGGGGCGGCGAGGCGGAGACGATGTCGGAGCCGAGCCCCGAGAGCGCCAGCCAGGCCGGGGAGGACGAGGACGATGAGGAGGATGACGAGGAGGAGGAAGAGGAGGAGGAGGACGAGAGCAGCAGCAGCGGTGCGGGCGAAGAGAGCAGCGCCGAGAGCCTGGTGGGCAGCAGCGGCGGGAGCAGCAGCGACGAGACGCGCTCGCTTAGCCCCGGCGCCGCCAGCAGCAGCAGCGGGGATGGGGACGGCAAGGAGGGCCTGGAGGAGCCCAAGGGACCGCGGGGCGGCCCGGGCGGCCAGGGCGGCGGCAGCAGTAGCAGTAGCGTCGTCTCCAGCGGCGGCGATGAGGGCTATGGGACCGGGGGAGGCGGAAGCAGCGCGACCTCCGGGGGCCGGCGCGGCAGCCTGGAGATGTCGTCGGACGGGGAGCCCCTAAGCCGCATGGACTCGGAGGACAGGTCAGTCAGTGCCCCGCCGTGCATCTCTCCCGTGTCTCCTCCTGGGGAGCTCTCCGCGAGACCCCCTTCAGCTCCCCAAATGCTGGCCCCTCCCCCAGGCTCAACTCCGAGGTCCTGGACCGCTGCCGCGCCCTTCGCCGCGGATTGCGGCTTCCAACTCCGAGCCCTCTCCCCCAACTCTCCTTTCCCCGCCCCCTTTCCTTGCCCCGCGGCTCTGCACTCCTCGCGGATCTGAGGGCGGTCAGCTCGGGCTCGGGGACAGTCCCCACGCAGGCCCCGACCCCCTGGCGGAGCTGGAGAGGGCCTCGGTGTACACCTCGGTGCACAAGGTTAGCTTTCCCGAGGGTGTTCGCGAACACTTGTCAGAACTATAATTGACAAGTGTTTCCAATATGGCTGGTCTCGCCCGGATTGAGCACAACTTCCTTGTGTGGGGAGGAGACCCCAAACTGTACCACTTTCCTTGACCTAGAAAAAAAATGACTATTGTGTTATATTTTATCTTTGCTTTCTAAAAACCCTTATTTAGAGTCAGCGATGCGGTCTTCATCGTGATCTTTAATCTCTTACTGTTTTTGTGATCAAATCTGGGGCAAAGTTTAAAATATAAAAAAATCAGTGGAAAAGAATAGTGAATGGGTGTTTTTTAAAAAACTGCAAAACGAAAGACTTGGAACCTTTAACAAAATAGTCTTGAGGCTAAAACATTGCATGAAGTCTTCTATTACAGTTGTGTTTTAACGTGAGAGTTATGGTTTTAGTTGAAAATGCTTTTAAGTCATCTATCTTGGGAGGCCTCAGAAGGAATTAGTGTGTTTCTAAAGCTTGTTGTAGTAAAGTGGACAATGAAGAAAATTGCACCCTGTGTTTTTCAGGACACTTAAGAAATTGTAACGTTGTGATACATTTCAGTTTTCAATATTGTTACTTTTGCTTTCTTTGGAAAACTTCGTATTTGTAGTTGATTTTCTTTTTTTTTTTTTTTTTTGTCTTTTTCATTTTTATCGGTACCAGGGATCGAACTCATGACCGCCTGCTTGCAAGGCAGGTTCTTATGCCGCTGAGCTAAATCCCCAGCCCCTGTAGTTGATTTTCAATGTAGATTTTAGGTTAGAATCACGTCATACGTATTTTTAAAGTATATTAGCTTTGACCATCCGATTATTTGATTAGCATTAGAATTTTCAACAGTCAGTGATTTCGATTTTAAGCTTTTGATTTCAATTTTGATTTGATGTAGAAGGTCTAAAGTTCTAGAAATTCTGATTGTTACCTGATATGAACGAACATTTTACAGTTAATGATACAAGGAGTACAGAAGTCTAATTTGAAAATCTAACAATTTTCTTTGACACTTTTACGCCTCGTTAAAATATGTATCTTGGGGCCAGGGATTTAGCTCAATGGCATAAGCGCTTGCCTGGCAAGCACGAGGTCATGAGTACAATCCCCGGTACCAAAAAAAACCCCTCAAAAATGTATCTTAAATGAGTGTAGAATAAACTGTTGAAACATTAAAACAGTTGCTGAACTGTGGGCATGGGTAGGAGAATATCTTTCCAAAAATTTAAAGTTGGTGTGATCTGCACAATGACGCATGTGGTATGTATCATTTTGCTCTATCCTACATTGATGCTGTATTTGAAAGTTGACTTTAGTTCATAATCATCTACCAGTTTTTCCTTTAATTAGTGGTCATACACACTCACTCTGCACTGCGCAGTTCAAATGTCTCCATCTCAGTTCTCAAAGCTGGGCTTCAAGATAGGTATTTTTTTGCCTTCCATTTATTTAGCAGATAGAGAAGCAAATTGAGAGGCTTATTCAGAACAGTGTGGAGCTGGGTGCAGTGGTGCAGACCTCTAATCTCAGCTATTTAGGAGGCCGAGATAGGAGGATGAAAGTTAGAGGCCAATCTGGCAATTTAGGAATCAATTTCTCTCTCTCTCTCTCTCTCTCTCTCTCTCTCTCTCAAAAAAGGGCATGTAGCTGAGTGGTGGGAACTTGTTCATATCATGAGAGGACTTGAGTTCAGTCCCCAGTTCTGTAAAAAAGAAAAAAACAAAACAAAACTCTTTAAGTTTGACATGGAAATGGTAGAGCTAAATCTGAGTAAAGACTTCTGACTCCTGCATTTCCACTTTCTCAAAGTGGTGGTGCATGCCAGTAATCCCTTCACTCGGGAAGCTGAGGCAGGAAGATTGTTTTGAGTTTGAGAGCAGCCAGGGTTACAAAGTAAGTTTAAGGCCAGTCTGAACTGCATAGTGAGATCCTATATCAAAAAAAAAAAAAAAAAAAAAAAAAAAAAGTGGAATGTGTTAAGGATTGTTTAACAACTGTTCATTACATTCCTTCCAGAGACAACAAATTACCAATTAAGTCATATTTCAGCAAGTGGAGCTTTTGTTTTCATTTGACATACATTATTTGAACAGTAACATACCTCAGAGTAAGGAGTAAGAGATGGTGTCACAAGTCCACATAAGGCTTACACTTAATATCTGAGTATACTTGGTTTTTTTCCCTTAGATCATTAGAGACTAGTGTATTTTTTCCATTTCAGGATATTGAAGTTGTCACTTGTATAAGAAAACGTGAATGAACTGGTTTGTTTTGATAATCTAAAATATTCCCTTGTTGGCACTGAAGTTTTTGTTGTGTTATTTTGAGAGTTACCTTTTTTTTGTCTTTTTGAAATAATTTCGTTATGCAGTTCAGGCTGACTTTGAACTCACTTTGTATCCCTAGCTGGCCTCAAACGTGCAGCATTGTTCCTGCCTCTGCCTGCCAAGTGCTGGCCTGAGTTTTATTTTTACGATATTAGGGCTTTATGAACTGGCATCTACACATTCAGCCCCTCATTTTAAGCAGTGTCTCAATAAGTTGCCCAGGCTGTCCTTCAATTTGCAATTGTGTCAATCTCCCAAGCACTGTATGTTGGCTTATAGGCCTACATGGAACCTAGGGCTATTTTATATTGCGAAAGGATCCATTAATCTTGTACTGTAGTGATTCCCATGCCTCAGCATTCCGAGTGCTGTGATTACAGTCCTGTGCCACCATGACCAGCTAAAACAGAATAACACTAAAAACTAGCTTGTCTTTTACTTTGAACTAAGTACTTTTAATAGGATTAACATCTTACATTAATTTGAGGTGAATTTTTTTGTGCTTGAGCTGAACTTTTTTTTTTAATCGGTACTGGGGATCGAACTCACATTGCACACTTGCAAGGCAGGCGCTTATGCCGCTGAGCTAAATCCCCAGCCACTAGCTGAACTTTTTAAAAAAATTTATTTTTTATACATCATTTCGTCTTTTTTGTGTGTGTGAGTATGGTACTAGGGATCAAACTAATGACCTCACACTTGCCAGACAGACACTTGTGCTGCTGAGCTATGTCCCTGGCCACCTCTAATATAATAATATAAAAGAACTGTGAGAAAGAGTAGTTTAATAACTATTTTTTGAAAAAACGTCGTTCCAATAGTAATTAAATGCCACCCTTATAATGAACATTTATTGATGCTGGAAAATTTCAAGCAGTAGCCAGGTGTAGTGGTGCACACCTGTAGTCTCAGCGTTTGGCAGCGTGAGGCAGGAGGATCACTATGAGTTAGAAGCCACCCTGAGCTGCATAGCGAGACCCTGCCTTGAAAACCCAACACACATGCACAAAATGAGTTATTCTAGCTTACAAAATATTAGTCTATTAATTGGATTGCAGAGTAAAATATTATCCTTAACTACTTACTAAGTTTATTGGCAATAGCCTGTGTTTTGTGGTTGTCTTTATTTTTTGTTTTTTTGTTTTTTTAAATCGATACGGGAGATCAAACTCAACGACCATGCACTTGCAAAGCAGGCGCTTATGCCTCTGAGCTAATCACCAGCCCCCTTATTTTTTGTTCTTTTTGTCTTTATTTTTATATTAGGTCGTTTTTTTCCCCTCCAACTAGATTATAAGGTATGATTTACTTTGAAAAAGCTAAGATCACCTTTAACCACTTTTACCAGCGCTTCTGGGTGTACCCAGTGGTCAAGTGAAAAGTGCCTGCGTGAACTTTGGGGTTGATTCCAAGAGCAGAGAGTATGGGAGTTAATGGTCAGCAGAGGCCATGGCCCTTACCATTTTGTGGGTCAGAGTTTGAAATTCCAGCCCTGTGTCACAGATTTTGAGGTATAACTTAGGTTTTGTTTTTGCGTTTTTTGATCCAGGATCTTGTTACGCAGTTCAAGCTGGCCTTGAACTTACTGTGTATCCCATGCTGGCCTCGAGCCCAGGGCCTCCTGCCTCAGCCTCCAAAGTCCTGGGAGCCTCCCGGTTGCTTATCTGCTTCAACATTAGGGAAAGTGGCTTATAGCTTACTGTGGCAGAAATGTGATGAGGAAGATCTTTCTAGTACAGTACAGAGGCTAAACTTTTCAACCACAACATATGTTGGGGTTATCAGTGAGATTTGCTAAGGATTATATGATGGAGGCAATGCAGTGTTTTTACGCACAATAATATTCCTGCTTTGAGCTAGAGGTGTCTTACAGGGATGCCTTCCAGCTCTCTAAAGCAGTTGCCTATAGTAGATTCAGAACCGTTTTCTTTCTTTTTTTTCTTTTGAGACAAGGTGTCACCATGCAGTTCAGGCTGGCCTTGGGCTCACTTTGTAGCCCAGGCTGGTCTCAAATTTGCAAACGATTCTCTTGTCCCAGCCTCCCAAGTGCTGGGATTGTAGGAGTTTGCCGCGACGCCTGGCTCCAAGAACCCTTTCTTGCTGCTCTTTGATTTTGATTAAATTTAGGGAAAAGAGCTAATCGATATCAGTCTTCATACTTTTGCCCATGACATTGGTTATTTATTGCTAGATAACAGATTTCCCCATAATCTAGCAAATGAATGGCTCAGGGTTTGGGGAGGTGTTGCCACCAGGGTGTTGGTGGCACTGCAGAAGAGCCCTTCAGGGCCACTCATCTATCTGCAAGGCTCCCTCAGCAGCTCCTGCTAGTTGTCCACACCATAGTGCAGCTACTCTTTCTTGTTGCTGGTGACAGCAGGAGGAAGCCACGCTGCTTTTTTAGGACCCAGATTATACCTACTTATGTTTCTTTATAACTTTGGTTAGCAGATAAGTGTTTCCTGTTTTTTTTTTTTTTTTTCCCTGTCTTTTTGGGGCAGGGTCTTGCTCTGCAGTTAGGCTGGCCTTGAGCTCATTGGGTAGCCCAGGCTACATAGCCCAGGCCTGAAACTTGCACCTCCGCAGTGCTGGCTTTACAGGCACGTGCTACCACTTTGATTTTCTTTTATACACTCTTTTTTTTTTTTTTTTTTTTTTGTCTTTTTCCTTTTTATCGGTACCGGGGATCGAACTCACAACTGCCTGCTTGCAAGGCAGGTGCTTATGCCGCTGAGCTAAATCTCCAGCCCCTTTATACACTCTTGATTTTCTTTACAGTTTTTGATACTTTCAGTTGCTTCATATTTGTGTTACTTTTGTAACTCTGCCCAATGCCACAGTGAATGCTCTCCTGGCTTGTTTTGTCCCTGTAATTCCTATTTTGTGTATTTCCCTTTTGACTCTTTCATAGGTGAAGCGATATAGACCACTGTAGGGTAAAATCTGGAACTAGGGATAATTCAGACAGTAGTATGTCGTGATACTGAGTAATGTCTTGTAGCCTTAGTTTCTTAGCTGCAAAACAGGGTTAGGTGTTACCATGAGGGTCCAAATGAAATATTTACTGCTAAAAAATCCTGTGAACTGTTTTGAAGAACCATGTTATTTGAATTTTTTGTCTTTGCTATTGTAGAATGGCATTTTTGAGGTCATATATATTGCTTATTTAGATCTTTGTAGTACCACCCAACATGGGTATCATGAGACCTCAATAATGAATTAGCAGTGAACTGAGGTGCCAAAATAAGATTTATTCAACGTCTTACTACTTTAGGTTTCTTGTTTACCATAGAGGGCCAGTAATGATTCTTATCCCATAAGGTGGTTCTGGGTTCCGTGTGAAGTGTGTTCTCGAGTGTATACTCCATATGTGGCAGGCATTTCTCCAGATGTAAAGGATGTATCTTCGTTGTGTGCCAGGTACTGCTCCAGTTGTTCGGGTTACAGCTCAGAGTAAAACAAGGCCCTGATCTTCTGAGTGTAGCACAAACTGTTGATTGCCCATTATTGTTATGAAGCAGATTATTTAAGAAACAATTGCAATCCTCCTGTCTTTACTTTCTGGGTGCTGGGGTTATAGATGTGTGTCACATGACAGGCCATGTACAAATGTGTTCCCAGTACAGGGATTGAACCCAGGGCCTTCACACTGAGCTGTATCCCTAACCCAGTCCTCTTCTCTTTTCTGTTCTTTTCTTTCTTTTTAGTCCTGGAAATTGAACTCAGGACCTTGTGCTTGCCAGGCAGGTGCTGCGTGTCTAAGCCACATCACTGGCCCTCTTTTTTGGGGGAAAGGGGTGTGTTTTTTTAAATAGGATTTCACTGGGCAGTTTAGGTGGGCCTTGAACTCTGTGTAGCCCAAACTGGCCAGAACTTGCAGTGAATATCTTGCCTAAGCCTCCTGAGTACTGAGATTACACACCTGTAGCATGCCCCGCTTTTTCTTTTTTCTTTCTTTGCCTTTCTTTTGAGACAGGATGTCCTAAATTGCTAATTTGCTCAGGCTGGGCTTGAATTTGTGGTCTGTTGTTCCAGCATCCCAGAGTGCTGGGTTTATAGTTGTATATACTGTAAAACAGATCAAAAAGTTACTTTACCAAGTTAAATGTATGGCAAGTATCTGCAAATGAGTGTGTCTGAAGACATACATATTATATATATATATATATGTAATATGTGTTTGAATGCACACACATACATACATGTGCATACAAAATATACCTTTTTTTTTTTTGCAATAGAATTGAACTCAAGAATGCTAGTCAAGGAGCTGTTGGTTGGTGCCTGGCTGTAATTTCAGTACTCTGGAAGGTTGAGGCAGGAAGATCTCAAGTTTGAGCTCACCCTGGGCAAGTTAGTGACTCGGGGAGACTCTTTTTCTTTTTACTTTGTTTTGAGATCATCTCAGTAAATAGTTGAGGCTGGACTCTAACTCACTATGTAGCCTAGTGTGGCCTTGAACTCAGTATGGATTCTCCTGCCTCAGCCTTCCAACTGCCGGGATTACAGGAGTGCGCTGCCACTCCTGTCAGGAACCCCCCACCTTTTTTTTTTTTTTTTTGTCTTTTTGAGACAGGGTCTCACTATGCAGTTCAGGCTGGTCTTGAGCTCATTTTGTAGCCCAGGCTGGTCTCCCAACTCTCAAGGATCCTTCTGTCTCAGCCTCCGGAGTGCTGGGATTACAGGCATAAGCCACCAAGCCCAGCTGAGGAAACCCTTTCTTAAAAGTAAAAACAAACAAAAACACAATGAATGTAGCTCAGTGTGAAGACCTTGGGTTCAATCTCTTATACCCCACCTTCCAAAAACAGATAGGAAGCACCTCCCTTCTGAAATGTATCTCCACTCTTTGACGTCTTTTGCAGCTGGATGTGGTGGCTCCCAGGTATTTCAGGAAAATCGATATGTAGGAAAGTTTGGGAACTGGGAGAGAGTTAAAAGTAGAACTGTTTGGAACATAAGACATTTGAGTTATATAATGGGATCTCAAGATTATTTTAGAGAGGTGGTTCTGGGTTCAAAAGTCACCATATGTCTATTTCATATTTATAGTGTTGTATTATTCATTTGTGCTTGTCTCCAGGCTGTTATTTGGATTATTATTATTATGCCATGTTTGAATTTAGGACCTCATCATTTGGGGCAAGCACTTTACTATTGACCTATTTCCTTGACTTGGTATAATTTTTTTTTTAAGATGGCTTTTCACTATGTAGTCCAGGCTGACTTTGAATTCACTGAGCAGCCCAAGCTGGCCTGGAACTGCTGGTGATCCTCCTGCGTCAGCTCCCTGAGAGCTGGAATTATAGGCATGTGCCACCACGTCTGGTGGCATATATATCCATATGCATGCAGTACTGGACATTTGAGTCCAGGAAGCATTAAAGTACATGTCTAGCTCTTTTTACTTATTTCTGTTGTCTAAGCTGGCCTAGAATTTTGAGATTCTCCTGCCTCAACCTGAGCTAGGATTATTGGTGTGTGCCACCACACCTAGCTTTTCATTTTTTTTTTTCTTTTTCCTTTTTATTAGTACCAGGGATCGAACTCACGGCTGTCAGCTTGCAAGGCGGGCGCTTATGCCTCTGTGCTAAGTCCCCAGCCCCTCACACTTAGCTTTTATGTTTTAGAGGTGTTGCATTTTTTGCTATGTTGTTCAGGCCGGCTCAATCCACCTCCCACCATTTTCCAAAGAACTTGGTGTGTGTCACATCACCTGTCCAGGTCTTCTCTCCATATATCTAGAATTTAACCTGTTACTGAACAAGCTGTTTGTTTAGTAACTCAGTGATTGGTTGAAGTGAATTGGATGTGAAAGGACCTGTTTATATTTCTTTTATCACTGTTACTAGCATAGTCACATGAAGCAAAAACAGAACTGTAGTTAGTATTAAGTGCCTCCTGGAAGTTGAACTGTGAAGTGTGTTTTTGAGCCTGGCTGATTTTCATTTAGTGTACTGCCTTCATTGTGTTGCAGTATATGTAAAAATTAATTTCTTGCCTTGTCCTCTCCTCTCCTCTCCTCTTCTCTCCTCTCCTCTCCTCTCCTCTCTCTTTCTTAATTTCCCTTTGGTTTTTTGGAAATAGGGTATTGCTATATAATGCAGGCTGGACTTGAACTCAGGTATGTGTAGCCCAGGCTGGCCTCAAACTCACAGCGACCTGTTTGTGTCAGCCTCCCAAAGTTCTAAGATTATAGACATATACAGAATTTCTTTGTTAATGCTGGGTAGCACTTTGCTGTATGTGGCATATTTTGTTTCTCCATTCATCCTTTACTGGGCACTTGGGTTGCTCTTTTTTTTTTCTCTGCAGATTGACCTGAGATTGACTCTAAGGCCTTCACATTGAGCTACGTTCCCTGTCCTGTCCTGTCATGTCCTGTCTTTTTCTTTTATCTTTTGTTGTTGTTGTTTTTGGAAAGAGTTCAGGCTGGCCCTGGACATTCAGAGATCCTCCTGCTCTGGGATGCCAGAGTGCTGAGATTACAGGGATGTGCTACTGTGCTGGACTGTGTTTATTTTTGTGTTGAGTTCAGGGTTTTGCTAAGTTACTACTAGGTTAATCAGGCCTGCCAAGTTAGCTTGATTATGAGTGTGTCCTCCTGTACCAGGCAGACAGAGAAGTCTTTTTTATTGCCATTTGTGTCTTTAATTTCAGTACTTTTTAAAGTTCTTGGTTTTTATTTTTATTTTCCTAAAAAAAAGTGTTATCAGTTCAAGAAAATGCCGAACTGTTCAGAAGCATCTTGGTAGTTTTCAGCAAAAATATTCAGTAGTTCATTTGCAATTCATAAAGTTTTTATTGCTTTTTATGAAGTATTTAATCTTCCAGATTTGTCTTGGAAATCAGTCACTTAAAGATGTCTCCCCTGCCTTTAGTTTGTTTGTTTTTGTTTTTGTACCAGCAATTAAACTCATGACCTCGCATGCACTTGGAGACAGGCACTTGTGGTGCTGAGCTAAATCCCCAGCCCTCCCCTCTGTTTGTTTTTTGAGACAGGGTCTCCCTATATAGTTCAGTGCTTGAACTCACTACACAGCCCAGGCTGCCCTTGAACTTGTGGTTATCCTCCTGCCGTAGCCTCCTGAGTGCTTTCCTTATAGGTGAATACTACAATCCCCAGTTTGTAGATGGCTTTTGAAGCACTAAGCACTGCTGGCTTTGTTCTTGTCAGAAACATACATTCTGATACATCCAATAAAATTTTTCTTGTGTTTCTGGGGTTCAAATCCAGGGCCTTGCACATACCTGGCAAGAGCTTTATTGCCGAGTTTCCCCCCTCATCCACTTCTAAATTTTGTTTTGAAACAAAATCTTACTATCTACTCAGCAGTTTATCCTAAAGGGTAGGGCATTTCTTTACATCGACTATCCTGATTGTTGCTTGGGCAGGTGTCATTTCAGCTTGTTAATTCCTGTATTGAATAAATTTGATAAAGTTGCTTTTTTTGTATTTTCTGTTGTATTATTTTATAAAAACCAGTGGGAAAAAATAACAGGTTTTGGTCATTCTGTATTTAAATAATTGGACTGGAAAGTGATTAAAATTCTCAGACTGGCGTTAAAATTAGCTATCCTCGGACTGGGGATTTAGCTCAGTGGCATAAGCACCTTGCCTTGCAAGCAGGCATTCGTGAGCTCGATCCCCGGTACCGATAAAAATGAAAAAGACCAAAAAAATTAAAAAAAAAAAATTAGCTATCCTCCTACTTCAGCTTCTGAGATAGCTGGAATTACAGGCATGTACCACACTGCCTGGCTAAAGAAAACCATTTTTAAAATTTAATACGGACCTTTTAAAAACTTTGTAGTAGTCTGGTGTGGTGACAAACACCTGTAATCCCAGCACTCAGGAGGTTGAGGCAGGAGGATCACTGCTTGTTAAAGGCCAGCCTAGGCTACATAGTGAGTTCAAAAATAGCAATGGGACCTTGTCTCACCACGAAACAAAACAAAACAAACCCCCCCAAAACTTTCAAGTAAATGTAATTGCTTCCTTATAAAATGAGTATTGTCTTTCATAATGAGGTTTGTTTTTTTTTGGTGGTACTGGACGGTTTTCTTTCTTTTAGGCTGGGGTTATAGGTGTGTGCCACTATGTCTGGCTTTATAGCAGATTTGTAAAAATAATGCCCCCTTGGTATATGCATTTTTTTCTTGAGATCTTTTTAAAGAAAGTGAAAGATCACATTAATTGAAGTAGGTTATTTCTACTATTACAGTTTTTTTGAATAATTGCTGGTCTCTTAAACTATATGAAAAATGTAGGTGGAGTAATCTTAAAAAGAATGATAAAACCTAGATGAGGAGCAACTGTAAATAACATGTTCGGGGCACAGTGGTGGGGCAGACAGGCAGGCGGGCAGCTGCGTGCTTCCCACAGCCTGGGTTTCATCATTATTGCAGAAAGTCCCTTTTGGCTAATTTAGTGAGTGATGCTTGGTTTTGGGGAGAGAAAGATTTCATCTTTATCTAGAGCATAATTATGGAGATATACAGTAGTCTTTTTCTTGATTAGAAAAATCTGTTTTAGCTTTTAAATTACAATGATGATAGCTTATAATTACAGTAATAATAGTAATAATACCTTGTTTTTGGCTAATAATTTCTAGTGTGTTTCTAATTTTTTATTATTATCTCAGTGTGACAGAGCCATGTATTTCACTTACCTTAACAATCCTACTTAAATTCTTCACTAAAAACTGCGAGCACCCAGGGCCTGATGGCACATGCCTGTTATCCCAGCACTTTGGGAGGCTGAGGCAGTAAGTAGGGCTGCAAGTTTGAGTCTAATCTGGGTTCCATCTCTGGTGCTGCACCAAATAAAACAGGAGAGGACTGTTCATTGTGCAGGGCATTAACTTGGTTTTCTAGCATTTGCTCTAAATGAGAGTTTTGTATTTGATTCACAGTACAGATTAATTGAATCATAAAAGAGCAGAATTCCTTCCACTTTAGGTGAGCAGGAAGACCTTTGGGAAATCTGACACTTATAACACATACAGTAACATAGGCACTTCTCTGTGCTTTCCTTCTGCCTTCACTTTAGGGACCTGAAAGCTTACCGCACCACAGCAGTTTGGAAAGCAAGTCCAGCTGGCTTTACAAAAATCCAGTGCGGTCTACATGTCTTAAATCCTGTTCAAGATCAGTTCCTGTTTGTTTTTGATTTTAAAAAAAAAGTGCTTACACTTCAGTGCTTGGAATGAATATTAGGATTGGTTCTTTCTTGCTTCCCACCCCGTCCATCTCACACTGAGCTATGGCACATAGTCCTAAACAGTCAGTGAGACAGTATTACTGTGTTGCGTAGGCTAGTCCTGGATTTGTGATCCTCCCACCTCAGCCTCCCAAGAAGCTGAGATTATAGGGGTGTGCCACCAGGCCTGGCTGGAGTTGGAGGGTGTTGTTTTGTTTTGTTTTGGTTTTTTTCGGACACAGGGTTTTGCTGTGTAGTTCAGGCTGACCTTAGACTGACTGCTTCTGTAGTCCTGGCTGGTGTGGAATTTGTGGTGTTCTTTCTACCTCAGCCTCCTGAGTGCTGGGATTATTGCATGGCTACACCACCATGCCTGATACAAACTGGAATTTATGTTTATATTGTGAGGCTCATAGTTGTTTCAGTGGCATAATTTCTAAATTTGGGACAAAATCTACCAGAGGACAGTGTTCTCTGAGTTACTTTGAACTTTTTATGAACATAATTAACTTGTGGGAACTAAATCTAATGATTATTGTATTAGTAAAAGTCTCTTGAGTTAAGTATGTACTTGTGTGCATGTGTGTGCTTTGGAGAAGGATGCACAAAACCAAAGGATTTTTTTTTTTTTTTGAGACAAGATCTCAATTTGTATATTTCAGGATGGCCTTGAACTCAGTGGTGATCCTCCTGCCTTAGTCTCTACAGTGCTGGAATTGCAGGCAGACTCCATTATACTTGGTCCCAAAGAGACTTTTGTTTTTGTTGTGACGCTGGTTGAAACAGACCATCAGTTATTTTGATATATTTTATAGGTTGTATTTATTTCAAATCATTTCTTAAGTCAGTAAAGTTAGGTTTTTCTTTTGAATATGTGTAGTAGTTAAGTTTTTGGTATTATTACTTTGCACTTGCTTGATTCACCTTTATCTGGATACTAACAGCACACAATAAGATGGTAACTATAAACGTGAAGGGAACTAATGTGCACAGCATTGTCACACTGTCAGAGCTGCATTCCGACCCTAAAGTTGAGTAGTGTAGAGCCACTTAGAGCAGCCATTCCCTTGTTTTGTGCCCATACTCTGGACAGGGTTCAGCAGGATTAGTTTATTTCTGCTGTGCACAGCATCAGCTTGTGGAGTGGTAAAAGGCTGGGCACTGGGGTTGTCAGAAAGTGCACTGGCATGCTGTCTGGTGCCCAGGCTAGGGAGACTCAGGAGGCTGTGGACGGAGGCAGTGGGTGTCTCTGGCACCTGACTGGCCCTTTGGTCTTCACAGGATCTCTTCTGTGTGGCAGTGTTAGGGAAACTGTGTTATTTACTTGATAGCTTAGGAGAGAGCCGAGTTAAAAAACTGTGTTGCCTTTAAAGACCTTGAAAGTCTGGCATTATCACTTGTTTAAGATAAGATCTCACTCTGTTGAGTGCATGTTTGGCCTTAAACATGCTATGCATCTCAGGCTGGCCTCAAGCTCCTGGTGGTCTTCCTGCCTCAGCTTCCTCAGTGCTGGGATTACGGAATAGCATCACTGCTTCTGGCCTGGTATTGTCTCTTCTGCAGTAATCTCAGGGCTAACCTGGGCATGATGGCCTACACCTGTAGCCCCAGCACTTAAGGCTGAGGCAGGAGGATCACCATGAGTTTAAGGCCAGTCTGGGGGTCAGAGTGAGTTCAAAGTCAGCCCTCCCACTATTTGTGAAGCCAAATATTTTTCTTTTTTAATTCTGTAGTATTGAGGATTAAACCCAGGGTCTCAACTTCAACTACATTCTAGACCTTTTTAATTTTATTTATTTGTTTGTTTTTTAATTCTAAGATAGGAACAGGAAAAATTGCGTAGGCTAGCTTCCAACTTGCAGTCTTCCTGCCTCAGCCTCCCATGTGGCTGGCAGCTTATATGTATAGTTCAGTTACAAACACTTTGCAGCAGACTGAACACAGAAGATAGGAGAATCTGTCTTCTATTAGCCTAGATATTAAACACATCAAATGCAAGGCAATGCCCTCTTTGATTTTTTTTTATTTTATTTTATTTTTTTTGGTACTAGGGATCAAACTCATGACCCTGTGCTTACCAGGCAGGTGCTTATACCGCCAAGCTAAATCCCAGGCCCCCTTTGATTTTTTTTAAATTGGAAGGTATTTTTCACTAAAAACATACTATGAGCCAGGCATGGTGGTACACATCTGTAATCCCAGCATTCTGGGAGGCTGAGGCAAAAAGATGCAAATTCAAGCTCAGTCTGTGCAATTTAGAGACACCGCCTCAGCACTTGGAAACAAAAAGGTAGACAGGGTTACTCAAGTTAGCAACACACAGACTAAAAAAATGGGCTGGAGATACAGTTTGGTTCAAAGGCCCTGGGTTTAATCCCTAGTAACACACACACAAAAGCATATATGTAATTTTTCAAAGTGTATCTGTTAAAATTATAGATAAACAACATCAGAACTATATATAGGGTTCCTAACGTAACAAGGCAAATTTTTTTTTTTTTTGTCTTTTTCATTTTTATCGGTACTGGGGATTGAACTCACGACTGCTTGCTTGCAAGGCAGGTGCTTATGCCGCTGAGCTAAATCCCCAGCCCTAACAAGGTAAATTATTATTTGGCCACTGGTGATGTTCCACTCACCTATAATAAAACTACCACACATTACTAAAATATTATCTCACACTTCTCCCATATTTAAAATTAAAAATTCAGATGAGTTCAAAGCACTTCAGAGTCACTTGTACCTCGGTGTAAGGGAAGTTGTTTAGCTGATTACACAATTTTAGGTGAAAACTCTACTTGAATTATCTGCCCCATTCCTCATTTGTTTGTTAGAACAGACTGTAATTATGTGACCTGCTGCTACTTAAT
This sequence comes from Cavia porcellus, assembly GCF_034190915.1. NCBI lineage: Eukaryota > Metazoa > Chordata > Mammalia > Rodentia > Caviidae > Cavia > Cavia porcellus. Next base: position 44,196,313 of record NW_026947510.1, read on the forward strand.
GGAGGCTTAACTAACAGATTAAGAGATAAACCTGAAGAGTTGAAAAAGAAATTGATATAAGAAAGCAAAGTCTGTGTACTCCTCCTCACATTACAAATTTCTCTTAATAAAAAAGGCTACTGTAACGTATTGTAATTTGTATTATAGAAAATTGTGTATTACAGAAAGCCACTGTAAATCTGATTTTCTACTTTTCCTAATTACTAACACTTATGAAGTGCTCTGCATATACTCATTGTACGGCCACTATTTACTGTGTTTCCTGCGTTGTTTTAAGTGTTTGTGTCACACTGTATTTTCCAGAGATTCTCATACCAACTTATCCCATCTGGCTCCTCTTTTTACAATGAATGTTGCTTCAATAAATGGTGTCTACCTACCACCCCTTAAATCTAAGCAGGCCTGAGATTATTTTTGGAATTTTTGCTTTTGTTTTTGCATTTTGAAACAAAGGGACATGCCACCAGGCCAGCCTCAAGTTGGAGGTTTTATTTATTTATGTATTTATTTTTGAGACAGGGTCGCTGGCTTTACACTCATGGTAGCTTAGGCTGGCCTTGAATCCTCGGTTATCTTCCCGCCTCAGCCACTAGAGTGCTAGGATCATTGGAATTATAGGCAAGTGCCACCATGCCCAGCCTCTAAGGGGTTTTTTTATTGGTTGAGGCAGGGTCTTACTCTACAGACTTGCTATTTAGTCCCAATGGGGCCTTGAACCCTCAGTCTTCTTGCCTGAGTTTCACCTGCCTCAGAAGAATTTTAATAACGTGCTCCCCTTCCCTTTTGGTTCTAGGGATTGAACCCAGGGCCTTCACGATGAGCATATCTGCAGTCCTCCCCTTCCACCCTTTGGGTTTTTGAGACAGGGACTCACTATGTAGTTCCCACTGGCCTTGAACTCACTACGTATCTCAGGAAGGCCTCAAACTAGTGGCATCCTTTGCCTCAGTCTCCCAACTGTTAGTATTACAGGCATGTACCACATGCCAACGCAACATTCCTGCCCCCTTTTGGAGATAGGATCTTGCTGTTAAAATGTCCAGACTGGGCTCACATTGTGGTCATTCTCCTGCTTCAGTCTCCCAGTGTGGTAGGATTTTGGTTTTTTTTAAAGAGTGCTGAGATTATAGCACTCTATGTACCATCACACCCAGCTCATTACTTTGGTGTGTGTGTGGGGTGCTGTCGAGTGTTAAATCTAGGGTTTTTCAGGCTAGTTTACAGCTTCATGCATAGTCCCCCCACCTCCAAGTAGTTTCTTAAAGATTGCTACTGGAGGTCTAAAATCAGTCAGTGATCTTTCCCAACCTAGCTACAGTCACGTAATTGTAGCCTTCAGCAGCATCCCCCAGTACTTGTGTGCTGGCCCTGTGTCATTTGGGAGCTGATGTGTGTTTTCTCAGTGCTGGCAACTCTAATCACATGGGGATGGCCACCAAGGAGGTGTTCGTCTGGAAGGAATTTGGGTCATCAGAGATGCTACTGTTCTTGGATATCAGGAATTGGCTCATGACTCTCCAAAAATCCATGTTTATGAAATCATGTAGTTTGAGTAGTATCTCGTGTATCGGGTAGCCTCCTTTCAAGAGCCAGGGGAAAGGGGAATAAGTTGAAAATTATCTGGCATCTCTCCCTAAATACTGCATTGAAAGCTAAATGGTATGTTTTGAAGGGAGAAAGGCATTTTGAGTGAGGGTCTCAGTATGTTTGTTGGCTTTAAATTTGCAGTGGTCCTACTTCCTACTTCCTCCCAAGTGCTGGAATTACAGGCGTGCTCCACCACACCCTGTGGCTGTTTTTTAGTTGTTCTGTTTTTTTTTTAACTCTTTTAAGAGATTTACAGTTATGGATTTTGTCTGTGGGTGTCTGTGCAGGCACCTTTGTATATGTGTGGGTGTATTTTATTTTACTGTTCTGCTAGGGCAGTTGCTTAGTGTGATCAGTTTCTGTTTGCTGATAATTCTAAGGAAAGAGATTTTAAGTCATGGGTGTCCAGCCTTTTGGCTTGCTTGGCTGCACTGAGTGAACAGGAGTTGTAGCTTAATAAAGTCCTGTTTCCACAGGCACATGCAGGTGTAGGCAGGTTGAAGATTATAATTGGTACTCACTGGGTTTTACTTGTCAAGCTACAAAACTGATGAAACAGGCCCCTTGCCCCAGGCAGGGTCTTGTGCTGTCCAAGCCTGCCCTAAGTTCTCTGTCCCTCCGCCTTGGCCTCCAGTGTGGGCAGTGTCACCATGCCTGGCCTGTAGGGCAGGGCAGGCAGCAGAGTCAGTGCTGTCCCTCTCCACCCCAGCACACAGATGTCTGCCAGCTCCACACACCCTCAGCACTGTGCAGTGGAGCCATGAAAAATGCGGCTGAAAACCAGCGAGTAATGTTCAGAGTTTCTAATTATGTGGTTTATGTATGTATCACTAGCTGCCCATGAGTTGGACATGCTGTTTCCATCATTGCTACACAAAATGTCATAGTGTCCTTAGCAACTGGGTACTTGTTAAAAATGTGCTGGCCCAGGGCTCATCCAAATCTGCTGATTCAGAGTCTGCAGTTAGTAAGATCCCAGGTAGGTACACACATTAAAATATTTAAAAAAAGAAAAACTGCCTTTCATTACTGAACCTTTCTGTGTGTTTTAAGTGCTTTGTCCAGTATAGAATATCTTCCAATACCAGGCTGCTTAGGTGTTCACATTTCATGGAATCTGCTTCATGTTCATTGAAAAGAATTAACCAAGTGAGAAATTTTAATATTTGGTCCTAGAAGTATTGTAACATCAGGTGAATTGTCTTGGTGGTCATCAAGTTGGTCTAAACAAGAGTATTTTTTTTTTGAAATCTGAGTCTAACTCAAGGTCTTGTTAGAATTAGAAATGACCTGGAATGTTCTAGGAGTGGTAGCAGAAGACTAGTCCCACACTTGGGAGGCTGAGGTAGGATAGGATTCTAAGCGTGAGGCCTGAGTGGGCTACCTGGAGAGTTCAGGGAAGGACTGGGTTACATAGCAGTATCCTATCTCAGAAAAGAAGAGAAGAAAAACTAAATGAAGTTACCTGTGATTTGTCTCCTGTTCCCCGAGGTTGCATCAGAATGGTTGCCTTCGGTAGTCTGAGGAGTGAAGAAATGGTGATTGCATCAGGGTCTGTGGTCCAAAGGGACCCTGGAGGTTCATTCAGTATTGGATATTGGTAAAGATTGAAGAGGCTCTGAAGCAGGACTTCAGTTAGTCCTAGGAGGCTGGAGGAGGATGTCAGGGGGTCCCAATTGTGTGGGGTGTCTTGGGTATTCTGCAGTGCAGGACCACTGGTTACCCCTGCTCCAGCTCTGCAGTTTAACCTCCGGGGTGAGAGAAAGTTGGTGTGTCAGGTTATGCTCCCTTGGAGAGTACACTTTCCAGTGAAGATGCTGCACTTGGACTGGTCAGACCGTGCTTAGTAGTCTCAATTACTTGGGTTGTTTTTGTGAAGTCCTTCTTCCATGTTAATAAAAGAATGTTAAAATACCACGTAGATATTGATGGCTGTCTCCGGTGTGTGAGTCTCTTGATCTTACTTTACTTTGTCCAATTTAAAAAAACTTAGGTTTTGTTTTCAAGTAATGTGAATATGTGGTTACAATGTAGATATGGTAAAAGATGTTTCCTATTTTTGGCTTCCCTTCCAACTGGCAGATGTCCACTGAGACTTCGGAGGGTAGCTTTGTGTCTAATATCCCTCTCGGGTGTGCAGATCGAAACATTCCCACCCCACACTTCTGTGTGTGCCTGCGTTAATCTAATTACACTTTGGAGTTTGGAGATTGTTCCACAACAGTTCTTTGGGTGAGGTTTACTACTTTTCCTGAAGTTGGTTATAATTTGGGCATGATTGATTGTTTACTTGAAACTATTAATATTTGCTTTTGGGGTGACATTAGTGTGGCTTATGTAACTGTTGCATGTGCTTTAGAGCTGAATGTTTTACATATAGAGAGCAGATGATAAGGGAAAGAGGCAGCAGTTTCAGAGCTCAGGGTCTCCTGAAACTTGAGATTTCTAGAGATTAAATAAAAATTTGTATTTCATTATAGAAAAATCACCATACTTACAATTTATTTGTGCAGTAACAGTGTATGAATATTACATATTGCAGAGCAGATTCACATTGGAGGTTTTTGTAGTGATTACAGTTGGTTTTTTTGTTTTTTTGTTTGTTTTTGTCTTTTTCCTTTTTATCAGTACACGACTGCCTGCTTTCAAGGCAGGTGCTTATGTCCTTGAGCTAAGCCCCCAACCCCAAGTGATCACAGTTTCAGACTGAAGTCAAGGAGTTCAGTTTAGAATCTATATTGACTAGTTAGCCATTTGAAATTTTTTTTGTCTTTTTCATTTTTATCGGTACCAGGATCGAACTCACGACCGCCTGCTTGCAAGGCAGGTGCTTATGCCGCTGAGCTAAATCCCCAGCCCCAGCCATTTGAATTTAAAAACTGTACTAGACTGTCTTTTCAGTGGACACTTAAGGCCTTTTTTTTTTTAATCGGTACTGGGGATCGAACTCACGACCGTCTGCTTGCAAGGCAGGTGCTTATGCCATTGAGCTAAATCCCCAGCCCCAAGGCCTTTTTTCTTATCTGAAACATTCTACTAAAAGAGTTTTTTAAATTTAAAAAGTAGGCCCATTCAGCATTAGATCCAAATCATCATAAACCTTAATAAGCTATCAAAATTTATGTTATTTTCTTAGGTGTGAATGAATAAAATTGCATTGGTATATAGGTGAATGTTTTATTTCTACAGAGCATGTGCTGAAAATAATTGTGGGCAAAGTATTACAATGCTTGCAACTTCCATTTTCAGAAAAGCAGATTGTATGTAGCAAATAGGGCAAGAACATTAAGATTTAAATACACGCTATCTCTTTGGAGTTTTCTATAATAAAAAATTGGGGCGGGTGTGTCCCTTATTTTGTTAACATAAACCGTGTATTATAGTCCCAGCACTGGAGGCTGAGGTGGGAGAATAGATCACTTGAGGCCAGCCTGGGTGACAAAACAAAACAGCCAATGACCCCTCCCCCACCTTTCTGGTTTTGGTTTTTCTCTTCCCTTTAGACCTTCTTTATTTTTTTAACTAACTAATTAAATTTTTGTTGTTTTTGGCACCTGGAATTGAACTCAGTACCTTGAGCTTGCCAGGTAGGCGCTTATGCCACTGAGCTAAATACCAGCTATTTTTAATTAACAGATTAGTTTGTTTTTTTTTTTAGTATGTTTAGTATGTTTAGTATATTTAGTATGTTTATTTTTGAGACAGGGTCTCACTATGCTGTTAGAGCTGGCCTTGAGTTCACTTTGTAGCCCAGGCTAATCTTGATCTCACAGCAGTCCTCCTGCCTCTGCCTCCTGAATGTCACCATACCCAGATCAGCCCTTCTTTATTTTTATTGTAAAACAGGTTACAAGTTACCCAGACTGGCCTCAGACTTAGTTTTGTGCCTCAGCCTGTGGAACAGGTAGGATTACAGCTGTGTACAACTATGTGTGGCTTAATTACTGATGTTTTAGTTGCAAGCAGATGCATAATAGCTTCAGTGGTCTTGGTCTGAAGACATTTTGTTGGACTCTTGTGTCATTGAACTGCTTTTATATAGTTTATCTGTTAGACAAACAAACAAACAAAAAAAGACAAAAAAGTATAGTACCTAAGGTGTGAAATTTTGAGTGTTTTGGTCATTCTTAGTATGTAATTTCTTAATAAGTAAAAGAATTACTGGTATGTAATACTTAGAAAATGCTACTTTAAAAAACTTTTTACTAAACAATGTTTTTGTTGGAGGGATTAGTTAATAATATCTCCCCCCCCCCCTGCATTTGCTGGTACATACTATCTATACTCTTGGCGTTGAGAAAGGCTGAGGCAGGTGGATTTTAAGTTCAAGTCCCACTGGACAATTTAGTGAGACCATCTCAAAATAATTATAAGAAAGAGCAGGGCAAATAGCTCAGTGGCTAAACACCTTTGAGTCCAATTCCAAGTAACCTCCGCACCAAAAAAATCAAAAAACAAAAACCTTGGATATAATGATGCATGCCTGTCATTCCAACTACTTGACTGGCTGAGACAGGATCTTATGCTCAATATCAGCCTGGGCAACTTAGCAACATGGCCCCCCCCCCCAAAAAAAAAAAAAAAAAAAAAAAAGCTGTGGATGTGTATAGCACTCTGGGTTTTAGTCCCAGTCAGTGGGAAAACAGTGAAGACCAGAAAATACTTGGATTTTGGTAAAGTTAAAGACTTACTGTATTGGGGCCTTGCACACATAGGAGGTAAACACTTTAGTGCTAAGCTGCACTCTCAGTCCCTAGCCTTTTGTTTAGAGTGGAAAACAGTACAAAAGTTTTTGATTTTTCATGAGCTGGAAAGAAATAGGACAGCATAGCAGTTCTGTCCTCAGATTAATAGAAGAAAAGATTTGAGGTCAACAAGTGATTTCCAGAACTGTTAAGATCATGCTTTGATTCTGAATTATTTATGACTGGAAGGTGTTACTTTCTTGGGCTTCTTAGAACTATGAGATTGGATGTGATAAACTGTGGGGAGATGGCTTGGGGGTTTGTTTTCTGTAGGTCATACTATTGGGTGGTGGGCAGTTCTCATCTGCCAGGAAATTGCTTAAATAATCCCATATCTGGTTTCCAGGTACTATGGTGTTTCTGCCTTGGTTTGCACTTCATTACCAAGTAAATAATGACAAGTTTCTCAGTATTGCTGTTTTCTAATAGAGTATGTGGTTGGTATGCTTTATTTGTGTAGTGTAGGATGTCATGGTAAATCTTAACTAAGTATTTCTTAGATCATATTCATGTTAGTGAATTTGTAGGAATAACACAGCCTTTTTTCTTCTTTTGTAGCATAAGCAGTACTATAATGGATGTAGACAGCACAATTTCCAGTGGGCGTTCAACTCCAGCCATGATGAATGGACAAGGAAGCACTACTTCTTCAAGCAAAAATATTGCCTATAATTGTTGTTGGGACCAGTGCCAGGCTTGCTTCAACTCTAGCCCAGATCTGGCAGATCACATCCGTTCCATACATGTAGATGGTCAGCGAGGAGGGGTTGGTTTTGTCATTTCTTTTTTTTTTTCATTCCCTGTTTTCATTAATTTATAACTGCTAGCTAGGCTTTTTCCTCCTCTGAATGTAATTTGGAGTTATTTTTACATGGGTTTTTCAGATACTTTTTTTCCTTTTAATTTATTCTGTACCTATTTGATAGAATTAAGTAAAAATAGGATATGTTATATTGGATTTTTTTGTTTGCTTTTAGATATGTTATTTTGAAGATACTAGATTTTTTAAAATATGCGTAAATATATAGTATATTCCAAGGTTGTAATGTTTTGAATTGAAAACTCTAGCCTTTAGGCTTGTTCTGGTTGTACCTTATCACGGTTTAGTGAATATAGTACTATTAAGTGACAGTCTGAATTCACTATTTGTGAGAAAGAATTGATCATCTTTCCCCAGTTTTGTCGGAGTTCATTTAGATAAAAAGTTCTGACTAGTCACTATTGAACTATATACCCTTTAATTTTGTTAGTTCATGTAATTTCATGTAATGGGTAGTGAATAAAGAGCTCAGCAAATTAGTGTAATGGACCAAGATATTAATTTATAATCACTTTCAGCTTTGTGTAAGTTTGTCTTAAATAGTTACCATACTTTTCAAGACATTGTTACTGTATGTACAGATAATTTATTAGGCTGTGCATCATCAGCCAGCCATCCCTCAGGTACACTGATGCTAAAATGGTTAAAATCACAGTTAACTGAGTGGGTAACTGAACTGTTTCCAAAAGTGTATTGGTATTTTAGATTATAGTATTAATCTTTTTTAAAATGAGCATCTGGGGCTGAGGATATAGCATATATGAGGCTCTGGGCCTGAGCCCTAGTACTGCAAAATAAAGCAAAAGCACACAAATATGTAAGTAAAACATCTTGAACGTTTTAATCGGTAGTGTCAGCTTTAAATTTCTGTTAGGCAATACTCATCCCTGTCTGTCTTGCTTACTCAAATTTGAGAAGTAAACGTTTGTGTTCTTAATGAATTCAGCATGTCTGAATAACCAGTCTTTTTTTTTTTTTTTTTTTTTTTTTGAGACGAGGTCAGGCTGGCCTTGAATGTACTGTTGTAGCCCAGTTTTGCTTCAGATTCTCAGTGATCTTCCTGCCTCACCCTCCTGAGCCCTGGGATGACAGGCATGTACCACTACGCCTGGCCAAATGGTCAGATGTTGTCCTTACACATGGTGGGTTAATGAACTGTGCTCATTTTAGTTCATTTTCCACCATAAACCCTGGCCTCGCCCCAAGCTACTTCATATGAACCATCTTACCAAGTTGATTTTCTGGCTGGTGCAGATCTGGCTTTTGTGAGCTAGTGCTTGATATTGCTTAGTATATACCACTTCTGAGTCATGACATATGCTTTTTTTTCACTTGACTTAGCAATTTTCTTGCCACTTGGCTTAATTACAAACTATAGGATCATGAGTATGTAGAAAGATCACTGTGTGTCTCTTACTAGGTGTGGGAGAATTTCACATTTTTAAGTCTTGGCTCTTACAGATTGAGTTGGCACAGAGCCTTAGGAAAGTGTTTTTACTGTTTGCAGATTTGTAGGAAAAATAGTTACAGACTGAGTTTTCTTGGATAACTTGCCATGTAATTACTGCAGTTACATGGACCTCAGTGATATAGGCCAGTCATGAAATACTGGTGTTTTTGTTTTAAGTTGAGAGAGAGAGAGAGAGAGAGAGTGAGTGTGTGTGTGTCTCTCTGTGTGTGTGCACATGCGCGCGCGTGCTCACATGCATGGCATGCATGTGCACACACATGTGCACAATTATGAACTAGGGACTGAATCCAGGGAATGGTGAGATATACCCTTCATTGTTTTATCTTGAGTTTAGGTCCTACTAAGTTATCCAGTCTGCTCTTGAACTTGGAGTCCTCTTGCCTCATCCTGTAGAGTAGCTGTGATTACAGACAGGGGCCGGGTCATTATGCATGGCTCATAAGCATGATTTTGTTAAAATGAGAATCCATTGTCACTTTTTTTGAGACCTCATTAAAAAGTATTACCTTATTACAAATGATAATCTCTAGCTGGATGGGTGTGGCAGCACATGCTTGTAATTCCAGCACTCTGGGAAACTGAGGCAGGAGGTTTACCATGAGTTTGAGGCTGTTCTAGGCTATATAGTGAGTTTAAGACCAGCTTGGACTGTGTAGCGAGACCTTGCCTCAAATTTTAAAGAGTAATTGTTTTTGGTCAGAGTCCTGATCTTTAAAGGGTAGTAATTGCTAAACTACTATATTAATATAATGACTCCAAAGAAATGTAGAAAATATACACCAACATTTTTCTTTGTACCAGTCACTGGTAGATTAACTATATTAATTCTTTGTTCTTGTTTTTTTGAGATGGGTCTTACTTATGTAGTCGAGTCTGGCTTTGAACTCACCTAGCTCCAGCTGGTCTTAAACTCATGATCCCCCAGATTGTCCTGTCTCAACCTCCCTGGTTTCTGGGATTATAGGTGTGTGACACCATCCTTGGCTTCTTAAACTTTTCAGTGTTTTTTGTTTGTTGTTTGTTTTGGTTTGTTTTTTTGAGTGTGCTGCTAGGGATTGAATTGGACCTTGTACATAGTAGACAAGTGATCCACCACTAAACCACATCTTCAGCCCAAAAACTTAGTTTTGAGACAAGGTCTTTCTGAATTGCCTAGGCTGGGCTTAAATTTGTGATTTTCCTGCCACAGCCTCCCAGAATGCTGGGATTATAGTTGTATGCTACGACAGCCTGCCTAGTTCTAAGAACGTTCACTAGTTCTAAGAACGTTCACATTGTGCAGCCATCTCTAGGCCCATCTCCAGAATTTTTTAATCACTGCCTCAAGCTGAAGTCTGTATCTATTAAACAAATTCATTGTTTTCTCCCACCTGCCCTGCTGAACACTATTCTAGTTTCTCTATAACTGGATTATTCTTAGCTCATATAAGTAGAAAACATCTGAACATGAAGGTTTAATTATTTTTAAGATTTTTTTCTTCTAAGTACCAAAACTGTCATGACAGAACAGAAAGCATGAGAAAAAAAAAATGGTAACCGCAGAAGAGTCTGTGTTTCTAATTATTAAAAGGTGACAGCATTGCTAGAGCAGCAGGTTAGCAAGATCTAAATACTATATTCCTGTTTATCTCTCCATTGTAACTCAAAGCAGTCATTCAGTAGGTTAGGATTCCTTACTCGGCAGCTACTTATGTTGCTGTATTCTTGTGGACTTGTACTATATTTGGAAGCTGAAGTCAAACGCAGTTTAGATTTTCCTGACCCTGTCATACATCAAAGGTGGGTGGATATAGCATCTACATTAAAAATTAACCATGTAAGAACCAACTTATGAATGTATTTTAAAAATCTTCAGGAGACCGTTTTCTATGATTAAAAAGCATGAATAAAGGGAGGGGGGAGGGAAAAAAAAAGCGTGAACAAGCGAGGGCAGGATAAGTTTCTGCCCAGACTGAGCCTCTTTGTGACTTTCTGACATGCTGTCTCAGAAGACAGAATCTGAAGGTGTGATGCAGGGTAAAAGCCCTGGGTTCAGTCCCCACAACGTGTTCCCCAGGGAGTGAGCACAGCTGCGTGTATGGGATGCACCAGTAATCCTAGGTGCAGGATGAGGGGACAGGCAGTAGGAGAGTCACATGTTCGCTGCTAGCCTGACCAGCCTGGCAAGAACCTGCCTGAAAATAAAAGTGGCCATGTATTTCGATGGTAGTGCTTTTGGCTAGTGTGCTGGAGGCCCAGGGTTCAATCCCTAGTAAACTAAAATAAAACACGGAAACCAGCCTTTGTGTTAAGTATAATAGAATTGTATATTTGGTGCTGTCCTGTGTATTACTGCGCTCCCTAATCTAGACTCTCGGCTCTATTAGGAATCAAATAATCAAATCACAGTGTGTTCTTAATATGTATCTAAGCCATGATGTGTAAGGAACTTCATTTTTTTTTTTTTTTGAAACATATAAACATTTTTTTTTTTCTGGTGCTGGGATCGACTCACGACCTCGTGTTTGCCAAACAGGCACTTGTGTGACTGAGCTAAACCCCTGGCCCTAAACATTTTTTTTATTAGAACCTGTTTGCAGTACATAGTGGTGACATTCATCGTGGGGAGCTGGAACAGCTACTTAACACATTTTAACATGTTCATATTGGACCATAATTCCTCAGTGCCAGGCAGCTCTGAAACGAACATGTTAACGTCTCCCCTGGCTTGAACCCCTGCTGCTCTGTGCATGACTGTCCATCTGGCAGCTTGTATCACTGGTAATACAAGCAAATCTAATCACTTTAATTGATCTTTTTACTAATTTATAAAAAATCATCTGATGGAACAATCATTGTATATACTACTAATGGTTCAAGCTGGAAGGAATGTGATCTGCCCCCTTCCCACCTTCTCCTCCTCTTCTTTTCATTGTTTGGTCCCCTTCACTTTTTTTCTTTTTGTGAAGCACGTTTCACTATGTAGTGCAGACTGGCCTCAAGCTCACTATGTAGCCCACACTGGCTACAAACTTGGATCACTCCTCCTCCCTCAGCCTCCCACATCTGGGATTACAGGCATGTGCGCCACCATGCCTGGCCACCTTGACATTTGTAAAAGATTCAGTCCCTCTTTTCTATTACCTGATTTCTGTTTTGGTCTTTAAATTACTTAGAGAAACCATAGATATTTAAACTTCATGTGTGGGAATTTAAAGAACTTTTGTGGTTCAATATAAGGTCCATTAACATCATGTGTGGTCGTTCATTTGTTCGTTCATTCTTTTTTTGGTCTTTTTGAGACGGGTTTCACTATGGGATTTAGGCTGGCCTTGAATTTGATCCTTCTATCTCAGAGGGGTGGGATTCCAGTCTTGGTGCCACCATGCCAGGCCCTTATATCTTATTCTTTCTGTTTTATTTCTCACATTAGAAACAATTGTGAGTCCAGGCATGGTGAGACACTTGTCCCAAAGGGAAGTTGAAGCAGGAAGATTATTAGTTGGAAGATTATAAGCACTATCTATATAGGGAGACCTTGTCTCAAAAAAAAGTGGGGGTGGGGACCCAAACCAGTTCTTTTCTTATGCTATTGAACTTAAAAAGAACCCTTTATGATGAGCTACATTTAAAAATTTTTTGATTGTATGTATGTGTTTATTGACACAGGGTCTTGGAAATGACAGAGATACGGTGGGCTGAAACTTGTGATCCTCCTGTCTCAGCTTGGTTTGTTTTTGGTTAAGATACAATCTGGCTATGTGGCCCAGAGTGGTCTTGAACTCACTAGACAGCCAAAGGCTGACCTCAGCCTGAATTACTATTATTATTATCATTATTATTATTATTATTTTTTTTTTGTGGATCACAGTAACTGAACTCAACACCTTTCGCTTGTCAGGCAGGCACTGTGCCACTGAGCTAAATCTCCTGATTTTTAATTGTGCAAAACAGGCTCATAAATTTTTTTTAAAAGTACATTTATAATTTGCTGCTTAAACTTTTTGGAGGGCTGGGGGTGGGTGGGTGCAAGGTCTGTGTAGACTAAACTATATGGTTTAGGCAGGCCTAAACTCACAGTGATCCTCCTTCAAGCCTCCCAAGTGCTGGGATTATAGCTATATACCACCAAACCCAGTTTAAATGATTAGTTTTTAATGTGGGCTCTCATAGTCACCCACCTTTGGTAACCTACCTTTGGTATATGACAAGGTCTAACAAATTATTCTCAAACTGAATTACAAGTGGTCATTGCATAGTAAGTGTGCAGAGAAGATGCAAATGTATTTGTGTTAATGATGGCTTTCAGTGTGTTTGCTGTTTGAAAGACAGTCCAAACTTGCCTTGAACTTGTGATCCTCCTGCCTCAGTTTCCCAAGTGCTAGGATAACAGGTGTGCACCAACCTGCTCAGCATATGCTGAATTTAAAAGCAGACAGTTCCAATAAAAACAAATCCAGCAACTGCCAGAAAGAAACCAGTTTTCTTGTAGGTTTTGTGTATTTTAAGTTTACCTTCATATGTATTGTTTGATACGATTTTGTTGGTGGCCAAGGGAAGAGAGTTTTAGTGGAGTGGGATGCTAGAGTATTGGTGGACTTCATAAAAATGCATGTATGTGTATGTTTGTACACACACACACACACACACACACACACACAATTTGTAGGTTGCAGTGGAGCATTGGAGGAATATAAGATTGGACTTGAAGCAGGCTCCTCCGTTCTGTGTGTGTTACACAGTGCTCTTTATCACTGAACTGCATCCCTCGCCTGCTCGCTTTGACTTTTGATGACCTGCCTGGTATGGCCTAACAGTGCAAAACTGATTATAGCTTTTGTGAGAAATGAGAACTACTTTAGTGTATGATTAGAATATTTTATTTTTTTGAGGCAGGGCTTCATTATGTGGCTCATGCTAGCTTTGAACTTGGCTGTGTACCCAAGTCAGCCTCCTCCTCACATTCCTCCTGGCTACCACACTCAGCTCTTATTAGATATTTTTGTTCTTTGATTTGTTATGCATTGTTTTCGTTGTTGCTGTGCTATGGATCAAATCCAGGACCTTGTGTTTGCTGGGCTAATGTCACAGTCCACCCTACATGTTCCTCCCTGCTCCGATTTCTTTTTGCTTTGCTAGGGGTGAAACCCACGGCCAACTGCATGCTGACAAATGCTCTACTAACTGAGCTGAAAGGAGCCAGGTGTTTGAAGAGAGAACATTGGAGATGTGAATTGTCTGTCTTCTTTCTTCCCCTTTTTGTTTACGGGGTGTATATATTGGGGTACAGGATTTCACTCCTTAGTTCAGGCTGGGTTTGAATTTACTGTGTAGTCCAGGATGGCCTCAAATCAGTGGTTCTCCTGATCGTCCTGTCTAAGCCTCAGCCTCCTGAGTTCTGGCATTTTAAGTGTATGCCACCTGTGCAAAGTGCCCCCCGCCCCAATCTATTTTATTTAAAAGAGAAACTCAAAATTTCAAAACACATCAGTGAGGGGTCAACAATGGTTCATACTGTCATCCCTAATGCATTCACTTAGAGCACAAGGCATTTGCATTTAATTGTCCGAACAATACTGGCACGTATCTTAATCTTAAGTGAGCTCAGAAATCAGTAGTATTACTATCTTAACTATTTTTTATATGCATGTGTATACACACACATAGATGTTGTTTCTTTCAGCTTTTCATACTAGTGAGACAATACTGTGTTTATACATGTGTCTGACTTATAAATAAGGCTTCCAAGTTGCACCCATTTACCTGTAAAAGTCTCGTTTATCCTTCTTTATGGCTGAGTAGTACTCAGTTTTGTAAAAACACCACATTTTCTTATCTGTTCCTCAGTCCATGGGCATTTAGGTTGTTTCCAAGATGTAGCTCTTACAAACTCTGCTCCTATAAACACGAGTGCACATCTATCACTGTGGTATGATGTTTTTAATTCTTAGGAAGATACCCAGAAGGGGAATAGCAGGGTCGAATAGGACTTCTAGTCCTGTTTTTCTGAGGAGATTTCTACACATTGATTTCTACAGTGATTGCACCACTCTACCCTCGTGCCATCAGTGGAGAAGGGTTCCTTTTCTCTCCAGCCCCTCCAGCATTTGTTATTGGTTGATTTCTTGATAGTAGCCATTGTTTCCTAGGGAGGTAGAATCTCAGGATTGTTGTATGTTGAACATTTTTTCACATTTATTTGCTGTTTATATCTCTTCATTTGAGAGGTATATGTTCATCTCAGCTGCAAATTTTTGGACTGGGTCTTTAAATTTGAGAGGACTGATTTTTTTTTTTTTTTAAAAGTTCTTTATATGTTCTCAATAGTAATCCTTTGTCTGAGGTACAACTGGCAAACATTTTCTCCCATGTTGTGTGTATCTCTTGAGTCTGTTGGTGGTTTCCCTTGCTGTGCAAAAGCTTTTCAATAGGGTAAGATACAAATAGTTGTTTCTTTGTGATAGTTCCTGTGCAGCTAGGGCTTTGTTCATAAAATCTTTGCCTATACCAATATCTTCAAGAGTTTTACCAGTTCTGTCTTCCAGAAGATTTAATGTTTTTGTTTTAATATTAAGAGCTTTGATGCATTCTTGATTTTAGCTTGGCACATGGTGAAAGATACAGATCCATTTTAAATCTTTGGCATATGTAGAGCCAGTTTTTCCAGCACCATTTATTAAAGAGGTAATCTTTCTTCTAGTCAATGTGTTTGGCACCTTTGTCAAAGATAAGGTAGAGTTGTTTCTTCATCTTCTGACTTGTTCCATTGATCTTCAGGTCTGGTTTTGTTTTGTTTTGTTCTTAGCCAGTACCGTGCTGATTTTATCATAGTAGCTTTATAGTATAATTTCAAGTCAGGGGTTGTGATGCTCCCTACCTTGTTTTGTTAATTTTTTTATTTTTTATTTTTTTGGTCTTTTTATCGGTGCCGGGGATCGAACTCAGGACTGCCTGTTTGCAAGGCAGGCGCTTATGCCGCTGTGCTAAGTCCCCAGCCCCTTATTTTTTTATTTTTGTCTTTTTTTTTTTTTTTTTTTTCGTTTTTATCGGTACCAGGGATTGAACGCAGGACTGCCTGCTTGTAAGGCAGGTGCTTATGCTGCTGAGCTAAATCCCCAGTCCCTCTACCTTGTTTTTGTTGTCCAGGATTGCCTTTGCTGTTCTAGGTCTGTTGTTTCCAGATTAATTTTATGAATGTTTTCTCTAATTCTGTGAGACATACTATTGGAATTATGATTGGAATTGCATTGAATATGTATTGAATTTGTATAACAGTTTCACAGTATGGCCATGCTCATTATATTGGTTCTTCCTACCCAGGAGCATGGGGTATCTCTAGAAAATGTTAATTTTTGAATACTGTATTTAGCAGTTTTGCATTTTGAAAGATTAAACTGTGACAGTAATTGGATCAAAAAATTGCAGTTCTTGTTTGTATATTTACATGTTGTACAAGACAGCTGACTGTTTTTCCTTACGAATATTAGAGCTTTGAAGAGCCTATTAAATCTTTCAGGTTTGATAGTATTCTCTATATAAAATCCTTTTGTCATTGTCATGGTTTATCTAGTTACTCAGTAGTATAATTAGAACTTTTTTCCTTATTTTGGCATGTAAATTAGTAATACTTACCTGCTCTAGATTTAGAACAAAAGAATTACATTATAGGTACATAGATTTTTCTCAGGTTATGTTGTATTCTTTTGGAGTGTGTTTTGGTTTACTTACAGTTGGTTTACTTACAGATAAAGGTGAAGGACACCTTGATGCACTGAGGTCTGTGTTTTAGTGAGCAGAAGAAACATTTAGGTGCACGGTCCTGCAGGCTTAAAGACATTGGAAGACCTGTGTTCAAGTCAGTGCACTTGATGTTTCTCAGGGATGCTGAGCAGTGAGATGGTGTAGATCCCTGGTTTATAACCAGCCTCTTCCTCATGAGCGTTCTGGAGATCCCTGCATGGTCATCTGGCCCATTCCACAGAACTAGCAAGTCGATTCCTCATGCGCTCAGCAGGTTGTGCAGAGCTGCATCTACTGCTCAAGTCGTTGTTGAGCCAAAGGCTCTTTGACAGTTGGAAAATGCTCTTCTGGTGATTATATAGCTTTTGTTTCTGTTGTGTTTCTCCTACATCGTGTGGAGAAAAGTCTGATGCAATTTTTTTGAGAGGTAACATCCAGTGTTTAATATAAATCCACTTTTTCTGTTGATTAATTTTTCTGGGAGGGCATATTATTTTACATTTCTGTAGTGTTTTTGGAGTTGCCAGGTAGGTACTTACAGCATTTTTTTGATGAAAGGGAAACGAGGCTTAGGTTAGTTGTTCTTCCAAGATTAAATATTGTGAAGTGAAAGAACTAATAGAATTGAAGTAATTTACTTTTTGTACCCTGATGCAACCTAAATCTCTTGTCAGTGGACCTTTGTGTCTAAATATTCTAATTAAAATAACCAGACTTTGCTCCTTTTGTAGTCTAGACTGCTATCAAACTCCCAACGATCCTCCTGTCCCAGCCTCCCGAGTGCTGGGATTGCAGGCATGTGCCACCATGCCCGCTTCCTTGATTCATTTTAATCAAGTGAACAGTGACAGATTATAGTCCTGAACTGCATTCCCTCTGCACATTTGGAGTGAACCTGAACCTATGGTATTTGGTTTGTCAGGTTTGTTTTCTCTAGTTCAAGTTTAATGGACACTATAAAAGTTCAGAGAGTAGGGTGTTGCCCTGCT
This sequence comes from Cavia porcellus, assembly GCF_034190915.1. Taxonomy (NCBI): domain Eukaryota; kingdom Metazoa; phylum Chordata; class Mammalia; order Rodentia; family Caviidae; genus Cavia; species Cavia porcellus. Next base: position 44,213,644 of record NW_026947510.1, read on the forward strand.
TCTGGTACATCATACATTCAGGTTAATTTTTACAATGGGAACGTTGCTCAAATACAGGATGTGCAAATGTTTCTCCTGCATCTGAAAAGTTCTAAGTGACATCTGGGCATGGTGGGATACCTGTAATACCAGCAGCCTGAGGCAGAGGAGGATCTCGAGTTCCAGGCCATCCTGGGCTCCATTCCATTAGTGACACCCTGCCCTTCCTCTTCCAGAATTTCAGGTTTGATGAAAATCCTTTTGTCAGATTTTGATCTGTTTTTTTTTTTTTTAATCAAAGGATCCTTCTAATGCAGGTTAGGAAGGGTTTTAGTGCGTCTTTCATGATTTTTAATGTTCTTTTTATGTATGATACTGTTTTTGTGGACTTAAGACTGAGTATCTTTGTGGAAGCGAAGCATTCCCCTCCCCAATATTTTACCCAAATTGTAACTTAACACAGTTAAATTTGGTCTCTTTATTCTGTAAAAATGATTGAAGGTATTGCTTTAATAGTGTTTCTAGACATTCTTTCATCTGGAGTCTGGACTGTATCTGCTCACTAATGAAGCCTAGAGCTGATAACCTTAGAGGGGAGCCATTGCCACAGTAGTCATCTTTGCTCCAGTGTGTGTGGGGGTTACAAGTCCGAGGTGGTTCCTTCCCAGGATAGTGATGGGAGTCAGGTTATGTTAGAGACTGAAAGGAGCTAGTACCTTCCTCTGTCTCTTCCTCTTCTCCTGCCTTCCCTCATCCTCTTCCTCCCCTCTTTTTCTCCCTGTCTCCCTTTCCCCCTCTCCTCTCTCTCTCATTTTTCTAGGCTGGCTCAGTCTTAGCCCTCCTGCCATAGACGTTTGAGAACCCTACCTTTTCTCTTTTTTGGTTTGAAAATCATGAGAACAGGTGTCACTTAAGAGTTATAATAGTAAAATGGTTCACTGTTGCAAAAACAGTATGCAGTTCTGTCTCCAAATACTTGATTTTTAAGGCACTTCTTTTGTTTATGTGAATGACTTGAGAGAATTTAAAAAAAAACTCCTTTGTGTTTATTATTTGAATTAAAAATTTAAAATCGACTGAATCTAGTATTTTTGGAATCGAGAATTGATAGATGTAGTACTCGTCATCTACATGTGATGGTCAGACTGCTGAATTAATCAACACAGCATATAATGTTTTTTTTCCCTAGGTTTACTTTTTTTTTTTTAAATTGGTACCAGGGATCAAACTCATGACTGCATGCTTGCAAGGCAGACACTTATGCCACTGAGCTAATCCCCAGCCCCTAGATTTACTTTTAAATATAGCAATAACACCAGCTAAACAGTTGTGTCAAATGGCAGTTAGTGGTCTTGCCTAGACCTATTTGATGGAATATTTTTGTTTTCAGATCAAAATTGACCTCAGCCATTCATTCTTAGGAATTTCCTCCCCCAACTCTCCCATCTTAAATTTTTTTTATTTCAGACTGGAATATTCTAAAGTACAATGCGTTTTTTTTTCTGGTCATACTGGAGTTTGAACTCAGGACTTGAAAAGTGATAGGCAAGGACTCAGCTACACTGTACCCCCTACATTCTGTTTCTTCGGCTCCACTTGTATCTTTGATGGCTTGGTATGTTGTACTCTGCAGTATTCATGCTAGCATGATTCTTTCTGTAGTTCTTATGATAGGACAAAAAGCCTAAAAATGTTTCTTTGAAGGTAATGGTTACAGTGGTTGGGAAGCAGTTTTCAGTGTTAAGTTTGAGGGCTGTATCATCAATTAGGAAATTGATGATCTCACTGATAGAAACTAAAAAAGAATAGAATGTTAGTGTTGGTCCCTTCCAAAGTCATACTGGCCAGACATTTTTTTTGTTTTGTTATTGGGAATTGAGCTCAGGACCTTGTGCTTGCCAGGAAGGCACTGCACAGCTGAGCTCTATCCCCAGTGCCTGTACTTAATTTTTATTCAGTTGTGTTTTTTTGTATCAGGATTCGAACTCATAACCTTGCAATTGCCAGGTAGGTGCTGTGCTACTGAGCTGTCAGCTTTACTGAGTTCTTTCAAGTGGTTTTTTTTTTTTTGGGGGGGGCAGGGTTTCACTGTGTGGTTCAGGCTGATCTTGAGCTCACAGTAATCTTCCTGCCTCAGCTTCCTGAGCACTGGAATTGCAGGCATTTCTCTCAGGTTGAGAACCTGAGAGTTTAACATTTGTTGACTTTTTTTCATTTGGTTAAAAATACCCCAATTTGTAATATTTCTATTTGAGAACCACCACAGACAATGTGGTAACAAGTTGATTTGGATCACAAAAGACAATTCACCAATTATAAAGGCTTACACAAAAACATTAGGTTCTGAGCTGTGCCTGGTGGCTCACACCTGTAATCCGAACATTTGAGGGGCCGAAGCAGCAGGATTGTGGCAAGTTGGAGACCAGCCTAGGCTACACAGTGAGCTCAAGGCCAGCCTGAACTACATAGCGAGACCCTGTCTCAAAGACACAGAAAAATAGTTAGGTCTCAGAGTGATATAGGAAAGAAGCTAAGATTACTGGTCTTTTCAAACAACAGAGAGTATGATGGGCATATATGCACATGCTTGTAATCCCAGCACTTGGGAGGCTGAAGCAGGAGGATCACCATGAGTTTGAGGCCAACCTGGGCTACATAAGTGAGGTCAAGGCCAGCCTGTAAAAGATGTGAAACCCTGTCTCATAAAATAATAACAACAAAACCCAAACAACAAAGAGTAGAAGATATGTTAACTTCACACCTTCACAAGACAGTAAGGAGTAAAACACTTTTGTGCCACCATCCAGCAATGATCTGCTTGTGTTTGCAGCAGCATTTACAGTGGACGAGGTGGTGGTGACACATGCCTTCACATTTTAGTGATATATTTAGTTAATAGATGCCTATTCCCTATGTAGTAAATAGAAATGTAAATAATAGCCTGTTTGTCCTAATTCCTAGAGATGCAGTGTTGTTTTTTTTTGGGAGTGGGGGAAGTATTGGAACGTGAACTCAGGATCTTGCCTTTGAGATGCAGTGTCCATGTTTTATGTGTTTCCTTCCAAATGGCACTTCATGACTGATGTGTTCACTCTATTCAGGGGGAGTAGGCAGCAGCCTTAAGGAATGGAGTTAAAACTCTATTGCTGGCCATGGTGGTACACACCTGTGATCTTAGCACTGGGCTAAGATGGGATGATTGTTGGCGTTCGAGGATTGCCAGACTCTGTTCCCAAAAAAATAAAAAAGGAAGAAAAAATGTGCCTCAAATGGGAAAGTTCAGAAAGTTGAATATATTAAAACATTTTGATTGCTGGGTACATAACATTACTATGGCATTTTGTTAGTTGAAGACTTCGTGTTTATTTGAACTTACCATGAGTTGAACTCTGTTGAGATAAATGATGGAAATGATGGCTTTCTTTTAACAGGTGTTTGTTTGCTTATGGAAAGGCTGTAAAGTGTATAACACTCCCTCTACCAGTCAGAGTTGGTTACAGAGACACATGCTGACACACAGTGGAGACAAGCCTTTCAAGGTATGTATGTGGAGGGGCTTGTTATGCAACCTTGTTACCACTGCCTTTGCCTTTCTAAAGTTTTCTAAAAGAACTGTTTGTTCTAACATTTCTCTGTAGCTATTTGCATTTCAAAAGTAGATGGAGGTGATTTAATCCTGTTTTTTTTTTTTTCAGTTTGAAGAACAGGAAAAAAAATGCGCTGTTAAGTGAGGGTCTTCAGAACCATATTGGGGTGGTTTGCTGCCAGTTTGCTGTTGATACTTGTGGCCTGATTATGTTTTCTCATTATCAGGTTTCAGCACTGTTATCAGAGCACACCATATGAAATAAAAAGATTATAGAACATTAGGGATTTGATTTCTCATTTAGTTTAAGAGGTCATGCTGCTGAGGGCGATAAATTCTTCTGTGAAATAGATGTGTTCTAGAAATGTTTATACAGAGCAAGTTTCTGTAAAAATCGTTTTTTTTCCATTTATCCTCATTAAAAATTAAACATAATATTTTGGTTTCTAATTATGGAAAGCATATACAGATTAAAAGTTGTGTTTAAAGTTTAATAGTTGTGAAAGCCATAATATCTACTGGAATGTGAATACTGTGCCAGAAACTTCCCTTGGGTTTCATTGGAGGATGAGGTAATTCTTATGGAGTTGCTTTTGGAACTCACTTAATGTTTTGGAAAAGGCAGCCATTAACAAGTTAAGAAAATTACCAGCATTGGCATCCTGGGGCAGTGGCGCTGAGACCTGGAGGCTGAGGCTTTGTTCATGTCTAGAGCCCCCACCCTTACTCCTGCGCACACCGCCTTTGCCTGCCTGCCTGCCTGCCTGCCTGCCTGCCCGCACGCTCACGGCTGTTAGTTCCTCTGGTCTTTCTCTGAGGAGCTACAGCATGGAAATGTATTGGACTATAATCCATATGCTGGTGTGTGTGTGTATTTTAGTGGAATACATTTATTAGGACACATTTCCCCCCCTTTCTTTTTGGAGACAGGGTATTGCTATGTTGTTCAGACTGGGCTTGGATTTGTATGTGGTTCTTCTCCACAGCCTGCCACATGCTGGACTGTAGACATGTGCTTCTGCTTCCTAGAGCAGTGTTAAATATGCAGATACCTCACAGAGTAAGAGTTCTCCTTTTCCTGTACCGAGTTTCTCCCATTATTAGTATCTTACATCGCAGCACCTTACTTTGCCTTGGGTTGGCTTAGTTTGGCTTGGTTTGGTTTTGTTATTTTTGAGCCAATCTTGCTTCGTAGTCCATGTCAGCCTTAAAACCTATCATGCATCCCAAACGGGCTTCCAGTTTTTGGTCTTCCTGCCTCAGTCTCCACCTGGACCTCACACTGAGCTGTACTCCCACCCTACTCTCACCCCCACTTTAAGAATAGTTTTATGTTAAGTATGTTGAAACAGGGTCTCACTGAGCTGCCTAGGTTGAGCTTGAACTGCTGATGATTCTGTTTCAGCCTCCCAGTGTGCTGGGATTAACAGACATGTGCCACCATGCCTCGATAGGAAATGCTTCTTTTTTTTTTAATGAGACAGGGTATGGCTGTGTAGTTTAGGAAAAGTTCAGGCTAGGTGCTTTTGTTTGTTTTTTGGTGTTTCGAACACAGGGTCCCGCTATGTAGCGCAGGGTGGTCTCGAACTCAGTTGTGTATCCCAGTCTGGCCTGAAGCTCAGTGTTACTCCTGCCTCAGCCTCTCAAATGCTGGGATTACAGGTGTTTGCCACCACACCAGCTGCAGGCTGGGTTTGAACTCACTATGGACGCCAGGCTGATTTTGAATTCTCCATGATCCTCTTGTCTCAGCCTTTGGGGTGCTGGAATTGCAAAGGTGCATCACTGCACTTGGTAGGAATTACTTGTTCAGCTCCCTCCCCCAGATGGAGCTACAGGCATGGGGCTGAAGCTCAGTGAGTGTGTAGCACCTGTGAGACCTTGGACTTGAACCTCAGCTTATTGCCAATAATTTTTTTTTTTTTTAATTGGTACCAGGGATCGAACTCACAACTGCGTGCTTGCAAGGCAGGTGCTTATGCTGCTGAGCTAAATCCCCAGCCTCATATAGTCAATAATATGACATCTGTGGAGTTGATGTGCACTGTGTGCTCAATAAATACACTATTTTTGTTAATGTAAAAGAATAATTTACTCGTGTATTTCCATATATAATTTGTAAGGCAGCCTTCTGTGCTTAATTCATTATTATGTTTAGACTGATTTCAAACCCTGTGCATATGGTGTTTTCCCCCAGTTCCTCTGAGAAGCAATAGAAAATTCCCATGGAAAAGGAAAGAAACTTTTTTTTTTCTTTTAACTTTTTTTTTTTTTTTTTCCTCTTTTTAAATAATGCCAGAAATGGAATTCAGGGCCTTGTGCTTGCCAGGCAGATGCTGTGCTGCTGAGCTGTATTACCAGCCCAAAGCTGTCTATTTTTTCTGGTACTCCTAGTTAAACTCAGGGTCTTTGTGCTGAACTATGTCCTAAAAGCCTTTTTTCTTTTAACAGTTTCATTAATTGCCTAGGCTGTGTTTGGTTTATAATCCTACTGCTGCCTCACCTCAAGAGTGCTCAGATTACAGCCATGTGCTACTTTGTCTAGCAAAAAACTTGTCTTTAAAGAAAAAAAATGTCCTGGGATGGTGGGGCATGCCTGCAGGCCCTGCACGTGGGAAGCTGAGGCAGGAGAATCACTGGGAGTTAGCGACCAGCCTAAACTACGTAGCAAGATCCTCTCTCAAAAATATAAATAGGTTCTCTTCCTTTTTTCTTTTACCTTTTTTGGAATTTAACCTATATCTTACACATGAGTTCTAACTATTGGGTTGTATCCCACACTCCAGTTTATAGTGAGTGTCTGATTGCAGATGCATACCGCTGCACTTGCACCTGGCTCTAAAAAAGCCAGGCCTGGTGATGCACACCTGTGACCCTAGCATTTGGGGAGGCTGAGGAATAAACCTGATTAATTTCAGCCCAGCCTTAGGTAACTAACTTAGCAGCTTTGCAATATCTCACCTCAGAAAACAAACAACTTTTAACAAATGGCTGGCAATTTAGTTCAGTGGTGAAGGTCCTGTATTCCACAGTACTGCAAAAACAAACAAAAATAAAACCAGAGAACAAAAAAAAAGTTCTAAGGGGAATGTCTTAGGGTATAGTTTTGTGAGTCACAGACATCACCATTAATTTTAATTTTTTTTTTTTTTTTTGGCTTAGTGTGTTGTGCATATTATTGGGGCCTTGTTAATAGTCGGTGCAACGTGTACATAAGTGTTGATGTTTGGATTGACTATTTTGGGCACAACCGAGGGTCTAAGTACACATACATGTTTAGGAATTTAATAATTTGCTTTATATAAATATTGAAATAAAAAATAAATAATACATTGAAATAAAAAACATTTTCACTGAAACACGATTTTCTAATATCTCTTTCCTGTCCTCCGACCTTTCTCCCACGTCTTATCTGACTTCTGTCAGTCTCCTTTAGTTGTATGAAGTGTTATACTTTTTTTACTTACTAAATTATTAGTTAGATTGATCCAAATTGGTCTGTGTACAGTCACTTTATTCATTGCTATGTAGTATTTCATGGCAAAGACAAACCACGTTTTTCTTTTCATTAATGGTAGTTTGCACTGTTTGCAGTCTTTGGCTACTATTAATAAACCAGACATTCCTCAGTCTGTCCTGATTGTGCTTATGTGTTTGTCCTTCTTGGCTCTCTAACACATTGTTACCCAGCTCTTTTAATTTTGATTTTGGCCCTCATGGCTAATGAGCAGTGATGTCTCACTGTGGATATGATTTTCATTTCCTTGATGAGTAATACTGAGCTGAGCACACACACACCACCCCCTCCCCTACCTCACCCCCATCCTTTTTTTGAGGCAAGACCTCACTGTGTGGTCTAGGCTGACCTTGAACTCATTGTAGTCCAGGTCTAGGCTGGCCTCTAACTTGGCAGCAGTCCTCCTACCTCAGTGAGTACTTCTTAATTTTTTTTTAATTGAGTACATTTTTATGTGCTGTGGTTATCTGAATATTCTGCTTTAGAGAAAGGGCCTATTTAAGTTTGACTATTTTTTTTAATTCCTTTTTTCTTTTTTTTTTTTTAATTACTGAGTCATAGCAATGCTTCATATGTTTTAGGTCTAACTTCCTTGTCAGATACAAGTATTGCAAATACTGCCAACCTTCTTGGGATATCCTTTTTGTGTTTTCTTTCTTTCTTTCTTTTTTTGTCTTTTTTTATCAGTAGCAGGAATCGAACTCATGACCGCACACATGCAAGGCAGATGCTTATGCCACTGAGCTAAATCCCCAGCTTTTTATCTTTTCTAATGGAGGGTTACATATGTGTACACACATGTACTCATGATGAAACTTAACATTCACAGGATCATGCAGTCATCACCTCTGTGTAACCACGGAAGTACATGTGATTTTGAGAGAGAAAAGAAAGCATAAAAAAGTATACTATTTAGGGAATAGAATGTAGCTTCTTACATGTGATACCTTATGGTGGCCATTTTACATTCCTGTTTTTGTGATAGTAGAAATTGAACCCAGGGCCTCAAATGCTAGGTGAGTGCTCTGCTGTGGAGTTACACCCCAGCGCTTTGTGTTTTGAGACAGGGTCTTGCTGAGTTGCCTCGTCTGCCGTCCCGCTTGAAGTATGGCCGCAGCCTGCCAAGTAGCTCACATGGAGTTGCCCACCACCTGGTCCAGCAGAGATCCAGTAATTCTGACTAAGGAGCTTGGGCTGTCCAGAAATTAAATGTAAAAGCAGTTCGTTGATGCAGATTTTCTCAATGATACTGTGCAATGAGTCAGATGAAGTGGGGGGGGGGGCGGCAAAAATGATGATCCTTCGTGCCTTTCATGTCACATTACATATTTCAGCTAAACTAATCCTTATGGCTTTGAATTTACTGTTACTTTCATTTTGAAGATGAGGAAACTGAGATGGGAAAAGGGATTTTTTTTTTTTGGATAGTCAGTGACAACAGTGACAGGTGCAGGGTTTCAGAGGAAGAGCTGTATATGGGATCGTGTTCTTGACTGCTCACCATGTTATGCCTCTCAGTAAATAATACTGCAGAACACTTCCTGTGCAATAAGCGTATTATATCTTGTCCTTTACTCTCTATCTTTTCTTACATCTGTTAGGCCCTCGTTGTGATTCATTTGACTTGTTTTTCTAGTGTTTCTTTTTTATTAAGTATGATAAACCTCAAGTTTTCCTTAAAGCATTCAGTTTTCCTCATATCTTAGAAAATTGTGTAGTTGCTGTGCTGTTGAGTTCTTTGTATGTGGGATAATCGATAAAATCATACTGAAGAATTCTTTAGAAAGTGCACGGTCCTTATTGAAAACATTTTATTCACGTTGAAGAGGGAAAGGAAGTTGGCTGGTAGCGGCAGGCCTTGGAGTTTAGCCGGCAAACCTCTCCCTTAACTTCTGGCTGTCTCTTGCTGTTCTTCCTCCTTGCTGTCACATGGACATAGCTCCCTTATAAAAGGAATAGTTGTTATTAAAATCTGATTAAAATCACAAGAAAACTATAATCTGCCTTCTTTTGAGAGCTGCTGTTCTTCAGTATGCTGTAAATTTAACTTATTAATGTGAATTTATATACGTTAAAGAACTATTTTGAATCATTTTGCACATGTGTAGTCTGGTTCATTTCTATGTTGGGCATCATTTTATATTGTTTATTTACCAATTTATGTTAATTGCCTAATTTGCCGCATTTGGTTTTCATAACACCTTGTCTTTCCTTGCTGTTCATAGCTCTGCTGTTTTTGAAGAGTCTAAAGTATTTATTGGGTTCATATCATGTCCCTTCAGCTTAGGCTGTCTTGCTAGTGCATCAGTTTAGGTTCTGTTTGTATGTTTTTGTATGACATCAAGGCGCTGGTGACAGCTGGTGCCATCACAGATGAAGTAACCTGGCCCTGTGTGGTTCAGGTTGGGTGGGCCCTCCACTGCTGTGTGTCGCCGTAGTCTCTGGCTGTTATAGTTCCTGCTCACTTAGCTGCTGTCCCCATCAGAGCAGTGCTGATGCCTGCTGCTGACTCCTGCCTCAGCGCCTCACTGCAGTGAGGGCTGGGCAGAGCCCGGCGGTAGAGTGAGCATGAGTGGGGCCCTGGGTTTGGTCTCTAGCCTTGGAAGAAAAGGCAAAACTGTTACTGCTGCTATGGTGATTACAAAGTATTTTTAAAACATTTTTGGGAGATCGTTAATGGTGTTTTTGGTAGAGAGGAGGAGATAAGGTCTTGCCGCATTGCCCGGGCTGGCTTTGAATTTACTGTGTACCCAGTATTGGCCTCAAAACTTAGCCTCCTGCCTCAGCTCCCCAAGTGCTAAGATTAGAAGCGTGCACCACCATGGCTGGCTGTTGCTGTTTTTGGAGACAGGATCTTGCTTATATGGTCTAGGTTGGCCTTCAACCCAGGATGGACTTGAATTCACAATCTTCCTCCTGCCTTGGGCTCCTGAGTGCCAGGATTATAGGTGTGCACCACACCAACCAGTCAGACTTGCTTTAAATTTGAGAAACTAGCTTGTCTGTCCGCTCTCATCCAAGTATCCACCTGCAAAATAGATTCACTTAGTTTTGTATTATTATTTGGATTTTTTTTTCTTCTTGCTGGTGATTAAATTCAGGCAAGCACTTTACCACAGAATTACATTGCCAGCCCTGTCATGTTATATATGTTACTAACTTTTATTTTCTTAAGTCAGTTTTTCTAGTCTTGCTAAGGGTTAATTCCACTCAGGTATGATAAAGCTTACCCCCACATAACTAATAAAAACCAAAATTGCATCTGTTTCTTGGGGCACCAAGGTAAGAAGATCACAAGTTAGAGGCCAGCCTTGCCTTGGACCTTATTTCTGTGTATAAGATTCTTGAAAAAGACAGTCCCTGTAAAGTAACAGCTTTTGCCTTTGCCACAGATGACTTAATTTGCCAGGTACGATGACATACCTGTAATCCAGCCACACAGAAGGCTGTTCAACAGGATTCCAAGTTTAAGGGCAATTTATGAAGACCTTGTTTCATAATTAAGAAAAAAGAAGACCAGGAGCATAAGCTCAGAGCTCCCTGATTTAATCCCCAGTACTGTGAACAAACAGCAACAACAACAACAAAATCCCAGCCAGTTATACTTGTGTGCTACATTTCATTGATTTATGTCTGTCCTTGTTTACTACCACACTATCTTGATTACTATGCCTGTAAATAAGACTTGAAAATGAGTGCTATGAGTACAGGCATGGTGTTCGTTGGCACTGTGTTGCAGTAGGTCTGTTGCAAAATGATACACTTTAAAAAAGTATTGCAACAAATTAAATGTAATAAAATTTAAAAATTCAGTTTCTGAGTTATCCTGGCTATAAAGTCCTTCCCAGCAATATTTGAGTAGGGGCTTCTGTAGCAGAAAGTATGGTTTTATTGCCATGTGGTAATCTGTAGAAGATGGTGGCCTTAGAAAGCATTACTCAGCCTGGCACTGTTGTGCCTGCCTTTATGCCCAGCACTTAGGGAAACTGAGGTAGGAGGGTCTCAAGTTTGAGTCCAGGCATTACAGCTTAGCATCTTAGTGAGGCATTGTCTCAAAATAAAGAAGAGAAGGTTGGGGGTGGAGTTCAGTTGCGAGGCTGTGGGTTCCCCATGCCGAGCAATGGTAGTACAAGTTGAGCTGTGTGGGAATAATGTGCTTGACGTGTTTGGTGTTGAATATAAAACTTGACGTACTTATTATGAGTTTGGTTTTCAAGTTAAAAGCTAAATTACTAATAGAAAAGTCAGTACCTATAGATTTTAGTGTTTGGAGGATCATTTTGGGAAATGTTTTGATTATGGAGAATCATTTGTTAGAGAAGATGTACAAAACTGACTAGAAATCAGGTATTGGACAGAAGCTAATTTGTGTACTGTCATTTTGATGATACCTGAGTGTTTTTCATTGTTGGAATAGTGAGTCTGCCAGATTAAGTAATTGGTCCCTGCTCCCTTGTGTGTGGAGTGGGGATTGAACCCGTAGACCCCTTTCCTGTCTGAGCTACATCCCTAGCCCTTTTACTTGCTGCCTTTTTTTTTGGTACTGGGAATTGAACTCACAATTCACAACCTCAGGCTTGCCAGGCAGGCGCGTAAGCCACTGAGCTAAATCCCCGGCCCTATTGCTGCTTATTTTGATAAAAGGTCTCACTAAAAGTACCTGCACTGAACTTGAATGTGTGATCCTCCTGCCTTGGTCTCCACAGTAGCGAAGGATTAACAAGTGTACACCAGTGACCTTAGCTGATCTTTTGAAGTTTTTAACTAGAAGTACAGAAAGTTAGTGAGACAGCGTTTATTGGAATTTATTATAGAGGCCTGTGGGCTGAACCCAATGGTGCACACATGTAACTCCAAGACCCTGGGAGGTCAAAGCAGGGTGATCATAAGTTCAAACCCCATTGTGCAGTTTAGCAAGCCCATCTCAAAATACACAGTACACCTCAGTGTGGGGACACTCTGCAGTGTAAAGAGGGCCCAGGCAGTTCAGTCTCGAGGCGCACCACACGTGAGCAATATTGAGCACATCTGTAACAGTTTAACAAATTCATTGAATCCTTTGAAAGTTAATACTAATTTTTCTCTTACATGTTAAAAACAATGTTGAATAATAGAGTAGCTGCTACAGATTTTGAAGTAGCAATATGTGTTCCTAGAGTAAAAATATTCTTCAAATCTAGAAAGCAAAATGATAGACTATCAAAATAACATACTGCTCTCATTACAAAAGTGCTTCATTTAAAACCAGATCTTTCTGCTAAGAAAGTCCCACTGTTTTTATCCTTACATGTAGTGGAAGAAGGAGTAAACTGGTGAGTATTGAGACTCATTTACCAGCTGTACCACTGGTAAATGTGTGTTACTTTGGACAGCTTGATTTATTTGTATGATGAGCTGCTTTTCTGAAAGAAGTCCCTCAACGTTTGCTTTCTAGAATTGGTTCTATTGCGCTACTGATTCTACTTTGGAAGTATGGAGTACTCACCCCAATCCTGCATGTGCCTTACCCCTGATGTCCTTTTATTCTCTCTCTCTCTCCTTCTCTGTCTCACTGTCATGCAGTGTGTTGTTGGTGGCTGCAACGCCAGCTTTGCATCTCAGGGAGGGCTAGCTCGCCACGTACCCACGCACTTCAGTCAGCAAAACTCCTCAAAGGTTTCGAGCCAGCCAAAGGCCAAAGAAGAATCTCCTTCTAAAGCTGGAATGAACAAAAGGAGGAAGTTAAAGAACAAAAGACGACGCTCATTACGTAAGTGCTGCATTTGGAAAATCTGAATGTATTAGAAGGTTTTTATATCATTAGCTCTCAGGCAAATCCAGTTTTTAATGTTGTTCAGCTTGGCTTATCTGTTTCATTCAGAGTAATCAAAGGATACCCATCACTGAGCATTCATCGTTATGTGTAGTAGCTTAGGAAGTATATGTGATCTTCAACTCCGTAGAATTAGATTTTGAACAGTACTAAAGTTTTAAGCTAAGAAAATTTAAATCACAGCAAGTTTGGTGTTAATCTCAGAGCCTACTGGTTCTTTGTATCATCTGCTAATCCTGTATGTCCTCAGTAAAGAAGTGTGAATGAGGGGGTGAATAAATGAATGAAGTTACCAGGAAAGTCTTCTGTACAGGTCAAATAGACATGGCCTTAGTTACTTATCTCCTTGCTAAGATAAAATACCAACACCAGAGTTAATAGAAGAAACATTTATTCATTTTTTATATTAGATTTGGTACATTTTAGATATACATAACAATCATCATAGCGTACGTGCCATAACGCTGTTTTTCCCCATTCCCCTACTTTCACCAATTACAAAACTTTGTTTACATGTTTTCCTTTCTGTCTCTCTCTTTCTCTCTTTTTAAAACTTTTTCCTTTTAAAGGACGAAAGATTTGTTGTAGCTTAGTTTGTAGAGGTTTCAGTCTGTAGTTGGCTGACTCCAAAGCCGCGTGGCATTCATGTGGAAAGAGTTCATGGCAGGCAGAAGGCAGCAGAGGAGTCACCAGCAAGCTACAAACAGTGACCCTCTTTCTGTCCCGTATATTTCGGGTCCAGATGATCGATCCACTGTTAGGGCAGGTAGTGCTTACACCCTGGGTGGGGCAGCCTTAATCCTAGCATTGCCCCATGAATCAAGTTCAACATCAGATCTGTTTTTGTTTTTTTGTGTTTGTTTTGAGACGGGTCTTGGAATGTAGTTCAGGTGGTCTTAAACTCATGTAGCCCAAACTGGCCTTGAATGCATGACGACCCTCCTGCCTCAGCCTGGCGTTACAGGTGTGCACCACCATGCCCACCTCCAGCATCATATGTGATCCCAGCACCACATACCCCAGATTCAGCCACCCCCAAAAAACCCACCTGTAACTGCATGAGGGTTTGTGGCGGGGGGAGGAGAGCAATCTAGATATAGATCATATCAGCACCTTCACCTGTTTTCTTGGAATTTGACTGAAGTATAAATGAGAATCTGGATGCTAATCCAGGATCCAAAGCTGGTCTCATTTATGTTTTAGACACTACAGAGCTACTGTGGACAAATGAACAACAAGTGAAAAATGAGCTTTTCTAAAATGCCATGTTTCTTCTTGTGGACATTTACTTTTTCCTCACAGTTAGCTAGTGAGTCAGGCGCAGAATCTATTTCCCTTTTGACCTTGTTTTACTGGTCATTTTATTTGACAGTTGAGTACTTGCAGTTGCACATAGGAAAGATGCTAAATATGTAAGGGCAGCATCACACCTGTTGTCTAGCTCCTTTCTAGCTTTTGTCTCCGTGTATGCACAGTAATTTAACTTTACTCATCTGTTCATGTTCACTTGGCAACGCTGACACAATTCGCTACTCTGTTCTTGCAAAAGGAATAGGTTCAGTTAAATACCCAGTTCTGCTTAGAAATGGGCGTATGTCCCTGCTTAAGCATATGCTGTGTATGTTGCTTTCAGTCGTGGTGTTTCCCCAGTTTTAACTACAGCAGCGAGACAGGAAAGGTAGGGGATGTCCAGGATGGAGATGCTGGTAAAAACCCTTTTAGGTACACTGTTTGATTGAGTAGATTACTTCCTGAGTTTTAAGCCTTTCCTTTGGGGAGCAAAAGTACTATTGAATTGGTCTTGTAGCTGCATAACCACATGATTTTGTACCACTTATTTATTTATTTATTTTTAGCTTTTTATCGGTACTGGGAATCGAACTCATGACCGCCTGCTTGCAAGGCAGGCGCTTATGCCGCTGAGCTAAATCCCCAGCCCCATATCACTTATTTTTTATGTGTTTATTTTTTTGGTACCGGGGATCAAACTCAAGACCTGGCACTTGCCAGGCAGGCACTTATGGCTGCTGAGCTAAATCCCCGGCCCTCCTTTATTTGTTGTAGGGTACTCAGACCATTTGCTAGGCACAGTGCCACACTCCTGTAATCCCAGCTGCTTAGCGGAGGACTAAGGCCCAAGGACAGCAAGTTTGAGGCCATCTTGGGCAATTTGTGTGACCGTGCCTCAAAAATAAAAAGGAAACTGACATATTGGCACATGCCTATAATCCCAGCACTCAAAGGCTGAGGCAGGGGGATTGCTGCAAGTTTGAGGTGAGCCTGGGCTACAAAGTGAGTTCAAGGCCAGCTTGAACTGCACAGCAAAACCGCGTCTCCAGAAAGGAAAGAAAAAGAAAAGGACTAGAGTTGTAGCTCTGCACTGTCTTATGTTCAGTCCACGGTGCTGGGGTGAAAAACCATTTTGCTAATACCTTATGTAACTCAAGAAGGTCATTTTTACTTTTTTTTTTTTTTCTTTTGTCTTTTTCCTTTTTATCGGTACCAGGGATCAAACTCACGACTGCCTGCTTGCAAGGCAGGTGCTTATGCCACTGAGCTAAATCCCCAGCCCCGGTCATTTTTACTTAATACATTACAAATAGAACTACCACATAAGTAATTTTGTGTTCATTAACATTTTTAAAATGTAGGTAATTCTTTTTGTTGTGGGGTCCTGTGTTGCCCAGGCAGGCCTTGAATTCAGCACCCTCTCATCTCATCCTGAGTGGCTAGGGTTTCAGGCATGTGGGAAGAATAGCATAGAATGCTTTCCACTTAGTCTCGAGTGTTTAGCCATGAGCTAAAAATACTTAATGCATCTCCTAAGAATATTCTTTTACAAAGCCATATCACTATTTTTATACATAACTACAGGAAAGGTCTCTCTTGTGATTTCCAGGGGGGTTTTGGTTATGTATTTTCTCAGTTAAAAAAATGCTCTTTTTTTTTTTTTTTAAACTTTTTATCAGTACTAGGGATCGAACTCACGACCACCTGCTTGCAAGGCAGGTGCATATGACGCTGAGCTAAATCCCCAGCCCCTACACTTTTAACATACATAATATATTCATTGTACACAAGTGATGTCAACTTACATTTTGAAGTAACTTCATAGTTGAAAAATGATGAAATGAAAAACAATCCCGGGGACCTTGTTTTGGAAATAGGGCATGGCTCTGTAGTGCAGACTGGCCTTGAGCTCACTGTGTTGACCTGGCTGGTTTCACAGTGATTCTCCTACCTCAACTGATTGCAGGCATGTGTACCACTTCACCTGGCTGCTTCTTTTACTCTTATGGATCACAGTATGTACCGGCTTTAAAGATTACTTTTCTAGGGTGGGTTTTTTTTTGGCTTTCTGAGACAGGGTTTCACTGTATAGTTCGGGCTGGTCTTGAACCTGCAGTGATCTTCCTGCCTGAGCCTCCCAAGTACTGAAATTACAGGGATGTGCCACCGCATGCAGTTTCTAGTTTGATTTTTGTGTGTGTGTGTGCGCATGCTGGGAATTAGGGCATGCACCATGTTGAATATGTTCTCAGCCCCACTGAGACACAGACACACACACACACACACACACACACACACACACACACACACGTCACTCTCACACATTCTCACACACTCCCTCCCTCCTTACAAGTGGAGGTTAATTACCTGACATAGTCTGGATGCATAGACTCTGAGGATTAATGACTTCTTTTTGGCTGGGTAGTACTGGAGATTGAACCCAAAACCTTTACACAGCTACAAAGTTCAGTTCCACCCACTCCCTGTTCCCCACCCTCCTTGGGTATTTTTCTTTAAATTTTGAGGAAGGATCTTGCTGAGTTGCTTGTCCTGGCTGGTTATCCAGCTTGGGATCCTGGTTCCTCAGCTTCCCAGAGCATGGGGTTTACAAGTGTACATCTTGCAGGTTCGTTTTCTTACTGTGAAATTAAATGATGGCTTCAGTGTTTTACTTTTTTTTTTTTTTTTTTTTTTTTTTGGCTTTTTCGTTTTTATCGGTACCAGGGATCGAACTCACGACTGCCTGCTTGCAAGGCAGGCGCTTATGCCGCTGAGCTAAATCCCTAGCCCCTCAGTGTTTTACTTTTGATGAGGGTTGATTGATGTGAGTAGTCTAAAGGGATCAATTATTTCCTCTAAGCATATATTTTTAAGAAGAAAAAGCATGTATTTGGAAAGTATGGAAATGCTATACATTTTTTCCTATAACTACAAAAGAAAAGTTTTTCAGCATTGGGCAAAAAGAATCAGTGCTCCCCTCCAAATTTCAAACATATTTTTCTTTCTGATTTCCCATTATAATTGCATTCTTAATCTTATGGATTGTGTTGGTTCCTTAGTGGGTAGTGTTTTTTACTTATTTGTTGTAAGGAAAAACCCAGTGACTAAGAGCTGGTTTGGTGTTTTCTTTTGAACATGTTAGCTAGTGAAGTTGCCACCCACAAAAGCTTGGTGTATCAGGTAGGTGTCCTGACAACTCTATAAAGAGCCTTAGTTGCATGTTGTAAACTATATAATTGGGAAATACTACCTGGAAATGAGGCTTTTTCTTTTTTTTTTTTTTTTTTTTTTTTTTTGTTAGTAAAATTGAATTAGCCCCACAGATGTAAAATTACCAACTACTCTTCATTTTATAAAATTAGAAGGTTAGACTTGGGCAAGAATAGCAGAATTTATAACAATAGTTTAATGGAATGAAGCTAGAAAATTAAAAGAAAACATCATTGTCTGTGTGAGTGCATAGCATTTCCTACTGAAGGTGAAAGTTTATTTTAAAAATGTCTCATACATTTATTGATGTAAACTGCTTTGTGCTTTACAAGGCATTTACTTTCTTTCTTTTTTCTTTTTTTCTTTTTTAAACTGGTACCAGGGATCGAACTCACGAGCATGTGCTTGCAAGGCAGGCACTTATGCCACTGAGCTAAATCCTCAGCCTTTACAAAGGCATTTTCACAAGCAGTTGTTTTAGTTAATCTGCAGCCACCTAGCCATATAGCTGCTAAATGATGGAACTGAACTTTTTTGGCCTGATTGTCACTCAAAAAATACTGATGGGGAGCCAGACTTGGTGGGTGCAGGCCTGTGATCCAGCATCCCCAGAGGCTCAGGCAGGAGTTCCAGTACCGCTGAGCAATTTAGTGACTCAGTGAGAGGACCCCCCCCCCCAAAAAAAAAAAAAAAAAAAAAAAACCAACCCCACCCCACAAAAAATGAAAAGGGCTTGAATATGGTGCAGTATGAAAGTCCTGGTTTCAGTCTTTGGAATCTGGAGGCAGGAGGGAGTTTTAATGGGGATGGATTTAGTCTTAGTGAAACACAGATAAGTTAAATGACATATTTGGATGGGTGCAGTGGCTCATGACTAGCTCCTGCTATGAGACAGGCTGAGACAAGAGGTGACTTGAACCTGGGAGTCTGAGGACAGTCTTGGCATCATAGTCAGAACCCATCTCAAGGGGGAAAGTATTTAGAGTTTTCTTAAATTCTTAGAAAAATTGTTTTCAGTCAGGAAAATACTTAACCAAAAACGTCAATATTAGTAGGTTGTCACATTTGAACACTACTTAATTCCATATGAAAATAGCATTTTCATAAGGTTTATTGTTTATTTTTGTCCTTGGTGAGTTTGACCCTGGTGTTTGCCATAAACAGAAAAGTTCATCACATTATTGAAAATGCAGAACTGATATGGAAGAAAGATGCCATTAAGTGATAAAAAATTTTTTTTGGGAAAAAAAAAAAAAACTGAAGCGTGGGGTCATACAGTCTGAGACCGAACCCCTCACACTGTAAGGGGGAGAGTTAGCCTGTGGTGCTCAGTGGCATTGTGCTTTGGTACATCTTTATCGTCCCAAACAGTCCTCATATTGAAAGTAAAATTACCTTGCACTGAACTAGATAAGTGCTTGTTAATTACTTATTTACAATGATAGGTACAGTGTTTCTGGTATTGTCTTTGTGGGAAACAAAAGTATTTGGCTGCTTTTCTAAGTATTTTTTTCATTCTTTGTGTTGACTTTTTAGCACGACCACATGACTTCTTCGATGCACAAACACTGGATGCGATAAGACATCGAGCCATATGCTTTAACCTCTCAGCGCATATAGAAAGTTTAGGGAAGGGACACAGTGTTGTTTTTCATAGTACTGTAAGTATCTCCCCCCCTCCTTGGAAATCATTTATATAGATTTGCCAAAATGTATTTTGACTTTTGCTATAATATTTCTAAATTATCCAAACTCTAAGAAAATACCTTTTGAATATTTAAGAAATGACCTCTTTTGCTAGTTATAAAGCAGATTCTGTAATTCTGTATGTTTTAGTTTTTTGAAACAGGTCTTGAAATAGTTCAAGCTGACTTTGAACTCAGATGAAGCCTAGGCTGGCCTCTAATTCATGGCAATCCGTGTTCCTGAATCTCCCCAAGTAGTGGGACTGTAGGCATGCCTGGATCTTTATAATTCTGTATTTGTGATTAAACAGTGTTTATCTATCAAGGATTATTAGGGTGGCAAGTCATACAGTGCTATAATTAGACTGATCTTTTTCCTCAAGTAAAGTAAAATTTTTTCTGATTTCTGGTTTTATTATTTGTATAATTACAGCAGTGGAATCCTGTTAGGTCATTTATACCCTGTAAGTTGCATGTACTTTATTTACTCACACATCTAGCTCATGCTAAATAAAAAAATAACTCTGGCTACCACAGTAAAGTTTCATGAGAAGAGTGGATTCTAAATCAGTTTTATCCCATGATATATCCCATCTGCCTAGATTTGTGACTAGCACACTGTACACTGTGTATTTGCTGAGTGAATTAGCTTTTCAGCAGTAGAGAAAGGAAAAAACACCAAGTTTGAAAATGCAGTAAAACCAGTTTTTATCATAAGAATTGATATATAGTTATTAGTGGTGTTGGTAGGTTGTTAAATTTAAGCCTCTGTTTTTCAGTCTTAAAATGGTATTTTGTATTTTTACTTTTCATCTGTATATGTTATTTCCCAATTATTTGGCATTTCTGTTGTTTCTGCCTACTTATTTTTTCAATGCACATGCCCATTATGTTGGCTTCTCTTCTGTGTCACAAAATCCCTGACATAAACAACTGAGTGGAGAAAAGTTGGATTTTGGAAGTTTTAGTCTTTGGTCACCTGGCCTCTGGCAGTGATCTGAGGGGCAAGCAGAGCATCATAGTTGAAAGTGTGGAGCTGCGCTTGTTTCATGTCAACCAGAAAACAGGATGAAAGAGCAGATAGATATGAGGGGACCAGGGGCTTGCTAATGTCCACAGGGTTGCGCCTCTGAACCATTCTTGGACTAGCCCTACCTCTTGTTTCCATCCCCTCCCAAGAATATGTCAGGTTATGATTTCATCAACAGATCAGCCCAGTGATGAAGTGAGTGCTTTGCCATTCAGCCACCTCCAGAGCTCTGCCTCTGAACACACGAACCCTGTAGGGGACACTTCAGGTCTGTCCTGTAGTACTCACCTTCATCGTTCTCCTTGCTACCTTAGTTTTCATCTGCCATGCTTACTTAACCGCCATGTGTGCCGCATACCTTCTGCCCTTAAAAAAAGAAATGATTCCAGCACTCAGGCCCACAAGGGAGAAAAATTGCAATGAGTTTAAGGTCATCATGGGCTACATACATGGTGGACTATGTAAGCGAGACCCTGTTTCTAAAAGCAAAAGTTAAAAAAAAAAATTTAAAAATTAAAAAAAGAAAAGACCAAAGGACATGTTGCAGTCTTTTTGTGAATTATCACTATAAGAATAAAAATATTACTTAGCTATTTGCTAAAGAAAGAAGATCTTTTGGTGTTTCATTTTTATGTGACACAATCTCAGTCTAGATTAGAGTGGTTTATAGGAAATATAATTTACTAAGATCTGTTCAGATTGAGGGCACTGAGAAGGTAACCAACAGTGGATTAAATGTAAATAGAGGTAGGCTTGATCTAAGTAAAGGTATGAAGTGTGTCTTTAAAAATTCTGAGTGTTTTAGTCACCACACCATCACTGTCATTCCCTAACTTAAATTTTTCAAATGTTGAAACTAGAGACTAGAAATACTGTATGCTTTTTCCAGAGCATAGTTGTATATTATCATTTCTTAGGGCTATGGGTTTCTGTTCAAGCCCCATTTATGGATTCCAGGGTGCACACCTTGTGGAATTTAAAATAAAATGTGTAGTGTTAATAGGAAAATAGAAAATTGAACAGTATCTGGGTATCAGTAAGCACTGGGTAAGGTTTTAAGAAGAGGTACAGTTGTGGGCATGAGGCAAGGAAATGAGAGCGTGAAGAATTGAAGACATGGAGTGAAAGGCAAGGAAGCGGGAGGTTGGAAACAGGAAAGGGAAGGTTGTCTTACTTTGGGAGGCATGAGGTCGTGTGAGTTTGAACTTGAGTTTGGAATGTTATACTTAGTGATTTTCCAAAGAACATACAGAAAATACAGTTTGGTAAGGAGAATGAGAGAGAGTGAGTTGGAGGGGAAATGTTAGTGTTTGGAGACAAGAATGAATGGGCTGGGATTTTTGTTGGGATGCCCAGAGCAGCAGCTTGCCTAACACTAATAGTTGAAGTTACTTTTTGAAGTTCATGAGCATAGGTTTATTTTATTTTTTTATTTTAAGGAGAATAAAACCCCAAAATATGAAACAGAATAAAGCCAGTCAATACAAAGCAGTGAAAGTGGTACATAACTTCAAAACAAGACACTAGGTCAACAACAGTGGCTACTATAATATAGTTTGTTACCTTCACAATAGTCCATTTCCTCAGACACAGTAAAATCAAATAAAAAAACAGCAAAACCAATCAAAACAGCATTGAATAAAACAAAACAATAAATCAACAAAAAATCAGTAATACTGGATTTCAAAAACAAGACAGAAGGAAATCCCCCCATATTTGCTGTATTGCATGCAGTCATTCTCCTGATAGATATTCAGACTACTGGCCTTAGTCCTACAAAGTCTTATCAAACAATACAAATATTTAGTTGTTCTTGTACCTCGGTTGCTATCAACTCAGCAGGTCCCTTGAACCAGCTGGTTGCTTGGGTGGATGGGTGTGTGTGTGGGTGTGTGTCTTGTCAGCCTGCACACTGGTCCACTTAGAGGAAGGCGGTCTGGCTTCTCTCTTCCTGGGTTCCGCCTGTTTTGTGTAATTTATGGAAAAGTCAAACTATCCTAAATGGCCTCTTGCATAGGTTTATGATACAGTAGATCTGATACTGTTTTTGCTGGTTTTGGTTGTTGTTGTGGCAGGAATTGAATGCAAGGCTTTGTGCATTTCTGGGCAAGCACACTACCACTGAGCTGCATCTCCAGCCCTCAGAAATTTTCCTTTTAAAAAATCAGTAAAATGTGGCCATGAAACCCAGAGTGTGACATGGGGCCTGATTTATTCATTCACTTAAATGCTGAGGACTTGGTGTGAATCTCAGGTATTGTACATATGGTATGTGTAGGGGATAGGTTAGTGAAGTACCCTTTGATTTTTGTATCTCCTCAAAAAATAAAAGGCCACTCCTAGTGGAAGAGATGTGATAAACAAGATAAATAGTAAAATTGTAAACACTGGAAAAGAAGTGTGGGCAGGAGCCATTGAGTCATTAAGGAGATGAATGTTTTAGCAAGAGGGGAAAATCAAAGGAAAGACCTGTGGCTGGAAATGCACTAGGTACATTTGAACCTTAACATCCAGAAGTAGTATAGCTGGAGAGAATGAGGATAGGACTGCAGTAAGAAAGCAAGCCCAGGCTTCCATTCCCCATGGGGTGGCAAGTCACTGGGGCATTGTAACTGGGCGTCATCTGTGCAGGTTTTAAGAGTAATTATTGAGATGTAGTTCATAAGAAATTGGACCCATTTAAAGTTTATAACTCTAAATTTTGACAGTTGCACTTTTCTGTGGAACTGCTTTGATAGTTCAGGTGCAGAAAATTCTCATTACATCCAGGTTTTCAGGTGTAGCTTTGCAGTTCTTCTTGGTCTCTGCCTTCTGCCATAGAGAGCCTGCTGGTGTGTAAGACACTTTGTTCACTTTGTTTCTGCATTGAGAACACATTGTAGGAGGTCATGGGTGGCAAAAGGGAGAATCATCTTTTTAGTCCCAGGGGTGAGGCCGATAGGAGACTGGTCCAGGACCAGACCCTGGGTATCTTTTGAAGTCAATACTGACAAGACTTACAGATGCCAGGTTTGAGAATGAGAGGAAGGGAGGAATCCAGACCTTTTGGCCAGGACATCTGGCAGTCCTGATGGAATTGCCATTGAATATAGGCTGTGGTACTAGTAGGTTGAGAGTGACGAGGGAATCAGGGTCTCCTCTGGATACATGTCCGGTCTGTAGGCTTTAGTCACACAGCTGTGTCATGCAGAGATAGATGGGTACACCAGTTTAGAGCTCAGAGGATAGAACTGCAAAGATGCAAGCATGGGGAGTTTTGGCATGCCAGAGGTGTTTCTTTATAGGTGTCAGGCAGGATTCTGTCACCTAGAAACTTAAGTATAAGTAAAGAAGAGAAAGCGGGGTAAAGACTGATATCATCAAGCATTTAATGATACAGTGGGTGGTAGATCTGATGAAATGGTGGTGCAGTCATGGACATGCCCCTCTCCCCCCAGTATGAACCAGACCCATGCTACCACTCTACTCAGTTTCCAAGAATGACCCTGTCTCTGTGTTAAGGGAGTGGCAGGGATGACAACACAGTTCTGAGAAGGAGCGCAGCTGTGCTTGCCTCGTATGTGCAACACCCTGGGGTCAATCCCCAGTGCTTCAAAAGCAAGGACAAAATAGAGGAAGTAACTAAAAAGAAAAAAGGTACCAGCTGGCATATGCTTCCTTCAAAGTAGTCCTTTTGGTGAACTCCTTAGGTTTGCCATGGAAGCATAGAGATGTCTCCCCATTGCTCCTTAAAAAATACCAAGAAAAATGAAAGCACAAAGGACAATGGTGATACTATTAGGAATCTAGGAAGAAACTCAGAAAATTGCTTGGGATCAAAATAATCTGAGGATAAAAAGTTTTCCACCTGTTGAAGGTGCGGAAAATGTGGGAGGATTTAGCAGTGAATTAGACTAAGCAGTGAGCTATGATGATGGTGAAGAAGCAGAGGGACTGGGGGAGTCGTAACAGGATCATCTGGGAAGTCGCATTTTAAATGGACAGAAGGATGCAGAGATATTCCACAGTGAGCTTAAGTCAGAGCAAGTTCTCTGCAGATTCAAGCTGGGAAGGTTTTGGTGGAAGATGTGTGTGTTAAACATTGATCTATGTTTTAGAGGGTTGGTACTGAGAATCGACTCAGACAGTACTGAACCCCAACCAAGACCTTCAAAAAAAGAGTCTGAGACAAGGTCTCAGTAAGATGCCGCGCTGGCTTCAAAAACACCTTGGGGTGGGGGTGGGGACGCTTTGGATCCCAAGTAGTTGGGTTTCAAGTGTGTCAGCCACCTGCGCATCACTTTGTGTGGTCAGAAATGTTAACTGCTAGTAGCAAAGTTAAGTTTCCTTGTTACCATAGTTACTTGTTTTAAACTATTTTTATATGAGAGAGAAATGACCGTGTTTTTTATACGAGATAGAAGAGATTTAGTTCAGTGGCTTAAAGTGCTTGCCTAGCAAGCGCAAGGTTATGAGTTCGATCTCTGGCACCAAAAAATTTTTAAAAAAAAAATTTTTTATACGAAATTATCGTACCAATAATGAAAAGGTCTCCCCCTCCTAGATTGCATTCTTTGCCTAATTTTAATTTGTCTTATTTTTTAAATTGAAATATCTTCTAGTATTGTCCAGAAGAGGTCAGCAGAATTGTAGTTAGTGGACTTACTGTGTTCAGTTGGTCTGCGTTGTTTTTTTCTGTCCTTTTTCATTGGAGTGATATTTTGTTTTAGCACCTTTGGTCTATCCTTTGGATTTTTATTAATTTTACTGTCACTTCTAGAATTAGTTTTTATTTAACAACAAGACTTTTAAAAATAATAAATTGATTGCTTTTGTTTCTAGATCTGTTTTTACTCAGTCTGTGTTTTTAGGATGAACTAATTGAGTGGGGGATGTTTAAAACATATACTTAATAAAAAATGTTGAGAGTGAGGCAAGTAACACAAGTACTATGGAAAATTTAAGAGTATGACAATCTGATAATTTATGACAGTTATCTTTTTGGGGTGGGGTAGGTATGGACATCAAATCCCAGGCCACCCACACACATGCTAGACAAGCAGTCTACCACTTAACCACATGCACAGCAGTGTATTGTTTCTATTATACACCCCACCCCCACAGACACTTTTTTTTTTAAAAAAAAAACATGGTCTTGCTGTGTACTTTAGGCTTGCCTTAAACTCAGTATGTGGCTCAGACTGGCCTTGAGTTCACCATAGTCATTCTGAATCAGCCTTCCAAATGTTGGGACTATAGGCACGCACCACTATATCAGCCTTTATTATACTTCAATTCTTTTCTTTTCTTTTCTTTTTTTTTTTTTTTTTTTTGTCTTTTTCCTTTTTTATTGGTACTGGGGATCAAACTCACGACTCCCTGCTTGCAAGGTAGGCACTTATGCCGCTGAGCTAAATCCCCAGCCCCCTATACTTCAGTTCTTTTTGTTCAGTTTTATTTGCCCCTTAAATTAGGTAGATTCCTTCGGATTAACATATTCCTACCAGGTTGAGCAGCCGGGGTACATGCATGCCTGTCTCCTTGGGCAGTTTGTACTCCTTGATGGGACTGGGCCCTGCTGTGTGATGGGATAGTCAAGTCAGCATTATGCTGGAGTGTAGAATAAGCACTTAGCATTTTGGGGGCACATGCTAGAGGTCCTTAATCCCTTACTGGGGTTAGAAGACAAAGAGATGATACTGGGAGAAGAGATACAAACACATGCACGCATGGTTGTGTATGAGTACAGGCAGATGCACATTTCAGATAGGGTAGTGATCGGCAAGTAGTACTCAATTTTATTTGACTTAACCGAGACCTGTAGTAGTTAAGTAATCAGATGCTGTGTGAGGCAGTTCTGTGGTGCACACCTGGACTGTGGCTCCTTTGGAGGCTGAGCAGGAGGACTGCCTTCAGGCGCCCAGGAATTCCAGGGAAGCTTGGGGAGAACTTGTCTCAAAACTAGAACATTAATAAAGCATTAGAGAGAGAGAGAGTGAGTGTGTGTGTGTGTATAATAAGACTTAGCAATTTACTTTCTATAGAGCCAAAATCATCCTCTGGGACATTGATGAGCTAGTTGGAACCTTCAGTCATCTCTCTCTTGAATAAGATATGCTTACACTGTGTAAACTTACCTAATAGAAAAACCACAGAGATATCCAGATGTGTGGATGTTTAAGATGAACTTTACTCTTTTCCTGTTGTTAAGCAGCACATCTTTTTTTTTTTTTTTTTTTGGGTGGTCTTTTTGCGATGGTTTTACTGAGCAGTTCAGGCTGGCATTGAACTCACTCTGTGGCCCCTACCTCACAGTGATTGTCCTGCCTCAGCTTCCCGAGTGCTGGGATCACAGACTTGCACTACATGTCTAGCTCTACATCCTTATTTTTTAGAAACTTCAATTCTATGAAAAGGCGTGAATTTGTTTTCATAAAATCAAGTTTTATTATGGAGGAATGTATTAGATTTGCCATCATGTGCTCAGACCTAGACGGGTACCTGGTCTGTGGCAGCTGTTTGCTCTATGAAATGCTGCTGCTGGCACAGAAACAGCTGGTGGAGCTGCTTCTGGGGCATTAGAAGTCAAATGAGGTTTCTTTGCCTTGCTGTCCTCAGGATGAAGCTGAAGGAATCCCAAGGCCTCTGGAAGTGGGGAGGCAAGCCAGATACTGTAAGCAGTTGTATGCCTATTAAGAGTGGCTTTACCAGTGCTCAGGGGGACTGAGAAGCTCACTAGGCTAGGAGCACTGTCCAGTTTGCGCTTTGGAATAAAAACTCTGGGCACTGATTGGAGAGCAGTTTTGGGGCCTCAAAGTCTGAAGATTGGAGACTTGAATTTGGCTTTTGGCAGCTTGGGTGGAAATAATGCTATATAGTAAGCAATGTGAAACCACTGGGTCATAGTGCTCGGATCACACGCACAGCTTCCACCTCCACCCCCGGTCAGAGAGGCTCAGAAGTTTTCACTGTATCACGAAAGTCCCTTTTCCTGAATTCAAGTTTGTTTCTTTAGACTTCCAAAAGTTGAGTGAACTTGCTTTTACTAAAAACTTCTGTAGATGGTTACATAGAAGTGTAGATGATAAGATTCTTAATGTACAGTGATTTTTTTTTTTTAAGCTTTGTGGAAAAGGTAAGAAGTTTACCTGCTACAAAGCAGGAAAAGTATTACGTTGTGGTGGTAAAGTCTACATTTAAGGTATGAATACTTAAAAGTTCTTATTAAGGGCAGTTGGTACTTTTAACAGTACATGAAAATTGTCTTAGTTAATTTTCTTATTGCTGAGACAAAATCCTCAACACCTAAAGTTAAAGAGGGAAAGGTTCATTTAGCTCACGGTTTATAGAGATTTTAGTCTGTAATCTGGCTCCAAGACAGGGTGTCACATGACAAAGGGGCAGCTCTTCATGGCTACAGAAGACAGCAAAAGCGATCAAAGAATGAGACAAGCCTCTTTCTGTCCCTTAAATTGTATGCAGGCTACTAGCCTTAGGATTGGTGTAACTCAGACCCTTAATCCCAGCCCTGGACCTTGACTCAATCACAAACTCTAGATTCAGTCACCTCTGAACAAAAAAAGCTTGGCCTTTCTCCCCCATGTCTATGTGAGGCTTTGTGGGGAGCATCTAGACACAAACCATAGCAAAAGTGATGCCTTAGAAATTATTGTTTTCTTTATCTTTGCTAGGTAATAGCTAAGAGAAAAGAGGATTCTGGGAAGATAAAACTTTTGCTACATTGGATGCCTGAAGACATGTAAGTATTTGGAATACTGTGCCTAATATACCTGTGTCTTATTTTTATTAAAACTTAAGCACAAAAATTAATTAAATTTAAAAGATTTAGGGAAAGTATAGTGGTGCTTTGAGGTTGTCTGAATTGAGACTCTAAAAACATTGAAAGTACCTGGGCTCAAGTTAAAAACTTCAGATCTCTCTATTGTTTTTAGTAAAAATAATTACATTTTTTCTTTTTTAAGGGGACTACTGGGGACTGACTGTGTGGCCTTAGGCAACTGATTCACCAAATGAGTTGAATCCCCAGCCTTAAGATTTTGAGGCAGGATCTGTTTTAAGTGGCCTTGAGTGGCCTAGAATTTGAAATCCTCCTGCCACAATTTCAGGAGTAAGAGCCAGGTCAGGTGGTACATACCTATAGTTCCAGTACTCTGAGCAGCTAAGGCAGGAGGATCACCATGAGTTCCAAGCCACCTCTGCTACATAGTGAGTTCAGGGATGCCTGAACTGCTTAGTGAGACCTTGTCTTTAAAAACATTCAAGAATAGTTGAACTTAGAGGTGGCGTGTGCCACCATGTACAGCTGTGACAATTTTGAAGTCATGGTCAGGATGCGATGCTTTTTAGGATTTCATTTTGTTGGGCAGGGGTGGTCTTTTGAGACATGCTCTGACTGTATAGAGAAGAGTAACCTCAAAATTTGTATAACCTGAGCTGGCTTCTAGCCTGCAAGCCTGCCTCAGCTTCCTGAGTGTAATATGCTACTATACCCAGCTGTTTTTTTTGATTTTTAATGACCTCCACATAATACATTGCCATGACTTTTTAGAAATTTTTTATTTAGACTGGTGTTTTCTAGCACACAGGGAATGGTATTTTTTTTTTTTCTTTCCACTTGTAATTTGCTTCAAAAGGGAATGGTATTTTAAAGAAAAGTGAAAAAAAAAGTGGTTGCCTGGGTTTCTAGCAGCTATACCATTTTTGTATTTTAGTATCCTTTTAGAGTACTTTTTCCTAAATTCATCTCAGTTCAAATATTTTATGCTTAATTTCCCTTTTACCTTAAAAAGGTAATGAAAACGTATCATAAGATTTTATGCAAAACTGGTAAGCACCAAGAATCAAATGAATATACATGAACGAGATTTTGTGTATACTTCAAAAATTGACAATATATGGCTAACACTTGTGTACCCCTACCCCATACTGTTTTCCCAACTCATTTCTAAGCTGTTACCAAGTGTGATGTTGATTATTAAGTTCTTGAATGAATTTGGGAATTAACAACACATTATTCTACTGAGGAAGTCTATAACATAAGAACTTGGTTATACAGACACATTTCCCGCAGCTCTCCCCCGGCGTTATCATGCTCTGCACACTTGTGTGCCTACAGGTTAGAGCACCACTCCGTCAGTTAGACTGGTTTTGTGGACATGCTTTATTTATCTGCCTTCTTAAGTGCTGCCTCCCTAACATTGCTGCCAGTTTGTAGGCCTATCTACTCCATTGTGAATTTATCTCTCTGGCTTTTTATCAGTATTGGCTTCTATTTTTGGAGTGCTGGGCATTGAACCCAGTATCTTGCAGGTACAAAGCACACGCTCTAAGCCATGCCCCTAACTCTCAGTATTGCCTCTTGTCATCCTCTGTCAACATTTTAAGTTCTGTTATTACAACAAGTAAATCAATTTTTTTAGCGTGGGGATTTAGCTCAGCAGCACAAGCACCTGCCTGGCAATCGTGAGGTCATGAGTTTGATCCCTAGTACCGAAAAACAAAAAAAGTAATTAAAAAACCTGTTCTTTAGTTTTTGTTTTTTGAGATAGTTTCCCTGTGCAAGTTCAACCTGGCCTTAACTCACTATGTAGCCCAGGGTGGTCTCCAACTTGTGATGATCTTCCTGCCTCAGTCTCCCTAGTGCTGGCATTATAAGCATGTACCATCATGCCTGGCAAAACTACTCTTGGTTTTGTTTTGTTTTGTTTTTGCCTTTTTTGTTTTTCCTCTGATGAATTTTCATTTGCTTCATACTGATATTTAAGATTTCTTTAAAGTTATAAGCATTAAATTCTTTTAAAAATGTCAAAACTAAGTGTGTAGTATTTTGGAATTTGAGTAATTTAAACTTAATCATACTTTTAAAAAAAAATTTTTTTTTTTAATTTTGAGACAAGGTCTTGCTAAATTGCCAGAGTGCCCAGGCTGGGCTCAAACTTCCTGCCTCAGCCTCCCAGAATGCTGAGATTATAGTTCCTCTCCACCACATGCCACTGCCTTTTCTTGTGCGAAGGTCTGTGTGGTGTTGCTGAGTTTATGCCCGAGCTTCCCTGGTCTCTGAGAAACGTACCAGTGTTAGCAGCAGGCCTCAGCAGCCTCCGTAGCAGCCTGGGGCGTGGGAAGGAGGACGAAGGAGAAATCTAAAATGAGTGTGTTTCTCGTTGCCCCCACCCCTTTTTCAAATTCACAGTCTGCCAGATGTGTGGGTGAATGAGAGTGAACGACATCAACTAAAAACTAAAGTAGTTCATTTATCAAAGCTGCCCAAAGATACTGCCTTGCTTTTGGACCCAAACATATACAGGTAATTTATTTCGTGACTTTATCCTTTACTTTTTGAATTTTAATCTCTAGTCTCTAAATTTCAATTAAGTTAGGATTTATTTATTTTTGAGTACAGTTTGAATGTCCTTTATGTAAAGTACTTGGGACCAGAAATGTTTCAGGTTTTTAAAAAAATTTGGAACATTTGCACAGACATTACCCAGTGGAACATCATCAGTATGAAAATCTGTAATTGTTCAAAAACTTTAGATTTCAGAGCATTTTGAATTTGAATGTGAGATGGTAGCCTCTGCCAAGTATTAGCACTGTGCAGACTCATGAGTTTATTATGTGGAAATCATGTCACAGAGCTATAAACAATAAAATCATTTTGGTAAAGCTCACATGCCTGGCCAATGCCAGATTTAGCTGAAAATAAGTGACTTAGTTTAAATATGCAGTTCTTTGTGTTTTATCAGCTTTGAGGACCTGGAAATTTATCACACATGTCCTAAATACCATTAACTGGTGGCCTTTAAAAAAATCTATATCCTTCTAAGACTTTCCCAAAGAAAGTTAAATAAATACAGTTTTGTGTGTCCTGAGAGGTGAGCAGCCTTCTGAGCCTGCCGAGTTCCCCAGTGCCAGTCCGCCCCACCCCTTACCTGATGGGATCGCAGACCCGAGGTCACCCGGCGTCATCTGCACGAGGTTGCGTGACAGTGCACGCTCAACTCCATACCTCTTCTGTCCAAGTATGATTTAAAAAGGCTGAAAATGCATAAAACAGTTTCTAAAGGCTAGTGAAACAGCTTTAAATACAAAAAATATTATTTTAGTATGTTTTACATAGGGATAGGTTGAAGTGAGAATAAGATGACAGATAATTAAGGTTTTTGTTTTTTATCTAGGGTCTTGCTGTCTACTTCAGCCAGCAATCCTCCTGCCTCAGCTTCCTATCACACCAAAATAATTGAGGGATATTTTAACTTTGATAAAGCTAGCTGATTTTTTTAGTAATCAAGCTGCGAGTACAGCTGTGTGCCATCTCAACCAGCTTCAGAATGAATTTCTAACAGAATGGGCCTTGTTTTGTAGAAACAGCAAGACTAATTTTCTTACTGTCGAAATTTCCTTAGGCATTTATTGGTAAAGGTGAGATAGATTATCAAGGAAAGCACTGAGGGAGATTCACTGCCAAGAATATGGAAAAGTCACAGTGTCCCCCTGTTTATCAAGATATTAGAATTTGCTTCATTTTGAGGGGAAAGGTTAAACCAGCCCTGTAAAAGGTTCATTTGCTTTCAGAAGCACAGGCTGCTTTTGGGGAGGAGGGGCAGGCATGAGGTTAAAGAGGAGCCTCGCCCTCCCTCCCGTCCTGTCCTGTCTCCCTGGAATGGCTTGTTTATATTGCTCTTGTATTCTGTAAAAAGCAGTTTGGATGTTTTAGTGCAGGTGGTTTAACAAAGTCCTCTTTGGGCTTAGAACTGATGTTCAGAAGTATGTTGGAATGATACCGATGTTCTCAAAGTATTTGATCCAGCAGTTACTGACTTCCTTCTTGGGAAATGAGGACACTCTTGAGATATTAGGTGCTTTTCTTAACCGTGCCCTCCCACCCCTCATTTGATTTGAATTCTGAAGCTTTCTGCTTCTACTATTTTGAAAGACCAAGCTGAAAAGTAGAATAGTGTAGTTACAGAAACCCCTTCATTTGCCGCGGTACAGCATTGTTGCCTGGATTTTCTGGATAGGGACTAGGAAACCTGTGAAATTAAGTAAATGGGGGAAAGGCTTCTAACTTGTGTTTTAAGAGAAATAAATTCACACTTACATATGTGTGAATAAAACTATAGTAGACTTTCCAAAAATATGTTTAACTTCAAAGTGAGACTAAAAGGCATTTATTTGGGGTTTGAACATCAGTTTTGAAGTAGTAGTTGGTTAGACTGTGTTAGATGTGAAATTCTTTCTTAGGAACACATCAGCAGGCTGCATGGAAGATTCAGTGAAAAGCTCTTGTTACCTAACTTAATTATCATCATTATATGCAGATATGGAGGGAATAACTTTTGCCTTTTAAGGTTTTTTTTTGTGACAGGGTTTTGCTGTATTGCCCAGGTAGCTTTGAATTCCTGGGCTCAAGTGATCACCCTGTTTCAGCCTCCCAAATAGCTGGGACTGCAGGCAGGCACCACCATGTGGAAATGACTTTTAATGATGAACTGTAGTCATCATTTTGCCTGTATCTTTATATTAGTAATGTCTCTTTTGAACTGCTCATTGTGTTTTGATTCAGTTGAATAAAAGAAAATTCCTTTTTCTCTTTTTCTAGAACAATGCCGCAGAAGAGGTTGAAGAGGTAAAAAATAAATAAATACATAAAAGCAAACAAGCGGGGACACCTGCAGTCTTAGTCACTGACAATGGGTTTAGGAAAAGTTGCACATTAGAATCAACCCCTTCCTCTTTCTGTTTTCTGTCCAGTATTTAGAGTAATATTTATGCGTAGTGGAAACATTCTGTGAATGGCGTAGCTCTGCGTGGAGTGTTATTAATACAACACTGTGCTCCACACTGTCACGGAACAGTACTGTGGGAGCCCGAGCAGACACTCTGTGGCAACTTAGGGACAGCGTCTCGAAGGCTTTGCATGCGTGCTGCTTTAAGCTGCTTTTTTTCTTCCCTTTAGTGATGACAGTAGTTTAATTGGAAAAAACAAAACAATCACAACATGTGTCCTTACAAATACCAAAAGCACTGTGAGGATATTTGTCTCAACAGTGTCTATCGATTTGAAGTCATTTTAGGCAATATTTAGTGAAAATTCTCAAGAGTAATTAACTTTTCAGCCATGATAAGTAGATGTGATTGGTTGCCATTTGTGTTCTTTTGCAGAACTCTGATAAGAAAAGTGTTCAATTTGTATTTAAGCAAACAGTGAACGGCATTTGCAATCAACTAAAATTCGTCTATCAAATTAGGGCTGAAAGTCTCTGTTAAAGAGCGTTGCAGTGTCTGGTGGCTCCCTTTCAGGACTAGGGCTTTCTCATGGAGTGCAGTATGTTGGTATTTACCTGGATAACTCAATTTGTAAACGGTTTTTGAAAAACCTCTTTCAAATTGGAATAATCTTTGTATTTAATTTAAGCTATATGACTCTAATTTTTTTCTGAGGAAAGCATTTGGTTTTTGAATTCTTTTTTCATAATGTAAGAAAAATTGTATTTTTTTTAAAGTATCTTCAAACTGAATCTTTTATGCACCAAAGTTGGTTTTGAAAAGGAGAATAAAAATCACTTTCTTGCTTGGTAAGCAAGAAGCCATATGGAATTTTTTTTAACTTACAGAAATGGAAATATGTGTAACTTGTTAGTATTGTATCAAACAAATGTTCCATAGAGTTAATAGAACATTGCTTGTAAATAATCCAGCAGATTTGTAATATATTTTTATATTATGAAATGTACTGTAGATGTTTTTCTAGAGGCATGAAAGTTAAATGTATATATTATGGTAGAAATAATATTGAAGGATATTGTAATTCACTAGTGCTGCCAGAGGAATTGTTAATAAAGCACCTTCTTTAACAATAAATGTCTTTTGCAGACCTAAGGGACTATGTACTACTGTTAATATCTATAAGAACAAAACATGTTGAACATCCTTCCAGAAAGTCTTTGAGGGAGGACCTGTACCCATAATAGAATTATGGCACTCATTTCTGATAGTGACCGTGAAGTCAAGTTTTTTCCTTACTGTTGGAAGGACATATTGTAAAGTATGTGGTTATATGCAGTCAAACTGCACAAAATACTCCTGATTGAGGAGTTTTCTCTTTACTACAGTGATATAAAACCAGCAGTTTTTACACTAAATTTTTAAAATAAATAATAGACAAAAGTATAGAATTAAATCTTTGGTTCCAAAGTGGGAAAGATTCCATGATGCATAAATCATTTCTCATTTGCTTTAAAACATAATAGAAATGATGGGAGACTTTATTCATTAACAGCGGGGTAAAGAGGTATATACATGAAATGAGTCAGAAAATTAAACGAAGTGCAAATAAAAGCACTGCTACTATAAGACATTCTGGAATGGTTGTTTAATAAGGGTATTATCCAATTGATCTGTAGCAAATGTGATTTTATTTTTTAAAAGAAAAGCAGTGTGCTTTCTTACTATTTTTTCTTTGCTTAAGCACTTCATCAATTGCTTTACTCTGTATCTGAAAAGTAATCTGCAATCTCCTTTGTTTTTAAATTTTGATTTGTTATAAAATTGCCAAATAGAAGTGTTTCAGATATATAGTTTGTACCTGTATTTTATTTTATTGCTTCATGTTCTTGTAAGTCATTCTTAATTGACCGATGATTGTAGACTTTGCTTGAGTATTTTTTCTAATAAAACAAAGCAAATCACATTTAGCTTCAAATTGTAACAGTTCAATTAAATTTTAAAATGACACCTGAATATACACATCCAACATTTTCTTTAGGGGCACAGTGAGTAAATTAGTGTTTTCATTGTGTAGAAGTGCTTAGATGTCAAAGCCAAAATTCATGGTTATTGATTAGCCTCAGAATACTCAGTCACACATCCTTTTTGCTGCTTATCTAACTTTGGTTTGATACTATTAACACACCAAAAAGAATATGGAATTAAAATGAGCTAATTTAGTAACTTGTATGTATACATGTGTATGTGTATATATATGTACACACACAAACATTCAAGTATGACTGGAAAATAACTGAAATTTTAACCTATATTGTTCATTTATTGATATCTACTCATCTGTAGGGTTCTTGCTACCTGTCTGTATTGTTTTTTCTGTTCCCAGAAATGACTTTTGTAATATGCCCGAAATGATCTCTCACTCGGAATCCACGTGCAGTCTAGCACTGGCACCTACAGCCTACACACACAGCCGCTCGTACACGGTATCTTGACTGCTTCCCCCTGCACCGGCGAGGCGAGCAGCAGGACCTTAGGGCCTACAAGCCTGACATACTTACTTTCTGGTCTTTAAGAAAAGTTGGCTGATCCCTTGTCAGGTGATAGAACTTTTAGAAGAATAAACTTAAACCGTCCATCTTGGCTTTTCATATAATAATGTTGATTTGGGTAATAAGGCAGTACATTCAGTTTTAGTGAAAGTTGTTTAATAATACTTTACAGTAAATGTTGTCATATTAGGCACCTGCAACAAATGGTTTTGGGAAACGTTTACATTGGATTTGTTAATAATTCATCATTTTACCATTTGTATTTTTGTATTTTGTTTAACAAAATAAGAAGCAAATGAGATTTTGTATATCAGATTATGTTTGAACCTTAAGGCACATCTGCTTTATTTAAAAGCATTTTGAAGTAGAAGATATTGTAAAGTTTAAAGTTGTTTATTTTTCTAATAAACTTTTCAGTACATAAATTTTCCCTAAAGTGGCCACACATTACTTCTGAATTTCAGATGAAAGAAACTAAGATGGACAATAATGAGATATAATTTCAGATTATTCATTGGAAGTATTGATAATCTTATCAGTACACCCTTGGCTATAAGTTTCTTTTCTCTTTCACATATTAATAAAATATTATAAATATGCATTTAAAAATACAGAATTTGCCACAGTTGTTAAAAGCATATTCTGTTGTTTATTACTTTTTTTTTTTTTCCAAATATGTGGTGAACAAAATTGTAGGTTTTTTTTTTTTTTAAACAGCTTTTTCTTTTTCTTTGTACCGGAAGTCAAACTTAAGACCTTATGCTTGCCAGACAGGCACTTGTGCCACTGAGCTATGTCTCCGTTTGTTTTGTTTTTGTTTTTTTAAAGAATAAAGTTTAATTTAATTTAATTTTATTTTGGTACCTGGGATTGAACTCATGACCTCGCACTTACCAAGCAAGTGC
This sequence comes from Cavia porcellus, assembly GCF_034190915.1. Classification (NCBI taxonomy): domain Eukaryota; kingdom Metazoa; phylum Chordata; class Mammalia; order Rodentia; family Caviidae; genus Cavia; species Cavia porcellus. Next base: position 44,249,933 of record NW_026947510.1, read on the forward strand.
TTGAGTCGCTGAGTTAAGTCCCCGGCCCTAGATTTTTAAATATAAAAATAGATAAATAGGATTGCAGTATTTTAAGTAGTACATGGAAAGAGGATCTTTCTGTTTAGTCATGGCCTTATAACATTGCACCAAACAAATTTTTAGTTCATGTAAATTCTTCATGTAAAACCTGATACACATTTATTAAGACTGAGATTGTGAACGTACAAGGAGATAATTATAAAAAAAGGTTCTGTAAAAAAATAAGTCATACATCTTTTGAAAAGTAATACATTTTGAGTTTTCTAATTTAAAAGTTTTCTTAAAAAATATTTCATAAAAGGATAAAACGTTTTTAGAAAAATTTCCTGCATTCGTATTTTTGTTAAAGATTGTTACCTGGTATATGGCATTCTGAAATTCTAGCACTACAGCTTTAATAAAACACTTTATAGAGTTTTTAAAAATTACGTATTTTGTCAGTTTTGAATGGTTTTAAACCTCTTAAGATATAAGAATGAAGTTTGTAGTCTTTTTTTTTTTTACCATCAAAGTTTTAAATTTCTAGCCCGATTTATTTCTCATATCAGGTTTGCATAGCACAAATCTGAAATTTATTTTATTTAATATATTGTTAATCTGAAAATTAGAAAGGATTGTGAGCGGATTAGAGCAGGAATTGTAACTCAGATGTTTTTCTAGGTCAGTGTTCTTTACACTTTCTAAAGCTGCTTGCTGACACATTGTGCTGTGACCTCGTGTGGTCCCATCACGGCCACCGTAGAAAGTGAAGTAATCCAGTGTCTTAACCTACTTGTTGAATTAGGATGAGAGATGAGTACTTGGTGTAGGGTAAGATGATATGGAGAATTTCAGGAATAAAACAAGGACAAGGTTGAAGTAATCTGGTTTAAGTCATAGTGTGTGATAATTGTCACTTATCTTTTCACGTGACCCCTAACAAAGCCATGTGTCTATCTGTGTAAATGTTCTCAACAAAAAGATTATTTGGTTAGGTTTTACATCTCCATTGTAATTAATTTGGCTTATTTAATTTCATTAAAAATACTTAGTTTTAGCAGAGGGTTTTTTTGGTTGGTGTTTTTGTTTTTTGGTACCAGAGATTGAATTTAGGACTTTGTGCTTGCCAGGCAGGTGCTTTGCCACTGAGCTAAATCCTAGGTCCTGTTTGTTTTTCTCCCCACTTATTCTGACACGTGTTCTTCATTTGTGGTCCATGCTGGCCTTAAACTCACTATGTAGCCCTACCTGGCCTTGACCTCTCAATGATTGTTCTGCCTCAGCCTTCCAAGTGGCAAAGTTCATTTTTTTTAAAAAGCGCTGATTATGATATGAATAATACTGAAATAACTCTGTTATAGGATGCACACAGTATTTAGTTTTTGAGTCTTTTGTTAGGGTTCTGAAGAGCAGTGGCCCCACCAAGTCTTCTGCCTTTGCAGTGTTTTTTCTGGCCTTCTGCTGAAGAAAAGTTAGGGTTTCTCTAAATCTTACCAGCTTATTAAATTGTCATGGGTCTGTGTATTTGTTTCATAAAATTCATTTGTATTTGCATGCCTGCTGGCATTTGGGAAGGTACTTTTGGAAGAATCATACATTTCTGGCAGGAGGCTGTGCAGTTAGAGGAAAAGAATAGATGCTAAGACACGAGTTTGCTGTTTGGAGCACGGGGAGGGCTGTAGAGGGGTTCAAACCCAGGAGCTCGCACACCTGGGCAGGTGCTGCGCTGAGTTACCCCCAGCATTATGCTTGATAGCTGAGCCCAGTGCAAGTTTAGTACAGACACCCTTCAGTATTACAGGAGAATGGGCCACAAGTTTTCCTCGCTTGTCTCCTCTTGTGTTTAAATAAAGCCGCAGGTTTTTAAAAAATGCTTGCATAGTAAATGTCAGTCTCTTAGTTAGCTTCTTTTTCCGTGCATATCCCTCCCTAAATCACCTGAAGGATCAGACTTATTTTAGGATTTTGTTTTCTCAGATAGGATTGCACTGTGTAGTTTCGGCTGGCCTTGAACTCACATCCTCATGTCTGTCATCTTGCCTCAGCCTCCCAAGTGCTGGGATTACAGATGTATTGCCACCATGAACAGCTTAGGTTTCTTTCCTTTTTCTTTTCTGTCTCTGTCTCTCTCTTTTGTCTCTTTCAGCTGTTTATAGTTGAAAGTAACTAAGTATTGGGGAACAAGAAAAAATCTGAACTTGTCTGTCTTCAGATTGATTTTAACATTTACTGAGAAAAGACAATAAAAATAAAGTTCATGTTCTGTGGTGTGGTTAGCCAGCTTAAAGATATTTTAGGCAGTTTAAGCTTCATTAATACCCATTTTTAAAGTAGTATGGCTTAGAGTGGAGGTCTTTTTTTTTTCTTTCTATGCGTGAGAAATGCAGGTCAAGCTGGTCTCAAATGCACTGTAATCTCCTGCCTCGGCTTCCTGAGTGGTGGTGGTAATAGGCAGCGCACCACCATGCGTGTCTCTGCTTTGAGTTTTTAGCCTAGACTGGTTCACATGAGCCTCCGGCAGTTTGTCTGTTGTGTACAGATAAGGTTTTCCTGTCTGGATCCTGGTTCCGTTGGAAGTTTCTGTCCTGGCTTTCTGCCTTGGTCAGGTGACTCTCTGTGTTAACTTCTCTCCAGTCTGGGGAGAAGTTATTGCTCTGTGACCTGAATTTTCATTTTACTTGGTGAGGAGGACTGGGGCTGCCCAGACACTAGAAGGTCAGACCTTTAAAAGTAAGTGGTAACTGCTGCCACCTGTTGCTATAGTTTCATAGGTGTAAACGAGGACCAAACATACACAAGGGTCAGTGATATTTCCAGACTTACATCAGGTTAATTATTCTCATGCAAAATCACAGTCTTTCCGTTCTTGTCATTTAAGGATGCTCCCCTCCCCCACTATGTTACTGTATTCAAAACACAGGGACAAAAGAAACAGAAATTTGCCAGGTGTGCTGGTGCACACCTGTGATCCCAGCACTTTGGAGACAGGGGATCATGAATTTGAGGCCATGCTGGGCTATGCAGTGAGTTCAGGGCTTACTTGGACTACTTTATAAAACTGTCTCTTAAAAATAACAAAAACAAAAAGGAACCAAGAAAATTGAAAGTAACATTTTAGGGTAAAACAAAGTGATAGACAAGGTGATGACACACAGCCGAGGTTTATTTCTCCCAGTTAGGTAGGCTGAACTGTGAGCTTGGTGCCTGGCCATGGGGCTGTGAGGGGGCCTCTCGTAGACACAGACCACTGGCCTTAGTCCTGTCACAGTTGGGACGGGTGTGTGCACATTCAGAAGCACAACAGCTTCCCCACGTGGCACAGCCTCCCCAGTGTTCAGGTTATGGGTTAGGTTTCCAACATGAAGTTGGGGGACATAAGCTTCCATCTGTAACATTCTGTACTCGCCCCCCTTCCAGTTCATGTTCCGCTTGTGTTCAAAATGAGTATCCCTCAAAACCCTATTTTACCTTGCTCCAATATCCACAAAAGTCTCAGGTTTGGGGTGTCATCTGAATACTTGTATCAGATACGAGCAGGGCTCATCCTAAGGCCAAAGTATCCCTAGCTGTGAGCCTGTGACATCCAACAGGTTATGTGCTCTAAAAATACAGTGGTGAGTCAGGCAAGGGTAGCCCTCCTGAAAATAGTGGGGAAAAAGAAAGGGCTGACGGGTCCTGGGGGAGGCCACCGTGCACCGACCTGGGCTCCCCGGTGACCCACTCTGGCTCAGGGCCCTGCCTTCCAGACACTCCCCAGTGGTGGCCCTGGCCTACAGATGTGCTGGGCCAGAAGTCTTGTCACACACTGCCACCCTGTGGAGACCCCCCCCCCCCAAACCCCTGCCCTCTGAAGTAACATACATCTATCTCAGTTAGGTGCTGATCTCCTGGGCTAAAGACATGCCTGCATCCTGGTTAAGTCTGGATAAACTGAAAGCATTGTAGAGGGAGCGGTTACACTGATGCCCCTGCTTGACCTGCCAGTGCTGCAGCTTGGCAGCTACAGAGTAGAGTTGCCCATCCTCCATTCCATGCCTGGCACTCTATATGGCCTGGGGTTATCCTTCTGGGCATGTTGCAGGCCCAGAAGAAATCAGAATTGTGCATTTGTTATAAGGTCTCCACTGAAACCACAGTACAGTGAAAGCTCTAAGTAGAACACTTATGCATTGTATGAGGAATGTTCGTGCATGGCTTTGGTGGAGAACAAATAGCCCATCACCACTGAAGATCAGGGAAGTCCATTCACTACTTCCTACATTGTGCAGTTTGCTGGAGAAGGCGGTGAATGAGACAGGTCCCCATTGCCATCAAACTTCTTGGGGGTGCAAGGGACAAGACTGTAAACCGGTAAATGCATGAAGGCGGTAACAGGGCTCTGGTGAGGGCTGGCACCAGGTCAGTCACAGTCAGGGCCGTCCTCGAGATTGGTGTCATCGGAGGCCTGAGTGAAGGCACTGGGGCTGGGCCTGCGGGGAAGGCCAGGGCACTGCAAGCTCTGTAAAGGCGACGTTCGGGGGCTGTGTCGCTTCCACATCTCATGGCAGTAGGAAAGCTACCCACCTGCTGCATGGACATAGCTGCGTTCTAGTAAAACTTGGAAGCAGTGGCAGCAGGCCAGGGTTGGCATGTGGCCTTAGCTTCCGGCTGACATGGTGCATTTTCTTCTAAGCATGATCAGAGTCCCTGCAGAACTGCGAGCAGGTGAGTGAAGTGGTGGGGTTTATTTTATATTTTCTTGTAACAATCGTATTTAATGAGTTTTACTGACATTTTCATATCTGTGTGGATCATGTATTGACCATTATAGCTATCCTTTTTCTCTTTCCCTTCTTTTTCTCTCTCCTGACCCCTTGCTCAGTCTCTGATAGTCCCTTTTTCCGGACATTTTTTTTTCCTTCAGATTTCTGTATCTGAGAGTAAACACGTGATTCTTGCCTTTCTATTTCTGGCTTATTTTGCTTCCCATCGTGTCTATCCATTTTCCTGCAAATGAACGATTCGTTTTAGAAGGGATTATATATTGGTGATTTTGTGGGAAGTAGAATTCACACGTCTGGAGACAGGGAAGGCTCTTGAGGGTTTTGTACAGTAGTTAGGGGGACAGCATATGGCTTGAACGGAGGCAAAGAAGGTAAGGAATAGTCCATGCGTGGGAGGTGACCAGTGTGTGTCTGGCTGGGGCAGCTGAGAGTGACTGAAGTAATGAGACCATCTGAGTGCAAGGGCACGCGTTTCTAGTTTGGAGAAGACTTCGCCAGAATGAGCTCTGGTGGAGAAAATGAGCAGGTAAAGTTTTAGATGCTTATTAACCATCTAAGCAAGTGAGCATTTGGGTGTGTTCCAGTCCGCTCAGAGTGAGGGATACGGACGTGAAAGATACTGACCTGGAAGACTACAACAAGAAAAGGCAATGGAGTGTTTCGGACAGCCCTGGAGAAGCACCTGACTCGTTGTCATAAACTTAGGAGGAGAGTAGTTCCTATTCTGTACTGGTTTCCACAGTGCTTTTGAGTGTTACTCATTTCTGTTATCAGTTTAATGAATTCATTAACTATTCTTTAGGGACACAGAGCTATCATCATCAAATTAAAAAATCACACTTTTCAGTTGGTTTAACAGACTTTTGTGTGCCATCTTACGTTTGTCTATTTTTCTATTGTCTTTCTATTTTTTATAATGTTTATATTTTAGTAGATTTTCACTAAATTGTTCTTAGGTGTATAAAAAAACTTTCTACAAATAATCTTTTAAGAAGTAATTGCCCCCCCCCCCAAAGAATTTTAAAAAGAGAAAAAAAATGACTAGAAAAAAGCATTTGCCGTTCCTCACGTGCCGTTGTGTGTAGGTGGACCCCTACATAAAGTACCGGAGTGTGGTTTTGACTTCAGTTTCAGTATTGCCTGGCTCCCCGCTTCCTCTCCCTCACCCCTTTCCTCTTCCTCTCCTTCAGGCAGCGCTGTCTTGCACCTTCCCTCCCCCTCTCCTTCCCTTCTCTCCTAGGTACTCAGTGGGCTATGTGCTCAGCCCTTTCCCATTTTAATTTTATTGATTGATTGACTAGTTGTGACACTGGGGATTAAACCTAGGGCATTTGCACTGAGCTGCATGCCTAGTGCTTTTTTAAAATTTTTATTTTGAGACAGGGATTTGCTAAGCTACTAAGTTACCCAGGTTGTGCTCAGATTTGTGAGTATCCTGCCTTAGCATCCCAGAGTACTGGGATTACAGACCTATACCGCTACAGCTGGCTGGCTTTCTCTCTCGCTCTGTCTCTCTCTCTCTTTCTTTCTTTCTTTTATTTATTTTGTCTTTTTGAGACAGGCTCTCACTATGAAGTTCAGGCTGGCCTCGAGCTCACTTATAGCCCAGGCTGCCTTCCTGCCTTGGCCTCCAGAGTGCTGGGATTACAGGTGTGCACCACCACGCCCAGCTCTTGGTTCTTATTTTCAACAAATAATTATTGTTGGTGTTAAATGTGACCCTTTGGTAAGCTATTATCTGCCAGCATTTCCCTGTACCTTTGTTTCCATGAGTCTTCTAGCATCTCTTGACAGTTCAGCTTGAATCAGCCGTTTCTTCGGTGGTATAAAATGCTAGCTTGGTTTCTGGCATTTCAGCAGTGCTCTCTCCCCTCCCTCTACTCTTTTCCTCACAAGTCCCGGGGCCTCGTGCGTGCCAGGGAAGCATGCTGCCCCTGAGCGTACCCCAGCTCGCCCTTTGCTTTTCCACACGTGCCCATGTGTTTTCTGAACACTTCCTTGGACACACGTTATTCTAGTCTTACATTATACTTGCCCTGCTCATTTTGTTCTTGACCATTTTTCGGAGGAGTCTTAGCTTCTTTTTAAGGAAGAAGAGTCTGGACACCAGGCTCTCGGACTGGTGAAGACATTTCTGTCATATAAAGTGTTTTCTATGTCACACTCCAGCCTATCCCTTTCTGCAGCTCCACACGTCCACTCAATGCCTGTCACCACAGAGTAAAAGGAAGCTCGTATCTAGACTTTATGTGATATGAGTTGTGAGTGTACCTTTTGCCTTAGGCTTCTTTTGTTCAATGAGTTTCAATTAGCAATAACTGTGCCTTGGATAACCCTCATTGGCTATGACAGTGCCCCTGCGCAAAGCTGTGCAGTGTGTTTCAGTGTTCATCTGCATTGTGTTTATCAGCAGTTCCTCCCTTTTGAGTTATTGTATGCCTCTATCTGCATGTGCAAACCACACTTCGTGTAGTGGACATTTGGATTGTTCCCAGCTGTTACAAATCAGGTTGCTGGGAACATTTGAGTGTGACTCTTTGTGGGGACATGTAGTCATTGCTCTAGGAGAAATGCCTAGCTTTGTGATACAGTGAGTGTGCATGTGTCTGATTTCATAAGAAACTGTTAAACTGTTCTCTAAAGTGCCTGCACCATCTCCACCATCAGTATGCAAGTGTCCTGTTGTCCTTTCTTTCTCAACACTGAGTGTTGTCCGAATTTTAATTTTAACCCCCCTAACAGATGTGTCCTGTTACTGTATTCGGACTTTCTTTTGTATTTCCCCAGTGACTAGTGATAGTGAGCATCTTTTTGTGTGTTTATTGGTCATTAGCATGGCTTATGGAAGATGTCGTTCATTTTAAAATTCACTGTTTAAAAACTGTAAGAGCTTACGGTATATTCTGTTTCAAAATACATGTTATATTTTACCTTCTCATTTTCTTTACCATATCTTGAACAGAAATCTTTGATTCACTTGAAGTCTAATTTACTAGCCTTTATGTAATGGTTTGTATTTTTTGTGTACTATTTAAAAAAATTTGGCCTTTGTGTCATATAACTCCATTCTATGTTGTCTTACGAAGTTTTAGATTGTACATTTAGGTATGGTATAAGATAAGTTTTGGAGTTTGTTCTGTTCATCTAGTTCTATCACCATTTGTTGAGAAGACTACCCTTTCCCCATAATCCTTTTTTAAACAACATGTTTACTGTATAAAAGTGGGTCTTTTTGTGGGGGGCAATGCTGAAGATTGAACACAGGGCCTTGCACATCCTAGACAAGTGCTCTACCACTGAGCTACATCCTCAGCCCTTTCTATTTTGAGACAAGGTCTCACTAACTTGCCTGGGCTCAGCTCTAAGTGGCCCTCCTCCTGCCTCAGCCTCCCTAATAGCTGGGGTTACAGGTATGCACTGGCATCCCTGGCTTTTTGTGTCTCTGTTCCCCAATTGTCCAATGCGTTCCATTAGTCTGCATGCATATATTGATTGCAGTGCTCCATTGTGTTGATTACAGTAACTTTAAGCCTGAAACCTGATGATTTAAATTCTCCAACTCTTTAGGCTTTGCAAGATTGTTTTTGATTTTTCTTATTCTTTTGTTTCCTTATATGTTTTAGAATCAGTTTGTCGTTTTATACACATAGATACTGAGATTTTGATTGGAGTTGTCTTTAAATCAATTTGGAGAAAACTGTCAGTTAATGTTGGCTTCTAATCTATGCATAAAACATACCCCTGCATTTATTTAGACTTTTGAAATTTCTCCTACTATATTTTTGGAAGATGTACATAGTAAATATATTTATTTTAATTAATCCTTAAGTATTTCATGGAGTTTTGATTTTCAATCCTATTTTAAAAATATTGAGATGCTGGTTGTAGTGGCACCTCCTTGTAAAATCCAGCTGAGGCAGGAGGATTGCCATGAATTTGAGGCCAGCCTAAGGCTACATGGTGAGTTCAAGGCCAGCCTGAACTACATAATGAGACCCTGTCTCAAAAAGCAAAGCAAAACAAAACAAAAAAATAGGAGTAGGGATGTATCTCAGTGGTAGGGCACTCACCTATTCAAGGGCTTGAGTTCTGTCCCCAACTGAGGGGGTGAAGTGGGGAGGGAATCTATATGGCTACTTAAGGAATTTTTATTCAATTTAATGTATTTATTTCTGGTACTGGGGCTTGATCTCACAACCTCACACTTGCCAGGCAGGTGCTTGTGCTGCTGAGCTAAATCCCCAGCCCTTTCTTGTGTTGATCTATATTCCCAACCCTGTTTTTGAGAAAGGGTCTCACAAACTCACCAAGTTGCCCGGCTGTGGTTGAACTTGTGATCATCTTGGTTCAGTTCCCTGAGAAGCTGGAATCACAGGTGTGTGCTACTACACTGGCTGATTTAATTATTATTTTGAGAAAGATCTCACTTGTAGCCTAGGCTGGGTTCAAACTCATGGTGATCCTCCTGCCTCAGCCTCTAAGTAATGGGGTTATAGGCATGTGCCACTGAACCCAGTTGATTTTATTATTTTGAAAACTTATATTCAAAAGTCAAAAGTATATTTAAAAAAGTCTGAGCAGTTTGATTTATTCCAATTATTTTTTTCATGTCTTTTTCATTCATTGCCTGTATGTAACAGATTTCTTAGTTCTTGTTTTAATCTTTAAAAATTACGTTGCAAGTTCAGACTCTCTAGAAAGCCCTAGTCTAGCATGATCTCCCTTGGTAACAAACATTTTGATTTCTGTATATGCTTCTTTACAAAATACAGGGAGGATTTGACACCTTTATCTCCCTTGAGGTAGAAGTCATGATCCACAGTAGCAGGGGCAGAGAATAGTTTTTTTTTTCCTAAACATGTATTACATTATAGTAGGCAAAATTTCTGGGTATAGCTCTGAAATTTTTTGCAAGCACTTTGTTTCGTACAATTTTTTTTTTTTTTTTGGTGATAGTGTCTTACCCTGTAGTTCTGACTGGCTTGAACTCACTGTGTAGCCCAGGCAGGCCTCAGATCCCCAGCAGTCCTCCTGCCTCGGGCTACTAAATGCTGAGGTTACATGCTTGCACCACCACCCTGAGCTTTGCAAGCATTGGATGTTTTGCAAACTGTATAGATAGATAATTTGTCAGAAAACGTATTAATAAAGATTGACAGGAGAACAGAGCAGCCTTTTCATCCTAATGTCAGCGTGCCAAGGTGATGCCGTGCGTTCCACCTGGCATTGTTTGCTGTTCCCTCCTTCTGCCGAGGCTTCTGCTCCTCCAGCCCCTTGAAGGTAGGTAGCCCAGGTGAACGGCTTTGCTCTGGGCCCGTGGCAGGGAAGTGATGTGTATTTTCAGAGGGAAACATTTAAGCGACAGAGCAGAGTTTTCCTTTTTCTCAGCCTGTCTCCTTCCCACCGTCGCTCTGGCCAGCATGATTCCAAGTGGCAAAGCTCCTCTGCAAGGCTAGGCCCCTGACTGGGGTGACATGGAGCAGACAGAGTTTGGAGTTTCATGAATTTGAGTAGGAAATAATCCTTTTTTTCTCTTGCAGTGCTGGGGATTAAATCCAAGACCTCCCAGTTGCCATGCAGTTTAGTCAGCTTTCTGTTGCTGTGGCAAAGCACCTGAGATAAACAGTTTAAAAGAAGGAAAGGTTTAGGGCTGGTGTGGTGGCAAAGAGCTATAATAATCTCAGCACTTGTGGGTCTGAGGCAGGAGGATTGCTGTGAGTTCAAGGCCAGCCAGGGACACATAGTGAGTTTCAAGGCCAGCCCAAACCTCAGGGTGAGACTCTGCCTTTAAAACAGAAAGAAAGAAAGAAAAAGGAAAGATATTTTTTTGCTTATGATTTCTTCTAGAAGGTTCAGTCCATTGTGAATGGCCCATTGGTTGTGTTATGGCTGAAGGTCACCTCGCCAGGAAGCAGAGAGAGGAGAGGGCTGGGTCCCAGTAGTTAAAGCCACAGGCCCAACAGCCTACTTCCTCCAGCTGGGTCCTGCTCTAAAATTTCCATCATAATCCAGCAGCCCCAGCAGCTGGGGAAGAAATCTTTAACACATGAGCTTTTGGGGGACGTTTAAGATCCAGACCTTAACACTAGCCAAGGCTTTTCTACTGTACAAGAAAAAGTAATTTCATGACAGATGTTGGGAGTTGGGGCTTTGTTATGAAGAAAGATTAGTCTCTGAACACCGAATGATGTGGAATCTTGAGTAACATGGGGAGATGCAAAGATCTTGTACCTAGTAGGAAAGAACCGTCTCTGTCAAGAAAGTGAAAAACGTTTATTGAAAATATGAGTTTATTATTGTAGAGAAGCAGATGAGCCTGGTGGTTAGTTTTGTAACTTCTGATGTGGGTCAATGGAAAGGAAATGGCAAAGACACAGAGGTGAGGGGAAATAATACCATAATCTGAGAAAGCTGAGATCCTCAAAGCACAAGTGGCTTAGACTGCAAGAGGACATGATATTTGTAACAGCAAGAAGAAAGGAAAATTGGTGGGTACAAATGTAGGTAGATTTAAATATTTGCTGGGAGAAGTCAGGGATAATAAATAATCACAGGTGCTGTCTGGGGCTTTACCACGTGCCACTGGCTGATCTAAGTGCTTTATGAGTTAAAACTCATTTAATCCTCACAAGAACTGTGCCTCCTGGGTAATACTATCTCCACTTCACAGATGAGGAAAGTGAAATTCCTGATCAGCGGATCCACTTTTTTCTTGGAGATTGCAACTGAGACCCTCTGCTGAGGTCAAAGATGAGGGTGAAGGGGGAATGACCTCTTCAGAGTCTTCTACATCTTCAGAACCTCTTTAAATAAACATGTATCAGCCGGGTGTGGTGGCACACGCCTTGATCACAGCACTCAGGAGGCTGAGGCATGAGGATTGTTGAGTTCGAGACCATCCTGGGCTACAAAGTGAGCCCAAGCCCAGTCTGAACTGTACAGCAATACCCTGTTTCAAAAAGACAAAAAAAAAATTTTTTTTTCCTCAAATAAACAAATATATGTGACAAGAGCAATGGACTTGGTTTTGTCAAGTGGTGCTGGGGATGTAAGACATTTTCTCAAAGTACAAATCGAAGACAATTTTCAGAGGCTTTATTTTAGTTTACTGTAACCTAAAATCTAAGTACAAATTGTGTGGTTGTTAATGCAAAGTCAGCCCAGGATAACTTTTTCCACCACTCCCCAGTCATGATGCCGCTCCTAAATCCCTCCTGTGAAAGCATTTCTGAGCTGCTGGAGGAGTTGTGGAGATGACAGGAAATGGAAAGTGAGTGGCTGAGCATTTGCCAGCCATACACGAAACTCTGATTTAATTTCCATGCTGTGCACACAGGCACACACACACATGCACACAGCCACACACACACACAATTGAAAGCAACCAGGAAAAGCCAGGGTTGTTCTTGCTACATGACCAATTCTTTTTCCGTAGTCTACCCCCAGAAGCTTTAAAAATTTCTCACCTTCGTATGAAAAGACACCCTTAGAAATAACTTTTTTTTTTTCTTTGTACCAGGGATTGAACTCATGACCATGTGCTGGCCAGGCAGGTGCTTATGCCACTGAGCTAAATCCCCAGCCTAACTTTTTATACTTGGTTGACACTCCTCTCCTTACTTCGTTATAATCAGGATTTGTGATTTGTGAGTGCCTATGTATTCTTTTATTTCTTCTCGCACAATGTTTCTGTCCTGTAGTGTTTATTTTATGAAGTTGGGCATGCCTGTGATGGGGCATGTATGTTTATAATCAGTATCTCTATTGAATTGTTTCCTTAACCAATATATAGTGGGTTTTTTTGTCTGTTTGTTTTTTCCTTTTATGACCAGTTTTGGCTTGACGTCCACTTTGTCTGAAAATAGGGTAGCTACTCCTGCTTTTTTAGGGGAATTCTCATTGTATAGAATATTGTTTTTCATGTTTTGAGTTTTAGTCTATGAATTTTTTTTGGCTCACATGTGTTTCTTGTATACAACATATTGTTGGATTTTGTTTCTTGATCTGGCTTTTCAATCTGTGTCTTTTGAGTGCAGAATTGAGACCATTCCCACCCACAGTTATTGCTGAAGTTACTGACTTAATCCTGTCACTGCATTTTTTCTGTTGCCGACTCCCACGCCCTTCTGACTTCCTGCTCTCCCTGCCAGGTGTGTTTCTTCTGTTAGATCTTTGGTACTGTTAGCACCATTCTCGTCTTTGGATATCACTGAGAATTTTTGGAAGCATTGGTTTGATCATGAATTTTTAAGGTGCTCTTTGTTGTAGAACTACCTTATTTCTTTTTCAATTCTGATGTCTCAGAAGTTATTTTCTTTTAGGGCTTGAAAAACCCTTTACTCCAAGTGCTTTTGGTCTTTACGGTTTATATTGAGACCTGCTATAATTTTAATGGATTTACCTTTATGCGTGATTTATTCTTTTTCTCTAACAGCATTTAAGATGCAGTCCTTGTGTTGGACTTCTGGGATTTTGACTGTAATTTGTTACAGAGGTTCTTTTCTGAATGTGGCTATTTGGGGTTCTTTATCCCTCCCTAATAAACAATTGATTCTTTTCTCATTAGTCAATTGAACATTCCAAATAAAATTCTCATGTATAAATGAGTCCATCTGTGGTAGATCATCACTGCATAAGAGGCCTCTGGCTTTTACACACTTTGCATGGAATCTGAAATTCATGAGCCCAGAAGAAAAAGAAAGGGACGCGGAACATACCCACACCATGTCATCACCCTGAGGTGAGGCACGTAGGCACTCACCAGCTGGGCTTAATTGGGTTTCCTTCCTTCCTTCCTTCCTTCCTTCCTTCCTTTCTTCCTTCCTTCCTTCCTTTCTTTGTGCTTATGCCACTGAGCTAAATTGCTAGCTCCGTTAACAGTGTTTTTTTGGTTGCTGTTGCTGCTGCTGTTTGTTTTTTTGTAATTTTGCTATCAAGGATCAAACTCATAACCTCATGTTTGCCAGGCAGGCACTTTGCTTGTGCCACTGAGCTAAACCCCTGGCCGCACTTAACTGGGTTTCATTCCTATGGATTGCATTTATGGGATTTTGTAGATTCGAGTGGAGAAGGTCAGAGAACATGAAAGAAGAGCAGACTCATATCCATCCTTATCTGATAGGCAAAAAAAGAAAAAACCCAGCTATGAAAAAGATGACAACAGAGTAGATGGATTATGAAGAAATTTCTGGACTATACTGAGAATGCTATGATGAAGTAGGATTATATGAATTTCCCCGGGAAGCTGGTGATTATTTCTATGAGAAAATGTATTCTAGCTTTCAACTCAGGCTGTCTGGAGCATATACTTTTTATCGGAATTTCAGGAGGATTCATAGGCATTTCATTTTCTATCTAATCTCAGAGACAGGAACTCTACCCTCTTCAAGCTGAAGCACCACAGACAGAAGTAGGAATAAGTCTACCCAAAATGCATGCTGGGTGGGAGTGCTGATTTGTTTTTTAAAGACAAGGTCTCACTATGTAGCCCAGGCTGGCATTGAACTCACAGTGATCCTCCTGCCTCAGCTTCCTGAATGCTTGTATTACAGGCATGTGCCATCGTGCCCAGCTCCTTCATCTTGCATTCTAACCAATTAAAGCAGTGAGAAATAATGCCCCCTCCCCGCACAGACGGGACCTGAGAGGGGTCAGTCCAGCTTGGCCCTGGTTCACTGCTAAGGTACTCAGATATGCCAGGTGTCAGTGTCACTTGTGCCTAGAATGAAAAGGAAACGAGATGTTACATCTGTGTCACATAGTGCATGGGGGAGGCTGAGGCAGGAGGGTTGTTGCAAGTTTGAGACCATCCTGAACTACAAACTGAGTTCACGGCCATCACGGCCATCCTGAACTGCATTGTGAGACCCTCCCTGTCTCAAAAATGACAAAACAAACAAAAGCAAAAAACATGACATGAAGATAGTATTTAGTTTGTCTTGCATGGACTTGCTTCAGAAAGATGCTAGAAATATATTAAAAGTGGTCAAAATTGTTTCTGCATCTATTGTCTACATGCAATAATTCATGTAATTATATCATGTAATTAATAATTTCATGCTAGAAATATGAGTGATGAAAACTACAGTGAATGTTTATATTTAAAAAATTTATTTCAGTAAAAGATGCATTGCCTCAAAATACTCCCATTTGCCTCAAACACATTAAGCCCATTGTTCATGCCCATTCTGAAGCAGCTTGGGATTCATTCACAAGCAGATTTAGTTGTGCTGCTGGCTGCTTCTGTATCCTGAATTAATTCGGAATATTTACCTTTCATGGTTATTTTGACTCCGGGGAAGAGCCGCAAGTCGCACAGTGCCAGATGCAGTGCATAGGTGGGTGGAGACACACTGTCGTGTTTTTACCAGCCTGCTTTTCTGACAGATGGCACTTGGCAGAAGCAGTCATCATACTTGCGACCACACCCTGTAAGGCCCTCCGCAGTGACGGAGGAGCAGAAAGAGGAGGGAAGACAGGGAGGAGATGTGCCCTCCCAGGCCGTGTCCCCGGTCCCCATCTCTTCTGACCCCTGCCTCCTAACAGCAAGTTAGCTGTGGCCCCTTCTTCCAGTTATTCCTACAAGCTCTACCTTTTCGAGGCCTTGAGGGGACGTCTAATTTTAGTACAGGTGCTGCCGAAGCCAGCATGGTGGGTGGGGGAGAAGCACCTGGAAATAAACAGTAACAAGAGGAATTAATTTTTTTAATTTTTAAATTTAAATATTCATACTTTGATTATATATTTATACACATATATACAGAGCACACACTGTAGAGCAATATTTTAATCAATGACAGACAATGGTATTTCCCTAACATTTCATCATACAGCTGAAAAACTCCCACCCAGTGACACTGAGCTGTCCAGTGTCACAGTGTAGCGCATTACTTATGTGCACGTGGTGCCGATGATGCAAACAAAACCATTGCTCTGCCAGGCACATGAAAGTCTACAGCGTGTGGTGATGGGAATAAATGACTCTGCTACTGGCTTATGTAGTTACTATACTTTTTATCATTACATTAGGGAACTACTTAGGAGACATGTTTACTGTAAACAGTTTGCTATGTTACGCTGCAGTCAGCCTCATTTGTCTGTGTTTACTACGCATCCTGATTGCATCAGGGGATGCTAAGGAACTGGCCTATCTCATGTAGGTTTGCACAAGCACCTTCTTTGATGTTCTCACAAGGATGGAGTCGCCTAATGATGCGTTTCCCAGAAAGTATCCCTGTGGGTAAGCAACGCATGACTGTGTGTACACTCACAGGAATGGAGTATTAGGTGTTATGGAAAAACAGATGGATAGCCCCACTCTTTCCCCATTTTCTCCTTTAAAAAAATTAATTTAATGGATTAAAGACTGTATACATAAGGCTCATGTGTAGGCAATTTTCCTGCTGGAGTGCTCTGCTGAAAGCAATCTGTTTTCATGGCCTGCACTGTTTATTTTGCATTCAGCGATGTGGGCACGTGGGAACCATTTGCAGAAAATCTCTCTGATGATTTCTACACCCGACGCAACACAGAAGCAGAGGGTAGAGGTCCAGCAAGCTGCCTTTCCAAAGCCAGTTGTGCAATCTCGCCTTTTATTACTACTGACAAGTGTGTTAATGAGAGAGGGGAAAAAGGAAGTTGTGGAAGAGATAAATTCATTCTATCTCTGAAAGAATGGACATCCAAGATTTACACAAATAAGAGTGTTCGTGGTGGTCCTTTGGGATAGAATTCTGGTAAGAAATGTGCGAGACCTTTGCACTGAATACTGATGATCGATTATGCAAGTGTCGTACATTGGTTGGGACTTTCAGTATATCTGCTACCAATGATTGATTGCAAAAGCTTTGCAACACATCCCTCTACGTCCAAGCTCCCCATTTCCTAATCAGCCCACCCCACATCCTGCCACCAGAGGGATCTTTAAAACTGCAGTTCTGACCATGGCTCCCCTCTGTCTTACCATGTTATAAAGGTCACTCCCTCATTTCAAGAAGTAAAAACTTGCTGTTGACTGAGACCAGCTTTGAAATGCACACACGTGTGTGTTTGTACCTTGTGAGCATAGTTGCAGACATTTAAAAACTGTAGTTTGATAGAAAAATCTGTTTTCTGCTGCTGTTAAAGACAGACAAAACAAAACAAAACTTGGAGCTCTGGTAATGGTAGACTTACATTTTTGCATAAGAATAATCCAATCACTCCATGTGGAAGGACATGATTTTCCTAGTTTCCCACAGTGCCCTATACCTCCTGCCTTTGTTCCTCATTTATATGATCTCATTTGTATGATCCGTCTGGTATGTAAAGGCATTAAGATTTCAACTGTTGGACTCTGGGCTGCAGTCCAGGCACTTAGCCTTGTATACAAGAAACATCTGACTTTTCCCAGCCTTGTTAAGGTTCATATGTCACATTCTCTCCTCTTGAACTTTATATTCCGAAAGCATTTCCTAGAAGGAACTGATTTTACCATCTCCAGGCCTTTCTATCTGTCTGAAAAGCCTTCTCCATGTACCAAGCTATTTCTTTTTTCTGAAAGTGTTTCCTGGTTTCCTTAATCATTCTTCCCTGCTGCCCCCACCATCCCCCAACACGGAATACACTCCTCTTACTGATTATATTACTCTGTATCTTACTCCTTGGTGTAGGATAAGGAGAAACTTCTTCCTTTTAGGAGCTGCAGGTGTAAAGAGCTTGTGGAGTGGGCTTGCTAGCGTGCTCAGGGCTGACGCTGAGCTCCAGAGCTGCAGAGCTGCAGCCCTCAAAGAGCAGAGGGCCCTCACAGCAGTGGGTCTCTATGAGGAGGGGTAGATGGGAGTCTGGTGGGTGCGGCTAGGGACTAACATTAAGAACACAGAAGAGACTTGAAAAGAGCAGAGACGTTTTAACCCAGGGGTGTCAAGTAAAAACTACCAAGAAGACTGGGCTTGGTGTTAAGCCTGTAGTCCCAGCTGCTCAGGAGGCAGAAGCAGGAGGATCACTTGAGCCCAGATTCCAGGCCAGTTTTTAGTTGAAAACTGAAAACATTGAAGGAGATTGACCCTGGACAATGAATAGAAATGGAAAGGAGGACAAGCACAGGATTTGTTGTTTTCCGCAGTGCTGAGAAGTGAACTCAGGACCCTGTGCATAGCAGGCAAACACTTTACACTAAGCAATGCCTCCAGCTTCTTGGGGTTTGTGAGTTTTAATAAACTGAATGCAAGAGTGAGGGATGGAGCTCTGGTAGAGAGCAGTTGGCTCTTGTGTAAAAGGCTCTGCATTCTGTCCCCAGCACCAAAAAAAAAGTGTAATACTTTAATAAATTATTTAAAAGTTAGGTTTAGGAAAAAATAGATTTAGCAGTTGGGTGTAATGTGGTCTTCCTCCACGGTCCCACAAATCTCCATAAAGAATTAAAATCATCAAGATTCACCAATGACTCTCTGTCTGTGGAGTCCAAATCCATGCATTCAAACAACTGTGAATAGAAAACACTAAACAAAATTGTATTGAACCGATGGAGACTTCATTCCCTCAACAATACAGTATGAGATTTAAAGCCAGGCCTAGTGGCACATGCCTATAATTCTACCACTTGGGAGGCTGAAGCAGGAGGATCACCACAAGTTTCAGGCCACAGGTGAGTTCAAGGTCTGCCTGAACTACACCATGCCTCAAAAAAAAAAAAAAATTAAAATGTCAAATCTATCAAAGGATCATTTACATAACATTTACGTTGTATTGTAAGTGCTCAAGAAATCATTTAAAGCATAAGGGAGAACTGCATAGTGGCCAGCTTTCCATTGCTGGGACAAAACTCCTGACAGCCACAACTTAAAGGAGGAAATATTTATTTTGGCTCACAGTTTCAGAGGTTTCAGCCCATGGCTAGCTGGTTTCATGGCAGAAGCGACTGGACTCATGGCATCTGGAGACACAGAGAAGGGGAAGAGCCAGAGGGCAAAGGCCCAGGGGCCGCATATAGTCCCTAAGGTCATGCTGCTGTAACCCAGCAGACATACCCGGAAGTGTGTTTGCTAATCCATCTCTCATGCTTATAAAATATCAAAATTAACACAGTTTTTTTGTTCCACACAAAGAGTTTAACAAAGACTAGTTTGGCTATTAGAAGGTCGTTGATAAGGGCAGGATTGGGGTTAAGGACACACAGGGAAGTTGGAATCCTCTTTCGTGGTGAACTTCTCTCCAGAGGCGTCACATCTCGGCTTCAGCAGTTTCTGCTCTTGTTCTCATAGCTTTCCTTCTGGCTCTTTACCCTTATTGCAACCCTGGTGAGCCTGTCTGCCCTCAAGGCCTCAGCCATGCGTCTCTGGCTTTCTTCCCTCTCGGGTCTGTCTCTGGGTGTCTGTAGAAGTGAGCTGGTAGCTGTAGGAGGGTGGTAAAACATGACAAGCTCCTGGGATCATCTCTTTCTAGAATGGAGACAGACCAGGAATGGGCTCCCAACCAGTGTGCATACTGGATACCAGCCTGGCCCAGGGATCCACCTTGGTTTCCCAAAGCCATTATTTCGAAGGTGTTTGTGAAATCCAATTGACTTTAAACTATTCTCTCAATGCCTTCTTGCTCGAATGCCTGCACCCTCCAGCTTGCAGAATTGCTGGGGCTTTTCTAGCTTCTGCTGTGGACCTCACCTGACCTCACTGCCAGGGAGGGAAGTGATTCTAGTCACCAGCCTTGGGGAATGCAGCTGGTCGGTCTCATGGGGAAGGCAGAGCTCTATTCACTCTCTGCTTGGCGTTGGCGGCTCAGACTCATTTCCTCTGTAAATTCTGGGCTTCATTTGATTCTTTCCAAAAGACTGGCTTGGAGATGAGTTTGTTGCTGGCTTTCCTATGTTCACTGTGCTTGTCTTGACGGCTCCACTCCTAAGAAGCAGACAGGCTGTGCTTGCTAAAATATCCCATCACAACTTTTTAAAAGGCTCGACACTTAGCTCTTCTACTGATCTTCATACCACTATTTCAGACCCGGGAGAAGACATCACGTAGCCAAAGAAGGAAGAGGGCCGAACTCACCCTTTCATCAGGAGCCTACTTCTGTGATAGTGGCCTCTTGATCCATTCTCAAGGGCAGGGCTCTCATATCAGTCACTTCTTAAAGATCCCACAACTCAAGAGTACTCTTTGTGGAATAAGATTCCAACATAGGAACTTTAGGGATCACATTTAAACCATAGCAAGCCTGGCCCCCTGTCTTGTCCTGCATGGCCCTTGGTGTTTCTGTAGGCTTCCTGGGACTCTGCTGGGAACTTGATCTCTGTCCTGACCTGTAGCCTCTCTAGGTCTAATCCAGGCTGTACTTTATTGGGGTGACCAATGGTCCTTTCCAGGCTGTTTTCCTGTTCAAAGAAGTGGACAGACAACTAAAAACTGTTAAAGTTTAAAAGAAGAAGGAAAAGCAAAAAAGAAGTGCCCTGAAGAAGATGATGTAAAGAAGACAAACGTGCATCCTGCATGTAGAGCAGGCCACTGCAAGAGCAAGGAGACAGTGGTCACAAGGCCAGTGCACATCTTCTGTATCCTCCTTTGACATCAGCTCGGGGGGTCCCATGTAGAGCTAAAGCTGCTCTGCACCTGCACCCCGGCCGCCATGGACAGACCTCCATGTCTGATAGGTCAGGCCAATTACCCTGCCGGTTTTCCATGCCCTAATCTCCTGCCGCAGTTTCTTCTGCCTTACACCATCAGCAATATGTCTCTCATCTTCTATTTCCTAGAAATTTGTTAAAATTCTCTGCTGTTTACTTGTCTCATTCTGTTATTGTTTATGTCTTTTAATTTCCATACTTTCCTTTTATTGTGGTCTTGAGTGTGAGAGGAAAGAAAGGCGCATAGTTCATGATTTTGAAGAGAAACTGGTACCTTGGCTTGCTTATTTTCATCTTGTAACTAGTGGGTGAGTGCTGTTAAGAATAGGGAGGGTTCTTGGACATAGTAGCCAGTGTCTAGTCACAACAACAGCACCTCTGTTTTTCAACAGAAGGAATTTAATATAGGGAGTTGTTTGCACAGGCACTGGAAGATAGAATGAAAAGAGGACCCTGAGCAGATCAGAAGGGTATTACTAAGAAAGCAGAGGCAACTCATAGTCCTAAGAGAACAAAAGTGATTGTCAAACAAAAGAGATTTTGAGGTTGTCAAAAACTAGAAACTTAGAGGATGGGCTGGGCTTAGCTTTGGAGGAATGGCTATGACTGGTAGCTGGCATCTCTCAGACAGAGATGTCATTGGTGATGGGGGCCAGAAATGCCCAAGTAGGAGCCAGCTGTAGCATCTGGGCTAAGGGCCCAGAGGAACACTAGACAAAAGAAAAGAAGGAACAAGATGGCTGTGTGTTCTCCTGGCTTCTGAGTTCTCTGTGACACTTAACAGGAAGCCAGCTGTCAAAAGAGTCTGGCAAGCTTAGTTACAGGGTCCTTGTCCCAGCCTGACAGAGCACAGTACAGAATTGTGAATTTGGAGTTGAGTGATGGTAGAAAAGAAAGACACAAAGCATCTAATATACATAAATCTATATTTATAGGCAAGATCTTTCTTCAGTGTTTCAGACTTTTTTTTGCAATGACAAGTCTAGACTTTTTTGTTTTTTATAATGTTGGGAAATAAACCTACGGCCTCGGACATGCTAAACTTATGCTGAGCCCCAGAACCAGCCTCCAGATTTGTATTTCTGTCAATTGTCCCTTTTCAACTGTCTCATGGGAGTATCACAGACAAACAGAAAATTAACAAATTCCTCTTCTAAAGCCTCAGAATAATTCATGCTAACTTTGAACTGAATTAAACTGGGGGTAGTGCTATTTTCTATATGAAGGCTGTTTACCAAACTGAATCATGTTTGCATCCAAATTTGTTTTCTTTCTCCATAAAGGACAACATTGTCCAGCCACCAAAGCCCAATGTGGGAGTTATTCAATATGGCTTTTTCTCCCTCAATCCCATACATTTCACTCACTGGATTTTGCCATTTTGCTTGCTTAGGCAGTGTGCTGCAGGGGGCTGTTATCAGTGAAAGCTCTTAAAAGCTTCACCATCACTGTCTTAGGGTCTCTTAATTCTATCTTATCTCCTAGATTGCCTTTCTGTTGCCTCATTAGACCCTGATTACATTTTCTGTTGACCACTACTGTTACCTTCTAGTTGGTCTCTTAACTGCTATTTTATCCTTAAGTTGATTACTAGCATGATTTTACAAATTTAGCAGATGTAAGCCGGTTTGTGGTGGTGCACACCTGTAATCTCAGCACTTGGGAGACTGAGGCAGGAGAATCATTGTGAGTTGGAGACAGCCTGGGCTCCAAAGTGAGCTCAAGGTCAGCCTGATCTGCATAGTTTTTACAGATCTGCTGGGCGTAGTGGCACAAACCTGTAATTCCAGAGGCTGAGGCAGGAGGACTGTAAGTTCAAGTCTGGCCTTGGCCACTTAGTGATTTACCCAGACCTTGTCTCAAAATTAAAAAAAAAAAAAAAAAGGTCCAGGGATGTAGCTCAATGAGAAGACTCTGGGTTTAATAATACCACAGCACAAAACAAAACATATCTGATTAGATCAACATGGAGGTTATGTCCTCGAATGGATAAAGGTGTTGGTACTGTGTAATTCTTCACAATCAGGGAAAGGAAAGCCCTGTTCAGCAAGAGTCAGTGCCTGACAGCAGTAGAGAGGGCTGAGTCTGCCATGAGCATGTGTGGAATTAAAGGGTGGCAAGGACTGGAACACAGAAAATTGGTCTTGACGCTTAGAAATTGAAAAGGTGAGATAAAAGGAGCATGAGGTAAAGATTGGAAAGAGAAGAGAGAAAAACAGAATTAGAATCATAACTTTTGTTTCTAACGAGTTGGCAAGCAAAGGATTTTGCCTTAATGCAAAGGAAATTATTTTTATAAATTCCAGAAGTGTCTATAACCATCCCCTATAAAGATGTAAAGAAAAAGACCCTGGTTGATATTGTAAAGAAGCAGAGAAAATGTAAAAAAATGGAATGAAGTTAATGGATCGCTTTTGAAGTTCAAGAGAAGCCCAAAGAAAGTTCCAAAACCTTGGGAGAGTTGCTTGATATGTGTGTTTATTAACAAGAGGTGCCAGCATTTTCATGAGCCAGGAATGCCAGTTTCTGACATCTGCAAAATGATCCTGAGACAAAAACAGGGCAGACCTGGCTGGAAGCATGCAGTGTGGACTGTGAATTAGGTCTGCTTGCTACGGGGACAAGCCTGGTGTGTCCTATAGTTGAAAAGAAGACAAAAATGAAGGAAGAAAATAGTGGAAACTGTCAGCTAACAGAAGATAATGGCATTGCATTCTGCTTTGTTAGGAACATTTAGAAGTGACCTGTTGAAAAGCCACACTGAACCAAATAGCAGAGGCAAAGCCTCATTTCCTGAGCTGGGATCTTGACCTTCTCAAGCAAGACATAAGGTTTCTGGGAAAGAGACTGAATCTATTCAAAAGTGACACAATGCTATATAAGCATTCAGAGGTGATGTGATAAAAAGAATCAGGAAATAGCTACCATAAAATAGCTGTGTAAATACTGCAGTCTCTCTTGTGTGAGAAAATGAAACTATAAAGGAGAACAGAAATATATAACAAATATTGTGAAATAGGAAGAAATTGTTCAAAAGGTCTGGGGAGCCAGAAGGGAGGAGGGGAAAGGAAGGAAAAGGGATGAGAAAAAATAAGAAAAGGATATAATGGGAGCAAAGTCTTATAAATATGGAGAGGGAGAGAGGCTGGAGGGGAGGGGCATTGGGTAAAAAGGTACCAAGATGTGTCTATACAGGTACAAATTCCCTATGATGAACATAGTCAGCATGTATATCTAAATTGCACCAATAAACTTAATTTTTAAAAAAAGTGGAGGAGTAGGCAAGAGTCAAGCTGGTCATCAGACAGCGAGGTCACGTTCACACTGAGGTGGCCACCTGGATGCGAAGTGTCTGAAGGTCCTGCAGGCGAGGGGGACCCTGCAGGTGACCTCAAGGAGAACACACACGTGGAGGCCACGTTGGAGAAGATTCGCACTCCGAAGCCATGGAGGAGGCGCTGAAGAAGGCCGCGGGAATTGATTCTCGCCTCAAGTCACAAGTCCTGGGGTCCAGGATCTGAGAGGCTACGTGGGGCCTCCGGATGATGGTAAGATGCAGCTGTGGTGCAGCAGATGGCAGGCCATGGTGGTGTCTTAGGCCCAGGTCCCCCCCACCACCTCAGGGCAGGGAACTTTTGGGGAATGCTGTGTTGTTTGTTTCTATTTGTCCGTTGGCTTTTTCTGCCTAATTTCTGTAATTTCTGACCCACACAAAATAACTATAAAGGGTTTTTAATGCAGTAAAAAAAGAGAGGCCAGAAGTCATCCGCAGGAAACGTGTACAAAGCAGGGGAAGGTAACCGGAAGTGAGGCCTAACCGGAAGTGAGGCCTAACCGGAAGTGAGGTGTGTAATTGGAGAGACCGCAGTGAACAGGGCACTGGTGAATCCCTGGCTCGTGGTTTTTGGACACATTCTTAGCGATTGGCAGCACGCTGAAGGCCTTCCGTGCCCATCTTCTGTTTGTGTGTCTTCTTAACAGCAGACACCCAACTGGAAGGGACCAAAAATTTCTAAAAATAGTGTAAAATAGGGGATTTTTAAGAGATCATTTGTCATCTAGCAGTTTTTGTTTCCTTTTTTATAGAGGCCTCTAAAACGGGAGAACAAGAGCTAAAACTGCCTGGGTTCCGATTTCAGCGGCCACAGTTTCTAGCCGTGTGTTCTTGAGCTGGGTGCCTAACCTCTCTATGACTTAACATCATTTAGAAAAACGTGAACAACAGTGTCTTAGGTATACAATGAGGATTATATGAATTAACCCGTGCAAATGATATAGGGGAAAGAAATTCACAACCTACTAGATGTCTGGTACTAGTTTGTGTTCTCTGAAATCAAAGAATGATTTTTAGGAACCATGGAGATTAAAAGTAGAATATATTTTTTGAGAGAAAAAAGGTCACCAGTAGGTTGCTGAGGACCCCACCTTTCTAGGAATTTCTGTAAAGCAAAACCAGGATCTGAAGCAGGCCCAAGGTGAGGGAAAATCAGGAACTCCCAAGGCAGATGGGTATGAGGTAGGACAGAATTATGGTTAACCAATGACATTGCATGTGTAATTGCTCAGGTGAAATTGATTAAATCTGGATCGAATGGGGAAGTGAGTCAAGTAGCAAGTGGGCATGAATACAAAATAGAGCCTTTTCCTATAGGAAATTGGGTTAGTGGCTCCTTCTGGCTTCCTCAAGATGACTGATGCTTTGTAATATCGCAGATGTTTATACTTAGGGTGTGGGTGCATTTGTTTTATCTTTTGGGATCTGGCCCTCAGCAGAGGTGTCTGTCTCCTCCAGAGGTGCAACATATCTAGTCTTCTGCTTTGGCTCCTTTGAAGACCTGTCTGACTGCCTATAATATTTCTAATAAACTCAGCTGTCTATTAACATAGACTTCAGAATAGTAGTTATATAGAAGGATTTCTAGTTATTGTTTTAGCCTTAATCTTGGGCCAAATTAATTACTGCCTCTTAAACCAAAGCACATGAGAGCAATTGCTCACTCAAGGTGTGACTGTGGTAAGAATGTACTTGGGCTGGGGCAGGAAAAGATGGTTATCTGGTAAGTTTAGGTGCAGGGATAGGGTAGCAATAAATATCCAGGAGTATGAAGATTTCAGTGTTGATCTTGAAATTTTTTTCTTTTCTTCTCATCTCTCCTTCTTCTCTCTCCTCCACCTTCTTTTTCTTCACCTTTTTGTGGTACTGGGCAGTTGGCCCAGGACGTTCATGCTGAGCTACATTCCCAGCCTTTTTAATTTTAATTTTAATTTTAATTTAGAGACAGGGTCTTGCCAAGTTGCCCCAGCTAGACTTGAACTTCTAATCCTCTGGCCACAGCTCTTAGAATGTTGGGATTACAGGTGTGCACCACCATGGCTATTTCACTGGGTATATTTTGTTATGAGTAAAAACTGCCCACTATGATTCAAGCAAGAAATATTATCCTGGCTTCATTCTTCCTATGTACTATCCCCTTAGCATAGCACTGCTTTGGAATTCTGTCTTCCTCCATGTACTTTTTGTAATGAATGTAATGACAGTGTTGGATATGAAGTTTATCACCTGGAATGCACACGCAGCAGTATTAGTAGCACACATGCAACAGAATAACATGCTTTGGAAATGGGGTGTGAGCTTGTTTTGAAAAAGAAAAAGCAAACAAATTATTGTGTAATTTCATTTTGATTTATAAAAAATGTCATGGGTATTAACCATCTAGTTCTCAGCTTTACATGCTGATGGTATGCAAATGAACAAAGCATATAACTTGTTGCTTGACATTTTTCCAGGTTTGTATCGGTAACTAGAGATCTGAAAGTAGGTTTTGTTTTGTTTTGGTACCGGAGATCGAACTCACAATCTTGTGTTTGCCGAGCAGACATTTATGCCGCTGAACTAAACCCCAGGCCCTGAAAATGGTATTTTTCAAAGCACATCTATATTACATTTCTTAATGTCTGAGATATTTTAACAACATTGAAATTTGCTTTTTATTTTGTTCATCGTTTTTGTGATCCTAGGAATCAAACCCAAGGTCTTGCACATACCAGGCAAGCATTTTACCGGTGAGTTATACCTTCAGCCAAATTTAAATTGTAGATGCTCAGGTTACTCTGCTGTGAGTCAAAGCCATGTAAATGGATGTACTTCTCATCAGGCTTTGCCAGTTCTAGTCTGTGCTTGCCATTTATGCTGGTCTTCAGGAATGTGCCTGCTTTCTCTATCCTTCAAAATAAGAATTGAAAATTAAGTTGCTAGATAACCCCTAATCCTCAAATTGGCTAAACTTCATCCTACACCTTCTATTTTTTTATCAGATGTCTAATTTGTGTCAGTCGTATTGATTCTAAAGAGACTGAGTCCAGTGATGGGCTTTTTTGGGAAAGACTTCATTAAGGTTTAAATTGTTAGTTTCCTGTGTCACTGTGTCTGTTGGCATTGACTTTCTCTTTATGTTCATTGATTTCTTGGCCTGCATATGCTTTTCCCTATGCCTGTCACTCTGAAACAATTTTTTTCTTACAAGAAAGGCCAGGTCACTGTCTAGGGAGCATTAAACAGCTTTTTGGTGATTGCATTCAGAAAACATTTTAGACAAGGAACTGGCCTGAATCAGTTATCCCCATCTTCTTTTATTTGACTTATTTATCATTTGTCTTCACCTTGAGACCAAGAAATCTTAATATCTGTTTTAGTGTGTGGTCTTAGGTTTGAGAAGAATGACTTGGCAGGACTTTCAGAAACACTAGGAACACCTTTGGATCATTCATCTACTTAACATAATGGAAAAGTGTCCAAAACTCTCAGAAACTGCAGGTAATTTAAGAGAAATATGAAAAAGGATCTGCTGAGAAAGTATTTCACTACCTGATGATAATTTTCCTTTTAAAACCTGTGTCAGAAAAAAAAACTACTTCAATAATAGCAACTTCTATCACAAAGGCATTTCTAATTAATTCCTTAGCTATTAAACTTTAGAGACCACTCTATATGAGCAATAACAGGTTAGGGAGAGGAACAATGGATAAAGTTTTCCTTTTCTTGACTGTCAATATTATTGGTCATATTTTCCCACTCTTCTGAATAGCAAACCATTAGTTGGAAACATAGCTAGGGAAAAATTGAAGTATTAAATATTTTCACATGGCTATTAAAATTTCCATCTGGGCATGATGGTGCATGCCTATAATCCTAGCACATGGGAGGCTGAGGCAGGAGGATCACTGTGAGTTCCTGGCCAGCCTGAGCCACAAAGTAAATTCAAGGCTATCCTGAACTATACAGGCTTGTGAGACCTTGTCTCATAAAGACCTAAAACACAAAACAAAAAATGTCCATCTATATTCCAGAATTAAGTGATTCTAAGGAAAGTAATTACTCAATATTCTTTCTTTCTTTTTTTTTTTTTTTGAGACAGGATCTCGTTATACAGTTAAGGCTGGTTTTGAGCTTACTTTGTAGCCCAAACTAGTCTCAAACTAGTAACAATCTCTTGTCTCAGCTTCTCAAGTGCTGGGGTTACAGGCATGCACCACCATACCTGGATTCAATAATTTTTCGTTGCGCCAACTTCCTACAGAAAAGAATGAACTGCTTTCTGAGTTTTGCTAGAAAGAAGCAACATGGGCCCATATTTCCTTCCAGAAGATGTCTGTTTTAGAAAGGAGGCATCAATTTTCTTTTTAAATTGTGTGTATTCACATCTCTAAGAATATCAAAACTGAACAAATCTGTCCCTTTTTTCCCCATAGTATTCAAGCATGCCATACTTTGCCATCCATAACTCCAGAGGGACAATGACTCTCTCCTTGATCACACTTTTAAATGCATTGCTTGGATTAATCTTAAGACTAATTTGAAGAGAGACTCACTCTTCTGCAGCAGGTCAGCAAAGGTGCGGCTTTCATTGCTTTTCACAACAAATGGTGTCAAAACCCGGTAGAGCTGAGGATCCGGTGGTTTCCACACTGTAAGCAGGAAATATCTAGGACTCTGTCAGATCTGCCTTTCCCCAAAGCAACATCTCTGCATGCACATTCATGAAAACACTGCCCAACTTTTGTAAATGCTTTATAATTTGTAAGATACACGACACATGCAATAATCCTAATGCGTTAGTCCCTCTACCCACTCATGTTAAAAATCAAATCCCCATGATGACAGTGTCAGAAGGCGGGGCTTTGGGAATTGATTCGGTCTTGGCTGAGACTTGTGTCTTTATGAATGAGGTCTAGGAGCGACTCCTACTTGTCCACAGTGTGAGAAGACAGCTGCAAGGCACCCCTATAAACCAGCAGCGGACTCTGACCTGTCACCCCATCTGCTGGTGCCCTCATCTGGCCTTACTTCCCAGCTGTCAGAATTGTGAGAGCGAAATTTCTCCTTTTGTGCTGGGCACCACCTTTATCACTGAGCTGTGTCCCCAGCCCAACAGGTACATTTTGTTGGTAATAAATTTCTTTTTTTTTTATTTTTTATTTTTGTCTTTTTCGTTTTTATCGGTACCAGGGATCGAACTCACGACTGCTTGCTTGCAAGGCAGGCACTTATGCCGCTGAGCTAAATCCCCAGCCCCGGTAATAAATTTCTGTTCCTGGTTCAGGGTACATCGTTATAGCAGGCCAAACAGACTGTGAGAATATATTGTTTATTATGGTATCTTGAAAACTCTCTGAGTAGGCATGGCAGGGATTACTTTCTCCTCTTGTAGGATGAGGAAACTGAAGCTCAAAGAGAACAGGATCTTTCAAAGTCAATCAGCTATAAGTCATGGAAGTGGAATTAAAATGCAAGCCTCCAGCTTCGAAAAGATGCAACTGTCACAAAATTTAACAGCAGTATTAGTAACAACGGAAACAACTGATTTGGGAATGAGAAGATGAGGGCTCCAGCCGTAACTATCATTTCTTAGGTATGCAACCTTGGACCTTTTAGTCAAGTGATTCTGATAATCTCTGAGAAGTACATTCTCTTCCTTACAAAAGTGTGAGACCCCAGTGTTTTACCTAGCACTTCTCTGACTGGTAGGTTAGAAACGTGACTACTTTGTCTTCCCGATTCTCATGAGCACTCTTGATAGAAAATATTTTTGCCATTATTAATCAAGAAAATCATGACTTCAGATTTGAAGAATATTTGCTTTATTTGCCCAGTGAATGCAATGGCTCTTTTTCTTTTTTATTTATTTATTTTTTTTGGTCTTTTTCGTTTTTATCGGTACCAGGGATCGAACTCACGACTGCCTGCTTGCAAGGCAGGCGCTTATGCCGCTGAGCTAAATCCCCAGCCCAATGGCTCTTTTTCTGTATTTTAAATTCTTTTAATGCTATAAATTGGTTATTACTATTATGGTACCTTCATTTTATGGGTAAAGAAGCAAAAACTTCTTTGGAAAGCAGTATTTCTAACTTTTAAATACACATTGTACAAAGATAATTCTGTATTAGTGCTACCCACAAAAATGAAAATTCCAAAAGAATGAGGTAAAAGATATTAGTATTTCTCATGTGTTGTGTCTCCAATATTTGATTTACTTGATGTACAATCCACATTAGAAATTACCCTTTGTGTTGGATTAAGTAATGGTCAACTTGTAACCCCAGCTGAACTGAACCAGCATGGTGCTGGGTATGGAGGGCCCACCTGAGGACTGTTGCCAACAGCACAAAAGCAGAACAGGAGGAAAGCTGGTGCACTGTTGATCCTCCTGGAGAAGCTTGTCATGCTGGCTTTCCTGAGGAATGCAGCTGTTCTCATCATCAGAGGAGCTCAGGACCTTGCTTTTGCTGAGGATGGCTGTGGTTCTTTGTGGGGGAGCTTTAGTCTTCGAGCATCACTCTTGGCTCCAGTGTGGATCACTCAGCCTGTAGGCACAGATCCTTCATCCCATTGGTGCAGACTTTCTACCTTCCACTCCTGACCTTTGGGCCTTCCTAGTGCAGATCTTTGATACAGTCTTGCATGAGGTATTGTCATGGGCTCTGGGCCTCCAGATGGACTTGTAGAGGACATTGCCATGGGCTTTAGGTTTTCAGCTGGACATGTGTGGGCCATTGTCATGAGATCCAGGCCTTCAGCTGGATTTTTTGGGTCTCTATTGTGTGGACAGATCTCTTGCACTCTTTTACCTTTGACTGTTTGGGTAAATATTATAAAATAGTCTATAAATTATGTGCCCTGTATTAAATCTTTTTCCTTGTAAAACTTGACTACAAAACCCTCCTGGAAAATTAAGAAAATGCTGATAGCAGACTGTGTTTATCAAGAACATATGGGAATCTTATCATCTGTTTTTGTGACTCAGTTTCTTTCATCTGAACCAAACACTGATTTCCTAGTACACACATTCAGAATTAGAGCCTTTGGGCATGTCTCATTCTGATGGGAGAATTGGTGCAATAAAGTAGCTTGAAAAGATTAAAGCTATTAATATTAACCAATAATTGTTAAGTGCTATAATATGAAACATATAGTATGAGATTGTATATCAACAGTTACAGATTACAATGAGTGAATGTATATGTTCCTCCAACATCATATACTGAAACCTAATCCCCAATCTGATATAAGACACAGAACTTGAGGGGAGTGATTAGTTCTGGAGGGTGGAGTCTCATGAATGGGATTAGTGCCCTTCTAAAATCCAGAAACCTCTCTTGTTACTTCTGTCATATGAGAGCATAGCAAGAAAATGACCTCCTCTGAGCCAAGCTCTCAAAGGACACTGGATTAACCGCTGCCTTGAATGTAGCTTTTCTGGTTTCCCAAACTGCGTGAAATAATTTTTTAACAGCCACCAAGTTTATGATACTTTGTTATGGCAGTCTGAATGGTCTAAAACAGAAATTGATACCACGAGGAAGAAGTGTTCCTATAACAAGTAACTAGTTGTATATAGTTGTATAACCACTTTGGCATTGGTTGATAGGCAGGGGCTAGAAGAGTTTTGACATCTATGCTAGGAAAAGCCTACATGACTAGAGAGAACCTTTTAAAGGTTCAATGAGGGCTCATTGAATAAGAGAATGATTGAGAGAACTCAATGTTCTTAGAGATAATTTCTAACAATATCAGAAGGAATATGGCTATAAGCACCACTCTGATGAGATCCCAGAAAAGAGGCATGTGCTAATGGTGAGTAGAGGACAGGTGATTTTTCTTATAAGGTAACACAGAATTTGATTGAATTTGTGGCCTAGTGTTTTGTGGTAGGTAGGCAGAATTTGTGGACAATAAAATTGGATATTGGCTGAAGAAATTTGTTAACAAACGTTGAAGGAGCGGCATGTTTTTGCAAAAAGAAGTAAAGATGGAATTGTTAATCAACAGGGTTGCAGAACTTAAAGTTATAAAAAATTTCAAACTCTTGTACTGAGTAAGAAACCCTGTGTGGGAGAGAATACTATGGCGTGGCTGATGGGCAGTGGACAGCCTTCTCAGCAGAAGATAGAAGCTTTCAACTGTGACCATGGGAGAACGACACTGGACAGCAATGCAGAGATCACTGGCGTGGTCTTTGCCATTCATTACAGGTACAGAATGCAAAGGTTAGCCGGGCATGGTGGCTCATGCCTGTAATCCCAGCACTCGGGAGGCTGAGGTGGGAGGATCGTTGCGAGTTCGAGACCAGCCTGGGCTACAAAGTGAGCTCAAGGTCAGTCTGAACTGCATAGCAAGACCCTGTCTCAAAAAAGACAAAAAAAGCAAAGGTTGGAGGACGGAAGGAGGAAGAATGGTTTCAAAGTAGGGCCTGTTGGTGTTTGCTGTCTCCTCACACTTCAGCCTAGGCTCCTTGGCACCCAATGTGGCATGGGGTGTTTCCAGCAGAAGTGTGCAGTTAGGGCTGCCCCCATAAGACTTCAAAGGCTGGACCTCCCAGGAATGTCATGGACCGCCCACCCCAGCCTCAGGAGTTTTGAGAGGCAGAGAGCTGCTGCAAGGTAGAGCTCCCTGAGCTCTGGGCCAAACCCCTGCCTGGGAACTTTGCAGAGGCAGCATTGCTGGCCCAGTGAGTCTGGAAGGCGAGATTCAGGCCCAGTATGTCCAAAAGTAGGATCTGTGTCCCAGGGGGGCTGGAGGTCTGGTTTTGTTCCTGAGCCCTAAGGTTTAACATGATTTATCCTGTTGGGTTGGGTTTCATATTTACATGGGACTTGTCACTCTATTTTCTTTATTTTTTCTGATTTCTTCTCTTCATAGTGGGAGTGTCTATTTTATGTCTTTCCCGTGGTTGTATTTTGCAAGCACATAACTCATGTGGGTTGACAGGTTCACAGGTGAAGAGGAATGTGCCACAGAATGAGTCATATTCTGAGCCTCACCCATTTCCAGTTTTAGAGGCTACTCAGGTGAGACTTTGGATTTTAATAACATCCATTTTGTTTCATTTTATTTTCAGTACAGAGGATTTGAACCCAGGACCTTGCAAATATAAGACAAGCATGTTACCACTGTGCTATTTGTCCAGTAAAAACTTCCGATTTTAAGCTTCAGGGTTGGAACTAATTAAGATTATTTCTTAAATTTCTTTTTTAGTTTGAAGGTAGTAAAATACAACAAAACAAGACAGAACAAAGCCAATCAAAACAATTCAGTGAAATTGGTACAGAACTTCAGGGCAGGATGCCAGGATAACAGTAACAGGTTCTATACTATATCTCATTATCTTTACAATAGTTGTCCATTCAATCAGGTAGAGCAAAATAAAACCAAAACCAGAACATTATAAAACCTGTCAAAACAGAATAGTGAATGGAGCAAGACAATTGATGAGAACAAAGCAAAACAGTGCAAACAATATTTACCTTCAAAGAGAATTTAGGAGCAATCCCCCATACTTGCTATATTGCATACTGTGATCCTCCCCAGAGATGCTCAGACCTCTGGTCTCAGGTCAGCATAATCAACCCAACAATTCAAGCATTTTGAGAAAAGAGGTGAGGATGGTGACCATTTCCTTTAGACAGCCTTTTAAGTTGGGTATAATCTTCAAGAAAAGTCATATCTGTTGCAGTTGAGGCTCTTAACATTGTTGAAGCTTGCTGCTACTCCTTACCTTTCTCTCCTGTTTTTTTTTCCCTTTCCACATTCCACTCCTGTTTTCTTACTATGAGCATCCATTTTAAAATAATAACTACAAATTGCTCACTGTAAGCCAGTTATTAGTTTCTTTAAATTTTAAATCAACAAAGTTATATTTATCATCTCTAACCTGATATTCTGACATATGTGCATGCTATGGAATGATTAAATCTGAGTAATTAACAACTGTATTAATTTGTATCTGTCTTAATGACTTCTCATTACTAAGACACAATGCCTGACACTCACAAGTTAAAGGAGGAAAGGTTTATTTCAGCTCATGGTTTGTAGGGTTTTCAGTTCACAGTTGGCGGGCTTCAAGGCAGAGCAGCATGGCAGAGGGGCATCACAGGGGAGAAACAGTCCATGGAAGAACAGGCAGGAAGCAGCAAGCAGTGAAGCAAGCCTCCCTTCCCTTTTATCCCATCTAGGTAGGCTACAAGCCTTTTAGGTGATGCCATTCACACCAGAGTAGGCCTTCCCATTAGCCACATCCAAAACTATGGTAAGCCAATCAGTGGTCTAACTTAGTTATCACACGGTACTTCAGCATCACACACCTGTGATCCAACCATCTCCCCAAAGCCCCATCTGTGAGCACACGAGGCTCTGGTGGGGGGACATCTAGATACAAGCTATAACAAGAGCTAATTTTGTGTTGAGAATACTAAACATCCATTCTCTGCATTTTTCAAGAAAACAGTACATCACTATTAACTGTTGTGTTCTGTGCTATATAACAGAGCTCTTGAACATACTCTTTTTATTTAACCTAACTGTCATTTTATAACTTCTCATCCTCCTCTATCCCCTCACCACTCCAGCCTGTAGTAACCACCATTCTGCTATTTACTTCTGTGAGAGTAACCTTTTTATATTCCCATATGAGTGAGTTCATTTGTCTTTCTGTGCCTGGTTTATTTTATTTAACATGATATGTTCTTTACCTTCATTTGTGTTGTTGCAGATGATATGAAACCTTTTTAGCCATCTTTTTTTGTGGCTGAAAAGTATTTCATTGTGTATATATAGTCAGCTGTCAATATCTGCAGTGCATTGATTTCAGAGTTTCCCTCAGATACCAAAATTGTGAATGCTCATCTCTTAGGTAAAATTGTATAGTGTTTGGATATATAACTTGGGCATTCTCTTATATTTTAAAAATCATTTCTGAATTATTTATAATAGTACAATATAATAGTTACTTATACTGTGTTATTTAGGGAGTAATGACAAGAAAATATCAGTGCAGATGTACTTTTTTCATGAATATTTTCCATCTGAAGCAGATTGAATTTATGGATGGAGACTGACTGCACAGATTCAGAGAGTGGGTGTATAGACCACATTTTCTTTACGCAGCTCATCTAGTGCTGGGCACTTAAGTTGATTCTAAAAATTGACCGTTATGAATAATACCACAATAAACATGGCAGTGGGGGAGTCTTTTGAGCACACTGATTTCATTTCCTTCGTGTAGACAGGCATACCTTGGACATATTGTGGGTTCAGTTCCAGACCATTGCAATAAAGCAAATATGGGTATCAAATGAATCATACAATTTTTTGTTTACTAATGCATATAAACATTATATTTATACTGCATAGTAGTGTATTAATTGTGCAGTAGTGTTTGCTTAATAACGTGTATACCATAATGAAAAAGTTTGTTGATGTTAGTGATCATCTGAACCTGCTTGGTTGTGGGTCTCACCTCAGTGTTGATGGCAGTGGACTGATCACACTGGTGGATCTGAAAACTGGGGTGGCATCTCTGTTGCCATGGTATACCTTTTTAGGGTAGTTGTAACTATTGGAAATTTAATTAATTTAAAACACAAAGAAGAGTCTTTTTCTAAGGATTACACACTTCAACATTTTAAGATTTTTAAAAAATATTTATGTATTTATTTTTGAGACAGGATCTTGATAGACAGTCCAGGCTGGCCTTGAGCTTGCAGTGATCTTTCTCAGCCTCCCAAGTGCCAGGAGTACAGATGTATGCCACCATGCCCATCACTTTACCACTTACTACCTGTTGAGTATGTACTATGTGATGGGCTCTTTGTGGTGATTATGATGGTTAATCTTGGTTTTCCCCTGCCTGGACTGAGAAATGCCTAGGAAATTAGTAAAGTATACCTCTACATGTGTCTTTGAGTGTTTCCAGAGACCATTAGATCATGAGGGCTCCGACCTCATCAGTGCATCCATCCTTTCATGAGATCAGTTGAGCAGATTATTGGAGGTGATGGAAGCCAGCAGTGGAGTCTGGTTGGAAGGCATGGATCATAGAGACAGGAGATTGGGATGATACAGGACACCTGGTCTCTTTCTCTTCAGCTTTTGCTTTCTGCTCCTTAGTTTCCATTTAATGATCAACTTTCTTCCATCATATGCTTCTGCCGTGATGTTTCTATCTCAGCGCAGGCCTAATGCAGTGGTGACTGCAGACCATGGACCGAAACCTCTGAAACCGAGATAGGCATTTTCTTCCTTTGTTTATGTCAGGTATTTTGTCACAGCAACAGGAAGCTGACCTGCACAGTCATCCCTTCTGTTCCCTTGTCAGCATTCATAGCCTTTAATTTATGGTTAAAGACAGCCATGGAGCCCTAGCTTTTTCAAGAAATCAATTGTGTGTTTCTTATCATACTAGACTGTGTTGTACTCAAGCTCTTTAAAATATATAAAGGGAATATTTAAAATGAGTTAACTAAACAGAGTTAAAAATTAATTTGGAAACCTATCTGTAGAAGTATATGAAAGGATCATGTTTGGCGAAGATGAAAACAGCTAATATACATTGAGTATATGTTCCCACTGTGCTAAGCATCTTACAAGCATTGTCTCTTTTAATTAACACAATAATCCTACAATACTGCCTGTCTCATTTTATGAGGAAAACTAAAGTTAGAAGAGTTAATTAACATACTCCAAAGTGGAGAATGGGTATAGATTTGTGTCCGTCTCTTTCCAGAGCCTATGTCTATAATGATTTCTATAATGAAAATAAGGAGCAAATTGTAGCTTCAGTGACTGGTGAATATCTGGACCTGGTAGGTCGTGATATATTGTTGGGTTTTGGTTTTGTGGAGATTCTGTTGCTCCCATGCTGATGGGATCAACAGCACCACGTGGAAATTAAATCACTGGCTTAACCATCTAAAATTGCCTGCATAGACTTTGATTTCTAGCATCTTCTGTGATTATTACTCTGTTCAGCTTTTCTGCCTCTTATTCAGTTAAGTATAGTTAACCACATTTATTTTGGTGGAAAAACAATCATTTTCTCTGAATTTTCAAATTCATTACTCTTTTAGCTTGGGTTTCTTGGAAAACAGATGCTGGAACAAGGCTTGGATGGTTTGGCCTAATACAGCCCCAAAGCCTCATGTGTTTGGAGGGTGACTGGGTTATGGGGCACCATAGCTGTGCTCTTAGGAGATGAGACTGGTCTGAAGAAGTGCTGTGACCTGGGAAGTGATGTCTCCTTCCCTGGCTCCTCCTTCTCTCTCTGCTTCCTGACTACCATCAACCAATTTTTTTTGAGCCTACCACCCATGTACTTAAACTTGCAAAACTGTGAGTTTCCTTTAAGTTGTATCTCATCCTTTAAGTTGTGTGTGTTGGCTATTGTGACTCAGTGACAAGAAAAGTGACTAAGACGGGTGGTCATGCTGCATTGGGAAGTGAAAATGGAGGAGGCTGAGTCTTATGGTTTGGGTATAATATGTCACCCAAGGCTCATGTGCAGGAGGCTTGGTCTCTAATGCTGCAGGGTGCAGAGCTGATGGGATTTGGGGAAGTGATTGGATCATGAGGGCTCTGACTTCATCGAGCTGATTAATCCACTGATGAGTTCCTAGCTCAGTGGGCTTATTAGGATATGGGATTTGATTAGATGAAACAGGTCACTGGGGGTGTGGCCTTGCGATCTATCTATCTATCTATCTATCTATCTATCTATCTATCATCTATCTATCCTCTATCTGTTGTTTTGAGACAGAGTCTCACAATGTATCACAGGCTGGCTTTGAATTTACAGTGATCCTCCTGTCTTAGCCTCCGAAAGGTTAAAATTACCCTGCATATCCAGCTTGCCAGGCACATTTTGACCCAGATCCCTTTCTCACTGGCTCTTTCCATCTCTTTCTGCTTCCTGGCGGTCACATGTTGTGCCGTGTTTCTGCCTTGCTTCAGGTCTAGATGTGATAGAGTCAGGGACCAGGAGCAGAATCTTTGAGCTAAAACACACCTTTGCTTTCAGGTATTTTGTCACGGAGATGAAAAGCTGACTAATGCATCAGAGAGAGGGAGGTGGGGAACAAGACAGGAAATGATGGAAAATAAATGCCAGCTGGCATGGAACCAAGCTAGCTACTGTGTGTCAGGAAATGTGAAATGTGACACTATTTTTGTTTTCAAGGTGCTAGGGATTGAACCCAGGGTGTAAGCACTGAGCTACCTATCCAGCCCAACTTGTGCTTTTACTTTTTTATTTTAAAGAGATGAAATCAAAGAAAATAAAACAGAATAAAACCAAACCAAACAATGAAAGCTATATAGTACTTCAAAACAAGATAATAGGAAATCCACAGTGGCTACCATAATGCCTCTTCCAACTCATGTTTTGAGACAGGCTCTCATTCACTCACTGAACTGCCCAGGCTGGCCTTGACCATTTGATCCTCCTGCCACAGCCTCCCAATACTGGGACCACAGGCATGCACCACCAAGCCAGCTGAGTGTGACACTCATTGAGACGGGACATCATTGGACAGGCCACACCTATAGAAAATAGTGCTGGAGCCAGGAAAGAGGTGGACTCGTGTTTCTCCCACTGGCTAGTGTTTGCCCCTCTAGAAGTTCATGCCCTGCACTTGCAGGTGTGTTACCTGGCTCCTAGGGCAGGTAACAGAGCTGTGGGTCGAGCCAGATTCCACCCCTGAGCAACACCAATTGTTCAGTCATCCCGGAGTCTGAAGTAGAGGGAGGAATCAGAGCTAGGTAGGTCTGAGTCAGGCTGTGGGCCCTGAACTCCTGCAGCTCTGGCACATTGGGCAGGGGTCAGGAGGCAGTGTTTCCAGAGCTGGGTTTCACCTCGAGACACGGCTTCGTGGGACAGGTGAAGTTTTGAGGATCTGGGGAAATCCATGAAGTGGTCTAGTTTCACTAGATTTACATGTACATTCTTTTATGGTTTAAATCATATTAAAAATCTGTGATTTATCATAATTAAAAATAAATTTCAAGCTGGTTTAATGGCGGGTGCCTGTATTCCCAGCACTATGGAGGCTAAGATAGGAGAATCTTAATTCTGGTTCAGCCTGGGGAGTTAGCCAGACTGTCAAAAAGAAAGGGGAGGTGGGTGCTGGGGATGTAGCTTAATACAAAGGCCCTGTTTTTATTCTCCTCTATTGCAAACCATCATCATTACCCCCACCAGCATCATTGGTTATTACCAGTTTTTATATCATGAGGTTGTATTTTTTGCCTCTCATAATCCAGTTTGTCAAGGGCTTTATTAATTTTAAAAACTATCTGCAGGAGACAGCTTTCTGTTTTAAATATTCTTTATTATGATTGTTTTTTGATTGAATTTAAAATTTTATCTTTAATGATTTAATTGGCTCCCTCACATTGGCCCCAGAGTTTTAAGGGTCCCTTAATCTTTACTGATGTATTGCAACCCATTTGCAAAAGTAGCTTTTTCTGTCTTATCTTAACCCACAGAGTTCAAGCACTGTGGTGCTTTTCATTGGAACTGGTGATATATCCTCCTCAATGCCTTGGTAAAAATCTTGCACCTTCTTGGGAGACATAGTCAGGGACTGATAAATAAGTTGCCTATGGTAATTGGGGTCTGTTATTCTTGCTTCTTAGATCTTTGCATATTTTTGCAACACATCACACCAGCTGGTATCTCTGCCTCATTTAGCATAGGCCATCGAGTCCAGATTTGAGTTCATTAAGCAGTGGAGGAAATACTTGGAAGCAACCTGGGTTACCTAGAACTGGTATATTGGATCCAGAATTTTTGACATGTGCTTTCATTTTGTAAGTTTAGTCAACCCAAAATTATGTTCTGATCTAGCATCCTCAAAAGCCATTTTTTGCAATTATTCTTCAAGTTTCTGATGGTATAAGTTAGTCAATCCTTATAATTTCTTTCTTGTACACCCTGTGGTCCGACCTTATAGTGTACGTCAAAGGGCATGCTTTGTCGTGGGTTGTGTCTCTGTTAGATACACAAGCAAGAGGACTGGGACAGGGGAGAGCTGACCAGCTTAAGAAGCAGTTACCTTAAGTGCAGCATTTACAGCAAGGCTTTTGTGTGGGCTTGGTGGTGGTTGGTATTTGCCTGACTTGCGCAAAGCCTTGGACTACGTTCCCAGCATATTGGAAGGTATAGGAGGAAGGCTCTTCTACAAAGTTAGGAGCAGACTCAGAAGAGGAACTATTTCATCTGGTTTTAAATGTTCAGCAGTACCAGTTGACTTTCTACGTTTTCCTCAATCAGTGTCTGAATTTGTGCTTCACAGAGCTGTGAAATCAGCCTACATTCTAGTTGAGCAAAACCAGATCCTGTTGTATGTTTGACTTTCTGTGATCATGGTGGTGTGATTGCAAGTATAGATCTTTTAATGGCTAATCATAGCAACGCTTTACACTGTGATTGTGCCTTGTGCCTTGAATATTGAACTTGGTAATTTTCTTTCTTGAAACTTTTATTATGTAGACTCACAGGAGACTTGGTTTTGCCAACAGTAGGTGCTTCATTTCATGTTCCTACAAGTGATCAGGCAAATAAATTTTCCCCACATAAAATAGACTACCAGTCTTGTAAAGGTAATAGGATCTTCGTTGCCTTTAGACTCAATGGAGGAAAAAGACCAAAGGTTCTAATTCCTCTGTGGGCTTATTAACTGCAAAATCTTTGGCATCTGTTACTTGCTTGAGTCCTCTTTTGCTAGTTATAACAGAAAGAGCTTTATTAAAGAGTATTAGGGTGCTCACAGAATCTCTACAATGCCAGATAATCAGATTTTGGCATTGCAAATACAAATACATTTCAAATTGTACCAATTATATCTAAAGGAAATCCAACCAATCCCTGTTTTAGGGCTTTAATACCATTTCCTTTCACCCTGAAGATAGTTTCCAGTGAACATAGTTTTGTAGATGTATATATGCAAAAGGTTTCCTTAATCCCTTTGGCTCATACTACTAGTATGAGAGCCAGGCAAAGATATTAAAACTGAAAGGTAAATCCTACATTCACTTTTAAATTGGCAAGGAAGCATTGCATTAAATGTTTTATAAATACTGCACTGTAATAAAGTCAGTGACTTAAGCATTTGTTCTTTTTATTGTCTAAAAATTCTGATTTACCTTTCAGTGAACTTTTGCCTTTGATAGTAAGCAGACTTTTTTTTTTTTTTTTTTTTTTTGTTCTGAGGTTGAACACTGGGTGCTTTTACTTTTGATTTTTAGGGACAATAATTACCCTAGTGCCTTTTGATTCTCTGACTCTGTTAGCTGTTAGTAAAAGGGTAGAAGCTAAAGTCCATTTTTTTTTTTTTTTGTCTTTTTGAGACAGGGTCTTGCTGTGCAGTTCAGGCTGGCCTTGAGCTCACTTGTAGCCTAGACTGGTCTCAAGCTTGCAATGATCCTCCTGCCTCTGCCTCCCGAGTGCTGGGATTACAGGTGTGAGCCACCATGCCCGGCTTCAAGTCCTATTTTATTAAAGCCCATTTCTTCAGTAAATGAACAGTGACAAAGAACTGTTTTTATACTCATTTCAAAATGCCCTTGAATAGTTTTTGGAGGTTTTAAAAGTACTCTGAAGTTTTAAAAAACCCATGCATAGAGTTTTTGGAGTTTAAAAAAATACTGTTGTAATTGATAGTTTTAAGTTAAAAATCAGATCCCCAGCATTCAGAGATTTTAGGCAAAGAAACTCTACATCTACCCCCAGAACACTGTTTCATAACCGGAAACAAAAAAGAATCAAAGTCCTAACTACAGGGCTGTTTATTCTGGCTATGCTGTTCAGGTCGTTGCCCAACAGCTCTCTTCCTTGTTTGCAATGCCCCAGCAGGTTTTATTTTGTTCTCTTAGGAGCAGACCGCTGTTTTAGAAACTGTACATAGTTCAGGAGAGGTACACTCTCACAGAATCTTTCCTTATTCTGCCGGGAGTTTCATATCCTGTGTGGTTCCATCTCCATCCCAGAGACCTTTCAAGACCCTAGTCTTAAGTAACTATTTGGATGTCCTTGATTAAAAAATTTTAACAGTGTTTGATTATTAGTGGGTTAGTCTGAAATTTGAGCACAGGTGAGAGTGAAGAGAGGAGGGAAGCTGTTAGTGGCAGAGGGTCCTCTGAGGTCTAGGTTTGGTCATAAAGTGAGAATCCTATAGATATACAGAAGCAGAGACATCCCCTTCTAGGGTCGGGTTCCTGAGAACAGACTGAGACTCGGATGTCCATGCAGAAGGTTTACTGGATGATGCTCTTATAAACACCACCTTCTTGGAAACGTGGGAAACAGGATAGAGCAGCAGAAGGTCAATAGCTAGTTTCACAGTGACCTTTGTGAGCCACTGAGAACAAGTTTAGGCTGGACATGGGGCGGTAAACTGACTTGAGGAACAAGCTCAGGTTTTGTCTTCCTGGTTGTAGGTTGCACCTGGGAGGATCCATTGCTCTTTTACTAAGACCAGTTTCTAGGAAATGTTACAGCTGTGAGTTACAGCATCCAAGATTCCTGGCAACCTGGAGAGTGACTGTTTTAGTGTTGAGCTGGAAATCTGGACAGTGAACCCCAAAATACACTAGATGCCACTTTGTTTAACATGATTTTCATGCTTGCTTTCTTTTTCTGTCTAAACAGTCATCTTGGAGTTTGTATTTTCTGAAACTGACAATATTTCAGATTTTGTTCAGTCATCTCCATTGTTTTCCAGAAGAAATGATAAATGAGAAGCCAACATGTCAAGAACTGCTGCTTGCAGGTTAACTGGTAGGCTGCCATAGATGGCAGAAGATATGAAATTCCTGGGCCAGAGACAAAGGACTTCATTCATCACCGCACAAGAAGCAGCATGAGCTTCGTGTTTGTATGGTTTCATTTGCTCTTCCAAGTCCCAGAGTGATCTGAAGACTGTGCATGTAGTGGGCTTGTACTCCTGCTGAGGAACTCTGAGCTTAGCACACCCAGAATTTCTAATGCATCGTAAAGAAATCTGTGTAAACATTACCTTACTCAGACAAATGTAGACAATCAGAAATGACTTTGCAATAGTGCATGGCTTTTATTATTTCCAATTTGGGCTCGGAAACTCTTAGGCTGTGGTATCAGAAGCTTGGGCAGGTCTTCAGATTGCTTTATTGTTTATTATTATAGAGGCGAGGAAGATGAGATTTGGAATTTTTTTGTTTTTGTTTTTGAGACAGGGTTTCATTGTGGACTACAGGCTGACCTTGAAGTCAGTTATGCATCCCAGGCTGGCCTTGAACTCATGGCAATCCTTCTGCCTCAGCCTCTTTTTTTTAAAATTTATTTCGAAAGTAGTAAAAATGCAACAGCACAAGACAGAACAAAGCCAATTGAGACAATGCAGTGAAATTGGTACAGGATTTCACAGTAGATACTGGGATAGTAGTAATATGTATTATGGTATATTTCTTTAACTTCACAATAGTTGTCCAGTCAATCAGGTATAGTAAAATCAAACCAAAAATAGAACATTATAAAACCAATTGAGAATACTGAACAGAGCAAAAGAAACATAACAAAACAGTGAAAGCAACCTGTGCCTTCAAACAGAAGATAGAAGGAAATCCCCCATATTTGCTATACTGCATATGCTCATCCTCCCAAGAGATGCTGAAACATCTATCCCCAGTAGCTAAGGGGGAGGGTGCAGGCGGGGGAAGGGTGCTTGATTTTCAGCCCGCGTGGCAGTAGGCTCACAGGTAATGGTTCTCCTGCAGGCCCACGCTGCAGGTGCTTACCAAGAGGGCAGGTGAATAAGCTGCCCGAGTCCCTCCATGGCCGGATCTTGGGAGTTCTCCTGCCTCAGCCTCTTGAGTGCTGGAATTACAGGTATATGCCATCATACCTTGTGAAATCTGGAAATTAAAAAAAAACTATTTTCAGTGCTGTGGGTTT
Source organism: Cavia porcellus (assembly GCF_034190915.1). NCBI lineage: Eukaryota > Metazoa > Chordata > Mammalia > Rodentia > Caviidae > Cavia > Cavia porcellus. The sequence goes on from NW_026947510.1 coordinate 44,293,549, forward strand.
TTTTTTTTGAAGTTCAGGGCCCTGTGCGTGCTACAAGAGCTACATCCCTACCCCATGTGGTCACTTTCTTAGAATACAAAGCATTCTGCAATGTAATTGCATAACTGAAGGATGGTGGTGGTTCTTCTGACTCTCTCCTGTCCAGCGAAAAAGACTGGCCCTAAAAGCAGCTAGTACTGATCCCCAGCACTGCTGTGGTCTCGAAATGACACCTCCATCTGAGAAACACCAGTTTGGAGTTGGATGTTTTTGTCTTTCTTCTTGGATCATCCAGCTTGACTGCAGAAAGTCTACACTTGGCGGCTGCAGTGCATACAAAGACTGAGCATCTGGAATGCTTCAAAGCCACAATTCTCATTATGAAGCCTACTTCAGGAAAACACATCTTTGCCTATTTGGGTTTGCCTCGGAGAGCCAGGGGGCTGTTTCCTCTGTATAGAGAAGAATTGTTCTGCCTGACCAGATGTAGTGTAAAGTTTAGGTTCTGGCACAAATACCACCTTTTCTAGGTGACATTACCTTGAGGCCATTTGGAGTTTGGAGTTTCCTGAGCCAGATAGTTCAGAGCTGAGCCTTGAGAGAAATTCAAGGATGAATCTCTGACCGTCATTTCAAGTTGGCTATGTCCTTTGGTAAGCGCTGCTCTTTGGAGATTGTACATACAAAGTGAGCTTCTGTAATTACTGAATCTTCTACATTAGTCTAACATTGCTTTCTTTTCTAAGTTTCTAGATACATACATCAATGAGATGTTGTCCATAGTGGCTTTAGTAGATTCTAATAACACGAACATTGTGTGTGGTAAGCAAAGAAAAGCTTAGCGTGGACCTAAAATATGAGGGGATCTTAGTTCTATTTTATAGATAGAAGAACTGATGTTTAAGCAAAAGTAGAAAACTTGTCCAAGGTAATATAATATTATATGAGAGTTGGGATTCACATGCAGCTCCATGTAAGTCCAAAGTCTCACTGAATCCATTGTGATAGAGCTACCTCCTTTGGGCATCGAGGGTGGTTCACGTTCTATGGAGCCAGAATCCCAGGGCACTAACAGCAATGTTTGAGCTACTATTAACTACTGTTATGGTTTAGATCTGGAGTGCATTCCGAAAGAATCATGCACTTGGAAAGCGGTTGGCTCATGAGCATGCCTTATGGATCAGTGGATTCACCCCCTGATGAGGCGTTCATAGCTAACTTGCTGTTAGGAGGTGGGACATGATTGCAGGGGGGTCACTGAGGTGTAAATGGAGAGGTGATGTTTCCCACCCTGTCTGCTTCCCTTGCTTGCTTTTTCCTGGTTTCCATGATGTGAGCAACTCTTCCCTGCCAGACTCTTCCACCATGCCATTTCTGCCTTCCAGCTTGCTGACCATGCGTGGACTGAGTCAACCTCTGAAAACGTGAGCTAAAATGAAGCTTCCTTCTTTAAGTTGTGGGTGTTGGGTATTGTCTCTCAGTGACAAGAAAGTGACTAAGATATGTTTTCGAAAATTACACTTTCAGAAAATTTGGGGGCACTCTATAAGAGCTGAGGGTTTCATCCACAATGCCTCATACTTCCCGTTATTAGTGAGAAGAAAAATTGCTTCCTATGACTAAACACAAGATGATGAATTTTGATTAAGCACATAAATCATAAACATGTGCAAGGCACTATGTTAGACTTCGCAGAAGCAATTTATAATTTAGGCAAACTTGATATGAGCAAAGGAAAAAATAAACAGCTGTCTAGTGAACATCTTTACTGCTTTGAAAATTGTCAGGTTCCTGAAGGGTCAGTCTTACGACTAGTAAAATTATGTCACTACCACCATGGAATGAGAGATATGATGAAAACACACACACAAACACACACACACACACCCACAAACACACACGCACCCCACTCCTGGGCCCAGTCTCTAACCGCCAAGCTCCCAAGGATGTGTAATATTTTCTAAAATTTTACAATTACAGATTTCTTTTTTTTGAGATGTAAGAGCATTTTAGATATTATGAGTGATCTTTTTAACTCTTTGATTATATCTGCATTAATAACGGGTGGAACACTTGAAACTTTGCTCTCAACTACGGGAGGAGAATTGGTAGCCAGCTGACATGGAAAGGCCTCTGGAGACAAAAGGGACTGTTTTCCAACTTGGAACTCAGCTCTGCCCATCCAAAATGTATCTTCTGTGAGGCCTGAATTCTGAACATTTTACTATGAAGCATACTGTTTGCTTTTCACATCATCTTCTGTACTGCTGTGTAGTGGCTGCCTGGTTCTGTTGAAAAACATATCTGTTTCAGACATGCACATGAGCATTGATTTATATTCAATAATGAGTGTAAGAGTAGGTTTGAGTACTTGGATTCACAGTCTGGGACAGTGGTGGTCAATCTACGGCTTGCGTGCTGCAGTGGGCATATAAAGCCCTCTCTGTCAGCATATGAACCAAGGGGCCCAGCAGCTGAGCAGTGGGGGACAGCTGTTTTTTTCTAAACCCAAACCTCAGGATTCAGGCTTCATTGCAGTGCTGGCACTTTGTGTTAAGTAAGTGGGTTTAGGGTTGAAGTTTGGGTGCTTGGTCTCAAAGATATTTGCTATCACTGGTCTAGGACATCACTGGTTAAAAAAAGAGCTTCATCTCCTTTTTTGGATCATAACTGCATTAGTGACGTAGTGAGGAGACCAGGAAGCTTAGTGAACGATGTTGTATGGTAAAGAAGTGGCAGAGGTAAGTGTCTGCCTCTAGATTCAGCACTCAGCTTCCTTCCCAAGCATCTCACTATTTTGTTTTGTTAAAAAAAAAAAAAAAAAGGAGGAAAAAAAGTGAAAAGGAAAACGTAAGTATCAGGTCCCTGAAGATAAGCCTTTCTTATTCCATAATTCATCTTAGCTTGTCTCTAAGTGAGCAGTGAAAATTAAGCCTTTACTTCCTGTCTGTATATCCTGTTCTTTTTCCCCCTGAATCTCTGGAGGAATGGTGCTCCAATTGCCTAAAAGTTAGCTTCTCTTGGAATTTCTATCCTTTCTCCAGTTGTAGAACTTCTGAGTCTGGTTATGGCTTTTGATGGGATTCATTCATTTCCTGCCTCCCTCTCTCCAGTACTGAGGATTGGACCAGGACTGTCACACTGAGCTACATCCCCAGCCCTTTTTTATTTCAAGACAGGTCACCCAAATTGTCCAGGCTGGGCTAGATTCTCTTGCTTCAGCCTTGCTAGAGTGCTGGGGTCACTGGTGTACAGCACTGCAACTAGGTGAGGAAATGCTATTCTTTATTGCCTAAAGCCACTTCAGAAAAGCCCCTTTATAAATGATCGTGTCAGGATGTAGGGCTTAAGTTTGCTGCTGTGATTATGCCTGACTTTTATGGTCCTCAACATCATAAGACCTCAAAACCAAATTTCTATGAAGATATTTTCTGTTTTATTTACAATCAGTTCACCTTTGTAAACACTTGATGTTCTTTTAAAGGAAAGCAATAGTTTAATACCCTGTTGATTATGCTGCAGTAGTAACTGTGTAGGAATTCTCATAAGGATGTATTTACAGTATACTTCTCTTCTTCCTGTGACTGTTACCGGGCTCATTCATAGCAGCGATTTAAGGGACTCTAAATCGCTATTTTTCTTTGCACTTCTGCCTTCTCTCACTCATTCCTTCCTCCTTTGTGCTCCTTTTCATGACTCTTGTTGAGTCTTTATGCTGAAGCTGGAGTCATACTGGTTAATGTCTTTCTGCAGATGGATCTCTGACTACATTTCATAGTGAAATTTCACAGTGAAATTGAATCTGATCTGTTTAATCTACAGCTGCTCTTGGCTCCTACTATCAAAATGAGCATTTAAAAAATTGGCCCAGTATATGATGTGAATAAAAGATTGCCATCCAGCTGAGAGTTCAGTCAGCCTTAAAGAAAGACCTTACTTGCAAAAATAGTTTCCATTCGCCAAACAGAAAGCACCAGAGAGCTCTGGGTCACATGTTAATTTTGTATTAAAAGATCAATCTTCACACTTTCTAGTTTTATTGAGGCCCAGACTAATTCCATCTCCATGACTGTGGCTTAAATTCCAGGAAAATCTGCATGCTTTTTCTGCTTTCCTGCTTTTCCATGGATATATTTTAAAATCATTGTGGTCTAAATGTTTAATTCTGGGAGACCCAAATGTTAAAGAGCTGGAATTGCTTTATATACTACCATCTGTTTTACCATTTATCTTCTGTAATGAGAACATTAAATTGAGTTTCTCCACCTATTTCTGCTTAAGACCCTGATTTAGTGCACAGGAAAAATAGGCGAACCATTTGTAGGTGTTTCTGATGAGTACGGTTTAGTTGCTTTTCCAAAATTCAAAAAATTTTTATTTTTTGCTTATTTGTTTATGATGGTTGTCTACTGAGCATTAATTTACATAGGAGGGCAATTCATTGTTCTTTAATTTCTATTTGTGTACAAACTACCTAGTAAAACATTTGTGAGAACACTGTGTAGAGAGATGAAATTACCTCTTGCATAAATACAAAGCCACATTTGGGTGGGATTTCCCAGTATTTCTTAGTTGTTTTATCACCGGGATTCATTAATGTTTTAAGAACATTTTAGAAGGAGAAACAGAGAAACCTGATTTCTAAGCCTCTTACTTCTCCAGGGCCCCATGGCAGGCTGTGGGTTTTCACTCAAGGCTTGTGAACGCCACAAGAAAACAGCTGCCAGATACTAGGGCATTCTCCATCTGGTCTGCAATGGAGAGAAGACTTGCAGCACATCTGGATTGAAGGCCATGCACCAGTGAGTTTATAAATACGGCTGGTCCTTGTAGTTACGAGCATGGCGTAGAGTCCTAGGCATCACAGCATTGAACTCTCATACAATTGCTCAGCAAATGTGGGGTCAAAATGAAACTGATACAGGTTTATTTAAAATTTGCTCTATTTAGCTGCTAAAAGTGATCCCCTCCTTTTTTTTTAATCTTCAGGAAGCTGGCAAAAGATAGAAAACTCTGAAGCCTACTTTAAGTTTAGGGTGACAGTGAGATTACAATATTCATGTTAGAGCTGAAGGTGACCTAATAAGCCTTAATAATATTTTGAATCTAGTATTCTATTTTTGAGAGAATTATTATTTTTAATAAACCAACTTGTATTTTTATAATTTGCAACTGATATATGGCCGTTCCTATAATTCTTGTATTAGGTCTTGAGAAATCTGAATATGTATTACATGTTGAAAAATTTGAACTTTCTACATCTAAATAAAGTTATGTCATTGAATGTATTTATGCATTCAAAATCATGTATTGATGGAGTCTCTGAATAACTACAGCAATGCTGACAGTCTAAATTGATATTTCTGCAGAGTCTCCGAAAACCAATGAAAATTAATGAGAAAACATAAATCCACACAAATCTCATGGGTATATTATTCAAAGATAGAAAGAACTCACAAATTTCAGGTAACTTGAGAGTGTAAGAATGAATAACCATCTCCAGCAGAGCTTTTTCTGAAGATCCTTTGAAGAATTATAGATGTGGGGTTGGGAGAAAGGTCTATGAACACAGCCTAGATGAGAGAACAGGGGAAGAGCCTGGCAAGTGTGAGTCCCTAGACTGGCTTTCCATTTTAAAAAAGTCACTTCCAGAAAAATAAATTTCACCTAAATGGCAACAGACAAACTGAAAATGAGTTGGAAAACCAATAGCAATGAAACAAAAAATTAGCATTCCAGACTGACATAAACATCTCCAAACTCTACATTTTGTGTGTGTGTGTGTGTATGTGTGTGTGTGTGTGTGTGTGTGTGTGTAATGAGGGGTATTGGACATTGAACCCAGAACCTTTCATCCAAGGAAAATATCACAAGAAAAACTTTGGCAGAAAGATTGAGAAAACAGTAAACAATTAGAAAAAACAGAAAGAGATAAATTTGGTAAAATATTATATAAATATTTTAAGTAAATATTGCAATGATATGGAAATGCATTTATGATTTGATTTGAAGAGAAGAGAAAGGAAAACAAACATATCCATTGTATATATATGTATATATATATATATATATATATATATATATATATCCAATATATAGGGCAGCCAATGGAAGCCAAAGAAACTGCCAAGGACTGATGAACTGTATTGAGTACAATGGTTTATGCTTGTAATTCCAGCTACTCAGGAGGCTGAGGGAGGAAGATTGCAAGTTCAAGACCCACCTGGACAATTTAATGAAGCCATATCTCAAAATAAAAACAAAACAAATTTTAAAAATCCTTAACAGACTAGATAGTAAAAGTAAATTAAATGTCTTTATTCCTGTGCTGTTTGAGAATAGTGCATAAGTTGAAACATATTAAGTATTCCATTTTCCTTAAAGAAACGAAGTATGTTTTCTCAACTTTAAAAAAAGTAAACTGAGTGTGTTGGCATATATCTGGAATTCCAGCATTTTGGGGAGTTGAGGCAGGAGGATCCCAAGTTTGAGCCCAACTGGGTAATTTAGTGACTTAGTAACACTTTGTCTCAAAATTTAAAAAATAAAAAAATATAAAATGTTTGGGGATGTAGCTCAGTGCAAAGGGCCTAATTTTAATCCCAGTACCAAAGACAGAAACAAAACAAAACCGACAACCCTCAAAAACAACAAAATGCATAAAAGTAAATAGGATAAAATATAAACTTTTTTAAATATTAAGGGAAATTTAGTTAGGTGTGGCACATTTGTAATCCCAGTACTTTGGAGATTGAGGCAGAGAGAATTCTGTCAAGGGTACAGATGAGGATCCTATTTCAGAAAATACAAAAGGAAGAAAACACATAGAAGAAACATAGTAATTATTGTGTGCATTGTAACGCAAAATAAAGTGATATATCATATGGAGGCACTGGCCCTATCATCTATTAAACATATTACAAAGCCTCTGAAATTAAAATGGTGCACAATCAATGTGCTATTTGACAGCTAATAGAATAGAATAAAAAGTGCATAATGGAAAAGCTGGGGATGTGGCTTAATGGTAGAATGCTCGCCTGATCAAATCTTGGGTTTGATCTCCAGCATTCTAGTCTTAAAAAAAAAAGTTCCTAGTAGAATAAAGGCTCAAGTACATGTGGCATCTCAAAATGAGGGTAGAGAAGGGCTTTTATTAAATGGTACTGGGTCAATTAAATTGTGTTTGAAGAAAGAAAATAAATTAGAGCTTCACCTATATGAGAATAAACTTAAAATGATTCAGACAGAAATAAACCTTTCATGTAGGGACAGAAATAAAACCATATGATTACCAGAAGAAAACCTGGATGGAATTATCTGTAATCTGGGCCTATGTTCCAAATGCAATAAAGTAAATGATTGATTAATGCGATTACATAGAAAAAAAGTTTGTATGGCAGAAACCACAGCACAAGCACAGTCAAAAGACAAAGGATAACATGAGAAAAAAATATTTGTAAAGGTTTCCAGAGAAAAGGCTCATATTCCTCAGACATAAAAATCCTCAGAATTGAAGGAAAAATACTAAAACTCAAGAGAAAATTGGGTAAAGGGCATTGAAAGGCTGTTCAAACACACACAGACACATACACACAACATATGTGATTCTGAATATGTAAAAAGATGATTTCCTTACCGTAAATAAAAGATATGATGAGAACCAGATTATTATTTTTTTTGTCTTTTTTTTTTTTTTTTGAGACGGAGTCTCACTATTCAGTTCAGGCTGGCCTTGAGCTCACTTTGTAGCTCAGGCTGGTCTCGAACTCACAACAATCCTCCCACTTCAGCCTCCTGAGTGCTGGGATTATAGGCATGAGCCACCATGCCCGGTTAAGGTTATTATTTTTTTTAACCATTAGAAAAAATACTAACAAATAGAGAAAGGAGTGACTATGGTGAACTCTATGATGTTGGTTTGGAATTTGAGATGTCAATGTAAACCCATTTTATACTTCTCTGCAAATAGGTATACATATAAACATATTTGTGCATCCAGATGTTTGCATCTGCACTGTATGCTGAGATGGTCTATCTGATCTGAAGAGAAACTGTACAGTATGAGATGGTCTATTTAAAACTGATATCCCAATAACAATATTTGGCCAGATCGTGGGCACTAAATACTGTTCTCCACTAAAAGGTGTGTAACTACTTTGGAAAAATGAATGATTGGTTACAAGACTGGAGCAGAGAAAATACAAGTGGAGCTAGAAGATTGTGTTGTGGCAAAAAGGAAAAATGCCCAAGAAAAGGATAGGAATAAACTTAGAATCCAGTTCGTATCACTCCATTAGTTACAACTGGAACATCAAATAAATAATGATAATTACAGATATAACCCATTCAATAAAATAAGACTATGTGAGTTATACTGATATAAATACACAAATGGGAAAAAAGGATAAGGCTTTATTACAGATTTCTAACTAATAAAAGCAGAAGGATGGCAGCCATCATTGCAGTAATTGGTTCAGGCAAGATTATTTGAGCAATGATAATGTTTGATGAGACACTGGCTATTTACATAATCTCCATATACATTAGTTATTTACTACAAAGGACAAAGAAGTAGTATTATGGTGGAGAAATCTGAGAAACTTCACCAGGATCAAAGTTAACATCACCAGTACTGGGACAAAAAGTATATTCCTCTAGCAAAATGCTCTGAGAAGTGCCAATATAATTTCCATGGAATTCATGCAAGAAATGTGTATCCTAAATCTAATTATAAGAAAAATCATGATTAGCCTAACAGACAAACAAATCAAGCAACATTCTACATAACAACTGGCCTATGGAGATGATGAGAGACAGACCACAGAACTGCTGTAGATTAAAGGATACTGGAGAGTTCTCTAAGTTAACAACAATTTGTGACCACACTTGGAACCAGTGCCTCCCTTCTCTCCCTGCGTCTTAACTTCCCTGGCATGAAAAACTGTCCTCCATCACACCCTTTCATTGTATCAGTTCTGCCTTTAAGTCTGCTAACCATAAACTAAAACTTCTAAAATTGCGAGCCAAAATAAAGCTCTCTTTTAGGTTGTGGGTATTGGATATTTTGTCTCAGTGATATGGAAGTGATTAATACAGAAAATAGTGTCAGAAGTGGGGTTGTTGCTGTTCCTGTATCTGTGTGATTCGGAAGCCTTTGGAGTTGGTTTCTGAGAGGAGTTTGGAAAGGGTTGGAGGTGCTGGCTAAAGAAGACCTAGAATGTTGTGACTAGGGTTTGAAGTACAGTATTGGTCAGGCCTAAAAAGACCAGAATGCAGTAGGAATGTGGACTGGAAAGGCCAAGCTTAGGAGATTTCTGTTGGGAACAAGGACTACATTGGCCATTGGATCAGGATCTGTGTGTGTTATTCTCTGGCAGAAAATTTGTCTATATTTTGTGCATGTCCCGAGATTTTGTGGGCAAATGAGATTATGATGGCAGACTGATGAATCTGGCAGAGGAAACTTCATAGCAGCTTGTTATGGTTTATATTAGATGTCCCCCATGAAGCCTCATAAGCTCATTGGTGGGGATTTTGGGGAATGGTTGGATCATGTGGGCATGATACTCACCATGGATTAATCCACTGATGAATTTGCAGCTAAATGTTATAGTGGGAGGTAAATCACTTGGGATGTGGCCTGGGTCTATGTCTTTTCTGCAGCTCCCTTGATTGCTCTCTCTGCTTCCTGACTGACATGCCAATGTTTCTTTTGCCTTGCCTGTGAGCTCCCTGACTATGGGCTGAAAATTCTGCAAACTGTGAGCCAAAATAAACCTTTCCTCTTTAAACTTGAAGGTGTTGAATATTTTGTCCCCCAAAACAAAAAGGTAACTAAATTTTTAGTACTGGGAGTGGGGTACTGGGAGTTTGGTAAGAAAGATAGTTCTAATAAAGTTGGGGCCTATAAAGATGGAGCATTGGAGAGATTAAAGGATTAGGCTTAAAAAGAAGTCAAGTACTTGGATCTGGACAATACAAAAGATACCTTCAGGACATGAGAGGAATTCAAAAGTCCTTATCTTTTGAAGACTCAATGGTGGAAAAGTGGAAAATTTTGCTTCAGAAGAAGTTGCAAGGGACTGGGATCCAGAATGGTGGCAGCCTGAGGAATGGTAATTGATTCTCCAGGATCTGGTTCTCAATGCTTGGCCACCCAGGCACTCAGAGACCTCTGCAACTACCAGAGAGATGGTAAAGAACTCAGCTCTTGGATCCAGTCTGAAGATGGCGGCTTGATAGCTAGCAGGGTAGAAGGCCTCTCTGAGAAAAGCAACTCAGACATTAGAATTTAACACCATGGAGAAGACCAGATGAAAGGAGAGGGATTCTCATGACCCAGGAAGAAACTGAGGAAAAAGGAAGAAAGGAAAAACATGGACAAAAGGCTGGAACCAGATGTTTTCACTGGGCCTGTGCTGTGCTGGGCATGCCTTGGAGTCAGACAATTCATGGTTGTGCAGAAGTTTTGGCCACCGAAATCAGGAGTTGGTGGGCCCAGGGCCCTTAGCAGGAAGATGCGGCAAAATGGAGAGTGGAACCAATGTAGAAAGCTGCATTAATCCATGGTGAGTGCTAGGAATTGGGTCCCACAGAGTGGGTAACTGGCTGGACAACATATTGGAGTTGGGCAGGACAGGCTTGAACCCAGAATCACAGTGGCATCAGTCCCTGGCCCAAAGAGGACTGGTGGAATCTGCTTGGGCTGGGTCATGCCTGGTTGGGACCCAATAGCCAGGGACAAAACTGTTCCGAACCTGTGATGTCTGAATGGCACAGACTAACGTGCTGAAGACACTCACCAGTTGCCTGACTCAGAGGAGAGGGGCCAGCCCACATCATTGCTGTGTGTACCTCACATCAACAGTAAACTGGAGAAGGCAGCAATCTTCTAGCCAGGATGCTTCAGAAAAACCATAAACCATGCAGAAAGGGCCTGAGACCTCCACCATACACCTGTCTGAATGAAACCAGAAACATGACAGGAGAAAGAAACAAGAAAAAGCCTCCAGCTGCTGACCCAGGGAAAATAAGTCCAGGAGAAGTAAATACAGAAGAGATTGAGGGCAGCAATCATGCAATATCAGACACAGCATCAGTGGAAATAAAGAAATACTTTCGTGACCTCATAGATGAAATTAAAACTGAAATTCTAATTCAAGTGAGGCAAGATATAAAAAGATTAATAAAATGAATGCTAAACACCTCTCAAGAAGACACAAATGGAAAAATGGAGGAACCCAGAAAAAGGAGAGAAACCTTTGATATAAACAAAATGTAGAACACATGAAACAGATGCAAGGAGATTACTAGGAAATTAAAAACTGCATGGAAAGCTGGCAGAATTCCTTGACAGAAACTAAAGTTAGACTTTCAAAACTTGATGATAGATTTGCAGTGTGTGATCATGAAAGGAAAGATCTCTTAAACATAACAAGGAGCCAGGAAGTAACAATACAAAGGCTAGAAGATGACAAGAGAATCTATATAAGAATAAAAAATGTGGATGAAGAAGCAGGAGTAACCACAAATGGATTATAAAGGCTATTCACAGAAATAATTAAGGGAAAGTTCCCAGGCATGGGAAAAGGAAATGATATCCAGATAAATGAGGCATACAGGACTCCAGCCAGCTACAACCAAAACAGCTCTACACCCAGACATAAAATAATTAAGATCCCAGAAATTCACCACAAGAACAGAATATTACAAGTGTCCAGAGGAGGGGCTGGGGATTTAGCTCAGTGGCATAAACGCCTGCCTTGCAAGCAGGCAGTCGTGAGTTCGATCCCCGGTACCGATAAAAAGGAAAAAGACAAAAAAAAAAAAAAAAAGTGTCCAGAGGGGAAAAAAAAGTGGCCAGAGAAAAGAAACAGATCACTTATAAAGGAAAACCCATCAAAATTATGACAGACTTCTCGACACAAACTATCAAATCAAGAAGAACTTGGAGCAAAGTATTCCAAGCCCTGAAAGAAAATAACCTCCAACCCAGATTAATGTACCCTGAAAAACTGTCTCTCAAAATTAAGAGAAACAAGATGTTTCCATGACAAAGAGGAACTGTGGGAGTTCATGACCACCAATCCAACCCTATAAAAAATACTAATGAACATTCTAGAGAGTGAGAAAAAAAATACCAGGATTCCAACACCAGTGGCAGAGAGGCCTCAATGAATAGGGTAGAGAGTGGAATGAAGGAGAAAAGTGGACAACAGCAAAAAAATAGCATAGCAGAGATAAGGCAGAGAAGGTTGGCTATAATCTCTAACACAGATGGTCTTGATACACTAACAAAAAGAAACACAGGCAGAGAAGATCAGGAGATAGGGTCCATTGATATGCTCTGAATAGGAGATATACTCAACCTAAAAGAGGGTTAATAAACTGAAGGTCAAAGATGAGAAAACAATGCTCTATGTGGTAGAGAACCAGAGAGAAATAGGGACAGCTCATCCAGCAGCTGCAGATAGATTGGAAAGTCATCACACTTTTGTGCAGTGGAGAACTACTCAGCTATAAGGAAGGAAAACATTGAGGCTTTAGTAGGTAATGGAATACAGCTCAAGATCAAGCTCAGGGGTAAAAAGGTTCAGCACTAGTTAGGTAGATAACGGGTTGCCCTCCTAATCTGAAAACTAAAGGGTTAGTAGGACCAAATGTACAAAATAGCCTGAGAAAGGGAAAGGGGAGGAATTATCTAAAAAAAGAAGGCAGAGGATATTGTTAATAGTGTATCAGGATTTAAAAGCCACATTAGTCTTATCACTCTGTTTAGTTTGATTTTATTCTGTTTCAGTCTGTCTACTCATACTAGATTTGAGGACACAGACAGCTGTCCCCAAAATAGCAGGATATACTATGGTAACTATCCTTAATTTCCTATTAACTTAAACTGAAGCCCAATATTATTTACATTGTCTTACTATGACTGATCTTATTTGAATCTGGTTTGTTAAATCATGGTTTTGTGTTGACTGATTTTATTCAAATTTGGTATGCTTGATAGTATCAAGTCTAAGAGTAGAGGCAACTACTCTGAAGATGATAAGATGCAATAGGATACCCATTCTGGTTTGATTATTAACTGCTTTTGAAGTCCTACAATGTCTCTAATGTTTTTATTAATGTTGCTATGTAGTGCTATGTTCAATTATATTATGCCTGATGATATAGACAATTCTATTGAAAATAACAAGAGACATCACAGTAACTATTGTAGATCACTTAGTATTGTGGTTTTATATGTCTTTTTCATTTCATGTTTTTCTAGGAATTTATTTTGTTGTCTTGTTTTGATCTGTTTTTCCCTGTAATACAGAAAGGATAGGTATACATGTAGAGATTCACACATGTGTAGAACTTCTAAACAGTGTATGAGAATAGATTATATAATGCATGATGTAATGAACAGATACTCTAAAGAAGAAGAGACACTAAGAAACCCAGTGCTAATTCTGTAGTACTATGACATAAAATCTAGGAATACTATTATTCTCTGTTCACAGTGATATTAGTCTATTTTCTTTTGTTTATTTTCAACATATGTAAATATATGGAGAGCTATTTAGGGGAGAATGAGAGACATTATGGCAGCCATTGTTGATTTCCTTATTGTCTGGTCTTGAAGACCTAAATTGCCTTCATCATCCTGTTCTGATCAGTTTTAGTACTACAATATTCAGTATGTATTCACTGTGTGTGAAGATATGGACAACTATTTGGAAGAAAGCAAGAGACAATATGATAGAAAGTGAAGATCTTTGTTGGTCTTGCTTTGAAATCTGTTTCTTAAATTGTTTTCTTATGATCTGTTTTGTTATGTTTAATTTTACCCTCTTTAAAAAAATTAAAGAAAAAAGAACTCAGCTCTTGCTCCAGCTGGTGGCAAACATTTTGCATCATCTGCCTGGTATTAGTTTTAGTTCATGCAGAATGCAAGAATTGTGGAATCAGGGATACTTTCACCCATGTTTCAGAAGAAGGCCTGGAAATCCACACAAAAATATGTCACAGGGCTATAGTTCCTGCCAGGACCCCTTGAGAGAAGGCAGTGTGTAAAATTGTGAGGGTAGAGCTGATGGTATGTGGAGACTCCAGGACGCTGAAGCATCCAGGAACTTGGACTGTCTGCTGAGGAAAGCCACAGGTAGTATCTGGTGGAGCCAGCCCAAAAGAGAGGACATGTGGACTGCAACCCGAAAAGTCACAGGAATGGAGTTCCTCAAGTCCATTAGAGCTCGCATCTCACCACAACTTGTTCTGGATGCTAGACATGCAACTACAGGAGGTAATGTTTGCCCTCTGGGAAAACTGCTTTGGTCTGATCTCCATTTGCCCTATTATTCTCTTTTGAAATGGAAATATTTAGCCTGTGGCATTGTGTTAGAAGTGTTCAATTTATTTTTGATCTTTATAGGGGCATACAGCTAAGCATTTGCCTTGAGTCTCAGAGGAGACTGTGGACTTGGACTTACCAGCAAAACTAGAAGTGTAAAGACTTTGGTGAGGCTTAGAGATAGACTAAATACATTTTACATAATGGAATGGACATGAGTCTTTGGGGGCCAGGTGGGGGATATTATGGTTTAGATCTAAAATATGCCCTGAAAGCATATAGAAGTGGGGCCTGGCTGGAGGAGTGGGTCACTGGAGTGTGGGTTGAAAGGATGCAGTTCCTCCCTTCTCTCCCTGCTTTCTGACCACCATGCTATGAGCAGTTTTCTCTTGCCATGCCATTCTGCATTATTGCCTTCCCCCTAGATGACCCAGTGGGTCAATAGACCCACTGAAACTGTGAGTCAAAGTAAACTTCTCTTTCTTGAAGTCATGGTTGTCAGATATTTTGTCTTGATGATGGCAAAATGTCTAATGTACTGAGTTAGGGCTTTCTTTGCTGTTTAGTTCAGAATTTTTGATGTACCCCACTTTTTATTTAGTTTTCTTGGCATCATTAAAGAAAGTACATATTGGGCTGTGTATGTAGCTCAGTGTGTGCTTGCCGAGCACCTATGCATAAAGGTGATATAAAATGCACATTCAGGGTCCAGGGATTTAGCTCAGTGGCATAAGTGCCTGCTTGGCAAGTGCAAGGTTGTGAGTTTGATCCCCAGTACAAAAAAAAAAAAAACAAAAAAAAAAAAAACAAAAAAAACCAAACACAAACAAACACCCCCAAACATGCAGGTTTTTGTGCATATATTTTCAATTCATTTAAGTAAATATTGTGAAGTATTATGATTGCTAAATGATAATGAAGGGTACATACTGGTTTTCCACAGTCTTCCAAAGTGGCTGTCCTATTTGCATTCCCACCAGAAGTAAACGTGAATTCCTGCTGTTCCACATCTTTGCCAGCACTTGGTGTTGTCAGTGCTCTGGATTTTGGTTATTCTAACTCATGTGTACAACTACCTCCTTATGGCTTTAACTTGTTTTCCCCTAATGACATAGAATATTGAACACCTTTTTATATGCCTACTTGCCATCTGTCTGTCTTGTTTAGTGGAATGCCTGTTTTGGTTTTTTGCCCATTTTAAAATCATGTTGCCTATTTTCTAATCAGTGAATTCTAAGAATTCTTTCCTTTCCTTTTTTTTTTTTTTTTGGTTCTGGGGATTAAACTCATGACCTTGCGCTTGCGAGGCAGGTGCTTGAGCCACTGAGCTAAATCCTAAGAATTCTTTTCTTTTCTTCCTCCTCATCCATTTTTTTTCTGGCCTCAAACTCCTGGGCTTAAATTATCTTTTTGCCTCAGTCCCTTAAGTGCCAGGGGCTACTGACATACTCTTGCTAAGCGAGTTCATTGTATATTTTGATGTATTTATCATCCCATTTTTTGGGCGTGATATTGGGGATTGAATTCTGGGCCTTTGCACAGCCCTAGCCTCCTTCCCCTATTTTGCCCTTTAAAACAGTGTTTAAAAAGAAGCATCTCACTAAGTTATCCAGGCTGGGCTCAAACTGCAGTCTTCCTGCTTTAACTTTCCAGAGTGCTGGGACTGCAGGTGTGTGGCACCATGCCCCACCTGAATAATAGATATGCTGGTTGCAAATATTTTCTCCCAGTCTGTATTTTTTGTCCTCTTTCTCTTGAAGATTTATGCTTTTTATCAAATCAAGATGCAAAGGTGGAAATTTAATCAGATACACTGTGCAGAGTGTCTGTTAAATAAAATCAATCCAGTTCCTTAAAAAGAAATGTAAGAGTTCCTGATTTGAAGAATATAAAGGTATTTATCTTAAGGAATTTCTAAATGATCTCCTAGAATACACCAGTGGCATCACATTGATGCTACATGTCAGGCATCTTTTGAAACATTACTTTGTCTGTAGCAGCACATTGGTGAGCATACGCTGGACAGGGCATTCTCTAAGAGAGAGGGATTGAGGCTCTGCTTTGCAGTGTGTGGGGAGTGTGTGTATTACTTAAAGCTCTAGGAAATTTGAGATAAACCAGGGATGACCGTAGCTACCTGGAGCTAATAAGGATGGTTAGGGGTAAGGAAGCAAATAGCTAGGTGCAAAAGAAATGGTACGTAGATTTGCTGGATTCCTAAAAAAATGCCAGCTGCCCCTTAGAATTTGTCACACAACCAACTTGCCATGGATTTTCACTCCTGAGGGAGCTGGTGTCCTGTCCAAAAAGATTCACTGTTTAGCAAATAGTGAGGAGTAATCTCCTTCCCCCAACTTTGTCTTCTGTCTCCAAGCCCAGGTCTTTGCCTATGGTGCAATCAGACACCACTTGCATAATGAGACCGTGGAGCAGTAAAGAAGTGACTTTAGCTACTTAACTGTGTGATCAGCACGGGGAATGTGCTTCCCATGGAATTGATAGGACCAGATGGGAAACATAAAACATTATGCCACGCTCAGGATACAGAAATTGCTTAGTTGTATGAAATATTCTGTTGCAGTATTTTTTTTCCTCCAGTAAATTACCTTTAGTGGTTACCTATTTTCCCCCCTCCCACAGTGGCAAAATTAGTGTGAATGTCATGTGGATAGCACTGCTTTGAGTTCCTTTCAAAGTAGGAGTTAATCAGTTGATTATCTGCAAACTAATGAAAACTGCTTTTAAGAAGGGCCCAACTTTCGCTAGCTGGTGACCTCTTAAACAGACAAAGGTACATATCCTCTTGAAAAAAAATGTGCACATCATCTGTTCTCTTCCTTCAATCAGTGTGGAATGCGCTGACCTTGCCTTCATCTGCCTGAGTCTTGTGAAGTTTCTCCAGAGGTTTTAAAGGGCAGACGAGAAAATGCTGTGAAGACAGATGAAAGGAAGCCTGTGTAGGGAACCAGAGAAAGGCTTGTTGCTCCAGAAAGTGTTAGAGTGGGAAGGGAAGCACGCGCTGCCTTCCAAAGGGACAGGTCGTTAGACTCTGGTTGGAAGGGGTTCTCCTCGCGGGTACCCCTGTGCCTTGCCAGCTGTGACCAGGGAAGCAGACAACACAGTCTTCTGAACTGGCATTCTCCTACTGGGATGTTCACTTTGTGTTCCATCTAGAAATCAACTATAATGGATTTGTACTTGGAAATATTTGATTTATATCAAATGCAAAATTTGAAAGATGGCAAATTAGCTAGAGAGATCATAAAAATAGCCAGATGTGATGACACATGCCTGCAATCCTAGCACTTGGGAGGCTGAGTCGGGAGGATCACTAAGAGTTTAAGACCAGCCTAGACTTCATACTGAGTTGGAGGCCATCCTTGAATTACATAGCAAACATCTGTCTTAAAAAAATAAATGAAAATAATTGAAACATTACAAAGAAAACCAATCCACTTTTTGAATTGATTTCAATAAACATAGATTGGGGCTTTGGTGCTAGGGAATGAATAGTGGAATAGAATCTCGCCCTAAAGCAAAGTCATTCCAGAGAAGGGATCTTATGACTCAGTCTAGTATAAAAAGTCTTGGAAGGGAGGCATCTAAGTGGGGCACTGGAAGACAGGAGAGGTGGGAGCTAATGTCTCTGGAGAAGGCTGGAAAAGCATCCCTCAGGGCAGGGATCCTGACCAGTACCAGTCCTGGCCCTGTTAGGAGCCAGCCTGCACTGCAGGAGCTGAGTGGTGGGTGAGTGAGGGAAACTTCACCTGTAGCTACAGCTGCCCCACCTTCCTCATCACTAGCGTTGCCGCCTCAGCTCCACCTCCTGTCAGTCAACGGGTTGGATTCTCAGAGGAGCTCAAGCCCTGCTGGGAACTGTGGACTCAGGGTTTAGGCTGCCTGCTCCTTGAGAGCTTCTAATGTCATAGTAATAGAAATAAAGTGTACAGTGTAAAATAACAGAAACAAAGTGTACGATACGTGTAACATGCTCAGACCATTCCAAACGCTGTTCCTCTGTTCATGGAGATATTGTCTTCCTCAGAATCAGTCCTTGCTGCCTCAGGATGGTGCCATTTTGACCAGGTGCATGATGGGAAAGGACAGCAAGCCCAGAGGGATGGAGATGTGTTGCCCGGGGGACTTGGGCTGGACCAGTGGTGATCTTTGGGTGGTGGAGCATTATGTGGAGGTGACATATGGTGGTCTGGGATGGAGGTGGGCTAAGGGTGGAGCACGAGTGTAGGAGGCAAGTGACCTCTACATTGCTTATACTGTATGTTGATAAGTAAAATGCTGATAAAAAGCAAATCGTTTTTTATTTCCTGCAGATGCTGCATTATTGATTCAGTGGGATAAAATCCCTCAGCCTCCAAATCAGATCACTCACAAGGCTCATAACTTTTATTGTTTCCTCTCAGTGAATTGCTATTTGGTTTTTGATTGCATACACATGAACTTAACTTAGTATTTTAAAATTAAATTATATTACAGTTAAACTAATTTTTTAGAAGTTTTGCTAAATTGCCCAGATTGATCACAAATTTGTGAGCTCAAGTGATCTCCCTGTCTCAGCCTTCTCAGTAACTGAGACGATAGACCTGTGCCCTGCACACCTGACTTGATTTGGTTTTTTAAAAGCATCCAAGCCAGGCATGGTGGGGCACGCTTATACAGGAGTACATTAGGTTCACACATGCTTCTGTTTCAGGACAATTGAGTTCATGAACAGAAATGTTCAGCAAAATTTTGCTTCCATTGGAAAACTCCATATTGGATGATGAACATGACGGCAGCTATCTTCCCTGACGGTCATGGCTTCCTATAGCGGAGATCAACGGACTGGTGCACACTTGCCGTGAAGCCTTTAGCAGTCTAGTACTGTGTGGTATTATTCAATGCAGCATGGGTCCAAAGAGTACAGAGCAATCATGGTGGTAAAAAGAAAGTGCAGAGCAGGAGTGGTGAGAAGGGGATTTTGAAGAAAATAACCACTGAACAGAAGACAGAAATCGTAGAAGAGCGTGACCATGGTATTCATGTGACTGATCTGACCTTGGAGCGCAAGACGATGAAGTCAACTATCTCGACTATTTTGAAGAATAAAGATGCCACCAAAGGAGGTGATCTGGCGAAGGAGTAATGATGTTAACCAAGCAGAGGGCACAAGAGATGGAAAAACTTTTGTTAGTGTGGTTGAAGGAGAATGATCTATGTTTTTATTTTTTTTTTCTTTTTTGAGACAAGGTCTCTCTATGCAGTTCAGGCTGGTTTTGAACTCACTATGGAGCCCAGGATGGCCTTGAACTCATGTGATCCATCTGCTTCAACCTCCCAAGTGCTGGCTTCAAGCACACATGTGCTACCAAAGCTGTAATCTATGAAAAAGCCAGGAAATTGCAGTGTAGGAGAAAAACAAGTAACCTTAGACAAATTTTTGTCAACACTGACTCTGTAGCTAAGAGACAAAAAAGAGAGGAAACCCCCACTGGAAACCTCCCTAATGTCTTGATGGAGGGGGACTCTCCCTCCAAATAATAACCTCCCCACTCACTTCCTGTTCTCTACTCCAGAAGTCACTTCAACCATATATGTGGTTCAGAATGAATTAACCTTATTTACATTGAAACTTAGTGGGAAATTTGATTTGATTCTCCATCAGTTCAGTTCAAGACCAGAATTGTGGAATGAATTAAGTTTCTGAACCAAGGTACCTCTGTAATCCCGGCAGTCTGGTGGCTGAGGCAGAAGGTTGCAAATTCAATCTCAGCCTGGGCAATTTAGGGACTTAACTAGGACCCCGACAAAAATGAGATAGATAGGGTTGGGGATGTAGCCCAATGTGAGGGCCCTGGTTTCAATCATCAGTACCGGTGGGGAGCAAATGTCCGGTTAATCTATTAGCTAACACTTCAGTCTTCTCTCAGGGAGTGTCCACAGTGTGTCCAGGGCACTTGTGAGCCCCTCCCTGCAGCAGTGGGAGGGTGCCTGTGGTCTCTCCAGGGTAGGACTAAGTTGTTCCCTTTGTCCCCACTGTCTGTGTGTGTTTTTACCCTGTTGATAGAGGATGAGGACTTTCTGAACTGTGATGGCATCCCTCTCTGGCTCTCTTCCTCAAGGCATGGAGGGCGGGAGGCATACTGCAGCATCCTGGAGGTGGACCCCTCTCTTTTGCCTTACTGACCTCACCCCTTCTTTTCCCTGCTGGTCTTCATGGTGTCCCAGTCCTCACAGACTCTCCCTGTTGTAAGCCCTTTCCCTCCTAGGTGGCTGCTTGGCTGGGAATGAAGGTGACCCTCCTCCAGCCTTTGTCCCACAGGTGTCCCCGGAAGCCTCACTTTGATGAACTCTGGGCATGCTGGCTCCTCCCACCTCAGAGCAGCCGCCTGCATCCTGTTGCTCCTACGATATCAGTGACACCCAAGCCCCAGGGACGCACAGGACATTTCCAATCATCCTGGTCACCTCCCCAGGCTGGGCTTAAATGGTGATCCTCTTTCCTCAAGCTCAGGAGTACTGAGATTATACCACACCTGGCATGGATACTTTTAAATATCAAAGCAGGCACAGGAGGAAGTAGCCTGAAGTGTGATCGGGTTCCAAAGAAGTCCTGGCACAGATTTTCTACCCCCAACCCAGTCCTTTTGTGAGATCTTGTGGGTGGTAGTGGAGAGGAGCTGGGGTGCCAGGAGTTTGGAAACCAGGTTTACATCTGCTCTTTCTTGGGATCTTGTGGGCATGTTAATCGTAATGTCATGTTAAGTGTATAACAATATGGTATGTAGAGTATGAAAAGCTGACTTGGATATATGCTGGGAAAAGGAAGGAATGGCGTAGTTAAAATGAAATAGCATTTCCTGACTATTATAACATGAGGTGATGACCTAAGCGTGTTGCTGAGAATAGTGCATGAAATTGTTATGAATCTAGAAGGTTAGTCCCAAGGTTTTCCCCATTTTATAGATGAGGAAATAGAAATACTGAGAGGTTAAGTACCTTGCCCAAGATCACAGCGTTGAATGAGGAACCTGGGATCCTGCCATGGCAGTGTCACCCCACAGCCCATGATTTTTTCTTGCTTTTTGGTATTGGAGATGGGAACCTAGGGGCACTCTGCCTTTGAGCTGTATTTCCAGTCTTTTTTTATTTTGGGATGAAGTCATGCTAAGTTGCCCAGAATGGACTTGAACTTGTGATCTTCCTGCCTCATCCCTTGGGGTAGGTGGGATTACAGATGAGTACACTGCATCTGGCCACACTGTCCATTAATCTTTGTGTTGCATTGATCATTAAGTTCTGGAAATTGTGCCAAATGGTTTTGTGGATTTGCTCATTTAATCTTTTTCATGACTATATGAGGCATTTGCTTTCATAATCTCTATTTTGTAATGGAGAAGTGACTTTCAGAGAGGTTAATCTATTGAAGGTCACATCAGCAGAGAGTGGCAGAACAGGGTTACCCACCAAGGTGGGATCAATTCCCAGGGTTGGCTTCTGGCTGCTCCTTTCTGATTTCCTTGAAGAGGGTGCAAATATGTGATATTTTTAACAGCATGCAGAGGTTCAGATTCCAGAACCAGTTGGTCAGCAGACAGTGTCTGAGATGGTTTCACAAGAAGAGATAAGACCTCAACTTCCCCTCTTCCATATAGTGGGTTTTTGACTGTGACAACAGGAAAAGTTTAAAGACCTGTCAGCAAGAGGCCTGGGCAGATTTATTAGGCACAGTGGAAGGACACACTCAGAGAAAAAGAGTGCGGGACTTGAGAGAGGGACACACTATGGCCTGGGGTTGGGCATGCACATGTGACCCGAGGTGCGGTCTAAAATGGATGATCTGATACAAGAACCTAAAGCATTCTTTGAACACTTGACTCTATTGCTTCACTGTAAGGTCAGGTTGCTGTCCTTTGCTTTATCAACTAGGTTAGTGTTATGGTTTGTCTAGACATCCCCCCAAAACCTCATATAGTCATGAGAGCAGACTTCTAGAATTTTGATTGATTCATGGTCCAATGCTGGATTATGGGTGTGAATGCTACACTCACCCTTGGGTGTGTAGCCTACATACAAGGGGCAGAAAGAGTCTTGTCTGCTCACCCCTTCCCTTTTTGCTCTTGGTGTCTTTGTTGTCTTCCACCATGCCATCTTGTCTTGGAGCCAGCTGATTGTGGACTGAAACCTCCACAAACTGTGACGTAAATAAACCTTTTCTTCCTTAATTTTGGGCATTGTGTATTTTGTCTCAGTAATGAGAGAAAAGCAACCAACACAGTTTATTGGATTTAAGGCATCTGTAAGGGATTTGGGTATGAAGGAGCTGGAGGAGGACAGTCTTAGGAAGTAAAAATATAACCTTGAGTAACACTGATTGTATTTTAGAACTATACAAGGGATGATGAGAAAATATGGTTGTTGGCCCACTTGGGGGGCCCAAGGGAGATTTTTGTGGGTAAGGTTTGTAGGTTAAAGAATGGACATGTGCAAAACATCATAAACAACAGCAGGTAGCATGGAGCAGAGCACAATACATGGGCACTAGAGCCACCTACATTTTTACTATATAATTCCTATATAGGTTTTTATCTCATATTTGCATTCTTACATGCTGGTTTCATTGGCACATGTGTAGTTGTTCACTGCAAAGTCATAGTTTCATGATTATATCCCATCGTGTGCTGGACAGCAGGGCCACATCTTAAGGTGTCCTTAGAAGTCCCTGAGCTTTGAGGAAGTCTGAGTGCTTCCCCACAATGGTGAATGTTTAAATTTTTAGAAATTTGTCACAGTAAAACATACATTGCCAAGACTGATGGGATATGTATGGTTGAAGCAAGAGGAAAACTTGGAGGGAGTTTATCGGCAATATATCTTTCACCATAATAAATTTAAAAAAATAATTCACCAAAATTTTTGACCACCTGGTGGTTTAATTATCTCTCTGCCTTTATTGCGTCTTCCAACCCTGTACTCACCTGAGGTCAAGTTATGACCCTGCTTCTTATCCCCCAACTGGGGATTATGGGTGGTTGGAGAATGTTCTGGAACTGTCCCACTGTGGAGCGCTTTCAGTTTGTGCCTCATTTAGCCTTGTCCATAAATTGGTGGTAATAACTATAGCCACCTAGTACAGTGAAAATGAAAAAGTGAAAATGTGAACTTAGGACACTGGGAAACCAAGCAAGCAGCTTGCCTCCCTGCTGAGCAATAGTGAACCTACTGGTGAATGGCCTAGAGTCAAACATCCCACTTCCCCTACCCCCTTTCCCCTGTTCCCCCTGTTAGCAAATGGGAACCAGAAATCTGAGCATCTCTTGGGAGGTTGACCATAGCAAATAAGGGGGATTTCCTTCTACCATCTCTTTGAAGGCAAATATTCTTATTACTGTTTTGCTTTATTCTGATTGAGTTACTGCTCTATTCAATATTCTGTTTCGATAAGTTCTATAATGTTCTGTATTTCATTTTATTTTGATATATGTGATTTAAAGAACAACTATTATAAAGATAACAAAATATACTGTGATACCTATTACTGTTATCCCGGCAATCTGCTGTGAAGTTCTGTACCAATTTCACTACACGGTCTCATTTGGCTTTATTCTGTCTTGTTCTGTTGTATTTTACTACTTTCAAAATTAAAAAAAAAAAGTGAAAATGCTTAGAATGAAGACTGTTTTATACATACTAAAGGTTCTTTATAGATTGGCTATTATTGTTATGTTAATACAAGAGAGAAGAAAATTTTTCCTTTAGCTTGTGAAGGTTTCTAGGCCCTCCCCAGACTCAGGGACCCTATGGGTCAGTGGTCTGTTAGGAATTGGACCTCACAGCCATGTCCCATTGCTTGCATCATCATTTGAGCTGCACCTCTTGTCAGATCGGCTCAGCATTAGATTCTCATGGGAGTGCAAACCCCATTGGGAACTGTGCATTGGAGAGATCAAGACCATGTGACCCTGTGATTCACTGGAGACCCCCTTATCACCTGCAAGTAGTAAAAACTGTCTTCCATGAAACTGGTCCCTGATGCCAAAAAAGGTTGGTGCTGGCTAGTGTAGACTATTAAAACCAGGAAGTGCAGGCTCAGGCTATGTGGATCTGCTCTGCTTTTCCAGTTCCCATGGACCAACGATTTCTCTATGGAAATAAAATGGCTTTTTGTTAAGGTGGTAGTAATTACTAGGTTCCTTTTTATTTATTTATTTCAAAGTTTCCATCTTATCACTGAATAGACTTTTAAGCAATTATCTAGGAATCCAACCAAGACTAAGTTTTCTTGGAAAGAGTAAAGATGAAGTTTGTTTGTTATCTGAACTCTGATCAAAAACTTGGCTGAGAAAAAAGAGAGGTTTATGGCCAGAGTCTTGCCGTCACTTCCTCATATGGATTTCATTTGTTCTTTTGACTTGTAAGGATTTGTTTGCTCAGAAACAGGGTGTTGAGTGCTTTCAAGGTTTTTGCACAACTTTAGATAATGAGGAGAGAGCAGGGAACAAAAAGATGAAAATACTTACTTTCAAGGGGTTTGGAGCCCAGTGGGTAAAAGAGACCATGAACAAATAAGTAAAATAGTAAACCAGAAGAAAATGAGGAAACAGAGAAAAATAAAGTAGGGAAAAAGTCAAGTGTGATAGCACACAACTGTAGTTCCAGCTGTACAGGAGGCTGAGGTAGGAGGATCACTTGAACCCAGGAGTTGGAGACCAGGCTGGACAAAGACCCTTTCTTAAAAAAAATATAGGGAAAAAGAGGAACTGTTGGCATTTATAATTTTGAAGAGATTTAGGTTTACTAACATAATTGTGATTTTTTTAACTTGACCGTTACCATTTAGAGATAAATACAATTGTATTATGGAGAAGAATATTGAGGTATTGTGAAAAACCATCTTGAGTTTATGTTACAGTAGGAGAAGGGCACAAGGAAGGGGACGGTCACAGCCACACAAGGAGCTGTGTTGTTTGGAGCCCTGTGACAGCTGTGTGTGGGGGTCATCAATCTGTTTGATCTACTTCTTTATATGTTTGGGAATCTCCACAATGAAGAGTTAAAAAATAAAAATTATAGTATTTTAACTGTATACCCAAATAAAAATAGTGATTTCATTTAAAATAGATGGACAGACAGACAAAGAAACAAGCAAACAAAAAACAGAAAGGAAAAAGAAAAACAAAACCTACCCAGTTGTGTTAACAAGCTAACTGTGAGTCAGGAAGCTGCCTGGGCAGGGTGGCAGACAGAAGTAGGCAGTGTTCTGCACCTTGGCAGTTTCTACAGAAAATCTGTCAGATGGAGGAACAGAAAGTGATCCCCACTGTACATCGGACACCCTGACAGTGGGGGCAGTTCCATTCCACTTGACTGGGGCGGGGGCATGGTTTAGGATGACAATGTCCATTTGCATCCCAGGCTGGGAGGCTGCTTAGAGCGTTCAAGGCAGGGTCCTGGCTTTCAAATGTGGCTTCCTCAGTGCTGGGCTCTCTGGGTGTTCTGCACTCATTTTTGTGTTTCTGCCCCAAGGTAGAGAGGTGAGGAATCTTTATTCCATGCTGGTAGCAGTACCCCATCAGGATTCAAATCACAAAGCTGCTTCCTGAGTGGTAGAGCTACGGATACCATATCCTGCGGCTCTTTCCCTTCTCCCACTTAGTCTGTGAAGAGGCCCAGTCCCTTCCCGCAGAGTGACTGACCGTTGATTAAATTTTGGTGGTGCAGCTTACATGAGAGGTAAGGAAAACCACTAGGTCCTCATACCTCCACTCTGAAGGCCAAATTAGATTTCTTCCTACTGTGTGTGGTCAGAGAAAATAAGAAATCCTGTTAAAAGTATAAGCCTGGGCAGAAACTGTTGCTCTGAAACTCGGGATCACTTAACACTGGAAAAAGTAAAATAGAACATGAACTACCCAGGCTTTTACATACTGCTTAGAGTTACATACTCAGGAAATTATGTGCATACGTCTGTGAGTACATACACCGAGTTTCAAGTGTGGTGGCTTTACACCTTCTTTCCATATGCAGGAATTTATAACCAGCAAATGGACAAGACTGGGGGTTTAATGAAAAGACTTGTATGGAGAACATATGCTTCTCTTTACAGAAAATAATTTCTTGGCCTGTTAAAAATGTCTGGATTTTAAAGTGGCCATGAAATAATTTTATTTGACCCTTAAACTGTAGAGTTTTATTTTCTCCTTTTTCAGTGCATCGTGGTTCTTTTGAGAGTCTTACTTTTAATACTAGAGACTTGCTCAAAGTAAGGAGAAGGAATGCTTCTGTAGTTCAGTCGATTCTGTCTAGATTCATCATTTACAAATGCTAGAATTTAGGCTTTAAGGAGGTATATGGGAGGATATTTTAAAATGATTAGCTGTCTGTCCTGTTCTTCATTTTTGTGGGTCAGCTTTAATTAACAGCCTAAAGAGATTCTTTGCTCTTAGAAGTACATGCTTTGGGGGAAATTAATTGTAGAATAAGTTGGAGGAGAATCTGCAGTTTTCTTGATCTTAAATGCTGTTTGAGGAAAATGGTTTGAATTAGTATGAAGTTACCCGACATGGGGATTCATCATCTCTTTTAAACACACACTTTAAATACATACTTCTATAAGTTTGTATTAGCACTTACCACAAGGTCTGATTTTATATTTTCGTCTCGTCTTGGATGTGTCTTTAGGTCTGTAATAATGTGTCTCCCACAGGTTTTTAAAAAAATTTTTTTCCTAAAGGCTCAGACGTTTGAGATTTCTATGGAAACTAAGCTAATATTAGCAGAAATAATGAACCCATGGCCAGGTCTGTGGCCGACTGTGGTGATGATGGAACTGAGGACCTCTTACTGCAAAAGACAGCTCCTTGGCATGTGGAGTATTTTAAACTGAAGGGTTTGAATGAGCAGGTCATAAAATCAAGGGAGGCCCCCTGGAGCATGTCATAAGACCTTCACGGGAGAGGTGCCCTGTTATGGTTTATGTCTGATTGTCCCCCAAAGCTTCATGCACTCAGAGGCTGGGCATTCGATGGGGGCACTATAGCTAAAACTGTGATGTTAGGAGTGGGCATGGTTGCAAGAGGCGGTTGCTGGAGCATGACCTGGTAGGGGTCTATCTCTTTCCTTCTTCCTCCCTTTCTGCTCTGCTTCCTGTCTGCCATGAGATGCGCAGATTTCCCCTGCCCAGACAGACCCTTCCACCATGCCACTGACCTACAAGGACTGAAAGTTGTATTATGTGAGCCACCGTAAATATCTCCTCCTTTAAGTTGTGGGCCTTGGGTATTTTGTCCCAGCAATGAGCAAAGGGACTAAGACATGTCCTCCTACAGCTGGAGGACTGGGGAATCCTTGTCTCTGAAAGCCCAGGAATCTGTGAACAGGAAGAGGGACTAAGAGGCAGGAAGAGGAATCTGTATGAACAGGTCTTGCTAAGTTTCCCACAGCTCACTTTTACTCTTTATTCTATTATTTTTCATCAAACCTATTAATAACACTGGTTCACTATGTCTTTTAAGTCTTCAGATCCTTTTGAAGGTTCTCATGATATATAAAAGTTTATTAAATAAAATCCCATGGCTTATTCTTGTTAACATGTCTTTGTCACATGGGCTTGAGCTCTGAGTTGTGATGGGTATGTAGGAAGGAAAAAGTAGTATCTTTTCTTCACCCAGAGCAAGGTTCATGGCTGACACTCAGGTCAACAAGAGACCGTAATAACACTTTTATTTGATATTTGTTTTGGTGACAGTTTTTCGTAAAGAAGACCCAAAGAAAACTTTTGTGCTTAGGTTTAATCTGATATGGACATTTGTTATTTAGATTGGATTAAAAAGTGTGTGATCTAGTGATAATAAGCAGGGGAGAACTTAACAAAGCCTAAAAGATCTGAAGGAGAGGCTTGTTCCAGTGTGGAGGTTAATGCTCAGCTGCTATGAACCATCCTCTGGACAGGGCAGGGCATCGCCTCCAATCATCAGTGCTGCATGAGGGTCCCCATGCATTCCCACGGAGAGAGGCAGGCTTTTGGGCAGGAATATATGGCAGAGTAGGGGGTGCCCTGGGATGTGGCAGTGTCATCACCTGGATCTGTCATTGATATGGTAGGATCGGGCTATTTACCACATCGACTTTGGGAAAGGGTGTACACCTAGGTGACTTTTGGCCTGCTACAAACATTTGCTGACATTCCTTCTAATAAAATCTTCTACTTAAAATTTTACTTTACTCTATTTTATTTTTGTCTTTTTGAGGCAGGGTCTTGCTATGCAGTTTAAGCTGGCCTTGAGCTCACTTTGTAGTCCAGGCTGGTCTCAGACTTGCAAGGATCCTCCTGCTTCAGCCTCCTGAGTGCTGGGATTACCGGTGTGGTGGCCCATACCTTTAATCAAAAATTTTATTTTAAAGAGAAATACATTCAAAACAAGATAATAAGAGGATACTAATTCTTAATAAATTGTGTACTATTATCTTTAAATTAGTTACTCAGAGTACAAGATATTGGCATTTAATTGTCCAACCAATATTAGCACAAACTTTTCTTTTGAATAAACTAAGAGAAATTTAGTATAACTCTTTTAAAAAAAATTTAAAATAAGAAAAGACTAAAAACAATGGTACAGAATTTCAAATCAACATAATAGGAGGTTAACAATGCCTAATATATTGCATATTATTATCTTCAATATAGTTGCTCAGATTACAAGATATGGGCATAAAAAAATCAAACAATGAAAGCACAAACTTCTTTTTGATGAACTAAAGAGATCAGTATAATTATTGGTGATAGTCTTTTCCCTTCTTTCTTTTCTCCTTTCTCCCATACCAGTTGTTCTTTCTTTTTGAGGAGTTTCTTTCTCTTTCATTTTCACGATATCTATTGTACATTTTTGGTTTTATTTACTCTTTCAGTCTTTTATACTAAGGTGATAATATGATGTTTACATATGCTACATCTAAGAATATGGTCTCAAGTTGCATCCATTTACCTATAAAAGCATTATGTTGGTCCTTCCTCATAGCCGAGTAGTTCTCCATTGTATAAAAATTCCACATCTTGTTGTTGTTGTTTTGTTTTGTCTTTTTGAGACGGGGTCTCACTGTGCAGTTCAGGCTGATCTTGAGCTCACTTTGTAGCCCACGCTGGTCTTGAACTTACAATATACCTTCTGCCTCAGCCTCAAGAATGCTGGGATTACAGGCATTCACCCCCATGCCCAGCCTCACATCTTTTTTATCCATTAAATGGTTGATGGACATTTGGGTTGTTTCCAAGATTAAGCTATTAAAAACTGTGCTGTTATAAACGGGTGCACATATATTTAGCTGTGGTAAATATGTTTTTAAGTCTTCTGGGAAAATACTCTGGAGGGTAATAGCTAGATTGAATGGTACCACAAATCTGATTGGAGTTTCCACACTGATTACCAGTCTGCACTCCACCAACATCAGAGAACTATTCCTTTTTCTTCACAGACCCTTCACCATTTGTCGTTGGTTGATTTCTGGATGATAGCTATTCTTTCTAGAGTGAGATGGCATCTCAGTGTTATTTTGATTTGTCTGACTACAGGAATGCTATGGTTTTTAGAATGTTGACTTTGTATCCCACTACACTACTGAATTTGGTTATTAAATCTATGAGATTTTGGTGGTGTTTTGGGGGTCTTCTATGTGCAGTATCATGTCATGTGCAAATAATGATAATTTAACTTCTTCTTTTCTTATCCTTATTCCTTTTATTTCCCTTTCTTGTATAATTGCTCTGGCTAACTTTTCCAGGATTGTATTGAATAGGAGTGATGACAGTGGACATTCTTTGTCTTGTTCCTGATTTTAGAGTGAAGGCTTTCAATTTTTGTCCACTTAGTATGATGGTGGCTATTGGTTTTTCATAGATGGCTTTTGTCAGATTTGAGATAAAGACCATCTGTTTCAATTTCCTGTAGGGTTTTACCATGAATAAGTGTTGGAATTTATCAGAAGCTTTTTTTGCATCTATTGAGATGATCATGTGATTTTTGTTTTTGGCTTTGTTGATATGATGGATTACATTCATTTACATATGCTGGACCATTGCTTCACTCCTAGGATGAATCCCACTTGGTCATGGTGTGTAATCTTTTTGATGATTTGCTGGATTCTGTGTGAGGAATTTTGCATCTACGTTCATTAGGGAGATTGGTCTGTAGTTCTCTTTTTCGGTTGGTTCTTTTTCTGGTTTTGGTATCAGAGTAATACTTGCCTCCAGGAATGAGTTAGGGAGAATTGCTTTTTTTCCATTTCATCAGAGTTTGAGAAGTATTTGTGTTAAAACTTCTCTAAATTTCTTACAGAATTCAGTAATGTATCCATCAGGACCTGGGCTTTTCTTTGTTGGTAAGTTTTAAATTACATTTTCAACTTCATTAACTGATATGGGGTTTTTCAGTAGTTTCATATTTTTATTCAGTTTTGGTAATTCATATGTTTCTAGGAAATCTGTCCATTTCTTCTGTGTTTTCTATTTTATGTGAGTAAAGATTTTCAAAGTTTGGGAAGATACCATGAAGGGGAATATCTGGGTGGAAAAGAACCTCTAGTTACAGTTTTCTGAGGAATCTCTACACTGATTTCCATCGTGGTTGTACCAATCTGACTCCCACTAACACTGGAAAAGTGTTCCTTTTTCTCCATGGCTCCTCCAGTGTTTGTTATTGGTTGATTTCTTGATAAAACTAATTATTTCTGGAGTGAGATGGAATCCCAGTATTGTTTTAATTTGTATCTCTTGAATGAACAATAATATTGAACATTTTTTCATATATTTATTTGCTGTGTGTATTTATTCATCTGAGAAATGTGTATTCATCTCAGATGTCCATTTTCAGATTGGGTCTTTAAATTTGGGCGGTCTCATTTTTTTGAGTTCTTTATATGTTCTCAATACTAATCCTTTGTCTAGGTATAGCTGGCAAACATTTTCTCTCATGTTGTGTGATGTCTCTTCACTCTGTTGTGGTTTTCTTTTGCTGTGCAAAACCTTTTCAACAGGGTGAGGTCTTGATTGTTGATTCTTTGTGATAGTTCCTTGCAATCATAGTTTTGTTCATAAAATCTTTGCCTATACCTATGTCTTCAAGAGTTTTACCTACTCTGTCATCCAGTAGATTTAATATTTCTGTTTTAATAGTTAGAGCTTTGATCCATTTTGAATTTAGTTTAATGCATTGTGAAAGATATTAGTCCAATTTTAATCTTCAGCATGTGCAAAGCCAGTTTTTCTGGTACCATTTATCCAAGAGCCTCTTTTTCTCTCAGTGAATATGTTGGGCACTTTTGTCAAAGGTTAGGTATCTGAGTATGTCTACAATTGTTCCTGCATTTTCTAATCTGTTCCATTGATCTTTGGATCTGTTTTTTTTCCTCACCAATTCCATGCTGTTTTTATCATAGTAACTTCATAGTATAATTTCAAGTCTGGATTGTGATCCTCTGCCTTGCCTTTGTTGCCCAGAATGCTTTAGTATGGTAGGCCTCTTCTGGTTCCAGATGAATTTTGTGATTGTTTTCTCTAATGCTGTGAGATATGATGGAATTTTGATCAGAATTGCATTAAATCTGTATACCAGTTTTGGAAATATAGCTATTTTCTTTGTTTCTTTCTTTTTTGCCATTTTTACTATATTGGTTTTTCCCACCCAAGAGTGAGGGATGTCTTTATACTTTCTGATGTCCTCTTTAATATTCTTTTTCAGAGTGCTGTTGTTTTCAGTGTAGAGGTCTTTTACATGCTTCATTAGATTGATTCCTAGGTATTTCAGTTTTGGGGATACTATTGTGAAAGGTGTTTTTGTAATGTCTCTCTCTGTGAGTTTGTTATGTTTGTATAGGAAGGCTATTGATTTTTGAGTGTTGACTTTGTATCCAGCTATATTACTAAATTTGTTTATTAATTCTAGAAATCTTTTGGTAGTGTTTTTGGGGTCTTCTATGTAGAATATCATGTCATTTGTGAATAATGATAGTTTAGCTTCTTCTTTTGTTATTCTTATTTCTTTTATTTCTCTTTCTTGTCTAATTGCTTCAGCTAAAGTTTTCAGGAGTATGTTGAATAATAGTGTAACTAGTAGATGTCTTTGTCTTGTTCCTGATTTTAGAGTGAAAGCATTGAGTTTTTGGCCATTTACTATGGTGCTGGCTGTTGATTTATCAGATTGAGATAAAGACCATCTATTCCAACTTTCTGTAAGATTTTTTTTTTTAAATGATGAATGGGTGCTGGACTTTGTCAAAAGCTTTTTCTGCATTTATTGAGATGATTGTATAATTTTTGTCTTTGGCTCTGTTAATGTGGTGTATTGCATTTATTGATTTATGTGTGCTGAACCATTCATGCATCCCTGAGATCAAAACTACTTTGTCATAGTGCAAAATCTTCTTGATGATTTGCTTCATTCTGTTTGCCAGTATGTTACTGAGAATTTTTGCATTTATATTCATTGGGTAGATTGGCCTGTAATTCTTTTTCAAAGTTGAGTCCTTCTCTCATTTTGGTATCAGGGTAATGCTTGCTTCCAGAAATAAATTCGGGAGTATTGTCTGCCTTCCAGTTTCATTAACAAGTTTGAGAACTAGCGGTATTAGTTCTTCTCTAAATTTGTCTTAAAACTCAGCGGTGAATCTGTCGGGGCCTGGGCTTTTCTTTGCTGGTAGGTTTTTAATTACCTCTTCAATGTCATTTATAGAAATTAGTTTATTTAGGATTTTTATATTCTCTTTATTGAGCTTTAGTAATTAAGGTGTTTGTCCATTTCTTCTGCATGTCTTTCTTTTTTTGGTACCAGGGAATCGAACTCATAACTGCACTGCTTGCAAGGCAGGCGCTTATGCTGCTGAGCTAAACCCCCAGCCCTGCATCTTCCATCTTATTAGAATACAAATTTTCAAAGTAGGTATAGATGATCTTTGTGATTTCTGCAGAAATCATTGTGCTTTCTGTCTTTTCATTCCTAATTGTGTGGATTTAAGTTTTGTCTTTCCCTTTTTTGATAAAGTTGGATAAGGGTTTGTCAATTTTTTAAAATCTTTCAAAGAACCAAGACTTCGATTCATTGATTCTTTGTATTGTTTATTTAGTCTCCAATGTATTTATTCCTGTTCTGATCATTGTAATTTCCTCCCTCATATGAGCTTTTTGCTTAGCCTGCTCTTTTTTTTTTCTAGAAGTTTGAGGTTCATCATTAAATTGTTTATATGTGCTTGCTCTTTTTTCCTGACATGGGCCTTTACTGCTGTAAATTTCCCTCTTAGGACTGCTTTCATTGTGTCCCACAAGTTCCAGTATGTTGTACTGTCATTATCATTCAACTGTAAAAACTGTCTAATTTCTTCTTTAATTTCATCTGTGACCCATCGGTTGTTCAGGAGGGTGCTATTTAATTTCCATGTGTTTATAAATTCTTGTGGTTTCTTTGGCCATTGATTTCCAACTTCATTGCATTGTGGTCTGATAATATGCATGGGATAATTTTAATTTCTTTGCATTTACTTAAGCATGTTCTGTGAGGTAGTGTGTGGTCTGTTTTGGAGAATGTCCCATATGCAGCTCAAAAGAATGTGTACTCTGATGTTGTGGGGCAGAACACTCTATAGACATCTGTGCAAAAGTCTGGTTCAGTTCTCATATTTCATTGTTGATTTTTTTGTCTAGTTGATCTGTCTTTTTATAGCAGTGGGGGTACTGAGATCCAACAATGCAGCTGTATTAGTGCTTATTCCATTTTTCATGCCCTTTAATAATTGTTAGATAGTTGGGTGAATTGGTATTTGTTGCATATATATGTATGTTTATTATTTTTCCTCCTGGATTCTTCCCTTTATAAGAATGCAGTGACCTTCTTAACTCTCTAAATCAGTGTTGCCTTGAAATTTGGTTTGTCTCCGAATAGAATAGCGACCTCTGTTTTTTTCTGGGTTCCTGCCACACAAAGCATTGTTTTTCATCCTTTAACTTTCAGTCTGTGAATTTCTTTTTGAATTAAACATGTTTCTTGTATACAACATATTTTTGTATCTTGCTGCTTGTCTGCCAGTCTGTGTCGCTTAACTGGTAAATTGAGACCAATAATGATGGCTGTAACTGATATGTAGACTTTTCCTTGTCCTGCTATTTTCCTGTTGTTGGAATTTTTCCTCCTCCCTCTGTTTAAGTGCTTGCCTTGCCTAGTGGATTCCTTCTGTTGGAGCTCATGGCCTTGTAGTCCTTGTTATTTCTTTATAGAATGGCCTTCAAAACATTTTGGAGAGCTGGTTTGGTGATCACCAATTTTCTCAGATGTTCTTTGTCATGGAAGTATCATTTCTTCTTCAGTTTTGAAAGGTAGTTTTCAGGAAACATCAATCTGGGTTGAAAGTTATTTTCCTTTAAAACTTGAAATACTTCATTCCAAGCTCTTTTTGACTTGAGGGTTTGTGCTGAGAAGTCAGCACAAGAATTTAATTTTTCCAGGGCTTAGTTTTCTCATTTATGTAAGAATAGATTTTTCTGAAGGTGAACAAAAAATAATTGCTTGAAAGAACTTTCTGTCTAGGAAAGAGAAAAACAAAAATAAAAACAAAAACAAAAAAACCCAGGTGCATGGGCTCCCAGCAAATTACAATACATCAGAAGTCACTTTTGTCGGTAATATGATAGAAGCCTCCGTGACCAAATGCTGTTAGCATTTGTTGCAGACTTGGGAATATAAAGGGATCAAATATAGAAAAAAAATGGAAACAAAATATAGATACCAAGCTTTATTTTGTCAAATAAAGGGGGAAATTCCTCCTGCTGTCTAATGTTACTCTTAATTTTATAAAAGCAAACTCTTCAATACAGAAAAACATACCTTAGCCCAAGGCCAGTGCTTTAAATCCAATACATTTGCAAGAAGGAAAGCTTACTATATTTCCATTTTTCTTTTTGTCCTTTAACGTAAGGTACAGTTTCAACATGGACCTTGCAGTCTATGTCTGAATTTGGGACATATTATTTTTAAGGGCAAGAGGCTCTTCATGTGGAGAGGTCAGGAATGGAAATAAGAGAAATCACTTTAGCAAAGACATAAGAATAGGATAAGAGACAAAAGCTGCTTCTTTAGGCAAATCCCAGTTCCCAGGGGTGGAAGGAAGTTATGCCTGTCTTCCACTTCCTGAACTCTGATGTGGAACACGTAGTGGCTATGTCATTTGGAACACGAGTCCCCCAAGGGAAGTGGCCAGGGCGGCAGAGAAGTGGGGTTGACTGTCAGCTGCCCCAGTCTAGAAGAATGCATTTCATGAGAGAGCCCCCTGGTCCTTTCCCACTGCAGAGGGGACTGGGGAGTGTCGATGCTCTGGTGGGTGTGGGTGAGGGCCACAGCGCCGCCATGGTGGGAAGGCAAGAGGAGAGCGCTCAGTCTGGGATCATACGCAAGCACGGAAGGGAGGAAAAGCAAGAGCTGGCGAAAAATCAAGCTGGGCGTGGTGCATACTCCAGTAATTGCAGCACTCTGAGAGACTGAGGTATGGGGATTGTGAATTCGAGTCCAACCTGGGCAATTTAGGGCCTTAGTGGGAACCTGTATCAAGATGACTAAGAAGGGCCAGGGCTGTGGCTCAGAGTGAAGGCCTTGAGTTCAATTATTTTTTTTTCTTTTTGAGACTGAGTCTCACTGTGCAGTTCAGGCTGGCCTTGACCTCACTTTGTGGCTCTGGCTGGTCTCAGACTTGTAGTGATCCTCTTCCCTCAGCTTCCCAAGTGCTGGGATTACAGGCATGCACCACCATGCCCAGTTTCTGAGTTCAATTCTTAAACCTGGGGAAAAAAAAAGCTACAGTAATTTCAAGAAGAACTGAAATTAATTCTAGGTTTAAAAGTTTAAACTGGTTTAATACACTAACTTTTTTGTGCAGGGACTTACATCAACCAGACTTTTTTCCCTTTTTTTTTTTCAGTACTGTGGATTGAACCTATGGCCTTCTCATTAAGCTACATCGTAGGCCCTTAATTTTTAAAAAAATTTTATTACAAGTTTTTTTTTTTTTTTTTTTTTTTCTTGACAGGGTCTTGTTGTGTAGTCCAGGCTGAGTTTGAACTCACTATGTAGCCCAGGCTGGCATCAAACTCATGGTGATTCTCTTGCCTCAGCTTCCTGAGTGCTGGGATTACAGGTGTGTACCACAATGCCTAGCTTTTTTTTTTTTTTTTTTTTTTTTTAATTTTAGAAGGAGAAAAAGTTGTAATCCAGCATGGCCAATGTATCTAAAAGTATATCTTGATGTCATAAATTGGTTTGTGCCTCTATTATGCTTTTTGGCCTATTAGTCTGGCTGGCTGTTGATCTGTGTTTACAATAATTTGCTTGAGGGACTTAAAAAATAAAAATAAATGAATATATCTGATATGGAAAAAAATTGAAAATGGGGATTGAAAGGAAGGAGAAAAAAATTGAAATTTTTTTTATTTAAAGATTAAACAAAACAGAAAATAAGTAGAAATAGTACATACATTCAGAGAAAAAAAGAGTAAGAAATCACTAGTTGATGTTGTTTTACAAATAGTTGTTCAAGATACAAAAATGGAACATGTAAAGTGGGAATTCAAACAGCGAGACTGCAAACAGTTCTGTTCAACTGTCCAACAAAAACTTAGAAATATGGTTATCAATCCTATACACTTAAACATACATGCAGTTATCCATATCTTCAATTATGTTGACTTTCAATAAATCCAAGCAGGCTAATATCACTCTGAACAAAGAATAATACTATTGCTGAATTTCACATTATGACACTCCAGGATCAGCACTGGGTATTTTAGTGTCTCCTTTTCCTCAAAGTATCTGTTCATTTCATCAATTGTCATAAGATCAGTTCTCATAAACTCTTTATAGATTCTACACATGCATGGGTCTTAAGATGTATTTTTTTTTTAATTTTGAAAGTAGCAAATATGCAACAGCGCAAGACAGAATAAAGCCAATCGAGACAATGCAGTGAAATTGGTACTGGATTTCACAGTAGAATACTAGGATAGTACTACTAAGTACTATGGTATATCTCTTTAATTTAACAATAGCTATCCAGTCAATTACGTATTGTAAAATCAAACCAAAAATAGAACATTGTAAAACCAATTGAGAATACTGAATAGAGCAAAAGAAATATAACAAAAAGTGAAAACTACCTATGCCTTCAAACAGAAGATAGAAGGAAATCCCCCATATTTGCTATACTGCATATGGTCATCCTCCCAAAAGATGTTGAAATATCTATCCCCAGTAGCTAAGGGGGGAGGGGGCAGGTGGGAGAAGGGTGATTGATTTTCAGGTCGTGTGGCAGTAGGCTCACAGGTAATGGTTCTCCTCCAGGCCCACGCTGCAGGTGCTTACCAAGAGGGCAGGTGAATAAGCTGCCTAAATCCCTCCATGGCCGGAACTCTCAAGAATTGAAATGGTTTGTGTTCATATACTACTTCCCACAATGAACATAACCATTATGTACTGCAAATATATGCTAATAAAAATTAAAATCTGTATATTTGGGGATGTCCAAGTTACTAAGTTGCCTAGCTGGGCTCGAACTCACAATCCTCCTGCCTCAGGCTCCTAGAGGGCTGCAATTGCAGATGGCTGGGTCCGTCTTGAAGCAAACATAGTTACTTTAGGGAAATAGAGTTAAGAAGAAACAGCACCATAAACAAGCACCTTAGTGATTCCAATGGTAGATGTAAAGACCATACGGGGGAAGAATTGATGA
Source organism: Cavia porcellus (assembly GCF_034190915.1). Taxonomy (NCBI): domain Eukaryota; kingdom Metazoa; phylum Chordata; class Mammalia; order Rodentia; family Caviidae; genus Cavia; species Cavia porcellus. Next base: position 44,331,617 of record NW_026947510.1, read on the forward strand.
TAATTCTCGGTGACTGCTTGGAGACAGCAGAACAAAGAAATCTAAAGAGGAATGAATGCATTGAAGGTACTTCCCTCTTGCCTTGGGGGTTGGATAGAGGAGAGTGAGTGAAACCATCCCCTGATTGCCAGTGGGCAAGCAGCTGGAGACGAAACTCAGGGTTTGCAGGCCGAGGGTGAAGCTCTGGAGAGGATGAGCTCTGGGGAGCGGACAGACAGGAGAAGGCAGCAGAGAAAGAGCTTCCCACAGCATATTTTGGCCCCAGCATTAGGAGGGAGGGGTGAGAAATCTGACACAGGAAGAAGCCAGAGGAGGGAGAGGCGGGAGTCCTCATGGTCTGTCTCCCTTCCTGGCATCAGTATATGGCTGGAGTTAAAAGCCAGACACATGCTGACAGGCATCATTTTAAACTCATGATCTGAACTTCAAGTGAGCCAGTGGCTCCCTGGAACTCTTCCTGAAGGCCCCCTAGTGAGTTACTACCCCGCCTCCATGAGAAACATTTTTACCATTTCTGGTCTAGTTCTTTTCCCTTCTCCTTACTCTTGGCTGGGGATCTTGGGTCTTCTGCCACCGAGGAAATGGAGCAGTTGGAAGAAAACTACCTTATCCTCCCCCTACTACATGTACCTGGTGGCCAGATTTCCTCATCCGGTTCTGTTCCTGCAATTATATTTTCTCCTTCTCCTGCATCATCCTTTTCCCCTTCTCTTGGACAGCACATAAATGAGCAGTGGCATCATACATCATAGAAAATTCTTTCTAGAACTTTCTAGAAGCATCTCTCATTTTTGAAAGTTCTTTTAGAACTGTCACCCCCCCCCCCCCTTTAGATTTCATTTACCTTTCTCTTCCTCCTTACAGCAAAACTCCTCGGCAGGATTCCTCCCTCTTGGTTTTTACCTAGCGCTCTAAATAGTCCTTGAAGTCTGCTGAGGGCCCCCCTCATGAGCATCAGCTGTGACTTTCACCTTATGTAACCCACTGGTCAGGTCTTAATGCTTTCTGACTTGAGCTCTTAGAACCTTTGGACATACTCGATCCTTCTCTCACTGAAATACCAACCCTGGAACACCTAGCAGCATGGTTTTTTCCCAACTTGCCCTTTCTTCTGGGTCATTTTTGCTAACTCCTCTAAATGCAGGGGTGACACAGGGCTGAGTGCTGGGATATTTCTTTCCACACTTGGTCCCTGGGTGATTTGATCCAGTGATGTGTATCGTGTACACTGGACTCTCAAGTTTCTTCCTTCTCTGACCTTCCTTTTGAGCTTAGATTTGTGTATCCATTTGCCTATAGTTGAATGACGAGTAGATATGCAACCCCAAGTGTCCAAGATAGAAGCCATGGACCCTCATTTCCATACCACTTCCCAGCCCTCTCAGCACACCAGATCCTCTTGACTACTGGCCCTCCGTGTTCCCTCCTCCTCCTCAGGCCACCAGTATTAGTACACAGGCCTCTATCTCCACTGCTGCCTCCCCACATGGACTCTGCACTGGCCAGAGCAGTTGCTGTAAGTGAGGAATCAGACCTCCATCTGTTCGAAGCCCTCCCATAGCTCTGGACTATGAGGCCCTCCATCACGTCATCTCTGACTTACTTTCTGTGTCCGCTCCCGCTCTGTGTGCCTCACTCTGGCCACACCAGCTTCCTCCTATTCCTGAGAGAAGCCCCGGATGAGCCTGGTGGCCCACACCTGTAATCCCAGCATTCTGGGAGGCCAAGGAGGGAGAACCACAAGTTTGAGCCTAGCCTAGCCCACCATCAAAATTAAAAAAGGAAAAAGAGGCCCCAGGACCAATTCCTAATATTCTAGTATTGCGTGCACATGTATACACACACAGGTACACACATGCACACGCAGAAGCCACATCTGCCACACTTTCTCCCAGACAGTGGCTCGCTCCCTCTGGAGCCTCATCATCAAACAGCACCTCCCAAGAGAACCTTTCTTGACAATCCTGCTGAACATGGACACCCCTCACCCCCTTCTCGCCCTGCGTCACCACCCAGGTGCATGTTCTGTGCTCCTTTCTTTCTAATGTTCTACTGTGGCATTAGATGAGGATCCCTGAGCTCAGGCCCCGAGACACTGCTGTGCTCCCTCACCTAGGTGTCCCAGGCGCACTGTCCTCCTCATGGCAGCTCGAGCCCAGTGTGTGCACAGTCCTGCTGTGTGTGGTGCACAGTGGGGAGGCCAGCACGGGTGCTGAATGAGTGAACCAATGAATGAATGAATGAATGAATGAATGAATGAACAGTTCCACTGTGTGGAGTTCTGCAGGTAGCAGCGAGTATGCTGGCCCATGAACCAACCCCTGGGTGCTCTGTCTTGGCACAGAAGTGCAGGCTGGCACGTTTAGATCTCACACATGGCTTCTGGCTGTGTTGTTTTCCGCACTTCCCTTCTCTTCCCAGTCTTTCTAACCTCTCAGCATTCCCTTAAATAATTCGACTTTTACTTTCCCCCCTGGATTGTGAGAGCTGCATGGCTTGGGGGAAGGACAGCAGAGTGGTAGAGCTCATGCTGCCATCTAAAGGGCAGATCGGGTAGGAGGCCTGGCTGCTCGGCAGCGCGAGAGGCCAGACTGGGGGTTTCCTTAGCAGGAAGCCGTCCTGCCAGAGCCTGGGTCCTCCTGGTGACGGGGAAATGGAGGTTGGTGGCTGACCAGCACACACAAGCGTTAGAGGCAGCAAATCACGTCTGAATCCGCCTGGTCTCCTCTGCTTTATTTGCAGTGGGGTGCATGACTGTGTCTAAGGTGAGCAGTTTGGATTTGTTTTTCCTCAGAGAAAAGATTAAAAGAAAAGTCAACAGTTGGTGGTTGTTGGGGGATGTAAACCTCCCTGGTTGTTCTATTTCTGAAATGTCTTCAAAGTGGTCAAGGGATTTTTTAAAAACTTAATATTTAAATTTATTTTAATTTTTTTCTTCTCAGTTTTTAAGATTAGTGTTTGAAACACATAGTGAATACATTCACGGCTGGGGAACTGATTCTGATGCAGCCTGATCCTTCTTCTTCAATGAAGGAAGGGAGGAATGTTGTTCGAGAAAACCCAGGCCCTGGAAGATTGTTGATCAAATTCAAAGTCTATTATGTTGAAGTGTATTTTGTTTCTTTAGAGGCCCATTTCCTAGGCTCAACTAAAACAAAACAAAACAAAACAAAACAAAACAAAACAAAACAAAACAAAACACAAAGGCTTATATACGGGGAAATAATTCACTTGGTTAAAACCTTGCCTTAGAACAAATAGGCAAAATTCCAAAGTGAAGACCTTGGACGTTCAGTCAGTTCCAGTTTCTTTGGGCAGAAGCCTTTGGAGGGGCTCTTTGCCCTGAGAGGGACGAGCGGCTGCAGGGCCTTCATGGAGATGAGGATCCCTGAGCTCAGGCCCCGAGACACTGCTGTGCTCCCTCACCTAGGTGTCCCAGGCGCTCTGTCCTCTTCATGGCAGCTCGAGCCCAGTGTGTGCACAGCCCTGCTGTGTGTGGTGCACAGTGGGGAGGCCAGCACGGGCGCTGAATGAGTGAGCCAATGAATGAATGAATGAATGAATGAACAGTTCCACTGTGTGGAGTTCTGCAGGTAACAAAACTGGGCTTGCAACAGGAGAGGACCTCGGCAGCACCCTGTGCGTGAGGGGCAGGAGGTCTCCAGAACCAAAGCAAAGCTGACAAAGCAAATCACCGCAGCGAATGTGCCCATCCACAAGGGCCACAGCCCAGGCACCCTGACGGTTTACTGCCTCAGCTTCTCTCGGCCAACAAAATCACACGGGTGGGGGGAAGAATTGCTTTTTAAACTACGAGACATAGTTGTGTGTATCAGCAGAGGGAATTCTGAGGCTGTCTCCAGTCCAAGGGTTTCCAAACAACCTGGCTGGGGTACGTGCATCGCAAATGCTATCCTGGATGATCTCCCAGACTTGATCAAACAAATTCTACTCATGTAATTTTAAAACTGCAAACTAAGGAACCTTGTGTGACTTACGTTCCACATTCATATGACTGCTGTGGTGTGTGTGTGTAATGCAGTCTGAGTGCACAAGGTTAGTGACCATGTTCTGTGACACCGGCTAGACCTTGTCCTAGACCCTAAATGGACCTTGTCCATCTTTTTGCATAACCCTGAAAGGAATTTTGACAAACAATGCTTTTATACCCTTACCTCTAATTTTTCATATGTTAAACATTTGTAAAAGGTATGCAGTGTGTTTTATAAAGCATGTACAAGGTTTGATTCTTGCATATTAAAATAGTCCATTATTTCCCTTTAAATTTATTTAAATATTTATTTATTTATTTTTGAGACAGAGTTTCACTGTTCAGGCTGGCTTTGAACTCACTTTGTTACCCAGACTGGCCTTGAACTCACAGTGACCCTCCTGCCTCAGCCTCAGGAGTGCTGGAATTCTAGGCTTGCGCCACCACACCTGTCCTAAATTTAATTTTAACATATATAAAAACATAAAATTGTGTATATTATTATTATTTTTTTTACTGGGGATGGAATGCAATCTTGCGCTTGCCAGGCAGGTGCTCATGCTGCTGAGCTAAATGCCCAGCAATTTGAATTGTATATATTTATGGCATATTTATCTTTTTTTTTTAATTTTATTTAAGGAGAAAAGAAAAAAAAGCAGAGAAAGGGTACAAGTTATACAGATTTGCAGAAAAAAAATGAACAGTAGGAAATCACTAGTTAATGGATTACATATTGTCATCTTAGAAATAATTGTTCAAGTCACAAAATTAAAGCTTGTAAAGTGGACATTCCATCAATGATACTGCAAACAGTTCTGTTCAATGATCCAATAAAACTCTGTGATATCATTTTCTATCTTATACACTTAAATATACATGCAGTTATATAGTATAGAGCACTTTCTTTTCCTCTCTTTTGTACAATGACTATTACACATTTTGGGTTTCATTGCTCCCATGGTTCTTATTACTTTTTTGGAAGAGAGTAAAACCAAATGTGATATAACAGAACAGAATCGGTCAAGTCAAAAGGGTGGACATAATAGATAATGTGAAAACATAATACAAGGTGATCAACAATGGTTACCATAATGCCTCCCGCTATCTCTAATAGAATTGCCTATATCGTTAGTTACAATACAATTGAACAAAACAGTAAAGAATAAAACCGACAAAACCAAAACATTGGAGACATTGTAGGTCTTCAAAAATAGATAAAAGTCAACGAGAATGGGCGTTATAATGAATCTCATTATCTTCACAGCTGATGCCTAAATTTTCGAACCTGATACTATCCAGCAAAACAGAATAGGGGAACATCAGTTAAAAACCAGATGGTGAGAGTAATACAGGGCTTTAAATCGAGGTAATGGAAAGTCAAAGTGGGTTACTATAATATATCCTGCTATTTTTTTCCTTTAATTAAAAGGATAAAAATAAAAAAGTAAATAATGGAGTGGAGATTGAGATAAAAGAGGGCATAACAACGAAACAGTGCAGATCAAAACATAACCATAACCAAGATCAGATCAAAACAAAACATAACAAACAAACAAAACATAACAAAACAAAACAGTGCAGATCAAAACAAAACATAACCAAGCAGAATAGTGTTTCACCACCAGATAATTCCGACCCAAAAGTAGTTACCATATTGAATCTTTCCTTGAAGTCCTTGAGTACAATTTTGTATACTGTAGCATTAAGTATATCAAAACAATGTAAAATCATTTAAGAGAAAGACAGCATTACAGAGTATTTAGAATCGACTAACAGAAAATGAACAATGGTTTCTGTATAATCTCCTTGTCTTTAAAAGGTTTTTGCTTGTACTATCATACATAATAAAATCCAATAAGATACAACCTGTTTAGGCCATTGGAGACAGAAGAACAAAAGCTAGATGAGACTTCAAAACAAGATGATACTAAATCAGTATTACCTATTAAGATGTCATTTTCTCCAAAATAGCTGTTCCTATCATCCAATCTTCTCTGCCTCATTTCTGTTGAGCTCTTTTTCTGTCAGTAGCTGTCAGTGTGTCTTCTTCACTTTGTTCTCTGCTCCATTCGTTGTGGCCTCCCCGCCACTATTTCTGGGTTCTTTGTATTTTTCTTTTTTTAGAATATCCTGCAATACTCTCTGTAGAGTTGAATTGGTGGTTGCAAATTCCCCCAGTTCCTCTTTATCCTGGAAGCACCTTGTTTTGCCATCAATTTCCAGGGACAGTTGTGCAGGATATCTCAATCTGGCTGGAGATTATTATCTTTCAAAGCTTGAATTATTTCCCCCCACGCTCTTCGTGATTTGATGGTTTGTGCAGAGAAATCTGCTGTAATTCTGATGGGTGCTCCCTTGTAAGTGGTCTGTTTCTTGTCTCTGACAGCTTTTAATATTCTGTTCTTGTATTGAATTTCTGGAATTTTTATTATTATATGCCTGGGTGTTGCTCTGTTTGGGTTGTAGATAGCTGGGGTCCTGTATGCCTCATACATCTGAGTATCTTTACCTTTTGCTAAATTAGGAAAATTCTCCTGGATTATTTCTGTGAGTAGCTTTTGTAGTTCATTTGTTTGTGTCCCTACTTCTTCTTTTATGTTCTTAATCCTTAAGTTATGGATCCTCTTATCATCTTCTTGTCTTTGTATTATTGCTGTTTGTTTCTTTGTTATTTTTAAGAAGTTTTTCATTTCATTCTCCCATATTACAATTCTGCCCTCCAGTTCAGATAGTCTGTCCTTAGTTTCTTTCAAGCTGTTATGCCAGTCTTCGATAGACTTCTTAGTTTCTTGGTAGTCCCTTTGAACCTGCTTCACGTATTCTATGCTTTCCCTGTTTTCTCCATCAAACAATTCTCCCCTCTTTTTCTGTTCTTCCATTCCACCATCTGTTTTTTCTTGGGTGGTGCTTAGCATTTCTCTAACTATTTTGCATACTTCTAGCTTCAGGTCGTTGATAACTTCATTCCTGAATTGGTCTATGAGGCTCTCTATATGGCGCCTTATGTGTAATGGTGCGGTGTCTGCTATTGCCTGTTTCTCAGAATTGGGGGCCGAGGAGCCTTTCTTGTTGCTGCCTCTTCCCATATTCTCTGTTCCTTATATATGCAAGCTTATATGAGAGGCCCAGCTTCTCTCCCTGTCAGCCACAGCCTGATCAAATTGCGCCAGTTAGGTGTTCCCACTCACCACTGCACACCAGGCAGCCTACGTGGGGCCCGCCCCTCCCGGCCTCCGTCGGGCTCTGGGATCTGGGTTGGGCCAGCCTACGGGGTTCGCTGGCAGCGTCACGCAGGCCAGGCACTTTTCACCAATCCCGCCCGAGAGGGGGATGTGTGGCTGGAGTCGCCACCGCGCCCTGCTCCCGCAGGACTGCCCGGGCCCAGAAAGTCCGCTGGAGTCAAACTGTGGTGGAGTGTCAGTTTCTCTCACTCACCTCGCCACAAGTCAGAACATGCCTCCCTGCCCGTCCTGTTTTCGACTCCATTCGCAGACTCCCGTTCTCAGAGTTTCCGTGCGTCTCTCTCCTTGCCGAGCCGATGTAGAGGCAGCCAGCCACCGCGCGGCGGGAAACCCAAATCGCAGCTTCCAATGGCGTGGGGTCCAGCCTCCACACCGAGACTTTTCTCTTCCTGTTGTAGCACCAGGACTGCATTCCAAGTTGGTTTCTCTCAGCCGAGTTCGTTCCTGAGTCAGCAGAGCATAACTCCACCTGCTTATGTCTCTTTAGTCCGCACCATACCTGGCTTCTGAGCCTAGTTTTCAGAGAGCCTCCGGTAGTTGCTGTTATCTGTCCGCCATGTTCTCCCGGAAGTCCTTATGGCACATTTATAATGTTTTGCTACACGTGTGTTTTGTTCAGTCTTACATCAGGTTATGCATATACAGATCCCTTCCTGGACCTCAGTGAGGCCGGACTGATTGACATTGGTTAGAGAAAATTAAAATTGGTTAGAGAAAATTAAAAGGATAAGAAAATGGCCTGGCCAGCTCTGTACATGTCACTGCATGGAGACAGAGTCAGGTTTAGCCAAAGTGGAGATCGCTGCTCTTTTTCAAGGAGAGTCATCCAGGGGCCCTCCACAGAGCATATTTGTTTTCTCAAACACTTATTTATAGTGAAAACATTCAAAGTCCCACCTAGTTCTTTGACGTATACAGGGTATAACTGTTTTCTCTCTTGTCACTCTACTGTGCAATTTTTTTTTTTTTTTGGTTTTGTTTTTTGTCTTTTTCCTTTTTATCGGTACCGGAGATCGAACTCACGACTGCCTGCTTGCAAGGCAGGCGCTTATGCCGCTGAGCTAAATCCCCAGCCCCTGCTGTGCAATTATTAACACATATGGATCAACTCTTCCCAGCCCTTCCTCCCTCTCCACTTTCCCTTGCCTATGGTAATCACTATTCCCCTGTCAACTTTTATGTGGTTTACCTTTTGTATTTTACACGTCAGTGAGTTTACATGGCCTGTGACTTTCTGTGCCTGGCTTATTTAACTTCATAATTATCTCCATTTCCATTCATGTTGTCACAAATGACAGCTCTCATTTTTTTTTTTAGGCTGGTTTTGAACTCAATTATAGCCCACGCTGGCCTTGAGCTCATGGGGATCCTTCTGCTTCAGCCTCCTGAGTGCTGGGATCACAGGCACGTGTCACCTTGCACAACTGGTTTCATTTTGTGTGCGTGTGACTGAATAATATTCTATTTTGTATGCATAGCAGACTGTGTCTCCATCTCTTGAACTGACAGAGGTCTCTTTGACATATGATTTAATTTCCTTTGTGTCTATAAGTAATCATTGGGTATATGCGAGATTTCTGGATCTTATAGTTGTTCTTGTTTTAAATTTTTGGAGGGACCTCCATAATGTCTTCCACAATGGCCCACTAATTTACATTCCCATTGGTAATGTGCAAGGAGGTTCTTTTTCTTCCACATTCTTTCCTAGCCATTATCTTTTGTCTTTTTTTGATAAGACATCCGTCCTGGGATGAGGTGATACCTCATTGTATCATTTTGATTTACATTTCCCTGATGAGTGGAGATGTCAAGCCTTTTTCCCTGGCCATAGATGTTTATTTAGAGCTAATGTCGATTTTAACTGGGTTGCTTTTTGCTGTTTAAAATTTTTATTTTCATATTTGGAAATCATCACAAAAACCATGTTTGGAAATCATTTAAAATTATAATTCACACCTGGTAGGTAGTTAAGAGTTTACCCTGAGTGTCACTTGGGCAGTGTGATTGTTCACATGCTGGCTTTCCTGAGCGTCACTCAGGCAGGCAGGTGTCACTTCAGCCAGTCAATTCTTGCACTGAATACATTGGATAAAATTGTCATTGTTATATTTTGTTATCTTATAAAATTAATGAAGAGTTGAAAATTTTGATCATCTGTATTTCATTAGTTGGTCTGGTAAATGATTAGTTGCATCACATACCGGGGTTTGCTGTGACATTTCTACACATGTGCTACTGAGTTTTTTAAAAATATATTTTCTGGGTATTAATCCCTTGTCAGGAGATAGTTGGGAAATATTTTCTACTATTGGGTAGGACATCTCTTCACTCTGATGATTATTTCTCTTGTTTTCCAGAAGCTTTTTAATTTGATGTAATACAAGATGTCTGGTTTTGCTTTTGTTTCTTATGATTTTGGGGTCTTGTCTAAAAATTCCTTCCCTATGCCAAGGTCCTGAAGCAGTTTTCTCATATTTTCTTCTAGTAGTTTCACAGTTTAGGTTTCCCAGTGAAGTGTTTGACCATTTTGAGTGGAGTTTTGTCTATGGTGAGAGACAGGCACCACTTACTGAAAAGACCGTCATTTTTGCTTCAATGCATGGTCACAGCACTTTTGTCAAAAACCAGTTGGTTGTGGACATCTAGGCTTGTTGCTAGGCTCTGTTAACACTGTGCTGTTTGGATTACTGTAGCATGATAGCGTGTGTGAAAGTCAGGTATAAGAATTATGATGGGGATTGTGTTGAACCCATACTTACTTTGTGTAATGTCAATATTTTAGTAATACTGATTCTTCCAGTCTGTGAACACAGACTGTCTTTGTATTTTTTGTGTCCTCGCCAATTTATTTCACTAATGTTTTGTAAAGTCTTCCTTATAGACATTCTGTACTTCCTTTTTCTACTTCTTTTTATATAGATTTTAATGGCTATTATAAATGGGGTTACTTTATAACTAGATCAAATAATAACTAGTATATGAAAAAGCTACTGATTTTTGGGTTGATTTTATATCCTGCAATTTTGCTGAATTCATTTATTGGTTCTAACAGTTTTTTCATGTCTTTGGGGGTTTTCTATATGTCAACTTGTGTCATTTGCATGCAGTGACAATTTGACTTTTTTTCCAATTTGGATGCAGTTTGTGTGTTTCTCTGGTTTGCTTCCTCTTGATAGGATTTCCAGTACTCTAAGTGATGAAAGTGAACACCCTTGTCTTCTTTTACAATTTAGAAAACTTTTAGTTTTTTTCCATTCAATGTTGTTAGCTGTTGGCATATTATATTGAGGTTATGTTTCTTCCATTCCAATGTGTTCAGAGTTTATATTTTTTTATCATGAAGGGATGTTGAATTTTATTAAACGTCTCTTCTGCATCTATTGAGATGATCATACAAATTTGTCCTTTGTTCTACTGATCTGTTGTATTATGTTAATTGATTTGCATATGTTGAACCATTCTTGCATTTCTCGGATAAGTCCCCCTTGATCATAGTGACTTATCTTTTAAACTCGTTATTGGTTTGGTTTGATAATATTTTACCGAGGATTTTTGCATCTATGTTTATCAAGGATTTTGGTCTGTGTTGTAGTCAGGGTTTGGAAGAAAAATACAGGACACATAATTTATAGAATTATTTTATAATAGTCACCCAAAGAGTCAGATGTAAAAAAAAAAGTGCAGGAAATCTGTCCACACACTAAAGACCCAAAGAATCCAGCTGAGGGCCCAGATCCCATGGCAATGTCCTGCATGAGTCCAGCTGAAGACCTCGAGCCCATGACAATGCCTCATGCAAGTCTGTTTCACAGATCTGCGTTGGGATTGCCCAGAGGTTAGAGGCGGAAGCTACAGAGTCTGGGCCAGGAGGATGAAGAATCTGTGCCAGCAGGCAGAAGGGTCTGCACTGGAACCAGGAAGCCCTGTGCAAAGTAAGGACCAGAGCACCCCCAAAGTGAGCCACAGCCATCTCAGTGACATCCAAGTCCTGAGCTCCTCTGAGATGCAAACAGCCAAGTTCATATCAGGAAAGAAGCTCGGCAGCTCCTCCGGGAGAACCAACGGCAACAGGAGAAACAATCACACTGCTTCTTCCTCTCCAGTTCTCCTTTTCATGCTGTTGGCAACAATCCTCCTGTGGGCCCTCCACACCCTGCACCCTGCTGATTCAGTTCAGCTGGGGGTTACAAGCTGCCCACCAGCTGTCAATTCACCGTAGCCTGTATCTTGCTTTTTTGTTGTGTCCTTCTGTGGCTTTGGTATTAGGGTAACACATAACATGATTGTAAAAATAAGGCAAGAAACCCAAAACAAACAAACAAAAAACCGCCTCCAAAACCCTCTAAAGATACTATTAAGAAAATTTTTCCAGCTAGTTTCCATGCCTCTCTACATCTTGAATTCTTTTTTATTTTATTTTATTTTTTTTGGTACTGGGGATGGAACTCATGACCTTGTGCTTGCCATGCAGCTACTGTGCCACTGAGTTATATCCATGGCCTACATCTTGAATTTTTTTTTTTAAGAGAAGACAGCAATGTTGAAACATCTTGAATTTTTGATGTCTTGTTTTATATCTTTTTATAATGTCTATCTCTTGATATACTGATGTAGTTATTATTATTATTATTTTGTCTTTTTGAGACAGGATCTCAATATGCAGTTCAAGCTGTCCTTGGGCTCACTTTGTAGCCCAGGCTGATCTCGAATTTGCAATGATCCTCCTGTCTCAGCTTCCTGAGTGCTGGGATTACAGGTGTGTGCCATAACTTCCTCCTTGTAGTTATTATGTTTAAATTTTTTGTCTTGATACTAAAGATATGAATAACTGATGCACCATGTTTACAATATTAAAGTATTTTGAATTTTTTAGTGTAGTTACTCTTACCAGTAAGCTTTATACCTCCCGATATATTAATTAACTAATTTTGCAGTGTTAGGGTAGTGGGGATTGAAACCATAGCCTTCCCACTGAGCTAAATCTCCATCTGTTTTCTAAAATTGTAAACTTTGAGACAGGGTTTCTCTAAGTTGCTAGGTTGCCTCCACCAGGCTTGAATTTGTGATCGTCCAGTCTCAGCCACTGAGAGTGCTAGGATTAGAGATGTGTACCCCCACTGTATATTCTTTTTATTCATTAAGGTTCTCTTTCTTGCACTTCAATGAGTTTCTTTCAGCATTTCTTGTAGGGCAGGCTCCGAGGAGATGTCTCCTCTTAGCTTGTTTTATTTTGAGACTTCCTAAATTGTCATGGCTAGCCTTGACCTTAAAGTGCTCCTGTCTCAGCCTCCTGAGTAGCTACAATTACAGGCATGCACCCCTGTGCCTAGCTCTGTTAGGGATTTTATCTTCATGTGACGTATTTTTGTAACTTTCACTGTTGTTCACTGTGTGGGTTAATTTCTGTGTCAACTTGGCGAGGCTGAAGTACTTACCTAGTCAATCAACACCAACACTGCAGAGCTGTTGGGAAAGCATTTTTATCAGTGGTGAGCATCTGCAATTAGTTGACTTTAGATGAAAGAGATTTCCTTTAATAATGTAGTTGGTGATTCATCCAATCAGATGAGGTCTTTCAGAGCAACAACTAATGGAGTTTTTCTGTAGAACATTTTTTTTCCCTCCAGGACTGAAACGTAAGCCCCTGCCTGAATTTCTAGGCTGCCCTCTAGATCTGTTAGAAGATAAGCTAGGGGCTGGGGATTTAGCTCAGCGGCATAAGCTCCTGCCTTGCAAGCAGGCAGTCGTGAGTTCGATCCCTGGTACCGATAAAAATGAAAAAGACCAAAAAAAAAAAAAAAATAAAAAAAGAAGATAAGCTAAGGCACATTAAATTTTATAGTTTATTTGAGTGTACAGTGATTCAGAATTGACCAGCTCCAGACTAGAAGATGGTTGGGGCTCTCTCAAAGAGGCAGAAGGATAAAGCTTTTATAGAGTGAATGTACAAGGTAAAGAAATCATTCCAGTGGAAAATGTTTGGTTAGAGGATAGTTGATCATTTTCTTTTCTTTCTTTCTTTTTTCTTGTAGGAAAGGTCTTTCCATATAGCATATATTATAGTATATAGTTCATGTAGTATATAGTCTATATTCAGGCTGGCCTAAAACTCGCAGAGATCCTCCTGCCTCACCCTCCTAAGTGCTGGCATCGTAGGTATGAGCCACCAGGCCCGGCTCCGATGGTGGTTTCTGATTGACCAAGCAGTGATGGCGAGTCTTTTAGAGCTTCAGTGATACCAAATAACCATGTGTTTCCCCCTACTGGCTTAGGGTATGAACATTTACACTTGGATTTCCCAGCTTGCTTACAAAGAGCACACAGTGGTGGGACCATCTCTGTCTAATGGTCTCCCACATCATTATTTTAACAAAGTTGGTCTTGCCAGGTCCACAGCCATATGAACCCATTCCTTAAATTCTTCCTTTCTCATCCTGACTGATACACAACTCCCTCCTAAGCTTAACGGCATCAACCCAAATGTAAATTTGAAGATAAATTACACACTTTTTTGTGATAAGCTTATTTGTGGTAAAATATTGCTGACATTATCGCTGTAATTAGTAGTCTGCAACTGCTCAAAAACATACAAAGCTATTACAACACTGATAATTATTTGAAGTAAAATATGTGTAGGAATTGCAGCTCTTAAACTACACGCAGTGGGGGGTATATACTTGGTGACTTGACTTGAAGGAATTTTATGAATTGTTTCTGGTCCCGGAAGCATTTTGATATTTGACCTGAGTAGGAGGTGGACCTTTCTTTGTAATTGGAGGGAAGGTTAGTGTGAGAGAGGACAGTGTTAGTCAGCTGTTACCAGTTACAGTGAAAGTGACCTGGGCACAGAAGGTTTAGACTGACATCCTTAACCCCGGGGCAATGGGCCTGTTCCAAAACCTTTGCGCAAATCCAGGCGTCCAGGAAGACAAATTGAGGCTTATTTTTTTAGGTTTCACAGTTACTTTGTTTCTCTCGAATAGCCTCATTCCTGACCCAGTTTGGACCTAATGAACCGGCAGACCTCTGGTTCTTGCTTGTTTTCTGGTGTCTGTTAACTCAGGCACATTGTTTGGTTGTGATTTTGGGCTTAAGATCTGGCCCAGGTCTGGAGTCTCCTTCTCGTGGTCCTCCTAAGGCTGCCATCCAGGAGTTCTCCAGGCTTCCCTGTTTGCTAACTGGGCAGCTTGCTCTTGGATTTAGTCGCTTAACATCACTTCTGGGACACTAGGTGGCGGCTGGGATCCGTGCCGGGAACCCACCTGCTGGCCATCTTGTTTTTATTGACTCAATCATGAGGTACCAATTAAGTTAAAAAAACGCAATGCTATCCTGCTTGGAAATCTGGTCCCCTTGTCTGCTTCAATCTGTTTCCATTTATCCTGCTGTATTCCTAGGTACCTTTCGGGTTGCTTTCCCTCTTTTAAGCTCAGTGGCTTTTTACATTTCCTTCTTGGGTTTTACATTCCCATTTCACAATTCTCTAACTGCTAGTAAAGATTGGACCGTAACAACTGACATTAAAATTTACCAAAAGGTTAGTTCTTGAAGGAACATTAGATAACCTAATTACTCTGCGTGTGTGGGTGAAATGGGTTTTGGGGCTGAAGTCATCTAAGCTCGGCGGAGGGGAGTCCCTATGAAGGATTTTTTTTTATTTACCGGTACCGGGGATCGAACTCACAACTGCCTGCTTGCAAGGCAGGTGCTTATGCCACTGAGCTAAATCCCCAGCCCAAGTCCCCATGAAGGAAACGTGCTGGGGCTGCATTTGTAACTGCGTCTGCCTTCCATCTCAGGGTTGGGGGTTCCTTACCCGTAATTCCCTTGTTCCTACAGAATGCTCTAGCTCACTGCATCCGCAGACTCATGCAGTCTGGTGGCCCACATCTGTTTGCTGAGCATCCCTCATCTTTCCAGGTGACCTTATTTGGAGGGCCTCATGACAACCCCGGTGCTGGTCCCTTCTCTCTCTAGTACGTGAACCCCTGAGTGTCCATGTGCTGCTCTGTGTTGACTAGAAGAAGGTGCCCATTCTTCAGACACTCTGTTCCTACTAACGGGGAAGCCCTAATGGGCAAGACTCTCTATTGCCATCTACCAAAAAATAAGCACACAAACCTATCGTGAGTACTGCATGAATAAAGCTCGACTCTTTCTTTTCAACATTAGATACTGTACCCTTGATAGCACACAACGTGTACACCATGCCTGGCGACTCCCCTTTAACCTGCTTTCACCAAGTTAGGAAGATGGGTAACCCCAGAGCAGTTATTTTGCTGTGAGGTGTCCATATTCTCCCCAAGCCTCCTGGAGAGGTTGGAGCAGCGGGACTGAGCGAGGAGCACCAGCTGACCCCAAATAAATTCTTTCCACAAATCTTTACCGGTGTCTGATAATCTGATCTTTCTCAACCTTGATGTGCCTGAAGGATTTCAAGAGGGATTAAGGGATTTTGGGCTAGATCTTTGGTAAATTCTGCATTGGGTCTCAACACCACTGTTATCATCTATCTTACCTTAGGTGCTTGGCACTTTGCTGTAACTTCTATTTTAACGTCTTATTTTGAGTAAAGTATAAATTGCAGATGTTTCCCCAGAGGTGGTAAACACCTTTCAGCTTGATCCAATGACGATAGCTTAACATAGATAGACGTTATTGTCATTGGAAAGCCCATACTTACCAAGTCACCTTTGTTTTTTCTTTATGGATTTAGTATGAGAACAACATTGGGAAGATTTCCTTTCTGCACTACTTATGAGTGGAGACATCATGAGAGACTTTTTATCTTTTATCCCCTCTGGCAGACACAGAGGATCTTGTGGAAAGGATGGCCTGATGGGTAGATTAAGAGGAGATGGGTTAAAGCAGAGAGTAAGACGTAAGATCAAGCATGAAGCATTTCCTGACATAGACGAGTCTCGAACACTAGACTGAAATATCAAAGGACTCATTCCTCAGATCGACCTTGTTAGATCATTTTCCCTTTCTTTCCTGGAAGTGTTCATCGTTCCCTGCCAGTGTATTATGCACTTGGTCTCTGATCGAGGCTGGGAATTTTTGCTAAAAAAATTTAGGATGATTTCTCTTCCCAGGGATATATGGAATTATTTTGCCATTTCAACCCTTATAAATCAAGATAACTTGTGATGGAGGTTCTGCCAGGCAGTGTGTATGTATGTGTGCGTGCACATATGTGCACATCTTCCTTGAAAAGTCCAGGAAATGGATTTTCCTCTGGATGCCCCAGAGTGATGCAGCCCTGGCATTGAGGTAGAAAGTTCTGGCCTCTAGAACTTAATATGTTTGTATTGGTTAAACTGCTAAGTCTTCGATGGTTTGTCACAGCGAAAATGAGAAACACACACCCTTGCAGAGAGAGGCGATGTCTCTCTCTAGGACAGAGAACAAGCGTACGTAGTGCATCAGGCAGGTATGCTGATTTCCAGTGATGAGGTCTTTAACTTTTCCCTGCTAGAATACAGCTCCTTTGAATGCAGCATCATCTAGCGTTCTTTGCCTCCCCTTGTGGGTTTCGGGGCTCAAATGCTGCTACTCTGGCTCCTACTGTTGTAGCATGTAATAACCTATCCTTTGTCTGTGATCCAGGAGCTTCATGGCTTCTACCAGTATCCATAAAACTGGAGCAGGCATAGCTCATTAGATTGCAAGCAGGCCCTTCACAGTGTGTTCATTGTTAACGCAGTTCTGCAAAATTTCCTTCAAAACGTACGAGACCACTGCCAAACAACACTGTCATTTTTGCACTGAGGATAACTGTTTTTGTACATGAAGAGTGCCATGTCACAACGTCTCTCTCTACCTTCACAAAGACCAGTTTGCTGCCAGATAGAAAATAAGCAAAACTGGTCACTTATCACAGTTTGAAAAGTATCTCTTATCTGAAAATTAACCACTTTGCAGCCACTAAAAAGTTCTCTATCGTTTTTTTATTCTTTTTTTCTCACATACACAATTTTCTTCCTGCCACATTTCTCCATTTATCTTCCTCTCTCTATGGCATGCTGCGTGAAGGGAAAATCCCTGGGAATTTGTCTCTCATTCTTTTCTCATGAGAAGCATTCTCCGCTCTGAAGTTTTGGTGAATTAGATTTCCCTCTTGACTCCACCATAAAACTTGCTGGCTTCTGCAGTCACTTTCTTGTTTTAGTCCAAACGTGGTGACAAAATTACGCCAGTGTTTCAGGAGTTGTCTAGACCGAGGATTTTGTGTCACAGATTTGAGAACCAAGGCCTTGAATGAGCAGGAAAATTACTGCTTTGTTTATTTAAATCTTCTGACCTCACTACCAAGTGTCTTGGGAGAAATATCTTGGCCACTGTCACCCACCGTCGCCCTGTCCCAAGACCTGTCGTGGTTGTTAGTTTGGTTTAACATTATTGTCTACCACCTCTTAAGATATACAACTGTGAGATCAAAACTACTGTATTCACAGGCTGACTGTGGCCAGAGGAACGGTCCTATGGACGTGTTGGAAATAAGTTTCCAAGTAGGTCCAGGCTATGGTTAACTAGTTAGCAATTTAAGAGACATTTATAGAGAGCCTAAAGTGTGCCAGACCTCTTATGCCCTGGAATAAGGCAGGGATGGGGCTGCAAGGGGAGGATTCCTGAGAAAGGCTTAGAATATCTTTGGGGAGAAACTGACAGTCACATTCCAGGGCCTGGGGTGTACAGGAGTTTGAGGATGATGGGAGACAGAACTTTGTGGGGTTCATCTTTGTACTTTTAATATTTTTGATCAGTACTACATTTCTTCCCAAATCAGAAACTTGACTGAAAGACTTCATTTTCCAAGCAGATAAAAGGAATAGATTTTCTTTTACAGTTTTTCCTCTTTGATAGAGATAATAATAATAACAATAAATAATAATAATAAAATTCTCACAGTCCCTGCCTCTGGAAGTCACTAGTAAATTAAGTGGGCCAGGGAATTTGTTCATTCAGCAGGAGACCGATGAACCCTCTACGCTTGTTCTGAGTTCTGTGTCTCAAATGTGAGCTCCTTTTGTTCTGAGGAGGAGGGAATGATCAACTCAGAGATCTGAAAGGAGCTGGAGATTACAGGATTAGTTAATGGGTAATGTTAATATAGTCTCTGCCACATGCGTTATGTACAAGATACTGTTAAAAATGTAAACTTAAAGATTTAGCTTATTACCATGTTGAAAGAATAGTGGAAACAACAAAACATGAATAAGATCAGAAATTAGACATTTTCTTCCCACAGTATCCTTGGTTATAATATGTGTAGGTGATAATGTGTTTTTAAAAACTGCACATTGGCATGAGATTCATTTTGATACATTGGTATATGCATATAGCATGAGTTAAAATATTCAGATTTTCCCTGCAAAGCAGCACCATGCGTGGGCTGACACCGCCGAGGGGGACAGCCAGACCTCAGGCCCTGCCAGGCCACTGGGTGATCTGGAGAAACACAGGCTGCAGTGATAGATATCAGGGTGCAATGCAATTTGATGCTTGTGGTGTTTGGTGTTTTCACTGACCTTGCAGGTCTAGGGCTGGTGGTCTGACGTCTATTCAGAGGATCACTGTACACAGTGTGGCATGTAGCAGGGGTCTCCTTCTGAAGGTGGTAGCCACTGTTAATTCTCTACCATCTTGTTTTGAAGTTCTGGGTCATTTTCATCGTTTTGTTAGGTTGTGTTTTGTTTTGTTTGATTTTGTTATATTCGATGGCATGGGCAGCTATTTCAAAGATAGCAAGACATATTATGGTAGCCATTGTGGATTTACTATTGTCTTGTTTTGAAGTCCTTTACTGTATTCATTGTTTTGTTTTTATTGGTTCTATTCTGTTCTGTTTTATTTGATTTTTCTATGTCTGAAGCTATCTGCAGCTATTTTGAATTTTATATTATTTTGAAGTCCTGTGTCATTTACATTAGTTTGTTTTCATTGGCTTTGTTCTGTTTTATTTTGCTTGGTTTTATTCTCTTTAAAATAAAATTTAAAAAATTCAGATTTTTAAGGAAAGATGATTAAACCATGTAGAAAATTGTTTCCTAATAGAGCTGCTTCTTGACTGGAGAAACACTGGCAAAGGGTTTTATGCATCCTGCCGATCATGCAGTCCACATATTCTATTCTGATTTTTACAGTCAGAAAGGAGGAGACGATTTCTGTGTGGGACAGCCCTGTACTCTGAAGACAGGGGAATACTCTGACTGTACCCTGCCTGCCCTCAAGGATGAAGAGGGTGTGGATGACTACCAAAGATGTATTAACATGAACTGGGAGGCCATAAGTGATAAATTAGTATCTCTGGCTAGTTGAGGAATGTTTCTTATCAAAACAAATAGTTACACTGAGTAAGTGCTCTGGTGTGCTGTTGCCCATTGGGTGCCCAGCGTAACAATTATGTACTCAGCGTTTCAAAAGGCTGGGAAAGGGATTGTGAGTGTTCTCACTGTACAGAAATGCTAAGTGCACGAGGAGACAGATCTCTTTAATCCAATTTAAACATTACATAACACATGCAGTGTATGTACATTTTGTAATTATGTTCATTTTGAATGTTTTTATGTACCAGTTAAAATAAATTAGAATTAAAATTGCTTAAGGACACAAAAATGTCAACTACCTCAGTTGGTTCGTTATACATTACCTACACCTGTAAAATCATTATACTCTCACACAAATATGTACTATTACAATAATAAAAGAGATTAAAAACACCAGTGACCACATGTAATTCACTGACTGATAAAACTGTAGGAGCAAAAACAAACGAACGAACACACAAAACCATGGGAACAAATAGGATTTCTAGAATCTTTATAAAAAATAAAAATAAAAAAATTTAGGAGCCATTTATATTGGTTAGCAGTTAACTGGTTAAGGTGATTAACATATAATATTAAAAATATTGGTTTGTGATAGACAATACAGATTAAGGTTTATAATCTGATTTTATTTCACGTGTTTGCTGTAGAAGAGACACACACTGCCATTCAGATCCCCATTCCTGCTATTGGCCCGGACGCTTGACCCAATAAGCTTAGACCAGAAGTAGCTTTGCAGAATCAGAGAGGGGGATGTTTGGAAAAAGTTAAACCTCAGGAGTTTGCTGATAAGACCTAGAAAGTAGCACCAGAATTCAGTTGTGGAATAAAGAACTTTTTACAGATAAGAAGGACCAGAGAGTAAAGAGTAAGATAGAATTAAGGAATAAGTAAACACAGTGCATTTCCTCTCATGAAATAGTTTTCAGCAACTCCAGAGGAACAAAATGAAATATGGAGGCTGGGGATTTAGCTCAGTGGCATAAGCGCCTGCCTTACAAGCAGGCAGTCGTGAGTTCGATCCCTGGTACCGATAAAAAGGAAAAAGACGGAAAAAAAAAAAAAAAGAAATATGGAGGCAGGGGATTTAGCTCAGTGGTTTAAGCGCTTGCCTGCCAAGTGCAAGGTTGTGAGTTCGAACCCTGGTACAAAAAAACAAAACAAAACAAAATAACAACAAGAAAAAACCTAAATATGACCCCTTAAGTTTCTCTATTCTAAGAAGTAACTAAATTAACGTAACATTATTCTTGTCTTTTTATGTTAATTCATTTCTTCTTTAGCTCTAGCAGTTTTAATAGAATTTATTGTTTATTCATTTGCATCAGTACTGTGGTTTGTGAAATAGTATCTTTAAATGGGTTAATGGATGAGGTACTTAAAAACAGTGTCTGGCCCACACCTGTCCCTTGTAAATGTTTATTTTTTTCCCCCAACAGTAAAAAAAGAAAATCTTCTGCTGAGGCTAAGAAGCATTTAATCTGGTTATGGTCAGTCTTTGGAAGTCTTCATTATGCTTTCTTACCAAAAGTCTCTTCAGCCCAGCACATTAGTTTGAAGGCATCGGAATATTTTTCCAGAGTACTGGCTGACGTTTCTGACTTTTTAGCATGACTTTCGAGGCTGTCTTTGATGGTTTATGGCAAAGTCTCCTTTCTCATCTCCTGAGTTTTAGGGGGGCGCTGGGGTGTTTTGAAGTAAACCAACCATTAGATGTCGCTTTCTCCTCACTGCTTAGGTTTTTAGGAGCCACCACTTAGGTTTAAGCCTTTTGCTTTTCTTCGTGTTCTGTAGAATTTCTATAAATAGTCTCTATGTCAAAGCTGGACGGGAAATTTAATTTTAGATTAGTAGATAAGAGACGACACTCAGCTTCTTGGAATGGTTAAATTTGGGGCCTGCTTTAATTTGGCTCCTAAATCTGGCAATGCCATTTGCTGGTATGACACTGTTTCTGCATCAGACACTTTGCAGGCTATACCTTTGTTCAGGTCAAAGTTCTCTTCTCTTTTTTTTCAGTACCAGGGATTGAACATAGAGCTTTTCCACTGAGCTGCGTCCACACATCCCAACCCTTTTTAATTTTTATTATTGAGAGTGAGTCACGAAATTGCCCAGGCTGGGCTTGGAATTGTGATCCTCCTGCCTCAGCCTCCCAAAGTGTTGAGATTATTGATAAGATATATCGATATAAGATATAGCGGTCACTAGGGCCACCATGGATAGATGCTGTTCTGGAAGGTTTCTGTGATCTCCTTTGCCTCTCCCACATTGGTTGGGGAAATGCTTGTTCTTGTACTTACTTGTTTTATTATTTTTTTTCTGTGCTGGGGCTCAAACCCAGGGCCTCACTTCCTAAGCAAGTGCCCTTCCATCTAGTTCCCCATCAGCCCTTACCTGCGTTAGCGTTTATGTTTTGTTTTAGTTTTTTGAGACAGGGTCTTGCTCTGTAGTTCAGGATGGCCTTGAACTCACAGTGATCTTCCTGCCTCAGCCTCCCAAGGGCTGGGATTACAGGCGTGCTCCAGCATACCCAGCTTGTGCTAGCATTTATGCTGAACTTGTGTGCTGTTGCTTTTTATACCTGTTATACCTTGCTCAGAAACTGAAACTGGATTCTTCTTTCTCACTCTTACTCATTGCACAGAATTCTTAAACAGAATATATTTTCAATAAGTGTTGAATGAATATATAAATAATCGAAGGACTGAGAAATAATTTGGGGGTGTTCTTGTTGTCTTCCATTTAGCCAATAGTTCCTGTTTTTTTCCTTCTGAACTAACCACAAGAAGACTTATTTTGAAATGTTAAATCATAGTTTCAAAAGGTTAATCAGGCAGAATTTAGGTAATACTGTTGTATGAGTCATCTTTCTTGTTGCCAAGACACAACAGCTAACACCCGTGACTCAACGGGGAGTTTGATTTGCTTGTGATTTCCTCCGTGGTCAGCTGGCTCCAACAGCCATCATGGTGGGAGGGGAAGGGGGAGCAAAGCGGCCTAGTTCACGTGGCCGGTGGCTGGAAGCAGAGCCGGGGAAGAGTGGCAGAATGGAAGGGACAAGGGACCAGGCGTAGACCCCAGGGCCATGCCTCCGCGACCCGTCCTGACACACCCAGAAGTGTGCTCCACAGTCCCGGGGGCAGATCCCCAAGCCAGAGTGCCACAGCTGGTTTTACTCGGCTCCGATCCCTTTTGCCAGTCTTTGATCTGGACGCGCAGAGTACTGTCGTGGAGACATGGGGGAGTGTCTGGGTTCATCGGAAGCTGAGGATCTGGGTGAGAGGCGGGAGGGCCTTGGCTGAGCTGCTGTCTCTCTTTGGTGACCAAGCACCACAGAGAGCAGAGCCGGCTGGAGCCTGCTGCTGGTCATTCATTACCTTGATTCCCTTGATCTCAGCCCTCAGCTGGGGGCTAGCAGGCTCAGAGCTTTTTCTCTGAATCTTAGTTCTTTTCCAATCATTGCGCCAGACTGAACTGGGTGAAAAGATTATTGTGTGTCTTCAGTGGAAAATAAGTCCTATTGTAATCCATCACTGTGGCTATCTGATTTCGTGCATTGTCTTTGAGTTACTTTATAATCCTTTAAATTGTTAAAACAAAACACCTAATGATGCAAATGACTCACATTCACAGGAATGCAAATTGTCTGTTAAGTTGTATTTTTATTGGTCCATGTATCTAGTACCTAATTATTACATCCTCGTGCTGAGCTTGTACATGGACACAACACATGGTAATTCTTTTTGCTTCCTCTTCCTTCTTCTCCCTCTCTCCTGCCTCCATCTCTTGGTCCTTTTTGCAAAAGATCCATCTCTCCACTTCCTATTACTTATCTAATGCAAATTAATTGTACCCAGTGGGTTGCAGTCATTTGCTCAGATCCACTTGACATCTATTTGTAAATTTATTGAAGCATTCACATATATGTATATACACACACACATATAAAATGTGAATTCTCACTTGAAGCAATTGAAACACTTTACTGGTTGCCTCATTTAAAAAATGAATTAAATACAATCTTTGACAGGCATTCAGTTTATATTTATAGGGCAGTCATTACTGCACCCTCTTTAAAAAATAAAGTGAAATTACCTTTCACCGAGTGGGTCGTTCTCAGTTTCCTGGCTTCCCACAGGAGCATATGTGAACTTCACACTGTGCGCAAGGGCCTGAGAGCAGGGTGTGCTGTCTGCGGCTCATCTGTAAGGCAGGCATTGTGATCTGGGGAATTTTTTGGGGTGGTGGTGGCAGATTTCTATCAGATTGTGGCCCAGAAGGATGATATGCAAACCTTAACCTCTTTCTTGGGGTCCCAGGCAACATATTGCCTCATCTGTGGCTTCTATTTGAGCTTTTATTTAATTTTTATGCACAGGAAAAACTGCCTTGTGACAGGTAACCTGTATCTTCTCTACCTTACATCTCCTAGCGCAATTCTATATCCTCAACTTAAAACTCTGTGTTAAAAGAAGAAAAAACAAAATGCAAGAGGAAGATTTTAGGATTTAAAACACCCATCTCCCCGCAAAGTAAAGTCCATTGTTTTAGTGGCGTTAAAATATAAAGTCTAACGCTGACTCCTTCTATGCAATGAATACAATTGACTGAATGATTGTGATTCTTCCTTTGGTCTGTGCTGTGAGATTTTTGCAATATAGACTGCAGTGTGCTCTTCAGTGCTGCACAAATGCTGCTATAGCAACACACTAAATTAATGCTATAGCTCATGTTTTCTGCATATTCTGGGGGATAATGTGTTGTTAATTCTACTTTTATTTACAGCAAAGGTTAAGTCCGACTCCGACTCTCTAGTGCTCCGACTCTCAAGTCCAACTCCGACTCTCTCTGGAATTTTTTTTTTTTTTGGACTTTTAAAAGCTTTTGGCTTTTTCCGCTAATCGCATTTACCTCTGAATGATCTGTTTTTTATGATGCATCTTTTAATTTCCTGTTGGCCCCCTTTTATTTTTATTATGGCTTGATTTCTTATATATAAGCATGTTTTTGCACTAGATTGACATGATCTGGAAACAGTTTAAAAACTGCTTTTTCTTGTTTTGATAAGGAGCATATAGTGAACTTTAAATCGTATATCCCAGCTTTTGCTGAATTCAGTATTTTTCTCTTTAATTTATCCAAAATGTATATCTTCTTGCTTCCAACCATTTCTTTCTCCAGTTTATTTACTTAGTCTTTTCTCAAATCATCAGCCAACAGTGTTGGGGTGGGTTAGGAGGGCATTTTTCATAGAAATCAAAGGCAGTTTTAATACTTAATAAGAATAACTCAGTGGTTTCACTGAATGCAGCCTTGTGAATTACACACAGGGTCACCATCCTGCTCCACTTACTAAAGCCTTACCTTTAATTCTTCCTTTCCATGACTAGACATTATTGATGCCATAAAACTCTAGTATTTCTCACATATGGTTAAAACCAGGGATACTAAATCTATGAATGTCAGAACTAAAAGTAATCCATAGTTTTTAAGGAGTATTGGTTTAGAATGCTAATTTTAGAATAAGTAGGATTTTTTTTGACTCAGCACTAATCATAATAATATGAACTAACCATTACTGAATATTGAGTATACTTTCTATAATTTCTGTGTATTTTGATAAATTAGTTTCGTAACAGTTTTATCGAGGCAAGTACGCTATTACTTGGATTGTGAACATGTGGAACCCAAGTTACAGGGATGTTAGAAAACTCCTCCAAGGGGACCGCTTTAAAGTGTGCCTGGGATTTGCCATGTGTGAGGAGAGATACAAACATGAAAATTACTGTCACCAGCTGAGTGTGTCACCGGCAGGCCAAGGGAGGAGGACTGCAAGTTTGAGCTCAGCCTGGGCCATTTGGCAACTTAGTGAGACTCTGTTCATAAGGGACTGGGGATGCTGCTCAGTGAAAAGAGCCTGGATTCAACCCACAGTACAGGAAGAAGAAGAGGAAGAGGAAGAAAGAGAAGAGGAGGAGGAAGAAGAGGAGGAGAAGGAGGAGGAAGAGAAGGTGTCAAACTCCATTCAGACTAAAACTGCAATGTGATTTTAGGTAAAGGAACTTGAAGTGTTTTAAGATGAGGTTAATAAGGTTACTTCATATCTTTGAGACTTAGTGCCTTATTCATAAAATCAGAATAATAAATGTAAATGAAGCAATGTAAAATATTTAGCAGAGTGCTGATTTGTACCTGTGCGTTAACAACTTGGGCTGTGAAGATTATAGTTATTAATGGAGAGGCAGGTGTTAAAAGAATGGTGTAAAAAACATCAGCATACCCCTGATTGTCAGGCCGAGTCCCCTCGGAAGCAGGCTATTGCACTGCCCGCTTCTCTGCTCAGCGCCTTGTCTGCCTTCATCACGTTGGGGGACCAGACCTTCCTCCCGTGATCCTCTGTGCTGTGCCTCATGTTGCTTCCTTCCACACACGTGCCCCTTCCACAGCCTGGCTCCCCGCTCCCCCCTCGCTCCCAGTCTGCTCCCCTCCTACACTGACTGCCCCTGGTCACGCTTTCTTCTTGGCTGTCTCGTTGCATTTCCCAGATACAGGCGTTCTGGGTGATTGGAGATACTGGTTCCAGGATCTGCTCAGACACTAAAATCCGAGTGTCTTACACAATGGCTAATTGAGAAACAAGGTGAATTTTTGAGACAAGGTCTTGCAGTGTATTCCAGGCTGGCTTTGAATGAGCAGCGATCCTCTTGCCTCAGCCTCTCAAGTGTTGGGATTATAGGCCTGCACCTCCATGCTTAGCTTGAACGTTTAATTTAAAAGAATTTATTACAGTAAAAGACACATTGCCAGCAGTTGTCTTCATCTCGAACTGACTTGTCTCATCGTCCCGTTTCTGGAGCAGCCCAGAAGTCCTCTTTTGTATTTTTTTACACAGTGTGACCCCAGATATGGTGAATGCTGCTGCCAAATGCCATCCACAGAAAGGCAGGCTGGTAAGAATCTCCGTGTGTCCTCAAACACCTTATCACCGAGTCTGGCGTCAGTGACTTGTGGCGCTTTCCCCCAGGTCAAAATGACCATGAGAGGCGAACATACGTAATTGATTCAAGACCTCAAGGCAGCCGTGATAAGACAACTAAAATCACCCCGGAAAGGGCACTTCCAGAACTTCAGGAAGTGGCAGACATGATGGGATTAGTATGTGTGAAGTATCTGTTCCAATATTCTGTAGGGTTTTTTTTTTTTTTTTAATAAATGGGTGCTAGACATTATCAAAAGCTTTTTTTGTATCTCTTGAGAGGATCATGTGATTTTTGTCCTTGGCTCTGTTAATATGGTGGATCACACTTATTGATTTATGTATGTTAAGCCATCCTGCATGCCTGGAATGAATCCCACTTGGTCATGGTGTATAAGATTCTTGATCATTCACTGTATGCTGTTTGCCAGTACCTTACTGAGAATTTTTATACCTGTCTATGTTCATTAGGAAGATTGGCCTGTATCTTTCTTAGTTGGGTCCTTCTTTGATTTTTGTATCAGGGTAATGCTTGCTTCCAGGAATGTATTGGGAGTACTTCTTTCTTTTCAAAGAAATGCAATATTTATTATTCTTTTTAGGGGGACGGGTCCCAAAAATTGCACTCAGGACCTTCCGCTTGCCGGGCTGGCACTATATCACTGAGCTATATCCCTGGCCCCTATTTATTATTCTTATTCTTACTGTTTTGCAGTACTGGGAATTGAACCCAGGGCCTTCTCACTCAGATACATCTCTAGCAGACACTTTAAAATGATACAGTAGCGTCTCATACACCACAACTGAAGTGCTCCAGACTATCTGTAGGAGTTCTGTGAGTATTCTGAGTCATCCTGTACAGGGGAATGCAAGGACCTCAGAATGTGAGATATGCTTCAGATAATGGCTCTGCCAACAGTGCCAGGGGATCATGTCAAAGAGAATGCACAGTAGGGAGTTAATGCAGGATGTTCTCTGATGGCAAGATTGGAAATGGGTTTCACAAAGGAAAACCAGGATGGCCTGGGTAGGTGGCTGGAAGAGCCTGTCTTCAAGAAAAGCATGCATATTTTGGAAGGTGTGGTGGCATGTACTGTAAGTACAGTTACTGTGGCAGCATGACAAGTTCAAGCTTAAGAAGATTTATCTCAAATAGATAAAGAAATAAATAAAATGTGCATGATTTGTATGGAAATATAGGACACTTTCTTTGGGTTTATTTGTAGATTTCCCATACGAGTTATCTGCATGGTAACATTGGGACTGTTTGATTATTCCACATGGAATTATATGGTATGGAGAGATGTTTATTTTAAGCACATGAAGAATTTTTGAATACCATTCCCACAGTTTCAAAATGAGTAGACTTGCAGAAAATGTTGATTTGGTTTCCATTTCCTTGAACCTTTATGTCCATTTGTATAATGTTCATGGCTAATTGGCTTCAGAAGTGGTTTTGTCTAGGAAATACTTGAATAATGGTTTTTCCATTTATACATTCTTCATTAAAATAGGCATTGCACACAATATGTGTATTTTTAGTGTATACAAGCCTGTCTATTACAGATAGAGCAGCTTCACTACTAAGATAACCTTTTTCCCTTCTCTTTTTCACTTTTAAAAATCTCTTTCATGTTAGACAGAGTAATAGCATGTTATGTTTGAAATCACAGTTGCGTTAGATGATTCTAAGGAGTTGATACAGATAACCTTCTATCTTATAATGCAGCAGGCAGAATGGAAGTTGATGAGTGACAAAACTGCACAAATGTTTGTTTCGTTACCAAAAGATACAGGGGCTGAAGATGGAACACAGCAGGAGAGCACTTGCCTGGCATGTGCGAAGCTCTGGGTTCAGCCCTCGTGTGGCAAAAAACAAAAGCAAAAACACAGTGACAAACAGACAAACAAGAGTAGAAGAATACAATAGTGTTACCTGTTCTCATACGTTCAGACGTGAAATCCTGTTGGTTACCCTGGTGGGTGGGTTCCACCGCCTTTTCTAGAGAGCTCCTGTCTCTTTAGGTGGCAATGTTTTCCTGTGTCGCCAAAGGTCAGAGGACCTGCTCAGGTTCTGGGTTATTTGTATCAGAGACTCAGCCTGGGACCTGAATTTGGTGAAATTAATGGACGTATTTTAGGGGCACTTCATAAATGTGTTAATAAACACACAATCTATCATCTCAATAATGTTTTTTTTCTTCCTCTTAGTCACTAGGTTGCCTGGACTGGTCTTGAACTTTTGATCCTCCTGCCTCCGCCTCCCAGAGTGCTGAGTTCATAGGCGTGTACCGCCTGGCTCTTAGTAATTTCTTAAAGTGCAGCATTGTCAACTATATGCAGTATTGTAGAGCAGCTCTCTAGGAGGTTTTCATCTTGTGTGATTGAAACTCCAAATCCACTGAACAGAAATTCTCCTCTTCTCCTCCCCTGAGTTCCCTACAGACACTGTGCTAGTTTCTGGTTCTGTAGTTTGACCATGTTGAAACCTCAAGTAAGTGAAGTCAGGCAGTATTTGTCCTTCTGTGTCTGGCGTATTTGACTTAATGCAGTGTGTCCTGTTGTGGAAAATAGTGTAGAAGTTATTCCAATAATTAAAAGAAGAACTACAGTCCAGAAATCTGACCTCTAGGTACTTATGTATAAGTATTGAAATCGAGATCTAGAAGAGACATTTCCACTCCTGTGTCCATTGCAGTATTATTTACAAATAGATGAGACATGGAAGCAGCCCAAAAGCCCATCGATGTGTGAATGGGTAAGGCAAATTTGGTGTCCACAGACTGTGGGATGTTCATTATTTAGCCATAAAAAGAAGGAAATCCTATTCTGTGCTAGAGCATCCATTACATTATAGCCATAGTTTAAGAAAAACTTGGAGAAGAACTCTGTACATTTGAATTTCATCAACAAAGTTGTAGCAGGCAATGAGGAAGGAATTACTGTGTTAGGGCAGGTGTAACCCAAAGTCAAGATAAATTAAATTTCCTTCTGTCTTTTGTGATTGTTCCTGCTCTGGATCATTGGTATGCTCATGACACCGTCTCCCAGGCAAAGGGTTAAAATGTTTCCTATGCAGTCTGCTTTTTGTCAGGAGGATCCCCCATGAAAACACACTGACCCATTTTCTCAGAGCCCCACTGCCTGCTAGGGAGATGAGAATGCATGGAGTCCCGGGGTCACAGCTTGTCTTCTGCAGCTGCGAGCGTTTCTGCTGGGAATGTCAGTGACCTGCACTGATGGAAGTGAACCGTGGGTGTCTGGGCTCAAGGTCAAGGCAGAGGGGAGGAAGTGGATAATGACAGGCTTCTCTCAGCCCTCCCGGGTGACAGGACACACACAAGCAAGACCCGTGCAAGCCCCATCAGCCTACTTGGGGACAGAGGAGGAGAAAGGAAACAAACCCCTGTAGCAACATCATCCAGAATTATTTTCTGTGTCTTCAAGAAAGTCTCTTTAAAATGGAGGCTTGTTAAAAATAGGAAATGCAGCCATTAATATATTTGCTTTGGATCAAAGTCTCTGTGGTTAAAGGTTAAGGGTTATGTTGGTTTTTCCTGTCTGTGAGATCCTGGGGCTGGAGGTTTCTGTCACGTATGATGGAAGAATAATTCATGGCTGGAAGTTTAAATCCTTTTTTTAAAAAAATTTTTTTTTGCTGTTGTTTATTGGTTCCAAAGAAAATGATTTTTCACTGGTACATTTTAGGCATATATGGTCATATCCATCACAGGGATTGTGTACCTGCGCATGACTTGATTTAATTATTTTTTTCCCCATTTCCCTGGCCTCCCTTAAACCTCTTTTTCTCTCCTTATTTACGAGAGCTTTGCATTTTTTCCTGGTTTCTTCATTTTTTAAAACTTGAGGACACTTCTCATGGACCTAATTGTTTTTGAAGTTTTCTAGTCACAGGATAAGGATTTGGTAGTGTGAAAAGTACTGCTTTTGTTCGACTGAGAGCTCCTCTTTGCCTTTTAGTCAGTTTTGTTTTTTAAAAGTGATGCTTTGTCCTTTTCCATGATCCTTATTAAAACTAGTATAATACTCATAAAGAAAACAGCGTATATGTAGTTATACTGAGAACCTGGTGTAGTTCCTGTAGTTTTACATGTGGGATAAATCCCAAGTATATTCTGTACAAAGTACTTTCTTCATGGAATTTAAGTCACTTTATGTTTAGAAGTAACAGAGATGGCTGGGCATGATGGCACATCCCTGTAATCCCAGCACTTCGGGAAGCTGAGACAGGAAAATCACAAGTTTGTAGCCAGGATGTGCAAGTTAGTAAGACCCTGTCTTAAAATAGAGCCAAAGGAAAAAAGAAAATAAAAAAGAACTGGGGAAGTAGCCCAGTGTAAAGCCCTGAGTTCAATTCCAAGTACTGTATTAAAAAAGAAGAAAAAGGCGAAATCTGTAGTCATTGACTTAAAGGTTTATAGTACTCTGAACAGATTTGTGGAAATAGTGTTTCCCATTCCAACTTCATTTCCATTTTGCATCAATTTTTTCTTACATAACAGACGTGACATTTAAATATTTCCCTAATGTTACCGGCATAATCAAGGCTGTCAAAGAGCCATATGGTTTGTGCAAACGCAATGATAATCTTGGAACATCGACATATATAAGCTTAATTTAAAACGCCTGTGAAAATAGTGGAAACCAGATGGAGAGTTGCCATAGAAATAATTAACACTTAGAGGAAGAAAAATGTGCCTTTATGGTCACAGTAATTTCCAAAGAAATGGTGAGACTTGCAAGATTTTATTCTCTACCAATTGTCAGTAAAGAAAAACAGTTGTCAGCATGTAAATATTTAAAAAATTACCTATGATTGCACAGTGCTTTTTTATATTCTGAAAACATTATAAATACGTATATTTTCATTGATATTTTTTAGGTAGTGGAAGGAAACTCACCACTGTTTTAAGTCGGAATGTTCTTTTTCATTTTTCTGTATGAAAGGGTAAATGTGGCTTATCAGGTTTTGTTCTTCTTAGGTAGATTTTCACCTCGATATAACAGAGTGTTTAGTCTCAAAAATTCATGGGATTTAAAGGAAAATGTCTCAAATTGCATTTATAGATTAATTGTATTAACCATCAAAAACAGGGACTAAAGACCGAATGCAATTAAAGTAATTTAAAAATTGTTTAGGCCAGTTTCTTTACTGGAAATTATAATTGCTAGATGGTGCTGTTTATTATAGTTTAATCATAAAAGTTTAAAATCCCAATGGGAAGTCATTTGGGCTGCTTATTTTGTACTACCTGATTATTTTATATATGCATAACCATACCCTTTGGAAAAATTAATAACTAAAGTCTAATTCTTTCTCCTGGGGCTGTTGTGGTTGTTGTGATTCTGAAGAAGCAGCAAATCAAAAGTAGGAAAGAATTAGAGTTGGGGCCAAGGGGAATTTAGAATGTCAGTGTAAGATATAATCAAATGTGAAATTCAATTACTGTTATTTTGACCTCCAAAAATGAAGTATCAAGAATAAAGAGATAAATATCAATCATTCCAATTTGCAGTAGGAATTCACAAAAATTTGTTCCTTTGAGAGACGCTAAAATCAGACAGTGAAATTCAATGGGAATTTAAAATGAGAATGGAGGGATCAAAGTAAAACCATGGTCAATATTTTAAAGAAATGCAGCTGTATTATCATGTCAATGGTGTTTTCTTTGTTATTCTAATATTTGATGGCAAGTTGCCTTTCTGCAGTTGTGTTAGGCCTACCATTGCAATTGAGAATTGGAAAATGAACTTCTGATGAGATCCAGTGAAGTGCGCTTTCATCAGCATGAGAACCATGTATAGCAAGGAAACAAAATACAGATGGAAGAGGATGGCAGAAGAAAAACCTCAGCAAACATACTCAGAAGGGATGCAACTGAACCTTGGGAAAAAACCCAACCTTAGGAAAACTACAGTGCAAGACATCTGTCCCTAGTGAACAGGGTTAGTTGACCTCATACCTGTGTTCCTTCATTTGTTTTGAGCAAAGAAAAAAAATCAGTATTTTTTCCTTTGTGAAATATTTGGACATTAGAAAAAAAAATGTTTGTTGAAGTATAAGAAGAAGATTGTGCCAGTTCCTGTTCACAGCCAACTTGACTGGATTGAGACTCTTGCAAAGGGGACTGGATAGTGGCGGTGCTACCCTTCTCAGTGGGACCTGCGGTGTGGAGGAGCGTCCCTGCGAGTGCCTTTGGTGCACGGGTCGTTCTTCCCGTATGCTCTCAGAGCACAGACAGGAGCTGAGCAGCTTTGCACCCCCATACAGTTATGTTTTTGTACTGGAGCCAGTCAACCATGGATTTAAAATTCTGAAACCACCAGTCAAACAAGTCTAAGTTGGTGTTTTGTTCTAGGGATGAGAAAATGGATTTATGCAGGAATTAAAAAAATAAATGTTTGTTGAAGTATAAGACCAAAAATACAAGCCAGGTGTCGTGTTGCATACCTGTAATCCCAGGGCTCAGGAGTGTGGAGGCAGGAGGATCACAAACTTGAGCCCAGTGTGGGCAAAGAACGACTTTTACACTTGGTTTTAAAATTAAAAAAAATAAACAACAGGCCTTGGGTTCAGTCTCTAGGACTGAAGGAGGAGAAAGACAAGGTGAATGAGAAGGAGAAGGAGAACGAAGAGGAAGGAGAAAAAGGAGAAGAAAATATCAGACTATAGTTCATAGCTCAAGAAATTTCCACAAAGTGAAATTACTTGTATGACAATAATAATTATTAAAACCCCAGATTCTATCCTGGTATTAGCTTTCAGTCCCAAATATAATCATAATCTTAACTTTTAAGCCAATGAGTAGTTGTCTTTTTCCAAAATTTACATAAATGTAATTATACAGGTTATATATACAGTTTGCCAAAAAAAAAAAAAGATATACACACATGAGGAAAAGAAAGCTAGTATGATGGCTTTTCAACAGATGCTGCTCCCCTCATAATGAGGACCCTAGAGGATGCCGTGCATCACAGAAAATTCACTACACTGCCGGCACTTGGAGAAGAAATTAAAAATGCTTGTGCAGCAGTCTCAGTGACCAAGTTTACCCAAGCAGCAGTTCACCATACTAATACATATCTAGAAGCTAATGGCCGCCACTCTGAGCAACTTTTGTAATTGTAAAGGCCCGAGGTATTTAATATTAATCTCATAGATGTCTCAATAAATTCAATATTATAATACTTATACAAGTTCTTTGCTTGAAATGCGACTACATCTTTTGGCAGACTCAATATTTTTTGTTTGTTTTGTTCTATTCTGTTTGGTGAAAGTCATGTTTATGAGATTTATCCTGGATGTCATATGTAACCATTCTTTATTCCTTCTCAGTGCTCTGCAGTATGCTGTTGCACAAAAAGTCTGTGTTTTTTTTGTTACACTAATAACTTTGGTAAGAACATTCTTCTGTGTGTTTTTGAGGAAAAACAGTCACACATTTCTTTGGGTGTCAACCTAGAACTGGGATTTCTGAGACATGTGATAATCAATCGCAGAGGAGTGTTTCCAGAGTGGGGTGGGGTGGAGATGAGTGCCACTCTGCTCCCCAGGCTGTTCCCCAGCTCCTCTGTTCAAGCCATCCTCCTGGCTCAGCCTCCTGAGCAGCTGGTTCTGCATACCTGTGCTGCAGAGTGCTGTTCCCAGCACTGTTCCAGTGACTTCTGATTGTTTCTGAGCATTTGAATATCCTCCCTTTGCAGACTGCCTGTTGAAGTTTCTTGCTCAATTTTTCTACTGGATTGTCTGTCTTTTTCTTATCAGTTTTGGGAGTTTTCTTGGGTTGGGGTTCTGAGCCTTTTGTCAGTGAGATGTACTGCAAACATGTTCTACTTGGGGGCTTGATTTTTTTACTTCTTAATGATAACTTTGATGAATAGACTTTGTAAATTTTAATGTATTGTACTTTATCAATTTCATATCTTTTATGCTTAGTGCTTTTTATATTCTCTCTGTGTCTGTCTCTCTTGTCTTTTTGAGATGGGTTTGCTATATAGTTCAGGCTGGCCTGAATTCACTTTGTAATCCAGGCTGACCTCAGACTCACAGCAATCCTCCTGCCTCAGTCTTCTGAGTACTGGGATTATTACAGGTATGGGCCACCAGGCTTGGTGTATATTCTCTTTAAGAAATATTTGCCTGTTGGTATAGCTCAGTGGTAGAATACATGCCTAAACCCATAAGACTTGAGATTTGATCCCCAGCACAAACAAAACAGAGCAAAAATAAAAAAGATAACCTATCTAAAGATCATAAAAATGTTTTTAAGTGATTTCTTTTAGAAGCCCTATTGTTTTGACTTTCACAATTAGATCAATAATACTTCTGGCAGTGATATTGCACATGGTGTGAGACAGGGTTTAACGTTCAAATCTTTTAGATATGAATTGAGTATTAGTCAACACTAATGACTAAAAAGTCCTTTTCTAGTTCTCTGTGTGTTGCTTTTGTCATAAATTGACTGAGCTTTTCTTTTAAGTTTTGATACCTAGAATTGCAGGACCTATGCTACAGTTTTGCTTTTCTAAGATTCCTTTGTTATAAATATGTGTCAAGTTCCTTAACAAGCACCCATCTGGGCTTTGGATCGGGATTGCCTTGAATCTATAGATCAATTTGAAATGAATTGATATTTCTACCACTTTGAGTCTTCTAGTCCATGAATATACTCTGTATTTCCCAGTGTGATTTTGTACATTTTAGAGTAGAGATGTGATACATTACTCAAATTTATTTCTAAGTAGTCAAAGGTTATAAAATGCTATTTGTTTTCTGGTGGTATATACAATAGTATATTATATAGTCATCCTTTTTCTGGAATAGTAGGACTTTAGTAAAGATGACATGTTATATAGGATACTATTAATGACATACTACACATCCACAAGTTAAGAATTAGAACAACACCTAAAATTCCCATCTGTCTTCAGTCTTTGCCTGATGATTGTTCTTAATCTGCACTGAACAGAAACAGGTTACAAACCCCTCTTTCCAGAGGTCTCTAATGGTAAAGATCATTGACACGTGCATGATTTCCCAGTTCTTTTAAAAATTGCTGCAACTTTCAGTCGATGCCTGTTAAATACAAATGGACTTTTGGCTACCTACTGAGCATCAGTGACCAGCTCTTGGTAGCTAATTAGAACCTTTTTGTGAGACAGAGGGAAAATTCCTGACTCTCCCTTTTTCTTATGGCAGCCACTGGGACGGTGGTGGTAATGGTGGGTTTGACCAATGGCTAGCACACCCCTCCCCCCCTCCTTTGCTCCCATTTACCACCCCTCCCTGCTGTGGACTAGAACGACTTACATCTTGCCTCAGTGTCCATCTGCTACCTGTTAAGTTGCTTTGCTGTTGCTCTCCGGGCCTCTCTGACTGGAGACCAGCCCTGCTGTCCACTATGGTGCCCTTTCCCCACTCAGAGCTGCCCTGGCCTCTGGGAAGAAGCCAGGGGACACCCACCTAAAGTGGCTAAGATCAAGAAGGGAGGGAGGGCTCTGAACCCACTATTAACACCCCCAGTCTTCCCAAATCAGAATCTGCTGTAATGATCACAGCTGGCGCCCCTGCCCTCCAGCAAGATTCCTGGGGTTTGGCCACTTCATTTTTCTGTCAATCAAACAGCTCACCTTGCACCACTCTGTCCTTGAATTCAGTGAGCTGCTGTGGCTTTCCTGGACCTCTATCCCCTACATGGTCCACAGGCCTAAATTTGAATCAGCCGCAGGGCTCCATTTGGACCAGCCAACCACAGGCCTGCAGCTGCTGCATAAGCAGCACCTCACTCACATTTGGGGGGTCAATCTCTCAGGGCTCCTGCTGGCCAAGAGCTTCCCCAGGCTGCTGCTCAAGTCTTGTTAAAGGCCTCACGCTGGTGTTTTGTAAATCTGCCTGTGATTTCAAAAGTTCCTGTAAACCTACTCAGAATTCTCTCTTGAGTAGTGTGGACAGAGCAGTTGCTTCAAAAGAGCAAAAAAACATTAAAGGTCATTAGGCCTGAGGATCTGCAGAGAGCTTCGCCAACAAGTATCAATGACAAAGAGCAGCAGCAGCAGCGGGCAGAGCCTCCTGAAGGCATCTGGTCCATGCCAGCGTCAGACAGTGGCCGTGGCCGCGGTGTAGCCTAGCAGCCAGCAGTGTCAACCACTGACACCCAGGTTAGCTGGGGTGGATGGGTGTCAGGACCCCTCACGAAGGTCGCCCCTCATGAATTCCTGCTTCTATCTGAATGGAGCAAAAGGACCTGACTGACTGGCCACATTTGTGTCTTCTTTTCCTTTTTGATGAAGTAGAGATTATTTTCCTGTACCCGATAGTTCACAGATTTGAGCTCCATTTCTATATTTACAACTCTTGCTTGTTTCGGTTGGGAGACGTTGTTTGCTTTGCTTCCCTGAGTCGGGATCTCACTCTGCAGCCCAGGCTGGCTTCAGTGTGCAAGGCGAGATGTCCTTCTTTGTGATGAAGATGCTATCACTCCTACTTTACAAGTCAAGGAAACGGGACTGTGACACATGAGGAGATACTAAACATCAGAAGCTGAGAGCTGCAACAGGACAATGTAGGCCAGTGACATTTGGCTCCAAGTGTGCTGTAGGATATGCAGTCTACAGCCCCAATCCTGTCTTGTCACAAGACTGTCACTAGATAAGATCTCTTTAGGCAGTCAAAGCTCCCTCTGATGTGGAGGTGCCAGGATATGGTCTCACCTACTCTGTTTGTCTGTTATACCTGCAAAATCAGGTAAGTTAGGGAGAATGCTAGCTTATTTCCTGGCTCCTGAAAAATTGCAGTGATGATTCCTTATTCACGCTGCCCCATGAAAGGGCTACACAGTATGATTGTTTTAAGCATCAGGAATTTTTTTTTCTCATTCCAAAGAAGACATGATGAAGGGATATATATATAGATATATATGCCAATTATGAATATTTTTGACAAATCATCAGTTGTTTTGAGGCAATTTATTCGAATTAATCAAAACTGTAGACACAAGAGACACCAAGGCATGCTATTTAAGAAATTATTTAGGAATAATTATAATTAATAAGAAATTATTTAGAAATATTTAATAAGAAATAATATATAAATAACAAGAAATTATTTAGAAATAATTCCACATAGAAATTCATGCTTTATCATCGTGGTGAATCATTCCTTAAACATTTAGCGCTCAAAATGGAAGGAAGTAACAGATAGCAGTGTGCTTTTCATGGTGAGTTCAAAGTGCTGGTTCCTTTGAGAAATGTGCAAGGTTCATTCCTGGCATCTTTTTTTTCCTGTGAAGGTAGATGACGGGCGTATTGTAAAGTACACCCAGGTGCCTGCACAGATTGAGGAACTTAATCTCACATGGATTTGTACTTGTAAATGATTATCTTCTTTTTTTCCCCATTCCCCTCCCCTACCTTCAATCCCTCTTCCCATCCTTATTTATAAAAGTTTTATCATTTTTTCTAGTTCCTTCTTTCCTTCCCTCCTCTCTTGTTCCCCTTCTCATTTGTACATTTTCTTCCCATTTTCCAACATCTCTTACATATTTTGGTTCTTATTTACTCTGTTGGTTTCTCATATTAGAGAAATCATGTGATATTCACGTGTCTGATTTATTTCACTACGAGTATGATCTCAAGGTCCATTCATTTAGCTATAAATGTCTCAAGTTTATCCTTCTTTATGGCAGGATTTAACATTAAAAAAATTTTTTTCCTGGAAATTCTGGATGAAACCAGTGTATAGATCAGTTCCTAAAAATGACTAAGCAAGAAAAAAATGTTTTTAGATAAAAAATTATAACCCCCAAATGCTTATGCTGTAATTTTTATCCTATGCATTTTTAATGCATATTGAAGGTCAAGGTTGTACAATCATGAAGACAGGGGTAAACGGAGGGAACAAGGGAACAAGCCTAGCATCTTCTTAAGGTTAGTGATCCCTCATCTGAGGCAGTAGACATGTCGATGGGACAGTTGGGCAAACCTTACCAGAGTCCAGGGCCATACAGGGAAAAATTCCTACTGGAGTTGCCTTCCAAGCAGATTGCCCCAGAAACACTCATGAGTTTCGTGTCATTTGAGGCCATTTAGGTAAAATATGGGGACTATAGTTCCTGCAATGGCATTGTCTGCATGGAGAAAGGCATTTCAGTAGATAGTTTTCAGGAATCTATGATGCAAAAGATGGATGGGGAGCTGTATCTTCAGAGTGGGGAGAGGAAAATTTCAGGGGGAAATGCTTAAGTAAGTAAGACTTGAGAGCTTTTAGCTATGATTTTTACCCACTAACCTTGGATCAGGGCATGACCTTTTCTAGGCATCTTGTCAAAAATGAATGCTGGTATTGCTAAAAAATGTTAACTCTGGCTAATCTCAAATGGAAAGAGTAATATAGGAAGGCTCTGTGTGTGTGAGAGAGGGAGAGAGAGAGAGAGAGAGAGAGAGAGAGAGAGAGAGAGAGAGAGAAAGCCCTCAGTGGTCTCTTTCCCACCCTTATGTTCTGGATAGTTCGCTTGGTTCAGTTCATCTGGGACTCAAATTGGAAGAAAAGAGCTGTTTTTCTTAGTGAAGTTCAGTCATTTTTGCTCCAGAGAGGAGCTCAGAACAAAAACAGGATTATATTGTCTTGGAGAATAACTTCATGCAAGTCACAATAGGATAAGTTTTATGTACTTAATTGACTTTTTATGAATGGCATTCCTTAATGAAATTTTAATAGGCGATATAGTTTTCATTTAGTAGCAACAAAAGAATTGCTTCATACACATTTTAATAGGGAATTTATATATTGAAAGCTGTGCTGCTTACTCAAGTGTTTATTATGTAGTTGTTCTCAAAAAGCAGATGTTCCAGCAGTGTCGAGCCTCAAGGTGTTACCCTTGAAGACCTAGGGTTCAGTTATAGCAACAGATATGACAACTGTTTAAGCACGTGTTTGAATAAGAAATTGGGGAGGAATGGACTCTCAGGGAGGTTTTCGAAGGCAAATATTCAGTCATTTTGCTTTGAGCTCACTGATGAGAAAACAAACTACAGAGTTGAAGGATAATGAAACGGTACTTCTAAATTGATGTCATTCCCATGAACTTGCATGATCATCAGGGAGGCTCTGTTTTCCCTGAGTATTGGAATTTCCTCCTCTGTTGCACACCGAGATAGCTGACCTTTAAGAAGAGCTCTTTCTCTTGTATCTGACAACTTAGTTTAGCACTCATTGGTAAGTGTGCTTTCTTAGTTCAACTACATGTTGATTAAAAAAAACTATGTGTCCATGATATTAAACACTATCACAATCTTATGTATACTAATGGAGTTATTCTGAAGATTAAAGTGAAATAATCATTTAAAATAATTAATATGTTGTCCAGGTATTACATACACAATACACAATAAATGTTATTTGAAGATTGTTTATAAATTTCTACAGATGTATTTTTCCCAAAATGCATTATTTGGTTTTGTCAACTATAGTGACAATAAATTTAGGTGTTTTCTAGGCATATACACTGAATATTCCTAAACGGACAATTCAGTTATATTGGTGGTTATTACTAAGGCAAAATTGTAGTTAAGGTTCCTTTTTGAAGGCCTTATTTAAAATTTAGTGGAACTTCTCTGATCATGGAAAAGTTTTATTTCATTTATGTGAAAATATAAAATAGTTTTTATTTAAAAATTTTCATTATAAAACTAACTTATACATTTAAAACAAAGCTTAGGAAATTGGAAAGAATTCTACCTTCAAATACAGTAAGTGTTAACTCTTAACATTTTAGTATGCTTTTAAAAATATTTATCCCATATTTGTTTTTAAAAAACAGATTAAAGGGGACTGGGAATTTAGCTCAGCAGTGTAAGTGCCTGCCTGGCAAGCACAAGGTCATGAGTTCAATCCCTGATACCAAAAACAAAACAAAAACAAAAATAAAGACAAAAACAAAAAGAACCCCAAAGCAGATTAAATCACTTGGTAGGTACAATTTACAGCTCTGTATTTATCTATTAGTATTATAAGCTTGTGTTTCATAATTTGGTATCTTTATTTTAAAAATTTTTTTTGGTCTTTTTCCTTTTTATCAGTACCAGGGATCGAACTCATGACTGCCTGCTTGCAAGGCAGGCACTTATGCCACTGAGCTAAATCCCCAGCCCCATTTTTAAAAAAAATTTTTATTCTGAAAGTATACAACAGAACAAGACAAAGCCAACTAAGATCGTACAGTGAAATTGGTACAGAACTTCACAGCAGGTTATCGGGATAACAGTAATAACTATCACAGTATACTTTGTTATTTTTATAATAGTTGTTCTTTCAATCATGTATATCAAAATGAGATGAAATATAGAACACTATAGAACTTATTAACAGAATATTGAATAGAGCAGTACCATTAATCAGAAAAGAGCAAAACAGTAATAAAAATATTTGCTTTCAAAGAGATAGTAGAAGGAAGTGTCCCTTATTTGCTATGTCAGCCTCCCAGGAGACACTCAGATTTCTGGTTTCCATTTGCTAACGGGAGGCAGGATGGGGGAGGGGGAGAGAAGGAGGCTAGGGGAATGGGATATTTGGCTCTAGGCCGTGCATCAGCATCAGTAGGTTCACTATTGCTTAGCAAGGAGGCAGGCTGGGTGTTTGGTTTCACAGCATCCTAAGTTTCAACATGGTGTGGATTTCAGGAGCTGCTGCTGGTTCTCCCCCTGGAAGGGCCGCAGTTTGCCAGACCACCACTGCTTACCAGGGAGGGGAGGTGTTTGCTTGGCTTCCCAGTGTCCTACATTCCAACATGGCGTGGATCTCAGGAGCTGCTGCTGGTTATCTCCCTGGAAGGGCCGCAGTTTGCCAGATTGCCACAGCTTACCAGGAAGAGGGGGTGCTTGCTTGGCTTCCCAGTGCCTTAAATTCCAACATGATGTTGATCTCAGCTGCTGCCGATAGTTCTCCTGCTGGAAAGGGCACAGTCTGCCACACTGCCACCACTTACCAGGGAGGGGAACTGCTTGGTTGGCTTCCCAGTGTTGTAAGTTCCAACATGGCATGGATCTCAGGAGTTGCTGCTGGTTCTCCCCCTGGAAGGGCTGCAGTGTGCCAGACTACCACCGCTTATCAGGTAGAGGGGTCCTTGCTTGGTTTTCCAGTGCCGTAAGTTCCAACATGGCGTGGAATTCAGGAGCTGCCGATGTTTCTCCCGCTGGAAAGGTTGCAGTCTGCTACACTGCCACCTCTTACCAGGGAGGGGAGGTGCTTGCTTGGCTTCCCAGTATCCTAAGTTCCAACATGGCAGGGATCTCAGGAGCTGCTGCTGGTTCTCCCCCTTGAAGGGCTGCTATTTGCCGACCACCACCGCTTACCAGGGAGGGGAGGTGCTTGCTTGTCTTCCCAGTGTTCTAAGTTCCAACATGGCGTGGATCTCAGGAGCTGCAGGTTCTCCCCCTGGAAGGGCCGCAGTTTGCCATACCCATAATTTGGTATCTTTATAAACAATTAATATTAAAATTTGTGTCACATAATTTGGTATCTCTATAAACATTTTAATGGATGCATTTTTTTGTGTGTGCTGGGAATCGAACTGACATGTGCTAAGTACACTCAGTACCACTGAGCTACATTCTCAACACCTCAGTGCAAATATTTTATCTACGTTTTCGCAACTTCTATTAGTTTTATTTTTAAAGTGATTTTGGGATAGATTTTCTAAGTACACAATTATCCAGAAACATAAATTTTACCTTTTTATAATTTTTACATTTTCCTCTTGTTCTTCTTGCAAGGCCTCAATCTCAAGAATGGATACAGTCAAGACCA
Organism: Cavia porcellus; assembly: GCF_034190915.1. Classification (NCBI taxonomy): domain Eukaryota; kingdom Metazoa; phylum Chordata; class Mammalia; order Rodentia; family Caviidae; genus Cavia; species Cavia porcellus. The sequence continues at coordinate 44,373,981 of NW_026947510.1, forward strand.
CAATGCAAATATAGACTATCAATAAAAAGGAATCCCATGCAATTTTCTCATGAAGGTCCATTTTGACTATGCAGTGCATCTTCGTAGCTATTACTGTAATTGCCTAGATTCTTTCATTGCCTAGATTGCTTACTCTATTACTTGGTCCAAATGAGCTGACCCTAGAGCCACTGTGTTCTATCTCAGAAGCCCTGTGCTCTTTAGCTTCTTCAAAGAAGAAAGCCTCATTCCTGGAGGAGTGTCTTAGTTACTTTTTACTCCTCGCTGAGACAAAATACCTGAAGCCCAAGTTGGGAAAGGAAAGGTTTATTTCTTACAGTTTTTGGAGGTTTCAGTCCACACTCGGCTCCAAGGCAGGCAGGCATGGCTGGGCCGCAGCTCATGGTGGCTGCAAACAGCAAACAGGAACCGGCAAAGAGCAAGACACACCTTCTTCCTGCCATTACATCACATCCAGGCTCCACCTCTATGTGGGTGGAGCACTGACACCATCAATTCAAGCACTAGACAATGAACCATCACAAATGCACAGTGCAAATGCATGAGTCCTGGGGGCCACAGACATAAACCATGACAAGGAGGTCCAGAAAAAACCCTGGAGGCTGTGGAAAAAAGCAGACAGACAGGAAGCCTAGGTGCTGTAGCAACTGATAGAGAAAATATGAGCCCCAAGTCCTTCACAAGGATTTGGAGAAGAGTAATAACTTCAACGGGGATGGTGGAGGAAAAGCTGATTCAGAAAATGGAGCACATTAAGGAAATCCTTCTGGCCAGTCTAGCTGCTATCAGTGAACTTCTACCCAAAGGGAAGTGTCTTGCCCAGGAGCACAGGAACTGCGGCCGAACCTCCTAGTTGAGCCGAAGCCCAGGCAGATGTCAGCCCCTTTCCACCCCTCCCCTCCCCTCCCCTCCCCTCCCCTTGTGGCACCTCCACCCCTACAGCCTAAGGATCATGCCAGATCAGCATGGGATGTGCATGACCTGGTTTTGAAAGAACTCGTTAAAAACAGAACAGAATCAAGCATTAAAACAAAACAACACCCCCCCCCGAAAACAGTGTAAAAAATTAATAGTACAAAGCTAGATGATGTAAAATAGTTTTTTTAAAGGGAAAAAAACAATGATACAGAATTTCAAAATACGCAAATAGGGTACTAATAATAGTTCATGTAGTGCATTTTGTTATCCTCAAAGTAGTTGCTCAGATTGCAAGATATAGGCATGGAAAATTGATCAAAATTATGAGCACAAACAGTTTATTTCAATGAACTAATAGAAATTAGTCATATAATTATCTCAGCTATTATATATATATATAAATTTTTCTTTTTCTTTTCTTATTTTTTCCTTTCCCATAATCCCAGTTGTTCTTTCCTTTCGAGACGCTTCTTCCTCTTTTAAATACAGAGTTTTTTGAGGAAGAAAAGGACTAAAGAAAGGCCTTTGGGCTTCATGAGTAGGAAGTCAATGATTCCTCAGAGAGACATTTTAATAGACAGCTGTGGATGGAATCCAAACTGTAGTTGACTGAGTTTTGGACTCAAAATGAAGGAGATACAGTGATTATTGATTTTTCTTTCCTGTTTAGTGACAAAGGAGAGAAAGAGATACACATTAAGGGGAAAATAGATCTTAAGGTTTTTCCTTTTTTTTGGTGTGTGTGTGCATTTCTTTTTTATAACAGGCAACGGTATTTATAGACCGAAAGGAAAGAAACTTGCTTGCAGAGATTAAAGATTTTGATGAAATAATGTTTTAAATATTAATAAGCCTGAAGGAAGGAAACTTTCAGATGGAAAGATTAAAGACTGATGAAATACTGTTTTGGAGACATCAGGAAATCAGGGTAATGAACTAAGCTGCAAGAATTAACCTTTATGAAAAGGGAAACTTTATTATCTGAGAAAGGAAGAAAAGAGAAAAGTATGAGCACACAAAGAAACTGAGGAGCGGGAGGAAGTTCAGGGAAATAATGCTCATCCTTGATTTCTGGGAGGTGAGGTCATTTATTGAGCCTAAAGATAGAACAAGTAGGCTTCTGGAGACTTGAAAATCATAGGAAAAGTTCTCCAGTTTTCCAAGAGGATGTTTGATAATAAGTTAATCAGAGATGGTTGAAAGATAATTTAGCAGAATTAAGAGATGAGTCGAAATAACATTCATTTATAGATAAGAAACATAATGCAAGGTCGACTGGAGTTTGTTTCTATTTTGGTATAATTATAAATATTGCACGCCAAGTCTCCTAAATATCACTGACAGGGAAATCTGCAAGCAAGGAGGTTTTTTGGGGAGTACCTCTAGGACTGACAGGTTGGAGAAGAGGGCAAAGTAGGCCTGGGGAGAAAGAGCTCTTAGTTTGTGATGCGATCTTGACAAATGTCACAAAGGTGCCTGCTCTGCTGATTTCTTTCCTATTGAGGAGAGGGGCAAGCTACTCTAAGGACATGCTAATCTATCACCGATGTAAGGTCCTCCTGGTAAGAGCGTGTGACCTCAGCTGAGGAACTCTTTTCAGCTGAGGACAATTTTTAGAAAGACCGAGAGCTGAGTGCAGAAAGCTGGCAGCACGTCAGCACTAAGAGGGGTAAGTCTTCCCACCTCAGCCCAAGCACCTTGGGCTTCCAAGCACTCCTTGCGCTGCTTAAACCTACTTTCAGGGACCAGACAGATTCTTGGGAATCGTGCTGATCCACCTTCCATGGCGGAATATTATAAGAGGTAAGTTAGTTGGGTGTGTTCCTCATCTTGGCTTGTTATTATTTCCTCTCAACCTGAGCTTCCACCTTTTCTGATCTAAATGGCTTACCTTTGAGTTCCCCGGCCTTTATTTCTGAGGTATCTACACTTATCATCAGGATTTAGCAAGTGCATCATCAGTTTACCTTCAAATGTGGGCCAAAATACTCAGAGATACTTGAATGAATAACTGAAGGTTAAATATATTCTTCCTGTTGTATCTCCTCTTGACGGGATGGTGATTGTTCATTTTGCATACTTCTTCCTTGGCTCAAGAATACCAAAGTGCCCAGCTGTAGATTGAAAATTTCTGGGTCTCCTTTGGAAGCCAGGAACCTGTAAATGTAGAATGCATTCTAGTTGGGAGGCTAGGAAGCAGCAGTTCCACGAGTGGGTCATGGGAAGTGGGCAGGAGTAGAGCGATCCCATTGTTCTATGATGTAATAATGCTCAGTGACTTGGAGTATACAGTGCAGCCTCACAGATGGTGCTGTATCTCAGGGCGCAGCCTCTGAAAAACTCAGGTGTGGCTTTAACAGCCTGGTTGTTTGCTCCATTAAGCGGTAGCCTTCTGAGTAATTTTGCTTGTGGTGGGATGCTGGCTCCCACCTCAGAACCACTCCCCACTCTCCCACTTCAGAACCGCCTTTACTATAGCACGAGTCTCTCGATCTGCTGTGAGTTCTGGGGGACTGTGTTCTGGGGAACTAGGTCCACTGAAAAGCTTCATATGGTAGTACTGACTGATGCCTTGGAGGCAGAGAAGTCAAACCCAGACTTACAGTGTGTGTTGGTTTCAGTTAATATGAGTTGTTGTTCCTTCCAAAGGTGATGGAGTTTAATGTAGTAAATTTGCAATCACCAGCCTGGTTGGTTTCTTTGAGGAGTGGGATTCGGTTCCGGTGGGAGGTTGTATATGCTGCAGGGGCAGTGGCCAGCCTTGGTAGAGTTTTCCTATTGGGATCCTCATGGTTTCTTCCCCTTATTCACGTGCCCATAATTCAGCATTGGGCTGGCCAGTGACAGACACTGATACATATAGCAGCTGGTTCTTCTCTGTCTTGGGTTGAATTCTCTCTCCTATGTTGGATGCTCTCTGGAGGGCATTAATGTTTATGCTTCATGTGAATATGTCAACACACCTTTTTTCCTGACTTACACAGTCCCTGATCCTACATTTTTTCCTACCAGTGATTTTACCAATAAGCCAAGCCATTTGGTACAGTCCATTCTTCCTGTTTGGGAAGGGAACAATGGGCTGAAGTCACTGCTGCCCCTTGTACTTGCCAGTCCTGCCCGGTCCCAGAATGTCGTCTGCTGGAGCCCCCTATTTATGGAATGGCTCCACTCCCACAGGACGACGTAGACACCTTGCCAACTCAGCCCTCCGTTCTGTTGGCTGACCCCCAAACTCAAAGTAACAGTGCCTCCAGTGGGTCGAAGCGGCGGGACCTTGGATGGCTGGGCAAGTCGCAGCGGGATTGTTTTGTTTAGTCTTTCTTTAAATAAAAATTTAAAAAAAAATTATTGCTGGGAGTTGTGGCACACACCTATAATCCCAGTTCTTGGGAGGCTGAGGTGGGAGGACATCTGCAAGTTCGAGGCCATCCTGGGTTAAGTAGTAAGTTTGAGGTCAGCCTGGACTACATGGCAAGACTCTGTCTCAAAAAACAAACAACACAGAAGTCAGTTATCAATAAAGTCATGGGTTTATTTCTGGAGTCTTGATTATATGTCTATTTGACTTCTATACTCATTACTTTATTTTTGTAATAACTTTTTAAATTGAGAAGTGTAGGTCCTCTAACTTTTTTGGTTAACTTTTTCCTCCATGGCACTTTTCTTTTTTTTTTCCTTTATTTTTGGATACAGGGTCTTGCTATGTTACCCAAACTGACCCCAAACTTACCACAATCTGTGATCACAGGTGTGCACTGTTAGTCTGAATCCTCCATAGAATTTTTAAAAAAATTGTAGTAAGAACACTTTAACATTAGAGCCAGTCTCTTAATAAAATTTTAATATTTAATATGATATCATTATAGGCACAGTGTTGTACAACAGAACTATATAATTTAATCATGCACAACTGAAACTTTATATATGTGTGAATATCAGCTCTCCACACACTTAGTTTTTAGTTGATGATTTATAATCATCAGATTTTCATTATCTTTTTCTCTGGAACATTAATCATCTCTAGAAAATTCCATCTAATTCTATTTTCTGTTGAATTTATATTTCCCTAAAATTTTCAAAGGTCTGATGCATTTCTTTCCACCGATACCTTATACCAGTTCAAGACTGATGAAAAAATGATTGTAGTATCCACTCTGACCCAACTTCCTCCCAGTCCTGTTTCACTTACGTGCTTTTGAATCTTTTTCGTACATGTTAATTAGAGAAGGGTCTGGAACTTTTGGGGATCCACTGTCAGCAATGAACTCTTCTTTGTTGCCAGCCAGAGAATGTCCAACCAAAATCCCATCCTATTGTCTGCATTTTCCAAAGACTCTAGGATGGATCTAGCATGCAGGAAACTTAATAAATTTGGGGGCCAAAATTTCCTGTGCAAAGAGAGAAAGGAAAATTGAGAGGGGAAGTGGCTAGGCTTTTGTATAATCTCCACTTTAGGCAACTTAGTGGAGAAGGAAGGAGCTGGGATGATCCTTCAGAGTGGTCCTGCGTAGGGATGAGACTATTCACCAACTTCCCCACTGATCAGTTATTTTATAGGGCTCTGTTCATGAGTGACACATATTTCTGGCAGAGGGCAATTCCCGGAGAGGGCTGAGACTGAGAATTGTCTTGCAACAGCACTGCCGGTCTCAGGGGAGCAAGCCCTTGAGTCCTAAAGGAGGATCTGGGTACTTATCACAGAAACCATTGTAATAAAGTGTTGGTGAACAACAGCATCAGTTATCTTCTATTTCTGTGAAAGAGGGAATTAGAGGGCAGGAAGACATTAGGATTGAAGGTAACATGAGATCACGTCTGATGCGATTGCACAGAAAGGTAAAATTGCAGAGGAAGAAGAAACCATTCTCTGATTTCATAATTGCATGAACTTTTTGCTCATTGCTTTTGTGAAGCAATGCAAAGCAGAAGGCTATATTTTATTTCTATTATTGTTGCTGTTTTTGTCCTTTAGGAGCTTAGCAGAGGGCTAGCCCTATAACACTAGGGTAACTTTACATGTTTGTGAAGATTTCATAACCTAAATAAAAGAATCTTATTTACAAGGGTTTCCTACTTGAGATATCATTTTATTGGAGTTCACTAATGGTGTCAATCCTTTTGATTTTTTTTTATTGGTGTTGTATGTTTGTTTCTCCAGGATGCACACCCTGAGATAGTGTTTATTGGTCAGGATATGCACTGGGGAGTTCCCTGGATATCGAACCTTGGAAGAGAGGTGAAGAAGCAGGAATTGGTTAGGGGAGGCATTCAACAGTAATGCATGCCCAGCCTGCAGCCTCAATGGACTCCATGCAGGGCTAGAAGAAGAACAGGCCTGCCAGAGACATCTTGCATTTCCAGTTCTGTTTCACTTGGTCAGTCAATGGATATGGGATGCCCCTGGAGGATGCCTTTGGATGAAAGTTGGGAAGGCCAAAGAAGTCTCTGAAGGCCTGACAGCAAAGACCTCATAGTCTTAAGGCCGGGCCTAAGATCTTCCTAGTGACTTTCTCCAATGTCACATGGCTCCTAGGTAGTAAGGAACCAGGATTTCTAACCCTGTCAAGAGACTTTCTGTTTCATATGCTCCCTCTCACCTCATGGGACTGCAGTGGACCAGAACATCTCACCAACGTGCCCTTGAGGCCTTGTTCTTGGCAGTCATGGCTAAGTTATACAAACTTCATGTGAAAGTAACAGTTTTAAGAAACCTCAGGTGGCCTAGGTTTAGCAGAGTACGTTCCAGGATTGGCTGAGGCAAAGCATTCCTGGCATGGAGTCATTACTAATTCACCAAGTTCTCTAAGACAATTTATTATAAATCCAAAGGGACATGGATGGAGCCAGCCAACTTGCTTCCCATTTTTGTTCATTTCCAGGGTGGATGCTGAGTTTGGCGTCTCACTGGCTCTCTTTGCTGCCTCTGTCAGTCAGACTTGAGCTAAAAATAGCCTAGATCATACTGAGGTCATTGCGAGCAGACCCAGGGTTCAACTTCTCTGAAACTTTGAGGTGGCTTGGTAGAGAGGATGAAAAGGACAACTAAAGAAAAGAAGAGATTTTAATTGTCTGCAACAGGGGCAGCTTTGTCTGAGCTCTAAACGGAAGACTAATTGCTTTACAAAGGCCTGGCTGAATAAGAATACAGAAAGGTTGCTATGCGCTGTGTAACACAGCGGGAGACAGTGATTGACAGCTGAAGAGGTAGAGCAAAGCGCATGCGCTGAGAGTCTGACATTCCCCGGATGCTTGTTTTGACTGTGTTATTTAGTCCGGTGTGCCTTTGGCTCAGATTCTTAACCCATCTTGGTTTTAGTGTTTCCATCTTTAAAATGGGTCTGATTTGTCTTATTCCTTTGGTACAGGAGCACATAAAATAGTAGATGTAGATGTGTGAAATTTCTTATAAAAATGCATTTCTTGGTCCCTGTAATATGAATTCTGAGGCTTTGGACAATTCTTGGGACTCAGAGATATGAATAAGGATGGTGGAGGAAAATAAGTTTTGTTCTTGTTTTCGAGATCCTTGAATTTGAGTATTCAGTGTTCTTTTATAGGTGGCTTTAGCTCTGTATGGTCCTGCCTCAAATCATGAGTAAAATGGGTTTTCTTCAAAGCAAGTAAAAGTTCAGGAAATGAGTCAGGATGATTAACATGCTAGTGGTGCAACATGATGTGGATCCAACAAAAATATGTTCTTGGTTTATGTGGTGGATTAACTAATGGGCACCTTGTGACACCCAGCTGAACTGAATGAGTGTGGTTCTGGGCGTGGAAGGTCCACCTGGGGATGGTTGCCAACAGCATTAAAGGACAAGTAGGGGGAAGAGAGTGCGCTGTTGATCCTCCTGGAGAAGCTTGTCATGCTGGCTTTCCTGATATGAACTCAGCTGTTCTCATGGTGGAGGAGCATGGGTCTTTGCTGTCACTGAGGATGGCTGCGATTGTTTTGGGGGGAGCGCTGGTCATTCATTACCTTGAGCATTGCTTCCTGGCTCCAGTGCAGGTGTCTCAGCCTGCTGGCACAGGTATTTTATCCCGCTGGTGCAGATTTTTTAGCTTCTACGGTGGCCTTTGGGCCTTCCTAGTGCTGATCCTTGCCCCAGACTTCTGTGAGACACTGTCATGGGCTCTGTGTCTCCAGGTGGATTCATGAAGGTCATTGACATGGGATTCAGGTTCTCAGCTGGATTCTTTGACTTTCTAGTGTGTGGATAGATCTTCTACATTCTTTTGCATTTCAGTTTTTGGATGAATATTATAAAAGCATTCTATAGATTTGCATCATGTATTAAATCTTTTCCCTTGTAAGCCTTGACTTCAACAGTGCAGAAATTTGTTAAAGTTGGAAAAGCTCATGTATTTGGTGAGTGTTCATTTGTCATGTAAAAAATGATATTTTGGAAGGAAAATTTCCACAAATTCCTGACAAAGGCACATGTATAAGAAGATATAATATTTCACAGAAGACAGCAGAAGCAGGACTCATTATGGCATGTCAGGTTTCTCCTGTTAATAGTCCATTCTTCATATGGACAAGAGCTATCTTTCTCCATCTCCATGTGTTGCTTTCTCTGCTGAACTCTGCTGTTCTCAGATGAAGGGGCTAATTCTTCAGCCTGGAAGCTCCTAGAATCTAAGGCACAGATCTCATTGGCTATGCTCACTGGTGTGCTTTAAGCTTGTAGGATGATTTCTAGCATGAACAGGTGCTTATGATGTTTATGAATGATTAAAAGACATTCATGAGTTGACCTTAATCTAGCCTTTTAGTTGCCTCTTCTCACCATGTCCTCTAGCTCTCATCTGTCTGCCTCAACAGGTGACTCACTGTTTTCCAAATTAGTTTGGTTATTTCCATCCATATCACTGACAATTTTTTTCCTGTCTGGAATACCTTCTTGCGACCACCTGTGTGTCTGAAAAAGCATTCCGTTGATTCTTTAATATTCAGTTTTATTGTCACCATTTTCATGGTGCTTTGGCTGACCTCACTGCCTCCTTACATTTCCTTCCACTTCATTCTGTGATGGTCACAGTTAGTATACTACAAGAGCAATTGTTCCCATGTCTACCTCTCAAGATCGTATTCTTCTTTGTAGCAGATGAGATCCTGGACATAAGAGCTTGACTGATGCATGTTGGGTAATCAAATGGATATATTTTACGAGGAAGGATGTAGTTTAATGATGAAGCAGATAGCCAAATGACAAAGTAGATCCTTAATGATTTGTTTACCATGATTCATGTGCTGTCACTGAAGAACTAGAAGGAAGAATGGAAGGTCAAACAGTAGGGCCCATGCCAAAGCCAGTCCTTAGTTTTCAAGACTGGAGCTGGTGACAGGTTCATTGTCACTAATCTTGCACATGGTACCTATCTCAAGCTTCAAGTCTGGTGCTAATGAGTTGTTTTTCTTGTGAAAATCTCCTGCCATTCAGGAGGAAGCCCTGGGAGCCCTGATTGTGCCATGTGTTGGCTATTTCACACATTCCCAAAGTGGCCTAGCTGAAAGAAGGTAATAATTCAATACATCTTGATACTCTTATTGGACAAATAATTTAAAGTATTTGCATATTGAATGGCAGGCCTGGTGTAAAGAGCTAGATTGTATAAGACAATGACTCAAACAAAGATAGCATAGTAGTGATTACAGTAAATACTGTTGCATTTCATTTAGTGGTTATATGTTAGTATGTCATAGTAATGATTTAGTGATTATTTTAGTGAATAATACAGTAAAATATTCAATAAATCACTATTAAATTGCCTTGAAAGATAAAATCTTACTTGCTTAGCTATTTTTGTGGCAGGATACTCAACGCTGTATAGTAGAAATAAAGACATATTACGAAGTTAGGCAAAGTCCTGGATACTATTTTTATCTTGTTTCTAGTTTCCATGTTCTGCATTTACTAGTCTTAAATAACTCTGTAATTGGTTAGAACCATTTTAAAGATAGATGGGACAGAGAATTAGTTGTTTGTTGGCATTGTGAGAGCTAGGACAAAACAGAATGTTCTGGAGTCTCAGCAATATTGTGTTATTGTGTTTGTTTTAGTGATCAAATAACACACACAATGCTAGTTCACCATGTTGGAATCATGGTGGGATTTCTTAATTAAGTTCTTTATTTTCTCTCCTCTTCCTCTTTTTCCTCCTCCTCCTCTTTCTTTTCTTCTTCTCCCTGTCCCTCCTGCTTCTTTCTTTCTACCTCCCTGCTTAGCTATTTAGTGAGAGCACAATTGATTCCTATTTATTGCAAAGTGGATTGTTTCAAGCTGGCTATTTCACCATTGTCCTTTCCTTGTATGTATACTGTTGTATTATTTCTAAATTATGTGTTGCAAGCTATTTTTGTCATGCAAACCGACCTCTCTTATGAATGCTTAAAGGTTGGCCATATTTTCCCTCTGTTCTATCATTTGTTTGTGTCATCACAGTTACTACAGTCTTCCTAATAAAAAAGGGGGATTGCTTACTATTTTTGAGAGATTTGTTAGCAGCTTCTGGACATATTATCTAATTTAGTCCCCATAAATTTTATGAGGAATTTAAATTTTTAAATGATCTAAGAAAGATCTGGAAGACTGTATTCCCAGTATTTATTAACTTAACAAATATTTATTAAACTCTCTGTAAGACTCATAAGAATTGGCCATGCTGGGACTGGGAGGAGCTGAACAAGAAGCCAACTAGCTAGCCTTGCTGGTAAGCCACGCAGGCCCCGTGGGGTCCAGAGAGAGAAAGGTCAGCACCTACCATGAGCCTACTCGTGTGAACCAACAGCCTCCCCGCAAGCAACCTATTGGTTAAGGACAGACTGAGTTGATAGCAACTGAGGTACAAAAAGCAAGTAAGTATTTGGATTGTTTGGTTGACTTTGCAGGCCTGGAGCCAGTGGTCTGAGCATCTATTGGGAGGATGACCGTATGCAATATAGCAAATATGGCAGATCTCCTTCTGTCTGTCCAATATTGTTCTCAATGTTTTGCTTTATTCCAATTATTTTGCTTTACTCAATGTTCTGTTTTGATTGGTTTTACTGTTTTGTTTTGGTTTGATTTTGTATACCTGATTGAATGGACAGCTAATGTGAAGATAACAAGATAACACTATGGTAGCTATTGTGTTTTCTTAGTATTCTGCTTTTCTGTACCAGTTTTACTGCTTTGTTTTGATTGGCTTTGTTCTCTTTTGTTGCATTTTATTATCTTAAAGAAAAAAACCTGTGTAAGATGCTGTTTGTAACTTCCAGAAAGAGGTACTTGCCCTCTTGTAGAGTCTAACTTAATGGAACTTTACTTGAAGACTGACATATATTATCCAGGCCTTGAGATGTCTGACAGTGAGAACCATGTCCAGAGACTATATCTATTGAACTACTCTCTGGAGTGGAAGTCTGGCAGTTAGAATATACCCTTATCACTCATCTGTTGTCTCCACCTTCCTGGATGTTTGAAAAGGTGGCTGAATATACGTGGGAGGAACAGATCAAGTAGTGCTTCCTAAGCTGACTTCCCCACAGTGATTTCCCTCCATTAAAGTTCCCATCAGTGGTCATTTAGCTAAATGCTCTCCAACTTCTAGTTTCCTTTAATAAGCTTCAAATGGAACGTATAATTTCAGAAACTGTCATTGGTATGTCAATGCAAATAGTTTCCCAGGGAAGCAAATAGAGGGACACAGGTTCAAGAAGATACTAACAAAGTAAAACCCAGGTCTGAATAAGGTGGATTTTGTTTTTCTGTTAGGGGATCAGGGTATGATATAAGTAACTAGAGTAAATCAGAAGGCCTGGGACGGTGGGGCTAGAAATGAACATGAAGGTGTAAGATGCTAAGGTGCTTCAGGTCTTATTTGTGTGAGTGTCAAAGCTTTTCCCAAGATACAACTCGTGTTAAAGGGTTGTCATTCGTAAATACAATAAGTGAGCAAACACCTCCTCCCCTGTAGCAAGCAAACCAGTGAAGCTTGATTTCTCTTTGGATTTGAGTGTGAAGACTAGAATGATTCCTATGTAGGTGGCACCAACAACCTATTAGGAAACCAGAACTGTACATTATTCATGACCCGGAGGATGCTTCCGACCCTCACTGTCATGGAAGTGCTCACTTCTGCATGGCACCCTTCTCTCACTGAAGTAAAGGAAAGGAAGAAGAGGTGCAAACGCTGGAGCATGGCTGTTGTTGCTTCATCTAAGCAGTCAGAGTAGCTTTGTGGTCTTAATTTGAAACCTAATATAGAGAAGGGGTACTTAGAGGTGAGAAATAAGTGGCTCCACACAGCTAGCCAAATGAGAATGTGACCGTTAATGACTCCTGGAACAATGCTGATGACAATAAGGATTGTAATATTTTTGAAGTGCAGTCTGAAATCCAATTCAAGGGGAGAAAAGATCTCTCATTTTCTTATTTTTGGAGCCGGCAGGATTTCCAGCTGCATGTAATTTCAGGAAGTGATGTGACCATTTATGCAATAATGCTCTGCAAATTTCCTGGGAAATGATGAAATAAATCTGAAGCTAAAATGGCTATTGACATATATGTCATGCTGTTTGCCAAGTGTTATTTCTTGTCTGTTCAATCATATTAAATTACTTTATGATGAAAGTAAGCTCTTCATAATTCATAGAGGCGTATTTCTAGGAGTGAAAATACAAAGTCCACCAAATTTGTCATACATGATGCCAGGAAGACAAAAACAAAGACTATTTTTTTCTAAGCTCATAGAGTTTACTATGTGGGGAAGAGACAGTTATTAAAATAACAGACACTTGGATGTGCAAAAGCACAATGTTGGTTAAGTGTGATCCAGGAAAACTATGTGGTACTATCATGATACCCGGGACTCATGGAGGCCCAGGAAGTGGCATCAGAGCTGAGATTTAAGGGATAAAGACGAATTAACTAGAGAAGGTTGTAGCTGGGCATGGTGGTGCACTTCTGTAATCCCAGCACCTTGAGATAGGAAGATACCAAGTTTTGAGCCTGCCCTGGGAAACTTAGCAATTTAGTGAGATCTCTTTTTAGGTGGTCTCTAGCAGTGGTAGCAAAAGTTGTAGAGGAACAACAAAGCTCCTGCGTGCCATTGGCTTGCCACCATTGCTCTGTATTCACCTCCCACCTGATAGGCTTCAAAATCAACACATTCTTTTCCATTGGCTAAGTGATTATTTTTGCAACATCCCCTATTTAGTTAATGGCATCACCATTCCTGGTTCCTGAACTAGAAGTATAAAATTCATTGCTGACTTCTCTATCTAACCTTTCTTGTTTTTATCCATTCTATGAAAACATTCTTTTAATCCTACTTTATAAATTGAGAATCATGACTCTCCTCTTTTTCTGGTCGTCTTCACGTTGGGTTCAGTTTCTCCTTTCTGTCTTGGAGATAAGAAAGTGACGTTCTCCTGGCTGCCTTCTCTGTTGTCAAATTCTCCCTCAATTCTGGTTGTGCTGTATGTAACAGTCTGGTTATTGTATATACAAAGACAATCCTGGTTGTCTTGCTAAGTCTGACTGTGTCACTCTGCCGTGACACTCCCTTGTATGCTGGGCCTTCTTCTTGGCCTACAAGGCCTTCAACAGGTGACTGTTTAACTTCTCCACAGGTCGATTGTTCACCATTCCAGCTCATGCTCTGCATTTGCCAAATGTACTGAACTCCGCCATTCTTTACCTGGACTGTATATCCACATAGGCTTCTGCCTGGGATGTTCTGCTCTTGTTACTCAACTTAAATCAGTCTCTTAATTATCACTTTAAATAGCAGAGCATTTTTCTTGGTCCAGTTAATTTTCCCAGAAAGGAGTCCTTTAATTCCTGACTGGGTCTCTAAGTCTGACTTCCAGAATTTTAAATATGTTTTTATTATTTCAAATAGAAAAAAGAAAAAACCCTGGAAAAATCAAGAAGCTAGCAAACCTAAAAAACAACAACAAAAGCAATATAACACAAAACAAAACCCCAAACAACGGCTATATAGGTTTTCAAAACAAGATGATAGGAATCTAATAATGGTTGTTATACTGCATATTGTTATCTTCAAAATAGTTGCCCAGATTACCAGATACTGGAATGAAAGAAAACAGTAAAATGGAACAAAACACTGGATTTCAAAAACAAGACAGAAAGAGATTCCCCACAGCTGGCACAATGCACGCTGCCATCCTCCAGGTAGGTGCCCCGACCATCAGCCCAGGCCTGCAGAGTCAACCAAACAATACAAGCATCAAGCTTTCCTTTCACCTCAGTTGCTAGCATGTCACCCTGAGTCCTCTGAATCAGCCAGTTGCTTCCTGGAGGGAGGTGGAGGGATGCTCTTTTGTTTCCCAGCCCACGAACCAGCTGGGTCATGGGAAGGTGCGGTTCGTCTTCTTGCTGTGACTGCCAAAATTCTGTAAACCAGGGCTATCATCATTCAGCATGTAGCTTTTCATGGGATCCCTTCATTTGTTTAAAATAAGTTCATGGTGCTTATGCCAGATGCACATTTATACTCACACCAGCACCTGTGCAGGAAGCACATGGTTTGAAAGGTGTTGGAAAACCGCTCCCCTGGCCTGGTCCTTGGTTGTTTTATTTTGTTCAACATCATAGAAGGCAAGATAGCTTCATGGTGTCTTCCCTGGGCACGGAACTGGGCGTGGGGCATGTGTGCCTTTTTCCTTAGAATGCACTTGCTTTCTCTCACCTATTCTGTCTTCTACCACCCACCCATTTGCTTTCTGTCTTCTGAAATTTTGTTAACACCTCTCATTCACTGTGGTATTTCTCTGTATTCCTATGGTCCTGTGGCTCACTGTTTTTATTATTCCCTTTTAGTGCATTTAGAAGAGTGGGATTTCATTCATCCAACTTCCTATTTGTTCAGATTACCACATTTGATCAAAACTTGTGTAGTGGTTTTCTAATTATGCTCTTTGGTATATTTTCATTTGTCTTTCACTGAAGGGATGTGCAAGTGCTAGAGACTATGAGTGAACAACACAACATCTGCTTTTTATTTTTTTAGGGCAAGTGGTTTTGTGGCTCCATCCATCACTTCCCACTTCTCCACAAATACACTGTCTTTGGGTCATCAACTTGCTCGTAGTTTACAGTTTGAACACAATATTTTTTTTCTGGGAGCATTAGAGATTTAAACCAAGGGCCTTTGCACTGAGCCATATTCCCACATCCCAGTTCTTTTAATTTTTTTGTTTTTTAATTTTGAGGCAGAGTCTCCTGAAGTCTCAGGCTGGATTTGAACTTTTTTTTTGTTTTCCTACTTGGGATCGAACTCACAACCTTGCGCTTGCCAGGCATGTGCTTAAGCCACTGAGCTAAATCCCTGGCTTTGGATTTGAATTTCTAATCCTCCAGTCTCAGCCTCTAACAGTTATGGGATTATAAGTGTATGCCTCCACGCCTGATTTGGACACAATTTTCTATGTTCTCTGAGTTTGGAATTCCCTTTACCTTCACTGAAACAGAATAATTAATACATAAAACAGTGATCCACCTTCTCTTTAAAATTTTGTCCAAGTGTCCTTTATTGTAGAAGCCTCTTCCATTTGACTCTTTCTCTCTGGAGGGTATGACAGCCTCCTCTGGGCTTTGGTAATGCCTTTTGCCTTCTTAATTATAATGTTTATTACACTATCATAATATTTCACTTTCTTGTCTATTTTATAAGGTGTTGGAAGGCAGTTTTCCTTATTCATGCCGTATTTCCATTGCCTGTACTACAAATACGCCTTTCATCCCTGCTTGTTAAATCAGTGACCGCAGGGAACTCCCTCCCAGAAGTGATCTGCTTTCCTCACGCTAGGAAGCCTGTTTTTAAGTTTCATTTTTTATTATACCCGTTTGCAGTACACAATGATTACAGACTTCATGGGGAGTTGGTATGTGTATACACCACATTTTTGTTTTCTGAGAGAGAATCTCACTATGCAGTTCAGGCTGACCTTGAACCCTTTATGTAGCCAGGCTGTCCTCAAACTCTCGGGGGTCCTCCTGCCTCATCCTCCCAAGTGCTGGGATTACAGGCATGTGCCATCATGCCTGGCTGCAACACATTTTAATTCTCTTTTCATCCCCTCTTTCTCTCCCTTCACTTCATCTGTTGGTTCCTTTTAACCTATCTTCCTCTTTGCCATTGTCTCTTTTATTTTGCTCTTTATTTATCTTTTGGGTTTCACATATGACATGTCTGGTTTATTTCACTTAACATTGTGGTCTCAAACGAGTTTCTTTTACCAAGGTGTTTCTTTCTAGTGGCAGCTACTCTGTAACTCTGGGGATCGGGAATCAATCTTCTGAGCAGGCGTGGGTACCCTAGAAAGTCAAATGCACATTCAGGGTCCGGATTGCAGCTCAGGCAGCTTGATGAGCCTTGGAAACCCAATTTTTTGGAATTTTCAGTTGTGTACACTGCAGATGAAATACATTTTATATTGCGGCAAGTGGTGGTTAATTAATTATTAAAGCAATGGCCTCTTGTTTAAACTATGTTGGTGATGCAAATGGAAAACACTGCTAAAAATCACAAATGCTCTGAAAAATCCAGTCCCTCCCCCACAAAAAAGTAAAACCATTAGCTCAAACAGCTAGAAGCATATTTTGCTAGGATATGTTTTATCAGTAGTTGCATGTAATTGGTTCACAATTTGTTTTTAAATTTAGGATAATAGCATCATTAAAGTCACTGAGGAGGAACATTTATTTATGTTAGAGATTTCCCAACATTTTCCTTTCTTCTTCTTTCCCCCTCACACCTTCAATAACATACTTAGAAATCTACAATATATAGACTATCAAATGATTTTAAGGATGCAGAACAGAAAATAGGGAGAAAAATATAGTAAAGCCAGATAACACACAGGCTCTGAGCTCAGGGTCTCTAAGTTTGAGGCCCAACTTCAGTGTTATTAATTGTGTGAACTCAAGGGCACTATGACGGTATGTCTTAGTGTTGTAGGATTAAGTGATAACATTTGCAAAATTCTTACAGAAATTCTCACACATCCTAAGGCAATTTTTCTCTTCTAGGCTTTGGTCAAATATCCTTTTCCCACAAATGATGCCGAGTCTTGATTCCCTGTGCCCTCATACAGCGGGAATCACTGAAGAAAGTGAGTGTCTATGGCCCATGAATGAGTTTGTCCTTTCTTGAGTGTCTTGTTTAATTCTTATGCCACTTTGATTTTTTCCCTAGGTTACGGTCTCTAAGTATAAACATGTCATGACCTCAAGAGAACAGAGAATTTTTGGTTCGTTAACCCACAAGGATTTTAGAATCACACATCTGAAAACTGGTTGCTAAATCATAAATTCTAACACAGAATATCCAAGTGAGTTCTTCCAATCTTACTCAAGCTCTTGACATGGTCTTCTATGTCACTGGCTTTTGTAGGATTTAATTCTATATAGTAAATACATAGTATTTTGTTCATAAATAGAGGTTACTCAAGTTCTTGAGAAAAACTGGTTGTGTTGCTTAGTATAACTCCTGCTTCCTTTTCATTTTTACTGTACTTTGCTCAGGTACCTCCTTTCATATATTGTATAGGAAAGAAAATTTCAGTCCTATGTTGATGAATTTTGAGAGGCTCCATGACTTCCAAGTACAAATTAGTACACATAAGGGCTGCACATGCAGGCCTCAGTTTGTTGAAAGTCTGCACTGACAACTTACAATGGCTTCCTGTTTGTAGATGAAACTCCTGTAGTATTATTATCTTACATATGCATCTAAAAGCAAGCCACTAAAGCAGGCATTCTGGGTGGCTGTCAGACAGACTGGTAGAATCTGTATGAGGCTCCATGAACAAATACTAACAAGGTGACTGTATGAGAAAAAATGTAACTTGATTTCTCTATGTGAAATTTTCTCCATGAGATTAAGGTCTGTTAAACGGTAACAGAGAGAGTGCCAGGCTGTGACCTGTGCTTAGGTTGAATTTCAGTGCACTGGGAAAATTTGGAATTTTACTCTCAGGCAGTAAGACCACGCCTTGCATCTGAAATCACCCTAAGACCCATGGGAGGTACTGGTGGGCCTAACCAGGCCACGCCCAGCCACCTCCAAGCAGCAAGCCGGGCCCAGAATCCAGTCCCTGGCCCTGACCATGTGCAGGTTGAATTCCAGTGCTGGGGGGAGCCTTAGAACTTCACTCCCAGGCAGTAAGACCATGCTCTGTGTCTGAAATCACCAAAGGACACACAGAGTTACTGCAGGCCCAACTGACCCATACGCAGAGAGCTCCAAGTGGCAAGCAGTTGCCAGCAGTCTGCCCCAGGAGCCAAAAGTGGGCCAGGTGATTCCCAGTGCACTGAGAAAGCTTTGAAACATTGCTCAAAACCAGGAAATAGGGGCAACTCCAGCCAGCACTGAGGAGAGCCATGCTACCCTGGGACCTTGGCCAGTGCCCAGCAGATGCCCGGACCCAGGACATATGCTGGCTCCTTGGGGACACTCCATATCTCCTGGACCTAATGCTGCTATTGATCTTCAGCTCCCACCCTTTCTCCCAGAACCCTGGACTACAGCAGATTAACTGTGCTAGCTTGAAAGGAGATTCTGTAACTGCCTCACCCAAACAGAAGATCTCAGCAGAATACAGGCAGTGTGATGAGTGTGTCCCTAAAATAGAGGTGTACAGTGGATAAAGCTCCCTCTAACTAACTGTAAGAACTTGGTGGGCCTGGAAAGAGTGTGAGTGATCCCTTCCTGCACAAAACATCAGGCAGGGTAAGGAGTGTGCCAATAAGGACTCTCCCAACTTGGAGAAAATCAAAAGGGCTCATGAGACACACAGGCACACAATAGGGACACAGTAGGCCTCAGCTGACACAAATACTATAGATGGGAAGTAACAGCAGGAAGTAAAAGTTGACCTACATCAATACTACTAGGCTTGTCAGCCCAGGAAGAATATAGGACACACACAACAGGCATGCAGTGGGAAATCAGGTGACTGGCCCACCTCTTCATTGAAGGACTTCGCAATTGGACAAACATCAACCTTACAGTAGGACCCCAAGATACACACTACCAACAGGGGCACTAGTGGGATTGAAGGACCAAATATTAACTTGAAACAGGAAAATGACAAAATGAAAAAGCAAAATGCAATCTCAAACATCTAGTCTACCAGGAGCAAGTACAGCAGACATTGAAATAGAGGACTGGAAATCTCTGAAAAGATAGCAAATGAAATAAAATAACTCCATAAGGCTATAGCGGAAATCAAATTAAAAGTACTCTCCGATGTAAAGATAGATAACCTTAATAAATGAGTTGCTGAGCACAGCTAAAGAAGAAATAGAGAAAAAAGTACAGGAGCATGGGAAACTGATTGAAACCTTGAATGAACAATATAGAAAACAAGCAGAATTCATGAAACAAACTCAAAGAAACATTCAAGAAACAAAAAATTCTACTCAGAGCTGGCAAAATTTAAATGAAGCTGAGGATAAGATTTTGAACCTTGAGGACAGGATCACAATTAGTGATCATGAAAGGATAGGACTTTTAAAAATAACAAAGCAGCATGAAATGACAATCCAGCACCTTCAAGATGATGCCAAGAGCAACAATATAAGATTAATAGGCATCAATGAAGAAGCAGGAGTCAGTGAAAATTACATACCTAAATATTCACAGAAGTAATAGCAGAAAATTTCCCAAACATGGGGGAAAAAAATCTGATGTAGATAAGTGAGGAATATAGAATGCCAGACAGTCACAACCAACATAAATCTACACCCAGACGTATAATAATTAAGATCTCAGACATACAGCATGAAAACAGAATACTAAAAGCTGTTAGACAAAAGACACAATTCACCTACAAAGGAAAGCCCATTTGAACCACAACAGACTTTTCAGCACAAACCCTCAAGTCAAGATGAGCTTGGAGTGAGATATTTCAAGCCCTGAAAGAAAACAGCTTTTTTTTTTATTTAAGGAGAAAAGAAAAGAAAAAAAAAAAAACAGTGAAGGGGTACAACTTATACAGATTTACAGAAGAAAAAAATGTGCAGTAGGAAATCACTAGTTAATGGATTACATATTGCCATCTTAGAAATAATTGTTCAAGTCACAAAATTAAAGCTTGTAGAGTGGACATTCCAACAATGATACTGCAAACAGTTCTGTTCAATGATCCAATAAAACTCTGTGATATCATTTTCTATCTTATACACTTAAATATACATACAGTTATATAGTTTAGAGCACTTTCTTTTCCTCTCTTTTGTACAGTGACTATTACACATTTTGGGTTTCATTGCTCCCACAGTTCTTATTGCTTTTTTGGAAGAGAGTAAAACCAAATGTGACATAACAGAACAGAATCAGTCAAGTCAAAAGGGTGGATATAATAGATAACATAAAAACATAATACAAGGTGATCAACAATGGTTACCATAATGCCTCCCGCTATTTCTAATAGAATTGCCTATATCATTAGTTGTAATACAATTGAACAAAACAGTAAAGAATAAAACCGACAAAACCAAAACATTGGAGATATTGTAGGTCTTCAAAAGTAGATAAAAGTCAATGAGAATGGGCGTTATAATGAATCTCATTATCTTCTCAGCTGATGCCTAAACTTTCGAACCTGATACTATCCAGCAAAACAGAATAGAGGAACCTCAGTCAAAAACAAGATGGTGAGAGTAATACAGGGCTTCAAATCGAGATAATAGAAAGTCAAAGTGGGTTACTATATTATATCCTGCTATTTTTTTCCCTTTAATTAAACGAATAAAAATAAAAAAGTAAATAATGGAGTGGAGATTGAGAAAAAAGAGGGCATAACAGCGAAACAGGGCAGATCAAAACATAACCATTTAAGCAGAATAGTGTTTCACCACCAGATATTTCCGACCCAAAAGTAGTTACCATATTGACTCTTTCCTTGAAGTCCTTGAGTACAAATTCGTATACTGTAGCATTAAGTATATCAAAACAATGTAAAACCATTTAAGAGAATGACAGCATTATAGAGTATTTAGAATCGACTAACAGAAAATGAACAATGGTTTCTGTATAATCTCCTTGTCTTTAAAAGGTTTTTGCTTATACTATCCTACATAATAAAATCCAATAAGATACAACCTGTTTAGACCATTGGAGACAGAAGAACAAAAGCTAGATGAGATTTCAAAACAAGATGGTACTAAATCAGTATTACCTATTAAGATGTCATTTTCTCCAAAATAGCTGTTCCTATCATCCAATCTTCTCTGTCTCATTTCTGTTGAGCTCTTTTTCTGTCAGTAGCTGTCAGTTTGTCTTCTTCATTTTGTTCTCTGCTCCATTCGTTGTAGCCTCCCCGCCACTATTTCTGGGTTCTTTGTATTTTTCTTTTTTTAGAATATCCTGCAATACTTTCTGTAGGGTTGAATTGGTGGTTGCAAATTCCCCCAGTTCCTCTTTATCCTGGAAGCACCTCGTTTTTCCATCAATTTCCAGGGACAGTTGTGCAGGATATCTCAATCTTGGCTGGAGATTATTATCTTTCAAAGCTTGAATTATTTCCCCCCTCGCTCTTCGTGATTTGATGGTTTGTGCCGAGAAGTCTGCTGTAATTCTGATGGGTGTTCCCTTGTAAGTAGTCTGTTTCTTGTCTCTTACAGCTTTTAATATTCTGTTCTTGTATTGAATTTCTGGAATTTTTATTATTATATGCCTGGGTGTTTCTCTGTTAGGGTTGTAGGTAGCTGGGGTCCTGTATGCTTCATACATCTGAGTATCTTTACCTTTTGCTAAATTAGGAAAATTCTCCTGGATTATTTCTGTGAGTAGCTTTTGTAGTTCACTTGTTTGTGTCCCTACTTCTTCTTTTATGTTCTTAATCCTTAAGTTATGGCTCCTCTTATCATCTTCTTGTCTTTGTATTATTGCTGTTTGTTTCTTTGTTATTTTTAAGAAGTTTTTCATTTCATTCTCCCATATTACAAGTCTGCCCTCCAGTTCAGATAGTCTGTCCTTAATTTCTTTCAAGCTGTTATGCCAGTCTTGGATAGACTTCTTAATTTCTTGATAGTCCCTTTGAACCTGCTTCACATACTCAATGCTTTCTCTGTTTTCTCCATCAAGCAATTCTCCCCTCTTTTTCTGTTCTTCCATTCCACCATCTGTTTTTTCCTGGGTGGTGCTTAGCATTTCTCTAACTATTCTGCATACTTCTAGCTTCAGGTCGTTGATAACTTCATTCCTGAATTGGTCTATGAGGCTCTCTATATGACGCTTAATGTATATTGGTGCGGTGTCCACTATTGCCTGTTTCTCAGGATTGGGGGCCGAGGAGCCTTTTTTGTTGCTTCCCTTCCCCATATTTTCTGTTCCTTATAAAATGCAAGCTTACGTAGGAGGCCTGGCTTCCCTGCCTGTCAGCCACAGCCTGATCAAATTGCGCTGGCTAGGTGTTCCCGCCCACCGCTGCGCTCCAGGGAGTTGCGGAGGAGGCAGCATACGCGGGAGTCAGTCGCTCCTCCGGGCCACCATCAGGCTCTGGAATCTGGATTAGGCCAGCCTAGGGAGTCCGCCAGCAGCGTCACACAGGCCAGGCACTTTTCACCAATCCCGTCCGAGAGGGGAATGTGTGGCTGGAGTTGCCACCGCGCCCTGCTCTTACAGGACTGCCCGAGCCCAAAAAGTCCTCCGCTGGAGTCAAACTGTGGTAGGGGGTTAGTTTCTCACTCACCTCGCCACCAGTCAGTTTTCGTGTATGCCTCCTTGTCCGTCCTGTTTTTGACTCCGTTCGCAGACTCCCGTTCCCAGAGCTTCTGCGTGTCTCTCCTTGCTGAGCCGCTGTGGAGGCAGCCAGCCGCTGGGCGGCGGGAAACCCAAATCGCAGTTTCCAATGGTGCGGGGTCGAGCCTCCACACCGAGTCTTTTCTGTTCCTATTTTAGTGCCAGGACTGTATTCTAAGTTGGTTTCTCTCAGCCCAGTTCGTTCCTGAGTCAGCAGAGCATATCTCTACCGGTTCATGTCTCCTTAGTCCGCATCATTCCTGGCCTCTGAGCCGAGCCTTTCAGAGAGCCTCCAGTAGTTGCTGTTGTCTGTCCGCCATGTACTCCCGGAGCAAGAAAACAGCTTTCAACCCAGACTGATGTACCCAGAAAAACTTTCATTCAAATTTAATGGAGAAACAAGATAGTTCCATGACAATGAACAACTGAATAAAAATTCATGTCCACCAAACCAACCCTAGAAAGAGTATTGAAAGACATACTAGATAGACAAAAATGATCACAATCTCCAGAACAACAACAGAAACAAACCATAAGGTAGGACAAGCCATTAAACAATGGGGAAAAGCAGAAAGCAAACAACTGGAGCATAACATGGCAAAGTTAAGCCAGTACATATCAGTGATATCCATAAATGTAAGTGGCTTCAATTCACCTATCAAAAGAAATAAGTTGAATGAATCAAGAAACAAAATCCCACAATATGCTGCATACAAGGAATACATGTGACCCAAAAGGAAACTCATACATTAAAAGTCAAAGGATGGAAAACAGTATTCCATGCAATAGGAACCTGGAAAAATCAGGGGTAACTATTCTATTTTCAGACACATGAACTTCAAACCTAAAATGGTTAAAAGTGATAAAGAAGGTCACTACATACTCGTTAGTGGGAAAACTCAAGAGGAAGATCTAATAATTATAAATATATATGCACCAAATACAAGAGAATCTAACCATATAAGATACTAATGGACATGAAAAACCAAATACACAAGAACACAATTCTAACGGGACCTTAACAGCCCATTGTCACAAAGAGATAGATCAAAAAGTCAGCAAAGAAACAATAGAACTGAATCATACCTGTGAGCAATTGGACTTGGTAGATGTTTACAGAATGTTCCAACCAACCACATTGGAATACACATTCTTGTCAGCTGTGCATGGGACATTTTCCAAAATAGACCATATATTATCCCATGAAACATTCTTAAGTAACTGCAAAGGTATTGAAATTATCCCGTGCATATCTGACCATAGTGCACCGAAATTGGAAATTAATGGCAAAAGAAATTGCAAAACCTGCATGAGTACATGGAATTTGATTGCAACCTTTTGAACAATCAGTGGGCTACAGATGGAATTAAAGAAGAAATAAAGCAATGCCTACAATTCAATGAAAATGCAGAAACAACTTACTGCAATTTGTGGGATGCAATGAAAGTGGCCTTAAGAGGGAAATATATAGCAATAAATTGTCATATCAGTAAAATAGAATGAGCACAAATAAACAACCTAATGCTTCATCTCCAGCTTCTAGAAAAAGAAGAGCAAGTTAAACCCAAAGCTCATAGAAGAGAGGAAATTGTAAAGATTAGAGCAGAAAGCAATACAATTGAAACTAAAAATACAAAGAATTAATGAATCAAAGAGCTGTTTTTTTGAGAGAATGAACAAAAATGACAAACTTCTAGCTAACCTTATAAAGAAAAAGAAAGGAGTCTGGAAGAACATGGTGGGCAGATAGATAGCAGCAGTCTTGGAGGCTCTCTGAGAAACCACACTTGAAATCTAGGAATGGTTCTGTGCAGGAAGTCCTAGGCAAGGGGGGATATTCTTTGCTGATCCAAGAATGAACTAAATTAAGAGAAACCATCTAGAAATGCAATCCTGGTGATACAGCAGGCACAGATAAGGTCTCAGCATGGAAGCCAGACCTGCACCACTGGAAACTGCGATTTGAATTACCTGCAGCTGCTGTTGCCTCCCGGTTGGCACAGCAGGGAGACAGGCGTGAAAACTCAAAGAGTGGGAAGCATTGAAAGGAGTTGGGAGCATGACTGGCCAGGTGCCCTGCATCAACCCATGGTGAGTGAGCGAATCAGGACCCTTCCATAGAGAAGGAGGCTTCAGCGGAGGACATACTCGGACCGGGCAGACTTCCCGGAACGATAAGCTGCAGTGACTTCAGTCACATATCCCCCTCTCAAGCGGGATTGGTGGGGAGTGCCTGGCCTGTGAGACACTGCTGGCTGAGATCCAATAGGCTAGCCCAACTCAGGTCCCAGCGCCTGGAGGTGCACCCTAGTGGTGAAGCCTTTGGTAGGTTGACCTGCAGGGGTGGGCCCAGCAGAGGCTGCCCAGGTCTGTGTCTCCCTGGTGCCGCTGCAGTGGGCGGGAACACCTAGCTGGCGCAATTCAAACAGACTGTGGCTAACAGGGAAGGAAGCTGGGCCTCCTATACATGCTTAAATATAAGGAACAAAGAATATGGGAAGAGGGAGCAACAAGAAAGGCCCCTCGGCCCCCAACCCTGAGAAACAGGCAATAGCAGACACGGCACCAACAGACATAAAGCACTGTCTCCAGAGCCTCATAGACGAGTTCAGGAATGAAGTTATCAATGACCTGAAGCAAGACATAAGCAGAATAGTTAGAGAAATGCTAAGCACTGCCCAAGAAAAAACAGATGGTGGAATGGAAGAACAGAAAAAGAGGGGAGAATTGTTTGATGGAGAAAATAGAGAAAGCATAGAATACATGAAGCAGGTTCAAAGACATTACTAGGAAACTAAAAACTCTATCAAAAACTGGCATAACAGCTTGAAAGAAACTAAGGACAGATTATCTGAACTGGAGGACAGATTTGTAATATGGGAGCATGAAATGAACAACTTCTTAAAAATAACAACAACAAAAAAAACCAAGCAGCAATAATACAAAAACTAGAAGATGATAAGAGAATCTATAATTTAAGAATTAAGAACATAAGAGAAGAAATGGGGACACAAGCAAATGGACTACAAAAGCTATTCACAGAAATAACCCAAGAGAATTTCCCTAATTTAGCAAAACATAAAGATACTCAGATGTATGAGGCATACAGGACTCCAGCCACCTACAACCCAAACAGAGCTACACTCAGGCATATAATAATCAAAATACCAGAAATCCAATATAAGAACGGAATATTAAAAGCCGTCAGAGACAAGAAACAGATCACTTACAAGGGAACACCCATCAGAATTACAGCAGACTTCTCAGCACAAACCATCAAATCATGAAGAGTGAGGGGGGAAATAATTCAAGCTTTGGAAGATAATAACCTCCAGCCAAGATTGATGTATCCTGCACAACTGTCCCAAGAAATTGATGGAAAAACAAGGTGCTTCCAGGATAAAGAGAAACTAGGGGAATTTGCAACCACTAATTCAACTCTACAGAGAATACTGCATGATAGTCTAAAAAAGGAAAATACCAAGATTCCAGAAATAGTGGCAGAGAGGCCACAATGAATGGAGCAGAAAACGAAATGAAGAAGACAAACTGACAACAAATGACAGAAAAAGAGCTCAACAGAAACGAGGCAGAGAAGATTGGAAGGTAGGAACAACAATTTTGGAGAAAACAAGGCATCATAATAGCTAGTGCTGATTCAGTATCATCTTGTTTTGAAGTCCCATCAAACATGTATTCTTCTGTCTCCATTGGTCTTAAAAGGTTGTATCTTATTGGATTTTTATATGATAAGATAAGCAAAAACTTTTACAGACAAAGAGTTTATATAGAAATCATTGTTCATTTTCTGTCAATTGGTTCTAAATACCCTGTAATAATGTCATTCTGTTGAATGATTTTATAGTGTCTTGATATGTTTGGTGCTACAGTATAAGAAGTTATACTCAAAGATTTCAAGGAAAGAGACACTATGGTAACTATTTTTATGTCAGAATATCTTGTGGTGAAACACTATTTTGCTTAAATGGTTCTTATTTGACCTCCACTGTTCTGTTGTTATGCCCTCTTTTCTCTCAATCCCCTTTTTAAAAATTATTTACTTTTTTCTTTTTCTTTTTTTAATTAAGGGAAAAATAAATAAAAAATAGCAGGATACATTATAGTAACCTACTTTGATTTTCTATTAACTTGATTTGAAATCCTGTATTGCCCTCACCATCTTGTTTTGACTGATTTTCCTCTATTCTGCTTTGCTTGATAGTACCAAGTTTGAAAGTATAGGCATAACTGTGAAGACAATAAGAATCATTATGACACCCATTCCAGTTGACTATTATTTTCTTTTAAAATCCTGTAATGTCTCCAATGCTTTGGTTTTATTCTTTACTGTTTTGTTCAATTTTATTATAACTGCCAATTCTTTTAAAATAGCAAGAGGCAGTATGATAACCATTGTTGATCACCTTATATTTTATTTTTACATTATTATGTCCATCCTTTTGATTTGACTCTGTTCTGGTATGTTGCATTTGGTTTTACTCTCTTCAAAAAAAGTAATAAGAACTGTGGGAGTAATAAAACCCAAAATGTGTAATTGTCATTGTACAAAAGAAAAAGTGCTCTAAAGGTTATAACTGCATATATGTTTAAGTGTATAAGATAGATAACTATATTACTGAGTGTTTTTTGGATCATTGAACAAAACTGTTTGCACTGTCACTGTTTGAAAGTCCACTTTATATGCTTCAATTTTGTAACTTGAACAACTATTTCTAAGATGAGAATATGTAATCTATTAACTAGTGATTTCTTACTGTTTTTTTAAATTTTGTATTACTTGTACTGTTTTTCTGTTTTTTTCCTTTTTCTCCTTAAATAAAAAAATGATTACTGTCAAAAAAAATAAAAAGAAAGAAAAAAATCCAAATTCATGCAATAAGGACTGAAAAGGGGGAATTAAGATAGATCCCATGGAAATTCAAAAGATCATAAATACCTACTTTGAAAATCTCTACTTACATAGTGGAAAACACATAGGAAATGGACAGATTTCAAGAAACGTATGAACTACTAAAGCTTAACCAAGAAGATACAGCAATTTTGACTAACCCAATACCAGCTATTGAAATTGAGCCAAAACAGAGCCAAAAGTAAAAGCAATTAAAAACTTACCAAAAACAAAAACAAAAACAAAAACAAAAAACAAAACAAAACAAAACAAGCCCAGGTCCTGATGGATTCATGGCTGAATTCTATAAGAAATTTAGAGAAGATTTGATGCCAATACTCTTTAAACTCTTCACTTAAATTGAAAGGGAATCAATCCTCCCTATATCATTTCTGGAGGCAAGTATTACTCTGATACCAAAACCAGACAAAGACCCAACCAAAAAGGAGAACTGTGGACCAATCTCACTAATGAACATTGATACAAAGATTCTCAATAAAATACTGGCAAATAGCATGCAACAAATCATCAAGATGATTATACATTGTGATCAAGTGGGATTCATCCCAGGAATGCAGGGATTGTTTAACATACACAAATCAGTAAATGTAATACACCAAAAATAAAAGTCACATGGTCATCTCAGTGGATGCAGAAAAAGCTTTCAGTAAAGTCCAGCACACATTCATGATAAAAATCCTTCAGAAACTTGGAATACACAGTGTCTACCTCAATGTTATAAACCAAACTTATGACAAACCAACAGCCAACATTATACTAAATGGACAGAAAGCTTTCACACTAAAATCAGGAACAATACAAGGATGCCCACTCTCACCACTCCTATTCAGTATAGTTCTGGAAACACTAGCCAGGGAAATCAGAGAAATAAAAGGAATAAAGATAGGAAAGGAAGAAGTTAAATTATCACTATTTGCAGAGGACATGATACTCTATATAGAAGATCTAAAAAACTCCATTAAAAGACTACTAGAAGTAATAAATTCAGCAGTGTAGCTAGATGTAAAGTCAACACTCAAAAATCGTAGCATTCCTGAACCAAACAAAAAACTCACTGAGAGAGAAATTATGGAAATATCACCCTTCACAGTAGCATTTAAAAAAATGAAATACTTAGGAATCAACCTAACTAAGAATGTAAAAGAACTATATGCTGAAAATTATGGTATGCTAAAAGATTGAAGAGGATATTAGAAAATAGGATATTCCTTGCTCTTGGCTAGGAAGAACCAACATTTTGAAAATGGCCATACTCCATTACAGATTTAATGCAATCCATATCAAAATACCATTAACATACCTTATAGAACTAGATAACACTCCTAAAATTCATTTGGAAACAGAAGAAACCTAGAATAGTAAAGGCAATTCTGGGCAACAAAGGCAAGGCAGAAGGCATCTCAATTCCTGACTTGAAACTATACTACAAAGCCACAGTGATAAAATCAGCATGGTATTGGCAAAGAAATAGACCTGAGGATCAAAGGAACAGATTAGAAGATGCAAACAGAACTACAAAGACATTCAGCCACCTGATATTTGACAAAGGGGCTAAACATGTTCACTGGAAGAAGGATAACCTCTTTAATAAATGGTGCTGGAAAAATTGACTCTCCATATACGGAAGACTGAAATTAGATCTATGCCTATCACCATGCACAAAACTAAAGTCTAAATGGACCAAAGACCTAAATATTAAAACAGAAACACTAAATCTACTGGAAGGCAAGGTAGGTAGAAGTCTTGGAGATGCAGGGGTAGGCAGAGAATTCATGAACAAAATGCAAACTGCACAGGAAACACTTCAAAGAATCAACAACTAGGATCTCATATTGTTGAAAAGTTTCTGTACTTCAAAAGAAATCACCAATATAGTGAATAGAAATCTCACAGAATGGGAAAGAATTATAGCCAGCAACCCCTCAGACAAAGGACTTAGGTCCAGAATGTATAAAGAATTAAAAACATCAAAAACATCCCCAAATTTAAAGACCTTCTCCAAATGGGCCTCTGAGATGAACACACAGTTCTCAGCTGAAGATACACAAATGATAAATAAATGCATGAAGAAATGTTCACCATCACTGGTCATTTGAGAAATGCAAATTAAAACAGCGTTGAGATTTCATCTCCAGAAAGAATGGCCACCATCAAGAAATCAATTGATAACATGTTGGCGAGGTTGTGGGGAAAAAGGAACCCTTCTCCACTGTTGGTGGGAGTGTAGACTCTGCAACCACTAGGGAAATCAGTATGGAGAATTTTCAGAAGACTAGGATTGGAAGTTCCATTCAACCCAACTATTCCCCTCCTGAGCATTTTCCCAGAAAAACTGAAAAAGTCATATCACAGTGATGATACATGTGCATCCATGTTCATAGTAGCACAATTTGTAACAGCTAAATCTTGTAAACCACCAAGATGCCCATCAACCACAGAGTGGATGAAAAGATGTGGTATTTTTATACAATGGAATATTACTCAGCCATAAAAAGAATGATCTTGAGGCCTTCATAGCAAATGGAGACAACTTGAGGCCATCCTCATTAGTGAAATAAGTAAGAATCATAAATACCACATTGTGTCTCTAGTGTAAAAAGCAACAAAAATGTAGGAGTAGTAAAACCCAAAATGTATAATTGCTATTGTAAAAAAGAGAGAAAAAGAAAGTGCTCTAAAGGATATAACTGCATGAATGTTTGAGTGTATAGGATTGATAACCAGATTACTAAGTTTTTGTTGGATATCTCAAGAGAACTTTTTGCAGTCTTGCTGTTTGAATGTCCAACTTTGTATGCTTCACTTTTGTAACTTGAACACCTATTGTAAGCGGACAATATGTAATTATCAACTAGTGATTTCTTACTGTTTATTTTTTGAAATTATGTGTTATTTCTACCCTTTTTCTGTTTTTTTTCTTTAAATAAAAATATATTTTAAAAAAGGGTACAGGGAAAGTCACTAAGACTTCTCAAAACCCTGAGAATATTTTGGGACATGGCATGGTGATAGAAAAATGTTTTGCCCTGTAGAGGGAACAAGCTTAGGGCAGAAGATAAAGCAGGAAAAATAAACAGTTCTTGAGGGGAAGAATGTTATTCCTGTGGAGAGCTCAGATTTAGAGGAAAGCTGGTTATGGCCATGGGTGAAGATATGCAGCCTGCCTTCTAAAACCTGCCCCAGTGTTTACCAAGGGGGTTTTACAGTTGGAGAACATAGGATAGCAAGCTGCTATGTTGAGAAAAATGTATCTGACTACAGGAAGAGTCACAAAGACTCACAGAGTCTCCCAGGGCCTGTAGGTGTCTGGCTCAGCCTGAACTAGACCTTGGTGGTTACTGCAGCAAATATGTTACTTTGTGCCAACTACATGTGTTCTGGGCCCTGAAGCTTCCACAGATGGCGCAGAGGCCTGGATCCCAGAAGTTCTGGGCTTGCTGATCCCGAAAAGCCAGGGTGTCTCTGCAGCTGTGCTTGCCGAGGGAGAGCTGAGCACACATCAGCTGTGTCCGGTCGTTCACTTGTGGACTGCTCTCAGGGGTGTGGGTACAAAACAGGCTGTCCCCAGCCGCAATGAGACTGGAGTTCTGGGTTCTATAGTGAAGACACGGGATACAGAATATGTGAAAGTGTTCAGACATAAGGAGAATGGTTAAAAGATGCTGGCTTGCCACACACATGGACAAATATTCCCCATATGCCAAGACGTGAGAGTTTCATGGCATAAACATGGGTGTTACCAACTTTGTATACTAATCATTAAGTTAATGCTATTTTGTGTTATCTAAATATAATAAAATAACCATCACTGAGTATTTGTTCTGTATTTTGGATTACATGAAAAGTGCTGAGAGTGGAAAAGCTAGAGGATTGGCTGGATTATTAACTTGGTTCTCACATCTCAGTGTTAGAATGTTTTCAGGGTCTTTAAAGGCCACTGATGAATGCATGGTTTACAGTAGTGAACTGATTGCTCTTTGATGAATTTGGGTTTTTTCCTTTGCTTTTCAATGATGCATGTACATAGCACTGTGGTAGCATTTATCCCACACATTTCCTTCTACATCTGTCTCTAATGTGTTT
Organism: Cavia porcellus; assembly: GCF_034190915.1. Lineage (NCBI taxonomy): Eukaryota > Metazoa > Chordata > Mammalia > Rodentia > Caviidae > Cavia > Cavia porcellus. The sequence goes on from NW_026947510.1 coordinate 44,405,668, forward strand.
TGCATAGGGCCTAGTGCCAAAACATGGTAAGCAATTAAAATATTTGGTAAATATGCTTATTCACAAATACTGACTTAAGCATTTTCTTAACTCACAAATGGTTATTTTGAAACATAATTTTCTTTGTTGGCTATTATAATGAGAGAAGACTTCTTTTTAATCCCTTCAGTATAGGTAGGGTTTGTATTGTTTCCATTATTTATCTAAGTAACTGAGATAAATAGTATTTTTATTATATAATATTCTTTATTCATCATAGAAATAGCATTATGGATGAAACAGTATGGATAAGTATATATATATATATATATATATATAAAATTTTATTTGAAGAAAGACTAAACAAAACAGAAAATGGGTAGAAATAATACATACTTTCAAAAAAACAGTAAGAAATCACTAGTTGATGTTACAGATTGTCCTTTTACAAATAGTTATTCAAGATACTAAAGTGGAGCATATGAAGTGGGGATTCAAACAGTGAGACTGCAACCAGTTCTGTTCAACTATCCAACAAAAACTTAGAAATATGGTTATCAATCCTATACACTTTAACATACATGCAGTTATCCATATCTTCAATTATGTTGAGATTGAACAAACCCAAGCAGGCTAATATCACTCTGAACAAAGAATAATACTATTGCTGGGTTTCACAGTATGACACTCCAGTATCAGCGCTGGGTATGTTAGTGTCTCTTTTTCTTCTTTGTTCATTTCATCATGTGTCATAAGATCAGTTTTCATAAACTCTTTGTAGCCTCTACACATGCATGAGTTTTAACATGTATTTCTATCCTTTCTATATTAGAGGGAGAAACAAAACAAAGTAAGACAAAACAAAGCATATTCCTATAAACATGTGAAATAAAAAAGACATATAAGACTGTTGTATAAGGAGTTCTGCCATAGTTCCTGTGTTGTCTCTTGTTATCTCCAATATAATTGGCTATATCATCAGTCATAGTATAATTGAATATATTGGTACATAACAGCATTAATAAAAACACAACTTTGTATATAGTATAAAATTTCAAAACCAGGCAGTAATCAAACCAGAATGTGTATCGTAGTGAGTCTTGTCATTGTCAGTGTAGTTACCTATACTCTCAGACTTGATACTATCAATCATATCAGTGTTGAATAAAATCTGTGGATACCAAACAGCAATCAAACAAACCAGATTTAACTAAGATCAGCTATGATAAAACAGTATAAGACAGGGCTCCAGATTAAGTTAATAGGAAATTAAAGGTGATTACTGTGCTTTATCCTGAAGTTTTTGGGATAGCTGTCTGTGCCCTCAAATCTAATGCAAGTAGACAAACTGGGACAGAATAAAATCTATCTAAGCAGAGTGGTTTGAGTAATGTAGGTTTTAAATCCTGATACACTATTAACAATATCTTCTGCCATCTTTTTTAAGACTCTCCCTCCCCTTTCACTTCCCCAGGGTACACTATATTTTTGGGTCTGACCAAGACTCTTGGTTTTCAATGGAGAGGGGCAACCTGCTATTTACCTAAGTGGTTCTGAACCTTCTCTCTCCTGGACTTGATCTCTAATTGTATTCCTTTACCTATTAAATCCTGTCTTTCCAACCTATCTACAAATACTGGTCTAGATACCCTGATTACTCTCTGGTTCTCTGTCATACAGAGCATTGTTTTCTCATATTTGATTTTCAGTTCATGTAGTCTTTTTCATGTTAATTATATTTCCTAAAAATAGCATCTTGATGGACCCTATCTCCTGATCTACTCCACGTGTGGTTCTTTTCCTTTAATTTAGTATATCAAGGCCATCTATATTAGAGATTATAACCAACCTTCTGTCTCATTTCTTATGTTATGCTCTTTTTTTGCCATCAGTGGTCTGCTTATCTTCTTCATTCTGTTTTCTGCTCCATGCATTGAGGCCTCTCTGCCACTGTTCCTTGAATCCTAATACTTTTCTCTCTCTCTTGAATGCCCTGCAGTATTCTCTATAGAGTTGGATTGGTGGTCGCAAATTTCCCAAGTTCCTCTTTGTCTTGGAAGCATCTTGTTTCTCCATTAATTTCTACAGACATGTTTTCAGGGTATATCAATCTGGGCTGGAGGTTATTTTCTTTCAGGGCTTGGAATATTTCACTCTAGGCTTTTCTTGACTTGATGGTTTGTGTTGAGAAGTCTGCCGTGATTCTGATGGGTCTTCCATTATAGGTGATCTGTTTCTTGTCTCTAACAGCTTTTAATATTCTGTTCCTATATTGAATTTCTGGGATCTTGATTATTGTATGCCTGGGTGTAGCTCTTTTTTGGTTGTAGGTGGCTGGAGTTCTGTATGCCTCATATATCAGAATATCATTTCCTTTTTCTATGTTTGGGAAGTTGTCCTTAATTATTTCTGTGAATAGCCTTTGTAGTTCCTTTGTTTGTACCCCTGCTTCTTCATTCACATTCTTTATTCTCAAGTTGTAGATCTTCTTGTTGTCTTCTAGCCTTTGTATTGTTACTGCTTGTTTCCTGGTTATTTTAAAAAAGTTTTTCCTTTCCTAATCCCACATTACAAACCTGTCCTCCAGTTTGGATAACCTATCCTTAGTTTCTTTAAAGAAGTTTTGCCATCTTTCCATAGAGTTTTTAATTTCCTGGTAATCCCTTTGAATCTGCTTCATGTATTCTATATTTTCTTTATATTCTTCATCAAATGGTTCTCTCCTTTGTTTGAGTTCCTCCATTCTTCTGTCTGTGTCTTCTTGTGGGGTGCTTAGCATCTCTTTTATTAATCTTCTTATATCTTGCTTTACTTGGCTAAATATTTCTCTTTTGAACTACTCTATGAGGTCCTGAAGATATTGCTTTATATCACTGGTGCCGTGTCTGATATATTGCATGTTTGCTGCCTTATTCTCCTTTATATTTACCTGTCCTAGGTCAATGTTCTCAGGGTTTGGACTTGGGGGATTTTTTTTTTGTTGTTGCTGCTTCCTCTTCCCATTGTTTTTGGTTTCTTCCAGGAGGCCCTAGTTTCTTTCTTTGTTGGTTACAATTCTTCTGAAGCACGCTGCCTAGGTGACCTTTCCCACTGCAGTGTGCTAGTGAGTTGCAAACAGGGGCAGCGTATGCTGGCTCCTCCCCTCCGGATCAGTCAACCTGCTTGAGACATTCACTGTGTTAGTGTGCGCTGCCAGCATAGGGAATTGATTTCAGATAACCTATTGAGTCATAGCCGGGTCGTGTGGCCCAGGCCAAGCTCACTCCACCAATCCCATTTGGGAAGGGAACAACTGACTGAAGTCACTGCTGCCCCTTGTTCCTGCCAGTCCTACAGGGTCTCAGAATGTCGTCTGTTGGAGTCCCTTTCTCTGTGGAATGGTTTTATTCCCATCACTCACCACAGGTTCCCTGCTAGCTCAGCTCTCTGTTCCACTCACTAACCCTCCCGACCTCAGTGTGACTGCGTTTCCAGTGAGTTAAAGCAGTAGGATTTTGGTAAGTCGCCACCACTCAGGTTCGGGTGCTGTGGTGGGAGCACTGAACCTTTGGCTGTTCCAATACTAGCACTGGGACTGTATGTTTGATTGGTTCTTCTCACCTTAGTTTCTTCTTGGGATGAGAGAATTCATCTCCCTCTGTTTGGACTCCCCATGCTGTATTATGTTGAATTCTAAGTTAACTATCTCAGGGAGCCTCTGTAGCCTGCTGTTATCTATCCGCCATCTTTACTCCTCTGATAAGTATATTTTTTTAAAGATATAACTGTCTCCAAATATCAGTATCTGCACATCTGTATCAAGTGTCTATACCCATATCTATATTTGCATCTATGTATCTAAATGTTAGATCATTTTACTTTCCTACTCCTGCTTTGTGAATAGCCTTTTTTCAAATGCTCTCAATAATTCTTCACTAGAATTCTGGTGAATTATAGTGCCTAATGATTATGTAAATTAATTTTTGGCTAATTTATTAGCCACATATATTTTAACATATACCATTTTGTTCAACTATCTTGTATTCTTTTAAATTACTACAGTGTGCAACTCTAATTTTTGGTCTTAATTCTGCTGTGGACTGTAGACTCTTGATCAAATGCAGAGTGGGGCTACTTACTATTATTTTTTTAAATTGAGATAATCTGAACTGAATTTTGGTACTGGTTTCAGTTTGGTATATTAAAAAGCAAGACCAATCACATCACTATGTTTTAACTCCTTATGGCTTCCTCGGTATAGGGGAAAGGTCTGCATCCTATCCTGTGGCTAGCTGCTATTTGGATGAATCTCATCTACATAACAGATGCCAGTTCTAGCGAATGTGAGCTGTGAGCTTCATTGGGTCATGGACATAACCTGCAGCTGTGGTTGGGCGTTTGCTGGTATCTCCCTGGCAAGCCTTTCTTAGTTTTCAGTAATGTGGTAAATGTTGCTGAAGTGGAGGACTTGGGAACTGTCTTCAATCTGTGAAAACCCAAGTGAACGATCGTAAGTGATTTGTAAAATGATCTTCCTGTCTCAGGAATACATGGGAAGCTGTTTTACAGTGAAATGTGGCCCGAATGTGAGCTACTCTTGCTGCTCTGAATGCTGTCATGGAGGTGTGTCTGGGAGGGTTTCAGTGTTAAGAATGAGGTGTGGTGTGGTTTACACGAACTAGTTTTTTCTGTCTTGTCGGTGGTCACTGCCTTGGTGTAAACCGATGACTGTCTCCTGCAGTCTCATGCCTGTGGCTGCGGAGCTCTATCAGTAGCACTTTGGCAGGGCTGGCATCACAGAGTGACCTGAAGTCCTTCTCCCAGAGACTCCCAGAGTCTCAAGGGTTGTGTAAGACACAGGTGAGTGCTTGAGTGAAAGCAGTGTGGAAATACACCATTGGTACAAACAGCCCATTGATTGGGAAATCCCTCGAGGGCTCTTTGCTCACTACACATTCACATTAATGTGCAGGAGAGAGCATTATAATACCATCTTCGAACTGAAGAACAAGCCATTTTATGTTTTTATTTTCCATACACGTGTCTTTGCCAGGGCCAAAATTCAATTAGACTGCACCCCACAATAACATAACATTTTGTTTTATTTTGTTTTGTTTTGTCTTTCAGAGTCTCGCTACGTAGTCTAGACTAGCCCTGAATTCACTGTGTATTCCGAGCTGGTCTTGAACTCTATCCTTCTGCCTCAGCCTCCTGAGAGCTGGGATTACAGGTGTGCACCATCACGGCTATCTCTAATTTAATATTTTAATGATTGGTTTTCCTGTACAGCCTCACAGCATAACACTGTGAGAAAATAAAAGAACTTTAGGTATAAAAGATCAAACAATTGGTAGAATAATATCTTTATAACCAGAAAGACAGAAAATTTAACAGGAATGCCAAGAACCTGTAAGCACTGGCTTCTTGGTACTTTGAAACTCAACTCTTTAGAATGATTTTTTAGCTAGACACTTTCTACGTAGGAAATTTCAAAAATTTAAAGCAAAAGTTTCTAGTTTTCTCACATGCCTCCTTAGATGTCTTTCAGCTAACATTTTAGGCAATGCAGTAAGTTTTCCTGGGATCATCTCGGACTTACTGGACTAATTACCTGAAGTGTTTTGTTTTTATGTGAAATACTCCCCAGCTGTGGGGATCTTCCTATAGTGAGGCAAATCTCTGGTGGAGATTTCAAGGAGGCAGACACCAGGACAAATAAGTGATCTTGGCAGCCCCAGTGTTTACGTCATAGCATCCACAGAGGACAGTGACAGTGCTGGTTCAGGCTGGCTTTGCAGTGTGCAGCAGGAAGTTATGGGGAAGTCTGGTGTAGGACTTTTCATGTGAACTCCATTTTCTTTCTTTCTTAATTCAGCTCAGCTGGTGGAGTCAAACAGGAAACTTGTAGATTGCCACTCTTTCTTATAGTACAAACACTCCACATAAGCTATTAAAGAGGAGAGACGCTGTCTACTTACTCTCGGACACAGAACTGTAGTAGGCCTCTCGCTTTCTGATGTGGCAAATAGTGCAGGATAGAATTCAAAGAGCAATACTTTGATGTACTCATGTGTGTGTATTTTCAACATTCCTAGAATTTTAAAAAGAATTTAAACCACATGAAGTGATCGGAAAGCTCAAAATTTTCACCAAAGCAAGAAGACCTACACTCAAGTTTTAGAAGTTATTCTTGGAGAAATGCTTTTTTGGGTTTATATCATTTCGTCAGCAGATGGCGCTCTTACCTTTGTGCATCTTTAAGGGGTGCTTGGGCTGGGCCTCAGGAACGGTTTCCCTGTTTTTATTCAAACGCAGTTTTATAACAAAGCAACAAAACCATTTTTACTGTGTTTAGCAAAAGTGGATGAGTAGAAAAAACCGTTTCTATAGATGTCCATTCAATGGTTTGTTACTATGTGAAATAAAGATCCATATGAATAAAAACTTCTCTTCCTGCAAATCCAAACCCTGTATTGTATTGGTGCCTTTTCTCTCTTCTTTATAAACTAGGAATCTTAATCTGATAAATCCAGCTGGGTGGGCAATGGAGTGAAAACAATGCTTCTTTTTCCTTTGTTTTTGAGACTTTTTGTAGTATTACAACTAGAATTTGATTTCTGTAAGGAATCTTGGAAATCACGTAGGTGAACATGCGAACTTCAGGATGAAGAAACTGAGGCCCAAAGAAGCTAAGCAGCGTCTCACTGGGGAGACACCTGCTCTCAGAGAAAAGCAGAAAATGGGGCTATTTCGGGACAGAGCTGTCACAATGCTTAATTTTGTATTTTTGTATTTGTTTGTTTCTCTGATGGTGGCAGGAGGGGTACTTTGGCCCTTTGACTTGCTGGTGGAGATTAATCCCTTCTTCCTGATTTTTTAGCTTCTGCTTTATTTTATAAAATTTCTGCACAAGGCAGCTAGCTAAAGTTTTAAAACTGTACCTCAGATATGTATATCTAAATATGCAAACTGAGCCCAAAAAGGTGTGGTAAGAACAGTCTCCATAGTAGTTATTAATTTAAAGAGGGATATACACATCTTTAATTGAATTGGATTTAATCAAAGGGGAATATATGAAGGTCCATAATCACATGTTGCGAATATAAAATGTCACAGCCCCAAGCTGCTTGACTTGACTTCATGGCAGGTAGCTCCTCCACAGTGGATATACTAGTAGAGTTGCAAAACATTCACAGAAGTGTAGGATTATTAGTGTGTCTGTTTGAAAGCAAGAGAGATTCAAGTACCCTTGCTGCATCCGAGGAGCTGAGATGTCCATTATGACCTTCACGTACAGAAAGCGTCTCAGTGCTTCACTGTTACACATTTACTGTGACTTGGTTCGCCTGGCTAGCAGGACATTGAGAGGGGACTTGCTCTTTCACACCTTCTCTATCTTCCTGACAGAGAGCCAGGGGGTTAAAATGAACCAGGCCTCTCACTCTCTGACCTTGTGGATAGTTGCTGAAATATCCCTTTGATGCAAGGGGACTGAACCGAAGGCCTGGATTGGAGCCACGGCTATCTGTATTTGTTTGTCTACCGGCCATCGAGAGCACAAGAAAAGCCATGAAAATGGAAAAGTGAATATATTCCCCATTTGGCTAACTGGGGAGGGCAGCTAGTCTATCTCCGAGTGCACAGAAGTAGCCCGGTTTATAGACGGTGTCAAACAAAAGCCAAGAAATGTGCTTATGTGGAGTCAGCCAGAAATGCTGACTCCTTAGTGGCAGGGATTGGAAAGTAGTTTATGGTCTCAGTGCCCGGAAGGTGGAGAAACAGCTTATGTCTCAAGAAAAAAAAAATCTAATGTTTAAAGATCCATTTGTCCTCTGTTACATGTTGTTGACACGCACATGGTCGCCCTGGAAGGTGGCTCTCGTGGCCTCTGCAGTGTCGACCCTGTTTGTGAGCTCTGCTGTGGGAGCTCTGCTGCTTTGTAGGTGCTGAGTATGCAGGCGTCTGCTGCCTCAGTGTGACAGAGCCCAGGTCCCCCACCCAGAGCCCCAACACCAGAGCCCATCACCCCCACTGCCAGCTGCTGGAAATCCAGTTCTCCTAAGCAGCCAGACGTGCAAAAACTTGCCTTGGGGACCACAAACTGGCCCTCTTCCAATGGCTCTGCCACTACACATGATGACACGCCTCCCAGGGGAATGTAGGACACAAAAGCATGCCTGTCTCAGGAGCAGGGGAGGTTAAGAGAAATCTGTAATCATTTTGGCCAACAAGTTCTCGGCAAGAAGGGTAAGGCAAATGTTAATGTCTCAAGAATATGGTCCATTTCCTAAGGCCACATTTTGTTCTATTCATAAAGTTGTAGGGTGGGGGACAGGAGGGGAAGAGGCGAAGGGAAAAGCCAAATTCACAGAGGCTGCTGCCTCTAGTTATTTATATTAACCAGGTCCCCGAGCTCCTGCTGAATGACAAATAGATTGAGTTTAAGGCTGCTGTGTGTGGGGAGGGGGAGGAGGAGGAGGAGGAGGAGGAGGAGGAGGAGGAGGAGGAGGTGGTGGTGGTGGTGGTGGTGGTGGTGATGATGATGATGATCATGGTGGTTTTCCCAGGGGAGTGAGCCTCTTCTCCAGCAGCTGAAAATGTTTATTGCTACTTAATGCTCTATTGCAGAACCTGATTTCTCATCTTCTCAGAAACCCTTAGCTTCCCATCAGCCAGAATTCAGGGTTCCTGTCTGCTTACTCCTTGGGGATCCCGAGAATTCCCTGGGTTAATTTATGCTGAGTGCTTTGTTCTAGTCAACAATCATACTAATGAGGGTTATTAAGACATCACCCAGACAACAGAATGTCCCCCCTGCCTCCTGCATTTTACCTGTTCCCAATGTGTCTCCCTCCTACACTCCGTTTGAGATAAATACGAACTCCTAGAAAACATTCCCAGGAAGCAGGCTTGCAGGGGTTTTGTGAGGCAGGGGAAAGTGCCATCACACGCTGCCTACTTTCTGGCTTCCCCGGTATTGACAAAACAGCTGGAGTTCGGAGTTGTGTTTCATCTTCTGCCTCTGTCCTCCCACCAAACTGTGGGGGCAGATTTTAGATCTTTCTTTGCCAAATCTGTGCCTGGGGCATTCTGGTGGATGCCAGAGACTGATCATGTTGGAGTATTGACACCAGGAAAGCAAAGTCTACAAACGTTGGTGGGTTAATAAACATTTGCTAGTGTGTGACTGCCTTTAAACTAGCTTATTAGTTTTTTTTTTTAAACTGTGGTTTGAACCTAACATCTTTGCATTTAGCTACATTCCCCATCCCTTTTTAAAAAATTTGAGACAGGATCTCCCTAAATTGCTACATTGCCCAGGCTGGGCTTGAATTTGTGAACGTCTTGCATCAGCCTCCTAGAGTACTGTGATTACAGTCATGCACCATCCTGCTTGGCAGCTTATTAAATAATTTAAAAAAATAACTGCAAAGACCTAAGACTCTGTCATTTCAACTTCTTATGAAAAGATGGTGTAGGGAAAGCTTTGGTGATTCATAACTGGAATGACTACTCATTATCCAGCATAAATTAATAATAATTTAAAAATGCCACCATTACCCTTGTTAATGAGAATTAATTTCCTGTTTACCAACGATAACGTATCTTTATAGCAAGCAACAATTTTGCTCTCAAAAGAAAAGGAAAGAAGCGAGAAAGTCTTCTGAGTCAATGTTTGAAGAAGGTGTGTGGAGAGATAATAAAGGTTAGCATTTGAATTCTGTCTCTGCTATTTTTAGAAAGAGTTGTTTGTACCCTGACACTCATTGCTTTTTCTCCCTTAGCTCTGTTAGAGATAAATCCTGTTAAATCTAAATTACTTTGACAATTATCACATATTTTAAGAGATACCCTGCTAAGCCTCAGGGAGGCCAGGGGATTAAACGAAGCAATGAATTAGTGACTGCAAAATAGTGTGGTGTTGAAGAAAAAGCCTTTCTTCCCAGAATCACCACCTTCATAAACAGAAAGGCCATGTGCTTGACTTGGGAGCATTATATCTGCATCCAGGGTCCTTATTTTCATTATAACCATGATGAAAGGCCAAAAACAAAGAGATTTTTTTGGGTATTATGATCATGTTTTTGAAGCAGGGTGGCTTAACCTTTATATATTTTAAGCTGGCAATTCTATTAAGCTTCTAGGAAGCTTAGGTATCACATTTTATTGCTTGTGACAAACACCACCACCACCACCATACCACCAACAGCAACCAAAAGACCTTTGTGGAATTTTAAGGAAAATGATGGGAAGAATCGGAGACCATTCCTAAGACATGGAAGATGCCATCATTGCTGACGTACATTCTTTCAGGACTATTAGTCACCTAGCTGTGGATTCACCAAGAAAATTTTCCAAACTCATCCTGAAGAAGTCACTCGTACAGTCTTCTAGCTGTAGGAGTATCTCATGTTAGCTTTGTTCAGATGTCTTGGGATCCAGTGGGGCTCTTAGGAAGATAGCAGCTCTGAACCTCAGCATCAGAGAAGGACCTGCTACCCTGCATGTGCTGATTAAGCGCATGTCTCTGCAGATGATGTACAATCTCCTTTCCCATCCCTTTGGGGAAGAGTCGGTCTGGCCAGGGAATCAGAAATCAATCATGTTACTATTTCATTGTTGTCTATTCTTGTGTCTTCCACCCTAAAATGTTTATGTTCTTGCTTCTTCTGTCTTCCTGGAAGAAATTTGTGAATGTTTGAGGGCAAGATTCACCTAACTGACTGATTTTCCTTTGTGCATCAGCATGTCAGATCTTGAAAGTTCACACATTTAGTCTGTTAGGTAAAGGCAACCTATTTTAAGTTTACTAACCCAAATAGTAAGAGGAACTTGTTTACAACTTCTGACTGTATGGATAAATATTCTGAATTGGTGACATTGAACCATTTGGAAGTTAAAGTTCAGTCATTGTGTTTTCATGCACTGGAGTTTATGTTTGAAGGAAATTGTTCAGTAGATATTCTTGAGACCAAGTATGTGTATATGACAGGAAGAAAAATTTAAAGTAATGAAGAAGCTGGACATAACAATTACTAAACCAAATTGGCTGCTTTCCTATGCTATGAACTGTGACAAAAACTATCAAGGGATTATTCATTGAGAAGATTTGGGGTCACCCCCCATACAGCTATCACATCATGCAAAATAGTATCATGAACACCAGAACGGCAGAGTGAACTGAGGAGTGGAAACTTCTCAAAGAAATAAATTTGGAGCCAAATTTTGACATATGGTTCTATGGCTTAATGCCATAGAATGTGTTAACAACTTGGAAGTACATAGATTTGCCAATTTGAAAATCACTTAAAGTTTGGAAGAAGCAAATATTCCATGTATAAACTTAAATTTATGGTACAGCTTCCCATTCTTTATCTCTCCTGTCCATTAAAACACCACTGAGAGCTTTTATGAACTATTATTCCTGCTCAAATCACCTTTTGAAGTTTTGGTTCATCAATTTTGCTGTTGATCAACAGAACATCTTTGTGATCTTACTCCTTATTGTGACATCTGGCTTAGCATAGGCTCCTACAGATGCTGGTTGAATTAATTACGATGACAATAGTCTCATTTTTTTGCCCTCCAGTCTCTGTTTTTTTCAAAACCACATTATTTTTTATTAATTGGACTTTCTCATTCCAAACTCCCTCTACTTCTGCCCTTGCAGAGATGAAAAAGGTGTAATATGGAGCTCTTAATGAGAAAGTAGGATACATGACTGATAATCTTTCCAAGACTTGTGGCAGATGGAAATCTAAGACAAAGAGATGGGATCCTCTTTTATTTTTTTGATACTGGGGATCGAATTCATGACCTTGCACTTGCCAGGTAGGCACTTATGCCACTGAGCTAAATCCCCAGCAAGATGGGATCCTCTTAAAAGATTAGGAGTTGAATTTAGACAGAAGGGCATCCTGATTCACATTTGTGTTTAAGTGATGTGTGAGAGAGTCACCCTTCCATAGTATCTGCTGATTTGAGTCTCCAACTGTTAAACGAGTACAAGCAGAGGTCAGGAATGAGCTAAATGCTTCTTTAGACTGGACCATATTGTACTCTTTCTCATCATATTAATGCTCTTCCCAAAGGGATGTTGTCACATGGAGTTCGCACAAGTGCTTCCTGTTTGTGACTTTGCCAGAACCTTGTTCTGTGTAATTCTGCTTCTGTACTTGAGACTTATGTTGTCACATTCTAACATCACGAATGACCTCATTAATGCCGTTTTGATAAAATGTTTCCATCACTTCTGCTTTCATGTCTTGTACTTCTAGCATACTGGACTATCTTACGTTTCCCTATGTTTTTCATTTAATCCTGTTACCTTACGAAGGCTTTTGACTTCCGTGGTCTCTTATCCTCTCAAGGAACTCTGTTTCCTCAGTCCTCTTTTATAGCCAGGGAGATTAAGGCTTAGTGAGGCTTCCTTAATTGTCCAAGATGATCAAGTTGGTAACAGCTACAAGTTGAGCCCAAACAGACTCAAAATCTTGTGATCTTGGAATTTCCTCGCCGCCTCTTTACCTAGTTTTGAAGTTATTAATGTTGTGAACTTTTAATTCCTTTTGGCTACAAACCCAATGTTTGATGTCCCATGTCTTGAAACTTGTACCTCAGCAAGGAAAATTCTAGAGGCCCAATAATGAGTAATACTGCCTTTCAGAGGTCTAATGTACCCACTTTTTGCCTCATATATTCTGGGAAGAGTGTTCTTACTCTTGTGCTTCTATAAAATGAAGATGACCACTTACCTGAAAGGGTACATGTGATTGCTGTTTCTCCGTATACCAGTTCTAGCTCATTTCCTTTCCACCATGGTTGTATTCTCTGGGATTGAGCTGTCTGCCTTCTGGAATTGGTTGCTTTCCTAATGGAAGTAGTTTTTGCCTGAGATCATCATGATCCCCTGAGCTCTGATATCGATTTTCTTATCTGTTTAGATTTCTGAATCACTATTTTACTTTGGTCTCTGAGCCATATGTCCTTTAATGGGGTCCTTTTTGGGACCCCATTTGTTCGTGGTGTTGCTCATCTATGTCTAATTCATTTATTCTGTTGACCACAATCTCTCTTTGAGAAAAAAAAAAAAAAGTGAGAAGGCATTGATTTTCTTCACTGTCAAACATCTAAGATTCAAATATACACTTTGAATGTTTAAGGGGATGTGTATACAGTAAGCCTGAGCCACCTCAGTATCTGCTTCTTGGTTATTTTGTAAATACCCCCACCACTGGCTTTAAAGGTACCCTAATTATTTTAAAGTGTCTCATCCTTGGCAGTATCCTTAAGTTATTTGCAGACCTTTCCTTTTTGTTTGTTTTTCTTAAATTAAGATGCCCTAGATCCACCTACGATTATCATATCAGGGCACCTGAGTTGTGGGAACCAGATGTTTTAAACAGTACCCAGGTGATTCTAAAGTAGCATAGCCACGCAGGACCATCATCCTGGGCCAGTCAGTGTGCTGGGGAGCTTGTACTGGTGGCTGTGGCTGGTCCCCTTCTGAAAGCTAGGATGTATCTTCACACTCCTGGAGCACTGTGAACAAGGAAATGTGGCCCCAGGTACTGCTGCTGTCATCACCTGACAGATTACAGCGTGAGGGTGACACTCTGGACAATAGAGCAGAGGAAGTGATCTCTGAGGACATCATCAAGCCATAGAATTAATTAGCTCTAAATACTTTACTACCTGTGGGCTTCCTGTTGCATGAGAAAATAAATTTCTGAGCAGAGGAAAGTGGGATCATGGAGATTAAATGATCATGGAAGAAAGTCAAACCCAAGTTACAGAGTGCAGTGTTTTTTCTGTGTACTCTGTGAAGAGCTGGGGTTTAGCTCAGTGGCACAAGCACTGCCTGGCAAGCACAAGGCTGTGAGTTTGATCCCCAGTACAAAAAACAAAAAACTTCTTAAAAATTAACAGGTATTCAAAAAATAAGAAAACAATATTTGTTCCCAAGAAAGTCACAGTTTTTTGAGGAAGATGAATCAGTTCTTGGAAACTTTGTCAAACAGTCTTTATGATGACTAAACTCTGACAGCAGGTTACTTTACAAAGGCTTTTAATATCCATGGTCTCTTGTCCTCTCAAGGAACTGTTTTGTTAGTCCTCCTTTTCAGCAAGGGAGATGAAGGATTAGTGAGGCTTTCTTATTTGTCCAAGATGATCAAGTTGGTAACAACTAGAAGTTGAACCCAAATAGACTCAAAATCTTGTGATTTTGGAATTTCCTCGCTGCCTCCTTGCCTAGACCGAGAGGCACAGGGCTGAGGGTTATGCTGTACTGCCCTCAGGAGCAACGAGGCATAGTTGCCAGTCTTATTGATGTGGGGAGCTGTGAACTTTTATTTTTAGATTGGTAAGGTGGATAAAGTTTTTGAAAATTGTGTTCAAGGGAGGGAGATTTTATTTTAGGAGATTAGAGTGTAAGTGCTCTCAGGAGGACTTAATCTGGGTTAAATGGTTCAGTATTAGCCATAATTAGGATGGGGTTCACTTGTGGCAGCAGGAGGCCTATTCCTGTTTTATCCCTATTCTTCTATCATTTGATCTTCAAAGCTTCTGTTGGATTCTCTTAGATGTGATAATCCTATCTTGTGTGTGTATGAAGCTGGAGATTGCAGCTTGGTCCTGCTGGGCAAGTTCTCTACCACTGAGCTATATCATCAACCCCCAAATGTGTTTGACATATGCAAAATATAAACCTTCCTATCCTTTACTGTGGCACTTTCTGATCTTTTCCCCAATGTGATGAAATCAAGGTAAGCCAATTATTTCCATCTGCAAACCAAATTGCTTTTGCAACAAATTTTGTGTCAGCTTCCCACCAGATAAAAAGAACAGTCTGCAGTTTTTCTCTCACATTGCTCATAATTCTGTGCAGATAGTAAACTAATTAAATAGCACAGCTGTACAAACATTCCAGTTATAATTTATGAAGTTCAGATCATGAACACATTTTCATTGTCTTCTGTCTCCATATGGAATCTCATTGTTTCTTTTCATTATTTCTAAATGTGTTTCTATAGTATGGAATGTTCTTTAGCTAGTTAAGGTAAATGTAAGTGGCATTTGAAATGTGGAAATGCCGTTTGTAAGGGCAAAACAATTTTTTGGAGGAGAAAATGTATTTAACATAAAAACATTCTTCGGGAATAGAAATGATTGAAAAGAATATGTCACCACAGCTTTGCCCCTGCTGGTTCCCAGCGGTTACCTAATGGGCCCACCCCATGATAGGTGCCTACGAGAGCAAGCACAAGTCACTCTGCTTTGCAATGAGCTTTTCTGAGTACTGGCTTTAAGTAGAATATATACCAAACACATTACAATAGTTGTGTTATTTAAACCTAGAGACAACCCAATGGTCTGCTTATAGTTACCATCATTTTGCACAAAAGGAAATAGAAATATAGAGAGGCATTTAAGCTGCTCTTTGGCAAGCCAGTACTTATATTGAAGCATTTTGACTCCAGAGTCCTACTCTTAGCCATAATACTTTAATACTATCCTCTAATAGCAAGAAATCATTCACTGCATTTTCCATAAATGTCTTCTTTCTGCCTCTGTCCACTAATTAGTTGACTAACTGGTCCATGATTAACTGGCTGACCAGTCTTCAAATAACAGTGACACGCTTTGTTGTACTTCACCATCAAAAAGCATATCAAGAGAAATCACTTCCTGGAAGCAATTAGAGAAAGAGAAGTAAGTGTTGCAGCTCTATTTTAAACATGTGGACAAAATTGTTTATTACTTTCCTTTCAGTTCTTGATTATGGAAACACTTTTACCCCGTGGGTAAGGAAAATCAGAACCAACTGTTAGACTTTCCATATTTGATAATTTTGACTTTCCATTTCCTTCTAGGAAATAATTCTTTGATGTCAAGGACAAATTCATTCCTTTTTTTTTTCCGGTTCATACTTGTAACTCTCTAGGAAGGGATGGACTCTCAAATGAATTGGTTATTATGCATGTGAATGGTTGTGTTAGGAATTCAGCTTTGGTCTTCTTTAGGAAACAAGTAATACACTAGTGCTATCTATAATGACAGGAATGCATTTCCCCTAGTTCTAGACAATGCTTTGTGTAACTTTTCCACAGCTTATTTTAGCAATGGAGGCACAGAAGGTGAATAGATTTTCAAAATTCACATATTTGGAGGGCAAGAGATGAGTCACTTTCTTAGCCTGTATCTCTACCGGCTTAATTTCTCTTAATTGTACTTTAATTACTATGGATACCAATAAAGCAAAATAACAACAAAATAGCATGTGTTCTGAAATGTTCTTCTTCATTGTTTATGTCCTGAGTTTATGTATCCCTTATCTTGAGATGCTTAAGACTAGAAATGTTTCAGATTTTTTGTTTTTTGATTTTGGAATCTTTATGTATATGTAAAGAAATATCTTGGGGATGGGACAGAACTCATTTATGTGCACAGTCTGGAAGTAATCATGTATGATATTTTAGATATATGTTGGTGGAGACCTTTTATCTGAGACTAGGTGTAGAACTTTCAATTACATGATATATTCAAAAAGTTTTGATTTTTAGAGCATTTTAGGTTTCAGATTTCTAGACTGAAGGTGTTTAACCTGTATATTTTTTGACAGTGTGCTACATCTATGACCTGCCGTGTCCTTAGGAGCTGAGGTGCTTGTGCTCTGGCTCCTATAGCTTCTCATCACTGTCACCACGAAGCCTGTGGCCAAGTCACATCAGCAAGATGGGAAAAGAATGCCTGGCAAATAGGGTGCGAAGGAACTGGTTACCCCACCTGGGCTCTGGTGGATGTCTGGCCTCCACTGACCTGTTGTTCTTGCATTTCTTGGAGGAATGCTACAGAATCTTCCCCGTGGAATCTGACCCTATGCTGTCAGTAGGATGTGCCCAAGACATCTCCTCTCATGAGTCAGTGCCCCATTAGCAGAGTTCCAGGTGAGAAATTCCCTTGTAGCTCCAGGTGATAAATATTTTACCTTCTGTGAGGTATGGCTACCTCTTTTTCTCTGTTTTTTAACAACAAAAATAAACCATGATTTTCTTTACCTTTTGACTACGTGAAAGAGAAAACCCACTTATTAGGGCCCTGTGACCTGAAACAAATTATTCATGAAATTTTATTATTTTATACCTTGCATTTTCATTTTTCCTTAAAGTCCTTTGTAGGATTTAAGAAAATGTTTTGTTCTTTATTTTGGACTAACTTATGAAGCCATATTCTTTTTTATAAAAGAAATTCATTTTCTTCTTTCTGACAGAGAATAAAAGCTTTTTCTCTACCCCTCTCAGGTTTAGTAACTGGGGACCTGTGAGTTAAACTGACAACATCCTGTTGTTGTTGTCAGTTGAAAGAAAAGCAAGAGAGAAGACAGATTTTCATTCACATACAGGTTGAATTCACAGACAAATGTAACTCAAATAGGTGGTTGGAATTGGGGGCTTATTACATCACCTTCAGACAGGAGGAGGATGGCACTTTTCGGAAAACAAATGACATTTTGGAAAGGAAAAGTGTGCTCTTAGCAGAGTGGAGGAGAAAAAAGATATTTTTGAGACAGTGTTTGTCAGGAGACTTTTCCAGCCTGGGCTCTGCCTTCTTTCCTCTGGTTTTTGGCATCATTCTCTCCTGGTTGTGGAACTTCTGACAAGCAGGGTTAGGATAGTTCAACCCTTTTGGCAACATCTACTATTGACAGATAAGACATATTCATGGAAAAAAAAATCTTTCCAATTCTGAACCCTTTCATTTTCAGAGAACAGTGCTGTCATGAGGGGAGATGAGTCTGGGTGGTACGTGTCCCATCACAAAGCTTTTTGGTGGGGGAGAGTGGGCTCAGACATGTATTGCTTTAGGTTTTTTTTTTTTTTATTATTTAAAGAGAAAAAAGAAAGGAAATAAAAAAAAGCAGTAAAAGGGTACAAGTAATACAGAATTTCAAGAAAAAATATACAGTAAGAAATCACTAGTTAATATGTTACATATTGTCATCTTAGAAATAGTTGTCCAAATTATAAAATTAAAGCATACAAAGTGGACATTCATACAGTGAGATTGCAGACAGTTCAGTTCAATGATCCAACAAAAGCTCAGTAATATGGTTTTCCATCCAACACACTCAAACATACATGCAGTTATATCCCTTAGTCCACCTTCCTTTCCTCTCTTTTTTACAATAACAATTACACTTTTTGGGTTTTATTACTCCCACAGTTGTTATTACTATTGCTTCAGGTTTTGATCAAGCCGGATCTCAACACATCCTCCTCCACGCTGCTGAGGTAGCTGTTCTGTTGACTGACTTTCCAGAGTGCAGGGCTGGGATTCCGATTTCTTTGTGATTCCTATTTCTGTTCCAACTCACCAGGAAACCTCCAGGATTATTGTATTTCCTGACATCTCATTCCCTATTTTTAAGAATCAGAAAGGCATTTTCTCTCCTTGCTTCTGACCAAGTTGTGCTCGTGTTATACCAGCTGACATTTTTTTTGAGGAAAAACCAGGACCACTAGCACTTCTTCTGCCAGGATAAAGGGACCGTCCTTCTTCCTGAAGGACACATCCGGAGGAGTCCTTCAGTCTTCCTCTTGCACTGTGCCTGAGATTTGTTCTGTGTTTGGCCTAAACTAGGACCACAGGCTCCTCCTTTATATCTGCCAACATTAGAAAGTGAAACACTCAAATAGGCCAAAAATTTAAGTATGTTGAATTTGCTCAACTCATTTATCTTATAAAGGGATATTGTTAGCATTATCAAGACCAAATTATACTGTCTTTCTGCTTTTTTTCTGTCTCAATTGTTATCTTTTTTTTTATTATTGTTTTGCCAAAATGTTTTAATTTGTACTGTAATACTGCCCCCTAACCCTAACTTCTGTGTTTTTTTTTTGACAGGGTCTCACATTGTAGTGCAGACTGGCCTTGAACTCACCATGTAGCCCCAGGCTGGTCTCAGACTGGCAGCAATCTTCCTGCCTCAGCCCCCTGACTGCTGGGACTGTATGTGTGCCTCCATGCCAGGCCAATTATGAGTTTTCCCTTGCTGCTTGATGTGGACCTCAGGGCTTGTCTTGTCCCCTGGCCCATTCGTTCCAGCTGCAATAGCTGCCCTTCATTTCCTGTAAGACGCCAAACTCTTGCCCAGGACACTGTACCTGGTTCCTTTACCCGAGCCGTATTTATCCTGCTGTTTTCATTATTTGAATATCATTTCCCCAGGGAAGTCCTCCAAGTCACCCCCTTCCACCCAATCCATTGAATCTCACATTTCTTGGTTTTATTTTCTTTTTCTCCAATCACAATCTGAAATTACCTTACCTGCCCATGCTGATCTCAGCAGAACTGAAAGCCGGTCTGAGAGACGCATCTTCTCCCTGATTCCCTCTGGGGATCTTGCTCCCTCCCCCAATGCATACTTAACTGTTTGTCAAATGGGTTGCATCAAATAAAAAAAATCGCACTGCTTTCTATTTTATTCATGTATTTACTTTTTATTCAGTCTGCTGGCACAGTTAAGATACACATGACCATTTTCATCATGGGGAATTTGTACCTTATCTTGATTCCTCTTTTTTCCCCATTCCTTTCCACTTCCTTCAACCCCTCTTCCTTTTCTTATTTACAAACCTTTGTTTCCATTTTATCCTTTTCTCATTTTTTCTTTCTTATCTTTCCCTCACTTACTCTTCCTTTCTTTTGAATAATTTTTTAAATATTTTACAATTTCCATTACACATTTTGGTTCTCATTTATACTTTGTTTTCCACACCAGAGAGACAAAGAAATATTTACACATTTGTCCTATTTTTTCACTTAGAAGTATGGTCTCAAGGTCCATCCATAGCCATAAATGTCTCAAGTTTATCTTTCTTTGTATCTGAGCAGTGCTCCATTGTCTAACAAAAACCCACATCTTTTTTATCCATTCATTGATTGATGGGCATTTGGGTTGTTCCAAGATTTAGTTATTACAAACCGTGCTGCTATAAACATGAATGTTTATGCATTTCTGTGGTATATGATGCTTTTAGTTCTTTTGGAAGGATACCCAGAAGGAGAACAGATGGGTCAAATGGTACCTCCAGTCCTAGTTCTGTGAAGACTCTCCACAGTGGTTGCTCCAGCCTACACTCCCACCAAAAGTGGAGAAGGGCTCCTTTTACTCCTCAGCTCTGCCAGGGTTTATTATTGGTTGATTTTTTTTTTTATGATAACCATTCTTTCCAGGGTGAGAAGGAATCTCAGTGTTGTTTTAATTTGCATCTCTTGAATAACTAGTGGTGTTGAACATTTTTCCATATATTTATTTGCTGTTTATATTACTTTATCTGAGAACTATGTATTTATCTCAGATGCCCATTTTTGGATTGGGTCTTTAAATTTGGGGTCTTATTTTTTTTAGTTCTTTATATGGTCTAGATATTAGTCCCCCCCACCCCCTGTGGGTTGTTTCTTCACTCTGTTGGTGATTTCTTTTGCTGTACAAAAACTTTTTAATAAGATAAGACCCCAGTTGATTCTTTGTAATATTTCTCATGCAAGTGGGGTTTTTAAAATAAAGTCTTTGTCTGAACCTATATCTTCAAGAGTTCTACCTGTTATCTCTTTCAGCAGATTTAGTATTTCTGTTTTAATATTTCAGCCATTAAACTATTTCAATTTTAGTTTAATGTATAGTGAGAAAAATGGGTCTAGGTTTAATCTTTGGCACATGGGAAACCAGTTTTCCCAGAACCATTCATTAAAGAGACTACCTTTTTTTCCAGTGTTTGGTCCCTTTTTCAAAGATAAGGTGGCTGAGTTTGTTTCTAGTTGTGACTGTATCTTGTAATCTGTTCCATTGATCCTCAGGTCTGTTTTTTTCTTTCTTTTTTTTTTTTTTTTGCCACTACTGTGCTGTTTTTTGTTTTTTTGTTTTTTAAATCTCAGGAGCTTTGTAGTATAATTTCAAGTCTGGCATTGTGATGTGCCCTTTCTTGTGCTTGCTGCCCAGAATTGTTTTAGCTATTCTAGTTCTCTTCTGGGTTCAAATGAATTTTAGGATTGTTTTTCTAGTTCCATGAGGTATGTTAACAGAATTTTGATTGGGATTTCATAAACTTATTTAACAATTTTGGAAGTTGGCCATTTTCACTATGCTGGTTCTTCCTGCTCACAGGCAAGGGATAGCTTTCCATTTACTGATATTCTCTTTGGTATCCTTCTTAGTGTACTGTAGTTTTTCAATGCAGCTATCTTTTACTTACTGATTCCTAACTATTTAACTTATTTTGGATGCTATTATGAAAAGCGTTGTTTCCTTGATTTCTTTCTCAGTGAGTTTGTTATTTGTATACAAGAAGGCTATTGATATTTGAATGTCAAATTTATATCCAGCCTCACAACTGACTTCTATTATTAAATCTAGAAGTCTTTTGTGGAGTTTTGGGGTCTTCTATGTAGAATATCATGTCATAAATGAATAATGATAACTTTTCCCTTTCCTATCGTTATTCCTTTTATCTCTTTCTCTTGTCTAATTGCTCTGGTTAATATTTCCACAGCTATATTGAATCAGAGGAGTGATAATGGACATCTTTGTCTTGTTCCTGATTTTATTTTATTTTATTTTGAAAGTATACAACAGGACAAGTCAGAATAAAGCCAACTAAGATCGTACAGTGAAATTGGTACAGAACTTCACAGTAAGTTAACGGGATAACAGTAATAGGTATCACAGTATATTTTGTTATCTTTATATAGTTGTTCTTTCAATCATGTATATCAAAATGAGATGAAATATAGAACACTATAGAACTTATCAAAACAGAATATTGAATAGAGCAGTACTATTAATCAGAAAAGAGCGAAACAGTAATAAAAATATTTGCCTTCAAAGAAATGGTAGAAGGAAGTCCCCCTTATTTGCTATGGTCAACTACCCAGGAGATGCTCAGATTTCTGGTTCCCATTTGCTAATGGGCGGGGGGGGGGGAATGAGGATAAGGGAAGTGGGATATTAGACTCTAGGCCATGTAGCAGTACGTTCAGTAGTGCTAAGCAGGGAGGCAGGATGGTCATTTGTTTTCACAGCATCCTCAGTTCCAACATGGCGCGGATCTCAGGAGTTGCTGCTGGTTCTCCCCCTGGAAGGGCTGCAGTCTGCCACCCTGCCTCTGCTTACCAGGGAGGGGAGGTGCTTACTTGGCTTCCCAGAGTCCTGAGTTCCAACATGATGTGGATCTCAGGAGACACTGCTGGTTCTCCCCCTGGAAGGGCTGCAGTCTGCCACCCTGCCTCCACTTACCAGGGAGGGGAGGTGCTTGCTTGGCTTCCCAGAGTCCTGAGTTCCAACATGGCGTGGATCTCAGGAGACACTGCTGGTTCTCCCCCTGGAAGGGCTGCAGTCTGCCACCCTGCCTCCGCTTACCAGGGAGGGGAGGTGCTTGCTTGGCTTCCCAGAGTCCTGAGTTCCAACATGGCGTGGATCTCAGGAGACACTGCTGGTTCTCCCCCTCTTGTTCCTGATTTTAGAGTGAAAACTTTGTTTTTGTCCATTTAGTATGATGTTGGCTGTTGGTTTGTCATAGGTGGCTTTTATCAAATTGAGATAATGACCATCTATTTCAAATTTCTTTAGGGTTTTTAAAATGAATGGGTGTTAGATTTTATCAAATGCTTTTTCTGTATCTAATGAGAGGATCATGTGATTTTTTCTTGGCTCTGTTAATGTGATCTGTTATATTTATTGACTTATGTATGTTGAACCATTCTGCATATTGAGATGAATCCTACTTGGTCATGGTGTATAATCTTCATGATTCACTATATTGTTTGCCAGTATCATATTGATGAATTTTGCATGTGTTCATTAGGCTTGTAGTTCACTGGCTTGTGGTTTTCTTTCTTAGCTGGGTTCCTCTCTAGTTTTGGTATTGGGGTAATGCTTCAAGGATTGA
Organism: Cavia porcellus; assembly: GCF_034190915.1. Lineage (NCBI taxonomy): Eukaryota > Metazoa > Chordata > Mammalia > Rodentia > Caviidae > Cavia > Cavia porcellus. The sequence continues at coordinate 44,428,575 of NW_026947510.1, forward strand.
GTCTGAGTTTATTGTTTTCCTTTCAATTCCATTAAAGAGTTTGAGAAGTATTGGCATTAGATCTTCTCTAAATTTCTTGTAGAGCTCAGCAGAGAATCCATCAGGACCTGGGCTTTTCTTTGTTGGTAAGTTTTAATTATACTTTTGATTTCCTGGACTGATATTGAGTTATTTAGAAGTTTTATATCTCTTTAATTCAATCATATGTATATAGCAATCTTCCCATTTCTTCTGTGTTTTCCATCTTACTGGAGTACAGGTTCTTGAAGTAGGTATTGATATTCTGGATTTCCTTAGGATCCATTGTGATTTCACCCTTTTCATTCTTAACTGCATGAATTTGAGTCTTTTCTTTCCTCTTTTGATAAGGTTGAGTAAGAGTTTATCAATTTATTTACCCTTTCAAAGAACCAACTCCTTAGCCAGGTGTGGTGGCACATGCTTGTAAACCCAGTACTTGGGAGGCTAAAACAGGAGGACTGCTGCAAGCTTGCGGCTAGCCTGGCCTAAACAGTGAGCTTAAGGCCAGCCTGAACTGCATAGTGAAACCTTGACTCAAAAAGACAAACAAACAAACTCACCAATTCTTTGATTCTTTAATTCTTTGCATTGTTTATCTTAGTCTAACTGAGCTTTAATTTCTGGTCTGATCTTTATAATTTCCTCTCTTGGACAAGTTTGAGCTTCATTTATTCTTTTTTTAGAAGTTTGAAGTTCAACACTAGGTTGTTTATTTGAGCTTGTTCTGTTTTCCTTCTATGAGAAATCACCGCTATAAATTTCTCTCTTAGGATTGCTTTCATTGTGTCACATAAATTCTGGTATGTTGTTTGGCATTATCATTTAATTATAGATACTGTTTACTTTCTTCTTTTTTTGTTTTTTACTTTTTTATTTTAAGGAGAAAAAACCCCAATAAAAACCAATGGTACAGAATTTAAAAACAAAATAATAGGAAATTAACAATGGTTAATATATTGCATTATTATTATCTTCAAAGCAGTTGTTCATATTATAAGATATAAGCATGCATAATTAATTTCATCTGTGACACGGCTTTCAGTAGGGTGTAATTTAACTTCCATATGTTTATGTGGTTTTTGTGGTTTCTTTTGTCATTGATTTTCAATTGTATTGCTCTATGGTCAGATAATATGCATGAGATAATTCATATTTTTTTTGCATTTATTTCAGCATGTTTTAGAGGCTCATATGTGATCTGTTTTGGAGAACATTCCATTCCTAGCTGAGAGGAGTGGATATTCTGAAGTGTTGGGGTGGGCCACTCTGTAGACATCCACTAAGTCCATCTATTCACAGGTTTGGTTCAGTTCTGATATTTCTTTGTTGACTTTTTTTTGTCTAGTTGTTCTATTTCTGACAGTGGGATAGTAAGGTCCCCCATTACAATTGTGTTAGTATTTATTTGATTTTTCATGTTCATTAATATTGTTTTATATAGTTAGGTACACTTGTATTTGGTACAAATATTTATGATTTTTATCTTTTTCTTGGAGTTTTCCTTTGGCAAGTTGACCTTCTTTATCTCTTTTGATCAGTCTTGGCTTGAAGTTCACCTTGTCTAGAAATAGAATAGCTACCCTTGCTTTTTTTCTGGGTTCCTGTTACATGGAGTATTATTTTCCATCCTTTGACTTTTAGTTTATGAATTTATTTTTGAGTTAAGTGTGTTTGTTTTATGCAAAGTATTCTTGGATCTTGCTTCTTGAGACTTGTTTCCTGCTAGTCTGTTACTTTTGATTGGTGAATTGAGATAATTTACATTGACAGTTATAACTGATTTGTATTGGCTTATCTTTGTCATTATTTTCCTTCTGTTTGTTCTGTCATTTCTCTGTTTAATTATTCACCCTTCCTGGTGGCTTCTTTCTATTGTGGTCTTTGTTATCTCTTTCTAGAGTCTTTCAGAACTCTTCATAAAGCTGGTTTGGTGGTCATGAATTTCTTCAGTTTTTTGTCATGGAAGTATTTTATTTCTCCATTATTCTAAAAAATAATTATGCAGGGTACATCAATTGTGGTTGGAAGTTGTCTTCTTCTAGGACTTGAAATACTTCATTCAAAGCTCTTCTTGTCTTAAGGGTTTACCCTGAGAAGTCTACTGTGATTCTGATGGGCTTTTTTTGTAGGTGATTTGTTTCTTTTCTTTAACAGCTTTTAATATTTTGTTCTTGTGCTGAATTTTTAAAATCTTGATAACTAAATGCCGTGGTGTAGATTTATTTTGGTCATGAATAAGACTTTGATAATTTTCTGCTGTTACTTATGTGAGCAGATTTTTAAAAAAAATGTCATTTGTACTGATCTTGCTTTTTCATTTATTCAGGTCACTTACATTGTTCTTTTTTGCATCATCTTGAAGCTGTTGGATTGTTATATTTTCAAGATCCCTTGCTATGTTTAAGAGATCTTTCTGTTTTGATCACTACTGTGATCTTGTCTTCTAGGTCTGTTATTCTGTCTTCAGTATTGTTCATTCGATTTTGTAAACTTTCAATAGAGTTTTAAATTTCCTTGATATCTGCTTGAATCTCTCATGGATTACATTTATTTCCAGTGTTGGGCATGAAAAATTTCCATTCTTTTCTTATGCTCTTGTATTTTTTTAAAAAATTTATTTCTACTGTAGATTTGTTGAGTAAGTCCTTCATTATGGTTGTTATGTCTCTCTTTTTTACCTGAAAGATTATTCCTGATTATATTTTCTCTATATCTCATTAATCTATTTTTCCTTCTTCTGCTGTTATCATTTTAGAAAATACAGTTGGCTTCTGATTTCCTTTCTGTATTTCATTCCCTGATTTGTCGTGGGTTGGCTGGAGGTCTGGGATTGCATTTTGTTTCTGCATCTTATCATTTTCTATTTTTAAAATTTTAACTTGTTTTCTGTGTTGTTGCTTATTTTCTTATGTGATATAGCTTTATCACTGGTATCAAGGCCCCCCTAGGAAATGTCTATTCCTTATAATGTCTTCTGGGTGTAGCTGGCTGTTGGTCTTTGTGCCTGTCTCATGATCCTACCTTCCTACTTTAATAGGGATGAGAAATTGATCTTTGTTTCAGTACCCAGTCCTTTAGTACTAGCCTATAGGGATGGCTAAGACCCCAGACAATTGCAGTGTTGTCACACAAGGTTGAGTAACTGATTACAACCTGTATGACATCCTGGCTAAAATAGTACAAATAGTAATAACAATATCATCAAGCACAGCCTAGAAACTGACAAATAAGCACCCCCCCCACTACCTCCCACATGGAGGAAGACCACCAAGCACTGCCCCTGCTCAGGCAGCTGAGTCTGCATGCATTGGCACCCTCCCACTCAGAGTATGACCGCTGTGCTCCTTCCCAGCTCAGGCTGCTGAGCTGTGCCTGCAACCCAGCATGCTCCTCTCATATGCTGACCCAGAGGACTGCTTCACACACCCTGGCTCTACCTGCTGTCCTTGGCTACCCTCCCCATCTCTTAGAACAAGCACTGCTGTGAACATTTGGCTCCCACTCTCCCTCCCAGAATCTTGAACTGTAGTAGACTGGCAGTGCTGGTTTTATGGGAGACTTGGTGGCCCCTTGGCCAGACAGAGGACCCCTAGCAGGTTCCGGTCACTATGTATCTAACAATCAGGTGGACATCAACCACACAGTAGGACCCTAGGAGATACCCTGCCAACAGTTGTGACTATTGGGATTAAATAAACAGATATTGATTGGCATAGAAGGTAAAAATGACAAAATGACAAACCGAAATGCAATCTCAAACATCTAGTCCATCAGGTGCAAGAGCAGGCAACAGGGAAATGGAGGACTTTAAAAGTCATAGACCAGAAATCTCTGAAAAGGTAGCAAATGAAGTAAAGAAACAAATCCGTGAGGCTATAGAGGAAATCAAATTATAAGAAATGTCTTACATAAAGACAGAAATAACAACCTTAATAAAGAATTTGTTCAACATAACTAGGAAAGAAACATAAAAAAAATACAGGAGCATGGGAAATTGATTGAACCTTTGAATGAACAATGTAGAAAACAAGCAGAATCCATGAAACAAATTCAAAGAGATATCCAAGAAACAAAAAATTCTATTGAAAGCTGGCAAAACTGTTTAAATGAAGCTGAGGATAGAATTTCAGACCTTGAGGACAGGATCACAATTAGTGATCATAAAAGGCTAGAACTTCTAAAAATAACAAAGCAGCATGAAATGACAATCCAGCAGCTTCAAGATGGTATCAAGAGAACCAATGTAAGACTAATAGGCATTAGTGAGGATGCAGGAGACAATGCAAAGGGCATAACTAAGCTGTTCACAGAAGTAATAGCAGAAAATTTCCAAAACATGGGAAAAAAATCTTACATACAAATAAGTGAGGCATATAGAATGCCAAACAGTCATAACCAACATAAAGCTACACCCAGACATATAATAATTAAGATCTCAGACATACAGCATAAAAACAGAATACTAAAAGCTCTTATAGAAAAGGTACAACTCACCTATTAAGGACAGCCCATTAGAATCACAGCAGACTTTTCAGCACAAACCCTCAAGTCAAGATGTGCTTGGAGTAGATATTCAAGCCCTGAAAGAAAACAGCTTTTAACCCAGACTGATGTACCCAGAAAAACTTTCATTCAAATTTAATGGAGAAACAAGATACTTCCATGACAATGAACAACTGAATCAATTCATTTCCACCAAACCAAACCTAGAAAGAGTATTGAAAGACATACTAGAAAGAGATAAAAATGATCACAATCTCCAGAATAACAGAAAGAAACCACCAGGCTGGAAAAGAAAAGTAAACAAGAGAGGAAAGTGGGAAACCAACAATAGGAACATAATATGGCAAAGTCAAGCTAGTACATATCAGTGATATTCATAAATGTAAACAGGCTCAATTCACCTGTCAAAAGAAGCAGGTTGACAGAATGGATCAAGAAACAGGACCTCACAATATGCTGTATATAAGAAATACATCTAACTCAAAAAGGAACTCATAAACTAAAAGTCAAAGGATGGAAAACAGTATTCCATGCAACAGAAACCCAGAAAAAAGCAGTGGTAGCTATTTGTTTGCAGACAAAGTGAACTTCAAACTTAAAATGATTAAAAGAGATAAAGAAGGCCACTACATACTTGTAAGTGGAAAATTACAAGATGAAGAACTAACAATTATAAATATATATGCACCAAATACAGCAACACCCAACTATATAAGACAAACACTAATGGACATGAAAAACACAATTATGATAGGAGACCTTAACACCACACTGTCACAAAGAAATAGATCAACCAGACAAAAAGTCAGCAAAGAAATAACAGAATTGAATCATACCTGTGAGTAAATGGACTTAGTGGATGATTACAGAGTGTTCCACCCAACCACATCAAAATTACATTTTTCTGAGCTGCACATGGGACATTCTCCAAAATAGACCATATATTAATAAAACATTCTTAAGTAAATGCAAAGGGAGTGAAATTGTCACATGCATAATAACTGACCATAGTGCACTAAAATTGAAAATCAATGGCAAAAACCCTACAAAACCTGCATAAATACATGAAAATTAAGTAACAGCATTCTGAACAACCAGTGGGTTACAGATGAAATTAAAGAAGAAATAAAACAATACCTACAATACAATGAAAATGCAGACACAACATACTGTAACCTATGGGATGCAATGAAAGCAGTCCTATGAGGAAAACATATAGCAACAAATAGTCACATCAAGAAAATGGAACAAGCACAGATAAATAACCTAACACTATATCTCAAGCTCCTAGGAAAGGAAGAGCAAGTCAAACCCAAAGCTCATAGACGAGAAAAAATTGTGAAGATTAAAACAGAAATCAATGCAATTGAAACAAAAAAAATACAAAGAATTAATGAATCAAAAAGCTGGTTTTTTGAGAGGATAAACAAAATTGATAAACCTCTGGCCAACTTTATCAAGAAAAGGAAAGAAAAAACTCAAATCCATGCAATAAGGACTGAAAAGAAGGAAATTACTACATATTCTCAAAACTCTTATACAGATTCAATGCAATCCCACTCAAAATACCATTAACATACCTCACAGATCTAGAGAAAATGATCCTAAAATTCATTTGGAAACAGAAGAAACCTAGAAAAGCAAAGGCAATTCTGGGCAACAAAGGCAAGGCAGGTGGTATCTCAATTCTTGACTTGAAACTATATTACAAAGCCACAGTGATAAAATAAGCATGATGTTGGCAAAATAATAGACCTGAGGATCAATGGAACAGATTAAAAGATACAAACACTACTACAAAGACACTCAGCTACCTTATATTTGACAAAGGGGCTAAACACATTCACTGGAAAAAAAGATAGCCCCTTTAATAAATGGAGTTGGAAAATTGGCTTTCCACATGCTAAAGACTGAAAATAGACTCATACCTATCACCACACACTAAACTAAAGTTAAAATGGATCAAGGATCTAAATATTAGAACACAAACACTAAATCTATTGGAAGACAAAATAGGTAAACATCTTGAAGACATAGGGGTCTTAAATTCTCTCCCTGAGAGAATTTATGAATAAAATGCAAACTGCATAGGAAATACTTCAAAGAATCAACAACTGGGATGTCATGTTCCTAAAAAGTTTCTGCACTTCAAAAGAAATCACCAACAAAATGAAAAAAAAAAACCACAGAATGGAAAAGAATTTTAGCCAACAACCCCTCAGACAAAGGACCTATATCCAAAATGTATAAAGAAATGAAAAACATCAAGCTCCCCAAATTTAAAGAACTTCTCCAAATGGGCATCTGAGATGAACACACAGTTCTCAGCTGAAGATACACAAATGACAAATAAATGCATGAAGAAATGTTCACCATCACTGGTCATTCAAGAAATGCAAATTAAAACAGCATTGAGATTTCATCTCATTCTGGGAAGAATGGTTGCCATCAAGAAAGCAACTGATAACAAATGTTGGTGAGGATGCGGGGAAAAAGGAACAGTTCTCCACTCTTGGTGGGAGTGCATACTGGTGCAACCACTGTGGAAATCAGTATGCAGATTCCTCAAAAACTAGGGATTGGAAGTTCCATTCAATCCAACTATTCCCGACCTGGGTATTTTCCCAGAAAAATTGAAAAGGTCGTGTCATAGAGATATGTGTACACCCATGTTTACAGCATCACAATTTGTGATACCTAAATCTTGGAAACAACCAAAGTGCCCATCAACTGCAGGGTGGATGAAAAAAAAGTGGTATTTTTATGGAATACTATTCAGCTATAAAAAGGATGATCTTGAGCCCTTTATAGGTAAATGGAGGCAACTTGAAAATATCCTCATCAGTGAAATAAATAAGACTCACATTAGTAAATATCATATTGTCTCTCTCTTGTAAAAAATAATAAAAACTTACAGAGTAATGGAATCCAAAAAGTATAATAGATATCATAAAAATGAAAGGGAAGGAAAGTGCTCTAAAGGGTATAACGGTATGTATAGTGTGTAAGATAAATGAGCATATTACTGAATTTCTTTTGGAACATTGAACAGGAGGATTTGAACTGTCAATGTCTGAGTGTCTAGCCACTATTTATGCTTTGATTTTGTGACTTTGGCAACTATTTTTAAGATGACAATGAGAAATGTAACAACTAGTGATTCTATGATGTTAATTTTATTTGAATTTGGTATTGTTCCACCCTTCTTTTCTGTTTTTCTATTTTCTTTAATTTCCTTTTCTTTTAAAAAAGAGAACAATATGCAGTATAACAACCACTGTTAAATTTCTTTCATTCTGTTTTGAAAACCTATATTATCATTGTTTTGAATTTGCTGCTGTTTATGTCTTTTGCTTTCTGTTTTTCTTTTCTGACTTTTCTCTTTTTAAAATAAAATAAAGAAAGAAACTGACAAATAGTAATTGCTAATTTGATATCTCTAACCATAGGAGCAAGATCTTTAGTTATACAACCGTATCCAAGTAACATCAGGAACTTTTATGCAGTGAGTTTCTCCTTGGAGAGTGATTTTTATCCTGTGGGGAAGGGAAATTTAACAGGGATAAAGGGAAAAATAGCAATAACTGAAGAGAAGTATAACAGAAGCAAAGGCCAAAACACAAAGGATCATCACCGAAGCTTCGGAAAGCTGGAGAAGAGGTAGGAACGAAAGAATGAAGGAGAAAGCAAAAGACTGGTGAGGTGAACCAGAAAGACTAGAGACAGTGTTCCTTCACATGAAAATATCAAACAATCAAGAGAAATAGTTAAGGAAAGAGAGAAACCAGAGATAAAATAACCTGATAATAAAAGTCAAAATCTTAACACACCTCCCCTCCTCCCCTCAAAAAAGAAGAAAAAGCAACAGAAAAAACTGAAATCTAATAAAGAGAAAAAAGTGGAAAGGGAGATATTCCTCTGGTGCCCGCAGTTCTGTGTTAGTGTCTCAGTCAGCACAGAATACATTCTAAATAACTCCGCCAAGTCTCTGGTAGGAATACGGCTGGGTGCGGGGCTGATCATATGCAGGTCATAAGGCAGCATGAGTGACCTTGTTCCACTGCCAGCCAAGGCTGCTTGCCTGCTTGGCCACTGGTCACTGGGCAGGGGTGTGTCCTTTCTCTGCCACAGGCCAAGGACAGTTGCTTGCTTGTGTCACTGGGCACAGGGCAGGGGATGCTTCCAGTCCTTTGTAGCCAGGGCTAAAATTGGTTTTTGGTGGCCCCAGAGTGGAGTCTGGGTGGTCCCAGTCCTACTTCTTAAAAGAATTCTCCCCAGTCTGCTGTCCAACTGCTGGCAGTCTACTGTGACTGGCTGGCCCTTCCCTCATTCCACTCCAAAACATTGGCAGTGAAGTGCTGGGATGATCTGCTGGTGGATTTCGAACCCAGAGCCCTTTGAAATAAAACGATGACTCTGTCTGCCCACTGCTGCTCCTCCGGGTGCCAGGGCTCTGCTCTACCTCACTCACCATTCACTGATTCTTGGGGGGCTGCTTGGGAAACAGTGTCTCGTGTTTTCACTGCTGCCACTGACTGCATAGGATTCTTCTGGTCCAGGTCAGGCCTTGGTTTCTCAGTGAGTAGCATAGTAGTTTTGGCTGCCTTCCCACAGGGTTGGCTACACAGCCACTCTTGTGCTGTGCACTTTCCTGGCTGCGGTGATAAGTGATTTCTTCTGTAGCAATGAATCCTACTTTTTTCTTCTCTGCTGTCAGTTCCCTCATGGTTCCCATGGACCCTCCACTCGCTTTCATTCCTCCTTGGACTGTTGTTTTCCAGACTCCTGACACTGGGTCTTGGAGAAGCTGAGTTGCCAGCACTTAACACTCTGCCATTTTGCTCTCTCTTTCTTTCTAAATAGTTACAGGGTGATCAGTTTTCCAAGCAAAAAGAAAATTCATTGAACAAATAAGGAAACCCAGCTATGAGTTTGTTTTATGTGACTATTTTGAAAACAATTTTCCTGAAATGCATAGACTTTCCTATATAGTTTTTAAAATTCTGGAATAGCATAAGCTTGTAGAAAAATTGGAAATATAGTATTGGGATATCCCCAACCCCAAAGCATTTGGTAGTATGTTGCTCACTCTTGAATAGTTTCATGTGTATTTCCTATTAACAAGAACATTATTCTCCAGGTACACACTTAACCACCAAAGCAGGGAATTTACCTGGATACATCACTGAGGTGTATTCCTCAGGATCAGTTAAAGTTCCATCTGAGTCCAAAAGGCCACCGATAATCAAGCACCCAGTAGAATCACTTTCTGTATTTAGTGGTTTTCTCTCTTTAGTTCCTTTTCTTTTGGAACAGTTCTTCAGTTTTACCTTGACTTTTAGGACCTTGATGCTTCTGAGACAATGAAACGCCAAGTGTTTTGAAGAATGTTAATTCATTTGTGTTGTCTGATGTCTCAAGACTGCATTCAATTATGAGTCTGATGGCAATGTAGGAGTGAAAATTCCTACCCTCTTCTGGTGGCAGCCTAAACTCTCTATGTAGTCAGGAGGAGATCTTGATCTGTCTTGTTGCTGGATGATATTTTCTTAGTTCTCTTAATTAAGCTAATAGCCTCCAGACTTCACTGTACAGTGACTGTTTCCTTTTGTAAAATGTATCTTGTGGGGTAGCATTTTAATATTATTCAAAATATTTCTTTTTCATTTTACTCCCCACTCCAACTTTTGTACTAGGGAGTGAACCCTCAGCTTTGCAGGAAGCTACTTCTCTAACCCTTTTTACTTTTGAGACACAGTCTTGCTGAGTTTCCCTGGTTGACCTCAAAGTTGCAGTTCTTTGGCTTCAGCCTTCCAGAGTACTGGGATTGTACCTGTGTGTCACTGACCCAGCATTCTCCATTTATTTGAATATGTTCATTTCCTGTTTAATATACTCGGTGATAATCTAGTAATGACTGTATTTGACTTGATGGTCAAATTGCTCCAAGTTTAACCAGTGAAATATGGATTCTATGTTGTTTTAATATAGCTCTATCATTCTTTGTGTATGACCTTGAGCTCTTTTACAACAAGCCCTAGGCTTGCTGTTCCTTACTTCAAATGGCAGGTGGCCATTTCTTCTCAGATTAGTTCTGTTTACTGGAGAATGGTAATGAGAAGTCACGATCTGGTCACTAAGTGTGCTCATCATTTTTGAGGTATCATTGTTCTCAAGGCCCTCAATCAACAGACGTAAGGAACAAAAATAACACATATATTCATAGCTATACTTATTTCTATATATGCATACTTATCTGTATGTATCAATCTGTCCACTAAAAACCTGAAGTTCACATGCCTATAATCTCAACACTCTGGGAGGCAAAGGTAGGAAGATTTCAAGTTCGAATCCAACATGGGTGTTATAGTTGTACTGAGATAGCCTCAAAGTCTCATGTAGACATGGAGGTGGCTGAATCTAGTGTTTTTTGACTGGCTCATTGTCTAGTGGTGGGACTGTTAGTGTGAATGCTGCACTTACCCAGGGGTGGCTAGCTGGGGTAGAATATAAGGGAGGGAAGAAGGCATGCTTTTCCCTTTTTGCCCTTTCACTTGGTTCTTGTAACTGCCATGAATGGTTGCCCATTAGCTATGCCACCCTGGCTTGGAGCCAGCTGAGTATGGACTGAAACTTCTACACACTGTAAGCTAAATAAGCCTTTCTTTCCTTCATTTTGGGTATTGGGTATTTTGTCTCAGCAATAAGAGAAAAGTAACCAAGAGAGAATTTGGTACCAGTGGAATGGGGTCATTGCTTGTGACTGTACCTGGACATGTGGTTCAAGAGCCTTAGGAAATGGCTTGTGGGAAGAATTTGGAAAGGTTCAGAGTTGTTGCTTGAAGGTATAGAGTGGGAATACCTTAGGCTGTTCTGTGTGGGAGATTCTGGTCAGGGTTAAGAAGATGAGAAACTCAGTAACTCAGGTTTGGGAAGGACTGCATTGATCCTTGGACTCCACATGGTATGTATTACGGCTTTGCAGAAATTTTGTCTGCATTTTGCTCATGTCCAGAGACTTTTCCTGAGACTGAGATTAAGGGGAGCAAATTAATTAACCTGACAAAAGAAATTTCAAGGCAGTCAAATGTTGAGGTGGTGGCATGGATATTTTTTTTTAAGCCTGCTTTATGTTGTGAATCAAGAACAAAGAGGCCAACAGGATGATATAAAATGTTGAGAGTTCAGCCAAAAAGGAAGCTCTAGTAGAGCCGTGGACTGTAAATAGAGAGCCAAGATCTTGATTGCTGAGAAGAAATGAAAGAATAAAAAAGCTAGGAGCATCACAGGATGGGGTGGCAGGTCTCCACCCTTTTCAGCCTCAAAACTTCAGAAATGAACGACTTTTCTTTGAGGAGAAAGCTGCAGAGCATCATGTTCCAGGATGGAGGTGGTCACATGAGGTTCCAGAATGACAGTGGTGAAAGCACGAGGTTCCAAATGATGGCGGCCACACCAGGTTCCAGAGTGGAGGTGACAGAGAGAATTTGTTCCTCAGAATCAAGTTCAGAGTGTTCAGCAATCTGTGCACTTGACTCCTATGACCAAAAGAGAAGAAAGTCTGGCTATTGCTCTACCTGGCCACAGACCTCAGCATCATCCATGTGACATTGGTTTTAGGTGTATACAGAATACAAGAGTTCTGGGTTAAAAAGGCTTCCACTGCTACTTCAGAAGGCCTGAGAGGCCAGGCAGTGTGCTCCTGAGAGGGCAGTATGTGAAGCTATAAGTGTGCAGCCAAAGATGAAATGGAGAACCCAGAAGTTTGGGAAAGCAAGGAGTGTGGATTGTCTAAGAAATCCAGCAAGGAAGGAGGAAAGTCAGCCCAGGAAAAAATCAGTGGGATCTACAACCACCAGAACTGCTATTAAGGGTGGAGTCACTCAAGCCTTTGGTGCTCACAACCAGATTGCTTCAGATGTTCCACATGGAACTCCAGGACTTAATGTTTGCTTTGCTTGAGTTTGAAGTTGTTGTGGTTCCAAATTTTTGTATTCCCATTTGTACCTTTTAAATTGTAATGTTTATCCTGTACCAAAGTATGTTAACAGTGTTTAGCTTTGTATTCATTTGTACAGGAGCTGGCAGCTAAGAGTTTACCTTAAATCTTGGAGGAGACTTGGGACTTGGACTTTTCAGCAATGGTGAAACTGTTAGGACTTCTGCAAATCCGGGAGATGGACTAAATGCCTTTTTCATAAAGGCTTTGTATGAATCTTTGTAGAGGCCAGGGGTGGAATGTTATGGTTTGTGTTTGGATGTACCCCTAAAGCCTCAGGCAGTTATAGAGGTGGCTGAATCTAGGGTTTTGTGATTGATAAATTGTCTAGTGCTGGGATTGGTGGTGTGAGTGCTGCACCTTCCCAGAGGTTAATAACCAGCATATAATATAAGGGAGGAAAGGAGGCATGCTTTTTCTTTTTGCCCTTTCATTCTTGTCATTTGCAGCTTCCTTGAATAGTTAGCCATACCACCCTGCTCTGGAGCCAGCTAAGGACTGACACCTCTGCAAATTGTAAGCTAAATAAACCTCTCTTTCCTTCATTTTGGGTGTTGGGTATTTTTTCTCATCAATGAGAGAAAAGTAACCAAGACAATGGGAAATTTACCAATTTAATGAGATCCTATCTCAAAACCGAGCTTAAGAAAGAGCTGGTGATTTAGTTCAGTGGGAAGGCCTTGAGTTCGGTTTTGAGTAACACACACACACAAATGGAATCTTGTCTTTTCTCGCCATATCCTACCATGCCCTTTGGTGAGTTCGTATGCTGTTAACTGTGTCAGCCTTAGTGTATCTTAGAATACAAGTAAAAAATCTATTTATGATTGATAATATGTCCACTGGAATCTGAGAAAAATTGTTGGCAGATGGGGCAATTTTATTTATTTATTTAGGCTGATTATTTTAAAGAGGATAAAACAGAATAAAATCAATTAAAGAAACAGTGTAAGAGATTCAGGACCTCAAAACATGACAAAATCAACAATAGTTACCATAATGCCTTTTGATGTCTTCAAAATAGCTGCAGATAACTTCAGACACGGTAAAAATCAAACAACAGAATAGAATAGAAGCAATAAAAACAAAACAAAGAATGCAATAAAGGATTTCAAAACAAGTCAATAGTAAATCCAAAATTGCTACCATAATATCTCCTGCTATCTTTGAAATATCTGTTCCTGCCATTGGATTTGACATAAATAAAACAAAAGAGAGTAAAACACAACCCAACAAAAACAATGTTAACGATATAGGACTTCCAAAATAAGACCATAGGGAATCAGCAATGGCTACAACTCTGAGAAGGAGATTCCCCTAGATGTCACTCTGCATACCAATATCCTCTGAACCTATGATTAAACCACTAGCCCTATACCTGCAACGTTAGTGTAGCACCAAAGCACCCCAGGCATCCAACTGCATTTCACCTCCATAGCTATCATCACAGCTTGTGTTTCTCTGGATAAAACCCATCACTTATGGTGGGGAGTTGGTACCTCTTGTTTGCCAGCCTGTATGCCAGAAAGGGGCTGAGGTCTGGCTGTTCCAGTCTGCTGGTGACTGTCACATGGCGCTGGTTTCCAGACTGGGCTTGCTCGATGTGTCCTTTCTTCTCTCTACCCCTGGTCTGCAAATGGCACTGAGTCACGGGGAGAGGCTAGGGTCTGGCTGTTCCAGTCCAGCGGGAGTCCGCACCTGGTGCTGGCTCCCAGGCTGGGTTTACTTACCTGGGTTTACTTGCCACTGTGTCCTTTGTTTTCTCTACCCCTGGTCTTTGAATGGCCCAGGCCATCTTTGTTATCAGTAAAAGTGAAAAAATATGATGAAGAGTCGCTCTTGGAAAAAAGACCCAGTATTTTTATAAAAAAGAACAGGAAAAGCCATACAGTACTGCAGGCCAGTGTCCTGACATAGAAGGAGAATTCATGCCTTGAAGGTGAGATAGACACAAAATCCGTCACCTACCAAGTGGACATTCTGGAGGTCAGCCTTGATGAAGCTCACTTGTGGGTCTGTTGAAATAACTAAGGTAATTAATTTAAAATCAGAACATTGTAACTCTTAATCAGGCAGCCTTTTCAGACCACAGTTTAAGTGCTCACCCTTATCCTGCCCTCTGCTCCCGGCTCTCCAGAATATACCCAAATACCTCAAAAACAATCACTGCTCCAGTGCAAAAGATAATGAGTATGAAACCAGTACTGGCACTGACCTAAGTTTTTACTTCATTTTCATCTTATTTTTCATGGAAAGAAGCAAAACGATCTTTACAAAAGTCACATTAGAAAATATCTGAAGGATACTAATATTTTAACTAAAATTTACTGTGATTTCATTTTAATGATTTCAATTGTGACATAGATCATTAGTTTTCTATTAGTTATTTTTTATTACGGTCGTATTGCTTTGCAAAGTAAGGCTATTAAAGCTAATGTTCTACAACATAAAGGATAATTGGGGTTTCTTGTAACTTTTGATGTTTCTAGAAATATTTAATTTTCGTAAAACTGCTGTTATATCTTCATGGGGTCAAAACACAGAAAACTGGTGGGCGTGAATGTGTCTTGGCTCTAAGCCTATGTTTTGTTATTATGAAAAAAGATTAAGTATTTTGCCTTTTCATGTGACTTTTTTGATCAGTTCCTAGTATAAATATTGTAGATGGGTGTTATCTACAGTTCAGAATTTCTTCTTCACTCTGGTAACCCTGAAGGTGAGGTTCCAGCGTACATTGGAAGGATGTCAAGATTCAATAGCTGCACGGATCCCTGATTGCCACTAGATGTCCCTTTAGAGACGCCTCTTGTATCTCAGAAGTTTCATTGGAAACAGAAAGATCTTACGTGTTACTCGCTACTCCCAAAGTCTGTTAGCTGTCTGTTACCAGCCTGGTACTGACCGATGCGTTCTCCTCCTTTCTGGAGGTTTGATTTGAGGACTGCAAAGGACTTGAATGTAGCTAAAAGCAAGTTCAGTTAGGCTTCAGCATTGACCCAAATATGTATATCTGTTAACAGCTCAGACTACAAAGGTGAGAAACATTATACGTGTGGTTTAGATTTACAGAAGGCTTTAATTTAAACATGCTAAAACAAGGACTGGCTTGGCTTTTAATTAGATAGTCAAACAGGCAGATAATTAAAAATCATATTTGGTAATAAAGTATTTTTGTATTTGTATTTTGAATATAAAAGTATTTGGTATTCTGGAAATTAATGAAAATTTCAATAATAGACTCCATACAGGTAGTATCAATTTCCGGAAGAACTGGAGCGGTTGGGATTTCTTGTGCAGCTTATCTCATGAATTTTCTTGATTTTCCTTTTGTAAAAAGTTGACCACATTAGCTTCCAGTTCGGTGTGATACGATGACTTTGAGTACATTTCTTCTTCAGTCTGCTAATTTTTAGTTGTCAGTTTACTTGAAAAGTCAAGAAGTAATCGGATGTTTTGACTCAAATTGTCTATTGATCAGTTTTAGATTGCATGGAGTCATTAAACTGTGTGAGAATAATAATGAAATAAATTCATTAGACATTGTTTTGAAATGATTAGAATCATTCAATAAACTTGGGTGAAAAATACAATGTTAATGACCTTTCTATTTAAAATCTGAATCTGATTATGGTATTTGGGGAAAGAACTTTAATTAGAATAGATGGATCAGTTAGTTCAAAAAGGTTAGCTCCTGCATTTATAAAGTAACATCAGCATTCATTTATCTATGAATATACTTCACAATTATATAATCTTATATAATGTTGATGTAGTATTTCATGTCATCACTTACCATCTATCATAAGAATAATATAGGGAAATACAAATGAGTTAATAAAAAATAACCAAAATAAATTTACCACCCCAAAGCATTTATGCAAGTATTTTTCTCAGTGTGGGCAGCTCATCTTTCACACTGGTTTAATCAAAGTGATCTTCAAGAAATGGTGATTTGTGGGAAAAGCATGTTGGAGACTGAGAGTGCTTGCAAGGTACTAAAAAGCAGTTATTGCACTGTTTCTTAAAAATAGCGAGGAAATTTTTGTAACTGAAAAAGTGGAGAATTTGAAAATAAATCTGGGCAAAATCTTGAAAATATCCATTTTAGAAACCATTCTTCTATTGTCGGCTATTTATAGATAAACACACAGAATGTTCATAAGGTAGAAATCTAATTGATTATTACTATTTAAAATGTGATTTACTGAGCTTTAAAAGTGTTATTATTGGCAGATGTTTGTAGCACCTGATGATTACTTTCATTGTGGGAATAAAGTACATAACACACCTTTTTACTTCCCTGTCGTCAACCCTCTTTCCTTTTTCCTCTATTTCTTTGGCCCTTTTACTATTTGTAAAAGACCCATCTCCCTGTTTCCTACTATATGGTTTTTATTTGATAAATTATTTGTACTTTGGGTTTTTCATAAAAGAAAAAACATGACATTTAATCTTGTATGTCTGAAAAATCTTGAAAATATTGAATGAAGTTTGTAAGCTGTTTTAAGGAAAAACATGATCATTTATTTTGTTTATTCATTTATTTACTTTGGTTTTTCTGAGACACAGTCTCATTGTATATAGTTCAAGTGGGCTTGAATTCACTATATAGCCTAGGCTGGCTTCAAACTTGTGGTGATCCTCCTGCCTCAGTCTCCCAAGTGCTGAGATTACAGACATGCACCATCATGTGTGACTGAAAAAGTGATCATTAAAGATAAGCATATAGAATTAAAAAGTCAGATAACAAGTGTTGGAGAGGATATGCAGAAATCAGAACTCTGATAGGGATGTGAGGTGATATAGCCAATTTTAAAAAAATCTGGTAGTTCTTGAGTTATCATATGACTTAGTAAATCCACTTTTGGTTGTATGCCCAAGAGAAATAAAAACATGTATTGACACAAACACTTATAATTGAATATTTTTTAGTAGCATTATTAATTATAGCCCAAAGATGGAAACAACTCAAATATTTATCAGTATAAGAATGGATAAATAAAATGAATAGTATTGCAACAGGATATATATATATATATATATATATATATATATATATATTTTACTATATATGTATATATACTATATATGTAGTCAACTATTAAAAAAATGAAGTATTGCTATATACCATGATATGGTTGTACCTTGAAAACATGCTGTATGGAAGAAAGCAGTAACCAATGTCTCATACAGTTTCCATTTATATGAAATATCTAGAATAGACAAGAAATAAAGTAGATTCTTTGCTTGGAGCTGGTGTAGAGGAAAGAATTGAGGGACTGATAGCCACAGGCAGTTGGCTTCTTTTTGGGTAATGAAATGTTCTAAAATTAACTTGGGTGATTGTTAAAAAATTCTGCAAAAATACTCCACTGAATTGTTCACCATAAACTGGTGAATTGTATCATATGATAAGAATAAGCATGCACTTGTGAAAGACACAATACAGTAGGATTTGGAGAAAGTTCAGTAAGTTTTAAACCTCAGGTTTAGAGTGAAAGTGTTATGATTTATGTCTAAAGTGTCCCCCCAAATTCTCATATGTTCAGAGAGGGGACTTTGGGCAGGTGATTGGGTCATGGCACTGTATTCTCCACTGGCTTAACCCATTGATGAATTCATAGCGGAGTGTGGTATTTGTTAGGTGGTGCTGGCTGTTAGGTAGTGGGCTGGCTGGTGGAATGAGATGGACCTGTGAGGGGCTGTCTTCAGAGGACATACCTCTCAAGCTCTGGCTCTTTCTCTCTATGCTTTCCAGCTGCCATGAGTTGAGGAGCCTTCTTCTACCACTCCCTAATGCCATACCATTTCTGCACTGGAACCAGCCTGCTGTTGGACTGAACCCTTTGAAACTGTGAGCCAAATAAACCTTCTCTTTAAATTGTGGGTATCTGGTATTTTGTACCAGCAGTGGGAAAGCTGACTAATATAGATAGCATCCAAACCTAAGTGTGAGTGGGCAAATGAGCCTAGAACAGCCAAATCACTGATCTAGGTTTGGGCCATAATCCTAAAAAACAAAATCCTGAATGTCATAGTCTTGAATGTTGAAATCCCAAAAGATTAAAATTCCTGAAGTCTTAAAATCCTGTCTGAGAAAAATCCTGAAAATACAATTGTGGGAAAAGAAATTTAAAAGGTATTGATTTAAATTTTTAAATGAAGATTTGAGACCTATATAACCCAAAACCCAAAAAGAACACTTCATAGACCATTTCATACAGTAAAGCAGAAAATAATAGCAAACATTTGTGTAAGCATAAACAGTTGTACTAACAACATTTACATATAACAGTTATGAGCAGGTAAAATGTAAAAGAATAGGTCAAGAGTGAAATGTACAAATGTATATCATTATAGTTGCTAATTGTATATATCCAGCTTTATAATTGTAGTCATCTGAAAAACTCTGATGGACAATCTAAGTCTTTTATGAGATTGACCAAAAACTGTGAGGGGTCAGCAATGCATATGAAATTTCTCAAAGAGAAAAGATCTCAAAAAGTTTTAGCTCTAACAAATGATGTGTACAAAAAGGCCACCTCAAATTGTTGAGGAAGTTTTAACATTTTTACATGCACTGATTCTTATAAAGGTCAACATTGTGATAACACAGTTTTGCATAGTAAAACTTGCAAAAATGCATAAAATGAATTAGAACTCTCTAAAAGCCCTTATACAACTTACATCTCTGGTATTAAAATAATGAAAGATGAAACAGGTAGCACAGAAAATTCTAAATAAGATAATAGGGTTTACAGTAACAAGGCAGGATTGGGGTTGGGGCTGGTACAAGAAAGAAAGAAAGAAAAGATAAAAGACCCCTCCCTCAAAAAAATCAAAAAGAAAATCCAGCACGTGAAAAACTGCATTACAAGGATGGATTATAGGCTACAGCATGGAGGCATCCATAGTAGCTGGCTGGCTTTCATGAACATAGGCTGTATTTTGAAGTCCTGCGTTATGATACATTGGCGCTTCATTTTCTCTTAGGTCATGACTCTTGGAGAATACATGCACATTTCTTTCCTTTGTGGTGCTGCTGTTTTTGGAATTCTGTAATTTGATGGTTATGGTTTGGATCTAGAGTGTCCCCCAAAGGGCTGTGTTCAGAAGTGAGGCATTTGAAAGGCGATTAGTTTGGGGTGAGGGGCTTTAGTCATGAATCCACTGATAAGTGCAGAGATAAACGAGGTGGCTGTGCTGGGAAGAGGTGAGCCACTTGCGGGTGTGACCTGGGATGGTCTGAGGCATCTCTGGCCTCTCCCTCTGGCTACCTTTGCACAGGTCTTTCCACCATTGCTTTTGCTTTGGAGTTATGGTCAAAAACAGTGAGCCAAACTAATCCTCTCCTTTAAGTTGTGGCTGTTGGGTATTATGTACCAGTGACAGGAAAGTGATTGAGTCTTACACCAACATGAGCATTCCCTATCAGATGATCTCATCCTCTGTGCCGTGTCCCATGTTGTTCTGAGGATGTGGAGATGCATTCCACATGCACTCACACACAGATTGCGAGCGATAGTCCTCGTGACTGAGCGCAGCACTGTGGTACAGGCGTCTTTTGTCCGACTGTGTACATAATTATTCTCCAACCAGTCAACAGCTTTGCTGGCTTCTTCAGGCAAATGTGATTTTAATTCATTGAAAGCTTCTGGGAATTCATTAGCTAGGAGGAATGCCGCTGCTGATGAATGGGGTGTTTTTAAAACTGAAGTTTTATTGTTGTTGTGCCATGTGGCCAATTCTCCACCCTTCACCCCCAATTCAGCTTTCTACTCCTCTTACATAGATTTTCCCATGGGGACTGCAGTTTTGGGACTTTTGACTTTCAGGATTTCAACACTCAGCAATTTAATCTTTCAGGATTGTAATTTTCAATATATATATTTTTAACATTAATGACTTTCAATCTTTCAGGATTTCAATGTTTGGAGTTGTGACATCTGAATCACAGCTTCTGAGGGTGTGATTGGCACTGATGCTGTCCTAAGTCATCCTTACGTATCCCCCAGAAGGTGGATCCTTCCCCTTATACCCAGGGCTGTGGTTCCAGTTGGGGTGGCTTTTAGTGCTTTGAAAGCCCCACATTCCTCCTTTTCTTGTAACGAACACGGTCCTGTTGGCACGTGACGAAGGCGTGAATTACTCTTTCAGTTACCCTGGTCCTTTTTCCTTGGTCCCACAGGGTGAGGAGAAAGGTCTGTGGCTCACATTTTGCAGGTATAAATTTGAATGTCCTCAGCTCCCAAGTGCTGGGATGACAGGCATGTGCCACCACCGCCAGCCTCTAGGTGACTTTCTATAAGAAGGTTATTGACTAGATAAATAAAAGGGTTTGGAAATTATGACGTAAGTGTAATAGTTGAGAGAATAAAAGGAATTTGGCTTGGAGACCTTGTACCCACCCCTAGTGTAATCACTTCACTTTTGTTTCCTTTAGGCTTTTTGGTAAATGTAATTTTGTTCATATAAAAGGTTGTATGCATTCAAGTCAGGGGACATTATTTGTAGTTATCTTTTTTATTTTTTGAGACAAGTTCTCCTTGTTTAGTTCAGGCTGACCTTGAGCTCACCATGCTGCTTAGGCTGACCTCAAATTCATGCAAGTCCTCCTGCCTCAGCCCCCGGAGTGCTGAGATTATAGGTGTATGCCACCATGCTTGGCTTATCTTTATATCCTTCTAAGATGGTGTCAGGCACTCACATAACACTCAGTTATGTTGCATGAATCTAATGATGGGAAGAAAACTTAACTTTTAAGCATCAAATGGGAGGACAGATGTAGGACTGACTATTAAAAATTACAGTGTAGATTTTGACTGAAAATAAGGATAAAAGATTGCACAAGCCCTAATAAGGTTGTAAGGTATTAAGATAGATTATTAAAAAATATTCTGTTACCCACCTGAGTACAGACCATATATCTCCATCCTCATTGGCTTTGGGCTTGGCCATGTGACCAATGACACATGAGTGGAAAAGTCCACCTGTGGCTTTCCATGTCCTCTTCTTTTCCCTGATACTGTGACGGGCACCATTTTGCAAGAAGGTGCTCCCTTATTCTAGGTCCAGGAGGAAAGGTGAGTTCTAAGAAATATAAGCTGAGTACCATTTTGGTATTTAAGAACCTATTTTAATCTACTTCTGCTTGCGGGAGTTCATTGACAGGGTGTTTCTGGTGTTTAATATTTTTCTCTTCTTTTATAGTCACCAAGTTTCAAATTGTATGTTGCAGGCTATAAACAAAGGAAGAAAGTTATGTTTTTGATTATTTTTGAGTGACTTTTCATTTACGTGAACAATCCTGCTTTTTCTTGATACAGTGCAGTGCTCTGCGGACCACTCTGACAAGTGCAGAGCCTAGGAAAGACACTTTCTTGGGTGGAATTTTTTGCTGTGTGCTCTGCTGAAGCTTCACAGTGCAGCGTGGCATGTGCTTTTGTCTGCACAGCAATGAGGAGCTCTGCCACTGTGGCCTTCCTCATTATACCTACATGTCTTCTGGTGTTTTGGTAAGTGACAGGGAAGCATGAGGATGTTTTCCTACTTGCCACACTGAAATAGGTAATGCTTTTAAAATAACATTTAAAAATTATCTTCCAGGACAGCTGCTTTACCGAGGCAGATACTCTCATGCATGTGTAGATTCTGCCGGTGGACCTGGAGGTCCACATTCCCAAATAGGGCTGCCAGAGTGGGCAGGGTGTGGCTTTTTCCTGTGCCTAACTTGAAACCTACTTTGACAGTGCAAATAGTGATGTGCTCAGTTTATCATGATACACCCAGGGGAATGCACATAGACAGGTTAGTCAGAAAGTAACTTATGGTTTCACTGTTCAATAGATCAGATATTCAAGGAAATTGTGTCTTTCTTTGCCACTGAAAATATGTGTGGTCTAATGAATGTTTGGAGGTGTTAAGTAACACAGTCTAAATCCTCTAAGTTTAGCTCTGTGTTCGAATGGTCATCTTCACCCAAAGATGAGACTCGATTTATAGCTGAACAGCCATTCCCACGGCCATCCACGCTGGCTTCAGGCTGGAGCCCCATGTCCTGAGAAAGATGGCTGATCATTGACTGAACATGGGCTTTGCACCATCAACAAAACTCTGGACATGCAGATGTTGCAGGAGAGCTGTTATCTGAGTGAACCAGGGGCTGATATGTGGGGAGTTTGGTCTCCAGGATGGTGATGCTGCAGGTGGTGAGACTCACAAGGTGAAGCCGAGTGAGAGTTCATTGGTATATTTGTCTTCAAAAGGGATTAAGGCATCACGAGTGACTTCAAGAGCCTTGTTATAAGAAGAACGACCCAAGCTCATCTCCTCCCAGTGGCTTCCTATCTCACCATGTGTTCTCTTGCTGCCAAATGCATTCCCACCGTGATGCTATTTGTCATGATGCTGGCACCACAGCAGAGGTGATGCCAGTTCTGCCCTGAGCCTGCAGAACATGAGCTATAACCTTCATTTCAAATGCACTGCCAGCCTTGTCCTCTGCTGTAGTCATAGAAAACAGGTCAAGACAGGCACACACAGAGGCTCTTCAGAGATGAGAGCCCACCTGGCTGCTCCTCACACAGTGGCAAATGCATTCCTGCTTATTCTAGTTGCTCCCTTCTTTCATAGCCTCAAATAATAAATGCTCTCACTTCTTTTGGTTGATTCTTGGTCATTTTTCCAGCAAGCACTTATGGTTTCTAAGGTTCCCATACAGTTCTTTCTCCCACATGAGACTCTGTTTGGTCCAAGAGAAACAGTTGGGCTCTGTGCTCATGCATTCTTTGCCCTGAGAAATTCCCAGAAATGGTTTTTTCCTGCATAGGTTATACAGGAAACTTCTGCTCCTCTATTCTCAATAGGAGGGGACCTTGCCTTCGTATTAAATACCCATTTCCTGACTTAAGGCGAAAGACAGGATAGTTTTCTGCAGAAAATAATCCCCTCTGCATTTCTGTGGTGCTACCAGTGCTGTTTCTTGACCAGAATGAGAGCTATAGGTGTGTGTTTTATAGGAGGTGTGTTAATTCATTGTGCTTTACATTTACGTTTTGTAACTTTTCTCTGTGTTAGACTCAGTAATTCAAATTAAGGAAAAACTAGTGAAAATATCACTAAAACAATTCAAAAAATACCTTCCAATCTCCGGCTCTCTACCTTTCTCTACTTGTAGGTAGGGGTTTTCTCTCTGGTTCTTGGAGTCTTTCAATAATTTTACACCTTGTTCTGCCTCGTTTTAGAAAGATTTTCAATGGAAACTTTCATCTCAATGCTTGTACATTTATTTTAAGTACAATCTAGTGGATATTCCCAACTAATACTATATTAAACCTCTACCTACATCATTTCAAGAAAGCACTTCAGCAAACTCAACAAGGTCAAGAATTATTACACCTATTTGTAAACAAAGACACTAAGACTCTAGAGATTAAGTTATCAAGATTGCAGGATAAACCAATGGATGTGCCAAGATTGGTACCCAGATTTCTTTGACTCCACAGCCATGCTTTTTCTTGTAAGAATATTCTCTTCATGAGAGCATGGATGCAACCTGAGGGCTACCACCAAGTATGAAGAGAAGGTGCAGTCTTTGTCCATGCAGCTTCCAGTCCTCTGTGTGTGAGCACTTGTAGGGAGATCTCAGGACTGGAGGAGAGAGCTTTCATGGAATTGCAGGGAATTCTGTGGGAGGTTCACAACTTTGGGAATGGGCAAAGCTATACCTGTCCTAAACACAGAGATGAAGAGGGGAAAAAGGAGAGTATGTTGTCCTCAGAAACTTACTTGGCCACTGCAGTTGGTGGACAGAATGTATCCTGCAAAATAAGTTGTTTGTTAATTTTAGAATGGTAGAGTAATTCAGTTCCTTGTTATGGAATTGGGAAGAAAGTTCTCCATCAAGCCAGTTTAGGGTCACATAACTTGTGCTCTAAGTGAATCACATGCCTGGTCTGTGCCTGTACAATGCAGGCTGCAGAGAAAGTGTTTATGCAATAAATATTGAATAAATGAGTAGATACTATTAAGTGAATAGTGGTGCTGGAGCTTATTGACTAATGTGATGCTGATTTTCATTTTTTTTTGTGGTTCTACAACATAGATCTCATAGTACTGAAACCTAGGAGTTAATTCTATTTCTAATATTTAGAGTGGGGATCAGTCTGGTAGTAATGCACAAGTATTGGAACCAGTTTCTTGTATTACTTTGCTTCAATTTTCTGGTAAACTTAATCCATTTGCACTGAAAATGTATCCGGAAAATATTTTTTACCCTAAACTAATTTTTGATTTTTTTCATTTTAAGCATAATAAAAATTTACTATATATAATTGGAAATATTAAAAAAGGTCAGTACCATTCCTTATAACTTATCCATTCTAAAAAATATTGTTAACCTTTCTCATCTAATCATTTTGGATTAGCTTAAGTCAGGATATGTAAATGATAGTGTCTTATTACACTTGACAAGACAAGCTCTTATAAAATCCCTTTTAAAAGCGTGTATTTTAACATTTACACGATATTTGATCATGTGGCTGAATTATAATGTTCTTATGTATTATATTACATTATAATGTTCTGCCATTAGTGAATCGTTTGTTTTATTCCTGTGCTCTTAAGGTTATATTAAACATATTTGTGTATAAAATTGTTTAAAAATATTTTTACCTATATTGATGATATACATGAGGGTACATTTATGGGGTCAAAGGACATACATTTTATAATTCTTTAACACTTTCTCAAGAAATGGCAGAAATCGCTTTTAATGCAAAGACATGCAGTTTCTTAAGGATAAATATTCAGAATATGAACCGTTTGTCTTTTACTTTTTTCTTATGATCTTCTACCAATAAGATGATCCAAAGTTAATGGAAGCATGAGAAACAATTTTACTTATTTTTAGAATACCTATTTTGAAGGACTTAAAATTATTTTATTGCATTAAATTGCACAATTTCTTGAGATAGGTGGCAAGATCATGATATCATAATTGAAAAAAGCAGAGTTCACAACTTTTTCAAATTGACTCAAACAGGATTCAACAGAGCCTCAAATAAAGCTTCATCTTTTAAAAAATGTTACTTGCTGTGTATTTGTTACTTTAATATAACTTATACTAGAAATCTATTCATATAGCAAAGGAAAAATTGTAGATGCCACAAATAGATCTTCTCCTTAATGGAATTTTGGCAAAAAAAAAAAAAAAAAAAAAAAAAGAGAACTCGAGGGACATATAAAGAAATTTCCTTATTTTGAAACATCTTAAAGAATTCATGTAAAGAATAGATTGGCATGTACTCTTATTCCTCTTCAGATATATTTAAGCATACCTAAAATGAATTTTATTTTTGGAACTGGGTATCAAGCTGGCAACCTTACACCTACCTGCCAGGCAGGTGCTTGTGCCGCTGAGCTAAATCCCCAGCAAATTTTATTCTTGAGTGATACAAAACTTTCTACTTGGCTTTCTTTTTTCATATTTTTCCTTGAACTCTAGATGGATAAATGTATTTGTATATGCATTCACAAGAACATGCACGTTTTTCTAATAGCCTTTATTCAGCAAATATTTACTTTGAAAGTTTTCCTTATTTTTCTTATGGAGGAGAGCCACACTTTTTATATTACAAAAAAGACCACAGGATATTAGAACTAATAATGCTACTTGAACATTGGTTTGTACAAGCATTCACCATATGGGAACCAGCCCAGTGCTGTTGTTACAGAACCAGGTCCATTTGGCCTGTCAGAGAGTTTGTGAATCAGTGAAGAGAGAGTTTATTCATACAATGGCCAAATGTGGAGATGGGACAGCAAGTCTGAAATTCATTTTACTGAGGATAGAGGTTAAGGATATTCATGGAATAAAGAAATAGGGTATCTTAAAGTACCAGGACAGGTGATTGGAGGCAAGGAAAAGCAAAGTAATCAGTGATCTGTGCAGTGTAACAAAATCCCCATAGCACAGTGTTAGCAGGATCACGGGGTAGAGTTCTGATGTTACCCATTGAACAGTCTAAGTGAAGACTTAAGCAGCCTTACATCCCTGATAAGTAAACAAAGTAGCAGGTATCACCATAAACCATGTGTCAGGGCTGCTATGGTAGAGCGAGGGGAGACTGATAACACACTGCTTAGATACGTGACCTCTAAAATTAGTGTTCATGTCAACTAAAAAAGCGAATTAAGTCTGGAGTATTTATTTCATGTTTATTTGTCCTTGAATTTACTGTTTGTCAAAAAAAGCCAGGATATGTAAATGATAATGTCTTATTTCATGGATCTTGCAGATTGATGAAGCAGAAGACTGAAGAAGTAGGGACCTCTAAATTGCACAGAGGGAGTTACTAAAGTGAGTGGTCTAGTGGATGGACTCTTTAAGTAGAAGTGGTGAAAAGGGAAGATGAAAAGGGACTTTTTGTGTTTTTTTTTTTAACCACAACTTCTTTTGTATTACAGTAGACTTATAAATATATTTTTACTATATTTTGTGGCTTCATAACAGAATAAGAACAAATTAAGCATCTGTTGTTTGCCGAGTTCCAATTTTGCCTTGATTTTATTTCTGAATCACCTGTATGATCAAGTACCACAAAAATGGGAATGGAAAACCGGTATTTATTTTCTTTTTATTATCAGTGCCCATTAATTTTACAAAATACTGAGTTTCAATGTGTACAATATATTTTTTTCATATCCACCTGTCCTATTACCCCCATACCTTTACATGGGGGTAATATATACTCAAATATATATATGTATATGATAGTAATTCTCCATTGGAAGAATAGCAGACAAAAGTTTTCTCTCATTCTGGAGGCTGTCTGTATACTTTGTCAGTTATTTCCATTTTCTTCTTTTAAATATGATATATTTCTTGATATTATTTCCTGTGCTATTGGAGTGCTGTTAAGGAAATCTTTCTCTATGCCTGTGGATTCAAGTGTTTCCCTGTTTCTTTCAGCAATTTCAAACTTTTAAGACTTATATCTAGATCTTTGATCCATTTTGCATTGGGTTTAGTACAAGGTGAGAGATAGGTATTTAGTTTATCTTCTACGAATAGATACCCATTTTCCCCATCATCATTTGTTAGAGAGACTATGTTTTCTCCAGTGTATGTTATTGGCTTGTTCATTTATGCCCTCCTTGCCCATGAGGTTTCTGCAGAGAAGCCTGTAGTTATTCAGATAATTTTGCTTCTATAAGTCACTTGGTATTTCTCATTTATAGCTTTCAATATTCTTTCCGTGTTTTGTACGTCTGCCATTTTAACATAATGTGATTGGAGAATTTCTTTCTTTGTTTTTATTTTATTTAAGAGGAAAAAGAGAAAAACACAAAACAAAACAAAGCAGTGTAAGGTTACACATAATACAGAACTACAAAAATAAACATAACAGTAAGAAATCACCTGTTAATAGATTACATATTATCATCTTGGAAATAGTTGCTCAAATCACAGTATCAAAGAATACAAAGTAGACATTCAGAGAGACTGCAAACAGCTGTGTTCAATGATCCAAAAACAGTAATATAGTCAGCTATTTAACACCCCTAAACACACTTGCTGTTATATCCGTTAGAGCTCTTTTTTTTTTCCTCCCTCTCTTTTATACAACAAAATTTACACATTTTGGATTTTATTACTCCTTAGTTCTTATTACTTTTTTTGGGGGGGGGAGAGAATAAAGTCAAATATGGCAAAACAAAGCTGTCAGTCAAAACCAAGGATAGACATAGCACATGATGTAGAACAGAGTACAAGGTTATTAACAATGGTTATCAACGTTGTCTCTTGTTTCCTTAAAAAGAATTGTCTATCTCATTAGATATTATAAAGTTGGACACAACAGTAGAGAACAAGACCAATAAAACTTAGGCATTGTAAACATTACAGGACTTCCAAAGGAGACAATAGTCAAACCAGAATGGGCATCTTAGTGAATCTTATTGCCTTCAAAGTAGTTGCCTATACCCTCAAACTTGATAATATCGCACAGAATGGAACAGAGTCTAATCAGTCAAAACAAGATTGTGGGAGTATTACAGGACTTCAAAACAAGTTAATAGGAAATCAAAAAGAGTTACTATTTGTCGATGTCGCTCCCGGCCGGCAGGAAAGACACACGACAAAGTCTGGCAGTGTGCAACCTTGCCTTTATTTGTCTCCGCGTGGGCCCCGCGAAGCCTCCTCTCTGCCACCAGCCCTTTCTCGCCGGTGGACTTTCTCTATCTCTCTCTGTGCTTCCTGTCTCGTGGCGGGAGAGGCATTCACTTTTATAGGGCAACAGTAGCCAATCAGTTCAAAGCGCGCGATGCGGGCTGACTGGCTAACATCAGCTGTTGCTAGGCAGACTATCTTACAGAGCGGGTTGTTTAAGTCGCCAGCACAATCAGGGGGCAGGAAGCAGGCGCCAACTTGACTCACTCGATGGGAGGGGCAATCTAGCTCAGGCTCCGCTCCCACCCACAGGCCCTACGTCCGCCAAGTAAGGCGACCGGTGTCGGCGGCTCCCAACATCTCCCCCTATTTTATTTACTTTGAATGAATGTATGCATCGCAGCCCGCCCTGGATCGAGTGCAGAGGCTTATGCCCTGTGTTGAGGCCCACCGTAGGCCCTTGGCTTGGACCCTGGTCGGCCGCCCCCGGGTCTGCCAAGGCCTTGAGACCCTCGTCCTTTTTCCAGGGCCAGGAGTGAACTGGACGGAACCTGGATGCACATAGGCATGCACTCATGCCCCTCCGTGTGATCCCCTCGGAGAGGCATCTAGATCTGGGCAGATTCTAGTAATCCAGCGGCTTTCGTGCGGTGTGGGGTGGGGCCTGGCTTAGGTCGAGTCATGCTGGGGAGGCACGCTCTTACCCGTCATTGACTCACCCACCCTGCTGTGTGGTGTCAATAGGGAAGGAGTGCGGAAGACCCGCCACACCTAGACCCGGTCGTAGGCCAGTCGAGCGAGCCATGCGTAGGCCTGGGGGTCATTGTGCCCATCACGGGCTGCTGCCAGGGCTGCATGGGCAACCAGGCGTACTTGACGCCGGGCCGCCGCAAGGCGCCCATTAATAAATGATGTGACCCATCGGAGCAAGAATGGTCCTACAAGTAAGAACAGAAGCAAGGAGCACAGGGGACCTAACAATGGTAAAACATAGGGGAGCAAGCCATTCCAGGCTCCCCAAAAAGGGACTGTCCTGCAGTTTTTTTAGGGCTCATCTTGTTGTTGGGTCTGCAGTTGGCCTCTGGTGGAACAGGCCTGATCTTTAGTCGAGGGACTTGTCGCGTCAACCTCTCTGGGACCCACAGTGGTTTTCATCCCGATTCCTGCAGAAAAACACAAACCGCGCCTCGGTTCCAGCTAACCACCGGATCCGGGCCCATCCATTGTCATGCCATAGATAACCGCGCCTTTGGAGGCAGGCCTTGGCTTACTCCCCCTTTTTGTTTTTTATTTTTTATTTTTTATTTTTTTTTATTTTTGGTCTTTTTCGTTTTTTTTTTTTTTTTTTTTTTTTTTTTATCGGTGCCAGGGATCGAACTCGCGATTGCCTGCTTACAAGGCAGGCGCTTATGCCGCTGAGCTAAATCCCCAGCCCCCGTTTCCTCGACCGGCGTTTTTCTCAGCCTGCTCGGCAGAGTAGCCGCCCATGAAAATACCGTCCGCCCCGCGGCGCAACGTCATAGGACGGCGGTCGCGACAGAGTGGAACGGGGCGTCACTTCCTGTGCCGGCTGAGAGAAGGGAGGGTTTCCTGTAGCGGCCTCTTGGCGGGGAGCCGCTTCTGGAGAAGAGCTCCAGGGCGGAGCGGATGGCTCTCTATCTCCTCCCCGCCAGAGAGCGCTCGGGGGCCCTTTTTCCTCTCTCTGCTTTTTTCGAGCGGCGCACGCACACAATTCGCAGCGCAACTCGGCATAGGAGTCAAGGCACGCATGTATCATTTCCCACAGGGGGCGAATAGCCGGCGAAATATCGCCTCCCAATTCCGCCGAGGCGAGGTCCCCGCCTAACTTCTCCCATGATGGCAGGTTTAAATGCCCTGTGGGTAAAAACCAGGGAGCCACCCTATCTATCTCTGCTATGAATAGTTCCAGTGTTTTTTGACCTACCCTGAGGTCTCTAGCTTTTAAAAGCTTTCTAAGGGCCTTTACCAAGGGCCGCACCTCTGCGCTCGGTAAATTACCCATTTTTAACCTCTAAGGGCTGTTACTCACCGCGTGTGACTTAAAGAACCCGTCACCTACGCGTGAGCCTGAGGGGAGTCTAAAAGCCCTGTAGATGCGCGCCACCCAGAGCCCAGGCTTATCCCCAACTCACCTGTCCGGCAGCACCACGCTGGAGCGTTGCACACCACCGCCGTGTCTCGGGGTTGATCAGTCCCCGTGCGGGTCACCAAATGTCGGGGTCGCTCCCGGCCGGCAGGAAAGACACACGACAAAGTCTGGCGGTGTGCAACCTTGCCTTTATTTGTCTCCGCGTGGGCCCCGCGAGGCCTCCTCTCTGCCACCAGCCCTTTCTCGCCGGTGGACTTTCTCTATCTCTCTCTGTGCTTCCTGTCTCGTGGCGGGAGAGGCATTCACTTTTATAGGGCAACAGTAGCCAATCAGTTCAAAGCGCGCGATGCGGGCTGACTGGCTAACATCAGCTGTTGCTAGGCAGACTATCTTACAGAGCGGGTTGTTTAAGTCGCCAGCACAATCAGGGGGCAGGAAGCAGGCGCCAACTTGACTCACTCGATGGGAGGGGCAATCTAGCTCAGGCTCCGCTCCCACCCACAGGCCCTACGTCCGCCAAGTAAGGCGACCGGTGTCGGCGGCTCCCAACAACTATTATATATCCTAATTTAAAAAATTTTTCCCTTAATTAAAATAAACATAAGAAATAACTAAATAATTTTTTTAAAGAATAGTAGTTACCATAGTGTCTGTCTTTTTCCTTGAAATATTTGGATAAAACTTCATATACTATAGCTTCAAATATTTCCATATCAAGAAGCCCAGAATAAAGCCTTTCTAATTAATAAGTGAAAATTTTATAAGGCTTCAAGGCCACATAATGGGGAATCATGATTACCACATATTTTTATATATTTGAATCATTACTTACATTAGGGAAACTATTCGGTATTCATACATGTGAGATTGATTTATTTCACTTATGAGTATGGTCTCAAGCTGCGCCCATTTATTGATAAATATCTCAATGTGATCCTTCTTTATAGCTGAATATACTCCATTGTGTAGAAATACCACAGCTTTTTTATCCATTCCTCAGTTGATGGACACTTGGGTTGTTTCCAAGATCTGGCGATTACAAATTGTGCTGCTATAAACATAGGTGCACATATATCACTGTGGTATGATGCTTTCAGTTCTTCTGGGAATATGCCTAGAAGTGGAATAGCTGGAATAAATGGGATTTCCAATCCCAACTTTTTGAGAAATCTCCAGACAGACCTCCACAAAGGCTGTACCAGTCTACACTCCCACCAACAGTGCAGGAGAGTTCCTTTTTCCCCACAGCCTCTCCAGCATTTGTTGTTGGTTTTCTTGATCCTTGCCATTCTTTCAGGAGTGAGATGGTATCTCAGTGTGGTTTTAATTTGCATTTCTCTAATGACCAATGATGATGAGCATTTTTTCATGTATTTATTTGCCATTTGCATTTCTTCCTCTGAGAATTGCATATTCATCTCAGATGCCCATTTTTGGATTGGATCTTTGAATTTTGGAGGTCTGAGTTTTTTTTAAATTCTTTATATGTTTTAGACAAGAGTCCCTTGTCTGGGAGAGAGTTCACTAAAATCTTTTCCCAGTTTGTGGGTTTTCTTTTCACTATGCTGGAGATTTCTTTTGACATGCAGAAACTTTTTAATAAGAAGTGGTCCCAGTTATTGATTCTGGGAAGTATTTCCCGTGCGGTTTGAGTCCTGTTCATGAATTCTCTACCTACTCCTATGTCTCCAAGGTTTCTACCCAATTTGTCTTCCAATAGATTTAGTGTTTCTGTTTTAATATTCAGATCTTTGACCCATTTAGATTTTAATTTAGTACATGGTGATAGACATGGGTCTAGCTTTAGTTTTTGGCAAATGGAGAGCCAGTTTTTCCAGCACCATTTATTAAAGAGACCGTCGTTCTCCCAGTGAACCTGTTTGGCTCCTTTATCAAAGATAAAGTGGTTGAGTGTTTTTGTAGTTGTGGTTGTATCTTCTAATCTATTCCATTGATCTTCAGCTCTGTTTTGATTCCAATACCATGTTGATTTTACTACTGTTGCTTTGTAGTATAACTTCAAGTCAGGGATTGTGATGCCTCCTGCTTTGTCTTTGCTGCTTAGAATTGCCTTTGCGATTCTAGGTCTCTTCTGGTTCCAGATGAAATTTAGGAGTGATTTCTCTAGATCTATAAGGTATGTTGATGGTATTTCTATTGGGATTGCATTGAATCTGTATAAGAGTTTTGGGAGAATGGCCATCTTCACAATGTTTGTTCTTCCTATCCATGAGCAAGGGATGTCTTTCCATTTTCTGAGATCATCTTCAATTTCCTTTTTCAGTGTATTATAGTTTTCACTGTATAAGTCTTTCACTTCTTTCGTAAGAGTAATTCCTAAATATTTCATTTTTTTGCTTGCTAATGTGAATAGTCCAGTTTCTCTTATTTCCCTCTCTGTGATTTTGTTGTTTGTGTATAGGAATGCTATTGACTTCTGAGTATTGATTTTGTATCCAGCCACATTACTGAATTTATTTATTGTATCTAAGAGTCTTTCAATGGAGTTTAGGGGGTCTTCTATGTAGAGTATCATGTCATCTGCAAACAATGATAACTTAACTTCTTCTTTTCCTATCTTTACCCCTTTTATTTCTCTTTCTTGCCTAATTGCTCTGGCTAGTACTTCCAGTACTATATTAAATAGGAGTGGTGATAAAGGACATCCTTGTCTTGTGCCTGATTTTAAAGTAAAGGCTTTCAATTTTTGGCCATTTAGTATGATGCTGGCTGTTGGTTTGTCATAAATGGCCTTTATTATATTGAGGTAAAGACCATCTATTCCAATTTTCTGTAAAGTTTATCATGAATAAATGTTGGACCTTATCGAAGGCTTTTTCTGCATCTATAGAAATGATCATGTGATTCTTATTTTTGGCTTTATTGATATGGTGGATTACATTTATTGATTTGCATATGTTGAACCATCCTTGCATTCCTGGGATGAATCCCACTTGGTCATGGTGTATAATCTTCTTGATGATTTGCTGGATCCTATTTGCCAATATTTTATTGAGGATTTTTGCATCTGTGTTCATTAGGGAGATCGGTCTATAGTTCTCTTTTTTAGTTGGGTCTTTCTCAGGTTTTGGTACTAGAGTAATATTTGCTTCCAGGAATGACTTAGGAAGGATTGCTTCCCTTTCAATTTCATTGAATAGTTTGAGGAGTGTCGGCATTAGGTCTTCTTTGTATTTCTTGTAGAATTCTGCAGTGAATCCATCTGGGCCTGGGCTCTTCTTGGTGGGTAAGGACTTAATTATATTTTCAATTTCAGTAACAGAGATTGGGTTATTCAACAGTTTTACATCCTCTTGATCTAGGTTTGGCACTTCATATGCTTCTAAGAATCTGTCTATTTCTTCTGTGTTATCAAACTTTCGAGAGTAGAGGTTTTCGAAATAGGTGTTGATGATATTCTGTATTTCTATTGGGTCTGTAGTGATTTCTCCTTTTTCATTTCTTATTGCATGAATTTGAGCTTTTTCTTCCCTTTCTAAAATAAAGTTGGCTAGAGGCTTATCGATTTTATTTATTCTTTCAAAGAACCAACTCTTTGATTCATTGATTCTTTGGATTGTTTTCTTAATCTCTATTGCATTGATTTCTGCTCTGATTTTTATAATTTCCTCTCTTCTTTTAGCTTTGGGCTTGACTTGCTCTTCTTTTTCTAGCTGTTTGAGGTGTAGCATCAAGTTATTTATTTGTATTCGTTCTGTTTTCCTGATGTGGGAACTCAGTGCAATAAATTTTCCTCTGAGGATGGCTTTCATTGCATCCCACAGATTCCAGTGAGTTGTATCTGCATTTTCATTTTCTTTTAGGTATTGTTTAATTTCTTCTTTAATTTCTTCTGTGACCCACTGATTACTCAAGAGTATGTTATTCAGTTTTCATGTGTTTGTGGGATTTTTGCAGTATCATTTATCATTAATTTCTAATTTCAGAGCGCTATGATCCGATAACATGCAAGGGATGATTTCAGCTCTTTTGCACTTGTTTAAATATGTTCTGTGAGCTAATATATGGTCTATGTTAGAAAATGATCCACGTACTGCTGAGAAGAATGTGTATTCTGATGTTGTTGGGTGGAACATTCTGTATATGTCTATCAAACCCATTTGTTCACAGGTATGATTCAGTTCTGTTATTTCTTTGCTGATTTTCTGTCTGTTTGATCTGTCCCTTGGTGTCAATGGCGTATTAAGGTCTCCTGTTACAATTGTGTTACTGATAATTTGACTTTTCATTTCTGTTAATAATTGTTTTATATAACTGGGTGCTCTGGAGTTTGGTGGGTATATATTTAATATAGTTATCTCTTCCTCTTGGAGTTTTCCCCTTACGAGTATGTAGTGACCTTCTTTATCCTTTATGGTCATTGTTGGTTTAAAGTTCACATTGTCTGCAAACAGAATGGCTACTCCTGCCTTTTTTTGGATTCCTGCTGCATGAAGAATTGTTTTCCATCCTTTGACTTTCAGTCTGTGAGTATCCTTCTGGGTTAGATGGGTTTCCTGTAAACAGCATATGGTTGGATTTTGTTTCTTGATCCATTCTGCTAGTCTGTTTCTTTTGATTGGTGCATTGAGACCATTTACATTAATGGTTATTACTGTTAAATGTTGGTTAATTGTAGGAATCTTATCTCTCTGCTGTTGCATCTTTATCTTTCTGTTCTGTTTAATTATTTGCTTTGCTTAGTGGTTTTTTCCTTTGTGTATCTAAACTGTCTTTCAATATTTTTTGCAGGGTTGGTTTGGTGTTCATGAAGTTCTTCAGCTGTTCTTTGTCATGGAAGTATCATATTTCACCATCTATTTTGAATGATAGTTTTGCAGGATATATCAGTCTAGGTTGGAAATCATTTTGCTTTGGGATCTGGAATACTTCACTCCATGCTCTTCTTGACTTTATTGTTTGTGATGAGAAGTCTGCTGTGATTCTGATAGATTTTCCTTTATAAGTGATCTGTCTTTTCTCTCTGACAGCTTTTAATAATCTATTCTTGTGTTGGATTTCTGGGATGGTGATTATTATATGTCTGGGTGTAGTTTTATTTTGGTTATGACTATTTGGAGTTCTATATGCTTCACTGATCCTGATGTCAGTTTCTGATCTCATGCTTGGGAAATTTTCAGCTATTACTTCTCTAAATATCCTCTTGATATCCTTTATGTTGTCTTCTTCTTTTTCATTAATCCCTATCATTCTTATGTTATTCTTCTTTGCATCATCTTGCAGTTGTTGAATTGTTGTTTCCTGATTCCTTGTTATTTTTAAAAGATCTTTCCTTTCCTGTTCACTAGCTGCAATCCTGTCTTCAAGGTCTGAAATTCTATCTTCACTTTCATTAAGGCGGTTTTTACAACTTTCAGTGGAGTTTTTTATTTCCTGTATATCTCTGTGCATCTGCATTATGTATTCTGTTTGTTTCTTATATTGCTCGTCTAGGGATTCTATTTGTTTAGTTCCTCCAATTTTTTATTTGTGTTTTCTTTAGATATATTTAGAATCTCTTTCATTTCTTTTATCATTTCTTCTTTTATCTGGGAAATTATTTCGAGTTTGAATTTCTTTAAAGCTTCCTGGCGTTGCTTGTCAACTTCAGTAGCTATTGTGTCTGATATATGAGGTGGATGGGATATATTTTCTTCTAAATACATTCCTCCTAGGGTTTCCTGAGATGGGCTGGAGGTTTGAGGTTGTAATTTGGTCTTTCGTTTTGTCATTTTCCTATATTTCTGTGTTTCAAGTGTTATTTGAAAGCTTCCTCAGGATCTGTTGAAAATCCCCTTCTATGTTTGCAGCTACTGAGACTCTGGCACCACGCTACCCCAAGCCATTGGGCCTGCAGAACCAATGGCCCTCCTCTGCTTGTTCAGAACTCCGCAGTTCCAGACAAGCTGGGCCTCAGGGACACTGTGCGCCCACCTGCCCCTTGGAAGCTCCACAGCTCTTCAATCGCAGCCGGGTTAGGGTACTCACCACAGGCCGCAGTGCCTCTGGAGCCTGTGATCCCTCCCTGCTTGCAGAGATATCCACAGTCCTCCAGACAAAGGAAGGGGCTTCTGCAGGCACTCCAGATCCACCCAGCTCCTCCTCTGCACACCGATGGCTAGGCACGGCTGGGCTTGGGGGATAGTGTAGGCCCGCCCACCCGTCGGGATCTCAGCAGACCTCCAAGTGTAGCCGGGATGGGGAGGCGGATGTAGTGGCCTCTAACCCACTGCTCCACTTCACTGCACCCAGAAGCCTGGGGGGTCCGGAACAATCTGAGATTTGGGCAGAGTGTGCTGGGCACTCACCACAGGCCGAGGTGCCTCAGGAACCTGTGATCCCTCCCTGCTTGCAGAGATATTTAGTCCTCCAGACAAAGGAAGGGGCTTCTGCAGGCACTCCAGATCTGCCCAGCTCCTCCTCTGCACACCGATGGCTAGGCGCGGCTGGGCTTGGGGGATAGTGTAGGCCCGCCCACCCGTCAGGAGCTCAGCAGACCTCCAAGTATAGCCAGGATGGGGAGGCGGATGTAGTGGCCTCTAACCCACTGCTCCACTTCCCTGCACCCAGAAGCCTGGGGGGTCCAGAACAGTCTCAATTGGAGAATTTCTTTTCTGCTCTTACTGGTTTAGGGTTCTAAATGCTTCCTGTACGTGGATGGCTATATCTTTTCTCAGATTTGGGAAGTTTTAAATTATAATTTCTTTGAATAGCTTTTTCTATGCCATCGACTGAAACTTAGGACCCTCTTTTACACCAAAAAAATCTATAACTTTATTCCTTTAATCATGTCCCAGAGTTCTTAGATGTTTTGTTCATAATTTGTATTTTTTTAAATTTGTGTCTCAGTACTTCAAGTCCTCAATTTACAAACATCCAAGTTATGAACTTTCACTACAACAGCTGGTGAGTGACTCCAGTCCAAGTATTGCTGTATCTCTTGGAGAGATTGCTTGATCAGATACTGTTCTAGGTAGAGGCCAGCTGATGTGGGGACTCAGCAGCCACAGGTTGTCTTCATCTCAAGGCTCCCAGTGTTAAACTCCCACACTGATGGGTGAGGGACAATCATGGATGACACTTATGGTCAGGGAGCCATGGTCAAGCCAGCAAGAGGCACCCAGAATGTTATAAGCTAAATGATACAGGCCCTATCCCCATGACCAAAGGCCAGGTTCCGCCTGAATTTCTGTGGATTTGAAGGTCCCAGAACTGGCACCCTGCCCTAATCCTAATGCTCATTTGCTGGTGCTTATGCAGCACAGATCTGGGCTCTGACTGGTTCTTTTGTTTACCAATGAGAGCAGGGTCACACCTTGAAATGGACACTGTTGCAAAACTATAGGCCCCATCCACAGATGTGAAATCATAGGAAAGTTTCTTTCTTTCTTTCCTTTAAAAAAAATTTCTGTTGTTTTTAATTTTTTTTCAGTTTTTTTTGCATGAGTATGAACATTTAGTTTTATTCTTTTTTCCTTCTTTCCTTCCCTTGTGTTTTCTTCACTAATTTGGGTAATCAGGATTGGGTAATCAGTCTTCCTTTGTCCTGGCTTCTATTTTCTTCCTTCATTTCTGCATTTTTCTGTTTTCTTCCCTTAGCATATAATTGCTCTATTGAGTAGATACTGACTTCCAGGAAGATGGTAGAGTGGTGAGCAGCAGAGAAACAGTCCCTCCAAGATTTGGGGTCCAGATGTTGGAGCATAGCAATGAAGAAGAGGAGGGGGAAGTGGGTCCTTGGAATCCAGGAAGGATTTGAGTGGATATTTACTGTACATAATTTTGTGGTTTGTCTTAGATTTTGTTGTATAACTATAAATCTTGTGCTTGTTAGTAAAGGTGGCAGATTATCATAGTTTGTCATTTTCTAGTCTGTATTGGATGCTACTGTTACTACTGATTGTACTATTTTAGCCAAAGTGACATGGTTGTTGTGATCAATTGATTGTCCATTTATGCCAATACCTGGTTTGTCTTGGGGTCCTAAAGAATGCTATAGTCCTGTAAGAACTGGTGGTAAGCAAACAAGCTGTAACCTTTCATCTCTAATAAGCACAAGAGGCAGGATCCTGGGAAGGACTCAAAGACCAAAAGCTAGCAATACCTAGAAGTCATCTCTGAAAAAAACATTCATTTCCTCAAAAGGCATCAAGACTAAAAGTAAGCTGTTTGTAAGCCTCAATGCATAAAAATAAGAGCCAAGAAAAAAACCCAAAAAACAAAAACAAAAAGAAAATGAGAAAACACAGATGCAAGATGAAACCTCCAATTCCCTTTCTCCTGAGGCAAGTTCAGGGGACATTGATGTGGGAGAAATAAAAGGCACTCAGCTAAATTTTCTGAAATGGTAGCCGTGAAGTAGCAAAATACATATAAGACTTTCGATAAAACCAAAAGAGAATTACACAGACAATTAAAGAGACGGTGACTATAATGAATGAAATGGTTTGTGAATCTAGTGTAGACATATGTGAAAAAAATAGACAATCTTAGCAAAGATACACAAACCAAACCATGAATGCCCAACATAGAACTGGATTCCATTAAACAGATTCAGATAGAAATTCAGGAGATTAAAAATTCTAACAAAAGAAGGCGGAGCAAAGATGGCCGATAGATAACAGCTGGTTAGAATTCAACATAATACAGCATGAGGAGCCCCCAACAGAGGGAGATGAATTCTCTCATCCCAAGAAGAAACTAAAGTGAGAAGAACCAACCAAACATATAGTCCTGGTGCTACTATTGGAACAGCTAAAGGTTCAGTGCTCTTGCCACAGCAGGCGACATTCCAAGCCTTTGGAGGTCCTGCTACTTCAGCTGACTGGAGGCGCAGTCACACTGAGGTTGAGGTCGGCAAGCCAAATGGAGAGCTGAGCTAGTGCGGAACCTGCATCAACTTGTGGTGAGTGATGGGAGTGGAGCCATTCCACAAAAGGGGGGCTCCGGTGGATGACATTCTGGGACCAGGCAAGACTGGCAAGTACAAGGGGCAGCAGTGACTTCAGTCAGTTGGTCCCTTCCCAAATGGGATTGGTGGAGTGAGCTAGACCTGGGTCACGTGACCTGGCTGAGACCCAATAGGTTATCTGAAATCAATTCCCTATGGTAGCAGCACACACTAACACAGGGAAGCCTCAGAAGTTTGACTAACCAGGAGGGGAGGCAGCACATAGTAATACAGTGCAGGCCTCAGCAACTTGACTGATCCAGAGGGGAGAGGCCAGCATATGCTGCCCCTGTTTGCAACTCACTAGCACACTGCAGTGGGAAGGGTCACTTAGCCAGTGTGCTTCAGAAGAATTGTAATCAGGAAAGAAAGAAACTGGGGCCTCCTGGAAGAAGCAAAAAAGATTGGGAGAGGAAGCAACAAGAAAAAGTTCCAACCCTGAGAACATTGACCCAGAACAGGTAAAAACAAAGGAGAATGAGAACAGCAAGCACACAATATCAGACACGGCACCAGTGAACATAAAGAGGTATTTCAGGACCTCATAGATGAGTCCAAAGGGAAATATTTAGCCAAGTAAAGCAAGATATAAGAAGATTAATAAAAGAGGTGCTAAGTAGATAAGATAAGATGCTAAGATACCCCTCAAGCAGACACAGATGCAACAAGGGAGGAACTCAAATAAAAGAAAGAACCATTTGATGAAGAATATAAAGAAAATATAGAATACATGAAGCAGATTCAAAGAGATTACCAGGAAATTAAAAACTCTATGGAAAGATGGCAAATCTGCTTGAAAGAAACTAAGGATAGATTATGCAAACTGGAGGGTAGTTTTGCAATGTGGGATTATGAAAGGAAAAACTTTTTAAAAATAACAAGGAAACAAGCAATAACAATACAAAGGCTAGAAGACAATAAGAGGATCTACAGCTTGAGAATAAAGAATGTGAATGAAGAAGCAGGGGGTATAAACAAAGGAACTACAAAGGCTATTCACAGAAATAATTAAGGAAAACTTCCCAAACATAGGAAAAGGAAATGATATTCATAACTATGAAGCATACAGAACTCCAACCACCTACAAACAAAACAGAGCTACACTCAGGCATATAATAATTAAGGTCCCAGAAATTCAATATAAGAACAGAATATTAAAAGCTGTTAAAGATGGGCTGGGAATTTAGCTCAATGACAGAAGCGCTTGTCAGGCAAGCACAAAGTTGTGAGTTCAATCCCTGGGACTGCAAAAAAAAAAAAAAAAAAAAAAAAAAAAAGCTATTAGAGACAAGAAACAGATAACCTATATAAGATGGCCCATCAGAATAATGGCAGACTTCTCAACACAAACCATCAAGTCAAAAAGCATGGAGCAAAATATTCCAAGCCCTGAAAGAAAATAACCTCCAGCCCAGGTTGATACACCCTGCTAAACTGTTTCTAGAAATTAATGAAGAAACAAGATGCTTCCAAGACAAAGAGGAACTTGGGAAATTTGCAACCACCAATCCAACTCTACAGAGAATACTGCAGGGCATTCTAGAGAGAGAAAAGTACTAGGATTTTAGGAAAAGTGGCAGAGAAGCCTCAGTGAATGGGGCAGAAAAGAGAATGAAGAAGACAAGCAGACAACTGATAGCAAAAAAAGAGCATAGCAATAATGAAGCAGAGAAGGTTGGTTATAATCTTTAATATAGATGGCCTTGATACACTAATGAAAAAAAGAACCACATCTGGAATAGATCAGGAGGCAGGGTCCATTGAAATGCTATTTATAGGAAATATAATTAACATGTAAAAGAGTGCATGGACTGAAAATCAAATATGAGAAAACAATGCTCTCTGTGTGACACAGAACCAGAGATTAATAGGGGCAACTAGACCAGTATTTGTGGACAGGTTGGAAAGACAGGCTTTAATAGGTAAAGGAATGCAATTAGAGATCAAGTCCAGGAGAGAGAAGGTTCGGAACCACTTAGGCAAATAGCAGGTTGCCCCCTCCCCACCACAGTTTAAAACCAAGAGTCTTGATCAGACCCAAAAATACAGTGTACCCTGGGGAAGTGAAAAGGGAGGGAGAGTCTTAAAAAAGATGGCAGAAGACATTGTTAATAGAGTATCAGGATTTAAAATTCACATTACTCACACCACTCTGCTTAGATAGATTTTTTTTCTTTTTTTGATAGATTCTATTATGTCCCAGTTTGTCTACTTGAATTAGATTTGAGGGCACAGACAGCTATCCCAAAAACATCAAGATATAGCACAGTAATCATCTTTAATTTCCTATTATCTTAATCTGGAGCCCTGTATGACTCATACTGTTTTATCATGACTGATCTTAGTTAAATCTGGTTTGTTTGACTGCTAAAAAAACCATATCAAATCAAAACTGATATGATTGATAGTATCAAGTCTGAGAGTATAGGCAACTACACTGAAGGTGACAAGACTCTATGATACTCATTCTGGTTTGATAACTACTTGCTTTTGAAGTTCTATACAAAGTTGTGTTTTTATTAATACTATTGTGTACAGGTATATTCAATTATACTATGTCTGATGATATAGCTAATTCTATTGAAGATAGCAAGAGACAACACAGGAACTATGATAGAACTCCTTGTACAACAGTTTTATATGTCTTTTTCATTTCATGTGTTTATAGGAATGTGTTTTGTCTTGCTTTGTTTTGTTTCTCTCTCCAATATAGAAAGGATAGAAATACATGTTAAGATTCATGCATGTGTAGAATCTATAGACAGTTTATGAGAACTGATCTTATGACACATGATGAAATGAACAGATACTTTGAAGAAAAAGAGACACTAACGTACCTAGTGCTGATCCTGGAGTGTCATATACCCAGCGATGATATTATTCTTTGTTCAGAGTGATATTAGACTGCTTGGGTTTGTTCAATCTCATCATATTTGAAGAGATGGATAACTGCATGTGTGTTTAAGTGTGTAGAATTGATAACCATTTTTCTAAGTTTTTGTTGGGTAGTTGAGCAGAACTGGTTGCAGTCTTATTGTTTGAATCCCCACTTTATATGCTCTACTTTAGTATCTTGAATAACTATTTGTAAGAGAGCAATCTGTAATCATCAACTAGTTATTTCTTACTGTTTATTTTTTTCTTGGAAAGTGTAATCTTTCTAACCATTTTGTTTTGTTTAGTCTTTCTTTAAATAAAATTAAAAAAAATTACTACAGACCCAGCTGATCCCGTAGTGTCATGATGTGAAATCCAGCAATACTATTATTCTTTGCTCAGAATGATTTTAGCCTGCTTTAGTTTGTTCAATCTCAACATAAATGAAAATATGGATAACTGCATGTATGTTTAAGTGTAGTGTATAGGATCGACAACCATATTACTAAGTTTTTCTTGGATAGTTGAACAAAACTGGTTGCAGTCTCACTGTTTGAATTTCCCCTTATATGTTCCATTTTTGTATCTTGAACAGCTATTTGTAAAAGGACAGTATGTAAACATTAACTTATGAGTTTTTACTGTTTATTTTTTTCTCTGAATGTGTGTACTATTTCTACCCATTTTCTATTTTTAGTCTTTCTTTAAATAAAAATATTCTAACAAAAATATACACAGCAAAATCAACCAATGTGAGGATAGAATATCAGATCTAAAAGACAGGATTGTGCTTGTCAATCATCAAATTAAATACTTCTTTTTTAAAATTTTATTTAAGGAGAAAAAGAAAAAAAAAACAGAAAAAGGGTATAAGTAATACAGAATTTCAAAAAAAATAAACAGTAGGAAATCACTAGTTAATAGATTACATATTATCATCTTAGAAATAGTTGTCCAAGTTACAAAATTATAGCATACAAAGTGAACATTCAACAGTGAGACTGCAAATAGTTCTGTTCAATGATGCAAAAAAAACCTCAGTAATATGGTTATCTACCTTATACACTTAAATATACATGCAGTTATATCATTTAGAGCACTTTCTTTTCCTGTCTTTTGTACAATGACAATTATATATTTTGGATTTTATTACTCCCACAGTTCTTATTATTTTTTTTGAAGAGAATAAAACCAAATGTGACATAACAAAACAGAGTCAGTCAAATCAAAAGGATGGACATAGTACATGATGTAAAAACAGAATGCAAGGTGATCAACAGTGGTTACCATAAAACCCCTTCCTATCTTGAAAAGAATTGCCTATATCATCAGTTATAATAAAATTGAACAAAACAGTAAAGAACAAAACCAATAAAACTGAAACATTGGAGACATTACAGGACTTCAAAAGAAGATAATAGTCAAACCAGAGTGGGTATCATAGTGAATCTTCTTGTCTTCAAAATAGTTACCTATACCCACAAACTTGATACTATCACGCAAAACAGAATAGAGTAAAATCAGTCAAGACAAGATGGTGAGAG
The DNA here is from genome assembly GCF_034190915.1 of Cavia porcellus. Taxonomy (NCBI): domain Eukaryota; kingdom Metazoa; phylum Chordata; class Mammalia; order Rodentia; family Caviidae; genus Cavia; species Cavia porcellus. The sequence goes on from NW_026947510.1 coordinate 44,472,750, forward strand.
CAATACAGAGTTTCAAATCAAGTTAATAGGAAATCAAAGTGGATTACTATAATGTATCCTGCTATTTTTATTTTTTTTCCTTTAATTAAAAAGATAAAAAAATAAATAATAAAAAAGGAGATTGAGATAAAAGATGACATAACACAACAGCACAGGTCAGAACATAACAATTTAAACAATATAGTGTTTCACTACAAGATATCCCAACATAACAGTAGTTACCATAATATCTACTTCCTTGAAATATTTGAGTATAACTTCGTATACTGTAGTATCAAACTTATCAAGACAATGTAAAATCATTCAAGAGAATGAAAATATTACAGGATATTTAAAACCAACTAACAGAAAATGAACAATGGTTACTCTATTATCTCCTTATCTATAAAAGTTTTTGTTTATACTATCACATATAATAAAATCCAATAAGATACATCATGTTAAGACTGATGGAGACAGAACAAATGCTTGATGAGACTTCAAAACAAGATGATATTAAATCAGCAGTAGCTATTATGATGTCTTGTTTTCTTCAAAATACCTGTTCATACTATCACAGACAATAAAATCAAACAGCCCAGAATAAAACCATTACAATTAATGAATGAAATCATTATAAGACTTCAAGCAACATAATAGGGAATCATGATTACCACATACTTTTATGTATTGTTATCATTTCTTACACTAGGGAAACTATTTGGTATTTATACATGTTGGCTTGATTTATTTCACTTAGGAGTATGGTCTGAAGCTGTGCCCATTTATTTATAAATATCTAAATGTGATAATTCTTTATAGCTGAGTAGTACTCCATTGTATAAAAATACCACAACTTTTTTATCCATTCCTCAGTTGATGGACACTTGGGTTGTTTCCAAGATCTGGTGATTACAAATTGTGCTGCTATAAACATGGGTGCACATCTATCACTATGGTATGATGCTTTTAGTTCTTCTGGGAATATGCCTAGAAGTGGGATAGCTGGAACAAATGGGACTTCCAATCCCAGCTTTTTGAGAAATCTCCAGAATGACCTCCACAGTGGTTGCACCAGTCTACACTCTCACCAACAGTGCAAGAGAGTTCATTTTTCCCCACAGCCTCTCCAACATTTGTTGTTGATGGGTTTCTTGATCCTGGCCATTCTTTCAGGAGTGAGATGAAATCTCAGTGTGGTTTTAATTTGCATTTCTCTAATGACTAATGATGAGGAACATTTTTTCATGTATTTATTTGCTATTTGTATTTCTTCCTCTGAGAAGTGTGTCAGATGCCCATTTTTGGACTGGATCTTTGAATTTTGAGGTCTGATTTTTTAAAATTCTTCATATGTTTTAGACAGAACTCCTTTGTCTGAGGCACAGTTCACTAAGATTTTTTCCCAGTTTGTGGGTTTTCTTTTCACTATGCTGGAGATTTCTTTTGACATGCAGAAACTTTTTAATAAGGGGTGACCCCAGTTATTGATATTGGGAAGTATTACCCGTGCGGTTTGAATCCTGTTCTTGAATTCTCTACCTACCTCTATGTCTTCAAGGTTTTTAACCCAACTAGTCTTTCAATACATTTAGTGTTTCTGTTTTAATATTCAGGTCTTTAATCCATTTAGATTTGAGTTTAGTACATGGTGATAGGCATGGGCCTCGTTTTAGTTTTCAGCATTTGGAGAGCCAGTTTTTCCAACACCATTTATTAAAGAGACTTGGTCTTCCAGTGAATCTGTTTGGCTCCTTTATCAAAGATAAGGTGGTTGAGTGTGTTTGTAGTTGTGGTTGTATCTTCCAATCTATTTCATTGATCTTTGGCTCTGTTTTGATTCCAGTACCATGTTGATTTTACTACAGTTGCTTTGTAGTATAACTTCAAGTCAGGGATTGTGATGCCTCCTGCCTTGCCTTTGTTGCTTAGAACTGTGTTTACTATTCTAGGTCTCTTCTTGCTCCAGATGAATTTTAGGAGTTATTTCTCTAGATCTATGAGGGATGTTGATGATATTTTTATTGGGATTGCATTGAATTTGTATAACAGTTTTGGGAAAATGGCCATTTTCACAATACTTATTCTTCCTATCCATGAGCAAGGGATGTTCTTCCATTTTCTGAGATCATCTTCAATTTCTTTTTTTCAGTATATTATAATTTTCCCTGTATAGGTCTTTCACTTCTTTCATGAGAGTAATTCCTAAATATTTCATTTTTTTGATTGCTAGTGTGAAGGGTATGGCTTCTCTTATTTCTCTCTCTGTGATTTTATTGTTAGTGTGTATAGGGATGCTATTGATTTTTGAATATTGATTTTGTATCCAGCTACATTACTGAATTTATTATATCTAAGAGTCTTTCAATGGAGTTTTTGTGGTCTTCTATGTAGTGTATCATGTCATCTGCAAACAATGATAATTAACTTCTTTTCCTATCTTTACCCCTTTTATTTCTCTCTCTTGTCTAATTGCTCTGGCTAGTATTTCCAGTACTTTATTAAATAGGAGTGGTGATAAGGGACATCCTTGTCTTGTGCCTGATTTTAAGGTAAAAGCCTTCAGTTTTTTGCCAGTTAGTATGATACTGGCTGTTGGTTTGTCATAGATGGCCTTTATCATATTGAGGTAGAGGCCATCTATTTCAATTTTCTGTATGGTTCTTATTATAAATGAGTGTTGGACTTTATCAAAAGCTTTTTCTGCATCTATAGAAATGATCATGTGATTCTTACTTTTGGTTTTACTGATATAGTGGGTTACATTTATTGATTTATTTATGTTGAACCATCCCTGCATGCCTAGGATGAATCCCACTTGGTCATGGTGTCTAATCTTCTTGATGATTTGCTGCATTCTATTTGCCAATATTTTATTGAGGATTTTTGCATCTGTGTTCATTAGGGAGATTGGTCTATAGTTCTCTTTTTCAGTTGGGTCTTTTTCAGGTTTTGATACTAGAGTAATACTTGCTTCCAGGAATGACTTAGGAAGCATTGCTTCTCTTTCAATTTCATTGAAGAGCTTGAGGAGTGTTGACATTAAGTCTTCTTTGTACTTCTTGTAGAATTCTGAAGTGAATCCATCTTGGCCTGGGCTCTTCTTTGTAGGTAAGGACTTAATTACATTTTCAATTTCATTAGTAGAAGAAATTGGGTTATTCAGCAGTTGTACATCTTCTTGACCTAGCTTTGGTACTTCATATGTTTCTAGGAATCTCTCTATTTTTTCTGTTATCAAACCTTTGAGAGTAGAGGTTTTCAAAATAGGTGTTGATGATCTTCTGTATTTCTATAGAATCTGTAGTGATTTCACCTTTTTTCATTTCTTATTGCATGAATTTGAGCTTTTTCTTCCCTTTCTAAAATAAAGTTGGCTAGGGGATTATGAATTTTATTTATTCTTTCAAAGAACCAACTCTTTGATTCATTGATTCTTTGGATTGTTTTCTTAGTCTCTGTTGCATTGATTTCTGCTCTGATTTTCATAATTTCCTCTCTTCTTTTCACTTTGGGCTTGACTTTCTCTTCTTTTTCTAGATGTTTGAGGTATAGCATCAGGTTATTTATTTGTATTCATTCTGTTTTCCTGATGTGGGAACTCAGTGCAATCAATATTCCTCTGAGGATGGCTTTCATTGCATCCCACACATTCTGGTAAGTTGTATTTGTATTTTCATTTTTCTTGTATGTATTGTTTAATTTTCTCTTTAATTTCCCCTGTGACCCACTGATTACTCAAGAGGTTGTTATTCAGTTTCCATGTGTTTGTGGGATTTTTGCAGTATCATTTATCATTAATTTCTAATTTCAGAGTGCTATGATCCAATAACATTCAAGGGATAATTTCAACTCTTTTGCATTTATTTAAATATGTTCTGTGAGCTAATATACGGTCTGCTTTAGAGAATGACCCATGTACTGCTGAGAAAAATGTGTATTCTGATGTTGTTGGGTGGAACACTCTGTATATGTCTCTCAAGTCCATTTGTTCACAGGTTTGGTTCAGTTTTGTTATTTCTTTGCTGATTTTCTGTCTGGTCAATCTGTCCCTTGGTGTCAATGGTATGTTAAGGTCTCCTGTTATAATTGTGTTACTGATAATTTGATTATTCATTTCTGTTAATACTTGTTTTATATAACTGGTTGCTCTGGAATTTGGTGCATATATATTTAAGATAGTTATCTCTTCTTCTTGAAGTTTTCCCTTAACCAGTATGTAGTGACCTTCTTTATCTCTTCTGATCATTATTGGTTTAAAGTTCACATTGTCTGCATACAGAATGGCTACTCCTGCTTTTTTTTCTTGTTGCATAAAGTATTGTTTTCCAGTCTGTGGGTATCCTTTTTGGTTAGATGGCTTTCTTGTAGACAGCATGTGGTCAGATTTTGTTTTTTGATCCATTCTGTTTCTTTTAATTGGTGCACTGAAACCATTTACATTAATGGTTGTAACTGTTATATGTCAGTTTATCATTGGCTTGTTATCTTTCTGCTGTTGAATCTTTATCTTTCCATTCTGTTTAATTGTCTGCTATGCTTAGTGGTTTTTTTCTATGTGTGTCTAAACTGTCTTTCAATATTCTTTGTGTTGAGAAGTCTGTTGTGATTCTGATAGGCTTTCCTTTATAGGTGATCTGTCTTTTGTCTCTGACCACTTTTAGTATTCTATTCTTATGTTGGATTTCTGGGATGGTGATTATATGCCTGGGTCTAGTTTTATTTTGGTCATGGCTATTTGGAGCTCTGTGTGCTTCACTAATCCTAATGTCAGTGTCTATTCTCATATTTGGGAAATTTTCAGCTTTGACTTCTATGAATAGCCTTTTGATATCATTTGTGCTGTTCCCTTCTTTTTCATTTATCCCTATTAATCTTGTTGTTTTTGTTTGCATTATCTTGCAGCTGTTGGATTGTTATTTCCTGATTCCTTATTATTTACAAAAAATCTTTCCTTTCCTGTTCACTAGCTGCAATCTTGTCTTCGAGGTCTGAAATTCTATCTTCACTTTCTTTTGAGTCGGTTTTGACAACTTTCGATGGAAATTTTGATTTCCTATATATCTCTTTGAATCTGCTTTATGTATTCTGTTTGTTTCTTAAATTGTTCATCCAGGGATTCTATCTTTTTGTTTTGTTCCTCTAATTTTTTAACTGTGTCTTCTTTAGATGTGTTAAGCATCGCTTTCATTTCTTTTATCATTTCTTCTTTTACCTGGGATATTATTTCTAGTTTGAATTCCTTTAAAGCTTCCTAGAGTTGCTTCTGTATTTCAGTTGCTATTATTACAGGTATTTCAGGTGTATGGCATATATTTTCTTCTATGTATATGGCTCCTAGGGTGTCTTGGAATGGGCTGGAGGTTTGAGATTGCATTTGGGTCTTTCATTTTGTCATTTTCCTATATTTCTGTGTTTCAAGTGTTTTTCTAAGGCTCCCCCTGGATGTATTGGAAATCATCTCCTATGCCCTAGGCTCCTGGGACTGAATGGACATTGCTGAGCATGGTCCAGTCAGGCCCTCAGGCTCTCTCATGCTACCTTCAGTGTTCCAAGTAGCTGGGCAGGCACCTACCCACTGTGGGTGATGGGCTAAAGCTCTCCCCGGGCAAAGACCAATGCCCTGAAACTCACTTCACCCGCTCTCCACTCCCATAATTGAAGAAGGTCGCTGGGGGTTATCTACTCAGGCTTCAAAACCTCCCAAGGCGAGTCTATTGTGGCTGGGCTCTGGGTGGGCCCTTGAGTTCTGGGAGCAATGATCTTAAAACAACGTCCCTGGCTCGGGATGGCACGCGAACTCACCCCAGCCACCAGCTGACTTTCCAGGATCCGGGTTCCAGAGAAGGTCGCTGGGTGTGTCCTGGGCAGGCCTGAAACCTGCCAGGCAAGCTTAGCCTAGTGTGGCTGGGCTCTGGGAAAGTCCTTGAGCTCTGAGAGCGATGATCTTAACACAGTCTCCCGGACTTTGAGTGAGGAGCAGACTCACCCCAGCCGCCAGGTGAGTTTCCAGGATCCCAGTTCCAGAGAAGGTTGCTGGGTATGTCCTGGGCAGGCCTGAAACCTGCCAGGTGAGCACAGCCTATTGTGGCTGGGCTCTGGGAGGACTCTTGAGCTCTGGGAGTTATGATCTTAATGCAGTCTCCTGGGCTCTGGATGGGGAGCAGACTCACTCTAGCCGCCAGCTGAGTTTCTGAGTTCCCCAAATTAAATACTTCTTAAAAATAGCAAGGGACCACAAAAAAATCAATACAACAGCTGCTAGTTGATACAAGGAAAACTAACAGAAGATTAACTGGTATCAATGAAGAATCAAAAGGTAGAATAAAGGGCTTAAAAAATCTACTCACAGAAGTATAGAAAACTCTCCAAGCATCAAAAAAGAATCTGACATACAGTTCAGTGAAGCATATAGAATTCCAAATAGTTATGATCAGAAAAAAAGCTTCATCGAGGCATATGATAGTCAAGATTTCTGAAGTTCAATATAAGAACAGAATTTTAAAAGTTGTTAGAAGAAACAAATCACCTATAAAGGAAAACCCCTCAGAATGACAGCAGACTTCTCAACACAGTTAAATCAAGGAGAGCCTGGAGTAAAGTATTTTAAGCCCTGAGAGAAAAAAGAACTTCCAGTACAGATTGATGTAACCTGAAAAATTAGTAAGATGCTTTCACAATAAAGAATATTTGGTGAAATTCATCACCACCAAACTAGCACTCCAAAATGTTCTGAAGGATATTCTAGCAAATGCAATTCCAGGAATCCTACAGAATGAATTCATCTGTCAAGACAAACAACTAAATATAAGGGAAAGAAAAATAATCAACAACAGGAAAAAAGTACAATTGAAAGGATAAGTCAATACCTATCTGTTATGAACATCAATGTGAATGCCTCAATTTACTAATCAAAAGAATCAAATTGACAGAATGGATGAAGAAGCAAGATCCAACAATATGCTTCATAGAAGCAACACATTTAACTCAAAAAGAAATTCATAGACTGAAAGTCAAAGGATGGAAAACAACTCTCCATTTAACAGGAATTCAGAAAAAAGCAGGGGTAAGTTTATTTGCCGATAAGGGGATTTCCAGGCAAGACTGATCAGAAGACACAAAAAATGTTACTATACACTTGTTAATGGAATAATTCAAGAGGAAGAGATAAATCATAAATATATATGCACCAAATACCATCATTCAGAACTATGTATAAACAAACAGAAATGGATATCAAAAATCAGGTAAACACTAGTACTGTGGAACCATAATACCCCACTGTTATAAAGAGACCAATAAGGCAAAACAGCAAATACCAGAGTTGAATCAAACTTTTGAACAAATATACTTAGTAGATATCTACAGAGTGTTCCACTCAAAAACAACAGAATGCACGTTCTTCTCAACAGCACACAAGACTTTCTCCAAAATAACCACGTACTAGCTCATAGAACTTGCTTAAGTAAATGCAAAAGAAATGAAATTATACCATGCATATTATCAGATCATAGTGAAATCAAATTGGAAATAAATGTCAAAAGAAACCACAAAACTACATAAACACATGGAAATTAAATAATAATCTCCTGAACAACCAATGAGTCACATATAAAATTAAAGAATAAATTAGTTTCTACAATTGAATGATAATACAAATATATTATACCAGAACTTATAGGATGCAAAGAAAGCAGTCCTATAAGGGAAATTTACAGCAGTTGTCTTAGTTATTTTTCTCATTGCTGAAACAAAATACTCAATAACCACAAATTAAGGGAGGAAAGTTTATTTGGTTCATAGTTTGTAGAGGTTTCAGTCTATGATGGGTTGGTTCCAAGGTATGGTGGCATGGTAAATAGGCATTGCAGAGGAGAAATAGTTCATGGCAGGCGGAAGATAGCAAAGTAAGAAAGGGTCAACCTCAGCCTTTTCTATCCCTTATCTCTTACCTCGGGTGGGTAGTACTCACACCCCTAATCCTAATGCCCTTGATGCTAGTATTGCACCATGAATCCATTCCAATGTCACACTAGATCCAGCCATCTCTGAAAAAGCATCAGCTATGACCATAACAGTGGTTAATTCCCAAATTAGGAAAACAAAGCAAGCTTAAATAAATAGCCTAAGGTTGAATTTCAAGGTTCTAGAAAAAAGAAGAGCAAGTTAAAACCAAAGCACATATAAAGAAAGATATTATAAAGATCAGAGAAGAAATCAATGCAATTGAGACTAGGGAAAAATACAAAGAATTAATAAACTGAATAATTGGTTGTCTAGAAGGTTAAACAAAATAGACAAACCTTCAATTAGCTGTCATAGTCAGCATTTCTAAGGGACTTAATTTAATGGACACATAATTTACAGGATTATTTTATAATATTCACCCAAAGAGTCAAATGCAGAAGAGTGCAATTGATCTGTCCATGCACCAGAAACCCAAAAAATTCAGCTGAGGGCCTGGATCCCATGGCAATGTCCTGCGCGAGTCTGAATAAAGAACTGGCAACAATGGCAATGTCCTTCATGAGTCCAACTGGAGGCCCAGAGTCCACGACAATGAGTCATGCAAATAAAATATCTGCACAGGGAAGACTCAGCAGTCAGTGGTGGAAATTAGAAAGTCTGTACCTGCAGGAGGAAGTATCTGTGCAGGCAGGCTGAGGGGTCTTCACTGGAGCCAGGAAGCAATGCTCACAGTAAGGACCAGAGCTCCCCTGAAGGGAACCACAGCCATCCCTATAGTGATAGCATGGGCCTGAGCTCTTCCAACAATGTGAATAGCTGAATTCATATGAGGAAAGCCAGCATGACAAGATCCTCCAGGATGAACAACAGCATACCATATTCCCCTCCAGGACTGCCTTTATGCTTTTGTAATGCTCCTCAGTGGGCCTTCTGTACCAAGAACTACGCTGATTCCTTTCAGCTGGGTGTTACCAGTTGAACATTAATCTGCCACACTAACCTCATGAAGATAGTAAAGAAAAGATCCAAATCCATGCAATTAGATATGAAAAGGACAAGATCACAATGGATCATGCAGAAATGTAAAAGGTTATCAGTACCTAATATGAGAAACTCTAATAAGATGGACAATTTAGAAGAAATGGACAAATTCCTAGTTATATATAAATTACCAAAGCTTAATAGGAAAAGATATAAAAATTTTAAATAATATAAGTCAATTAAATTGAAGAGGTAATAGGAAAACTATCAGCAAAGAAAAAGACTAGGTCCTAATGGATTCAATGCTGAATTCTACAAGGACTTTAGAGAAGCTCCAGGTGCCACTCTTCCTCAAACTCTTTAATGAAATCAAAAGGGAAGCATATTCCTGAACTCATTTCTTCAATAACTTCTGTGATACTCAAACCAGAGAAAGTCCCAATCCTTTACCCCCCCTGAAAAGTACAGGTCAATATTCTCAATGAGCACAGATATAAAAATCCCCAATAAAACACTGACAAGCAGAATGTAGCAAATCTTCAAAAAGACTATACACAACCAAGGAGAATTCATCCCAAGGATTCAGGGATGGTCCAATGTATGCAAATCAACAAATATTATATACCATATTAACAGAATCAAGGACAAAAACCACATAATCATCTCAATAGTGTACAAAAGCATTTGACATGCTCCAATACCCATTTGTGATAAAAGCCCTATAGAAATTATAATAGAGTATCTGAATCTGTTAAAAGCCATCTGACAAATCAACAACCAACATCATACTAAATGGTCAAAAACTGAAAGCTTTCACTCTAAAGTCAGGAACAAGAAAAGGATGTCTACTATCTCTACTCCTGTTTCATATACGTCTGGGAAGATTAGCTAGAGGAATTAGGAGAAAGAAACAAAAAGATTACAGATAAGAAAGGAAAGAGTGAATTATTATTTACAGATAACATGATACTCTACATAAAAGATCCCAAAATGCCGCTAGAAGACTCCTGGACTTAATAACCAAATTTGGCAGCATAGCAGGATGAGTCAACACTCAAAATAATAGCATTTCTGTACACATGTAACAAACTCACTGAGAGGGAAATTACAAAAACAACTTACACAATAGCATCAAGAAAAATGAAATACCCAGTCTAACAAAGGAAATGAAAGATCTTTACACTGAAAACTCTAGTACTCTGAAACAGAGATCAAAGAGGATATTAGAAAATGGAAAGATATTCCCTGTCATTGGAGAAGCAGAACCAATAAAGTGAAAATGACCATACTTCTACAATTATTATACAGATTTAATGCAATCCAAGTCAAAATACCAACAGCACACCTCACAGAACTAGAGAAGACAATCCTGAAATCGTATGGACCCAGGAGAGACCTAGAATAGCAAAAGCAATTCTGGACAGCAAGGGGAAGGCAGGGAGCAGCACAATCTACAACTTGAAGTAATACTGCAAAACTACTGTGATAAAAATAGCATGGTAGGCAATATAGACCTGAGGATGTGGAAATAACTTCAAACACAGCCACCTTACTTTTGACAAAGAGTTCAAACACACTTACTGGAAGGCAGCCTCTTCAGTAAATGGTGCTTGGATAATTGGCTTTCCATATGCTGGAGATTAAACTTAGACTCATCTCTTTCACTACATACTAAACAAAAATCAGAATAGATCAAAGATTGAAATTTTTTTCAAAGATTGAAATATTAAACACTAAATCAGGTGGAAGATGTATTAGGTAGAACTCTTGAAGATACAGATAAGGAGAAGACTTTAGGAACAAAACCCTGATTGCACAGGAAATATTATTACAAAGAATTAACTATTGGGGTCTTTTTAAAAAGCTTTTGCACAACAAAAGAAACCACCAACACAGGGAAGAGACAACCCACAGAGTAGGAAAAAAGTTTGCCAGCTATTTCTCAGGCAAAAGACTAATATCTGAGAATAAAAAGAATTCAAATCAGACTCCTCAAATTTAAAGACTCAATCCAAAAATGGGCATCTGAAATGATACATTGTTCAGATGAAGAAGTAGAAATGGCAAATAAATATATAAAATATGTTCAACATCACTGGCCATTTGAAAGTCGTAAATTAAAATGATACTGAAATTCAATCTCCAGAAATAATGGCTATTATCAAGAAATCAACCAATAATAAATGCCAGCAGGGCTATGAGGAAAAATGAACGCTTCTTTAATGTTGGTGGGAGCATGGACTGGGAAATTGGTTTGGAGATACCTCAGAAAACAGACTTTTAAAACTCCACATTTTATAATTGTTGGTATTCAGAAACACATTAATTTTATGATGGCCTTGTTTAAATGGCCTTGTTAATTCACTGGTTCATTCTGATAACTTATCTATAAATTGTTTTGGATATTTTTAACAACAAGCCAAATACCTAAGGGTAAATATAATGAAAGAGACGTAGATTTTTTGCATGATATCTATGAAATATGTAAAAATACTTAGAGAAAAATGTAACAAATTCATACTGTAGCAGACTCTGAGTAATTCTATCCAAATGAATCTATGAATTTAATGCAATCTTAATCAAAATTTTCACAAAATAGTATGTAATGTATAAATTGGTAACTTGTTTATAAAAATTAGATAGAAATGTGAGATAATCTTGAAAACTAGCAACTAAGAAGGCTTAGTCTATCGATACCATGATTGATTTTAATATAAAGTTAATATGATAAACTGCTTATATAAAATTAAGAAAATATATCAGTGGAAAAAAACACAAGCTCCATACGCTGACTGCCTTCTAATGTATGCAAATTTGGCAGAATGGCGTGAAAGTGATAATCTTCTAAATAATGGTTCTGATTTGATTAGATAGTCACATAGGAAAAAAATTTAAAGCCTTACTTTCAAGACATCCACAAATCACTTTGAAATGAAATTTAATTCTGTGCGTGAAGGGCAAAACAATAAAGTTTCTAGTAGATAACACTGGAGACTATAGTCACAACCTGGAGGATAGGTGATGACTTCCTGCTTTGAATACATTGCTGTCATTAAAATTAAGGGATTCTGTTAATCAAAAGATATTATTTAATAAAGAGGCCTGCTGCAGGGTGGAAATGGTACCAGCAATACATACAACTGAAGTGCACCAAGCTAGAACACTGAGAACCCTACAGATCAGTGATAAAAATGGACATCTGAATAGGAAAATGGGTAACTGACTTGAACAGACACCTTGAAAACTATGGTTCCTTATTATGCAGTTTATAAATATAAAAAGGTTCTAATTTATTAGTGGCCAGGGAAATGCAAGTTGAAAATTTGCAGTAGGATACATTAAAGTATCCAGCAGGATAATTAAAAGAGACTGATAATAACAAGGGTTGAAAAGGATGTGCAGCAAGTGAATTCTCTTGCACAGGTAGTGAAAGTGTAAATTTTTGCACTTGTCATGGAAGACTGGAAGTGTTCACTGGAGGTGAACATGAACATATTCCAACTTAGCAGCTCTGCTCCTGGGTACAAATGTTCACCAAATAACATACGAGTGCTCATAGCAGCTCTATTTGTAACAGCCAAAACAAATATACACACATATTGCCACCAAAAGACGTATACAAGGATGGTCAAAGAAGTTTTATTGTTTATAATGCAAAACTGGAAGTGGTACCTACTATCGTAGATATGCAGTATAAGGGGAATGGATAAGCACATTGTATTTATGCATTCACACAGTGTAGTAGTATAAGAAATAAATGATAAATTATGTAATGTTAAATAACATGAGTGACTCACATAATGGTTGAGAGAAAGGAGATAATACATGATGTGATGTAATGTAATGCTGGTGGAAATTGATGATAGCAAGTGCTTCTGTCTTCAAGGAGAAAGGTTTTTTGGGTGCTAATATGGGCTTATTTTTTATATAGGTGGTGGTCATATGGACAGATCTACTTTGTGATAATTCAAGAGAGCATACAGTTATGCTTCATGTATTTTTCTCTGAGTGTGTTACACTTCATCAGAAATTTAATTTTTTAGAATCTTACTGCATTTCTAAATAAGATCATTTATATACATTTACTATTTAGAGTATTACCAGAAGTTACATGCCTAAGAACAAATGTAACACAAGATCTATGGGCTCTGTATGAAAAAAATCATGAACTTTCTTTAAAGACATTAAAACTACAGAGAGCACAATTCAATATTGCAAAAAATGACAAATTCACATTTATCAATAAATTTAATAGAAAGGTAATAAAACTCCCAAATTTGAAATATCCCCACCTGAAATTGAAGCTTTTGTAATAACTGAACCATAAAAAGCCTGACAATGTAGTTGTGGTACAGTGTGGCATTGTTGTACTCAGACATGGGAAGAGACCAGTGTTTACATGCATACTCGATATGTGGTGGGTGTAGTGTATTGCAAATCCACGAGGAAATGGTGAGTTTTGTAAATTGTGGGTGCCTAAATGTTTAATGATAAAAAAGACTCCTCGTCTCACAGGTAAACAGTGGTTAATGGATTGAAGAACTAAATGTGAAAGGTGAAAGGATAAAGCTTTTAGAAACATGGTACAGGAGAACAATACTAAGATCTCCAAGAGTGGATTTTTAAACAAGATATAACACATATAAACTATGGAAAAAGATTTATAACTGTACACTAAAATCAAGAATTCTTACTTACTGAAAAAAGGCACAGTATTAATGAAGAGAGATATGTGAGGGTAGATATGAGAACAAATCAATGAAAAAATGAGATTAGAACAAAAAGTTTCTACAAAAGGATTTTTGCAAGCCAGGTGCTAAGATAATAGGCTTGCACCACTGTGCTTGTTTTGTTTTTAAGACAAAGGGTTTTATTATGTTGCACAGGCTGGTCTCCAACTTGTGGGGTCAAGTGATCCTCTTCCCTCAGCCTCCCCAGTAGCTGGGGTATGGATATATGACATCACAACCAGGAAATTAGGAAAGTTTGAACACTGACTGGATAGTAAATAATCTAATGAGAGAAATGGTCTTACTTGAGTTGAGCATCATGGCACATGCCTATAATCTTGGCACTCTGCGAGTGTGAGGCAGGAGAATTACAAGTCTGGTCCCTTCCTGGGACATTTAGTGAGACTCTATTTAAAAAGAAAAAAAAGGGCTGGGGATGTAACTCACTGTGAAGGCCCTGCATTTAATCCCCAATTTTGGGGTCAAACAAGCAAAAATCCCAAAACAAAAATCACAACCAAACCAACACAAACAAAACAAACATTAAAGAAAAAAACCAAACCACTAATTTTGCAGAAGAGGAAATGTTTTATGGAGAACTTCCAGGTCTTTGGTTATTTTCTGCCACTAAATCCCCTGACCATCCAGCAATCAGATGGGCAATACGAAAAGATATTCAAACTCATTAATGACCAGGGAAATGGTAGTAATTGAGGTACTTTCTCTGGTGAAATTGGCGAGCATTAAAAATCTGAATAAATAAATTACAGACTTAATTTTTCTATCCATGAAATAATATGTAGAATATTATATAGCAATTGAAATTAATCAATTCAGCTACATAAATTAGAATGCCTGGATCTCAAAACTGTAGGTGGAAAAAAATGGACAAATCACAGAAGAATCCATAAAGTATGATCTCATTAATGTGACATTTCAGGGGAGACATTTTTAATAGGTTCATAAATAGTTGGCAGACCTATAAAGAAAACAAAGAAATAAATAACATAAAATTTAGGGTAGTAGTTACTGGGGGTGGAGGTGGGAGAGGAAAGTAGTTTGGGAGGTGTCCACAGGCTGTGGTAATTGTCTTAATACGTCAATTGACTTGATCAAGAATCATCCAGATTAGTGAAGTCTGGGTGTGTCTGTATGTGATTGACATGAAGGCCAGCCAATTAGGAGGAGGAAATGCACTCCACATCAGGTGTGGGGGGTATCAACCAATAGGCTTGTAGTTTGGATGGAATAAAAAGGGAAAGAAGAAAGAAGCCTTACCATTTTTGGAAGAGCTCCCATGTTTGCCATTGCCTTAGACACTGGTCTTCCAGTTTCTTTAGCCTTCTTACACAACCTCGCGCCACTGACTGTGAGATTCTCAACCTTGAAATTTCACTGCTATTGGATATTCCAAGTCTCCAGCATGCAGATGACCATTTTGTATTCTTCTGTTGCCAACCTTGCAAAAGACCATTTTGACTCTTATGCTTCAGTTCCTGTAAGCCTACCTAATACTTTCCTATATAATAATACATGTGTTTTATACCGAGAACTGTAGCCAATACCGTTGGCTGTAGGCACCTACAGTTACCAGCAAAGTTCTGTTTCTTAAGGAGGTTGGTGAGTTTAAAGGTGGTGATTTTATTATTTCTCTCTGAAATGTAAACAATGAATATATTCTTTTACACAGATGATGTGTTTCATGACAAAAGTGTAAAAGAGAAGAGTATATTAAGTTTTCATGGTTATTACTAAAGAATAGAAGTTGTAGTAATCATAACATCAATTTACTTCACTAAAAAAGAAGAGAAATTTGAATTTGGAAATTGGTACTTTGGTACCAATTGGTAAATTAGTATTTTGTCAATTTTAAATTTCAAATCTTTGAAATTTCCAGTGAGAATATTTCTTCTTCACAATAAGATTTGCCAGTATTACTGAAGAGAAAAGAAATCCAAAAATATCAGAAGAAAATTCTCAAGAAAGGAGAATTCTTGTTGAGTATATCTTATCAAAATACATTGAGGAAACTTTTCAGAGTGATGAGGTGAAGATTACACAAAAGGGCTATTCACTTTTATATCTTCAGTTTGTATAAAAATATGCTTCACAGAACATTAATTTTTCTATCCATGCAAGTAAAAATAGTGTGTGTTGCCATTTTAAACAGAGGCAGTAAATCTCAATGGGCAAACGCTCCTGAATGAGTTATTACCCTGTTCATCAGTAGAAGGAAGCTCACGGAAAAGGACATGGTCATTTCAGGAATGGTTTATTCTGAAAAGTCTGCATGGAGAGGGTATGCTGCCAGCTCTGTGGAAAGAAATTTGAGAGAAGACAGTCTTGTATAATTGGTAACAAAGACAAGGAGGTGAAAAATGAGCATTTCAGAAATAGAAACCTGAATTTCCATACGTAGCTGTGAGTATGGACTAATGAACCTAATTTAAAAACCTGCCTCTATAACAGTTGGAAATTTTTATAATAGAATAATGCTAATCATCAAGGAGCGGAAGTGTCAGATGGTGCCTCACTACCAAGAGCGATTTGTGAAAATCATATTCTGGAGAAGGCTTAATCTCTCCTGTTCACATTGTGTACTTTTTTTTTTCTGTCACTGTTGTGGTGGTACACATCTTTTTTTTTTAATAGCTGCTCAAATATCACCCAGGAAGAGAAACAGCATTGAAAACAGCTCTCTGATGCAGCCCATCACTAGTACTTATAAACCAGGTACAAGGTACACCACACAATGAACTGGGTGTGGTGGCACACTCCTATAGTTCTAGCACTTGGATGGCCGAGGCAGGAGGATTTTTGCACAATCAAGGCCAGCCTGGGCTACACAGTGAGACCTTGTCTCAAAACAAAACAAAACAAAAACAAAAACAAAAACACTGAGAAAAAGAAAACCCTGGCTTTATTCAAAGATGACTGAAGGAAAGCAAACACGTCTTGGCCTAACTAGTATTTATGAAATGTGCTCAGTTTGAGTGGTTTGAGTTTCACTAAAGAAAGGAGGTAGGTGTGGTGCTTCGGAGCTTTGAGCCACAACCAAAGCAACATCACTTTGAAGAGAAGCAGCTGCCAAACACACGGTGAAGCTTCGGTGTGTCCAGGGATGCAGACATCGGTGTGTAACCATCTGTCCTCTGGTCAGGAGGAGGGGACGTCAGTTACCACTGTACTTTGCCATAATTGGGTCCACAAATCCTGAATACCCAAGCTTCTTTCCAAAACCTACTGGCCTGCGGCCTCCCCTCTCCTTATTTTATTTTTCTTAGTACTGAGAATTGAACCAGAACTTTTGTCCTGAGCTGCATCACCCACCCTTATGTTTATGTTTTTTCAATTTTGAGACAGGGTCTCACTAAATCATTAAAATGCCCAGGCTGGGCTAGAACTTGCAGTCTTTCTGCCTCAGCCTCCCAGAGTGCTAGAATCACAGGAACGTCCCAGCATGCCCAGTTTAGTCTTGTTTCTGTTGCTGTAACATAACACCAGAGGTAGGCTGGCATCATAAAGAAAAGAAGATTTAAAGTAAGTTTGGAGCATGGAACTATTTTTTCCCATTCCTCTCCCTCCCCTTCAACCACACTTCCTCTCCTTATTTATAAAAACTTTATTTTCATTTTTTTCCTTCTATTCTCTTTTTCTTTTGTCTCTTCCTTCCTTCCCCCCCCCCCTTTCCCCTATATTCAAATGAGGAAAGGGAACATTGTGTACTTTTCATATTCCTTGCCCCAGGATACTTTTTTAAAAAACCAGTTTGCAGGTGAGTGCATTTGGAATATTCGTAGTTAACAACTGCAGATGATAGTACCAGGCAGACATAACTGCTTGTTGGGAAATAAATTTGGGAAACAATCCTGAGACTGCAAGGGAAGAGCTTGTCTTGGACGGGGAATGTGGCTCTGGAAGTGAGCAGAGTGGTTTGGTGCAGGTGTGATGGCAGGCCGTTCTCTTATTTCTTGGATCAGATCAGTTTGGAGAGTTTGGCTTTAATCATTTTCCAGGCACAGACGCTGCAGGAAACATTCTGATAAGACAAAAAAATGTGCAATAACATTTTAAAAATATTAAAGCCAGGTGTTTTTTTGTTTCTACTTACAATCCATTAAGAGTTGGTGTCCCTGTAAGAAACACTAATCAAATCACTCTACCATGGATTGGCTACTATGACCAGATCGTGTAATTCATTCATTCATGCTACAGATGTTTAGTATATGAGTTTTTAAAAAAATGCTTTCCATGCCTGTGTATCAAACTCTGTGAAAAAGCCTGAGAATAGAGTAGGCAATAAAACAGGTAATATCTACCTTTTTTTTAGCTTAGCTTATGATATCATGAGGCAGGAAGACAGCTACAAATTAAAAGTATGGCATGCAATTAAGTAAAAGGGGGTAGCTAGTGTTCTCTTGGAAGTGATGTTTTACTGAGGGTCAAGAATATAGTTTATATGTTATACAAATACTCTTTTTTTGCATTATTAGGTGTATTAGGGCTCTTGAAAGAAATAGAATCAACATAAAATATATGTAGTAGGTAGGCTTATAAAATATAATTATTTGGTAGACTTCTAGGATTGGAAGCAGGAGAGTCGCAATGGTTGCCTGTGGGGTTGGGGCAGAAGAATCCAAAATGGCCACCTGCTTGAAGGAGAGCTGGAGGAACCGGAATCAGTTGAAGGCTGCAGCCTTGGAAGCTCACTGTGGAGTTACTGATGAAAGTCTGCCCTGGGAGACTGCAGAGTCTACACTGGAAACTTGAAAAACCTGGAGACTGATGTCCCAAGGCAATGGTGAAGGCCAGAGTGCCTCCACAACGGGAGCCACATCCTTCTTCCTACCCCTTTTATTCTGTCGGTGTTACAAGCCTATTGGTGGTGCCATCTACATCTGGGGAATCTTTCCTGCTCAGTCTGCTGATCCATGTCAGTCCTTTATTGACACACCATGTGTACCAGATGTTCCTTGTGCTAATGCAATTGGGCAAGTGAATCACAACAATTACCAATAATAAAATTCCAGCCTCCTTACATATGTTTGTACCTGTGAAGACAGGTGCTTTTTGTTAGTAAGCAGACATGTGAGTTTTGTATTTAATTTCTAATCTTAAACTGGTTTTGTATTTAATTTCTAATCATAAGATACCTTAATAAGTTAAAATATAAAAAATAAAGAAATCTGGCTGGGCATGGTGGCTCATGCCTGTAATCCTAGCACTCAAGAGTGAGACAGAAATATTGCTATGAGTTCAAAGCCAGCCTGGGCTTCCTAGTGAGTTCAAGACCAGCCTGAACTATATAGCTAGACCGTATCTCAAAAAAAAAAAAAAAAGCTTTGTTTTTTATATACATTAACTAAATGATCACTTTATATGAAGCCCAAAAGAATTCTTCACTCAGTGAGGCTTGTGCAAGCCAAAAGTTTGAACACCTATGCTTTATAGTGTAGGAAAGGAAAAACAGTTGATTCATATCCTAAAAGAAGATATTTTAGGAGATATTAACATATAACCAATGGGTGTCTCGTTTACATGCAAAATTTCACTTTTACATAGAAAGCATTGAGCAAATTCTAGATGAGGCATGTGATAATGTATATATATACTAGATAGTGTGTTTCATGCTTGGCTTGATATTTAGCACATATTGCAGGTATGGGGTGTGACTCAAAACTACTGTAAATGTTTAATTAAATTTCTTATAGTAAAAGATGCATTGCTATTAGTCCCACTGAAAAATACTCGGCTTCAAACACCCTTATCCTATTGTTTATGCCATTTTTGGAAGCAGTTCTGGAAATTCTCTTTCATGAGCATTTTTAGTTGTGCTGGTCTGACTGTCTTGATGTCCTGAATTGATTCAAACTGGTGTTTTAACTTTCGGGCAGGCGCAGGAGTCATACAGTGTCACCTCTGGTGAGTAGGGTGGAGAAGGACACACAATAATATTTTTATTATTGCATTTCTGTTGAATAGTATTCAGCAGCAGCAGTCATCATATTATTTTTATTATATTGTAAAAATAGTATTTATTTCAAACAAATTTCAGAAAAATGCCAATTTTTCTTTTTTCTGGTACTAGGAATCGAACTCACAGCCTCACACTTGCCAGACAGGCATTGTGCTGCCAGCTATATCCCTGACCCCAAACATGCCTATTAAACCATGGTTAATTGTGAAAACTGACAGCCTGACACTAAGCAAAATGTGTTATAAGGAAGCAAGCCATCAGTTAACAGGTAATATTATATAAACTTCTTCAGTTATACTGCTCCTGAGTTCGATTCCCAGTATCAACAAACAAAAACACACACACAAACCATAGCAAGACCCTGTTTCAAGAAACCAAAAAATCATTCAGTCAGTCAAATGAACAATCACAAAGCTGGGTTCAGTGGCACACACCTGTAATCGCAGCTACAAGAAAGGCTGAGGTGAAAGGATTGTGGGCAATTTAGCAAGATCCTGTGTCAAATTTTAAAAATAGAAATAAAAAGAAGGACAGGGCCTGTCATTCCATGTAGGATCTGGTCTTTAGTACTGGAGGGTGGAGCATGGGAACCAGCCAACAAAGTGATAAAACACTAGCATAGAATCAGAAACAGACTGCACAGAGTATACCAAAAGAGGAGACATTTCCCCAGATATGTATTTGGTTCAATTTCACAAAAGTATTACCTGTTAAGCTTATACTTTTAATGTAGAAATAAATAAAACATGACAAGCAAAGCATGCCATAAACCCAGAGCTGCATCTAAAATTCTCAGCATTCCCCACATCTCTCAAGATAACCAGCATTCATCATATTTTGATCATACCTTGGAGAGACACTTAAGAAAGAGGACTTCCAGATCTGCTTCAGAAAGAGACAAGAGCAGTGTTTCTGAAGCAAGGGGAAATATTCTGAGGGAGGTTAATAGTGCTGTGTTTCTGTCATTTAATTTTAATTTAAGCATTCATTGTATATTTCATTCATACCCATTGTTGTAACCTATTAAAAAAATTCTTATAAGTGTCCCTGGAGGCAAAAGAAAGATCAAAGGTAACCCTAAGAGCAGAACAGGTTGTCTTCCTAATCTAAACTTGCTTGTTTGCAGGATAACTTGCTTGTTTGTAGGATGTGCCTTCCCCAGAGGATGTGTGCCTAATCTAAACTTGCTTGTTAGCCCAACCCTTACCTGAACCTTGCTCTTTTCGAGAAATGTAACTGCCGTGTTCCTGTTCTGTAGTGTGCTGTGAAAACCCCCCTGCACTGTGAGACCAGCAGATGTTTGCGGTTTTACAGGATAAAAACCCTGCCCTTTAGCTGTTAGGTGCGTAGTCTTCCATATTGGCTACTAGAGGCTGTGTCGCCAGGCCTGTGCTTTAATAAATAATTTATTCTTTCCAAATTATTTTCTCTGGCTCCTTCATACCTCAGGAAACGGACCACCATATCTGGGGGCTCATCTAGCATGGAGTAACAGCCCACCAACTCAATTCCTGAGGACTGATTTGCTAAGAGTAAGTACTAGAGGCTCCTGTTTGATTTAAAGTTGTACCATGAAGTCTTAATTTATTTATGAGGGGACGTCCTCTTCCTTGGGAGGTCGGATCCTTGTTGGGAATCCTAGATCATTTGTTTTGGAGTCTCTTGACTCATCTGGATCTTGGACCCCAGCAGTGCTGCCCTCCAATTTGATATTAGAATTTGAAGGGAAGCCTCCAGCCTAAATTCATTTATTTTGCCAGAGAAAGATTGTTTTAATTTTTACCAGTACTGGTGGTTTTGTTTTGTTTTGTGTTTTCGTGTAGTCCTGCCTTGTTTCGTGTCTTTTGTTCTAACTTTTCCCTCCAGGACACTTGGCCCTGAGAGGTCACATGTGCCCTTGGACCAACTGCCATCTATTTGGGTCACTCTGAGCGTGCTGATGGTTTTCTTTTAAACCCCAGGTGACCCTTGGACCAGACAAAGAAAATCCTAGGTTTTGTGATTCTCTCCATATTGTTCTGTCTCTTGTATTTCTTGACTTCTATTCTCTTGACTTCCTCCTCTCACAGAGAACCACAGCAAGCAACAATGGGTCAGCCAGGTGTGAAAACTGCTCCCACGCCCCTTAGTCTTGTCTTATATCACTTTAAAGAATTTGAGAGGTGGGCTGAGGGTTACGGGGAGCCTGTTTTCAAAGGAAGACTAATGGTTTTTGCTTCTCAGGAGTGGCCGATAGGGACAAATGGTGTCTGGCCCCCGACTGGATCCTTTGACATGGGCACTGCCCAGGCTGTCTGCTGGTATGTGTTTGGGCCCCCTTCTCACCCAGACCAAATTGTTTACATTTAGATTTGGATAGATCTCATCCATGATTCTCCACCATGTATTCATTGTTCTGTGGGTGGAGAGGGTGGCACCATTGAAAACGAAACCAAAATCGCCTGCGCCCAACTCCCAACCCTCCATACCAGTTTTACCATCAGTGGGGGACCCCCTGAAAGATGTTCTCCTCCCTGCCCCATATACCCCTCCTAGAGACTCCTCACCTGACACCTCCCCTGCCCTCCCAGTCTGATCCGGACCCAAAGCAGACCGTGGCCAAATTCGCCTGACTCCACCATGGAGGTGTCAGCACTCTGCTCCCTTCAGGAGGTTCCCAATCCCCGGGAACCAGAGGACTCGATATTTGTCTACACTCCCTTTGCCACTTCTGACCTATATAATTGGAAGGGCCCAAACCCCCCATTCTCCAAGGATCCTGAAAACCTTATTAGTCTAATTGAATCTATTTTTTTTACCCATTGTCCCACCTGAGACGACTGTCAGTAGATTTTAACTGTCAGCAGTTCTCTTCACCTCTGAAGAGCAAACTGGCATCCACGCTCTAGGGTGAAACGGCATCTTGGACCTGGATGGAACCCCCACGGCTGATCCAGAATGACTAGAGCGCTCGTTTCCTTTATCCCGTCCCAACTGGAATCCCAACACATCTGGAGGTAGGGAGGCTCTGACCCAATATCACCAACTGTTTCCCGCAGAGCAGCTGAGAAGCCCACAAATCTTTCCAAGGTGTTAGAGGTAAGACAATTAGCTGATAAGTCCCCTTCTGCATTCCTGGAGCACCTCCTAGAGGCCTATAGTACTCTATACTCCAATTGATCCAGTCGCACATGAGAATGCAAGGGCTATTAATAGTGCCTTTGTATCTCAGTCAGCCCCAGATATTAGAAAAAAATTACAGAAACTGGAGGGATTTGAGGGGATGCCCCTAAGTCAGTTAATAGAGATAGCACATAGAGTGTTCGACAATAGAGAGAGCTGGCAAGAGGCAAACAATAAGAAGGTTGCAAAGGTGTTAGAGCTGTTATGCAAAAAACAAGCTAAGCAGAAACAGAAAGAAAAGACGAATGAGAAAGACAAAAAGTGGCCCCCACTCAAAAAGAACCAATGCACCTATTGTAAAGAAATAGGGCACTGGCGAAAGGACTGCCCCAAGTTAAAGACAAAATGGAAAGGGAAGCTAAGACTGTTGAGCCAACAATGAGAGTGTCAGGCCTCAGATCTTCCACCGGCCAGCCCCGGATAACCTTGCAATTTGGGGGAAAACCAGTAAATTTCCTGGTGGACACAGGTGCAACTTATTCTGTTCTAACTCAACCATTGGGAACTCTGACTGATAACAAAGTCAGTGCCACCAGAGGGTGAAAATCATACCCGAAGGTGGTGGCCCAGTTAACTTGCCCTGGGCCAAAGACCACTATGCATGAATTTCTATGGGCTCCAGAATGCCCCAATCCACTGCTAGGAAGAGACCTTCTTCATAAGTTAAAAGTCCAATTGAGTTTTCAGGTGGAGACCCCACAACTGATTCTGGGAACAACACCTGGGGAACAAATCAAGGTACTTGCCTTCTTTCCTGAAGGGGAAAATCATCTCCTGCTGGGAGATGATCTTACTCCTGAGACTGACAGAGATCTCCTGCAGGCTTGGCAAGCAGAGATGCCAGGAGTATGGGCTGAAAATAACCCCCTGGTCTGGTGATAAATCAAGTTCCTCTGGTAATAGAGTTATTGCTCCAGGTGTCTGCCACCCGCCTTAGACAATATCCAATAAATTTACAGTCCCATCAAGGAATTGCAAAACATATCACTAGATTAAAAGA
Source organism: Cavia porcellus (assembly GCF_034190915.1). Taxonomy (NCBI): domain Eukaryota; kingdom Metazoa; phylum Chordata; class Mammalia; order Rodentia; family Caviidae; genus Cavia; species Cavia porcellus. The sequence goes on from NW_026947510.1 coordinate 44,496,547, forward strand.
TAATAAGATTCTTGTACCTTGCATCTCTCCCTGGAATACACCATTGCTCCCAGTCCAGAAGCCAGGGACCCAAGATTACTGGCCAGTGCAAGACCTCTGGGAAGTCAACAGGTGAGTGGTTACTTTGCATCCTACTGTTCCTAATCCCTACACCCTGCTGAGCCTTTTGAGCCCAGAGTATGTCTAGTACTCAGTTGTGGACCTAAAAGATGCTTTCTGCACCCTCCTACTGGCTCTGGTAAGTCAACCCATTTTTGCTATTGAATGGACTGATCCAGAGACTGGAGTAGTTTAATAGTCAACTGAACAGTTGACTTGGACGCATTTACCACAAGGTTTTAAAAATGCTCTCACTTTATTTGATGAGGGCTTAGCTAGGGACCTGATGAGGTATTGAGAAGATCACCCAGAGCTCATACTTTTGCAATATGTTGATGACCTATTAGTGGCTGCTATAACCTTTGAGGATTGCAAGGACGCAACCAAGGCCCTGTTAATGACTTTAAATGATTTGGGATACAAGATTTCAGCAAAAAAGGCACAGATATGCCAGCAGACATTGTCTTACCTGGGATATCAATTACAAGGTGGAAAAAGGACCCTTTGAAATAAAAGGGTTCAAGCCATCCTACAGATACTGGCACCAAAAACCAAAAAGTAAGTCCGTGAGTTTCTTGGTACAGTTGGATATTGTAGACTCTGGATATTAAACTTTCCTGAAATATCCAGCCACTATATAACTCTTTAAAAGGGCAAATGCAGGGCCCACTGGAATGGACAGACATACAAGAGACAGCCTACCAATAGTTGAGGCAGGCCCTAGTGGATGCCCCTACCCTAGGACTTCCTAACATAAACAAGCCATTTTTCTTGTATGTGGACGAGCTGAGAGGGATTGAAAAGTGAGTAATAACCCAGTAACTGGGGCCCTGGGAGAGACCAATAGCCTATCTCTCTAAGAAGCTGGATGCAGTGGCCATCAGTTGGCCACCATGCTTAAGGATCATTGCTGCGGTGGCTATGTTGATAAAGGAAACTAAAAAGCTCGCTTTTGGCCAGAAGGTCACTGTGATAACCTCTCACTCGCTTGAGACTCTTATCTGGGCCCCTCCAGATCAGTGGCTATCGAATGCAAGGATAATGCATTACCAAGCACTGCTTTTAGATCCTGACTCTGTTGTTTTCAAGTCCTCGGCAGCCCTGAATCCAGCCACACTGCTGCCTGATGAGGATCCATCAGCCCCAAACCATAAATGCTCCACCTTGATTGACAGCTACCAGAGCCTTCGATCTGACCTGACCAACAAACCCTAGAAGGGGAACTATCATACTTCTCAGACGGTAGCAGCTACATGTACCAAGGTAAACGAGTTGCAGGGGCGGCTGTGACCTCTGAGACCCAGATTTTGTGGGCACAGAGGCTGGACTCTGGCACTTCTGCTCAGTGAGCTGAACTCATTGCTTTGACAAAAGCCTTGAAACTGAAGGTAAGCAGATTAACATCTACACCGATAGCAGATATGCTTTTGCTACCGCTCATGTACATGGGGCAGTTTATCAGGAGAGAGGACTATTGATCTCAGCAGGAGATAAAATAAAAAATGTCCCCCAAATATTAGACATGCTGGCAGTGATTTGGTTACCTGAGAAAGTGGCCATCATACATTGCAAAGCCCACCAAAAAGAAGATGATCCCATTATCAGGGGAAACAATTTGGCTGATATGGCAGTCAAAGAAGCTGCCATAGAATCAGTGGGGTCTGAAGAAGGAGACATAGAGGAAACCACTCCTACCCTCTTGCTGATGCCTCCAACATTATCAGAACCTGTGTGCACACAAAAGGACCTCCACTTGGTCACCCAGCTCCAGGTGAAGCCTGACATTCCAGGAGGCTGGTATCAGTTACCAGATAAGAGAATCTTCCTGCCCGTAGTCCTCGGATGGGAGCTCATTCAGCAAGCTCATCAGCCCACTCATTTGGGAGGATCAAAACTAGTCAAGTTCTTTCAGGACTGATTCTTTATACCCCAGCTGTCCAAATTGACAGCAGCTGCCAGTTCAAGATGTCCTCAGTGTCAATTGGTTAATCCAAAACGACAGCTCCACATGGAAACTACTCATTTTTGGGGAACTTCTCCAGGAGAACACTGAGAAATAGACTTTACTGAAATGAAGAAGCCGGATCTCCAGGGACACAAATACCTGCTAGTGATGGTCGATACCTTCATTAGAGGCATTTCCCACCAGGTCAGAATCAGCTCTCACAGTGGTTAAAAAGTTATTATACGAGATCATTCCTCATTTTGGCCTACCCTTATCTATGGGGTCTGACAATGGCCAGCTTTCATAGCCCAGATAACTCAAAAACTAACCCAGGCCTTACAGATTGATTGGAAACTTCATTGCGCATATCACCCTCAAAGCTCAGGGCAAGCAGAGAGGATAAATCAGACATTAAAAAATATGATTACAAAGCTGTTTCTGGAAACTGGCGATAATTGGGTAAGTCTCCTTCCTTTTGCCCTCCTGCAGACCCAATGTACTCCTTATGTTTCTGGTATATCCCCTTTTGAAGCAATGTACTAGAGGCCCCCTCCTCTCATTCCAAAACTCTCTGAGGAAAAATTGGCAGAATTGACTAGCCAAGATCTCGTTAAGTCCCTGCAGGCTCTTCAGCCCATCTTGACCTCTATACATTGGTTATTCAGGCTGAAGCATCCTCTGGTAGACTCTCACTCTGAGTCCAGCCCGCTGGTGGGACTCGGTACTCTGGTCCTAGTCAAGCGTCACCAATGAGATACCCTTGAGCCGCGCTGGGAGGGACCCTACACCGTGGCGCTCAGCTCTCCCATTGCAGTAAAGGTGGCTGGAAAAATGCCTTGGATCCACCACTCTCACGTGAAGATTCTGGACACCCAAGGAGATCAACCTTCCCAGGACAAATGGACTGTGCAGCCAGGTGGTAACCCCTTAAAGATAAAATTAACTAAGCATAGTTAAATTGTATCAGGCATGTGCTGCTTTAGCTTGCTTGATTTTGCCCCTTCTATCCCACTACTAGGGACTTTAATAGTGCTGTTACCGACCTCACACAGCAGGTTTGGACCTCCTGTAAGCAAAGAACAGCTGTTAAAATCTTTGTAATGGTAGCCCTGGTGATTGTGCAGGAGGCTATACTCGTAGTACTACTAACACCAACAGTGACTTGTTTGTACATATCGTGGGAAACACAAAAAATTCTCAGGCTACACAGACAATGAATACCAAATTATGGACATATACTCATCAGACAGATTGTGGAGGCAATCTGGCCCATACTTTCCTCCCAACTAACTGGTCAGGAATATGTGTTACAGCTGTCCTGTTGCCTGACATAGGAGTTTTACCCAGCGATGAGCCTGTCCCATTCCTAGACTAGATTACATTACAGGCCACTCCAAAAGGGCAGTTCAATTTATTCCTTTATTGGTAGGTCTGGGAATATCAGGAGCCCTGAGTATAGGGGGAGCAGGAGTGAGGGTCTCTGTTCAGCTTTCCAACCAGATCATTAAAGATGTACAGGAATTATCTAGTACCATTCAGGACATTCAGGATCAGGTAGATTCGTTAGCTGAAGTGGTCCTTCAAAATACAAGAGGGCTAGACCTCCTGACCACAGAACAAGGAGGGATCTGTGTGGCATTGCAAGAATGATGCTGCTTTTATGTAAACAAGTCTGGCACTGTTTGAGATAAAATCAAGAGATTGCAGGAAGACCTGGTAAAAAGAAGAAGAGAGCTGTTTGAAACCCCCCTTTGGAGTGTCTGGAATGGAATCCTGCCTTATCTTCTGCCCTTGCTTGGACCGTTGCTAGGATTGCTACTCTTGGTTTTAATAGGCCCCTGTATAGTCAATAGGCTAACTACCTTTATTAGGCAGCAGTACAAGATGTGAGGCTGATAATGTTATGCCACCAAGGTTATAAATGTTACCGGTTCACCATCAAGATTAGTTCTCAAGACTTCCCCAAACATTTGGAGAAGAAGACATAAAATCAGTGGGGAATGCTGTAACCTATAAAAAAAAAAACCCTCATAAGTCTCTCTGGAGGCAAGAGAAAGATCAAAGGTAACTCTAAGATTAGAACAGGATGTCTTCCTAATCTAAATTTGCTTGTTTGCAGGATAGATAACTTGCTTGTTTGCCGGATGTGCCTTCCCCAGAGGATGTTTGCCTAATCTAAACTTGCTTGTTAGCCCAATCCTTACCTGATCCTTGCTCTTTTTGAGAAATGTAACCGCAGTGTTCCTGTTCTGTAGTGTGCTGTGAAAACCCCCTGCATTGTGAGACCAGCAGCTGTTTGTGGTTTTACAGGATAAAAACCTGCCCTTTAGCTGTTAGGTGCGCAGTCTTCCATATTGGCTACTGGAGGCTGTGTCGCCAGGCCTGTGCTTTAATAAATAATTTTTTTTTCTAAATTATTTTCTCTGGCTCCTTCATACCTCAGGAAATGGACCACTACACCCATAAGTCCCTCTTCATTGTGAACATGCAGCTCATTTTATCTTTTAAGTAGTGCATCTTTACTGTGCATGATAAAGCACTCAACTACTCCCAACTTCCAAGTGAATTTTGGGACAAAGCTGATTCTTAAGAAGACATCAAATTGATTAAGTTAAGACTATCAAATGATAAGCATGGGGATTCTTTGTCTTCTGTAAAATTATGTACTTTGCAAGGAACTGTGACACACCTTTTTTTACCCTCCCAACAGTCTGTCACAGTGAATAGCATACAGACTTCTCTTTTTTTCTTCTCCCTTTCTCTTTTTTCTCTCCTATTTCCTTTTTCTTTTCATTGAGAAAATTGAGCCTTAGGGTTAATAAAAGAGTTGCCCAGGGGCATCCAATCAGGGGACAGAACACCTGCAGACTTGATTATAGGTATACAGATATCAAGGCCAATGTATCCACTGCTGGTTGTGTCCAAAGGAATTTCTTGAATGCCTTCTTCAGGAAAGAGGACTGTGTGTAGTTCTTTTCTCTTTTCATCTTTGCATTTACTTCTGAGATATTTTCAGATGGAAAGTATTAGAGTTTTCTGGTGCAATAGAGAAGCAAAAAGTAAAAAAAGAAAAGAATGGTTTATTGACGTGGGAAGGAGGAGCACATAATCTGTGGTGGTTGGGTGTCTCCTTTGACTGGATATAGAGGGGTGGTGGTGGGGTATATGTGGTCTTTGGCTGGATGTGGCGCTTAGATGAGCAATTATGATTTTCAAGGACCTGATTAGAATTTTCTTCATGCACATGGGGAAAGGAAGGAGGAAGTTGTAAGTGTTCCTGCTTTCATGTTCTGCTGTGTTAGACCACTGCCATAATTGTACAGTAATTTATACTAGGGCAAGAACTTTTCAGAAAGCACTGAGGGCAACAATACGCTGGCCATATTGCCCCTCTACTTTACCCCAAGCAGCAGCTGGGCATCTCTATTCAAAGGACCCCGACCTTTCCCAGGTCCTGTAGTGTTGGACTGCAGTGTTTGAGAAAAGCCCTGGAGATGAAATTGATAGCTATTCAAAACTTCTGATTCTAGAAGAGAAATTCAGAGATAGATAAATCACTCATCTAGCATTTTGTGAATTTTAAAATGTTATTTATAGTGGTCATTAATAATGTGCTGTTCCAGCCATTTAATAACTTTTTAATGAAGTCTTTATTGATTAATTGTAGTATTTTTGAAAAATGAGAGATTTAATGTGACTTTGTTTCCCTGTACTCATTAAGAACAAATTCTAGAGCTGGGTTGGTGGTGCAGTCTTATAATCCCAGTACTTGAGAGGCTGAGGCAGGAAGATCATTGCAAGTTTGAAACCAGGCTGTGCTACAAAGTGAGCCTAAGGTCAGGCTGAACTGCATAGTGAGACCCTGCCCCCAAAAAGAAAAAAAAAAAAAGCAAATTCTATATCTACATTTTTTCTAAGGAACAAAAAATAGGCTGTGAAACACATAGTCCAACACTTTCCTGTAACATCTGTGCTGGATAGTGCTGATGGCTAAAGCTACATCCTGAATCTTCTTTGACTCAGTTTCCCCTTAAAGCTTTATATTCTTTTACCTTTGAATGTTGAGGCCATGACTTTCAGGTGGAGTAACTTTGCTAAATTGCAGTTCTGATTCATCTGCGATTTGGAATTCAATCATTGCTTTTCTCTACCTCATTAGTGCATTAATCAAGAACTGACTGTAATTATTTTTGTTGGAAAAATTAACTGCTTCCAAACCATAGAGGTAGCTTCTCCATATGACTTCAAATACTAGTTTCAGAGATCAAAGGCTAGGCAAGATGTCCTTGAACAATAGAGGTCAGTTTATGTGGTAGCTCAATCTTGTGGTTCTCTGACTTGACTGGAAGTTATAAAGCTGGAGCCAGAACCAAGACCTTATGCCTGCTTCAGAGAAACCAGAAGTATAGTCAGAAATTAAACAAATCCCATTTGGCAAGAGCGTAACAAATATCCCAGAGTCTTGAATATATTTAAATGCCATAAATGGTGAAATTTGCAGCTCATTAAATATGAGGAAATGATTTAAATAATAAAACCCCAAACTTCAAACTCACTGTTATTTTCTTTTCCCACCTTCAATTTCCAGCCAGGAAATAGTGTCATAGAAAAACAATCTTGTGGTTAGACTCCCTGCTGCCAAAGAAGTACATTCAAGTTATCTTAAACTAATTCCTTTAAATGAATGTCTGCTTCTTAAAAACCACTGAGGGAGATTCCATAAACTCCTTTGGTAAACTCTAGCAATGTTTGAGTGACCTCGTAGTTGAAAGGTGGTTCCTAATAATTAAACCTGCTTACTGATGTCAGAATATCACCGGTGAGTGTGTTTCTATGCATATTTAAGATGGGAAGGATTCATGCTAAGACTACATGAGAAATAACTTGCAACAACACTTTTGCATTTGCTGTGATTTCTGACAGCATTTTTTCTTGTTCTTTCCAAATGCACTGTAGGAATAGACCTTAACTTTATCCATTTGGGATTCTTGTTAAATTCATGATGTGTAATCTTGAGTAGTGACATTTGTCACTTTAGAAGACTCTGAAGGCCTTTTCTATCCTGAGACTTTATACCTTTTTTTAAATGACAAAATGATAGGAGTTATCCAGAAAAGCCCACTTTACTCTAAATGTTCTAGTTCTGGTTCTTGGACTATACATAGTAGGGATAAGACTTGGACCAATCTTGGAAGTTTCCACTGACTTTGTAGAACAATGTTTTCCACTGGTTATTCCTGAAGGGCAGGGTCACATCTGATATGAGATTGGCTCAGTGAGCATACTGTATATACTCATTGACTTTGAGAATGAAAGCCATAATATGCGAAATGACAAAAATATTTAGGCTTGATATAGTGTTTTAAATTCCTACCATGGCTGCCCATCTACTGTGTGTGTGTTCTCTGGATGAACTTATCATAATTGAGATTGTATACCATTTGGATGTTGTATATATCCAGAATTTTTTCCTCTTGTCTGTACTCCTAGGGAGTTTCCTTTAAATTGTAGCTTGTGGCTTACACTCTCAACCTTACCTATAACTATCTTTGCCATATTTAGACTTATGCTCCATATTTCCACAATTGAAGCCTCCATCATACTTTCTGTTTCTTGTCTTACTGACAGAATTACCATCTATCTATTGAACTGCTCATGCAAGAGATTCTCCATTTCATATCCTGGGGTTGGTCAGGACTAGATGTTACCTTAAGCTGTAGATAGTTCCAATAAATAGTGGCTTAAAGAAGGTAGAAGGGAGTGGATCTGGACATGGACGAGAGGGAAGACTAAGGGAGAAAGGGGAGTAAAAAATGATCCAGGTGCAATATGTATTTTCTAAAAGAAATGTAATTATCATGTATTACAAACCAGGAACACTTACTAAAGAGGATTACTTTGTAAAAAGATCAATTAAACATTATGATTTATTATGTGCAAGGAAGGCACTGTGCCTGGCACCAACATAATACAAAGCAGTAAAAGAGAAAATGATCTTTGTAGTTTATACTTATTGCAGTCAAGTTTAATAAAATGACTCTAGTACAGGGATCCATGTGGGAAATTTTTCTTAGAATTTGGTATTAGCATTAATCACGACTTCCTTGAGCAACATCACTTGTTTTTTTCTTTTATGTGGTAGCACTGGATAATATCCTTAAACACCTCCTGTGTGTCAGAGGATATGCCACACACTTCATCTACATTTTCTCAGGGCATTCTGATGATGTCCCTTTGAAGGAAGTACTGTGATCATTCTATTGGTGAGATTAGGTAATAGACGCTTGAATTTTCCACTGTCTCTTAGGTAGCAGGAAGCTTACAGCAAAATTTTTAACCCAAATTAGCCACCGAATTATCTTTTTTTAAAAAAAGTAGTAAAAGCATTTATTTTTATTTTAGGCTATACTATAATCAGAATTCTTTAGCATTCTGGTAGACTATCTCAAAGTCAGCTAATACATATCAATGAAATTTTCATATATTATTTTTCTATAAACTTTTCATTATTAACATGTTTTAGTCATCACTTATTTGATGATCAAATGTATATTTTTGAAAACAAACAGTATAAATAACTAACTACCAAAGCATATTCCTTTACGTCGTTTATCTCTTCATACATATAATAACATTTTAAACCATATAAGATACTTTATATGTCTTTGAGAGGGAGCTAGTAATATGTTTTGAGGAGAAAACTGATAAAAAAGTTAATATTTAAAGTTCAATTAAGAGAAAACATAATTGTGAGGAAAAAATGAATCCTTTGTATAGTAATTTTCCTTACAGAGTTTTTTTTTTGCACAAAAATTTTCTCTGACTCTAACCTTGAATAGCTTTTCTTGTTAAAATAATGGAATTTCAAAATAGCTACTTAAGCATTTAAGATGCCAATTTGATCTTAGTTCCAGTACTTGTATAATTTTCCTTCATAAAAAGCAATGAAAGATTATATAATATGATCTTTAGGCTGACTATACTTGGCTAACTCTTCTTCTTTTTTATTATAAAGGGAAAAATACCCAGAAAAATCAAGAAGCAAACAAACCACAACAATAACAACAAAAGTGATTCAAGTTTTCAAAGCAAGATGATAGAAACTTAATAATGGTTGTTATATTGCATATTGTTATGTTCAAAATAGTTACTTAGGTTACCAGATACAGGAATAAAACAAAATAATAAAATGATACAAAACATTGGAGTTCAAAATCAAGACAGAAAAAAATTCCCCACAGTTGCTGTAATTCATATTATTATCCTTCAAATAGATGCTCAAACTACCAGCTTTAGGCCTGCAGTCAATCAAACAATACACACATTAAGTTATTTATTTTTACTTCAGTTGCTGTCATCTCAGCCCTGAGTTCCTCCAAGTCAGCTAGTTGGTTATGGGTGAGGGGAAGGGTTGCGAGATTTGCTCTTCTTGTGTCCCAGCCCCTGTACTGGCTGGCTCACAGGAAGGCATGTTTTAGCTTCTTGGTTCTCCTCCCATTCCCCATGGCTACCTGGCTAACTCTTCCTGATCACAGTGAGTAAATGTGATTTGCTACCTAACAGATTAGGGAGTGAACCTTGTTTCCCTTAAGTTTTTATTTAATTTTGACAAATGTAATAAGAATGACAATCTATAAAGTGGGACACTTTCTCTTGCTGATCATTAGGAATTAAGGAATAACTGAGGATGAATGACTCAAATTCTAGAATCAAGTAAATTAGATTTTAGAGAACTTGATGGAAAATTGCCTTGAACTCCAAGGTTTTCCTGATTTAAAATAAATTGAGGGTATTTTTCTCAACTCAGAGTGAGTTAGAAGGCGTAAGTTCTAGAATGAATAGCAGCTATTTAACACAACCAAACCAGACCACCACTGGTGTATCACATTGGCAGACTGTGTATAGATCTCCATATTATACTTTCTGAACTAAATGATCCATTACTCTGAACACTCTTCGTTAACACATGAGTGAGCAGCATTTTTGCACTGACTTTTAAAAACAGTAAAATCAATGAATAAATTAATGCATTCTATTAATATTTATTGAGCACTGTATGTATGCAAGGTATAGCCTTGGTCCTTAGGGATAAAAAGATTCATCAAATTAAAAACTGTGCTCTAGAGCTTATGATTCAACAGGAAAAATTTGATGTATTCACAAAATACTTGAGGCCCTAAAAGAGACTAGATAAAAGTTCCTGAGGCTTAGTAATTTGTATGCTGAATTTTTCAAAAACATTTGATATGACCAAGTTAAAAGTGATTAGGCATAAAGTTTGAAAAAACAACAAATCAGAAAGAAATACAAAAATCTCCCCATACCTATGGTAGAAAACATGTTAGAAATACATGAGTAGTTGATTGGTTGTTGTGACTTCATTGACTTCTGTGTCATGGTGCATTTCTTCATCAAGCTGTTGAAATAATTACCTTGTACCTACTCCATATTTTCCAGTCACTTTTAATTTTTAAATACTTGGCTTGGCTCAGTGTGAAGCATCAATATTATATCCAATTCCACAGATAGCTTTCTCTTTTCTCCAGCTCTAGCAAGGCTGAGGCTCCAGAATGCTTTTCCTTTTTCTCAGTTGAGATTAGAGATGGCAGGGTATGCAGGGCTGTGGTTTGTCACCAGGTCACCATCACTAGCACTGGGTCACCACCCCTTTTTTGGGTTTCTGGCCAGGGCCGCAGATGTGTGGCGTGAGCTGAAAGGAAAAACAGGAGAAATTGCATCCTTGTTTTATGTAACTGGTTGCCTGTTTGGTGTTGGGAGGACCAGCCTGTTGCTTGCCTTGGCTCAGTCTTGGTTCAGTCTGATTCTGACAGTGGCTTCCACTCTGCAGTGATGATAAGTTTGATTTTCTTAGTGAATATTTGGTTTTTAAATTTGAGGAATCTTTGGGTTCTGTGGTGAATTGTGGTGCCAGCCACTTTTCTCAGTGGAGAAGGTGATAGGGCCCCAGCTCTTGTCTTTACCTCTGTCCTTCTTCACAGGGTCTCGTGGAAGTCTCTGCTGCCATCGGGGGTGGGAAAGACTGGGTGTAAAGTTGCTGTCTGTCCTGAATCAGACACACTGGACCATATCCCTTTTTGCTTTGTGGGCATAGTGTTCCAAAATGCCTTTTTTCTTTGGAAATATCTCATCCAGAACAGGACCAAAGGTAAATTCACCTATGTCCTTAAACACATACCATGTGTGCAATGGTAGGATCAATGTGGGGCCCCAGGTTCTGTAGCCACACAAAGCACTCAGCAGGGCATGAGATGGTAACATCCTGTCCCACAGACAAGTGATTCTCAGGAGTTCTGCCTTCCGTGTCTTCAGGCAGCAGAAACCTCACTGACTTTGAGCAATTCCCTCCTTCTAATCAGGCCACCTCTTCCATTCCTTTCCCTTTCTTTTCATTGTTTGCTAATTTGGTCAAATTAGGTAGTGGTGGGTGAAGAACTGTGTGGCAGAACCAGCTTAGTGGCTATTTCCTCAACCCTGAGGTGGTATTTGGTTTTCATTATTTTTGACTTCCTTTGGTTATTTTCCTTACTTATTTAGCATGTTTTTCCTCCATTTTAGGTTCTTTTGTTAATTTACAGGCAATGGGAAACAACGGCACGGCACATCATATTTCATTGAGAAGACATGAAATGTCACTTGTTTTCACACCTGGCTGTGGATATTTTTAATTTAAAACCTTCTTTTAAAATCTTTGTAATTTCATATGTCATTTTGTTCAACTTTTTATCCTCTCCTTTTAAATTAAAATTATTGTAAAAAAAACATTTTCTCATGCTAATACAAACTATTTATGAAAGGATTTTCATGCTGGACTTCTAGGTACTGACCTATAATCCCAGCACTTTGGGAGATTGATGTAGGAGCAATGCAAATTTGAGACTAGCCTGGGAAACTTTGTGATTTAGCAAGAACCTCTCTTAAAGTAAAAAATTAAAAGGCCTGGGAATGTAGCTCAGTGTGAAGGTCCTGGGTTCAATCCCCTGTATTGCCAAAAAAAATCACAGAAAATCCTTGCATTGTGGATTTGATATTTAGCATTTCACTTTGGAATTAATCATTTAAAAAAAGAATTAAACATTTCATAATTTTGGGTCATTCAGGGGTTTAAGATGAAAATATTATAATTAATGCTGAAAAGGATATCTGTAGGCATGTATATTTCTTCCCTTATACATTAGATATTGTATTTGCTTGAGAAGTAGTAATTACTTCATGAACAACAGTAGGAGTTACTGATTCTCTTTCCCAGAAATAAAATTTTTGTATTACATGCAGATGTTATTTCATATTGGTCATACAGCATAAGTGGCATTTATTCTGACCCTGGAAGAGATCTTCAAATTCATCCTTTTGATTATAGCTAGTTTCGGTGTCTAAGCTTATTTTCAGTGGAATACATTTATCATTTAGTGTTTTATTTTCAAGGTTTGGCAGCAAGAGATATATTTATTTCTACTCTGGGATCTTGGAAAAAGCTTTCTGAGGCTCATAGAATCATGCTAACCAATTTTCACTCCTTGTCATCCAAGACCACGATCACTTCCCTGAATTTCAACAACTTGGTAAATTTTGGGGCTTCATGAATGTCTGTTCCGGAAAACCTGATTAGACTTTTTTCTTTTAATGAAGTTTGTCTAACAGCCTAGTTGAATGTTTATACTTTTTTGCTATAAGTCTAGGCCTTTTATTTAATACGTACTTTCTTCTTATAGTTTAAAATGAAGTGAAACAAATACTGGGAAAGATAATGGCATAGTCTGTGGTCTTTACGGTCATAAGATGAGTCAGTGGTGTGCAGCTGATCAGGTAGCTGAGACAATGAAGAGAATGAACATATCTGTGGAGAGGGAATTGCACATCTGTTGACCTCTAAAGTGGACCACTTCAGAGGAGCCTTGGTTTTGCCAACCTCTCTCTATAGAGGAAGGGAAAAGAGGGAAAGTCCTCAGCACTGAATATGAGCAAATTTATAATACACAGGTGTCTTACAGCATATATCTAGTGTTAAAAGAGAATAGAAAAACTCACTGTCAAAGGTCTTTACTGTTGAGTTTCTTTGCAGTCACTACCTTCCTGGGAATTCAAAATCATGGAGTGGGATATTCCTGATGATAATGAAATGTACACCACACAGGCTCCTTTATGTAATTTAGCATCAACAAGAATTGCAGTTGCTGATTAAACAGATCAAACACAAATCATTCAGTTGTAGCACAGATGGACAGAACTTACAGGACGCAAGTTCTGAGGGACCTTTGTTGGTGAGGTTCCTGAATGAGGGGGGCTGTCAGGGATGAGTGTGCGTAGTGTATAGGAATGGGCTGAGATTGGAATCTGGTATAGTTTAGATTTAAAATATCCCCTAAAGGTATAGTGTGTTTTAATTGTGAGAGTATTACATCATGATCAGGGGAGTTGTCCACTGATGAATTTATAGTTGAATGTGCTTAGAAGATAGAGGCTGGTCAGAGCGGGTAGGTCACTGGAGATGTGACATAGAAGGGTATATTGTTATTTCCAGCTCCTCCCCTCTTTCTGCTTCCTGCTGATGGTGTGAGCAATCTTCCTCTGACACAGCCCATCACCACACCATTTCTGTTTTGGATCCAGCAGACTATGGACTGAACCCTCTGAAACTGTGAGTCCCTTCCTCCTTTAAAATGCAAGTGTCAGGTATTTTGTCCCATTGAGGAGGAAACTGACTAATACAGGACCTTTACCTAGGAAACTTGGCTAATGTAAGCTTGAGGGATTAAAATAATAGGGATTGTGCAACAGCAGCTGGTTCCAGAGGGAGGAGAGTATCCAAAAAGAATAAAAAGGCAGAAAGTGCAGGAAATTAGAATAATCAGCAGTCTAGCAAAAGCCCAGAAAACTAATTAGGTTATTTTTTCAGGGTAATTTTATGTTTCTCTTTGGGGAAATGAAATGGGAAACGAGAAACCTCAACTCAGCCATCTTCCTTTATCTTGAGAACACTGAGGAATATATACATCACTTCAGCTGAAGGAACATTATCCTTTCATTTGATTTTTAATAAGCTAAATAAATCATATGAGTTATGATTTTACTATACATTTATGATGGAATCTAGTTGAAGCAGAGCCAACACGACAAAAAAAGAACTTGTCTACTCCCCTATCCATTGAAGATCAATTCAGTTTATTTATTTAATTTTAAAGAGAAAAAATTAAAAACAGTGATACAAAATTTCAAAACAAGATAATAGGAGAGTACCAATGGTTAATACATTTCATATTATCTTCAAAGTAGTTGCTCAGATTGCAAGATATAAGTATGAAAAATTGATAAAAAATATAAGTACAAATCTTCAATGAACCAATAAAGATAATAGTATAACTATCTTAACTATCATTTATTTAATTATTTTTTCCTTCTTTCTTTTCTCGTTTCCCAGATCCCAGTTATTCTTTCTTTTTGAACAATTTCTTCCTGTTTCCCTATATCTATATTGTGTATTTTGGATCTTATTTGGTCTTTCAGCTTTTTACCCCAGGGAGATAATATGATGTTTACACATGTCAGTCTGACTTATTTCACTTGTGAGTATGGTCTCTAGTTGCATCCATTTACCTATAAAAGTCTTCAGTTTATCCTTCTTTATGGCTCAGTTGTACTACAGTGTGTAAAAAGACCACATCCTTTTTATCTGTTCCTTAGGTGATGGGCATTTGGATTGTTTTCAAATTGGCTACTATAAATTGTGCTGCTATAAACATGGGTGCTCATGTATCATTGTGGTATGATATTTCTCATACTTAAGGGAAAATAACCAGCAAGAGAATAGCTAGGTCAAATAAGGCCTTTAATCCTAGTTTTTTTGAGGACTCTCCAAAATGATCTCAGCAGAGGTTGCATCAGTCTGTATTCCCACCAGTTGTGGAGAAGGGCTCCTTTTCACCCACAGCCCAGTCAGCATTTGTTATTGGTTGATTTCTTGATGATAGCCATTTTTTTCCTGGAGTAAGATGGGATCTCAGTGTTATTTTAATTGTCATCTCCCAAATGAACAATGATATTGAATGTTTTCATATATATATATATATATATATATATATATATATATATATTTGCTCTTTGTATTTATTCATCTGAGAAGTGCATATTCATCTCAGATACTCAGTTTTGGATTGGATATTTGAATTTGGGGGATCTGATGTTTTTCAGTTTTTTATATATTCTAGATGAATTCATTTGCTTGAGGGACAGTTGGCTAAAAAATTTTTCCCATTGTATGGGTTGTCTTTTCACTCTGTTGGTGATTTCTTTTGATGTGAAAAAGTTTTTTTATACAATCAGATCTCAGTTGTTGATTCTTTGAAGTATTTCCCATGCAGTTTAGGTTTTGTTTACGAAGTCTCTGCCTACACCTAGGCCTTCAAGATTTCTACCAACTTTGTCTTACAGTAAATAATAGTGTTTCTGTTTTAATATTTAGATCTTTGATTCATTTTGACTCTAGTTTAATGCATGGTGATAAACATGTGTCTAGTTTTAGTCTTTGGCATGTAGATAGCCAATTTTTCCAGCCCCAACTTATTAACGAGGTTAACTTCTTCCAGTGAACATGTTTGACCACTTTGTTAAAAATAAGGTGGCTGAATATGTCTGCATCTTCTAATCTGTCCTACTGATCCTCAGACCTGTTTTTTTTTTTTGCCTATACAATGCTGATTTTATCACAGTAGCTTTGTAGTATAAGTTCAAGTCAGGAATTGTGAATCCTCCTGCTTTGCCTTTGTTGCCCAGAACTGCCTTTACTATTATACATCTCTTCCATTTCCAATGAATTTTAGGTATGTTTTCTCTGGTTCTGTGAGATATGCTAATGGGATTGGGATTTCATTAAATCTGTATAAAAGTTTTGGAAATATGGCCATTTTCATGTTGTTTCTTTCTATCCATGATTAAGGGATATCTTTCTGCTTTATGATATCTTTTAAAATCTTTTTCAGAGTACTGAAACATTAAATCTATAGATTTTTTTTTAAATTTTGAAAGTATACAACAGAACAAGTCAGAATAAAGCCAACTAAGATCATACAGTGAAATTGGTACAGAACTTCACAGCAGGTTACTGGGATAACAGTAATAGGTATCACAGTATATTTTGTTATCTTTATAATAGTTGTTCTTTCAATCATATATATCAAAATGAGATGAAATATAGAATACTATAGAATTTATCAAAATAGAATATTGAATAGAGCAGTACCATTAATCAGAAAAGAGCAAAACAGTAATAAAAATATTTGCCTTTAAAGAAATGGTAGAAGGAAGTCCCCCTTATTTGCTTTGGTCAACCTCCCAGGAGATGCTCAGATTTCTGGTTCCCATTTGCTAATGGGTGGGGGGGGGAGGGGAGAAGGAGGATAGGGGAAGTGGGATATTTGACTCTAGGCCATGTAGCAGTACGTTCACTATTGCTAAGCAGGGAGGCAGGAGGTCATTTGTTTTCACAGCGTCCTCAGTTCCAACATGGCGTGGATCTTAGGAGCTGCTGCTGGTTCTCCCCCTGGAAGGGCTGCAGTCTGCCAGACCACCACCACTTATCAGGGAGGGAGGTGCTTGCTCGGTTTCCCAGGGTCCTAAGTTCCAACGTGGCGTGGATCTCAGGAGACACTGCTGGTTCTCCCCCTGGAAGGGCTGCAGTCAGCCAGACCACCACTGATTACCAGGGAGGGGAGGTGCTTGCATGGCTTCCCAGAGTCCTAAGTTCCAACATGGCGTGGATCTCAGGAGACACTGCTGGTTCTAATGTATAGATCTTTTAATTCCTTTATCGGATTGATTCATAAGTATTTCATTTTTTGGATGCTATTGTGAAGAGTATTGTTTTCCTCATTTCTCTCTCAGTGAGTTTGTTTGAGTATAGGAATGCTATTGAATTTTGAGTGTTGACTTTGTATCCAGCTATACTACTGAATTTGGCTGTTATATCTAGAAGTTTTTGGTGGGGCTCTAGGGTCTTCTATATAGAGTATCATGTCATCTGCAAATAATGATGATTTAACTTCTTCCTTCCCTATCCTTATTCCTTTTATTTCTCTCCCTTTTCTAGTTGTCCTGGCTAATGTTTCCAGAACTATATTGGGTAGGAGTGGTGATAGTGGACATCTATGTCTTGTTCTTGATTTTGGAGTTTTTTTCTATTCAGTATGTTGGCTATTGGTTTGGCATAGACTGCTTTTATGAGATTAAGGTAAAGGCCATCTATTCCAATTTTCTGTAGGTTTTTTAAAAATCATGAATGAGTGTTGGGCTTTGTCAAAAGCTTTTTCTGCATCTATTGAGATAATCCTGTGATTTTTGTCTTTGACTCTGTTGATATAGTGTATTACATTTATTGATTTGCATATGTTGAACTTTCCCTATATGCCTAGGATGAATCCCACTTGGTTTATAATCTTCTTGATGATTTTCTGTATTCTGTTTGCTAGTATCTTTTTGAGGATTTTGGAATCTATGTTTATTAGGGGAGACTGGAGTGTAGCTCTCTTTTTTGGTCGAGTCTTTCTCAGGGTCTTTGATCTCAGGGTATTTCTTGCCTCAAGGAATGTGTTCAGAAGAATTGCTTCTCTTTCAAATCCATTAAAAACTTTGAGGAGTATTGGTGTTAAATCTTTTCTAAATTTCTTATAGAATTCAGCCATAAATCCATCAGGACCTGGGCTTTTCTTTGTTGGTAAGTTTTTAATTTCATTAACTCATAATGAGTTATTCAGAATTTTTATATTATCTTGATTCAGCTTTGATAGTTCATGCATATCTAGGAGTCTGTCCATTTTTTTCTGTGTTTTCTATCCTATCAGTGTAAAGATTTTATAAGTAGGCACTGATGATCTGAATTTCCCCAGGATCTGTGGTGATTTCATTCATTCATTCCTCAATACATGAATTTGAGTTTTTCTTTCCTTTTTTGATAAGATTGGGGAGGGGTTTATCATTTTTATTGGTTATTAACTAAGAAAAGTCTGTATCTGTTCATAAGGAGATAAGACACTGCATACCCTGTCATGACTGCTCCAGAATAAGATATTTAGGAAACAACGATTATAAAAGTAGACCTTTTACTTAAGTGGGTAAGTGTAGTAGAATAGGGCACTAGCTAAAATATATGAAGTGTCTGGACTTTGCTGCTGGCATGGATGTCCCCTGTCACTGTCACTTTGTCCATGCTTCCTGATAGCATGCAGACAAGTCATGACACAGAGATTAATTAAAATTTAGGAGAAGACAAGAAAATAATTAAATCCTCCTTAAAAATGGAAAACAAATAAGAATTTTAAAAAGTCAAAGAAAATTTATAAAAGCTAAAGCTAAAAATGTTATGAAATTTGAAAAGAAAACATATAAAAGACTTTAAAATTATCAGATAAAGATAAAAGGAATTACCATATCCTGATATTTAAACAAATAAAGGTAAGTAAACCTCATAGGAAAAAAAGAAGAAAAAGGCTGATAAAAGGAACAAAGATGATTAAACTTAAAAATGTGTAATTTAAAATAAATGATAAAGAAAAACAAGTAGAAGCAAGAAACTTGAAAATGAAATGGATGAGAAACTAACAAAATGAAAAAGTAAACTGGCATGAGCCCGAGCAGTTAGCTAAACTGATGCTTATATATAGAGATGTTTTTTGAAAGATAAAATATAACCTGAAGAGAATAAGAGGTCCTCTGACCAGCCAGCTGGAAGCCAGCATGCACAAGCGTCCTTAGGAGAGTTCTATGGATTGAAAACAGTTTTCCATACTGTAAGGCCCAAATTAATAGAGCCCCTAATGGGGAGAAATCAGAGAGAGAGAAAGAAGTATATGTCTTAGACTCCTGCTTGTCAGCACACCTTGGGCGGCAGAGCCCATCAGGAGATTCTTCAGTAATTAGGATCACAGGCCCCTGGGCCCTGAGGCAGATGGCTGGGGCTGTAGGTGGACTCAAGGGCCTTGCGAACTCCACCATAAATTTAGGTAAAGCAGACGTAATTAACCCTTAAATATCCACAAGCATTAGTATATTCAATTTAAAATAATCTATACTTAGATTCTGGCTGTGTAGTTTTGCTTTGAAAAGAAAGGTATGATCAAAAAATAAAATGATATACTCTTCTAGTTTCTTACATCAGGGAGACATGGACATATTGAAGAGGGGATTGGACATGAAGAAATCAAACTATAGTGTACACAGGTACAAATTCTCTCTAATGAATATAATCTTTAAATATATCTAAATTGTACCAATAAACTGATTTAAAATAAAATGAATGGTTAGATTTTTAAAAATTGTTAGAGTAAAAGACCTCTTGTCATTAATTTCCCTCAACATACTCTCCCATGTGAGTATATATGATCTCCTTCATTCTTTAAATTGCTTAGTGTTGAAGTCGTCTCTCCTCCAATTCTCATGTGTGTGGAAGATGTTCAGGTCACAAGAGTACTGTGCTCACCAGTGGATTCATCCAATGCCAAGTTCAGTAGCTGAACATGATTGTTAGGAGGCGGAGCCTGATTGGAGGTGGGTTGTGGGGTGAATGATCTGGAAGGGTGTATTCTTGTCCCTGGCTCCTCTCATCGATCTCTCTTTCCTGCCCACCATGGATTGAACAGCTTTTCTCTGTCAGCCAATCATGGACTGAAACTGTGAGCCAAAATAAATCTCTCCTCCTTTAAGTATGGATGTTAAGTATTTTGTCTCAATGATAGGAAAGTGACTAAGATGATAGTATTAGGTTATCTATTACATTTTATTTAATTATTTCTTTATTTATGGATGTTTAGATAGCTTAAAGTTTTACCTGGATTGGTTGCATTCAGTTTCTTTAGTGGATCTTTAATGAATGTCTACTATGTACCAGTCATTGTGTTGGTGTTGAGAAATCAACAATGAACAAAACAGACCAAACCCTGCTGTCCAACTTGTGAAAATCGACAGTAATAAAGTGAATGCATTGCCTATCTCAAAAATATTGTATCTGTCAGTTCATGATAAGGTTTGTTGAATGCAAACATGGCAGAATATAGGGATAGACGGTAGGAAGGGTTCCATTTCAATTTTTAAAAAACTTTTGACATAATTATAGATTCACCAAAAGTCATAGAATAGCAGAGCTTCACATGCAATTTACCTTGCTCCCCTGATAGTAGCATCTTACATGATTATAGTATGTAACGAAACCAAGAAATTCACCTGTCACCAGAACTTTCTGTCTGTCCTTGTCTGTCTGTCTTCCTTTCTGTCTCTCTCCTTATTTATAGTGCAGGGAGTTGAATCTAGCACCTCCACTCTGAGCTGAATCCTCAGCCATTTTTTATTTTGAGATTTGATACAAGGTCTTGCTAGTTGCTGTGCTGCTCAGGCTGGACTCATGATCTTTCTGCCTTAGCCTCTTACAAGTGTACACCCTCACACCTGGGTAGATTTCACCAGTGGTGATGCAGTCACTTGACTATGTGTATATAGATCTGTGCAATTTTATCACATGTATAGATGCATGTAACTACCAATTATATTCTTTTAAACGACCATTTGCATAAAACCTAAAGGAATTAGAACCTAGGGCAGGGTATATCTATATGTCAAGCACTTCAGGAAGGGGGTCCAGTGTGTGCAAAGTCCCTGAGACAAGTGAGAAGCAAGTGAGGGAAAAGAGCAGCTCTGCAGGAAAGAGTGACCACAGAGGTAGTTAAATGTGGCAGGCAGTCAAACCATATAGAGGCTTTTAAACTATGATGATGCTTCCCTCTGAATGATATTTGGTAGCTGTTGGAATGTTTTGAGTAGGAGAGTGACAGACTTTAGTTTTCACTGACTCACTCTAGCTGCCTTGTGGTAGGGTAACACTGTAGGAGGATTATCCTGCCATCCCACCCACCCACCTGCTTCCAAGCAGGGAGCATATAACTGGCTCACTCAGTGGAATGTGTGCAGATGTGTCTCCTGAGGAGTCCGAAATCTGATTGCTTGGTTTAGCTTGCCTCTTGGTTCTGTTTTCTGTTAGGAGAATAGCAGACAAGGGGTCCTCTTCCAGGCTGGATCCTGGAAGGGCAAGTATGGACAAAGAGCCAGGAAGCAGATGTTCCATGCATGTGTATCATGAGAGGCATTAAAGGTTCGTTACGTTAGGCCATCAAGGTATGGTATGTGCCTCACTATGATTGTAATATACATTTCTGTGATTACTGGCGAAACTGAACATGTTCACACATTTCTTTTTAGCTCTTCTTTCTAAGTAGCTAGAGTAAATTGTTACCTAATCCTAACCTGCTTTTCCAACAATTCTCTCTTTTATGCCATTATTCTCCAGTTTAACAATGTGTTTGGTTGAATATACCATGTGCTGGGAAGAACCTTGCATCTTTCATATATGTTACCTAATGTAACTCTAACAAAAATATAATGAGATCAATATTAGGATGAGAGATATTATTGCCAGTTCATTTCTCTCTTTTTGTGATACCTCCTGCATGCTGGGCAAGCTCTTTACCACTGAGCTACACTCCCAGTCCTGTTGCCCACATTTAAGCCATATTTACATCTGGAATTATTATAGGATTTGTTTCTAATAATATAAATATTAGAGGTAATACTTTTTTTTTATTGATACTGGGGATCAAACTCACAACCGCCTGCTTGCAAGGCAGGTGCTTATGCCACTGAGCTAAATCCCCGGCCCCCAGAGGTGATACTTGAAACACAAATCTACTGAAATTCTAGTATTTCCCCCAATATTCACCAGTCTGAGGCTTCAACACATGCTGATTGTAATCTCATTTCTCCTAGGACAAGCTTTGTTTCTCAGCGTCTGGCCCACTGCACTATCTTTTCTGTCTGACATGATTTGTCATTGTCCTCTCCGGTTCCCAACCATTTTATAGATACATCAGTTTCTTTCCTTTAATCATTAAATTCTCACATGAATTTGCAACTGGGAAGAATATGGCTTTGCGAATTTACAAAAAAATATTCTATTGCTTATGTAGCACAGAGCAAAGCACATAGTAGTCATAAATTATTTGCTGAGTCTTCTTGAACAAAACACAATATTATTTTATACATACTTTTAGTCATTTAGTATGTTATAAAATTTAGTTATATTTTATTTTCTTTTCGATATTTTTCACATTTTATGTGTTATGGGTTAGTTGTAGAAGGTCCTCCTAAAGTTTCCTGTGTTCAGAGACTGCATTTTTGGAAGGTGACGGTATCATGAGGATGCTGTGCTCATCACTGCATTAGTCCACTGTTGAGTTGTAGCTGAATGTGCCAGTAGGAGGTGGGGCCTGGCCAGAAGAGGTGTGGGGATGATCTGGATGATAAGGGTATGTCTCCCTTATCAGCTTCTCTCTCTGTGTCTGTCTCTCTTTGTCTCTCTCTGCCTATCTCTCTATCTCTTTCTCTCTGCTTTTTGGCTGCCATAATGTGAGTCCCCTCTACCATGCTGTTCCTGCATTTAAGCTTGCCAACTGTGGACTGAAACTTCTGGAACTGTGAGCCGAAATAAATCTCTCCTCCTTTAAGAGTTGTGGGTATGGGGTACTGTCTCATCAATGAGAAAATGATCAGGACGTATGCCAGCCCTCATTTTTGTTTGTTTTTGAATTTTGTAGTTTACCAATTGAATGAGGAAGCCTTTCAAGGTGGTGGGTATCACCTTATGTTATATATTAAGTAGCTCGGCTACTGTGCGTTTGGCACTGTTGCTTCATCACAAGGAACAGCAGGGGTCAGAAGTCGCAGAATGGATGAGATGCCTACAGTACAACCCAAGGCAAGGGTAAGATGTACTGCTGCTCTCCCAGAACTTTCTCATACATTGACTTATGTTGCCAAACGTAAAGGCATTGTCACAAAGAGATTCGTAACAGAGACTCCAAACTATATTTTTCTGCCCAAATATAACAAAATCAATGGGCAAATAATAAGCCTTAGTTTTTTTCCCTGAGGGGAGTATGTTTTTTTGCAGATGAGTGTTTCTTAACCATTCATTGACAATAAGATTGATTTCCTCTCATATTTCTTTGTGGTCTCTACATGTTTCTAGAAATATGTGTGTTCTGATTTAATTTTCCAGCGTGGTGAAACAGACAAGTGTGTTTGACACGTATTCACCAAGAAAAGAGAAAATATTTTTATGTGCAGAAGATGTAAGTGCCATCTGAGGTCAGGCAAACAGTTAAATTAAAAAACATTGATCTATGTAAATATGAAGAAATGGTCCTGCTGAGAAATTAGGCCAATCTGGGTACAGGCAAATCTTATTTCTAATATTCATCTAACATTAGAGAAAATTTTCTTCATTGAATGATTATGTAAAGGTATGATAGGATATTTCTTTAAAAATAGTGCCACTTTCAAGATAAGAATTTACCGTTTTGCTTAGAATTTGCATAAGACTGTGCTATGGGTTGGAAATAATACATATGGATGGTCACAACAGTAATTTCTTTTGCATCTAAATTCAATGATTACAGTGTTTTATTTTTCAAATCAGCATGAAAGGTTTCTTTAATAACAAAGATAAACTCTAAAAGAATTTAGATGTTCCACTCCTGGGTACTATAGTTTTTAAAAAAAACTAATATTAATTGCAAACTTTTAGAAAAATGTAATCAAAGGTTGGTGCGTGGCCTTTGCTATTGTGAGTCAAATCATGTTCTCACAAACAGTGGTACCTTATTTATCTAACTTCATTGTTCCCTGTAATGACTTTGGAATAATTAAGGCACACATCATTCAGCGGCACATAAATGTTTTTGTAGAAACTTTTATAAAATATGCTGCAATCTTTTTTTATTGTTAAGCTTACTGAAAATAAATGAAAGTTTTTGTAATGCTTCAGGAAAATCTTATAAGCTTTCATTATTTTGTGGTATTGAATGATTGCCTACAGCATGGAGTAATAAAAACAGCCATCATTGTCATCACCATCATAATCATCATCATCTTGACATCACTTATATTCCTGAATGTATGTTGTATTGTGTGCAGACATACTTTTAGGAATTATTTCTCTTAACTGATTTAATTCATATAAAACCATTATGAACAAGTACTAGAATCATTCTTTATGGTACAGATGAAGCAACTGAGGTATCAGTGCAGAAAATTTAGTAATTGGTCTCGAGTTGTTCAACTCAGAGGAGAATATGCGGATTCAGTTTCTGGCAGTTTATTGCCACAGCCTATCTTCTCAGATTTTACTCTTTATAGTCTCTAAGAGAAGCATGAGGTTGAAGTCAAGTCTCAGTTTGTGCTTTACCCCTGGAAAGTGAACGATGGGTAAGTCATTTAACTTTTCTTAGTTCCAATTTCCTTATCTTAAAATGAGGATGAGAATGTCTCTCATCCTCCTGTGTTTTGCAATAGTGTATAGGCAAGGAGCTTTTTGGCTTACACTATTAATGCCTTAGTCACTTTCTCATCACTGGGACAAAACATTTGGCACCTACAATTTAGAGAAGGAGAGTTTTATTTTGCTCATGTTTCAGGTCTATGGTTGGCTGACCTCAAGGCAGGAAGAGTATGGTGGAAGGGGCTGGCGGAGGGGAGCTCCTCATATCATGGCGGCCAGGAAGTGAAGAGTAAAGAGAATTTTGAAGGAGGGAGATACAGTCTTCCAGGTCACACCTACTGCTTGTTTCTTCCTAAAAGAATAATTAATCAGTAGATTCATCCACTGATGAGTCTAGCTCCCCATGATCCAACCCCCTTCCAAACACTTTTGGGGGTACATTTTAGATCACAGCAATTTTTGTTGCTTTATAATTACTGTTGTTATATAAAAGGATAAGACTCTACATGTGCTCTGTGACATAGCAAACTTTGCACTCCTAAAAATGGTCCTAGTTGTTAAAAATTTTTTTTCATGTGCCCATTATGGTTTTATTCCTCGTTATTGGTTGCCTACTTCTGTCACTTTTTAGTGGTGTTTAGTGATCAAAAATACAGATGCTGGGAATCTTGGCCTTACCATTTACTGATTTATGTGATTGTGGGCAAAGCACGTCACTTTTCTAAGCCACAATTTTTCTTTAAAATGGGTGGTATCTATTTCCTTATTCAAACAGGTCTACATATTTGACAATACACCATTATCCCTTTGGAATATGAATAATACTTTTGGAAAAATATTTTGTATCTTAAGATGCCCTCAATAAAAACCTTCCCAATATGTGATATTATTCTCTTATTTCACTTTCAAATTTGTCTACTTTTTACTTTTAAAGTTGGTCAATTCATTTATTACTTTTTATTTTTCCCAAATGCTCGATTGCTTTTAAATGTCTCCCATATTAGTCTTTCATTTCTGAGCATGACAGATTTGGTGTATTCATTGCCATTGTTGGAGTGGTTTGGTGGGAAAGATTTTTCTAAAGGAGAAAGAATTCCTACCTTTCCAAGGCTTTTGTGGGGAAATGAACTTTGGTTTAACTATTAGTCGTGACACATTAATATTGTTGAAATTTACTGCATGCGTCATTTCTTAAAATAGTTACAGTTTTACTCTCTACTTTCCTGACTGCTCTTAATTTCTTGATTCAACAAATTTTGTGTTTTTTTGCATAAGGTATATTGTTGGTCTATAAATAATTAGATAAAAATAATAATGATGCATATATTAGAAGGAAAATACTGGATTTACATATGTATAGGATCCCTATCAAAATACTAATGACATTCTTCATAAAAGTAGAAGACAGAATTCTAAAATTTATATGGAACCACACAAACAAACAAACAAAAAAACCCTTAAAATAGTCGAAACAATATTGAAAAGCAGGTGGCATTATACTACCTGATTTCAAAACATACTAAAAGCATCTGTGATAAAAATGGCATGGTACTAGAATACAAAATGATGACCAGTGAAACAGAAAACGGCTAGAGAATCTAAAATAAACCCACATGCTTATAGCCAACTTATATTTGACATAGTTGCTAAGAAAAAACATTGAACAGAAGTCAGTCTTTTCAATAAATGAAGCTGTAAATATTGGATATTCATATACAAAAGAATGAAATTAGACTTTTATCATGTTTTTTCAGATACAAAAATCAATTAAGAATGGATTAAAGACCAAAACATAAGACTTTTGAAACTTCTAGAAGATCATATACAAGAGATGCCTCAGGCCATGGAATGGGCAGAGATTTTTGGGAAAGACCCCAAAAGCAAAGAGAATGAAAGCAAAAATAGACAAACTAAAGTGCTTCTGCACAGCAAAAGAAACAGTAGAGTATGAAGACACCTTACAGAATGGGAACGAAAATTTGAAAGATATATGCAACATCTGATAAATGGTTGATACGCAGGATGCACATAAGAAATCCCCACAACTCAATAGTAAAAATTCCAACTAACACAATTAAAATTGGGTAGTAGTTCTAAATATGTATTCCAAAAAGGAAGACACCCAAATGACCAGCAGGTACAGTAAAAAGTGCTCAGCATCACTAATGATCAGGAAAGTGCAAATCAAAATCACTAAGAGCTATTACCTCACTTCAGTAAGAAAAGCTATTATCAGAAAAGACTACAGACAAGTGCTGAGCAGGATGTAGAAAAAAGGGAGCTTTTATACACTGTTGTGGGAATGTAAATTAGTTAAGCCATTATGAAAACAGTATGGAAGTTCCTTAAAAAATTAAAAATAGAGTTGCCATATATATATATATATATATATATATATATATATATATATATATATATGTATATATATGCAGGATGAATGGATAAAGAAAATGTATATATTTACATAATGGAATACTATTCATCCATAAAAAGAAGGAGATCTTATCCTTTGTGGCAACGTGGGTGGAAGTGGAAATATAAAATTATAAGTGACATCAGTCAGGCACTGAAATAATAGTACCATGTGATCTCACCCCTAATGTAGAGTCTGACAGCTGGCCTTATAAAAGTTGAGAGTAGAATGGGGATTTCCAGAGATATGGAGAGTAGTGGGGGATTGGGAAGGTTGATCAATTTTTATTAAGTTAAAATTAGGAGCAGGAAGTTCTGCTGCTCACTTTCCTGTGTTTTAAGTCCAAATTCAGGTTGCAAGTCCAAGTTGTAGGTTGCAAGTCCGCACAGTGTGCCTTGGTCATACATCTGAACAGTCATTAACCAGCAGATAGTTAAAAGGAATATCTATATAATGGGCGAATTAGTTTTTTGTTTATAATGTATCACGTGTTTTTCCAATTTGTTTCTTATGTTTTTGGCTCCACTTAAAGTATCTACCAGAAGTTTTTAAAAAAATTCATCTGCAAAGTAGATGTCTGATTATTTTTCATGAAATGAAATGAAAAAATGATCAGTGAAAGCACAAATTATTCTTTTTGATGAACTAGTAGAGATTAATAGTATAATTATCTATCATGTATATATACTACTTTGAAGATAACAGTATGCAATCCATTAACCATTGTTAATCTCCTATTATTTTGTTTTGAAATTCTGCATCACCATTTTTATTCTTTTTTCATTTTAAAATAAAAAAAATTTTATGTAATACATTTGTCAGCTTTCTCTTTAATGGCTTCTAAATTTTGATAGCTTGTTGCAAAGGCCTTCCCCTGCCCAAAGTCAGAGGAATTTGTCCCCCTTTTCTTCTAGTAATTTTATGGTTTTATTTCTAAAATATTTTGTTTTGTTATTCTCTTGGGTCTAATTATATCTTCTTTCAGAGGGTGACTCATCGTCACAATACTGTGTATATCAAAAACTATCTCTTTTTCACTGATGTGGGATGCTGTATGTATTTGTAACTATTTTTAGACTTATTCTGTTCCACTGCTTTTTTGTCTACTGGTAACCCTTTAATATCATACTTATTTTCTTATGACTTCTTAAACAATTAAAAAGTTATAGGAGCCTACCACACTGCTTATGATTAATAGGTAATAAGTAACTATTCAGGAAGTTCTCTTTGTGTGTCTAAAAGAAGACAGGTCAGGCTAAGGAAAGCAATAGGTGATTTTCCTGGATGCTGTACATGTTAGTTACGATAGGGAGTAATGAAGACAGGGTTTCTTTTAAAAAATGTTCCATTCTTTGAGATTATTTATAGATCTATAATACTTGGTAAAAGAAATATTACTACTAGAATGAAAATGTTTGGGTGGGTACAGTTCATTGTCATCCTAACTTCCAGTCCAGCCCCTCTCCTCTTTATTTTTGATACTGCTGCCAGTCTGATCCTTTTTCTATTCTCCCAGTGTGATCTTTTTTAAACATGATCTTGTCAATCTCTTGTAGGAATAGTTCAGTGACGCTCAACTGGCAACATGTCAGAACGATGTGACCACAAATGCCAACTAAAAGTAAAAACAGAATTTTTTGAATGCCAGTTGTATTTAAGGATACATAAAATAACCTCTGTACTTAGTCTTAAAGTTTATAGCCTTATGGACAAGACCGTATTAATCAAATAATTACACTGAAGTGCAATGTGGGATATAATAGGATATTAGGCTACCCAGCTAGACTTGTCACCTTCTATTGTGTGACACTTCTATTGTGTCCAGCTCTGACAGACTATTTGCAGTTTTTCAAATTAATCACTGTTGCTGACCTCCATGATTTTGGATTTGCAGCATTTCATGGAGTTTCTTGGATTATCTGGATACATTTAACTCAGTGTTTTCTGACCATTGAAGAAGCATTTCTTCAGGAAATTTTCTCAGATCTGCAATTCTTTCCTCCCTGTTTCCCTTTCATGGGTGCCTCCTTTTCAATATTTATTGAGTGATAATCCCTATAGTGCAAATACTATGATGATTCAGAATAGTTGGGTCTTTGCTTTCAACTGTGTAGAAGGTCCTATGCACTGCATGGAGGGTATAAATATAAATGAGTTCTATTTCTAGTGAAGAACACTGTGGAAGAGACAATACAAAAGAAAATTGTAAGGTGAGAGTGAAATGCTGGAGATATTTGGAAGTTATATAAAATTTAAGATAACATTATGGAGGGGTGTGGGTTCAAGTCAGTTATTCTAGAGAAGGTGGTTCCAGATGTAACTTGTAAAGAACGATTAGGTATTAGCCAGTGAAAGTGGGTGAGTGTATGAGAGAGGACATTCTTTGGAAGAGAAGACAGGACAAAAGTGATGAAAAAGAGAGCAGTGTAGCGAAAATAGCTTCTTGGAAACACTTTTGTGATGGAGCTGGAGGTAAAGGTAGAGGTCTAGCACAGAATGCTTGGGGCGCCATGGTAAAGAGACTTGACACTCGTAGCCAAGGAAATGATGTAGTTCCATGCGTCATCCAAGCTGAATATGTAGGGGGAAGAGTGGAGGAGAGGAGATGGATTTGAAGGCTGTGGCTGTCTTGTAGGAGAGACAGAGTGTGAACCAGAGTAGACAATGCAGGGAAAAATTAGAAAAGGGATACTGGAGAACTGTTTGGATGGTAGAATCATAGGGACTTGAAGAATATTAGATGTGTAAGTGATTGAGACAAAGGCACATTTCAGAAAAAGCAGTGCACTCTGTAAAGAATTTAGCAGTATAGTTAAACAACAAAAGCAAAACAAATCCTCCAACATACAAAGCCAACACCAAAAGCATTGATGAACAATGTTGGCTTTGGGATTTTCTAATCACTGCTCTCTGTATTTGATCATTCTGAAATTTCTTTAATATGGTGAATGCATCTAGAACGTATGTATCACTATTCTTAGCCATTTATGTTCATTATTTATTTTACTCACAGTCCTGTGGAATAAGTGGTCGCTTTTCTCCAATTTTACAGATAAGGCAACTGAAACAGAGAGTTATTAGAGCATTTACAGAAAATCAAACAATTAATAGTGAAGGTTGGGATTTGAAATCAAGTAGTTTGTGAATCTTGAACTAATCTTTACTTTGTCAGTGAGGGTGTATTTTTTATATTTGCTGTGGATTGTTCATTATCATTGTTGAAGCATAACTGGTTTTTGAGTGCTGATCTTGTTCCCTGCAACTCTGTGCAGTTTTTTTTTTGGTTAGTTTTAGCAAGTATTTAAAACATTTTTTGATTCTTATTAGTTATTGCTCTGAATTTTGCTGATTTTTTCCTCTCCAAAACTGTTGCTATTAATTTAATTTAGACTACCCAAGGTCTTTAAAATATCTCCCATTTAAAAAAAATGCTGCAGAAGACATCTTTTTTATGGAATATCTTATGTTGTTTGGTTTACTTTTTGCATGTTGGGAAAAAGACTTAAAAAAGAAGAAAATCTTCAGCAACACTTTACAGTGTTAAAGAAATCATATGTTAAAGGCAAATAATACTGTTATGAATAAAGACCATTGAAAGTTTCTGGGAGTTGATTTGTTTTGGCTGGAGAATTATGTTGAGTTAGTGCAATATCAACTACTCCCATAGAATGACCCTGTTCCTATTAGGTAATTTAGGTGCCCCCCTCATCCTGGCAAATTATGGCTGCTCAAATCTGTTCCTTCTCTGAAGGAAATGTGACTAATTTCCTTTCATGATAAAGGAACCCCCCACACTAATTTATGGTTCTTAGTCTCCCTGCTCTGTCCTATTCCATTTTGTGTTTTAAAATGTATTTTTTCCATTTTTATCTGCTTGTAAGACATATGTTGAATTTTACTAACTGTTAAAATGTTGAGAGCACATTCTTTTCTCATCATTTTGGTGTCTGACCTAGACCAGGGCCTTCTGCTATTGCAAGGGCCTTGACCTTGGCCCTTGGTTGTGATAGATGTTCCACAAATGGATGTCAAAGCATCTGAGAATTCAGAGAGAGTTTAGAGGTCATTTTTTGGTGAGAAATTGACCCTCACTGCATTCCTAGTTTCTGGATGTCAGTGCATCTTGTAGTTTTTATTCTCAGTCCTGGCACAGAAAAGTGAAGATATTTAGATCCAAGTCAACAGAAAGGAATAAATAACAACTAATTTTTTATATTCAGACATAGTGCTCTGGTTCCAGGATTCCAAAAGATAGAGGGAAGAAAGAAGAAACTAAAACTTAAAATTAGAGAGACAACTTAGGGGTTGAGCATCATATTTCTTCTCAGGATTTATCACTAAGTTCACAATTATTCCAGCACTGACGTGCTTCAGAATGGTTATGATTTAAGCGCTGTACTCAGATACTTGGATATACAGGCATTTGGTGACCCTAACATTCCTCACATTTTCTCACTCATACTGGGGTTTGTGACTCTTTCAGTATTTTACTTATATTTTATACTTGATTATCTCTGCAGATTCACTTCTTTGTACTAATAAACTGTAGTAAGTAGACAAATTGATGCTCTTTGTTTTACATTAAATTTACATGTGCTTTTAGGAATCCTGGAAAAAATAAATCCACTGTAAACTGACTGACATTATATAATTTTTTCTATCTTGTATTCTACTTCTGTTTTAGCCTACATTTAGAATTTTGTTAAAATGCATTTCTTCTTCCTCTTCCTTCTTCTCCTCCTCCTCCTCTTTCTTCTCCTCCTCATTTTCTTCTTCTTCTTCCTCCTCCTCCTCCTCTCCCTCCTTTTTCTCCTAACTCCTAGTTATTTTTCTTCTACTTACTCCAAGGTTTGCTAGGGCCACTAGCCACAAGCATACATTATACATCTAGTTTATAGAGAATACTTAGTTTAAAAATAATGTTTTCAATAAATTAAAAATAGGAACAGACTGCATCTGTAGATGTTAACATAAATGGAGAGAAGTTGCATACCATTTGTTGATGTTTCAAGATAGTTTTTTCCTGTGTAACTTCAATAACCTAAACTAATGAAGTGAAAACTCTTTGTTAAATGTCCCCGCTCTTTTGGGCCTTGGCTATCATGGGCCAGTGAGGTTAGGCGTGGTGAGCCTTGTCTGTCTCTACACATGTGCTGTGTTTCTGTGCTACTCTCACACTTGTCCTGTTACTTCCAAGGTAAAGGCTTTGCTCTGCTATTCATTATCCTGAGAATGCTCCTTCTTTTCCTTTTGTTGTTCCTATAGACTTCTCAAACTTCTCTATCAGCCTATGCACTACTTTCTTACGGGAACATTGCCTGATTCTCCACTTCACCTTCCTATCATGGCTCTTCTTTAGTTTTTCCATAAATGCACACTAAATTATAATTACTTTCTTTTTTTTCTGTGTTAGTCCAAAGCTCCAGAAGACTCTTTTATCCCTAAAAGAGGTTATAGAATGCATGGTATCCATCAGTGTTATAGTACCCAGCAGAGTATGATCCAATAATTGCTTGTTGAATGAATAGATGCATAGATGTGTGGATGAATAAACAGTTTATTAACTTCTTGGAATGATAAACTACGTTTTTTTTCCTGTATTTGTAAGGTGATTAAAACTCCATGTAAAAGGGCACATATGCATCACACAGTAAAAAGCAATTTCACTGCTGAGAGACTTGGCTTATTATGGTGATACTGACAACAAATGTTCTATGAGTATAAAAACTGAGTTTGTGAAAAGGTGATTTTTAAATTTGTCTTGGTGGCATCTAAGACTCTATAAATGATAAGCAAATATAATGCATTGCTCACTTTGATATTAATATCTTGACTATGACTTTATCTACTTATTATAAAGAGAAAAAAGAAAAACATAAATCAAGAGTCAAATAAACCTAAAAAACAACAACAAAAGCAAAACGAAACAAAACAAAACAAAACAAAACCGTGTATATAGGTTTTCAAAACAAGATGATAGGAATTTAACAATGGTTGTAATACTGCACATTGCTATCTTCAAAGTAGTTTCTCAGGCCACTAGATACAGGAATAAAACAAAATAGGAAAATGGAACAAAATGTTGGATTTCAAAAATAACACAGGAGGAAATCCCCCACAGCTGCCATAATGCACACTGCCATCCTCCAAATAGATGCCGAGCCCACTAGTCCCAGGTCTGCAAAGTCAACCAAAGAATGCAAGCATCAAGCTATTCCTTTCACCTCAGTTGCTGTTAAATCACCCAGTGTCCTCCAAATCAGCCAGTTCCTTAGCATGGAGGTGGTGGTGGGATGCTCTTCTGATTTCTCAGCATGCGCTCTAGCTGTCCTGTAGGACGGCATGGATTGTCTTCTTTCTGGGCCACATGGTGGAACTTCTTAGAATCTCAGGCTGAGGTTCTTGTTTTTAACAAGGAAATTTAAAAATTCCCCAAATTTATAATGCCACTAATTAATTTATTAATTAATTGATTGTGTGAGAGAGACTCTAAGTAGTATACGGTTGGTTAAAGTGATGATTTTCCTGGGGAACTGGGAAAGGAAAAGACTAATTGATAACTGATGATTAATTTTATATGGCAAGTTGGCTTGGCTAGTCCCCAGATATCTGGTCAAACACTATTCTGGGACTGCTATGATGATTAAAATGTAAGTCAATAACTTTGAGTAAAGCACATTGCCCTTCATAGTATAGATGAACTTCATCCAATCATTTGAAGGTCTTAAGAGGAAAAAGATTGACATCCCTCACGGAAAAGGGAATGTGCCAGCAGACAGCTTTGTATTCTATTTGTGGTATCAACTCTTCCCTAGGTTCTAGGCTCGTGGTTTGTCATGTAGATATTTTTTATCCCATAAATTTTGGACTTGATAGGCCCACAGTTTCATGAGCCAACTCCTTAGGACCCCTTGCCCCGCACTAGCTTGAGTGGTTTTATTTTCCCAACTGTCACTGAGAACGTTTGACATCTTCAAATGATGCTTCCACCTCTGTGCAGGGCCTCTAAGTAGGGTACCACATGCAACAGGAGAGATTTTTTTCCCTTCACTAGATTAGAAAACACCTATAAGTTATATCACCAAAATCTTCCTTTACCTGCCAGACACTAGCACAGAAAACCAGTAGAACACGTAGTGATGAGAACCTGCTTTCAGAGTTGGCCAGAGGAACTTCCTGCTTGAGAGAGACCACAAAAGTGAAATGTTTTACCTAAACAAATAATACAGACTTCTGTTTTTCGGCTTGCTCCAATTAGTGCCAACTCCAGCTGCAGGGAGGGCACCCGAGCACCCTGGTGTGGATTGTTTATCCTTCTCCACCAGCCAGCTCACCAGCCCACTCTTGCATGGGGTCTTCCTCCTAATCTTCTGTTTCTTCCTAAAATTTCCTTTATTGCTTTGTGGTCCTATTAAAAGGCTGGAGAAGACATGTCAAAGCATTTACTGAATACTTTCTACAGGTTAAGGATTGTTCTAAGTCCTCTCTGTGTCTGAGGCTATTAAATTCTCCTGTCAACATTATGAGAGAGATACAATTGTTACCACAACTTAATGGATAAATATTAGGAGTTTAAGTGAGCTACCCAAGGCCATATATTATACTGCCAGGGATTTGAATCAAATGAACATGAACCTAGATTTTATATTATTATAAATATATTATTGTATTAAATAAACATTACAATCAGGGCTGTGGTGTAAGTGAATGACCCTAGTTTAGCCTCTC
This sequence comes from Cavia porcellus, assembly GCF_034190915.1. Taxonomy (NCBI): domain Eukaryota; kingdom Metazoa; phylum Chordata; class Mammalia; order Rodentia; family Caviidae; genus Cavia; species Cavia porcellus. The sequence continues at coordinate 44,531,062 of NW_026947510.1, forward strand.
CTCTCCCATCACACCTGAAATTTAGGGTGATGCCTAGCGAATGGTTTTTGGGAATTTCCAGATGCTAGAATATGATCAGGAGAAGGTGTCATGGAGATGCTTGGGCTGTCACAATCATCTTTCACTCTGAGCAGGTTGCAGCTTCCTTTTCTCTTTCCATTATTTAAATATTTGATTTATTGTACTCTCTCCTTCATCTTATGCATAATTTTTCCTAGTTTCTGAACTTTCTTTTTTTTTTTTTTTGCTTTTTTTTTTTTTAAATTTTATTTAAGGAGAAAAGAAAAAAAAAGCAGGGAAAGGGTACAAGTTATACAGATTTACAGAAAAAAATGAACAGTAGAAAATCACTAGTTAATGGATTACATATTGTCATCTTAGAAATAATTGTTCAAGTCACAAAATTAAAGCTTGTAAAGTGGACATTCCATCAATGATACTGCAAACAGTTCTGTTCATTGATCCAATAAAACTCTGTGATATCATTTTCTATCTTATACACTTAAATATACATGCAGTTATATAGTTTGGAGCACTTTCTTTTCCTCTCTTTTGTACCACGACTATTACACATTTTGGGTTTCATTGCTCCCACGGTTCTTATTACTTTTTTGGAAGAGAGCAAAACCAAATGTGACATAACAGAACAGAATCGGTCAAGTCAAAAGGGTGGACATAATAGATAATGTAAAAACATAATACAAGGTGATCAACAATGGTTACCATAATGCCTCCCGCTATCTCTAATAGAATTGCCTATATCGTTAGTTATATTACAATTGAACAAAACAGTAAAGAATAAAACCGACAAAACCAAAACATTGGAGACATTGTAGGTCTTCAAAAGTAGATAAAAGTCAACAAGAATGGGCGTCATAATGAATCTCATTATCTTCACAGCTGATGCCTAAACTTTCGAACCTGATACTATCCAGCAAAACAGAATAGGGGAACATCAGTTAAAAACCAGATGGTGAGAGTAACACAGGGCTTTAAATCAAGGTAATGAAAAGTCATAGTGGGTTACTATAATATATCCTGCTATTTTTTCCCTTAATTAAAAGGATAAAGATAAAAAAGTAAATGATGGAGTGGAGATTGAGATAAAAGAGGGCATAACAACGAAACAGCGCAGATCAAAACATAACCATTTAAGCAGAATAGTGTTTCACCACCAGATAATCCTAACCTAAAAGTAGTTACCATATTGTCTCTTTCTTTGAAATCCTTGAGTACAACTTCGTATACTGTAGCATTAAGTATATCAAAACAATGTAAAACCATTTAAGAGAATGACAGCATTACAGAGTATTTAGAATCGACTAACAGAAAATGAACAATGGTTTCTGTATAATCTCCTTGTCTTTAAAAGGTTTTTGCTTATACTATCGTACATAATAAAATCCAATAAGATACAGCCTATTTAGACCATTGGAGACAGAAGGACAAAAGCTAGATGAGACTTCAAAACAAGATGATACTAAATCAGTATTACCTATTAAGATGTCATTTTCTCCAACATAGCTGTTCCTATCATCCAATCTTCTCTGCCTCATTTCTGTTGAGCTCTTTTTCTGTCAGTAGCTGTCAGTTTGTCTTCTTCATTTTGTTCTCTGCTCCATTCGTTGTGGCCTCTCTGCCATTATTTCTGGATTCTTTGTATTTTTCTTTTTTTAGAATATCCTGCAATACTCTCTGTAGAGTTGAATTGGTGGTTGCAAATTCCCCCAGTTCCTCTTTATCCTGGAAGCACCTTGTTTTTCCATCAATTTCCAGGGACAATTGTGCAGGATATCTCAATCTTGGCTGGAGATTATTATCTTTCAAAGCTTGAATTATTTCCCCCCACGCTCTTCGTGATTTGATGGTTTGTGCAGAGAAATCTGCTGTAATTCTGATGGGTGTTCCCTTGTAAGTAGTCTGTTTCTTGTCTCTTACAGCTTTTAATATTCTGTTCTTGTATTGAATTTCTGGAATTTTTATTATTATATGCCTGGGTGTTGCTCTGTTTGGGTTGTAGGTAGCTGGGGTCCTGTATGCCTCATACATCTGAGTATCTTTACCTTTTGCTAAATTAGGAAAATTCTCCTGGATTATTTCTGTGAGTAGCTTTTGTAGTTCACTTGTTTGTGTCCCTACTTCTTCTTTTATGTTCTTAATCCTTAAGTTATGGATCCTCTTATCATCTTCTTGTCTTTGTATTATTGCTGTTTGTTTCTTTGTTATTTTTAAGAAGTTTTTCATTTCATTCTCCCATATTACAAGTCTGCCCTCCAGTTCAGATAGTCTGTCCTTAGTTTCTTTCAAGCTGTTATGCCAGTCTTCTATAGACTTCTTAGTATCTTGGTAGTCCCTTTGAACCTGCTTCACGTATTCTATGCTTTCTCTGTTTTCTCCATCAAACAATTCTCCCCTTTTTTTCTGTTCTTCCATTCCACCACCTGTTTTTTCTTGGGTGGTACTTAGCATTTCTCTAACTATTCTGCCTACTTCTAGCTTCAGGTTGTTGATAACTTCATTCCTGAATTGGTCTATGAGGCTCTCTATATGGTGCCTTATGTATATTGGTGTGGTGTCTGCTATTGCCTGTTTCTCAGAATTGGGGGCCGAGGAGCCTTTCTTGTTGCTGCCTCTTCCCATGCTGCCTCTTCTTGTCTGTTCCTTATATATGCAAGCTTATATAAGAGGCCCAGCTTCTCTCCCAGTCAGCCACAGCCTGATCGAATTGCGCCAGTTAGGTGTTCCCGTTCACCGCTGCGCACCAGGGAGTTGCGGACCAGGCAGCCTACGCGTCTCCCCTCCCGGCCACCGTCAGGCTCTGGGATCCGGGTTGGGACAGCCTACCAGGTCCTCCGGCAGCGTCACGCAGGCCAGGCACTTTTCACCAATCCCGCCCGAGAGGGGGATGTGTGGCTGGAGTCGCCACTGCGCCCTGCTCCCGCAGGATTGCTTGGGCCCAGAAAGTCCTCCGCTGGAGTCAAACTGTGGTAGAATGTCAGTTTCTCTCACTCACCTCACCACAAGTCAGTGCACGCCTCCCTGCCGTTCGCAGATTGCCGTTCTCAGAGCTTCTGCGCGTCTCTCTCCTTGCCGAGCCAGTGTAGAGGCAGCCAGCCGCCGCGCGGCGGGAAACCCAAATCGCGGCTTACAATGGCGCGGTTCCAGCCTCCACACCGAGGCTTTTCTGTTCCTGTTTTAGCACCAGGAGTGCATTCCAAGTTGGTTTCTCTCAGCCCAGTTCGTTCCTGAGTCAGCAGAGCATATCTCCTCCTGCTTATGTCTCCTTAATCTGCACCATTCCTGGCTTCTGAGCCGAGTCTTTCAGAGAGCCTCCGGTAGTTGTTGTTATCTGTCCGCCATGTTCTCCCGGAAGTCTTAGTTTCTGAACTTTCAAGTTATAGTAAAGCTAAGATTTTAGAAGTAACATTTTATCATTAGAGAGAACTGACTAGAAGACATGAGACACATGTCTGTGGTTTTGGTCAGCCTTGTTGGCCCCTGAAATCAGAGACACAGGCTTTCAGCAGCCATGATGCACATGGAGGTTGGGAGCAACTCTCCTGAAAGTTGGTGATGGCAGCTCTTGTGTTGTAGATGAGGAAGCTGCAGTGATGTGCAGAGAAGTAGATGATGCTTGAATGCAGTTTCATAGGATGAACAGGAATTAGCAATGTGGAGACAAGATATTGGTATGAGAGGACTTTAAAAGATGGAGTCAGTACAACTATCACTCATGTAATGTTAAAGGAGGGGAATGGGTTCCTAATGGCTCCTGAGATGACTAGGTAGGTGAATGAGTATTCTCTGAGAAACAGAGAGTATAGAAATTCCTGGAATTTAGTCTTTGCAAAATCTTGTAGAACTGATATTACTTATAAGCCTCCTGAAGACTTCATTTCTTGAGTACAGAGAACACACTTTATTCCCTCCTCCATCCATTCCTTCCCTGCCATTTTGCTCTCCTTCCCCCACCCTCATTTTTTCCCCTGAAAACACAACCCAAGGCTTCTGGTATAGTTAGGCACATCTGTTACCACCGAGCTATGCCCCTGCTCCATTTTTAAAAGTCTGTAGTACTTGCTACAATATATTGGTCGCATAATGGGTATGCAATGAACACCTGAGATAAATCAATCTAGAAAGAAAAATCTTATTTTAATTCCTAATTTTGGAGGTTTTAGTCCATGAATATTTGACCATGTTGGTCTGGGCCTGTGGTAATACATCATGGCAGACCAAAGCCTTTCACCTAGGAACAAAAGAGAGACAAGAGAAGCTTGGCTCCCACTGGCCATCTCAAGGGCATCCCAGTGAGTGGAAGTCCGTCTACCATATCCCACCTCTTCAAGTTTCCTCCACCTTCCAATAGCACTGACTGAGAAATATGACTAACACCTGAGCCTACCAGAGGCCCCCAGCAATATTCATTCCATTAAAAATAAAGATTCAGACTTCTGGGAGAACATGGCAGACAGATAGCAGCAGCTATGGAGGCTCTCTGAAACACCCAGCTTAGAATTCAGGGAATGGTGCAGAGTAAGGAATCATAAGCAAGAGGAGATATGTCCCAGTGACCCAAGAATGAACTGGGCTGAGAGAAACAAACTGGGAATGCAATCCTGGTGCTATAACAGGAACAGATAAAGCCTCAGTGTGGAAGCTGGAGCCCGTGCCATTGGAAGCCGCGATTTGGGTTTCCCGCCGCCACTGCGTCTGCATTGGCTTGGCAGGGAGAGAGACATGCGAGTGCGAAAGCTCTGAGAATGGGAATCAGTGAACGGAGTTGAGAGCGGGATGGGCGGGGAGTCGTGCATCCACCTCCAGTGAGTGAGGGAAACTGGGACTCTTCTATGGTCCAGGAGACTCCAACAGAGGACATTCTGGGACCGGGCAGACTTGCGGGAACAGGGCGCTGCAGTGACTCCAGTCATATATCCCCCTCTCAAGCGGGATTGGTGAGCAGTGCCTAGCCCACGTGACACTGCTGACAGAGACCCAGTAGGCTAGCACAGCCCAGGTCCCAGCTCCTGAAGGTAGATTGACCTGGCATGGCGGGCCCCGCATAGGCTGCCTGGTCTGCAAATTCCTGGTGCACTGGGGTGGGTGGGAACACCTAGCCTGCACAATTCAATCAGACTGTGGCTGACAGGGAAGGAAGCTGGGCCTCCTATATATGCTTGCATATATAAGGAACAAAAAATATGGGAAGAGGCAGCAACAAGAAAGGCTCCTCGGCCCCCAATCCTGAGAAACAGACAACAGCAGACACAGCACCAATAGACATAAAGCGCTATCTCGAGAGCCTCATAGACAAGTTCAGAAATGAAGTTATTAATGACCTGAAGCTAGACATAAGCAGAATAGTTAGAGAAATGCTAAGCACCACACAAGAAAAAACAGATGGTGGAATGGAAAAACAGAAAAAGAGGGGAGAATTGTTTAATGGAGAAAATAGGGAAAGCATAGAATACGTGAAGCAGGTTCAAAGAGACTACCAGGAAACTAAAAAGTCTATCGAAAACTGGCATAACAGCTTGAAAGAAACTAACAACAGATTATCTGAACTGGAGGGCAGATTTGTAATATGGGAGCATGAAATGAAAAACTTCTTAAAAATAACAAAGAAACCAACAGCAATAATACAAAGACTAGAAGATGATAAGAGGATCTATAACTTAAGAATTAAGAACATAGAAGAAGTAGGGACACAAACAAATGAACTACAAAAGCTACTCACAGAAATAATCCAGGAGAATTTTCCTAATTTAGCAAAAGGTAAAGATACTCAGTTGTATGAAGCATACAGGACCCCAGCCACCTACAACCCAAACAGAGCAACACCCAGGCATATAATAATTAAAATTCCAGAAATCCAGTACAAGAACAGAATACTAAAAGCCGTCAGAGACAAGAAACAGATCACTTACAAGGGAACACCCATCAGAATTACAGCAGACTTCTCGGCACAAACCATCAAATCACGAAGAGGGTGGGGGGAAATAATTCAAGCTTTGAAAGATAATAATCTCCAGCCAAGATTGATATATCCTGCACAATTGTCCCTGGAAATTGATGGAAAAACAAGGTGCTTCCAGGATAAAGAGGAACTAGGGGAATATGCAACCACCAATTCAACTCTACAGAGAATACTGCAAGATATTCTAAAAAAGAAAAATACGAAAAATCCAGAAGTAGCAGCAGAGAGGCCACAATGATGGAGCAGAAAACAAAATGAAGAAGACAAACTGACAACTAATGACAGAAAAAGAGCTCAGCAGAAATGAGGCAGAGAAGATTGGATGATAGGAACAGCTATTTTGGAGAAAATGATGTCTTAAGAGGTAATACTGATTTAGTATCATCTTGTTTTGAAGTCTCATCAAGCTTTTGTTCTTCTGTCTCCATTGGTCTAAACAGGTGGTATCTTACTGGATTTTATTATATATGATAGTATAAGCAAAACCTTTTATAGACAAGGAGATTATACAGAAACCATTGTTCATTTTCTGTTAGTTGATTCTAAATACCCTGTAATACTGTCATTCTCTTAAATGGTTTTACATTGTTTTGATATATTTGGTGCTACAGTATATGAAGTTATGTTCAAATATTTCAGGGAAAGAGACAATATGGTATCTACTTTTATGTTGGGAGAATCTTGTGGTGAAACGCTATTTTGCTTAAATGGTTATGTTTTGATCTGCGCTGATTTGCTGTTATGCCCTCTTTTATCTCGATCTCCATTTTATTATTTACTTTTTTTATCCTTTTAATTAAGGGAAAAATAAATTAAAAAATAGCAGGATATATTATAGTAACCCACTTTGACTTTCCATTATCTTGATTTAAAGCCCTGTATTGCTCTCACCATCTTGTTTTGACTGATGTTCCTCTATTCTGTTTTGCTTGATACTATCAGGTTCGAAAGTTTAGGCAACAGCTGTGAAGATAGTGGGATTTATTATGACGTCCATTCTGGTTGACTATTATCTACTTTTGAAGACCTATAATGTCTCCAATGTTTTGGTTTTGTTGGTTTTGTTCTTTACTGTTTTGTTCAAATTTTATTATAACTAATGGTATAGGCAATTCTATTAGAGATAGTGGGAGGCATTATGGTAACCATTGTTGATCACCTAGTATTATGCTTTTACATTATCTATTATGTCCACCCTTTTGATTTGACTGACTGTTCTGTTATGTCACTTTTGGTTCTGCTCTCTTCCAAAAAAGTATTAAGAACCGTGGGAGCAACAAAACCCAAAATGTGTAACTGTCATTGTACAAAAGAGAGGAAAAGAAAGTGCTCTAAACGATATAACTGCATGTATATTTAAGTGTATAAGATAGATAATGATATTACTGAGTTTTGTTGGATAATTGAACAGAACTGTTTGCAGTCTCACTGTTGGAATGTCCACTTTATAAGCTTTAATTTTGTAACTTGAGCAATTATTTCTAAGATGACAAAATGTAATCATTAACTAGTGATTTCCTACTGTTTATTTTTTTCTGTAAATCTGTATAACTTGTACCCTTTCTCTGCTTTTTTTTTCTTTTTCTCCTTAAATAAAATTTAAAAAAAAGCAAAAAAAAAATAAAAATAAAGATTCAGAGTTTGAATGGCAGAATACCTCACCAAAGAACAGAACAAATGACCCATGTGCTTCAGCCCGAAGATGTTCATATCAATACTGAGCTCCCTGCACTGTCCATCATTGTGTGTAGCAGAAATATGGATGTAAAACGTCATTGGAATGTCATATGATGCTCACTAACAGTTTCAAAAACAGGGAAACAAAGTCAGTGTCTTTAGTGGGGTTGCTGACTATATGTTTAAATACGTTAACAAAAAATAAAAGATTCATTCTGGTTAGGATGTGCTATCTCTTTTGATCCCTTGTCTGTTCTCTCTCTCTCTCTCTCTCTCTCTCTCTCTCTCTCTCTCCGTCTCTCTCTCTCTCTCTCTCTCTCTCTCTCTCTCTCTCTGCCTCTGCCTCTGCTCCTGCTTTTGCTTCTGCTTCTGTTTTTGAGACAGAATGTCACTATGTAGTTCAGACTGGCCTTGAACCCACTATGTAGCCAAAGCTGGCTTGGAGCTCATGGCAATCCTGCCTCAGCCTCCCAAGTGCTGGAATTACAGGCGTGTACCACTGCATCTGGCTCTTTATTTATGGTGTAACACAATGAAAACTCCTTGAAGCAAAAGTCAAGTTTTACTGCTACTTACTGCAGCTGGTAGCTACATTAGATACAAGGTCATTGGAATGACCTTGGGGGCTCAATAAATGCTTGCTGGCCATATCTGCGGTAAGAAACCATTGACAGCATGGGAAAGCTACCCAGATATCTCTTTAATAATTAATTAATAATACATGGCTATAGGGTTTAAGTGTTTATAATTCAGTCAACATTCTAAAACATACATTTTGCAAATCTTAAAACTGAAAAATTGAAACACATTTGATGATCAACTAACATGTTTGTGAATGAAAAGCCAACAGATTAAAAATTATTTTATTTATATTTAACTTTTAGCGAGTTTAGGCGTGTTACAGAAGTACATTAAAATATTTTTATTGATTTGTGAGGTCAGGGACCACATTTAGGTATTCTGAATAGTAGATTATTGGGTTTCAATCTCCACTGATATTGTGAAGCAATTTTTCTTTACTTTTGCATAAAGTAGTTACAAAAGATTTTAGAAAATCATCAGTAGACCAAGGGATGAATTAATATTTCCATGTAACTTGACTATAAAAGAAGTGAAATAGCTGAAGGGCTTAAAATCTTTTAGCATCGTTTTACTGACTTTGACAACTTTTATACTTTGTGAAAAATCATGAGGTGAAATTTAAACTCTATGGCTGCATCACACTCCTTTATTTGCCCATGTTTTCTTGCAAATATGTGTCCCAGAGCATGAAAACATGCTTATGAAAGACAATATGTATATTTAGGTACATTTTTCTTCAAAAACATGGACTCTCACATGATCTGACAAACACATAGTTCATTTAAAAGGCTTGATTTGTGAGTTCCCCACTCCTAGTCTGCCTCGGAAGCATTTTGTTTTCCTGATTTTAGTTCTCTCTCTCCCTCTCTCTCTCTCTCTCCCTCTTCCTCTTTCTTTCTTCTCTCTCTCTATGTCTCTGTCTCTCTCCCTTTCATTAGTCCCTTTTAAAAATCATTTTTCTAAGGTTAAAAATCATCAACTAGGCATGATAAGAAATTCTTGTGTGAAGCACTCTAAATTACAAAATGACTTCACTTAATAAAATAGCTCAAGTCCTCCTGGTTATATAAGTGACTTTCTGGGCATCAGACATTTAAGCAGACACATTAAGTTTCCAGGCCAGTAAGTACCAGTTAAGGAAGGCTCTGTAGAGATTTTTCCATGCAATGAAGAAGGACAGTCAGTACCTGGTAGTTTACAATACCTTTCTTCCAACAAACGTAGAGTGTTTTTACATGGGCCATCTCCTTTGTCCTAAAACCTTTTCTAGATACTATTTTGCATTAGTATGTTCCATAGATACCTCAAATAGTCATTCATTGGGGGATTATTTGAGCTCCTACTATGTGCCACCCTGTTTACAGAGCAGCAAAGCAAACTAATTCATATCTGTGGGTAGCAGTCTATTTAGAGAACTGAGCAATTACTGTAAAAGAATGTTACTAAAGGTGATGATGGGGGTGAATAGAAATGCTTCAGGATCACAGAGAACTGAGCTTCTGTATTTAGTATGTTGCTTTAATGCTTTTAGAGAAGAATGTATTGAGTAAAGTTTCCATACAAGGAAATACAGATGAAAATCTTGTTGTATATCCCACTTATTTTTAAACTACAGAATTTTGTATTTCACTTGTTCCCAAGCTGTGCAAAATGGTGGTATATGTTTGTGTGTGTGTGTGTGTGTGTGTGTGTGTGTGTGTGTGTGTGTGTAGGAAAGAGGTTGAGAAGATGGCAGAAAAGTACTGGAATAATTTAATAATTTGAGAAGCTCTGCTAATGATGAAATATGTATCAGTTCATTCATGCTGTACAGAAAAATATTGATCATTTTTGCTCTGGAGAGTTATTTTGTCAGATGGAAGAGGTGGCTTTTATGAAATACATTATCTATGAAATGCTATCCTTAAATTATTTACTCTGTAAAATAGCTTTTTGTGGTATGATCAACATATATGGTAAATGTTTAGTTTCAATAAAAGTTATCATAGTAAAAGACACTTTGCTATGAACCTTACTTAAAATATTCCCCTTTGCTTCAGATAAATCTACCCCATTTCTTGCCACTTTTGGAAGCAGTTCTGGAAGCCCTGTTTTGTGAGTGTTGTTTTTTGAAGTGTAATAAAGAATACAGTGAACGGAGGTAGCTGGGCACTGTGTGCCGACCACGCAGCCATGCCTTAGTCTCGGACCAACTCTATGCCTGTGGATTCCATGCCTTCCCTGGTCCCTGCTACCCATTAACTTCAAGCTGGCTCTGTGTTTTGCTTTATCTGTAAGCAGCAGGGTACAGATTAACCAATCACCTGATTATGAATGAGGACAGTGCCTTGGGAGTGAAGGTAAACCCTAGAGAACCAGCTGCTCCCAGAAAAAAGAACAAGTTGGACCAGCAGTGCTAGCCCCACGACAAGTTCGTGACTGTTGTAAACTACAAAAGCAGTGAGTGGTTTTATTCCAAAAGTGACTCCTTCCCCCAAGCTAACGTTGGAGGAATAACTCAGTGTAGTGCCTGCTGTATCACCAGAGAGTGTTTCAGCAGACACCATTTTGGGGACTACATGATTAAGTCTGGGTCACGGAGTAACCACAGAAAATTCCACTCCAGGGTTTCCAGTGTTGCCCTCTCCGGTGAGTAGGTGAGATACCACCACAGGAGATAGCCGCTGAGAGGGTACAGGTTGGTCATAAACCCTCTGGGAAGTTTAAGCTCAGACCATGAAAACATGGGCCTCACGTTCTGTACTAAGAAGCCCAGGAAGAATGGCTGTCAGAGGCAGCTGGATCTGAAAGTGCTGGCATTAAGTCCAGCAGTCTAATTGAAACCCTACCCTGCTTCAGCAGAGACCAATGGTCCAATTGCTTTCCCCATCTGGAATGTGAGCAAGGGCACACCTCGGTTTGGACCATGGCCATAGTCCGGAGGTGCATGGACAGCCTCTAAGGCTGTCCCTCCATCCCCAACAAACCTTCAGGCAGCAAAGTTAGACAAAGAAATTGTGACTCTCTGAATTCCAAAACTAAAAATCTTGGAAAGGAACCATTCATTCAGAAATAGAGAGTAATTTGTTTTTTAAATGAGACTCAATTGTGTTTTCTTCCTTAATCCGTTATTTGAAGGAATTTGAGGTTTTTCCTGTCTTTGTTTTTCTTCTTTTCTTTCTTTATTCTTCTGTTTTTCTTTTGCTTGCTTGTTCTTTTCTGTTACTTTTGTCTGACACTATCAATTCCCTTTTATTATTTTTACTTCTCAATTTTCTATCCTGATATATTTCATTAATCTTCTTTCTTTCCTTCTCTTTTTCTGTCTTTTTGGGATAGGGTCTCACTATGCAGTTCACTTTATAACCCAGGCTAGTCACAGACTTGCAGCAATCCTCCTGCCCCAGTCTCCAGAGTACTGATAGTATAGGCATGTGCCACCATGCCAACTTCATTAAGTGACATTTCAAATTTTGCTTTTTTCATTCTCTGGTTTCTGATTACCTCTATATTCACTAGTACAATTACCAGTTTTAGGAGTATTTAGATAGTTAACTCTATGCTACTACTATTGAATACTGTTCTGTTGTTAGTGTAATTACAGTTACATTTAGTAAATGTTTATTGCATATTAATATTGTATTCATCTTTTGTTTATACTATAAGTGTAGATCTCTTTTCTATGGTTAAAGATGATGTATTACATGTTTTAGGTTATGTCACTATCCAGTTCATCTTTAACATAATTTTTCTTGGTGATTTTGTTACTCTTACCAATGTGACACAGTTGCTACAAATAATTAGTTTCTCCGTATGATCTAGTATCTGGATTGCTTTTGTTTCATTAATAATACTGCAGTCTCTTTCTGGAAAAATGTGTGTTGAGTCAATCAACTATAGCTTCCCTTCCTAAATAAATAGAGGTGATTGGATCTTGGGACAGAGGCAAAAGCCTATAGTTAGCCACACCCATAATGCATCACTGAAAAGTAGACACCAGGTAAGGAGGTCATCATACTAGCAAAAAAGTCTTATACTATATTAACTTGAAAAAATCTCAGCACAAAACAACAACAATAATAACAACAACAAAGACAGGAATATGACAAGACAGGGCAACAAAATGCCTTCAGAAGCTCCTAACTCCTCCATGCCTGAGGCATGAAGGCTGTGAGGCACTAAGGGGAGAGAATAAAAAGCCAACAGCAAAATCATTTAAGAGTAAAACATAGGCGATTTTAAAGAAGATCAGTATGGTGCTTGGGGAGTTCCAAGAAGATATAACTAAACAGTTAATGGATCTAATAAAATAAGCAGTGAGTTTACAGAAGACACTAATAAAAAGCTAGCTGAGCATAACAAAACAATCCATAACATAAATGATCAGTTTAGCAAAGAATTATAGTTTATGAAAAGATACTGAAAAGAAATTCAGGAAGCCAAAAATTCTATCAAAAGTATGGGCAGCAGAAATGACTAATGTGAGGACAAAGTGCCAGAGCTAGAAGATAGGGCTGATGCTGATGACCAGCTAGTCATCAACCAGATTTGCTTTACCTTATCTCCTATATAAAGTTATATATAAATTTTCAGATTGCTTTCTTCCATTCTATAAGAAATGTTCTTGATATTTTGATTGGGATTGCATTTAACTTGTATAATTTCCAATGAATTCACTGGGGAATTCTATGAGAACTTCAGGGAAGATACAATGCTAATACTCCTCAAACTCTATAATGACATTGAAAACAAAAGAGAACTCACAAAATCATTCCTGATTACTTGCCTTATCCTGATTTCAAAACCAAACAAGTTTACAACCAAAGAAGAGAATTACAGGCCAGTCATTAATCAATATAGACACAAAAATCCTCAACAAGTTACTTGCAAATGGAATGCAATGAATACTTAAAAAGATAGGGGCTGGGGATTTAGCTCAGCGGCATAAGCACCTGCCTTGCAAGCAGGCAGTCATGAGTTCGATCCCCGGTACCAATAAAAATGAAAAAAAAAAAAAGATCATACATTTTTATAATCCTACTACCAATATCATGTTAAGCGGGGAAAAATCTGAAAGTTTTTCCTTTAAGTCTAGGAACAAGAGAAGGATGCCCTCTATCACTTCTCCTGTTCAAGATAGTAATTAAACATTAACCAAAGCAATCAGGTAAGAGAAATAAAGGGGTTATGTATATGAAAAGAAAAAGTTAGATTACATTATCTGTAGATGGCCAGATGCTGTATGCAGAAGACTCAAAAATTCCATGAAAAGACTCCTAGAATTAATTATCAAACTTAGTAATGTACCAGGATTACTATAACGTATCTAGATATCCTCCCAAGGCCTCATGCTCTGATAGGTAGGGATTTTTGGAAGTGACTGGATCTAGGGTGTGTGAACATGGATTATGGGTATGTTATATCTTGATTAGTCTCCTACTTGGATTAGCATAGTTCTAAGTGTGGCTGAATGGATTTACTGAAAAGGGAAGCCCCATCCTAAGATGGTCTGAGTGACACCACTTAATAGGCTTGTAACCTGGGTTGAATAGAAAGGGGCAGAGAGAGGCCAGACTTCCTGTTTCCTGCTTGCCCTGCCTTGGACTGTTTCCCCTCAGTCATGAGCCTCTGCCATGCTGTCTTCCCTTGGATCCAGTTGACTATGGACTGAAACTTCTGTAGATTACCAACTAAAATTATACTTCCTTCTTTTAATCTTGGGTGTTGGTTATTTTGTCTTAGCAATAAGAAAAATTAGAAAAGGATATAAAGTCAACATACAAAAATCAGCAGTGTTTTTATATACCAATAATAAACTCACTGAGAGAGAAATTAGAAAAACAATATCATTCATAGTAGCATTGAAAAAGATAAAATACCTATTAGTAACTAGCCTAACCAAGGATGAGAAAGAGCTTTACAAAGGAGTTCTAAGAGGACAACAGAGAATGGAAAGATATCTCCTATTACTGCATAGGCAGAAACAATACAATAAAAATTTCTATGCTTTCCAAACCAACATGCAGATCCCAATGAACACTTAGAAAAAGACTTTCTAAACAGAACATCAATAGCACAAGAAATAGCATCAAATCAACTAATGAGGTCATATTAAATTAAAAGGCTTCTGCACAGCCAAAGAGACAATCAACAGAATGAAGGGACAACCTACAGAATGGGAAACTTTTTTTGCTTGCCAATCCTTGTTCAGATAACCAATATGTAGAGTATATAAAGAACTAAAAAAAATAAATAAATAGAATTTCCCAAATAAATGACCCAAACAAAAAATAGGCAACTGAAATGAATAGATACTTCTCAGAAGAAGTACAAATTGCCAAAAACAAAAAGAAAAATAAACATAAAAATGTTCAACACCCCTGGTCAACAGAGAAATGCGAATTAAAACAAAACAGATTCTATCTTCAGGTTCTAGAAAGAATGGCTGTCATCAACAAATCAAATAATACCAAATGTTGGTGAGATTGTGGGGGAAAAAGGGACCTGTCTCTATTATTGGTCAGATATGAGCTAGTATTACCACTGTGAAAATCAGTATGGCAATTTCTCGAAAAACTAAAAAGTAGAAATTCCATTCAGTTGAAATATTTCTTTTTTAGGTATCTGTCCAAAAGAGTTAAAGACATCATATTATGTAGTACATGCATGCTCACATACACAACAGCATAATTATTAATAGGGAAGTCATGGAAATGGCATACATGTCTGTCAACAGGTGATTGAATGAAGAAAATGTGGTAGTTACACAAAGTGGAGAACCACTCTGCCACAAAGAAGAATAAACTTGAGTCATTTGTAGGAAAATAGATACCCTTCAAGAACATAATGTTAAATAAATCAGGCACACAAACTTAAATATCACATAGTTTTGTCATGCAAGAAACCTAAAATATAAAGAACAAAATAAAGGACAGATAATAAGAAATAGGGCGATGCATCTTCTCCAAGTTGGAGGGGGACTTCAGAACATGGCAAGGATGGTAGGATAAGTGTATTCAAAGTGAGTAACTTGAGTGGGATTAATGGCAATGTGTTTGGAAGAGAATGATGACATGGAGAGAAGGAGAGAGGGAAGGGAAAGGGGATAAGAAAAAGGAATTCAAATGTTATGTACATGGACTAACCCCATATAAGGAATGTTAGCATTATGTGCTGTAAACATGTACTAATGCCAAATAAAAAAAGTTCAGCAAATATAAATATTAAAGTGTTCACTATATTCTTGCTCACTCCTTGTTTTATAAATGTCTTCAAATACAGAGTATGCAAATGAGGACCAAGCTATTTGTGCCATCTTAAATTAGCAATAAATAACATTAAGCAGGTGAAACAACTCTACCTGTTTGACTAAGTATGTGTAGTTCCTGAGGAATTAATGGTTGAATTTGCAGGTGATTGGATTGAATCAGGAAGAAGGTGAGAACTGGGAGATAAAGTATCTCGCAGGGGAGAGGAGGGAGGATTTCCTATCATTTCTGTGACAGATCTGATTTAGGGCAAATCTTTCTCACAAATGAGGGATTTTGTAGCATTGAGGTCCCTGGCTGAGCAGTCTGAAAACCTAGGTGCTGGTCTTGGCTTTGAAACTAAATATCCTTATCATTTAACCACGCTGAGATTAATTTTCTTCATCTATAACATAAAGGATTTGGATTTAATGACTGCCAGTTCTTTTCAGCCAAAACATTTATAATTATGTGATCATATATGTGAGATGTATTTTTTTACATCATTTTACATAGGGATATGCTTTTATTTCTGGAGTTGCCTCTGTTCCTTTATTTATCTCTCTACTCTGCCTGGGAAATTACTATATATTCTTCAAAACAATGGAACCCACAAAAGACCTGGTACACAACTGAATGTTGTCAGTGTGCTGGGAACTGTGTACTAGGAGACTAACAGTAGGTTTATGCTGGCTTGCCTTGGTACTTGGGAATTGAACTCAGGGCTTTGTGAGGCTGGGCAAGCAATCTACCACTAAGCTCCATCTTCAGATCTCATTTAAATTTTGTTTTGAGAAAGGATCTCTCTGCATTATCAGGTTGCCCTTGAACCTGCAATTCCCCATCTCAGCCTCCCAAGTAACTGGATTGCAGGTGTGTGCTCCATGGCCAGTCCTGGTATAATTTTAATAGTACTTTTTATACTCTCAACAGTCTCCCAGTTTGAATGATGAATTTTATTATAAGGACTTTTACAAATATTACTATGGCCCTATAAAAATTAAAATCAAATAGATAATGGCAGATAGAGGTGCACTAAAATGCTAAGCCAACAGGAACACGGGAGACCAAGCTTCAGTCACGGTTTCCTCCACGTAAACTTTTGACCCTATGCAGCTTGCCACATCTATAGTTTCTGTTCTACTAGCTAAGTTTTCATTAGAGTGAACATTTCAATTCTATAGGTAAGCACCGGGCTAATCTCACCCCCAGGCTCCCTTCCTGTTTCAAGAATTTCTTTGTGTTTGCTATTCCACTATTTGTTTTCTGAAATCTATTTTCTATATATTCCTTTAGTTTCTCAGACTTCTTTTGCAAGATGGCTTGCTACCCTGCCCACATCAATCTAAATTCTTGACACAAGACTGATGTAATCTCCCCTGTTCCCGTACAACTTGTGGTTTCTGCCTTTAAAACTTGTTTGAAATGTGTAAGGCCCCAGAGCACATTTCAGCCTGCTTGAAATTTGTGTCTCCCAAGTTGCAAATCTCATCAGTCTGAATAAGCACTCTGTTTCTTAATTAATCTGTGCCTCAGTTTCCCTTAGGGGTCAATAGTCCCAACAGTAATTCTACGAAGCAGATATTGTTATTTTCATTTTCCACATGAGAAAAACTGTAGTTAGAATATCCTACGAAATTCATTGTTCTTAAAGTGGTAGAGCGATTCTCTCTTTGTGTTCTGACTTTGAGTGTTTTTCTTTTATCTTGATACCTAGATGAAGGGTCATATTTGTCAAAAACCACTACTGACCCAACCCTTTGCATGACTTATTTCTGGAAACCCATAGCTTTATTTTCCAGCTGAAGAATCACTTCATCTATATGAAAGTGGATTTGTCAAACATTTCTTTCACTGGACTCTGTTCATCTGGAAAACAAAAGGCCTGTCTTATTATTGCAGGAACATTGTGTTCTATCTATCGCCCAAATACTTGCTTATATGCAACTTTGTAATATTCATCAGGTAGCTGGCAAACAAGGAGACTTTATTTCCTTGACATATTAGGGACGTAATTTTGAGAAAGTTTTATTATTTTCTGAGTCATTCACTATCTTTCAGAGGCTGTGAAGATCAATGGGGGAAATAAAAAAGTGCATTTGTAGAAGCCTCTCTTCTCAGGGACCACATTAAATCCTTCCATGCAAGCTATCTTCCCCAGGGTTACAGAGCGAAAAGTAGGGGGTGGAGGCAGGATTCAAACCCACCTACATGCAAATGACTTGTTATATTTTAACTGAATATCCAAAGGTAGTGTAAATAGTTGAAGAGTCTTGGAAGTACTCAGCTAAAAGGTCTTCAGATTGTTAGCAGAGTGCTTTGCGCTCTGTAGGATCCTACATCTGTTTCAGACCCTTCAGTTAAGGGCCCTTCTTCAGGGGCTGTCTCTGTTGCATCACCAAAAGAGGGGTGTATGGGCCAAGAGGGACTCTAGAAGTTCTCCTTGATGATGCCCATCGATTCTTGCACAGCTTGAGGTGATACAGTGTAAAATTTGAGCCTAGACTTGGGAATGGGCAACAGATAATGATGCTTCTCAGACTCTGTCAGTGAAATTTTTGCAGTTGCTGTGTGATAGCCCATTTTATTGTGAATTTGAGCTCAGGGATATGGAGAGAGTGGATAAAACATTATTTTTGAGTATGGCTGTGAGAGTAACATTTGAATCAGGAGATGAGTAAAGGCGATGGTCCTCATGTCCACGTTGGTGGGAATCATCTCTTCTGTTGAAAATCTAAGCAGAACAGAACAGAAAGGCTCTTTGCTTGAGCTGAGATGTCCTCCACTTGTCCTGGGACATTGGCAGTTCTAGTCCCTGGACCTTGTGACTCAGACTGGGACTTAGACCTGAGGCTGTCCTCATTTTCTACTTTTTAGGTTTGGGTAGAAGGAAGCTACCCTCCCATCTTTTCCTGGCCTCCACTTGCAGGTGGCCGATTGTAGGGGCATTTGAACCTCTGCAATCATAGGAGTCTGTTCCTCATAACAGATTTAGTTCTAGGCCAATTTACCTAGAGAACCCTGCCTAATACAAATGTGCCACTGATGATAATGTTCCTTTGGTGAGCTTTTAAAAAACCCTTGCCCTCAACTGCATAGTCAAAAGTTAATATATTCTGGGCTTGCAGAGATTTGTATTTTAAAAGTATAACATGTTAAACAAGCAGAAAAACAACACTGAAATCTGTGGTTTCAATAATATTTTCAGTGTAAAGTGATCTGCCTTTTATCTAAACCTGCTCTTTTATTGTTTGCTTTATGTTTTTTTTTTTTTTTTTGTTGTTGTTGTTTGTTTTTTGAGACAGGGTCTCCTTGTGTAGCCCAGGCTGGCTTTGAACTCACAGAGATTCTCCTTCTTCAACTTCTCAAGTGCTAGGGTTCATGTGCATACCTGGCTTAACACTGCTCATGAGTATTGAAGTTCTACTAACTGGGAATGCCAAGAACAGATAGCATTTTCCAAAGTGCTTTGTGTGGCAGTAAGTGCTTAGGCAGAATTTATTGATGGAGAATAAATCAGTGTTGGCAGATGACTCAAAAATTTGAAATTACTTCATTTAACATGATTTGCTTTTTACTAGGGGAAAATATCTTTATTCTGAAATTCTTGCTATGAAGTCCATAAATTATTAGCATTTGCAGATGAGTTCTACAAAACTCAGAATCCTCCTGTATATTTGACAAATTGTATGTATTTTCTCTGCCCCTCAACAGGTTCATAATTTTATCACATTCTCAAAGTCACTCTCAGACTTGCTTTATTCTCTCCCCGTCCATATTGTTCTCAAGATATTAGTTGGGTATTAAGGTTGGCTAAGAACAAGTGAAGAGCTTTCTTTCTTTTTAAAAAATATTTTTTGTTAGCAAATATTTGCTGTACATGAAATCTGCATTTATCTTAGGGAGTAGGCATGTGAATATATCTTCATTTTTAAATTTATTTCCCTTTTTCTCCTCCCCTTGTGATATCCTAAGAGATACAAGAAAAATGAAGACTTTCTTCATACTTCTTAAGTCCTACTTGAATTGGTAATTGCTTGCCTACATATAAGCAAGTTTCTTTGTTATGCACAATCAAAAAGAAATAATCAGTTTTTTATAGGTTGACTTCTGCTATTCTCTTGATACTTTAGTCGTCGTGGTTAAATATTTTTGCTGTAGTCCTGAAAAGTTTCTATGGGCATTTTTTCTTTTAACCATATGCCAGACTTCAGCTCAGTTGTCAGTCATCCTATAGATAAAGGGATGTGGAGGGCAGTTGCTCATGAATGAATCATGTCCTTAACAGCTAAAAATTTTCCTTTAGCTAAATGTATACTGGGTTTAGTTGAGGAATATTTGAAAGCTGCTAGATTTTAGGTTATAGAGCTTTTAGTCTCTACCAATGGAATACTTTAAGTAGATGTGTTGTCCTGGTGGTAAAGCTTGTAAAAACATAAGTCACTCTTATAAAAGATAGAAAACAACGTCTGTTATGATTTTACCTATGTTGAATCATAACAAATGTAGAGTATTTCTTTATTCACTGGGATGTCAAAAAAACTTAATGAAATTCTTTTAATCCTACTTTAATTTCAATATTTCAGTCTAAATATTTCTAGAACTGACCAGGGGATGGTTCATAGTTTTAAAAACACTATTATGATTTTAACAGTAGCGAGATTAATTTCTATGGTTTATATGTCAAATGGCTACTGAAATACTCAAGCTTTGTTTGAGATGTTTTTATTTGTTTTCCTTCTCTGGGTGCATGAGAAATTGTAAGCATGTAAGAACAGTTGGCATAGATTGCTACTTCTTGAATGTAGTTAAGCTTATCACAAACTGTGTCATGGCCAGACCTTAACGTGTTGTTCCCTTTCCAGAAAAACCACTTGCCAAACACAACACAGTTTGGATGGTGGGAAAACTGTACAGCCTTCACTTTTAACCTAGGTTTTTTCCCTCTCATGTGCAAATTGGAAGCTGGAGAAAACACACAGATAAATCAGCATACCTGACTGCCGTGGAAAGCCTTCACTGAGTTTTGAACGTGAAGTTTTCTGCTCCGAGCCCACCTGCAGCTGTCAGTTAATGATTGGAAACAATATGTAAAGGTGAAGGCTGCCTGGGTGGATAACTACAGATGTTATAAAAAATGATGTTGCTGGAGGACTGCAGCCTAGCTATTTGGCCACTGAATATGGAGACTTTCATCTCCGTCTCCCTGGGTAATTAGCACACTGACCCTGTGCAGACTAGAGGGATAAAAAAATTTTTTTCAAAAGTGCAGAGGAAGAAGTAGGATTAAGACAAACATTTATATAACCAGGAAAAATGACCCAGGAAAGACGGGAAATCTGGTGACACTCTGTTTACCCGCAGCAAAGTTAAAATAGTTTGCAAGTGAAACAAAGCAGAGCCCTTGAATAAATCACTAAGAAAGTATAAGGAGAGACCAGCGGCCAAAAGCATATCACAAGTTATCCGTGAGACATGAGTCTGTCCTGTAACACCAGACAGGTGGCTCTCCTTGGAATATCACTTTTCCTGTCTCCTCTCCCCAGTTATTTCCATCATGGAGTCCTATGAACCAGGTTTCTGTGACTGAGAATTAGAGAGGGATGGAAATAGCTTAAACTATGAGGGAGAGGGGAAACATAGAATATTTGGGCGTTGGATCCTAATCAATACTTAGACTTTAGTTTAAATCAGAAGCAGTTTAATAAGCACTGAGTATCTGAAGGAAAAAACAAAACTGGATTGAAATTACATGAGGGGCAGAATCTCACTTGCTTTTCTGGCTAACATGAGCTTTGAGAAGCTCAGCTCTTCTGTTGTTGATGTGTCTGAGCTGGTCTCCCGCCAAAGCTGGAAGCACAGAGCTATCAGAGTCAACTGAACTTTCTTAACTTTCCTATAACTGGCTTTGGTTTAATGCCAGATAGCTTATCTACAGGGGGTGATAAGCTGTTTTAGCAAGCAGGTTCCAGAAGCTGGCTGATCTGACTGCCTGGCAGCCAGATGCCCAGAATCCTAAGTTGGCAGTGTAAGGGATGCAGTTTATGTGTGAGACTCTTTGTGGTGGCTCCCAAGAGAAGTGGTGGGATGGCTGGGGGAGGAGGGCTTTGCAGCCAGGCATTCACTTGTGACTAGAATTGCTCCAGGAGTGCGTGAATGAGGCAAAGAAGTTAATGGCAGCTCCTTGTTCTCAAGAAGCTTGTCCTTCAGTTGCGAAGTCAAATTTCAAACCGTGTGAATTGAGGATGTGCGAGGCGTGACAATGACTACATTGGATGACAGACATTTTAATTAAATGCTTTGCTTTCAAACAAGTAACAAATCGGATAGGAGGAAATGGGCCATCTTTTGTGGAGTGAAAGGGACTTCCATGCCATCACTCACACGTGCAGAGTTTTATTGAGACAGACTTCACATGCAATATCTTTTAATTTGATTGACTGCCATTTAAACCAGAGAAAACTGTGACCCAGAGAGCTGAAATACTGGCTAACTTTCACAGAGGTAGTAAGGAGGTCTCACATTCTGTTTTCTACTTCAACTCTAGACTGGTTCTGCCACTCCAGGGCTTTCTTAATGAATGGGTAGCACAGTTGGACTTCATTATTTGAGGACTGCATGTTTGAGAACTCACCTACTGGCTGAGAGCTACTTGTTACACTAAAATCAACATTTGTGGCACATTTGTAGTCATTTGTGGGCATGTGTTGAGGGGTGAAGGGTTCCTTCGCTCAACAAGCACATTCCCAGTGAGCTGGACAAGGCCATGCTCTGCCTTCTATGTCTGCTCCGAGGCTATAAACAAACATCCATTTTGAAATCTGCTAATTGACATATTCTTGCACTTTTTGACTCTTTTGCCATTTTAAAACCTTCCCCAAGCATAGTGTTGCAGATCTGGCTAATATTAGTTACTCAGCACAAATGCATTGTGGAGAGGATATGTATGACGCAAGCTTCATTCATTCAGGCATGAGTTATATTGGTTGCAAGTTTGGCATTGAGGAACCAGCAGTAAGGTGTGTCTAATTGGAAACATGCACAAAACCAGGATATTATTCATCAGTGGACCACAAATGTGATCAGAGACTTGAAAGAATCAAGCCGTGTTATTTCATCTAAGATCCATGGTTCTGCATTCACTAATTCAGTGTTCAAAGTAACTATAAAACATTATTACTGCCAACAACAAGAAATAGCCACCCTTGAATGAAAAGCAGTTGGAAAGGCTACTCCAGGAAGGAAGAAAAGTGTGAGCAAAGAACAGAGATGAAGAAATTAATGGTCGGGTGAAGAACAGAACGTCGACACCATTAGAATCAAGGCTCAAGAATAATTGTAGCAGAAAAGGTTTAGATGCCAGATTTTTGAAAAGGGATCTATTACATGATGGATTTGAATTTAATCTTATGAATAGATTTGGAGCAAGGGTGTCATAAAAAGCCCTTTGAGAGGAAAGTAATTTGGCAGAGAAACAGGGGAAAAACTGTTCTGGGGAAAATAGCACCAAAGAATATTGCCTCTCTTTACCAGCCTCCACGGACGGGGATCTGTTGGTGGAACAGGGAACTGGGCCTCTCCAGGTCCCCGTGGGTTGATGCTTAAGGCCCAGCATGAGCAAGGAACTGATGGAGATGAGGCATCTCAGGGAACTGGAAGAAGTTCAGGGAGAAAATCCAAAATAACAAAGAAGGCGATGTAGGAAAGATCCATAACACAATGGGGAGCCGGTGGAAATGTTGGGTCTGTGGGTGGTGTGGTTGTCTCACTCATGTGTGTGAAAACAAGGTTCCGAGCAGGCAAGGCAACCCCAGGAGTAGTCATGGAGACCACTGAAAACAATTCCAAATAGGTGGATTTAGTTTCAGGAGCTGACTCCCCTGGACGCCTATGTAATATAACAGTAGGGTATATTTCTAAAGCAAGGAAAATAAGATTATTCTCTGTCAGGCTTGTTATCTTTCCTTAAAACTGTTATTTAAAGTTCATTCATTGTTTCTCATTCAGATTCAGTCTTGCATCTGTGCCCGGGCAGGCACTCACACATACATATGTGCACACATGCAGGTATATACACATGTACATACCTATACACATGCACAAGGTGTCACATCGCACTCAACCAACCTGACAGTGTAATGCATAATTGTTACAGGAAAGAGTCAACAGCTGCTTTGCAATTACAGTGGGCAGAATCTGATATATTGAGAGTGGCAGTTTCAAATTTTGGAGGCAAACTGCCCTGAAGCAATCTCTTAATATTTATCTTGTAATATTTCAGTTAACATTGGATTTCAAAAAATAAGTGGAATGAAACTTCTCATGAGTCATTGAAGCTTTATTTTTAATAGACCTTCATATATGTGCCTCTTGCAGTTTTTAATTTCAGATGAATTAGGCATCAAGATAAGTGAATATGACCCTTTTGTTTTCTCTCTGCAGCTGAAGGGATTTTGACCAGCCTGGTAAAGGACTTTCAGATTATTGGTAGGAAAGAGTTTTACAGGGAACTGAACTTTGGGGCAGAGGAGAAGTCTCAAACTTGGGTACCATTTCCTTTTTCTTCTTCATTTAGCATCACTGCCTTCTTAGAATCTCTCTGCATTTGACTGGGTTGGACTGCAGTGTCTGCCTTCCTTTGATTGGATTAGCACTATCTACGTCTGTCTCCTCTCCAGGTTGTGAGTCCTGTAGGTCAGAGACCATATGTTGTTGCTCTTCCTCTATTCCACTGCCCGGTACAGCATTTTGCATTCTGTTGTTAGGGAGTAATTCTTCATCTGCCATAGAAGCAGAGACTCTAAATAATCCAGTTGGCGTTATTAGTCACCTGACGCTGTATGTGGGTGATGAATGCTTTCTGTTTTTTCTTCATTAACATGCTTTTTCTTCTTTCTTATGTATGTTTTTAAAATGTGCAATTCTTTGAATAATGATAAATCTTTCCAACTGATAAATAAAATAGCATCCTTGGGGGCATTTTTTTTCCTGCAGTCTATGCAAAGTGTCACAATTTAAGAACAATTAAAATCCCAAGACCTGACTGTATGGAGGGTGGTCCAAAAGATTGAAAGGGGGTGTGTAGACCACCAGGGGACTCTACTAGAATGACAGGAACTGGGGCTCACTCTTTGAGGGTGAGGGGCCAAATGGGGATAAATGTGAGAAAGAGAGGGTTTCTGCATAGATTTTTTTTGTGTGTCTGTGTATGGTACTGGTGTTCACATCCAGAGACCTCTGCTACTAAGATTTTTCCCAGCCCTTTTTGTTTTTTATTTCAAACAGAGTCTCACTAAGTTGCCCAGGTGGGATTTGAATTTGTGATTCTCCTGCTTCAGCCAACCTGAGTGCTGGGATTACAGAAGTACACCACTGTACCTAGCTCAAAGGTTAGTTTTATGTGTCTCAGTGCTACTAATGACATCCACATGACTTTATGTCTTCATAAAGACATTCTTAATTTACTCCACACATACACATGCAGTCAACTCGCAGAGCCATTGTATCAGGGATGTGCATAGGTCCTGCATCAAATTTTTAACTGTGATACTTTTTGTCTTTCACTTCTCATTGAATTGGACTGTTTGTCAAATAATGCATAAATAACATAAGAAATAAAGTTAGCTCATAAAAGTTCATTTTTCTTTGTTTTGGAGTGGCGAAGATGCCAGCTCTGTGCTTCTGACTTAGACTTCCCACAGTCTTTCATTCATTCAACTTGTGTTCCTAGGTGAACCCTGTATGTAATGCCCATGACTACTCAGGAACCAACTTCCCAGTTTCAGACTGCAGGGTGAGAAAACATTAGATCAGATTTCTACAGCAAACTGACTTTCTGAATGATTTCTTTCCTGATGAGGAAGAAGTGTAGGAACTTTCAAGTCAGGTCATGAAATGGATACATTTCTCGGCCTACATGTGTTTTTATTTCATTTACCTTCTTGGTTTTCTTCCCTTGTTCTCTCTCTTTATTCCTTGTGTTCGCTCAGCCTCCATTTCTGCTGCAACTATAGAGCCATTTCTTCTCCTCCTTAAACGGAATCTATATCACCTTTGTTAGTCTCTTGCATTAGCAAAAGATCTGACCCCAAAACACCTCCTGAAATCCAGGCTGGCCACTTTCTTATGTTCTCTCACCTGATGAAATTGATGTACGTAAGTACCGCATTCAACAGCAATCTGGTCTGATGGAGGAAGTAGCCACGGCTTTTGCCCTGCTGTTTCATAGGTTAGAGGTTAAGATGTGTATTTCTTTGATCTTTGTTTTTGACTCAACCATCTGATTCTCGTCTTCTATTCTTGACCTCGCTCCTTGCAGGGTTTCTTGTATGCTCTTGCTAATATCTTCTCCAACCTTGTGTGAGGGCCTTGCTTCCAGATAACAGACCACTGACTTAAATGACAGAAATGAATTTTCTTTCTCATCGTTCTGAAGGCTGGAAGGACAGGCTCAGGGTGGGCAGAGTTGGTTTCTCTTGAGGACTCTCTTCTTGCCTTTCAGAGGGCTCCTTATGGTGTCTCACGTGGTCTTACACTACGCACGATCACACCTGCTATCTCTGCCTGAGTCTTCTCTTCTTATAAGGGCTGTCGGAGTGGATTAGGACCCAGTATAACAGACTTCCTTTAACTTTATCTCCTCCTTCGGGGTCCTATGTTTAAATATAGTCATAGTCTGAGATGCCGGGTTTGGGATTTCAAATTATAAACTGTGAGGGGACATGATTCATACCATAACGATTTGTTGGCAAAATTATTGACTCAAGATAACCCATCTTTAATTCACCTGTTGACAGAGGCTCAATAAAATTGGCCTATACTTTTCTCACTGAGAATAATTCTTAACAGTGTTTATAAAGAGTTCATGTACCATGATGTCTTTTAATTATATTAAGTACTATATTTCAAGTATTTAATAGATATAACAAATGTGAAAGATTAGCCCAGTGTCTATAGATTGTAGATGATTTCTCCTTTCTTTCAGAGAATTGATTATTGCCATAGAAGGGCATTAGACTTGCTTCAGTGTTTTGATATTGTCTGCTGAATACCTTTTTTTTTTTTTCTGGAAAGGAAGTAAAGTTAATGAAATCTGGTTGGAACACTTTGCCTGCTTTTGAATTGTCATACAAACTTGGCTGGTACAAGGTAGAAAATACTTTAATAAACAAGTTTTTAAAGGCTAGATTGAAACTGGAAGAAGATACACACATGGATATTCTTTGGAGGGGATCATTTTTATGTGTTTACATTTCCCATTCAAGCTGTCGAATGAAAAACAAACGTGAGGATTGTAGATCAAAAGGGCCTTTGTGTGATGACTCCAAGCTTGGGGAGGGACAGGGCTTCTGTTTCACTTTTAACACAGCCTGAAGTTCAGCTTGGCTTTTCTGGGTTAGATAAAGTGCCTAGGAAGGGGAGGGGATACTTCAGTAGTCACTAATGATAGGAGATATTCTAACAAGAGCCACATTTACCAAAGGAACATTTTCGTTAGACAGCTCATGACTTGAAAGCAGCAATCATTTAATAACTCTTTCTGCTTCTCCTCAGGCACCTCCCACCCTTCTCCCTACTCCACCGCACATTTTGAAGTCACTATGCTATCCCCATTTTACCCTTTTGTCCTTTAAAAATTCATGACCATTTTAAATTGTGTTTTTGTGACGATGGATTTGATCTAGTGCAGGTGTTCCCCTTGCTAAGTCCAGAAAATAGAACCTAAATAGTGAAAGCTCTGGGTCATTTTTCTCTAGCAGAACCCTTGCTGTTTGTCTGTCCTTTGGGGTAAAGAGAAGGGTCCTGCAAGATGGGCCTGGAGGATGGGGGTTTGATTCAATACAGCAGCATCTCCTTGCATCAACACAGAAAAAGAAAAACGTTGTATGACCTTAGACCTTAAAGGTCAACTGGACACCTTCAATACTTGGAGCAGCTCTTTCTCTCTCTGGGATGATAGCATTGTCTTGTTAGGTACAATTAGAAAAGACATCATGAACCAGTCTTTTGTTTTTTTTTTAATTTTATTTTGAAAATAGTAAAAATGCAACAGCACAAGACAGAACAAAGCCAATCAAGACAATGCAGTGAAATTGGTACAGGATTTCACAGTAAGATACTGAGATAGTAGTAATCTGTACTATGGTATATCTCTTTAACTTCACAATAGTTGTCCAGTCAATTAGGTATAGCAAAATCAAACCAAAAATAGACCACTATAAAACCAATTGAGAATACTAAATAGAGCAAAAGAAACATAACAAAACAGTGAAAACAACCTATGCCTTCAAAGAGAAGATAGAAGGAAATCCCCCATATTTGCTATACTACATATAGTCATCCTCCCAAGAGATGCTGAGACATTTATCCCCAGTAGCTATGGGGAGAAGAGGTGGGCAGGGGAAGGGTGCTTGATTTTCAGCCCGCATGGCAGTAGGCTCACAGGTGATGGTTCTCCTCCAGGTCCACGCTGCAGGCACTAACCAAGAGGGCGGGTGAATAAGCTGCCTGAGTCCCTCCATGGCCGAATCTCAGGGCATGAGCCAGTCTTAAAGCTGTTGTTTTCTATTTGTGCTGCTTATAAGGACATGAGCATGAGGCTTGTGTGTGACAAGAAGGGTCATTCCTGTCATCTCTGTTTCAAAACTTAACAGGAAGGAGTATTTTTCCCAATTTCTGGAGTTTTCTTCTCTTTCTTGTTCTTTCTCCACCTTTTGTGGTTTTGGCTTTCTGGCTGGGTTTTTCAACAGATCCAAGAGGTTCAGATGAAATGTTCTTGCCTGTCAAACAGGATCCCAAAACCTTCTGAGGTTTCTCAAGGATTTGTCTCTATAAGCCGAAAAGTCTGTTCTCTTTCTTCACTGTTGCCAGAAAAGTAATTAGGCCATTTTTCTAATTATAGTAATCTTCCCCAAATGGCATATAACTTCAAATCCAAATGCCATGTAAATTGGCCAACAACACTCTGCCATGAAGCACTTTACCAAGACAGCCCGAATGTGGGAGTTTTACTTTGTGTTAAGGCAAAATGTGTTGTCTGTCCCAGTTACCACTGTGTTTTCTTTCTCATCATCCTGCCCAAGGGGCACAGAGTGCAGAGCACGGATCACAGTTGGTCTGGTCAATGGCATTTGGTGTAAAGTCATTGCCTGTCATGGACAAGTTAAAACTCCTCTTGGAAAAAATGTGCTTTTTCTCTGTACACAAGATCAAGTTGTCCACATGGACTAAAAATCTTCACAGATAAGAGCGAGATTCCCTGTATCACACAATACAGAACTAGATTTTTGTTCCCCTAAGAATAACCTCATTATAATTTGTCTTCTCTATTATGCTAACCAAGGGGAAATTAGGTCCTGCTGGTAAGTTTTGTGGTCCAAAATATGTTCACAGCAGGTAAATTGCTACTTTTGCAAGTTCCATTTGTCAGAAAAACTTTCCAAATAATACATCCTGTCAATGTTTGATGTTTTTGTGCTGAGCTACCCTCTGGTCTTTCTGGAAGGAGTTTCTAGTCTAGAATAAAGACATTATGGAGAAGTCTCTAGAAAATGGGGCAGGGCACTGAAATAATGAAGCATGAGGGTGAATTTCACTTAGAAATGTAGACTTGAACAAGGATGTATAAAACTGAATAAGAACTGAAGTAACTGAAAAAGAAGTCAGCATTTAGGGCGCAGTACAGATGCATCATGTTTGCAGTGGTTTGCGGGTACTTAACTGTGCTAACCCAGACTACCTCATTTCTTCAGAATGGTGCCATATGCCATGAACACCTGGGTGTTTATGAGTAGAAGCAAATGCATGAGGTGAATATTTCCAAGTGTCAGCCCTTTTTGGTCATATATTATTACTTTAGGGTCTAGTGTGCAGAGCCATGGCTTGAGATGTGTGTGAAAAGTGCAGTTCCTCCAAACTATTTCTGTAGAAATTATGTTTACTGGTCTAATGTGGGGACCTGGATGGAGCCTGCATGTTAGCAAGCTTCTTAGGTGGTTCTGATGAGGTGGTTTGTAATCAATACAATTCTCTACTGCTGACAGGATTTTAAAGGACATACTAGGAGAGTAAATCAGTGCCAAGCACAATTTGGACTGAATCCTACTTTGTAGGTTTGCTGTAGAATGCTTTAATTTTGAAGGGGCAGAAATAAAAGTATGGCTAGGGTTGGGGAGGGAGGGTGAATTAGAAAGCTTTTCTTTTTCTTCTTCTTCTTCTTTTTTTTTTCTTCTCCTTCTTCTATTGGTAAAGTTATTATGTGTAGAATAATAGGCTGCTAAATGAAAATTAGATTGTTGAGACCATCCCATGGATTAATTTTAAAAAATAGTTATTTAGATTTTGAAGTAAGAAGTACAGGAAAGTAGAACTATAAATTTTTTTTTCATAGAGAATGGACTCTAAAACTGTATGCTTGAGGGAAGGGTACCAATATTTGGGAAAGGACTTAAGCTGCATTGGAAAGGGATATTAGAAAAATCTATCTTTTCTAAAAAAAAAAGGAACATTCAAGAAACCCTAGAATCCACTTGGTATTTCTGTGAATTATCACCACATTATTCACATTTCTTGGGGTGTTGTCTGAATTCTGTTGTGTATTCTGTGTGACGTCCAGCTCATCTTTTTTTTTTTTAGATTGTGTACCCAAGTGCCTTAAAAATCTAAACAGGAGGAGGATACACTTTGTAAATGAACCACGTAATCCAAATTTCTTTATGGCCTAGAAGCAAAAGTAAGGGTAAATTTATTTAAATGAGAAATAAAGTTTTTGTAAAAGCAACCATCTAACCAACATTTCTTGAAATCTGTTAATGTGATCACACGAAACAGATGCCTCTATAATGGAAACTTTTCATAAAGTTCTTTCTTTGTTGGCAATACTTTTATGTTCAGTAGCACCTTCCCGGGAAGCCAATTTTTAAAAGGGGGCATATAACCTCATAATAAAACACTACTGGATTCTAGGAAACGGCTTCTTTCAATAATCCCCCAATTCCCTGCTTATCATAGCCTCATTAATCATAACAGTCCAGGGAGATTGCTTGTTTTTAATAGTATAATTGTAATTTGTAAAGGGTCAAGAGAAATATGAATACAAAGAGATTTTAGTGTTTGAGTTTTGGAAAGTTTGTTTCAGCGCTCCGGTCTTCAACCTCAAGTAATCTCTGAGGACACTCAGGCAGGAAAGGAGGCAGAATCATGGCCAAGCTGAGAAGTGAAGCCATAATTTCTGTGGCCTGTACATGTTATGTTATCGGGAAAAGTGTTTTTGTAGTATTTTGACTCACCTAAAAATTTTGAGATGGGGAGGTTTTCCCTGGATTATCTGGATGTTCTCTAATTCGAGTCTCAGGTGCCTTCATGAAAGAGTGAGAGGCAGCTCTGATTCACATGGAAGAGAAGGGGGTGATACGCCTACCGAGGTAGATAGAGTACGGCAATGTGGCTACAAACTTAGGGATGTGGCAGCCCCCAGAAACTAGGAGCGACATAGCAATGAATTCTTCCAAGAGACTCTGTAGGGAATGAGGCCCTGTGCAAGCAAACCTTGACTTTGATGCAGGGAAACTGATTTGGAGTGCATGGTCTTCTGAATTTTGAGGGTTATGGTTGATACAGGGTGTCAACTTGAGAATTTACAAATCTGAGATACTCATCACGGAGCCTGGGTTCATACTTTATAAATATCCTCCTCCTGTGCAAAGGAGGCCAAGGAGATTTTGTGAGTGCTATACCCTCCCTGAAGGTGGGGTGGGTGGCCAGTGTACAATATATGAAGGAGAAGAGGCTTGTTTTCATTCTTTTGCTCTGGCTGCTGCCTTGAAGTGTGGCCCCAGTGCCCCATCACCCTTCTTTGGAGCCAGCTGATTATAGTCTGAAACCTTCACAACAGTGAGCTAAATAAATCTTTTCTTCTTCATTTTGGGTGTTGAGTATTTTGTCCCAGCAATGAGAAAAAAGTAACCAAGACAGAATTTGGTACCAGAGGAATGGGGTTGTTGCTGACTGTATCTGAACATATGGTTTAAAAGTCTTTGAGAGTGGCTTATGGGAAGAGTTTGCAAGGGTTCAGAGATGTCACCTGAAAGATAGCCCTGGAACAGCTTAGGCAGTTCTGTATGGGAGATTCTGGTGAGACATCAGAAGACCAGAAGGCTGACAGAGGTCCTGCTGGTAAAGACTAGGCTGTGGAGATTTCTGCTCGGGGAAAGGACTGCATTGGTGGTTGGACTCCACATGATGTGTATTACAGCTTGGCAGAAAGTTTGTCTGCATTTTGCTCGTGTCCAGAGACTTTGTCTGAGACTAAGATTACAGACAATGGACTAATGTATCAGGCAGACGAAGTTTCAAGGCAGTCAAATGTTGAGGCTGTGGCATAGCTACTGTTGAGGGCTGTTAGCCAGATTTGTGCTGTGAATCAAGAGGAGCAGGATGATATAAAATGTTGTGAATCTGGCCAGAAAGGAAGTTATGGTAAAGTTATGGATTGTAAAGATAGAGCTGAGACTTCGATTGCTGAGAAGGAAGAGAGTAATAAAAAGATGGCCTGTGGGGATCACAGAAAGCAGAAGGTCTCCATGCTTTGCAGCCCCAAAACTGCAGAAGTAAAAGATTTTACTTGAAGGAGAAAGCTTCAGAGCACCATGTTCCAGAATGGTGGCAGAGGCCCCAAGAGGTTTCAGAATGGCAGCAGCATAGAGAACCTGTTCCTTAGAATCAGGTTCAGAATGCTCAGTGAACCGGGCACTGGATCCCCACAGCCAAAAGGGAGGAAAGCCTGGCTACTCCTCTAGCTGGCAACAGACTTTGGCAGCATCCATGTGGTGCTGGCTTTAGGTGCATACAGAATGCATGAATCCTGAGGTTTAAAAAGATTCCCCCCAGATTTCAGAAAGCTTGGGAGGCCATGCAATGTGCCCCTGAGAGGGCAATATATGAAGCTGTGAGTGTAAAGCCAAAGGTGTCGTGGAAACCCCAGAAGTTTGGAAAAGTCAGGAATGTGAATTACCTAAGAAAGCTGCAATGAGTGAACAGAGCCAGTCCAAGACAGAAGCCATGGAATCAGTAACAATGGCATTACCCAGACATGCCATGGTGTGTGTGTGTGGGGGGGGAGTCACATAAACCCTTTGGAGCTCACAATTTCCTTTGCCTCAAATAGTGCACATGGAACTACAGGACTTCATGTTTGCCCTGCTGGATTTGGGACTTGCTTTTGTGCAATCCTTTGTACCCTCCTGTTTGTAACTTTTGGAAGGGGAATGCTTATCTTGTGCCCTTACAGGTTTGAAGTGTTTAACTTTGTTTTCATTTGTACGGAGGTAGGCAGCTGAGAGTTAGCCTTCAATCTTGGAGAAGACTTGGGACTTGAACTTTTCAGCAATGCTGAAACTGTTAGGACTTTGGCAATTCTTGCAGATGGACTAAATGACTTCAGCGTAAAGGGATGTGCATGAATATTTGGGGGTCCAAGGACAAAATGTTATGTTTCTAATGTAATATGATGTCGATAGCCTTAAGGCAGGTTCTTAAGGATTGTTAAGCTGTGTTTGTAATGTTGAAGTTGCAAAATGTTCAGAATAAGCATGCCTTTGTATCCGGAGGCTGATTTAAAGAAACACATCTGGTTGCCAAGTTAACAAGGGGTGGATGGTTATGGTTGATACACTGTGTCAACTTGAGAAGTTTAGAAATTTAACTGAGAGACTGAGCAGGGAGCACAGTTCTTACTTTGTAAATATCCTCCACCTTTGCAAAGGAGGGCAAGGAGATTTTGTGAGTGCTATACCTTCTCTGAAGGTATAGGGTAGGGAGGGGAAGAGGCTTGTTTTCATCCTTTTCCTATGCTGCTCTTTGCTCTGGATGCTGCCTTGAAGTGTTTCCCCAGCGTTCCACCACCCTGTCTTGAAGCCAGGTGACTATAGACTGAAAGTTCCAAAACAATGAGCTAAGTAAATTTTCCTTCCTTCATTTTGGGTATTAGGTATTTTGTCCCAGTAGTGAGAAAAAAGTAAACAAGACAGTAATAAAGTATATTTATGTGGTCTTAAATTTTTAAGTTTGTGCCAAGCATGGTGGCACATGCCTATAGCCCTAGCAATTGGGAGGCTGAGGCAGGAGGATTGTTGCAAGTTCAAGACCAGCCTGTGCTACTAGGTGACTCAAGGCCAGCCTGAACTGCATAGCAAGACCTTGTCTCAAAAAGACAAAAAAAAGTTTCAAGTTTGTGGTAATTTGTCAGGGAGAGAGTTGTTCCCAGACTCCTTCCTTTTGGGGTGCATTCTGGCTTGCAGCACAATGGTCATTTGAGAAGCACATTAAACAAACAAACAAACAAACAAACAAACAAACAAACTGGATTTCTGTGTCTCATCCCAGATCTAGGGAATCAGAATTGTTAGGAATGGAATTCAGGGATCTGTATTTCTACTAAATTGCCCAGGAAATTATGATGTGTACTAGGTTTGATAGCTCTGTCATTGCATTTCTCTATTAGTTTCCAATTTCTGCTATAAGAAATTACCACAAATGTAATGGCTTAAATACAGCACAGATTTTTTTTGTCTTATTGTTCTGGAGATCAGCAGTTCAAAATGAGTTTTATTAGGCTAAGACCAAGGTTCCAGCAGGATGAGCTCCTCTTGATTTTCTGACAGGAGCAGCTGGTCCTTGTCTTATTCAGTGTTCTGTGGCTATCTATATTCTGTAAATAGTGTCCCCCTTTCCCATCTTCAAAGAGTGTCACTATAATTTCTTCTTCTGTCATCAAAGCACCTTCTCTGACTCTCTGTGACTGTTTTATAGAGATCACTGTGCCTACATTGAAACCCTCCCAGACAGCCTAGGAAAATTCCCTCATTTTTAAAAAATTTTATTTTGAAAGTATACAACAGAACAAGACAGAATAAAGCCAACTAAGATCGTACAGTGAAATTGGTACAGAACTTCACAGCAGGTTACCGGGATAACAGTAATAGGTATCACAGTATATTTTGTTATCTTTATAAGGGTTGTTCTTTCAATCACATATATCAAAATGACAAGAAATATAGAACACTATAGAACTTATCAAAGAATATTGAATAGATCAGTACCATTAATCAGAAAAGAGCAAAACAGTAATAAAAATATTTGCCTTCAAAGAGATGGTAGAAGGAAGTCCCCCTTATTTGCTATGTCAGCCTCCCAGGAGACACTCAGATTTCTGGTTCCCATTTGCTAACGAGGGGAACAGGAGAAGAGGGGTGGGGAAAGTGGGATATTTGACTCTAGGCTGTGCATCAGTAGGTTCACTCTTGCTTAGTAGGGAGGCAGGCTGGTTGTTTGGTTTCACAGTGTCCTAAGCTCCAACATGGTGCGGATCTCAGGAGTTGTTGCTGGTTCTCCCCCTCGAAGGGCCGCAGTCTGCCAGACCACCACCTCTTACCAGGGAGGGGAGGTGCTTGCTTGGCTTCCCAGAGTCCTAAGTTCCAACACAGCATGGATCTTAGGAGCTGCTGCTGGTTCTCCCCCTGGAAGGGCCACAGTCTGCCAGACCACCACCTCTTACCAGGGAGGGGAGGTGCTTGCTTGGCTTCCCAGAGTCCTAAGTTCCAACATGGCCTGGATCTCAGGAGCTGCTGCTGGTTCTCCCCCTCGAAGGGCCGCAGTCAAAATTCCCTCATTTTGAAGATCCTTAACTTGATCACATCTGGAACACGTATAAAATGACATTCATTGTATCTGGGATTACATGTGGATATGTTGACAGATTGCTACAGACCCCATAATAATATTTCAAGTAGAAACAATGGATATAAATGAAGTATAATCACTGGATATCATGCTTAATTCATGGTTTATTTACCTACTTGTGTATGTATGTGCATAATTTTATAAATAAAACTATTGGTCAAAATATTTGCAGATAGCTATTACTACCTTTGATACTTTGTTAGCAACCAAAATATAAAGGCATTGTTTTCACAAAGCTGTTACATTATTATGACATTACAAATTAATTTAACTGTTGAGCCTGGAAAGTTATTAGATGGGGGAGATTTTTGCCCTCCCCAATTCATTACCATTCCTTTTCCAACCATCCTTTAACAAACACACTTTCTTAGTTACTTTTTTGCTGCTAAGACACAATACCTGACACTTGCAAATTAAGTCAGAAAGGTTTATTTTGCTCATAATTGTAGAGGTCAGTATATAGTGAGCTGGTTCCAAGGTAGGGTGACATAGCAAAGGGTCTTGGCAAAGAAGAAACAGTCGTGGTACAGTAGTGGGAAGCAGATGGAGATGAAAGAAGGCAGGAGGAAGATAGACCGTTCTAGATCACCTCCTCTGACCAGGATTACCTCCCAAATCACAGTCAGCCATAAACTCATAGTGGACTAATCCACTGATGAATATCATGCCCCAATGATCAAATCACCTCCAAAAGCCCAATTTATGAGCACATGAGACTTTGAGGGAACACCTACATAAAAATTATAACACTAACATTCTAAGCAGAAACACAAGTCTTGATCTGCAAATATAGGTTTCAAGCATCCCAAATAAACATTTACATAAATGAAACCTGGGGATTGCTAAGTACATATCATTACAAGACAAGCCAAATTGGGTCCCTTTTCAATTAGTTGCCCTTCTAAACTCTTTTTGCTATCATTTATATCTAGATGCCCCCCTGCCCCAAAGCCTTGTGTCCTCATATGTAGGACTTTTGGGAGTGACTGGACCATGGTTATGTGATACTAAGTCAGTCTACTGATTGGTTTTATATAGTTCTGAGTGTGGATGATGGTTTTAGTAAAGAAGGAAGACCCACCTTGGGTGTGGGTGACATCAACCAATAGGCTTGTAGCCTGGATGAAATAAAAAGGGAAAGAAGTAGGAATCTTGCTGCTGCTTCTTGCCTGCCATGTTATGAACTCTTTCTCCTCTCCAATGCTGCCTTGCCTTGGAGCCATCTGACTATGGACTGAAACTTCTACAGACTGTGAGCTAAAATAAACCTTTCCGCCTTTATCTTGTCAGTGTTGAGTATTTTGTCCTTGCAATGAGAAAGCAACTAAGACATTTCTCTAAAGAACTACAGATTGCCTTCTTTACTTTATATTTACTGAAAACAAAGAATTCAAGATTGAAGCAAGTGGTAATAGAAGTTATAGATAGTACAGAGTGAAAATATACATTTCTTCTTGAAAATATCACACAGATGGATGGGTGGATAGATAGCTTGATAGAGTCAGTGATTTGTTGGCCAATCAACTGATGTATGTTTTATTAATCCAGTTTAATCATTTCATTCTTAACTGTTGCTCCTGTATATAGGCGGTACCCTGGCTAAGCTTCTTTTGCATGTTTCTTGCCTTTTTTTTTAGCATTACAGTTATGATATTCATCCATGAAGTCACATAATATATTCTAATACTCCAGGCTTAGGGGTCAGCAAATTACTTCTTGCAAGTCTCCAGTCCATAATTTTGCAAGTTTCCAGTCCATACATATGAATGAAACATTAATTTCTGACCCTATTTAGTCCTTGTATTATTTCTGTTATTTCCTGTTCTGGGTTATAGCAGATAGTGCTTGTCTTTTGGTGAGCACACATGCACATTTTTGTAGGAGTAGAATTTCTGTATCATAAAATGTATGAGCAGTGTTTTTAGAAATACTGCCAAACAGCTTTTCACTATCATTGTACCAATTTAAGTTCTCACACTTGTGCATGCGAATCCACTTGCTTGTCATACTTATCAACCTTTGATACTCACAGATATAAAATTTTTTTTCTCTCTTGTATTGTGCATGTAGTGGTAACATGGTGTTAGGAGAGTAGGAGATATAGGGCTTTCTCTGATGGTGAGTGAGAGTGGGATTTGTCTTGAATGCATAAAATTCTGGAAGGAAAGCATTTTAAAGAAAAGAGTACCATTAAAGTATAGGCATGTAACTTGGTGGTAACTCCGCTCCTTGTAACCATCATTAAAAGGCTATCCTGGATTGGGTTGGGCCATAATAGAATTTTAGAGGAGTATTTTATCACATATCTGGAATCTTCATCGAAAGAAATGGACAGAAAGTAGCTATTAAAGTCAACAGAAGTTGGACTTTGTGGCACATACCTGTAATTCCAGAAATTGGGGAGGCTGACACGGGAGGATTGTAAATTTGAGCCCAGCCCAGGCAAGTTAGTTACTTAGTGAAACTCTGTCTCAAAAAATATGCTGAGGATATAGTTCAATGTAAAGGTACTGGGTTCAATCTCTGGTACTACCATCACCAAAAAATTATATATATATATTCCTTCTTATCAAAGTAAAGCTCAGAGTTGTTGAACTAATTGAAAAAAAACCGTATCTATCCAAAGCAACAGTAAATTTCTCATTTTATTTTACTCCGCCCACATATCCACAAGTGTGTGAGTACTTTTTTATTGCACAATATTTTGTTATACCTTCAACATCTTTCTCATTAAGCATCTATTGATTGGAGTTCTATTTTTTGAGTGGGTCATTATTTATAGCCCATAGTTTCTAATTCTGTTTTCTTTAGAGTGAGGTTTTCAAGACGTTTTTTGGAGCAATATGAGTTCAGGATTTTTCTAAATTTTATTCTTCTGAGACTTTTAATATTGTTGTATTCATATCTAGCTCAATAAGAAATAATTAATGATTTCTAGGTTTCATATGGTTCAAAGCACTAGTTGTTATGGTTTGTATCTAGATGTCCCCCAAAGCCTCATGTGATCGTAGTTGGGCCTTTTTCAGAGGTGGCTGGATGTTAGAATTGATTCATGGTCCAATGCTAGGAGCAAGACACTAGGATCAAGAGTCGAGAGCCACCCTGGATAATATATAAGGGATAGAGGTGTGGTTATCCCTTGTTGCTTTGCTATCTTCTGCCGCCGTAAACTGTTTTTTCTGTGATGCCTGTCTGTCATGTGTCACTCCTGTCCTGAGCCAGCCAATTACAGACTGAAACCTCTACAAACTATGAGCTAAATAAATCTTCCTCCTTTTACTTTGGGTGTTGGATGTTTTGTCTCAGCAGTGAGAGAAAAGTAATGATGACATTGTTTCATAAAAGACTGTTTGTCATATTTACACACATCATTTATAGATTTAAATTGCTTAATTGTGATAGAGTACATGTGAGAATAAATACAGAGGTTCTTTATAATCGTAAATCCTCTGGCAGAAGCAGAGGTGCATTGCTCAAAGTTAACTGTCAGTTTTGAGAATTCTAGGGCCCTTGGATATTTCAGAGTGGGGAGAATGTTGATTCACGTGGTAAAATGTACATGCTCATAAGGAATCTATAAGAAAAATTCTATAAACTCAACATTTTATCTGTCATTTGCAAAATGGGTACTAATCATGCCATCTCTTTCAAATATTTTGCAGGATCAGTACCATTTTGCTTATATAGATTTTTATGAGGCATTTTCTGCATGTATGTGCTCATGCACACACACACACACACACACACACACACACACATACACACACACACCTCTTTCTAAATACCACCTTTTAGGTCTGGGAAAAAACACTCTCAATGCCATAAGACTGGACTCGTTTCGACTCCAATTGGATCTGATCTGCTTTGAAACTTGGAACTATTTATATTGAAGTTTGCGTAAATATAAATGGCATTTGAGACCCTGATCACTTACCCTCTATGCTTGGGATATGTAACCGAATGTGGTCAGACATGAGGGAACAGTCTGTGCAGAGCCTACTGGAGAGGACACAAGAGGAGAGGAGGATTGTTATTAGTTCTTTGTTACTAGTTCTTCAAGATTAGTTTCAAATTTTGAAGCCTGATATCATTTTTCATTGTAGCAATGGACTCTCTATTTAATATTTGCTTGTAAGAGAAAAGATGAAAAAAATGATAGCCTTTTTAGATGACTTTAAATGCAATCTAAAGTTAAAAACAGAACCTTAATGACATATGGCACTCTAGAAAGCTTTTCTCAATGAATGCTTTCAGAACAGGAATTTCTGTCTCATGTATTCACTTTCTCACTTGGCTACCCTGTGAGCCTGAAGTCTATGTGGGTGGAAGCTTTCAGCACTGTGAATATATAAGATCCTGTAGAAGCAGATTAGAGGTAGATAAAATACTGAGTAGAGTTTTTCTTCTTTTCAGCTTAACTCTTAGACTAAAGCAGTTGCAAAAAATTTAGGGATGTAATATAGAAAATGGTGGTGTGATGAATGTTCCTAAACTTGATCAGGTCTCATACATTGTACAAACCATTGAGAGAGAGAGAGAGAGAGAGAGAGAGAGAGAGAGAGAGAGAGACAGACAGACACAGACACTAGCAATGTTTAGCTAGGAAATCAGTTGCTTGAATCACTTACATGAACTAGTAAATCATTGCCACCCTAATTTTTCTATATTTAATAATTTAAACCCAATTTACTCATTCATTTGTTCATTCATTCATTCATTCATTCGTTCACACACTCACTTATGTGAGCACCCTGAGGCTATGGTACTATGTAATTCCATGTCATTTAGTATTTGATTGAACAGCCAAGAAGGAGAGTAAGGTGGCAGGATGTGAGCATGATCTAAGCAAATATCACAGAAAGGAAGGAGTGAATGGGCAGCAAATAGTCAATATTTCTTTTTGGCTTATTGCGGCCTAGCATTACAGAGAGAGAGAGAAATGATGGTGAAAGGTAATCCTTTTATCAGTGTGCTTTGGAGTTTTAGCATTACCTTTTCCATTAGGAATTGAAGAAAGCTAAATTTATATTTTACGGTTTACTACTTTTAGAAAGAAAAACTTCTGCCAGAGCATGAGCATCTATGCCTTTTATTATTTTTTCCCCTAGGACTAGAGTGTTTTTGTACTCACACTTGGTTGATAGATACGTGGCTTCCTGTTGGAGTATGGGCCATGATACTACATGCAGTTTAGAAGTAACAGGAACTAACTGTGAACCAGCTTGCATGACCTGAGGACAAACAATCAGTCATTAGAAAAAGAATTAGAATTCATCTAATTATATTAATATTCTATCCAGTAACTTCTTTATCCTAATTTTCCAAAGCACATAAAAGATAATTGGAGAATGGTTCCACTGAGCTGATACAGTACTTCCTTATAGGCTGTTGAACCACTAGCTACTCAAACATGTTGTCTCTAGAGTAGCTTGTAATGAAAGTGTTGCAATGCACTTGATCATTGTGTTTTCATAGGGGCTTATGCTGTATGTTTCAAGATGCATGGGAATTTTTAAAAATTTAGAGGAAGAATGAGTATAGGTTTCCCATCTTACCCTAGGAATTTTGAAGTAGTTTATCCTTTCTAATTGCCAGATATAACAGTGGGAACTGAGTTTTATTTTTTCCCTGTAGATTTACTTGGAATCAGCCCTGAAGCAACTTATGACTTATTTTTTAGATGGGACTTTACCACGACAGTGAATTAAGTCAAGTTTGAAGGTCTTGGGTACTGAACCAGGTGTCCTTACCATGCTGAATTAAGGTTGCAGAGTGAATTCAAGCCAGTATCAAACCAGTTGCATGATGTTGGACAAAACACTGGTTGCAGAATCAAACCAATCACACGAAAAGTTTCAAGGAGAGCAATAATGAGACTTAATTCTGATGATCAAGACAGTAATCTTAGAATTGAAGGCCACACACAATTGCTATCCAACGAGGAAGGAAAGTCATAGGATAGAAAGATGGCTGAAGTCTTGAACAGAAAAATGCATAAACAGAAGTAAGACCTATTCAATAGCTATCTACTTGATATCTTACACATCAATACATGTTTGTTGGGGAGAGTCTGCTGCTTGTGAATGTATTTGTCAGTAAACCAAAAATGCCCTGTGGGTTAAAACATTTCCTCAACCATCAACAATTGGGGATAGCAAAGTACATGTTGAAAAAGGAAATGAAGTTCAATAGCTTTGGTATGTTCCAAGGGGGACATGCATTAGTTTTGCAAAGCTACAGAATGGCAGGCTGGCCAGATTCCCTTCAGCTTCCCATAATGGACTTGTCAACCCCTTGGGCCCTGTCTGGCTTCAGACACTTCTGTCAGGTTTGTTCCTTTCAAACCTTCAGCTTGGAGGAATTCTTATTAATTTAGTTTTATTTTATTTTTCTTATAAAAAATTTCAAGTTTTTGATCCAGTTGCTCATTTTTGGAGAGACTGGTGGAAAACGCATTCACAGAGTTGGCTTTTGTGGGTTAAATGATGCCAATCTCTAAGGCACCCAGCAATGACTGGGGTTGGAGAAGTAGAAGGAGGATTGGAATGAGTAAGGCACACATGATCCAGGACCAAGAAGACAATGGAGTTCAGATGGTAAATTGCTCCAAAGAGAAGTTAATGTTGCATTTATTGGCGAAAGAGGGCTCGTGTCTCAGCAATGTTCTGCAATGTGATTTTTACTTTCCTTGTGACAGTCTTACAAGTTAATGCTCTTTAAGAGCATATTCGTTTTTGAGAAATGTGTTGGATACTTGGAAGAAAATTCTGTTTACTTTTCTATGGCGCTAGTTCTTGGGTATTTATGCAAACTAAGAATGACTGTCTATTCTTTTTATTTTATGCCCCTATATTCTGTGTTAC
Source organism: Cavia porcellus (assembly GCF_034190915.1). Lineage (NCBI taxonomy): Eukaryota > Metazoa > Chordata > Mammalia > Rodentia > Caviidae > Cavia > Cavia porcellus. Next base: position 44,573,124 of record NW_026947510.1, read on the forward strand.
GATTTAAGGGGTAGATGGAATGTCATTTCAGTCAATTATTAAAAATATTTCAAAACACTGCTGTTAGGTAGGGAAATTGCTTTTTCTTTCATTGTATACTTTAAAAATATACACCTACGTGACCTTCGATAACTCTTAGCATTTTTGAATACATCCTATACATATTTTTATCATATTTCATGCTATTTCACCACACAAATAGCCAAGTGATAAAAAGTTATATAAAAAGGCATCACACAGACATCTTTGTATACTGAAAATTTTATATGGACTAGTTACTTTTATTTTTGAATCACTATTTGACATTTGTCCAACGTGATCAACATAGTAAGTTTGTGAATGAAGATTTGAACAATGTCCTCTCATTCAAAGTCTGTGGAAAAGATAAAAATAAATGTAGTCTCACCACTCAAAGATAAACATTGACAGAATCTTATTATATATACTAGCAGATTTTTTTTCAAATCTATGATATATATTCACTTTTATTTCCCATCTCCCCAGTTAGAACCTAGGTATGCAACAGAATTCCATTCCAATGGTTCACTAAAGAAGTCTCAAGGAAAGAACTCCCTTGAGTGTGAGAAGGGATACAGGCACCGGTGAGGGAGGAGCCAGTGAGGGAGGAGCTGATGAGCCAAGGGCTTAGAGGACAGAGGGAACCTGTGCTTTACCTAGCCTGAGGGAATCTGGGAAATTACAGCACTGGAGTCTCTGGAATGTTGCAATCCTGGAGGAGGGATATCTCCCCAGGATATAAGATCCAGAGGGACTGAACCACTGCGGCCAAGCCAGGATAAGACTTGAAAAAGAAATCACCAGCATTTCCCCCCTGTCCTTCTAGTCTCTTCTTGGTCTTCTTATTGGTAGAAGCCAGTCATCCTTGATGGAAACCCAAGTGAGCAGCCGTTTAGAACACAGAGCAAGGCAAAGACAGGTGGTTAGGGTAGGGAAGTGCAAATGGTGAAATGCTAGTACAAGCTCTGACCATAAACAATTTTTTGTGTTTTGTTAAAAGTAACAAGTAAAAACGGCTTAATAGCAGTTTGCACCATGGAGATGCCATAAACTTTTATCATTGAACACAGGTATTTAGGCCATTTGGAACTTTATTATTATGAATAATGCTATAATGAACATACCTATAGATACATTTTTATACATATCTTTTACTGCATACTTAGAATGAATTCCAAAAAGGAATTGGAGTTTGCAACTGCACATTTTGAAAGCAATATAGTGTATTATAATGTGATTCTTAAATAGTGAAAATCTAAAAGGCAGATTTTTTGGTATTCAAAACCTGACTCTGCCAGTATTCTACTGTGGGACATTGGACAGGCTAATTAATCTCTCAGAGATTCAATTTCTTCAGGGGAATTTTAAAAGATTAATTAGTTAATAGATGCAAAACATTTAGAATACTACGTATAATATGTACCATGTAAATATTGGCCATTATTATCTGTGAAGTTTTTAATATATCTTGACAAACTGCTCTCTAAAAAAGTTTATACTAGCTAATATTTCCTTAAGCAGTATTTATGGAGTCTCTCCCCATACCTCGATCATTTCTCTTAATCATTGCCAGTGTAATAGACCAGAGATGTGATCCCATTACCATTTTAATTTTCAATTGAGATTTAATTTGGAGATGAATTTACTTCCTTTGGTATAGCAGCAGCTCGAAAATCACATAATACTTTAAGGTCATTATGAACATCAATCATGGTACTGTGATTGCTCATGGGTGATGGTTAATTCTGAGTTCTGGTTTAGAACATCAGTTGGAGAATGTAATAGCTTGGGGACTATGTAAATAGGTATACTACTGAATATTTATGAAATATTTAGCCCAGCAAAATGAATGTACTGCTTAAGGGGTTAAATGAATGCAAATGTTTTCCATAATGAAATGCTGGTTATATAGCAGATGCACAATTTCAGTGTGGAATGGGTTCACTAGCATTTCCGAAGAGCCATCACACGATACGTGAACTTATTCTTGCACCTGTCCCAGTGCCATGCATGTATACTGTGTTGGCAGTGCTGCTGACATCAATGTAAGAGATGGAATTAAATGTGACTGCCTTTATGTCTATAGCTGTTGGTGCATGGTTATGCTTCTGGTGATCATTTTAGTCACAGCTTCCTTTCTAGTGTCTCTGCCTTCTCAAATTAGTTCTTCAAATGCATCACTATCGTCATGCAACAGGCTAAACAAGTCATCTACTCTTGAAAATAACCTGTTCAAAACTCAAAGTAGTCATTGTGGTCTAAAGTTTAGTGATAAAAGTTCAATTACTTTTCTTTGAAATGTGCTCTAGATCTGACTTATGTGTGACACACTAGCATGTAGTGACACAGTGACGGTAGGAAAGAATGGAATGTTCCTCTAGCTAGCGATTTAGAAAGCTTCTGGCAGACAGAGGTCATTTGATTAAGTCCCTCTGAGTTTGCATAATTGTATCATACAATGTCTGAGGAGAAAGGAAAGCTATTGGAGAATATATCTTTATAGAAAAGACTGATTGGACACTTCTTTTATAATTAACTTTTTTGTGATTTCTTTAGCAACTATTCACTACTTGAAAATCAAAAAAATTTCTTAAAGAAAAGAAAAATGTTCTCCTTTCTCCTGGAAGTTAGGAAGTCTCCCTCCCGCTTTTATCCTTTAAAAGAAATTGTAAGTCACGTGTGGTGGTGCATGCCTGATGACAACAGCACTTGGAGGGCTGAGGTAGGAGGATTTCTGTCAGTTTGAAGTTATCTTGAATTACATAGTGAGACCTTTTCTCAGAAAAAAAAAATAAAAGAGATTGTGGAAAATTGGTACAATTTGTAAAATATCTGGTAGATTTCACTAGTAAGCCCATCTAGGATTGGTGCCTTCTGTTTGGAAAGTTATGAAATATTGATTCCATTTTTTAAACCGATAAAAGCCTACCATGATTATTTATTTCTTCTTGTACAAGTTTTGGTGTCTTTCAGGGAACTGGTCCATATCATCTAAGTTACCAAATTCATGAGCATTGAATTGTTCATGGAATTTCTTTATTCTCCTTTTGATGACTATAAGATTGATGGTTATATCATAACTTTTTTACTTATATTATATTAATAATTTGTATGTTTTCTTCATTTTTTATAATTAGCTTTACTAGAGACTTTTGTGTTTTATTGATAGACTTTTCTTTCTGTCATTTGGTTTTCTTTTTGTATTTTAAAGGAACTAAAACAATACAGTGAGAACAATAGTGGATTTCAAAAACAAAACAGAAGGAAATCCCCCAAGGTTGCTATATTGCATATTGTTGTCCTCTAAGTAGATGCTCAGACTACCACCAGCTTTAGTCCTGCAAGTCAGTCAAACAATACAAGCATTGATTTTTTTCACTATGTGTTCCTCCACAGCCTGTGTTCCTCCAAATCAGCTAGCAGCTTATGGGTTTTTGGTTCTCCTCTCGGCCCACATGGCTGCCTCTGGCTCACCCAGTTGGTTTTCCTATACATTTTGCAAAGTTTGATTTTCATCTTTATTTTAAATTTAATTTTTCATTTTTTCTATTTTGCTGCTAAGGTATCAAAGCATAAGTTACTTTTGTTTATTGATTTTGTATATACAGTCTTGCTATGTTCATGTTTTTTTGTAGTATGTGTGTTTGTTTACTTCTAGATTCTGTAAATAATCATCCTTGTGTAGACACATTTTTACTTTTTACATTTTAGCCTGTTTGCCTTTTATTTCTTGGTCTTGCTTTTGTACACTCTGGAACACCAATCTTTTCATATTTGATGGGGTGATGATAACAGCTATCAGGTGGTGATTTTCATATATATATATATATTTTTTTTTCTTTCCTTTTTTTGAGGATTGAACCCAGGGTCTTGTGCATGCAAGGATAGAACTCTACCACTGAGCTGCATCCCAAACCCCTTCAGGTAATAAGCTTCTCTGTATGAGAAAGTGGGTTTTAGCAAAGAAACTCTGGAAAAATTTCAGGGTAAGAACTGAGATTTAGTTTATTCTGAATAGGGACTTTAAGAAAAACTACCCAAACTCTGAGAAGTTTCTAACATTGGGAAAAGCTGTACTCAATCATTCTACTCTCTGAAAAGAAGTCCATCTTAGGAAACTGCCATAGTAAGCAGAGAACATATCATTGTTCTAATTGTGGTAGGCTGCTTGTAAAAGACTTCGAGTCCAGTACCTCTTCCCCTTCTCTCACTCTTCCTCCTGCCCATACCCAGTGAATGCAAGGACTCTGCCACCTGGCCCTCGCACATTGCCATTGGAGTTGCAGATAATTGAATACTTGGGTGAAGTCAGTGTTGACTCAGGCTTACTTGGACAAAAAGTTGGGATATATGGGATCTAGATTGATATATGAATGTATGTGTAAAGATATAATATCATCATCCAACCCCAAGCATTGCTGATATAACAGAGAATGACAGGAACAAAATTGCAAAGTGCTATTAGCTCTAAGTCGAAATTCTGGACTGTGCTTAAATTTTATATTGGCATATATTGTGGAAAAATAAGTTACATTATCTCTATCTTACATAATGATTAAAGAAATATCTGCTTTGTATCTTTTGAAATTTAAAGACATTAACAACATTTTAGTTATAAGCTGGAACTCCTTGAAAGATATTGTAAACATATATTCAGGTATACACACTGTAAAGACTAAGAAGATGGTGGTGGTGTCTCAAATCAGAATGCTTATGCTCAATTTGGTTCCTTTCTTCAGGTAAGAGGGCAGAAATTTTTGTTCTGTAAGCTACTGTCCTATTTAATGGAGGTTTAGGATAATTTAGAAATTATATTGAAAAATTTTAAAAATCAAGAATAAGTGGGCAATATTAATTCCCAGCCATTTGTCAAGTGTTCTTTTATAGTAGGGATAGACCTAGGACTTATAGACATATGAAGAAGGAAGACATAGTTTTATATTTAAAAAGAATTTTTGCTGGAAAAAGGGTACTGTGAAATCATGATTTTAGTGGTAGTATAGTCTTCAGAAATATTTGAAAGTGTATTGATGTTCAGAAAGGCTATCAAATACATTTTGAAATATCTATGTGTGTATATTTTGTTAAACTTTTGGAGTTTAACACACATGTAATCATAATAAAGTAGTTTTCAGTCTCCCTGGTTTTCTGTACTTTTTGCCCTTTGTTTGGCCTATAAATTGTTGTTTCTAAATGAATCAGATGAGATTTAATTTGGTAATTTAATAAATGTTTATTGATTATCTACTTTATGCCAGGCATAATTAAGCTTTATAACTACAGAGATGATACCATATAGTTGCTATTATTAAGAAGGCTAAAATCTGGTAAGCAGTAGGCAGGCAGAACTGAGATCTTGTTAACAAATGATCTTGTATTCTGAATACACAAAGAAAGGGCTGTCCAGTCTGGGTGGAGGAAAGAGAAAACCAGGAAGGGCTTCGAGGAAAAATCCTTATCTTGAATGATAAAAGGCTAGATGAAGGGGCTGTCTGTCTGAGGGCAGGATAAAGAGATCTGAGAGAGAGTCACCAGTAGGCTGTTTCTTGTAGATCAGTATGAAATTAAAAAAGTGATAGACAGATAAAAATATTTGCATCCTGTTCTATAGGTAGTAGGGACAGAAGAATTTCACTGGAGATTTGTATTATAGAAAATTTACCTTCTAGATGTGACTTCATATCAGTGGAAACGTTCACCTTTGTAGTTGGTCAAAGAAGTCCTGAGAAGCCACACTGTGAAACAAACATGTAGACATAGACACACAAACATAGACACACACACACCCAGACACAAAAATGCATGTGTAACAGGGGTACCTATGTCTAATGGAAATGTGGTAAGATAATAAATCCATGTAATTAGTAATACTAGGACCAGTTTTTAAACATTGCACTGTATTTTATTCCTTCTTTTTCTTCTTCCTGTCCCTCCAAATATATAAAAAATTCCTCAAGAGACTGCTTAGACATGTACAATCATATGTGCTTTCTATGCCATTTCAATAGGAAGTATTAAAGGAAAGGAAAATGGAAAATTCTCAGCATACTTGGAGTTTGACTTGCATACTTACTCTTCAAGTCAAGGAGAGGAAATAAATAAATACCAGATAAAGGTCAGGCTCAGCTAGTAGATGAAGATACAACTGTTTTTTTTTTCTCTTGGCCTGTAAAATAAATCTGGTCTACTGGCTTGCCCTGTTACTCATTTTCAGTCGGTGCGTGAACTCTTTTAAGATCATTCCCTTTGTTTGACTCTTTCCTCTCACGGCCTGAGTGTGCTCTGTTTTGCTTACTAGGTGTAACCTTTTTCTGCCTCATCATTTGGGACCTTGATTCCGGGTAGGTTAATACTTGGAAGAGAAATTAAGGAAGGAGTTTTGCCTTTGGGTTGATTAGAAGAGCTCCTGGTAAAGCAGTGTTTTATTCTGTCCCAAGCCATTTGGAGAGCAGACTCAGAGCTGTGGATGGACTGAGAGAGTGCAGACAGGCTGAACCTGCAGTTGGAAAGGCTCATAGTAGTGAAGTTTCTGTTCAAATTGGAGTCTCCTGAGTGGTGTTTTCTTCTTAGCTCTTTCTTTTATATTAATTTTCCTTTGGCTTATGGTAGTTTCTGTCCCACAATATTTTGATATTTACTTAGACTAAGGAAGAAGAAAATTGATTATTTTTGCTGAAGCAAGGGTAACTTGTATTCATGTTCCTGTAATTACTACATTTTGCTTATTTTTACTGTAAGGTTAGGATCATTCTGGTCTCTATATAGCAAAGTAGAGAAAGTTTTTCAAGTAAATTTAAAACGTTGTGTTTTGACATAAAGTACTGTTGATAGTTGGGGAAAGAGTTTTCTATGTGGAAAATTTCTCTATAGCTGTGGCAAAGCTGTGATACAATGCAAAGGATAGGGAAGAAAGTTACTAAATCATCAACGTGATAATTAGCAAACCTGAAACCTAGCCTCTGACAAATTTCTAAATTATGAATAACTTGTACTATCTTATCTTTCATTGCTTCACTTTTAGATAATGTGACAGACAGAAAACATGCAGTAGGAATTGCTGAACACCTCATGAGAGAATGCTAGTTCCAGCCAAGTCATTTGAAGCCTAGGGATTTCAGATTGGCTGGATCAGATTCAAATGTCTAACTCAGAGTGAATTCTTATCCTAACGGCATCTAAGTTATAAAAACTTTAGTTCTTGCATCAAATAGTCAGGGAAAAGAAAGAAATAGAAGAAGAAGAAGAAGAAGAAGAAGAAGAAGAAGAAGAAGAAGAAGAAGAAGAAGAGGAGGAGGAGGAGGAGGAGGAGGAGGAGGAGGAGGAGGAGGAGGAGGAGGAGGAAGAGGAGGAGGAGGAGGGGGGGGAGGAAGGAGGAGGGAGGAGGGAGGTGGGAGGAGGGAGTAAGAGGAGAAAAAAAAGAATTTCCGGGAAAAATAATAGCTATTTATATGCCCTTTTACTTGCACATTGCTATAAAATAAAGCAGACAATAACATATTTAGCAACCATGTGATGCATGAAATGCCCTAAGGGGGCTGATAAGTATCTATGACTTGTTTTATTTCTGAAAACTATGTCTTTAAAAATATTTTTTGATAATGTAGTGAAATTCTATTGCATTAAAGCCAAAAAGGTGATTCTCTTATGTGGCGTAAAAGAGAGTGATTTATTTTGAATTAATAAGCCCTCCTCAGAATTTATATAACCATTTCCTGTACTGCAAATTTTTCTGGCAATTATCGTGAATTAGTCAGTAAGACATTCAATATAGTTTTCTCATCCGGTGTATATCTACTGTTTATCCTGACT